>NC_091792.1:49035000-51535000 GCF_041296235.1 Equus asinus | reverse complement strand
CAGAAGGGATACCTGGAACATATTCAGGCAATTTGCCAGAACTTTAGGAGGAAGATAAAAATGAAGGTGTTATACACAAGGAGTGAAAGAACCTTGGTCTTTGATGACGTTGGTGAGCACTGAATCAACCATCTTGGAAATTTACCTGACCTCATGAAATCCCATTATATAAAAGCTGGTGCATTTTCTGCTGGTTTGGCCAGTGTAAGTGGGACCTCAGGATACTTGTAGGAGAAGGCGTTCTAACTCATACAAGGTAAGCAGAGAAGCAAGAGTATGTTCAAAGTGTCAACCAAAGAGACCAAAATCGCCACTGGATTTCTAAAACATAATTCCATCTGATTTTATATGTGTATGCACAACACAAATCTATATACACTTTCTGCCTCTGTCTTTGACCCAGTTGCTGAAAGGTCTATATGTCATGCTCACACATGCTTTGACTAATAAAAAAGAGGGCAAGTTAAATTTTATATTTAAATCTTGAATGAAGAAGAATGGGCATGATGATTCAATTCTTAAGATATAATTTCAAGTACTTTAAAATAGATAAAATAAATTCCAGCTCATACACTTGTAAATTATTTTTCGAAGATGTCCACAATTTGCATTCACAACAGATGACAGGCTAAGTAAAAAAGATGGTGCTGAAAACTTTGATGTGTTTCCCACAGGGCAATTAAATAGCACTAGAGAATTACACTTAAGAATTAGTCATACAACCAGTTAATGTGAAATAAAAATAATTCTACCATATTTGTGAAGAAAAGACATATGAAGAAATTGGATTGGTGAAAATCACATGCGTGCCCATCTTCCTCTAGTTTATATGTGGGACGCCTGCCACAGCATGGCTTGCCAAGTGGTGCCATGTCTGCACATGGGATCCGAACCCCCACTGGGCCGGCCCCTCATCCAGGTTTTTGATGGCAAAATTCATTCACTTGGAATGCCTTTCACATTTTTTCTTTCCATCCTTTAAATCTCATGGAAGTATAAATAAAAGCAGTCAGCTAAAGTTGAATGCATAGGTATCTATAATTTAGACAACCAAGTCCTACAGAATTAAGTCTCAACTAGAAAGATTCATAGGCATACGAAAGCTTCCTCAAGAAGTTATATACAAGGTCAAATTTTCTTATTTTCCAACTCGTTCAAGCTTTCCTTTTGGCATATGAAAACATGTTACAGACAAAGATTGCAATCCACAATCTTGTTTTACAAACATTTCAATTGAAGAGAAAAAAGGTTTTTGGTTTCGGTTTTGGTTCTTACCCTTGATCATTACAATGTAAAAATCAGAGCAGGGAGTTGAAGAATAAACGTTTTATTCAAATGATGTATATGTGTATTATTTTTCCTTTAAATTAAAAAAAAAATTCATAGCTGTATCTGCATATAAAAATGAATTATCCAGAGAATAAAATGAATTCCCAGGTTTTTATTGCCCTTAGACCCCTGGTGGATGCAGAGGAAAACATTCCCAATGATGATCACAGAATTCCTACAAATTAAGATCAAGAAAATACAAGTTCAAAATAAAGGTATGACCAAGCATTAGAAGAAGTAAACCATAAGAATAATAGGCAGTACATATGAAAAGATGCTCAACATCATTAGCTATCAGGGAAATGCAAATCAAAACTACAATGAAGTATCACCTCACTCCAATCAGAATGGCTATAATTAAGACAGGAAACAAGTGTTGGAGAGGATGTGGAGAGAAGGGAAATCTCGTACACTGCTGGTGGGAGTGCAAACCGGTGCAGGCACTATAGAAAGCAGTATGGAGTATCCTCAGAAAATTAAGAATAGATCTACCATATGATCCAGCTATCCCACTGCTTGGTATTTATTCAAAGAACTTGAAAATGCGAAGGCATGAAGACACATGCACTCCTATGTTCATTGCAGCATTATTCACAATAGCCAAGACTTGGAAGCAACCTAGGTGCCCATCAAGGGACAAATGGATAAAGAAGATGTGGTATATATGTGCAATGGAATACTACTCAGCCATAAGAAATGATGAAATCCAGCCATTTGTGACAACATGGATGGTCCCTGAAGGTATTATGCTGAGTGAAATAAGTCAGAGGGAGAAAGTCAAATACCGTATGATCTCACCAATAAGTAAAAGATAAAAACAACGACAAACAAACACATAGTAATGGAGATTGGATTGATGGTTACCATAGGGGAAGGGGGGAGGGCAAAAGGGGTGATTAGGCTCACATGTGAGGGGATGGACTATAATTAGTTTTCGGGTGGTGAACATGATGTAATCTACACAGAATTTGAAATATATTATGATGTACATCTGAAAGCTATATATTGTTATAATCCAATTTTACTGCAATTAAAAAAATAATAAATAAAAAGAATAATAGCTAGTAGATATGGGAAACAATTACCTTTGACTCTTAAGGACCTGAGCTATTAAAGTAGTCAGAAACAGAATATGTAATAGCTATGTATCAGTTTTCTATTGATGCAGTAACAAATTTAGTTTGTAGCTTGAAACAACACAAATTTATTATCTTATAGTTCTGGGGGTCAGATGTCCTAAAATTACGGTGTTGGCAGGGCTGAGTTCCTTTCTAGAACATCTAGAGGTGAATCTATTTCCCTGCGATTTCCAGCATGTAGAGATCACCTACATTCCTTGGATCAACACAGTCTGTTCATCTTCAAAGTTAGCTATGTTATATTTCCTTGATCCTGCTTTCATTATCACATCTCTTCCTCTGACCCACTTCTTCTGCCTCCCTTTCCCACTTTTGATGATCCTAGTGCTCATTTTAGACCCACATAGATAATCTAGCATAATCTCTCTAACTTCTGATTAGCAGTCTTATTTCCGTCTGCAAACTTAATTCCCCTTTGCCATTTATCCTAATATAGTCACAAGTTCTTGTGATTAGGATATAGACACCTTTGTGGGGTATCATTCTGCCTACTATAAGCTATATCATAAATGCTTAAGAAAATAAAACATGGAACCACAGATATGAGTAAGCAATACACAACTGTCAGTAATGGTCAGCAAGACTTTAAAAAAAGAAGATAGAATTTCTTGAAATGAAAAAGACATTTTTTTTTTGTGGTGAGGAAGATTGTCAGCTAACATCTATGCCACTCTTTCTCTACTTTGTACGTGGGATGCCACCACAGGATGGTGTGATGAGTGCTGTGTGGGTCTGCACCTGGGATCCAAACCTGTGAACCCCAGGCAGAGCATGTAAACTTAACCACTACACCACCAGGCTGGCCCCAAAAAAAACAATTTTTGAAATAAAAAATTTCCAGGGGCTGGCCCCGTGGCCGAGTGGTTAAGTTCGCGCGCTCCGCTGCAGGCGGCCCAGTGTTTCGTTGGTTCGAATCCTGGGCGTGGACATGACACTGCTCATCAAACCACGCTGAGGCAGCGTCCCACATACCACAACTAGAAGGACCCACAACGAAGAATATACAACTATGTACCGAGGGGCTTTGGGGAGAAAAAGGAAAAAATAAAATCTTTAAAAAAAAGAAAATTTCCATAAACCAGTTAAACAGATTTTTAGACACAGCTGAAGAAATAATTAGTGAGCCGAATATATATCTGATGAACTTACATAGTATGCAGAGCAGAGGGGGAAAAAATAAAATATAAAAAGAAGTTGAGATATACAGAAGAGAGAATGAGAAGCTCCAAGACATGTGTAGTTGGAAGGCATAAAGGAGAAAAGAGAGACAATGAAGGGAGGAAATCGGTGAATAGATAGTGGCTGAGGAGTTGCAAAATAAATAAAAAACCTGAATTTGCAGATCCAGGAAACATAATGAATATTTAAAAGTATAAATAAAAAGAAATCCACAATTAGATGTGTCTTGATAAAATTGCAGAACATCCAAATCAAAGAGAACTTCTTAAAAGCATCAAGAGAAGTAAAGACTTATCAACAAATGATGACTGAAAATTAGACAGGAGAATCCTGCAAGTGCTGAACTACTGGAACTGAAGTCAATCTTTTTCTAACTTGTAAAATTTTTTTTCAAAAATAAGAGTGAAATTTTTGTTTTTGGATAAACAAAAACAGAGTGTTTACCACTAACAATTGTTTACTCAAGGAAATTCTAGATGTAGTTCAGCAAGATGGAAAATTATCACAGAAGAGTAATCTGAGATGCAAGAAAAAAATAGTGATAAAATAAAATAGTAAACGTATCTTAATCTAAACAGTAGCATCTGCATAAAATAAAAAGAGTGTCTAATTATTTGTCATTTTATTTAGAAAGACAACTCTAAAATAGTAGGCAAAAATAGAACATAAGTCACAAAAAGGAGTGATCATGTTACTATATTCTGTCAACTTAGTATCTAGGCAGAGCTTTAGATATCTTTGGACGTTATAAGTTAAATATGAATGGCAAAATTTTCTGTAATAAATGATAAATGAAAAGTAATGTGATATAAATGCTAACATCATAGAGGGGAAAATGATATAAGAAAGAAACTGCCAAATTACTTAAAAAGAAAGAAAAGGTGCATAAAGAAATAGGACAATTTAAAAAATAGGATGGTAGAAAAATGTCAAAATATATCAATAATCACAGTAAATCAATAAAGCCCTCAACTAAGAGATTACTGAATTGGATTAAAAAACAGAGCTATATGCTACTCACTCCTACTAGAAGAACATGGGGACATTAAAGTAAAAGGATGTGATAAGATTGTATCTTCTATCTATCTATCTATCATCTCTCAATATGTATTTATTGCTTCATAACGAATGATCTCAAAACTTAATGATGTAAAATAAACATGTATCATTCCACATTTTCTATGGATCAGGAATTCGGAACTGGCTTAATTGCCCAATTCTAACTCAGAGTATCTCAAGAGATTGCAGTCTAGATGCAGGCTGGGCCTGCAGTCATCTCAAGACCCAACTGGGGCTGAAGGACCTCTCATAGGCCTGGTACTCTCACAACATGGCATCTGGCTTCCCACAGAGTAGATGATCCAGGGAGCCATGGTGTCTTTTGTAACCTGGGCCTGAAGGCACACACTGCCATTTATGTAACTTCTTAGTGATTACATATGTCAACCCTATTCACTGTGTGTGTGTGTGGAGGGAGGGGAGTTGGGAATCCTTGGGCGCCATTTTGAAGGCTGGCTCCAACAGAAATAGACCAAAATAACACTATCAAAAGAAAGATGTGGCGGCTAGATTAATATCATACAAAACTGACATTAAAATGAAATCATTGTTAAAGATTAGAAAATATCATGAAATCGTGATAAAAATTTATATTCATCAAGAAGATCTAACAAATATAAACTCAGATCCCTATGGAAAAAATTAGTCTTAAAATATGGAAAGTAAGAGTACATTGAGCAAGAGGGAGGAATTGTGAATCCACCATCAGGATGAGAAATGTCAATGCATTTCACTTAGTTCAAACAGTCAAAAATTAGTAAAGACAGAGAAGGTATAAACAACAGGGTTAGCAAGTTTGATTTCTACATGCAAAAACTAAAGGATATCTGTTATCTAAAGTATACATGAAGCATTTATAACAATTAGCCATACATTAAGCCAAAATCAGGTCTGAAGTAATTTTAAAAATCATTTTATGAGACCCTGTTCTCCATTCTCTGGACACTGTGCAATTAAGATACGATAACAGAAAACAGCAATGACATATGCTTGTAATCTAGAAACATATTTTTAAATAACTTACGGATTAAAAAGAGACCATAATGGGAACTTTAAGGTATTTAAAAGTGAACAATTATACAAATATTACACATCAGACCCTGTGAATTTGTGAAAGCAGTACTTTCGAGGATAACTGTTCATACCTGTAAATGTAAATTCAGAGAAAACGAAAATTAATGAGCTAATCATCCAATATATGAAAACAGAAAAACAATGGAATAAACTCAAAGAATGCAGATGTTAGGAGATAACTTTTTAAATGGCAGAAAGAAGTGACCTAAACAGGATCACCTAAGCCCAAAAGCAAATCTCTACAGAGATTGTTCTGGAAAAAGGAGAGAAAACATGACCAACAAGCAATCGTAGGAATTAAAAAGACAACAAATCTACCATTAAAGCAGAGAGAAAAAGAAAGTAAGAAAATATCAAGAAAAACCTCATAGTATTGAAAATATATGCAAATGAGCAAACTCTGAGAAAAATAGCACTTACAAAACTGATTTAAAAAAGAAGATATAGGGGCCTCCTTGTGGCTAAATGGTTAAGTTCACACACGCCGCTTCAGCAGCCCAGGGTGTTACTGGTTCAGATCCTGGGCACGGACATGGCACCTCTCATGAAGCCATGCTGAGTCAGTGTCCCACATAGGGCAACCAGAAGGACCTACGACTGGAATATGCAACTATGTACTGGGGGGCTTTGAAGAGAAGAAGAAGGAAAAAAGAGAAGAAATACCCTAAATATAGACTAGTAATTGAATCACTAGATAAAATATGCATATAATAAACACTAGGTCAGAATGATTTTACAGGCAAATTGGACAAAACTTTCAAGGCACCATTGTTTTGGTCTTATAAACATTTTTAAAGATGGTTGAAGAGGAAGAAATACTCCCCAACTCCTCCTTTGAAGGCAATATATCCTTGACACCAAAATCAAACAAGAATTATACAAGAAAGGAAAATTATAGGCCTGTTTCAGTCATGAAGAAAATTACAATAGGCCCAAAATACATACAGCAGTTGATAAAAAACATAATTCACAAATGAGCAACATTTAACATTTAAAAATCTATAAATATCTTTCACCACATTAAAGATTAAATATGCATAAAACAACAAGTTGAAAAGACTCAGCCCTGAAAATGATAAAAATTTTAGCAAACCGGGAAAAAAATGGAGCTTCTTTAACCTGAGAAGGGGTTTCCACTAAGAGGATAAAGGAAACATTATTGCTAATGGTGAAACATTAAGAGAATTCCTTTCAAAATCATGAAAATGTTAAGGACATATAATCTTACTGCACCGTTAAACGTGATACTGGAAGTCTTAGCACAGTAATACAAGAAGAAGAAATAAAAGTTAAACAACCTAAAAGGGAAGAAACCAAAATGTCATTATTCTCCAATGATATAATTGCTTGTAAAACACGAAACAAAAGTGCCCCACAAAATTACAGACTATTAGAAACATGAATTTAGCAAGCTGGCTAGTGATGTGATCACTAATAAAATACCCGTTATATTTCTGTATATCAGCACCAAATACTAACAAAATCAGATTTTAAGATCGTTACCATTTACCATAGGAACAAAAGCTATTGCATACCTAAGAATAATTCTAACAAAAGCTGTGAAAATATTTTTTGAGAAAATTATAAAACTTGTTTGAAAGGTAGTAAAGTAGACCTAAAGAAATGGGGAGATAGCAGTGTTTATTGCTGGGAGACTCAGTATCACAAAGTTTTAATTCTCACTGGCATTTGCCTATACATTTAATATAATTCTCATCAAAATCCTTAGAGTTTTGTGTAGAATTTGACAGAGTGATTCTAAAATACACGCAGAAGAGCAAATAACCAAGAAAACAGAACTTCCTGTACGAGAAAAATAAGGTGAGAGGACGTGCCTTATAATTATTTGGATTTGCTCTTGAGCTAAACTAATTTGGAAACTGTGGTGTGGCACAGTGATAAATACATTGCCGAGTGACACACTAGATAACACAGAAGGAGACTCATGCTTGTTTAGACATTTACTATAGGATACAGGGAATACATTTAATAACTGTGGAAAGGAAAGCTATTCAGTAAATAGTGCTGTGACAGTTGGGTATCCATGTGGAAAAAATGAAATTAGATCCCAATCTCACAATGCATATGAAAATAGTTATCAGATAGATTAAGAATTTAACTGTGAAAGACAAACTTAAAACTTTTAGAGAAAAAAATAGGAAAACATTGTCATGGGAAAATCCAATCTTCTCAAGTAGTGAAAACTTTCTTAAAGAGGACAGAAAATGCACTACTACAAAAGTAAAGACTGATAACTTATATTACATTAAAAATTAAGAAATTATATTCCTCAGAAGACATCATAAATAAAGTGATCAAACAAGCCATACTCTACAAGAATGTATTTGCAATATATAACCAATAAATAGTTAGTATGCAGAATGTATAGGGGATTCTTACGAATCAGTAAAGGACAGATAGTGCGATAGAAAAAATAGGAAGAAAACATTTACAGATTATCTACGTTTCCCAGAAGAGGAAACAAGAATATTGAATAGGTACATTAAAAATATCCAATCTCATTAATGATGAGGGAAATGCAAATTGAGAGCATCATGAGATTCTATTTTATCCCGCTAAATTGGGAAAAGTTTTTTGATATTACCAAGTATTGATGAGGATGTGTAAGCAACAGATTTAGAAAAAGTAATACTTCCTACTAAAATTGAAGATGTTCACACACTAGAATTCAGCAATTCTCCTGGGTACTTACTTTAGAGAAAGATTTATACATGTGCACTGGAAGTAAAAGAATGTCCACGGTAGCAAAAAGCTGGAAGATCCCAACTGTTCATCAGCAGGAGAATGGATAAATAAATTGTGGCATATGCGTACAACAGAACACTATCATTCAGTTTTATACAACAAAGATGACTCAAAGATAGAATGTTGCGTGAAAAAAAGCAAATCCCCGAAGACTGTGTATAACATTCTTAAGGAGATGAAGAATAGCCAATATGGTATTTAGGGCTGTATACGTATGCAATAAAACTAAAAAAGGTGGGGAGGATGGCAAACATAAAATTCAGAATAGTAGTTATGCCTAGAGGGTGAGGCAGAAGGATGGCATAGGAAAAGAGCACAGCGGTGTTGGGTACCTGGTCGTTCATCTTATTAGTATGCCTTATAAATTAAATCTGTGTCACATTTATTCTTTGGACATACCAAATATTGCATAAAAAGATGAAAACAAAAAAGAAAAAAATCAAAAGTAAGTAGTGGTAAGAGTTGTTCAAATTGATCAAAATGTAGAATTTAAAACTGAAAGAATAAAAATAACGTCGAGTCTTTGTTTCTCTTTTTCCGGTTTTCATGAGTATTTTCATGGAATGACAGAGACAGCAAATCAGATGTCATTACTTATCCACATTATAAACTAGATTTATAAATATTTGGTACTTTAAAGTTAACTTGAATGTAAACTGTACTTATTCATACTTATAAACTTTTTAAATTTTTAATATATATATTAGAAGTGGAGGTCCTTTTTCATATTTTATAAATAAAATGCAAATAAACATAATGAGTACCTATAAATAAATTTACAAACACATACACACAGATACACAAATTAGGAGTAATTGTAAAACATATGTACAAAGTATTCTAGGAAGCTTACCTCTTAAAGTAATATGCCAAAAATTGTTTTAAAAGTGTATGTTTTAAAAGGTAATTTTAGCTTTTCAACTAGAAAAATTGAATACTTGAAATTTAAATTCTTAATTCATTTAGTCCAAGAGGTGATTCTATAGCTGTTGAATCAGTAAATCTTAGTAA
Source organism: Equus asinus (assembly GCF_041296235.1). NCBI lineage: Eukaryota > Metazoa > Chordata > Mammalia > Perissodactyla > Equidae > Equus > Equus asinus. Next base: position 51,525,443 of record NC_091792.1, on the reverse strand, counting down.
TAACTTGTACAGCATTCGGGGACACTTGCCATGTGACATCTCTCCAGATATGACATCTCTCCATCAGAAAATTGATTGGGTTTCTAGAGTCTAGTAGTTGACTTGTTCTTTCTGTAGACGGACATATACCAGCAAAACCCTTTCTCATTCTTGTTTCTTTTATAACCGCCTCACCCTATTTATATACACAACTACCCACTGAAGAGCTTGAGGCATATATGTGGGGAATTTACATGGGTTTGGGGGGTTTTTTGACTTTTGGGGAAATAGGAGAAAAACTGTCTGTCATCTGATCCCCCATACATTATGCTTGCTGTGAAAAATGTTTTTTTCTTTTTTTACACATCTATCCAGCCCTGCCACCTGTCCAGTACTTCCTAAAGTATCTGTTCACAGGGTCTGACTGGATCAGGTGGCCATTGTAGGACACTTTTAAATATTGCCACAGGAAATTTCATTACTAACAACCGTTTCTTCTTGATTGTCAAGGATATTCTGCTTATAAAATCCTGTGATAAAATATAATACTGGGGATGATGCAATTTAGGTTACCAGCCAACACCTTTTCCAGGATATTTAGTAACTTGCTCAGAGTGAGGTCCTTTGGCTCAAAATAGACAGAGAGGGCTGAGGCCAAACAGATGGGATAGACAGAGGGATGGGAGCAAGGTCAAGTTTTACCTTTGCTATAATTTGTGAAATTTCCCAAAGTTATTGTGAAATAAATTATTTCATCTCCTCTTGCTATAACCGGAAACAAAAAGGAGTGTATTCAAAAACTATCTCAGGAAGTCAGATTTGTAGATTAAAAGGAAAAGCATAAAGTTTCTAAAAGAAAAATATTCCAAACATTTCTTTGGAAATCTTAGAGGGGAGAGTATTAGAATTAGAAAATTTTATAATAGTACTCTTTTGAGAGTTCCCCAGATCAGCTAATTGGTTCCAATTGCTTCAGAACATAAGGGGAAAATCCTGTACTACCTTATCTGATGGACTACTGAAAAGAGAGGCTGAAAACTTTTAAAGGATGCATTCATTTAAAATGTTATCTTTCTGGTAATGTCAAATAATTATGATGACAGAAGACCTAAGTTGTAAACCCAAAGGTTAAAGGCATCTATTTTTTTTTTCAGTTTTATTGAGAAATAATTGGCATACATCATTGTATAAGTTTATGGCATCCAGCATAATGATTTTATTTACATATATTGTGAAATGATTACCACTATAGCTTTAGTTAACATCCTTCATCTCATATAGCTACAATAAAAAGTAAAGAAAAATTTTTCTCCTTATGATGAGAACTCGCAGGATGTACTCTCTTAACAACTTTCCTATATATCACACAGCAGTGTTAACTATGTTATCATGTTGTACATTACATCCTAAGGACATTTATTTTTAAAAAATATATCAATATTTATTATTTTTATTTGTACTTCCTAAATGGATTCCTAGATATATTCCTAACTATATTAGATGACCATGATTAGATTACCTTTTTTTTTTTCATATTTATCTCCGGTTAGTAAATTGTAATTTGAAATATCCATTCAGTAGCTTTTTTTTAAAGTTTCTAGCTATATTTTCAATTCAGTGGGCAGAGGGAGAGCTGAAAAAAAATAGATCCTAAGGACTGTATGGAAAACATTCCCTCTGTATATTTTGTTCTAATTTTAATGAGGCGATCGTGAATCAGAATGCTGGGAACATGCTGTAACAAATCAAGGTTAAGAAGACTCTGAGTAGTCAAATCAACCTTATGACAGGAAATTAGGATTTCCCAGCATGAGGTCTTAAAATACAGGACATGAACATGAATCAGAGGATAAATAGATATATTCTGAAAAATAGTAACTCCTCCCAAGGAGAAAAAGAAAATGTATTAATAGTAACAGAAAATACAATGGCCATTCATTCATTCACTCATTTAACAACATCTAATGAACACGTCATGTGCCAAGCAGGAGACACGGAAATGCCAAAAGCATGGCACCTAATTTCTAACCTAGCATGCATGAAAAGAGGAGAGAATGGATTATGTGTTGAAATAGTAGAACTAACAAATTTTTTTTTAAAGATTTTATTTTTCCTTTTTCTCCCCAAAGCCCCCAGTACATAGTTGCATATTTTTAGTTGTGGGTCCTTCTAGCTGTGGCATGTGGAATGCCACCCCAGCATGGTCTGACGAGCAGTGCCATGTCCGGGCCCAGGATCCGAACCAGCGAAACCCTGGGCCACTGAAGCGGAGCGCGTGAACTTAGCCACTCGGCCACGGGGCCGGCCCCAGAACTAACAAATTTTGGGTGAAACCTGTGAGTCTTCTGGATGAATCTAGGTGCTCATATAGCCACGAGCTGTAACTGGTCTTGCAAAAAATGTTACAAAGAGGTTTTTTTTCCTCCAAGTTTAAAGTGTAAAATGATCAAAACCATGTGCTGTGAATTTCACAAAGGATAGTATTACTTGACCAGAAAATATAAGCTGGTCCCCCTAACCAAAACAGAGTGAGGCGTTCAGTCCAAGTCCATCCTTTGATGAGGGAACTGGGAGTTGGGAATGGGGTCGTGGGTGGTGGCATATATCCTGGCTCTGAAGATTTAAAAGCATAACTAGACCCCATCCAAGTTTCCCTGACTCTGCCCTTGTTTCTGACCATAGGCCAATAAGGCAGAGCAAACCAACTGTGAAACATGGTCTCCGCGTGACCTTTAGTAGTACCTATCATCCAAGAGCAGGAAGTTTTTTTCGCTCCACTCTTGCCCTTCAGTGCAGCCTCAATCTCAGCTGACAATTTAATGTGTGATTTTAAAAAGTTCGTTTATTCATCCATTAAACAAATATCTGTGAAGCACTTAACCATACGTCAAGAACCGTATTGAGCAGGAGAGACACAACGGTAAGCAAAATGGTCACAGCCTTGTCCTCATAACTGTGGTCCACTGTTGAATATAATTTATTAAATGTTTATTTAATTCTCTTGAATTTCTTATTTGGAGACTATAAAAGAAGAATTACATTGTTGTCTCTGTCCTTAACAGTTTGCAGAGACATATATATCAAGTTTAAAAATATAAGGCAGTACATAATACAAAACGGAATATAACCAAACACTCGAATGGACAATTATATAACAATCGATACTTCCTCGGTGACAGCTACTGCTTCTCAGCATGACATTCAGAGCACCAACTAGGTAGTGTCTTTTGTCAGACAGGTGGTGTCTTCTCTGCCGTCTGTCCCTGGAGTGCGTGTAACAGAGAAGCAGAGACCCTGGGACTTGCAAAAAGAAAGAAAAATCACACTAGTGGATAATTGCAAGAGAATCAGAAATTTCCATTTAGAAGCCAAAAGTAGTTCAACTGGCATTTGACCAGTGAGGAAACTGAGTGATTGGCTTAGTTTAAAACATTAACCAACCAAAAATCAGTGAACAAACAAAAAGATAAAATAATAATATCAAAAACCACTTTGAAGACAACTGTGCAACTGATATATTTTCTCCCCTATCCCACTCCTGCTCAAGGGCTTAATCAGAACTGAAACAAAAAGTAAGATGTCTTTTCTTCAGGCCTACACTTACCGTCATTCACTCTTTTCTCTCTTCTTCTTTTTTTTGTGAGGAAGACTGGCCCTGAACTAACATCTGTTGCCAATCTTCCACTTTTTGCTGAGAAAGACTGTTGCTGAGCTAACATCTGTGGTAATCTTCCTCTATTTTATATGTGGGATGCTGCCACAGTGTGGCTGCAACCGTGGTGCTAGGTCCATGCTCGGGATCCAAACCTGCGGAAACCCAGGCACTGAAGCAAGCGGAGCATGTGAACTTAACCACTATGCCACCAGGCTGGCTCTTCTCTCTTCTTTTTGTAGTACACTATTTCCTTGGATTAGATTTGCTCAGAGACCCCAGTCTAGGCCCTTTCTAGGGGAGAGCCCTTCCTCGCACCTGTCAAAATTACATTAATCTGCTTGTGTGTGAATCCAGCCCTGATTTTGCCTATTGCAAACAATTTCATTGGAGTGGTCATTAAGAACATTCTTCACCACGTGATACCATAAAATGGCTGGATCCCTTTACCTCTTGATTCAAGTAATATTTTTTTCATTTTATGCAATTAGTTGATTTTATTGCTCCTAAAGACGGCTTTCTGCAACAGAGCAGGAAACAAAACGTGGTCTGAAGCTGAAAAGAAAGGAACTCACTTAAGTGGTAGCAATGACAACACAATAACAAACCTTCCAGAAATAAACAGCCACTGTCTCCTTCTTCATCCCGTTTCCCCCCACATGTAAGTGGTTTCCACCTCCTTCAGTCATTCCAATCAAAACAGGTTGTAAACTGCTAATTACTGAGAGCTCAGAATCTGAATCCTTCACACCTTGGTCATTAGCCAGTCTAATAATAATATGAGAAATACAAAGGGCGAGAATGACTGTCACACTTCCAAGCAGCTGAGCTAACTGTCCTCTGGTCACCCGGTACCGTTAAAGTCTTCCCATTTTGATATTTATATTTGGAGTTTTGTTTACCTTCTTTTAAATATTGATATGCTCACTTTTCATCAACATGGTCAAAATAATGACCCAATTATATTTTCAAAGATAAAAAGATGAAGAAATAAGAAAAGTAACCTATGAAATTTATTCTAGAAGAACACAAGTTTGTGAACACAAATGTATAGACAATATCTGAAAGATATTGCATTATAGTTCTAATTAATATGCTGGACTTAAACAAAAATTTTTTTCTTGAGCTAGTCATCGTGCATTATTTACTAGTCTTTCGTGAGTCCCCATATCACAAGGGTCATATTCAGATCTTAGTTACTCCTACTCTGTGCTGTCTCAAAAACTGTGTGCTGGACAGAGCATGCAAATTCTTGAATGAAGCGTAAGATGCACAGTAAGAAATTAATTCACTTTGCAGTGGGTAAATCTTTGGACAACACTATATATTGTTGGAAATGTACCTTGCTGATTTTTAACAAGAAACAAATCACAGAAAAATCTAACATTGGTTTTTTAAAAAAGAAAAAAATAATATTTTGAAACAAAACAAAATAAAAACTGCTTTATCTTCCAAAGCCAGAAGGGTAGAGTTAGCGGCATAGTGGCTGACCTCAGTTTTCAGTATATTCTCCGTTCTAAGGACATTGACAGGAAATGGTCAGCCTGCAGATACAATGAAAGGAAACTCAGCAGTGAAGGTTTCACTGATAACATGTGATTTGAAGTAAGTGAACAGACCTAATGGTCATTCACTTGCTTAGGCCAAAGCGTATAATAATCCAAAGGCCCCATTAAATCTTGTCATTAAAGCAAAGGAAGATGGCATTTGACATAGGAAGCAGGGCAGAACATTTTCCTACTAATAAATGGGTTACAATAATTGGTATCAATATGAAGATATTATTTCATGACATTCTGTTTATCTAATATATATTTGTCCTAAGAATTCTTATGTTACACAATAGAAGATGACTCAGTTTTTAAAGTCAGCTCCTTTAATAATAAAACTTTGACCAAGCAGAACACAACCCTATTCTTTCTCATCTCCTACTACCTCTCTCCACCCATCACTGTTTCTCCCTTTATCTTAGAAGAAGCTGTTCTTAGTAGACAAACTCACCATAATTCCATATTTTATTTCATCACTTTGGATAGCACTTGTCCTACGTTTTCTTAAATGGAGTGTGCATGCCCTAGGATCATGTAACTTTTTCTAACATCAGTAACTGTACTGGACTATATTAGGAAGTTCTCAGAGAATAAGGAGGGTGTAGCCCTCTTGTTCCCGCACTAAGCACACTATGTGGCCCCCAACAACGTAGATTTGTTGTTCCATCTTCTTTTCATAGTATTTTTTATTACCTTCCTTGTTAGTAGGTGGTCAGCTAACAAGATGCAAAGGAGTAGGAGCTGAAATTCTCAGATGTCAGTGTACTTGCTAGTGGCGACCTTTCTCAACACTTACAGTATATTTCTTTGACCTTAGAAAGTGAATAGGCACATTTGTTAAATTGTGGGTAAAATAAGAGAAAATGGACATTGGGTGGAAACTTGAAGACTTTCAGTGAGTAAGTGTTAGCACTTAAATTTTTATAACAGATTTTTATTACTCAAACATCTCTTTTGCAGAATTCTGAGTTTTCAATTCTTTGAAATAGGTAATATAAGGTATAAAGCCAATTTCAGTTAGCATCTGGGAGTTATAGTAAAGAGAAGCACCATCCCATGGAAATATATTGTGAGTCACATATTGAATTGTAAATTTTCTACTAGACCCAATAAAAAAAGTAAAAAGAAGCAGGTGGAATTAATTTTAATAATACATTTTGTTTAACCCAATATATCCAAAAATCACTTCAACATATAAAAATTATTGACTCTTTTCACTCTTTTTTTTTCATACTCAGTCTTTGAAATCCCACACGTAATTTACACATGCATTGTATCTCAATTTCAACTAGCCATCTTTGACCTGTCCACCAGTCACATGTGGTTGGTGGCTATCGTATTGGACTGTACAAGTACAGAGGATTTTTTTTCCTTTATTCTTTAGATTTCTGTGGGGCTAGTCAACAGCCTTTTTAAATGTTATGAGGGATTTAATGGAAAGTAATTCTACTTAAACAGCCATCGTTTACCTAGAACTCTAGGGAGAAAAATGTATTTTGCTCACTTGGGACACCAGAATGTACATTTTGCTGGTAAATCACGATCTCCCAAGTCTAGATTTTTCTATTTAATAATATCTAAAGTGGTTCTTAAAGTCAGCACTTCATGAAAATGTCACAAGTATTCACGGAGAATGTCTGAACTCACTCTCAATGAATGTTAATTATAATTTATAATGCATATTTGTATATAATCAATTTACCTAAGAAATCTTTGCCATGTATTTCCTGTGTGACAGGCTAAATATACAGAGATGAAGAGTTGCAAAACCAGATGGTTTCTGCCCTCGGGAAGTATCCATTCTAGTGAACAAGAAAGAGAGAGGATTCAAATAATCAGGTTAATAAAGATAAAATCATAATGGTGAGAAATGCTGCAAAGGATTACACGGTCTCATGAACATAAAAAAGGAGGTTTGATCTAGGGGCAAGGTCAGAGAAAGCTTCCTTGGGGAAGTGATGCTTGAGCTGAGATCTAAGGGATGAGTAACCTTGACCCGGCAGAGAGGAACTGGGAAGGATATACTGTGGGGGTTGATATCAAGCTCTAGTTTTGTTTCATGAAGAAACTGTGGTGAGGAGAAACCTTTCTCTGTGTGGCTGAGGGAACAGTTCTCACTCAGATTGAATTATTGGATTTCTTCCTGAGTCTCTTGTGAGCCCAGCACTTTTTCCTGTAACTTTGGTGCCAAGCTGAGAGAGTCTCTTCTGCTTCGGTGATTTGTATGCTCTTGTTTCTGCTTAGGCATGTAGTACACTCCAGGACTCCTCTGAATGTACATTTGGTCTTTTCTTTAAAATGCCATATGTGAAATACATGGTAATGGGAATTTCTATATAATTAATTCACCAACTAGTAAAAGCTTTTGCAACATATTAAAAATAATATAAGATAAGCAACTCTTGCAAATCAGTTTAAAAACACACAATAAATAAATGAGCAAAAGATAAAAACACGAAATTCACAGAAGAAAAACAGATGACAAAAGCACATTAAGCTCAGCAGTTATTAAAGAAATAAAAAGTAATGTCTATAGATTTTGTTTAGCTTATTTTATTGAGAAAGATGATAAAGAGCATGGTAAGTCTCTAAGGAAACAGGTATTCTAACATACCACTGGGTAAATATTTGCACCCCTATGTTCATTGCAGCATTAGTCACAATACCCAAGACTTGGAAACAATCTAAGGGCCCATCAGAGGATGAATGGGAAAGAAAATGTGATATATACAATGGAATACTACTCAGGCATAAAAAAGATGAACTCCTGCCATTTGCAGCAACATGGGTGTGACTTGAGGATATTATGCTAAGCAAAATAAGTCAGATGGAGAAAGTGAAATACCATATTATTTCACTCATAAGTGGAAGATAAAAACAACAACAACAACCAAACACATTGATACAAAGATTAGATTGGTGATTACTAGAGGAGAAGTGAGGAGAGAGGAGGACAAAGTGGGGAATAGGGCACATGTGTATGGGAACAGATAGTGATTAGTCTTTGGGTGGTGAACATGATGTAGTCCACACAGAAATCGAAATATAATGATGCACACCTGAAACTTATATAATGCTATAAACCAATGTTACCTCAATAGAAAAAAAACCACATACAACTGGGTAAAAGAGTTGTTTGGAGCCACATTTCTAGAGGGCAATTAGTCAATACGCACTAAAAGACTTAGAGCATACACCCATTAACCCAGTATTTCCACTCTTGGAATTTATTCCGAGGAACTAATCAGACAAGTGGTTAAAACAAATGTATAAATCTTGGGCTGTAATAGTTATAAAATGGAATCCACCTAAATATCCAACAATAGAAAAATGGTTAAAAATTCTAATATGTTAATACAAATAAATATACTGTAAATTATTCTACATATGTGTATTTATTGATAGATGAAGAGACTCACAGTATTCTGATAAGTGAAAAGAAAAACAGAGTATAAAGCAGTATGAACAATATGATCCTAATTTGGGGGTAAAAATTTCTGCACATATACATAATATATGAGAGTCCTTACACTGGAGAAAGCCTGGAAAATATAGCAAAGTTTTAACATACAATGGTGAGATCATGTATAATTTCTTTTATTTTTATTTATCTAAATTTTCTGCTTTTAATAGCGTTTTCCTCTCTTACTTAAGAAATGTTTTTTTAAATAATACTTCCTCATTTAGAAAAATTTAAGAAAAATGTTTTAAAAAAGGAAAAGAAAATGAAAAAAATACCCATTGTATAACCATCCAAAGACAGCTGCCTTAATGTTGTGAAGTATTTCCCTTCAATCTATTTTTTTTTAAGTATAACTGGTTTGGATTTTTTTAACACAGTTTTGATCATATTTAATTGGGCTTCTGAGACCAGGGCTAAACCTTGCCTGAGGGACAAGCTTTCACAGAGGATTTTCTTGTATCCAATTACAGGGTTTTTCCATAATAGAGGGATAACAGTTTATAATTAGGTTGACTGACTTTAAGCTTTGTCCAGATACCCTTGTGGAAGGAGACGCCACCTCGCCTCATTCTTGGTGTGTTCAGTTGAGTCAGATGTGGTTTCTCTAAGCCAATGATTCTACTCAGGAATTTTGGTGGAACTGGTGCAATGCCTATTAATAATTGCACAAGACAGTCCTGCAAATACCCAGAATTAGCATTAACAGTAAGATTATTAGTAGTTTTATTAAAGAAACACCGTAACAGTAGCTAAAAAGACAGACACTGGAGCCAGACTACCTGGGTTCGAATCCTGGCTCTGCTCCTTTCTAACTCTGCACCTAAGAAGAATTCCTGAACTTTCTGTGCCTTAGTTCCTCTTCAGTAAAACTGGAAAAATAAAAACATCTATCTCACAAATTGTTGGAAGCATTGAGTGACTTCACATAGGGAGAACACTTGTAACAGCATGTGGCACAAACATAAACGCCCAATCAATGCTGGTTTATATTATCATTCAGAAACCATACCTACTTGGAAATAATGCCAGAGGCACAATGGTTGAAGGGAGTGGAAATGAGTATCATTTCAACAGCACAATCCACTGAACAAATGTGTGCCCTGTATGGTAGTAGGTGTTCTGTGTAGATCATCTTACCAATCCTTTCAATTACACTTTGCAGTAAGTGTTGTTTCTATTTTTAGGTTATGAAACTGGTGCTCCTAAAGTTAGGTAGCTTCCCAAAGTCACACATAGTTAGAAAGAGATGGAACAGCAACGACTAAGAGCAGAGGTGTTCCTCAGCTTAGACCTTTCGTTGGCTGGAGCAATTTCTGGACTAGGAAAATCTAAAAGGTAGAAATAAAGATGCCATGATTTTTTCATATTTTTCCCTTCTTCAACAACAGAGAGTTCCTCTTTATTAATTCAGCAATATTTATGGAGCTCCTACTACGGGCCAGGCACTCCTGTAAGAACTGGAGCTACCCTGTCCTTTAAGAGTTTATTTTCTAGATGGAGAGACAGGTAATAAGTAGTGTGCCAGTTACTAAGTGATTGTCTCTCTCATCTCCAAACCATCTTTCTAGAGTCGGCTTTGCGATGGTGGGGCACACGCTCCCCCTCCCTGGCCAGCCCTGGGTCCCAGTTGTCTGGCACATCCGCCAAGGTGGAACTTGCTCACTGCAGCTGGGCACAGGCTCCAGCTCAGCCCTGCGGACCCAGGGAGCACCCCCCACCCTCACCCACTCTAGCTCACTCTCCATTTGCCAGATGCCAGAAGCCGTAAGAGCTGATAGAGAGAGAGTGAGCATCCACCGAAGCGGGCGGAGCACAACGGACAGGATCTCGCACAGGTAGGAATACAGGTAGGGGCTGAAGATTTCTGCTTTGCCCGCTGGTTCCCTGTTAAGCTCTGCCAACAGGGGGCGCCGCAGGGAGAGTGAAGGGCTAGAGGAGAAAGACCTGTGCTTTCTGGAAGCTTCTTATCTGCTGCTTGTGCCCTGAACATCTACTCTTCGTCAAACTTCTTAGTAAATCACTATGCACCCAATGACTACTAATGATTTCACATTTTCTAGTTCTAGCTTATTTTTTTACTGCCATCATAGTCTTTTGAACTGGAGTAGATAATTTTCCATTTTCAACTGTCGCCTTCACTTGCTAAACTCAATTTGTTTTCTCTGATTAATTTTCAATCAGAGGATTAAATTGATCAAGGATCTTTTTTAATCTGTTAGTGGGACATTTTTTACATGTGGGGTGATAGTTGGAATAAATACTGTTCTTAAAAGTAGGAAAATCGTGGGGCCGGCCTGGTGGCTCAGTGGTTAAGTTTGCACGTTCTGCTTCTCCGCAGCCCGGGTTCGTCGGTTGGGATCCCGTGTGGACATGGCACCACTTGGCACACCATGCTGTGGTAGGTGTCCCACATAGAAAGTAGAGGAAGATGGGCACGGATGTTAGCTCAGCAAAAAAGAGGAGGACTGGCAGATGTTAGCTCAGGGCTAATCTTCCTCAAAAAAAAAAGAAAAAAAGAAACGAAAAGTAGGAAAATCCTATGTTCCTTTATGGATGAGGGACAAACACAGCAAATTATATGCCCTGACCCATTCTTAATTTCTTCTTTAGTAACAAATCTCTAGTTTTATCCCTGTAATGATGGGCCGGCCAAGAACCTACCTTTCCCATGCCCTCTGGCAACTAGGATGACCTGTGAGCTATAAGTGGAAGTTATTGGGTGTGGCTTCTGGAAAAACTTTTGGCTTTCTCCTGTATCCTAACAGAAATGGTGATCTGATGCTGGAGCTCCAGAAACTACACTGTACCCTTGAAAATGGAAAACATGTGCTGAGTACAGAGCAGAAAGAAAGAGCATAGTCTCTGATATATAGTGCATATATATGTGATCTATAACATACTTCCCTCGACCATGCCAAGCTTCTTAACTTCAGATTCCTTTAACATGAGACAGAGCTACATGTATCTTGTTCAGACAATTGTCACTAGTAGCCGAGTATAATTCTTAAAAACATCTCTTCAATGATGAAATACTAACATCATATGCAAACTGATAAATTAAATTTATTATTATTTCTCCTCCTACTTTCATGGGTTTACACTAATAAGTTTGAAGACATTTATTTTATTACACAAGTTTCTGAAAGTTTATTAGAAATTATTATTATTAGTTTATTAGAAATTATTAGAAAAATAATATTCTAAGCTTTTGGGATTTTTAGATTTTACCTTAACATCTTTGGAAAACATCTGTAAAAGTAATCACCAAACGTTAGTGAGAAGGGGCTAAGAGGAATGCCTACTTTGTAAGATAATATATATATGTAAGCACTCACTAAACATTAAAGGAATACATAAATATTGGCCGCTGTCCAACCAGATAAATCCTGCTTAAAGCCAAGGTTAAATCATGATAGAAAAAAAATAATTACATTCAAGATAAATCAGTGAAAGTAATTCTGAGATAAAAGTAAGTATATTCTTGTACTCATATGTTTTGGCAGCACAGTATTTCAAAAAAATTCCCTTATGATATGTTTTTACAACCCTACCATTAGATGTGGAGGATTTATTTTTTTTCATCAAAGGTGTAAGTATTTTGTAAGACTAGACGATCAGTACTGGCTCATTTTAAGAAAAGTTTGTGTGAAAATATAGCTTATGTGGTCTCACAGGGCTGCATGCTGTGCTGTGAAAACAGCGGGGAAGTCTTATAAAAAGTATCTTCACTCACGTTTTCCAATATATTAAAAAAAAAGGTTTGGTTTCTCAACGTCAACCTGTACTCCAGCTGTTTGTGCACATTTTTTGCGTGACTCTGCATTTTCCTCGGAGATTAAGAGGGTCTCATAAAGAAATCACCCTTTCTGAAATAGGCGATTTGCTTTTCAATACGTTGCATAACATCTGCTCTAAGGAAGTGAGGGAGAGAAGCACAAGCCGGAGGAAAAGACAGCCCTGCAAAGTCGTAGGACCCCGGATCTGAAGGGCAAAAGCTGAAGGTAGGAAATGAACATGCATGAATTTCTATTCAGACATATTATTTGAAGCAGGACAGCAATTTGTATTTTGTAAAAACAATAGCCAGCACTGTTTTGAGAATTACCAAAATCCTTCCTTTCAATTTAGCTTGAACCATTAAACACAAATACACACATACACACAAACACACTCACAAGAGGTATAAGCCTAGCTTGTTGCATAGAACATCAAATTTTACATATTTGATCAATCTGGGCATTCATTTTTTGCATTGAATCTGAAGACCTGTGTTATCTTTAATAAGTTCCTAACTTATTAAAGTTCCTAACGTTAACAATTAACAACGATGTGTTAGTAGAGTTGCTTCATTTATTTCTCGCTGCGTCCAATTTTTATATTAATTATATCAACCAATTTCAGTACCTACCCTGTAAAAAGTTTTCTGTGGGACACGAAGCAAATAAAACCTAACTTCCAGGCCACTGCAGCCCCCTAAGAGAAGGCACGCATATCCAACTACCGGCTTGGCATAAGCAAAGCTCAAAGGATATGGCAGTTCAGAACAAAGAGAAATAACAGGCGGGCATGATGAATTGTTGCCCAGAATCTTGTAGCATCTTCTCCTCCCATCAGTTTATATCACCCTGTTCATTTCTAAAAGTATGCAGCTTTTACAGAGAGCACATGAATGAAGCTTGACAACACATAACAGGATGTGTGACTGTATTTTAGAAACAAGAACAATTTGCTAAACAATTTTTGTTAAACAGTTATCCCCTTTAGACCTTTAAACAACTATGCCAAATAGAAAATACACATTCACATTTTGTGACTTAGAGGACTTTTGTTTTTTACATGAGTGCTTATCGTAAGTGAGATTTTATGATGTCTTATTCTCAAGAAATTTTCCAAAGGAATGCATATTCAATTTATTAGAAACTTCTTTGAAATAAAAACCTAGAATGTGACAAACATGTCAGTCTGCAGGCAACATTTCAAGACCATAACTTTTGTGTTACAGAAGATGTATATATTCCTATCCTGTGTCGATATGACAAAGACCAGATTAAGAATGGTCCATTTGTTTTCTATGGTGTGGAAAGCCAAATTAGATAATGAGAGACTTTGCAAAGATTTATAAATAAGGTCATTAGAGCCACAAGCAAAATGAAGAACTGTTGGTAAAGCTGCCATATGTAGAAATCTACATTATCTGAAGGATTAAAGGAACTCGCAATAAGTAAAGTTTACCAAAGTAAGTCAATTTTCGACATAGGGCCATGATTGGAGCAAAAAAGCAGGGACATAATTATAAATAATGCAGGACTCTTGCCCTCCAGCTGCTTGGAATATTGACTAATATATAATTAATTTTTAAAAATCACTGTAGCAGCAGTGTTGAAAATGGATCAACAGGGGCAAGAATGGTTGAAGAGACAGCAGTTAGACTATTGGATGTGTCCAGGTAAGAGTTGATGAGGACTAGGGTTATGTTACTGGATATTCATTAATTCCAAAAATATTTACTGAATGTTGAATGTGTGCCAGGGACTGTTCTTGCCCTGGGGATTCAGCCATGAGCAAAACAACAAAAGTCTCTGCCCCGTGAATCTAAAACTCTACTGAAGAAGGTATACAATACGATAAATACAGACAATAAATAGTATTTTACAGAATGACAAGTACATAGGAAAAAAAAGAGATCAAGAAAGAGGAATTTGAAATGGCATTGCGTATTGAAATTTTAGGTGGACAGCCTCCCTGAGAAAGTAACTTTTGAGTGGATGGAAATGAAGGAGCTAGCTATGAAGATCTCGGGGAGAGCATTTCATGCAGAGTGAGCAGCAAGTGTGAAGGCTGTGAGATGAGAGCATGCATACTGAGATCAAGAAGGAGCAGAGTCTTTATGCTAAAAGCAGAGGGTAGGGGGAGAAGATTAAGAGATGAAATCGGAAGGTAACAAGGGACTAGGTTATGCAGAACCTATAGATCATTGTAGGACTTTAGTGTTTACTCTGGGTGAGATGAGAAGCCTGTGTCAGTTATTTATCTATTTTCTCTTGGATCTAAAGACGTCCTTCAATGTTATTCTCTATGATGATGGAGATGGGACTCTGTACATTACATTTCCCAGTTAGTCAAATGGCTCTCTGTTAAGTTTTGCAGATAGAAGGCAATAGAAAGAGACTGGAAGGCAAGGGGAGGAGAGAAGAGATACGCCCTTCTGCTTTTCCTGTTTTCTCTTTGTATCGATCAGCAGCATCTTCAACCTTCACCTTCTTTGAGCACTTCCTGGAGCAGCCCTAGGCACCTCCTCAAAGCTTCCAGCAGCGGCCCTTTGGGACTCACTTCTCTGAGGTCTGAGGTCCATTGCCATGGGGCTCCTCCTTTAACCTTCCAGGTCCTGGTCATTTTCTCACCTACTCGCAGTCCCCAGGACCTAGGGATGGCACTCCCCTCTGAGTTACTATCTGGGTTACTGCAGTGTTCCCTTTTTGTCCCTTCACCTTCACGTGCCTGGGTTACCAACTTTCTGTTTAAATACCCTCTGTTCAAAATACTTAATGTGGTTTCTGTTTTCTTGATTGTGACAGCATCAGGTGCCAAGAGTGATCCCAGGAAACCCTCAAAGATGGGATTATGGAGTTGTTTTAGATATGTCATGTCCTTGACCTTAAATTTAATTAATGCCAACTTCTTTGTTAGGATAGAAAATGGGTTACTGATATTGCTATGGCATACACTATTTAATTAAATTACCACAGGCAGTTGCTTGGGATAAAGTGCTTATTGAAATAAATATCTTAGGGGACCAAGTGGCTGCTGCAATGGACTGATATCGTGGTAATGGTACCATATGACTGTGGGGTAGAATGGCTATTTCTGACTACACTGGAGACCATATGAAAGGAAAATGATGCGCTCAGGAGTTTAACAATCTCAAAGCTTCTCTTGTGATGCTAAAAGAATCTCTTACCTTTTTATGAAGTATTTATTTTAGGTTGTACTTACCAGAGCAGACATGGCTGAAAATTAAACTCAACATTTAAGTATTTGGGCTAGTTATAAAATTACAGTGGAAGTTGTAGTCACAAATGTTCCAAGTGTCCTAAAAGAAAATTAGGACGTTGATTGGGAAGAAGTAGGGATGTTTGGGTGAACACAAATAAAGCTGATAATCTTGAATCTACTCTGAGCCCTCCTTTCAGTGAGATGCTTATTTTCCTCAAGACCTGCTGCTTCTATTGTGTCTAGTTCTACAGCGAGAGAAATCTGAGTACATTCCAATTCCAACCCAAGAAGAAACAGGTTATATTCTAAAAGAATTACAATACTTTCCTAAATTATATTGGCATGAAGCTAGGGATATATGTAAGAATGCCTTATAAGGATGTTAGACCAAGGAGGATGGAATGTGACATTGGATCAGGACAAAGTAATACACATAAGTGTTATTCTTCCAGATTTAATATGATGGGTTGAGCATGAAATTTGTTCTAACACTTTTCTTGGTTTATTTGATTTAATAGTGGCCCTCTTTCAATGAGACTGGATACGAATTTCCTAACCTAGTATAAAAAAAGGCTTAGGGATTTAGGAATCTCTAAGAATGGACTTAACTTGTGAAAATTGCACATGTACCACCACACAACATCCCTTTAGAGGGTCCAGAGGACATTCCCCTCACTAAGGCATGCACCAGCGTCTTTGTAATGCTCTATGATATGTATCCTCTAAAAGCTAAAGATGGCAATGGGAGGTGCTGTCACTGAAAAGGGATCCCTAATTTCAGTGGAGATCCTGGAGTCGCAGAGTAGCAGAAGTTAAGTAGCAAAACTAACTTCAAGAATCAGGATTTATACAGTTACTGTAATGAGCATCAAGGAAACGTTGGTAATCAGAATATCTTGGTTTGTCAGGATCTTAGACTATGGCTTCTCAATTCCTAAGAGTGAAATATCCTAGGAGTAAAATATATGGGCAGATTTCTAAAGTATTACTTAGTCAATATAATAGGAAAACTCTAGGTCTGATGAACTGCAGAACTGCCTTGAGTATTCACAGTTTCTCACCCAATTCTCAAACCTAAGCCAATTCATTGACCTGGAGTTCTATGGTTGAAAAGGAGGCTGGATACCTTTGAGAAAGAACCTGCAATATTCCCACAATTATATACTATAAAACTTTTCTAAGCCTTCCCAAAGTATGCTTGCACACGTTTAATTGGTGACCATGCACTAGACTTAAGTTAATGCTACTCCTAGAACTCAAAAAGCATGTTAGACTACTGGTCAAAGTGGGTTCCTGTGCGGTTTGGTAAAAAAATCCAACTCACAAGGCCAATTGAGGAGGGGGATGTAGTGGAAAAAGGAGAGCTGTGGATGTTTCCTTCTTTGCTTGTATAGCATATTGCAAAATAGCAATTTTTGTAGCTCCTCCATTCAAGAGGTAGAATCTATTTTGCCACGTCTTGAAATGGGCTGCCCTTGTGACCTCCTTTGGCCCATAGACTATGGCAGAAGTGAAATTGCGTGAATTTTAAGCCTGGGTCTCAAGAGACTTTGTATCCTTCTGCTTTCTCTTTTGGAACCCTGCAACTGCCACGTAAAAGAGCCTGTTCTTGCCATTTGGAAGATGAAAAACCACATGGAACAGAGACAAGCCATTATAGCCAAGGCCCCAGATGCACAAGACAGCCCAAAGACCAGCACAGCCATCCCAGCAGCAGACCACAGACAGATGAGTGAATCCATCTGAGTCCAGAGGAATCACTAATTCTTTTCACCCTTTTTTTTTCCTTATTACTTTGTGTAAGGATTCTAAGTGAAATTGTAAATTAACAAGAAGATTTAATATCCCCTAGAGTTGGGACATGGTAAATGTTAGGACTTGGCATCTCCTCTTTATAGGGGAAAGTGTGAGAGTGACTTTATTTGTATAAGAGAGTTGGACCCTGCTAGGTGGAAGCATGAGGTTGTTAGAGTTGTTGCATGGAAGTTAAAATATGTGTAGAGGAGTTTTATGAGTGCTGAGTAGACAAAGCGGTGGCTTTATGATGCTGAGACTTTGGGACTTTGCCAATTACATTTCTCAGTCATATTTGCCAGCTGGCTTCCTTTTAGATTCTACCTACAGGATACATAGAGAGAAGACAGAGAAAGGGACTTCCTTCCTATTGTCCTTGTCTTTGACAGCAGTGCCCAGAAGCAGAAGTTGGATCCGGCCTCCAGCATTTTATGACATTTCCAGTACAGCCCTGGGGTACACCCTCAGAGGAAACAGCAACACCCTGGCAGTGGCTCCTCCCTTAGAAGTATGAGAACCAGCTCTGCAGAGCCCTTCTTCTAAGCTCCTAGGTTCTGGAACCAACCTCTTCCTTTTGTTCCCCGGCCCAGTGACGCAACTGTTGCCCACAGTTATCAATCTCTGTGTTACCCTTGTGCTCTTTAAGTTGTCCAACACTTATGCAAGAGTCCCCTCAGTATGAAATATCCAGCTTTGTTTCTATTTTCTTGACTACTCTCTAACTCATACAAAGCTACTGGAGGATTTTGAGATCTGGAATAATTGGTCTTGCATTTTAATATGATTATCCTGGCTGCTGTGTTGGAAAAGATTGAAAGAAGAGACCAATTAGGAGACTATTTCAGTAGAAATAGATGAAGAGAGCATGGACCTGGAGGTGAAGAAATGGTTAAATTCTGCATGTGTTTGAAGGCATTGATGATTGAAATTGTAGATAGACCAAGTGTGAGTTTTGAAGAAAGAGGAAAAGTATGAGTTGTTATCTAGGAAAGTAGGAGACTGAATAGAGTAGGGAAATTTAGTGCTAATGTTAGGCGACAATTAAGGCTAGTGATCATGAATTTAAAAATGGGACTGATTAGCACAGTTGTGTATTTTCTACAGATATGGTTCTACAGTGGTTCTATTTGTTAAGGTAATGCTAGCTGCTGTGACAGATGAACCCTGAAATCTTAGTGGCCCAACACAATAGAATTAATATTTTGGTAACCTAAAGTCTAATAGGTAGTGGGACATGACAGTGGAGGTGGCTGATAGAAGCTCAGCATGTGTTTTCCAAGGTTATCCTGGACATTGACACCCAGTAGGAAAACGGGGGAAGAAAGAAAATGTGGAGTATCTCAAGAAATTTTATTTATTCTAGGCCTGGAAGTGGTATGCATCATTTCTATTCACATTTCATTGACTAAAATTCAGTGCCATAGCTACACCTTAAGTCAACAGAGGATAGGAAATATCGTCTAGCTTTGGACCCAGGGGAAAGGAAAATAGGTTTGGTGAACTGTTAGCCAATCTCTGTGGAAAGAAGAGACACGGTCTGTCAATGCAAGCAGAGACTAGGCAAAGAGTTTAACCAGGGTTGTCATTTTGCAGCAGTACCACAAAAGGGAGACCAAGGCAAGGGAGTTCAGAACATATGTGAGAAGCGGTTGACTATGAATTTAAACTGGATAAGGAGAAAGAGAGGGCACAAGGAGAGAGCAAAGATGTGAAGACTGATGTGCTGAGGTGCCAGAGTGGTGAAACGATTGTTAGAGTTGTCATTCTAGTTAAAACTAGCTGGAAAGACGGAGCTGCTGGTTGGAGAATGAGGTGCTTGAAATGGAAAATTTGGATGAATTGCAGTGCTGCCATTTACGAAGACAAGAGCATGAACTTGCAAATTATTACCTGAGATGGGGGCAAGAAAGATCACTGGGAGAGAGGTTGTGAAAGAATTTAGAGTCCATGATATTGACAGATGATCTTCACAGATACTGAAATGTTGAAGAGAGTAATAGTGAGCCAAGTGCTAAAATCTTCAAGGAATAAGGAAATGTCAAAATAAGAACATTTATTATTATACATGATTTAGAAAGCTATTTGGCAGACAAAAAGACAAGACTTAGTGATTGGTTATTGGCAGTGGAGATGAAGGAAGTGTCAAGAGTCAATCCCAGGTTTCTCATGTATGCAAATACGTGGATAGTCTAGCCTTTTACAGAGGAGGAGCACTCTAGTGTGACTATCTTTAGGAGATAAATTATGAGTTTATTTTTTGATATATAGAGTTCGAAATTTCTCTCTCTTCAATATCCAAATCAAGATTTTGAGGAGATTATTTGAAATCTAAAGGTCTAGGGCTCAGAGAAAAAACAGATATGATATATATGTTTGAGAGTCATGGGGGAAAAAAACAGTATTTTAAAACATGTATTGATATTATTATCTGGGGAGCAATTAGGAAACAGAACTGAGCCTTGGAACATATAGAAAAAGTGAGGCACAAAGAGAAGACTTTTATTTGTTCAACCTACTGTATTAATTCAGGAATAAGTACACCCATGTTGATTAATTTGGCCTGATCCAATGTCATATTTTATCCTCCTTGGTCTAACACTCTTATAATATATTCTCACATATATCTCCTAGGTTTATGCCAATATAACTTAGAAAGATCTCGAACCTTTTGGAGTGTATCCTATTTCTTCCTAGGTTGGATTTTTCACTTGTACCTAGTAGAATGTACTCAGATCTCTCTAGTTATAGGTCTAGACACAGTAGGGGTGGTAGGCATAGGTCTTGAGGAGAAAAAGCACCCCATTGAAAGAAAGCTTAAAGCAGATTCAAGATTTTCACCTTCTATCCAAATATCCCCACTCTTTCTAGTCAATGTCCTAATTCTCACTTAGGACACTTGGATCGTCTGTGAATACACTTTACATTTTGATTCTATAACTAACCCAAATACTTAAATGTTAAGTTTAATTTTCAGCCATTTCTGCCTTGCTGTATACAAATAAAAATAAATACATATATATAAAAGTATGAGGGTTTTTTTAGGATCACAAAAGAAGCTCTCTATTTGATTTGACATTGTTAAATTCCTGAACATGTCATTTTCCTTTTTTATGGTATCCAGGGCAGACATAAATAGCCATTCTACAAAAAGCAACAGAGTATGAAGTTTAGGAGCCAAAAAATAGAGTTATTTAAGAAAGAAGGAGTTCAGTAGAATTAATAGTAACATTTATTGGGCACTTACTAGGTGCCAAGCTATGTTCTAAGAACTTTACAAAGATTCATTTCCATTATTCTTACAACATTTCTATGAAGTAAGTACTATTTTCGTCTCTATTTTACAGAGAAGAAAACTGAAACATAGAAAGATTTTTCTTTAACTAATTGCTTAAAGTCCCAGCTAGTAATTGACAGATCCAGGAATCGATCTTAGACCTTCTGACTCCAGAGTCCACAGTTTTGACAATTACTTTATACTAACTTCTCACCAAAAGTGGTCAGTGCTACTCAGAGAGAAGTAGGCCATGGAACAGGAAGTTGATTTTTGGATTTAGTGGTGTGGAGGTCATTGCTGATAGTAATGAGAGCTGTTTTATTGGAGCAGTAGAACATGAGGCCTGTCAGAGTACGTTAAGGAGAGAGTGGGGAGGTAAGAAGACGATACAGTGAGGGTCCTCAACTTTCTCAAGAAATATGACTGTCAAGGTCAGAAGAGGAAGAGAGATAAGATGATAGAAATAAAACTGAGGTCCAGGAAAGTTTTATTTTTGTTTATGTTTTTTGTTTTGCTTTTAAGATGAAAAGAGCTCTTTAAATGTTTATGAGAAGGAACTGTTGAGAAAGGAGGTTGATTATATAGGAGGGCAACAGGATAATGTGCATGCTTCCTGGGAAGGTGAGAGGGGATTGAATCTAGGGCGCTGATGCAAGGGCTGACCTTAAGAGGATCAGGAACAATGCTTCTTCTATTTGAACAAGAGGAAAGGAGACTAGAATGGGTGCAAACGCGATTAGTTTTATGGGTTGAGTGGTTGGGAATTAAGGGTGTGCCCATTCCATAGCTTCGATTTTTCTCTTTTGGCAAGTAAATTCACCTGGACCTGAAAAATTGTGAGTCTATTGTGGTGTAAATAGAAGTTGAGAAAAGTGTCGAATGTGTGAATAATTGAGGCCAGTGAGAGATTTGTTAATGACCTAGATGAGGTCGGTGATGACAAATTTATAGTGTTACTTTGTTCTGTTTGTTATTTCCTCCAATATCATTCACTGCCCAAGACATTAAAAATTGATTCCTTTAGGATTTATTTTTATTTTTGCTAAATGAATGCAATGAAAAAACAGAAGGAATTGGCATTTACAAGGAAAAAAGTAGCTGAAATAATGAACCATGGAACCTTAACTAAACAGGAGGATAGTAAAGATAAGAATTATGGTTATGGTTATGGTTTTGGTTGTGGTTATGGTCATAGTCATGGTCATGGTCATGGTCATGATCATGGTTATGGTTATGGTTACGGTTGCAGTTAGTGTTAGGGTTAGGATTGGAGCAAGGGTAGGGTAGAGTGTGGAAGGGTCAAAGGACTAAAGACCCTGAAAAGGTCAAAGAGTAGTCATCATAGAATTAACTGAAAAAATTACCTTATGGACAGAAGATGATTTGAAATTGATTAGCTTCAGGTTATGGCCAGGTCCAGATTAGGGCCTTGAGAATGGCTGTCAGCGTGAAGTAGAGGAGGACATTGGAAACAAGCGGTTAGGTTATATCCTAATCCAGAATAGGTTGGCCATGGACTGGAAATCTTACAGGATGATAGCAGGAATCTGGAATGAAGAGGAAGCCTATCTGTAACGTAGGTGTCAAGACCTTCAGTGAAAGAGGTGGGGTTGTTGAGTGGCTGGGAGGTGCCACCTATAAGGGATGAGAGTGAATGGTATGACTGAGGCAAGCTTGACAGCAGTAGGAGTGCTCACTGGACACTGAGAAAGCAAATGTCTGAAATCTGCTAAGCTTACAGCTTGATGCTTAATATATGGAGGTGACAGAAAAATAGAAGCCGCTTCTTAAAGCCTACAGGTGAAATTGGGTTCTCAAGAGAGTCAGGGTCCAGTTGAGGCAGAGATGGAAGGAATGTTCTAAATAGAAGTTGATGGTATAGAGGAATTTTTACATTGTGGAATAGACCTTTTCAAGGGCATTGTTATATGAGGGGAAGAAAGAAGAAGGCAGATGGGCTGGGCGAAGTTGTCTTAGGAAGGTAAACAGAATCATCTATTGCAAAATATTTTTTTTGCAACAGATTATACTATTTTTTTAAAGAGGTCACTAAGACTTTGGACATTGACTAATTTAAGCTAAAATTAAAGGCCTGGGGATTCATGAATTTTGTCCTGACAGTCTCTTTGAAGGAGGTGGAATTGTGGGACTCATAGACAGTTCCTTGCTCACCCAAGGGCTTGAAGCCATGTTGGTTTGGCCACAGAAGTCTCAGAGCAGAACACAGAGCTTTGAGTGGTGCAATGGCCCTGTCTCTGCTGGCCCAGCATGTTTATTATTTCCCTAAATGTTTATAACTTTGACTACAATCTGTTATTGCATGTACCATTCTGGGTTGCATTTGTTTATTTACAGGTTTCCCCTATTTAACTCTGGGTTCTCAAAAGGCAAAAACTGAGTCTTGTCTTTTTATCCTTAGCTTTTATCCTAAGCACTTGGCTTCATGCTCGTTCAATAAATATTTGATCCAATGACTGTAAATACACTATTTCTAGTGCGAGTTAATGGTACTGTCTACTACTCAATATAGTTATCAATGCTGTGCACTGCTTTGTTAGTTCATGATGACTTCCAAAAAATTTTGAAGTCTACATATATAGAGAGGTTGGATACAAACAAGAGGAAGAATGTGGAAGCGTCAGTTTGTGTACAGATCACTGATAAGAGAGAGAGGAAACCAATTAGCATTCTTTCTATTATCGGTTGTTTTCATTTGTGTTATGATGACCTGGATAGGCTCTCCCATAAGAACTAAGTAGTGAAAAAGTAAATAGATAAATAAAAGAGGAATAAGTCAATTGCTTGACTGCATTTGATACTTAAGTAATCAATCTGAAAGAATTATTTCAAGAATAAATGGCTTACTGGGCTCTAGTTGATTGTTCCTACTCGACATTTTACAATAAAACACCCTCCCTCCCTTGCATCATCAGATAATATAGCCAAACTTTCTTAAAATGAATTAAATCTCATTCATTATGTCAAAATTCCATCAGAGCTTTAATTTTTTAGTGATGTCCAGTTATAATTTACATCTTTCCTATTGAGTGAAAAACTTTTTTCCTGTTCTCCTAGAATTCTGAAACTTTTTATACTAGTTGGATTGTAATTCCTGACCACGGGCTTTTTAGGGCATGTTATAAAACAGTAGACAGTGTGCAGTTTCATCAAACACTATCAAATATAGCTCTTGCCAAATTCCAGGGGTGACAATATGTAATAGTCTTGTAGGGAGAAGCAGAATAACATTTCACAAGGTGAGGTTTTAAGCTGATCTCTAACACAATTACACTTCCCTTTTCAATCAATCATAGAGTTGTTTGTTAAGGTTTTAATAATACTGTAATAAACATTATTATAATTACCACTTATCAAGTGCCTACTCTGTGTTAGAGGATTGACGGTATCTCATATTATCCTAAAAACAATCCTGAAAAGTTCCATATACAGCTCTCAGACTACACATGATAAAACTTAGGTTCAGAAAAGCTAAGTTATCTGCAGTCATAAGGTTTTTAAGCAAAGACCTGGAATTTAAGACCAGGTTTGCTAACTCCCATCCCCATGCTCTTTGTGCTATGTCACATTACCTCCATGCCATATCATGTTTACCAGTGTTTCCTTAGGAATGGAGGCAAATGTGTGTGTACACACACAAACACACACTACAATAAACACTGGCCAGGACATAGAAGAAATCAGGCCCGGTTGAATGAGAACTATGCAATGATTCTAACAAAAAATTTAATATTGTATGTCTTCGATTCCATGTTGAGCTTTTTGTTTATCCATTTTAGTGGAGAAAATTGTATTTTCTGCAGAAGGATCCTTCATTTCTTGTAGTTTTTTGACATTGCTATAAATTTTAAAATGAAGATAAATAGTAGAAGGATGTTTCATACAAATAAAAAATGTTACTTCATTCTCAAAGTAAGTCCACTAAAACCAGAAACTTTATCTTTGGCCAGGATTATATTTCCACGCTCAAAGAACAGGGCCATGAATCTAATGTTGGCCAAGATTCCTATACTTGACAGAGGTACCAGTTCATCACAGCAACTTATATAACCTTGAAACACAGTAAGCATGTTCTTTGTTGTCTTTTGTGTGTGTGTGTGTGTGTGAGAGAAAGATTTGCCCTGAGCTAACATCCATTGCCAATTCTCCTCTTTTTTGCTTGAGGAAGATTAGCCCTGAGCTAACATCTGTGCCAGTCTTCCTCTATTGTGTATGTGGGATGCCTCCATAGCATGGCTGATGAGCGGAGTAGGTCCATACCTGGGATCTGAACCCACAAACCTGGGCCGCCAAAGCAGAGCATGCGGAACTTTAACCACTTGGCTGTGGGGCTGACCCCTGTTAGGGCATTTTAATAATTATTGGTAAATTGAACTACAGGTCCACAGTACATTACCTACAATTCCAAAATCCAAAAATCTTTAGAAACTGAAAATTTTAGAGGAGTGTGGTACTAGAACTCATTTGGCTCAAAAGCATGTCCTAAAATGACATGAGGCTATATATGGTCTTTAACTTACTTGGTATGAATTTCCATGTGTTTCACACGAGGAATATTAACATTTTAACTAAAGGATGCTGCGGCTGGTGTGTAATATGGTATATGCACCACGTCACTATTCTATAATTCAAAGAATTCTGGATCCCAAAACACATTTGGCCCCAAGAGTTTAGGAAAATGAACTGTAAAATTTCATTTCTCTTTCATGGTCAGCTCTGTTGCAATTAGGCAAAAGCTACGTTAAGTTTATATAACAAAGTTTCACTAATTCAATATATTTAAAATTAAGTTGAAATAATGGGACATATTTCATAAGTAATTTATTAGTGTATAAATAAGTAGACTTCCAAGGGGAAGCATCTACCCTTTGTAGAGGCACATTTGGTCTTTTTTCTTTTACTGTGAAGTCATGAGAGTTCAACACTCAGGATATAGGGCATTCCCATCACACCAAAAAGTTCTTCAAGCCCTTTTGCTGTTAATGCCCTCTCCACTGTCGGCATGGCAACCACGCGTGCCACTATAGAATGGAGTTGTCCACTACATGTTCTTTTCTGTCTAACTCTTCTCGCTCAGGTTGATGTTTGGGGATTCATCTATCTTATTGCATGTATCAGTAGTTTATTTCTTTTTTTTGTTGAGTAGTATTCCAATGTATGAATATTTCATGATTTGCTTATCTATTTACCTGTTTGGGTTGTTTTTAGATTGGGACTATTATGAGTAAATTTGCTATAAACTTTCATCTGTAAGTCTTTTTGTGGGCATATATTTTCATTTTTTCTTGAGTAAATACCCAGAAGTGAAATTAATGAATCCATACAAAAAGTATGTATTTAACTATAAGAAATTACCAAACCCAGGGCCCACCTAGTTGTGTAGTGGTTAAGTTCACACGCTGTGCTTCAGCAGCCCTGGGTTCACAAGTTCAGATCGGGGGCTCAGACCTACATACTGCTCATCAAGCCATGCTGTGGCAGCATCCCACATGCAAAATAGAGGAAGATGAGCACAGATATTACCTCAGCAACAATCTTTGTCAAGCAAAAGGAGGAAGATAGGCAACAGATGTTATCTCAGGGCCAATCTTCCTCACCAACAAAAAAAAAAGGAGTGTTGTGTGTCACTTCAATAAAATCCCACCACCACACTTAAAAAAAAAAAGAAATCACCAAACTGTTTTCCAAAGTGGTTTACCATTTTCCACCCCCACTAATAGCATATGAGTCTCAATTGCTACACATACTCAACACAGATGGTATTGTCAGTATTATTGTTTTTTTGTTGTATTGTTGTTTTGTTAATTTTAGCTAGTTTAATGAGTATGTAGTAGTATCTTATGATGGTTTTAATTTGCATTTCCCTGATGACTAAAGAAGTTCAACTTCTGCGTCTGAGCTTATTAAGCCATTTGTATGTCTTTTTGTGAAGTGTTTGTTCAAATCTCTTCTCCCCCAACCCCCCCCAGCTTTTTGGTCATCTTGTTAAATTGTTGTGAATATTTCTTTCAGCCTGTGGCTTGACTTTACATTTTCTTAGTAGAGTTTCTTGCAGAACAAGTATTTTTACTTTTAATTGAGTCTGATTGAAAAAAAAAAAATCTTCTGGGGCTGGCCCTGTGGCTGAGTGTTAGGTTCACATGCTCTGCTTCAGCGACCTGGGGTTTCACCGGTTTGGATCCTGGGTGTGGGCATGGCACCGCTCATCAGGCCATGCTGAGGCAGCATCCCACATGCCACAGCTAGAAGAATCCACAGCTAAAATATACAACTATGTACCGGGGGGACTTGGGGAGAAAAAGCAGGAAAAATAAAATAAGATGATTGGCCACAGTTGTTAGCTCAGGTGGCAATCTTTAAAAAACAAAATTTTTCTCCTAAGAAATTTATGCTTACTCTAATGCTGCAAAGATTGTCTTTGATTATAACTATTCAAAACTAAAACCAAGTCTCTTTTTGCTTCTCCTTTTTTGAGTGGGAAGCTGGGCCAGATAAATGATAAATTCCTTCTTAACTAGTATTTTTTATATTAGTTCTTGAGATTGCCTATGACAAAAGCTGTACTATTTTTCTAAATAATATGGCTGAGTCAGAGGTTGATATTTCCAGTTCTCAGTGAACATACACTATTAGGAGAAATTAAAGTATAGTTCAAGGGTGAACGTGTTAAGTGCCTCAAGAACAATATAACCATGTTTCTAAAGATGTTCTAGGCACCAGAAGATCACACCCAACTCCATAAAGCAAGAAAAGCTTTATGAAAAAGGTAGTATTCAACCTAGGCCATAGGTGATGGCAGAATTTTGATAGACAAGATGAAGATACGGGATCCAACATAGCATGGCGTGAACAGGAACATGGAAGCAAATTTTTTAATATAGACGTATTAGACCTAAGGTTGGAAAAGTAATTTGGAGGCTGGGTAGAGGGATGGTTCATGCTGTGTTAAGTGCTGCTTACCTGATAAGTAGTTGTAGGTTCTTTCTGAAGGGACACCCATTGATGGTCTCAACAGACAAAAGGTAAAGTCAAAGAGGTGCTTTACACAAGTTTTCATTCAGCTTTGATGAGAATGGTTCAAGGGCTGAAGATATTGGAAAGAGAGACCCCAATGAGGACTAAGCTGAAAGGGAACGGACTTGACTGCCTAGTATTGCATTTATCCTTTAATTTTTTCATGTCCTGTCTCTCCATCATGATTGTGAAGTTTTTTAAAGGGTGGAGTTGTGACTTATTTCTCTTTTCATATTCACCGGCCTCTAGAGTAAACCACACAGCAGTGTTGATTGATACTTGTGCAGTCCAAAGAGAGTGCAGGAGGATGGCAGAGAGAGAACAGAAATTGCCAATTCCAAAGAAATCTTAATCCTGGTCTCATAATTAGAATTGCCTTACAGGACATATATCATATTATATCAGAATCTCACTCATTTAGAGACCAGTTTTGTTTTGGGTCATGTGAAAATAGGGAAGTCACATTTGCCCTAAACTCTCTCAAATTCACTTTTACTATCTATAAAATGAGAGGTTGCCTTTTATCTCTGCACCTCCAAACATTTGTAGAAAACCAACATGTTATTTCTTTCTTAGATATTATTTAATGTGAGACTATTTACATAGGGGTCTTAAAAGTGGTCATTTTGTGTTCTAAAAAATGTTATCCCAATATTAGCATTTAGAAAGAGCAACATAGTGAATCCTTGAATATCCAATTTGCAGGGTATTGAATTTTTTCTGTTTGGTAATGGAATCCTCACCTCTGTTTGGTGATGGAGTGATTTCTGTAAGCATTTCTCAGCCTTAATTACATGTTAGCTTTTATCACATCATACGTTGATTTAATATAATATGGCCATTGTGACATGGTTTCAAATTCTCCATTTTTCTTTTCCTATTAGTGCCTGAATACATGTGTCTTACTTGTGGGTTTAGAAGAAAGCACTTGTCACATATTACTTTTCCACTGTAATCCCCCAACCATCAACTTGAAGGAAAGGAAGGAAGAAAAGAAGAAAAGGAGGAAGGAAAGAAGGACGGAAAAAGAGTAGACCACTGGTCGCAGAGTGCTCCTTGGGTTGAGAAGGAGAAACGACAAAGAAGGGAGCCCTGCTGGAGCCTCTCAAAACTGAAAGAGCACTACAGTTTCATTCACTGTCCCCACTACTAGTCTTCTGCAAGCCTTAAGAGTTATATTCCTCAGTTGGAGAAGCTTTGATTCAGTGTTCAGTTAATAAAATAATTTTTCCAGAAATTTACATTGGATTATATATATGGTAAAATAATGGAATTTTAATATTTAACTCATTTGCTTGTTTCTGAATATCATTTCCCAAGGAATTATATTGAACTTTATTAACTTAATAAAAAAATACAGATTCTGTAATTGGCACACTGGTTGCTTAATGATTTATAAGAATTAATTCTTCATCTTAAATGGAAGAAATTCTAAACTTTCAACATTTCAAGCATTTCATTTTGTTTTTTATATGCAAAGAGAAATAAGAAGCTCTCCAGAGAAAATTTCTGTGCAAGCAAAATGTGTTCCAAAAAGACTTGTGAAACTCTATTTGATATTGTTATCTACTAAGAGAGAGAATGAAATTATCACTTGATAAAGCCCAAAGAAAACTTGATGGTCTCAGATAAAATGAGTGATCTTTGCAGAGGAAAAGTACTTCACAGAAGCCGGAAACTGGGACACCAAAGGGAGGAAACTGGTACTAGAATATTTCACTTAATGACTATATGACAAGTCCATCACAGGTCATTATTTACAGGTCATTTTCCTGTCAATTGTAGGAATCCTGGCCTTAATCATTTGTGTCAACACACACTTCCGTATAAAAACTTCCAACATGATACAGATAATTCTGAGAAACACGATATGTGTTCTGACAATTTTGTGCTTTCCTTTTGACTCTGAATTTGCCAAGATATTTCCTGTTAACTCCTTGGCATGAGTGTTTTTAAGTGTCTCTTACTGATGCCAGCACTGGGTGTCATGCTGGGAAAATCCAGTTTTTGAAAGGAAAATTACAAAGCATTGTGGTCAGCATTAAATTTAAAGGAACATTGCTACTACTTTTAAATACATTTCCACAGTTAGGTATTTGATTATTTTAGACAGAATTGCTTTGTAGCATCATAACAGAATTTCTTTTTTAGCGTCTTTACAGAGGTATAATTGATATACAAAGAACTACACATATTTAATGTGTACAATTTGATGAGTTTGGACATATACAAACACCCGTGATACCATCACCACAATCAAGGTAATAGACATATCTAACACATTCCAGAGTTTCCTCGTGTCCTTCTGTTTCGTTTTATTTTTGGTGGTAAGAACATTTAACTTGAGTTGGACCCCTTAACAAATTTTAAGTGCACAATACTGTATTGTTAACCCTAGGCACTCTATTGTACAGCAGATCTCTGGAATTTATTCATCTAGCATAACTGAAACATGCTCATTGAACAAGAACTCCACATTTCTTTCCCCTGCAGCCCCTGGCAACCACTGTTGTATTCGCTACTTCAATGAATTGGACTACTTTCGATGCCTCATATAAGAGGAATCATGAAGTAATTGCCCTTCTTTAACTAGGTCATTTCATTTGGCGTAATGTCCTCCAGGTTCATCCATGTTGTCGTAAATAGCAGCATTTCTTTCTTTTTTAAGGTTGGGTAATATTCACTGTATGTATATGCCACATTTTCTTTATCCATCCATGTGTTGATGAGCACTTGGGTTGTTTCCATATCTTGGCTACTGTGAATAATGCTGCAGCAAACATGGGAGTGAAGATATATCTTCAAGATCCTGATTTCAGTTCTTTTGGATGTATACCAAAAGGGAGATTGCTGGACCATATGGTAGTTGTCATTGTAATTTTTTGAGGAACCTCCACAAATTTTCCCATAGCTGCTACATTATTTTACATTCCCATGAACAGTATACAAGGGTTCCAATTTCTCCACATCCATGCCTACTCTTATCTTTTCTTTTTATGATGATAGACATCCTAACAAGTGTGAGGTGATAGCTTGTAGTTTTGATTTGAATTTCCCTAATAACTGGTGATGTTGAGCACCTATTCATATGCCTTTTTGGCCATTTGTAAATCTTCTTTGGAGAAATATCTCTTCAAGTTCATTGCCCATGTTGTAATCAGGTTGTTTTTTGCTATTGAATTGTAGGAGTTCCTTATATACTTTGGAAATTAACCCCTTACCAGATATACGGTTTGCAAATATTTTCTCCCATTCTGTATGTTCACTTTTCACTCTGTTGATTGTTTCCTTTGCTATGACATAAGCTTTTTAGTTTGATGTAGTTCCACTTGTGTATTTTTGCTTTTGTTGCCTGTGCTTTTTGTGTCATCTCCAAGAAATCATTGCTGAGACCAATGTCAAGAAGATTTTCTCCTATATTTTATTCTAGAAGCTTTATAGTTTTAGATTTTACATTACATCTTTAACCCATTTTGAGTTGATGTTTGTGTATGGTGTAAGATAACAATGCAATTTCATTTTGTTGTTTGTGGATGTCCAGTTTTCCCAACACCATTTGCTGAAGAAACTGTCCTTTCCCCATTGTGTAGTTTTGTCACCCTTGTTGATCAGTTGACTATGTGTGTGGATTGATTTCTGAGCTCTCTATTCTGTTACATTGGTCTGTATGTATGTCTTTATACCAGTGCCATGCTGTTTTAATTACTGTAAGCATTGTAATGTACTTTGAAATCAGGAAGTGGAATGTCTCCAGCTTTCTTCTTTCCCAAGGTTGTTTGGGCTATTCCGAGGTTTTGTGGTTCCATATAAATTTTAGTATTGGTTTTTCTATTTCTGTGGAAAAAATGCCATTTGGAGTTTGATGGAGATAACATTGAATCTAGAAATCGCTTTGGTTAGTATGGGCATTTTAACAATATTAAGTCTGCCAATCCATGAACACGGGATGTCTTTCTATTTATTTGTGTCTCCTTTAATTTCTTTCATCAATGTTTTGTACTTTTCAGTGTCCAAGTCTTTCACTTCCTTGGTTAAGTTTATTCCTAAGTATTTTATTCTTTTTGATGCTATTGTATATAAGATTGTTTCCTTAATTTCCTTTTTGAAAGGTTCATTGTTAGTGTATGGAAATGCAACTGATTTTTGTGTGTTGATTATTTGTATCCTGCAACTTTATTGAATTTGCTTGTTAATTCTAACAATTCTTGGTTTTCTTTTCCTTTTGTTTTTTGTTTTGTTTTTTTTTTTTTTTTTGGATTGCGATGTTTTATTACAGTAACATGGGTTTATAACGTTATATAAATTTCAGGTGTACATCATTATATTTTGAGTTCTGTGTAGATTATATCATGTCACCACCCAAAAACTGATTAAAATCCATCACCATACACATGTGCCTGATCACTGCTTTTGCCCTCCCCCCTCCTCCCTTCCCTTCTGGTAACCACCAATTCAATATCTATCTCTATATGTTTGTTTCTTGTTGTTTTTGTCATCTGTTTATGAGTGAGATCATATGATATTTGACTTTTCCCTCTGACTTATTTCACTTAGCGTAAATAACCTCAAGGTTCATCCATGTTGTCACAAACGACCAGATTTCATCATTTCCTATGGCTGAGGAGTATTCCATTGTGTGTATATACACCACATCTTCTTTATCCATTCGTCCCTTGATGGGCACTTAGATTGCTTCAATTCTTTGCTATTGTGAATAATACTGCAGTGAACATAGGGGTGCGTATATCTTTACACATTCGTGTTATCATGTTCCTTGGATAAATACCCAGTAGTAGAATAACTGGATCACATGGTAGATCTATTCTTAATTTTTTGAGCAATCTCCATACTGTTTTCCATAGTGGCTGCACCAGTTTGCACTCCCACCAGCAGTGTATGAGAGTTCCCTTTTCTCCACATATTCTCCAACACTTGTTAATTTCTGTCTTGTTAATTATAGCCATTCTAATGGGTGTGAGGTGATATTGTAGTTTTGATTCGCATTTCCCTGATACTTAGTGATGTTGAACATCTTTTCCATGTGCCTGTTGGCCATCTGTATATATTCTTTGGAGAAATGTCTGTTTATATCTTTTACCCATTTTTTAATTGGGTTATTAGTTGTTTTGCTGTTGAGATGTAAGATTTCTTTATATATTTTGGATATTAATCCCTTGGCAGATATATGGTTTGTCAATATCTTCTCCCAGCTGTTATCTTTTCATTCTGTTGATGGTTTCCTTCGCTGTGCAGAAGCTTTTTAGTTTGATGTAGTACCATTTGTTTTCTTTTTCTGTTCTTTCCCTTGCCTGGTCAGACGTGGTACTTGACAATACGTTGCTAAGACTAATGTTGAACAGCATGCTGCCTATATTTTCTTCTGGAAGTTTCATGGTTTCAGGTGTTATATTCAACTCTTTAATCCATTTTTAGTTGACTTTTGTGTATGGTGTAAGATAATGGTCTACTTTTCTTCTTTTGCCTGTGGCTGTCCAGTTTTCCCAACACCACTTATTGAAGAGCCATTCCTTTCTCCATTGTAGGTTCTTGGCTCCTTTCTCAAAAATTAGCTGTCCATAGATGTATGCGTTTATATCTGGGCTCTCAATTCTGTTCCATTGATCCATGTGTCTGTTTTTGTGCCAGTACCATGCTGTTTTGATTATTGTAGCTTTGTAGTATATTTTGAAATCAGGCAGTGTGACACATCCCGCCTTGTTCTTTGTTCTCAGGATTCCTTTGGCTATTTGAGGTCTTTGCTTCCATATAAATTTTAGAATTCTTTGTTCTATTTCTGTGAAAATTGTTGTTGGAACTTTGATAGCGATTATATTGAATCTCTAGATAGCTTTAGGAAGTATTTTAACTTTGTTAATTCTTCCAATCCAATAGCATGAAATGTCTTTCCAATTCTTTGTGTCTTCTATCTCTTTCAACAATGTTTTGTATTTTTCATTGTACAGGTCTTTCACCTCTTTGGTTAAGTTTATTCCTAGGTATTTTATTCTTTTTGTTGCAATTGTAAATGGAACTGTATTCTTAATTTCTCTTTCTGCTACTTTATTGTTAATGAATAGAAATGCAGTTGATTTTTATAGTTGATTTTGTATCCTGCAACTTTACTGTATTCATTTATTATTTCTAAAAGCTTTGGTGGATTCTTTAGGGTTTTCTCTATATAAAATGTCATCCGCGAATAGTGACATTTTCACTTCTTCCTCTCCACTTTGGATCCTTTTTATTTCTTTTCCTTGCATGATTGCTCAGCTAGGACTTCCAATACTATGTTAAATAAGAATGGTGAAAGTGGGCATCCTTGCCTGGTTCCTGTCCTTAGAGGGATAGCTTTCAGTTTTTCTCCATTGAGAATGATATTAGCTGTGGGTTTGTCTGGCCTTTATTATGTTGAGCTTCTTTTCTTCTATACTCATTTTATTCAGAGTTTTTATCATAAACAGATGCTGTATATTGTCAACTGCTTTCTCTGCCTCTGTTGAGATGATCATGTGATTTTTATTCGTTTTGTTAATGTGGTGTATCACATTGATTGATTTGCAGATGTTGAACCATCCCTGCATCCCTGGAGTAAACCCCACTTGATCATGATGTGTGATCTTTTTAATGTATTGTTTTATTCTATTTGCTGGTATTTTGTCAAGGATTTTTACATTGATGTACATCAGTGATATTGGCCTGTAATTTTCTTTTTTTTGTTGTCCGTGTCTGGTTTTGGTATCAGGGTAATGTTGGCTTTGTAGAATGAGTTAGGAAGCTTCCCCTCCTCTTCAATTTTTTTGGAAGAGTTTGAGAAGGATAGGTACTAAGTCTTCTTTGAATGTTTGGTAAAATTTACCAGGAAAGCTGTCCAGTCCTGGACTTTTATTATGGGGGAGGTTTGTGACTACTCTTTTGATCTCCTTACTGGTGATTGGTCTATCCAAATTCTCTATTTCTTCTTGATTCTGTTTTGAAAAGTTGTATGATTCTAAGAATTTATCCATTTCTTCTAGATTATCCAATTTGTTGGGGCATAGCTTTTCATAGTATTCTCTTATAATCTTTTGTATTCCTGAGGTGTCCATTGTAATTTCTCCTCTTTCATTTCTGATTTTATTTATTTGAACCTTCTCTCTTTTTTCTTGGTGAGTCTAGTTAAAGATTTGCCAATTTTGTTCATCTTTTCAAAGAACCATCTCTTAGTTTCATTGATTTTCTTCTATTGTTTTTTAGTCTCTATTTTGTTTATTTCTGCTCTGATTTTTATTCTTTCTTTCCTTCTACTGATTTTGAGCCATGTTTGTTCTTCTTTTTCCAGTTCCCTTAGGCGCTCTGTTAGTTTATTTGAGATTTTTCTTATTTATTGAGGTGGGCCTGTATTGCTGTAAGCTTCCCTCTTAGAACCATTTTTGCTATATCCCATAAATTTTGGCATGTCATATTTTCATTTTCATTTGTCTCCATGAATTTTTTGATTTCTTCATTGACCCAGTCATTGTTCAGTAGCATTTTATTTAATCTCCACATTTTTGTGGCTTTTCTGATTTTCTTCCTGTAGTAGATTTCTAGTTTCATACTGCTGTGGTCAGAAAAGATTCTTAGTATTATTTCAATCTTCTTAAATTCAGTGAGACTTGTTTTGTGGCCTAACATGTGATCTATCCTGCAGAATGTGGAGTGTTAAAGTCCCCTACTATTATTGTGTTACTGTCTGTTTCTCCCTTTATATGTGTTAATAGTTGCTTTATATATTTAGGTGCTCCTATGTTGGGTCCATAGATATTTACAAGTGTTATATCTTCATGTTGGATTGCTCCTTTTATCATGATGTGGTGCCCTTCTTTGTCTCTTGCTTCTCTTGCTACAGTTTTTGTTTTAAAGTCTATTTTGTCTGATATAAGTATTGCTACCGCAGCTTTCTTTTCTTTGCCATTTGCATGGAGTACCTTTTTCCATCCCTTCACCTTCAGTTTGTGAGTGTCTTTAGGTCTGAGGTGTGTATGCAGCATATATATGGGTCTTGATTTTTATCCAATCAGTCACCCTATACCTTTTGGTTGGAACATTTAGTCCATTGACATTTAAAGTAGCTATTGATAAGTATGTACTTATTGCCATTTTGTTACTTTTTTTCTGGGTATTTTACTTTTTTTCTGGGTGTTTTAGTCGTTCTTCCCTGTTCCTTTCTGCTCTTGCTCTCTTCCTTGGTGGTCTGATGGCTTTCTTTAGTATTATGTTTGGGTTCTTTTCTCTTAATTGTTTGTGTATTTCTTATAGGTTTCTGGTTTGTGATTACATGAGGTTCATATATAATAACCTACATATATAGCAATCTATATTAAGTTGATGATCTCTTTAGTTTGACCTCTTTCCAAAAGCTCTACTCTTTTACTCCCCTTCTCCCATGTTTTATGTTTTTGATATCATATCTAACCTCTTTTGTGTGTGTGTGTGTGTGTATCCATTACCCTCTTATCATGGAAATAGATAATTTTAGTACTTTTGACATTTGGCCTTCATATTAGCTTCATTGGTGATTGATCTGCTACCTTTACTGTATATTTGCCTTTACCAGTGATTTTATTGGCTTTTGGGTTTTTTTGATAATTTTCTTATTCCTATTTGTGGTCTTCTCTTTTCCACTTAAAGAAGTCCCTTTAGCATTTCTTGTATGGCTGGTTTCTTGGTGATAAACTCCTTTAGTTTTTGCTTGTCTAGGAAACTCTTTATCTCTCCTTCCATTCTGAATAACAACCTTGCGGGGTAGAGCATTCTTGGCTGTAGGTTTTTTCCTTTCAGTACTTTAAATATATCGTGCCACTCCCTTCTAGCCTGTAAGGTTTCTGCTGAGAAGTCAGCTGATAGCCTTGTGGGGTTTCCTTTGTATGTCACTTGTTGCCTTTCTCTTGACACTTTTAGGGTTCTCTCTTTATCTTTAATTCTTAACATTTTAATTATAATGTGTCTTGGTGTGGGGCTCTTTGGGTTTATCTTGTTTGGTGCTCTCTGTTCTTCCTTTACCTGGATGTCTGTTTCCCTCCTTATGTTAGGAACAGCTATTATTTCTTCAAATAGATTCTCTGCTCCTTTGTCTCTCTCTTCTCTTTCTAGGACACCTGTAATACAGACATGAGTGTGCTTGATGTTTTCCCAGAGGTCCTTTAGACTGTCCTCATTCTTTTTAATTCTTTTTTCCTTTATATGTTCAGCTTGGGTGAGTTCCTCTAGTCTTTCGTCCAGTTAACTGCTCTGTTCTTCAGTCTCATCTACTCCGCTATTGAGTCCCTCTAGTGAATTTTTCATTTCCAGTATTGTATTCTTCATTTATGATTGGTTATTTTTTATATTTCCAATTCTTTGTTGAAGTTCTCACTGAGTTCATCCATTCTTTTCCCAAGATCAATGAGCATCCTTATGACTCAGTTTGTACTCTTTGTCAGGTAGTTTTTATCTCTGTTTCATTTAGTTCTCTTTCTGGGGTTTTGTCCTGTTCCCTTACCTAGAACATATTCCTTTGTCTCCTCATTTTGCCTCTTTCTCTGTGCTTATATCTGTGTTTAGGTAGATCATCTATGTCTCCCAATCTTGGAGAGGTGGCCTTATGTAAGAGATACCTTATGAGGCCCAGGACTGTACTTCATCTTGAAAACAGTTCCAAACATTCCAGGAGTGTCCCATTTGTGGGCACATGTGTCTTTCTGTTGTGGTAGGGTTATTCTTGCTGCAGGTGCCTGGGGAGGCTAGGCTGTCCCCTGGCCAGCTGGTTATAATGCTCAGCTGTGTGTCACTGCTATGGGCCCTTCAGTCACTTTATTTGGCATGTGGAGCCCCAGAATAGTTGACTGCAATGTCTAGTAGCACATTGCTGTTGCAGTTTTTCTGTTAAGTGAGTAGGCCCCCAGTATGACTGGTTGCTCGGCTCAGGGGCTTACAATTGCTGTAGGCCTCTAGCAACAGCAAGGCTGTTGTCAGCTCTTTCAGGATTGCAACTGAGTGAGCCTGGCCCCAGGCATGGGAGTGCCTAGTTCTTTCAGAATTTGGAAGGTGGGATTTATCCTCTATGAGGTTGTTTGAGAAGCACAAGTCTGCTGCAGCTGAGAAGCCCCACTGCCCACAGGGCCACACACTCCATCAACACAGTCCTTCCCCATGCAGACCCCAACCCACTGAAGCAGACCCAGTCACCCCCCTGCAGAGGCCCCACACACTCCACCAATGACCTATACATTCCACTTGCTCCTCATGCATGCCCTGCCCTACAGAGGCAGACCCCCTCACCTGGCTGCAGAGGTTCCAGGCACCCCATCTGTGTGGGCCCACAAGTTACCCAAGTGCTTGCCGTTGGGTGGAGCCAGTCCCTAGGGTGGCTGCCTGTCCTGGCTGAGCTGGACTAAATTGGTGCTCTAGTGGATGGGGCAGACCCCTTCATGTTAACAGGCCAGGGAAGAACTCCAATGGTGTCTGCCAGTGTGTATGTCAGCACGCCTGTACTAGGTCACAATAATGGCTGCCACCAATGTCTCAGTCCCTGGGGAGGCCACACCTCTCAGTGAGAGGCACCCAGAGCCTATCAAGTGAGTCTCTTTCACAAAAGGACTGTGCAGTTTTCTTTCTGGTGATTTTAGGTTGCTTTCTGAAACAAGTGAATTTGTGCATGGGCCTTTAAGAGCTGACTTTTTCCCCTGTATATCCTATAGCTTTTCTGGGACTATTCCCCATTGTAATTAATAGCCAGCAAAGCCAGATATTATGACTCTCATCTTGCTTGTGCTGAGTCCATAAGCTGTGTATAGCAGTAATGCTTCTCCCTTCAAGTCCCCCACTCCTTCAGGGAAGGCTTTGCACATTAAGATTGCTCCCAGCAGGCCATGAAGTGTCATTGCTTAAAGGTGGCTTTCTTCTCTCCCGAAGGGAATTTCTGCCTCTTCCACCTCAGTCAGCACAGTCCTTTGTTGCGGGGGTTCTTTTTATCCAGTTTTCAGTTCTCTCTCAGGGGTAATTGTTCCAAGAGTGGATGTAAATTTCTTGTGCCTGTGGGTGGAGGTGAGTTCAGAGCCTGCCTATGCTGCCATCTTGAAACCATCTCCAGTTGTTGGTTTTCCTGTGGAGTCTTTAGGGTTTTCTTCATATAGGATCATGTAATCTGCAAATAGATAATTTTCCTTCTTTCTTTTTTATTTTGATACCTCTTATTTCTTTTTCTTACCTAATTGTTCTGGCTAGGCCTTCTAGTAGTATATTGAATAGAAGTGGCAAGAGTGGGCATCCTTGCCCTGTTCCTGATCTTAGAGAAATGCTTTCAGCTTTTCACCATTGACTGTTATGTCAGCAGTGGACTTATAATATATGGCTTTTATTATGCTGAGGAAAATTCCTTCTATACCTAATTTGTTGAGAGATTTTATCATGAAAGATTGTTAAATTTTATCAAGTGCTTTTTCTGCGTCTATTGAGATGATCATATGATTTTTTTCCCCATCATTCTGTTTTGTGGCAAATCACATGTAGTGATTTGTATAATGAACTATCCTTGCACCCCAGGGATATATCCCACTTGATCATGATGTATGTGCTGTTGAACTCAGTTTGCCAGATTTTGTTGAGAACTTTTGCATCTATAATCATCAGGGATAGTGGCCTGTAATTTTCTTTTCTTGTAGTGTCTCTGTCTGGGTTGGTATCAAGATAATTCTAGCCTCATAAAACGAGTTTGGAAATGTTCCCTCCTCTTCAATTTTTTTGAAGAGTTTGAGAAGGATTGGCTTTAATTCTTTCTTAAATGAAGGGTAGAATTCACTAGTGCTGCCATCTGGTCCTGGGCTTTGCTTTGTTGGAAGAGTTTTGGTTACTGACTCAATCACCTTACTCATTATTGGTCTGTTCATATTTTCTATTTCTTCGTGATTCAGTCTTGGTAAGTCATATTTATCTAGGGATTTTCCATTTCTTCTAAGTTATCCAATTTTTTGGCCTATAATTGTTCATAGTAATCTCTTATGATCCTTTTTATTTTTGTGGCATCAGCTCTAATGGCTCCTGATTCACTTCTGATTTTATTAATTTGAGTCTTTTCTCTTTTTTTCTTAGTCTAGCTGAAGGTTTGTCAATATTTCTTTGCTAACATCTGTTGCCAACCTTCCTCTTTTGCTTGAGGAAGATTTACCCTGAGCTATGCCAGGATTTACCTGGCATAGATATGAGAATTTACCATGCCAGTCTTCTTCTATTTTATATCTGGGTTACCACCACAGCATGGCCACTAATGAATGGTGTAGGTCCGTGCCCAGGAACTGAACCCAGGCCACTGAAGCAGAGCACACTGAACTTAACCACTAGGCCACACTAGGTCACACTAGGCCGTGGGGCCAGCCCCTTGTCAATTTTTCTGTCTTTTCAAAAAACCATGTCTTAGTTTTGTTGATTTTTTTTCTATTGTTCTCCTAGTCTCTGTTCTATTTCTGATCTCATCTTTATTATTTCCTTCCTTATGCTAACTTTGGGCTTAGTTTGTTCTTCTTTTTATGGTTCCTTGAAGTATAAGTTCAGGTTGTTTATTCAAGATTGTCCTCCTTTTTTAATGTAGGCATTTATTGCTATAAATTTCCTTCTGAGTACTGCCTTTGCCACATCTCCTAAATTTTGATCTATTGTTTTTTCATTTTCATATGTCTCAAGATATTTTGTGATTTTCCTTTTGATTTCTTCT
This sequence comes from Equus asinus, assembly GCF_041296235.1. NCBI lineage: Eukaryota > Metazoa > Chordata > Mammalia > Perissodactyla > Equidae > Equus > Equus asinus. The sequence continues at coordinate 51,485,003 of NC_091792.1, read as the reverse complement.
TGGATCCACTGGTTGTTTGAGAATGTGTTGTTTAATTTTCACATATTTGTGAATTTTCCAATTTTCCTTCTGTTGCTGATTTCTAGTTTTATACCATTGTGGTCAGAAAAGATATTTGGTATGATTTCAGTCTTCTTATATTTGCTAAGATTTGTTTTGTGGCCTGACATATGGCCTATGCTGGAAAATTGCCCATGTGTACTTAGGAAAAATGCATATTCTGTTGCTGTTGAGTGGTGTTCTGTTAGGTTCATTTGGTCTATAGTGTCATTCAAGTCTGCTGTTTCCATTTTTATTTTCTTTCTGGATGCCCTATCCATTGTTGAAACTGAAGTATTAAAATAACCTACTATTATTGCATTGCTGTCTATTTCTTCCTTCAATTTTGTTAATATTTGCTTTATATATTTACCTGCTCTGACATTGAGTTCATATATACTTATAATTATTATGTCTATTTGATGAATTAGAAGATATATATATCTTTTATCTTTATATAATATCCTTCCTTATCTCATGTGACAGTATTTGACTTAAAGTCTATTTTGTCTGATATGAATAGAGCCACTCCTGCTCTCTTTTGGTTACCATTTACGTGGAATATCTTTTTCCATCCTTTCACTTTCAGCCTATGTGTGTCTTTAAATGTAAAAGTGAATCTCTCATAGACAGGATATAATTTGGTCTTGTTTTATTATCCATTTGTCCACTCTATGTCTTTTGATTGGAGATTTAGTCCATTTATGTTTAAAGTAATTATTGATAGGAAAAGACTTACTATTGTCATTTTGTTAATTCTTTTCCATCTGGTTTGTAGTTCTTTCTTATCTTCCTTTGTGTTTTGTTGATTTTTTTGTAGTGATGTTATTTAATCCCTTTCTCTTTTTCTTTTGTATATCTTTTATATATGTATATATATATCTATATATCTATGCTTATCATGAGGATTACATAAAACATCTTATATTTATAAGTCTATTTTAAACCAATAACAGTTTGACTCAACTCACATACAAAAGCTCTATACTTTTGCTTCTCCCCACAAACATTTTGTTATTGATAACACAATTTGCATCTTTTTATATTGTGAATCCATTAACAAATTTTTATAGTCATAGTAATTCTTAATATTTTGTCTTATAACTTTTATACTAAAATTAAAAGTGATTTACACACCATTATTACAGTATCACAGTGTTCTATATTTGTTTATATGTGTACCTTTATACTTTTGTGTTTTCATGTTACTAATTAGCATCTTTTTATTTCAGTTTGAAGAACTCCCTATGGCATTATTGTAAAGCAGGTCTAGTGGTGACATACTCCCCCAGATTTTGTTTGTCTGCGAATGGCTTTATGTCTCCTTCATTTTTTGAAGGACACTTTTGCAGGGCATAGTATTTTTGATTGACAGTTCTTTTCTTTCAGCACTTTGAATATATCATTCCACTTCCTTTTGCCCTACAAGGTTACTGCTCATAGTCTTATGGGGGCTTCCTTGTACATGACTAGGCATTTTTCTCTTGCTGCTTTCAAAATTCTCTGTATTTGACTTTTGACAATTTGATTATAATGTGCCTCAGTATAGACTTGTTTAGGTTTTTCCTATTTTGGTCTTTTTGGTTTCATGAATCTGGATGTCCTTTTCCTCCCTCAGATTTGGAAAATTTTCAGCCATTAATTTTTAAATCAGCTTTATCCCTTGATGCATATATTGGTTTACTTGATCATGTCCCGTAAGTTCCATAGGCTTTCTTTACTCTGTTTCATTCTTTTTTCTTCTACTCCTCTGACTTGATAATTTCCACTGGCATGCCTTTGAGTTTGCTCTTTCTTTTCTCTGCTTGATCAAGTGTTATGTTGAAGCTCTCTCTTAAAATTTTTCAATTCAATTATTGTTTTCTTCAGCTCCAGAATTTCTGTTTGGTAGTTTTTTTATAGTTTCTACCTCTTTGTTGATAGTTTCATGTTTTTATGTATTGTTTTCCTGATTTTATTTAGTTATCTATTTATGTCTCTTATAGTTCTCTGAGCTTCTTTAGGACAATTACTTTGAATTCTTTGTCAGGCAATTCATAGATCTCCATTTTTGTATAGTGAGTTACTGGAGATTTCTTTTGTTCATTTGGTAGTGTCACATTTCCCTGATTCTTCATGTTCCTTGTGGCTTTGTATTGGTGTCTGCCTATTTGAAGCAGCAGCCACCTCTTCCAGGCTTTACAGATTGGTTTCATCAGGTAAAGACCTTTACTAATAAGACCAGCTAGAGATTCTGGGAGCCGCTCAAACCTTTTCTGTGATGTGCACACTCCATTCCTCTTCTTCCCTTCTAGGCGAAAAGTTTAAGGTTTGTGTGCTGTCTCCCAATCTCACAGACCCATGCTGGCTGCTGTAAGCCACCCTCCCCTTTTCCCCAGAGCAGTGTGCTGATAGGCTTGGACATTGAATGCACACTGCACTCCTCTTCCTTCCTCCTAGGAGAGAGGTCTCAAAGTTTTATGCTTTTTCCCAATCTCACAGAGCCACACAGGCCACTATAACCCTCTTACCCCTTTTCAGTGCACTGAAATTCTGGGATGTTTGGTCCAAGCTCTATTTATGTCCTTTCCTCCTGAAAGAGAAAATTCTACATTGTGTGCCTTCTCCCTAGTCCACAGAGCTGCTCCATCTGCTGAGAGCCGCTCGCCCCTTTTCCACAGGGCAGTGCACTGAAATGCCCAGATGATGGATGTCAGCTCCACTTCTCTTCCTTCCTCCTGAAGGAGAAATATCAGGATTGTGCACCTTCTCTCAATCCTGCAGAGGAGGTCAGGCTGTTGAGAGCTGCCTGCCCCTTTTCCCTAGGGGAGTGCACTGGAATGCCATGAGGCTGAATACAAGTTCCACTTCTCTCCCTGAAGGAGATGTCTCAGGGCTGTCCACCTTCTCTCAGTCCTGTAATACCATACAGAATGCTGAGAGACGCTGCCCCTTTTCTTTGTTCTTCACTGCCTGGGAGTACTAACTATGTTGGTTGCCTCAGTGCTCTGAGTGCAGTGAAACAGAAGTAGGTCTCTTTGGCAGCACCCTGAATGACTGGGGATTTCATATTCATGCTTCGTCTACTCTACTCGTTCCTCTGAGGAGGAAATTGCTGGCAGGATGGATCTCTCTCAGCATTCAGCACTCAGCTGTGCTGGCTTGGGGGAGGGGCTGACATAGGTAAAGTGAAACTGCTCTACTTAACCATTTCAAAGTGTTTTTCTTGATTTAGTTCTCATCTGAGGTGTTGCAACTCTTTGACTGGATTATGGAGTTGTCATAAAGGTTTTTGGCCCAAATGTTGTTTTATGGGAGTTTTTGTGGGGAAAGCGCTGGATTTCCTATTCTGCCATCTTGCTAACATCATAGACAGAATTACTGAAAAATGTCTTTCCTTTTTTTTTTAATGATTTTATCTTTTTCCTTTTTCTCCCTAAAGCCCCCCAGTACATAGTTGTATTATATTTTTCGTTGTGGGTCCTTCTAGTTGTGGCATGTGGGACACTACCTCAGCGTGTTTTGATGAGCAGTGCCATGTCCATGCCCAGGATTCGAACCAGTGAAACACTGGGCCGCCTGCAGCGGAGTGCGTGAACTTAACCACTTGGCCACAAGGCCAGCCCCAAAAATGTCTTTCCTTTTTTTCCTTCAATGGGATTGTGTTTTCCCATTCAGCAATTATTTTATGAGTAAAAGAGATAAAATTATTGTGCTGCTATGTGCTATGAACTTTCACTACAGAAAGAATAGACTTCTCTCAGAAGCAGCAACAAAAAAAATTTATGAGTAATCAAGGTAAGTAATACTTTAAAAAGTAAATGCATTTTTCAGGTATAATTAGCTTTGATGGCTATTTGGAAAGCGCTCTGTCAGCTAATAAGAGAGTCTGTTTTTAAAGTACTATATTGTACCATCTCAAAGTTACCTATTTTCAGACAAAACCACAGAACTTAGTCTGTAAAGAAGTCACAAAATTTGATTTTTCTAAATTATAACCATTTGGCTTAAAAATCCAATGGGAGTAGTGATCTTTCCCAGTGAAGGTTTTGGTTTTTATTTTTTAGATACTTAAGGAAGAGATAAAGAGTTCTTTCTGGCTCCTGCTCTATCTGGACTGAGACACTGGGGGTATGGGTGGTGAACCAGTTAGCAATTCAAAGAAAATTACTGTTCCATGATGAATTATATTGAAATTTTTTCATTAATATAATATTTTATAACAGCGATATTAGTAAGATTGTAAGTGATTATTTTACCTGGAAGAGTCTAGGTTTCAAATTAACATTATAGTTTACAGATAAAATAAGATGTAAATACATTAAGGGATAGAGTCATTTAGAAATCAAAACATTTAAAAGGAGAAAATTACCACACTTGGAGGAGGGTGGAAGACAAAATTGAGAGGAAAGAAGTTAAAGAACAAGGAAATAAATATTTTCATATTAATTTAATGATTTATGAAGCACAAAATACAAAAAAAAACCTAACCACTAGCCAATAAGATAAGAAATTAATTTTATAAACGTGTAATTTAATTATTTCTAACAACTCTTCAATTAGCACTGCAGAAAAAAAAGTTTAATAAAAATAATCAATGAGGATTAATCAAATAACCTAAAGATAAAATTGATACAGGATACAAGGGTATAACTATAGCTTAGCCAAATAATTCATTGGTTGACCAGAAGTACTGAATGCCTTGCTGGCATCAGCATTGTGAAAAGTACTCTGGGAATTATAAAATATTAGGCAAAGAATGTGGAAAATTTCAGAACAGGAATTCAAATTTATTAAGCATGTATCAAGCATATACTAAACAGTAAACTCTATACTAGTTGTGGAGTACATGGATGACTAAGGCATGGTGCTAATCATGGCGGAAATAACGGCGTGGTTGAGGAAGTCAATATAATGCAATAAGATGCTGTCACAGTAATAGCAAAGAGTAAAAATAAGATATGGGGGGGAATTTCCCAGGAAAAATTGACAGACCTCAGTGACTCTAAATCAGACTTTCTCAACCTTAAGTCTCATGTTCTCATTTAATTTCATTTGAAAATTCAAAAAGTATGAAATTATAACAAGAATTAAAGCAATGGCCATTCTAAAGTGGCCTTACTCAAATTACACATGTACCTCTTGAGATTTTGCTATGCCTTCTGTGGGATTATGCCTTTTACTCAAGAATCATTGCACTAGATTTGAATAGATAAAGAAGAGAATTAAGATATAAAGAGTGCTTAAGCTTAAACTGAACTTGTAATTTGAAGTGGATCTCTACTCACTTGTATCATGTATCCTCAAAACCACAGTCCAAAGAGCTTTTATTTTATACCAAAACCAAGAGGAGGAGCTGCAGGCAAATATTTAACGGGTAGGGCCCCTGACATTAGGATGTCTTTTTGCTGCAGTAACCCTCGTACCTACAGTTATTCCTACAGCGTGCTAGGTACTCAGTAACTATCTTATTGAGCAGATAAATTAGCATCACCCCTATTTGCAAACCTGACATGTTAACCACAACAGGGAGGATTTTCCTGGCCGCCCACACAGGCAGAGCAGCTTTTAGGGGACTATTAAACACGTGTTCCACCCTAGCTTTAGTCAAGATAATGTAAGTGTATTAGTTTCCTGTTGCTGCCGTAAAAAATTACCACAAACTTAGTGGCTTAAAACAACACATACTTTATTCTTTTTCAGCTCTAGAAGTCCAAAGTCCCTAAAATCAAGGTGTCTGCATGGCTTGTTACTTCTGGAGCCTTCAGAGGAGAATCTGCTCCTTGCCTTTTCCTGTTTCTAGAGGATGTCAGCATTCCTTGGCTTGTGGCCATATCACTCCAACCACTGCTCATGTTGTCTCATTGCCTTCTTTTCTGACTCTGACTCCTCTTGCATCCTTCTCATCAGGACCCTTATGATTACACTAGACCTACCTGGATAATCAAGGATAACCTCCCCATCGCAAGGTTCTTAACTTAATCACATCTGCAAACTAGCTTTTCCCGTATAAGTTAACATATTCACAGGTTTAGGGTTTTAGGACATGGAATCTTTGTGGGCCATTATTCTGTCTACTGCAGAAGGTGAACACACATTGCCCCTTGTAGGCTGTCTTGAGGTGAAGTTTAACAGGTCCTCCTATGTCTGAGAAAGGATCTTGCCTTTCAAGGGGGAGAAAGCAGAGAAGCTGTGCTGTTAGGTCATGTGAGTCACCTGAAAATAGTACTTCATCTTACTCACCACGCCCCCAAATCTCCAACTGAGGGAACTGCAGGCTCATTTCCAATTTTATTTTTGCAATTGTCTCTAATTCTGAATGTTCCTGAGAAATGTCATTTAATATCTAAATTGAATGTAAAGTAGTCCTGACTTCTGACAAAACAAAAATAAAAGAACTCTCAGGTTGATTAGCTGGACATTTCATCAAATCCTTTTGTTTAAATAAAATGTAAATCAACAAGTTCTTCTGCATACAAAGGTAGGACAGTGTCTCTAGTTACTTAAAAGATTGCTTTCAAAATATTAGGCTTGAATGCTCATGAACTTTACTGTAACAATAGGCCAGGCTTTGCTTTACAAAGTGCTTTGTCTGTACCATTGAGAAAGAGAACAGTGATGTCAGTACTCTGAATTATGTATTAATGGCTGACTTCAATTTAAAAAGTCACAATTAATGTGTTTCAAATAAAAGGAAACCTTCAAAAGAACTCATTTAAACTTGTTAATAATAAGAACAAAACTCAAGTTCTGCCCTTCTTGGCATTATCAGAATTTAGATTAACCTCCCCCGAGGAAGTGGTGGAAACAGGTAGGATAAATGTTCCCAAAGAAAGAATGACTCATCTGGAAGTTTATAATTAAAATCTGGGCCAGGCAGATCAAACACTCTTACTAAAGTGAGCTCAAGAGCAATTTTCTTCAGAGCAATAGACAGTATAACCGAGCCATGTAAATAGCACCCTTTCTTTAAAATATAAAGAATATAACGATCTTTTGTTTGCAATATCTTTAAGAATGGTCCCTATTTTTGGTTTATTCTTAGATCGAAAAAGAAACCAAATTCACCACAAAAGAAGGCAACAGGTTCAATGAAACGATCGGTTGGTCAACATTTAATAAATGTCTGCATCATTCATTAATTCAACAAATCATTACTGAGCACTTAATACCTGCTGAACGGTGTGCTATGTGCTAGAGATGTAAAGATAAATGAGAGAGGAAAAGGACTCATCTTCATGAAGCTCACACAGAGTGGGGATTCTGACAATACTACCTCAACAGCAAGTAATACCTAAATAACAAGTTAATACTTAAATAACTGTCTCATGAGAAAGTGTTACATGTACAATGTTTCATGTACATTGAAAAAAATTAAAGCAACCTAAGCAATTAGGTTGTGATGGATGAGGTGGGGTATTTCAGCTAGAGTGGTCTGGAAAGACCTCTCTGAGGAAGTGACATCTGTTCAAGGACCTGAAGGAAGTGAACCCACCAGCCATGTGAAGATCAGGAGAAAGTACGGTCCAAGCAGAAGGGACGATAGGCTAAAGCAAGCTCCCGATGTGGGAAGGAGTTTGATGTGCTCAAGAAAGAGTGAAGCTAATGTGGCCAGCCAGCGTGAGCTAGAGGGAGAGAGGTAGGAGGAGATAAGTTCTGTGCAGCCTGGGGCCATGAACTTGAAGTTTATTTTGAGGACAATGGGGAACCTTTGGAGTCTGTTCAGCAGAACAATAACATGATTGATTTATGTTGTCAAAAATTCACTCTAGCTGTTATGTGGTGAATAATGTAGGACCCAAGAGTGGAAGCAGAGACAAGGTAAAGACTATTTCAGGTGAAAGACATTAGTTACATGGACTAGGAGGTGGTGTTGGAGTGTGAGGGGAGAGTGACGTTCCTAGAGCAGCTCCTCCATGATTCTGATACACTCTTCCTGGGGAAAACTTAAAAAAGGAAAGATAACGGGACTGACTATAGACCCCTTTGCTGGTCTCAAAGCCACAACTGACACTCATTGTCTCCTTCCTCTTCTGTCCATTCCAGGTACTGCTCACTCTCAGCTATCACGTCTGCTGACCTGGGTGGCTGACTTGTTGACATGACCTCAACTCTCATCCCTGAGTTATCTGAGCCCTGAGTCCTCATGCTGTTCTCAGGCCAGATTGCAGCATATATCCATTTACCATCGAAATTGGTCAAGGGGTGTCCAAATCGATGACCTGAGTGTCAAACACATTCCTCCCTGCCCCTATTGTGTACCAACAGCTGCCCCTCTCCCTGATGATTATGGTCAGTTATTTCTGCCATGATGGTAACTCCTCTTTTTGCCTACTGGTCCCTTGGCCTGAGGATCCTGAAGTGCCTGGGGAGGATGTAGCTTTAAGTTTAGTGGGATGCATGCTATGTCCCCTGCTGGAAACATTCCCCTCTTGGGAACCAAGACCTCTAAACCCACAGAGCCCAGGAGATTCAGTGAATGGAAGCACAAATTCTCCAAGAGGATAAGAGAGAGTGAAGGTTCCCAAATTCCTGAATTCTATCCACTGGGGACACACCACCATATAGCAATCGTTGATTTAGAGTCTATACTGCATCCTGAATGGTTAAGTTGGTGGCGTACCAACCTGGTGCCTCAGCTGTGCCTGCAACAATCTTCTTATCACTCTCTCAACCCAACAGCTTCTGGAGGGTGTGGTATGGGATACAATCGCTAGATCTTATGGTCATGTGCCCATTGTCTCATTTCCTTTGTTGTAAGGTGGGTCCCCTAATGTAGCTATAGGAGTGAGTGGAGGGAGAGGCACCAGGATATCAATGGTAGATAACATGGGGCTCCCAGTGTTCTGGACTACCTACTTATGCAGCTCACTTGTGCCCGCCAGCCCTGCATGTGCCTAATCCCAGATGTACCATTGCTACAACTTTCTAAAAAGGTAAGAACTGTCCTTCAGCAGCACTCTTGGCAGCCAGGATAAGTAGTCCTTCATTCTAAAGGGGGGTAATAGGATGTATGTTACAACCTCCACTATATGATCCAAAGATTTCACACGCTAATTAGATGTTTCCTGGTATAAGGATCAATATTTTTATCCTCTTTCAGAGTAGGAAGCTGAGATGCAGAAGAAAGCGTCCTCTTTTATGTAATTGTCTAACATATTTCTTCTTTGTGTTTCTGCAGATGAAGCCACGGAACTCTATAGAATAAAGGATCCCTCTTCCATCGGACAACTATTTCATTTACTCTAAATCCTTTCTTCTCTGGGTCACACATTTCCAGTTCTTTTAACTCTACGTGTTGCCCAGACCGTTCACTGCTCCCTGCACAAACTCAAGTTCATCAATGTCCCTTCTAAAGTTTGAAATTGTTTCTCATACATATATGTAAAGCAGAGAGTCCCTAATTCTATGTTTTCAGCTGATATTTCAAAATGAGGTCTAAAATTGTGTAATTTTTGTTCCTAATTAAATTTCCTCTTAGATTTGTCATCCCCTTCCAGTCTATGAAGGTATTTGAAACCCTCATGATCCAAACTATTATTCAGCTGAATGACGTATAAAGAGCACTTGCTAGTGGGAGATATGTTTTCAAATCTTGACTTTTACCACTCCTTATCTCTACTCTCTGTACAAGAGGTTTTATAACATTGTCAAATCACTGGAATTCTAGTAAGACGTTGGAATTAAAGTCTTCAGCAAACTTTAGTAGCATGTTCATTTTAGTGTCTGCATACCCAATGTTAGCAACTGTCAGCAATGCTTTTTAGTTTTAGTAAGTTACCTTTAATTATACAAAAAAATAGAAGTCCAAGAACTTTAGGACCACTTACCTGTAAGAACAAATGAAACAACTTGCATGTCTGGATCTTTTTTAAGCCCTTCAGTCCACAGCCCACTGGTAGACCTTGAAGTACATGTTGAGAGACATCCCCATCTACGACTGGCTTCATTCTATTAATCCATATTTTGAAAGTGCTTAGCTTGTCATACAGCCCACATTTTTTCATTTCATTCAGAATAGTATCATAAGATGTCCCTTGCTTCCTTCTCTTCATCTCTGACCAGAAAGAGTTGTTCTTGGTTCATGTCTAGACCTGAGAGGCAACTGGGTAACCAAAGAGAAAGAGAACTAACGTGGGCACTCCTGCCAACCTACTGAAGGCTGTGACGCCACTGTGTGCTCCTGGCTCCTGCCTGCCCATCCTAGTGGGTGTGACGAATGCCTTCAATTCTGAATGTTTACTATCTCAAACACTATCACTAAAGAAAAATGTTAATGAATCCCACAAATGTTATTCCATCAAAGTTTTAATGATGCTAAGAAGGGTATCTAAACAGATGGTATAATAGCTGATTTCTCCTATAATCTTGTTTTTTAATATGAGCCACTATTTCTCCACAAATCGCAGTCTACTTCATGTTACTTCCTACACCAGCCTTTGCCCCACATAAGCCTGATTAGAAAGCTTTTCACTGTTGGTCTTGGAGGTATATAGGTGAAGCACTGATCCTGAGCCCACATGTTCATAAGAATGATGTTCAATCACTCTACAGATTAAAATAGGCGTGGAAATCTCAGGAAAATTGACAGTCTCTATAATATCTCTAAGGTAGATTTTACTGTTCAGAGAATACATCTAAATAGACCTAAAACTGGAATACGTGTGTGTGTATATGTGTGTACAGATAGATATACCATGTATATGTGTGTATATTGTATATGCATTATGTATATATGTGTATATATTATGTGTATGTATTATGTATATTTTACATATATGTAATTTCAAAATATATATATATAATTTCAAAAGTTAGACCACTTTGTTTAGACTTCCTTATTTCAGAAGAGGAAATTGATACAAAGGAAAACAAAAGAAGACAGATTTTTCTTGGCCCCTTCATTGCTGATAATAAAATTCCGTAAGGAAGGAGGGTGTCAGGGGTTCCCACTGCCCTCTTTTGCTTCTTGCTCTTCTCTTGAAAAGAATCCTGACCACACCACCAGGATCTTTGTAATTTAATTGCTTTACCCAAAGCAGATGTTCTCCAGGAGCATTTTCCCTTGCAGCGTACTCATAGTTTCTGGGCTCATGTGTCTTGTTAACTCATATCTAAGAGAACACATGGAAGTGACATGGTCAAAAAGAAATTGGATACTTAGAGAAAGAGTTTAATTGTTGCTATTAAACTAAATTATTAAACTGCAAGTCATCTGAAATAGCTAAAAGACTGAAAAAGACATAAATCAGCCATCACCTACATATTTCATTTTATGACCATTTTTTTTTTTTGCTGTTTTAGTATTTTTCTCAGCTTGAATTATGAAAGAATTTATTAGTTTCACTTTTCAAGCAATGATATTATAAACATGTACTTAAGCTGAATAACAATCTGAAAATATATTTTATGTATTAAAATATGTGTTTTTAAGGCAACTCTTAATTTAATCCAGGCAGTGAAATCTCCTTTCCTGTATGCCTAAATGGTTTTAGTGTATTTAACGTGCACTGAAATTATTTCTCAGAAATCTTTCTATTAGGTTTTAAAAATGTTTTCTTTTTAGATTTTAAGAAGCTAAAATTGTGACCAAAAATATAAGAATACTTTTAATTTAAATATAAATTGGCTGAACATGTGAGTTAAATAGAAAAACTTGAAAAGCCTTAAAATATTTTCAAGCTTGGGATATATGAAATTAACACACTTTGCTCTTGATATTTGGAGAGAAATGCTTTTCTGAATGTGTAGTTAATTAGATTTAGAAATGTACCTTGACCATTTTAGTTCTATCTAGAAACTTAAAGTAAAGGCAATACATAATAAAAATATAAAAGATTTTAAGAAATTTCATATAGTAGAAGTATCTTACATTCCTATGTGACTTCAATTAACTAAAGAAAGAGCAGTCTCCATTTTGATCCAAACACCACTGAAAGTTTTATGATTCCCTTGGATTTACTAATGTTGAAAATAGCTTTATTTTTCCTTTGAATCATTTCCAAGTTACTGTTAACTAATATATATTTTAAAGTTATTGATTTTTATGACAAAGACTTTCTCCATCTGTAAAATAAAGTATACACTACTGTCATATTCAAGGACGAATACACAAGATTTGAGTTTCACAAAGCAATAACATATGGGATTTTTTAAAGGGTCTGGTGTGGAGGCTGGAAGAAAGGAGGAAGGAGTTTATCTGACTGTGGGAGCAATGCACAAGGTCGCATATGATCCACTTTGAGATGCTCTTACGTCCAAACCATTATTTAACACCACTCCACAGACATGTTGCACTAGAAGAAAAAGAACCAACCTTCTAATGCCCTTGTGGGAGCAGAGGACCTGCTACAAACTCTGCCAAGTCTCAGAGTGCTTGGGACTAAGTAGTCTACTCTTCAGACAGTTTACTATAGTGTTGTGCCTTACTTATTGACAAAAGTTTATTTTGCTTTTTTACTTCATCTAACATTAGCCATCAAGTGACTTTTCCTTAAAAGTTTAAGGTTTTCATCAAAACATTTGTTCTTCTGAAGAGAGGAAGACTACCTTGAGAAAAATTGAGGTAATTGAAGAAAATACACAATGTTAATTGGTGTGTTCTAACATATGCACTCACTTAAGGGTGTATGTGAATGTTGGATAGTGGTTTTTAAAATCCATAATGATACTTATTTTTTTGCTAGTATAAATGAGGTGCCATGGTACAACGTACAGGAATGGGGAACAGGAATCCTTGGTGGCCGTTTTAGTTTTGCTGTTAACTAGCGACATGATCTTGTAGAAAACATTGATCCTCTCTGGGCCTCGGCATCCTCATTTATAAAATGAAGAGCACAAGACTACATGATTTCTAAAATCTTTTCCAATTCTTGGAATAATTAACGCCCTTCATTCCACTGTGATTCTTAAAGGCAAAATTTTAATTATTTTCCAGTCCATTACAAAGTGGTTTTGAAATAAACAGAATAGATTAACTAGCATGTACCCTCATCTTTGACATGGAAATTTGTTCTGTAGTTCCTTCCAAAATATCTTTCTCAGTTGATGCTGTCTTCCTTTCCTGAAAAACTGGAAATAAAGATAAAATGTAATTACACTATCAATACTGGAATTTATTTAGCACATTCAACAATTTTTATGTTGTATCTTTAAGAATCTATTGCATCAATAATACTGATTATTAATAGAACTAATATATTTTAGGGGAGAGTCTAAGCAAGATTTTGACAAGAAAAGGAAGTAACAAGATTTAGAAAAAGTGTAACACATGGAGAAAATATTTGAGATAGCACAGACTGTATCTGAGGAAAGCAGACCCACAAAATATAGTCTAATTTTCCTAACACCTGCATCTCTAGTCCTCAGGGTAAGGACCTCACCAAGTCCCATGGATTTACTGGGGGCTCTATTTCTTTATTTATCTTTTGTCTTGTTATAAATTTATTTTGGAGGATTAAAATTCATGAGACTAGTAGTATTAAGGTTGGATGTATCCCAAGGTAAAGCAATTTTATGTACATATTTGGACCCCAACACTAATTTTTATTGAAAGCTTTTTTTTTCTTTTTTTCCAGAAAATTAGCCCTGAGCTAACATCCACCACCAATCCTCCTCTTTTTGCTGAGGAAGACTGGCCCTGAGCTAACATCCATGCCTGTCTTCCTCTATTTTATATGTGAGACGCCTGTCACAACGTGGTTGATAAGCGGTGCATAGGTCCACACCCGGGATCCAAACCGGCAAACCCCTGGCCACCAAAGCTGAGTGTGCGAACTTAATCGCTACCCCACAGGGCTGGCCCCTGAAAGCATTTTGACTGTGATAAAACAGATGGGTTTCCTCTCATGCTTAACCAAATTTATTTGTTGAATCTAGCTGATAGATGCTAATAAAACTTTCATAAGTCTTCCATCGCCTAATTCTCTAAAAAATTTATTATTTTTTTATGGTTTAAGTCACCTAATAAAATTCAGTGCTCTGTCATGTATTGAAGCTTCATTCTATAAAAGGAATACTCTTGACAAACTATTTTTTTCACCAATGGTAAAAATAGGATTTTAGAACACTCATTCATTTAGTCATATCCAAACTTTAGAGAGAGCTCAAGAACACATAATCAGATTATGAGAATTCTTTAAATATCTTTTTTCTTTGTTGACTTATTGATCTTGTTCAGAATTTGTCCATTTTTCCTCTTCCCAAACACAAAATGGAAGGTAAGATTTGAACTGCAGGGTAAATAATGACACAATGTAGTGTAGAGAGTTACAGCTATAAAAAAGGCATCAGAAATGTTCGTGACAGCTTTATTTTTCTCTTCTCATCTCAAATATTTTTCTCAGATATTCTTTCATGTTTTTGTCTCCATGTGACCAACTACTGCAAATTTAATTGAAGATTTGTAAATATTCCCTACCCCGATAAACACTGATAATTTGTTTTTCCCACATTATTTAAAACATTCTACTACTGCAATGCCAAAGTCATGCAGAAAACCTTTTAATAACACAACAAACAAATCATAAGAGAGATGAATGAGGTTTCGAAGAGCACATACTAAATCAGAATGGAATTTATTTTCACAAAAAGGTCCCTATCTTCAGTTAGTTTCTTTCATAGTTTACTCTTGAGAGACTTATGAAAACATAAGAAAAACAACAAAAACCTTTAAAAAATTCCTTTCAGGAATGTTTTTCAGTGAGTATAAATATATCTTAAGACACTTAACGTCATATGCTTTTCCAAAGGGTTTTGTTCCATACACACTTGAGAATTATATTCAAAACATTTTCTTCCAAGCACTGCTGTCCACAACCTGCCCGATTAGAACTGAAGGCCAGTGAAGACCCCTTGCTTCACCAAGGCCTTCATTCTCTAGTGAATGGACCTGGGAGGTTGGGTGATGGGCAGGGACTGGGGCAGTGGGGGAGGGGGATTTTTCCCAACTTCTTTGAAAAAATTACGATAATTTAGCAACTGTTCAGCTTATAACAATTTACCTGAACCAGTGTATTCTCCACCCTGTATTAACTGAAAGTGTATCTTTCAACATTATTCTCATAGTACCCATAATGGACATTTAGAAGTTTGGGTATTAGGTTTATTAATTCAACAAATATTTATTGAGGACATGGAAGATGCCAGTTGCTAAGATAGACCCAGAAGAAAAGAAAACTAATAGGGCAATCCTCTGGAGAAGGAGTTACACTAGTGGGGGAAATCCTATATAAAGTCCAACGGCTAAATTTCTTACTGAATTCTTCTGCCCACACTGTGTGCCCATTGGAGGGCATTCTTGAAAACATTCCCCTTTGTCCAGGTGCTCTGTAGTCTACCTTCTCGTGACCAGAGAAGAGAACGCACAGCTCTGCCTGCAGAAATTGTGTCTTCCCCGACCAGTTAGAGCCATAAGGAGAGTGCATTTTTCTTGAATGAGACATTTCCTATTTTAAAGACAAGCATATTAGTTCAGGTGAGGCTCATCCCCTCCATTTTGTTCTTTTATATGGTGTTTGGTAAAAAGTAGGGCATTTGCACACACAACAGCTTTCTCTTTGCTCTTGTTGGGATTACTTTTCTCTATAGCTATCAGGAAATCTACAAGACCACTGAGACCTGAAGGCTCAGAGCTAAGACACCATACTGAGGACCTAGAGTCTAGAAAAATATCTTGGGGAAAAAACTCCATTTCTTCCAAAACGCTGCAAATTAAACAATAGCTTGTCATCAGTATTTCGGAAATATTTTGTGTTCATTTACATTGAAATTGTGTAGAGAATTATTGGCTTGTCCTAAAGTTAAGATTAATGAAGAGTAAAAACATAAATGAAGTAAACTGACAGCTTAATTTACATGTTGATGGAGGAGATTATAGCACAAATAAAGATAGGGGCTTGAAACCCCGACAAATAATCAGTTAAACCTGAACAGCCTTAGGGTGGAGGCAGACACCTTCATGGAGAATTGGTCCACATGTCATGTAGTCTCAGCAAACATTTTTTTCCTAAGTGACAATTGATAGAGATTGTCCATCACCTGATTAGTAATATTTTTAGCTGGTATTCAAGCCAAAATCCACTGTAGCAGCAAGATCCAGCGAAACAGAAAGAACACAGTTTCTCTTTTCTCACCCTCTCTCTTTTGCAGGTTAAGTTGAAGAAAAACCAAATGAGTTGCTTGGAGGAAATCTCGGCACCATGATAAAAATGTGTGGCTCTTTAAATTTGTGGAAAATTTGCTCCTGTGTAGGGGTGGTAGAGCAGGCGCTGGGGGTGAAATAGGGTAGAGATGCAAAGACAGTCACCCACTTGGCAAAAAGCAAGAGGTTAGAATCAATCAGAATCACAATGAATGGAAAAGTGTCTGAAAGTATCTTTAGTGCATATTTCAAGTCATAAAAAAATTGTATAGGATTTAGAAAAATTAGTTTCTTTTAGGGAACTGTGTGTCTCAAAGGAATCCCAGCACGTGTGAGAAAAAGAAACTCTCACCCCCAGGCCCTCTATTTAAGACCAGTGCTATTCAGTCCAACACGGTAGTCACTAGCCACAAGTGACTATTAAGCACTTGCAATACAGCTGGTCCAAAGAGAAATGTGCTATAAGCATAAAAGACACAATAGATTTCATAAACTTAGTACAAACAAGAGTAAGGCATTTTATTAACAAATTTTACATTGATTATATGTTGTATTGATAATATTTTAAACACGCATTAAAAAAATATTATTAAAATTAATTTCACTTGTGTTTTCTTTTTTACTTCTTAAAATGTGGCAAGTAGAAAACTTAAAATTGCACGTGTGGCTCACATCTGTGCCTCGCATTCTATTTCTATCAATTAGCACTGGTCTACATTAGCTCTTTATGGCCCAGAGAGAGTTGACTCAGTGACAGCTATTTACTGAAGCTATAGTGGAGGTTATAGAAGGCTTACCAGACTGTGTCAAGAATCACTAAGCTGGAAGTGATTTCTTCCTGAATAGTAGAGACATTTGCTTTAAATCTTTGGAATTCACTCTGGCTTTAGAGCAGACACAGTGTTAAAAATCAGCACGTCTAACTTCTACTAGTCTCTCAGGGCAATATCAGATGACAGATCTGGATTGAGTTAATGGAGGAGACCAAAAATCGTTCCTAATTAGTACTATTCTTGTGAAGGACCAACGCTGATCCTTTAAGAATGAAGATTCCGAACTTAAACTGTTTGAGGGAGCTCGCAAAGAAAGCTAAATATTTAAAAGGAGTGAGGAGAGTAGGGGAGATGATCGGATTATAACCAGAGTTGTGTGAAAGAGCGAGAACTCATTCTGACCAAAGATCTGCCATCATGTGAGGCGGGCATCCCCTGGGCTCTGGGATCAGGGCAGGTTGTCCGCTGGGTGTAGGGTGGAACTTTGCGACTGGGAGAGTAGGGGTGACGAGTGTTCCCTGGCTCCACAACCTTTTTCACTCTCCATTTGCTCTTTGATTCCCATTCCACATCCTTATGGAAATTTCTTTATAAGTAAAAGAAAGATTCTTGGCTATTGGCCAGAAAGCACAGAAACAAGTTACCTCCTACACTGGAAATAAAACCTGACTTAAGGGAGGAATTCAAGAATGACCCTAAATTTGTTCTTTCTTCTTGTAATTGTTAGAAAAGTGTCTTAGAGAACAGTGACTTTTCCCTGACCCCTGTCCACACTATCCTCCAGTTTTTCTCAGTTAGCTTCACCTGTATTCCTGTTGTCAAATTATATTGGAATTGACACTAACCAGAGAGAGTGAGAAAAGGCAGTTGAGGTTGGGAAAACTAATTGTTCCAAGCACTTTGTCCTACTCTCAGTGTTGCACACACGTCATTTTATTGAGTTGCTTGCCCTTGCTCTCCCCATTCCTATGGACACCATGATGGGAAACTATTCCACAGGGACTTTGGGCTTTGGGTCTTGCTCAGCTTTCTCAGTCAGCAACTTCTTGGACTTAGTTATTTACTAGGCCGTTGAACTATTTCTGCTCTGACGCTTGTATTTGGTCTCCTCTGCTTTTCTTGGCCTGCTTCTTTACTTTTTTCGCTCAAATCATTGCCACCCGTATATCTACACAGTGAGATTAAATTGATAAGATAGCCCCTTTTTGCTAGTGGAAAAGTAAGCTTGAGTGTTGAACACTTAATTTTCACTTCTCCTTGTCAAATAGAAAACATAGACCTTCTACACACCTGTTGTATCCGTACAAACATGCAGTTTATTATTAATTACAGAACTTAAGACTTTAGCTTATGCTTTGGGACTTCAAAACCCTGATTCCTGCTTCATGTGAAGTTATAAATATTTAAACTTTGGCAGTGAATCTTAAAGAAAACATAGAATGATTTATTCTCTGAGAAGAGGCCACTGTTAAGAAGTTTGGCATGAAGCATTTTTTCTTAACATTTGTAAGACAAGCCAACTTCTCAGCTCATGCACGTTACTGGGATGAATGACACAGGGCTATTGTGACTCTGCGTAAAAATATTACTAACCCCATAGATCTCAGGGAAGCAGGCCTGTGAAGCAGTGAAATAAATATACTAACAACATCCAAAATTAAAGACAGATAGAGCCTAGAGAAATGTTTCTGCCAACATGCCATATGATTTATTACGGGAAATAGTTCCCAAATCTGGAAAAAATATTTTAAATCTGTACTTGAGGTAAACTGAGGGTATATTTAAATTGCTTTATTATTAAAGTAGACCCATGACATTTTCCTATTTTGAGACTACAACTATAGTATTATATAATATATATACCACCATAAAATACATACATAAAAATAAAAATAGGACAACAATGCCACATGGAGATGTAGGTATGTGTGACCCATAAGGCTCACTAGCTAGTGAAGTGATTAATGTCCTGATTACCAGTCTCCAAAGACTAGATTCAACACAATTATAAATAGATTCAACATAAAATAAATTACTGTATTCCATGGATCTTTAAGATCACTCACAATGTTAAATGTGAAACCCACAATTTAAATAAGCATAAAAATAATTTTGCCATTTTTGAAGATTTACCCCAATATGAGATACAAAGGCAGGCAAAGTCTTGGTTGTGGGTCAGGCTGGAAGAGAGAAGTTTCATCCAGCACCTCATCATGTTTTACCAATATCCCTCATCATATCAGTTGACACCGTGGACCAGATCTTTGAAGCTATGAATGATTAGAAGATAGACCCCCAGGTCTTTTCACACAACATTGGGACTCACTGTAGGGAGGACCATTTCCTGTACACGTGACCCTAAGTGATATTCCAGTTCCCTGTTGGGAATGGGAGTGCTAGTGGGATCTCCAGAGAAGCATGGAGTTCCTGATGGGGGTTTCAAGAAAGTACAAATTTAATTCATTCCAACCTCTTTGAAAATGTTTTTAAATGCCAAAACATATCCAACTTGTCCTAGTTAATTTTAAGTTTTAAGCCTTTGTAATGGGAGAGGAGTCACAAAGCCAAACATCTAAAGGCCCAAAGTAAAACAATACAGCTTTACAGGAACGTATTAGACCAGAGAACTGAGGCTGTAACAAGAGAGTAGCCTCTCCAGCTCCAAGGGATTATTGCTAAGTGTTGCCCAATCTACTAGAATCCAAGAGAAATCAAAACTCTACATTTTTTTATGTGCAATTTCTCTATTATCAAGATATTTTGTTGTTGAAGAAAAGCACATCTGTTACCTGTGCCTGATCTCTCTTAAGCCCGTTGGCTCCCAGTCCCCAGCTAGGTCTATAGCGTCTTAGAATTATTAATCTTCTATTTTCTTTCCCGGTGTATTAAAGCATTCAATGGTGGTGCTTCCTTAATCCCCAGAAACTCAGATTGTGAACATT
Source organism: Equus asinus (assembly GCF_041296235.1). Lineage (NCBI taxonomy): Eukaryota > Metazoa > Chordata > Mammalia > Perissodactyla > Equidae > Equus > Equus asinus. The sequence goes on along the minus strand of NC_091792.1, from coordinate 51,465,129 downwards.
GTATTGAGAGGAAAACTCACTTTCAAATTCTTCTTCCTCAGGGGCTACAGCCACTCTCTTCTGCAGGACCGAAACTTGCAATTGTGGACTTGAGTGAGTTACAAAACAAGAGGTGGGGCCCGCCCCATGGCTGAGTGATTAAGTTTGCGGGCTCTGCTTCAGTGGCCTCAGGTTCACTGGTTCAGATCCTGGGCACAGACTTACACACAGCTTATCAAGCCATGCTGTGGCAGCATCCCACATAGAAGAACTAGAAGGACTCACAACTAGGATACTCAACTATGTAGTGTTATTTTAAGGAGAAAAAAACAAAAGAGGATGTTTAGCAACAGATGTTAGCTCAGGGCCAATCTTCCTCACCAAAAACAAAAGCATACCTTAACAATTTTTTAAAAAAGAAAAAAACCCCAAGAGGTAGCAAAATCTCATTTAACTCAGAAAGTGTTTGTGAAATAATTTCTGTGTGCTGTGAAGAAAGCAAGTCTGTATGAAGAGAATGGAGAGATGTAATTTGGATTGTACACTGAAGGGGCTCACAATTCATATAATCATTATGGAATCATAATTAACAGTACTATTGTCAAATATATAATGCAAATTCTCCCAAAAATAGTTAAGTGAAAACTCTTTTTTGCTGAGTTAGCAGGCATCCTGAGAATTTAATTGAATTTGTGTCTTTTTCCCTCTCAGTTGTCCATTATTGAACAGAGCTTATATGTGAATGGTGGAAAAACTCAAAACCTCTACTGAAAGGTTGAAGAGGAGAACGTGGGCGGGGGATTAGGGTGAGGGGAGTGGGGGCAGGGAGTGGGGGGCAGAACAAACCCAAGTAATTACCTCATTTATACACACGGACACTCATTAAAGTCTCATTGCCTTTACTGCAAGATGAAAACAAAGACGTGATTGATTCATTCAGATGTTAGTTTTTGCTAATTATTACAAGCTACTATTCAGCACTGAATTGCTAGGTCTCTTCAACTCTATGCTTTACTTTGAATGAAAATACCTGCTTTCTTCATTACTACTTCTGAATAATTCCTGGGAAAATGTTGAAACCAAGTCTCTGATTAGATAACATTGGTCCTAACTACTAAAGAAAACCAAAGTTCACATTTAATGACTATCTAATTATTTAGAGGTTCCAATGATGTGTTCTCGGAAAAATATAGAAGCTTCCAGATAACCAAAAAATGCATTTGACATTTGTCTGTATAAACACTCACTCACTGAATGCTTAGGTATTTTCCTCATCTATCTCTGGTAGAGGCCTTTAAAGGAGCAGGAACTGCAGTATTCCAGGGCTTGAATTATTTGTTATTGTAATGACGATCATATACGGAATTGTTTGGTTTTGGTTCAGAATTAACCGGTGATTTTTAAAAAGCATATGACCTCATTAGCACATTCATAAAGATTTTGACAGGAAGCTAAAGAGACAAGAGGATACCAAGGTATCTTCTCTCAAGACTCTATTAATCCAAATGAAAGAAAATTTAAGTGTAACAGTTGGTGGAATGCAAATGCCATGAGAGGTTTCAAACGCACAAAAACAATAAGTCAAATATAATCCTTTCAAAGAAATTTCTCATTTAGTAAAAAAGAAATTTTTTTCAATCATTTAATATCATAGAATCAATTGTGTTAGACCAAAATTGTGAATTATAGGACAGAGAAAATATTTATCAAGACATATGAACGCTCCATCTACTGCTTCTCCTTTGATGTTAAAACTAAAATACCGTCACAGAGCGGGTCAAGTGGTTAGAGTGTTCTAGAACATCAGTGAGGGAGCTGGGGGAGAAAAGCGGAAGAGGTGGATACGGGAGCATCTTTCTTCTCATCGCCCAGAGGGTGCATGGTCCTGAGTTGACTCTAGGTGCTGTGGGCAGCAGCAGAGGCAGAGGACAAAGCACTTCTCTCGTATTAAAGAGCCCTGGATCACATGATTGACCTGGTAACAGTTAACAGGATTTCCTCTGTGTGACTCTGTAGTTCTAGCCTCTAGCTTTCTCAAACCAAAAGTCTCTGAAAGGTTGCAGTCCCCCAACAGGTTTCTAAGGCTGGGACTCTTACACAAGTTGTGTTTGACCAGAATAATTTTCCCCTTTTCTATCATTTGTGTACAATTTTGTACACAAAATTTGTGTATTTGGAATGACTTAGAGACTTGACTTTTTTCTTACCCAGTAGCAGAGGAGAACCAAGGGAAAAAGAGGACTCAATGAATGACTCCTCAAACTATCAAATTTTGCCTTGAAAACTGTATTCGATGTGGTAGCAATACATTCCAAAATGAAGGTGAAAGAAATGTGGGACAGTCTCTCACATTGTGATATTATCATCCATAAATGTGTGCTTCGGACCAAGCCAATTGTTCCCCCAAAAGTTTGACTGTTATCATTTAAGAACATCCTAATTATGCTGATTTAAAAATCAGTTTCCTATTTTAAATTGTGGTTGTTCTTTGACATATAAATAAGTGTAACCTGACAGGAACATTAATCACCTCTTTCGTTGGCAGGCATGCAGAGCTTCCTGGCCCAAAGCAGTGATCCTCCAAACTCGGCCTCGGGAAGAATCACGAAAGGGCTTGAAAAATGCTGATTATCAGGCCTATTCATAGACATTCTAACTTAATAGGTTTGGATTGTGGCTCAGAAACCCAGATAATTTTAATGTCGGTGGACCAGGGATCTCTCAAAAAGACTGGCTTAGAGAACATGTTCTCAGACGCTAATTGAGCGATTAACACCCCATCAACGTATAACCTTGACAGATCATATATATGAGTCAAGAAGTGCTGTGCCTATGAATCCTCACCAAGCAAGTCTTAGGTGGGCAGGGGACAAGAAATAATATTCTATAGACTAGGTTAAGTAATTTACTCAAAGTGACTTAACAAATTCGTGTTTGAACAGCTGTTGGAAATAGAGCCTCTAGTCTCTTGAGCTCTGTACTCTCTGTACAAGATCTGCCTTTCTACAGTTATGGAACGTATGCTGCATTTCAAGCTATCAGTTCCTCTGAAATATTATACGATGTTTCTATTACATAGAAACAAAGATCACATGTCAAATATCTCAAATGATAATCTGAATTGGAAATGTTACTATTGTATAGGCGATTGTCTGGACTTGCTGCTGTGGCTTCTGCATCCACTATTTACTGTTCGATCCTCAAAAATCTACATTCCTCCCACCACTTTGTTAAACCTCCTCTTATCAGGGTCATTCATGATTTTCATGTTGCAAAATCCAAAGGACGGCATTTGGGTCCAGGTTATGGAACAAACATAATTTTTTATCTCACTTCCTGCAACACAATTCTTGTGATGACATAAAGACTTTTAATAAAGGATAAATCGACAACTTCATTAAGAAATAAAAAAGAGTGAAATAATGTAAATTGGAAACTTTGAGGAATTCCTGAAAGATTAACAGCCAAAGGACAGCATTGAAGGAGAACAAGAATGGAGAAACAAGGGTCAAAACACCACGCAGAAAAAAAACTACCAGAGGTTTCAATGATATTTCAAAATAAAGAATTAAAAACACATTCTAACAACTTTGCTTCTGTTGTCCAATTCTTTCACTAAGCTGAACAGCCAGCACTGTGTGTGTATATAGGATAATACCTGAAAATAGCTCTCTAACACAACTAAGTAATCTTCTTAGGGAAGTCTTCTTTGAAGAATAATGTGGCCTATCACAAGAAAAAAGAAAATTGTACCTATGTCTGGTGATGGATGCTAACTTAGACTTATTGTGGTGATCATTTCACAACATATACAAATATCAAATCATTATGTTGTACACTTAAAACTAATAAAATGTTATATTTCAATAGTATCTCAATTAAGAGAAGGATAACGGGGCCTAATTTACATTACTACTGAGATAATAACAAAATTAACAAAAACTTCTAACACTTATAAAGTACCTACTAAGTGCCAGGCCTGTTCTAAGCAGCTTGTAAGTACTGACTCACTTAATCTTCACAATAACCTTACAAGGTAGATCTTGCTACTTTCCCCATGTCAAAGAGAAACAGAGACATCAAGTGACTTGCCCAAGATTGCACACCTAATGCGTGGTTGAGTTGCGATAGAAGCTCAGAGAGTGCAAAAGTCTGTGTGTTTAGCCAGTATGAAACTCCAGTTCTCGACAGCAATCACAGGAGGGAAAAAAAGGCAAAACAGCCAGGCCCAGGAGAGAAGTACATGAGATGCTGAACTGCATGGACCTCTTTATTTTGGAAATTGGGTGAGGTAGTGCTGGGTCCCATTATACATCCAGAAAATCCGTACTCACTACCTATCCCAATCAACCTAGTCCTTGATGCAAAAATATAGACAATAAATGACAACAGATATTTGAGAAAAAACAAAGATCAACAAACAGATTATCTGACTCTGAGGAAAAAGAAATAATACAGAGAACAGAGAGAATTTTAAAATATTCTTAATGGTACCTTCAGGGGTGAAAAAGAGTATTTAATCCATAAAAAAAGAAAAGTCCACTAATTTAAAAAAAGCAATCAGAGTAAAAGAATGAGTTCTGGGAAAATAATATATGATTACTGAAATTAAAAATTCCTATACATGGACCAAATTCTAGAATAGCCATAATTGAAGAATAGATTAGTAATCTGGAAGATACATTCAAGCAAGTCTCCTAAAACATAGAGCAAAAAGACAAAGAAATTGAAGAACTAAGGGACATGGAGAATTAATATAAGTTCAACACCTGGTTAAAAAAGTTTCAGAAAGGTAGAACTAAGACAATAAAATAAGAAATAAGAAAAGAAAATTTCTCCAGGTTAAATAAAGTCACAAGATTCAGACTGAAAATGGCTCATTGAAGGCACAGAAGTAAAATAAATTCTGGTGATGGAGGAAAAAACAATGACAGTAACAAAGTAACCTTAAAGTACACTGGAAAAAATCCAAAAATCTACTGTGAAAAATAAAATAAATACTGTTCAAGGACATAAAAGTAATCCCACATACATAGGCATTCTGCTGTCTGAAGGTATAGATTCTCCTAAAATTGTTCTATAATTGAATGCCATTCCAATAAAAAGTCTAGTAAGAATATGTGCAAAACTTCAAAAGATGGTGATAATTCATATAAAAGAATAAAGGACCAAGAATAACTAAGATAATTTTGAAGAAGAAGAAATTGCCTATCAGCTATCAAGACTTGATATACAACTAGAGTAAGTAATACCATGTGGTATTGGCACAAAAGTGGATGGCCAACGGAATAGAATAGAAAACCCAGTAGTGAGGAAACTTGGCGTACTACAGAAAAGGGATAACATCAGTGGAGAAAACACAGACCAGTCAAGAAATTTTTTAGGACAGCTGATTTTCCATATTGAACAAAATAATGATCCCTGCCTCACAAAACACAGAAAATTAATTTTAGATTGATTAAAAGCCAAAATATGCCAAGTGAACTTTAAGGCTTTTAAAAGATACTATATCAGAAGATCTCTGTAATACAATAAAGTTGACCAGATAAAGATGAGCTTTGACCAAGCAATTTCATTTCTAGGTACGAAACCTGGAAGCATTTGCACCCGTATACACAAGGAGACATGTACAAAAATGCTCATTTTGCAATTTCTTACAATAGTGAGAAACTAGGACAAAAACTGAAATAAATAAGTCCAGTGAAGTATATACATACTTACATGAAAAATGAAAAAAGAAAAATAACATTAACTATACAAAACTATATACTGTGCATGTAAATGTTTTGAATGGTCATTAAAAAAATGCAGATTAATATAGATATTATTCCACATACATAAAATATCAAAACATTCATCACTTCATATTATTTATGGAAATATAAGCATATCATGGGAATATAAAATCACACATAAGAAAGAGACAGGAGAGTAGGTTCCTCAGAGGAGAGTGCGAGGTGAATGGGACCAGAAGGCTACACAGGGCCTTCAATTAAATCTGTAATGTTTTATTGTATCTGTAAACATAATGTTAGTTATGCTATTTTCTGTACTTTTATGTATGTTTATAACATTCCATGAGAAATTTAGCTATTAAGACAAAAGGCATTGAACTTATTAAAGTGAGTGTGTAATGTGTTTTCTCATAGCAAACAAGTCAACTTCTCTAGCACCTGGGAATGTCCCAGCAGGAAATGTCTAATAGTAATTGCTCACACAAATGCTTTAATATGCCCTGAATGAGAATATAACCTCCTATAATGGTTATGAGTAAGCACATTATATTCCCAGGGCCTCCTGGGAGTGACAAAGGAAATTCAAGTGGAAAGCCCCAACCAACTGCAAGGTCCCAGTTCTCTGAGGCTATCTGCTAATCTGAACAGTAGTGGAGGAGCAATTCTCGCACTCAGAAAGGATTTAGGCCATCTTTAGTCCTGTATTTGGATTGATTAATAAGACTATCTATTGAAAACCCTACTCCAGGGACCAGAGATAAGTGAAAACAGTGGGAGTGGGAGAGGGCAGTATTCTTCTTTGCACTTTGATACATTTCTCTTCTAATAAATGTGATGGAGTCATTATCATCCATAGATACAGACAGTATTAAGAACACACAACCAAAGTCCCAAATGATGGGTGACCACCATGGATGGGGTTCTGAGACCCAGTAAAACCCAGGACAGCCCAGGATTGGATCTTTAAACGGGCTGCACAGAACTCATGGAAAAGGAACCCCAAGGACTTCATGATTAGCCATCGTTAAAACCAGCTTCCCCCACAGAATAGCATTGCTCCTGCCAGTCAATGAGTGATCATGCAATGGGTTCCAGGGAAAGCTAAACGTGGAGCTCACAAAGACACACCTATGGAAGGACATTTGCTGCTGTTCTTATACATCAGTTTGGATTTGAAATAATGCTTTGTTCTCTTTATATGTAAAATGCAACCCTTAACTTTTATACAGCACTTTCAAATACATGATTTCATTTAATTCTTACAGCTTCCCCACGTGGTTGGTTGTGGGCTGTGGGGAAAGTCACGAATATCGGAGAAGGGCAGGAAAGGAGGTTCTAGGATAAGGTGCAGAAACAGAATTTTCAGGGCCTGGGATGCTTCCCAGGGACATTCCTTGGCTTCGGGTCAAGATCTCAGGCACCACCATTCCTTTCTAATAGTCATCCCAGAAAATGGCCTGTCTTGTCTCTCTGTCCACAATCCAGTGTTGCTTCAAAACTTAACTCGGGAATTAACTATTCATTCGATACAGAAGAAAGTAGTCTCTCAACTTTTCTCAGATTCGCTAGTAAAAGAAGCAGACAGCCAGCCCTCCTGAGGTTTTCTAACTGTTACATGGAAAGGATGAGAAGACTTCTATTTCAATTCCTATTTCTCTTATTTTGATCCCATTGAGCAGTGCTTCCAGGGGAGCAGGTGTACTGGGCTGGGTGCCTCAGGATCCTCTGTGGCACTCACGAACATAAAGATGCATGACCCCACCACTAAGGATTCTGATTTAGTAGGGAGGAGGTGGAGCCCTAGAATCTAAATTTTTTTTTCAAAGTTCCATAGGTAATTCTCAGGTACAGCTAATTTGGGGAATCAACATAGAAGGAAAAGACAAGATCACTGTAAATGCTTAAAGTGGGGGTTTTACGACTGGACATTCACTTATGTTTCAAATAAGTTTATCATAAAAATTTTGACAAGGGCTTCCAAATGAAAGGACTTGAAAAATGATACAACCTTCACACATTTTTATTTTGACATTCAATACTATATTATAAGCGTGTGCTGGAGCTGGCTTGTACTGCTTTGTGAGGCCAAGAGTTAAGTTTTCTGGAATTTTGCCATTAAGTTGTTAAACTACTGGTAGCTTTAAATCAGCTATGGTGGAAATATTCATACTATGGAAATCAGGAAAGACTACAAATCAGAGGATTTCCTCCCCTGGGGTACTTATTACAAATTTACCAATCACTCTACTGGTTGTAGAGGATGTAAGAAATAGTGCATTATAAATATTAACATTTTATACAGTACTGTTTCATCGCTTTTAAATGTATCCGATTGAATCTAATGCCAAGAATATTTGATACCCACCAGCCAATATCCACTTGAAAAACACAGGACAATCTCTTCTTTAACTCACCAAAATTTTACATTATCCCATTTTCTCCTTCAACTCGTATTTCCTTTCCACATTCATCAGAGAATTTTTTTCAATTATAATATGTTTTAAGCTTGACGGTCTATTTTTGTTCATCCTATCACATTTCTCCGTAATAGAATTTGTTCATAAATTGAAATTAGAGATTCAAAATTTTTTCTACGATCATGAGACTCTAAGTTTTAAATGATTCTTCCTTGACTGATTTATTATAGTAGAAAGTTGATCAAAACAACATATATAAATAGTGTATGAATACTAATTATATAAAGCATTTTTTGGAAATGTATCTTTTTTGTGTGTGGGTTTTTTTTTTTTTTTTTTTGCTGAGGAAGATTTGTGCTGAGCTAACATCTGTGCCAATCTTCCTCTATTTTGCATGTGGGTTGCTGCCACAGCATGGCCACCAACAAGTGGTGTAGTTCTGTGCCTAGGAACCAAACCTGGGCCACTAAAACAGAGAGGGCAAAGTTAACCATTAGGCCGTGGGGCCAGCCCCCAAAAATGCATCTTTTAATAAAATGAATGGGGCTTTTAAAATTAGTTTATGTGTTCAACCATGAAATTATCTGTTGCTAGAATGAGACAGGCTCCAGCCTAAACTATATTACCCTTTTTCCCTATTTAATAGAAACACTGAAAAAAAAAAAAAAGCTTGTTAAAAAATAGAGAAGAATAGAAAGAATGCAGTAGTGTTCCTCAATTCTCTAAATTCTTTCTCAATTATAGACCAAAAATCACATGGTGATCTAGTTATCAAAAATAATTCTTTGAGGGCTGGCCCACTGGTGTAGTGGTTAAGTTCATGCACTCTGCTTTGGTGGCCCAGGTTTGCGGGTTTGGATCCCTAGCGTGGACCTATGCAACACTCAGCAAGCCATGCTGTGGCAGTGTCCCACATACAGGATAGAGGAAGATTGGCACAGGCGTTAGCTCAGGGCCAATCTTCCTCACCAAAATAACACTAATACTAGTACTAATAATTCTTTCATATAATATGATAACTTGATTAGGTTCTCTTTCAATTGTGTTGAAAGCAAATACTTGGCAAAGTTAATTTCAAAGCGGTTGTCTGTAGTAATTGGTCATTCACTTTCTCACTAACCACTGCAATATTTCTGTTTTTTCACTTCCCTCTGGAGGTTTTCCCACTCTGGGGCAGTGCACCACGGTAAGAAAAGGAATGAGTGAGAACTGTGCTCTTTTCTTCTTTTTGATAAAGTGTGAAAAGGGTGACTATGAAAAGAGAGGCGAGATAGGAGAACCTACCTATGAGGCGAATTCTCGGACGGATTCACATTAGGAGTGACCAGTTATGGAAACTGAAGATTTAGAAATTGATTTCCATGAAACTGTTGATGCTCTCATGCCCCTGAGAGAGTCTTCATGAATGTTTGGGAGTGAGTGCAGCCCACTTTGAAGACCACTGCTCTACAGCCTGCTGTATTCAATCACGCAACCCAGATCGACCCGATCTAAACCACCGCATGTGCCTGAGCCATCCACCTGCCCAGTTCTCTCTCCCTTCAGAGGCATCAAGAAGCCTCATGTCTCCTTTGACTCCTTAAGCGTTGAACACAGCACTTTGACAGGTAAGTGTTAGCATCTAACCCAGATCTGACTCTATAAATTATGGAACTAACGTTTTAATGAACAAATGATTATACACAAGTTTAACTTTATTGGTCACAGAGATAAAGCCTAATTTTCAGGTTAAATTGGATAATCCCAATATCTATTAATATTAAAAATTCTTCAATGTCTTTTACCAGTTTTTTTTTACCAGGAATATGACAAAAGACTGGACATTCTACCCCATAAAAAAATGCATTTTTGAAAATGCACGTAAAACATAACTTCAACTGCAGAACATGTCATTGATTCTATGAACCCCATCCTTAAGCCCCAGCTAAGAAACTCTTTTGGCAATATGTTAGGATTATTAGAATCAGATCATCTCTTAGAACATATAGTGTATAACATTTTAAATAATTAGAACAGATAAGCAATGTTTTAATGCAAAAAAAGTTTTGATAATTATTCACAGAAAAAAATGGGGTATGACTTCTTAAAAGGGTCCATTTCTCTAGTACATTCCCAAGTATTTTAGTCTGTGGCAGCCACACGCTGCAGAAGATAAAGCACAGGACTTGGAATCAAAGACACTGAGATCTTGATTTCAGTGCCTCATTTTATCACCTCTATGACCTTAACTCATTTCTGTAGTTTCTGAGCCTCTCACATTACTTATTTGCTAAATGTGGGTAATATCCCCATTTTGAGGGCTGCTGTGAGGATGAAGTGAGGAAATAAAAGGAAATGTCTAGTGTCATGTCTTGAATGTAATAGTTCTTGATAAATAGTAGCCTTAGCTTTTTAAATTTAAATTAACTATTTTAGGAATTTTTCCATTTCATAAAGCAAAATGAACAAGTAAGCTGTTCTTATCAAAAACCTTAAGGAAATGTAAGATGTAGGTGGTAGAAACAATTTTTGGATTTTTGGAGTCTTCAAAAAGGCCCAGGAACTCCTTGGAAGATGTTTGGAATCTAGGCTGCTCATTTTTGGATCTTATAGGCTCTTCCAGTGAACTTTGGTGGAAGTGAACACACCAGGATTTACTCTTATACTCATGCAGTAGGATTTCCCTGCCGAATTCTGTAGTATTGAATGGGAAATATTGATATATATCTTTTTTCAGATCAATGAGAATAGTGGGCTTCTCAAAAGTCCTGCTCCTTAGGCATAAGGAGTGGATCTGTTGTCAATTTAGAGCTTTGGAGTCAAGATTACAAACAAGGGGTATATTTTCAAACCCTTATCCAGAAGAGTGCAGAGTGGCTTTGGTACACATTTTTAAGAAAACTGACCTTCTCTTTCAGGTCAATACTCATTCTCTCCAAATGACACAATGACAAAATTTTTATAAACCTAATAATTTGAATCACACAAAAGAGAAATATGAAGTCTAAGTAAATCTCTTTTCTTTTTCTTCCCCCTGAAACCAGTGAAGAATTATTCACCAAAAAGCATTTCTGAAAGTTCTGACAGGTCTAGATTTTAATTAAAAAAGCCAACCATCTCTGATAATTAATTTTAAAAGCCACTGGAAAATTGAAAAGATCAAACTTCAAACCTCTCAGCAAGATAGTTTTGAAAGGAAATGCGAACAGACCCACCGCTGGGTGCTGCTATGATAAACAGATGAACCCTTCCTAAGTGCCTTAATTCCAGTTACACCCATTGGCCAGAGCCATTATTGGCCAAATGCTGCTGCTGCGACCGTTAGGCACTGATGAGAAAGCTGCCAGAAATAATAAGTTGGAGCTTAGGCAAAACCCAAGAGGAAACACTTGATGTCAGATATGAGCCTGCCATTGTTCTGAGGGAAAGTAGATGGAGGAAAGAGTAAACCCCTGTGTGTTTGAGGCTCGATGTATATATGCTGACTATCAGAAGGGATCTTATTTTCCCTGGCTACTCACAACTGCCACGAGATCATCTTTTTCTGATATTTACTTTAATGGTGACATTCTTTTCCAGGCTGCTATCCAGAGTTATTTAAGTGTTAAGAATGTTTTTAAAATAATAAATATATGAAATAATAAAACATCAGACAGTTGTTTATAAAATTAGCCAAGCTCATTTCATATAATTGTGACACTATATCCACTCGTGGGGAATACATTTTGCTAAAGGGGACAAATAACCTCATATGCCAGTTTTCTCATCACTTGTATCCAGTAAGGAGGCAGCAAGGGAGAAAACCTTACAAAATACATGTACCCCCACTCTCCTTATAGGCTCTCATGGCTGTTCCTATCAAGGTGTCTCCACAAAAGCCATAGCTGAATCCTACAGAGAAGGACAAGACCAGTAGTACCTTTCAACAACCAAAAGCCAGAGAAACTTTGCGAAGCCAGTAAATGTTAAACTGACCTAGAATCATGTTGTTTCTGGACTTGGCTTTTCCTATTTAGCAAGCCACAAGGCAATTTAACTTGCCATTTATAAGACTTTGTTCAGTGATGCCAATTTCATCCGAATTGTATAATAATATTTATATCCCCACAGCACCAATGAGAACCACAGAATTTTAGAGCCTAAAAGCACCCATGAAATGGTAACGTTGAACAGATACAATTCAATAAGTATTCAAAAGTTACTGGGTGTATATCTGTTATATGCCAGAACCTGAAACTACAAAAATAAATGTCATTGTCCCTAGTCTTAGGGAGCTCACAGTCTAGAAGGAAGAAAGACTCATACAGAACAAAATTATACTACAATATGACCATGCTCACCAATAGAGGGACAGACACAGGATCATGAAAGAGGTAATGATTAATTTTTTAAAAGTCAGTTACAGCTTCTGAGAAAAAGTAATTTTGTCCAATTGGGAAGGGTAAGTTTTATGTCATCCAGCAGAAAGGTTGAGGAGAAAAATACAGGGAAGAAGGCCAGAGAGAAAAGGTATTCCAAGAATAGGACAGAGCTTAAACAAAACAAACCCAAAGGTGTTAACCTACATGTCGCATTTATGTAACATGAGTAAAATCTGGAGTTCATGAAGCATAAGATGCATGGTAGAGAAATGCTGCTTGACTGTTTTACTAAGAAGCCTAACTTGATCCCAAGCAGTGAGGGACCACTGATGGGTTTTAGCAAAGGAGCGGTATACTTATATCTGGCCTTTAAAATGATGGATGGATTCAAAAGGGAAAAGGGAGGCAGAAGCACTAAATGTACCCAATGAGAATGCAAACTATACAAAAAGTACAAATTAACTCTAAATTGGAAAAATGGATGAAATGGATTAATGAGGGGCAAATGAGATCTTATACTCCTTTTACCTTGATCCCATGATTCCTGTTTTCTGTCTGGTTCTGCGTATTGATAAAACGTAAGGTGAAAAGTTACCCAAGGTTCACGTAGAAGTGCAGGACCATTTTTAAGAGCATAAGTTGCCTCATTTGGCATCCTGGCACCCCAGTCACCTGCAGCTTTTGTGTTCAAGGCTTGCTGTCAATAGCAATGTGGAGCATTTGAGGGGAAAGGTTGTGTGATAGAAAATCATAGGACGACGTGATGCTCAGCTGCTTGTGGAAAACTGCTCTCAGGAGGACTTTGGTATTGTGAAATGTGGTCCTATGAATTCCTGGTATTAACCAATTTGTCAAATACCTGGGAGCCAACACAGCTGGAGCAATCATTGGATTGTAGCTGCCAGGGTTGCTGCTGCCCAGCTCTTGTACTTCCTGCTTCCACACAAGTCCCAATTGGAACTTTCTTCCTGGAGGCAAAGTATTGCTTCATGATTTAGGGACCCTGGGGCTATCTCCTTGTATTTACTCTCTGACGGTTTTGCTCAGCATCCTGCTTGCCTGTATGGCTCCTGTATATTTCTGCAATCCTAAACTGACCATGCCTAGTCAAGAGCCCTGTCTGACCCAAATGTGGCTCGCTCATTGGTAACTTCTTAGCCCAGATCCCCAAACTAGAGTTTTCAGAGTTTCAGAACAAAAAGCTAAAATGGCTCAGAAGTAAAAATATATTTCTATAAAGTCAATTTTTAACAGTATGATTTGAACTAAAAACAAAGAGGCAAATATGGTTGGCTTTTACCTTCTTTTTCCCAGAATCATACTAAGAAATGGTTCCACTTGTTCTGAAATGTTTGCTAAATATTCATTGTCTCTATTATAAATGATGTCTGTCTAGATTTTTTCTTTCTTAGCTTAATAAAATGAATGAAATATATTTATTTGAAGTAAATAATAAATATAAGATTATCAAAGAACCTAATAGAATCTTAGAATTGGAAGAATAGAGGCTATCAAGTGTGGTCTCCCAACATATGACTACCTTCTGTGAAGTCAGTGACAGATAATTTCTCAGTTTCCACCTAGACACTATCATTGACAGCAGTTCACTTCTATTTAAAGAACCTCTTTCAATTATTACCTCCGATGGGTAAAGAACTCGAACTATATGGAGCTGAAACATCTGTCTTCCCATCATTGGTCCTGTTCTGCCTGTGGAGTCACATAGAGTAAGTCTACTCTCTTACTACTATCTATTAAGAAGATATAGATATGGATGCAGTTGTAGGTATAGATATATTACAGATATATGTTTGAAGAAAGTAACTACAATCATCTAAATTTATATTTTTCTGAGTTTTATATGTCCCATTCCATCAACCATTCTTCACATAATAGGCTTATAAATCCCCCACCCTCTTGGTCACTCTTCCTGTGGAAACTCATCATTTTGTCAATGTTCTTTTAGCATTTCCAGAATGTTGTGAGAACATCTGGAGATGATACTTCTGTTAATACTATGTAAGATCCTTTATTTTTTTCAACATCTGTGTCACACTGTTGACTCATTTTAAGCTTGGGGCCAAATGAAACCCTGAAGTTAATTATTTACCAAACTATCTGCTCTTAAACTATATGCTAAGTATTTCTCCTAGTAACAAACTAATGAGAAAGGAGGTTTAAGGACTGAGAAGGAATTAGCCATTCTAGGCAAGACTCACCAAATTTCAGAGAAATATATTTCCATTAAAATTTTCTATTTTTAAAGGAATTTACTTTTTTCCATTTGGCAACATCATAAAGTTGAGTAAAAGGGTATTATGTAGAGTAGTTTGAGTTCTGACTGACATTGCAGCATACATCATAAACCTACAGTTAATAGTGTTAAAAAAAACTTTAATTTTTGAATAATCTTTATCAGAAATTTTAACTGAAAATGGTCACACAAATATTTACTGGACAAAACTGAAACATGCATGAAGCACTCTATCTTTCATTCACTAATACACTATTTATTTTGCTTGATTCAACATTACCAGGAGCCGGGCCAAGGCTGGGCAAGTTGTTGAATGAATCTAAGAGAGTACTTTCTGTCCACCGTGTGTTAAAAGCCCATTAGCACATTCTAAAAACCATTCATGTCTCACCACGCTTGGCATGTGCTGTTAGTGGGACAAATATACATTTTACTTTAGCTCTGTTCTGTAAATGCAAACGCTTTGATAATATGCATGGGGAAAGAAACTCGTTTCTATAATTGGGCCCAAAAAATCATCTTCTCTACTTTCCACGATCAAAAGAGATTGCATATTACACTTAGAAGTCTAAAAATAATAGTTCTAAAAGACAGTGCTGTGGTATTGGAAAATAGTTTTCCAATTTCATTTTCTAAAATTGTATTGAGTCATTATGCACGAAAGAGTTATAGTACTGAATGCTGTGATTTCCTACACAGCGAACTATCCCATGGTGAAAGACGGATATATCCTTCACATATCCAAATCCCAGAACATGTGACTTTATAGGATCCATTAATTTAAGTGTTGAGAAAATATTAAGATTTACTATTTGGCTCCAAAATCTTAAGCACTTTGTTAAGACATTTGGCCCATTTTTGAAAAGGAATTTCTCTGAAAAATCTACTTACTTTCTCCAGGAAAATGAAAAAATTTCCCTTCCCAATACTACTGTCCTTTTTGCGAAAAAATTCTTTCCTTTGAGAACATGGGATCTCTGATGCTCTCATGCCCCTGGTAAGTTCCCTGTCCAATTACCTATCATCGCCCAACTGTGATTCACACCCCGAATTGAGATTTAGTGGCTAAAAAAATTCACATCCAGAACAGTTCAAATGAAATAGGTCAAAGGGACAGAGCACGGATAATTCTGAGCACACAGATGTTCAACAGAGACAGTTCAGAAACCAGCATGGAAATAGCATTGCATTTGTAATCCCAGCACACTAGGCCATTAACAACAGAGAAGCCATTAAACAACGTATGTTCACCTGTTTGTTCCAATCTGCAATATTTACATTCACGGTGTGATTGTTTTTCTAATTTTACCAAGTCATAACTGCTACAGATTGCTTTTCAGACACTGAAGAATTTGCCTAGACAGGAATTAGCTAAAGATTTAATAACAAAGAGAATGTAATGTGATTTCCTCTAATGGGCCCTGGTGGTCACCACTAGTTTACTGTAACACCCTGTAAAAGTACAAATTTGAAGACAACAGCCTCCCACCAAAAGTAATTTGCTTTAGAAGCCAAGGGCTCATCACAGTGCTCTTTTAGAGGCAAAAATGGCAAAAAGAGGAAATAGAACAAAGCAGAGGAAATATTCAGACTGGTTACAGAGGAAGGCCGTGTCAAATGAGTGTGAAGTCAGAGTTCACCAGAGCCACTTGTGAACAGAAATCAAATGTAACCCTTCCAGACTGAGGTCACACATCTTATCCAAGTTCTGACCACACAGTGGAGACCCTGGGAGATCTCCAGCTGATGGTCACCTTCAGATTGTTGGCTTCCACAGGAAGACAGCCGTTTCATACATCCAGCCATTGAACAACACTGATTGTATAACCTAGGTGCTCTGAGAGATGCAAAGATCAACCAGACTTCTGTTCCGAGTCTTACTCTCAAAGTTTCTGGAAGAGGAGATAAAACAGGTGCATAAATGACAGTAATATAGGGTAGACTCTGACAAGAATGGTGAAAGAGGCGTAAATTGCTGTGGGAATTGAGAAAAGGGAAAGGGCCACTGCAGCAGGCACAAGAGGAGAGAAATCTGGGGAAGGTCAGGCATGGCTTCGTGAAGGAGATGGCATATTCTAAATTTGATGATTCGTTGGTTGATCCATTCATAAACCTTGTAACATCCTTCTCCAGGTTGTTTTGTAAGTCTATACGTAGAAAAATGGATAAAAGCAGAATACGGACTTCATCAATATAATGTAATGTTAGGTGACAGGGTCAAGATTTCTTCACAGAGGTGTAATTAGACTTAACCGGGAAAACATGTAAGTTCTTGCTAATCTTCTAGCTGCACTGTCCAATATGGTAGCCACTAGCCACATGTGGCTATTCATATTCAAAAGAATTAAATTTAAATAAAGCTTAAATTTAGTTCTGCATTTGTACTAGCTAAATTTCAAGTGCTCAATAGGCGTATGTGGCCAATGGCTACCATATTGGACAGAGCAGATATAGACTATTTCCATCATGACAGAAAGTTCTGTTGGACAGCACTGAAGGAATGAGTATCAAAATTATGAAAACTGTGTGCTTTGCCACTGTGATGTTCAGGTACCTCCACATGAACAATAAAGAAATGTCATAAATTATATTCAAATTAGATTTAATACTATTAAGAAGATGATGGCGAACTAGAAAAATAACTAAAGTGACATTGGATACATTATGTAATACAATTTTAAATAATTAAGAATGAAATGCTTTGAATTTTCAAAAGATGTTTTAGAACATTTACCATTGACAACACTTTGAGGGAGAAAAGCAAGTATGTCAATACCCAAGACGGAAGAGGGGCAGGATAAGAGACCAATAGTGAGGGGAAAGTCAAGCAAAGAAAAACAAAATGAATGAGCTGGGTAGTATGAACAAGCACACAGAAGAAAAAACGCAATAAGAAACACTTTAGTTAAGTGTCAAAAGTGATTTCTTTTTAAGTGAAAATGATAGAAACAGAGAAATACTCTAGGGGTAGAGAAGAAATATTTTCTGAGTCCATTATCCACATTATCTAATTCTCTGGGTATATCTAAATCACCTACAGGAAGGCCACTTCCCCTCCATAATTTCTCTTGTGTGTACAAAGTGCTTGTTATAAATTTGTCTGCTTATTGTTTTTAATTAACAGAATATCTATATGTAATTTTAAAGCTCTATTGAAATTAGTCTTTTAACCTCAACATTATAAATTTCAGTTGTAAAGCCCCATGGAATTAAAATATGTCACAGATCAGTGGAAATTTGCTTAATGATTCATAGCAAAGTACAACCACCTGAAACTAAGTAAAAGTTTCCTATTGGGAACTCAAAGAAGACATAATAGTTTGCCTCATTTATATCTCTATCCTAATTAAAACAAACTTTGAAGGAACAGTCTAGGATTAAAATATATTTTGGGTAAGCCATGCTTCTATTCTGTACTTCTGACATTTGTGGAGCTGAGGAATGTGAACTTAAGTTTCTTTAGGAAACCAGTAAAGTATCTTTCTAAAAGAATGAACTACCTTTCCCTCTGATTGAGAATTGAGGTTAAAGAAGAAATGTGTGCATTTAGAATAGGAAACCCAGGGCATACAAGCTCTAATGACATATTTTATGCTTTTTAATTAATGGAAGTGAGACTTGTTTAAATTGAGTTTACAAAGAAGGACACAATTCTAAAAAGCTGCTTGAATGAGGAATAAAAACATATTTTGTTATAAGGGATCATAAGTAATGAAGAAAGTTTATGATTTTAAGTGTGATTTAAGGTCATTTATTACTTCTTAATGTACGTTCTCTTATAACAGGATGTTTTCACGTTTAAAAGTAGCACCATATGAATAATCAATTAAGAAAATCGTGTTTCTTGAAAAATTGGGGGGTGAAAGACGAAATATTACCACTATTACGTATTTTGTATTTGAATAAGGCTTCCAAGTTTTCAAAGCTCGTTGTATGTACTATTGCTTGCATTTAATCCTTACAACAATAATATCTGGAAAGCATTACTATAGCCTTTCTACAGATGGAGAAACTGGGCTTAGAGAACCACTGTAGATTGGAGGTGTTGATACCCCCAAATCAAAGGAAAACTTTCCTGGTGGGAAGCCCAATGGACTGAGCTACAAAGTGGGAAAATTGGGATTCTGACCTAGGGTTCCAGATTTTCTGTTCATAATTCTTTTGTGGTAGATATTATTGCAACACAAAGACATTTCCAGTTTATCTCTTTCAGGGCTATGGGAGGATTACACTTCACATCCACTTTTTAAAGCTTGACGTGGCCATGAACTTGTTTGACCAATGACATGGGAGTGGAAGTGACGTCATATCCTGGCAAAAGCATTTAATTGCCAACACAAGAGTCTAGCCGTCTCTTGTCCAGCACATGGTGACATACATGTGCTACACTGAGCCATCCCATGGAGAGCAGCTGTCCTCGACCCACAGCAAGAACTAATCATTCATTGTGTTGCGTCTCTGAGATGTTTTAATTGTATATTACTGTAACCCACCCTGGCTGAAACATTTTTGCCCTATTGAAAACCTAACTGGGGCCCAATTCTGTCACACACATAGAATGAAGCCTTTTCTTTTAATTCATTACTATTAAAAATGTATGATGTATACTTTGGTTCAATCAAAACAAATTATTAAAAATTCTCTCTAATTCTTTACATTCTATTTTGCATAACAAATCCATTTACTCCCATTCAGTTTTAAGACACTTCTTAGTAGCCATCTTTTGTTTTTGTCCTGGTAGATAACGAGTATTTCTGGGTTTTTCTTTCTTCTCTCTTAATATCTCCTCCTGCTCGTCTCTAGAAGATAGACTTGGCTTCTCTATACCTAGCAGCCCCTAATGTCACAAAAAAAAAAAATGCCTCTGCCACTAAATTGTCCTATCGTGGGTATTTTTTAAATAGAGCAAAACTGCAGCTGAGATCATAAGCGTGCTTTATTAATCAAGACTCTTAACTCAAACTAGTTTAGGCAAAAGGAGGGACGTCATTGGATCACTGAGGTCAAGAGAGAACTGAAGAATGAGAAGGTGGCAAAGACAGGGAGACAATTTATCACTGATTCCAGGTTTTTCTGGATAAAATCCTGGCAACTTTCCCTCTCTCCTCTTTGTTTCTATTTCTCTCTCTCTTCCAGTTTCATTCTTTCACTACAGACAATTGCTTTCACATGACAGTGGCAGCCCACGCATTTTATATGTTACACATTTCTCCACCTGGAAGATAGTGATATTTTTATGAATTATAGTATGGGAAGTCCCAAGGAAGATCTCAAGTTGGCTTAGTTGGGGTCCTACATCTGTAACTGAACCAGACAACTGTGACAGAAAGGAGAACATCATGCTGGCACATGGTGCATCAAGCCATGTGAAAGACATTAGGGGTGCTCCCAGAGATGGGAGGACAGCAAGATGTGTAGACTATACCCTAGATACTCACTATAGACCCATAAAAACAAATGCTTTAATTTGATTTTAGTCTATATAATCAAGAAGTTGAGTATAGCTGTAATATAGTTTCATCAAGTGAGATTACAGTGGGTTACATATAGCAACACTTCCATTGCAACTGAAAATCTACTTTTATCTGAAAGGACTTGTATAGCTATATACTATATACTGGCTCAGAATTGCTAATTTAATTTTTAAACTACAAATTAACAGTGAGATCTGGAAACTGTAATCCCAACTTTGCATGAAAATTTAATGTAAAAAGTAGTTTCGGCTCCGAGACAAAAGCAATACTGATCCCACCTACACGTCAGGTCTATCCAAGTGCTCTTAGTCTCAACTCCTCTATTAATCATCCTTTCCCTTCTCATACTCCAACTACGTCCATATTAGGTTTTCATTAGGCTGAAAAGAACCTCTTATTTCACACTGAGGATCACCTCTTCCAAGAAGCTCTCCTTTTCATATAGGGATGAAAAATGTATAGAAAAGGAGAATTCACTTGGCCTGGTCTTATAAAAATTTTTTTAATATTTCCATTGAAATAATTTATTAAGAATAAAATATAAGTGTAAAAACACAGGAGCCTCTTTGCTATGGTCATCACATAATGACTTAGTTTCTAGAACTGTGGAAATTTCTGGGTGAGTGGCTCTGAGGTACTAGGGGTGCTTTTCATTTGGTGGGAAGAGTTTCAAAAAGCTAATTTCTACATCTTATTAAATCCTAAGCTATTTTCTGTATAGCATCACTTTAAATATTATGCCTACCTAAAAATCAAAAGATACCTACATATTGAAAAATAGGATGACCACAGCATTTATTGTCTAAACCTGCATACTTTGGAGACCCAGAGGGGGCACTATTAATCATTATGCCAGGACAGCAGGGTAAATTGAGACAGTCCTGCCCAAACCACGTCTTACCATTACCTTACCCAAAAATAACAATTGATCAATTTGGCTTTCCATTCTTTTCCATTTTCTACTGATACCATAAAAGAAAAAAACAATTCCTTTGCCTTGCACATTTTTGCAAAATGGAGAATGCGATAATTGACTTATTTTTCATGAAACAGTTATATGTAACCGACAAATTTTTAAAGAAAGTCTGATTATGCATACAGTCTTAAATCAGAGAGACACCTTTTAGAATCCATACTTAGTTTCTTAGCCCAGTTAGAGTGAGTAAACAAGGCCCCAACAAACTGTTAACATTTGGATTTGGTCAAAAGGAAACCAGGCCCTGGAACTCCCCAAGTGTGGTGGACCACAGCCTCTCCTCTCTCCCACAACTCCGGAGGTTTCCAATGGGCTGAGGCCTCTGTCCAACAGCAGAGCCGAAGCAATAAATCAGACTTTCCTTGGAATCATGGTGAGAGGACCAGGATAGTTACTGGCCTATTTTTATTTTCAACAAAGGCCTTCTATCCAGAGTTGTTGAGAGACGATACTTTCAGATTAAAACAGAAAAGAACACATCGCCTGAGTGTTCCATGAACTTACTGTGAAAAAAGAGCAGCAAAAATTATTTTGAAGTAATCATGTTTGCCAGAACTAGTTATGCTCTGAACCTACATTTCAACCCCCTTTCATTTTCTAGCGCTATGCTGACATTACTCAGTTAAGACATAAAAAACACAGATATCAACACAAGGTTTTAATGACAACGCAGATTCTGAGTGCTGTGTTCTTGCCCATTAATTCCTTCATTTCCTTTACTCTCCAAAAAATGTGAAGATCAAAAATCTCTTCGTATTGATCATTATTTAATCCTTTATAGATGATGGAAAAATTCTCCTCTTTCGAAGTGCCCTTTTCCCACTGCGATCCTCTAAGAAATTTCTCCCACTTTCTACATAGATACAGATTTCATTTACACAACCGTGCAGCACATTTTCTATGAACTTCGCGGCCTGTAGCTCATAATTCTGAAGCATTCAAATACAGATGTCAGATTTTAGATACACTCCATTCTCTTCCTGAATGGAAGGTAAAGAGAAACAGGTTAATATTTTAGAACCGTGTTTTTAAAAAGATCTGTGGTTGGTAACTGAGTGTTGAAATATTAAGGTTGGTGGTGTCACTACACACTATTAAAACTCTGTGATTGAGTAGGAATTAGTCCCTTCTTCTACAGAGTCACCACAGTGCTGGATGAAGCCACTTAAAAGTGAATTCTGTCACCTTGGGAAGATCAATTCTCCAGTACCCTGTGTCTTTCAAAATGATTCATCACCTCCAGCAATATTTAAATATAGGATGAAGTCATTCAATCAATTTTCAAAGAAAGTTGTCAGGAAAGTATAAATTATTGCTCAATGATGAAGAGGGAAGCCCATAATATCCTACTCTGTATCCATTTGAGACGTGAAGCAATCAATCATGCTCAGAATGAATGGAGCAAAGTATGTGCCTCACACTATTAAAAATAACTTTAGTACGTGAATCATGTAATTTTCTCACTGGTATACAATAGTCTTTTTCAAGTTTGTGAAATATATTAAATGTTAAAGAATGAGGTGAATAAACACCTTCACAGATATATGTGTATATATGTATATGTACACATGTACCTATATTTATTTATATATGTGTGTGTGTATTTGTGTATATGTATGTACATATATGTGTGTGTTTACATATATAGATATATGGAATCAATTGATACAGATACATAGAATCAATAAATATAGATATATAGAGAGAACGAATATATAGAGATGTATGAATACATTAATCACAGACAGCAAAAAAAGATGTTTAGGGCTAAAACAATTATTTACCAATGAATTACATAATGTCATGTTTGGTGCGTGCCAATTAAGTAAATGAACCTTTCTCTCCCAAGAGTGTGGGTCTCTGTGGAGCTCAATTTATGAATTGTTTTCCACAATTCTAAAGGCTGAAGAGGATCTGCCCAGTTAATCATCATGAGCTCTTAACTCTATGAAATGTAAAGGACTCATAGACACTCACGATATGCAACCTAAGTCATCTCTTCAATAAGAGTCATTCAGTCTTCATTTTAGTTTTAAGGCCTTAGGACTTTTATGTGTTTAGAAAACTTTTCAAATGATAATAAAACAGAGAATGGAGCTGCTTTTAACAATTTGTGTTTCTTCTAAGCATCACTACTAACTGTGACTAATCCCTCAAATTAATTTAATTTCATAGAATGAAGCATCTCAAAGTATGGAATAGAATCACTCTCCTGAAGATGAGACAGACCTCATATATTCGTTGTTCCTGAATCCTGTGAATTCATGTGGGGACATTTAACATTCCATAGTTCAACAACCTGGCAAATTTTTATTCCTAGGAAGTAGTAAACTTTCACTTTCTTTCTTAGAATATTTTATACCAGAATATAGTTTGTGCCCCAGTTTTTACTTTCTTGTATTACTAATAACTCACTTTTAAATATAAATTGAGAAAAGGGACCTAGGTTGATCGTAATAAAAAAGAACGACAGAGAAACAGATACCAAAAAGACCTCTTTTCTTATTTTCTCATTTTAAGTATTATGGGTTTTTTCATTCGCATAATACCTTTACAGAATTTGGCTTGTTGTCTAGATATTCAAAACTGGATGAGAATTTACATTCTAAGGCATTATACACCCACATAGCAATGAGATTGGAAATACTTTCTTACTGCTCTCTGACTCTCAACAATTCATCCTAAGCTACAAAAGCAGGTAAAATAAATTATGAGTAGCAAAGGAGAAGGTAATAAATTTTCCATAATGTAATTATTATAATTGGGTTACCTACCTACAGAAAAATGCAAGTTCAAATGCACAATGCTCCAGATGCTGGATTGATAAAAGTCTTAAAATTAGTTTTTAATAAAAACTGGTGGTAATTTAGCCCAAGGTATGCCAGTGAACCAAAAGCACATTATTGAAATTTATGGGAAAATGTTCTCTTGGAAAAGAACATATCAATTTTCCTAAAAGATATTTTGCAAACATTTCTCTAAAAGTTATATTATTTGACCTATTACAAAGGCCCTTCAATCCCTTCCAAATTATAGCTGAAACTCAACAACAAAAAATAATGCCCTTTGGCTGCAAATGTTGAAATTACTTTTCCTGTTCCAACCCCCTTGCTATAGGTGATTCTCTGAGGTAAACATCTGAATGCATGCCGGGAGATTTCCTTTGGATGTGAGATTGTATTTGCCCAAAATAAAAACTTAATGTCTCCCCAGATCCTTTCTTAGGAATCAAATTGTTTTCATAATGTGGGCAAACCTCACCTATCTCAATGTACTTTTCATTAATTGATTTGCTAGTGGCTATTTCCCTAATCATATTATGGTGTCCTAACCTCTTATCTCCCTGAGGTTCACAATTCACCACCCAGCAATTTGAGAATAGAGTGTCTCTAACCTCCACTGGGTAACCAGCAACCCCCTACTGAATTCTGTGGACCCCCCGCCAAAGTTTGGTAATGAAATGCATGTTTTGCTAGCTAGTACCATTCAGCTTTAGGCAACAGCATTTTCCTTTTTTTCAGTTTACCACACCAGAGAAATCTAGGAGAGAAATATTTCTCCTTCTTTCCTGAGACCAGAAGGGGTTTCTAGATCCCTTGGATATGAAGAGATTTGGCTCCACTATCTAATAATGGCGAACACTATGTACCTACGTTTTTTATTACTCAAATTATTTTATTTCTTAGTGGAAAATGGGGTCAAAAAATAACCAGAGGATAACATCATCCCCAGGAGAGGCATTAAAGAATGTGAACAATTATTGTCAGCCATTTTCTTATTTTTAGTGTTCTTACAAACATATCAAAAGCTCTCTCACAACAGAGAAATAAATATGTACATTTTGAGTAATATTTTAAAGAAGAATATGCTATAGGACTCTCTTCTACAGTAAAGGGAAAAAGTGTGAATCTTTTTGCATTGTTTATTAAGAGGGCTGGGGAGAATATGTTGGTTCTCTTTTAGGACTCCCAGACATGCAAGAGCCTAAGAATCAAGAGCATCCGGGTCCACTAGAGTGGTTAAACATCCTCATGGGGGGTTTAGCACACCTTCAGACATGCCTTGATTTTGCCACTTAACTAACTGTATGGTTTGGACACATAAAGGGCACAGAGTATAAAAGCCAATAGCAGAATTCCTCAGAAAGAGAACTGTCTTTTATAAGCAAATCAACTTGATTGCTGACTTTGGTTGTAAGAAGACAGCCGTCAGTACACGGTCAGGATGGTTGAAGACAGAGAAAAAAATAATTAAATTTTACTACATAAAAATAAATTTGGGTTTCCAACAGCAGCCCAAGATGAAGAGGATTAGGGGCGGAAATAGAGAGGGCAGAGGAGTGTGGAGAGGAGACGCCAGACCAGCCAGAGGGCAGGTTGGGGCTTGAGACTTAAGGGGAGAGAAGAGTCTTTGACCAGAGCCCCCTGAAAAAGGGATGGCTGATGGAATTTTAGAAGAAAGGATGTTAATGTTTACTAAGATTTTTTTTTTTAATGTTAGGCTATGCCATAAAACTTAAACAGCTAAGGAAATAACCATTCTTAAATGTAGCTCCCCCAACCTGTAAGATGACCAACAAATCATTAATAACACGCCCCTTACTATATGACATGAGTGGTGTTGGAGGAAATGAAAAGTGGCTGCATTCTGTTGACATGGAGAAGAAAGGAGGACATAGTTGGAAGTGGCAAAACCTAAGAAAAATAAAAATTTCAAGACAAAAGGAATTTAGAGAAAAAGGTGACTAGGAGAAATTGCCATCAATTTTGTGGAGGACACATTGGGACGTCAAGCCATAGTTAAATAGCGAGCAATTGTTTTCCTCCACAGGGTGAGACTTGAGGAAGTCCAGGCAGCTGGCAGCTGGTCTACAATACAAAGTAATTAGCATTGGAACGTTGGTTCCAGTTAGTTTTCAATCAGTCAAAGGAGAACTACAGAGTGGGTACAAGTAGCTATTCAGGAGCTACTTCAATAATGTTTACTTAAAAAGTACAGGGAGTGCAAAATGGTGCAGCCACTATGGAAAGCAGTATGGAGCATCCTCAGAAAATGAAGGATAGATCTACCATATGATCAAGCTATTCCACTGCTGGATATTTATCCAAAGAACTTGAAAACACAAAGGCATAAAGATACTTGCACCCCTATGTTCATTGCAGCATTATACACAATAGCCAAGACTTGGAAGCAACCTAGGTGCCCATGAAGGGTCGAATGGATAAAGAAGATGTGGTGTTTATACACGATGGACTACTACTCAGCCATAAGAAACGATGAAATCCGGCCATTTGTGACAATATGGATGGACCTTGAGGGTATTATGCTGAGTGAAACAAGTCAGAGGGAGAAAGTCAAATACCATAATAACTCAATCACAAGCAGAAGATAAAAACAACAACAAAAAAACACATAGCATTGGAGATTGGATGGGTGGTTACCATAGGGGAAGGGGGTAGGGGGAGGACAAAAGGGGTGATTAGGCTCACATGTGAGGGGATGGACTATAATTAGTTTTCAGGTGGTGAACATGATGTAATCTGCACAGAATTCGAAATATGATGTACATCTGAAAATAAATTAATTAATTAATTAAATTTTTTTTTAAAAAGTATACAGCTACATCTACTCTCAGCCCACCTGCAGATAAAAATATAGCGTAACATAGCAGCAAAGTCATCTCTGGTCCAACAGAAAATAAGCAATCATTCAAGAACCACAAGCAAAATAATTTGTTTTTGTCAAACTCTATCTAGAAGGCAACATCTCTAAAATCCTTCAGGTCACTAGGCTGATAATAAACCCGATTCATAAGTTAATTAATAAGAAGGCAACTTTCTCAGCCTATCCTTTTAAAATCTACATAGCAAAAAATGTTGGTTCCTGTAGCTGCATATCTTCTGCCTACAAGAACTTGAAAATGAAGGAAATAATATTGTTCCGTGGAAAATAAATGGTAAATTTAATCCACAATGATTCAAAGCAGAAACAGTGCAAAAGTCATGGAAAGAGATGTCATAACACATCTAAAGAGAGAAGAAATTAGCCGTGAAGCAAAGAAAAAAGGAAATTTCAAAGACAAAAGTTTTGAGAACTTACTGGAGCATGTGCAGGTAAAACAGTACATTATTCTTAAGGCTCAGTCTGTTGAATCAATGGATATCTGGTGTACTAGGCTCCCTTCGTTGGCATCTTGAAACATTCAAATCGTAAATCTAATCCCACAATTACCCAACAAGGAAACGCCTGGGTAGAGCTTGGCTTTCCATATAGCTTGCCTATAAGGAGCTAAAATATTGCTATAGGTTAATAAATTGACGTTCTGTTTTAACAACAGGGCTTTGAGTTCATAGTGTAAGTCTCTCCCCAAGAGACAAAACCACTTTCAGAGAGTTGAGAAACCAGGCTGCTGACTCTAGAAAGCTGAGGGCCAAATTCTGGATCGTTACAAAGCAACTCATGTAATAACCATCCTGAGAAGCATCTTGGGAAATAGCCAGAGAACCTCCTTCAGATGTTACCTTCCCTGCTCAAAGGTCTACCTTGAAATTCAACAGGAAAATACCACGCTAATATTCATTATTCTCTTAATCTATAGTGACTCAAACTACTACTATTAAATATTCTTGTCTAAAATAAATAATTAGAAAATAATAAACTAACCGTATTTCATTTCATTCAATGAGTAAGCTACCAAAACAGTAGAAATTGAGTGACTAGAATAAAATATACTAAAAAAAAGAAAATCCTGAAAAACTTAATTTACCACTTTAGTTTAAAAACTAATATTTCTTCATCTGTTACTGCGGTACAATTTAGCTAATTGTAACATAATATAGTAAGTGTAGGTTCTTGGTTTTTTTAATACATTATGCTCAGGGATCTAAGTGGCATCTTAGTGATGTTTTTCTATTACTTCCCAAGTAGAGAAAAACTTTATCTCGGAATAACATTATTTTTGGCTTTGACCTTGTGTGGACAATTGTAATGACACATGCAGCTGTTGAAAGGTAAGTGAGAAATAGGTTAACCACATACAGAAACTACACTTTTTGCTTCAGCTTTCTGCTTCTTTCTTTTAGCTTAATAAGCTGTACTTAACCTTTGTTTAACATCGAGCACTATTAGATATAAGCAATTTAGCTTAATTTCTTATGTTTCATATTAATTATTCTACTTTCATAGGGGTGGAATTTGAAGAGATCTAATAGTTAAACTAAGATGTGTATTCAATGATATGCCACTGAAGGATACATAAAACACATTTTATTTCCTTTTCTGGAGAAGTAAAGGTTTTTCTGTGCAAAACCTGTGTAAAATGATATGAAGTAAATTCACAAATACAGTCTATGTCACCCACTGACTGAAAGAATCAAGACAGCAATGACATGGCTTTGAGACCAAGCCCCACAGAATTTAGCACATCAAAGTAAAATACAGCTTACAAAATTTCTATAAAATTTTAAAGCATTTATTAATCCATCTATTTAATAAAAGTTTATTGAGCATCTTCAATGTGCTAGACCTTATTTTGGTGCTGGAGATACAAAAACCCTGTCTTCCTGGAGTTTACATTCTAGTAGGAGGCATAGACCTTAAACAAGGTAAATTAAAATATATTGTCTGTTAGATAATAAGGAGAAAAATAATAATTTTAATACTTATTATTTTAAATAATAATTATTCAAATTAATAATAATTTAAATTAAAAATAATAAGAAGAAAAAGCAGGGGAGGCATAGAGTTTTGGGTTGGTGGCTTTTGCAATTTTAGACAGGATGGCAAGGAAGACTTTATTGAGCAGAAGACATTTGAGTAAAAGAGTGACAAAAAGTGGGGAGGAAGCCACTCAAATTTGGGGAAGAACACTCGAAGCAGAGAGAACAATCCGTACAAAGCATGCCTGGTCCGTTCAAGGAATAGCAGACAAGTTTGCTGCTGCAGCAGGGGAAGAAGGGACGAGAAGGAGGAGATATGGCAAGAGAGGTAACAGGCAAGGCTGGAAGAAGGTTCTGTAGGGTCTAGCAGATAACAAAAAGGACTTTGGCTTTCTGCATGAAATGGGAGGCTCGGAAGATTTTGAGCACAGGAGTGCCATGATCTGAACTATCTTTTAAGAGAATATCTCTAGCTGCTTTCTTAGGAAGAGAATGAAAGAGTCAAAAGACACACTAATTAACAAATGCTGGTATTTGGGAAGCAGTTCACAAAATAACTGCTAGCTAATTTAAAAAATTGCTTTTGTGTAGCAAGAGTACAATAGGCTTCTCCAGAGAAACAGGGTCATGTATGTATATATACACACATGATGTGAAATGTGTATGTGAAATGTATATACAGGTATACACACATGATTATGGAGTCCGACAAGTCCCAAGATCTACAGGGTGAGTCAGCGGGCTAGAGACCCAGGAAGAGCTAATGTTTCAGTTTGAGTCTGAAGGCAGAAAGAAAGCCAGTGTTGCAGTTCAAAGGCACTCAGGCAGGGAGAATTCTCTCCTACCCCAGGGAGGGTCAGTCTATCCAAGCCTTCAACTGATTGGACGAAGCCCAATCACATCAGGGAGGGCATTCTGTTTTACTGGGTCTGCCAATTTAAATGTTAATCTTATCCAAAATACTCTCTCAGAAACACCCAGAATAATGTTTGACCAAATATCTAGGCACCCAGGCCCAGTCGAGCTGACACATAAAATTAATCAACACAAGTCCACCCCTTGTCAACTCGGTCCCATATACGTCTCAAAAAGTATTTGGATAGTAAATTGTACTTAGCCCTGGTGGTCTAGTGGTTAGGATTTGGCTTTCCTGTGGTCAGAAACCACACCACCCATCTGTCGGTTGTCATACTGCCTATTGTCATACTGCGGCTGCCTGTTACTGTGATGCTGAAAGTTATGCCACCAGTATTTCAAATACTAGCAGGGTCACCCATGGTGGGTAGGATTCAGCAGAGTTTCCAGATTAAGACAGACTAGGACAAAGGACCTAGTCACCAACTTCCAAAACAATTGGCCATGAAAACCCTGTGAATAGCAAGATACAGAGACAGAAGATGAGAGGATGGCTCAAAAAGACCAGGTAGGGGTCCACTCTGCTATGCACAGGGTCACCAGGAGTTGGAATCCACTCCACCACACCAATAACAAAATCTCCAAATACAGATAATTGCACATTGTAATCCCACCTAACATGATACAACTATCCTGCATATAACAAAAAATGCATTAACCTCTTCCCCAAAAGAAGAAATAAAGTCCTTGAGTGATGTTTACTCTTCTCCTTGATATTTTGCAACTTAAACTCTATGATGTAAAGTTAACAACACTAAATACTATGATATTAAGTCAACACATCTCATGTTACATAAGGAGATAAAAGAAAACAAAGATATCCACTATACATGTGCATATTATATATATATATATACACATAACATATATACACATACAAACATGTTCACAACAAAATAAGGACAAATACTCATGACAATTACAGTCCTCATTTCTGTAACTGGTCATATGGTCATGACTGGTATATATAACTACATTTTTCCACTATTTATTCTGTATGCCCTTTGCCTTCATCAAGTCCCTCAGCTGGCCGTGGTTCTTTACCTGATAGGGTAACTCAAATCTTTATTCCTGAAGGGTCTGGGCCATTAGTAATCCTACCTGGACTAGGTTGTTGTGGTTTTTCATTGACCTTAACCACAGGGCACGGTAACATGAAGAGATGCCCTAAGGAAACTTCTGAATTCCAGACATACTCCTCCTCACCTCCATTGTGGAGTAGTAGTTGAATTTCCCCATATTTGTCAGGATCAATCGCCCAAGTGAACACAGTGACTCTCTTGTTGCCTGTTGATTCAGAAGTCTGAGGAGCCCAAAATAGCCAGGTGGCAGTCATAACTTTCAGTCCAATGAAATCTTTATTGTTTCTCCTGGTGGAAGCATTCCTGCCTCTAGAGCTAAGACCTAAGACCTCTGGGCCAGTAGAGTGTAAGGTCATGGGAACAGGAAGCAAAAAGTCTGCTGTGGGTCACTAAGAGTAATAGTGAGTGGTGCCCCTCCCATTTCCACCCCTTGATTCCTGGACCCGTGATTTCTGGACCCTGGCTATCGGAGAAACAGTACCATATATTGGATATTGATTCAGAGAGTGTACAGCCTTCTGTAAAACCTTGCCCCAGCCCTGTGAGGTATTGCCATCAAGCTAGCACTGTAACTGAATCTTCAAATAGCCATTCTACCTTTCATCAAGTCAGCTGCTTTGAGGATGATGGGAAGCATAGTAAGACCAGTGAATTCTATCAGCATAGCCCACTTCATTTGCTGTGAAGTTAGTTCCTTGATCAGAACAATGATATGTGAACACCATGACAGTCAATAAGGCATTCTGTAAGTCCATGAATGGTAGTTTTGGCAGAAGCATTGCATGCAAGAAAGGCAAATCTTTATCCAGAGTAAGTGTCTATTTCAGTAAAAAAAAAAAAATGCCGCCCCTTCCATGATGGAAGCTGGCCAATGCAATCAATCTGCCACGGGCAGCTGGCTAATCATCCCAGAGAATGGTGCCATATTAGGAACTCAGCTTTGTCTTGACTATTGGCAGATTGGGCACTCAACAGTGGCTGTAGCCAGGTCAGCCTAGGTGAGTGGAAGTCCATGTTGCTGAGCCCATGTATAACCTTCATCCCTGCCACCATCACCCCTTTGTTCATGAGCCCACTGGTATATATAACTACATTACCCCACTGGGTAATGACAGGGATGGCTGGGGAAAGAGGCTGACTGGTACCCACAGAATGAGTCACCTTATCCATTTGATTATTAAAATCTTCCTCTGTTGAGGTCAGTCTTTGGTGAGCGTTCATGTGGGACACAAATATCTTCACATTTTTTGCGCATTCAGAAAGGTCTATCCACATACTTCTTCCCCAAATTTCCTTGTCACTAATTTTCTAATCCTGTTCCTTCCAAGTCCCTGACCATCCAACCAAACTATTGGTCATAGCCCATGAATTAGCATATAATCATATGTTTAACCATTTGTCCTTCCAAGTCAAGTGAACAGCCAGTTGCACAACTTGGAGACCTGCTCACAGGGAGGATTTTCATTGGGAGGATGTCCCAGAAAGAGGCTGTAGTGCAGCAGCTGTCCACTTTCAGGTGGTGCCTGCATACCATGCAGAACATCTGTAGATCAAGCCCTAGTCTTCTCTTCCTCTGTCAACTGATTATAGGGAAATCCCCATGAGGCCATGGGTGTAGGCTTGGGAGAGAGAAGGTAGTGTAACAGGAGTGGGGACCATGAGCTTTCAGGTCACTTCTTCATGTAATTTATTTGTGCCTTTAGGGCCTGCTCAGTCCTAATCATGTATATATCACTTCTACCAGATGATGGAGTGCTGCTGTGCATGACCAACTTTATGGCTTGGTGAGTCAGATACCATTCAGCCCATGATGGGCTGGTTGCATGGTAACTTGGTGGCCCATAATAAAGTATTCAATTTATACTAAGGCCCAACAGCAGTCAAAAGTTGTTTTTCAAAAGGAGAGTAATTATCTGTACAGGATGGCAGGGTTTTGCTTCAAAATCCTAAGAGCCCATGCTGCAGTTCACCTATAAGGGCTCCAAACAGCATCACTATCTGCCATTGACACTTCCAGCACCATTGGGTCTACTGGATCCTATGGTGCAAGTGGCAAAGCAGCTTGTACAGTAGCCTAGATCTGTTGCAGAGCCTTCTCTTGTTCTGGGCCACACTTGAAACTAGCAGCTTTTCAAATTACTAGATAAATGAGCCAGAGGAGCAGAGCCAAATGAGCAATACGTTGCCTCCAAAATCCAAAGCTGCCCACTAGGCACTGTACCTTCCTTTATTGTAGGAGCGGCCAGATGCAACAATTTATCTTTCACCTTAAAAGGAATGTCTGAACATGCCCCACACCACTGGACCCCTGGAAATTTCACTGAGGTAGAAGTCCCCTGAATTGTTGTCACATTTATTTCCCGCCCTCTGACATGCAAATATCTTACCAATAAGTGTAGAATAGTTGCTACTTCTTGCTCACTAGGTCCAGTCAGCATAATGTCATCAATGTAACAGACCAGCGTCATACCTTGTGGGAAGAAAAGGCAATCAAGATCTTTGTGAATTAAATTGTGACAGAGGGCTAGAGTGTTGATGCACCCCTGAGGTAAGACAGGGAAGGGGTAGTGTTGGCCTTGCCAGCAGAAAGCAAACTGCTTCTGGTGGGCTTTCAGACAGGTATGGAGAAAAAAGTGTTTGCCAGATCAATAGCTGCATATCAGGTCCCAGGAGATGTGTTAATTTGCTCAAGCAATGAAACCACATCTGGTACAGCAGCTGCAAATTGGAGTCGCCACCTGGTTAAGCTTACATAATCTGCTGTCATTCCCTAAAATCTGTCTGTCTTCTGCACAGGCCAGATAGGGAAATTGAATGGGGACGCCGTGTGAATCACCATCTCTGCATCTTTCAAGTCCTTGATTGTGGCACCAATCTCTACAGTCCCCGCAGGGATGCAGTGCTGCTTTTCATTTAGCGTTTTCCTAGATAGAGGCAGTTCTAATGGATCCCACTTGGCCTCTCCCACCATAACAGCCCTCACGCCACAGGTCAGGGAACCAATGTGGGGATTCTGTCAGCTGTTAAGTATATTTATTCCACTTATGCATTGTGGAATTGGGGAAATAACCACAGGATGGGTTCAGGGACTCATTGGACCCACTGAGATAGACCTGAGCTAAAACTTCACTGATCATCCAATCTCCATAAGCCCCTACTAGCAGACCACAGTGAAGTTTTGGGTCTCTTGGAATCAGTATCAATTCAGAGCCAGTGTCTAGTAGTCCCTGAAAGGTCTGATTATTTCCTTTTCCCCAGTGCACAGTCACCCTGGAAAAATGCTGCAGTTTCCTTTAGGGAAGGCTGGAGAAAGATTAGCAGTATAAATTGTTGGCAGTGTTCCAGGGTCCTTCCTCAAGAGGACCTGGCCTTCTCTTCATTCAAGGAGTTCCAGGTCTGTGAAGCGGCTCAAGTCTGGGAATTGATTGAGGGGCCATGACTCTGTTTTTATGATTCAGGTTAGACTTTAGAATTTTTCTGCTTATACAGTGAAGTAAGAATTTAGTAGACTTCTTATTTATTTCACTTCTGGGAACACCATGATAACTAGCCAGTGCCATAGGTCTGTGTGAGTCAAGCTGTTCTGATTGCTGCTTTGACTCTGCTATCCATTACAGTAACCACTCCCACCTTGCCTTAGGTGGTTGAATGTGTCACTTGGCCCCTATCACCCAGGGATTCAATTAACTTCCATTGCATTTAGGTTTCCCAATTCATTGTCCTCAGTTCCCATCATTAGGTCTGACCTACAGAAAAGAGTGATCACAGAGCTCTTCAAGGATGCTGGGGCTTCCCTCACAAATTCATTTCTCACAGTTCTGGTGAAAGATATGTCTTTCAGACTCTCCCAGGGCCAGCATGTTTCAAATGAAAAGTCTACTTTAACATTCTAACCTCCCTAAGCCTTTGAATGTCTTCCTCTACATTAAACAAATCAAGTCCATCGTTTCTAACTCACCCACTGTGGTCCACCTTTTGGTCCATGTTTCATCCAACCAACAAAGCAAACTGTTTGAGCCCTGTCTAACTTCCTGAGCTGCAACATTAAATGCAGAATGTCTGCTTAGTGAGCCCATTTCAACAAATTCAGCCTGATCCAACTTTATGGTCCTTCTACCGTTATCCTACACCCCTAATATCCATTCCCACACATGTTCCCCAGATTTCTGTCTGTATAAATTAGAAAACTCCAGGTAGTTCTTTTGGAGTGTAGTGCACATCCTCCTGGGTCACACTTTGTACTTCACTTTTAGGGGCCTGCTGGGCTTTGCATCTAGTTATGGGTCTAGCAGCAAAGAGGGGTGGTAGGGGTGGGTGCTAAGGAGAATCAGCATCGTCTTGCAAGGCTGCTGCCTCAGGGGAGGCCATTACTGTTTCCTCAGGTGATGCAAAGTAATCCCCTCAGACAGGGTGAGGAAGCCTCATCTACTGGCAAAAACTCATCAGATCCCATTTTTAGGATCCCATTCTTTCTCCATCAATGCCCTCGCTTTAATAGTAGGCACCCTGCGAGGCTGAGAGTTCAACTTGCATTGTAATTCAGCCAGTTGCAGGGTGAGATTCTGAACTGATTTAACAATTTCAGCCCTGCAGCTACAGGAGATAAGGATCTCCTTCAGGGCACACATAGAAAGTTTCAGGTCATTTATGAGGAGCTTGATCTGGGAATTTGAATCCCTGAGCTCATCTTTTCCTTTCAACATTTTATCCAGAGACATTAGGAGCAACCAGCCAATCTCATTGCATTCATCAGTTTGACAAAAATGTTCAAAAGTATCATACACAGTCACTCAGATCCTTGCTTTTTAGAAGTGTCTTATTGCCAGAATGGAATGGTGATATTTTGCATATCTCTACTGCCAGATCACACTATGTACTATCAGTGCTTTCTTTACTGTTGGAAATAGTCACTAAGACCTTTAAATCTAATCAAATTAGAGAGCCAATTCCAGAAATGCCAGAACCATGTCATAAAACTCATCCTTATAATTCTGTTCCTCTCGAACAACTCTCAGTACCAAAAACTATATTAGCCAGGGTTCTTTATAGAAACAGAACTAATAGGATGTATATATAGAGAGAGAGAGATTCATAGAAAAAGAGAGAGACTTTTGATAAGGAATTGGCTTACATGATTATAGAGTCTAGAGCAATCCCAAAACCTGTAGGGTGGGTAAGTAAAGTAGGAGATCCAGGAATGCTGATGGTACAGTTCCAGTATGAAGGCCGGCAGGCTTGATACCCAGAAAGAGCTGTTGTTTCAATTTGAATCTAAAGGTGGGAAAAAGCTGATATCCCAGTTTGAAGACAGTGAGGCAGGAGGAATTCTCTCTTACTAAGGGAAAGGTCAGCCTTTTTGTTCTATTCAGGCCTTCAACTGATTGGATGAGGCCCATCAACGTTGCGGCAGGCAATCTGCTTTACATAGTCTATTCATTTAAATGTTAATGTCCAAAAAACTCCCTCATCGACACACCTAGAATAATGCTTCACCAAATATCTGAGCACCTCATAGCCCAATCAAGTTGACACATAAATTAACCATCACAAAAAGGTTTTAATGATAAATAAAAAAGATTGTCAAACATTTCTCCCTCATATGCATGTTACATATATAGTCAAAACTGATTCACAATCTGTATATTAACGAGTGCTTCCAATTTAAAGCAAACACCTGCTCTCGTGGACATATAGTATTAATTTCTTTTTCGGAGTATGCCACTGACATTATGTGATAAAATAATATTGCAAAATGTTCATTATGATTTCCCTCCAAGTATAATATTATCACTAACTCTGAGAATGACTTCATAAATTTTTCAGGTAGAATGTATCTTATACATGCTTTTAATATATGAACTAAAAATTTGTATTATTTTCTTTTTTATAGAAATACTCAATTTGCTTGTCAAAGATTTCAGTGCATAATTTTGAAAATTATATAAAACCTTCCGTAATTTCTTTCCACTATTTGAAAAAGTTCTATGATAGACAACACACTAAGCATCAAGGTCGAATGGCCCACTGGCCTAATAAAGTGGGATTTTCAAATTTTCATAAACATGTCTCCTTGTCAAACTTTTGGGTTTTGGCTATTCTTATAAAATCATCATAATTGCAGTTTGACTTGTCCGAGCAGCAAAAGATTCACATTCCATAATGAAACTGAAGACTTCTTCATTCTTAAAGATTATAAACTATTTTTAATTGCAGCATTTACACTATGACATTATCATTAATTTAATGTTTCAGCAACGTACATTTGAATTATTGATCCATTTTGTGAATTCAAGATATACACAGCACTATGGTCACAACAACAACAAAAATAGGATTACTAATAAACAAAGATAATAATATACAAATGATGTGAACATAGTTATTTAAACAAATTGACTAATACAGTGCTTGCAGTATATATACAATCTTTGAAAACGTAATGATTGTTCAGAACATAAAGACATTTCTGTAAAAAAAATCATTACTTTTGTTATACTTCAAATTTATGAAATGTATGTGAGCAAACATTTCATGTTCTTGTCCCAGATCACTCTAACTCCTATGAATCATCCATAGACCGTCGTAGGCCACGAGTGTTCCATGGACTGTGCTTTGAGAAACACAGCCCTGGGGGTTCATTGCAGATACCTTGGGGAATACACCAAAAGGCAAGAGGATGGAGTGGCTAGCAGAACAGAAAGACATTTCATTTCAACAAGAGGATTCAGTTTTCATCAAAACTAATTTACATATTGGGTTGCTGAGGAAAATTTTTACTTCAAGAAATGTTTCTACTGATAAAAAAATTTTAAAGCATAAACACTAAATTTGTCTAGAAGAGAAAATATAAAACAATTAAAGATGAATTATTTGGATGATATCATACTATTAGCTAGTTCCACAGAATCTAAGGTCTCCTAACACAAGACAGGGGTCTTTTCACTGTATCATGTTCTCATCTTCAGACAAGAGGAAGGAAAAAGGGCTAGAATCCTTTTAGAGCAAAAAGCTTTTAAAACTTTAGAAAGAAGTTCTGAGAGATATGACTAACGTAACTAACATGTAGCATATCCAGTAAACTTTCTGACATCAACAAGATAAAGGGAAGAGAAATATATAGAATAGTTTTTATGCTACTTCATGTTCTGAGAAAAGAAAGAAAATTAAGAAAGTTACTCATGAAATACTGTTTCAGGAGTTAAAATAAAATCTATTTAAGCGATTACCAAATGGATGAGCAGATTTGGGTATAACAAATTGATTATTCAGCAAACTTAATGGATTCACCATCTCCTCCACCCAATTTCTTTGCTCTGATGGAAGTTATTTTTGTGGAAGACTTAGAATTCACTTGTCAGAGTTCCCTTCTCTGAACACACCATTTCCCAGCAAGAGCTAAACTAAAAAACAAGCATCAACTGCTGACCTTTTAAATTCATCACTCTTTGTAACTCCAATCACAGAAAAATGCTTAGGAAAATGCAGCTCTTTCATCTCTGTGTGGTAGTGGACACATAGCTCTTCCTACAGAAGCTGGCAACCCCCAGTTCCTTTTCTCACTTGTGAGAAATGCTTTGAAAAAGCCATTTCCAGCCAAAGTTCTCAGCCTTCTATTTCCTTCTTTACTTAAAATAAGGAAATGATTTGTAGAGAGGGAAAAAAACAATAAAAGGATTCATTTATTGTCTACTTAGCTGGTCTGAATTATCTCCTAATCCACATCTTTGCTGACTTTGGGAACTCCTCCAGTCCATTCTCAGCACTTGACAGAGCCAGCTATTTTGTGAATATTTGTTCTCATAACCAACCTGGGAGTTGGTGAAACACAAATGCTAAACTTTCTTCAACATATGCCAAATGCTTAGGCTAAAATTACTATATAGAAAGGAGCCAAGAAACAGATAAAAATCAAACTTGCATGTGTGCATGTGTGTGTTTAAAAACATACATTCAAAACTGTAATGCTTCACATTACTTATTACATCAAATCACCTTTGTAACCATAGTTATTTGAGCTAACATTGAAGTACCTTTGCATTCCCCAAGTAACCACAAATTAGGAAGAGCTAACATTTATGGAGCACTTGTCACAGGCCAGTTGCTGTGCTGGGCACTTTAGCACATTGTCTCATTTACTCCTCACCTCAGCCTACAAAGTAGACACACTTTACAAATGCTAAATATGAGACTTAAACAAGTTAAATAAGCTTCCTGAGGTCACATAGCTTGCCATTAAAATACAGAGCCTGAATTCAACTCTAGGTTTAACTAGGCAGCCCATAACTATACTCTCTCCCCATAATAGATAAGGATGCTGCAAAGATATTACTCATTAAATTGCCGTTTCTTCTTTATAAAGACTCATGGGAGAAATCACTGTCGGTCTTAGTACCAAGACTGATGATTATTTTTATCTCTGTATTGCCTACTGAAAAATATACAGCCAAATTCATGGCCCTCCCGAGGTAGTGAAAAAAATCTTAAAGCATTTCCCCAGTAACACCTTCCTGACATCCTCATTTTTTTCCTATTCTCATTTTCCTTTGAGCCCATTTATTCATTTGTGTTTCAATTTATTATGTTTTACTTTCCGTATCCATAATAGCTATCTTAAATAGCTATCTTAAAGCTTTTCTGGAACAGAAAGGAGATGAATTTATAGTCACATAAGCAACACTGGGAGGATAAAAGTCTAGAACTATGAAAGACATTACTACAGAAAAGACACCACGCTATCCATGAAAACATTATTTCAGATAACTGGCATAGTAAAGAATTCACAAGTGTCAAAGTGAGAATTTATTTTGAGAGACTAGCATGCTGCTGGTAGGATTCCTTTCTCAAATGGAAAAATTTCAGTTTTTGACAAGAGTTCTGTTATCTCAGCAACAAATTGGAAATCTCAACGTTAGCTTTCCTTCTGAAGTTGTCTGGAAAGCCTAAAACTGGAGAACAGTGGTTGGGAAGAGGGAAGTCTCATAAAAGAACATGTTGCTGCTGCTATTTTCTGAGTTTTTCTTTCAGTGCACAAAACAGATGAACTAGGTAGGTTTCTTTCCTTTTTCTCTAAAAGTTTGTATTGGAGTATATTTTTTAGCTTAGCATGTAAGTGAATACATGCATTGTTTTTCTCTTTAAAGGAATAAAATTGCGGATAACCCCAGAACAAAGGAGCTCTAGTCTCACTCCTTCCTTTGGCAGTCCCAGCAAATCAAAACAAGGCACCATTTCTCCTATATAAAAAAATGGCTTATTTCCTTACCAATTCAATAATGATAACATTTTGTAATCATTTGATGTTTTGAAATCATCGGTAATATGAAATGCAGGAATTACTGTAATTGTCAATATTGTTCTTATTACGACAAAAGACCACACACGCAAATTACCAAAGATTAAAAACTTTTGATTTTAATCTACACTATAGTATTATTATCAAAATCATTAAAGGATAGTGCATCTACAAGGACCAATACAAAAATAACCTCCAAAATTATCAGATATTTCTCCCTTCTCTCCAAATATATATCCCTTATGATATTTTTAAAAATAGGTGAAATTACAAAATCTTACTGTTCCACTTTTTTGACAACCACACTATTCTCTCTGCAATTTAAATTTATAAAAAGTCAGCATTTTAATGTATTATTGAACAATAGATTGTGTTGATCAGAGTATATCCCCCGAAGGAACTCACTCTACTTATGTTAAAGAATGTGAAAGTGACTTTTATTTTTTTGAAAGTTAGGCATTTTTCTAAGGTAGAGTTATAATATACCTTTAGAAAAAATCCATAGTTGAATCCATTTAAAAGAACGATAAAAGTTCTGAGGTGAGATATTGGCCTTTAGTTCAGTACAGTGCTTTCCTTGGGTGGTTCACATCTGGATTCTAAACCACATTTCCATCTAATTAAGTGGCTCAACTGAGAACATTTTCAGTAAATGTAAAATAAGGAAAATGTATATAAGGATTCCTGACCATTTAATCATCCAAGATCTCCCAAATCCTTGGAATGAAGATCAATGAGACCTTCCCATCATTCACATTTTCTACCAAGACTAATGGATCCCAAGATTCTTGTAAAAAGCAGCAAGCATAGACAGC
Organism: Equus asinus; assembly: GCF_041296235.1. Taxonomy (NCBI): domain Eukaryota; kingdom Metazoa; phylum Chordata; class Mammalia; order Perissodactyla; family Equidae; genus Equus; species Equus asinus. The sequence goes on along the minus strand of NC_091792.1, from coordinate 51,424,192 downwards.
CCAGAATAAAGTGGTCCACTGGAATACTTACTGAATACCCATCTTGAACTTCAGCCTACTCAAACACATCCACAAAACTCAACAAAACTGCCAATGTCTTCTTTCATTTCTAAACTCATCTTTCTTTCTTAAAGGTAGATTTATTTTCTTCACCTTGGATCTTGGATTAGGAACTTCCCTGGAGAGAATTCAAGCCTGAGCAATGTGGCTGGCATGGGCCTGAAGAGAGATTACTTCGCTGACCACCGAAATAAACACCACCTGTGGACTACCACGCGGCAGTGGTTTAATTAACCACAGCATCACATGCAGAACAATTTCTGATAGAACATGAAGATCCCACTTAAAACTGCCAGGGGCATTAGACAGGCAAAATGTAATTATCTGAACTGAAATCCAGCTGACATCTCTGACAACAAATACTAGGGGATGTTTAAGGATCAGATGCTTCATTTTGTCAGTGCCTCTGGCTTCAGCAGCATCTACTCCCTCCCCCGGTGAAGAGTACACCCCACACTGAGTCACCAGGACCACTTAATTTGGCGGCCAATTCTTCTTGCTAGCGTGGAGGAGGCCAGGTTTATACTAAGAGTAACTGAGACAAGTGTCCAAATATTTTAGGCCAAATGAATTTTTATTCTTTCCAAATTAAAAGGGTTATATTAATATTTATAGCTGCTAGAATTCTGCCTTGCCGTCTTTCCCATTCAAGACGAAACTAGTTTCCTTGCTTTTTACAGTATGCACTTAGAGATGAGATAACTCGAATTGGTCTTTCTATGGCGCTTAATAAAGACATCCATTTAAATTATGTCTTTGGTAAGTTACTCTTCTAGAAAAGAACTCTTGGGCCTTTAGCCATAGACTTTGCTTTTTTTAGGCGGAAACAAAGTGAACACATTAAAACTAGGATATGATCTGAGCTGTGCCAATGTTTGGTCTCAGGATTTTCAGTACCTCAAGTGAGATTAGTGTCCACAATCACAAAGATGGGCTCTTTGCCTTAACAAAAAAACTTTGGAACTTTTCAAGGATATTAAGAATTAGAAGTAGAAAAGATCTCTTGGTTCAACTATCTTTTCATGGTGAAGACATATCTCTTGCAGCATATTTATCATACATGTTCTCCACTTTAATTTGAAATATTTCAGCTCACATTGGCTGAAGTACCTTCCCCTGGGAGTATGTTTTATAATCAGTCTTGGCTGTTAGAATTTTTTCCTTCGTACTTTACTTAGCTCAATTTTTCTTTTGTTTAGGTTCATGCTATTAGTCATAATTACGTCCCAGTGGGCTTCTCTAAAACAATTCTTTTCTTTACCCCCTGATTCATCAGAGGAAAAGCAGTTTACTTGCCCTACAGATTTATCATTGTCCTTCTCATCACTTTACTTACTTTAATCCTCTCCCCGCTGCCCCTTTAAAGACAGTGACCTTTGTCCCATTTTGTGCTTGTTATCCTGGCATAATTATTAACACAGGCAACTGGTTTGAATAATAAGTAATATGGTTACCTTAATTTGAAAACACTGATTGGGCTAGTACCTTCCTTTAAGAGAAAAATTACTGTAACAGACAATGTACTTGAGGAGTTCACACAATTGTGTAGAAAAGGTTATGAAACTAAACATAACGATCACTCTTTTTGTGCTCTGCTTCTTCACAGCATCCATCGGAATGCTAATATGTTTAGTATTAACTATGTAACTATTTTTTTTAATATCTGCTTTTCACTTTAAACTGAAGCTTCATGACAGCAGGACCATATTTCTCTGCTTCTTCCCACTATCCTCAGGACCAGCACAGCGCCCAGCACATAACAGGTGATTAACAAATATTCGCTGAGTAAAGAAATAGATGAAGTTGAGTCTCAGAAACTTACAGAGCCTTGTGTAGCCTGCGATCTTCTTTATCTTCTTGGTATCACTCCCATCCTCTCAAGAACCCTGTCTTTCGGTTTGGTTTGGTTTTGTGAAATTATTTGTCCTCTGACTTATGTCTGTGGGAATATAACTAATTATCCACATATTTCATTCCTACCTTCCTGAGTTCCTGAAATTAAACTCAAAGGGCTTTGTGTTTTTGGATTAATATTTGTCAACTATTCACAAGGATGAACACAACTAGAAAAACCCAGATCCTATTAGCAAAATTAACCTTATTTAAAATCCTATAATCCACCAATTCACAGCACAGGATCCTAGAATCCTAGATTTTATTCTTTCCCAACTCCTGAAAGACCTTGCATTTATCCATATCCAATAGCTCCTTTCTCTATGCTCTTTTCATGATCCTCTGCTGACTCCATCCCAACCTGAGAAGTGTATTTGCTTAATCCTTCTACCTTCTCTAAGTACTGTGCTCTTTCTATCTTCCTTTCATTGCCAAACTTTTTGAATAAATGGCCTAATATTTAATTGGAAATTTCCACTAGAATATACTGCCACCAGATCAAACCATGCATATCCAACACCGAGACTCATTATCTTCTGGTTGCCCTCTAGCTTTCTTCCCCGTCAGTGGTACCACCACAGATTTCTCCCAATCAACAAGACTCAAGATTTTAGGATGGTCTTTGGGTCAGCTCTCTCCTTCATACTCTAGGTCCAATTTACCAAGACTTCCATTCTTTTTCTGAATAGTTTCAGATCCATTACTTCATCTTCATTCCCACTGATGACATCCCAGTGCCGACTCTCATCATCTAACGTCTAGAAGCTATTGAACAAGAGTTCCCTAAGGAAGACACATCGATTTTAGTCCACCCCACTTATATACATGTCACCTTCATCATGTACAAAGCATCATTCCTAACTTCAATTTCTGTTCCTATTCTTATTTTTCCTTTTCTTTCTCAGCTGCCCTGGGCTCCCTCTTTGAACTCATTTCCTACACACTCCCAGCATCTTGCTGCACTGAAGCCACACTGGCATAATCCTACCTCAGGGCTTGTGCACTTACTCTTCCCTCTGCCTGAAATGCACTATCCCTTAGTCTTCTGATAGCTTGCTCCTACAACTTTCAGGTTTCTGCTCACTTTATCAAAGAGGCCTCTAACTCATTCTCTGTCACCCTCCATCCCCTGATGTTGCACGTACTGCTCAATCGTGATATATTTGTGTATTTACTAGTTCAGCATCCTACCCACTAGAATGTAAATTTTATGAAAAGGGGATTTTCTTTCTTTTTTTATCTTTCTTTTCTGAATTATCTCCAAAACTACAACAGAATAGGAACTCAATAAATATTTGTTGAATGAATAAATAAATGATGTCTCATTTCTGTTATTTTGTATACTATATATAATAACATATTTTAATATTCTAATGTTCTCTGTTATGCTGGGATCACCATTTCCTTTCCCTCACTGTAGCATAAATCTGTGTAACTGCTGAATGTTTTCACAAAATCCAGCAAATTAATGCATGGGAGGAGGGAGGAGTTGCTCAGCTTCTTTCGTGTTGTTTTCCCTTCTTGCCCCGAATCGCTGCTTCAGGTTTCCCTTCAACAACACCTGGCTATGTATAAGCCACGACCCTCGCTCATTCTCATTCTCTCAAATCTATTTTCTTAGAAAAGCTGGACTAGCCTCTCAAATTTCCTTTGCATGAACAAAGAGAAATTTAATAGAACCCCCCAAATAAGCAACTGAATCTTGCTACCATCTCTGCCTGCTGTTAATGTCTGACATACTTTCTTCCCACTACAAGTGACTAAAAATTAGTAACTCATCATTGCCATTAACATGAATTATTTACTAACTTCCCAACACAGTCTGTCCTCTTGGCAACTCAATGAAGTAGGTGCTGTTATTAAAAGTCCCATTAACAGGTGAAGAAAACTAAGTTTAGAATTTAACTGACGAGCTTTATGTCATGAAACAAGCTTGTGAAAGAGGCAGGAATCACACTCAGGTCTGTCTGACTTCAACCCCACCACCCTATATGACTTCCAGCTCAAAGTGCACTAAATCTCTTTTGCAACTAGGTGGAGGAGTGAATGAATGAATAAATGAATGATTAATTCCATCTATTTTCCATCTTATTAATGGCATTTAATAATCTACTTTCAAGTGAAATCGATGGAAGGGCTGGTTTTTACCCTGTGAAATGTACCCATTAAGCAGACAGAGCGTGGGTGATCTTTGCCAAAGATTTAGCAGAGGATATTTCTGAACTCCATGGGAGGCCTAATTCCATAACCTCTGAAGTGCCCTCAAGGTCAAGTGATGCATTCTATGATTCCAAGAGGTTCCTCCCATACAATGGAAAATTTAGAATCATGAATGACTGGCTGTAGTCTATATAAAAAGAAGTAAAATTAATCTAACTTGGTCTTTCTTTTATGCTCATCTGAAAAAGAAAGAATCATTTTAGGATGAACCCAGGAGATAACAATCAGAATATCAACATTTTGAACTCTATCAGCTTTAATTCATTTTTTTCCTTTAAGTTTGCACTTTTATAGCACTGACTTTTCTCTAGAGTCAGAGAAAATAACAATGGTAAATAATGAGCACTTCGTGTTCCTGGAACAAACCACCCAATGCTAGAAACGCCGGCTTCAGCATGTGCTGAGAAAGCATCCAGATGTTAGCCAGCTGAAACAATATATCCCAGTGCATCTAAATAAAAAATTCATCTTCATTTAAAAATTGGAAATCAAACTAGAGTTCAGGATTCCCAATAAGAGTCAAGAAATTGCAAATACTAATGAATCTCTGGCCCTGCTCTGTGCCAGAGGTATTCGCATCGTTCGTAGAACATTGAGAATGGAAAAGTAAATAAAATGCTGGATATGATACCTACCCTCTGATTTCAGGACATTGAGCTAAAAATAGTAAAGATGCCTAATATTTACAATCATTAATTATTTGTGATTTTCACATGCCGAGCCCCGAGCACGGGTTACATGGAAGAATGAGATCAAACGCCCTAGCACTGGGAGATGCACGAGAGAGGGGCGATGATAGAGGGATTGCGCGCATCATTGGGAGAGCTGGAGACGGGGAGAGGGGATCCCCCGCCCACTCCCCGCTAAACCTCTAAAAGCGAAAATTAAAAAAATTGTCAGGCAAACTGAACAAAATACTGAGAAACGCTGAAAACTTTAGAAATAAGCATTGGGTCTCAGAGTCAGAAAAATATTAGGTTTAATCTCATAGAAATAAGTTCGAGGAAAAATAGAATTTGAATGATAAAGACATAAAGCATGGATACTTTGGTTTATCACTAGAGCTCGCTGCCATCAGATGAGCCAGGATAGACTAGAACACGTTTACCAAAGTGTGGCCCATGGACCCCCCGCATTGGAATTATAGGGGAGTGGATAAAAAGAGTAAAAATAACTGCCAGTCTCTGAGGCTCACATCAGACCCAGTGAAGAGATATTCCTAGGGGCAGGGCTCAAACCATCTGCATTTTCTGATAATACGCCAGTGATTCTTATTTCTAGTACAGTTTGAAAATTGGGGGACTTGAATAACATTTTTGGGTAACTAATAATTTTTAGAGAAATCTGAAATGCCAGGCTGCAATTATTTTTGAGTATAATCCAAGAATGAAGGAAGAGCCGGCTTCGCTTTCAGAAAACTGAAAGCAAATTCAGCGAAAAAAAAAAAACCCAAAAAACTGTTGGAATATAAAGAAGGGAGCTAGAACCAAGCTTCTCTTTTCTAATTTCCCTTTCTTTGTTCTTAAAACTAAAAGGAGAGGCATTACAGTAAAAGAGGTCGACCAGTTTGTTTACAGACCATTAATGTCCACGAAAGGCCTTTTTCTCAGTTTACCATGCTTCTTCTACACCCAAGGTCACTTTCCTTATTTGTCCTTTCTGTCTTTGCATGCTGGAATGTGTGTAAAATTGACAATAATCCAGAGCTAATCTTAGGCAGAACTGTGAAATAATAAAAGTTTTTCCAACTAGGTAATTGAGTGGTTGCGTTAGTTTCCTGTGGCTGCTATAAAAAATTGCCACAAACTGGGTGGCTTTAGACAGAGACTTATTCTCTCACTGTTCTGGAGGCCAGGAGTACAAAATCAAGTGTTGACAGGACACTGCCTGCTCCAGAGGCTCCGGAGAAGTATCTGCTCTGTGCCTCCCTCCCAGCTTGTGGTAGACCCCAGTAATCCTTACTGTTCTTTAGTTTATAGATACATCACTCCAATGTCTGCCTCCATTTTCCCATGGCTTTTTCCTCCATGTGTCCCTGTCTTCACATGGCTTTCTCCTGTCTGTCTGTGCCCAAATTTCCCTCTTCTTATAAGGTCACTAGTCATTGGATTAAGGCCCACTCCAATCCAGTGTGACCTCTTCTTAACTTGATTACATCTGCAAGATCCTAATTCCGAATAAGGTCACATTCACAGGCTGTGGGGATTAGGACGTGGACATATCCTTTTGAGGACCAACATTTAACCCACCGCAGAGGTGATGAAATTTAAAAACACAGTAGATTTTCACCTGTCTGAAATAATTTGGGTGTAGTTTTGCCTAAAGTAAAATAGATTAAATTACTCTTCAAGGCCGTTCCCAATTATTTCAATTTTACAATTTTATAATCATATCAGAGTTTGTGTTTCTAAGGTCTTGGTTAAAAAGGAGAAAAACGGGGCTGGCCTGGTGGCATGAGTTTGTGCACTCCGCCTCAGTAGCCCAGGGTTCGCAGGTTCAGAGTCTGAGTGTGGACCTACACACTGCTCATCAAACCATGCTGTGGCAGCATCCTACATACAAAATAGAAGAGGACTAGCACAAATGTTAGCTCAGGGACAATCTTCCTCAAGCAAAAAGAGGAAAGATTGGCAACAGATGTTAGCTCAGGGACTATCTTCCTCACCAAAAAAAAACAAGAAAAAAATTCTAGGCAAATCTATCATGAGTAAGTCAAGCACAAGCTATTCTATTTTCAACAGATTAAATTCATGAAACTGTTTTATTCTGAAGGATAACAATACATTTTCATCCTCAAGTTTTAAATAACGACCTTTTTTTTAACATTTAAGAATTTATTAAATGATGTAATTCCCAAAGGTGGGCCAATTTATAGCCTGAATTGATATTTATTTAGCATCAATCTTCTCAAATCACTTGTGCTATACAGATCAGACTTAGTTAGAAAATTTAAAAGAGAATAATATGTGCTAAAACAAAGTCTTAAGGATATATTTTATCCTTTCTGTGTTTATGCCAATTCCTTCCCTTACTCCCAGCTCAAAGTTTGAAAAATTCCCACATGTTCTGAAGGACTTCATTCTGGTGGAAATTTAGGGAAAAGTAGGAGAGAATTGTGGGGAAATATATGAATTCCCACCATCATTGTTTTTGAATCTTGAAGTGACTTAGGTGTTCTAGAGTTCATATCGTAAGTGCATAAAACTGGACGGTAAGCTCTGATCCCTAAACACTCTAACTGATAGAAAACTGATTGAAAGACCCAACAGCGATGAGATTCAAATGAGGAATACAATTAAGGAAGAGAAGAGGGATGCCAAAATGCAGGAAATTGACATTAACTTCTATTCACAGCGTTTCCAGGGTTCATCTTTGGAACCTGCTCTCTAACATTTGGAGTATTCAGAAATATTCCTGACGGTAAGGTACTCAAAAGATCACCTTACAAGATTCTTGAATGTTAGGGTTAACATCAGGAAAAAGGAAAAAGAAAAAAAGCATAAGTACATGTATGCACACACAGTGTCATACCCTGTATTGAGAAGTCTTTGAAGGCCAGCTCCATGGAGTAACCATACAGACCTGAAATAAGTCAGCTCATGAAAATTTATAATTTTGATAAACCAAAGAAAATATACCATGTGGCCAATTTAACAGAATTTCCAGTGGAATAAAGCACATGGCATCTATTTCTTTTCTTATTTCCTAGTTGTCATTCAGGTCAGCGGTCTCTAAAGCAGGGTCTACAAGAGTATTCACTGGGGTGAAGAAAGAGCATCAGTTTACATTTATTTTTAATCTTAAAACATAAGGAAAAAATCAAGCTTTACTTATATTTAAAATGTAGAGTAGTATCTGTAACTTATAAATAAAAAAATGTGTACATTGAGATATATACTCATAATATTTTTGCTTATATGGATGCATATTTTTACTTACATAGATCCATGATCAGAAACATTTGGAAGCCTTCAATTTAATCAAATTGGAAGTAACTTAATCACTTTTTGCCTTCCTGTAAAAGTATAGATCTTTAAGTTTACAGTTTTCAGATATCTGAATTTTATATGGATATAAATTATATGGTATATATCATATCCATTTAAATATAGATATAAATTATATAAAAGGTCTTGGAATACTTTTAAGTCATTGTAGGCTAATTCTGGTTCACGTGCTCAAGAAGCTAGCAATTCAATCCATGATATTTACATAAAAACCTCCCAACATGTCACATCTCTAATAAAATATTTTCCAGCAAAATCACACTCTAATAACCATTTAGTACTTTAGAAAATATAGGGAAAGGAAAAAGTCAAGTTCAGTGATTTCTTCAGCCTTCATGAAAAGTCAGTGCTTACTAATGTTACATACAAGATATCCTGCAATTTACATATTGCAGTCTAAAACATGAGTTATTGGAGTCTGTGTATGACCTAAATTCTCTTTCCCTTCCTAACATTTCTAACTCACTAGAGGAGCATGTGAATAACCTAGAGACTTATTCCAAGAATTGAGCAATGACTTTTATGAGCAGGAAGTGTCTTTCACTTGTTTCAAAGATAACTAAAATAACAATCCTCAGCAGTAGCGTCCAGACAAATTGATGTGTCATGGTCATATCACTAGAAGTGCACAAATATTTTATTTTGAACGATAGCTCGAGTACAGAAGTTGGAGAAATAATCTGTCCTTTCCACTGCCACCATCCCTCCCCACTCTTCTAGTGCAAAATCGTCCTTTTCATTTTATAAACTACCTCCTGCTTTGCTTGGGTCTGTTTTCCATAAAAGGACTTATTCTCCCCAACCCCAGAGGGGTGGGCACATGACTTGAGCTGCTCAAAGTAATTCAAATCCCTAGACACATTAATTAGTCCAAGGATGGACAATTGGCCAGATGAAGTCAGTAAGAGCCATTCGCAGGAGTGAAATAAATGTTGGGGGTTGAAGGATAATTTCTTTTCTTTCCAGGATCATTGGTGGTAAGGACTGCATAAGCCTGGTGCTACTAGAGCCATTTTTTGCCACCAAGGGGGGAAATTTGCTTCGGTATAAGTCAACACAGAGGAAAACAGTGCTGAGAGATGGAGGGAAAGAGAGAGTGTTGACTTTTACCCCTGTACTTTTCCACTATATGGGAGCAATAAAGTTCCACTTGGGGTTGGATTTCCATCAGTTATAACTGAAAAAGTCCTATTAACACAAGGGACAGTATACTAGAATATATTCAGGTTATTAGTATAATAATGTCACTCCTACTTTCTAGATATATTTTCTTGAGTGAGAAAAATTTAAACCTGCAAATAGCCTGAAATCAATCACATTACTGTGACTACACTCATTGAATATATCAAACATGTGACCATGATGCGTTACATTTCTCAGTTCACACATACACACACAGTTCTCAGAGTATTGCCCTAATGTAGCTTAACAGAGTACTACATAGAATTGTTTATCCAATAAGCATAACTAACTGACCAACAACAAAATAATGCTTGAATTTCCTCCAATAATACCTACCCATTGGGTAATCTGTTTATTTCTCCTTTGACATTCTTTCATTTTCTTTGCTTCAAATTTTTTTATTGCCCAATACAGTTTCTTCTAGGCCACACAATATTAAAAACCAATGAGTCCAAATTTTCACAATATTTTGTGACTTGACAGCTTTTACATGCTGAAGCTCAACAGAATGGAAATTAGCATTGATCCAAAAAAAAAAATCAAACATTTGTTCAAGCCCTTAATCAATTTGAAATATTTGCTAAGTCAACTAAATAAGCACTTTTCTTTGAAGAAAGCCAGCAAATGATTTCACCTTTTCTTGAATTACCTATTACCAGCATTTTTTAAAGAATAGGGTCTAAGGGGAGCATTCCTTTAAAAGTGAAATAGATGGAGTAAAGTCTCCTTCAGATCTTTCTCAGTAGTAAAAGCTGATTCTTCTATTAACCTCTTTCTCTCTGCTATGATGTATTATTAAAAATGGAAAGGCATTGTTGATGGCATGTATTGTACCAATAGCATTGTGAGGTACCATTTATTTTACTTTAAGGAGAGTTTATTTCATCTTGGGCCAACTTAGAAAACCTTTCAGAGGCCATCAGCACACTGGCTTTCTTTATAATAGATAAAAGCAAGGACACTGAATATACACATTGATCTGGAGTTATTCAAAGACTGGGTTGGGGAACAGAGAATTTCCTTCCTTGGCACACAGTAACTTTCATATCATATCAATACTTTCAAAATCTGCAAAGCCCTTTTTAAATTGAGATGTCAGTGGAAAATTTCATCTGTTTTGAGGTACAAATTAGAAATGTGGAGATGAAGTTTTATCTGAACAAAAATGTAATAAAATAAAAATAAATTTTAATGTGTACTTTAAATGCCAATTTATTCTAAAGTTCAAATAGTGAAAAATTGGATTTAAACCATACCAGTTACTTGTGTTTCTTTAATTACCTGTTTGTAATTCATAAGTTATAGGTTAATATATACTGTTTACTTACAGAGTACCAAGCATATGGCTCTCAAGGGCTAACTTTCTAGCAAACTTTTTATTTAAATGGCCAGATAATAAATATTTTAGGCTCTGCGGAGCAACTAGCCTCTTCTAAACTCTGCCATGTAGCGTGGAAGTATCTATAGATGATACACAAGCAAATGCATGTGTTGCAATAAAACTTTATTTACAAAATCAGTGATGGACCAGATTTGGCCCACAGGCTGTAGTTTGCCAACTCGTCCTCCATGCCAAACTTTAAATTCCTATGTAAGCTGCTAAGAGTATGATGGTTTATACATTTAATAAATAGAGCATTTTCCTTAAAATCAGATGAGTTCTCTTTCTAAATCTACCAATAACATGTCAATGTATTCTTTCCAAAAGGTGTTCCCCTAAGGCCTAGATTTCTTAGGTGGAGAAGGAGACAGAAATTTTGCGGGAAGAAAATGAGCATGATTGGCCATGCTCTGATTTGAAGCAGACCAATTCTGATTTTGTCTACTTTATATAGCTGAGTTGTGCAAAATTTTATTTAAAAAAGATTATATTTGGAAAGATTGGGAAACCACTGCTCTGAATTATTTGCATAAGTCACATCTAGCCCTATTTGTCACTTAAGATCATATGTCTTAAGATCACAGGGACAGATACAGGGTAGAGTGAATCTTGTGTGTAGGAAGTTTCAGGAGATAGTTATTTGAGATAAAATGAAGAAGACCTATACACTTGTCCAATATCTTAGTAGAGAATCCTAGAGAGCCAAGAAATGACAACAGGAGACAGATGCTAGCAGTGTCAAGACAAGGACACAGTCACCCTAGTGCTTGCAATCACTGGCTTGTGGGGAGTATTCCACCTTGAGGTATGCAGAAGCTGCTCCCCCACTGACACAGATTTTAATAGGCATCATGGAGCAAAAGCTGCAGCTTTTCAGCAGTGCTCAGATCACATGTGACAGCCATTATTGAGTAAGCAAAGCGGGTGCTGAGAGGAGGGTAATGGACCATGCAGACAGGGAGAGCTGAGCAAGTACTTAGAGATGATTCTCACTGAGAGCGATGTGAAACTGGTAGGTGTATACGGAGTTTCAAACATCCTTCTGATCCAGAGACTAAAGCTACTATTATTATTTTGACAGGTCTGCATGTGGTGGCTGTTGTCCAAGGGCCATAACAAACCAAGAACTAGAATTTAGGATATAAATTCTCCTTTTTAGGGAGAATTGATATATCAAAGGTATTGATACATTTGGTAGAATTTAGGCAACAAGATACTTTAATTAGATTACAACATGCAAAATTGTTTACTCATTAGCAAGCCCTGGGACTTAAGAATTTTGGAAAAGAATGACAAAACTGATATCCTAAGTAAACACAATTTTATCATCTCCCTAACATTCACTTTCACACTCTCTGTTCTTCTTTGGTTCTAATATCTCACTCGCTAACCTAATGCTTGTCTACCTGATAGAATGAAAACAGGAGATTTTGAGGTAGAGCAGTCCGTAAATGCGACTTCCTGAAAAGGGAGAGAATTCCATTCAATTGGACAAGTTTAAGTTTCTTTGACCCTCAAGAACTGGGTGAGAAAAATCAAAGAAATGCAAATATGGTCTCACTTCTGAGCCATGATAGTGGGGAATGCTCTACAACTTTCATCAAAGTACAAGACTTGTAGTTTGGTTAAGCTGCCACTAAGAGAACAGTAACGCTTAGAATAAGACATAATCTAAATAAAAGGACTTTCTATAAATATGATTTATGGATTTGAGGAGAATATTGTCCAATACTCCAAGTTAACAGCAATGTGCTGTGAAATTATATATTAGAATAAATATACAAATATTAACTGCCATTAACACAGTGTATTTGTGTTATATATATATATATATATCTCACAAACTTTCTCTGTTCATATCATCCTTAGTGTTTCAGTAAATTTTTCATGGCATCCCTAGGGCCAAAAGAAATGCCTAATAATTCCATTTGTTAACTAGTTAGGAATCACTAAAAATCCAGCTTCCTAAGGATATGACCTCAGTGAAAGGAAGGTAGCCTGGTCCAGTGTTGAAACTGTGAACTACTTCAAGCTTCATGTGATGATCAACTGGTTTCGAGTCTTTCCCTTGAAAATTTAAAATATCCCATGACATTCTTGTGAGTTTGATGTGGCACTCTGGGTGCCAGAAATCATGGGTTTAGAGCAAATCTAGGAACTATTTTATATCTAATCTCCATCTCAATGTAGCCATACAACACTTGAAGCTAGCATTTTGATTGTCTCAGTCTCTGCTCATTCTTAAATTGAACTCCTTTAGATTTAAGAAAGAAAGAAACTTAAAATTGACTTTACTTTGAGGCTTCAAAGAGAGCCCATGGTTCTCTCAGATACTATCTCTTTAACCTCTTTCTTCATCATTTGGAGAGTCTTAACCGACTACACACAACTTATCTAAGAAAAAGCCGCATTTGTCTGCTTAAGGTCATAATCAATAGTTCTCATTTTTCCCCAGAAGTAAAGCTCAAGAAACAATGCAGAATATTTTCTGTCTTCTGAACATATTCCTTCATTAAAAAATCTCGATGACTATCCTTAATTGATCAAGAAATTTCTAAATTAATAATCTCTCACCACATAAGTAGCTTACCATCACGTGTGGTTTTATCATATGTTTTAACACGTTGTAAGATTTCAACAACCCTGACTAACAGAGAGAGATAATAGTTTCCTCTACTGTTATCTTCCTTATCAAGTTAGACTCTTGAAAAACAATTTAAATAGAATATTTTTAAAGGATAATGGTTCTCCACAAAATATTAGGAGAAGCATCAAATAACATCATTTAACTAGAAAAGAATTCTGGATGCCTATGAAGAAAAGTTAAGAGTGTGTGTGTGTGTGTGTGTGTGCACGCACCTGCGTGAATGCATGCAGAAGAGAGAGAATTGAGAGGGGGGAGAAAGATAGAGATTCATAATCTTTACAGGTATGTGAATGTGAATTTCTGGCACTGTCAAGATGGTAGAATGAGTGTAGGCAGGCAAGGAAGAAGTAGGAGTCTACACTCAAAGTGCAGGCCAGACAATTGCACAGGCCAAAAGATGTTCTTAGATCATTGGCAGTTTTCAGATGGATCCAAAGTGATTCAATCAAAACATTTTAAATACCAATGGTAACCAAAGACAAATTGCAACATTCCAAAGCGATCTGAATTAAACTATATTATCCTTCCTCCATACGTTCCTGGGAGGCTTATCAAAACAGTAACCATGTATATTATGAACAGCATCACCCTTCAACTGGGCAATTGGCTTCTTCCCAGGCAGCAGTGTGATTTGAGACTACTCTCTGCTCCAACCCTTAATGAGATGTTCTGCATTAGCTTTTGCATGGATATCCTTTTGAGGGCACAGACAGGATACTGTTGCGTTCACAATTAGCAAAGGTGCCAAAGGCAACAACTTTGACAAGGACCATAGCACAGCATAAGTTGGTATTGATGTTTCTCTTCAACACGGTTATGAGTATGCTGCCATCATCTATGAAACATATCAGGGCACCGAGATCAACAAATCATGAGAGTTTATGGAGAATTAGTTATTGGGTTATATTTATTTAAACACAAACCTTAAAATCTGAAAGGAACTTGGTAAAAAAACTGTTCAATATGGTATTCATTACATGTGGAAAGATGTTTGAAATTGGTGTAAAAACATGACTACATTGCAATTTAAACTTAAATCTCAATAAATACCTACATTTAAAAGCCCATAATAATTACTGGATGTGTAGCCTTAAATTAAATGAGACTTACATTGTATCACACATTGAGTAAATGCTAATATTATACGGTGCATTGAGTAAATGCTAATTAGCTGTCAAAAGCAATTTTTCTGAACCTTTTCACAGTGTAGCAAGATATGTGTAACATGTATTACATAAAGTGACTGAGGGTGGGGTCTGGAAGATGTAACCAGCAAAAATGAAGCCAGATGTTAGTGAAATGATCCCAGTGTGAGCTGTCTGTCTCTTCCCTTGTTATTTTCCTATTACTATATTATGGAGCTCCACATGGCAGAGAATCATTATACTTTGGCAGTAGGAACCACCCAAAAGAAACAGACTTCTAAATTTTTATTCTAATCCATTTGGAACTTCCTAGAAATAGTAGCAGTAGTATTATCATAAGTCCCAGAAGTTTTAACATGTAAGTATTCATGGTAATCTTTTTCCTCTGGTGAATCTAAAAAAAAGTGTCATGAAGACTGATGACACTTTAAAACAATTTTTTTCAAAGAATTTCCTAACCAGAGAATTGTAGACTTTAAAACAGCTATCATTGGTGAATATTCCTTGGTTAACCTCTCTGTTTCAGTGTCTTTCTCTGTAAAATGGAGATAGTAATAGTGCCAACCTTATAAGGTTATTGTGAAGACTAAATGAGTTAGCAAGTGACTACAAATTCTCGCAGACAGATGCGTCTCAGAATTCAGAGTTATTTTTCTTTTAGAGAGATAGTACAGTAGATATACCATGTGTTATATAACGCTCTTCAATCAAATACAGCATTTCTGCAGAGCCTATAGCATTTCCTTTAAGTGGGATAAATAGATTTCAAATGAAAAACTATGTGTTCAGGACAGTTCTTGCCACCAAGTGAATTGCTATCACGTCTAGTCTCACTGCTAATTAAGATTAAAACACTTTTTTCTTTTAGTTCCCATTGTTTTTTGGGTTTTTTCAATTGAAGTCACATTGGTTTATAATATTATATAAATTTCAGGTGTACATCATTGTATTTAGACTTCTGGATAGACTGCATGGTGTTCACCACCAAAAGTCTAGCTGCCATCCATCACCACACACGTGTCCCTTTACCTCTTTGCCCTCCCCCCAACCCCTTTCCTTCTGGTAACCACCATGTCTCTGTTTGTTTGTTTATCTTTCATATATATGTGAAGTCATATAGTAATTGTTTTTCTCCATCTGACTTATTTCAGTTAGCATAAATACCCTCAAGTTCCATCCACGTTTTCACAACTGGCAAGATGAATTTTTAGAATCATAGATAAAAAAAATTGCAGTCCAGTATATGTAGAACACTTAGACACTTAGCACAGTATCTGGCATATAGTAAACATGAAGCACATGTTTTCCAATTGTTATGCTTTATTATCATTATTATCCAATTTGGAACTCAGGAAGGTAATACCTTCCTCCCTCCTCTTCTTCCATCCTTATTTCCTTCTTTTCATTTTTCCTTTTCTCTCTTCCAACAAATAAATGCCCAGGAAATTTTACTTATAAACCATAATTCCATACGGTGAGATAATTTGCAAAGGGGAGCACTCACATAAAATGCAATTCCCTTCCCAGGATCAAAGGCCAATAAGACTCCTAAAAATACAATTTTTTATTGCTGCTAAAATTTTCACCAAAAAAAATCATAACATTTCCATAGCCATATTCAGCAGCTATCCCCCATACATTAAAAAGTTAATAATTGAGTCAAACTAACAAGTAAATGGCAGCCATTCGAATTGTGTTACTATAATTGTTGCCATAATTTTAATTACCAAAGTATTCTCTGATCACCACTTGTAACAGCAAAAGTGAAAAACCCTGGAAGATTCTGCATAGTTAAACTATTCTTAAAATGAATAACTAAACAATACATATGTAAGCCTCACTTTGACATGTTCCGAAGAATTTCTCCTACCCCAAAAATGAGATTTCCAACCTAATTTTTGGTTCAATAACAGGACTGATTTTTAAAAAAGAAGAACTAGATAATATCCCATACTTATCCAAACAGTATTGAACAAAACCAAATCCTTATTAAATAACGCTTGAAAAGTTAAAAAGTATAAAGTCCCAGCTATAAAATAAATAAGTCATGGACATGTAATGTATGGCAAGGGGACTATAATTAATAATACTGTATTGTATATTTGAAAGTTGATAAGAGAATAGATCTTAAAAGTTTTCATCACAAGAAAAAAAATTGTAACTGTGTGGTGATGGATGTTAACTAGACTTATTGTGGTGATTATTTCACAATATACACAAATATCTAATCACTATGTTGTACACCTGAAACTAATACAATGTTATATGTCAATTATATCAAAATTAAAAAAAAACAAATCCATATTAAATAACATTTTACACTCAAAGATGAAAATCTTCAAAGCATTCCCCATTCATTCCATAAGAAACTGACTTACGTTTAGTCCAAATCTGCACAGAAAATAACTCTTGGAACAAAATGCTAAGTATGCCTTTTAACATACTAGCATTCAATCATATCCCAGGCTCTTTCTAAATTCAATTTTAACTTCTAAACAGGACAGAACCTTGTACTTGAAGTGTTTTCATCATTTTTCTAGTTGTTCAACTGTTATACTAACATTATTGAGATCTAACTAAAAAACCAACCTGGGGCTTTTTTGCATTAATAACTAATTTTGCCCACTTTGAATACAATACTCTATAAAATGGAGGTAATAACTTCTGGAGTTATTGTGTGGGTCCAGTTCAATTTCAAAAACATTTAATTTCAACTAAGTACTATTTGCCCAATAGAGATATGTAAAACGTTCTGTGACCTGGTAATGTTATTTACTCGATCTATTGCAAATAAAGAGAGAAAACAAAAAATTGATGTAGAGAATCACATTTACACATTTCCATTAGGTAGTGAATGGTGAGAGATTAATCTTAAAATTCTTTAATTAAAAACCTACAAGGGTCATTTATTAATTATTTTCTAAACAGCTAGATATAGCTATTTTGCATGAATGATCTTATTTCACTCCCCTAGCAACCCTTAAGGAGAAAGTTCCTAAAGAAATTTAAGTATCATCCTTAAACTCCAGAGTCATTGACCAAATCATCCTTCATTATAGACATCCTAAGTCCAGATATCAGGACTTTCCTAAGTTGTTCTCAGTTGAAGCAATATGCCTTCCTAGAGAAGAAGAGACCCCAATTCCCCTAAGGTCTCAAGGTATCTCCAGAGCAAGCAGCTGGGCTGAGTCCATCACTGGAGTTGAATCAGATTTTATCCTCAGGTAAGATAAAATCACCTACTCCGCTTAGTCTCACAATTGCACTATTACTGTGGCACATTCATAAAATGGCATAGTGTGACTGGAAATGCAATAGAAATGAACAGAACAGAGCAACATGGATGGCACATATGATAAATCCAATAGAAAATGTTGAACAAAATGGCAACTTGCAGAATATATACAGTATATTATGTACATATTTTAAAAATGCAGAACGTTTTGTATTTTACATGGATATATACATATATAGTAAAAGTATAAAAACGTAAGTAAGAATAATCAAGAACAAATTCAGCATGGTTGTATCTCTAGAAAGGGAGAGAGATGAGCAACATCAGGGAAGGGACACAGAGGGCATCAGCCAAATCTAAGATATTTTGTTTCTTTAAAATGAGGAGCTGATATAATTATGGAAAAATGCTAAGATTTGGTCAAACTAAGTGTGGAAGATCATGTGCCTATATTTGTTTTATTAATTGTTATACTTTTATGTTGGAATATTTCATTATTTTGATTTAAAAAATGAATGGATGTGTACACGATAGGGCAAAAAACAAAGGAAGAAAACATGCTACCTAACTCATTTTCTCTCGGAAACTGGGAATTTTTTACACATCACTCTGATTTTCTAGCAATCTCTTTATCAGCCAAACAATGCCAGATTTTTCTGGAGACTGAAAAAAATGTATAATATTGAACACTTAATATGACTCCAATTCTGTACTGTATGCTCTCATCTAATCATTCCACAACTTCTGTGATATAGTTACTATGATCCCCATTTTGCAGGGAAGGAACTTCAGATGTGAAATAATTTGCTCGAGGTCATACAGCTGTGGCAGAGCTGAGATTCAGACCTGTACAGATGTGGACCCAAAGCCCATTCTCTTCTGTCAGAACTATATTGAGAAACCATAAATATCAGACAGAGGAGGAAGGAAGCAATTCAAGCAGGTAGATTAGAATTTGAAGAACTGCAGTTCAGTTAGAATCACTAGAGTAAGTTAGAAACCAGGTGAGGTGGAGAAATGCTTTTAAAAGCTGAGATCTGAGCCACGTTTAAAATAAGATCTCAGTATTGACTTAGAAGTATAAAATGGAATACAGGTGGTGAAAGTTAAAAAGGGAGAGTGAACTCAAGGGAGAGAAGATTCATTTCCTCAGAACAAGAATAAAGAGTGAGATTTATACAAAAAAAAGAAAAAACGGGTGAAAGAGAGAATAGCCCTAATGAAAATTTAAAGAGAAGAGATCCAAATCAGAAAAGAAATTAAATGATAGAAAACATATGAAGATTATTAAGATATGAAAATAAGGAAGATTGAAGAATCAAGCCTTAGCTTCTGAAATTTAAATCAAGCCAAACTTCCAAGGCAGAAAGGAGAGCTGAATCATCTGATTTCAAAGGTAGGAAAATTGGAACAAATGATTAAATTGAGGGGAAAAAATGGGGAGCAGAATTGTGGTTTGTTTATTTTCGGAGGTTAAATGGAAGACTCTTTTGAAATGTGTATTAAAAGCATCTGATTCCACATAAGAAACTTTGAAAAGTGGAACAGGGCAAAGAATTCTGCTTCTGCTTCCCCGAGCCTTCTGTAAGTACTTAGGTGGGTGTGTTTGGGTGGAAACATAAGCTTTTTTTTGAACACCCTGTGATCCTCCCCCACCCCAACCTGAAATCCTAAAGCTATGTTTATGACAACACAATCATTTCTACAGTAACTAAAGAGCTGACAGCAAAAGAGGATTATTACTTATGTTAAGAAATAAGCAACTAAAAAAACTCTTAAACCACAAAGAACAGGTTCCCATGCCAATATTCAAAGTGACAAAGCCAAAGCAATGCAAATACGGAAAATGTTATGTGCTGGGCAGCCTCAACTGACCTTCCAGTGATTGGTCTCCAAACTTCATGGCAAGATTTGTACAATTTAACCCAATACAGTCAGACTTTGATATATTTTGCTGACTCCTCAGACACAGATTCATCAATGGGTTCCCAAACTCAACAGAAGGCATCTGGTTTGTAGCCTACTTCCCACCCACGCACAGTACCTTGAATTCAAACTGAGTCATTTGGAAGCTCTGTGATAAGAATTATGAATTCCTTGTGAAGGTTTCAGATGGCACAAACTCCATCAAAAAAAATAATTAAACTATTTGTTCAATGAACGTTGCCTAGGAGTTGTAGGGAAAAACCACGATGGATTGCTATTTTAGGAAAGTTATCAGACCATTTACCAACGTGGTAACAGAAAAGCAACCACACGGTTTTCTGCAGTGAGCTCACGTTCCTTGTCTTTGCTAATTCAGTTTGAGCGCTTCACTCTTCTCTTTTTTCCGTTTGTTAACACCAACAGGGAAGAGTTTTAATATTATTTACAACAAATTATTTTTGTCCTCAATAGGTTATAAATTAAGAAAAAAAAATCCTGTTAGCAGATGTGCTAGCTCATGTTAAAGAAAAAAGTAATTGGAAAAGAAGTGATTATCTACCTTAATTAAATATTTATTCTAAATAAAAGAAAGCTAAGAATTGCCCACTTTATATTTTTTAACCATGAAAACATGTGTTAGACTCTGTGTTTCAATCTGCTGGAGAGCAAGCAATAAATGGATATAGCACATAATAACATCATGAAAACAATTTACTTTTAGTAACAGTAACTATGCTAGTAGAGGATTAAAGCCTTCAAGGAATTTCAAGAATTTTTATGCCATCATTTATATAACTATAAAATAAATGCAAAATTTAAAATTTTTCTTATGCTGAATAGATGCAAATATAATGTGAAGCACAAAATGTTAGAATTTCCCACCCTCAAGGTTTGGTAACTTAGGACGCTGGATTCCCCCTGTTGAGCCAGTAGCATCCATTTCACCGCGTAGAACCTCGTTAGCCATCTTAAAGAGTTAAGGGGCTTCCTTGCACTCTTCCTTCAAAAGTACCTGCAGATAAGGATAGTATGGTCGTTTCAAGAATGAGGAATTGAAGTCGGAAGACCTCGAA
Organism: Equus asinus; assembly: GCF_041296235.1. Lineage (NCBI taxonomy): Eukaryota > Metazoa > Chordata > Mammalia > Perissodactyla > Equidae > Equus > Equus asinus. The sequence goes on along the minus strand of NC_091792.1, from coordinate 51,403,423 downwards.
TCTATTCTAAACCTAGCTATTTTTACCAGCCAGGTGACTTTGGCTAAATCAGTCAGTACTCTGTTTCTTCATCAGCAAAAGAGGGACAATACTAACTAGGCTTCTCTCACAGAATTGTGAAAATCAAGTAAAAAAACTATGTTTAGACATATTTGTGTGTATCTGCATCTACTGCCTGCCTTGAAGGGGATTTGTGTGTATATCTGGGGGGAAATAAATGTAGAAATCAGGACAAAATGAGAGTACCAATGTCAGAAAAAGCCAGAAGATCAGCATATGGAAAGGCATGCCAAAATGCATGCAAAACAGTGGCTAGAAGGGGACTACACGCTTGGCGAAAAGATGGTAAGATTCCAAGCCGAGCAAGAGAAACAGGAGAAATTGCAGGATTCACAGTGTTTATAAAAACAAATCAGTTACTGAGGCAAGACCAAATTTTTTATGATACTGAAATATCAGAGAAATTTCCATAGTGGGACCTCTAAAAAGTGTGCACTGTATAAATAAAAATCACCAATGTTCTTCCAGCTACTTCCTTGGATTCATACAATGGTGAATTTCACAGGGCTGTTTATTGTCATGATTCTCCACTTGGGCCAACATAAGGATTACAATGTCAAACCACAGTTTAATAGAAGCAACTTTTTAGTATATCAGAAACAACGTGGTGCAGGTGCACAGCTCTTTACTGGCTGGTGTGAGCATATTATAAATGTATTTACCTAGAGCGGTAGTTCTCAAAAGCTTTGGTTTCGGGATACCTTTACATTCTTGAAAATTACTGTCGATCCAGAAGGGTTTTATGTACCTGGGTTGTATATATTAATATTTATCATATTGAAAATTAGAACTGAGAAATTTTTAAAACGCAAGAATACATCAGGGTGATGATATCTCCATATGTCATGTAGCCTCTGGAAAACGTCAAGGTACACTCATGACAGAAATGGAATGAAAAATACAAATAATATCATGGTATTATGGAAACAGTTTTGACACTTCAGCCATCTTGAAAGCATCTTGGGGAACTCCAAGAGTTTCAGACTATACACTGAAAACAGCTAATCTAAAGAAATTGAAGATTTGTGCATCCTTTAAGCGAGGCTTCATGAATATCATTTCTTGAAATGAAACTTTTAATAAGAACTAGGTGGCAGAAAATTTGAGATTATACTCTCTGAAAAAAATTTAGAGGGCAGGCATTCTATGTTTCTGTTTGTGAGGGACTCCATTTACTTACACGAGGAACATTTTATTACTAAAGTTAGGAAACCTAAGCAAAAGTAAAACATTACCTTGCCTCCATTTGCAGACCAAGAAAATTTCTCACAAAATTTAGTTGGGATATCACGGACAAATGTTCTCCAGTGGACAAAACCACACACATACAACTTCAGCAATTATTACCAGTCACTCATCATAGCCATAAAAGATACATATCACTAAACCGCTCAGAAAATATATAATTTTAAGCAATGCATCTTCCTTGTAAGTCCTAGGTACACAAATTGCCAAATGTAGCCCCACATAATTGAATGAATGAACGAACCTGATATATAGAACTATTAGATACATGCCAAGTAAATGTTGGAAAATATCTCTTGAAAGTTATAATCTGATTTTGGAATAGTGGAGCTTAATCCGTTTCTTATAGATATTAAATTGTCTTTGAGCCACTCTTCGGTTCACAATGATATAATGATGTCATCAACAAACTGAAGTAAATCTCTTAATTCTGTAGAGTGGGGTGGAGGGAGACCTGGAGGTGTATATCTAACTTATTCAGAAATGATGTTGTGTCTTTATAGTATAAGCCTAAAACAGTTCAGTCAGAATATCTTCAAGTAACACTTTAGCTTGTTTTTAAATCAACTTTACCAGATAAAGGACTATTTCTAAGATTCAGGGGGGAAAAAGTCAGCAAGGAATTCCACAGCTGGGCAGTAAAGTGCTTGCGTATCCCCTCTGGAATCTGGGTTCCCTTTATCTCACCATTCAAATTCATGCTACAGGACATCCTCATGTTCAGTTTTAATGTTCAGTTCAGAGTATTCCTACTCAAATTTATTATGCCTGGTTTTTCCAGGGTAATGAGTTTATAATAAGATTGAATTTTGATTGAACGCTGAGTGGCATCTCCCAGATTTCAGTTACCTATGACTTTCAAAACCAGTAGTCCTCGTGATGTCAGTCATTTGGAGAATGAGCTCTACATTTGCCTAATCCAAGTTAGATAATGTTGGTTTAAATCTAAGAGCAAATCATTGGTAAAAGATAAAGAAGAGACTTCTTGTTCCAAGCACCAGAGGCAGAGTTCTGAGCAATTCTCACATAGCAATAGATTGACATTGGGGTTCAGCTTACCTTTCTTAAGACTCCCTTATTCTCTTTCTTTCCTGGCTTTATTGAAATATAATTGCCATATAACATTGTGTAAGTTGAAGGTATACGACATGATGAATTGGTATAAATATATATTACAAAATGAGTACCACAATAAGATCAGTTAACACATCCATCACCTCACAGTTACCTTTTCTGGGTGTGTGTGTATGTGTGTGTGTGGTGAGAACACTTATGGTCTACTCTTTTAGTAATTTTCAAATTGTACAATACAGTATTGTTAACCATTCTGTACATTACATCCCCAGAACTTACTCATCTTATAACTGGAAGTTTGTACCCTTTGATCACCTACAACTATTTCCGCTAGCACCCTCCCCCCCACCCCAGTAATGACCAACCTATTCTCTGTTTCTGTGAGTTTGGTTTTTTTTAGATTCCACGTATATAGGAGAACACACAGGTTTTTTTTCGGGTTTTTTTTTAGATTTTTTTTTATTTTTTCCTTTTTCTCCCCAAAGCCCCCCAGTACATAGTTGTATATTCTTCGTTGTGGGTCCTTCTAGTTGTGGCATGTGGAATGCTGCCTCAGCATGGTCTGATGAGCAGTGCCATGTCCGCGCCCAGGATTCGAACCAACGAAACACTGGGCTGCCTGCAGCGGAGAGCGCAAACTTAACCACTCGGCCACGGGGCCAGCCCCGAGAACACACAGTTTTTGTTTTTCTCTGTCAGACCTATTTCACTTAGCAAAATGCCCTCAAGTTTCATCCATGTTGTCACAAATGGCAGGATTTCTTTCTTTTATATGATGGAATAATGTTCTACTCTGTGTGTGTGCACGTATGTATATCTCATTTACTTTGTCCATTCATCCATTGACAGCCAAGTAGGTTGTTGTCATATCTTGGCTACTGTGAATAATGCTGCAACAAATATGGGGGTGCAGATATCCTTTTGAGTTAGTGTTTTTGTTTTCTTCAGATAAATACCCAGAAGTGGAATTGCTGAATCACATAGTAGTTACATTTTAAAATTTTTTTTTGAGGAAGATTAGCCCTGAGCTAACATCTGTGCCCATCTTCCTTTACTTTATATGTGGGATGCCTGCCACAGCATGGCTTGATAAGCAATATATAGATCCGTGCCTGGGAACCGAACCAGCAAACCCCAGGCCACCGAAGCAGAGCGCACAAACTTAACCACTATGCTACCAGGCCAGCCCCTATATTTTTAAGTTTTTGAGGAACCTTCATAGTGTTTTCCATAGTGCCTACACCAACTTACATTCCCACCAATGGTGCACAAGGGTTCCCTTTTCTCCAAATTGTCGTCATTTGGGTTTTTTTTTTTTTTGTCTTTTTGATAAAAGCCATTTTAACAGGGGCAAGGTGATATCTCATTGTGGTTTTGATTTGCATTTACTTGGTGATTAATGATGTTGAGCACCTTTTCATGTAACTGTTGGCCATCTGTATGTCTTCTTTGGAAAATGCCTATTCAGGTCTTCTGCCCGTTCTTCAATCTGATTATTTTTGTGATATTGAGTTGTATGAGTTCCTCAGATATTTTGCACCTTAACTCATTATGAGGTATATAGTTTGCAAATAGTTTCTCCCATTCTGTAGGTTGCCTTTTCATTTTGTTGACTGTTTCTTTTGCTGTGCAGAAGCTTTTTAGTTTGTTTATTTTTGCTTTTGTTGCTTGTGCTTCAAGTGTCATATCCAAAAACCATTGCCAAGGCCAAAGTCAAGGAGCTTTCTAGGAATTTTACAGTTTCTGGTATTACATTTAAGTTTTTAATCCATTTTGAGTTAATTTCTGTGAGCGGTGTAAGATAGAGGTCTAGTTTCACGCTTTTGCCTGTGCATATCCAGTTTCCCCAACACCATTTACTAAAGAAACTATCCTTTCCCCATTGAGTATTTAGAATACTTGTCAAATATTAGTTGACCACATATGCACAGGTCTATTTCTGGGCTCTCAATTCCATTCCATTGGTCTATGTGTTTTATGTCTGTACCATAGTGTTTTGATTATGATAGCTCTGTACTATAGTTTGAAACAGGAAATGTGATGCCTCCAGCTTTATTCTTTTTTCTCAAGATTGCTTTAGCTACTCAGGATTTTTCATGGTTCCATACAAATTTTAGGATTGGTTCTTCTGGGCCAGCCTGGTGCCATAGTGGTTAAGTTCACATGTTCCGCATCTCAGCAGCCTGGGGTTTGCTGGTTCAGATCCCGGGTGTGGACATGGCACTGGTTGGCACACCATGCTGTGGTAGGCGTCCCATGTATAAAGTAGAGGAAGATGGGCATGGATGTTAGCTTAGGGCCAGTCTTCCTCAGCAAAAAGAGGAGGATTGGCAATAGTTAGCCCAGGGCTAATCTTCCTCAAAAAAAAAAAGAAAGAAAAGGGACCTTTAAAAAAAAAGATTGGTTCTTCTATTTCTGTAAAAAACACCATTAGAATTTTGGTAGAGGTTGCATTGAATCTATAGATGGCATGGCTTTGAGTAGTATGAACAATTTAACACTATTAATTCTTCCAGTCCAGGAATATGGGAAATCTTTCCATTTATTTATGTCTTCTTCAATTTCTTTCTTCAATCACCTCTAGTCAGGGGCATTTTGTAGGGTATTTTCCCGGGAAGGGAGGTGCCACTGGTTGGACTTCAGGACTGGGCAGGGCTGCGGCTGTGCTCTGCAATTTCTCCTGGTTGGGTGGGGCTTCAGGATGTGCTCCCCAACCAGATGGTTCCTGTTGCTGCACTGCATGTGTAGGCGGGGCACAGGGAGGGCTTCACAGTTTGATGCATCCTCAGGTTGTGCTCTGTGATCAGGCAGGCAACAGGGTGTGCCCCAAAGTTGGGCAGGGCTGCAGGCTGGGCTTTGCAGTCAGGTAGGCTGTAGGATGTGCTGCATGGTTGCTGGGCCTCTGTGACTACACTTCCCAGAGGGCAGGACTGGACATTATACTCAGCATTTAGATGTGGCTTCAAACCTGTTTCTCTGCCTGGGCAGGGCCATAGAAAGGGCTCCAAGGCTGGTATGGCTCATTTGCTGGGAACCGATCAGGCAGTACTGCCAGCTGAGCTCTCTGGCCAGATGGGGCCACCAGCTGGGCTCTGCAGATAGTCTGAGCTGCTGGCTGGAATCTTTGTTCAGGTACTACTGTGAGCAGGAATTTAGTCTGCCAAGATCTGAGTGCTGGTTGCTATAAGCCCTGCCCGTCTTCTCCATCTCTATCTGATCCTCAGTTGTCAAGCCTGCAGATTCCCCCAGTGATCCTGGTAAGGTGAGACTCAAGTAGACCTCCTGGAAAGCATTTCCCCGGTGCTGAGAAAGCTGGATGTCCACCTTGGGCTCTCTTTTCCCACTGGAGAAACTGTAGACCAAGGGCGGCCCTCTCGGTCAATCCTGTGCTGGCTTGTGGGGAGCGACAAAACAGTCAAAGTGGAATTTCTCCTCTTGCCTCTTTCTAATGAGCCCCTTGTCAGTCTCTGCTCCAGGAGGATGCTTCAGCCTTACCCTTGGGTTCTGGGATTTCCACAATGGTATCTTGTTTACAGATAGCTGCTAGCTGATCTTCTTGAGAGGGGACTGAAATCAGAAACAAGCTACGTAGCCATCTTAATGACATCACCCGGTTTCTTTATTTCTGCAGTGGACTTTTACACTGTCCTTTCCTCTGATGCTTCCGGGATGAAGGGTATAAATGGCATCAGATACTCATTGCCTAATTCAAACGCAGTCCCTCTCAGGCACCTACTCTCCTGGGAAATGTCTCAAGACTCCCGTAGTCTTTTCAACCATTAAATTAACTAAGTACAAAAGTTAGTTAAGTTAGTTATAAATAACCCTCTTTTATAAAATAAATACTAGTTGATTGTAATAAATGAATAATTTAGAAAAGTATAAAAAATATAATAAAAACTGTACTAAGAGTTAATCTTTAACATTTTGGTGTATATCCTTCTAGACTATATAGATGTGTTTATGGAAAGCAATAAATATATACATAGAAACTAGGATAAGATAGTAATAGATATATACTCATATATGTAATTAATATCATGCTATATTTAGAGTTGTGTACTCATTTTTAATTAAAATTCTCTAAGAAGTGTTTGTTCTGTCAAGAAACATTCTTTAGAAACAATTTTTAACTTTACACTGTAATTTTAAATTTTTCTCTTTATTGTTAGCCATTTGGGTTATTTGAGAATGCTCTGAAAACTGTAGATCACTTGCAAGGGTATACATGTAAATTATCATGATTACCATTGGTAACAGTCCCAGTTACAATGCAACTTGAGTATTATCCTTTACTCTGAAAAGACGGCCTTATTTTACAATAATATGATTAAATTAACTTGGTGGAGAGAATAATTTGAAAATAAATGTTTCAACACCTAAACAAGTCAGTTAAATATTCTTAAAAGTCTTCTGTAGATAGCAGAATCACTATAGAATACCCATTTCTTTTCTTACTCAGTGTTGCTTCTTAATGAATTTTTCTAAGCGGTTTGTCCTGTCTAATTTTATCAGTCTAATAAGAATTTATGCTCCAGCTTTCTTACTGCTTTAGGCAGAAATTCCCGTGAATATGTCAAATGCATGAGTGAATGGGCAAATTGGCATAGTGGGAGAGCACACACACAAAAGTGAGATGATGGCTGACCGATTTCCCTAATTACTGGAGTTCTAATGAAACAATAAAGCCCTTACTAAGGATTTCCTAAGTTTTATTAGAAGTCAATACTCTCTTTCTATTTGCAAAATAAAGGCAGCGCAAACTGACTCACAAAAGGGCAGTGTCATATTCAGTTTACAGTTGACAGTCGCTGTTGGTGGCAGATGAAGCAATAACGCACAGCAGTACTGAACATGCAAACAAAGCAAAATAAAACAAAGCAAAACAATTTTAAAAGCGGAAGTGATCTCACTTGGTAAGCATGACAAAATGACTAAACTTATCAATCCTTTGAAATTGTAGCTCCGAGTCTTCACTCATCTGGGCTTTTTAACCCACAAAAACAACTGAATCATGTTAATTCTCTTCTAATTCCACCATAGCACATCTTTCCCACCAGCCAAAGTCCGAAGAATGTGCTCTTTTCTCACCTAAACTGCTTGAGTTTCATTGGAATTAATCTAGTTGACATCCTTTGTTCATCATGCCCATCTTACTATTATTAGTTGCTTAAATATCTACATAACATCTTAAAACCCTAATTTCTATGATTTCCTCTTACAGGTTGCTCTTATATAGCTTCACAACCATGAATTCTTTCAGCTTCTTCTGAAATCCTCTATTTTTTTTCCAAATCAATGAAATAAGAACAAAGAGGAAAATCAGGAAGCCAGCAATATGTCTCCTTTTTTCCACTGTGTTTCACAATGACTCTTTCTCTTGTAACACGAGGTACTTAATGGCTCTTACTATTGGTTCAAAACTCATACAACACAGGATTGCTAGTTAGTTCACTGTCCTATAGACAAAGTGTAGACAAAATGCATGCTCAAAAAAGTTGCATAGCCTCGGACTAATTTCATTTAATTTTATGACCCTTAGTTTTCTGTTGTTGTTAGTAGTTAGCACATTTGATGACTAGAACCTAGAAAGTAGGATCATTTGACATGAAGATGTATTAAGTAATTTACATAGTCATTATCCTCAAGAGAATAAGGCATTCTCTATCTTCTTAGTCAGCACAAAGATTGGTTATTGATTTTATCAATTGCATAAATTATTTTTAAACTTTTTTAAAAGGACTTAGGAAAAAAAGACTTTATAAAAGGTTGATTTCAATGTTTACTAGTACTATGGCATTTCTTGAATGTCATTTTTAAAAGGTTTGAAATGCATATTTAACTTCTTATGACTAATTACCAAAATATATTTGATATTCATGGAATGCTGGCTTTTGAGGTAGGCTCATTCAGTGAGTGTCCCTCCTCTCAGAAAAAGCCTTTGGGAGTGGCCTTGGTGATCGTGTTTGTTCAGGCAACACTAATTGGCCCTCACAGCAGTAGAAGATTAAGCCAGGGATAGACATCTGACTTAGATTCTCTTTCATGGGAATTTGGAATTGAGACTATGAGAAAATAGTTTCCTTAGCTTGCAGCTGGAAGTGTAAAGTTAGGTGGTATAGGACAGCCATGTTTGCACAGAAAACCATGCTGCACAGAGAAAGTGAATTTTGAAGACATATACAGAAGGAAACAGAGACATAAGGCCATTTGGTCATGGTTAGGAGGTTGAGAGAATAGCTGCCTTGGTTTCTGGTGGTTTTCTAGTTCTTGATTCCAAGGCCTTCATGGTATGATTAATTTCTGGATCCTTATATTTCCTTTTCATTTTTAGATTCTCTGAGGAAGGATTGTGTAATTGTTTATTTAGAATCAAAAGGACACTGAAGTTTACAGCTGTAGAAATGATGACATTTTTCATTTTATACATCACATTTTCAGTTCAAAAATTTCCATTTGGTTCTTTTCTATGGTTTCCATTTTTCTGTTGAGATTCCTTCTTGTTCCCTGATTATATTCATTCTTGGCTTTAATTCCTTGAATATGTTTATAATGGCTATTTTAAAGTTCTTGTCTGATAACTACATTATTTCTGTAATCCTACATTTATTTTGGATTTTTTGCTATTTTTTTTCCCTAGCAATGGTCACTTTTTTTTTTTTTCGCTTCTTCACATATCTAGTAATTTTTTATTGTATGCTGGACATTATGAGTGTACATTGTTGCATGTCTGAATTTTGTTGCCTTTCTTGAGTCTTAGGGTTTGTTTTGCCAAGCAGTTAGTTTATTTATAACTCTGCTCAATCCTTTCAAAGCTTGTTTCCAAACTTTGTTGTGGTTGTCTAGAGTAGCCTTTACTCTAGAGATAGATTATCTCTATTCCTAAGGAGTGGTTGGCCTGAGAACTCTACTGAAATCCTGAGTGTTCACTGAGATCTCTCTGCCCTCATTAGTCAGAAACTGAATATCTCCCAGCCTTTTGCAAGCTACAGACATTGTTGCCATCTCAGCTTTCCAGCAGTTTTCTTTCACAATAATTGTTTTTTGCTTATTCTTTTGGAGTCTTTCTCTGAGTGTGTGCAACTTAGACATTGTGAACTTCTCTTGGCAGTGTCCTCCTCTCTGGTAACTTTCCTCAGACAATCCAGCTGCTTCATTATCCCAAATTCTGATCTTGGCTACATCAGCTCAGCAAGACCACTGTGCTCTATTTGAGTTCCCCCTACTTACACAGCAGGTTAGAAAAAGTCAGGGCCATCGTAGAGCCCTTCTTGTATGTTACCCACAACTGAGGAATTACACTCTTGCACCTTTTATCCAGAATCTGAAAAGAATAATTTCATATAATTTGTCCTGTTTTATTGTTTTATAGTGAGATCCTAGTCTGGGATCAACTAGCCTATTATGGAGAGCATCTAACCATACCTATTGTAAAATTATTCCTTAAGATTAATTTTATCTAGAAATATCCATGTTATTGACTGTATTTTTTGTTTACCATCTTACTTAGTACTAGGTTTCTCAATACATTTTTAGAATTCTGTTAATAGGCTTATTGTGAGTCAGAGAATTGTTATTACTTTGTTCTCACTTTTGTTTCCTCTATGCCTCTTCCACTCAGCCCAAGGGCTGTCTTTCTAGCACCAGGTCTTGTTAATGATAATTTTGGTTGCTTGTCCTGCAGTGATAGCTCAGATCCAGACACAGAGCATGTGGGTACTTTGGTGCATTCATGATCACAAGAGTCTTTGTGGATCCCTTAGAGGCAGACTATTTGCAGCATCCCAACACTATGTAGAGCCCTGATCTCTGTCCCTGTGAACACTTAAATCCCCTTTACAATTCAGGAACAGAACTCAAACCTACTACTTCATGCTTTTGGATCTGAAGCCCAATAGGTCAGCCTCTTCCATCATTGATCAATAGTAAAGTTTATCTAGTTTTTGGTTAATGCTCTTACAATATTATTATTACTATATATTTGGAATAAAGCATGAAATCACTGACATCTTGACCAGAATACATCTCTCACAACCAATCAGATTTCTTTCTCTGAAGTTCCCATAATTTAAACACAAAGCAGACAAAATAGTTTTGATTTTATAGAGTAAAAGCACTATGTAAGAGAATCAGAAAAAAATAACAAATCATTAGATAGCATCCTCTCATCAGAAGGTAATATTCTGTACTAGAAAAGGAACAGAATCATTTTATGAATTGTAGCTAAAAAGTTTTTAAACCCCAAAACACTACCACTTTTGCTTTATTAAAATTGTCTTCTTTTCTGTACTACCAATGAACTAATATTGGTGAAAAAAATAAAGTATTAGTTAGAATTACTATCATGTGACTTATGATTTGAGACGGGTGGGCACAAATTTTAAAATCCCTCCACTGCTGCACATTCTCCAGGCATGAAATTCTGGAGTTGAAGTAAGTAATCTCTACTGTCTCTTCCACTCTCTTGTTCTCTGTATAAACTTATTGTCTCAACAGGAAATTACCATGATGTTATTGTAAACTTTGAGCCTATTATTCCTAGGCAAACTGTATCAGAAAGACTCACTGATCAAATTAAGATGTTCAAATCACAGTTTATTGAATCACTTTAAAACATATAGTGAGAAGAAGAAAGAGATGGGGTAGGTTAAAACAGTTGGACCAGATGTTAACTAGACTTATTGTGGTGATCATTTTGTAATATATACAAATACTGAATCAAATATGTTGTACACTTGAAACTAATGTAATGTTATATATCAATTATACCTCAATAAAACACACAGACACATACACACTTCGAACAGAGTGCAAGTGGGATAGAAGGACCACACTACCTGAGTCTTTTGTTAGGCAATATGTACATACACTCTTCTCTCACTCTCCCTTTCCCCTCTCCACACACCCACCCCCCTGGCAGCTAGTGGGATTATAAATACCAGAGTTGAGACTGAACAAGAGAGCTTAGCATTTGAAATGTCTGGAATAAACACACTCTTTTTCTATCAGAAATACACACAAACAGGAAGACTTGTCACAGCTCTAACTCACTAATAACTAGCTGAACAACCATAGCTTTGATCTGTTTGTTTCAGAAAAGGACACACGGGACCAGAACAGGTGCTGTCAATGGGTGCCCAAGGTGATAGAACCTGTAAGTCATAAATATTTCATGACTTTATTGGGTCTTTCCCTTTTTTGGTATCTATGTCCAGTACATGTGTGTTCTCTTTCCTAATTCCTTTGGTTTAATCTATGTCTTGCATGCCTCAGAAACTACTTCCTTACTTATTATCATTATTGAGTTTCATTTATCTTCCTTAATTGTTGGTTTTTCTTATTCTCTATGGCAGATTTGAATAGTCTTAAATAATACACCAAACATTCAGTAAACATATGTTTTCTAAAGTTGTAGTAATGTCTAGTAATTTTTTCATGCTGATAATGTCAGGCACTTTAATAGGGTATCACACACCGTGACAGAAACTCTTCATTGCCTATCTGACAGCCACTTTCTTCCACAGAAACAGAACCCATTTGAATATTGGCCTACTATCACCACGTGTATATGGTGCTAGGGTTTGCTCCAGACACTGGGGCAATGTCATGACTGCTCATAGCTCATTGAGGCAATCTCATTCACCTTGCTAGGACTTGGAATTTGACACAGTCCTGGCCAATGAGATCATGGGGGATCTGCTGTGGGGATTATGGGGAAGATTGTCCTCACTGATAAAAGCTTAGTGAGAACCACTCTCTTTTCTGGACATTTTTTACTTTCATACAACTCTTAGATCTGCAGTAGCCTCTTGAGATTTTGGTGACATTCAGTTTATAAATATAAGCCAAAAGGATGAGAATGGCAGAGCGGAAAGATGGAAAGAACCAGAGAATTTGATGACTCTGTTAAGTCACTGAATTAATCAATCCTGGAATGACCTTATATCCAATATTCTTGTTATATAACATTTTCCTTAATGCTTCAGGCTCTTATGGTAGAATTTTCTGTGGTATACAGATTTTTTTAAAAAAATCCTCATTGATACCAAAAAAATGACTCCATTTAATCCCCCAATGCTCCTCCTAACATAACTCATAAGTTGTAGAACTGTGATCCAAATACAGTTTTGTCTGACTCCAAAACTCAGATACTTAAACATCAGGCTAAGTTGACTTGCTTATAATGCATTTGATATAAACAGTTCAAATGTTTTCACCCTCCTTGGTTCCTTTAAGGGTATCTCTTAACTAGCTTAGATAGTCCATGTTCTCACCTTCATTTGTGTCTTAGTGTTTTCCCACCATCCCCAGCCTCTGGCTAGTGATCTTGTCACTCTTTTGTTCTTTATCTACCTTTCATGCCTTCAATTTTTTTATATTAATGACACTAGGTAAAATCATGTAAACCAATAGCATGTGTAATATTCATAACCAATTGCCATTTTTCCTTTATTAACATATTTATTAATATTTTCCTTTTTATTTTGTCTTAGACAAACCATATCACTAACCCTTAACGACCTCAATAACCAGTAGTTACTAGAACAACCGGTATCTTCTTATTCAACTGGCCGTTTTTGCCTGTGGTAAACACAGCCCAAGGGGAAAAAGGCCTCCATAGGAAGGCACTCACTTAAGAGAAACCGTCTGCGGTATTCTTTGTGTTGGCACTAGAGTCAGATTTTCTGAATGACCTTGAGTTTCTTTACTCTTTTTTTCCATGTAAAACCAGCTGGTGATTCACTATCATTTTCTCTTGGGTCTTACACAAAATTTCTTCAACTTTAAGTGTAGGACTTGTGATCTTTATCCAGGAGACAGCAAACAGTCCTTATAAACACTTAGCTGAGTCACTTTTATACATCATGTGAACGGCCAGAAGTCTCCGCATATTTCCTGGGGCGCAGAACCTTGCTCCCTGGACACACTCATCTCTAAGATTTGAGTAAGACTGTCAGGATGAATTAGCATTAAATGCAACATTCATGATCCTTCAACTTTCAAGGGGTGAGAAGGAAGTTTCCGCTTCTCTGTCAAAAGAGATTTGTCGTTTAGTGGAGTGAAATCAAGAGAAGAGTCACTTATGGGCCAGAGGGGACACACTTAAAAAACAGTACAGTAACATTATATTTATCTGTAAATTTCAGTCATCTAAGATACAGCAAAGAATAGCTAAATAAGAAAATAAAGTCTCTGAACAAATGCAATAATACGCAATGTCTGTTTCGTAAAAATTACTTACATAGTTTTAGAATAGGCCTTCAAGTTCTTACTCAGAACACATATAATCTCATCTTAGGCATTATTATAATAAATTTAATCAACTTGTTCCTGTTTCTTAATGGATAAAACTCACAGCATCAGAAGGGATACATTGTTTGCGGAAGGAAGCAGAGGATAGTTTTAATAACATGCATATTGAGAAAAAGACTCTCCCTTAGGAGAAAAAACAGACAAATAACAAGCAGAAGTGCCACTTCACAAAACATTCTAGCTTATGGCCATTTCATAAGTGCAAACAAGTCTTGAAATTTTCACTATTGGCTGAAAATTATAATTAATATTCATAATTATAACTTTAAACTAGCAATAAAAATTAATAATTTTTAATACATGTGAGTTTGAAGCTTTAGCAATGATGGTTGAATGACTAGAAGTGGCAAAAGTTTTCTTCCACTAAATTCATGTAAAATAATTTAAATAAAATATTCATCATTCAAAAAGATTAACAAATTATATTCAAATATATATCATTGAACAAAATTAATCATGGACCTATGAAAATATTTTTTATCAATTAAAATCAATAAGAAAATAATAAGAATTTCTAGATGAAAAAAGACTTGATATATGAAGTATAGGATGAAGGGGGAGATAGCTGTAGGAGACCCCAGCCTGCATCCCCCTACAAAGATCAGCAATTAGAGAGCTAGCCAGGAACAAAAACAGCACTGGAAAAGCTCTGGAGTTCACTTAAGAAACTTCACCAACACAGTAGAACACAAAAACCTGAGAATAACCAAACAAGAAGAGAAGGAAGACAGCTTCATTTTCCTGCATCATCCCATCCCCCAAGCCAGCATTGCTCAGTGCCAAGAGGGAACTTCCCGGCTAGAAAGAGTGCCCGTCACTGCGAAAAGAAGAACGGGGTGAGCAACCAGCTTCTCCAGCTATTTGAGGCATGGGCAGGAAGGTCCCACTTTGGTTTCACCCAACCCAGACTGGCAAAGCCAAAACATATAGAGACAGCTAGAAACAAGGAAGAAATGCAAGGATTACCAGCAGCAGCCACTCAGCAGGAGTGATCACAGGTCACAGTGACCTGCTTTGTAGACAAACTTAGCAGCTTTTGCTACTGAAAAAACCAATGGCCAGTGCAGCCACAGTGAACTGTCTGCAAACTTCACTAGCTTTAGTCTCACAGGTATTAGCATTCACTGATGTCAGCCATTCTAGTACCTCCCCACTCAAAGAAACCCCCCCCCAAGTCCTGCTGGAGCCCAGAAAGTGTACTGGCTGCCAGCAAGAACTCTGCAGCTGTATGAGTGTGAGAAACCACCCTAAATCACTGTGGTTGACCCTCACCACCATGCACGTACTCGTGGCTATCCCCTCCAAAGGTGCATTTGCATGCCACCAACCTGATCCCTGTCATCACCCTCCACTGTAGTGCACACACCTGGAGGGAGACTGTGCAGCCGTGAGAGAGATGACAACAGCCAGGCCCCCCACAGCTGCTTGTGTACCTGCTACCCTCAGGCTGATCCCCATTACCATCCTCCACTGCCATGCACTCATGGCAAGACCCAGAAACCAGGGTAATACACACTAACAATCAGGGCTCCTGCAGCTGCCAGTGTACCCACAGTTGGCATTGGCCCTTGCTGCCTGCCCTGGCCTCCACAATTATTTATGTCTGCAATAGGATTCTACCACTACACAGGTACCTGCAGCTGGCCCCCACAGCTGAGTGTGTGCATACTACTGGTTATGGCCACCACTGCTGCCTGCCTTGGTTCCTACCCACTGGAATTTAAGGCACTGTTGAGGGCCCTAATAGCGCCATGCAGCCACTGCAGACCCCCCACAGTGCTCACTAAGTACCAAGTACCAAGAGTTGTTGATGCTGTGGACCATAGCATCTTGAGCAAAAGAGACATCAAAACCCCTTGGACCTGGTGCCACCACATGGTCTTGCACTTGCCATCTTGTATCACCAGTCCTAGAGTCACAGCACACTCTAGCATGCCTCCACTTGCAGGTGAAAGTCTGCCCTTACCAGTATCATTCCATGAAGTCTGGAAGAAGTGACTGCTTCTTCAAATGTATAGGCAGGCACCTGTGCAAGGCTACAGGGTCACATCAGGGAAACATGACTCCACCAAAGGGATACAGTAAATCTCCAGCTACAGGTCCCCGAAAAATGGAAATCCAGGAATTGCCTGAAAAAGAATTAAAAATGTTTTTTCTAAACATACTCAGAGAGCTTCAACAGAACACAGATAAAAAATTAAATGATACCAGAGAAAAAATAGGAGAACAAGATGAGCACTTGAACAAAGACATAAAAACATAAAAAAGAACCAAACAGAAATTTTGGAGCCAAAGAATACTAAGAACTGAACTGAAAAATTTAATAGAGAGCTTCAACATCAGACTTGATCAAGTAGAAGAAAGAATCAGTGAACTCAAAGACAGATCAATTAAAATTATCCAATCAGAGGAGCAAACATAAAATAAGAATAAAAAGGAATAAAGAAAGACTAGATGTCTTATAGGACACCATTCGGAGAAACAATTTATATGCTATTGGAGTCCCAGAAGGAGAAGAGAGGGAGAAAGGGGTAGAAAGCTTATTTAAAGAAATAATAGCTGAGAACTTACCAAACCTGGGGAGAGATTTGGACATCAAAGCTCATGAAGCTAATAGGTGACCCCAAAATTTCAATCCAAAATCATCTTCTCTAAGACACATTACAATAGAACTGTCTAAAATCAAATGCAAAGAGAGAATTTTAAAAGCAGCAAGAGAAAAAAGTCCTTCTCTCATGTATGAGAACGCCCATAAGGCTTCCAGCAGATTTCTAAGAAGAGCCTTTCAGGCCAGGAGACAATGGGATGATATGTTCTAAGTGCTGGAAGAAACTGCCAACCAAGAATACTTTATCCAGCAAAGTTGTCCTTCAGAAATGAAGGTGTGATAACTACTTTCCCTAACAAAAGCTGAGAGAGTTCATCACCATCAGACCTCCCTTACGAGAAACACTGAAAGGAGTTCTTCAAGCTGAAATGAAGGGACACTAATTTGTAACATGAAAATGTGCAACACACTGCTAAAGATAAGCATAGAGTCAGATTCAGAATTCTCCAATACTGTAATAAAGTGGTGTGTTAACCACTTAATTTTAGCATAAAGTTTAAAGGACAAAAGTATTAAAAATAGCTATAGCTACAATAATTTGTTAACAGATACACACTATAAAAAATATAAATTGTGACATCAAAATCATACAAAAGGGGTAGGAAAAGGGTAGAGTTTTTGTATGTGATCAAAGTTAAATTGTCAGTGTAAAAAGGACTATTATATCTATAAGCTATTTTATATAAGCTTCATGGTAACCACAAAGCAAAAACCTACAGTAGATTTCCAAAAGATAAAGAGAAGGGAATCAAAGCATACCACTACAGAAAATCATCAATTCACAAAGGGAGGAAACAAGAGAGGAAGAAAGGAACAAAACTACAAAACAGTCAGATGACAGTTAATAAGACTCCGTTACAAAGTCGTTGCTGATCAATAATTACTCTAAATGCAAAAGGATTGAATTCTCCAACCAAAAGACACAGAGTGGCTGCATGGGGAAAAAAAGACCCAGCTACACCATATTCACATTTCCAATAATATAAATTCCCAAAGAAATAAAAAAAAATGAGGTAAAGACGACACCTGAAGGAATAATGAAATCATTGAGTAATAAGAGCACTGAAATCAAGCATATTATAAGAAACGTGGAACTTAAAAAGTAAAATTATATAAGTTCCAAGAAGCAAAATCATATTACATTTGTACAGTAGAAACTAAACCAAGGAATTTTCAGAAATAAATAATAACAGAAAACAGTGAGAGAGAGTTTCAGAAACCTCTGGGGAAACATATTATCCATATTGACTGAAGATAGACAAATTACCATTCACATATTTGCACAACAGAAAGATATTTTTAGGTTCAACATAGCCTTGAAAAATTTACTAGTCAAGTAACTTTTCTACAAAAATCTTGAACTTGCATTCAAGAATACTAATGATTAAACTTAAGGAAGAACACATATGTGAAGACACTATTATTGTAGAGGTGTGTAATGATAATTGAATTGATGTTGAACACCTGCAGAGACATCAGTTGGAGAAATATCATCATTAATAAATATAATTATCAGATTTTTTGTGTTAATTTTAACACAGTTACACAATGTTAAATTAAGTTCAACGCATCACTTCATGATGGGGATACCTTCTGAAAAATATGTTGTTAGGCGATTTCATTGTTATGTGAAGCTTATAGAATGTACTTACACAAACCTAAATAGTATAGCCCACTACACACCTAGACTATGTGGTATTAATCTTATGAGACCACCATCATATATATATATGCCGTCTGTTGTTGACTGAAACGTCATGTGGTGTGTGACTGTATGTGAGAAGAGTCAAGGACAAACAAAAAAAAAAAAGGAAAAGCAAAATAAAGCACACGATTTTTTGTTTTCTTTATTCCAATTTACAGAACCCCTGCTAGTGGCAAGATTTTCATCAATTTAAAAATTAAGTGGAGATATGCATAGAA
Organism: Equus asinus; assembly: GCF_041296235.1. NCBI lineage: Eukaryota > Metazoa > Chordata > Mammalia > Perissodactyla > Equidae > Equus > Equus asinus. The sequence goes on along the minus strand of NC_091792.1, from coordinate 51,385,200 downwards.
TTCAAAACGAAGAATGTTTTTTAAAAGTATCACAAGTTAATACTGTGTTAGATTTGTAGATTATCTTTTTTTCTAATTGAAGTACAATTGACATAGGAAATCCTTTTAGTTTCAGATGTGCATCATAATGATTTGACATTTATGTACATTATGGAATGATCTACATGATAAGTCTAGTTATTGTCCATCATCATCCAAACTTATTTAAAAATTGTTGGCTGTATTCCCTATGCTGTACACTACATCCCTGTGACATTTATTTTATAATTGGAAGTTTGCACCTCTTAATCCTCTTCATCTATTTTGCCCACCCTCCAACCCCTCCCCTCTCGTAACCACCAGTTGTTCTCTGTATCTGTGAGTCTGTTTATGTTACGTTTTGTTTGTTCATTTGTTTTGTTCTTTAGTTTCTGCATATAAGTGGAAATTATATAGTATTTGTCTTTCTCTGTCTGACTTATTTCACTTAGCATGATACCCTCTAGGTCCATCCATGTTGTCACACATGACAAGATTTTTTTCTTTTATCACTGAGTAATATTCCATTGTATATATGCCACAATTTCTCTATCTATTCATCTATTGATGGACACTTAGGTTGCTTCCATATCTTGGCTATTGTAAATAATGCTGCAATGAACATGGGGTATATATATATATATATACCTTCAAATTAGTGTTTTTGATATCTTTGGATAAATACCCAGATGTGGAATTACTATTTTCCAAGTGGCTGCACCAATTTATGTTCCCACCAACAGTGTATAAGTGTTCCCTTTTCCCCACATCCTTGTCAACACTTGTTATTTTTTGTCTTTTCAATAATAGCCATTCTGACAGATGTGAGGTGGTATCTCACTGTGGTTTTGATTTGCATTTCCCTGATGATTAGTAATGTTGAGCATCTTTTCTTATGCCTGTTAGGCGTCTATGTCTTCTTTAGAAAAATGTCTATTCAAGCTCTCTACCCATTTTTTAATCACGTTGGGTTTTTTTAGATATTAAGTTGTGTAAGTTCTTTATATATTTTGGATATTAACCCCTTATCAGATTTATGATTTACAAATATATTCCCCGATTCAGTAGGTTGCCTTTTTGTTTTGTTTATGGTTTCCTTCACTGTGCAAAAGGGTTTTTGTAAAAAGTGTGATATTGCTAAGACTTATGTCAAAGAGCTAACTGCCTATGTTTTCTTCTAGGAGTTTCATGACTTCAGGTCTTAAATTCAAGTCTTCAATCCATTTTCAATTTACTTTTGTATATGGTGTAAGAAAGTGCTCCAGTTTCATTCCTTTGCATGTAGCTGTGCAGTTTTTCCAATACCATTTACCAAGGAGACTATTTTCCCCATTGTATATTCTTGTCTCCATAGATTGATTGACTATATATGGGTGTATTTCTGGGTCCTTTATTCTATTCCATTGATTTATGTGTCTGTTTTTGTGTAAGTACTATACTATTTTGATTACTATAGCTTTGTAGTTTAGTTTGGAATCAGAGAGCATGATACCTCCAGCTTTGTTCTTCTTTCTCAAGACTGCTTTGGCTGTTCAGGGTCATTTGTGGTTCCACAAAATTTTAGGACTCATTGTTTCAGTTTTGTGAAAAATGCCATTGGTATTTTGATGGAGATTTCATTGAATCTGTAGATTTCTTTGGGTCGTACAGACATTTTAACAATATTAATTCTTCCAATCCATGAGCATAGTATATCTTTCCATTTATTTACATCATCTTCAACTTCTTTCATCAGTGTCTTACGGTTTTCAGAGTACAAGTCTTTCACCTCCCTGGTTAAATTTATTCCTTGGTATTTTATTCTCTTAAATGAAATTATAAATGGGATTGTTTTCTTAATTTCTCTTTCTGATAGCTCATTATTAGTGTATAAAAACTCAACCAATTTCTGTATATTAATTTTGTATCCTGAAACTTTACTGAATTCATTTATTAGTTCCAATAGTTTTTTGGTGGAGTCCTTAGGGTTTTTATATACAGTATCATGTCATCTGCAAATAAGGACAGTTTTACTTCTTCCTTTCAAAATTGGATGCCTTTTATTTATTTTTCTTGCCTAATTGCTGTGGCTAGGACTTCTAATACTGTATTGAATAAAAGTGGCAAGAGAGGGAATCCTTGTCTTGTTCATGATCTTAGAGGAAAATGTTTCAGCTTTTCACAATTGAGTATGATGTTAGCTATAGGTTTGTCGTATATGGCCTTTATTATGTTGACGTGTGTTCCTTTTATACCCACTTTGTTGAGAGTTTTTAACATAAATGGATGTTAAATTTTGTCAAATGGTTTTTCTGCATCTATTGAGATAGTCATATGATTTTTATCATTTGTTTTGTTAATGTGGCATATCACATTGATTGTTTTGCAGGTGTTGAACCATCCTTGTATCATACCTGGAATAAATCCCACTTGATCAAGGTGTATGATTCTTTCAATGTATTGTTGAATTCAGTGTGCTAATATTTTGTTGAGGATTTTTGCATCTATGCTTATCATGAATATTGGCCTGTAATTTTCTTTTTTTGTGGTGTCTTTGCCTGGTTTTGTTATCAAGGTAATGCTGGCCTCATAAAATGAGCTTGGAAGCATTGCTTCCTCTCCAATTTTTTGCAATAAACTGAGAAGAAAAGGTATTACCTCTTTTTTTAAATGTTTGCTAGAATTAATCTGTGGAGCCATCCAGTCCTAGACTTTGTTTTTTGAGAGTTTTTAAATTACTGGTTCAAGTTCATTACTTGTAATTGGTCTATTCAGATTTTCTATTTCTTCATGATTCGGTCTTGGAATGTTGTGTATTTCTAGGAATTTATCCATTTCTTCTAGGTTTTCCGATTTTTTGGCATATAATGTTTGTAGTAGTCTCTTGTGATCCTTTGTATTTCTGTGGTGTCAGTTGTAACTGCTCCTCTTTCATTTCTGATTTTATTCATTTTTGCTCCTCTTTTTCCTGATGAGTCTGGCCAAAGGTTTATCAAGTTTATTTATCTTTTCAAAGAACCAGCTTTTAGTTTCTTTGATCTTTTCTATTGTTTATTAGTCTCTATTTCATTGATTTCTCCTCTTACCTTCATTATTTCCTTCCTTCTACTAACTTTGGGCCTTATTTGTTCTTCTTTTTCTAGTTCTTTCAGGTGTTAAGTTAACTTGTGTATGTGAGATTTTTCTTGTTTCATGTAGGCCTGTATCACTATGAACTTCCTTCTTAGAACTGTTTTTGCTGCATCCTATGGATTCTGGAAAACTGTGTTTCCATTTTCATTGGTCTCAAGGTATTTTTTTATTTTCTCTTTGATTTCTTCATTAACACACTTGTTGTTCAGTAGCATGTTGTTTAGTCTCCACACGTTTGTATTCCTTTCGGTTTTCTTCCTGTAATTGATTTCTAGTTTCATACCATTGTGGTCAGAAAAGATACTTGATATGATTTCCAACTTCCTAAATTTATTGAGACTTGTGTTATGGCCTAACATGTGATCCATCCTGGTGAATATTCCATGTGCACTTGAAAAAAATGTGTCTCCTGCGGTTTTTAGATTGAGTGTTTTGTGTGTATCTATTAAGTCCCTTTGGTCTAATATGTCATTTAAGGCCAAAGTTTCCTTATTGATTTTCTGTCTGAATGATCTATGCATTGACATGGGGGTTTATTAAAGTCCCCTACTATTATTGTATTACTATCAATCTCTCTCAATTGTCTGTTGATGTTTGCTCTATATATTTAGGTGCTTCTGTGTTGGGTGAATAAATACTTACAAATGTTATACAATCTTCTTGGATTGATCATTTTATCATTATGTAATGCCCTTCTTTGTCTTTTGTTACAGTCTTTGTTTTAGAGTCTATTTTGTCTGATATGAGTATTGCTACCCCAGCTTTCTTTTTTTTCCATTTTCATGGCACATCATTTTTTATCCCTTCACTTTCAGTCTGTGTGTCTTTAGATATGAAGTCTCTTGTAGGCAGCACATAGATGGGTCTTGCTTTTTTATGCATTCAGCCACCCCATGTCTTTCGTTTGGAGTAGTTAGCCCATTTACATTCAAAGTAATTATTGATATGTATGTACTTAGCCATTTTATTAGTTGTTTCCTGGTTGGTTTAGTAGTTCTTCTCTGTTCCTTTCTTCTTCTCTTGGTCACTTCTTTTGCAGTTTGATGGTTTTCTTTAGTGTTATTTTTAGGTTCTTTTTCTTTATTTTTGTGTCTCTATTATAGGTTTTTGGTTTGTGGTCACCATGAGGTTCATATATATTGACCTATATATAAAGCAGTCTATTGTAAGGTGATACTTGCTTAAGTTTGGACACATTCTGAAAGCACTACATTTTCACTCCTGCTCTCACATTTTATGTTTTTGATGTCATATCTTACATATTTTTATTTTGTGTATCTCTTAACTACTTATTGTAGTTACAGTTTATTTTACTACTTTTGTGTTTTAACCTTCATACTAGCTTTTTAAGTGACTAATCCATCACCTTTGCTAACTATTTGCCTTTACCCGTGAGAATTTTTCTTTCATATATTTTCTTATTTCTAGGTACAGCCTTTTGTCTTCCACTTAAAAAAAGATACTTTAACATTTCTTTTAAGGCTGGTTTAGTTGGTAATAACCTCCTTTAGTTTTTCCTTGTCTGGGAAATGTTTTATCTCTCTTTCAATTCTGAATGATAACCTTGCCAGGTAGAGTATGCTTAGTTGTAAGTTTTTTGCTTTCAGCACTTTAAATATGTCATGCCACTCCCTTCTGGCCTGCAAAGTTTCTGCTGAAAAATCAGCTGATAGTCTTATGGCAGTCCCCTTGTATGTAACTTGTTGTTTTCCTCTTGCTGCCTTTAAGATTGTCTCTTCATCTTCAACTTTTGCCATTTTAATTATAATATGTCTTGATGTGGATCTCTTTGGGCTCATCTTGTTTGGAACTCTCTGTGCTTCCTGGACCTGGATGTCTGTTTCCTTCCTTAGATTAGGGAAGTTTTCAGCCACCATTTCTTCAAATAATTTTTTTGCCCCTTTATCTCTCTTTTCCTTCTGGGACACCTATGATACAAATGTCCCAGAAATTCCTTAAACTATCTTCATTTTTTTAAATTCTTTTTTCTTTTTGCTGTTTTGATTGGGTGATTTTCACTCTTTTGTCTTCCAGATCACTGATCCATTCTTCTGTTTCATCTAATCTGTTATTGATTCTCTCTAGTGTATTTTTTCATTTTTGTTATTGCATTCTTCAGCTTTGATTGGTTCTTTCTTATATTTTATAAATCTTTGTTGAAGTTCTCACTGTATTCCTCCACACTTCTCCTGAGTTTGATGAGCATCTTTATGATCATTACTTTGAACTCTTTATCAGACAAATTGCTTATCTCCATTTCATTAGGGATTTTTCCTAGGGTTTAGCTTGTTCTTTTGTTTGAAACATATTCCTCTCTCTCTTCACTTTGTTTCACTTTCTGTGTTTTTTTCTATGAGTTAGGCAAAACAGCTACCTCTCCCAGTCTTGAAGGAATGTACTTGTATAGGAGCACCCCCTGTGTAGACTATATGTGGCAAGTGGCTTTGGCAGGCCAACTGGAGCTGCAGCAAGTACAGGACAGAGTAGCCCCCAGGCGTTCTGCATTAGGCTGCCTTGGGCTAAAGCTGCAGCAGGCATGTGCTAAGGGGAAGGGTCCTGAGGTGAACCATCCAGAGGCTGTCATAGCAAGATGGCCAGGGGTGGCACAGGATGTGGGGACTCCTGGAATGTAGCATGCCAAGGCCAACTTGGAGGGACAGCTGGAGCTGCTGTGGGTCAGGGGTGGAGGCAAGCTGTACAGGCCATTTAGGGCATCTGGATCGTGCTCCCACTTGTGCTATCAAGGTGGAGAGGGAATGCAAAATATGGCACTTCCCAATGCCTTCAACCCTGGAGAGAGTTCGAGCAGTTCCATGCCCATTTGGCAGTTGCTCTGGGGTTAGTAAATGGATTTCCTTGCCATGTAGTCTGAGTGCTCTTAAACCACTGTTTTTTCACTGTGCCCAAGGGCAGGCAAGCCCATGCATGGGCCTCTCAGTGATATCCCTCCGTGATGCAGGTTGCTGCATCAGGGATGGTGTTCCTGTCGATACCACATCTCCATCTCTCCTACCCATCTCTATGTGGTCCCTTTATTGTTTACTGTGCAGAAGCTGTTAAACCAGTCCTCAGTTCTTCTTCAGAAGGAACTGCACTATTTGAAGGTATAGATTTGGTGTGTCTGTGGGAGGAGACGAGTTCAGGGTCTTCCTATGCCACCATCTTGGAACTATCTTTATTTCTTTAAACATGCATTTATTGAATGCCAAGAGACTGGTCCAGGTTTCCTTTTGTGGAAAAAAGGGAAATTATAACAAGCAATTTTTTTAATTAACATTAAAAATATCAAAAATGCAAAAATATAAGATAAAAGTTTATTACATAACACATCTCTACAATACTTTTTCCTATTTTTCATCTAATATTCTTCATCACCTTTTCATAGAACAATGATTTTTTGTTTTGCTTTATTCACTTTTTAATTTACATTCAGTAAAATGCACCCTTTTTGATGTACAGTACTATGAATTAGATGCTATGACAATCAAGATAGGGAATAGTTCCACCACCTCTAAAAGTGCTCTCCAAGACCAGCTCCTCGAAACCACTGACCCATTTCCTCTTCCTGTAATTTTATGTTTTCCAAAAATTGGAATCACACAGTCTATCTTGTGACTCTGGGAACTTTCATTCAGTATAATGCATTTGAAGTTCATCCATGTTAGCAGTAATTTCTTCCTTCTTATTTCTCAGTGGCATCCCATTGTGTAGAAGGCACATAAATGTTTATGAATTCCCCTGTTGAAGAACATGGGTTATATCCATTTGGGAAAATTATCAATAAGACATCTATAAAGTTTTTTGTGGGAACATAAGTTATCCTTTCTTTGCAGTATAATACTGCAGAGTGAAATTTCTAGGTAGTATAGTAGGTGCATATTGACTTTTATGAGGAACTTCTAGACTATTTTCTAAAGCGTCTGTCTCTCATTTTGCATTCCCACTAGCAAAATAATGGGAGCTTCACTCATTGTATATTCTCTCCAGCACTTGTTATTGTCAGAGTTTTTTTGTTCATCTGTTTCTTGTTTGCTATCATAATATGTATGTTATTATAGTTTGTAATTTTAATCTGCATTTTTCTAATGACTATTACTTTTATGTAGTCACTTGTCATTTATATCTTCTTTTGTGAAACATCTTACCTAATCTTTTGCCCATTTTTAATTGAATGTTTGCTTTCTTGTTAGCACTTTTGAGAGTTTTAATACATCTTTATCAGATGTGTGATTTGAAATATTTTTCCCTGAGTATTGTTGTCTTTCTATTTTCTTAAAAATGACTTTTGCAAAGAAATTTTTAATTTTGATGAAGTCCAATTTATTAATTTTTTATTGTGCTTTTGTTATCATAAAAACACCGAAGAGTGTTAATTTTAAGAACTCTTTACATAAGATGACAAAGATATTTTTACTAGGAATTTCATAATTTTAGGTTTCACACTTAAGTCTATGATCCATTTTGGACTATTATTTGTATAAAGTGCAAGGTATAAGTCAGGGTACTTTTGTTTGCCTATTCAATTATTTCAGTACCATTTGTTGAAAAGACTATCTTTTCCCATCGAATTGCATTTGTAACTTTGTTAAAAAATATTTGAGGGGCTGGACCAGTGGCATAGTGGTGAAGTTCACACACTCTGCTTCAGTGGCCCAGGATTCACAGGTTCATGATCCCAGGAGTGGACCTAGCACTGCTTGCCAAGCCACATTGTGGCAACATCCCACATAAAATAGAGGAAGACTGGCACAAACGTTAGCTCAGTTACAATCTTCCTGAAGCAAAAAGAGGAAGATTGGCAAGAGAGGTTAGCTCAGGGCCAATCTTCCTCACACACACACACAAAAAAAATTGACCAAATCAGTGTCAGTCTGTATCTGGACCCTCTATTGTGTTCTATTGATCTACTTATCTATCCTTTCACCAGTACCACACTGTCTTGATTTCTGTAACTTTATAGTAAGTCTTGAAATTAGGTGAGTACTCTCAGCATTTTTCTTCACATTCAAAGCTGTTATGACTGTTCTAGTTCTTTTCCTTTTCCACATAAATTTCAGAATCACTTTGTCACTATCTACAACAACAAAAAAAATTGTTTTAGGTTTTGATTTGAAGTGTGTTAAATCCATAGATCACTTGATGAAAATTGACAGGTTAACAATATTGAGTCTTCGATCCAGGAACATAGTGTATCTTTCTATTTAGTTAGGTCTTCTTTGATTTTTTTCATCAGTTTATTACAGTTTTCATCATATAGACTCTCTACATATTTTGATAGATTTATATCTAAGTATCTTGTTGTTTTGGTGTTATTGTAAACGGTACCATTTATTATTTCAAATTTCAACTGTTCATTGCGAATATATAAATAATATAATTTATTTTGTATATTGACCATGTATCCTGTGACCTTCCTAAACTTACTTGTTAGTTGTAGGAGCTTGTATATAGGTTCCTCAGGATTACGCACATTATTATGTAGTGTGTAATGGACATAGTGTCATTTCTCCCTTCCTAATCCACATACTACTTATATATTTTTCTTATATTATTGCACTGCTTAGGACTCTCACTACGATTTTGCATAGTAGTGGTGAAAGGGAGCATCCTTACCTCGTTCCCAATCTTAGTAGGAAAAAATTCAATCTTTCACCTGTAAGTGTGGTGTTATCTGCTTTGTGAATATCTCCATCAGGTTGCTGGGGCCACCATAACAAAGTATTACAGACTAGATGGCTTAAACAACAAAAATTTATTTCTCACAGCTCTGAAGGGTAGACATGCAAGATCAGGGTGTTGGCAGGTTTGATTTCTTCTGAGGCCTCCTTCCTTGGCTTGATGATGGCCACCTTCTTACTGTGTCCTCTCATGGCCTTTTCATGTGTACACACATCCCTTGTGTCTCTGTGTCTAAATTTCCTCTTCTTATAACAAGGTCCTTTATCAGATTGGGAAATTCTTTACTATTCTCTGTTTGCAGAGAGACTTTTTTTTCATGAATGGATGTCCAATTTTGTTAAATGCTTTTCTGCATTTTTTTAAATGATTATGTGATTTTTCTTTTTTAGTGTGTTGATGTAAATTATATTGGTTGATTTTTTAATGTTTAATTAACCCTGCATTCTTGAGATAAACTCATTGGTCATGCTGTGTTATCATATTTTATATTGTTGAATTTGATTTGCTAACATTTTGCTAAAGATGTTTGTATCTATGACTATGAAACATATTGGTCTTTAGTTTTTCTTTTCTTGTAATGTCTGGTTTTGTTTTTAATTTTTATTTTTTTCGGATGTGCATCATATTTCGAATTCTGGATACATTACATCATGTTTACCACCCGAACACTAATTATAGTGCATCCCCTCACATGTAACCCTAATCACTCCTCCCCCCTTCCCCAATGGTAACCACCAGTCCAATCTCCAATGCTATGTGTGGGGTTTTTTTGTCGTTTTTATCTTCTACTTATGAGTGAGATCATATGGTATTTGACTTTCTCCCTCTGACTTATTTCACTCAGCATAATACCCTCAAGGTCCATCCATGTTCTCACAAATGGCCGGATTTTGTCATTCCTTATGGCTGGTTTTAAAATCAGGATGTTGCTGAGCACATAAAATGAGTTGATTTTCTTATGTTTTCTGGAAGAGACTGTGTATGATTGACACTATTTCTTCTTTAAACGTTCAGTAAAATTTGCCGTTTAAGCCACCCAGGCCTGAACCTTTCTTTGTTGGAGGTTTTTATGAATTCAATTTCTTTGACAGATATAGAACTCTTCAGGTACAGCAATGTTTTTTACTATCATTTTCCATAGAGAGAAGAGAAAGATAATTCAGGCTTTCCTCCCGCATGGTTGATGGGTATTTGCTATTTTATTAGTGGTTAGGTTATTAGGTTAGGATGCCTAAAACATGAGCCTTCACACATTGACACATTCACCATTTGTAGTACAGCTACAGGCTTTTGCCCCACAACACAGGAAGTCTGATATATTTTACACAATTTTTAAATAATTCCCATCAAAGAAGAAGAAAATGTGTGGTGTTTTTATGAATACTGCTTTATTATTTTATACTTTATTAATTGTATTCTCTATATACTTATAAAAATACTTCATTATATTTTATCTTTATATTATATATGGACACCCTTTATTACACCTTATTATACTTTACATTTCTGTTACATTATATAATGCTGTCGGAAAAAAACTTTCATTTTTACTAGACATCAATGAGAATCTGTTCTTCCACTGACAATTCCCACGTCTCATGTTTGGGAGTCTCTTCCACAGACTAGCTTCTGGCTTCATGGATTACAAACACTATCTCTTTCACATACTGGGAGCTCCGTTATTTGCAGAATGTCACACATTAGACCAAACACGATGATTATAATTATAAATTTCTAAATTCTACCACTAAAAGGCCAAGGATATCAGAAAGAAAAAAAAATCCAACAGTATTCTAATGATGAGACAAATAAAAACTACTAACCAGAGTTGATGTAAGGCTAAATTAGTCTTCAGTGAGAGGAAAGCAGACATGGCAATACAACTACCAAAATGTTATAAAAGATAGAATCACTATATAATTGTAGAAGGTATGGTAAATAATGAAGAAAAACACATAAAAGTAATATACGGTAAACAGAATAGAAAGTTTATTCATTAAAATCTATTAAAATACCAGGAGAAATACATACAGATACAATTTTGGCAAAAGGTTTGTCCACAATTGACACTTCAAACCAAAAAAAGAATAAGAATTATAATTAATGAAATTAATTAATAAAATAAGTTGGCATATTAAACGTCAACTCAAAACAATAAATGCATCTTATTTTCAAGTGTACATCAATATTCATGATATGTCTACTTACTAAGCCACAAAAAAACTAACTAAATATAATATATGGATATATTAATTTGTACTTTTAATGCATTGACTACAATGAATTAATTTATAAGTTAAAAGTAAAACACTTGTAAATCTTTATAAATATTTTCTAATAAAGTAACTGAATTGAAAAAAGGCCTGGATTTTTTTTTTTTTTTAAGATTTTATTTTTTCCTTTTTCTCCCCAAAGCCCCCCGGTACATTGTTGTGTATTCTTCGTTGTGGGTTCTTCTAGTTGTGGCATGTGGGACGCTGCCTCAGCGTGGTCTGATGAGCAGTGCCATGTCCGCGCCCAGGATTCGAACTGACGAAACACTGGGCCGCCTACAGCGGAGCCCGCGAACTTAACCACTCGGCCACGGGGCCAGCCCCAGGCCTGGATATTTTTAAAAAGATGAAAATAGTGAATATAAACACAATAAATGCAGCTAAAAATTTTTTATTAGAAAATAAAATTCTTAAATTTACATTCTTTCATTATTTAATAGACAATTAAAATTAATATGAGTTATGAAAAAATTTATGGCTTAAAATTTAAAGAATATGCACATAAATTTAATAAATTTGAAAATCGAAATGAGAATAAGTTTCTAGTAAATTTTCCTATGAAATCTACAGAATTAAACTGGAAAACCTTACAGAAAACTGTTTCAGTAACAAATTGAAAAAGCTATCCAAAAACTACTCTCCATCACAGTTGGGGGAGGAGGTCAGATAACCTGACAAGCTCTTTAGAGAAATCTTTCAAGCTTTCAAATTGATGATTTCCTGATAACTCATATTTAAAAGCCTAGAAAAAAATTCTGAAATTATTTATTTTACAAAACAACTGTGGTCTTTACCACTCATCTGTTTAATGCCAAAACATTCTATCTCACTTATGAACACAGGTGTGAAAAACCTATTTTCAAAATGACGTGCTAGCATAAAAAATTTAATTATACTATACAAAATAAACCACTAAAAACTAAGCATGTCTATCTCAGAAATGCAGTAATTTTCCAGTATAAAAAAGTCATTTTAAATAACGTTTTAGTCAAATAAGAAAAAACTGTAATAAATTTAGTAGATGCTGAAAAAATTTAGGAACAGATTACGAGACTTGACCATATCCTACCAAGAAGCTCAGGGTATCGGGAAACCGATAGGAGGATCCCTAGGACCAGTAATAAGAGTTTGTTGACATGTGTTTATTTCTGAAAGCAAGGAACCAAGAAGAGACACTCACAGAGTCTGCAAATAAAGGCAGCTGATTAGAGCTGGGAGGATGGCCAACAGCAGACTGTGCTAAAGGGACTTGGTACCAAGAAGCAGCAGAAAACAGGGATTGCTATTTATGAAACGGACACAGTGGAAACAAAGGAAGAGTGGGCAGACTGATAGTTAGCAATTAGCTCTACAAACACAGGCCTAGGTGGCTCAGGGTGTTCCTTTCATGTGGTCTTGTGGGCTCTACTTGGCCCAGAGTGGTTTTCTAAAATGACTGAACTATGCCTGAAGAGTTAACTAACAAATTCCAATACATCGTTCCTAATATTCATTAACATGATAAAGAATACCTATTTTAAATCCTAAAACAGCATTTTTAAAAGCAGTTCCTTGAAATAAAAATAAAAACTTAAATTTGTTAATATTATTTTTAAAATTCTGGTTCTACAATAAGTGCAAAAATGAAAGTTCTCATTATAAAATAAAGAAAACAAACAAAAGTCTTGGAAATATGGAGAAAAAAACAATCATTTTCTATGATGATTTTTATCTATAAAATCCCAAAAATCAACTAAAACAAATTACTAGAATTATTTTAAGAGTTTAGTAAAGTGTCCAGATAAAAATAAACATACACACATCAAATATGATTAATATGACCTAAAATCTTAAGAGATTTTTAAATTTTATTTGGAGAAATAAAGAACACATGCTATCCTTATGGATATGAGTGCTGTATATAGTACCAATTATCTTAAGTTATGTATAGATTTAATGCAAGACCAACCAATCAAAAATAGATATATAAATAGTTATTGATATAGACATAGGCATAACTATAGACAAAGATATATTCAGATAAAGATAGTGCTATAGATCCAATTTATTTGATCAAAGAGAAGCCAGAAATAAAGATTATTATATAAAAGAAAAATTAAAAAATATTTTAACAATATTTCAAAGCCTAAAAATAAATCTAAACACAGTGATTTAATATATGAAAAAATATCTGCAGAAATCCATGGAAAATGTTCTTCTTTTTTTCATTCTGAGATAACCAGATAGAAGTTTTGAGGGATTTTCTTTCTATAACATATGTTATAAACCAAAGTGCAATTCTTCTCTCTGATCACAAAATCCTAACTTCCCACACTTCGTACTCTTGTTACAGAATGTTCCCTTTAACTTCATTATGACACTGGCAGGGTTCATTGTCATCTCTGTGCATTTAGGGGCAACAATTTCACAGCAGCCTATCCTAACAGTACAGGATAATTCCCACCATGCTCATTGCCAGTCTTGATTAATTCCAACTACCAGGGTATTCCAAGTGAGAGAACAAGTGTAAATGCACTTTATAAACTGTAGATTACTATGTAAATGCTATCTATTCATATTAAGTCTTGATCGTGGTCCTAGGCTTCTGAGTGCTGCAGGAGAAACTCACAAACCTGATTGGAAAACGACGTTCTCCAAGATCATAGGGGCAGCACGGCTGCTTGGGAATCATTTCATCCATCTTTGTGTAATGCTGTACGTCATTTTCCCACAATGGTTTTTACGAATCTTTTCCACTATCCTTAAACACCCAATCCCACCCAATATTTTTTATTCTAGGCAGACTTCATTTCCTGTTTGACCAAGAAAACTGAGACCATTTGAAACAAGCTCTCTCAACTTTCCCATCATTCACTGTATCTATAAACTCTCACTGATATTTGCAACCACCTTCTTGTTCTTTTTGAGATCTGTGGGGCAAGGATGTCTCTTCTTTTTGCCAAAGTTCATCCACTTTACTCATTTTTAATTTCATTCTCTACAATATCCCTTAGGATTTTTTTCAGCTCTTTTACCCTTTCTCTTTCATACAACTTCAATATCTTCTTTGCTACTAATTTCCCTAAACCTGAAACTCTTGTCCCTTCATCTTAGAAATGACCCTTCTTGATCCTCAAACTTCTAGAAGTAGTGGTCTCCTCTTAACCTTGATTCACATCCACACAGTGTTAATGTTTAGACCGACTTACTGAAATCGTGGATAAACCCTAACCACAAGTCCAATGATGTTTTCTCACTGTTCGTCCTCCTTGACCTCTCGGCAACATGTTAAGTTTTCCTCATTTTCTGGAATACAGTATCTTCCTCACTCCCATAAAAGATGCTTTTGGGTTTCGTCTCTGACTCATTTTCCTTTTCATTTCCCCTAAATGCTGATGTTTTCCCAAACACTGCATTTCTCTCTCACTCACTATGTTTTAACAATAACTTGTCTTCCTCTTTATCAAAAGCTACTTATCCCATATTTCTAATTTCCTTATAAAGTATACGTCATCCTGAAACCTCAAACCCAATATAGACAAAATTAAAATGATCTCTCTTTAATTTGTCAGATTAACCTCAGAGAAAATTATTCTCCTCCTTGAAAATATTTTCTAACTGAAATGTTTGTGCATAAACTTGTTAAAGAAACTTAAAGCCACTTTTCTTCTACCTATACCCTGATTAAGCAACACAGGAGTCCTCTGATAAACTGAACACACCTGGAATTGCCCTTCTTTTCCGCATTTTCCATGTTCACTATCGTCAGTCTCTGAACACTGATGTCCACATCACCTCCTTTATAAGGGACTTTCTATTATTTTGAGCTATTAATATTTTTCTTTTATCAAAACTAATACATAATTATTGCATAAAATTAGAAAAATATAAAAGCATTTAAAAATAATTAAACTTGCCTGAAATCTTAGCATCCAGAACTTTATGTGTGTGTGTGTGTGTGTGTATGCCAATAGTTCTGGATATTTTGTATGTATATAAATATCTATGTATAATTCCAATCTGTTTTCTATATAAGTATAGTGCAACAACAAATTCTACCATTTAGCTGAAATATGGTCTTGGGCAAATTAGTTAACCTCAGTAGGCTCAGATTCTTCAATTGTAAAATAGAAAAAACTACATCTGTATTGTAGACTTATTATGTGGATTTAAAAAATTATTAAAACTAGCACAGGTTATCATATAGTAAGCATGGAACTATATGTTAGCTTTTTTCCCATTGAATATTTTTATGTCATTAAATATTCTTCAAAATACTACTTTTAATTGCTGTATAGTATTCCATTACAGGAATGACAAGAAATATTTACCCTATTTCCTACTGCTGGACATGTAGTTTGTTTCCAGTTTTTCACAATTATAAATAACACTGAAAATATTTTTGTGTGTATCTAACAATCATAATTGTCAGCATTTATTTACTGCTTACTGTATGCCAGGTGCTATGCTAAGTAGGTGCATTACCTCATTTAACCCTGGCTATCATTAGTCCCATTCTGTGCATGAGGAAAAGAGAGCTTAGCCAGGTTAAGTAACTTGCTTAATATCAACCCGCAAGTGGAGAAGGCAGGGTTTGGACTCAGCTCCTCTGACTAAAAGTCTGTGCTTATAACCATTTCACTGCACACCTTCTCAGATTATTGATGAGCATATGTTCCCTAAAAAGGAATTTCCAAAATGAAAAGTAGTGACATTTGATCAACATTATATTATATAATATACTTTTAAAACTCTATACCCAGTTATGCTCCACTACCCAATACCATAGTGTCTGCTTGCTCAAGCTCTGGCTTAAAATAACTGTAGCAAATTTGACAGTGAAACATTGTATCCAGTTCTTGTTAGGCATGCCAGTTGGAGGCTTTAGAAGTTAAGATGGTGTCTTGGACAGCAGGGAGGAATGCTTGAATCCTTTTCTGCTGGCAGCGCCTTGCCCCCTTAAGGTTTCTGAGGCAAGTGTGCTTATGGAATAATACTAAGTGAGAAGCAAAGCATCGTTTTATTACGTCTTAGGCCAGTGCCCAAGAACCCTGAGTGCTCTGTTTTGGTAATTAAGGCTTAGAAGCGTAGTTCAGGCCAGAGATCTTATCAGGAAGATCTCAAGATTAGAAATCCAATGAGAGGAGAAGGGATTCCTGCTTAGTCTCCTCTCATTGGACTTCTAATCTTGAGATCTTCTGATCTTTTGGCCCTCCATGTGGAGGAAAACACTTGAAGACTTGCATTCAGTTATTCGTTTGTTCATTCATTTCAGAAACTTATCAAGCATCTGCCTTCTGCCAGGTTTGCTCTTGGAGTTTAGGCTACAGCAGCGAATGGAGGAGATGGAGGGGATGCAGGAGATGGAAGTCCCCCCCCTCACCAAGCTAGCATTTCACAGATGAGATAAACATTATTTATTAGTTATTTATCATTGGCTGTTTATTTCATCTGTGGAATAAACAGATAAAATTGTACTTGATGTATTTTGAAATATAAATTAATATGTCATGCAAAAATATTATATACATGTAAATAAATACAATTTCCCATGCTGCGATGATTATGGAGAAACTGAGGCAAAGTAAGGGAATAGAGAGTGATGTGGGCTTCTGTCTTACGTGGGTGACCAAAATAGGCCTTCCTGAGCCGGAAGTTACATGACTTGGCAGGATGCCTGACATTTTAATTTATATTCGTCCTTCCCCCTAGTCAATAGAGCCCAGTGTCTTTGGATTTGACCAATAAGTTTAGCCACTTTTTCTCCCTTAAGGGAGAAGAGCCAGGAGGGAGTTATAAAGAGATGCAAGCTGGACATAAGGAGAAATGGGTTTATGATTACTTCTTCCTGCTACATTTGTTTTAATTCATATCCCTTCAATTATTAGTGAGGTTAAATATTTTTCCATATGTTTATTGGTCATTATTATTTGTGTGTGTGTGTGTGTGCTGTCTATCATGAAGTCCTTTTTGGTCCCCAACCAAAAGTGCTTTAATCTTACTTGGAAGTTATATAGGATTTTATTCATGCCTCTTTTGCACTTATCAACTCTACTTAGTATTTGAAATATTTTTGTGCTTGTCTTATCTTTATAGCGTAAATTCTTTAAGGTCTGAAATTATTTCTTTAAGCTGCATCAACCTTTTTACGTAGCTTCCCATGGTGTACGTGGTGGGACTCAACAAGCATTTCTTGAGTTATGCTGAATCATGAGTGGGCAGGGATCTGCTCTCAGAGAGCCTAGTCTCGTCTTTTCCAAGGCTTTAGGTATGCTTGCTTTACTCTGTTATATTATTTTAGTAATAGTTTGTGTCCTGTGACAGTGCGTAGATCACAGGAAAAATTGTCACATCATTTTTAATTTTCTTGAAGTTGCACACAGGTTTATTTCAATATAATATATTCTTCTTATTTCTAATTATCTCCAAATAAATATCTCTTCCCTTCCTATCACTAGTTTTACCTCCCTCTAGATTTCCATCTGCCCTTTGTCCACACACTGATGCTGTCTATCCTGGCAGGGATGGCTGTGTCACCAGCCTGCTCCCAGGGTCACTGCTAGGCCTTGTCTTCAGCAATTCCACCTTCTCCAGAATTTGTGCAAAGCCCCAAGGAACCATTTACAAACACTACTGTGTTAAGTAAAATTATTATATTTAATAACATATTTAATATAATTTATAAATATCATATTTAACAAAGTAATAGTATTAACATCCAATACACAAACTTAAAATGAAATCAAGTTTGTTACCCTGGCATTATTCTAAATCTATAAAAATAGATGTTGCAATTGAGAGAACACGTTACTCAATAAAGCCAAGCTACCATGCTATTAGGAATGGTGAGGTTAGAATCTGTTTGTTTCTTCATAGCTTAACATCACGATGTCTAGAGAATTTAGTTTTGATCTACGGTCATTACCACTTAAGATCCTCTAATATACTGATAATAAAACAGAAAAGAATAGTGTGCTTGAATGCAAACGAACCCAGACAGCCATGGGTTTGAAACAGCCAAACCTTCCCAGGCAGCAAGAGGACATATTAACCGAGTTCTGTGAGTCCAACAAGTCTGTGCAGAGCTAGCTGCCACAGTGGCAGCTAGACCAAACTAGCAGCCAAAGGCTCCAGAGACAGAAGAGATCAGAGGATGCCAAGTGCGCAAAGAGGCAGCTGATACAGATCCTCTTCCAGGGCTGAATTGTCCCTGATGATTAGAATCTGGATTCCGGCATCAGAGATTAGGCAAGCAAATCTATTGCAGAGAGAACGCAATTTGAACGGGGCCTGTTTCTATTTCTGTTACACAAGAGAACCTATCATTAAGAAATAGTTAGCTATTCCTTGCCAGGTGGGCAAGCCATCTCTTGTGAGGCAACATAGGGGCTTTAATATTCTAAATGGAGAACCTCAGAAATGCAGAATCCATTTCTTTAGCACTAGAAGAAATCTAATTCCCCCAAATTTGATTTTCAGGACAGAAAGCTGAAGCCCAGTGGCTGCCATAGGTCTTCTAACTCCTTGTCCAGGGCTTTCAGTAACACCCCTCCCCTTGTGAATATCATGTTTTCCCTGAGCCTCTCCAGTAACCACTATGAGATAAGCTGCCTGGCTCCTGGCCCCCACCATGCCACATCCACACTGACACCCCTAACCTCCAGACATGCCCTGAGAATCAAAGCCCCAACCCATAAAAAGCAAACATTGTGCCATTTATCAGGAACATGGCTGGCATCTAAGACTCGTCATAGCTTTCTGCACTAGGCGTAAGAAATTTTGTCTGCACCCAGGGAGGGCACGACCTGCCACACTGTAGAGACACCAGGAAATGCGTGTGTCATGTTCAAGTTCTTAGTGAGCCCAAGAAGGCTGCTCTGACAAGACTCAGTAGCAGGAGCAGCCTTCATATCTCTCAAGTGGTCATTCTCCCCAAAGAGAATGTCAAGAGAAAGGTCATCCGTGGCCAGAAATCACCCACCGGAGAGCACTGATAGTGTTTCTGGGAGTCTGAAATGTTGTCCTGAGGCTAGATCTAGGTTCTATTAACCTCATTTCTAAAACAGAGCTCTTACCAGACCATTGGCTTTTTCCTCACTGCTTAAATTTACGAAACTGAATGAGAGGCTTCTTTTCTCAGACGTTTCAAAGTCATCACTATCCATTGATGTCTGCGTGCTTGCCCTGTCTGCCTAAAATGATGTTTCTAATCAGTAGCCCTGAAATTACTCACTCATCAAGTGTTAAAAGGATACATATTTGTCATAAAACTCTGCTTATGTTAAGCACTGTGTGGGATACCAGAATATAACAAACACACAGAACTTACCATCTCCTCCTATTCATAGTTATAAGAATAGCAGAGAGTTTTTATAGGAATACAAAGATTTATTTTAGGTAGAGATCTGAGGAATTCAACATTTAGGAATAATTAATATATTCAATTCTGATGGCTTAGAAACACACTGACAATCTGAGAAATACAATACAAATAATGCTCGATCCTTGCACACATTCTCACCAAAAAAGAGTATATCAGAATTCACCAAAATAGAACTTTTTAAAAGTGTTCTGTTTTGTTAACTGCCCAACTATCAATTTCCTAAAGACCATCCTGTAAGTCAGTACTAGTTCAATGGAACCAAGTAAGAGCGACAAGTTAAGTGAAGAGATAAAAATGAATGAGAAACTAGACTTTCAGATCAGCCATTTGACCTAATAAAGGCCTAGATGACATATATAGACAGTACTGATAAACTGCAGGACTGAAACTACCAACATCTCTCTGAAAAATATACTCATGGATTTGTACACTGTGTATTACATTTATAACCAAGAATTATAAAATATCTTTCAAGTAGCAACATAAAATATTGGTGTGCTATCCAAACTGTGTTAATGAATAAAATATAGTATATAAGAACTGTATAAATAGTCATATCTACTTGGGAAATTGCTTTGAAAGACATTCATCTGAATGTCAAACATAAGTAAATAGTCAAACATAGGTAAAAGAAGCTAAACTTTGCATTGGGTCATTCTTTATTTTATATCTACTTTAATACAAGAAAAGGCAACAAACATCTGCTGTAAATTTTCCTGAAAATTAAAATTAAAAGTTCACGTGAAGACTCAGCAAAAAGTCAACAGAAAGGAAAATAGTCATACATGATTTCTTTAGGGATAAATTCTGATCCAATTTTAGAAATTTGGGGCATCTATTACTTTAGAGAATGTTTGTTTCTAATGTTTTTAATATTTACACTTCAAAATTAAATTTTTTTCCTGATCCCGAGAATCCCTCAAGTTTGAGGGGGAAACCTTTATTAAGCAGAGACGTAGTGTCCTGAAAGTCTAGAGCACTCCAAAAGATTCTAATTTATCTTTTGAAAGACTTAATTTAAAATTATTATAGAGCGTTGAATAGTGTCCTCCCCCAAATTCTTGTCTATCCAGAACCTCAAACTGCAACCTTGTTTGGAAATGAGACCTTTGCATGTGTAATTAGTTAAAGATCAAGAGGAAACCATACTGGATTAGTATAGGCCCTAAATCCAATGAAAGTGTCTTCACAGGAGTCAGAAAAGGACACAGACAGGCAGAGGGAAGAAAGTCATATGAAGACAGAGTCCGAGATTAGAATTATGCTTCCACAAGCCAGGGAACATGGGTAGCCACCAAGAACTGCAAGAGGCAAGGAATGTTCTTCCCTAGAACCTTCAGAGAGAGTATGGCCCTGCCAATACCTTGATTTCAGACCTCAGGCCTCCAGAACTGTGAGAGAATAAATTCTTGCCATGTTTGTGGCAATTTGTTACAGTAGCCACAAGAAACTAACACAACAGACATGACCCACTCCAGTGCCAAAATCCTTCACTGATGTAAGTTTAACCTATAGGCAGACAAATTTATTCCCTTTACTATTGGATCTCAATTTAACACATTAGTGAATGGATTTTAAATAATGCATAACAATGGTGCTAAAAAATCAATTCTTCTCCTAAAGTTCTTAATTTGGGGAAAAGTTAGTTCAATAATAAGATAAATAACATATCTCTTTATCCACCTCTAATTTGTCATATGTTTTCCCTTTTTTTCTCTCCAAAGTCCCCCAGTACACAGTTGTATATTCTAGTTGTAGGTCCCTCTAGTTGTGGCATGTGGGATGCCGCCTCAGCATGGCTTGATGAGCAGTGCCATGTCCGCACCCAGGATCTGAACCAGCGAAACCCTGGGCCAGCTAAGCAAAGCTCGCAAACTTAACTAGTCGGCCACAGGGCCAGCCCCCTGTTCTCCCTTTTAAATACTTTTAAAGTTAATTTTAAAGTTAAAGTTCAAAGTTAATTTGTCCAAATTGCAGACTTTCAATTAACTTTTTTTCAAAATATTGTTTGTTAATCTCTATTTAGCCTTCACATTTTACAAGATGTGATAGTCAAATTGCTTTTTTTATTTACATAAATGGTAACTTACCTTCTCTTGAAAAGCATCAAAGAATAAAGAGCAAATTCAACCCTCGCTATAGTGATCTTAACTATCACTTTACAGCTTGTACTGAGAATGACTTTATTTATTCCTCCCTAACATTTCCTGTCGTGTATGAAATGACTCTTTCAGACTTTGTCATTCCTGTATTCTTTTCCTGCCTGAGGACCAGTAGAGATTGGCTCCATCTGGGCTTCCTCAGGGTCTCCTGCACTGTCAGTATGTCAAGGCCAGCAGCGTTTCAGTATCGCTTACCCTTTATGGGCTATTGTTCCTACCAGCAGCAATGTTGTTTTAGGTTGTCATCTAAAGGGCATGTAAGATTTACGGCTAATTCAAGGGTGCTAAGTCACAGTAGCAGGAACCTGTTAAGAGACTATCATATCCTTTTAAGGAAATTGTAGAGCCGGTCCTTATTTGCTGCCTATGAAACCTACCAGACCAGATTACAAGCTCTGTGAAAATTAAAACCAAAATGACACTGCTTACTAACCATTTGATATTAATATCAAACAAAAGAGATAGGCATAGATCAGAATACTAGAAGCCAGAGAAATGTCTTTGTCCTTTAAAACAGAAACATGCCAAAGTTTTCAGAAGGTGATCATATTATTACTCTCATATGCTTCTGAAACAGGACAACTTTTCAGTTGTAATATCTTCAACCATATGAGGACAGGGAGAGTTAGCATCATTCCAGGGACATGAGTATTTTACCAGTGAGCCTCTGAGTGTAGATGGATGGGTCCAAATTAATGTGCTGACGGAGGCAAGGCTACGGAAACCCTTAAGGTAAATAGTGCCCCCTGCCTTGGGCTCCTAGAACACGCAGAGAGAACAGGAAGCTATGCAGGACAAGTGCAAATCCCAGCACCACAATATCCATTTCTCAAGCATCCGAGGGTCCATTTTATGAGTAGGGACAACAGCTAGCCTCTGTCCCATAAGATGTCAAAGATGAAGTACCAGCAGAGTTAAGCGGTGCCCCATGGTTTTCTGACATCTGCTATAGAAGATAGATAGATAGATAGATATAAATATTTTGTAAGGAAGATTGGCCCTGAGCTAACATCTGTTCCCCTCTTCCTCTATTTTATGTGAGACGCCACCACAGCATGGCTTGATGAGCAGTGCTAGGTCCACACCCAGGATCTGAACCTGCAAACCCCAAGCCACCAAAGCAGGGCACACTAACTTAACCACTACACCACTGGACCAGTCCCCAAAAATATATTTTTAGCCAATTGATTTTCATTTCTTTTTTTTTTCCTTCTATGACTTGTTAGCAATGTAAACTACTACTATGTTTTAGGTTGTTTATGAGCTCTACTTTATGCTGAATGGATGTTTGGACTATAACCCAAACTCCTTAACGTGTTTTTTTAAGATCCTTCATAATTTGACCCTTTTTATAACTTGAAGTCTTTCCCAACTCTTCTCCTTGACTCTGAGCTCCAGCAAATCTGAAGCACTTTCACATTAGGAAGTGCTATGCTGGCTGAACCAAACACCATTCAATGAGCATTATAATGAGTACAATAAGAGCTACATATATACTCATAGAACACCTAAGCCAGTCTTGTAGCCATAGAGCTTTCCAGGGGAATGTCTAGAGCAACATCTGAAAGGTAACTAAGGTTTAGGCAGTTGGGACTGTGTGGATAAGTATTCTTTACAGAAGAAATAACCTATGCCAATGCTTGGAGATCAGAAGTTACAAACATTCCTTAACTTATCCATAGTTTCAATTTGTCCATAGTATCTAAGTGCCAATTACTGTGGGTGAATTTGAGATGATTTCTCAATATAAATTTTTTTCCCCTTAGGTTCTCCTAAGTTTCACAAGTTTACTATGCCCAAACCAGTTAAAGGATGACAAGAAAAAACCTACAAAAATTGAGTGGTATGGTATATGTATCATTTTGTGAATTGCTATCCCCTAAATATAGTATTCTTCCCTAAACTATAATGCCTGGCCCCATGTGCCTCTGTTAATCATTTTATTTCACTTGCTGTTCAAATTGCTCTCACTCTTCATAAGCTTGAAAGCCTGTGGTCTTTATGAAAGACAAGTCCTAACAGCAAACTTGGTTTCGAGCAGCTGTATTTCTTCCATAATTTTTTATATTTCATATAATTCAGGTTCAGTGGTCTCCCTGACAATATCCTCATTGAAAAACACAAAAGCAAAGCAGGAACCATGTTGTCAACCATGCATGCTGGAAGCATGACATCTCCCCACCTCCATTTTGGCCTGACCCTTCTCATTTATCCTCCCTGGCCTCATTCCCAAGTTCTTCGAGTCATCTCCTATGCTACTAGAAAAATATGTTGGATGAGAACTTGGCAAAATATGGTCCTTCTTTAGCTAAATATACATGTGTAATACACACATGTGTTCAGAAAAGAAGTAGGTAGAACTAATTTCACATATACCACAGTGGCACCACATCTGTAATCCATAAATGTCATTTAAGGAGGAGAATTAGCTTGGAGTTGGCCCAGAGACTAGAAACTTGTGTGTTCAATTGCTGGCACTTTCTTTTTATTCACAACGTGATATTTCACAACTACCTTACCCTTTGGGCACTCAATTTTCCTCTTCTGTTGAGTAGCAATAATATCTCCTGGTCTCCACTCTCCCACTGCTGTACTAATTTCTGTGTGTAGCTTTTACTGATTTTGATAAGTGTTCAATTTAGAGGGAGAAAGGAGATACACATGCACTTAAAAAAAATAGAGCTCTTTCTGGTTTGCAAAGCTATTTGGTTAAAGTCAGGATATGAGGTACAAATATTGTCCATGTAAGTCTACTTTGAATACCAAGTTCTGATGCTGAAATACGCCCACATTTTTACCTGTTGCCCATGGCATTTATTTTCTACTCCAAAAGATAAAATACCAGGTTATAATTCTAAAAGTTTTGCTAGGAAATATCAGCATCCTTCAATTTAATTTTTTAACATATTTTCTTTTCTAAAGCTCCAAAAACATAAAAGCACAGATCAGTCCATTTTCTTCAGTTTCAACAGTAAATAAATTCTGATTCTAATTACTTTGATGTGCTGCCTAACCTTTAAAAAATAAAAGTAAAAATTTCAATAAAAATGAAAATCTGTGGCAATGTTTTTCTCCAGAAGAGCTCAAAGAAATCTATAAATACTCCTTCAACCATTTTTGGTTTTCTAATTTAAAATTATGCGTCATGCAAGAGTTACAAACAATTGTTTCTTATAAAATTACTTCCCATACAAAGTTTAGTATCAGCTCTTATAAGTCATTTCCTATGACTTCTGAATCATTTGGAGAGTAGTTATGCATCTGTGCATAAATGAATGACCTAAATTACTTTAACTTCTGATTCATCACGCCCCCACCCTATCTTTATATTTAGCTCTATTTTTCTCCCCAAATTTCAATGTCAACATGGAGCGAGATCATGCGTAAATACTTTCCAACCTATAGCTTTATTGTTCTCTTCCAAAAAGAGACTTCTGCATCTTTTCTTCTCCCGAATTTCTCTTATTTGAAGTTCTAAGCCATATTGTTATACCAGGTAAATACACAGAATCTTAAAGCTGGAAAGAGATCTCAAGGTTGACTGGTTTCAATCTCCTAACTAATGCAGGATTATCTTCTTAAACTTTCCGGCAGGTAATCTAGGTTCTAAACAGTTCCAGGACAGAGAGCCCACTAAATCACAAAGAAGCCAAATTCTTATATTCCCAAACTAAGACTTTTTACTTGCTCCCCCAAATGCCAGATGAGAACAAACTTCCTCCAGGCCTCTGTGTGGCTTGCTCCCTAAATACATTCAGGTGATCGCTTTAATGTCACCTTCTCAGAGAGGCTAGCCAGTCACTCTTCTATTACCCATCTTGATTTTTCCCCATAATACTTATTGTTACCTGCATGACAGTATAGGTTTATTTGTTTATTAGTTGATTATCTGATGAAGCACAGAATACAAGCTCCAAAAAAGCAGGGATTGCATTTTATTACCTTGTATCCCCAGCTCCTAGAATAATGCATAGTATATAGTAGGTATCAGAAATATTTGCTTATTGATTGAACAGTGAGCTGAAACTGGCATCCTTATAACTTTTACCCACTGATCCAAGTTCTGCTTTGTAGAATCAAATACAAGCGAACAATCTTCTACGTTACAGCCCACATTCAGATACTTGAAAACAGGTTTCAAACCCTTTCTTTTCAGAGCTATTGTACATCAGTTAGTAGAGAGCATTTTCAAGAGCGTGATGTTAAAATGCAATTTTATCATCTCAAAGAAAGCAACCAGAGAAGTGACTGCGAGGAACAAGACTTGGAGCTTACAGATATTAGAGATAATACCATGGTTTGGGATTAGGAGGTGGAACTGGAGAACAGGGAAGAAATCCAGACTATCACAATTTCCCTGGTTTAAAGAGTGTTACGGAAAACGAATTACTAGATCATTACTACAGCTTTTGATGGTGTACTATAAATTCCAGCAAGCTGTAAAAACAGCCACAATATTAATTCTTTCTCAGCAGTTTTCCATTTTATTTGAGGAATTAATCTGTAACTCTTAGTTTCTTTATCTGTAAATTGTGGAGTTCGACAATATTACAGTAGTCCCCTTATCCGTGGTTTTGCTTTCCACAGTTTCATTTACCCACAGTCAATTGAGGTGTGAAAATATTAAATCGAAAATTCCAGAAATAAACAATTCATAAATTTTAAACTGCTGCCACTGTGAGCAACATGATGAAATCTTGTGCCATCCAGGTCCTTTCACCCTGGACGTGAATCATCCCTTTGTCTAGCGTATCCACGCTGTCTACTCTACCCTCTCGTTAGTCACTTAGTTGCCGTCTGGGTTATCAGATCAACTATTATGGTATCACAGTGCTTGTGTTCAAGTAACCCTTAATTTACTTGATAAAGTGCTTCTTTCAAGTGAAAAGGTGGAAGTTCTTAACTTAATAAGGAAAGAAAAAAATTGTATGCTGAGTTTACTGAGATCTATGGTAACTTTTCTTACAGTATATTGTTATAATTGTTTTATTTATTTATTTTCAAGTCATGTTTATTTCTCTGAATTAAGTTTATTTTTTGCAGGTTTCCTCTTCCACATGCAATTTTTAAATACTGTACAATTCTCCCTGTGGTTCATTTAACAAACAAGTACTGAGCACACATATCAAGTGCTGATCAATGTTAAGGTTGTGTGAATTCAGAGCAAACAAACTCCTTGCCCTCATGGAGCTTACATTCTACTGAACATCAAATTTAACACCCATTCATTAGAGTTTTGTGAGTACCTGAACAAATTATTATTTCTAAGGCCTGCCTCTTGAGTGATGACTGTAATTGTCAAGGTTATGACTGAAGCCCTCAGTGCACCACTTGTGTGGTCTTGAGATCACCGGATATGCTGAGCTGTAGTCCAAACATTCACTTTAGTGAAACAAATGTTTTCCCTCCTATGAGGCTGGATGAACTTTATCAGCACCATGGATTCTGTGATGAATTTTAAGATATGAACTTGAACTGGAGTGCTTACCACATATCTCACACTTGTAAGGTTTCTCCCCTGTGCGAACTCTCTGATGAGACTGTAGATGTGCACTTTGACTGAAGACCTTACCACACGCACCACATTTATATGGTTTCTCTCCAGTGTGGACTCTCTGATGAAGTTTAAGATTTGAGGCCTTACTGGGGTGCTTACCACACTCTCTAAATGTATATGGTTTCTCTCCTGTGTGGACACTCTGGTGTATGTCAAGATCCAAGCTCGTCTTATAGCCCATCCCACACTCCTCACATTTGCATGGTTTTTCTCCAGTGTAGACTTTTTGATGAGCTTGCAGGTGTGCTTTCTGACCAAATCTCTTCCCACACTCTTCACATTTGAGTGGCTTTTCTCCACTGTGGACTCGCTCATGTATCAAAAGATGTGAAGCCCATCTGAAGCTCTTCCCTCATTCCTTATAAATATAGGGTTTCTCTTCTGGGCGGATACTCTGATAGCAATAAAGATTTGTCCTAGAAAAGAAGCTCTTTCCACACTTGTCACATTTGCATAGTTTCTATCCCACGTGGACCTTCTTATGGATATGAAGACGTGAGCTCCAAGTGAAGCACTTACCACACTCGTCACATTTGTACAGTTTTTATCCTATGTGGACCACACAATGACTATTAAGTGCTGATCTACTATGGAAGCTCTTACCACATATATCACATTTGAATGGTTTTTCCCCAGTGTGGACTCTCTGATGGTCATGAAGATGGTAGGCGTGAATCAAGGCCTCCCCACATTCCTCACACTTATAAGGTTTCTCTCCTGAGTGTAAATTGCAATGAACATTAAGTGCAAGTTTAAGACTGAAGCGTTTCCCATACTGCTCATATTTAAATGGTTTATCTACAGTGTGGACTTTCTGATGAGTTTGCAGATGTGACCTCTGACTGAATTCCTTACCACACTTACCACACTTATAGCTTTTTTCTCCCATGTGAAATCTCTGATGAATACAAAGTCCTGAGTTATAAAAGAAGCTTTTTCCACACTCATGACATGTATGAGCCTTCTTTCCTGAGTTTAACTGTTGATGCGGATCAAAGTTGGAGACACCACTGAAGAATTTTCTACATTCATTTCCCTGGTAAGGTTTCTGGCCTGTTTGAGTTATAGATAGTCCTGCCCCAACTTGGCTGAGGAAATCACTTTGTCTGGGGAGCTGAGAACTTTATGATGGAGTCTTGATACCGAGTTAAGTCACTTGCAATTTGTTGCCAGATTTGCCAGCAGGAAAGTTCTTCATGTGGTCCTGCTTCTGGAACAGTCTCCACCTTGTGTTGGATCTTGCCTCCATACAAGGGATCTGGCCTTTGCTCTTAACATCTGAGAGATAAGCTCCAAGACTGTGGAATGCCATGTCTGAAGAGAGCTCCTGAGGGTCTTCAGTCACATTGGATACATAATAACAATGATTTAGGAATGAAGCCGATCACACTGGAAGGACCAAGAATATGATTCCAGATGGGATTTTCAATTACCTGATAGTGTGGACCAGCAGACTGAGAATAACCGTATGAACCTATTCAATCTACACTGGCAATGTGATGGAGCTCCAATAATTACTCTGGACACCGAAGCTCAGGAGAGCTTCCCAGATTAGCAATACCCTGTGTACAATTTTACATCTTCCTGTTGGAGAGTAACACAGTAACACATCCTTGACTCCACGGAGAAAGGACAATGGAAGTTCTACATCTCATTCTTGCCTAGGCTCCCTTTCATGTGCTTTTTCTCTTGCTTGATGTAAGGTATATCCTTCCCTGTAATAAACACTAATCATGAATATAGCAGCATTCAGTGAGTTCCACCAGAACTTCCAGAGAATTATTCAATCTGAAGGTAGTTTTGGGAAGCCCTCAAATTTGCATTTGGTGTCAACTATGGGAGGTCTGTGTAAACTGTCAATCTAAACTTTGTAGTTGACTAAACTCTTCACAATCTTATATATCAAGCACCTAGAATTGTTTTTATCTGTATATTGAAAGTATTCCTGAAAATTCTACATGATACATGTAGTTCATCTTATTTTTTTATGTTGATACACACAGTACCTTAGAAGATATCTGAAATACAAAAGAGACCAGGAATTGCGGTTTTGCTGTGAAGCTGAAAGTCTACACCCCACAGGAGTACACAAAGGGTGATGCTCCTGACAAGAAAATTAAAGATGGCAAGAATCACTAGGGGTGAAAAGAATAAATGAGGGCTTTTGAATGGTTTCTTCTGAGGCCTCTGGACTGTCTCTTTTAAAACAGAGTGTGAAAAAACTTTGGATGGACATAAATTGAGCTTTCACATTAGTTTTTCAGATTGAAAACTGAAGCCTTTTAGTTAGCTGAATTCTCTTTTCTTTGTGTTGCTATCTTCACATAAAACTTTTCTTCTCTTACTAAGTTGACCACATCTTGTTGAAGAGTTGATGCCCCACTGAGAGCAGTTTCCTGAAGTTCTCCAGCATCGTGTCCCAGTACAGCTTCCTCTGGGCAGAGTCCAGCAGCCCTAGTTCCTCCTTGGTGAAGACCACAGCCATGTCTCTGAACATCACTGCCTCCTTGAATGTGGTCATTTTTTCTTCCTATTTCTGGAGATGTACAGATTCCTGAGATACGAAGAGTCCTGTTAGGGTAGAACTTTACCTGGTAGTATCTCAGCGAGGGGAAAGATGGCAGTGGCCTGGCCACCAAGAGCAGAAGTAATTGTTTTATTCTACTATTGGTTATTATTGTTAATTTCTTACTGTGCCTAATTTGTAAATTAAACTTTATCAGAGGTATGTGTATATAGGAAGCATAGTATATATATGGTTTCAGTACTATTCATGGTTTCAGGCATCCACAGGGGGTCTTAGAACATATTCCCTAAGGATAAGGAGGGAGCACTGTATCTTCAAAGTTTCTGACAGCTTCAAAATTACCCTTATAACCAACTTCCATCTAGCAAATAAGTCACATCTGTAAGGAACAGAAGTCTTCTGCTGAGATTGGAGGTGAGGAAATGAGGACCTGAGAGACATACAAAGTTTTGGAACATCCTTTCTCAGAACTGAGCAAGGGAAATTTAAAGATAATAAAAAAGAAGATATTGTGCATCCATAAAGAACCCAATTAGAGTTAGTCATATCTCATAGATTGGGGACTTTCGCTACTAATGTTCTGTGGACCAAGAGGAGAGGGGAAAGTAACCATGTGAGTGACACAGGTCTGGGGCTGGGAAAAGTGGAAGACATGAAATTTTAATGGAATCATGAGGGTGATGTTCTGGTAATGGGGTACATCTTGGGAGGAAAATAAGTACAGAAAAAGACTAATGAGTTGGGTCAAACTGAGAGAAAAGAGACAGAGAGAGTAAATGAATGTTTGTTCAACAACAGAATACATTTTAAGTCAGAATATGCCCTGTTCCTATTTACATTGATGGCACACGTACTGTAAATTCTTTACTGCTTTCCTCCACTCTTTTTTACCAGTCTTCACTTTCAAAGTATCTTAATACTTGCTCTAGACTAAAATTATTTCTAAAATCTTACTCTTCTTTGGTGGTCTTGACTTTCTCATTCTACTTTTTTTTTTTTTTGCTTGAGGAAGATTCACCCTGAGCTAACATCTGTGCCAATCTTCCTCTATTTCATATGTGGGTCACCACCACAGCCTGGCCGCTGACAAGTGGTGTAGATCTGCACCTGGGAACCAAACCCGGGCTGCTGAAGCAGAGCATGCTGAACTCAACCACTAGGCCACAGGGCTGGCCCCTGTTCTACTTCCTAATAATTCTGTGTTTGGAAAATTCTCTTTATTCCTATTGAAGTACCAACAAAATGTCATCAGAATGACTAAAATTGGGTATTGCATATTATCCTATGTCTTTGATGTGATACCCTAGTCTGTTTCCAGTTTTTCTGCTTATCTTTCTTACTAAAGGAAGTATAGCTAATTCCCAATAATCAATGATAATGGAGGATGATACTATTACAGATAAATTCTATCGACAAACCTCATTTTAGACAGTCATTTTAACCTCATCTTCAACAAATCTTTTATCTGAGTTCCTATTGCTAGCAAAATTATTTGGCTTTCAGTCTCATCTGCTTCCCAAAGAGGTAAGCAGCCAGAAGTAAATGAAAGTGAGGCATGGAGGGTCGGCCACATAGCCTACCTTCAGCAAAAGTGTTCACTGGGTTCACCTGTACCCTGCTTTCTGACCTCCTATAAAAGCTCCGCCCACTTTCTTTGCCCTTTAGAAAGTCAGCTAGCAATATGAATTAAACAACTTTCAACATGCTGAACAAATTATTTTCGTTTACTTTCTTAGTTTTCTCCTTAGATTATCTTCATTTTCTCTTTGGAAAACAGGTCCAGCACTGGGGTCTCAAGCTTGTATTATCACAGCACCTTTCTTCATTTTTAGTCCTACTTGCAGATCTCCATTTATCATTATCACTGTCCTTTTTCCAAAACAATGAGCACTTCTCTAATGACTAGGCTGTGGCCCAGGCTTCTTCACCTTTCCTTCCTTACAAACACCCACAGAAAGACCTTGTCACCAAAATATTTACTGATTACAGCAATTCCTTCCTCAGGTTCCCAATGAGCCTTCTTCCCCTCTGCCAACACTATCATCCACCAGATAAAAACATTGTTACCTGGAGGAAACCAGTTTCCTGCCTGTAATTTGCTGAGTCACATCTTGCCATTAGTCTGCTATGATCATACAACTCTTTTTTCCTATTTATACCATATTCCACAAATAGTGTGTCTCCTCATTCAGCTCTTTACAGTTTTCTCAGCCAACATACAAAGGTAAACTTTCACATCATGGGTACTTTCTAATACTTCCCACTGGCCATCTATCAGATCAACACTCTTTATCTCATCTACCTACCCACTCACTCCTTTACTCTTTTCTCTAGCATCTCTGAGAACTACATAAGCACATATGATCATCCCACACTACACAGTTAAGAAAACTGAGGCCTTGACAACATAGTTAAATTACCTAAGATTGCAGACGAGACAAATGTTGATATACTCTATATGGTGACTTACTGCAATCGTCAAAGTAACATTGATGTTTTGAAAACAGAAATTGTTGGATAACATCTTGTGAATGTATTTTACCAAAAATTCAGATGAACACTTGCCTGATTCTCCACTAGTCCTCTCCCGATCTGAGCACAGAAGTTTATATAGCTTTAGCCCCATCCCAAATAGCCCAGGCCAGAATGTGATAAAACCCAAGGGCACATTCTCCTGGTCCCTCAGGCCTCCTCTCCCAGAATGCAAGCATCCTGCCTGTCTCAAGAATCCTGCCTGGTGATTGAGAATAATCATATTCCTTCCAGTTGCTTGACAGGCATGGCTTTCCCATTATTTCATCCTCAACATGAGGTCTTACTCTTCTTCACAGAGGACAATTAATTGGGTTAGGTGAATCACCAATGCAGCAATTGTGTTGTCAGTGGGTATTTTCCCAAAAGGTGATCCTAGTAGGATATTCAATTGACTGTGAGAGGCCTATAGGAACTGTGTTCACACATCTAATGGCATTTTGGAAGTTCACAAAAGAAAGAAATTTCAATAACTTATGAAGAGGCACTAGGTATTTTCATTTTAAAGCTTTGGAGCATGAGGGATTTTTTGTACTGGTAATTCTAGCTAAGCTTTGGGGAGAAAACTCAGAAGATAAATTTCCAAATAGTCTAATAATTTTAAGGCTATTTGGAGGTCTGAATTATTGGTAGCCTACCATAAACCCTTCTCCACTAAAATTTTAGGTTTAGCCTGAGAAATTATGGTGTTTGAAAGAAAGCAAAATAATAATAGTCTTTCTCATTAGTATTCTAAAAGCGCAGTCTATCAAAACTCACAACTGCTCAGTCTATGACTGCATACAGAGACAAAGATTAATAAAAATGTGCCAGGGAAACGTAATCAATTTGCAGGCTAATTTCACATTAAGTACAATGTAGCATTATTTATGTTTAATTTTTTTTAATTATTGGAAAAAGTTTTTACAAGCCCTAGTAGATTAAAAGATATTTTCTTTCCACAATATGTGTGCTTTGAGCTTAAATATATATGATTTTGAAAGTGCCAACTAAGTCAATTAACTAAAGCAATAGGCTAATGTTGTCTCTCTAGGTCGTGAGTTTGTATACTGTGAATTGGTAGTCAGCCTCCCCAGGGTACCAATCCTAATTCTCTTTCTCCCAACTGCCAATCCTTGCTTACCACTACATGCACAGCAATGTGGCAGGAAGAGGCTGACTCAGCACCAATCCACCAAGTACTTCCAAGAAATAAATCAGTACATCTATTCAATAGATACCAGAGCAGAAGCTGGATCTTTGAAAATGGAGCCATCACATTTATATTTGAAACTAAATCAAATGCTGCAGGTTTCTTTTCATTAGTATTTTCTGACTTGTGCAATTTGTGCCAATTCAGTTAGAAGTAAGAATTCTGGCTGCTTCTCTCCTTCCCTTGCTTAGGTTTTGGAGGATCTTTCTGAACCATGAGATCTATTCTGTCAAGCATCTCATTTCAGTCAAGTTCTGAGGGATTTGTGAGCCAGAGAAGTTGCTGGCCATGGTTTCAAGAAGAGCCTGGCTTGCTGGCATTGTTCTTGCCTCTTCAGGAACGTCTCAGTAGTGTGCACCCTTCTCCAGCAGGATCCAAGTATATCCAGGCCTCCTGAAGATTTATGCTGCCAGTCCCACTACTGTTGCTCTATTCTCAGCATTCTTTAATGCCTGTAGCTCTTTGGATGGTAGCAGATCCAACGATTGCCTTTAGATTGCTCCTATTGTTTGGTTCTATGCTCACCCTGAGTGCATGTCTTTTATGTCAAATCTATACAAATATCAGATTCTGAATCTTGGTCTCTAAGAATGTATGAGCCAAATTCTATTGCTTGATTTTGTTTTTTAATGTGTGGCGGAGGTAAGGGAACGAGAGAGAGGGCAATTTGCAGTTCATATTTAGAACTTCAGAGGGATAAGCCAGAGGACATAGAAAATAATATATGCATATCTTCTATACATAAAAATATTCTGGAAGGATATACAAGAAACTGTCAGCAATTGTTACCTCTGGAAAATACCAGAGAATTGAAGACATTGTTTGTTATATATGCTCTTGTTCTATTTGAATGTGTTTTATTTGTTCATTTTATAAACACTTGTGCATTTAATTTTTTCAGTAACAAATGAGAGTGAAAGTAAAAAATAATGAATACTCAAAAGCAGCCCTGAACCAGTTTGATTTAAGAAGAGAATAGACAAGTTCGTTGATGGGAATCTACATCAATTAGAGCTAAAGTGACAAATCACCTCCCCTTCTGCGGAAGGGAGCATTTCTTCTTCATTCAAATAAAACCTTGCCAAGCACTTTTCTGGGTACTATGATGATTCACACAAAACACAGGACTCCATTTTTGTCCTCTGGGAAGCAGAGATGTGGCAAACACATGAACCAAGGAGTAGAAATTAAAGCAGTTAATGGTTAGATGCCAGAGCTTTACTTCTGGCACTAAATACACAATAACTAGTTGGAATCACGCTGCTATGAGTGGAACTGTGTTTCCCCCAAGAAGATATATTGGAGTTGTAAGCCCTAGTACCACAAATGTGACCTGCTTTGGAGATAGGGTTTTTACAGAGTAATCAAGTTAAAATGAAGTCATTAGGGTGGGCACTAATCCAATATGACTGGCATCTTATAAAAAGGGGAAATTTGGACACAGAGACTGACACACATAGAGAGAAGACCACACGAAGACACTGGGAGATCGCCATCTACAAGCCAACGGACGCCTGAGGCTACCAGAAGCTGCGAAAGGGGCATGGGACAGGTTCTCCCTCATAGCACTCAGAAGGAACCAACTCTGCTGACACCTTGATTTCAGTCTTCCAGTTTCCAGAACTCTGAGACAATAAATGTCTGTTGTTTCGGCCCCCCGATTTCTGATACTTTCTTACACCAGCCCTGGGAGACTAAGACATACACATTAATTTACTAATAGTTCAAATGAAAGTGAATCCATCCTTCTTACTCAACCTCAAACTAGCCTTGAAAATAGAAAGCTATGTAGATAAAACTCAATCTGGCATCTGCTGCTGGCATATGCTGGGTGTAGAGGCCAATGATGCTGCTAAACACCCTACAATACATGGCACAGTCCCTTGAAACAAAGATTCTTCTGGGTCAAAATGTCAAAAGTACTGATTGATAAACTCTGTTTCTGATAATATTAGACCAAATTTTTCTTTATACAGACTATATTGTTATTTTCAATCGACCCTACTATATTTCGTATGCACATAAAAAGACATTTATTAAAATATATATTCATTTAGTATCATGAACAGCAAGTGCAATGTGGCACACTATGCACAACAAAAAGTGACTCTTCTGTCAGTGTCATGCCCCTGTCTGCTTACTGTCACCCCGTTTATTTAACTGATGTCAGGGTCATTATTCTGTTTTAGTTTTGCAATCTGGTTGAAGTAATATGTCACTCCCTGCATGTTATACCTTCTAAATCATCTCTAATAAATTAGCCCATGTCTGAAGAAAGCAACTGCTCAGAAGCTGGTTTTAGATTCCCTGTTATTGTAAAGCTTGTGGGAGGTGACCTAGGCTGAGAGAAAAGAAACCAACAGACAAGCTGTTGCAATAGTTCATCTGATGGGACTGAGGCCACATAGTCTGTGGTTTCTCTCTCGGTCTTCTGTCAGTCTTCCCAGTATAGGATATCTATATTCCTATTTCACAAAGGGATTAAAGCCCCCCCCCTTTTTTTTCCATTTGAAATATATCTAACTCCTTTTGTTCAACTGTCAAAAAAAGTAAAATACTGATTTTTTTCTTTAAAGAATGTGTAATGTGTTTATATGGGTTTTTTTCCCCTTTGATGAGCTTGGCTTTAAATCCCAAATTGAGATGCTGGTGAAAAGATGTCTTGTGGTTTCATATAAATGCCTGATGATATTTTATCCACATTAACTATTGTATATTTGAACTTGATGGACAGTTTTTCTCAAAAAGAAAAAAAAAAAACAGGTTCTAAATTACTCCAAAGATTAGAATGAAATGCTTTGGTGGCTTTACTCCATGCGTATTAGCATTTACTCATTTATTCACCATACCTGAGAACAGTTTCCTATGGTATTTGACTAGGAGGAATCTATCTGAACAGTTCGTGCAGCTGCTGAAAGGGAATTTTTTCTACATAAATATTTTAAAGCCATTGGCCTGATTCACAATAACTCTAAATTGATGGGTTTAAATACAAAACCTCACAGATGATGGTTTGTTGAAGACAAAAGAAGTTGTGTGCATTTGCAAACACAAGCAAGGAACAAGCATTAACTATATTATGCCCAACAACTCTTTGTATAAACTTAAGATATTACAACCTTACATCACATTTTTACTGGCAAACAGTCATGCGCTGCATAACGACATCTCAGTCAATGACGGACCGCATATACGGTGGTGGTGGTCCATAACATTAGTACCATAGCCTAGGTGGAGTAGGCTACACCATCCAGGTGTGTATAAATACACCTTGTGATGTTCACACAACAAAATCACCTAACGTGCCTTTCTCAGAACGTATCGCTGTCATTAAACAACGCATGACTGTGTTACACCATTGGAAGAATGGTAGGAGCCATGTGAAGAGCTTAAAGGGAATGAAGAAAGTTTGCAACCCCCAGAAGTAGGAGGTCCACATCTTTTTTTCCTATATGTTTATAATTGTTTTGCTGCAACCTTGGGATGCTGTAAATAAAGGAAAGAAGAAATTTAAACTGCCACCCAGAAAAAAGTTTGTCTGTGTCTGTTGTTTATTTACTTGTTTGCTTATCTCCTGGGAGCACGAGTTCCTTCTGGTCTTCTGTCAAACACCAGTCTTGATTCCAAAAAACAAGGTTTCCTTAGGGAAAAGAAGTAAATCCCTTCTTGAGCAGAGTGTGGGGAATAAACTGAAGGATGACAGAGCTGGGTGGAGTGCATAAGCTTCAATACAAATGCTGTCAGTATAAATTAAGTGTGGTTAGTAATAGAGAAATAGCAGTCACATCAGAAAGACAGAAGATACTTGCAGGCTTAGAACTGAAAAGCAGACGAGAAAAGAAAAAGACAGCAGTGTATAGCGCAAAGCTTGGAGAGGGCAGCCCGTGGGGAAAAGAAATGTGCAGCTATTTTACTGTCGTGGGGGGGACACAGCGTGAAGGGACTATAAGAAAGGGAGAGTTCCAAAGGAAAAAAGTCAAGCAGAAATAAAAAGTACAGGACAAAGGGACCATGAATGTCTGAGGAGTCACAGCAAAGACTGCAAAGCCTTGTTAAAGGAGCTGAGATTGAATAGAGATTGAATGAACCTCAAAAGGAGTGTGAAAGCCCCCACTAACACAGAGAAGGGAACAACAATAGATAAAGATACACAGGTCACAAAAGCAACTTTGAAATACTGGCATAGCCAACAGGGTTTATTCCATTAATAATAGGACTTAGAGAACTACTATAAATTCCCTGATGAGAAGGGGTCAATGATTTAAAACTAAACTGACACTTCCATAATATGCTTCTCATTTATTCTTATATTTAAGTGAAATTTTAGTCAATTTGATTATTGTCAAATTATCTCTTTTAACTAAAGCTATTGTTTAAAATCTCTAATCATTTTAACCTCTAAAGTTAGAAGTCCTTCAGTGGACCCTATTGATGGAAGTGATACCAGGATGTAATCATGTTACTTCAATTAATTCTGTCTACACTCTTACCTGATTATTAGAGATCAAAAGAAAGATGGTTAAATAACCAGCACCCCAAAAGGGATGGTGACCTGGCAGTACTTTTTTTTCACTTGAAAAACCTCCCTTCTGTGGAAGGTGAGGAATTTGCAAGCATTCAGGGAGAAGTTGCTGATCTGCTTATTCCTGTTTCGCCCTGCTCCAGATCTTTCTTATCATGTCTGTTAGAGTCAATCAAGATTATTCAATGGTAACTGATGGGCTATGTATTATTTCTGGAACAAAACTGAGAACAACATGGAAAAGTTCCATACTGAGTTCTACACAGATAATGGAAGCATTCTTGGGCAAATATTTTATATTCCTGCAGGGCTGATTTTCCAGCAACTATTTATTCATTCACTCATCTCATATTTATTGAGTTAAAACCCATGGTCTGGCAAATACTGAGCAGTTTTCCCTGCCCACCTGGTATCTGGGTTAAATTCTAAATGCAGCTCCTCTAGTCCCCAAAACTACAGATAGCATAACCTCAATCCTATTTAGAGGCAGGCGTAATCACTTCTAAATGGGAAGTCCGGGAAGGCATTGTGGAAGAACTAGAGTTGGAATTGGTTAGAACTGCTGCAAAAGGCAGAAATATGAAGGAAATTAATTCCTGTGTATTACTTGTAGAATGAATGGGATAATCAGAAGTACAATGTTTAGAAAGCAAGTGTTTAGGTAGGAGCCGTTCAAGGTTGCCTAGAACGCTGGATACTGTGGGAAAAGCAGAAGAGATGACACTATCAGAGTGGGCCGGGCCTAACGAAGGAGGCCACTCCCTCCCAAATGGAGTTTGAGTCCTATTTAGCAGGCAATGAAGAACCAGTGAAGGCTCTTGAGCAAAGGAGCGACTTTCATACGATAAATTTTTAATAGTGTTTTGAATGGACCAGCAAGGACATCTGTAGATACAAAATTCAGTTAGTAGAATAACTATCTAGTTATAGGTCTTATCGGAAATGAAAATAAACAACTAGTTTAAAAGCTGCTGATGGCAAGATCATTACTCTATATCTATGGTACCTAGCACACTGTATAACGACACAAAATGTTTTGCTAATATGCAATTGAAGATTTAGGAGCTGAATCATGAGCACATACAGAACAATGAAAGCCAAAGGGCAATCGATGCCAGGTGCTATGGCATGGTTAAGAAAGACCAAGGCTGGTAAGTGGCCAGTGGATTTTACAACCAGAAGGTGACTCTTAACAATGAAGAGAAAAGTAACGGTTTTATCAATGGGTGGCAGAAAGAGGGGAGGCAGAAAGTCTTAACTCTTATTTCCAGAAACTTGAAAGGGAAAGGAAAAAGAGAGACCTTTCGGTAAGAGATAAATAATGAGGGTTGTTCTTTCAAAAGAGCTTTGTCTTCCAAAAAAGACACCTGGGAAGGATTTAACTTGAAGGGAGAACACCTAGTGTTCAGGGACAATGAAGGCTCCAGCAAGAGAGCGATTAACTAGATAAAATTAAATAGATATAACCCAGTAATGAATATTTGTTAAGCACTATCATGAACTGAAAACTATGCTAAGCCATGGAAATATGAAGAAGAAAATAAACAGTTTCTGCCCCCACAGAATTAATAATCACAGGGAGAATCACATAGGACTAACACAGTTTTAAGGCAATACCGACTTTAACTAAGGAGTGTACCAACTGTAGTAAGAGCAGAGGAGGAACCCAAGTGCCTGGGCGAGTTCCAGAAGGTGCTGTGGATCCATTCTCTTTTTTTTCTGTTAACTGAACTCTTATAATGCTTTTGCAGAATCCTCCCCACCCTGCCCCCTGCTCCATCAAGTCCACAGGGTTTAATAAGATTGACTGAGCTCTCCAGCACCGGGATAGGCATTTGACCCTGGGCCAGCCAATCAGAGTAACACATCCCCCAGTGATTAAATTGTGGATGGGCATGTGGCCTAGTCTAGGCCAATCAAAATCCTCCCCAGAAGATTGTTTAACTTCTCTTTTAAAGATAACATAAGCCAGAACCAAACAAGCCTTGGCCGCAGAGGTTTTCCTTGCCAGCACAAGAGAAGAGTCTGCCTGATAATGAAGTCAATCAAGAGGAATAAAGAGCCAGCAAAAAAGGAGAAAGAAAGATAATACAAAGGAAAGATTCCTAATAGTTTTTTTAAAGACTCGTAAGACTTTGTCCGGCATAGTTAAGAACAACCATCCAATCTTATTATACTCATTAGTTTGACAAAAAATATCTCAGGTATTGTTATAGGCTGAATGTTTGTGTCCCCCAAAAATTCATATGCTGAAATCCTAACCCCCAATGTGATGGTATTTGGAGATAGGGCCTTTGGGAAGTAATTAGGGTTAGATGAGGTCACCAAGGTGGGACCCTGGTCTGATGGAATTAATGCTTTTATAAGAAGAAACACCTGAGAGCTTGTTCCTCCACCCCCCCCCCCCACCTACATGCACCAAGGAAAGTCCACATGAGGACTCAGCAAGAAGGAAGCCATCTACAATCCAAGATGAGAGCTCTCACCAGACACCAACCCTGCTGGCAGTTTGATCTTGGACTTCCAGTCTCCAGAACTCTGAGAAATAAATTTCTGTCGTTTAAGCTACCCAGTCTATAGTATTTTGTTATGGCAACTCTAGCTGACTAAAATAAGTATCAAATACACGGTCACCCAGACCTTACCTCTTGAAAGTGTTTGATTAGCAGTACCCAATGGTGATATTTTTCATACTGCTATTGCCACATCATGCCATGGGCTAATTTAAATGCTAGTCACATCTCTTTATTACTGGAAATAGAGTCATTAGTGCCTTTAAATCTAATAAGGTTAGAGAACCAATTCCAGAAACCCAAGAACCAATTCAGAAGACTCGTCCTCAAGATTGTGCTTCTCTAGAACCACTCCCAGCACCAAAATAGAGAGAGAATGAGAGAGAAAGAGAGAGCTATTTTAAGGAATTGTCTCATTAAACTGTGGGAGCTGGCAAGTCTGAAATCTACATGGCAGGTGGAAAATTCAGGTAAGATGAATTTCTTGTCCAGTTGATGTTACAGTCTTGAGTCTGAATTCCACAAAGCAAAAGCCTGGAAATTCAGGTAGGGTTTCTATGTCTTGAGGAGAATTCCTATTTCTTCTAGAGACCTCAGTCTTTGCTCTTAAGGCCTTCAATTGATTGGATGAGGTCTACCATAGTATAGAATGTAATCTACTTTATGTAAAATCTACTGATTTAAATGTTAATCACACCTAAAAAATACCTCCACAGCAACACTTAGACTGATGTTTGACCAAAGAACTGGGTACCACTGCCTAGCTAAGTTGGTACGTAAAATTAACTATCACTTGTACACAAATGTTCATATCAGCTTTATTCATAACAGTTCCAAACTAGAAACAATTCAAAATATCCATCAGCAGGTAAATGGATAAACGAATCGTGGTATATCCACATCCACATTCATGGATGAATGACAAAATCATTATATTGAATGAAAAGCCAAACAAAAAAAGAATATATATTGTATGACTCCATTTAAATGAAATTCCAGAAAATTCAAACTAATGCATAGTGACAGAAAAAAGTAGAGCAGTGCTTGCCAGGGAAAGGAGGTGGAAGGAGGAATGAATTATAGACATACAGGAGAAAAGTTTGGGAGGTAATGGAAAAGGCAATTATCTTGACTGTAGTGATACTTTCACGATGCACATATGTCATAATTCATTGTGGTAGACAGCCTCTAAGATGGCCCCCAACACCCTCCTCTGCTTAAGTGTGTGCTGCATTTAGTGACTCACTTTTAGTGAATAAAATGTGGTGGAAGTGATGGGTTGTCATTTCAAAGATTAGGTTTCAGAAATGACTGTGACTTCAGCATGAGATCTCTCTCTCTCTTTCTTTCTCTCGCTTTCCCTAGCCCCTCCCTCTATCTGTTTCTCTTCTTCCCTCTCTTTCTCCTCCTCCATCTCCTCTCTCTCTCTGTCTCTCTGTGTCTCTCTCTCTCTCAAACCTTGCTCTGGAGAAAGCAAGCTGCCATGAAGAGGTTCACTAGGCAGGGGACTGATATCTCCAGCCAACAGCCCACATGCGTGAACTTGGAAGTGGATCTCTGAGGCCTGCCAACAGTAATGTGAGTGAGTTTCAAAGTGGATCCACCCTCTGTTGTGCATTAAAATGACACTACTTCTGGCCAACACTTTGATTTCAGCCTTGAGAGAGACTATGAGTCAGAGTACTCAGCTGAGCCACTTCCAGATTCCTGATCCACTAAAACTTTAAGATAAGAAATGTTTGTTGTTTTAAACCATGAAATTTTGGGGTAA
Organism: Equus asinus; assembly: GCF_041296235.1. NCBI lineage: Eukaryota > Metazoa > Chordata > Mammalia > Perissodactyla > Equidae > Equus > Equus asinus. The sequence goes on along the minus strand of NC_091792.1, from coordinate 51,342,981 downwards.
TTTGTTATGAAGCAATAGATAACTCATACATTTATCAGACTGTACCTTTTAAATATATATATAGTTTATTCCCCATCAATGAAGCCTCAATAAAGCTGAAAAGAAATAAAAAATAAGAAAGAAAAGAAGGGAGGGAAGGGAGGAGTGAGGGAGAGATGGAGGGAGAGAGGAAAAGATAAAGAGAGGAAGGGAAACCTGCAGGGAGGGAGGGAGAGAGGATAGAGGAAAGAAAGAAACTTCGAGGCTAGTTGTAAGAACAATCATTTATAATAATGAAGTCCACAGGACCATGGCAAGAATAAGGATGGAAAGGAAGAATATGATATGGATGCTAATGTTCTTTATAAATATGTCATTGTCCAGTTTTTGGAAGGGAAAGTAGAGGTTTATCTAATTGGATTACTCGAGTCTTAAAAAGGAGTGGTTTAGAACAAGATTCAAGTGTAATGTCCTAGAAACAGCACTAGACAGCTGAGAAAATGGCTATTCCCAATTCCTGACACATGATACACTGGAAATAGTGACAGGAAAACTCTCTATTAAAGAGGGCTTCGTGGGAAGACAAAGGTAGGCATTATTTAAGACAAGGACAAAGATAGAGGATTGTGCAAAGTATTGAAGTTGTCAAGGAGCATGGATTCTAATGAACACGGAGGAAATTCTTTGGTGGGAGAATACCAACAGAAAGCTGCATTTAGGGGAAGAACTGCACAGCAACATTTGAATTTGATTATAAGAAGGAGTGTTATCAAGAGAGGCTTGAATTTGGAATAGAGACAAGAAGTGAGAGGATAAAATGTCCAAATGGAACAAAGGCAAAAGCTGTTGTGATTAAGGGTAGAGTGGATGATTTCATAGTAGGGATGAAGAGAACCACCTTTTCCTCTAAAATAGGAATGGCCTGTATATACAAAATAGACTTATATACAAAGACGTTTTGAATCAGTGAGAGGGAACTGAAGACAAGTGGGAATTCAGTTGAGTAACTTAATCTTCTACATGAGTTTTATTCATGTCTATTCCATGATACAGCAGACCCTTTTGATTGCCCCCTCAACACCTGTTCTCCACTTCTTTCTTACAAACAGAATAATAATTTTATTCAGATTTCCAGCCCCAGGGAAGGTAATCTTATCCCCAAACCACAGGTAAATCTGGTTAGTCCAAACCAATTGTGGTTATCCCGTTATCTTGCCAATGGCTGGCTTAGGAATAGGCATATAACCCAGGTTGGGGCAATGAGACCAATATAAATGGAATCCTGGGAGGGGGAGAAAACCTAAGAAAGGTTTTCTCATTCTTAAACTAAGACACAGGAAAGTAACATTACCTCTTCTCCTGTTAAACGTTGTTCTGTCAGGATGTAGTGCAAGAACAAGGACGTCTTATGACCTTGAGAAGGAGCTAACTTAAGGACCCAGCTAACTGGGGATGATGAAATGGAAAACTGGGAAAAAAAAAAATGGATGCTTGCTGACGTTGTTGAACCAATCAATTAACCAAAGGAAACACCTACCTCCCAACATTGGTTACTGAGTTTATTTATTTGTCTTTTAATTTGAAGTTTAAAGACACTTAATTGATTTACAAGGAATGCTAACTGCATGTATGTTAAAAAGTGTGACATGAAAAAGAGTTCCAGCACAGGCTACTATAGCAAAATACTACAGACTGGGTGGTTTAAAGAACAGAAATTTATTTTCTCACAGTTGTGGAGGATAGAAGTCCAAGATGAAGGTGTTGGCACAGTTGCTTTCTTTTGAGGTCTCTTTTCATCTTGTAGATGGCTGTCTTCTTCCAGTGTCTCCACATGGTCTTCCCTCTGTGTGCACACCTGTCTGTGCCCAAATTTCCTCTTCTTACAAGGAAACCAGTCATGTTGGGTTAGAGCCCACCCATATGTCTGCATTGTACCTTAATTGCCTCTTTAAAGGCCATATCTCCAAAAAGAGTCACATTCTGAGATACTGGGGGTTAGGACTTCAACATATGAATTTTGAGGGGACAAAATTCAGCCCATAGCACTTAGTACTTGGCGCTGTGCTAGGCACCAGGGATGGCAGAGTAATTAAGACAGTCGTGGTCCATGTTATCATGGCACTTACATTATAGCACCCAAAACAGCAATTAAACATGATTATTTACTTACAAGCACAACTTGGAGAATAAAAAGTATGACAGTATGTAACGAGTCCAGCACTGCACTCAATCTAGTCTGGTGATTCTCAACTGGAAGGAATCTTGCCTCCCAGGGGACATATGGCAGTGTCTGAAGATATTTTTATTGTCACAACTTAAGAGTGCTACTGGCATCTCGGGAAGCTACTACATATCCTACAAGGCGCAGGGCAGCCCCTACAACAAACAAACAATTATCTGGTCCAAAATGTCATAGTTGAGAAACCCTGACCTAGCCTACAGAATCATAGAAAGATCCCTTAAACTGACCTCGGAAGGGTTTGTAGTAATTTACTGAGGGAGGCAGAGTAGAAACAGAATTCTAGGAAGAGATAACTGCAGGTGTGGAAGACTTGAGTTAGCAAGGACTGCAGCACACGTGAGAAACCGAAAGAAGGCCACCTATGGAGCAAAAGTGAGGGGATACTGAAATATGACGAGGTGCGTTAGACCAGCAGGAGGCAGCTCATGCAAACCCTGGAGACCAGTTCTAGGAGTTTGGTCTTTATTTTGAACCTTACTGAAAAGTGATGGTGAAACAAGAGGTGTGAAGAATCAAGGAGGTCAACCCTCACTCCTTTAGTGATTTGGTGATTTTGCGAGGTGGGGGGGAGTTTTTTATGGTGATTCCCCAGAAGCTGTTATGAAAAAGTATGCCACGTGTGACAAGCCAGGTTAGTTACGGAAAGAAGAAAAACTTGAGGTATGCAAGGTCAGGGAGGTAGGAAATACTATTTTGTGTTTGGAGAATCTAATAATTCTATAGGTCTACAACAAAGAGCAACGAAGGACTGGTGAGGGAAGAAGCAGAATCATGAAAGGCTAAATGTTTAGTTTGGGTAAATCAACTGAATTTTTAAAGGGATAAATTCCTGGACATTGTGCTGAAAGATTCAAATTCTCAAATCTGGGTTTAGGTCAAGAAATTTTCACTTCTAAAAAAATCTTGATTTTAATAAAGGGATGGGGCAATACTTTGGAGACTCTAAAAGAAAGTAACATGAGCTGATTTTCACTGTAGAAACTGTCTGGTGGCAATGTGAAGATTGACTGAAGGCGGGGGGAGGGGGGTGATATTGGAGACAGAAAGACCAGATAGGAGACCATTATAAAGGATCAGGTGGTCAAGATAACCTAAACTCTACAACAACAATGAAGATAAATAGGGCTGGGTAGTCCTTAAGAGGTATAACTGACAGACCTGAAACACTGATTGAATGTAGCCAGGAGTAACTCCCAGGTTTCCAACTCAGGTCACTGGGTAATGGTGGTACCATTAGTTAGAATGGAAATCCAAGGCAGGGAACAGGTGTTGAGGGTAGATGAAAGGTGATAAGGAATGCATTCACATGTTGCTTGAGAGTGCCTTAGGGCACTTGATACTCTCCTTAGTCCAGTAAGTGGTTAGAGACGGAGACTAGTGCTCAGGACAGAAGTCTAGATGTTTGACGTTGAGTTGGGGTCATTTGTGTATGTCTGATTATACAAGCCCTGGGAGTGGTGAGATTGCTCAGGAGGAGTATGGAGAATGAGAAAAGGAGAAAGACAAAATGGAGTCCACCGACAATTAGAAACTGAGCACAGGTAGAGTCAGAGAACAGTGAAAAGTGACAGTCAAGCAAAGGACAAATGAAAAAAAGACTGGGAAACCAGGGCAGGAGGAATTTTCATGACTTGCCACTTCGAATATGCTGATATATGGGAGGGGACAGGAAGCAACCTACGAAACACTACAATTGTAATTTTATAAATTTTCATATGTACATAATTATAAATAATAGTTACACCTATATAGCCCTTACTATATGCCAGTAATTAATCTTTATTAAAAATGCCAGTTTTTAATTTTCACAAAACCCTATGAAATAAGTACTATCAATGTTGCTGTTTTATTGATGAGGAAACCGAGGCACACAGAGGTTAAGTAACTTGCCCAACTTCATACACTAGGGCCATGCAGTCTGACTCCAATGTCCATACTCTTAACCTTTATGCTATAACTCCTTTATTCCTCTTATAGAACTTATCATACTAAAAAGGATTTACGTTTTTACGTTTTCTTCCATAACAGCACATGCACAGGACCTCACACTTTGTAAGTGCACAGCAGAGATTTGTTGAGTTGACTTCTCTGTCTAGCTAAAACCATTAAACCAAAGGGAGCCGCTCATAAAAGAACAAAGGAGACAACCACTCTTAAATCCATGCATAGATGTTTCTGACCAGGAAAAGTTCTGGCAAAAAGGAAAGGAAAGAGAAAAGAAGGGTATGTGGTGGGAGGGGAGGGCAACAGGGAAGGGAAGGGAAAATGACATCTCAAAGCAAACAGCTAAAGTAAATATACATTTTTCAGTTTTTAGCGATAGCTGCTTAGGCTCTGAGTTTTTGTGTGTGTGTTGTTTTGTTTTGTTTTTTTGACTCTGCCTTTAATTTATTTTGGAATATTTAAAAATCCTTCTTTTCTCTCAGGACCACTCTTTTCATTTTGTACCAAATAGGAGATCAACTACCTATCCATCAATAAATTCTTAGTGATTCTTGGGGTAAAAGCATTCACTAACCACAAAGGAATATTTGATTGGTATGCTTGTAGGCCTTTACTAAAGGAACACACAAAAAATCTAAAGCTGTAAATTTGCTGGGCAGAAAAGGAGCAATGTATTTATATGAAAAACTTCTTAGCCAGTAAATCATTCCAGACAAGCTAAGGATTCCTCAGTTTCCATGTGAGATAGTGTTCACTAGTGAAGATGTTCTTCCATCGTAATAAAAAATTCAAAACCACCTTATTACCCAAATAGCATTATTTATATTATTTGCCTCTTTTGGGCATCTAAGACTTGGACCTTTGTCTTCATAGTTCTACCTGGTTGGCCTAAATACTAAACACATCAATATGAAAAGAAATGTCAACTGACGCATCAAACGCTAGAATATGTTGGGAGTGTTCAGTAACTGTTCTCTTACCAAAACTATAGGGGAAAAATAGGTTCCTTAGTAATTCTGATCATAATCTGACCTGGTTAAGCAGGTGTTGCACAGAGGGTTGGAAGAGTTTGTGGAGGTATTTTTTTCCAGCTGCCCAACATCCTGGAAGGAGGTTTTGTTTTCTGTACCTGGGGGAACTAAAGAAGAGATCTTCTGTCTTCCTTGAAAGTCAGATTCATTGCTTATTAACCTTGCTTTTTATTCATTTAAAGATACTCATTCTTCTTCTTTATGTCCATCCCTGTGCTCACTGATGCACAGTACATTTCTCCTCTTCTAGTCTCACTCCCTGAGTGAGCTCATGCAGACCCGCTCATTTGAACATCATTCTCTCGCTCACTCTCTGACTGAAGCCATGACCTCTCTCTTGAGCTTTAGAATTGTATGCACACTATTTGATATTTCTTCTTGGGTATCTAATAAGCATCTCAAACTGAATATCTTTGAAAGAGAGTTTTCCTGCTTCCATCCTAGAGGAAATGCTCCTTTTCAGCCTCAGTATCATAGCCCCAGTTGTCAGCCAGGGGCTTGACCAAAAAGTTTAAGAATAATATTTGATTCTCTCTTTTTGCTCACTCCCACACCCAGTTCATTAGCAATTTCTCTTAATTGCATTCTAAAATGTATTCCACATCTCTCCAGTTCTCACACCTCCTACTGTTGCTCATGTTCCTCAGCCCCAACTATAACCCATTCTGTACAGAGCATCTAGAATGAGTTAAAAGAAAAAAAATAAGAAATCAAATCTTGCCACTCATCCTCTTTCCAATCAATAATAAAATCCGAAATCCTTATTCTAATCTCTATAGCAAGCATTTAAGTCACTAACCACCACTTTCTATTTCCTGCTAACTCCCTCTAGTTCTCAGCTCTGCAAAATTTTTGACCCATCGTGGTCTACAATCCACGTGTCCTAACGTCTTTCACTGTGTTTCACCTCCGTCATCTCCTCATTCACTTCTTTGGACAGCTTGAAATCTATGATCAATAATTATAGTCAGTCCTTTGCAGACACTTTCAAATCCCTTCTTCCTCTCTTGCTACTTCATACTTATTTGGCAAACTTCTACTCTTGGTTATATCCAACTAAATTGTTTACCACGTCTGCATCCACACAAATGAATAGGGCCAGAGGAAAGCACAGAGGAAACTGATGGTTCCTCTAGCATCAAGGAGACCATTAGTGCTGCCTGGCAAACTTTCATATGTTTCTCTGGCCCATTCCATTTCCCACTCCTCTGATCTCTCAAATAAGAACCGGGCTTCCTGTTTCTCTGAGAAACAGAAAATAATCTTCATAAGCTTTCACCATTATATCCACCAAGCTACCTGCATCTATGCCCGTATGTTCTGCATTCTCTTGTAACTTTGGATAAACTGTTCATTATCCTAGCAAAGCCCACGCACTCCATCTATGCACTAAATTCCATTTTCTCTCATGTACTCGAAAATTCTACTTCATGACTCTCCCACTTCTTCTCAGTACCATCAAATTTTCCTTCTGTAATGGATCTTTTCCAATAGCACATAAACATGCTGTTATTTCTCTCATTTTAAATTAAAAATCTTGTGCTATCTCACATAATCCTATAGCTATTGCTCCATTTCTCACCTTCCTTTTACAACAAAATACTTCAAAAAGAGTTTACTGTCTTTAATATTCCTCTTTTCATTCTTTGCACCCACTTTAATCATCCTTTTTAACTACTAAGTAGGAAAAACACACTCCTCCTGTATGTCTCCTTTACTCTCACACTACCACCTAATTCACATTGACACCAACTGTGTAGGTTTTATTGCCCCACCAAGCAATGCTGTGACACCAGCTGGTGTCCTACAATTTAACTCAATTCTGACACTACCTACCTGGGGATCACAGATCCCACAGCTTAAGGGCTCCGTCCCACAAGAGTGACCCCCCCAACTTCAGATGCCAATGGCAAGTGCCAGGTTGTCACCTGCACTTCTGATGACTCACTATAAATCTGGGTACCCATAACCCCGTCCTTGCATTCTATCCTTTGCTAGAACAGCTCACAGGACTCAAGAAAATACTTACTTACATTTACCAATTTATTAGCAAATATGGTAAAGGATACAGATGAAGAGCCAGAAGAAGAGGCACATAGGGCAAGGTCTGGAAGGGTCCCAAGTGCAGAAGCTGCTGTCCCCATGGAGTTGGGGTGCACCACCCTTCCAGCATTTAGATGTTTTCACCAACCTAGAAGCTTTCCAAACCCTGTACTATGGGGATTTTTACGGACGCTTCATCACATAGGCATGATCAATCACTTACTCTACTTTTAGCTCCTCTTCCCTTCCTGGAGGATGTGAGATGGGGTTGAAAGTTCCAAGCTTCTAACCATGTTTTGTTCTTTCTTGTGACTGTCCCCCATCCAGAGGCTATTCAGGAGCCCAGAGTCACCTCATTAGAACAAAAGACACTCCTATCACCCAGGAAATTCCAAGGGAATTAGGGGTTCTGTGTTAGGAACCAGGGTCAAAGACCAAATATTAGAACAAAGGGTGTTCCTAGTACTTTTATAACTTAGGAATAACAAAGGTTTTAGGAATTCTGTGCCGGAACCAGAGGCAGAATCCCATAAATCTATTTTCTATTATTTCACAACTACCATTCCCACAAAACTGCTCTTACCTAGTTCCCAGTTTCCCTCCAAGTTGTTAAATCCCAGTGCTCAACTCTCAGCTGTCTTTTACCTGACTTGCAGCAGCATTTGAGACAGTTCTTTACTCCTTCCCCCTCATTAACATTTTATCCATCTAATGTCTGGCAAACCACACTCACTTGCTTTTCCTCATCTCACGGGTCATTCTCACACTCCATTGCTGGTTCCTCCTTTTCTCCCCAATCTATTAATATTGCTGTACCCTGGGGTTGACTCCTCAGACCATTTCTCTTCTCTTTCTACATTCACCCCTTTGATGATCTCACCCAGCTTCGTGGCTTTGTAGATCATCTATATGCTAATAATTCCCAAATTTATAACTCTAGCTTGGATGTCTCCTCTAAACCCCAGATTCACGCACCCAAACACCTACTTGATAACTTTGCCTAAGTGTCTAATAGGTATTTAAAACTTAAAATGCCCAAACCTGAGCTCTTGATCTTCCTCTCAAACCTTCTCCACCTAAAGTTTTCCCCATTTCGGTACATATCAACTCCATCCTTCCAGAAGCCTGGGCTGAAATCCTTCTTTCTCTGATACCACACATTCCACCTGTCAGCACACTGTGCTGCTACCACCTGAGTACCAACACCTGAGTACTGAGTGCCTAGTTTCTCTACAAACTACTATCATCTCTTGAATAGATTATTGCAAGAGCCTCTTAGCAGATCTCCTTGCCCTTATCCTTGCACTTATAATTGTCATTCCATTAATTTAGGCTGAGATTCATTTTCACAGCCAATCAAAGGCAAATTACAGACACAGACTTGTACTTCATGAAAATGAACTGTGATTCACACCATCACAAATTTCTCCAGACTTTATTTGGGAAATAGCTAAAGATATCTAAAGATGTGTCCCAAATATATTCCAACACCCTTACCTCCCTTCACCCACCCCCAGATTGATGACATTGATTTTTGCTTTTTAGCAGGCAGGCAGCAATAGATAATGTTGCTGACACCTCAACTGAGATGTGCTGCAAACCCCCTTGGCGAGGACCAGGGCTGGTTCTTTCTCTTCTCATCAGATCCTCTCCGTCCCTGCTTCACACTTGGCCCCTGTTCCCGAACAGTTGGCGAACACTGAGCCACTCTTGAGTACAATTGTCCAGACAAATACCTTCCATCTTATGGAAGAAAAAACTTTTAAAATAATGGGGATTCCTGTAGTCTGGAATAGATAACAGTCATTTTGTAGGTGCTTTACTCCTCATCGCAGCATATGTATATGTGCTGAGCTTTGGGAGAAAATTCGCTGCCTAAATTCTTTGTTCAATTGACCCAAGAAGACTGAGAGTTTGCTGTTGCCTCCCTTTCTTTGATTGGAGCATTGGGCCTTTCCTGGACTTATTTTAAATGTAAATATTTCTGAAAGAAGTAAAATATGTTTAGTATCACTTTACTGCTGACCAGTTTATCAGATGTTTTCACAGGACAGAATGCGTAGAGGCAGCATCAGGACACCTTAAGAGAGAGAAGTTTGCAACTGAAAAAATTTGGAAGTATTGGCCCAGAAAAGGGAAATTAGGAGGAAAAAAATTAATCTGGTCTTCCTCCAGAGCCCCCACCACTGGTTAATGGAAAGAAGGAAGAAAAATCCACTATAGTTTAAACTTAGACCAACCTAATAACTTTTTTTTTTTGAGGAAGATTGGGCCTGAGCTAACATCTATGCCCATCATCCTCTACTTTATATGTGGGACGCCTGCCACAACATGGCTTGACAAGCGGTGCGTAGGTCCGCACGCGGGATCCGAACCAGCGAACCCTGGGCCTCTGAAGCCAGAAGGTGTGAACTTAACAGCTGTGCTACTGGGCCAGCCCCCCTCATAATTTTAACAGACCCCTTGGTAGTGCTCATTGCCTCTTAGGAAAACACACACTCATACACAGACTCCCAAGTAGCCAATGTCTGAGTGTATGAACAGCAGGGGTATGGCTCACATGACCTCATGGTGGGGGAAGGATTGGAGTCTTTGGGCATTAGTGTCCTCTTGTTTCTGTGGTCTCTACAGCAGTGTTGCTGGACACTGCTGGCTTCTAGTCATGGCAATCATGAGATCCACTCTTTTTGTTCATGAAATGCTCCTGAAGAGCTCCTGCATGAAGACACTTCTTGATTCTCACTGATTCATCAGGCCTCTCTAAAGGCTGTCTGAGACTTGCATTCAGACCAGGCCAAGGCCATCTGCTCTGCAGTCCCAGCTCAGAGCTACCTCATCCAGAAAGAGCAGTGCCCCTAGAAAGCTCCCCATGCACCCCTTCAGCTACTTCTAAGACCCACTATGTCACTCAAGAACCATGTTGTAGGCGGATATCCCACAAGAAGCGGTCACTTTTCCAGCATCCTGGTGTAAGATGACTGCAGCAGCTCATTTTCCCTGGCATTTCTCATAACATGCTAAACTTGGGTAGGAAAATGAGGGCACACAAACCTGCAAACTGTTCCTTCTTCCCTCCCTTCTCTCCCTGACGTTCACCCAACCCAGGCCAGGAAGGGATGGACTTTCCCCTCTGTTACGTGCTCCTCTGGTTGAATCCAACCTCCTGGCCCATAGGCGTATTTTCTGTACACAGTTGAACTCTATGAACCAATTCTTCAAGGATTGGATGTTGATATTCTAAAAGGAGAAAAATAAAGAAGTTCAGGAAAGCTTGTCAAGAAAACAATCTGATCGGAAAGGAAATTGTCTTACTGCATAATGCTATTTTGCATGTGAAAAGCTTCACAATTTCACATTCATTCTATTTATATTTCTACCATAATAAATCATAATCTCCCCTTAAGTGAATAGATATCTGAAGACAAATAGGCTAGAAATCATGTACTAAGAATTTAAAAAAGTAAAGCTCATTAATAATTTTCAAAATTATTTCAAAAGTAAATAGAACTGCAGAGAGAAGGCAAAGAAATTACCTAATGGATATGCCTTAATAAATATATCTTCTTGACTAAGATAAAAGTTTTAGGGAACAAAAAAAATCATGTAATATTTTTATGGAAATATAACGAACCCAAAGATTTTCTTTTTGAGTCTTCCAATAGTTATTTAAATTTCAACAAGTTAAAAGTTTCACGTAACTTTTATGCCCTGTATTCAACACTTCTTTTTTCTAATAATAGCTTGAATCTCAGGTTCTTTTTCAAATTTTTCCTGGCCCTTTCCCTGCCCATCATGCCCACTTAAAGATTATTGTTCCATCTCTAAGAACTGTCCCACAATCCCATTTCAGATACACAGGACCTGAAAAGTAGGTATCAGTTGTCAGTTTCCATCCCCAGCTCAATGCTTCCCAGGACTAAGCTACTCTATTGAACTATTGGCTCCTTGCCTAAAGACCTAGGGGGTAATCTGGATGCTTTGTACTTCTCCACTGTGCAAAGGGCATATTGATGCCTTGAATTCTAGAAACTTATTTGGGTTCCCTGACGTCAAGGGAATTAACTCAACCAACTTTGTGGAGGTCACAGAAGCCTGATCACTCCCTATGGAACATTAGAAAAGACTTCAAGCATGTTAACCTCTATTTGCCCAGGCCCTATCAGCAGTTTACTTTACTCTCACTGAAATTGTCTAAGGATTCACAGTTGGCTCTAAAGAGAAAAGATTCTATATAAATATTCACGTTGTTTTTTCTATTTCCTTCTTCTAAGTACATTGGCAAGGACAGGATTTCACGGAGGAAACACTTAATGATAATATTTGGAGGAAACCTGCTGACTTTGTAAAACACAGTTGGCCAAAATTCAGGTCAGAAATACCCAGGGAAGTAAAAGACTCCTAGAGTTACGGAGATGAGGTTTCTGCAGGCAATGAAGCCCTCTGTAAAGGACAAGGGATAATTATGCTTACAAAGGAAAAGATGGGAACATCAGCAAGGCTGTAAGCAGCCCATGAGGATGGTGCACAGGTGTGCCAAAAAGTAGCTGAAGTATGATTCTGCAATGAGTGAAGGGAATAAGCATCCTTAGATTGAATAACAGGAAGAGAAGGAGAAGGAAAAAGAGAAGGAGAAGAAGGAGATGAAAATGAAGCAAGAAGAGATAATAGCTATGGAGGAAGGAATTCAGCAAAAGAAGATCCCTCTCTGTAGTTGAGAGAATAATTCTCCGAGATGCCAATTGAGAGAATTCTACAAGAAAATCCTTTACTAAAGGACTTTTGAGAGTGTTCTTGCTGTAGTCATTAATACTATTGATAATTATAAACTGCTGAGGCCATGGAATAAAAACATCACTTCTTTTGTTTCCTAAGGGCATAAGTACTACAGAGGATGTTCATTTATTTCCTCCTAAAGGAATATGAAGAGAAATGTGTTTTGGGCCTATTAAACTCACCAGAGAACAATTTCCAATTAGCTAATATTGTAATAAACGGAAGGACATGTTAGATATTTAGTCTATTAGGCTTTTAAAGCCAGAAGTTATCTTAAATGTTCTTACGGGTTAAGAAACAAAGGCTAAATGACAACCCAAGGTCATGTCTAGTTAAGTAGAGAGATGAAATTTTAATATCCAATTATTGTGAGTTGTGATAAGGGTCCATTTCCAAGATCGTTATGGAGGGTAAATGGAAGAAAAGCCCATTATCTTCTCAGCTCCATCTGCACGTGGTGCCAGGCACTGGGTCAAGGACTGGGGATGTTGAGCTGGCTCCTCCTGGAGTTCATGAGCCGAGGGAGAGGACAGGCATGAGACAAGCACTTATAAATAACCCAAAGCTATGAAGACACACACATGATGATAGGAGAGCATATAGCTGGCCTATCCTGGGGGTGTTGGAGGGTAATTATAAAGGAATGGGTAACCCAAAGGCAAAGAGGTACCTTAGGAATAGGAATTCAGTCTATAAATATCAAAGCTTTGCCCACAACTAAACAGAAATTGTTTTTGCCTCCCCAGTTCTTCAGAAAAGTCTGAGCAGGAGAAGGGGGAGTGGCCTTTGGGTTCAGAATGTCCCTGCCTGGACCCGGCAGATCTGTGATCTAGCATTTTAAACTGGCACAGAGCCCAGGCTTACAGCTGACAGGTGTGTGTCCAGAAGGGCAAAAGGAAAGCCTGTTCTGCATGATATTTTACATGCTTCACTCCTAAAACTCTTCCCTAACACAGATTTCAGATATAAAATCACTGCTTCCACTAACTCCTTGCCAGGAGAATTAATTATGCTAGTAAGTGCTGGTCACATAGCCAGGATATGATCTCAGAAGCTTCTGAAAATCAGAGACATTCTCTAAAGCCCTCCCTGAACCATTAGAGAGTTTCATCTTCAATAATTTTGCTAGTGAGCATTGAGGGTTTGCTAAGTGGCCTGGTCTTGGGCCTGTTCTACTTAGTCGCAATAGGCCATGGAGGAGATGGGCCTAAATAATGAAAGAATGTGCCTTTATTCTTCTGAAGATGTGTCAAGAGCCTTAGGTACATGATATAGTTGAACTAGAGGAGCCAGGACAGAAATTACCATTAAACATGAGGTTCCCAAGCTTCTCTTAGTTTAGTATGTAGGACAAGGAAGTTTTTTCTCCCTGGCTTAGTTCTGAGATATAGATCTAGATGTAGATATCATATCATCAAACATTCTTTAATAGAGGATAAAGTGATAGGGACTCCCAGTTAGAGCTGGAAGGAAGCAATGATGCAATGATGTGTTCTAGCAAGTAACACAGTCAATGCTTCCTAAGTAAAAAGTGGAAAGGAGGGAATATTGTTCTTCACGGAGCTCTATCAGGCAACACTGTGAAAGAGCATCTGATGATTTCATTCCTGGTAATTCTAGCTAATACAGAGCACTCCCCTCGGTAGGACTGAGGTGTCCATTATGTAGGGGAAGGCAGGACTCAGAACTAAAAGAGAAATGTTCATTGTTAGATTTACAAAACATACTCAAAAGTTCAATTTAGAGACAAGGTTCCACTTGGGAGAGCTAAGCTTTGTTCCAAAAAGCAAGAATTTGTGTAACCCGAGGAGCCAAGGTGAAGGACTGGAACATAGAGATTATAAAAGTTAACCAGAGCACATGGGAGAATGCTGGATAAGACAAAATAGTATTTCACCACACCCCTGGGAGAAGAAAAAGTCCTTCTTGGATTAAGGAAAGATGCTGGAAAAGAGTTAGAAAGGGTCAAGATATTAATACAGGGGCTATTCCTTTCCTCCAATTTAGGATCAAAGTTTCCAAAAGAGGATGGAGATAGCAAGATGTCTTTGTGATTCTCTTGCCAGAAAATTTGAGAGGAGACTGCCCTGCCTAACTCCACAGGCAGAGGGTAGGCTCAGAAAGGAGACAGTAGAGGAATTAGGGAAAAATCTTAATTAGCCCCCAAATCGGACAGAGCTTCCGACAGAGCATGTTACCATTATCCTATTACTGTTCTGTCTTGTCTTCATCTGCCCTGCTCTTACATGTTGGTTATTGGAGGGAACACTTATCCAGGCCCTACGTTTTCACGGAAAGGAACTGCACCTGGAACGATGCTTCCAGTTCCTCTCCAGCCCCTCCTCACTCTTCCCGTGGGAAGAAGTATGGCTTATTTTATTGCTGAGCTTGGGAGAGGGACAAAGCTCTGTGACCTCTGGCCTTTCTCTCCAGAAAGTCTGCATCTGGGGCAACTTAGATGACGTAGCGGTGACCTGTGAGGGAGTGGGAGGTGAGGGATATATATGAACATATATATATCTGAGACTTGGGAGCCAGAAGCAGGCCCATCATTACCATGATAATAATTAGCATTTTGCCTACACTGGGTCATTTAAAACTTGACATTGTTCTCTCTTAAGGGGTCTTCATACTCAGAAGCAAGCTGTTTTTGTAAACACACTTGTGGTTGAGCACTATTGCTTGTATATGAGGGCTATTGCAGTTAGATAGTATTGGCTAGTGAATGAACATTTAATGATACTACATATTTAATGACAAACTAAATGGTATCTAATAAAACTAAGTGCTCTGTTGTATTTACTTGGGAGCAGAGAGTAGTAGAGACCACATAAAACGGGTGAATAAGCAGTATTTCACTCTGATTTTATTACTACAGCCATCAGCGCTTTTCCAAGCACATTCTTGAAAGCCTAGATTGTACACTGTTGCTAGTTTTCTATATAGCCAGTAGCATCTACAGTCTGTTCATTAAAATCTGGCAGGTAAGAGAAATTGCAGGAATTTCTAAATTTACAGATATCCGTATCAAAACTCTTCAGAGACACAGGATGCTGTAAATTACAAATGCTTACAAGATCATTTTTGCTTGTTCTGGGCGACCAGAGCTGCTGTGGTTTTCTTAACTTGTCTGTCAAGAAACAATTAAGGAGATATATACCATCTTGAAATTTCCAAGTGAGACTAGGAAAGAAAGTGCAGACAGATGGTCCAGGTACACATCTTAAAGAGCAGCACATGCTGCATCGCAATGCAGGAAACTATTAGCTGACTGAGTATAATTTGGAGCTGTGTTTTCCAGAAGTCAAAAGATTTCAACATGTTTGCCCTAGCACACAGTCCAATGCGAAGATGTCTAGATCTTGCACTGAAGCCCTGTAATTTAAGCTGCAGGGCTCTTCAAAACAGATATTTCACAAAAGTAATAGGAACATCTGACTGATTTCCCAATTTTTCACAGAGAAAGATCCAAGAAATCTAGTTCATGAGGTGATGTATTTACTAACATCTCCGACTGACAATGACAGTAAAGATGAGACTCAGAGAGTCTCCAACTCTAGTTCAAAGGTTCATGATTCATAGCATCCTTCTCATATCACTGCAAGGAACCATGTAGAATGTATATATTAGCCCTATTATAGAAGGACTAGGGTTAGAAATGTTACTTAATTCTTTAAGGCAAAGGCAAGACCCATATCCTGATCTCTTGATATCTAAGCCTCAACTCACATTCTCACATTGGTTGTACAAAATGCAATGTAAATATCAGGGTTATACAATTAATTTGATCTTCATAGGCAACCAAATTAGATATTCATTTACTTGAATGTCTATTTAATACCATCCAGGTCAAATTGAGTGTTAGAGGCTATGTGTACCCAGAAGAAACCACTGTCCTCAGACTTGATAAAAAACAAACCTAAAACATAGGAAATTGATTGATTCAAGAGCTTAACGTGTTTACTTTAATGCTCCCATTAACTTATTCTCCACGTTGAAATCTTAGGATAAACAGTTGTTTTGTCTTGATTTTTCTTTATACTTTGAAGCTTATCCTATCAATGATATAGAAATCACAGCATGGAGTGGAGGATCTATAGTGAAATTCTTGGCTGTACTTTATCCTGACCATGTGACTCCCTCCTTGGCCTCATGCCACGTGCTCTTCTATTTGTTGTTCTCCTCCTCAGCCTTCTCTGAATGTTATGTCTCAAAAGACCAGTTTCTGAACCATACCGCCTGAATTCAAATCCTGGACCTACCGCTTACTTGTGTTTTCATTTCTTTACCTATACCTCATGCTTGTCGTAAGGATTAAAGACATCAATGATTATAAGGGACTTGGAACCATGCCTGGCACATAGTAAATACTCAATATATGTCAGCAATTTTCATCATAGTCAGCAGCATCATCACCATCATCATATTACTGTTTCATAGTCTCTTCCTCTGCCCTCCTGTCAAATGTAGGTTATTAGGAGATCATTTATTCTGGCCTCAAGTTTCCATGGGAAGGAATGTCACCTAGAGAAACAGTTTCTTTCCAGTCTTTCCTCACTAGGGACCTTCTTTTTTTCTAATTTGCCTGCATGCCGACAGCCTGTACCCTGATTCACTCTCCTTCCCAAAGCCACGGGCAAGGAAGCAAATCTAACTACTGGGTGAAATTCCAACAATGCCTTTTGGCCTCGAAATAGAGACATGTTCTCCAATCAGCTTCATCAGTAATCAAGTCAATATTCCCATCTCTAACTGACTGACTCCTGTGGCCAGCTCCACATTGGTTTTAAACTCTGCAGGGGAAGAAGAATGTGATACATTGATCATCTAAAGCCTCAGCATTAGCATGACCCAAATTTTGTGCTTTCTCCTGCAACCTCAATCCACTCCTTCAAATTCCCATCTCTCCTAATGACAAAACTGCATATCCACTTTGGGGACAGATCTGCCTAGCACTTCAAATGCTGTCTAAAACGGAATTCATATCTTTGCCCTGACTGTGATCCACCTTATTCCCAATCTTAATAACTTTGTCATTCACCTTGTCTCCCAAGCCAAAACCCCAGAAGTTTTCATTGAAACCTCTCTTCTACTTACCTCACATGTTCAATTCTATCTCCCTTATATATAATCCATATTTTTCCTCTCTTCCTCATTTACCCTTCCATGCCCTTAATTTGGACTCTCTTCAGATCTTATACATAACAATCTCCTAGATTTTCACCCTGCCACCAATCTTTCACCCTCCTCTCTATTTTCCAACTGGTATTAGGGTGATCTTTCTAAAGCAACAACAACAAAATACCAATGTCACATCCTCCCTGAATAAAGTCTGAACTCCTCAGGGTAATGGCTTCTATTATTTGGTCCTGCCTAACTCTCTTGCTGGATTCCTCATGACTAATCTCCTCCACTGACATGCCCTATGGCTTAGCCATACTGCACCGTTTCAAGAATGTTGAGATTTATTCACATGACTCATGGAAGTTTAAGCAGAAAAATAATATATGTGATCAGGATAAAATTAATTTTCCCATCACCAAAAATTCCATCCAACCTGATGTGAATAAAGGTTGTTGAGTACTTCAAAAACACATTCAAATTATGGTATTTTAAAGGTTAACACTGCAAGATGTGAAAAAAGGGAAGCTTTGGACACTGTTGGTGGGAATGTAAATTGGTGCAACTACTATGAAAAATGGTATAAAGTTCCCTCAAAAAATTTAAAAGTAGAACTTCCATATAATCCAGGAAGTCTACTTCTGGGTATTTACCAGAAGGAAACTAAAACACTAACTTGAAAAGATATAGGCACCCTCATGTTCATTGCAGTGTTATTCACAATAGCCAAGACATGGAAGCAACCTAAGCGTCCATTAAGGAGGTATGGATAAAGAAGATGTGGTATATACGTATATAATGGAATATTATTCAGGCATTAAAAAAAGGAAATCTTGCCATTTGTAACAACATGGATTGACCTTGAGGGCATATGCTACGTGAAATAAGCCAGAGAAACGCGAGTATAGTATGATCTCACTTATCTGTAGAATCTTTAAAAAAAAAAAAAAGCAAAAAACAAACTTATAGATACAGAAAACAGATTGGTAGTTGCCAGAGACAGGGGATGAGGGTAAGCAAAATGAGTGAAGGGGGGTCGAAAGGCACAAACTTTCAGTTATAAAATAAGTCATAGGATGTAATGTACTGCAAGGTGACTATAGTTAATAATACTGTATTGTATATTTGAAAGTTGCTAAGAGAATAGATCTTAATAGTTCTCATCACAAGAAAATATTTCAGATTATGTGTGGTGATGGATGTTAATTAGACTTATTGTGGTGATTATTTCACAATATACACAAATATCAAATCATTATGCTGTACATCTGAAACTAAGATAATGCTATAATGATATATATTATATGTTATAGTATACAATTATATAACTATATGTTATATGTCTCAATTTAAAAATAAATAAAAGTAACAGTGGTCAAATCAAAAGATCATGCTTTCCTTTATGTCACATCAATGTTAACTTCTCTTGTCAGTGAAAAGAAATCCAACAAATTACCTCTCAAGTCTCATGTGACACTCTCCTCAACATGGTGCTCACTAGGCTCCAAACATAGTCTCTCAGGCCTCTAGGCATGACATGGCTATGCCCATTCCCTGAAATTTTCTTCACCTTCCTTGTCCTCTTAACCTTCTGATCTCAGATTAGACACCGCTTCCTCCAAAGACTCTTCCCTAATCTCTTCCACCCCCAACCATAATTCTCACAGCACCCTTTACTTGGCTTTCCTAGCACCCTTAATGCCCACTGTTGTAATTGCCCCTTTATTTTGCCTGCATGCCCCTCCAAACTCATTTCAGTCAGGTACCATGTCTTATTGACCAGTGAATAACCAGCTCTTTTCATCATGTTTGCACATGGCAGGTGTTCAATAACTGCCTGTCAAATAAATTAATGGATAAACTGCTTACCTTATACTAGACATTATGATACCTACTAAAGATAGAAGAATGAGAGTAAAGGGACACAAAACAGATGAAAAGGTACTGTACTGACTTTAAGAGGCCAAATATATTTTAGGGAACAAAATTAAGTGGACCAGACCAGTTATTCTAATGGTTTCCCCCCACATTTGAATAATAAATATCAATAATAATTTTTCAAATGCATTTTAGTGCAGAAAAGAAATATGAAGAATTACATTTATTGATAACAGGGAATTCAAAGCAAAGTCAATAATTGTGTTTTTGACAGCTTATCTCAGAATTATTTATTGCCTTTACTGACTCATAATCAGGAAAAACTGACCATCTCCCTCAGCAACTGCAGCTGTCACTGCGTGTATTATATGAGAGAGTACACACTTGCCAAAGCTTGTTTTATATGCAATAGGTTTACATTTCATTAACTTGGACATAGCTGTTGATAATTTTTCCTGTGCTCTTAAAATTTCACTCTTACAAATACCCATAAATAATGTCACTCTGTCTTGGAACATGGACTTGTGAAACAGGTCATCGTGAAGCTAATCATAGATCATGCTGCTGTCACTGATTTCAGGTTTCAATTCTTAACAGCTTGATAAAGCTATGGCTTGAGGCTACCACTGGTTTAGTACATTTCTAGAGCAATGGCCCTGATTTTATCCACACTAAAAAGTCAGCTTTGAGTCATTTCACTTTTTGAAAAGAACATGATGAGTATTTTCCACCAAAACTTAATTAATCATATTTTTAATCAGGGCCTTGTTACAACATGCATGCCAGACTGTTCTAGGAAAAACAGTAGGTTAGTCAGCTGCTAATAAAGCTCAACTGGTAAACTGTTCAGTTTACTTCTTCCTGCATGGACATTACAGTTAGACATCTCTGGGTCCTTAGACATGACTCAGAGGCTGCCAATGTCCTGTAGACACATTCATAGACAACTTACCAAGGACCATTGAGACTCTTTTTTTTTTTGACCTATGTCTCTAACAAGCTGTAGGAGTTGGAGGAAATCAGTTGCATAGCTGTTGTACCTGATGACAGCATGATTGCACTGTGCTGGTTGGAAGCCAGGAAAGAGGAGATCTACCACGGTCTCCCAGACATGTGGTCCCTTGAGGCTTGTGCCTGGACTCGCAACCAACCTATTAATTCATCATGTTCAACATAACTGTTTAGGTTTTAAGTGTACTAAACATAACTAGCTCAGAGAAAAGAAGTCCAAACAAAGTCTAAATGTTGCTGACAATTTTTTCTTGCTAAGCATGTCTCCAACTTTTTAGGATTGCCAGGTGATTTTCTATCTTTTCAAAGCCTTGAGTCAAGGCAATATATCTTCTACAAAGACAAGACTAACGTTCCACAACTTCAATAATCTATAATGCTATCTATAATGAGATAGCAAAGAAAGAAGAAAATGGGAAGATTCTGAATATTTATCAGACTAACACGATCTATAAATTTAAAATGCACATATAAAGCTTATGATAATTAATAATCTCCTTTAAGGAAATTATTAGAGAACTCATGGGGTAAACCACTGTATGACAGACTGATCCTTTGTTACTTAGATAACAAAGTTTCTCAAATGTACCGTAACATCTCAACAAGACAAGGTACCCAACTAAATGAGTCTGGAGGGAGCATAGAGGCTAAGTAAAGAGATAACTTAAAAAGCGATTAAGTGTTCTAATACAGCCAAGTAAAGTTGGTATGAGAATTATGGCTGGAGAATGGAAAAAGTTGGTAAAACTCTTTAAAGGAAGTGATGTCTAACTTGAGAACAGAAGGTTAAGAGCACTATGGGGGTGAAAATTTCAGGGAAAGGGGACAGTCCATGCATTACCTAGAGTCCTGAAAGACTGTGTTTTGAGCTTGGTGAGCTCCCTGTTTCCCAAATAGGGTCCAAAAAAGTCCTCTAACTATATTGACCAAATATATTGGGAGGTGGGCGGAACGTATAATCGTTATAATTTGGATGTAGTTTGAATACATATTGCTAAAAACAACTGCAGTATCCACACACACCGGAGCCTTGTTTTGGCAATATCCTGATGCCCTCCCACTAGGGCTCTCTTGGAGAAATGTGTCTTTTTGGTTCTTTGGTTTATTACATCCCATAGGACAGCAAAGAAGACCTTCGATTAAACTGACATCCAGTCTCTAAATCAATCCATTAGTGACAGGCTTCAGCATATTTCCTTCTCTAGCCCAAATCTTGCTCGTCTCATTCACACACATAAGATTTCCAGATTTTGAGAAAATTGTTAACCTAGAACCAAAATCCAGCCATTCTAAAGTTAAGCAAAATGCCAAACATTTTTTTTTAAATCCTTCATCTTAACACATGACCTTGTACACTGAGTGCTTTTTCTTCTGACATAATTATAAATTGGCATGACAAAATGAAATAACTGTCTCATTACTGTCTAACTTAATTGGAAATCAGGCATATTGTTTCTAGCGGCATATGTATAATTGCTTATAGTCTGCCTTTCTTCTATTTGACCATCAGCTCAGTAAGGGTTAAGAATTTGTCTTAAACTTCTTTGTATTCCTCATGTGTATAATAAAATTTCTTAAAAACAACAAGCAAGAAATGAATATTACTGATGAAAAAACATATGATGTAACTACAATGGGTTGTATTCAGAGCCCAAATTTGGAAATAAGCTTTACAGCCAGAAAGGACAGGAAAGCCTTGAGAATAACAGATATGTTGACACCTTCGTTTTGTATCTCAGCAGAAAAATAAAATAGCTTTTAAACCAAAATGATAACCAGAACTATTTTAAACACTCTTAATAACACTAGATCTCAAAGCAAAACTAAAAGGATTTGTAATGGAGCATAAAGAATCTTGCCTGTGTTACAAACACTATTAAAATCAGATCATAAAAGTGAAAGGTTGGACATCCATATTACCTCAGCAAAGATTTGTTTGTGCCAAGAAAACTACATTATGTTCCTAATGGATACATCCCAGGGCTCTATGAGTGTGTCTGTGTGTGTGTGTGTGCGCGCGTGCGTGTGTGTGCTCGAGCGTACACGATTAGTATTCCTACTCTAAATGTATGCCTGTGTTTCATAAAGACACAGAAGTTGCTAGTAAGTTTGAATTAAAGAGCCTGGGTAATAACAATTACAACTAGCATTTATCTATAGCACATGCCAGATATTATTCTAAAACTTTATGTATATTAACTCAATGTAGCAACAACCCTATAAGTTAGGTGCTATTCAAATTTTCACTTTATACATGACGAAACGGAAGTACAGAAGATCGGGTAATTTGCCCAAGTCACAAAGCTAATCTGTGGCAGAGTGAAAATCTCGTCCAGTTAGCCTGACTCCAGCGTTTGTGCTTACCCACTGCACTAAAATGTCTGAAAGAGAAAGGCACGATTTTTGAGAAGGGATGTCTAACCTCTTTATCCAAATTATGATGTAATAATTTTCACAGCATTCTAATACATAGTCTAGTGCATCTAAATAAAATGGATGATGTGATGTTTGATACATGCGGGGGAATGTGGAATAAAATATTTTAAATGGGTCTAAAAGTTTAAATTTAATGAAGTAAAACATTTATTAGAAAGGAATCAATTTGGGAAGAAATTTCTCACATTGTTCTTTTCTACATTTTAATATTTAGCACAGTAATCCATAACTATAGTTTGAACAATGTTAGAACAAAACAGGGTGGGTCTCAGAACTCCCCTCTCCATTCCCATCTCTGAATCCACTCTCTTAGACAACCACTTATAAGTCATTTAATTGTTCTATTTTTACGTTGCTCATTTCTGTGTTTCTAATGCTATCTTGTTATTTTTTTTATTCTCGACATTATCAACTGACTTTCAACTGTGCAATATATGTCTTCATGGTTTGTGAGCATCCAGTATTGCTGTTGAGAAGTCCAATGTCGTTCTGATTCCAATCCTTCATATTTGACATTTCTCTCTGTGTCTCTTTTTTTTCCCCTCTCTTTCTCTCTCAAGGCTTTTGGGATTTCTCTTCTTTCCCCAGCATTACAAAATTTTCTACTGATGTCACTTTGTGTGGGTCGTCTTTGAAATGGCACTCCATGGGCCATTTCAAAATGGAAAAACATGTTCTTCAGTTCTAGGAAATTTTCTTATATTATTTTTTTTGATAATTTCTTCTTTCTGTTTTCTCCCTTCTTTCATTTTGGAGCTGCCCTAATTTAAATGTTCACCCTCATGAACTGATTCTATAATATTCTTATCTTTTCCCTCCTGTTTTTCAACTCTTTGCCAATATTATATAAGAGTTCCTCAAGCGTGCTTCCAAACTTTTTATTGGTCTATTCTCATTCACAATGCAGTAATTTTTTTCTCTCCCTGAACACAGCTGTTTTCAGTTTTAGTTCCATTTTGCTACTTGCGTTATCTCATTCCTTTAAGTCCCATTTTTCTGATTGTTTTGATTCCTATCTTTCTATAAGAGCCTTTTCTCAGATTCCAGGGATCTTTGACAATCTGTTCACAATCTACATTTAACAGTGAGATACCAAAACTCAATTAGAAGCTATTTGGCTTGTCAATAGGTAAATTCCATTAAAGGGTTATCAGGCTAAAATCCCCCTCTGAGTAGGGGACTCCCAAATATCAGTATCACCAAGCCTTTTCCCTTAGGACAGTCTAATTCTCCAGGGGAAATTATCCAATCTCCCACCTGAGGGGAGCAGGGTTGGGGGCAGGAAAACGATTGGCTAGTGTCTCTGTATACTATTTCTGTAATTCTTTTTTTTTCTTCTCTTTTCTTTCTTTCTCTCTTTTTTTTTTCCATACCCTGTCCTCAGCTGTGCTGTCCCCTAATTCTAGACCCTTATTTTTCTGGAGAATAAATCTTCTCTCACCTGCCAGGAAAATATATGTATGTGGAGAGGTCATGGGGGCAGGTAGAGGTTTGTTGTGAGTGGTGATTCCTGGCTGTACCAGGTATGGGCAAAAATCTAGGGCTTGAAATGTTTCTCATAAAGACTCTTAATCAGTCTTCTTACTTTTATTCTGACCCATCAAACCATATTTCGGAGAAATCTGGTGTCTCAAATTCCAGAGGTTTTTTTGGAATTCTGATACATAAATCATCCTGCTTCTTGTGGACTTCCCCATGTCACTTACCACATGTCTTTCTGTTATTTCTGGGTGTGTGCGTGTTTATGTGTGCGTATGAGTGTGTGTGAGAGACAGAAAGAGAGAAGGAGAAACATAGCTCACATACAGAAAAGTACACATATGATAATTATTACTTTAAAAAAATAAACCCACCACTCAGCTTAATAAGCAGAGCATTACTAATGCTTTCTGAAGTTCCCCTTGGAAAGTCCCGCCCAAGTTACATCCGCCTCTTCTGTTCTGAAGGCAACCATCATTTTGATTTTTTTTGTGTTAATCATTACCTGGCTTTTCCAGCTAGCTTTACTATATATACTCTTTATGTATGCGTGCACCCCTAAGCAATATACTGTTCAATTGTGAGTGATTTTTAGCACTATGTAAATAGAATTATACTTTTTATTCTTCTCTAATATACTTTTTTCATTCAATAGTGATTTTTTTGCAATTTACTCATGTTGATGCTTTTAGATCTAGGCTATTCAGTTTCTTTATTGCTATATAATTTTCCATGTATAAACATCCCACAAGTTTATTTATTCTTTCTATTGTTGATGAAGAAAGATTGAGTTGATCCAGTTTTTACCACTATGAACATCCTTGGCACGTCTTCTGATTCACATGTGCAAAAAGTCTTCCAGGAATTAAACATAGAAGTCTATGAATTATAGGTTGCATAAATGTGCCCTTCAGTTTTACAAGGCAATTCCAAGTTGCTTTCAAAATTGGTTGTACCAATTTACAATATATGTTGTATCCCAATACACGTCAGTTCTCAGTGGTCCCCATTCTCTCCAATATTTGGTATTGTTCCAACTGCTTTGCAACTTGTTAAATGTGGTTGACATTTCTCAAGTTATGTGTCCATTTTTTCCCCACTTGGTGAACTTCTACTTTATTTCTATTGCTCTACTATCATTTAAGGAGCTTTCAGAAGAGAGCAGAGGTAAATAAGTACAGACAGTCCACCATGTTTAACTGAAGGATTCACATGTGAGTCTTTATTCTTCATTTCAGGAACGTAAGATAATTTATGAAGAAAGGAAAATAGCAGGGCTGGCCCAGTGGTGTAGTGGTTAAGTTCAGTGTGCTCTTCTTTGGTGGCCCAGGGTTCGCAGGTTCAGATTCCAGGTACGGACCTACAATACTCATCAAGCCATGCTGTGGTGACGACCTACATATAAAACAGAGTAGGATGAGCACAATATGTTAGCACAGAGGTAATCTTCCTCAAGCAAAATAAGAGGAAGATTGGGGCTGGCGCAGTGGCGCAGCGGCGCAGCAGTTAAGTTCACATGTTCTGCTTCGGTGGCCTGGGGTTCACAGGTTCAGATCCCCAGTGCAGACCTATGCACTGCTTGTCAAGCCATGCTGTGGCAGATGTCCTGCATATAAAGTAGAGGAAGATGGGCATGGACATTAGCTCAGGACCAGTCTTCTTCAGCAAAAAGAGGAGGATTGGCAGCAGATGTTAGCTCAGGGCTAATCTTCCTCAAAAAAAGAAAAAGAAGAGGAAGATTGGCAATAGATGTTAGCTCAAGGTCAATCTTCCTCTTCAAAAAAAACCAAGAAAATAGCTTTTTATTTACTCTATTTTTCTTAGGCAAAGGTAGTTTGTGATATTGAGTCATCATGTGAGCTATTCAAACGAATACTCTGTAAGATACAAACTTGATAAACACTTTTAGGAGTGATTTTTTTAGGACTGGCAATTCAAAGAAGGTAAGAATTACAATGTTTTATCAGCAGCTTCTTTTAATGCTGCTGTGCCAAAATACTGGAAGCAAAAGCTTGTTGTTCAAAAAAAATGAATAAATAAATACCAGTTTTCTCTCCTCAGGTTTGTGCTGCAGTACAACTATTTGAAATAAAAAATGTCATACAGCTTTTTGCATTGTGTTCCTTCCAAACGTTTTAAAAGCGATTTTGTATCTTCTCTTCTATAATTAACCAAACTTTTCTTCTTTAACATCTGTATCGTATCGCTCTTTTGTCTCACAGACATCTTTTCTGTGAAACAGAGGAATAAACCCTAGCTTTAGAGCCACAATGTTCAAGTAATAAGGAAAATGTCTTGGCTCAAGTAACTGAATGCTCCAGAGGTACTTCTGTCTTCGGGAGAGCCCTGATCCAGTAATTCAAGTAGTGTCAGTGAAGACACAAGTTTTCTTAGTCTCCTCAATCTTTTTCTGTCATGTTGGCATTATCCTAGGTTTTATGCAGGGTTTTTCTCACATCCATGGCTGGACTGGCTTTTGAAGCAGCACAATGGATTCCCACTCTAGAACTCACCTCCCGAAATCAAACCATCCAAGAGAATATTGATCTTTCCAGCAAACACTTCCTTGTACTCCTTTAGTTCTGAAGTTACAGGCCCATCCCTGAACCAATAAAACACTGTGGTCAAGGACCATGTGAAATACTGATTGACTGAAGCTGATAAGCACCCACCTGAGCTAGGAATGGTGGATTAGTGTCACACATACCACATAGCTGGGAATGGGGTAGGTGGTTCTCCCAAAGGGGGTTTAACACACTATTAGAGGAATGCTGAACAGCCAACAAGCAACAAATGTCTATTGAAGTCTGAGTTTAAATATATTCTTTTCACTTGGATTCTTGACATATCATAATGATAGGCCTTCCCAGGATGTTTCCTTAATGTTATCTTCTATAAAGCTGAATATTGATGGAATTCTAGAAAGTAGGGGCAATGGGAAATCTGAACTCACATAGCTAATACAGAATGCCACCTGATCATTTCTTGTTCTTTGAGTATTAGGGGCCAATTTATGGAACCATTTAAAAATGAGTATGTGCCTATTTAGTATCACTTTTTCTAAATTCAAAGGGGAAAAGATAAATTGAAATATCCTTTCCTTGATATATATTTCTGTTCTCAAATCTCTCTTGCTCATCCTTCCAAACACCTCATCAACTTCTTTCACACATTTCCAAGACGTTATGTCACTGGTAAAATGTTCATTAAACAGTTTCCTCAATTCTAAGTGTGTTTCTGTATCATTTAAATCAGTTCTCCCTTCTAGTTTAGGAGCTTATTCCAAAAATAGTTTCACTTAAAAAGATATTGTTTATTATCCAGTCTTAAAAATTAAGGAAATTCTGGCATGCTACTATGTGGATGAAACTTGAGGACACTATGCTAAGTGAAATAAACCAGTCCCCAAAAGACAAGTACAGTACAACTTCACTT
Source organism: Equus asinus (assembly GCF_041296235.1). NCBI lineage: Eukaryota > Metazoa > Chordata > Mammalia > Perissodactyla > Equidae > Equus > Equus asinus. Next base: position 51,315,609 of record NC_091792.1, on the reverse strand, counting down.
ATATGCAGTATCTAGAGCAGTCAAACTCATAGAAATAAAAAGTAAAATGATAGTTACCAGGGGTTAGAGGGAGGAGGAAATAGGGAGTTGTTTAACGAGCGGAGTTTCAACTTTAGAAGATGAAGAAGTTCTGGAGGTTGGTTGCACAGCAACGTGAATATCCTGCACTCTACTGAACTGTACACTTAAAAATGGGCCCCACGGTAAATTTCATGCTATGTGCATTTTACTATAATTTTTAAAAAGAGAAATTGTTTCATGCAAAGATAGTTTGAAATACTTAGAAATTAATTGTACAAGATTGGATAATAACTAAAATATATTCTTGGGAAAGAAAAGCAATGAGAATTCCTTTCTTTGAGCTATTAAAGCAATGGATAGACAGAAAAAAATGAGTAAGACAGAAGAAGAATCTTAATTTAAAAGATCTGTCAAAATTGCAAATATTGATATTAAGGCTCCAAATTCTACTGTTAGAGTCAGACTAGAATTCTACACATTTCATTTGTCATTTGTTCAGATTGCAGGCCTGTTCAGAGAGAACAATGAAGGTGAGAGTGTGGCTTTAGTAGTTTATAGTGCCCAGCCTTGTGCCATACTCATATTAAGAACCAAGCAAGTGGGGTCGGCCCCATGGCATAGTGGTTAATTTTGGTGCACTCCACTTCGGCGGCCCAGGTTTGTAGGTTCAGATCCCAGGCACAGACCTACTCCACTTGTTAAGCATGCTGAGGCAGCAACCCATATTCAAAATAGAAGATGATTGGCACAGATGTTAGCTCAGGACCAATCTTCCTCAAGCAAAAAAAGAGGAAGATTGGCAACAGATGTTAGCTCAGGGCAAATCTTCTTCACCAAAAAAAAAGAACCACGTAAGTGCCTCTTGAAAAGGTGAAGGAAAAGAAGTTGGAGAGGCCAGGACCCAACCACTTCTCACCACCTTCACTGATACCATGACGATCCAAAGCCCCATCACTTTTCACAGATTATTGCAATATCTGACGGGTCTCCCTGCTTCTGCCTTTGACTCTCTGAAGTATATTCTTTTTTTTTTTTTTTTGAGGTCACACTGGTTTATAACATTGTAAAAATTATAGGTGTACATTATATTTTGACTTCTGTATAGACTGCATCATGTTCAAGAGAAATCAAGAATACAATTCCATTTATAATCACAAAAAAAAGAATAAAATACCTAGGAATAAATTTAGCCAAGATGGTGAAAGACCTATACACTGAAAACTACAAGACATTATTGAAAGAAATCAATGAAGACATAAAGAAGTGGAAAGATATCCCATGCTCACAGATAGGAAGAATTAACATAGTTAAAATGTCCATATTACCTAAAGCAGTCTACAGATTCAATGCAATCCCAATCAGAATCTCAAAGACAGTTTTTTTTTTTTTTTTTTTGAGGAAGATTAGCCCTGAGCTAACATCTGCCACCAATCTTCCTCTTTTCGCTGAGGAAGACTTGACTTGAGCTAACATCCATGGCCACCTTCCTCTATTTTATATGTGAGATGCCTGCCACAGCATGGCTTGACAAGCAGAGCATAGGTCCACACCCGGCATCCGAACTGGCAAACCCCGGGCCTCTGAAGCGAAATGTGCAGAACTTAACCACTGCACCACCAGGCTGGTCCCACAATGACACTTTTCATGGAAATAGAACAAAGAATCTGAAGTGTATTCTCAACAGAAAACTTGGGAAGGTCCTGGAAAAAATGAATCAAATCATGTCACTCTTCTGCTCAAAATCCTTTGTGGCCTCCCATCTCAGTCAGAGTAAAAGCCAAAATGTTATCATGACCTGCCAATTCCTGCAGAGTTTAAGTCCTCATGGCCTCTTTGATGTTGCCTCCTACCACCCTCCTCCTTATTCATTCCATCCGACCACACTGGCCTCCTCACTGTTTCTTAAATACAAAATACGGAGCTCATTCTACAACTTTTACTGCATAAATTATGGTGCCTCCATTTAAAGTTGATTCCCAAACTAGCATACAATCCTGAGGGACTAACATTAATGCATGAGCTAAAGCGCATATACAGATAACCATTGATTTATGAATATGTAATACTTTATTTTAAAAGGCTTTTTTTTTTTTTGAGGAAGATTAGCCCTGAGCTAACTGCTGCCAATCCTAAAATGCTATAAATTATTTTTTTAAAGTTTTTACCTTTGCTTCATAAACTAAATAAATGACATAGAACCAGATTTAAACATATAAAAACACACATAGGTTATCTTTTTTAACAGTTTTGGGGTTTTTTTAAGTTTTAAACTCCACATATCTTGAAAACTACCATAGGTTAGGAGGCGGAAGGAGTCTTTAACATTTTCGCTGTTAACATCTATATTGTGTGAGGTTAAAATATTAAAGAAGGCACTGGCCCGGTGGCATAGTGGTTAAGTTTGTGTGCTCCACTTTAGCAGTATGGGATTCACAGATTCAGATCCCGGGTGTGGACCTAGCGCGACTTGTCAAGCCACACTGTGGCAGAATCTCACATAAAGTAGAGGACAATTGGCATGGATGTTAGCTCAGTGACAATATTCCTCAAGCAAAAAGAGGAGGATTGCAACAGATGTTAGCTCAGGGCCAATCTTCCTCACACACACACAAAATATATATTATATATATATATATATGTATATATTATATATATATATGAAAACCTGTAATACTATTGTACTTAATTTGATAAGCTGTACCTACTTATACACCCACGCATGTATACACAAACACACACACACACACCCAAATTAAAGCAGCTTATTGAGCAAAAAATACAAAGTAGAACAACTAAGGAGAAAGTTTATTTGAAAGAATCAGATATTTTCAATATCTGATTCTTTCACTTTGCATAGCTATAGAATCCATGGGAAATGATTTTTTTTGGTAAAGGTAAAATTGGAGAAACAGTAATTATTTTAATTTTCAGAGATTTCCAATGGCTTGCTCTAAGCCACAACTATTACCAATCATTACTTGATTTTCCTCTGGATTTAGCTCACCAGTCTGAGAACAGTGACTTCTTTTCTTAAGGTCAGGAAAGACTGTAATTGCTCAGGCTTCGGGGAAGCTGCATTTTAGCTTGGTGGTGACAATTTACTGCATCAGCAGGCTTTTCTGTTTTGGCTTGTTAGAGACCTAAGCAAGATCAAAAGCAATTCTATTTATTCTGTTTATTTGACCCAGCTAAAAAATAGATATTTAAGAACAAATAGCCAAGAACAGCTCTAATTTTTAATTCCATTTTTACCAGGGGCTTAAGACTCTTCCTCTGTCACTTCTCACTGCATGGTTTGAATCCTCAGTATGGAAAATAAAATGTCCTTCTTTCTTAGATAATTCCACCAGTCAAAGTCAGTGCTGTGTTTCTTTTCTACAGGATCTTTTCTCCCAAATCATGGGCATCCATTCCGTTAGGAACTGTGTCACCCAGCTATCTTACTCCTCCTATGGGAAACTGGGTGCTAAATTATTTTCACAAAGATACAAATGGCATTTGTGTTAGCCATGGAGGTCCTCTCCTCTGATCTCCCTTCGAAAGAACCTGCTGAGATGGAGGTTGTCCGGCAGACAGCTTCTAGCTGCCACGTCTTCCAATTGGCTGGAATTTTCACCTGAAGCCATTCTCTCCTCAGGCTGCTACCAGGCAATGATTGGCCACAGCTGGGGCAGTAGCGTTGGGTCTTTACTACTCAACTCAGGACTCACAGAGTGTTTTTGCTCTGGGGCTTTCCATCAGTCTAGCCAAGACTTTCTCAGAGCCACACTGCAGTCTGAAACTCCATCTACCCAGACATTTTTCCTTCCTTCTCTCTTGTCACTGGAGTTAGATCGGCATCATGGTCTGAAGGCTTCCTCGCTTGTTCCTTCTGCTTCTTCTCCCCTTTATCCTATAACACCAATTACTTCATAAGCATTTGGTAATTTGGACAATGGCGTTAGTATAACTTGGACGCTGTGGTGATTTATATGCAATTTTTCCTGATAGACTGGATAACCTCCAATTAGGAAAGAAAGAGACTTCAGCCCTGCAAGTGCCCAAAGTCCTTTCCAGCTTTACTTTAAGAAAATTAAAATGAATGCTTACACTCAGAGCTGCCTCCCTAGAGAGGCGCACCCCAGCTTGGCTCCCCACCCTCGTAACAGATTTACATTTTCTCCTGGATCCATCTTAACAGTAGCTCTACACCCTTGGAATTCCACTTACATCTCTAATATCTTGGCACCACAAGCAAGCATTTACACTCCACTGGTTTTTACATTCTGAATACCCCTAAAGCAGTCTCCAAACATAATGAATTGGCCTGCTGTGTTCAGGTTACCATCTCAGATACCAAGTGTTTTTTTGTTCGTTCTATGGTTACAAATTGAATAGGCGTGCAGGTTACTACACTATTGTCTCTCAGCTCCAAATCCACTTATTAGTTTCCTAATGCTGTGTAACAAATGACCATAAACTCAGTGCCTTAAAATGTCACCCACTTGTTATTTCATATTTTCCATGGCTCAGGTGTCTGGGGAGAACCAGTAGATCCTCTGATCGGAGTCTCATAGGGCTGCAATCAAGGAGTCAGCAGCACTGTGGTTCTCATTGGGAGCTCAGAGTCCTCTTCCAAGCTCATTTATGATGTTGGCAGTTTCTGCCCACACTCAAGGGTAGGAGTTGTACATAAGTCATGGACACCAGGGAATGAGAATCTTGGAGCCTGTCTTAGAATTCTGCTGACCACACTGGCCTTTTGTACTCTGCTTTTTGATGTTGGAGCTGAAATTCTGTAAACCACATTTCTGCCTTGACATCTGGCTCTGTTAGGTTCTGCCAACGATGGGCATAAAGAGAGATGGAAAGGCTGGAGAAGAGAAGGGTCTTATTCTTTGTTTGCTCACTGTTCCTGTCAGCATCTCCTCAGCAACAGCCTTCCACTCTGGCAGCCGCTGTTGGTTTCAGTCTTCACAATTTTAGCAAAAACCACCTCACTGTGCTCCCTCAGAGATCTGAAACCCTGTTTCACAGGACCTCTCCTCTGAGCTCTGGAGATACCACCACAAGGGATGGTACCAGACATAAAGGTTTTGATAACAACTTCATTTGGTCCCCTCTAGTTTCCGATGAACCCATTTTCTTTCCTTTTTCCCCCAAACCTAGGGTGGGAGCAATGTCTTTCTGTTACTTTATTTGTATTACCTCAGCAGCCTTTTTTTGCTTTTTCAGTTTTCCAATACTGTTTAACCAATTGCTCATAGTAAATTCTCTCCGTAAAATAGCTGTGGTGGTTTCTATATTCCTGATTTGACTCCAGCTTATACAAAAGGTTTGAATAGTCTGCCCTACTGCTGTTTTTTCTAAGCCCTCTTATTTTAGTAAGAGATATTGTAAAATACAGATTTTTCAGAAATGCATATATTGCATTATAGCAAAAATGTCTGTAATTTCCTACATTTTTAACTACTAAAGTTTCTTCCATCATATGCACACACAATAATTTATTTATCCAGTCCCTCATCTTAGTTAGGTCATTTCAAACATTTTGCTGTTATATATAATCCCATGATAAACACCATAGATACAAATGTTAGTCCACATCTGTTTGTTCCTTAAAATGAATTCTTAAAAGTGAAACTATGAGGTTAAAGGGTAAAAAAGCATTTTTAAAGCTTTTGATATCAAATTTCCTTCTGAAAGTTTATAACCATTTAAACTCTGTCAGCTGTGAACGAGAATGTGTATTCCTCTGCTCTTACCAGCATGTTACTTTCTTTACCTCGTAAAAAGTTGGCATTTTGATAGATAGAAAATGGCATCTTATTTTAACCCATTATTAACAGTCAGAAATTTTTCCATGAATCTTTGGCGTGTTCACTTCTTCTTTTGTGAATTGACTGTCGTTGTACCTTTTCTAATCACTCCAGTCAGAATTGATATTCTGCTCCTCTCAGCCTCAGCAATACTTTATTTGCAATCACTATTTACCATACTCTGCTACTAGTCCACCATTCGCTATGGGAACATTTCTCTGTTTCTTTTAGTCATTATCATAGTCTATTATTTTTCCCCAAGGGCTTACTCTTCACATTCTTTACTTCATTCTACACTTTCTATAGACATAATCTGCATGGTAGAACGTATGCCATACAAGTAACTCCTTCCTACCTCAAGACAAATTTAGAAATTGACCAACGCAGGATAGACCAGAAGATCCTTAGACTTCTTCCAGCACTTATATGTTGTGTTTCTCTGGGCATCCTTCAGGCCCTGCTGTGGTAAGCTGCATTCTGCAAACAACTTGATAGTCTCTAAATATACATTATGCGCAACTTTCAGAGATCAGTTCATTCTGATATATTTGGATAAATTTAAAGGGCAGTCTCATAAATTAATCATATAACACTTGATAACATCCATGAGATGACAGTAAAAGTCATTTAGTAAAAACACTCATGTAAGATATGTTTATATTCAAATATAATTTTTGTTGTTTACTACCTTAATGATTTTAGATAAATTATTTATCTTCAATCCTCAATTTTCTTATCTAAGAGATGAATATAACAGTAAATACTTTATCAATATTAGTTGAATAAATAAAGCACTACTAGGAAAGTTAAATGATAAAATGTGTGTCAAATCTTTAGCAGTTTCCCACAGAATTCAATAAGTTTCTATTGAGCCCCTATTATGTTTAAGATATTCTTCTAGACTATGGGGATATAAAGTTCAATAAAGCATAGAAAACATCTGCCCTCACTGAGCTTAAATTCTAAAGAGAAGAAGTAGATAATTAACAAATAAATAATAAAATATTTAATGTACTCAATGGGGTAAATTAAATGAAGAAAAACAAAGCAGGGTGGACGAATATGGAGCACCGACCAAGGCAGTGAGGGAAGGGGCAGTGATAACTTTACACAGGCTCATCCGAAAAGGCCCAACTTACATGGCACATCTAAGCAGAAATCAAGAAGAAGAACAGAGAGGAATGAGAAAGTACAGAGCTCAGTGGCTTGGGAGTGGGGCAAGGAGGAAGTGCTAGCCTTCTAATACAAATGACAGAGACCATCAAAAATAAACAACCAACCAAACAGAAAAAGATAATTAAGAGTAAACAGAGACTACGCAAGGATAATAAAATTTCAAAGATAAAAACTTACTATTAATATTCTCTGAAAACTAAGAAAAAGGGTGGTATAAAAAGATTATTTAGAGATTAAAAATAGAGTTCTTATGGAGTGATGTCAGCAAGATACAGCTTTGGAGTTTCCAACACTCATCTCCCCACAAAAACATCAATTGCACAACTACTCACCTAGGAAAATAGCTCTGACAGAACTCCTTGGTACAAGGAAGCTCCAGCAACCCAGTGGAGCACAAAAACCGAGGATGGCTACATAGAAAAGCATAGAAGCATTTTTCCTGCATCACCCCATCTCCTAGTCTGTCAAAGCTTAATGCCAAAAGAGATCTCTTCACCTGTGACCTCCTCCCATGGAGGAAAAGGAGAGCAGATGGACTCCAGCAGACTTCATGTCTGAGGACACCACAGTCTTTGCAGATGCTGACCCGGGCTCACAAGAGCTCCCCAGAGTCCATGCCACTGAGGATACTCCCCTCCCCTCCAGGAGGATCCACCATTGCACCACTCCCAGGACTGGAGCTGCCACCCCATTGGCCCCCCTGGCCCCAGCACCACCGTGCTAATGCCCCAACCTCCACTCTGCAGCCATTCCTCACCCTGAACGCTGGCACCATCACTGCCAAGTGCATGACAAACTAAACCTGAGTTAGCAGAAAGAAGAAAACAATAAAGATTAGAGCAGAAATGAATCAAATAGAGAATTAAAAAACAGTAGAAAAAATCAACAAAACTAAGAATTGGTTTTTTGAAAAAATTAACAAAATTGACAAAGCCTTAGCTCAACTAAGAAAAAAAGATAGAAGACTCAAATAAATAAAATCAGAAACAAAGGAGGAGATATTACAACAGAGTCCTCAGAAATAAAAAGGATCATAAGGGACTACTATGAACAATTATACTCAAACTAGATAACCTAAAAGAACTGGATGAATTTCTAGAAAAATACAACCTACCAAAGCTGAATCAAGAAAAAATAGAAAGCCTGAACAGAACAATAACAAAAAAAGAGATTGAATCAGTAATAAAAAACCTCCAACAATGAAAATTGCAGGACCAGATGGCTTTACAAGGGAAGTCTACCAAACGTTCAAAGAAGAATTAATACCAGTCCTTCTCAAACTCTTCCAAAAAATAGAAGAGGGAACACTTCCAAGCTCATTTTATGAAGCCAACGTCACCCTGATATCAAAACCAGACAAAGATATCACAAGAAAAGAAAACCACAGGCCAATATCTCTGATGAACATAGATCCAAAATCTTCAATAAAACTGAATTCAAACCAAATTCAACTGCACATTAATAGGACTATACACTATGGTCAAATGGGATTTATTCCTGGGATGCAGGATGGTTAAAAATACACAAATCAACGTGATACAATGCATTAATAAAATGAAAGGAAAAAAACACATGATCATTTCAATAGAAGCAGAAAAAGCATTTGATGAAGTTTGACATCCATTCATGATTAAAATTCTCAACAAAATAGGTATAGAAGGAGCAGCTGTCCTGGTGGTGTAGCAGTTAAGTTCACGCACTCTGCTTCGGCAGCCCAGAGTTCACTGGTTCAGACCCTTGGTGTGGACCTGTGCACAGCTTGTCAGGCCGTGCTGTGGTGGGCATCCCACATGTAAAGTAGAGGAAGATGGGTATGGGTATTAGCTCAGGGCCAATGTTCATCAGCAAAAAGAGGAAGATTGGCAGTGGATGTTAGCTCAGGACTAATCTTCCTCAAAAAAAAAAAGGTATAGAAGGAACTTACTTAAGCACAATAAAGTCCATATATGAAAGCCCATAGCTTACACTACTATCATGGGGAAACACTGAAAGCTTTCCATCTAAGGCCTAGTACAAGGCAAGGGTGCCCACTTTTCCCACTTTTTTTCAACATAGTACTGGAAGTTCTAGCCAGAGCAATTAGGCAAGAAAAATAAATAAAAGCTATCCAAATCAGAAAGGAAGAAGTAAAATTATCTGTCTGCAATGATAGAACCATATATGTAAAAAACCCTAAAGATTCACTTAAAAAAATTGTTGGAACTAACAAACAAATTCAGTAAAGTTTCAGGACAAAATCAAAATATAAAAATCAGTCATGTTTCCATACACAAACAATGAACTATCCAAAAATGAAATTAAGAAAATAATCCCATTCACAATAGCAACAAAAAGAATAAAATACTCAGGAATAAACTTAACCAAAGAGGTGAAAGACTTGTACACTGAAAATTATAAAACATTAATGAAAGAAATGAAAGAAGACACAGATAAATAGAAAGACATCTCATGTTTATGGATTAGAGGTACAAATATTGCTAAGACGTCCATACTACCCAAAGTGATCTACAGATTCAATGCAATCTCTACCAAAATCTCAATGGTATACTTTACAGAAATAGATAAAATAATTTTAAAATTTTTAGAGAACCACAAAAGACTCCAAATAGCCGAAGGAATCTTGAACAAGAAGAAAAAAGTTGGAGGCATCACACTCCCTGATTTCACCCAAAGTACAGTAATCAAAAAAGTATCACACTGGCATAAAAACATATAGAGCATTGGAACAGAATAAGGAGCCCCCAAATAAAGCCATTCATCTACAGTCAACTGATCTTTGGTAAGGGTGCCAAGACCATCTAATGGGGAAAGGATAGTCTCTTCAATTAATGGAGTTGGGAAAACTGTATATTCACAGGTAGAAGAATGAAAAAGGAACTATATCTCACATCGTAAACAAAAATCAGCTCAAAATGGATTAAAGACTGAAATGTAAGACCTGAAGTCATAAAACTACTAGGAAAAAAATGTAGGGAAAAATCTTCTTGACATTAGTCTTGGAATTATTTTTTTTAATATAATCCCAAAAGCAAAGGCAACAAAAGCAAAAATAGGCAAGTGGGATTACATCAAATTAAAAAGCTTCCATACGGTAAAGGGAAGAGTCAGCAGACTGAAAAGGCAACCTATGAAATGAGAGAAGACATTTTCAAACCACATATCTGATAATATCCAAAATATACAAGGAACTCATACAACTCAATAGCAAAAAAAAAAAAAAGTAACCCAATTTAAAAAATGGGCAAAGGACTTGAATAGACATTTCTCAAAAAAAAAAATACAAATGGCCAACAGGTGTATGAAAAGGTGCACAATTTCTCTAACATCAGGAAAATGCAAATCAAAAGCACAATGAGATATCATACCTATTACAATAGCTATTATCAGAAAAGTTAAATATTTCAAGTGTTGGCAAGGACATGGAGAAAAGGGAACACTTGTACACTGTTGATGGGAATGTAAATTGGTACAGCCACTATAAAAAACAGTATAGAGATTCCCCCAAAATTAAAAATAGAACTACCATATGATTTAGCAGTCCTGCTTCTAAGTATATACCCAAAGGAAATTAAATCAGTATCTCAGAGATATCTGCACTTCCATGTTCATTTCAGCATTATTCATAATAACCAAGAAATAGAAATAATCTAAATGTCTGTCAATGGATGAATGTGGTATATACAGATACAAGCAAATAGTATTGTGTTAAAAGGGAAAGAAATCCTGCCATTTGCAATAACATGGATAAACCTGGAGGACATTATACTAAGTAAAATAAGTCAGAGGCTGAAAGACAAATACTACATGACCTTACTGATATGTTGAATCTAAAATAGTCAAACTCATAGAAGCAGAGTGGAATGATGGTTTCCAAAGGCTGGATGGAGCAAAGGCTGGATGGAGGGAGAAGGGGAAATGGAGAGACATTGACCAACAGGTACAAAGTCTCAGTTATGCAAGATGAATAAGTTCTGGAGACCCAACGTACGACAATGTGACTAGTTAACAATACTATAATGTATACTTCAAATTGGCTAAGAAGGTAGATCCTAAGCTTTCTCACCACAAAAAAAGGGGGGTAATTATGTGAGGTGATGGATATGTTAATTAGCTTGATTGTGGTGCTTATTTCACTATATATGTGTGTATAGATATATACAAGGTCATAAAGTTGTTCACTTTAATATGCATAATTTTTAATTTTTAATAATGCCTCAATAAAAGTGGGAAAAATTAAAAAGTAGAGCTTTTAGACACTATAACAATGATAGCAGAAAGGAACAACCAGTAGAAGATTTGAAAGTTAAAACTGAAATAATCTCTTAGAAACTAGGACAATAATATGGAAACAAAGGAGAAAAGATAAGAATATCAGAGCATCAGTCTAAGAGGTTCAATATAATAACAAAAGTTTTAGAAAATGAGAAAAGAGAAAGTGAAGGGAAAGAAATCATCAATAAAATACACCAAGGAAAATTTTCCAAAAAGTGAAAAAAAAAGAGTTCTTAATGTGAAAGAGTGCATAAAGTATTACTAAGTGAAATAAATGCAAAGAGAACTACACTAAGGCACCTCATCATGAAATATCAGAACACTGAGGACAAAGAGGAGAATCTACAATCTTCCAGAAACTAAAAAACAGGTCTCCAGGAACCAGAACCAGAATGGCTTTAAACTTTCTAATGTAATTTTAGAAGCTAGCAGACAAGGGATAAATGTCTCACAATTGTGAAGAAAAATATTCCAGCCTAGAAATTTTGTACCCAAACTTTCAATAAAATGTAAAATTAAAATAAGGACATTTTGAGACATGCAAAGTCTTAAAGAAGTAATTTCCTGTATACAACATCTCAGGAAACTAAAAAAAGGATGTACTTTACAAAAATAAGGGAGTGAACCATGAATGGAGAAGGCAAGAAATACAGGAAATGGGATATCTCCAAGATAAGAGAGAAATCAAGGAGAGGAGGATGAGAGTTAAATGAGATTCCTGAATAAAACCTATGCACTACTCTAGAGGCAATCTGTCCACATTAACTTTAAGATACAAGTTGAGGGCTGTCATCAACAAGATGGCATCTCTTATTGGACCATGTCTTTAAATGGACAATAATCAGATGAGACTGCCCAGATTCTTAATTGTCTATGACTTGCCTGGACCGTGTCCTGATAAAAGTTTTGTGCTTCCCTTTATGATGACATGTTGATTCAGCTGAGAATGCTCATTTTCTTCCCAAGAATATTCTAGTTTGAGCACCTTCTCAGAGCTGGAGGTTAGTCATTGCCAACTTAAAGGAGAAAATTCAGAGGAGCCCAGCCCAATTCCTCAACTATATTCCTACTAGATGACCAATACCTGACTTATGCCACATCCCTACCAATTGCTCTATTTTGGTAAGCCACGTTTCCAAGGTCTTGCTCACTGGCTTACCCATAAGAGATTGTTGCAAACTCTCAAGAAACTAAAGTCAGTCAATAATCCAGGAATTCTGTTTAGTTAAACTTCTTTTGGGAATTTTATTTAACACTGATAATTTTGCTTTTTTCCATTGCTTAGTTTATGCTTCCTACTCAGTTTTTTATTAATCATTATTTACATTCAGTTGTTGATAAATTATAAAATATTCAATAAAAAGTAAAATTGAAACTTAAGAATATTAGCAAGGAAAAAGCATATTCAAAAGATGAACCAAGTAGAATTTCTAGAAATGAAGAGAGAGTAATTGAAATTAAAATTGACAGCTACATTGATTAACCAGCAGAATAGCCACAGCCACAGAAAGGATTTTAGGGAGTTCTGATTTCAGTCTAAATAAATAAGCTGTTAATCAATGGACTGTCCTACAGATAAATATCCTAGACAAAATATAAAACACTGTGACCATGCTAAAGGCTCTGGAGAATAAACAGAAACAAAAATATTCTGGAGAAGAGTTGAAACCTAGAAGGAGAGACGAGAACAGAGTGAGTATACCAACTTATTTGCTTTTACCCTGAGAACTGGGTAGGTAAAACTATGAAAATCTACATAATATTCAATATGAAGAACCAGAAGAAATAGTTGAGAGCAACAAGAACCACTGGAAAATGAGGTAGAAAGGCAGAGATGAAGAAAGCCCAAAATTCTGGGTATAAACATTATCCAAGTATCTGGTTACCCTATGAACCATGCTTTTGCAGGGCAGACTGTAAACATTTTAGCTAAGCAGGAAAAAAACCTAAAATGATATTTCCACTCCTTCCAAGAAACACAGCACACAATTTTAGTCAGACCAAATTAAATTGCTCACTAAAAGAAAAATATCAACATTCTTCAATGGAATATAACAAAATCTACAATCTTCACATCATTAACATTCACAATCTCTAGGATATAATCCAAAATTACACAAAATATGAAAAACCAGGAAAATGTGACTCATTATCAAGAGAAAAGACAATCAGTGGAGACCTATCCTGAGACATAGAATCCAAATATAGGAATTCGTAGACAAGAGCTTTAAAGCAACTACTGTAACTATGTGCAATGACATAAAGGAAAATGTATTCATAATGAAAGAAAATATAGAGAATTTCAGTGGAAAAATAGAAAATATAAGAAGAAAGAAATGGGGGGCTGGCCCTGTAGTATAGTGGTTAAGTTCACTCACTATGCTTTGGCGGCCCAGGGTTCGCAGGTTCTGATCCTGGGTGCAGACCTAACACTGCTCATCAGGCCACTCTGTGGCAGCATCCCACACTAAATAGAGGAAGACTGATGCAGACATTAGTTCAGTGACAATCTTCCTCAAGTAAAAAGAAAATTGGCAATAGATGTTACCTCAAGGCCAATCTTCCTCACAAAAATTTTTAAAAGATAGAAAGAAATGGAAGTTATAGAGGTAAGTTAAAACCAAAATATCTGACTTAAAGCATGAGCAGGATGGTCTGAACAGAATAATGAAGATGATAGGGAAAGAATCAGTGATGAGTCAATAGAAATTATATAATCTGATAATTAGGAATAAAGGAAGATTATATATATAAATTGAACAGAGGGCTGGCCCAGTGGCATAGTGGTTGAGTTGAGCTTGCTCTGCTTCAGCAGCCTAGAGTGTACGGGCTCAAATCCCAGACATGGACTTACACCACTCATCAAGTCACACTGTAGCAGTGATCCACATATAAAGTGGAGAAGGATTGGCACAGATGTTAGCTCAGAGCCAATCTTCCTCAGCAAAAAGAAGAAGACTGTCAACAGATGTTAGCTCAGAGCCAATCTTCCTCAGCAAAAAGAAGACTGGCAACAGATGTTAGCTCAGGGCCAATCTTCCTCACAGAAAAAAAATTGAACAGAACCTCATGACCTCATGGACCTGTGGGAGATTACCAAAAGGTCTAGAATACGTGTAATTGGAGTCAGAAAAGGAGACAGGAGAAATAAAGGAGCAAAAAAAATTTGAAGAAAAAATGGCTGAAATTTTCCCCAATTTGGTAAAAGACATAATCTATAGAACCAAGAAGATCAGAAACCTCCATTCAGGGTAATTGTGAAGAATAACATAGTAGATATCTAATAGTAAAAGTTTTGAAACTCAAAGAGTAAGAGAAAATCTTGAACATATGCAGAGAAAAACAGCATACGAAATACAAGGGAACAATAGTTCCAATGGCTGATGAATTGTCATCAGAAATTACGGGGACCAGAAGACCGTGGGACCCCATCTTTAAAGTGTGGAAACAAAAAAAAAGTCCATCAACCCAGAATTCTATGTCCAGTAAAAATATCCTTCAAAAATGAAGGCAGAAAAAGAAATTTTTGAATAATAGAAAACTAAAGAGAATCCACTGTCACCAGACCTACACAACAAGAAACGCTAAACAATGTTCTTCAGGCTGAAGGAAAATGATATTAGAGAGAAAATAAAATTTTTACAAAGAAATGGAAGAGCATTAGAAATGGTAAATATCTGAGTAAAAACATATTTTTGTTCTTAATTTCTTTAAAATACAGATGACCATTTAATGTGAAAACTAAAATATTATTTTGTGTTGTTTATAATGTACATAAATGTGATACCTATTATAACTACAAATAAAAAATAAAATAGGGAGATAGTAAATGGACCTATGTGGTTGTAAATTTTCTACACATTATATGAAATAATATGTTAACTCTAAGTAGAATGTGAAAAGTTAAAGATGTATATTTTTAGCCCTAAAACAGTGATTTTTTTAAAAACTAAAAAGGCATATACCCAAAAAGCCAAAGAGAAACAGAAACAAAAAAAGGGGAAACAAATAGAAAATAATAATAATAATATAAAAATAATAGAATAGGAAAAATAAAAATAATAGTAACCACATGAAATGTTAGTGGTCTTTAACAATGCAAAGAAAAAGTAGAAATTTTCAGATTGGATTTTCAAAAGCAAGATCCAACAATATACTGCCTATACAAATAATATATATAAATATACTGCCAAGAGGGACTTGCAGTACCAGTTATCAAGTTCTATTATAAAACTGTAACAATTGAGATCGTGCAAGGATAGCCAAACTGACCAAATTAAAGGATTATAGAATGCAGAAACAGTCCCACAAATAGAAGTAAATTTAGTTTAAGAAAGAGCATACATTGCAGATTAGCACAGAAAAGATAGACTTTTCAATAAGATTCTAGATTAATTGGTTACCACCCAGAAAAGAATGAAGTTTGATCTTCTCAACATATACAAAAATTTACTCATGGTAAATTAAATCTTTTGTTTGAAAGGAAAAACTACAAAACTTTTCAAAGGCAATATAGGAAACTATCTGTAGGACCTTGAGCGAACAAAGGATTTCTTAAGACAAAACAATCGCTAACTGTGTTAGTGTTCTCCAAAGAAACACAACCAATAGGATATATACAGAGAAAGAGATTTGTTATAAGGAATTGGCTCAATGAATTAAGGAGGCCAACAAGACCCAAGATCTGCCATCAGCAAACTGGATACCCAGGAGAGAAGATGGTATAAGTTCCAGGCTGTGTCCAAAGGCCTGAGAACCAGGAGAGCTGATGGTACAGTTCCAGCCTGAATGTTGGTAGGCTTGAGAGTTAGAGAGAGCCAATGTTTCGGTTCAAGTTCCTAGGCAGGAAAGAACGGCTCAAGGCAATTAGGCAGGAGGAGTTCCCTCTTACTCATGGGAGAGTCAACATTTTTGTTCTATTCAGACCTTCAACTAATTGGATGAAGCCCACTCACATTAGGGAGGGGAATCTACTTTACTCAGTCTACTGATTCAAATGTTCATTCATCCAGAAACACCCCACAGACACACCCAGAATAATGCTTGGCCAAATGTCTGGGCACCCAGTTGCCAGTCAAGTTGATACATAAACTTAAACACTACAAGTCCATCCCTTGTGAATTTGGCACCCATATACATCTCCTTAAACTATATTTAGTCTCCAAATAAAGACAATAACAAGGTCATAATTCAACTGAACATAATACAATTATCCTGCTTACAACCAAATATGCACTAACCCCTTCCCCAGAAAAGGAGGTAAAGTCCTAGAGTTATGTTTACTCTCCTCCTTGATGTCCAATGACTTAAATATCATGATGTAAAATTAACAATGCTTAATCTTGATATAGAGTCAATATATCTTATGTTACATGATAAGGGAATAAGAGAAGGAAGAAAACAAATATATCATATATATATTAATGTATTATGTATATTATGTATATACACACCCATAAATAAACATAATCATAAGAAAATAAGGAGGAAATACTCTTACAGTCTTTGTTTCTGTAACTGGACACTTGATTGTAGCCGGTATTTATAACTACTTTCTTACTCTACCCATCCCATGTTGCCTTTGATTTCAGTAAACATCTCATTTAGTTATGGTTCTTTACCTGGAGGGGTGACCCAGACCTTCATTCCTGATGGGTCTGGGCCATTAGTAGTCCCACCTTGATTAGGTTGTTGTACTTTTCCACTGACCTTAATCACAGGCCCATGGCAATACTAACAGATACCCTAAGGTATTTCCTGTGTTCCAGACATACTCTTCCTCTAGGCCAGAAGAGAATAAAGTTGTGGGAACAGGAAGCAAAACTTTTGCTGGGGTGTCACTAGGGGTAATAATGAGTGGTGCCACTCCCATTTTTGCCTCCCTGGAGATTGTGAATCCTGGCTGTGGGAGAAACTGCCCAGAACATATACAGCCTTCTGGAGAATCTTGCTTCCACTTTAACAATAAACACCTTACAAAGCTAGTATTTAATCTTGCATTGTAATTCAACCAGTTGCAGAATGAGATTCTCTGTTTGATTTTCAGCAACATCAGCCCTGTGGCTACAGGAAATAAGGGTTACCTTCAGGGCACATATAGAAGCATTCAAGTCATTTATGCTGTGCTTGAGCTGGGAATTTGAACTCTGAGCTCATTCTTTTCTTTCATCACTTTGTCTATGACATTAGGAAAAACTAGCCAATCTCATCATATTCATTAGTTTGACAAAAATGTTTGAAAACATTATATACACAGTCACCTAGCTCCTTGCTTTTTATAGGTGGTTGATTAGGAGTATCCAATGGTGATAATTTGAGTATCTCTGTTGCCACATTATGCCATGGATTATCAGTCCTTCTTTTTATTGCTGGAAATAGAGCCATTAGCATCTTTAAATCTAATCATATTACAAAGCCTATTCCAGAAACCAATTCAAGAAAATTAGAATTTTTACCAGAACCTATTCAGAAAACTCATCCTTAAACTTCTGTTCCTTTAGAACCACTGTTGGTACCAAAATCTGTATTAGTCAGGGTGCCCCATGGCCCAGTTGAGTTGACACATAAAATTAATAATCACACTAACCATAAAGGAAAAGCTTAATAAATTCAACCACGTTATTTAAGAACTTCTGTTCATCAAAAGATACCATAAACAATTTTAAAAACAAGTCACAAATTAGGAAACGACAATTGCAACATAAGTGACTCATACGGATTAATATCTGGAATATGTATACAACTCCTATGAATCAACCTCACTTACAATCAAAGAACTAAAATGAAAACCAAAAAGAGATAGCATTTCACACCCACAGGATTGGTAAAACAATACCAAGTATTGGTAAGGATATGGAGCAACTTTAGCGGGAAGGCAAATTAGCATGATCACTTTAGAAAATTGTTTTGCATTACCTAGTAAAGTTGAATGTGCACATATCCTATGACCCAGCAATTCTCTTAGGAACATATCCTAAAATCCTAAAGCAACTCTTGCCCTTGTGCAATAAGATCTGTACAAAATATTCTTACCAGTAATGTTCATAACAGCCCAAATCTGGAAACAGCCCAAATATCCACAGGCACTAAAATGGATGCATCAATTATAGCGGACACATTTAGTGGGATACTGTATGGCAGTGACAATAAATAAACTATAGCTACATGCATCAACATTATATGGGGCATTAAGTTACTGAAGAATATAATAACAGTAGTGATAATAGAGATAATAGCTAACATATAAATTGTTTACTATTACCAAGCTCTTGTCTAAGTGCCATGTATATAATTTAACCCCACCAGAATGCTGTGAGCTACATACAATTATTGTTCTCATTTTATAGATGAGAAAACTGAATCAGAAGGATGAAATAATGTGCCCAAGTTGACACAACTACCCAGTGAGGAGATGAAGCAGGATTTCAAGCCCAGAGAATGCAAATGCAGTCTACTGGGTGAAGTTATGTATTTCAAAAATTGGCATAACTAAGCTCTGCATTTGGGAATACACATGTACATGTTTATTATGATATGAGGAAATAAATGGGGAATTATTCACAGAACATTATTCCTCTGGGTGTATTTGAAGGAGGGGCATTTTGATCATTTCAGAATACTAGAATTCTTTTATTTCTTAAGCTAAGTGGCGAGTATATGGTTGTTCAGTTTACTATAATTCTTTAATCTATCCCTATATATTAATATATGTAAGTATATATGTATATGTGTATATATGTAGTGTGTGTGTGCATGCGTGTGCACACTCCATGGTGTGGTTGGGTACGCTTTCCTCTTACTCATCTACGTTTCTCTTGGATTTAAGCAAAAAACATTACAGCATCACAGAGGAAGGAAACATGAGAGAAGAGGAAAACATGGATAAGGTAGGAGGAAAAGAGTAGAAGTGAAAGAGATGTAGGTAAAGTGATATAGAAGAGAGGAAAAGGAAAGAAGGAGAAAAGGAATATCAGCCAGTGTTTCTCTCAGTGAATTGTATGGTTTATATATGAGAAGCTGAAAGGAATCCACTTTATTTCCCAGGCCCTTGTGAAAGATCACCTGTCATTGTCTGCTAGGAGTGGGCTAGAATACACCCAACGATCCAGTGGTCTATAATAAACATTAAATGATCAGTTCCTACCTTAACTTTCATTAACCATCCTGCTCACCCTTCATTGATACTTAAAGAATGGTTTATTTGACACTGAATACAAAAAGAAAGTTCAAAGAAATCAAGGAATGGGTTTCAATAGATGTTTACATTGATAGCAATTTCAGCAAATCGATCAATCGCACTCTGGGCGGGAGACAGAAGTTAGTGTGCTCCTAATTAGTATGCTTCTAGGAGCTTTCTAGCTCCTAGAAAAGTATTTGAACATCTTATTTCCTTAAAACTCGATGCACTGAGAAGAGGTATTTCTTGGACACCAAAGAGCAAGCTTATAAATTATGATATTTCAGGCCCTGATTTATCACTGTATTGGGTATTTTTCAAGATCAAACAATAGGAACCAAAAATCTGTGAAAGAATTTCAAGCTTACATTAATCAGAGAAATACAAATATATACAACCATGAGATTTCATTTTAATACATCTTATTCAAGCAGAGACTTTTTTTATAATACTCAGTTTTGTAGAGGGTGAGAGGAAATGTGCATTCCCCCATAGCAATGCTTGGCGACATGTATAAAAAGCCTTAACGATGTTCCTACTTTTGATAGAAAAATTCCATATCCTAGAATTTGACCTACGGATATTATCATGAATATGCTGAAAGTTTCAGCTACAAGAATATTTATTTCAATGCTATTAATGAACAACAGAAAGAAATATCTAACTACATAGGATTAAACGGTGGCATATTTACTGGATGGAATGATATTATTTTAAATGGCAGTGGAGAATAGAAGATAACAGCAAAAATTAAAATGTTGGGCAAGCCCTGATGGCCTAGTGGTTAAGTTTGACGTGCTCTGCTTTGGTGGCCCAGGTTCAGTTCCTGGGTGCCGACGTACACCACGTGTCTGTCAGTGGCCATGCTGTGGCAGCAGCTCCCATACAAAAAAGGGGAACACTGGCAGCAGATGTTAGCTCAGGGCAAACCTTCCTCAGCAAAAAAAAAAAGGTTAAGTGGAAAAATAAATACTTTTTAAAATCGATACATACAATTCTATTGTCAGATAGTTGACTTAAAATAAAGGTTTGAAGGAAAGAAATGAGAAGGAAAACAGATGTGAAACATGGTTGGCAAAGAAGAATGAAAGCCTCACCAATTGCCCAAGTCCAATACTGGTTGAATGTCTCAAAATAAAGCCTAATTTCTTTTTCTAAAATGAAAGATAAATAATGTTCCTATAAAGTGCACATGATTAAAGGAGAATGATTAAGAATATTTAAATGACTTCATATTATTGATAACAGAAAAAGAACAAATTTCATGAGAATGCAGTTTGCATACTGTCCCATCAAGACTGCCTGAGCATGGCTGATGTAAGAAACTAAAATGATCAGTGGTATCGAATCCCACAGGAAGAGCTAATTCCTGGGATGGCCACAGCTCTGTAACCACAGATGGATCATTTGCAAGAATGCCACTAGCCAATCTCCATAAGTGATGCATTAGCCCTAGGTGATGGATCTAGAACTTCACAAGGATAATTCTAAATATTTGTGCATTTTTAATCAAGAGAAAGGAAAGTTTCTATCATCTACTTCCTAATGGAAGTTTACACATTCTTTTCCATAGAAAACAGGATTGGGATGAAAAACTAATGGTCTTCAGGGTGTCAACCCCTCCCACACATGTGTAAAGAAAACTTTGTGATGAACTAAGAAAGCAAAGATTTTTACATCTGAAAGACAGAATGGTGGAAGAGATGTGTGTGTTAAGGAGGACATGAAAGTCATGAAGAGCAGGCATTTGTTGACCATAAACACAAACCACCAAATCCCAAAATACTAAAAATGAGCCAGAAGGGAGGTAGTTCTGGAACAACTTTACTAAACATCTGGAACTCATTTCCCCCAATAAATTGTGTGAGACAAAATTGGAATAGTCCAAGAAGGGGTTGGTTAGAGGGCTTTTGCTCATGGATTTAATATATTATAAAAAGAGTAACGTCAGTCCGTGAAGACCATCAGAGCAGGAAACAGTCGAACTCCCCCAAACATTTGTTCTTGCATCACTGACAGTCACCAAATAGATGTTAAGCAATGCCACTCTTGTGCTTTCACCTGCACTGGCACAGTGCCCAGTACATGGTGGATCCTCAAAGCGTATTCATTCAATGACATCGAACATCAAATGCAATCTGTGTATCCCAGCTGTATATCTCAGCTCCCTCCAAACCATCATTAATCTTCAATCTGCTGTGTCATTGCACTTCAGGAGAAGAAAAACTGCAAGCCGAAGACCCTTATCAGGATTGTAATCCCCCAAATACTTCTTAAACACAGTAAAAACATAAAAGTCAGACATGCTCCCTTTATAGAAACATTAAAAAGGTTAAGATAGAGTCATTAAAGTATTCTTGAGTTTCTAGAGAAAAAAGTAGTAAAGTAACGCCAAATTATGGTGTTAAAAGGAGGCACATAGCAGGTATTCAATTAAGATCACCAATTATTTACATTTTAATACAAACACTCCACTTAAGAAAGAATTCCATCATGCTACATCTTCTCCTCCTTCATCCAACGATTGTTTAATAAAATTTTGTTACTTACCAGTCTGTCAGTTTTTCAAAAAATCTATGACAACTGCAAAGTTGTGACTTGAGTTCTAGCTTATCTTTGGAGATATAAAATTTGTGAGACAATAAACCTCCCTTTCTTTTCTCTCTACCATCTTTTCTTATGTGGAAGGCACCCAAGAACATCCCTTACAAGTAGTTCAAAACGTATAACTACCTTGTCAAGGCTGCCAAAATCTGTCTACAAAAGGAGGCTGACAAAATGCTATAAAATGCACTGACATGATGGCTTTAACAGACATGCATGTAAAAAGTCTCAAGGTATTTTCCTCCTACCCATTCCAGGGATCTTTCAAGCCTTCATCTAAACCATAAGAAATGTGCCATGTATTTTATTGCATTTCTTCACTGGCCTTCTGGAACCCACTCTTGCAGCTGCTGAGAATAATAAGAACCAAGGTCTTCTCAAGGTCCCTTGCTGTCACTTCGCATATTAATCAAAGAAGAGTCCTGAAGGAAAGTGTATCCCAGAAATCTAAACTTGCTGTCTCTGCAACATCCTCGTCACCGCTGGGAAATAGGGCGAGTCTCAGTCCTCAGAGCTAAACTCCACACAAGGGACAAAGCTAACATGTCAAAGGAGAGCCTTCACTTCCTGGAATGATAACTAAGTGTAGGAGGACAAAAGGCATAAAAAGTAGATGGAAAAAAAATGTTTTCTCCCAATGATTCTCATAGACAGTACCCTTTTTATTTTGAAAAACTTCAAGTCCACACAAAAATTAAAGAACAGTACACTGAGCATTGTATACTCCTTATCAATGCACACCAACTATTAAGAATCTGGTTGCACTGCTTCATCTCTCTATTTGATACCTACAAATACTTCCTCTTGCCAAGCCATCCAAAAGTAGGTTGTGAAAAACAAGACATTTCATTCCTAAATACTTTTGCACATACCCCTCACAAACAAGGACATTCTCCCACACAACACAACACCTTCACCTGACCTTAAAAAAATGAATTTAATAACATCATCCAGCACCTAATCCATAGTCAAATTGCCCCACTTTTCCCTAAAATGTCTTTCATAGCTTTTTTTTTCAATTCAGGATCTAATCAAACTCACATTACATTTGTGTATCATCTCTCTGTATTCTCCCATCATCTCTCTCTGACGTCTCTCGTGACGCTGAATCCTTTGATGAATCCAAGCCAATCGTTCTACAAAATGTTCCACCTTTTGAGTTTGTTTGACAGTTTCCTCAGGAGTAGACAATACATTTCATGCAAGAACCCCACGAGGTGATGCTGGGTACCTCCCCTGCATCACATGTGAAGGGAGGTTTATGGTCTCACATACCTAATGTCAAGCCAGGCCATTGTTGCAATGCTGCTCAACCATTTGGTACAGTGGTCACTTCCAGATCTCCCCATTGTAAAGGCACATTTTGTCCCATTGTAATTAATAAGTAACGTGTGATGTGATACTTTGAAACTGTATAAATACTCCACCGTTTGATAACCTGGCACCCAATGGTTGTGGCATTCAGAGATGTTCCTTACTTCAATCGATTGTTACCCTGGGAAGTTTACAAGACAGAAATTTTCTAATTCTGCCATTCATTCTGCATTTATTAATTGGCATTCTGCTTTAAAGAAGAGCTTTTATTTTCTCTCTTTCTCCCTTTCTTTCTAATATCATTATGGAATCAAAGAATTTTTATATTTGTTATGCTTCATTATCATTATTATTGTTTTTGAAGCTGAAATTGTCCCAAATTTGGTTAACAGGATCCCTTTCCAGTCAGCTCATCAGTTTTTTGACATGTTTCCATCATTCTTTGAGCATTTTCTTGTTTTCTGGCCAATAAAACATTCTAGGTTAAACATGGACTTTTCCTGCTCAGACCTGGAATCAGCCATTTCTTCAATGAATCTCAATTCATTTTGCTGGCAATGGGCACTAATGTGCTTACGCTGAAGAGATGTTTAGTTTGAACTGAAGGCACAAAAGACAGAATCCCACCAGGATGTCAAACAGTGTCAAAATTCAAAAGAAGGTGATGATTTTGGCCCAAATTTCTGAAGAAACAAAATTAACAACAAACTCCCTTTATTTCCATTCCTAAGATGTATAACATGTCCACAACAATGCTTAGGACATTGTATGTGTTCAATAACTTAAAATTACACATTATTCTTGTTAACAAAAAGAAGCATCAATAATATGAATCAGCTGAGAGAGTAGGTCTTAAAAGTTCTCATCAGAATAAAAAAGAATTTGTAACTATGTGTGGGGACAGATATTGACTGGAGACCATTTCCCAGTATGTAGAGGTGTCAAATCATTGTGTTGTACACCTGAAACTAATGTAACGCTATACGTCAATTATACCTCAATAAAATAACAATAATATGAATAAGTGAAGTTGTATCAGATATTGACACAGATTACATAGATTATATTTTGACACTAACTTTATCATCCAAGTTATATTGTGCTTAAGCCTGTTGTAAAATTAACTTGCCTTCTTGGTGTTCACACAGACCAATATCAGACAAAGTGTATCAGAACCTTATTAAGATATAAGGAATATCACCTTAAGTGAAATTTTCTGAAGGTAATTTTCAAATGAGTAATCCACACCTCTCTTACTTCACCCCTTTTTTGTCTTGCTACTGTCCTAACTTAGGTGCTCATTGCCTCTCACTCAGACTTTAACACAACTTCCTAGAATGTCCTTATTTTGGGGATTCACATGTTGAAGTACTTGGCAGGGAAGTCATGATGCTTAACCCACCTTCAGGAGAAAAAACTACATAAAACAAAGATGGCAAAGTGTTAGCATTTGAGTCTAGGGGCTGGGTATACAGGTTTTGAAGTTTTTCACAGTAAAATAAGGAAAACTAACTCCCTAATGGATTCAACTTATTCTTTCTCTAAGTCTTTGTAAAGAAATTAGCATCATCTTCTTTAAATCTAATGATGAGCATGACGCTCTCCTGCTCAAAAACCTTCAAGAGCTCCCCACTCAACTTACAGCGTTGGAGGCATTGTGTAGTACGCTGATTAAAAACATAGATCAGACCACCGGGTCTGTAGTCAGACCACTGGGGCTCAAGTCCCAGAGTTACTACTTATTAGCTTGCGACCCTGGACATGTTTCTTAATCTCCCTGTCCCTCAGCTTCCACATATGGGAAATGAGGATAATAATAACAGTACCCACTTCACAAAGCATCATAAGGGTTAAATAGGGAAGTACATGTAACATACATAAAACAGTGCCCAGCACATAGTTATGCTCCATCAGTGTTAGCTCTGTGTACATTCAAGGTACTTCCTCCCATATTATTATATTTTAAAGGATTCTGTAGTCAAAAGCTTTTAGAAAATGCCAGGTTAAATTAAGTATAGGAAGAATCTTTACTGTAGGAATTCTCATTAGAATGTTAAATATTCCGATGTCCATAATGAATCTTCAAACATGTAGATCTCGCTCTCAGCACCTCTCATGGGACCAGTACTTTGCAGATCTGACTTTGGGAACTGCTGACTGAGAGAATAAAATCTAAACTCCTTCGCTGGATTTTGAAGGGCTTCTATGACAAAGTTCTCCGCACCTGTCAACCTCTCAGTCTCCTGCTTTTGCTCACTCTGCTCTTCAGGCAAACTTCAAACCCAGCTCTCTCTCCATGCATCCTTAATTTCCCCATGAGCGCTCCGCTGTCTGCCTGCAGGGATTTCCCCCATCTCCGTCCATGCAAACCAGCTCAGGCAGTGCTGCCGCTACAAAGCCCACCTTAGAATTAATTTTCCCCCCTTGCTCTCCCTGAGTATTTTGTTTAAAATACCATAAAATTCTGTGAAAGCATGTGACATTCTATCTTATGTTATGGGTTTCTTTTTAGTTTTCTGAAATAATTTGGATTGTTTGTAACTATGTAAGGAGGAAGAGCACATTCAAATTACAGAGGGCCTCTTTGGGCCACCCCTTCTCTTAATCTCCTCCCTAAAAGCATTGTTTAATTCCTCGTGACACAGACCAATAGTATCATATCACGTTTTGGACATATCTGCTTCTGTACAAAACCAGAAATTCTGAGAGGGTAGAAGCAAATCTTGTCCATTTTTATCTCTCTCATGATAGCTAACAGCTCGATAAACATAGTACAGGCTACACAAATGTGTGGGGAGTTAGTAAGCATGCAAGATCTGGGCTCACAACACCTTTGATTCAGAACAGAAAAAAAAACGAGGAGAAAGAGAGTAACTTCAAAAATAATAGATATTTTAACTTGATTTTAATTTTGTAACTATGTATGGTGACGGGTGCTAATTAGACTTATTGTGGTGATGTTTTAATATATCCAAATATCAAATCACTATGTTGTACACCTGAAACTCATATAATGTTGTATGTCAATTATACCTCAATAAAACAGAGTAAGAATAGATATTTTAAAGACCCATATTCTCTCTATTTAAAGATTCCTTCATTTTGAACAATTTAAATTAAAAGAACCTTTTCTGCTTCTCCCTTTGAATCGTACAAACTAAATAAAGACAAGAATTCTGTAAACAAACAACATTTTTATTTCATTTTAGTAATTGGCTATAGGCAAGATGCATGAATCAGAACTTACTAGGGACAAAGTAGATGTCATTTGGGCAGAAGCTCAGCCCCTACTTGGCACGAATTCCAGTGAGAAATAGTAATCAGGAATGCTCAGATTCTGACCATCTGGAACTATAGGAAGCTTCTAAATTTGATTTGCTTGGAGGGATTGTGGTCAAGAAAGGAACATGCGCACAGTGATTTGGATATATTCCGAAATGTGGCCTTTTTGGACCCAAAAACATGTAATTCTAGAAGAAAATGTGAGCAAGGTAATGCTCCCCTTTGCCCCAGAGCTGTTTCTTGGAAACCTGTCTGGACATCAGACAGAGTTAACCAATAAGTGTCTACCTAGAATTTCTAATCTCACAGGCAATAAGAGATTAATTTTGCCTTTACATTAGAACCAAGATGCTCTACCAAGAAATAATGCCCCAGGAAGTTCTGTAAGCTTCTGAAACAAAGACTAGCAGTTAAAAGTGTACAAACGACATTTCACTCCCACGTGGTAGCAACATCAGCACCTACTTTAAGCCAATTTCCAGCAAGGTCTGGGAGGGCTCAGAGATGTGGCTTTTGGCTAGGTTCAGAAGGGAGCTAATGACATTTGTAGAAAATAATAATATAAAAGTCCAATGGAGCTATATAGATTGGACCCCAAACCAATCTTCCTGGAACATAAAGACATTAAAAGTGGTCCTTGCCATTATTCACAGCTGTCACGGTATGCAAACGACTGGACTGCCTGTGTAAGGGAAGCAGAGAAACGAGAATCTGGCTCAGTTTCTCCAGCCGTCACTGAGCTAATCAATGGCTCCAGCCAAATAGTGTGTTGTCAGCCAAGTTCACGTCTTAGAAGTTTGACTATGTTGAAAAATCTAGGTGGATATGGAAGAATTGCCCCGATTTCAAAATCTTTACAGAAGGAAATATGAAAACATAATTACCTTTTCTACAAAAAAAGGAAAAATATATGTATCTGTCCATATCAGCATTTGAAATAACGAGTATGTTCTCTTGTGGCTTTCTTCCTCCTGCTTCTCAAAGATGAGTTGCTACGGTAAAGCCTTCAATTATGAGCAGTACACTTCACACGTAACCTGCTGAAATAAACAGGTTCTGTAGTAGGAGAAAGCTGGAATAGTGGTTTGAAGGACTTGAAAGATGACAGCTTCTTTCAAATCCTGGATCGGCCACTCACTATGTTTCTACTCTTAGTTAAGACTCTAAGCCTCAGTTTCCTGATCTGTGAAATAGGGTATATTCTACCTACCATACGAGATGGTAAAGAGAAAGTAACATATTACATGTACAGTGTTTCACTTATATATGTTCTCAAAATACGTCTGCCATTATTGTTCAGTCTTGCTATTTGAGAGTCTAGCTAAAAGCATGATAAATGGCGAATATTTATATGGTACTTTATTTTCCAATATGGTCTATTCTTCTCAACCAGAAATATATCTGATTGCTTCTGTATTCTTCATTTTAAACACTAATTCCATGGTGATTCACAGCAATAAAAAGTGTCATCACCCGCTATTGTTGAAGACTTACCGTGTTCCAAGTACTTTGAGTAAATTATCATATTCTCATTTGATCCTTATGGCAAAACTAGTTTTATAGTTGTTTTACTAAGGTAGAAACTAAAGCGCAAAATTCTTAAACAGTCTCCTTAAAGTTACACAGCCACTAAGTGGCAGCCCTGGAACTCAGCCCCTAGCACTCTGACCCAAGGGCCCACGCTCTCAGTAAATTTTACCTCCCCGACTACCCACGATGATGAGGACACCCTGATGTTTCCAGAACCCCTTTGTTCGCAGTGAGGGAGACAATGTATCAGTGGATCAGTGTGTTAGTGGTGTCGTTGAAAGGAGAGGGTCCTCCCACTCTCCACCCAGCTAACTTACTCATCCTTCAGATCCCTCCTGGCACATCACTTCTTCAGAGCAGACTTCCTGTTCTCCCTCCCACACCTCTAACTAAGTCACTCACTCATCTAGTGTTGTAGTTTTCAATACCACCTAACGATGTCAACTCCCAAATTTATACCTTCAACCCAGACCAAATGAAACAAGGTATTTATCTTTGGATGATGTATTCAAGCTGGACATGTCCTAAACTGAACTCCTGGTCTTTGCCCCAAAAACCTGCTCCACCTTCAGCCTTCCCTATCTCAGCCAATGGCTCCTTCATCCCAGAGGGTCAGGCCAAATGCCTGGCAGTCATCCATGACTCCTCTCTTAATCCATCCTGCTGGCTCTACCTTCAAAAGCCGGCCTGAATTCCACCACTTCTCAATGCCTCTACTCCTACCACCCAGGGCCAAGCTACTATAATCTTCTCCTGGGTTGTCGGTCTCCTGACTTCCCTCTTTGATCCCCTAAGAGATTTCTTTTAACACAACAGCCAAAGTGATCCTCTCATAAATAAGATAATATCTCATCTCTGTTCAAAACCCTGCATAGCTCCCTAACTCAGCCCAAGTTGACGTTACAATGGCCTAGAAAGCCCTACATGACCTGTCACTCATTACCTCTCTGAACAAGTCCCCCAAACCTTTATTCATTCCCTTCCAGCCATGTTAGCCTCCATGTAGTTCCTTGAACTTGCCAGACATGCCTCTGCTCCAGGGCCTTTGCACCTGCCACCCTCTGCCTAAGCTCTTGCCCTCATTTCTTTCAAGCTTTCAGACATATGTCATCTCTCAGTGAGGCCCTCTCGGACTGCACTATTCAGAAATTGCAGATTCCTCCTCAATGCTGCTTCTCCCTCTTTCCTGCTTTATATTTCTCCATAGCACTTACCTTCCACTACACTAGAAAATTAACTTCTTTTGTTTGTTCTCTGTGTCCATCAACCAAAAAAATGTCTCCATATGGACAGGAATCTTTTACTGTTCCATTCACTAGTGAAGCCCCTGCACCTAGAACATACCTGGCATAGAGTAGGCGGTCAACACATGCGTGTTGAATGAATCAATCAGGCCACCCATTATATAATTGCTGAGCATTACATCTTTTTGTAGCCTTTCTCATAATTATAATTGATGGCCTTTGTTAATTGTGAGATTGTTTACTTAATGTCTCTCTCCTCTGCTAGATTATAAATAATGTAAAGACTGAGACTGTGTTTTCCTCCCCAACAGCTAGCAAAGTGTCCATTGCTTATCAAATGCTTATTAATATCTGTTGAATGAATGAATTGGACTAAGAAGCAGTTAGCATTAGGTTCTGGTGCACGATCCATATTCCTGACAGTGTTACACACAGATCACCTGCTCCACGAAGGGTCCTGAGGAGACAGTGGGGGGTTCCTATATACATTAGGAAGAGACTGAAAACCTAGATGAGGACCACGCAGGTGACAAGGTACCTAAAGTGAGCATACAGATGGTTATACCTAAGTACAGCTGGGCAGGGTTGCCTGTGGGTAGGGAGTTGTTTGGATTTGAAGTATATTTTCCTTTCCTTTTTTTTTTTCCTGTGACTAAAAGAGCATCAACTTTCTTTAAAGGCTTGCTTCCATCTGGGAGGTATCAAAACTTCTTCAGGGAATAAGAAAGAAGAATCTTACAAGATTAGTTCAGCTTATTCCAAATAAAAAACCAAGTTACAAACCTGAATTGTCCTAGGGCTAAAAGAAGAGAACAAAGATAATATTTCACTCTTGAGAGTAACCTGGTTTTGCACTCTTATTTTTTCAAAAAAGAGTTAGTGTATATATTTTTTTCTCTTAGTACACAATTACCCCTCTCTAGAGAGTTTTCTTTAAATTGTCATAGCATAAAAACACAAACTTTCTTTGAAATTGAGAAAACGGTTTTCCTGTTTTTTTAATTGGTGTTATACTGCCACCTAGTGACCACAATCTGTATGACTCTCCTGCACAATTGAAAGGCAACAACCTCCCAGGGAAAAATGGCAAAGTAGCTGTCAAGGTCCCTTTCCATTAGACATAATTTCTCAGACAATCTGCTGTATTAGAGTGCCCATCTAGACTAATGCTTGCTGTTTATGTGTCCCAGCATGAAAAATGAATTTTTTATATATTTTTTTCCTGAGGAAGATTAGCCCTGAGCTAACATTTGTATGTGGGTGGCCCACCACAGCAAGGGTGATGAGTGGCATATGTCTGCACCCAGGATCTGAACCTGGAGCCCAGAGCAACTGAAGCAGAGCACAAAACTTTAACCACTCAGCCACGGGGCCCTCCCCTGAGAAATGAAATTTTTTGGTTTTTTTTGAGGAAGGTTAGCCCTGAGCTAACATCTGCCACCAATCCTTCTCTTTTTACTGAGGAAGATTGGCCCTGAGCTAACATCTGTGCCCATCTTCCTCTACTTTATGTGTGGGACACCTGCCACAGCATGGCTCAAAAAGCAGTAGGTAGGTCCACACCTGGGATCTGAACCAGTAAACCCCAGGCCACCCACATAGAATATGCAAACTTAACCGCTGCACCACCAGGCTGGCCCAAGAAATGAATTTTTTATGTTTATTATCTTCTGTGTACCAAATAGTCAACTTTTATGTGCTTTATAAATCACTTGAACTCACAAAGGAAATGCCCTATTTAGGGGATATAACACGTTGATGTCTCTTCTACTTCTGACTTTGTGGCCATCAAGGGATGTTTCACGTCAGCTGGACCTCAAACACTTTCGTACCCACTTCAACACGGAGAAGCTTTGAGACCATCGTGGTAAAAGCAAATGGCAACCTCCTACTTGGATGTATGTCAACACAAATATTTCTGCATGTTTTCTGGCATCAACTACAATCATAAAATACCCTAGTTATATAAAATTGTATCTGTAAATGTAAAATACGTAAAATTATCTTCTAACAAATTTTTATTCTTGCACTCAACTGACACTTCAGTCCTTGAAAATATTTAGCTTTTGTGGATAACTAAAAAAACAGTCTGCAGGATCACAATATACTGTAGCACACCCCACAAAACCATAAAATCTATAAAGAACTGTTCTCCTTCTGCCAAATAAACCCGAATTGCTAGTTTATTTGCCTTGCCTTTCTCACCACACTTACTTTGTATAAAAAAAGTGACATTTGTTTGATTGGCTTCATCTTTTTCTCAATAATTTCCACATTCGTTTCTAAAGATAACAGAGAAAGAAAAAAAACACATGATACAGAAATTGGAATACATTCACTTACTTGCTTTCCATATAAACAAAAAGAGATTGTTGTACACTTGTAAGATCATCTTGTCTGGCTAACATCTGGCATGGAAATACCTAGAAAATAAGGAGTTCTCCAACTTTAAACCCCCAAGGGAAACCTCTTCAGAAGAATGCAAGCACATGTACAAGATGAAACAGATAGTGATGATGCAGGCCTTATAGTCTAGCAATCCACTGTCATGGAAAAAGCAAGGATTTCTCTTCTTTTTATTGAAGGGAATGAAATGCATGCTTCTCATGAGAAGGATCATCAGAATTATGGATACTACAGGCTGTCTCAGTCCATTCAGGCTGCTATAACAAAATATAGACTGGGTGGCCTATAAACAATAGGTATTTACTTCTCACTGTTCTACAGGCTGGGAAGTCCAAGATCAAGACACTGGCGGGTGCTGTGTCTGGGGAGAGCCTGCTTTACAGGTCATAAACAGCCGTCCTCTCACTGTGTCTTCACGTGGTGGAAGGGACAAGGGAGCTCTCTGGGGTCTCATTTACAAGGGCGCTAATCCCATTCATGAGGGCTGCATCTTCACGACCTAATCAACTCCCAAAGGCCGCACCTCCAAACACCATCACATTGGGCGTTAGGATTTAACGTAAGAATTTTGGGGGACACAAACATTCAGTCATGTTCACACTGTATTTTTGTAAGAAGAGACAGTAAGCAAGGTGTTTATCAAAACTCCAAAAGCAGAGACTGAATCTTCTCTACTTAAAGAAGTAATTCATTAATAAATAATAAGTAATCAATTGATTTCATTTTGCCTTGTCTTGATAGCAAAATTTTAAAATAAGGTTGATCTTAAATATTTCCTAAGGATATTATTGTGGTATCATTAGCATTCACACCCTTTTTATAGTATTGAGGGGAAGATAGTTTTTCAAAAATTGGTTTCCTCCATGTTTTACTCCCTGCTAAGACTAAAACAGTCAGGAGACCTCTTCTACATACCTGAAATCTGTGTTTGCGCTTCAGAGCATCTTCTCTTCATCCACGGTGTGTCCTCAAACCATGGATTACCTCTGAAAGGTCATCCTAATCAAATGGAACTAACTATAGTTTTTTTCCAATTCTATATATGATTTTAAATATTTTTTAGGAAAGGAATAGAGTTTCAAAAGCATGAAATATACTCCAAAAATCATCCAAAACCAGTGGACTAGAATGGAAGGCTTGTGTTAAGAAGGAAGGAATGATTGAGACAGTGGAGGACTTTGCAGGCCAGGCTAAAGAGCATGACCTTGATCCTCTAAGCAGGTGAACTTCAACTCCATGGCTAATCAGAACGACATGTAAATGTTTTTATTTCTTTTCATCACGATATTTATTTTGAAATTTCAATATTATTAAAGGAAAAGATGATATTTTTTTATTTTTTCAAAGAGGACATTATTGTTCAAGTTGAGAAACAGTGCAGACTCAGGAATAGGCAGCCACTTCAGGTTTTAAAGAGGCATGTGTCAGGAAAATTACTTCAGTAGCAATAAGATGAAACTGAAACCAGAGAGAACAGTTAGAAAGTGATTGAAAAAGCTGGGATATCAGGGGGCGAATATCAGGCCAGAGTGGCAGTATTTAAATCAGAAGAAATGAATGTGTGAGATGTTAACAGAAAAGAATTTATTTTTAAATGTGTATTTTCCTGATGAACACTATATCATGCATTTATAAACACTAGCACATAGTTGGCATGTGCAGTAGGCAGATTTTGAAATGGGCCTCAATGATCCCCAGCTCCTGGTGTTCCCACCTGTATAATTCCATGGGGGGGGGGGGGGATGTTAGAGTTGGACATAGTAACTTGCATATAATTATTAGAACACAGAAAAAATGATGAGATGTCATCAATAGCTAGCAAGGAACTAAGACCCTCAGTCCAACAACTCCTGAAAAACTAAACCCTGCCAACAGCTACACGAGTGAGCTTAGAATAAGATCCTTCCCCAGGTGAGCATTCAGATCAGACCACAGCCCTGCTGACCCCTTAGAGGCAGCCTTGTGGGAACCTGAAGCAGAGGACCCAGTAAAGTCATGGCCAAATTCCTGACCTCCAAAAACCATGAGATAATAAATATGCTGTTTTAAACCACTAAGTTTGGGGTGATTTATTATCAGTAGCAGATAACTAATAAAGTGTCTAAATAATACATGTTATTGAATGAATACATAATAAATAAATACTAACCTTAATCAGTTATATGGAAAACATATCAATTCCCCTTAAAAGTCATCAACGATGAGAAATGACTTTAGAAACTGGTAACTCTTAAAGGGAAGGATTTTTTAACCCTGAATTTATCAATAAGCTATTAGGTATTTTTAAGAATCCTGAGTTGACCTGTTTCTCAGAGAAAAAATTTACCGTTTCGTAGGAAAGGAAAGTTTTCAAGGCTCATTTTTAGTTTGAAATCTATCAGTGTGTATATTTAGCTCCTGTCTCATATTGATTCCTAGAATCTTTGGTAAATATGCTGTGATAGTGGCAAAAATGGCCACATACACATACATATACACATAATCACTAACGTGTACAAACTTACACACGTAAACATGTTTGCATACCTGAATATATGGCCTCTGATAGTAAAAGATATTTGCACCTACGTGAACATGCTCACTAAAGCAAAGACATACACTAAAATTAGCAGTGCCCAGCCTGGACACTCCAGTACACACAGACACACAAGAAAGGAAGAGTTCTAATCCCACAGGAAAAGGTTGATTCTTTATTCCAGACCACTACTCCACAAACCATTCTGTGGATCTTAGTTGTTATTATGTGAAAATAGGTACAAGATCAAATAAGTTTGGGAAACACTATAAAAACGTTAAATGTTTATCTTTAATCTGCGTCTTCAGAAACACTGCTCTACAACTGTTTCCACAGGAACAAGAGAGTGCTGTAAAAATCAAAGATATGGTCAAAGATTAGGTATTTCACTTTGATTCTTTGAGTCTAAATATAAGCAGGGATTAATCCCATTACTGCACTGAGTATAATATGATATAGAATTCTTTTCTAACCATATTTTTATAGTAATGTTAAAGTCTCTGTGGATATAAAAAGTTAGGATTAATGAGAAAAGAAGCAAGCAGTGACCAGCTTCCTCACCCACAGAAGTGAAATAACCTCCAGCACAGCAAACTTTGCCTGTAAGAGGGGAGAACATCACACCTCGTCTCCACTCTCCATAGGGCAATGGCTGTTCTACAGACTGAATATAAGAGCCTCCATTAGGGCTTCTGCTCACCCCAAGCCCAGTTCATGCCCACTTCTTAATGCTCCCACAGCACTTTGCACAAATGTCAGTTACAGAAACTGCTAACTTGTATTGTTCTTGGTTTGGGGCCCACATGACCCATGATCTCCTAAAGGCCATGGACAGTCTCTTGCCTAACACCATACCTGGCATATGGTGACTACCTAATAAATGTTTCTTGGATGAAAGAAAGAGGGAGATTAAAATCAGCTGGAATGACTTAGTTTTCACATCAAGGGGATCTTTCCAAGAAAGAAGACTGTTGAAACAGAAATAGAGGCTGTGCTAGTGAGATGGTGAGATCATGAACCATGAAGCCTGATTCTTATACCTGGAAAAGAGAATGAAAAAGACTTGATGGAATGAGCCTTCTCCACAGAAACAGAATGCATCAGAAAATGTGTGTGTAGTGTTTCATTTTTTCGGTGCTTCTCCCCTGGGCATATCAGAAAAAAATCTATCAATAGCAACAAAATGCCTGAAATGCTGTCTTTGTGCTACCTTGGAAATAAGGCTTACAGAAGCGTTATCTAACTTATGGGTGAAGAATGGGTGACTATAGGATCTTTTACTGACTGCCAAATGGTAAAATGTGATAAGGACTCAGGACAGTCAGAAGCACACTTTGAAATATATATTAAGGACAAATATTAAATATAATCAGAGCAATCTTTTTAACCCACTGCTCACATCACACACTCTTGTTCCAAACCCTCCCCTCATCACCTTCTATATCCTTACTTTGCCTTGTTTTCTTCATATCCCCTGTCACTACCTACAGGCATCACTAAAGGACATAAGTCCATTTTTAATATCATTCTTCCCCTCCATTATGTGATCTCCAGAGATTAGAACATTGTCTGATCCACCATAAACATTTAAAAACAATAGCTGAACCACTAAAGGATGTTGTATTATAGATTTGAGCCGTCAGAAACAAAGTCACAACCAGCAGCCATTGGCTGTAGATAATAGAACAGACTTACATGTACGGACAGCATAAAGAACTATTGGTCATTTCATCCCATACCTGTTACTACCGCTGCTACTGCTGCACTTACTATTACCCATACTATTACTACCACTATTACTAATTATTACTGATAATAACAAAAGTAACCTTCTAAGCTTTTAACACAGGCCAGATATTGTACTAAGTACTTACTATGCATTAAATCATTAAATCCTTGCAAGAACTTCATGAGGTAGTGAGCTAATACTAAGCTAAGGTGACATTATTGAATCAGCTTCACATGACTCAGAGAACTCACCCAATGTCAAGTTTTATTAATAATCTCATGGGTACAAGCAATCAAGGAGCATGAGCAAAGCAGGGAGCAGTCTAGGACATCCCAAATGTCCGGGTCTTTCCTTTCATAGTGGTACACACTTTGTGGCCCAGAACAATAGGTGAGCTCTCTGTAAGGTTTGCAGGTCATCTCACATAGAAAAGAGCATTTAAGCTATAAAACATATCTATTTTAACCCAGAGCTTTGTGCAACTTTCATGACATTATTCATGGAGCCATGCCTCATAATTCCATAGATTGCAGATGTGTTTACCCCAAGCAACTTGAACCAGAGACATCCTGATCAAAGCATATCATAGATAAGGGCTCCTCTTCTTAGCAATCTATTAGGATCACTAACCTATTTCATGGTGACCTAGATACCATGTTTATCTAGATGTTTATAAACATCTCACCATGTTTATAAGGAGAGTGGATTAAGCAGCCTGCCTTCTCTTGCTTCCTCTGGGTGTGCTTCCTAATAATCAAAAGTAGAAATGGATCATATGCCAGCTGTTCTAACTCTGTCCTCTGCAAGTAGCAAATCATCATTTTATATATTAGGTTTAGAAAAGTAAATAAAGCTGCTAAATAAAAATCCAGAACTGATACTGGAACCCCAAAGACCTGTGATTTTTAACCACTGCGCTACTGCCTCCAATAGATAATATTTTCTGTACGTACTTCAGTTAATCAAATATTTCTTGAGTAATGATACTGCTAGGTTTTGTCAATAAAAAAGAATAAGGCAGGGTCTCTGCCATCAAGGAAAAAGAGAACTCAGAAAAAAGAATATAAAAAAATGTAATAAAGTGTTATACATTCAATGAGAGAGTTACAAGGTTGTGAGAGTACAAAAATTTTGAGTAATTCAGGAAGTAAAGAGGAGGAGAGCAGTGACGGTTGAAGAGAACATCGTGATTGTGCAGCATCCATGCATGTGCATACATATGGAGAATGCACATCCTCATAAACACAAACGTTTAAGAGAGAGGAAGAACAATTAAATACAATTGTGCAGTTTGCCTTTTGGAGAGAACTCTCAGGATCTCTGGATACCAACAGAAATGTCAATTTGGACAGCAGTTCTTTTGGAAGCCTAAGGCAGTGGAAACTGAGTAGCCATAACTACGTTTGTATGAACCTTGAAAGTTTTCAGAGCACATCCATTTGTCTTTTAAAAAGTATGCTCTTTCTTTTTCAATCATGTATAGGCCAATTTTTATTAAGTGAAATAAGAAAAGATAAATAAATACAGCTAAATATATAGTAAAGATAAATATTTTGAAAATTTTGCCTGTGGATTTACACTGCATGCAACACAATGGATTTCCTTGAATAAAATAGGAACTTACAGAAGCCAGGATGATGAGTTATAAAGATACCTCTACCTTAGAAACATATATAAGGGACTCACTGTTTATTTCTTCAGATTGATATATTCTTATTTCTCACGGAAAGAACAGTGTTATGGTGTTTACTTAAAAGTTATACACACTGAGATGTAATTGAAAAGACACAAAAAACTCCTTCATTCTTTAGGTCTGAGATTGTGCATCAGCCTTTCACAAGTCTGTGACCTAGAAGTGCGATCCAGGCTGTAGAAGCAAGTACCTCAAAGGAAAGACAGAGAACACACCTGAAGATCGTTAATGCAAAAGAAATTATAACCCAGAGGAGATAAAGCACAGATCAGAAGTAAATCTTCTAAGAGATCAGTTAAAATATTATGTGATCTTAAAATCTTAACCTTGGATGCCCCAGAAATCTGCAGGTGTGAATTTGTCTGCATCATATGCCATTGAGCATATGGTAAAGCAGCTTCCATATGTCAACCCTAGAGACAGAAGAACTGCCGTTGCCCTTCTAAGAAGCACACAAAAATTTTTTCATCCTCATGCACTTTATCTCCTCAGAATAGCTAAGCACTATACTCAGAAAAACTCCCTCTTCCCCACTTCTTCCTAGCTCACAAATCTAATTTAAATATTGGAAAACATTAAATCAATTATTTTTCATTTTACGTTAACCTAAATGATTACAATATATAATCCAACTTTCAGATGTTTACAAATGAAAAATAATGCATTCAACTGTTTTATATTTGAGTAATTTTCACCTTTTTTAATTAAAAAGTTGGTTAGGATTCCTTTACTCAACTACAAAGAAGCCTGGGACAAGATGAGGACAAACCAGAACTGTTTCTGAACTGTGAGAACAAAAGATGAAATAAACTGACTCATCTGCAAGGAGAATCTAGTGGTCAAGAGCATGTGGGGAAAATTTGGATGAATTGGCTGCCCTTCCAAAAGTTCAAAGTCAGCCCCTAAATCTTAGTGTTTTCCTTGGGGAATTCTTGGCATGGTGCACACATTTTCCTGGAAAAAGCAATAATTCAAAACTACAAAGTACCCTTATTATCAGCAGCAGAAGCTGTCAATAAAGGGAAAGCAGGAAACCCACCTGTCCCAGATCCTTCACCAACAGCAGGCTGTTAGGGAAAAAATATAGGCAAGAAACCCACACATCCAAAACCCTGCACTGATACAAGGCAGGACTCCTCTGCCCCTGTGGAGACTTGCCTATACTCCAGGTAAGGTAAAGAATGCTTGTTATTAGGGAGGATCAGGAATTTTGAAAAAGTCTTATCCCTGAGATTCAGGCACAGAGGGCCTCCCAAAGACTTGGGCTGGAGCAGGAAAACCAAGAAATCTTCCTCTCCCCACTATAAGTCTTACACCGAATACCAAAGAATAGTCATCTACTATTATCAGACAGCATGAGAGAGACCCAATTCATGGCACAGTCACGCAAGAGCTGCTGAAATGTGAGGATAGAACAAAGATATGGAGAGGAAGTCTGGTGCTCCAGGTCTCATCCTAGGTACAAGACAGAGGCACAACCCCACTAAAGGAAGGTAAAGACTGTTGCACTAAAGCACTAATAAAGCCCAAACCCAGCTCAGTTACAGTCTGTATTGACTCACTTTCTCCCATACATGCACACTAATGGCTTTGTGCCATTTCTGGACATAAAAATCATTTGCCTCCATCTCTACTGTTCTTTTCCACAGTATGATCAGCATTCAATAATGAAATTATACAACATCCAAAAGAACAAGAAAAAAAAATGACCCATTGTCAAGGTATAAAACAGTGACTTTGTCAAAAGATAAAAAGGTAACAGAATCAGATCCAAAAATGGCCTAAGTTGTTGGCATTGTCAGACTGAGACTTTAAAATAATTATCATTAATATTTTAAATGATCTAGTGGGAAAAGTGGACAATATGTGTAAAAAGATGATAACTTTCAGCAGGAAGATGTTAACTCTAAAATAAAAAAAAGAGTCAAGTGGTAATGCAACAAGTGAAAAACGCCATTCCTAAGATGAAGAATTCCTTCAATGAATATAGTAGAGGAAAAGGAAATGAACTTGAAAATAAGTCAGTAAAATTATTCAAATTGAAACAAAATGAAGAAAAGGGGAAAATTAAAAGGAAGAGATCATCTAAGGTTTGCTAGACGATATTATAGAACAGGTCATTAGAGTCCCAGAAGAGGAAGAGAGAAAATTGGAGCAGAAGAATTATTTGAAAATATAATGGCCAAAAATTTTCCAAGATTAATAAAAGACAATAGGCCACAGAAGAAGCTCAAAGAACTCCAAGAAAGAAAATATAAAGAAAATCTCTATTAAAAGAGATAGTAAACACTGCTCTCTTTCTCTCATAGGTTTGTTTTAAAACTTAATAACATCTGTAAATACATTGCAAAACTTTCAGTGATTTATGGAAATTGTTGGGATTACAACCAAAGCTAACTTTTCACGTGTGGTTAAAGACTGTTTCAGAATCACTCTGAACATTAGAGCAAGAAAACTAGTAATTCAAGTGAGTGAAACCGAGAATGAATGAGTTAAAATCTTCCCGAGGGCAAAAAATTTGAGATCAGCTTTGCTAACTGCAGCTGTGCATACCCCACTAAAACTAACCAGATCCTTCTGTCTGAGTTGTTTTTCCCAGGAAGTCAAGGTCCAGACAGTCAAGAAGAAAGGAGATTCAGCCTCACAAGGCCAAAAGCAGGCCAGATGCAAATTAACCAGAAAAGACCAAAGGGTCAAGGAAAAAAGAGATTTGGTCTTCAAGGCCAAACACAGGGTGAAGAGACCAGCCAGCAAAGCCACATGCTCCCCCTTCCCTACCTAAAACCCCGAGTGAAAAA
The DNA here is from genome assembly GCF_041296235.1 of Equus asinus. NCBI lineage: Eukaryota > Metazoa > Chordata > Mammalia > Perissodactyla > Equidae > Equus > Equus asinus. The sequence continues at coordinate 51,275,051 of NC_091792.1, read as the reverse complement.
CCCTACGTTTCTCCATTTGAAGAGGTGGATTTGAGTTTTAACTCCCATCTCCTCATCTAGCTGCCTTTCAATAATAAACCTCTTTCCTTGCTACAAGTCTGACATTTCAGTGATTGGCCTCTGCTGCACACCATGCAAATGAATCTGTGTTTGTGTTCAATAACAAGCTCCTACTGTTTGTCAGACATTCTGTTACATTCATATACCTTACTTCTCTCAGCCATCACAAATCATTCATTCATTCTATAAATAGTTATCAAATGCATACATTTTGTTCCAGGCATGGCATCTCTGAGAAAGTAACATAAAGTCAAAAGCCAAAGGATGAGGAAAAACCATTATGCAAAGACAAAAGTGACTAGTGGGAAAGGAGAGCCTGTTTCTAGCCAGAGGAATCAACAATCCCAAATGTCCTCCACTGGGAAGGAGTCTGGCATGTTCTAGGAACTGACAGGATAGAGTGGCTTCAATGCAGCAAGCCAGGAGAAGAATGACTAAAGATGAGACCTGATCATGCAGAGGGTCATCAGTGCCTTATGGAACAAAGCAAGGTATTGAGCAGAACAGGAACTTAAGCTCAGAGCTTCCTGACTCCCTAGCCTCTTTCCACTTTTCTGAGATAACTATCAACTTTTCCAGAGCTTTCTATTCTCCAGAACACTTCCATGTTCCTTATGTGTTTGAGAGCTCCTAACCCGGATGGCTGATTAGCAGAGCTCTAGCTTCTTTCCTCGCTTGTCTAAAACCACTGCTTTGCTGCTGAAATCTAAATAGTGGCAAGAGGAATAAGCTAAGAAGACTTCTAGCATTGGGTGAATCAAATGCTTGACTTATTCAGGTCATGGGTGATGGGGATTTTACAGACCCATTCAGTTGCCTTTGCATGATGCTTCCAGTTCCTTGACCCTACCACACCTCATTATCAGAATCTACAGAATTAGAGGACTCTGCATCAGATGCTTACCACATCTTTATCTCCCCTTTTCCTGTATTTATCAATACCATGATAAAGAAGCCTATAGGGCAAAGACATGGAGGCGGCTAATGGTTGGAGGCTGTCACACATCTATGGAGGGAAATTTACTACCATAAGCTCATACTCTGGAGGGAGGAATGCAAGCTGTCATATAACACGTACACTAAAGGGCTTCCCCTAACCTATGACCTTCTTAGGTATAGAAAGTGAAGGAAATACTACTACGTGTCATAAGCATTAATGAACGTCCCCAAGCACCTGACACCAAATTAATGAGGTGCCTTTATGAGCCTGTTTGTAATGACCCCTGAGCCTGTACTCTGGGACTTTTCTTGCCCTTCCTGATTCCTCAGATCTTGTCTTTAGCCTTCCAAGTTAACTTAACTGCTGAATTTCTAATTGTGCTTTCAGCATGCTGCCTCTGCTACAGTCCAAGTTATGAAATTTCATAAAGTCATTTCTGATGCAGCCTAGAAATTTGACTCTTTAGCTCTGACTTTACTGAATGGTTTATTTTGCACTCTGTTCTGGAAATATCTATGTGCAAACGCAAGGGTAGGCACGCGTTTAGGCCTGGACTGGACGCTGACTCTCATTTACCCTGCCGTAGCAGCTGGTCATGCAGGACCCAGGGCCCTTTACGAAAGCCCTCTGTCAAGAGATTCCTCCTTCGCTTCCTTCACTCTTGATTCTGTGTCTTCATTTTGATTCCCACTGCTACTGCCCCAGGGCAAACAGCAATCACATTGTACATAACTGGCAACAAAACGCTGACAAGTGTGCCTGTTTATGATCTCTCCCTCCCTACTCCCCTTTTCTTGGCTTTTCTCACACCACCCTCTGGGCAAGCATCCTCGGTAGCTCCCCAAGTCCCACATTCTAATATTGAAGGCACAAGTAGAGGCAGGCTGACCTATGAACAGGGTTGTAAGACCTGCTAATATAACTAGGAAGATGGTAAATCACTGCTCAAGGCCCCCTCAAATTTTAAGAAGTAGGCAAGAATTGTAGGATTGAAGCCCATGGAGTCACATTTGGAAAGTATTGAGAACTCTATCAGTCAGGGTCCAGCTGGAAGGCAGAAACTACACCAAATGTTTGAACAGAGGTAATTTAATATACAGAATAGTTAACTAGATAGAGAGTTTTTAACTAGGCAACTCAAAGGATAGAAAGGGACATCTTAGAGGTAGTAACTGCAGGAAGCAGTTATCATCTCTAAGCCTGACGGGACAATGGGAAGAGCTTGAAATTATTAAAACTTAGAAACTTGGAGGAGGCACCCTATGTGATGTTTACAACTTTCTTCTTCCATTTCTAATTCCATCACTTTTGGCCCTCAACAAGGACCTAGTTAGTTGGGGTCCCTACTGAGAGAGTAATGACACCTGCAGGCCTGGAGGAGTACAAATGTCTGAAGCCTCAGTTTCCTGCTTTAGTAGCCATAGTTTTCCATTAACTTTTACAAATGGATATGGAAATACTATGAGGCACCACACAAAATCCTCGAGTTCTAGAGACTGTCCCCTCTGTATAACATCAACCAATTTCCCCGGCCTTTCAGGATGTAAAATCCAAAATATCTCTCTCTTTATGTGAGTCAGTTATGTGTTTCGATGATGATGAACATTATGATTAAGATGCTGATGCTAAAATGTTACATATACTAGACCAAATATGAAATATGACACTAATTATTAATACCATACATTTTTAAAGAGTAGAAAAAGTAGAAGTAGAGTTTGTCTCAGTAAATTAACACAAATTATATTGTTTATGGAAAGACGTTACTGCTTGCTTAATTATTACACAATTTAATGATAATATATATTATAAACAAAAAGTAGTTTTATCGCAAATTCCATTTGACTAGGATGTTGAACTATGTAAGTATGTTCACACCTCATAAGCTGGGTTTATCTAATAAAACCATTGGCTTATAATGCTAGCAAAAAGTACAAGAGTGTGGCGTCAACCCTCTTGTTGATCAATGGAAAAGCACTAACGTAGGTTGCAAATTCCAGGCTACAGTTGAGATCCTGGTTTGTTTCACCCATGGCCATTTGATAGCCATGCCAAATTTCCTTTACCTGAATACCTGTATGAGTAATTCCCACCTGAGAAAAGTGGAATGTATTGCCACAATTCCTTTTTCAGTTTGTAGTTTTTTAGGCAAGTCAAGACAGTGCTTCTTCAATTAAAACATTTAGAAACAAATCACATAATAAAGTTGATAATGATCTGCTAACAACGTCCAAACTCAATAAAAAGACAGTGAGAGATTCTAAAACCACTTCAATAAGGGAAAAAATACCTATGCTCACTTAAGCTGTTCTGTTCTTTAAATTTGCCTACAGCGATTTTAAAGAGATTGTTTCATTTGTTAATAAGATTACAAGAGAGCAGATGCATACGAAACAAATTGATAGGATTTATTACACTGTCCCGAAGACTTTAGCTTTCTTTCTTTGAAATCTTACAGCTATGCAAAGATTTGCATGTGGTATCACAGGATCCACATGCCAAACTATCTCTGGATATCTAATTCAGTTAATGGTTAAAGCAGCAGAGATTTTTTTTTTTACAACAAATGTTAACATAACCGGAGGAAACTTGTTTCCAAAGGGAAGTCTATCTATTCTAACCAGCAGCATCAGGCCTATCTGATTGGCTCTTTGACTTGCAAACTGCTCATATCTAGCTACCAACAAGTATAAAAGGTCTTACAGTAGTCCCCCCTTATCTCCAGTTTCCCCTTCCAAAATTTCAATTACCCATTGGTCAACCGTGATCCAAAAATAGTAAATGGAAAATTCTAGAAATAAATAATTTATAAGTTTTAAATTGAGTACTGTTCTGAGTAACATGATGAAATCTTGCACCATCATGTTCCATCCCTCCCAGGATGTGAATCATCACTTTGTGCAACACATTCACGCTGTATCTGCTATTCACCCTTTAGTCGCTTAGTAGCCGTTGGTTATCAGACCAACCGTAGGAGTATCGCAGTGCTTGTCTTCAAGTAACCTTTATTTTACTTAACAATGGCCCCAAAGCACAAGAGCAGTGATAATGGCAATTCAGAGATGCCAAAGAGAAGCCATAAAAATGCTTCCTTTAAGTGAAAAGGTGAAAGTTCTTGACTTAGTAAGGAAAGAAAAAAATCATCTGCTGAGATTGCTAAGATCTACAATAACTTTTATTACCTTATATTGTTAGAATTGTTCTATTTTGTTATTAGTTTTGTTGTTAGTCTCTTACTCTGCCTAATTTATAAATTAAACTTTATGACACGTATGTACATTTAAGAAAAAACATAGTCTATACGGGGTTGGATACTATCCACGGTTTCGGGCATCCACTGGGGGTCTTGGAATGTATCCCCAGCAGATAATGTGAACCATGAGAGAGATATTTTAAATGTGTATAAACTGTTATCACGTTGTCTCTATTTTAGACTGACAGTGACATTGAAATCTATCCTTTGTTTTCTTCTTTCTCGCCATTGCAAGTTTCAAAACAAGATAGCACCAAGTTTCAGGTGTTTATATCAACAGTAATCCCTGTGTTAAGACTATGCATAGTTGTGTATAAAGGCAGCCAAAGTTTAGAGAATTGAACACTGGTCTTAGAATTAAATTAGGTTGGGACTGACTTTCTACTCTCTCACTTGCTAGCTGTGTAAATTTAAGCAATTAACTTTATCCCAGTGGTATCCACATGAAACATATAATGTACATATAAAAAAAGGAAAATGGAAAACATTTTTGAAATTAGACTTTAATTTTAGAATTTACAATGTGACAGCTTAATTTTAAATACCACTGTAAAACTTATGTTTTCTATAATTTGTATTTATAAGTTAAAGAATCCATCTCTCAGGAGGGGAAGGGAGAAAGGGGGGATATATTTCTCTTACGCGTCATCCATGGATCAGAGGGATATTTAAATTAATAGCTGTTTTATGAAAGCAAAGACTTGCAAACTGCTATAAGTCACTTACATCCTTCTTTGGCATGCTGTAACCTCATCATGAAGCTGCCTCATACCCAGCTAAGATAGGCAGCAATAGAAGCTTTGATGGGCAAAGGCCCTGCTGGAACAGAAGTTCAACCAGGGCGGGATTCGAGTCTGTCGTGTTCAGTGTTGTATCCTCAGCACCTGGGGCAGGTCCTGAGTCATGCAATAAATAATTGTATGACTGAAGTCTCTATGATTCAAGGGAAGGACATTCTTTTGTGGTTAAAGGATAGTATGAGGCACGTTAGGTACCTACTAGGTGAGAGAAAGAATCAGACAAGGTTCAGAAAGGAAACTGAAGGGTGAAATCTAACTGAAGGTCTAGGTGGCAGAATTATCTGGTGCAAAATCTAGCATGCCACTCTAGGTTGCCAGTTGTTAATACCTTGGAGATATTTCAGGTTTGGTTCCAGATCCCTGAGATAAAGCAAATATCACAATAAAGCAGCGAGTCACACAAATTTTTTGGTTTCCCAGTGCATATAAAAGTTATGTTTACACTATAGTGTAGTTTATTAAGTGTGAGATAGCATTATGTCTAAAAAAATAATGTACATACCCTAATTTAAAAAGACAGTATTGCTAAAAAATGCTAACTATCATCTGAGCTTTCAGGGAGTCGTAATCTTTTTGCTGGTGGAGGGTCTTGTAAAATACGTAATATCTGAGGCACAATAAAGCGAAGGGCAATAAAATGAGGTCTGCCATCACATAACACAAACATCATAGAGTAGAAACTGTTTAGAAGTGAGACGCCGAGCATATTATAATATGTATATATTCAAGAAATAGTGCAGCACAATTCTGGGTGTAAACTTTACCACACAGGGGAAATTATAGGTGAACTAATTGGTATCTTTCATTGCAATTTATAAACTAGAATCAATCTTTCCTACAAAAAGGAAAAGGAATGTTTGAACAAATTATTTTTGGTGAATATATGTTGAATTTATTTGAATTTGACGTGATTTGATGAGATCAAGGGGAAAATGTGTGTGTGTGTGTGTGTGTGTCATAAATCAGAGACAGAGTTTAGAGCCTACCTCAGGATTTCGTACTTAGATTCCTGAATTAAGTGCCCTGGGATGACCTGATGGGTTAATATATTTCTGAATAATATTTCTAACAGGCAGACATTGTGGAATAATGGGAAAATCAAGACTTAGTAGCAAAAAAGGCCTGAATTTCAGTGCTATCACTGCCATTTTTTTTAATAACTTTTGGGAAGTTGCTTAATCTCCCTGAGCCCCAGTTTGTCATCTGTAAAATAGGGATATTAATACCTATTTCAGCAGGTTGTTGTGAGGAGATATAAGGTAGGAAAAGTGGCTGGTACATAGTGGGCACCCAGTGATCTATTTTCCTCCATCATTTTCTTCATCTCCATGATACATACCCAGCCACCTCGATCATTTTAAGATGCTCTTTTCCTGATAATGTAATCAAATAACTCATTCAAATGTTTGCTTTTAATCAACCCAGGCCGTTGGATTAAATTGACTCTTCGAAATAGTCAAAACGGTTAAACTGATGGCTTTCTGAAAAAGTCTTAAAGTTAAGCAGAACATTATAGCAGATTTTATGGAGGATTATGATTTTTTCTATTGTTCTCTTTCAAGAGCAAGAATGGCATGACTGAGCACTAATCCTCTAAGTGCTCCTGGGCACTCTGCAATATGAAACTTGTTGAGGGTGATTGCTTCACTATACTGTGATACATCTAATGTTAGCTTCAAGGTGAGAACTCTGTGTTTATAATCACTGTACTCCTTTTTCTGGAATTTCGACATTTCAGGAGGAAAACAGCAACAATTTAGCATCTATAGAGAAAAGGCAGGTGTGCTGCCTTAATGTCAGAACTCATCCACCGATTTAGTGTAGGCTAGGACCAATGGAAATGGGACTTAAAATCCAAAGCTGGAGTCTCTGACTGCCACATCTGGGCCCCAGAGCTCTTGAAAGAAATGCTAGAGGGGGTTTAGCCACCTGTGCTTTGGAGGGATGGAAGCACTACCTCAGTACAGTCAAGGGTTTGCCTGTAAATGTATAAAAGTGTAGACTTGTGAGGCACAGCTCTACCTCCTGCCACATGCCAACTGATCCAATTCCAATATCTCCCAATTGCTCCCTCTCAATCCTGCTGCTTCATCGCCCTGGTGGACTGACTTCTCCATATCTCCTCTCACTTTATAGAGGCTCTGATTGTTATTGTTTTCACTCTAAGATGCTTTGGCAATTTCTGCACTAGTTGGTATATTCCTGGTAGGACATACTCTAGTAAGCGAATAACAGCATTTTGGGTTACATACATAGTTATAGGCATTTGTGTTATAAGCATTTGTGTTCCTTTTCTGGCTCTGGTTCTTGTGACTTTGGACTGGTTACTTATCTGATATTAGCCAAACTGGAAAGTTCAGGGGCATAGTCCTTCAGGCTGCCAAGTCTGCTCAAGACTTCTGACACCAACAGCAAGGAGTTAGAGTTCAGGTACAAAGTTAGAGGAGAAAGTCCACACAAGACCACCCTCACTTCTGACACCAACTGCAAGTTTGGTTGGTTCCCAAAACCACCCTCAAGTGTGAGAATTCACAAGAAGGATTCACGGAACTCACTGAAAGCTGTTATATTCGTGGCTATGGTTTTTCACAGAGTAAGGATGAAAAGTAAAATCATCAAGGGAATTGATGCATAGGGCAGAGCCTGGAAGAATTGCAAACGTGAGGTTTACATTTCCTTAGGACATGCTACCCTCTCAGCATTAATGTGTGACAACATATATGGAGTATTGACAACTGGACAGACTCAGTCAAACTTCCATGTTCAGAGTTTTTATTGAGACCCCATTGTGTAGACAGGATTGACTGATTGATTGATTGCCCTCATAGTTGAACTCAGCCTCCAGGTTGACTGATACTTTGTAATCCATATCCCTCACCCTAAATCACATGGTTGGTCTCTTTGGCATGGCCAGCCCTGACTGTAAGACTGTCAGGTGTGGTCAGCTCCAGCCTAAACAAAGACATTCTCCCAGAAGCTGAGGGCAAAGGTCAGACTTCTCTTTAGGGAAGGCCAAATTCTTTATTGGACATTACTTAACATCCATGAGCCTCAGTTTTCTAATCTATAAAATGAGAATAATTAGAATACATGAGGAATATAATAATATAATATTATATTATATTATGGTATATTATATGTAATTTATTATAGATATTATAGTTATTATATATATTATATAATTATTAATAATATAATGATTATAATATATGACGAAGCCTTCATATATAGATAATCACCCTAAACATAAATGGATCAAATTCTCAATCAAAACACACAGAGTGGCAGAATGGATTACAAAACATTACCCAACAATATGCTGCCTCCAGGAAACACATCTCAGCTCTAAATACAGACACAAGCTCATAGTGAAGGGATGGAAGATAATACTTTAAGCTAATGGCAAACAAAAGAAAGCAGGTGTTGCCATACTTATATCAGACAAAGCAGACTTCAAGATAAAACAGGCAATGAGAGACAAAGAGGGGCAGTACATAACAATAAAAGGAACACCCCACCAAGAGGACGTAACACTTATAAATATATGCACTCAACACAGGAGCACCAAAGTACATAAAGCAACTACTAACAAACCTAAAAGAAGATATTAACAACAACACAATAATAGTAGGGGGCCTTAACACCCCACTTACATCAATGGATAGATCATCCACACAGAAAGTCAACAAGGGAATAGTCAATTTATACGAAAAACTAGACCAGATGGACTGAATAGATATATATCGAACACTTCATCTGAAAACAGCAGAATACACATTCTTCTCAAGTGCACATGGAACACTCTCAAGGATAGACCATATGTTGGGAAACAAGGCAAGCCTCAATAAATTTAAGATTGAAAGCATATAAAGCCTATTTTCCAACCATAATGCTATGAAACTAGAAATCAACCAGAAGAAAACAAGCTGGGAAAGTGACAAATATGTGGAGACTAAACAACATGCTACTGACCAACTAACGGATCATTGAAGAAATTAAAGGAGAAATCAAACAACATCTGGAGACAAATGACAATGAAAATACACCATACCAACTCATATGGGATACAGCAAAATTGTCCTAAGAGGGAAATTCATAGCATTACAGTCTCACCTTGACAAAAAGAAAAATCTCAAGCAATCTTAAATTACACCTAACAGAATTAGAAAAAGAAAAAGAAGTCCAAAGTCAGCAGAAGGAGGGAAATAATAAAAATTCAAGCAGAAATAAATGAAAATGAAACCAAAAATCAGTAGAAAGTATCAATGAAACAAAGAGCTGGTTCTTGGAAAAGATAAAAAAAATTGACAAACCCTTAGCCAGACTCACTAAGAAAAAAAGAGAGAAGAGATAAGCTCCAAATAAATAAAATTAGAAATAAAAGAGGAGAAATTACAATGGATACCACAGAACTACAAAGGATTATAAGAGAATACCATAAAAAACTATATGCCAACAAATTGGACAATCTAGGAGAAGTGTATAAATTCTTAGACTCATACAACTTCCCAAACTGAATCTACAAGAAACAGAGAATCTGAATAGACCCATCACAAGTAAAGAGATTGGAACAGTAACCAAAAACCTCGCAAAAAATTAAAGTACAGGACCATATGACTTCTCTGGAGAGTTCTACCAGACAGTGAAAGAAGATTTAGTACTTATTCTTCTCAAACTATTCCAAGAAGTTGAAGAAGATGGAATAATCCCTAACACATTTTATAAGGTCAACATCACCCTTATCCCAAAGCCAGACAAGGACAACACAAAGAAGAAAAATTACAGGCCAATATCACTGATGAACACAGATGCAAAAATCCTCAACAAAATATTGGCAAACTGAATACAGCAGTACATTAAAAAGATCATACACCATGATCAAGTGGGATTTATACCTGGGATGCAGGGATGGTCCAACATCCACAAATCAATCAATGTGATACACCACATTAACAAAATAAGGAATAAAAACGATATGATCATCTCAATAGATACAGAGAAAGCATTTGACAAGATCCAACATCCATTTATGACAAAAACTCTCAATAAAATGGGTATAGAAGGAAAGTACCTCAACATAATAAAGGTCATATATGACAAACCCACAGCCAACATCATACTCAATGGGGAAAAACTGAAAGCCAGCCCCTGAGGACAGGAGCAAGACAAGGGTGCACACTCCCACCACTCTTATTCAACACTGTATGGGAGGTTTTGGTCAGAGCAGTCAGGCAAGAAAAAGAAAGAAAAGGAATACAAATACGCAATGAAGAAGTGAAATTCTGGCTGTTTCCAGAAGACATGATTTTATATATAGAAAATCCTAAAGAATCCATCAGAAAACTATTTGAAATAATCAAAAGCTACAGCAAATTTTCAGGGTACAAAACCAACTTACAAAAAACAGTTGCATTTCTATACTCTAATAATGAACTAACAGAAAGAGAACTCAAGCATACAATCCCATTTACAATCGCAACAAGAAGAAGAAAATATCTAGGAATAAATTTAACCAAGGAAGTGAAAGACCTATACACTGAAAACTATAAGACATTATTGAAAGAAATCAACGGTGACATAAATAAATGGAAAGATATTCCATGCACATGGATTGGAAGAATAAATATAATTAAAATGTCCATAATACCTAAAGCAATCTACAGATTCAATGCAATCCCAATCAGAATCCTAACGACATTCTTCACGGAAGCAGAACAAAGAATCCTAAAATTCATATGGGGCAACAAAATACCCCAAATAGCTAAAGCAATCCTAAGAAAAAAGAACAAAGCTGGAGGCATCCCAATCCCTGACTTCAAAATATGCTACAAAGATTTAGTAATCAAAACAGCATGGTACTGGCACAAAAATAGACACACAGATCAATGAAACAGAATTGAAAGCTCAGAAATAAAGCTACACATCTATGGATAGATCAGGGAAATGCAAATTAAAACTACACTAAGACACCACCTTACACCCATTAGAACAGCTATAATCACCAAGACAAAAAGTAACAAATGTTGGAGAGAATGTGGAGAAAAGGGAATCCTCATATATTGCTGGTGGGAATGCAAACTGGTGCAGCCACTATGGAAAACAGTATGGACATTCCTCAAAAAATTAAAAATAGAGCCGTCTATTAAACACCCAGCCATCCCACCACTGGGTATTTATCCGAAGAACTTGAAATCAACAATTCAAAGCGACTTATGCAGCCCTGTGTTCATTTCAGCATTATTCACAATAGCCAAGAAGTGGAAGCAACCCATGTCCCCATGAACTGATGATCGGATAAAGAAGATGTGGTATACATATATATATATATACACACACACACAACACACAATGGAATACTACTCAGCCATAAAGAAAAGACAAAATTATCCCATTTGCAACAACATGGATGGACCTTAAGGGTAGTATGTTAAGCTAAATAAGCCAGACAGAAAAAGACAAGCTGGATGGTTTCAATGTGGAAGATAAACTAACACACAGACAAAGAGAAGAGTTTAGTGGTTACCAGAGGGGAAGGGGGTTGGGGACTGGGCATAAGGGGTAAAAGGGCACATTTATATGGTGACTGACAAATAATAACGTACAGGTGAAATTTCACATTATAAACCATTATGGCCTCAATAAAATTTTAAAAATTAAAAATTAAATAAAAATAAAAATGGAGATATCATTCCTGTCTGGTCTATCTCACAGAGTTGTTGTAAAATAAAATAAATAATTTATAAGTATAGACATATATAAATGTGTTAAGGAAATTTTAATGAAGGTGATGGTGAAGTCAAGCCCTCAAGCGCTGGAACTTCTGCCCCCCTTGAGAGCGGACCTCTGTAAAGTACTAAAGAACGTGGTTGATATGCCAGTATGAAGTTCCTTTAGGTCACATTCAAATCCATGGAACGGTTTGTAAGTGGATCACTGGATTTTCTCCCCCATCCCCCCATGGCAGTTTTATGTGCTCTCCATTTCTTGACTAAGTAGCATTTAAGATATTTTACTCCTATACTCTATCCTTGGCACTTACTGAATCACAAATATCCAACTGGAAGATAAGGGCTTCAAAGATTCTTTAGACTGTACAATCCTTTGACAGATAAAGGTGAGATTCCATCCCCTCTATTCTTTTTTGTACTTTCAGGAACTCTGAGACTCCCTTGTTTATGAAACCCATTGTTAGAGGCCCTGTCTACCACCTCATAACTTCACAGAGCCAAATAGATATAAGAAGGAGGGTACACTAAAAGGCCCCCCCAGAACCCGGACACTGCCATCAAACCAAAAGTCTACAACCAAACATTCCACAAGCCAATAAAGCTTTAAAAACCCCACAATGCCACCATTTCCCCCTCCATTCTCCAAGAACTAGAATGTTTTCTCTCTTCCTTCCAAAGTTCCCCTCTCCCAGCACTATCCCAGCTCCCCTCCCCAACTTGCTTTTAAAATTAGGAAAAATGAGGAAAGAAGGAAGAAAGAAGAAAGCAAATATTTATTATGTGCTGCCTTCACCATCAACAGGGTTGGCATTGTTTCACACTCACCAGTACTTCTCCCGAAGGGCTCCAGTGAGCGGGGTTGTCTGTAGCCCATACCTAGTACCCAAGGAGCAATGTCCATCCATCCAGAGAGGGAGGGAGGGAGGCAGCTACAGAGCCCCAGCTCTGACATTACATTACCCTCCATGAAGAACTGCTTAATTGGCTCAGGCTGCTATGGGCCAACCCAGAAATCCAATTTCTTTCCATTTTGATGAATGATTTATAAGCTCTGAATGGTTTGATTCCAAGTTACAAAGAGACCAATTTTCCTCACCTGCACTCTGCTGCAGCCGAGGGCGAATGTGATTTCATAAACAAAAAAGAGGAGACAGATGCAAACATGAATTGTTCCTGAGAGGGAAGACTGTTCCCCCACAAAGGCCAGTGCTGCCTTACCACAATCAGTCCAAAAGACTAAACAGGAGGAGACTGCATATCTTCATCCGACATGGCCCAGAGCCAACCTGCCAGAAACTTCATCTGCTCGTGTAAGAGAAAGGAAAAATATGAATTTGGAACACTCTTATGGTCTGTAATTTAAAGAGGCAGGCACAGACATTATTTCTAAACAAACTATTGCTGTGTTTAGTATTACAATCTGTCACACTCTGGCAGAGACCAGAGAGCACACTCCCACTGGCTCAGGAGGAGAGTGTAACAAGGGTAGATAGACTCTTGGGAAACCAATAACAACGGTGCAGCACTAGGTCCAGAAATACAGAGCCACTTGTCACCACCCTGGGCCTAGATCGAAGGGATGGACCTGGGAGAGAAAGCTGTATGGCGAGGGTCACCTGACAGGAGCTGTAGGATTTGATGGAAGAGCACAGCCAACCCACAGTGCCAGGGTAGGGAGATAGCCTGTGGGATAAACACATTCTTCTTGACTTCCAATATTGATACCATCCACGGGCATCACCCAATCATAAGTCCAAAGACAAAGGAGCCCATGGATGTAGAAGAGAACAGAGCATGAAAAATGGGGAGTGGATCTGGAAAGATAAACAAAAAATAGTTAACACAAGAATCTTTTATATGTTCTATTTTATGTGGGAATATGTCATGTGTTGTGGATTGAATCGTGTCCTCTAAGAAGGTATGTTCAAGTCCTAACCCCTGGTACCTGTGTATGTGACCTTATTTGGAAATGGGATCCTTACAGATGTAATCAAGTTATGATGAGGTCCTACTGGATTAGGGTGTTCCCTAGCCTAATGACTGGTGTTCTTTTAAGAGCAGGAAAATTTGGACACAGACCCAGGGAGAATGCTATATGACTACAGAGGCAGAGATCTAAGTGATACGACTATAAACCATGAAGTGCCAAGAATTGCCAACAACCACCAGAAGCTAGGAAGAGGCAAGAAGGGGTCCTTCCCCAGGGCCTTCGAAGAGACTATGGCCCTGCCTATCCCTTGACTTTGGACTTCTAGTCCTCAAAACTGTGGCACAGTAAATATCTATTGTATTAAGCCATCCAAATTTCTGGTAATTTATTACAGCAGTCCTGGAAAACTAACAGACCGTATATTCAATAGATGTTAGATCCTGTATCAGCATCAAGATGCAAGTGTTACTGTGCTTCAGAGAAATATGACAAATGAAAAACTACTTCCAGAAGCAAGGATTTCAGGCGGGATGAGTTATGTTTTCAAAATGGAAAGGGCAGTGCCACTAGTATTCACTAGTGTTCTTAAATGTTATGATGCTAAGCATTCTAGATGACCAGTACCTAGGCAATACAAGATGCTCCTACAACTACCCTGCATGTGACATTCTTGTGATTATCCTAGAAATTTTTCTAAAGACTCTAAAGCAATGGTTCTCAGCCAGGGGCCATTTTCTCCCCAGGAGCCATTTGCAATGTGTGGGGACATTTTTGGTTGTCACAGTTGGGAGGTGCTGCTTTTACCTAGTGCATAGAGGCGAGAGATGCTGCTAATCAACCCACAGTGCACAGGCCAGCCCCCCACAATAAATTATCCACTGCAAAATGTCAGTAGTGTTGGGGTTGGAAAACCCTGATCTAAAGGAATGTTCCAGGAATGTAAAGCGGGAAAATAATTTGTAACTGCAGAAACAACGAGCAAATCTGAATTAACTCTAATGAAGATTATTAGTAGAAGGCTTATAAGGGCACATCTCAGAGATGCTGATGACGACTCCTCACTAGGGACTGCAAACACAGGCTCCATGGACCACCTCTCACTTTTAATCAGCATCGTTTTTACCTGGACTGTGGTTTCCCCATCTCTGAAATGGGGATCAAAAGTAGGACGTAGATTTGCTAAGAAGAATAAACAAGAAAATGTAGGAAATGTGCTTAAGATATTCCCTGTTGCACAGTAACTTCTCCAATAATGCCAACTATTATTATCATCACTATTATCACCATGACGACTACTATGATTACTACCACCTAAGTCTCTGGGACCATGCATTCCACCACTACTTCGTCCCAGAATAACTCTCACCTCATTTCTGAGTTTTCTCTGTTTTGATATTACCAGATTCCATGAGCTCTCTGGAGAAATGAATTGCTGATTGCAAACAAAAATTCTAAAACCAACCCAAAATCCACTTCCACAAAAACATGTCAAACTGCGACTAAATGTTAAATGCTAGTCTTATTTTCCTTGAATTACCAGATATCATTACCAAGGTAGACTCAGGTTTCTGTTCTGTAAATAAAAAGAAAAAAAATCCCTACCCTATATTTGATTTTTTTCTTGGTTTGGCCAGAACAATCCTGAATTTTTCACTACTCACTTAGGTGCCTAGGAAATGTTTCTATTATTTTATGTAAATTAAGCTGGTTACATAGTTCTGAAAACAAATTTAAGTTTCACTTATCATAGGTCTTTTAAAAAAGGCAAAAGACTGCTTTTCCCAAATCATGAATTTGCCCAGAAAAAAGTCATTGGTCAATCTCTATAAGAAGAATTTTTGTGTACTTTATCTCAAGTACTTCTCATAAAAACCAGGCAAAGGAGGTTCTTTTATATTTGGTTTTGGATTATGAAGCTAAGTCTCTGAGAGATTAAATAACTTGCCAAACATCACACAGTTTCTCAGTGGCCAAGCCTGGATTTGAACCCAGAGATGTCCTTCTCGAAAGCCTGTGCCCTCTCCAGGACTCCCCATGCTGCCACCAGCAGTCTGCACTCTGCACCCTTACTGGTGAGGTAGAGAAGAGCAACTAGAGGTGACTTTTAGGGGCCTCAAAAAGGTAATGGTGGCGAATGTTCCCCACCGGGCTGCGGTGGCCCTAGGGGAGGGTTCTACCTAACATTCCTGTAACGAAAACCTAGTGAAGAGCAGTCACTTCTCTCATCAAAGTCTCTCTCTCTAACAACTTCAGAAATAATTGTGAAACGTCCCGGTCCTTGTCCTGGTACCGAATCTACCACTCTTCTGCCGCTTTACTACACAGGCGACTTGCTTCCTGCACCCGCCCTGCTGCTCAGTTACTGTTTGTCTTAGAGCTCAGAAGGCAGAAATGCCTGCTGGTTCTCCAAAAGGAGATTCCAAAAAAACCCATGCCAAACCAAATCCACACAGGATGGGGAAAGTGTGGGAATGTTCGTCTCTTTCCCTCATGCTCTCAGATGGCTGCAACCTGAGTTCATTCTTGCCCATCTTAATTTCTTCTAGGCCTTAGGTACACAGCCAAGGCTCATTTTCCTGACAGAATTCTGTGATACTTTCTTTCGCACATGCTGTAACTCACTGTTAAAAGGATGCCAAGATAAACCAGAGGCAGGCTTAATAGGTAGCGTTTCTTGAGCACTCATCATGACCCAGGCACTGTGCTGAGCACTTCTGTGGATCTTCAAAGATGTATCCACATAGAGGGGAAGGAAAAGAAGACTGAAAGGCACTCCCTCTGAAGTCTGACTTCCAGCAAATGCCACCTACTAGCAGCGGAGGCCTGCTGCTGGTTAGGTTTATCCTGGCATCCTGCAATACTGAGTCACCGGCTAACCAGCATCCTGACCTAGATCTTGTCTCCTAAACGATGGTCTTTAAAGGAAAGAAAAAAAGGACTTGCAAGACCAGAACAAAGTTTGACATTCAAAAATTATCAGAAGTTCACATAAATGGCAATATTTTAACACTAAAAGGTTGCATGCTCTAAACTCTACAAAGAGCGTTTCTACTGTGAAGAATATTTGTGGCTAGGTGTTACCACGAAGCAGCTTGAGGCAGAATGTCTTTTTCTCACTTGGATGCTGTTACACACTTGTTTTCGTCTCTTAGCAAAACAACCTACTGCAAGAAAAAATTTACATCCGTTTTAAAATTCATAAATACTTTTTTCCAAGCATTTATTCACAATTTTCCCCCAAAAGCATCTTAACTGTTTTGCTGTTACTTGGCACACATACATATATGGAAATACACGTCATCATAATCTCACACATATTAATAGCACAGTAGCTTTTTCACATAACCTTATTTGTTCTTCAACACTATTCTGATAAGCAGGAAAACTATTTCCAAATGTCCTCTAAGCCATGGTGAAAAGTTTAAAGGCAGCTTATTTCAGCTCTCTCTAAGAATTGGGCATTCTCAATATGAGGTTCTTAAAAATGAAAAAGAAGCAGGTCTATTTAATTCAGACAATAGACAAGGGCAGAAACGGAACCATCTGCCTATGTGTCCTCTTGTCTCACATCTCTGGTTCCAGGACAGGATCCCCTCAGGGTTCTGGTACCCCCTCACTCCCAGTGGATGTGGTTGATACTGAATGAGTTGCTGACAGTTCCCGGGCATAGTTGACTGTAGAGATAGAGAGGATGGGGATGGGAATGGAGATGGAGATGATGGGTAAAGATGAAGATAGAAGGTAAAGATAGAGAGAGAAACAGAGATATACATCCTATATCAGAAGGATATAGTGAGACTCAGAGCACCATCCCACATTTGAGATTTGACACCAACTGCAGCATCCCTGTCCATCACCTCCCTTCCCCCCGCCACCTTGCTCCTTCTTGCCCTTGCTCCTGTCCTCCATTATCAGTACCAGCTTCACTGACTCCTCTCCTCTTAAAGCTGCTACCTCAGACTCAGGGGCCTCTTGGCATTCTTAAGGTTCACTCTGTGAGGGGTGTGGTGTGGGAGAGAATATGTCTAAGGACCTGATGCCTCATCTTGCTTGGGGAGTCAACATTACTGACATTTAGGAGTCATAACTTTTTTATAGCCAGATTTTATGGGCCAGTACAAAGCTATTTCTGAGCCATGGTACATTTTAACCAAAACATACTCAGCATCACAACCTAAAGATTTTAGTGTGTCTTCTATTTTTATCTTTTCTTACATTCTAGAGGAAATTTCCTATTTGTAGTCTTATGGGATTATCAGGAAAAGAATTTTAATAAATATCTTAATAGCAACTATCCTGTCTTCTAGTTAAATACAAGAAGACTGGGCTTCTAAAAGGTGCCAAGCTCACCCAGCCTGCTATCTGACAAGTTGCAACTGCTGCTCGGGTCTCCTGAGCCAAGTCCAGGGCTCTTTCTATGCCGCCATGCTGCCTGATCTTCTGAGTTCATCCTTCCCCATGTTTAAATAGTTTGGCCGCAATTTCTCACATTTGTCAATACTGAAGGAAGTAACCTATTTCTTTACTAAATTCCTGTTTCTCTCAGGAGATCTGATTTCAGATAAGCCAGGGAAGACTCCAGAATTGGGATCTAGGCTCTTGGGGTCACAGCCAGGGTTCTGGAAGTTATAAAGGCCATGGAGAAGGTCAAGGAGGTCCTCTAGAAAACAAGCTGCCCAGAGAAAGGCTAGGTCTGAGGAAGACCCTTTTTGAGGAAGGCGCCTGTCAGAGAAAGGGCTGTGGGAAGGAGGAAGAAGAAGAGAGTCTGTACTCCTTGCCTTCAGCTGCTTTCCTGGCTAAACACAGTGGTGACCCAGAGAGGTCCAGAGAGGCAGAGGAAGAGAATACAAAGGAGTGAAGATCAAGGAAGCAGAAGAGAAGGAAAGAAGTCAGGCAAAGGGATGTTGTGGAAACTGTGCCAGATAAAATGTATCTTAAAGAAAGGTGATCAGGAAAACAGAAAAGTAGAAAGACAAGAGAAATGGGTATCATGTTTTATATTGCAAAAACTCAAAAATAAGGATACTAGGTTTGGAAGTGATTCCTAAGGGGGTTGAAAAACAACTTTCTGCTTTTCTGTTTTTTTGTTTTGGTGCAATCCCAAAGAATCCGTCAATCCTGGGCATGATACCCATTCTCCTCAGTCAGCCACATACAGCTGATGTGCATGGGTGGTTCCTAGCTGCCCCAGCTAACAAGTTAGGGTTTATAGAGTCTTCCGCTGTGATTGCTGGGGGCTGTATTCTCATTCTGCGTGGGTGAAAAAAAGGAAGAAGAGATAATACTACCAAGTTTGTGCGGGCAGGAGCCTGCAGGACCATTCGCTTGGCAAAGGACTCAACCAAACATCCAGCATTTAATCCTTCTTTTCACATCTGCCTGTCTGCTCTGTGTATTTGTTGGCGCCTCTCGTGGACTGACAAAGAGCACATGTGGCGGTCTGGACCTTGAGGTGTGCATACAGAGCTGGAGCTTTCTCACTTTAATTACACACATACTTGGCTTTGAAATACCTCTGTGTATTTAATGCACAAGGAAATATATTTTAGGTCTAAAGCAAAGAATGCTGCACCACCCAGTGCTTTAATCTTCCCTAACCAGACCCCAAATCCCACTGCGGTGGTTCATGTAGCCAGATAAACCATGGCAACAAATTTACGAAGCCCTGTGTAGACTCAGTGCTATTCTCTCACCATCTTGCTCAAGTTTAAGGTTTAAAATAAACACAGAGGAAAGGCTGCAGTGAAATTTCTGGAGCAAAGGGTAGCTGTAGGCAAACGACTACGCCAGCCCCTTTAGGATTGTTTCATTGCAATGGCAGGAATGGAAGCGGGCCTGGTAGTGTCAGGGCTGATTTTTCAGGAATTTCTAGAATAAATATTAGTGTAAATGTGGGTAAGAAAAAACCAGTTTTAGCCAGAGGGGTCACTGGGAAATTCTAAGTCATTTAATCAGGACAATAAGAAGAATGCATTATTATGATATTCAAACTTATGAAACTTGCCTAACTCAACCACTGATTCAGCTATTCAAAAAAGTCATTGTATTGTTTTCTGGTTTACATATTTTGTACATGTGTTATGTTTTATTTTATGTTAATTGACTAGTGATTTCTTTGTAACTCATTAAATATTCTATTCATTAGTCTGTTTTCTTAACCCCGTGAATAGGGTTTCAGCCAGATCAAGTTTAAGACGCAGAACCAGTAACAGTTTAACTCCGAAAAATCACATGCAAAAGAAATATGAGGAAAAGACTATATTTCTCCTCGTTTTGTAGCAATTGCTACAAACTTAAATTTTTTAAGTATTTATAAAGTAAAAAGGGCAGGGTCATTTATGGCTATTTCATCGGTGTTTTCTTCCCAGTAAGTTCTCTAACAGTGTCAGATTGCTTGCTATTGATAAGGCTATGAGTTTATTTATAGGTTAATGTTGGAACATCTGTGTTTGAGTGTAGGCTGCTCACCAAACGCTGTGTGCTCCCTCCTGTCTGAACACGCCTCCATTCTTTCAGCAAATGTCTGTGGATAGACATTCACATCCAATTACCCAGAACTTCTGGGCGGATTCCCTCCATCTTTATCACTGTCATCTCCACATGGACACTTAGGTGCTAACATTTCAGAAACACCAGTGTTTTCACAGTGAAAGTTGGACACTAACCTCACAAATCTTAAAATGTAAATTTCTTATGTTTTTATTTCTCTTTTTGTTTTTATCATTCTGGCTTTAATATTATATTGTTGCTGATTAAACACAATGGTAAGTGGAAAAAAATACAAATAATTATTTAAATCATTTTTAAGTTATTCAAATACCACTACAGTTAATACTAAAATTATTACTAAAGAATACCCTTTTGCATGACATCCATACCTGTCTCTCTTTGCTTTCCGCTGAATACTTCTCAGCAGACTTAAGTCAACTGCAGGGGCCTAGATAGATATTGACCTAACATAGGGATGTTTACACAGCTCCAAGAGTCTTATCTGTACTCAACATTAGACCATCGCTCTTCTGATAACTAGGTTTTCACCTCATTACCAAGCACCTATAGGTCTTTTACGTGGGTTTCTTCCGTGGTTCCAGTTTCTCAGTACCAAGTCTCCTAACTTAACTTGCAATGATAGCAGTAGTAAAATTATAACACATTTTTGAGAAATAAAAATACATCTTTGAGTAATAACACATTATTGAGTCACAATAATAGTAATTAAATTTCTTAAGCATACGCTGCATTTCAGGCAGTTTTCTAAGTGTTTGACATATATTAACTCACTTAGCAGGTGCCCCTTCCTTCGAAGATTGTATAGTGACCGGGAACCTTTGTCCAGGAGCAGAAGCCTCACTCTGCATGGACAGTTGCCTTGAGTCTAAGGGTCTGTGTCCCTTTATTTGTCCCTTTATTAAAGTATTATCTACATCAATTTTCCACCAGACTTCAGGACCCCCAGAACTTCATTTTATACCCTCCCACTCCACCCTTGCTGTAGTTTTCCCAGACTGTAACTTCAAGACAGAGCTTCTGCAACCAGAAGTTGCAGTTGGTCAGTTTCCCATGGAGGAAGGGGGGCACAGGAGGCAATTTTAATGCCAGATTCTCCTCTCTCACCTGCCCTGTTCTCCCGTAAGTTACTGACCATGCCCTGGTCCATCCTGAAATGTGTCTCTCTACAACATTAATGTCAGGGCCAAGCATAACATCTTTGCCAAGCATCTCATGTCTACATAGGACTGGATCAGATTAACTGGATTCACAATAATTCCACATGGCAAGAAGCTATAAACAGCAGCTTATTGCATTTATTTGCAAAATGTTTAAAAATTATCTTTAAAAGTTCTTTTTTCAGAATAGGTAATAAATACTGCTCAGAACCTCAAAATATAGCAATCAGCATATATGAAGTAGTCAAAAGAATATATAGCAAAGATATATTTAATCAAGAAGAATACAACCCTTTCCATGTCATGCTAGGGAAGTGAGGTAAGGTGGAAATAGATGGACTTGGGGTCAGGCAGACAGGAGTTTTGATGTTGGTCTGCCACTTACCAGCTGTGTGAGGTAAGGAACTTAACAATTCTGAGTCTGTGTCTTCAACTATTAAATAGGAAAAATGCAACACCTGCTGTGTTACAGTGTTGTGGTGGGTTTCAAAATATTGCATTTCAAGTGCCTAGCCCAGACTGTGGCACAAGACATATGCTCAATAATGGTGACGATGATGGTAATGGTAATGATGATGACTGCAATGGTGACGACCATGGCCATAGACCATGGAGATGGCTATTCAACTCTCTAGTAGAGACCACAAGTGAGCATTTAGTGATTGCTGAATGAACACTTAAAAGAAAAGAATGAGAAAGGGAAAGAAAAAAAAAGAGCTAAGATAGGTTAAAAACTAGAAGAGGTAGAGCCAGTCCGGAAAGCCTAGTAGTTAAAGTTCAGCATGCTCTGCTTTGGCAGCCCAGGCCTGGTTCCTGGGCACAGAACTGCACCACGCATCTAACAGTAGCCATTCTATGGTGGCGGCTCAGGTAGAAGATCTAGGAAGGACTTACAACGAGAATATACAAGTGCATACTAGGGCTTTGGGGAGGGGAAAAAAGAGAGAGAGAGAGGAAGATGGCAATAGATGTTAGCTCAGGGTGAATCTTTCTCAGAAAAAAGAAAACCAAAAAAACTAGAAGAGGTAGAAGAAAGTACTGCAACGTACAAACCCAGCCTAGTGGCCCCCAGCACCACGAAAATTTCCAATAAGCTTCATGAAGGTGATTTTTCTTTTCTGACCCATTACAGACCATATTCAATATCATCTTGGGTTGTACTGATGATCCTTAACCCAGCTAAGCCAAGTCTTTGCTCTGTTTTTAAAAACACTGATCTCACAGAATTTTGCAATGATTTAAATTAATCACATAAAACTAAAGTTATATACCTAGAAACCCATGTTAGAATTGATTTGACTCACAGACTGACTGTCTAGTAGAAAGAAATAAAAAAAATAAAGGGTACCTGACTGTCTAGTAGAGAGAACATTTGTAAGTACCTAGAAGGATGTTTACCTAAGAACAGCAAAACCAGAGTATAGTATATTTACAGTTGAGACCTAAAAGTCCGGTATATTCTATCTGGACATTTCTGAGGCAGAAACTTCAAATTCCATCCAGTCCTAACCACAGAAGAAAATCCTCCTGAGAATTTTGGAAAGAGAAGTTGAGTCATATGTTAGCCAAATGATGGTTTTTTGAGCCTCCCATAACACCAAATTGTGGCAAGATTTCAGAGGTTGTATAAATAAAATGTTGCTGTGATGATGAAAGCTATACTGACGCTGTTTCAAATACCAGCAGGGTCACTCACAGTGGACAGGTTTCAGCAGAACTTCCAGACTAAGACAGACTAGGAAGAAGGACCTGGCCACCCACTTCTGAAAAAATTGGCCATGAAAACCCTATGAATAGCAGCAGAGCACTGTCTGATACAGTGCCAGTAGGTGAGAGGATGGCACAAAAAGACCAGGTAGGGTTCCACTCTGCTGTACACAGCGGTCACTGGGAGTCAGAATGGACTCCATGGCACTAACAAAAAATAAATAAAATATAAAATATCCAAGTTCATAGCTCCCTTTCTGCAAGCAATGTTTATCTTTGTGTGAAGAGTTGAAAATAAAAATGAGTTGAGATTAGCTGTGGAATACTTCCATAGTAACATGTCTGATTTTTATTGTCAATGAGGAAAAAAAAAGCAAAGTTTCAAATGTGTCCATCATTTCACTAAAAGCAACTACTCATTCTCCCTTTTTTTTTTTTAAAGATTGGCACCTGAGCTAACATCTGTTGCCAATCTTATTTTTGTCTCCTTCTCCTCCCCAAAGTCCCCCAGTACATAGTCATATATTCTAGCTGTAGGTCCTTCTGGTTGTGCTATATAGGACGCCACCTCAGCATGGCTTGATGAGTGGTGCCATGTCCGCACCCAGGATCCAAACCGGTGAAACCCTGGGCCACCGAAGCAGAGCTCGCAAACTTACCAGCTCGCCCACAGAGCCCCTCTACTCCCTTTCTGATTTTTGTCACCTAAAACGATTGAGCCCTATTGTTCATAATCCAGATCTGTTTAATCCTCAACTTTCACATCCTCCGTGTTCTTGCCTGCTCTATCTTTTAGTTTCAAACCAAATCAAAGACTTTAATTCAGAGTTTTCATTGATGCTAAGTTTAGAAGAGGCAACAGTGTGACATAACTTCCAAAAAAGGTCAGTATCATCTTGGACTGTATTAAGAGAAGTACAGTATTCGGAATGAGAAATGTGCTGGTCCTATCTTACTCTTGCAAAAGAACACCACAGCTACAGTATTAAATTATTCTCTCTCTTAAAGATTTTGGATTCAATACATAATACCCATTTCTTCCACTCTTGAGTTCAGAACCACTTGAAAAACAGGAGACCAGCAGACAGAGGTTAAACTGTCAGCTTTATTGTTGATAAACTAATTGGAGAATGTGACATTAGCTCTGTGGACCAAAGAGCCTATCAATACTCCATGCCCACAAGCTCTTCTTCCATCCCAGTACACACCCCCAAAGCCTACCTCGCACATGCAAAGGAGAGTTTGGGGCTGCATCTACTTGGGGTAAAGAAGGGAGGGAAAGGGGAAGCTTATAGTCCTTTGATAGATTTATGCCACCCAGTTAGCTCACCTGTCATCACCTAACAATTAAGCGACCAACTTCTCTGAAGGAAAGAGTAAGTGAGGGGTGGGAATAGAGGCCAGGAGTCTTATTGCAGCGGAGGTCCTTCAACACAGAAACATTGACCAAACAAAAGGAGTTCACTCTCAACAGCACTCAATTCTAGACCCCTCATTAGATGAAATCAGAGAACACTCAGAACATGACCAGGATAGTAGGGACAAGACTACATGGAATCAACACCTTCCTTCCAACAGCTGAACGGGTAGTTGACTTGGGCTGTATAGCCCTGTGGCAGAGACATGCATTCTACTCGCTCCTCCATATTTCCTGCATCCTGTTCAGTTAGGCAAGGCCATGTGACTAGTCTGGGCAATGAATCATGAGCAGAACTGATGTATGTCATGCACAGGCTAAGGCAGTGAAAAGTCCGTTCTCGGTTCTTTGTTCTCTCCCTCTGCTGCAGAAACTGGGATGGGGGCGGGAGGGGTCCCACATTCCAGATGGTGCAGCTGTGCAGGATGGGGTCTTCGTCAACCTAGGTCCTGAGTGAAGGAGAGAGAAGGAGTTCAAGAGCACAATGTCAGGGCCTTAGAGAACAATGAAAGAATGAAGCACATTCCAGAGTATAGAACCAATTCTGAAACCAGGAACATTCTCCACTCCCAAAATGGGAGGCCTATGAAATAACTGCTTGACAAGATTTCAGAATTGCTGTAGACCAGTGAATGCTACGTGTCTCTATTCCTCACTGTTCCAAATGGAGAGTTTACTGACATTATCTTGACCCCATTCTACTGTTGTATATTGGGTATGAGGGATGCATATAACCTGTCCTTTTAGTTTAGTAGGTTTCTGGAGTAAGAGTGGCCACATGCAGACCTATTATAGAGACTATTATGGGATCACTCAAAAGTCCCAAACTTAAAGCTCAAAGCCTTGATTTGATGTGACTTTAAGTGGCCTCCCTTGAGGAGGTGTTAAGTGAATACTATATTTGGAAAAAGGGGAGCCAAGTTATGTTGGCGACCAGAAGGGAAGACTATGGTGGTGATAGTGTAGCTCATCAAACATTGTGATTAAACAAGGCTGTGTGACTAGCTCTGGCCAATGAGCTGTGGGTGGAAGTGACTCCAGGTATCTCTTCCTGTGACCTAGAGGAAAAACTGAGAAAACCTTGTGCTGAGATGGCAGAGCCAAAACGCTGAAACATGCTACATTGCTGAGTCACTGCACACAGTACCAATGTCCTGCAGAGTTACATGGACCTATGCACTTTTCACAAAAAAAATTACTAAGTTAAACCACTGAGATTTAGGGTTGCTTCTTACTGCATCGTAGTCTAGCATTCCCTATCGTATATAAACCACAAGGAGCAAAATTTTGAAGTTCCTCAGAGCTCAGTCCTGATCTTATTTTTCTTCTAACTCTATGGGCTCCTCTTAGGGGATTTTAAATATTCCCATGACTTTAAATGCCATCTATATGTAGGTGACCCTACTGCCAAGCTTACCCCAGGCAGTTCTGGATTATATCTGCTGTCCTGGCAAAACTAGTTGTGCCCCTTTCATTCTCAAAAGTGCCCTGGTTTGGAAGACTAAATAATATGGCCGCCTTATCTACATGTTAATTATGCCCCAACCTCTATTTCCAATCCCAGGCCTCTTTTGAGAGCATCACACATAGGATATCCATCTACACACTCAACACCTCTATTTGTATATCTTACAAGCATAACATTTCCTATATTGAAATTTTTTTCTTCTCACCTTTTCCAATCTGCTTCTCCAACATCCCAAATTCCATGTACCCATTTGCTCAAGTTAGAAGCGTGATGTCATCTTTGACACCTAGCTCTCTGTCACCATCCACATCTAATCCCTCACCAAGACCTGTAAATTCTACCTCTGAAATATATCACAAACCCACCCCACTTCTTCTCATCTCTACTGCCATGACCTGATCCAAGTCACCTCTCTCCTAGACTCCTGAAATGGCTTCCCAACTGGCCTCCACTTTTGTTTCTACTCTCTACACAGTAGCCAGAATGACCTTTAAAACAAATTAGATCATGTCCCTCCTCACTTAAGAACATTCAGCAATTCTAAAAAAAAGCATCCTAAATCTTCAAGTCTGGTCCATAAGGTCCTGCATGATTTTGTCCCTGTCCATTTTCCTGGCTTCTACTTCCCACTTCCCACACGTCTCTGCTCCAGTCATTCTGTCCTTCTTTTAATCTTCCAAGCTATATTCTTTACTATCCCGATGTCTTTGTACATGCTGTTCCTTCTGGCAGAGACTGTTAGATGCTCACCAAAGACCATATTCTCCTCACCTACCTAGGTGTGCTGCTAGACTACATTTCCCAGACTCCTTTGCAATTATTGTGGCCAGCAAATAAAATTATAGACAATGTGATGTGAGCAGAAGTGATGTATACCACTTCCAGGCCTGGCCCATAAATACATCCCCCACATACTCCTCCATGCTTTTTCTCCTTTCCCGTTAGTGGCAATGGAGATGACTATCATGCGACTTTGGTGGCCACATGTAGAAGATAGCAAATCTTCCGTCAGAATGAGTCCCAGAATGACTGTGTGGAGAAAAGCCATCTCATCTTTGTCTTCTGCCCAGCACAGGTACCTGAGTTAGAAATACACTTCTATTGTGCTTAAGCCATTATATATTTGTGGGTCTATTATTACAACAGTTAGCTCTATTTTAACAAAAACCTGTACTTGGAGCATTGGTCAACCACACCACCGCCACAACATGCACACCCCCACACATATCCCTCTACTCAGTCACTCTGTGTTGCTCACACGGACTCATATTTCAGGTCTGGGCTTTCACGCATTGAGAGGCCATCTCTGAGTCCCCTCATTCAGTCTAATTTAAGTTGCTCTGACATTCTCTTTCTCCACACACTATTCTTTCTCGTGATTTTACTCAACACAATACATAATTACATATTCATTTGTGTGTATATTTATTTAAAGTCCATGTCCACAACTGATCCATAAGAGCCATAGAATCAGAACCTTTTGTCCACCACAATAATATACACAGAGCTTGCACTGTGCTTGGCATACAGCAGTCACTTAATGAATTTTAAAAAGTAGAGAATGAACAAATGAGAGGGCACTATCAAGGGAATATGTTTTTTTATCAGCAGACCACAACTCTAGACCAAAAACCATAAAGAATTAAAATACAGACCATGGGGATTTTTTTTTTTTACTTTTATTCATTCAGAATGCAAATCTGGGCCAATCTACAACCAAGAGAAAACCCTAAACTTTGAAGTAGTGTTAATAGGCTGAATAATACAACGACATTGTCCCTATATGTACAAGCAAATCAGTTTCTATTCCTTTCATTAAACCTCTTGCCAAACATTTACATTCTCTTTCCATTAAATGCATTAACAAGATTATGCTTATATAGCTTGTCAGCACAAGAGACAAATGACAATTTAAACTGAACTAGTTAAGTCTTGCAGTATAGTGCTCACAACTCCAAGCTGTAGCTATTGACCTTTTCAATGGCATTCACTATGTGACACTGTCACCAATTACATTAAAAGGACTTCATTAATTTTTAAAAGTTAGAATTACTCAAAAAGTTCAGTAATGTAAATAACTCATGAAATATTGCATTTAAGTCTAAGAAGGCAGGATCACTTAAATCTTTTCTACAGTCCTCTGTGTAATATATGTAGGAAAATGAATGTTATATAAGAGAAGAAATTGACCAAAATTCTTACATTTTGACCTAAGAGTCTAACTATTTATTTTAAGTAATTTCTATTAATATTTAAATGATTAAAAAATAAATCAATGTTAAATATTAACTGCACAGAATCTAAAAGAAAATGGCCACATTACATCATAATACTACATTATCTAGATAGATTAAAAGCAGCTAAGTAGAAGCCTTCTTAAAAATTTAAAGTTTCTGACATCATTTTCCACCATTCCATCAATTCTTCCTTTTCCTCTTCTTTCCTTTCAGAAAATGACTCCAGTTCAAAATCAACCTAAAGGAGAAAATCAAGAATATTTTGTCATCAAACTGAATATGTACTTTTAAAAGCTGGGGGAAAGAAAGCAGTTTTAGAGTTTATAGGATAAACTCAATCTAGCCACCTGAATTAAAGTATATTCTAAAAAATCTCTCATGATAAACAAAAGACACTTTCAGGGAAAAAAATATCAAAAGCCATATGTTTGAAATGTGCTTTGATCTAAAAGCTTTGTAGGATTATTTAAAGCAGATTATTTAAAGGCAGTCTTTTCCCCCAACAAAAGGATGTAATTTACAATTAATTTTCTGCCTTTGACTGTTTAGTGAGCCTCTCCAGTCAACCTTGAATTTTCTCCTAATACCTGGGGGAATGTGGAAGAATGCAGTTTAGTGTTCTGGTGTCCCAAACAAGATTCTGCCTTCCAGAATCTTAAATCTGTTAAAGAAACTGATGGAAGCACATACATCTCCAAACCACCACAGAGGCCAGTGGCCCAGGAACTCAACCCTCCCTGTGAACTGGGAGTCCTCAGCAGGTCTATGGAGAATTCATACACTTCAGCATAAAGCGTATGCTGAAATATGAAATATGAAAATATGCAGCCCCCAACCCCAATCCTCCTTGGACCTCTTGATTTCTACGCTTCCATTCTAGGTGGAATTAAGATTTCTTTGATTTGGCCTCTTATACCCCTGGCTATTTAGGAATGTAACTCCTCACTACCTCCTTGAACTAACCCATGCTAGAAAGGCTAAGGATCAAAATAGTTGAGCCTTTTACAACCCAGTCCTGGAGCTACATTTTTGAGGTTTTATTTGCCCAGATTTATTTCCTGATTTTAATACATATACAGCCTAATGTACATATACACCCAAACAAAACCAAAGCGCCTGTTAAAAACTCAAGATATTTTGTTTGCAAAACCCAAGGATTTATACTCAAAACTTTGGGTCTCTAAATAAAAATACAATAAATTCCTTTCAAGTTAGCCTTTTGCTTGAAAATCCTGTAGGCCATTTCATGGTCCCAGTAATGGCACAAAGATAGCAGTAAAATCCTGCACAAAGAGAAGTTTTGGCCTTATCACCATCACCATCCTGGCAAAGTAAATGGTATCTACTTAAATAAGATACAGTTTTTGATAGTGCTTAGCACATAGGGCCCTGCTTATAGTATGTGCTTACTCAATGTGTGGTTAATGCCTAAAATTATCTTGAAAGCATAAATTATTTTCCCTAATACTTAATGAACAGGGTATCTATTAAGTGCCAGGGATAAAAGATAAATGGAACAGAATTTCATTTACATTGAAATCAAGGGTGGCAACTAAAAGTTTAATTTTTTAAAGTTTTATTCGATTTTCTTGTGGATCTCTTTAAAAACTGAGAACCAATAACAGAGCTTCACACTGAGTGGTGGTATTAAATCATCCAATGAGACCTTGGGCAAGTCACGTACTTTGCAAGGCCTCAGCTTTCTCACCTGTTAAATGGGGATAAAGGTACCTACCTCATAGGGTCATTATTCAGATTAAATATAAGTCACTTACATAGGCCTGACACATGGTAAGTGCTTAATAAATCTCACCTATTATTATGATTACTTACCCCAACAGCAGGGCTATAAGGAACTGCTACTTTCTTTGTTATCGCCAGATAGCCTGGAGCTGAGGCGGTAAGTTTATAGTTTCCAGGTACAAGCAATCTCCAGTAATCACCATCCTTTGCTGTAGGGAAACATAATATCAAATCGCAAGACACATACAGGAAACGCATAATGATACCATCTAAGGAATATTCACTATACTGCAGTTCAACTTCTTTGTTTCTCTATTTTTAAAGTAGATGCTTATGGAATTTGATGAAATTCCATTGAAAAGAGTGTGGAAACTCTCTAGAGGGTATCATTTCTATAGTAATTTTATAAATATTAATGTTGAATTGTCTAATAAATCTTCTAAGATAAAGAATCTTCATAAGCAACTCAGGAGTGACACAAGTAAAAAGATATACAATGTCCCCAAGTGGTGGGGTCAGAGCATCTGGCATCATGTTTTGATTCTTGCCAAGGATCTTGCAAGGTGACGATCTGATGGTCTGAGAGTCAAGATCAGTGTTTTACAAAGTGTGGCCCAAAGGTAGTCTCACCAGAAACTCTGAGGCACTTGTTAGAAATTTACTTTTCTAAAGATTCAGAATATGGTGGTCTGGAGTGTCTTCTAGGAACTGAATTTTCAACAAGTTCTCCAGAGAATTCTTAAGCAGAGTTACGTTTCACACTCTTCCACTCCCTACATATCTGCAGTTCCCTCCTAACCTAGATTAGGATCCTGGCCCACCACTATACTCACTCTCATGCATATGCCTTCAACTCATTTCCTGCGTGGCAAATCACCAACCCTGGATAATTTCCAGCTCTCTATGCCTACCTCCATGAGGCCGCCAGGAGCTGGAGCAAACACACAGCCACGCTGATCTGTCTCTGATTCATAAACACGAGCCTTCCACAGGTCATGGTACTGTCCTGTCTTCCTTCTAGTCACTCCCTCCCTAGTGGTTCACTCTCCCATTTTCCTAGATGACTGCATATCACTGGGAAACTTGGTAGGATGCAAATTCTACTTCACTAGCTCTGGGGTAAACCCTGACATTCCGCATTTCTAACCAGCTCCAGGGTGATGCTGAATTCAGCTGCTAGTAGGGGGCTATACTTTGAGTAGCAAGGTCCCAGGAGACAATTCAGACATTCTCCTTTTTCCTATCACCTCTAACACATCCCCTCATCCTCACTCTCAGTTGATGCTTTACATCTTATTTCACTGTGAAAATAGAAACAGTCAGAAAAAAATAAACACCCATCACCATCTCTTCCACAGATGTAAACACCACATCTTTTTCCAGCTAGTGCCTCATTTATCTTCTTTGCTTTATAGCAAAATTTCTAGAAAGATCTGTCAATATTCTCTATATCTAATGTCTCTCCTCCTAGTCTCCCTTGGACCTCCCCAACCAGGCTCCCACTTCTCCAGTGAAACAGATTTTGTAAAGATTCTCCACACTAGTTTATTCATAAGGTTCATGTGACCTGACACTTTTTAGCACTCCCTCCTTCTTGAAGCACTTCTAGGATTTCGGGACAACACAGTTTTCTCTCCAACTTAGATTCTATTGCTGGTTCCTCCTTCCTACACTGCCCTCGCACAGCTGGAGTGTCTCAAAGTCCATTCCTCAGATTTCATTCCTTTCCACCTATTTTATTCCCTACGTTAGATTTTCCTAAAATTTTCACATCATGGATGCAGAGAAAATATTTGTATGGCATGCTAGGGTGAACAGATAGATAAGGTTTCCTGTGGTAGGAGGGGATCAACATATGGGCGCCATCTTTAGGAGCCCCCTCCCTGAGGACTGAGGGGAGAGAGATCTTGGCCCAGATTCTGGTATGTTGGTTGGAAAGGTGTGCTGGCACTTAGCACGTTGTTAATAAATATTTATTGAATGAATAAAGAGAATTTTAGAGGACAAATGTTAAGGATTAAAAAATACAAATTATAAATGTAGGGGTTAAGAGAGAGGTAATGGTATAGAGTGGTTTAGGAAATAAGTTAAAGGTCAATTAAGTGTGAAGTCTAAAAATATGTAAAGAGTTTATAGCTAAAAAGATATTGTTGTTGACAAGATCCCAACAAACAACAGTTAAACTAAAACGAGCGGGATAGATGTTTATTAACAGGAGTAAGTAGGTTTGCCAGGAAAATACATCATTTTGCCCAAACTAGAAAAACAGAAATAAGGCTTTAAACCTAGATAAGTAACATCAACCTCAAGCCCGTAACATTCCGTTTTAACCTTGAATAAGTCTGGATTTATTATATGGATTAAATGAAGAAATGTATGAGAAATCCTAAATCCACAACATGCTGGCCATTATCTTCTTTCTTACTCTTTGCTCCCTCCTGAGGTCCACCAATTAACTGCTCATTAGTACATCTTCTTAAGAGATCAGAAAGACACTGATATTTTAACTCCAGCTAGTTCATCTTCCTTTGCCTCAAGAACTACAAATAGTCTCCAGTGGATGGCACCACCTCGCAGCTCTGGGGTGAGATAGCTGGAGAAAGGGCGCCACCTGCTGCTCCCCAATTTCTAAACTCACCCTGAGTAATAGCCTGACCTGCTCCCACAAATGAAATTTAACTAGATCAAAGCTGGAGAGAGAGGAGGTAAAGAGATATGAGGCATTTAATTGTTTTGCTTAGAATAGCATATGAATTACAATTAGCAGGAAAAGTAATCACGTTCTTGTGTATAACACAAGAGCCTCCGGATGACGGCAAAGAACACCCACCAGATGTAATATCATGGTCTATTCCTTCCACGGAGATGGTTGCATTGGCAATTGGGTTACCTTGAAGGTCTCGGACAAATCCTTTAACTCCTCGGTGTATCTGGGAAGGTCAAGGACAACCAAAAAATGCATATTAGAAATGACCTAAAAACACATTTCATATCAAGAATCTCCTTATTTTATAGCAAAATACCGTAGATCCTCACTGTTTAAGAATCAAAACATGTTCAAATGGCCACTGAATTTTTTGAGCACTCTCTATTCTGCTTTTTCTCAAGTGGACAAATGAGAAGTAATCCCCTGAAAATTGATACCTTGTTGTGAGTCAAAGAAAGACTGTGAAGTAACTTCCAAACCATCAAAACAAAAAAACAAAAAAGAAAGTCTGTTATATCTGTAAAGTAGTTCTGGTCTTAGCATATTTCATTACTTTCTCTCTGTTTTAAATTTGGTCACTTGTATATAGATTATATGACCACTGTCAGTTAATAAGAATATTTACATTACAGCCCTTTAATATTTGTTCATCTTGGATAAAAAGATATATACTGATATAAAAAGACTACTTTTGCAGTAAGCCCATTAACAATATTATTTTGGTTGACAATAAGTAACATGAAAGATCAGTGAACTTCACAGCTGAAAATTGGATTTAGAAATAAAATGGAAGAGTTTCTATTGAGAATAATCCCCCTGAATTAAGTTGCAGTCATCAACTAACGCCATGTAAACTACAAAAACAGCTTTTTCCTTTATTTTTAAAGATAAGTCAATATGTGTTTGAAGTGACAGAGAGTCAATTCAGGTCTTGAGAAAGTACTGCTTCTGGAATATCAAGCGGTAATTCATTAAGCTTGATTACTTAACAGAACATGTCCCAACCTCCCAATGGCCCAGGTTGCTCCTCACTCAAAAGGCCCTAGAAAATGAATTTTCTTTTGCAATGATGATATTTGAATATTTCTCTACAGAAGATAGAGTAAGGTTCAAATATCCCTTTGTCATAAAAGGATAAATTTGGCAGTGGTACAATGTTTTATCAAAGAGATGCCCCTGGTTATCAGCAAATCTTCTTGCATTTGCTATTTTTTTTTAAAAAAGTAGAACCTCTAAAACTCTGTAAAAAAAACATAAAATTCTTTTCTCTAAAGGCAATTTAGAAACGGTAAAAAACTATACATGTTGTCAGTAATTATAATTTTATTGACAATAAGTATAGTGAGAAGAGAGTAAATATATTTTAAAAACACAAAGACATTTTTAAGATCTAGTGAACCTTTGACTTTTCC
The DNA here is from genome assembly GCF_041296235.1 of Equus asinus. Classification (NCBI taxonomy): domain Eukaryota; kingdom Metazoa; phylum Chordata; class Mammalia; order Perissodactyla; family Equidae; genus Equus; species Equus asinus. The sequence continues at coordinate 51,240,982 of NC_091792.1, read as the reverse complement.
CCAAGATTTATCTATGAACCAGCCAACCAAAATTGAAAGAGATTGAAATTTAGCCACTGGAAACAGGCTTTCTGAATGAAATTCACATGGTGAAAGTGGCTGAGGATCAGAAAAATCGTAGAGATGAGGAAGAGAGATACACACAGAGGTGGCATAGAGCAGAAAATCAGAGCAAAAACACAAACTTTAAATTTCTTAATATGAGGGCTGTCTAAAGAATCTTAGAAAGCTTGTAAAAGAGGAATTATTTACCCACATGTATTTTGTTCATCTTGAGGCACTATAATTCTGAAATTATCAACATTATAAACTTAAAAGAAACGAGTTTTAAATTTCCTTATCATTTAAAATAAGTCTAACATCTCAAAACATACAAAGCACTTGTATTAGGCACATCTACCCAGTTAATATTCATGACTACTTTTTTCTGCCTCTGCAATCCAAGACTTACATTACAGTATGTGGCTTAACAAATAGTTAAGTATATGTCTATTGCTGATATGCCAATTGTGGAGCAAGTTTTTCTGTTTGAAAAATTCCACAGTAGTAATAAATCTCAATAGAAATGTTACAGGCTATCACAACCTCTCACGAATGCAGACTGGAAAACATTGTCACTTTATGGCTTTTGCAAAGGAAATCACACAAGTTCACATTACACTCTTGACTGGAGAAGCTATTTACTACACTTGTCCCTCCTGTAATGCTCTTTCCTCAAATTCCAGGACATTTCAATCAACCAAGGCTAAAAAAAACATCCAGAAGATTCTCCATTGTTGCTAGGACTGTTTATATCAATAGTCCTTAATCCCTTGTGTGCTTGAATGTCACCCAGAAAGCTTGCTGCTGTGGGGATCCTCGGGTCCTGCCCTGCAAGGATGTGAGTCAATGATGGGACAGACACTCACTTTTAACAAGAACCTAGATGATTCTGATGCAGGTGCCCATGAACCATTCTTTGTGAAATTCTTTGGGAATTTTGAGAACTAGACTGTTCCAGAGCTGTTGAGTGAGGGGCTCTCTACCACAGCAAACCATTTACCCGAATTATCTTTACAATCCCAGCTCCTGCAAACTTCCCTTTAAAGTTCTGCAAGAGATTTTCTCTCAATTACAGACTTAGGACTCCTAATCACCTATTTTCCATGAGTCGTAAATTAGTCCACGCTTACATTTTAGGCCCAGGTGTTCAATTACTAATCACCACCATACTCTGTTTCACTGTCAAGAAAACAATTTCAACACAGAATTTCTGGCAGTCTGCACTGATCTTTCATCAGCCTTTGATTCTCTCCACTGGAGTTTTCTGTGAGGCAAGCTGTATGAGCTCACTGTAAATACCGCTCTTTCTGCTTCTGCACTGCACGGCTTGCACCGTATCATCGATGCCATAACAAGGTGGATCACACAGATCTGTGGACGGATCAAATTCTCATTCCAAGCGGCATAAAACAAGACTGTATGACCTGGTCCCTCTTCTTTTCAGCTTATTTCTTTATAAACTGACACAGCTATTCGACGAACTGAGACATGCCCACCTGCCACCATAAAAATGACAAATATCTTCCTCTTTCCTGATGGCACACATTTGTATTCTATTTTGTTTTGTATTGCATTCTTTCACAAGAGCTAAGAGAGGTAGGCAGCAGCTGAACTTGTTTTTTAACTGTTGATCAGAATAATAACCTTATTGGCATCAACCATAGTAAACCTCACAGTACGGATCCAAGCAGCCTTTCCTAAAGCCCCAGGACTGGGTAGGGACCCATCTGTGTACTAGCAGTGCTCCTTGTAGTTAACCTTTATTTTAGCTTTTAGCATTTAGCATCCTCTCCTGTGATTAGATATTCATGTTTCCAAAGTCCACTAATAAGAAGCCTTCTTCAAGGGCGGTCACTATCCCCAGTGCCTCACAGGACGCCTGCGACACAAAAGCAGCTCAATAACATTTTGTTGAAAAAATATGTAAATAAAATGAAAAGCATTATGTTGAAGAGGTATTCTTTGACATCTAAGTGGAGAACACACCAAATAGCCCCATTTTACTTCTTCTACCCCCAAAATACATTTTTCAGTTAACTTTGCTCTTGGAAGTTCTCTCCTCAGAGGAGACACTTTATAGGGGTTCCCACCAAGGGTGTTCCAGGGTCAACATGGCTAATTATCCGTAGCTTTTATTGTTGAAAACATACCTTTCTATGTTAACATGCAGCAGGAGTCCACTGACTGACAAGATCCTCTGTAATGGGTATTTTTCAATTACTGTCTGTCATCAGTGGATCAATTCTATGATAACCCCTTTTGGTAAGGTATTATATGGATATTTGACATGTGTAAAAGAACTATTATTTTTTAAATGCATTGGGCTCATATATATATACGTTTATATGTACCTATATACATGCAAATAGCTACACATTTAACACCACTTGTTTATGCCAAATTAATTTAAAAATCAGCCTAGACTATCTGTTGGCGTGTGAAACTAACATCACTCTGCTTGACTTCGGGTGTAAATGACCACATACAGAATGGCATCTGAGGACTGTCAAACCATTGCAGCAAGGAACAGAATCCTTAGAACTTTTCCACCACCACTGCCCCCCAGTGCCAAAGTCTACATAGCATAGAAGGGTGGGATTGGCAGGGGCCTGGCCTGGGTTGAGTCTGAGTAGGTATTTTATTCTAACAGATAGTGAGATTCCCCAAAATTGTGTACAGATCCCATTGGAATGGGTACAAAAGTGACTCTCTGGTCAAGATCTAGGCTTGGGGCATGAGAAACATAATAGCACGGTGATTCTGGATCTAGACACCTTGGATGCTAGCTGAGTGACTTCAGGGAAGCTGTTTAACTTCTCTGTGCCTCTGATTCCTCCTTCACAATTCAGGGAAGAAGAAGAAAGAGAAGGAGGAGAAGAAGAAATAACTTTCCTCACAGGGTTGTCAGGAGGATTAAATGCATCAATTACTACATGGAGGGCATTTAGAACAAGGCCTGGGAAATAGTAAATGCCAAATAAATGTAAGCTATCATTATTTTTATTACCTCAGACCCAGCTAAGTCTAGGGTGAGACAAGTGAGGCATGTGGAGCACAAAATTTAAGGAGGCACTCACACTCAGGTGCTGGTCCTATATCTGCATGCCCCTGAGTGCAAATGCCTCCTTAAGTTTTGTAACCTAGGTGCCTCACTTCCCTCATTCTAGTCCTGGTCCTGCCTGGGATGCCTGACAGGCCCAAGGGGATCAGGGTGGAGGAGGGTCCAAGGATTGCCCTTGCTGAGAGCACTCTAATGAAAACAGAGCTTTGCCTCGCGTCTCCACCGCTCTCCAATATCATCACTTCTCAGTGAATAGTCACCAACCACAAAACCTATGTTAAATGAAAGCCTGTTTGAACCACTACTGACACGTTTTCCAAATTTACCATCCTCATTCTGGGTGGATGGATTCCCCTGGACTGGAAGGAGACTATTATACTCCAGGTTTAAATGCTTTTAAATCTCCCGTTTCATGCTGGAGACTGTTTACCTGCTCAAGGTAGCTAATGAGGGAATCTTTGTTATCCTCCCAGTAGCTCTTCAAGGTCTCTTCAGGTGGAAACTTTTCACAGCTAAGCTCCACAGTGATCTCGAAACAGTTGCTGCTGAGGTAATTGAAGTCTTGCATTCCTGCCAAAGCACCAAATGGAAAGTCAACATTTGCATGTGGTGACTAAATCTCTACACAGGCTGTTCTGCTGAATTGAGAGCCAAGTAAAAGACACACCAACCAGTGCATTTGGGGAAGCCTGTGGGAAACCTCAAGGGAAATCACCTACCATAAGGCAAAGAACAACGTACTTGGGAGATTCTTATTACCTCAATAGCACAAACTCTCTCAGGTTCTTAGGCAACCATTTAGCTTAATGTATTGCTGCTTCAGGGTGATAAAGCGGGCATCAGCCACGTTCCATATTGCTGGAATCAGCTTCAAAGAAAACAACAGGGGATTGATATCGCCAAGATGGTGAAATAGTTTTCTACTGTCTTCCCCTCAAAGAATACCAATTTTGACAGTCACCCATGAACAGAGTGCCTTTGTGGAAGTCTGGGAGTCCAGTGGAAAAGAGCCAGCACACCCCTGGAGCAAAAAAAAAAATCCAAGATTGGATGCATTGTAGAGGGTAGGAGGAACAGTTTCACTTTCCATATGTCACCCCTCCCCCAAGGTGGCATAGCTCAGGGCCAAGAGAGACCTAATTAGTAGCATGAAAACATGAAAATATACAACACACTAGTAAAAGTAAGTATATAGTCAGATTCTGAATACTTAATACTGTAATGTGGTGGTGTATCAATCACTTGACTCTAGCAAAAAGGTCAAAGGACAAAAATATTAAAAATAATTATACCTATAATAAGTTGTTACACAATATGAAACAATGTAAATTGTGACTTCAAAACATAAATGGAGGAAGGGTTAAAAGGGTAGAGTTTGTGTTTGGGATAAAAGTTAGGTTGCTACCAGCTTAAAATAGACTGTTACATCTATAAAATGTTTTATGTAAGCCTATGTAACCACAAAGCAAAAACCTACAGTAGATTAAAAAATGCTAAAGAGGGGCTGGCCCAGTGGCGTAGTGGTTAAGTTCACGCACTCCACTTCAGTGGTCCAGGTTCCTGGTTTGGATCCTGACGTGAACCTATGCATTGCTTATCAAGCCATGCTGTGGCAGCCATCCCACATATAAAGTGGAGGAAGATGGGCACAGATGCTAGCTCAGGGCCAATCTTCCTCAGCAAAAAGGAAGGATTGGCAGCAGATGTTAGCTCAGGGCTAATCTTCCTCATTAAAAGAAAAAGTTAAAGAGAAAGGATTCAAAGCATACCACTACAGAACATCATCAATTCACAAAGGAAAAGAGCGAGAGAAAAAGCAAGGAACAAAAGAACTACAAAACAGTCAGAAAACAATTAATATGATGGTACTAATAACTTCTTACCTATCAATAATTACTTTAAATGTAAATGAATTCAATTCTCCAAACAAAAAGCATAGAGTGCCCGAATGGACAAGAAAATAAGACCCAACTATATGATGCCTACAAGAACCCCAAACTCACTTCAGCTTTAAGGACACACACAGCTCAAAGTAAAGGACTAGAAAAAGAGATTCCATGCAAATGAAAACCAAAAGAAAGCAAAGGTAGCTATATATCAGACAAAAATAGGCTTTAAGCAAAAAACTGTAACAAGAGACAAAGAAGGTCATTATATTATGATAAAGGGGTCAATGCACCAAGGGTATAACTATCAAAAATACATATGCACTCAATATTGGAGCAGCTAAATATATTAAGCAAATACTAACATATTTGAAGGGAGAAATAGACAATACAATAACAGTAGGGAACTTCAATACCCCACTTTCAGCAATGGATAGGTGGGTCATCTAGACAGAAAATCAATAAGGAAACATTGTACTTGAATTATACTTTACACCAAATCAACCTAACAGACACCTACAGAACATTCCATTCAATAGCAGCAAAATACACATTCTCCTCAAGCACACACAGAACATTCTCCAGGATAGTTCATAAGATAGGTCACAAAACAAGTCTTAGCAAATTTAAGAAGACTGAAATATACCAAGTATCTTTTCCAACCACAATGGGGTCAAACTAAAAATCATAACAGGAAGAAAACTGGAAAATTCACAAATATGTAGAAAACTAAACAACATACCCCCGAACAACAAATGGGTCAAAGAAAAAATCAAAAGGGAAACCAAAATATCTTGAACAAACAAAAAATGGAAACACAACATACCAGAACTTATGGGACACAGCAAAAGCATTCCTAAGAGGGAAGTTATTGCCTATCTTAAGAAAAAAGAAAGATCTCAAGTAAACAATCTAATCCTACATTTCAAAGAACTAGAAAAAGAACAAACTAAGCCCAAAGTTAGCAGGAGGAAAGAAATAACAAAGATTAGAGCAGAAATAAATGAAAGAGACCAGAAAAATAACAGAAAAGACCAATGAAACTAAAAGCTAGTTTTTTGAAAAGATACACAAAAAAGACAAATCTTTAGCTAGACTTACCAAGAAAAAAAGGAGAGAGGACTCAAAAAAATCATAAGTGAAAGAGGAGACATTACAACTTTTACCACAGAAATACAAAGCTTCATAAGAGACTACCACGAACAATTATAGGCCAACAATTGTATAACCCAGAAGAAATGAATAAATTCCCAGAAATATACAACCTACCAAGACTGAATCATGAAGAAATATAAAATCTGAAACAGACTAGTTACTAATAAGGAGACTGAATCAGTAACCAAAAACGTCCCCAAAAGAAAAGCCCAAGACCAGATGATTTCACTGGTGAATTCTACCCAATATTTAAAAAAGAAATAACACTGGGGCTGGCCCTGTGGCCAAGTGGTTAAGTTCGCGCGCTCCGCTGCAGGCGGCCCAGTGTTTTGTTGGTTCGAATCCTGGGCGCGGACATGGCACTGCTCATCAAACCATGCTGAGGCAGCGTCCCACATGCCACAACTAGAAGGACCCACAACGAAGAATATACAACTATGTACCTGGGGGATTTGGGGAGAAAAAGAAAAAAATAAATAAAAAATCTTCAAAAAAAGAATTGGGCAAAAGATTTGAATACACATTAAAAAAAAAAGAAATAACACTAATCCTTATCAAATTCTTCCAAAAAATTAAAGAAAAAGGAACATTCCTAAACTCTTTTTACAAAGCCAGCATTATGCTGATACCAAAGCCAGATAAGGACACTACAGGAAAAGAAAACTACAGGCAAATATCCATGATGAATACAGATGCAAAAATTATCAACAAAATACTGGCAAACTGAATTCAACAGCACACTGAAAGGATCATACACCATGATCAAGTGGAATTTATCCCTGTGATGCAAGGATGGTTCAATATACACAAATCAATAAATGTTATATACCTCATTAATAGAATGAAAGATAAAAATCATATGACGTTCTCAAAAGATGCAGAAAAAGCATTTGACAAAATTCAACATACTTTCGTGATAAAAACCCTCAACAGATTGGGTATAGAAGGAATATACCTCAAAATAATAAAGGGCATATATGACAAGCCCACAGCTAACATCATACTAATTGGTGAATGGTTGAATGCTTTTCTTCTAAGATCAGGAACAAGAAAAGGGTGCCCACTCTTACCACTCCTATTCAACATTGTCCTAGAAGTCCTAGCCAGACCAATGAGGCAGGAAAAAGAAATAAAAGACATCCAATTTGGAAAGGAAGAAGTAAAATTGTCTCTGCCTGTAGATGATATAACCTTATACATAGAAAATCCTAAAGATTCCACCAAAAAAAAGTTAGAAGTAATAAAAAATTCATTAAAATTGCAGGATACAAAATCAACATAAAAAATCAGTTGCATTTCTAGACACTAACAACAAACTATCTGAAAAACAAATAAAGAAAGCAACCACATTTACAATAGCATCAAAAACAATAAAATACTTAGGAATAAATTTAACCAAAGAGGTAAAAGATCTGTACACCGAAAACTATAAGACACTGATGAAATAAATTGAAGAAGACACAAAGATATAGAAAGATATCCCGTGTGCATAGATGGGAAGATTGTTATAATGTCCATACAACTCAAAACCATGTACAGATTCACTGCAATCCTATCAAAATTCCAATAGCATTTTTCAAAGAGACAGAAAAAAAGAATCCTAAAATTCATATGGAACCACAAAAGACACTGAGTAGCCAAAGCAATCCTGAGAAATAAGAACAAAGCTGGAGGAATCACACTTTCAGATTTCAAACTATACTACTAGCTATAATAATCAAAACAGAATGATACCAGCATAAAAATAGACGTGTAGACAAATGGAACAGAGTAAGAGCCCAGAAATAAACCCTGGTGTACACAGTCAACTAATATCTGACAAGGGAGCCAAGAATACTCAATGGAAAAAAGATAGTCTCTTTAATAGGAGGTGTTGAAAAAGCTGAATATTTACATGCAAAAAAAACCGGAAATTGGACTTTTATCTTACACTATACACGAAAATTAACTCAAAATGGATTAAAGACTTAAATATAAGACTGAAACTGTAAAGGCCCCAGAAGAAAACATAGGGAAAAAGCTCTTTGACGTAGGTCTTGGCAACATTTTACTGGATGACACCAAAAGCACAGGCAACAAAAGCAAAAATTACTAAGTAGGACTATATCAAACTGGATATAAATTGTACAGAGAAAAGCTTCTGTAAAAAAAAAAATCAACAAAATGAAAAGGCAATCAACAGAATGGGAGAAAGTTTTTGCAAATCATAAATGTGATAAGGGGTTAATATCAAAGTATATAAGGAACTCACACAACTCAATAGCAAAAAAATAAACAATTCAATTTAAAAATGATCAGAGGACCTGAATCGACATTTTTCAAAAGAAAATATATAAATGACCAACAGGTACATGAAGAGGTGCTCAGTGTCACTAATGAGATATCACCTCACACCTGGTAGAATGACTATCATCAAAAAGACAGGAGATAAGTGTTGGCAAGGATGTGGAGAAAAGGGAACCCCTGTGCACTGTTGGTGGGAATGTAAACTGGTGCAGCCACTATGGAAAACAGTATGGAGGTTCCTCAAACAACTAAAAATAGAACTACCATACCATCCAGCAGTTCCTCTTCTGGGTATATATCTGAAAGAATGAAATCATTATCAAGAAAAAATGTCTGTACCCCTCTGTTCACTGCAGCATTATTCAAAATAACCAAGGCATGGAAACAACCTAAGTGTCCATCAACAGATGAACGGATAAAGAAAATGTGATATCTATCTACCTATTTATATCTATAGATAGATAGATATAGATATAGATATCTACACATACCACATAATGGAATATTATCCAGCCGTGAGAAATGAGGAAATCCTACCATTTGCGACAACATGGATGGACCTCGAGGGCATTGTGCTAAATAAGATGTCAGATAGAGAAACACAAATCCTATATTACCTCACTTATATGTGGAATTTTAAAAAAGCCAAACTCATAGAAACAGAGTAGAATGGTGGTTGCCAGGGGATAGGGGTGGGAAATTAGGGAGATGTTAGTCAAAGGGTACAAACCTCCAGTCACAAGATGAGTAAGTTTTGAGGATCTATAGTACAGCATGGTGACTATAGTTAAAAATACTGTATTATACACTTGAAAGTTGCTAGATCTTAAATGTTCTCATCACAAAAAAATTAAAATAGTAATTATGACAGGTGATGGATGTGTTAACTAACCTTACCATGGTAGTCATTTTACAATACATACATGTATCAAATCACCACATTGTACACATTAAACTTACAATATATGTTAATATCTCAATAAAGCTGGAAAAAATAAAATTTTTAAAATAATAAATAAAGTTTTTTAAAAAAGAAGACTGCAGGGTGAAAGACGCCATCCTTCCTGGCCTACTAAAGAAACGTACATCTCTCTAAGCCTACCCCCCAACCAAGGAAGAATGAGGAGAGTCATGTACGATGATGATCCGACATACCATCCTATTCCTTAAGTCCAACCAGTATCAAGGTGTACTCCTGAGGGACTGGGAGTCTTGATAATAATTAATAATTAATTCAACAATCATTGGGTATCTACTACATGTAAGATATAATGATAATAATACTTCAAATTGCACCAAAGGGAAGATTCTGTATCCAGAACAACTTTAATTTTAACCTGATTCAAAGTAGCAATGAATGCTGTTGGTGCCCCAGATTGCCCCTGTTTTTCAGAGAATTGCTGCTAGAGCCACCTGGCTTGGGAGGTTACATCCTTCAATCTCCCACTCCCAATCTCTCCACAGCAGCCCACAAACGGTGACTGACTAAGATGGAGCCACCAAAGGCTGGCGCCCTTGCCTCAAGGCAGAACAACCCTGCCTGTGACTTATGCTTGAGGCCCTCCTCCCAAGGGCTCAGGCCAAGGCTAGACTGCATCTGAGACCATATCCTGGCTCAGCTCTATCCCCTTCCTTACCCTGCTTCCCTCAGTTCCACACAGGGTCTTTCCTAAAGAGCGCTCCCTCGATAAATTATGAGCATCCACACCCCTATCTCAGGCTCTGCTTTTCAAAAATCTGACCTAAGGCACTGATTTTATTCACTAGATAGAAAGCTAAAGAAAGTCAAAGCTTTCTTTTACTGTTTGATTGTCGTGGGCCATAATCATTGACTAAGATTAACATTATTATTATTATCATTATTTTACTAATAGGAATTACTTGGTATTCTGTAACAATGCACTGGTTGTCCAAAAAGGTAATTCCAAAGGAATTACTAAAGTTTTCATAAAAACTGAAGTATAAAATTACGTCCTATCTGAAGTATTTGACATAGTCTAAATCCTAAATCTGACATAGACTTTATTTCTCAAGCTATAACGTGGGGGACAGAGGGGGGAGTGCTAAATCTAAACAAACCAAAACCCTACAATTAGCTAGTGCGCTACTGCCCTAAGGAATTCTCGTCTTCATGTCCAAGTGGGCTGTAGAAAATTTTCCGTAGGCAAAGAGGAAAACAAAACATAGCAGTATCCTTACACGTCCCTCTTCACCCTTGGTAGAGGTGAGTATTATATAACTGTTGGTCCAGGTAGCCATAAACATAAGAGCTCCACAGAGTCACATGGGGCAAAGGGAGCCATGAGAGCTGCCTTGGTTGTCTAGAAGATGCTTCCTCCAGTGGCTGTGCTGCAAGCCGGCTTTTCCCTTTCCAGACTCCATAAAAGGTGAAGAGCCTCCTGATCTAATAGTGCTTATTACAGTAGTGAATATAAATTAAATATTGCACATCAAATAGTCCCCATTATCCCATCATTTAAAAACAAAAAAGTATGTGAACCAAGATATGCTAAAGGCCAAGGCCTGCCCTCTAAAATATACATTTACCTATGGTAAAACTTGGCTAACATAGAATCAGGATGCTATCTTACTCCATAATGCCAGAATTTGAAAAGTAGGCTCATTGACAATATTCAATTTATATGTTTTCCCAATGGACGTCTTCAGTTCATTTCCTATATCTCTTCAATTAGCATCCTGATTTTTAAAACTCAACAAAAAGATATATAATAGGAATCATTCATGCAGAAAACTGATTAATTTTAATGGATGAACTACAGGTTCAGTCTATTTCTTAATGACTAAAGAGGACTGAAGATTCTCTAAATCTAAATGGTAATTATAAATAAGCCACCATCACATAATCAAAGAGCAAAACAGAAACTCACCACCAGGTACACTGTACCAAGCAGCACCATTAGTTGTTCCATCTACAAAGCTGCTGTCATCATCGTTCTTACGACATGGTGGCCGATTGGGGTCAGACATGGGTGGATTAAAAGAGGAGTAGGCCCGGGCCAAGCTTTGGAAAATGGCATCATCTGGGCAGGAGCTATATTCATGAGCACTACCTAGAAAATAAACCCACAAGATTAAAGAAACTGACACAGACCAAGGAGCAGCGCATGTTTCTGAAGAGTGATTCAGTGTTGATCTCTTGCTGGTGCATTTTTTCAGCTACGTCACCATGGGAAAGGAGCAAAGGTTTCAGTACTCAACAATTACACATCGTTTTTAGGTTATATAACTTCCATTCCTAATATCACAAAGTAGAAATTGGGTAGAATGTACATTCTACTTATGAATTGAAACCTTCTCAAGAAAAGATGATAAGATCATAGTAAACTGTACATTCTACTTATGAATTGAAACCTTCTCAAGAAAAGATGATAAGATCATAGTAAACTGGACCTGGGAAAACAATAAGAAGATTTCCATTGTTAAAATTTTTAATTTAAAAAATCTACCTGTACTAACCTCATAGCCACTGTGAACCTCTCTCACACATACTTTTCAGTATCTGAGTTTAGAGTTAAAAAAAAATCTCCCATGTGTATTATGGAAAAAAAGAATATATATTTTGATAGACTGTATTCTTATTCATGTATTATAAAATATGCCAGGCTTTTATTTCCCAGCTATTGACAAAGCCCAAAGTCTAAATTCTAACTCTGTTTCACCAAAGACTTTCTTAAAAGTTCAAAGTTTCCAATATCTAAAATTGTCATCCTGTGTTTACAAAGAGGTAACTCTTCAAAGGCCCCTGAGAACTGATCCAAGCAGAAAATCTTCTGGAGCAACAAAAATTAAGCTGAAAATAGCTATCTGGCTAAAGCTTGCTGTGCCTGAAGCTGGCCTACAACTAATTGGCAAACCAAGGCACTACTCCCCCTCCCTGACAACACTAGAAACAGTTCCAAATGCAAAAGTGTGAGAGCATAAGACACACGTAAGAGATCCACATGGTTCCTGACCAAGTGCCAAGAGGCTGCCTCCATTTTTAGCCATCTTGTACACAAACCTATGTAACTTTCATTATCTCTCCATTTTACCAGGGTCTAAGAGCTACCCAACTTCACGACTTCCATTTTCTCCCTTTCTTCTGTCCAAGTATTCTGTCAAGACCACGTTTCTGTTAACCCAAACTTTTAAAAAGATTTAGTCTTTTTCTGCCAAATATATATGCCAATGGCCCATGAAATAGTTAAGGGATGTTGCTGTTAAACGTGTATTTCTACAGGGAAAATCACTTAAGAGACTATTACAGAAACCATCATACAAAGCCTTGTAAAGTAATTGTAAATCTGGAAGCAATTAGAGCAGCAGTAAGAACACCTACCACTCCGCGTCTCATCATATGGATAATTGGCCACAAGGTCTCCTCCGTGGAGATTGGCAGAGAGAACAAAAGGAATATCCATAATCCAATGAATGACAGCCTTAGTCTCAGGAGCAAGCTGTATTAAAGATTAGAGATGTAAGGGATTATAAATTTGGTAATCACTGGTGAGATCACTTGACAGAAAAGACATAGAAAAGGTTAAAACAAATCACAACCTGAAAGCTGGTCATATTTCAAGCACTTTGTGGTTGTTTTCATAGAAAAAGAAAAGTCCCTATATGAGCAGCATTCCCCATCTCTATCTTTCCAAGACTTAAAAAGTATGTCAATAGTGTTTAAATTTCCTTAAAAGTTCTACTTCTGTAGACTGCCAGCTTTTCTCTCTTTTTAACTTGAAAACCAGCATGCAAATCACTTAGAAATTTTGGGACATCTCCATCTGATCTGTGTTAATAATAGCTCAGGATAAGACATGGAGAAAAGAAAATAGTTGAACCGCAGAACAGGGGTTTTTTTTCCCTATGGTGGTCCAACTCTAGAAACGTGGTAAATTTTATTTCCAATTTTCGCTTACTATTTTTCCAATTCTCTTGAACTACTTCTAACATCGTCCCTATAAAAAAATATATTAGAGGGGCCGGCGCCCTGGCCGAGTGGTTAAGTTCGTGCGCTCTGCTGCAGGTGGCCCAGTGTTTCGTTGGTTCAAATCCTGGACCCGGACATGGTACCGCTCATCAAGCCACGCTGAGGCAGCGTCCCACATGCCACAACTAGAAGGACCCACAATTAAGAATATATAACTATGTACTGGGGGGCTTTGGGGAGAAAAAGGAAAAAAATAAAAATCTTAAAATATATATATATATATTAGATTGGGTCTCTTTCAGAGCTCACTGTAAAATATCAGTTTACTTTGGGATGATCGCCTTAAATTTTAAAACAAAAGGCAAAAGTTTCAGGAATTCATGTTGTCTTCTGAATGATTCACAGCCCCTCGAAGCAAAACAAAAGGAGAAAAAATTTATACCAAAGAATTCATCTGGAATCAAAAGCTTGATATTTTTATGTGAAGAGTTTTTAACAGCAACTAGGAAGACTGTCAAAGTCCCAAGTACCTCTTTGATTAAAAAAAAAAAAAAAGCTTTTACTGGAGATGTAATCCGTACTCTTCTTTGGCACATAAAGTCTAACAGCATCAGTAGGGTTTGATGGTCATAATAAGATTCTGTATTTGTGTATCTCTGTTGAGTTTATGAATAGCTCTCACATGCACTATTTAACCAACCTTCACAATGTCCCCATTGGATAAGCAGAGATATTCATCCCCATTTCACAAGGAGGAACCTGAAGTTTGGGTGCATTAATAACACATCCAGATTCATAGAGCTAAGGATTCAAATCCAGTCTATGAAACCATAAAGCCCACGCTATTTTTAGTTTATCAGCTTTAATGTATCAAAACTATCCTATTTTTCATGTGAGTTACTCATTATTGTGGAAAACTGTAATTTAGAATGGGGTGTTGTTTTTATTATTATTTGTTTGGTCTATCTTATTCTCACTACAAAAAAAAAATGTTCACTGTAGAAAATGTAGAGCAGACAAACACAAAGAAGAAAATTAAAATTACCCAAAATTTTACAACCTAAAGATGCCCACTACTACCATTTTCATAACTCTTTATCAGTCTTTTTTCAATGCACTTATATAATTTTTTAAATGTGAACATTTATATACCATTTTGTATGTTGCCTTTTTTCGCTTGAAAACAGATAAACACTTTTTCATGTCATTGAATACCCTTCTAAATTATGATTTTAACAGCTGAGTAACATCCAATGTATGGATATATCATTCTTAAACATGAACAAAATAATAGCTCATACTTATTAAACCTTTTCTGTGTGACGCATTGAATTCTCACATCCTCCCTGTAAGACAGGGACCACAGGACCCCCATTTTACAGATGAGTAGACTGAGACACAGAGAAGTTAGGGAACAGCATGGGGTCATTCAGTTGAGAGTGACAGAGCCTGGACTCAAGCCCAACCAGCCAGGCTCCAGAGCCATTGCACTAGCACTAGCAACATCCAATTGATGGGAGGGGCTCAGGGGAGATAGGGAGATGTGGTCAAAAGGTGCAAACATTTAGCGATAAGATGAATAAGCCCTGGGGAATCTAATGTGCAGCCTGGTGACTTAATAATACTCTATTGTGTACTTGAAATTTGCTGAGAGAGAGGCTCACAGCGCTCTCACCACAAAAGAGCAGAAAGGTAACTATGTGAGCTGACGGACATGTTAATTAGCTTGAGTGTGGTAACCCAAATCATCATATTGTACACCTCTAATCTAGACAATTTTTGTTTGTCAATTATACTTCAATAAAGCTGGGAGGAAAAATTTCCAAATGTTGTTGTTTATTTAAAAAAAAAAAGATACTGTGAACACCCTTGTAGCTATTCTTCGTGTAGATCTGTACTTCCCTTAGGAAAATTCCCCGAGAAATGGAACGACTTGACCAAAAGCTAAGCACATTTTTAAATTTTATAGAATGTATTCCTAACTGCCTCCTTGTAAAGATACAGCAATATATCCAGAAACAGTATATTAAACCTACCATTTTTAATCACTCTTACCAACACGGCATATGTGTTTTTTTAAGTTTCTCACTGACACATGACAAATAGAATTTTTTTTAATGTGCATTCTTCAACTAACTAGTAAAACTAGAACAGTTTTTATATGGTTAGTGACCATTTATATTTATTCTTCAGTGACATTTATACACGGTTTAACTGATTTTTCTATTGAAATGTGTAGCTTTTCTTATTAATTTGCAAGAGTTGTTTATTTAGTAAAAACGTTAACCCTCAGGGCTGGCCCCATGGCCGAGCAGTTAGGTTCACACGCTCCACTGCAGGCGGCCCAGTGTTTCGTTGGTTCGAATCCTGGGCGCAGACATGGCACTGCTCATCAAACCACGCTGAGGCAGCGTCCCACATGCCACAACTGAAAGGACCCACAACGAAGAATACACAACTATGTACGGGGGGCTTTGGGGAGAAAAAGGAAAAAAATAAAATCTTTAAAAAAAAAATTAACCCTCTACCTACTACACAGCATAAATATTTTCCAAGTTTGTCATTTGCTTTTCAAATTTAATAATAGAAATTGAAATACAGACCTTTAAGATGTTTATGTTGTCAAATCTACTGATCTTTTCTCCATGGTCTCTTCCTTTGCTTTTTATATTTCATTCATTCATTCAATAACTACTAAGTGGCCCCTATGTGCTGGTTTCGATTTAGAAAGTTCTACCCCCCCCCAAAAATGATATATTTACCAAAGTTTTCTTTTACTAGGTTCATACTTTTTATATTAAATCATAATACATCAAGGTTTTATTTTGATCAATGCTGATAATTGTGAGATGGACTTGTCTCCATTCCATTTATTAAGTAATCCATTCCTTCCACAGCAATCTGAATCACTCCCTTTTACAAATGAAATTTTTATACAACCCTAAATTTGTTTCTAGAGTTCAAATTAATTTTCAATTAAGCTCAAATTTTTATTGAAATCAACATAAAAAATAACTAATATAGGATATTTAATCAAAAGAATCTATAATGCATATGTTTTTTGTATAATGAATGTATCTTATTAGGCCTAATTGCTCTAAATGACATTAATATTGTATGATATGATTTTAACACACAATCTTCTATAATATTCTGTTCAAAAGTTTTTCTTTTACTGCTGAATATGTTATCAGTCTTCTTCCTTGTACATCCCTCTCATTCCTTCTAGTTACTCAAATCCAATGGCTTTTGCTGACAAATATTTCAATGAGTCCAGAAGAGACAGCAATTTCTTGTTTGGAGAATCATTGAGGACCTCAGGAAGAGGTGGAACTTCACTATGTGTCAGGGAAAAAAATAAGGTAGGATTTGGATAGGAGAAGGGAGACAGGAGTAGTAAAAATAAGAAAGGAAGAGAGTACCCTTGGAGGAAGCAAGCACAATACCCTCTGGGGCGAAGGGCTGGTTTGAATAGAAGCTCAGGAGGCAAAGCCATCCTGGGAAGACTCTACTGTTGTATTTATTTACCTGAAAGGGTTCAAAACAGTGTGCATGGCATCCTTCCATATATTTATATGTTGATACGTGCATAAAAAGTAATTTTGAAGGATACACACCAAAAAGTGATTGGTGGTCATTTAAGAATATAAGGTAATAGGTTATTTTTCTTCCTATCCGTATTTGCTTTATCTTTTTGTTGTAATAAAATATTAATTTTGTAACAAAAATCTTTTTAAAGAAACTGTCTTTTGAAACAAATTTAGAGATACAGTCCTGAATACACCAAGTCGTTTGTGGCTATTAGGTTTGGCCAACACTACTGCTAATATACATGTTACCAGTATGTTAAAAAGCAAGCAAGTAAATTCCACAATTTGATAAATTAAACTCAGTTTCTCTCTGACTATTAATAGAGTCTTTCAGGCTGACTAAATGCAGAGACTCCTTAGATACTGTAACTATATATTTAAGAAATCCATAGAGAAGCCTCTGAAACACCCCTGAGATGGGACCCTTAATAGGATCTGGAGTCAATTATGACCTATCCTTAAAGCTTCCATTTAAAGATGGTAAACATAGCTCAAATGTTATGCTCCATAATCAGATGGCTTTGGCTCTTAAAATGTATTAAAGTTATATTTATTCCATTTTCTTCACAACTATAGCCATTAAAGACAAGTATAAAATTAATAAAATCATTTGACTTATTTTAATTCACTCTATTTTCAAGCAATCCAGGCCAAGGCTCATGGAATGAGCCCAGAGAACAGTGGAAGTGACCCAGCTGAAGAGCTCAAGAGCAGATGAGAAATGACTTTGCAGGAAGAACTCTAGGAGAGTGAGAGAGAGCTCTGATTCAGAGAGATTCTGAAGGGCAAGGAGAGCATGGAGAGGACTCAGTAAAAATGTTGGTTCCTTTCCACCCCCACCCCCCACCCCCGTCCTCCACGGCAGTCCACACACCCCAGACCCCCTCAATCAGCATCCATGGGAATCTGCATTTTTAACCTGATTCCTGGCATACAAAACATAAACCTCAAAATTTAAAAACCACCATAAGGATACAGAGAACAGATTGGTGGTTGCCAGACTTGGGGGGTGGGGGATGAGTGAAGGGGGCCAAAGGGTACAAACTTCCAGTTATAAAATAAACATGTCCTGGGGATGTAATTTACAGCATAGTGACTATAGTTAATAAGACTGTATTGTGTATTTGAAAGTTGCTAAGAGAGTAGATCTTAAAAGTTCTCATCACCAGAAAAAAAATTCATTATTATGTATGGTGATGGATGTTAATCAGACTTTTGTGGTGATCATTTTGCAATATACACAAATATCAAATCATTATGTTGTACACCTGAAACTAACATAATGTTGTGTGTCAATTATATCTCAACATAAACAAATAAATAAATAAAATAAAAACCTCTATGAGGGATATAGATAAGTACGAAGTGGGGATGTGTAATAACATTAATGAAATGCCTCCTGTATGTCTCATACCAGGCTGGGTCTACACGTTGACTCAGTCTTAACGACAAAGACGAAAAAAGGACATGAGCCAGACCTGGGTAATAACACCCCATGATTATTAAAGGGGCTCACTGAAGATTTATTGTAATGCAAAAAAATCCTGCTTCTCTTCCAGAAAAGAGACTAAACTTTAATTTTTGTGTGTCTCTTTAATTTACCTTTATCCAGAAAAAGTATTGGCATTGAGATAATTTTAATAAAAGTTCCAATTTTTTTAAAAGTACCATGAACCTGCATCTTTTAAGTATGGCTTAAGCTAGAAATGTAAAAACTTCTAATATAGAGACTCTGCAAATATTATACAGGTTCAGCTGAGAAAGATGAAGATATTCCTGGCTGAAAATAATGTCACTTGCATAAAGGCTGCCAATCAAATATTCTGTCAACATGAGTTTCTTTCACGATTCTTCTATGAAGGGTTACACGAATTATTTTTCTCATTTCTCAGATTTAACGAAGACAGCCTAGGCAGGTTAATGTAAGCAATGGGGAAAGTTTGTGGGCTAATATCAACAGTGGGCTTCCAGAACGGTTTTTCATTTCTGTCATAGCTGACATTTCCTCATAGCTTATCACCCAAGATTTGACTGTCCTCTTTTCACCTCTGGTTACCCCAAGCCTCTGCCTTTCCAGCTCTCTCTTCTCCCAAGAAAGATGGTTTAGGGGTTGAGAAATTGCAAATGTCTCTGTGACTCAGAAGCAGGGATGTTTAAGTCACTCGCTTATCAGGTTCTGCCAGAATCCTCAGCCCCTGGCAGCGCTTCTCAGACCAGTCCCCACTTGTAGGCTCAGCCCAGGTTTCTGGAATGAATCCTGAATAGAGGCAGGGTAGTTTTAAGAACTTTAGACCAAAAACTTGGGACTCTCTATCTCCTGGATCCTCTTCCCAGCATCCCAACCACATGAGGAATGCTTGTCTGGAACTCCAGCTGTTGATTTTCAGATCTTGTGATTTGCCTGCCAGGCTGGATTGCATTCGTTCATAATAGGCTTTCAGCCTACTATGTGTCAGACCCAAATATGAATTATAATTCCTGTAATCAAGGGATTGAAATCTAGAATCAAAGGGAAAAACAGCTATATAAACAAAAAATTACAATATAACATATATGAAGCTCTATGTAACTATAACCACCACACTAGAAGTCTATATAAAGAAAAACCCTAAGATACATAGCAGAGAGTATTGAGAAATTACACTGACACGGTAATAATAGTTCTAGGTCCCGATCTCAAGTACTTTACGTGTGCTAACTCATTCAATCATTACAACTGCCCTATGAGGTAGATACTATTATCATCTCCATATTTGGATGAAGTGGAAGCACCTAGCAGTTAAATAACTTCCCAAAAATCACACAGCAAGTATGGACCCAGGATTTGAACCAAGGTGGCTGCCTCCAGAGTCTCCAGGCGAAACCATCACACAATTCTGCCATATTGAGTTTTACTTCATCCTCTGGGCAGGGGAGAGCTAGCAAGATTTTTTAAGCAACAGAGCAATAATTTGTGTATGAAGATCACTCTGGAGGAATTCAGGAAGATTGAATGGAATTGGGAGAGGCTGAAGCCAAAACAAGAATAGGGGGCTACTGTGCTCACCAGAGCAGGAGATGATGCGGGCATGAACTAAAGCATGGAGTGAGTCTGCGGAGGAGAGAAAAACTGAACAGGTGGTAAAGAGGCCAAATCACCAAGATTTGGTAACTGATTGCTGGTGAGTGGTGACAGAGATGGAAAAAACAAGGCTTTGATGATCAGGTAAGTGAGAGAATAGTTTCGTCTTAGGGAAAATATTTGGTTTTTATCATGCTGAGCTTGAGGTCCTGGGTGTCACTAGATAAAGGGGCTGAGTGAGCAAGTAAAATAGAGTAACAGAACTCCATGCGAGATCTAGAGATAGAGACAGGGATCTGGGAGACTTTGTAGAACAGGGAACATTGAAGATATGGGAAAGGATGGAAACCTAGGGAAGGAGAGAATGGTAGCAGATGGGACCCTGAAGGCCAGCATTTGAGCCAAGGTAGAAGAAGCAGGGAAAGAAACCGAGTAGAGATAGGAAAGGCAGTAAAAGAGGTAGGAGAAAACAGAGTTGTGCAAAACAAAGAGGAGAAAGTTCCAGAAAAGAAGCAAAGGATCAACTGTGAGATGCTGTAGGAGGACCTGATCACATATGCTGATAAAGGGCCTCTGAAAGGGCCATGAAGACTTTCTAAGACACCCACAACTGGGTTCCTTCCTCGTGTCCACACCCTCACCTCCCACTCCTAATGCCCCTGCTCAATTCTAGGGACAGGACTAATTTCAAGCCTCCAGCCTTTCCAGCTGTGACTTTCCCAGCTATAGTTAACTATCCCCTACAAGCTTTGACATTACTCCTATGTCCTTCATTATGATAAACATATTTCCTTAGGCTAGAGGACAGAACCCAAGAAAACCATCCATGTTCTCTACCTTTGTGTTTTGATCCACAATTTTCTTCAGATTTTTCAACAGATGGTTATTTGGCCCTCCTTCTTTCTCATTAGCATAAACTATCCTATCCAGGTCAGGAAAGTTTCGGTTCAGATCTATTCCCTGGGCATTGCTCCGACCCACAAACCAGTCCTTGAGCTCACCGGGCTAAAAAAATCAAAGAGAAAAATCATCAGTTATTTATTATTATTGTTGCTATCTATTTAAGGTCTCCATTAATGATTTTAAAAATAATTTATTAAGAATAATTATTTATTTCAATAACATCTTACCATAAAGGCATGTTCACTATTTTATAGTTACAAACACAAAGGAATTAAGTTTCAGTATTTGGTGTGGGTAATTTTCAATGAATATTATTTTAAATGTTAATCACAATAAGCTTTAAAAGATATTTATCAAATTGCAAAAGAACTCAATATGTATTAGCTAGTAATAGATGACGTGTTTCAAAGCATGCCACTCCATACTTAGATTTAAATAAAATATTCATTGCCTCTGTACATCACAGCAATCTAATTTTGGAAATATTCAAAAGAATACTCAATAAGATCAGAAGCTTAACATGAGTTTAACATTAATTATTTATATATTAATAATATACCTCCCTCAAAGTCTTCATGAAGCAAAGTTCTAGAGGTCTGTAAGTTGAGGAATTTCTGTTCAATTTTAAACCTTTCATTTCAATAATGGTATAACCTGCAAATTTAATGAATTTCCAAGATATTCAATTATATGCCATAATGCAGGATTTCTTGTTTTACTATTAAGTTATATCAAATCTATGATATAGAGACAGTTCCCATATTCTTGAGGCCATGTCGGCTCAGATACATTAGACGGTGAAGAATAAAAATATGTAAGACAGAAAATAGCAATGACAATCTTTTTGCCCATTGTGTCTCACAGTTCTAAAAATTACTTTAAAATATTAAATAATTTAATGCTATATGTTACTAGAATTTTTCCCTCATAACTGTAGAAATTATATCTATGTTACACTTATTTACAGAAATTCACTGTCTGGGTTTCTTACAACATCAAACTATCAGGTAATTGAATATTTTCTTTTTAAGGTACAAATCGACTTCTTAAGGGTAAATATATACTTTAATATATTACCATAAAATAAGAAAATTATTTCAAACTGTAGAAAACAACAAATATAACGTCCTCCACTCCTGTCCAAAGAAAAAGAGAATACATACCATATGTCTTCTCTTAAAATAACGTTACTTTCCAGCTTCTCTAACTGTTAAAATGTATTACATTAATTTTAGTTTAGAAGTAGGAGGGGTTTTTGAAAATTTTACTCATCATACAGAGACAAGCACTAAACATCAAATTGATCTGGTCAAAATTTTTTCTTCCTTGACTCAGTAGAGGGCGCTATGACATCGCCTCATTCAGATGCAGCAAGGGCATTACCCTTCAATACATGGCAGTAGATCTTTTTCATACTTGAAGATTTTTTAGAAGGAAATTTACCTAGTCACAAACATGGATAAATAAATATGATTTATATAACAACAAAAACAAAGCATTAATTAAATATTCACTTATTAACAAAATTTCTCATTTGTAATCTCTGCTGAAGGAATGTTCACTCATCATCCCTCACCTTCGGAACATTTTTCTTACAAGCAAGTTGAACAACATATCACCTATACCCTCCCCTGCACCGTGTGTAAGCTTCACGTGAGCATTGCTTGTAGATAGGCGTGTATGTACAAACATACCAAATGAAGAAAGCGTGCCCTGCTCTACGCTGGCTCACACTCACCTGAGACGCTGCCTTCTCAAAGCCATCGGGGTTGAGGGAAGGCATTATGTGGATCCGGGTGTTGTGGATCAGCTTGACGATTGTCTCATTCCCCTTTTGGTACTCATTGCACAGGTACTGGGCCAGGAAAATGAGCAGTTCCCGTCCAACAGCCTCATTACCATGCATATTCCCAATGTATTTAAATTCAGGCTCACCTAAAAGCCAAAAACAGAGAGTATGGAGACGTTTTCTAGGGTGTCAAATAGAAGGCAAATGACATACAGTAGTGAATATATTGTTTATCTGATCATTTATTACCCATAGCTGACAACTTCTCTTCCTTCCAGAATTGATGTCTAAGAAATCTACCTTAAATATCAAAATATTCCAAACACCCCTTCTATCCTTCTAATTCTCTCCCCTCCAGCTACCTACTTGTTATGGACTGAACTGTGTCCCTGAAAAATTCATTTTCAAGCCCGAACCTCCAATGTGACTGTATCTGGAGATATGACCTTTAAGGAGGTAATTAAGGTTAAATGAGGTCATTAAGGTGGGGCCCTGATCCAACAGAACTGTGGTCCTTAGAATAGGAAGAGACACCAGTGATCTCTCTCTCCCTGTGCATGGAGAAAAGGCCATGTGAGGACACAGTAAGACGGCAACCACTTGCAAGTCATGAAGAGAGGCTTCATCAGAAACCAACCCTGCTGGGACGTTGATCTTGGACTTCCAGCTTCCAGAACTGTGAGAAAATAAATTTCCATTGTTTAAGCCCCCCAGTCTGTGGTGTTTTGTTATGGCAGCCCAAGCAGACAAACATACCACCCCACCCCAATAACTGATAATACTAATGCAAGGCGTGCCTCCTATTGATTAAAAGCTGAACGTTGCATGTTTTCTTATTTAGTTTTCATGAAACATCCGGAAGTAGCTATTACTATCCTATCTCTATTTTAAGATGCACAAACTGAAGATTTTAAGACAGCTTAAGAGGCCTAACCACACAGTGACACAGCCCATGAAGCCAGGATTCAAAAGCTGGTCTTCCCATTTAGTTAAAAGTTTGTGCTTTTCTTTCTTTCTTTTTTTAACTATAGTGATTAAAGCATTATCTTCTGGAGCCAGACTGCTGGGTTGAAATCCTAGCACCACCTCTCACTGGCTGGCCTTGAACAAGTTACTTCAGTCCTCTGCGGCTCTGTCTCCCCATCTATAAATGAGCTAACAGATTCCACCTCATAAGGTTGTTATAAGAACTAAGTGAAACAGTGAGTGTAACTGCTTAGAACAGTGTCTGGCAAATAAGCGGTATGTGTTTGCTATAATTATTATAACATTATTACTATTACATCACATTATCTTGTCATTGTGAGGCGCTTTACCACATGGAATCTAATTTTCTGTTTACAACAGCCCACTAAAATGTGGAAGAAGGATATTTTTATTATCCTTATTGTACCCAGGCAGCCCAAAGAGGATACATTTTGCTGAAGGGCTCAGAATTCAAACATAAGTCACTGCTGCTCATTTCTGGTGCTCTCCGGTGCATTTTAGGAGGAGTAACAAAATTGCAGAGCACGGCAGCAAAATGATCTTAATTAATCCTGGTGTTCTGCTCCTTTCTGCTTCATTCATCCCACCGGCCCAATTTTGACAGTGGAAAGGATTCTCTCATTTACAGAATCACTAGGACTGCTCACCCCTGAGAAAAGAAAAGAAGTTGGAATTATTTTTCTGCTGGAAATATGTTGTCTAAATATTCTTTGCATGAGATTCGTGAGTGTGTGATTTAAGCGACTGCTAACCACAGAAAACCATGCCCTTGTGTGACCTCTCAGCCTGAGTTTAAGCTAATCTTAATCTAAGGAGCAGGTGGGAGCTGGATCAGTGCTATTTATATTCCCCTCATTTTTATTTTAAGGGAAAGTCTTTAATAAAACTACCCCCGAGGGACTTGCCCAGAAGGTATATGAGAAGCGATGTTTTCTTTGCTTCTGATTTCGAAAGTCATAACAACCTTCTTCCTTTCTATCAAACTCATGAGCTTTATGTCTTCCCCTTACTGGATGTATTAATGTGACTGAGACACAGAGAAACTGTAGCAGTCCATTACAACAGAAAATAAAGACCAAGTAGCCAGAGGAATATTAGAAGCCTGCTTTGCAAAGTTATTTGGGAAGAATGCACTGATGAAGGCATTCTGGTCCTGCTCCCTTACCCCGGCACAGCTTTGAAGCTTCAGTCCCTCAAAACTTGGTCCACAACCCATAAGAGGAGATGAGTACACTGCAATTTTCTATTACTTCTCCGGATTAAAAAAAAAAAAAATTCTTTAATTATTTAAAAGAGAAATAGCAAACATAGTCACTTGGCCCCCTGATGTTTTGTTTGGCTGTCATGGGACATTTTGTATTTGAATTTGAATGCTTTGGGACACGGCATGCGCTCCCAGTTCTGCCACAGGCAGCACAACTCCCTTTCAATGCTTTACTTATTTATATTTGCAACTCCTGATTTTCAGAGTCTGAAAATTTCCAATATGGTTTCACTTCTTCAGCTCTGTAGGAAATTTCTCTCAGCAACAAATCTCCCTCAGCATATTTATTCTATTTGTGATGAAACAGTAATAACAAGGACAATAGCAATGCTTTAGTCTTGACATTAGGACTATAAAGGTCATTTTATAGAAGATATTAATGTATGGAAATAAAATGCAAGGTACGTATGACTTAGCAAAAGAAAAGGCAAGTATATTTTTATCTTCCTTGTCTCCAGGAATAAATTAGATCACTAGATAATGCTATCACCAGAATACAGAAGGACTGTCTTAAGCCTACTGACATGTCTTCTGAGATGGAGAAGAGCCACAGTTTAAATATAGCATTTGTTGGACGTATATACGCAAATCCCAGTATCAGACACTACAGGGGACCCTAAAGCAAATAAAACAGCGTTCCTAAACTCATGGAATGTAAGGTCTGGCGGAGGACACAGGCATGCACATGAACAGCGTTCAGGGTGAGGCAAGGATGAAGGAATGTTGGATACATACACGACTGGAATATTCCCACCACCTTTCTGGCCCCTCTCCAGCCATTTTCCCTCCCAAAGCCAGTTATCTTTTCAAAACACAGTCCTCAATGGGTCTCCTCTACCTAAAAACTCTTCAGCTAACTAACTTCCCATTTGCTTTCACCATAAAGATCAAAATTCTTTAACTCCAAGGTGGTCTGGGCTGATCCATCTCTTGAGCCTCCTAAGGCACCATCCTTCCCTCCTCGTCTTTCAGCCACACTTCCTTCAGCCACAGGGCTCTTGTCTATGACGCTCTCTAGTTCTCAGACACACATTCCGCCCTCACGTCCATCCGATCCTGGATAACTATGATTTCCTCATATTTATAAGGAATTTGAAAATATATATTAATCAGTGTGATTATTTGTTGCATCCCCCACCCCCAGATTGGATGGTCTATTAGTAATGGGATGGGATCCATGTTAGCTCACTGGTGTGTCACCCATGCCCAGCAGAGAGTCTGAAACACCGAGAGAGCGCAATAAATATCAATTAAATAAGTTCATGAGTAAATGAATAAATGAATGGCCTTGCTTTTAAATCCCCTCCTCCTAACAGCATGACTGACAGGAGAACATGCCCTTGAGATGCAGGTGCAGCCGTAGCCGCCTGAAAACCTTTCTGGAAGAGTGAAGGGAATAAATGAATAGCTGAAAGGGACTTGAGGCAGTGTTCAGGAGCCCATACCCCGTGGGGAATATTTAGGCGCCTCAACACTTGTTGCTGTATCCGACATTCCCAGGCAGGAATAGAAAGTCTTCTTTGGGAATGAAGGCAGCAGTGTTGTGAACAGCTGATTTCCCAGGAAGAAGATTAATCTCCATGGTCACGAGAAAACCACAGAATCTCTCTAGGCAAGCAAGTCTCTAAGGCTATTTTTGTTGTAAAGGCTAAACAAAGGGTTCTGAAGAGACTTTGCCTTCACTGTCTTTGATCCAGAAATAGAGATAAAATTGAAGACTTTGGACTTTGAATAAGCCTTTCTCTGTCAATTTCCTTCAATTTATGTAATGAAGGAGTGACAGCTTTTCATCATCACTTAATTTTCTTTTCAGTGGATTTAAAGACGGAGTTTACAACTGGCTGTTGAACGGATGACGTATGCATTCCTGTTTACAGTGTCTACACAGCACCAGTGCCAGGCTTAACAGGTGCGTCATTGCTTGCGGATACAGTTGGTAATGCACATGTACCCCTGCATTAGCTCCTCCCTCTCCTAGGAACAGAAAGAAAAGGCAGCTAGAACTATTCTCAATACACCTGGGGATGGTTGTTTTTACATTCATCTTGTCTTCCTCACTCACTATCTAATTCGTTTTCCTTTTTACACCGTGCTTACCGAGAGTTCCCAATCTGAACTGAAGAATCATCATATTTGCACAGGTTGCATTGCATGGGCTCAGGAAGTACAGTTTCCCTGTTGCATCAATTTTTCCACAATTACGTCTATCTATCAGTTTTCCAGTTACGTCACATGGCACACAATCATCAATCAAGCCATCGTTAAAAGATAATCACCTCTCAAACCAAATCCAGCCTGGCTGGGCCGAGTTTCCATCTTTTTCATCTGTATCACAGAACAATTAATGTATCTGAATGGGTTTGTATTCTCATCAGAACGAGATAAAAATAGATAATAAGTTTTTTTAAAATAAGATCCAAAGTTTTACTGAAGTCAGAAATAATTAAATAAATTCCAAACTGGAGCAGACAAATGATTTTAAGTTTCATACTTGTAACTCTTAATTTAGCCCAAAGGTGTATTAATATGATTTGAAATAACTAAATCAGTTTAAAGAGAAAGAGATAGGAAGGAAGGGAGGAAGGGTGGAAGGAAGGAAGGAAGGAGGAAGGGAGGAAGAGGGAGGGAGGGGAGCAGAAAGAGAGAAGGAAACTCAAAGAAATTTCTATTGCTTCAAAAATAAAACATGAATATTTTGCACTCCAGAAACCCACGCCCTTTAGGCTCGGCACTCGGGTGAAGTTTGAAGCTGACAGCAGACTAGCGACACTCCCAAAGGGTAGGAATTAACGGTTTAAAGTCACCAGAGAGCCCCTAAAGCAGAAGTCCACAGGCCCAGTAGGCTGAGCCTGAAAAAAATCATCAAAAAAGAGCGCAAAAGTGAAAAATAATATTTTCTGCCTATCCCACAAAAAGCAAATTTACTTTCACTGCCTTATTTGACCCAATGGTCAGCCTAGCTGCCTCTCTAACATTTTCTCCTGTTGGAAATAGCTGACAGGATGACCACTGGATACAGTAATTGATCAGATAATTTTTAAGGCTCCTTTCAAATCTTAGAGGCAATTATTCCATGATCTCCATATGGAAAGAAAACAGCAGGGGAAAATACCTAACACAAAATGAGATGACAAATGTGAAAGTGATTGTAAATGGTGAGATTCTACATAAGAGGTGTATCATCAATATTTAGAATGAATAAGCAGATTAAGGGTATTTTAAGGAAGAACTTGATTATAATAACAGAACTCTTCCATCTTTCATCTTACAAATAGAGACAAAAGACTCTGAGATGAATCTATTCTTCCTCCGACATCACACGATTGCCAAATTACAAGTACACTAACTCATTTGAAAGCTACATATTAAACTCATTGATTATACAATTCTTAGAGTTGGTGACAATTTCAAAATACATGTTCCAAGAACATGTAATGTACTAAACACATTGCCGAATAACTATAGTATCCACAAATAAAACCCGATTTCTCAAAGATGCCATGGTAAAATGTGTCCATAACCAATGATTTTGAGTAATAGAATAACTAGCTATGCAAGCAGCACAATCACTGAACAGCTATGCAAGCAAACTGGAAACATCTATGGAACAGATGGGCCTTTTAATCAATGATCTGCCTCCCTCAGTAGTAAACCTGGGGTTAAGACATTAGTGTTACTAATTGTTTCCACTTGTTTGACATTCTAAAATATTATAGCCTGGAAATCATTCTTGCAGAAACTGAACTCTACAAGTTTCCTAGAACTTGTCAGTAAGAACGTCATTAATTGGCTCATGTTTCAGCACATCTTAGCAGCGTAAAATGCTGAGCATATTCCTAAAAGAAATGTAAATCTCCAGGGGCCAATAAACAATGGAAGAGGGTGGGTATGGTTATAAAAATAGATTCCTCTTCTACAAAAGAGATGAGGAGAAAACAAAGAAGTAAAGGAGGAAAAGAAACCAAGGAAAGGTAAAAGAATAAAAAAGATTACAAAAGAAATTACAGAGTATAGAAGATTATATTATTGCCCCTTGCTGATTCTTTCAGTCATTTTTAAAATAACTAAATTAACATGACATCTTGAAACTGAAATCTTATTTCATCTGATTTTTTTTTTCTGAGGAAGATTCACCCTGAGCTAACATCTGTTGTCAACTTCCTCTTTTTTTGCTTGAGGAAGATTAGCCCCGAGCTAACATCAGTGTCAGTCTTCCTCTATTTTGTATGTGGGTTAATGCCAGAGCATGGATGACAAGTGGTGTAGGTCCATGCCCAGGATCCAAACCTGTGAACCTGGGCCACTGAAGCAGAGCATGCCCAACTTAACCACTATGCCATGGGCAAGTCCTCATCTGATTTTTAATGGGCAGTTAAAACAGAAAACATTCCAGAATTATTCTGCAGAGATGTGAAGAGGAGCAGAATATACCACCAAAAATATGCCTCTTTGGCATAAGGATTATTTTGAGCTGGTTATTTTTAAGGAAGCACAGACATAGGAAAAGCCCTGAAAAATCGAGAATTGAAATTACACTTTTGTAAGAGATATTTACATTTGTAAGGGAAATCTCCATTTGTAAGGGTGTCTCCCCCTCTGTAGCAGCAAGAGGAGGATGACTAAATCTCTAGAAACTCTATCAATGGAGAAGGCATGGATTTAAATCTGTATAACAACCTTACCCTTGTTTACTGTGCTTTTCCTGGTAAGCTCCCATAACTGGTCCCCCCCACACCCCAGCCCCCATCACCCCCCTGACATCTTTCTTTTGTCTTTAGCTGGAGGTGGTATTTAAGGTGGTAGCTTGGCCATTTTGGGGAGTTACTCAGTTTCCTGGGTCTTTCCCATGTATATAGGAGGTATACATGTTATTAAACTTCTGTTTGTTTTTCTCCTGTTAATCTGTTTTTTATCATGAGAGGAGAAAAGTCTCAGGTAAGAACCTAGATGGGTTAAGGGAAAATTATTTATCCTCCCCTACAGATGCATTATAGAATTATTTTTGAAAATATCAATTATGTATTAGCCATTACATATAATTTTAAAGCTCTCTTACATATAACATCTAGAATGTTCCTATTAACATCCTAATTGAAGAAACAGAGGTAAAGAAAAGAACAGAAGATATTTCCAGCCTTATAAGTCTATAAAACAATGTCAGAGTTCCAATATTAACAAATACCTTCAATTTTTTTTTATTTAAATAGTTTTTTTCACACAAGTATGCTAGAAACTTTTTATAAATACCTATGTGTGCTGGTAAATGTTTAGCAATCAGCTCTGATCCATAGCAATTGCCAATTTCCATGGTGTAAATAGTCCCACTGTGGCCAATTTGAAGCTACAAATGTGAGGTCAGTTGGCTCACAAAATTCCTGAAAATTAAAAATAAGTCTTATAAGCCCCTGCAAGCCTACTCCAGCACACCACTGCATATGGAGAGCATTTATTTGAGATATATACCTTACAGTTTCTTCACAGGTTCTCCAGAAGGGGAATCTAACATCTAAGAAATCCGAAGAATTTCAAACACATTATAAGAAATATCATCAGACTGGCCTCTACCCTACTGCCTTTCTTTATGTTTAATGTTATGCAGGAAGAATTAAAAGAGGTTTGTTTCAGTTTTTTCTTGTATTGAAATAGAGCTGTTTTCCAAAGCATTACACCATTATCCCTTCAATTTAGGGGGAAGAAAAGATAGGACTAGTGAATTTTTTTTTGACTGAGTTGATTATCCTAACAGTTACTGACGCACTGGATTATATCACCCTTTGCTCTAAAAAAATCAATTCAAAAATTTTACTTTAACCTGTTAAATAGTTTTTCTAAAATATTTACATGCAATTCCAGGTACAGTTGGCCCTCCATGTCCTCAGGTTCAGTAAGCTGGGGTTTTGCATCCTTGTGTTCCGTGTCCTGGGATTCAGCCAACCCCAGAGCAAAAGGCCCACGATGGTTGCCTCTGTACTGAACATGTACAGATTTTTTTTTCTGTCATTATTCCATGAACAATACAGTATAACAACAATTTACATAGCACTTACATTGTATTAGGCATTATAATTAATCTAGCGATGATTTAAAGTATAAGGGAGGATGTGCATAGGTTATATGCAAATGCTACACCATTTATATAAAGGACTTGAGCATCCATGGATTTTGGTATACAGTGGGGTCCTGGAACCAATCCCCCCAAGGATACTGAGGGACGACAGTATTCAAAATTCCTTCTGTTCTTCCTATAGTCTTGACCTACAAGGGTATCTTCATGATACAAAAGATAATATAATTTCTGTGCCCACTCAGAGAAATTCATAACTTTAAAAAAATCACAGAAATCAGTTACTTAAAGCTAGTAATGTGAGACACGTAATATTAAATTACTATCCAAAGAGAGACTGCCTACAAAAGCTTTAGATTCAGAAAATCTTTTACTTGTTTAAGAACATAGTGAAGTGAATACAGAAATTTTAATATAGAAATCAGATAAGTCAGAGATTTTCATGATGTCATTTCATGACTTAAACTCTTTCTGAAGATATAATTATTTTTAAACTACTTTAATAGTTACAGACCGCAAAAAATACTTATCAGAATACCTTCGTGCATTTATTTACTGAAGATGGGGTTTTGGTCCTTAAAGCATTTTTCAAAAGTATTCATTTCTAGTTATTTTAGATAACTCTCTTAGAAGATTCTGCTGTCTTTCACCAGTATTCTTATCAATAAAATAAAACGTAAAGATAAATTTATCTAAGAGGCAAGGAATAGAACAGAGTTACAATGAACCAGCACTTGAAGAGGGGCAAAGAAAACATGAATGGACCTGGCTTCTGACAAGTGATTATGATTCAGGTCTTTGTTGAGTGCCTCATTAACATATTGGGTTGTGATTTGCACATCTATTTTGGAAAATAACACCCACGAGGAGTATATTTTGTAGCCTGAGAAGAGAAGTTTTGGGACAATATCAAGTTTATGAAGGTTAAAAGTTGTTTAAGTTTCTGAAGGTTGAAGGTTAAGTTTTCGAAGGCTGTTATGCAGGGAAGGATTTGATAGATTCTACAAAAGTCCAGAGGACAAAACTAGAATCGTAATTAGAAGATACAGAGAGAGAGCATTTAGCACAGCTGAAGGGCAAACTTTCTTTCAGCTAGAGCTGTCAAAAGACAGAACGGCTGCTGTGCAGTCATCAATTCCCCTAGAAGGCACAAAGGTATCTTGGAGACACGTTCTACTGGCTGGACTAGATGCTCTCAAACATCCTATGATTCCATAGAACAGGGCCTAATATCTTTTCTTTGACAAACTATTGGGATTCAAGCTTCTAAACTTGTCCAATACAAATCGTAATTCTCAATAAATGTTAGGTGACAATTTGATAGTTCTCTGGAACAAAGAGAAAATGGTAGATCATCATAGAAACTAAGACATGATTACAAAAAGTAATGGAAAAACACGAGTCCATTTCCACTGATCATCTCTCTTTATGCCTATGAATGAACAGCTCATCCTATTTCCAAGGTGAATTAGATGAGAAAAATGAGTAAAAGTGATGACATCAGAACCTGTGTGGGTGAAAAATGTCAAGCATTTCTAGCAGACATGGATGACTGAAGAAGAAAAACCTCAATTTGCTATTAAGCAGATAAAATAGCAGCAACATCAACTAGGTGAAACAAAATCAGCTATTTAAAAGCTCACTTGAACAAAGTCTTCCCAGAAACCTCTTGGAACTTTCTTTTTAATTCTCTCAGGAAGAAGATAACTCAAAAGTCGAATTGATATGTCAAAACATCTTTAAGATGTTGTTTGTTCCACATCACGACTAAAGACTTGCAGCACTAAACACACACACCAGTCTCAGAAGCAGCAGGCAATGCAAGAGAATCTTTCAAAGAGAGTAAAGGGCCAAATGGAGCTCTCTGGGTCTTTCTCCCGGCCTCAGACTGTAGAAAGCCAATAACTGGCTGGTGATGATTTCCCTTGGGACAACTGGGTCTACTCCAGGTCTCCCTCCAGAAGATTATGCTACATCAGGGCATACATGAAGTATTCTCTTTTGCTCGAAGTTTTTAAAGAAAATTGTGCTGATTTACAGTACTCTAGGTCAGAACCATTCATGGGCTTCACAGACATACAGATTTCTGAGCTGCATTCCCAAAGATCACACTTCCAAAAGGCCTTAGGAGGGGGCTGAGTATCTGTATTTTTAAAGGATCTAGAGGTGATTCTGCTGCCCTTCCAGGACTGAGAAGGAATGATCTGGGAGGTAGGTGCAGGGAAAGTCTAGTGGTGAGGGGGAGTTCAATGACGCCAGCAGACAGGTGGGAATTCCAGCGGCTGAGGATCTCTGGGATACGGACTGAGCAGGGTGATGGTTCTTAACAATTTGTGGGTCATGGTCGTTTTTGAGAATTTGATTTAAATAAAACTATGAATTCTCTTCCTTCACATTTGCAAAAAGAACACCCACAAAATTATGCCAAGATTTCACAAACTTAAGGAAACTTATGCTAGACATTTATAAGTCAGGAAGTGGGGACATCACAGGTGCCATAAATCTCAACATACATCTTTTACACAGGCTTGTTTTCTGATCCAGACAAACAGGAGACTATTACATGTCCTTTCTCACTGCAAATGAAACACAGCAGCATGGCAGCAATATAGCACTGGTTTTTAAAAAAGTTTTAGGGGAACGGAGAGCATGGACTTGTTGAGACTGACTTGGGTTTGAATTTCGGCTCCAACGTGGTATATCTCAACTAACCTTGAGCAAGTAATCCTTACTCTCGTCTCAGTATTCTTTTCTGTAAATTGGATTACTAACATCTCTTTTGTTGAGTTGTTGAGAGGATTAAATGAGAAAATACATAGGTAAGACATTTTGCACCACGTCCAACAACTAGTAGGTAACCTAGGGAACAAATAAATGGAAACAATATGGCCCATGACTCACACTGTTAACAATATGAACAATCTTCCCTAATGGACACATGCCAGCAGGAATATCAGGTGCCCTGGGATCTTTTACAGAGATATGGAATCCAAGTGGGTTTGGAAAATTAACCAGTCCTTCCAGGCATATAGACAATAGTATCAGTCTAGTCTCAGCCTATCCCATAAGGCAGGCTCTTCAAACTTGGATGTGCTTGTGAATCACTTGAAGATCCTGTTAAACTGCAGATTCCAATTCAGCAGGTTTGGAGTGGGACCTGTGAGCCCGAAGAACTCCTAATCTCCCAGTGTATAGCATGCTGCTGGCCTGTGGACCAACTTTTGAGGGTAGAAGGACTATCTGGAACCTCCAAAACCAAGAGTGGGGGAGAAAAAGAGGGAGCAAGAGAGATTGGCTTTTAAAATAATAAAACTCTTTAGAAATGCATGCTTTTAGTTATTATTGGCTCACTGCAACCAATTTGAGCATCCACCCACCCAAGCACATAGCATAATTTTGGAGGCCACCACATCGCCTCAGGTCTAAGAGTCACTACAAATGCTAAACTGCATGACCCCAAAATGATCTGCTAAAGTATACGGAATCCAATGTTAGATGCAGGAAGAGGGTAGAATATTATAGGACTTACTGACACAACCCTATAATGCTCCAGAACTATTCAGATTACAAGAAAGGGTATTGCTCTCCTCAATTTTAAATTCAACATTTAAATTTTAAATATACATTAAATAATTATGCACAGTTCTATATTTTTAATGTATTTATGAATAAATCATAAGAAATTTTAGGGATTCTTATAGGATATGTACTACTATATTTTGTTTATAGCTCTCTCACTAAAGTACTTTCAAGATTTTTACTGACCACACCTATTCTAATTTTACCTCCCACTCCATCTCACCCATCTTCTGCTACTCATTTATTTATTTCTTCGGGGACTAAGATAAGGCCTTTACAGAATGTTTTTTCCACAATGAAGAGAAGAGAGTAGTAAAATGAGGGACAAAATCTCATACAAGTTCAAGCAGATAACTAAACAGATACACACTGCCCCCAACAAAGACCAGACATTTCTGATTTTATAATACATTTTATTAGTTTGTATTAGTATTTCACCTGTCCCTGCCCTTAGGAACTCTTTAATGTTAATTTAAATAAATATTCTACAAGCATTCCAAAGTAACAAAAGTGTTGAGGGCCAGCCCCATGGCCTAGTAGTTAAGTTCAGTGCCCTCCACTTCGGCAGCCTGGGTTCAGTTCCCAGACACAGACCTACACCATTCATTGGCAGCCATGCTGTGGCAGCATCCCACATACAAAACAGAGGAAGATTGGCATAGATGTTAGCTGAGGGCGGATCTTCCTCAAGCAAAAAGAGGAAGACTGGCACAGATATTAGCTTAGGGCCAATCTTCCTCAGCAAAAAAAAAAAAGTTGAAATGTTTTGCTAAATAAAATATAAACCACCTGGCTTCAATGAAGTAATAAACACAGTTACTAAACACTAACTAATCACCTTTAATTTCGTGTGTCCCTCAAGTAAGCAATATCTACAATCCCAAAACACCAACATAAAATTTTATATTACACCTTCCCATTGTTTCTAACAATTTCATGATTCTTTTAAAGCTATTTACTATTCTGTATTTGGCTGGTTTGAGATATCTTGTCAAAAAAATTCTTATTGAAATATTTCTTTGTGAACAAAATAAACAGCTGTTTTCAAGCTTACTGATAAAAATCATCATATGTATCAAAAGTTTCTATTTAAAAAGATTTTCTAACTGCTTAACAGCTCAGAAAAAGATAAATAACTGTATCCCAAACCAGAAAAAGAATTTCTTTTCTGAGAAGGTAATTAAATAATAAAAAACAATCAGAAAAATTCCCCATGAAATTGCATGAAACCAAAACAAACAAACAAAAACCTAGATAGCTCTATCTATATAGATACACTCAACACATAGCTCAACTTCGGGGTAGGAAATACTGTCATTTTCTTCATATATCTATTACTCTCTTTTCATCACTCACCAACCACCTTCCTGTCTTCACACTCGCTCCTCCAATCTATACATGTCTTGTCCCCATAACACCCAGGATAGTAAAGGACATATCCAATAGAGAAATAAGGGTAGTCATGAAAATTAACAAACAGGAGTCACAAAAAGAATCAGATCTCTCCTAAAATAAACCGGTATTCTTGAAAGCAAAATGGTAACTCAACATTTCTGGTGTCACACCTGAACACACTAACCTAACACACATGGCAGTATTTAAATGTTTATCAACCTTTATCTCATCTTATCCTTCTTTAAACTCATGATATACAGATAGGCATTATCATTACGACATTGGTAAACACAGGCTAATCATGTCCAAAGTACATCATCTTATTAGGATCTGAGGGTTAGTGGTAATAATAACGGCCTGCGTGTACTGAGGGCTGAACTTGCACACACACACACACACACAAACACACACACATCCTAGGAGGTAAGAACTATTTTCATCTACATTTTACAGATAAGGAAACCAAGGGCGTTGGGAGTCTAAATACACAGCTTACAAATAGCAGTGCTGGACTGAACACCCATGACCTAGAACCACAGCCACATTGCTTAACTGCTCCGCTACTCCACGTCATTTAATCAATTTTTAGGTGCTTACCTCTTCCATTCTGCCTTGCCCTGACTATCCAAATTCTGGTTTAAAGATAGGCAATAATTCACTGGACAGTAGATTAAAGATCAAAAATAATTTCTTTCATTTCAAAAACATGACTGGTTGGAATTTCATTAAAAGTGTATATTAATTTTGGAAGAATTGCTACATTCATAATTGTAAGTCTTTCTGTGAATTCAATTTCCATTTACTCAACTTCTATCAATAAAGTTGTACATTTTTCTTTACACAGAAGTTGCACCTTTCTCATTAAATCCATTGCCAGGTATACAATTACGAAAGGAATATTTTTCCAATACTCTCTCTAACTTGTTATTGCTACTATTTTAAAAAGCTGTTGACTTTTTTGTCATTTCTTTTATATTTTCAAATCTAAAGAAAATACAAAAATCAGCCAAAAGAAAGTAGGCATAGGGAATTTTAAAACCCAGGGGCCAGCCCAGTGGCGTAGTATATAAGTTCACGCACGCCTCTTCAGCTGCCCGGGATTCACAGATTCAGATCCTCGGCATGGACCTACACACCAATCATCAAGCCATGCTGTGGCAGCATTCTACATCCAAAATAAAGGAAGATTGGCACAGCTGTTAGCTCGGGGACAATCGTCCTCAAGCAAAAAGAGGAAGACTGGCAACAGATGTTAGCTCAAGGCCAACTTTCCTCCCCCCCCCCAAAAAAAAAAAGCTATAAGCAAAAATTAATGTTTAAAAACACAACACAAAATCCAGTAGAAAGGATAAATAACATCAGTAAAATTTAAAAAATGAGTAAAATAGAGTAATTTCTGTTGTGCCTAAAAAAAGAGAGAGAAAACAAATTTACATGCTATTGGAAGAAAGTAAACAGAACCATAAATATAGAAGCTACATAACTTTTATTCTTATTAAAAACCAAAGCAACAAAAGCAAAAATAGACAAGTGGGACTACAGCTAACTAAAAAGCTTCTGCACAAGAAAGAAAACAATCAACAGAGCGAAAAGGCAACCCTCAGAATGAGAGAATTTGCAAATCATATAGCTGATAAGGGGTTAATTTCAAAAATACATAAGGAACTCCTACAACTCAATAGCAAAAGAGAGTTAATAACCCGTTTATAAATGGGCTAGAGACTTGAACAGATATTTCTCCAAAGAAGACATACAAATGGCCAACAGGTATATGAAACGATGCTCAACGTCACTAACCATGACAGAAATGCTAATCAAACCTACAGTACGATATCACCTCGCACCTATTAGGATGGTGCTATGATTTGAATGTTTGTATTCCCTCAAAATTCATATATTAAAATCCTAATGCTCGATGTAATAATATTAGGAGGTGGGACCTCTGGGAGGTGCTTACGTCATGAGAGTGGGGTGCTCATGAATGGAACTAGTGCTCTTATAAAAGGGACCCCACAGTGCTCCCTAGCCCCTTCCACCACATGAGGATACGAGAAGTCTGTGACCCGGAAGAGGGAGCTCACCTGACCATGCTCATCTGGGACCTCCAGTCTCCAGAACTTAAGAAATAAATGTTTGTTGTTTACAAGCTACCCAGTCTGTGGTATTTTTTACAGTGGTACCATTTTGATAACGGCTATTATCAAAAAACAAAAAACAAGTGTTGGTGAGAATGTGGAAAAATTGGAACACTTGTACACTGTTAATGGGAATGCAAAATGGTACAGCCACTATGGAAAACAGTGTGGAGATTCCTTAAAAAGTTAAAAACAGAACTACCATATGATCCAGCAATCCCACTTCTGAGTATTTATCCAAAAGACCCGAAATCAGGATCTTGAAGAGATATACGCACTCCCACGTCCACTGCAGCACTATTCACAATAGCCAAGACGTGGAAACAACCTAAGTGAACATTGACAGACGAATGGATAAAGAAAATGTGGTATATGTATACATAATGGAATATTATTCCACCTTAAAAAGAAGGAAATCCTGCATTATGTGACAACATGGATGAACCTTAAGCACATTACGCTAAGTGAAATAAGCCAGTCTCAGAAGGACAAATACGGCATGATTCCACTTATATGAGGTAGCTAAAATAGTCAAACAAGCAAATAATAGAATTGTGGTTGCCAGGTTCTGGGGTAGGGAAAATAGTGAGTTGCTAATCAACATGTATAAAATTTCAGTTAAGCAAATAAGTAAATTCTAGAGATCTGCAGTATAACATTGTGCCTATAGATAACACTGTGCTATACAATTTAAAAATCTGTTAAGAGAGTCCATCTAGTGTTAAGTGTTCTTACCACAATTTAAAAAAGAAAAGTGACTAGAGAAAGCTATCCAACTTTCAATAACAAGAATTTTGTTCTTCAGTTGCTACAGCCACCCTGTAACTCCTGTGGCTAGTGCAACTGAACACTGCCACAGCCCGAGATGAATCCCTCTACTCACCAGAAGTTTCCCTCCCCAGAGAAAACTGGGGGAAATGCAATGAGGGCATGAAGAGAGGATATGGCTGGGGTAGCAGGAACTTTGAAGGCACTAGAGTTGACAAGTATAGCAAAGAATAACAGAAGCCAGTGGCAACAAAGACTGTCCCCTGTGTTCCCCACTTGGCCATCATTACCCCCAATGCTCCACCTCAATCAGCAGTTATTTCTT
Source organism: Equus asinus (assembly GCF_041296235.1). Classification (NCBI taxonomy): domain Eukaryota; kingdom Metazoa; phylum Chordata; class Mammalia; order Perissodactyla; family Equidae; genus Equus; species Equus asinus. The sequence continues at coordinate 51,201,765 of NC_091792.1, read as the reverse complement.
TTTGTAATTAATTTCAAACCCCAACGCAGTACCTCTTCAGAAGATGCAGTACTTAAGAAGATGGTTAAAAATGCAAGCTCTGGAGTCACACAGGCTAGATTTCTATCTGTGTTCCATCCTTTATCAGCTTTGAGACTTTGTTATTTATCCTCCGTACCCCAGGTTCCTCAACTCGGATGTAGGAATAACAATAATACCTACTTCATAACATTATTGAGGGGATTAAATTTAAAAATCTATTAAAAGCACTTGAATAGTGGCTTGCATGTAATAAATGCCCAAAAAGGTTACCTATTTGATAACAATAATGATGATGGAGGGTGAGGAAGGGAGCGAGGAGGAGAAGAAGAAAGAGAAGAAAAAGGAGGAACCACTCAGCAAGTGCTGTTTGCTCTATTCTTTGTTCTGACTTCTATATAGAAGACATTTCCAATGACACTTACTCGCTCCTTCTCATAATTCCTAGAGAACCTTCCAAATGCCCCTTTAATTGGTTTTTGCTGAACTCTTTCATTTATTCAGTCACAGAAGTGTTTACTGAGCGTCTACTATGTGCGAGGCCCTGGGGTTACATTGGAAAACAAAGTAGACTTAGACCTTACCTTCATGAAACGTAAAGTCTCCTAGATCTTGGGTTTTGAGTTCTGGGATGGCTGTGCCACTTTTAGGTTTCACTGCTCTTCCTCAAAGTAATACAAGGGATTCTCCTAGAACCCTGACTCACTAGCACAGAATCAGAACTGAAGACACATTAAAGGCTGACTCAATTGCATTTTCACCAGAGAATAAAAGGAGTGTTTATATAAGGTCTACCCATTCCTCAACACCGTCGCGGTCCAGCAGAACTTTCTGCAGAGGTGACAAGTTTCTCTATCTGTGCTGTCCAGTTTAGTGATACTAGACCACTTGAAACGTGGCTAGTGCAACTGAGAACTGGATTTTTAATTATACTTGATTTTAATTAATTTAAATGTAAACAGCTGTATGTGGCCACCATATTGAACAGCACAGTTCTAACTCCTTATGTTCTTGTTGTTATTGTTGCAATCCGGAAACTTAATTTGGCACTTTTGCATGAATTCCTTGTATGTTGAGTTTATTTACATCTCAAAAAGACAAGTTTGAGGAATAATAGAAGGAAATTCGGAAGTAGTATTGTGGACAAACTAGCAAGAGCTGCAGTTATATTTGGGAGTAAAACTCATTGTTTTGCTGTAGAAAGAAATTTTCCTTAGTGGGAAAATTTAAAAATGTCTGCCAAACCAGAAATGCTATTTAAATAATAAGAATTTACTAAAATAATGCTACATTTTATACAAAATATGGAATGCGTTCCTTATTCCTCTTTTTTAGCAGAAGAGATGATCAACCATGATGAGAACCACTTTGAATGCATTTTCATACACAACCTGGGGCAACAGCTATAGAATTGGAGCAATGGTGGTCATTTTGGTTTGGTCAAAATGCCTATAGATCCTCAACCATAACCCACACCCTCCAGCTAGGAATGAAAGTCAAACCCAAAATTTTGACTGGACTCGCAGCCAAACAAAAATAAAAAAGAGCTGTAAAGAAAGCCCAAATACAATGGGATAAATAATTGGGAGTAACTAAAAACAGGCTTTCACGGAAAATGCCTGCCCTGAAGGTTATAATTACTGATTCTAGAATGCTACTTGGAAAACAGGGTTAGTGAATCTATGGATCTGGCTTGAGAGTGTCCTGAAAACTCAGATACCACAGTGTCTGCTCCAGAGGCAGGCACTGACAGGACATTCAAATGATGGCATCGTCCTTTAGCAAAAAGGGGTTGAGTCACTCTGATGTCCTATGTCACAGGAAAGGTGAGGTCACAAGGTGCTGCTAATCAGGCCTCTTTGGGAATTCAGGACATATATGAGCTACCACTTCTCCCAGTTGCTTCAATTCTCCAGAAACACAATACTCTAAAGTTTCTTTACGCTATTTGAGTTATTAAAAACAATTTCACTATTCATCAGATTATCAACCAAATCAGGGTTCTTGAGAGTGGCTAATAACTCCAGGGAAAGTCATAAACTGGGCCAGCCTAAGCAAACTGGGACATGTGGTCACCCTAGCAATGCTGAGTGACTGGCGTCAAGCCCCCAGGTTCGTGGTCAGGAGATGTTTCAGCACCGTGCCTCCCTCACTGTTTCCCTTTGGAGTGCCTTTGTACTGATGACTTTCCCATCCAGTGACATTCTGCAGTTCCTTTAATGTAACAGCATTTCATATTCTTCTTTTATTGTTGAAGATTAGATTGTCAGGGCTGAATTTTTAAGATTTATGTCATATTGACATTTGCTGATGCTGTCTATGAGATAAGAAACACACCAACCTCTCTAAGAAGTCCCAATATCTGAGTGAATTTTCAAGCACTAATTAGCCAATGCTTATCAAGGATTTACATGGCACCACGGAAAACCCATCAAGGTAAATATTTCCCAATTGGAGAAGGGGCAGAGGTGGTCTTTTCTTGCTCACTCCTTGGAATTCTCCTAGTGCTGATGCTTATATTTACTAAGCGTTCTGGCACGCTAAGGGAACTCAATGGAGAGGGTGTGAGGAGGATATCCTATATAGTGGATAAGGCTTAAAGCATATAAATTGTTATAGAAATTTACTCTTGTTTATTCCCACAGTGCTCATGTGAATCATGAAACCAATGACATTCCCCAAAATCCTGTAAATCACCACTGCTCCAGAAACCATAGCTTTGGAGGGGCTATAACAGTAGTTGATGGAATTCTTAAACTTATGTTATGTTTGGTTCATTCTTGCTACAAATGAATACCTTGGCAATACTTCCACTTGCCAACATCTGTATAATGAGAGGGGCTTACTTCAAACTGATCCGACTTCTGGATAAGTAAAGAGACAGAGTTATTTTCTATGATGATGAAAATTATCTTTAAAACCACCATTCTTCCTGCCTCCCAGTGATTCAGCAGTAAAGGAAAACATCAGGAGCCTTTCTGGTTAAAGACGTCACAGCGTGAGAGGTATGCTGAAAACTTGGAGAAGATAACAGAGAGCAAAAACAGAAAAACGCGCACACACAGTGTTTTTAGCAAGAATAACTAAAGAAAGCAAGAAAGGCTGATGTGGAAGTCTTACGCAAAGCTGTATAAGACATAAGTGTATTACGCAAATGATAGCATTTGAGCTAAGGTATTAAAATCTAAAAATTTCTAGAAAGCAGAGAAGTAAACTCAAAATAAAAGCGAAGTGAATTTTCATTCATTCACCATCATTCATGAGGCTAATGAGCTGACCTGGGGAATGGTTTAGCTCTCTCATAATTCCATCAGTTCCCTATCACCTCAACATTTTTTTATCTAGAACACTGACATTTTCTCAATTTAAGAAAGCTGCTCCCTCTTGCTACTCAGATGGCTGCCCCAATCTCTTGGTATAGAGACAGTTCTAGCAGCAATCGTAAATAAATATTCTCCTCATTAGTAACAGTATCATTTAATTGTTGGTCTGTGAATTTTTTATAAGAGCAAGAAATGCAGGCTCACCCGCCTGTCGTATTGAGATATAAGATATAAGTCTGAAACTAAAGGAAATCTGCAAAGTGATGAGTCACATAAAGAAATCACTTCAGCAGACTTCTGCCACAACATACTGTTCCTTCTATGTGGATAAATTAGCAATAGAGAACACAGATGGCTCTTCCATGAATAATTTATTTCTAACAATTTAACTAGGAAATAAATTCCTCTTGACTTATAAACCAGAACAACAAACAACAAAGACATGGTCTACCATCCTTCCCCCAGTTAATTCTCTGTTTTCCTCCCCTTCTTTTACCTTATCCATTTCCCTTTTCACATGATCTTTTTGTTGCCTTCCCAAATTTTAAAGTTAACCCAAGGCCACCTTTTGGCAATTACCAATCAACTGGTTTTTATGCTGTTGTTATTTTGGGGGTTTTTTGGTGGTTGTTGTTAATGTTGTGTTGGTTGGTTGTTTGGTTGGTTGGTTGGTTGGTTGGTTTTTTCAAAAGTAAAGCTAGACTATCTATCCAAAAGCATCTTTAATGAACCAGGCAAATGAAGTGTTTCTCATCATTCCCTTTTTTCTAAGTCAGAATTATAAGAGCCAGATTCTCTGAAGGTTTAAGCCTCTTCCTGACTGCAAATCAGATACCTTTGAAAATTACGCTTACTCTTTTAAAACACCAGGACACGTATTAGTTAGGAGTGCCTTGCACCAAATCTGTGCAATGTTAAAGGGACCAGTCTTTGCACTAGAGGCCAGTCTAAGGATCTTCACCTCTGCTTTTGGCTGTTGATGTTCAAACTCAGAGAGCGCATTCCTCAAAACTCTACTACAAATTCTACCATCCGTGAGTTCCAAGAAGTCCAAAATCAGTTCCATACATTGCCCCAGTCACAGCTACTGACATAAATCTATATAGTCTTTAATACACATCAGCCTGGAAGCCAAAATGGACACTTCCACTGTGTTAGAACTATTTTATCTTTTTAAAACCATTTTTATTTTAGTGACTTTGTGACACTATTCATGTTTGAAATGACCCATTCAAATTACCCATTTGTCTTCTCCACTAGACTGTAGGGTGCATGGCAGCACGGATTATGATTGTTTTGTTCATTATTAGGATTCCAACACAGTGACCATTCTATAGAAGAAGCTCAATAGATATATATTGATGAAATAATCAATAGAGGGAAAATGTGAGCAGACCATAACTGCACCTCAAATAAAGAAGGATGGATGCCTGATTATTTCCGCTACTCCTTCCTCAGAGGCTTTTCTGTTACTTCCAAATACACCTGTTGCTTTGTCTAGACCAAAATGGCCTTCCTAACCTGAGGAATCACATGTGAAGGAGCCCTGTACCGCAAAACAACCTCCACACCCAGATCCAATTACCAAACTTTGCCAATATTTCTCAAATCCATTCCCTTTTGAACACTCTTCCTTTCACTACCCTCATCATCTCTCACTGGGTCTATTAAAACAGCCTCCTAGGTGGCCACCTGTCTCCAGAACTGGTGCTCCCCTCATCCATCCTCCACGCAGTTGCCAGAGTGATTCTTCTGAAATATGCATGGGACTATCCTTCTTCTAAGTAAGGTCCCTCTAACTCTCCTTAGTTCTCACAGGATAAAGTCTAAATTCTTTCGTATTTGAACTTGATCTAAATTCTAGGTAGCTTATGTTGGTTTCCAACATCTGGTCCTCACGCACCCCTCTAGCCTCTCTCTGACTCATATTTCACCCTCAAGCAATGTTAAATCATTTGCAGCTCACCACACACACCATGCTCTATCACATCTCCAGAGGTGGGCACATCATGTTCCTTCTGCCTGGATACCTCACTCCCTACTTCTTCATCCAAAAACTCTTACTCATACTTCAAGCTTCAGCTCAGATATTTTCTCCTCTAGAAAACCTTGCCTGAATTCTTTCCATACCCCATTCCCTACTCCCACATTGCCTATATGCCTTTCTTCCCATAATACCCAATGCATGATGACATCAGAGTAAATATTATATTGTCTTGAATTTATATGTTTACACATCTCCTCTTAGACATAATGACCCCAAGGGCCAAAATAGTGCCTTCTCTATTTATATCTCCAGGATCTAGCAAATCACCTGAATTATTATTCAAAAGTGTTAACCAAAAGGGTTTCAGTTTAATCTTCCCTCATCCCCAGTCATTTAGAAAACAATAAACTCAGGTGCAGAGAGCCTGGCAGAATAGAACTGATTTATTCAGGATCCATGACCTTACTAAAGATGCCTGAAAATATTACTGAAACGGTGTCTAAAGCGGACAGCTGATGCTTTTGCTGCTCCAGAATTAACATTCCTTTTGTTGAGTAATAGTACCATGGTTTCATCCACTCTCAGTCCATATGACCCAGGCCTAGCCAACCAGGAAACTCTACCTCTCTGACCACAGCAACTGTTTCAGATATGAGCATGTGACCCAAGCCAGACCAATAAGAATCAACGAAGGACTTTTGTGGGAACTTACCCTTCTAAGAGAAGTGTCTGTCTGAAAAAGGAAACAACACAGAGAACAGCAATCCCCATGACCGTGTCCTTGAGATCTCACTTTCACTCTCATTCAGCCATGCCTGAAGCTAGGTCTATCCCAGGACTTGTCATTTTCATAAACCAATATGTTCTCTTTCTCCCTAGAGTTGGGCTGTCTGTCACTTGCCACTAGAATTTCAATACAGGGTCCAACTGAAATAGTCACTTGAGATATCAAAGCTCCAAAACCAGACCAATTTTGAATACAAAAAGTAGTAAAGAATAGTAACTCATGAAGTTTACAGTTCCTTTATACATAAAAATTAAGTTGTTGGGTTTTTTTAATCCCTGAATTTCCCTATACTACTACTTTAGTTGAGATACAAAAAAAAAAAAATTACATAAATTATTAAAATCCATTTTACATTGTCTCTAAAATAGACTAAGTAGGAAATTGGCTGGGCTTTGGAAAACTCTGGCCCACTCATACGTAATGTTATTCTCTAGCTGTGTTTTGATAGGAAACAGATGAAATGTCCAAGGGCACTTTAAGCAGAGTAAAAGCATCATACACTAACCTGAGAAAAACTGCTTGATGGCACAGCTTTAAAGGTGAAGTTATATCATGATACAAAACTCCCAAATACAAGGTAGAGTGTTTCATGTGTGGAATTAGAGGCACCTTTGCTGGCAGGGCCTGTTGAGGCCTCCAGTTTAAGGTCCTTCATCTCTGACCTCCATCCACAGATGGGCCGGGATCCGGACAGAGAGCAGAAGGGGCCTCTCACCCTCAGCTTAGGAAACCGAACTGTCCTAAGGTTCTCATATGCAGCCAAGTGAGCAAACCCAGACTGGAGAACAGATAAGAAGGGGAGCAAGTCAGGTACCAAGGGAGCAGGAATGAGACAGGCCCCCAGGGGAGGGTGAGCCCTCCGGACATGTGGAAGTTCAGGTACAGAAGTTGGCTTTTTGTGGTGACCACGTCATCCAGCTTGGCACACAGGACTGACCACAGACAACAACAGAGGGCACACCCCTCCCAAAACGTGGTTCACGCTGAACAAAGTAGCTGAATCGTTTTTAGTCAGAACGTAAGTTCGTAATTCTTAGGATAATGGCAAACTGTAGCGACATAGAAATGGTGAGTAATTTTTGTACACCAAGCCTCCAGCACACATAGACTAAGAGAAGCAAGTAGAAAAAACGTCACTGGGGCCGGCCCTGTGGCTGAGTGGGTAGGTGCGTGCACTCCGCTAAGGCTGCCCAGGGTTTCACCAGTTCAGATCCTGGGCGTGGACATGGCACTGCTCATCAGGCCACGCTGAGGCAGAGTCCCACGTGCCACAACCAGAGGCACTCACGGCTAGAATATACAACTACATACAGGGGGGCTTTGGGGAGAAGGATAAAAAAAAAAAAAGATTGGCAACAGTTGTTAGCTCAGGTGCCAATCTTTAAAAAAGAAGTCACTTATTATATTCATATAGTGCTCTTCAATTTGCAGTGTTTTAATATATTATTATTATATTTGATCATCACTTTACCTTACCACAAGCCTCTGAGATTGTGCAGACCTGGTATTAATAATCTCACTTGATAGGAGAGAAAAATTAAATCAAGTAAAGTGATTTGTTCAAGATCACTGTGCCAGCAAGCTGCCATTCCAGAAGCCAGATTTGGATCTTCCCATCCCAAAAGCAGATACCCTCACTATACTAGGCTGTTGCTCTGAAAAATGCCAAGTGTCCACACCACTAAAAAGCATTTATTCTGGCTCTATTCAAAAGCAACCCTTTCATCCATATATGCAGATACCAATTATTACCACTTAGAGTGATACACAACCAAGGTTACAAAGCCAAAAAACACTGTAGGAACTTAGATTCAGCAAAAGTCACAAAGCTTATTTTAGTTTGGAAAAAAGAATCCTATAATAAAAGAACACAATTTTTTTCCTTCAGGATAAAAGCCAGGAGTCTGACTTCTTAATACTCATTACAATGTGAGCAAATATTAAACAAAGGTTAAGAACTAGATCTTTTCTAGGTTCACTGAAAGGGGGTAAAAGGAAGTGGGCCCCCGCTGTATCTGTAGGAGATGTGTTAGAAATGTGGATAATCAAAGGGCTAGTAAAATTAGGGGAGATAGTTTGGATAGGATTATGAAAGCTCTTTCCTTAGTTCAAAGATTTATTTAAAAACAGATTTTCTATGTCTAAGATGATTCAAGAGTGATTCTGCCAAAAAGTCATTGGAATAGTCTAGATCAGGGTTCAAGAAACTACAGCCCATGATCAGGCCATCTGTTTTTTATAAATAAAGTTTTATTGGAACACAGCCACGCCTATTCATTTATGTATTATCTACAGCTGCTTTTGTACTACTAGAAAGCCAAAAATAATTACTATCTGGTCCCTTAGAAGAAAAGGTACAAGGTACTCCCTTAGAGGAGTGAGAATAACCAAAGATGATTATCAGGCACTTCTTTTTAGGTCTGGCTAGTCAATCTCTGTTTCTCAGAGGTTCCATTTTGGACATATTGAGTTCACCTACCTATAAGAAATTCAAGTTAAGATATATTATGCTGGAGTTCAGAGAGAAGTCCCAGCTAGAGTTATAAAGGCAGTCTTTGCTTTGCCTGGACCAATATGAATGAATATCAGCTACCACGGTTTAGTTAAATCACACCAGTCCCCCAACAACATAGTTCAAATTTCAGTCACCATGGTAGATCAGGTGTGAGTATTTGCATAAAGTGCAAACGTCACTGCCAGCTCTTCAGTCCACAGATCCCTACCTAAAAGAACAGATGTGCATCACGATGAGTGACCAATCATGTCACTTCTTCTAAAGTCTGTTGGTGACTAGTCACTGCACATCTGTCATTCAGTTCATGCCCAGACAACAAAGCGTGTAGTTGTGTTGCCTTCTTATCTCACAGTGATAAACACACGACTTTTTACAAAATGGGTAATTCAAGGAGGGAATGGGCCAAGAAAGACGAAATTGCAGCAAAGAAATGGAAAGTGATAATGCAGAAGGTGAGATTGAAATTGAACTCAAATGGAGTAATGGGAGAAACAGCTAATTGCGGGAATATTGAAACTGCTACCACCCGAGAGCCTCTGGCTGAGACTTAGTGAAGGGAAACCCGTCAACATACATGAGGAAAGTGGTTCTGAGGAAAAGGCTAAAGACGTCCTAGCGGAAGTGATGCCGGCAAAAAACTTAACATTAAAGGAACTTTTGGAGATATTTTATGACATTAAAAGCGTAAAGGATAAAATGTTGGAAGCTAATCCAAACTTAGAAAGGAGTACAACGATTTGCCGGGCCATTGAAAAGATGCTCATGCTGTATCATAATTACACAAGGAGAACAAGGAAGTAAGCACTGTCCAAACTACTCTTGATATGCCTTTTACAAAGAAATAAAACTCTAATTCTCAATGTTTCTAAAGTTTTAAGTTACAGCGTACTAAGTAATATGAGGCTTACTATTATTTCACTCCCCTACATATTTATAACAAGGAATAAGAGTTAATGCTTTAACAAAAAGTTTTAAAGATCATAACTTTCCCACTGATTATGAAGACTGCTATGCATGGGTACAGTTTGCACAGTCATTTCTACGATCCCACACTACCAGAAACTCCCACATATTTAGGTATTATCTGCATAAAAGTGGCATCGAAAACCATGAGATGGTAGAAGACCTACTTAGAAAAATATTTTTTTCAACTGCAGGCTGTGACTCATTGGGTGGGTAGTGAAATCGACTCAGTGGGTGTGAAGAGGATTTTTTAAGGAAATAGAAAAGAGAAAAGAAAAAGTATATCAAAGTGCACTGCTTGGTGAGGACTTTGATTCAATATGTGTGGGCGTGCACGTGTGTGTGTGTGTGTGTACCGAAGAATGTTGTGAAATGTATTTTTTTTACTGCATAGGGATCCAAATAGGTTTGAAAGTCACTGACCTAGGCAACGTGTGCAGACAGAGAAGTCCAAGGACAAAATCTTAAAGTACCCTAAATATTTGAGTTTGGGAAGTTGAGGGGAAACTATAAAGAGAGGAGAAAAGAATCAGCCAAAGAAATAAAAGGAGAACTAAGAAACCAAGTCCTGGAAACCAAGAAAAAATGTGTTTGTTTTAAAAAGGAAGGAATGATCAACAAGGTCAATTGTCAATCCAAGTGCTATTATATTTAACGACATGGGCACTGATGATCTTGACAATGATGGGAGATGGTAACCTTCAAAAGAGTTGTAGGAGCAAAAGCTTACCTGGAATTTATTCAAAACAGGGAGGAAAGTGAAGACTCAAAGACAAAGGTTTTGCAGTAAAATGGTACAGATTGATATTTAAAATGTGTAGGAACATGACATCAAAGTAAATAAATGTCAATACACATAGCATCACATATGCTATATAAAATAGTTTCAAATTTATGTGCTACATTATTTTTTGCTCCCTTTCTATACCTTTTACGAATCATAAAGCTAAAAGGGCAAACGAGAGGTCATGGTTCTCACATTTCCAAAACTTTCAGAGATTGTTAATATTTTACATCATATTTATAACTATTTCCTATGCTTAAACAACCCATAACATGTCCCACTAATGAATAAATTATATATCTGCTCTTTACAAGCACATACTCAGGCTCTCATCTTTTCTTCTTTTGCTTTTCTGAATTATTTTCCAAAGTATGTTTTCTCCTGTAGCCTGAAAAGCATTAGCATCTCAATTCTTCCAGAAAGCCATTATGTGAAAACCATGGTCCCTTTACATATCATTAAGGCTGTATAAGTTATTTGAGACTATAGCTTTTCCATCTTTTTCCTATCGTTTTGGCCAACTAGTGCTAAAGATCTTTCGTTATCATCCATTCAATGACCAGGTGTTGCTCTTCTTCTTGGTTAGACCCTATTGGCAGTTCCCTCATTCTTACTTCTGGGATTTCATATCCATCAAGAGCTTACTTAATATAATATTCAACATAAGCCAAGTGGGCACTGTGACCCCCATCTTGGTATTGGTCAGTTCCATTGAGCTCTTTAGGTGCTGGAAGTAAGAAGCTATAACAAAGAGGGTACACGATATTTAGTACCCGGTTGAGGCACATGAAATTGCCTCTTTTTTGTAGGTCAAGAATAATCAAATGTAGGCAGTTTCATACGGTTCAGCCTAAAAATTTTTCTCACAAAATCTGTGCATCCTCCCCGGCTGCTAGTCAAACACCACATCTCCACTTCACCTTGATTCTCCAACTAGCACAATTTCTCTAGGATCAATTTTCACATTACAGACAGAAATCATAGATTTAAATTTGTTTATTTAGCAAATATTTGTTAATTGCCTACCATACAAGGCACAAGATTTGATGTTGAGAATTCATAGTTGAAACTTGAGACATGTTCCCAGGCCCTTAAACTTTACAGTCTAGCACGCAGCTAAATGTTAGATAAACAATAACACAAGTATTTATTTAATCAAAATTGAGATAAAAGTTATGAAAAAAGTATGGATATAGCAGAAAGAATCTAAATTAGTCTGGAAGCATAGGGAAGGTTTCCTTGAGAAAGTGACATTTAAGCTGAGAACAGAAGGTTGAGTGGGAGTTAGGAAAGTGAAGATTTTCAGGGAAAGGAAAACAGCTTGTGTAAAGGCCCCAAGTCAAGAAAGAACTTGAAGCTTTCAAGGATCTGAATGAAATAAGGCCAACAGGACTGACTCAAAATGATTAAGAAGGAAGGGGCTCAAGATAAGCAGAATAAAGAAGGAAGACACTGCCAACTTATTGCTATGAGTGGGAGAAGTAATTAGATAGCTTTAACCAGGGGTCTGACATGATTCAATTTGCATTTAAGAAGGACCACTGGCCACAGTGTAGACCAAAGATCCTCAGCAAACCATGGCTAGAACACCAACCCTGCTGCTGCCTGTTTTGTAAAGTTTTACTGGAATATCACTGCCATTGTGTACAGACTGGCTCTGGCTGCTTTCCACCTCAAGGGTAGATCGAGCAGTTGAGACAGAGACCGTACAGCTGACAAAGCTGGAAATATTTATTTTCTGGCCCTTTACAGAAAAAGTTTGCTGACCTCTGGTGTGAAGAATGAATTGGAGGGACCAAGAAGGTAATAAGGAAAGAAGTCAGCAGATATTGTGGTGGTCCAAGCAGGAGATGCTATTGGCTTGGACTGGGATGGTGGTGGGGGTCATGGAGAGCAGTGGACAGATTGGAGAAAGCTTAAGAAGCAGAATTAAGGGCTTGGTGATGGCTGGGCTGAGGCAGGAGGAGGCAACCAGAGTAACTCCAAGGTTTCTGTAGGAGTAGCTGGGAGAATGGTGGTATCACTTATGCAGTTAGGAAACAAAGAATAAATGGATTTAAGGGGGAAGATCAGGAACTGGCCCTGAACTTTAGAAATAAATAATAATTATCCATCTGGAACATGTAAATCATGGGTGTCTCGATCATCTGTGCCCAGCACGATGACTAGAATAGAGCTGTGCTCACAGAACACCATATGAAGGAAGACAGGTGTAAATAAATCTTCCTACACCATTCAGCTTCCCATTTTTTTGAGAACTTAAAATGTTTTGGAAGTGCCTTTGTCTTCTCTGACCTTCTTTTTCTCTGCCATCATCCTGATAGTCTCACATTGACTATTTCATTTTGGGTTTTTTGGGTTTTTTTGGCGGGGGTTGGTATGTGACAGAGAAAATGAGCGTTTTTTGTTTTCTCTATCTACTACTTTCATCTCTCTTGCCCATGTTCTCTATTAACCACTACAATGGATAGCAATGTCTACTGTACTCTGTAAAGGCTTCAATATGGTTTCTTCCCTGCAGATCTCTTTCTCATATATTTACCCAAGCTTATTATTCTCTGGGATCTTTATCACCGTTTATTATCTTTTAATGTCTTCAAGTTCAACCAAAACTCTAATCAGCTTTCACATAACTCTGCCCAGAATTCCAAGTTATTTGGTACTAAATTTCAGTTATGGCTACTATATGTTATACAGAAGAAGCAGAATCTTTCCATATCAGATGTTTCAAATTTGTGAGGAAGCAGCATGTTGTGGTAGAAAAAGCATGTTCTTTGTCAGAAAAACTCCTTCTATTATTAACTATGTGTCCATACTTAATGGGGATATTAACATCTGCTTCATAGAGAGCTATTGTAATTAAATATAGAAATTATAGATGGAAACTACCTGGTCCAGTGTCCTCAACATATTTTCTTTCTTCTCTTCCTTTCTCCTTCTCTCTCTTAGACAGTAAGATAGTTCTGTTAGTCCTTTCCCCTTTTTTGCAAGGGTGATTTTGTAGTATTAACACACTACATAATACAAAACCATAGCCAGACTGGTATGGAGCAGATACAAAAACAAATGCTGAAGCTAAGCCAGGTGGCATAAGGTAAGTGTAGACAGTGGGAAACAGAGGTACCACATTAGGACAGGGAAGTCCTACCAGAGTCGGAACTGATACATATGGAGATAACTCCACACTACAGCTCCTGAAGTTTAGCAGAAATAATGCTCATACATCAATAGAAGCAGATCTAAGGCAAGAAAGCCAGGAGGCTGGGAAAAGGCAGGCGACACGTTGGAAACTCTCTAGGAATGGGGCTCAGGCTCCTTTCCAGAATGAGCAGGCTCAGCAGCGAGCTGAGGCCAGGTGCTGAAGAACTGTCTTTGCAGTGATCACAAAGTCTCCAGTGAGGTGAGGCAAGTTTATTGGAAAAGCCAGAGCATCAGGCTGGTCATGAGCAACCATCAAGGCCCAAGTTTCTTCCGGTCAGGCAAGGCGTTGAATAAGTAATAACGAGATGGTGGCTCAGGCCTTGCCCACAGTCCCAGCCGGTCCTCACTTTCCTCTGGACTGCGCCAACATTCTTCAACCTTGGTGTCTTCAGACAAAATCCAAATATCTAACCTAATTCGTTTTCTGATTGTTCTTTTTGCTTTTTCTGAAATACAACTTCCTCACCCTAAATTTCACTCTCTCTCAGTAAACCTTTAAAGTACATAGCCTTAAATAACTTTCTTTTTACATTCCTTTTGTGAGGCATATATTAGCTATAAATAAAAATCACTTTCATATAGATCTATATCTTTTTTCAAACTCCAACGTGGAGTGAAAACCCTATATTTTACTACCGCACGGTTTCAACCACCAATCGTATTGTGAATTCCAGAAAGTCCTTACCATTTTCCTTTTGGGATTTGTGCTAGAAATGATGAAGCTTAAATACTAACTGACAACACTTTTAGTCTATTACCTTCAAAATATTACTGAAATGGGATCCTGCAGAATATATCTGTAAACATCATTCTGAAATCCCAAACAAGCACTTAGGTTTGGAATCAGGCCCCCAAAAATATTTTTTATGTTATTTTGTCACATGTTGTTTTGCACTGCTTTTAAAACTTTTTGTGCAAACTTCCCAAAGTGACATTTTCCTCAGAGAACAAGAAGGTCTTGTAGTAAGTATGACTAAGATTACTTCTTCCAAAAATTGAGTCAACACATGCAATCAATTTGGCCACACATGGTTACTTACAAGCAGTAATTTTTTTTTTAATGAAAACTACCTCTAGGCTATGTGATTTTTGTAGCTATTAAAAACTGGTAGAAAAATAAAAAGGCTAGAATCAATCCACTTTCAAAAACACAGTATCAATAATAATAACACTATTTCTATTTTTCTTTTATATTTCCACACAGCTTTCAAATAATCAGAAATTCTCCACGCACACAAAAATTACCTGCAGAATGACTCCCAAAACGATCATGGCTGGCCTCATGCCAGCTGAGGGTATGACTTCCCCAGTGATTAGATGTTAAGCATAAAATTCTTCCTATCTAACTGTTAGTCATATATGCAACATGGAAAAATAACTCAAAAACACAAGCAAGCATAAACAAGGACTTACAATTCCTTATGGTTTGTCTTGGTGGCTTATTATTGTTTTTAAATTATAGAAATGTATATTTAATCTTATAAATTTGAAGAGTTGGTGACATAACAGAAGCTTAATTATTTTTAAATGTGTGTAAAAGAACAAAGAAACTTCCTAATATACTTATTCTGGGAATGCTTTTGTCCAAACTTGGATTTCCAAAAGTATTAAAAATGAGAGATGGAGGGAATTGTTAGAAATTTTTAAATTAGTAGCCCTCAAGAATGACAACTCCCCGAGTCCACACCCCTGTGTGGTCCCCTCTGGTAATCCACAGCCCACACAGTCAGATACAAATGAAGCCATTTGAACCAGGTAGCTTCTAAGTGAACTCGGGTAAATGCGCAGAACTCCTCAACTGAGCGCAGCCCAAATGGCTAACGCACAGATTTATGAAAAAATCAAATGATTATTTTTAAGCCACTGAGTTTTGGGGGTGGCTTGTCACATAGCAATAGATAACTAATACAGGAGAGAAGAGTGACAGGATTGGTTAAAAGAAAGAGTAAAGATCGGTGTTGTTAAAAGATAAACTGAGGCATGCTAACAATGTTAAGAGTTTGAGCAAACATCGATTCAAATCAGGCCACATCCAATCTAGCAGATAGAAAGCAGCTCCGAGGAGCTGTACAAAATGAAAGACAGTTATAGGCAGAAGAGAACAGGAACAAGGAAGTTATACCAGGCAAAAAACCAGGTTGGCTATTGCAAGGGTACTTTCCTTTAGGGGATGGCAGTTTCTACCAGGCAGATCACCGAACCAGTGCTGATCAGGCGATTCCTGATTGACTGGTTTAAGATTCCATTTCTGGGAGAGCCAAGCTATAGTTAAGTCTTTGCTTGGTGAACATAAACTTAGCATAAGCAACTCCATTTTGGGCCTGTTGTCTTGTTTTTAACAGTGTGGTAGGCTGAAAAATAGCCCCTTAACAGAAATCCATGTCCTAATGCCTGGCACCTATGAATGTTACCTTACACAGCAAAAACAAAAGTGTCTTTGCAGATGTTAAGAATCTTGAGATGGGGAGATCATCCTGGATTATCTGCGTAGGTCCTAAATGCAATCACATATATCTTAATAAGATGGAGATTTCACATACAGAAGAGGAAAAGGCACCTCGATTACAAAGGCAGAGACTGGAGTGATGCAGCCACAAGCCAAGGAATGCTGCCAGTCATGGGAAGCTGAAAGAGAGAAGGAAGGGATTCGCCCCTAGAGCCTCTGAAGGGAGCAGAGGCCCCACCAACACCTTGATTTCAGCCCAGTGATACTAATTTCAAAATTCTGGCCTCCAAAACTACAGAGAATAAATGTCTGTTGTCTTAAACCACCAAGTTTGTGGTAATTTCTTACAGAACCCACAGAAAACTAATACAATGGGAAATACGTGTATATGGGAGATCAGGCTACCTTTATGTTGCACTGTCAGGGGACAAATTATCTCCCATTACTGATATGTCTTTTTTCTTTGAGCAGCAGGTCATTCTTTGAGTGCTTTCACATTGCAATATTTAAATCTTGCCAAAGAGTTTAAGAAAGTACAGCATAAAGTGCATGATCTTAAGGAAAACTTAAGAAAAGTGTCCGTTTCACTAGTAAATCACAAAGAACAGGATTTTTATATTATAGAATGAAACACAAATTCATACGACTTTTCTTTTTAAGAAGAAAGTTGCATCTAAAATAAATATCAAAGTACAAAGTATGGATGCTTTGGACTACACCCTGAGCTGTTGGAGGTCCTAAATCACTATCCCCTATTGCTCGAGGAAATTCCATGGAAAATATAGAGAAGTATTATATCCACTTTTATTTCATGTGAGAGGTACAATATGATACTTCTGACAGTGTTAAAAGAGAGAATAAAGCATTACAGACAGGGAGTTCTATACATACTACAGAACACTGGGTCTCCTTTATAGGAGCTAATATTCAGAAAGAAATAATTGAAAAGTTTTGTAGGCTCTTACCCAATGCCCATATTAAATTTTTTTAATTTAGGAATCACTCTCCACAAAATGATTAAGTAAATTATGCTACATCCATAAAATAGAATATTATACGACCATTAATTTGTCATACAAATAACTATAGAAAATGATTGAGAAAATGTTTATGATACAATGTTTTAAAAAGGCAGGACAAAACTATAATATACACAAACACATACACATAGAAAAAGGACAATAAGAGAATAATGCCAAAGGACTGCTGTGGTTAAATTATTTATACTTTTTTGAATTTTCCCAAATACGTGTATTTCTTTTATAAATCAAAAATGGTCCAAGTCAGATAGACACAAAAGATTTTTACTTCTTCCTACTTCTAAAAGAATTTGAGGCGGCTTATATTATTTAACATTACATAAACTAGACCACTAAAAAGGAAAATAAAACCAAGGCCAACAAAAGAGATGCATCTCAAACTTTCCTGTGCAGATACATCACCTGGGGACCTTGTTAACACACAGGTCTGGATTCAGTGAGTCTGATCTGGGGCCCACGAGCCTCCATTTCCAACAAGATCTAGGTGTTGCTGGTATGGCGGCGGGGCCTGCCAATTTTTGATAAATTTTAAAAAGTAAAATGTTACAAACAAGAAAGACTATTGGTCACATTCTCCAACAAACATACAATGAAACTGGAAACTAATAAAATTTTGAAAAGAGGCATACAGTTGGAAATTTTAAAACTTTTTCTTAAAAAATGAGATCAAGGGGCTGGCCCAGTGATGCAGCAGTTAAGTGCACACATTCCACTTCGGTGGCCCGGGGTTCGCCGGTTCAGATCCCAGGTCAGAACTTCGCACTGCTTGGCAAGCCATGCTGTGGCAGGCATCCCATATATAGAGTGGAGGAAGATGAGCATAGATGTTAGCTCAGGGCCAGTTTTCCCCAGCAAAAAGTGGAGGATTGGTGGCAGATGTTAGCTCAGGGCTAATCTTCCTCAAAAAAAAATTTTTCTGAAAAATGAGATCAAGGAAAAAAATAAAAATAAAATAGCTTATTTATAAAATAGCAATGATGAGGCTGCTAAATATCAAACCTTTAGGAGGGTCAATGGTGTACTCAGAGACATTGTCATAACTTTAATCTTTTTCATATTTAAATATTAAATGAACAAAACTATGTTTAAGTTGTAAAAAAATGAAAAGATTGCTTTAAAAAGTATAAAAATAATTAAAATATAAGTAATAAATAAGAAAAAAACAATGAATTGAATAAGAAATTCAAAGCTCCTTATTTGAAGCAATAATAATGATGAAACACACTAGCACTGCTCAAATTGGCGTTAAGAGAAAAATCAATTACTGTGCCAAGAAAAAGTCTTCCTCTCCACAATAAGTTCTTTATTTTTAAGTTCTTTAAAACATTAAATAGACTTCACAAGTTTTCCCTTTTACTTTAAAACTTCTCAGATCTTTTCTTATGTTAATATGTACTTTGAATCCTCAAGAGGGGTATTTAGTACAATTCCCGGAGCTTGTTGCCATTTTTTAGTATTCTGAGAACAACTTTCAAAATGCTGAACTAAATAAACCTCTAGCAAAACTATTAATGAGAAAAGAAGAAATAGATTAGAAACAACATAATGCAAATAATGTGTTAAAATGGAATGCTATGCACAATTGCAGCTTAATTAACATGGGACAACATGATTTGGGGAAGCACTTGCTGTCCAGAAATGCCTTCTTGTTCAGATAACCTGTGTTTTAAATCAAGATGTGATATTAACAAGAATTATAAGACGAAAATGTGAACACAAAATATTTAGCCTAAATCAAACTTTAAGTGAGCATTCTGTAACTACAACTCAGTGTCCTTTCCTGGGTAAAAAGTTACACTATATGAAAAAAGACAAACTTCAAGTGTCCCTATTGTAAAAGCAAGGAAGGAAAGGGGGTTTGTTAGCAAATGTTAAGATTCTTTGAGCAAACTTGGAGAAGAACAGGAAATTCACCAATCTGGAAATGAGCCCTATCTCCTCCAGTAAGACAGAGAGGACAGGAGCTATAAACTGCCCAGTCCAGGAGATGGAACAGAGGCAGAGGTTATTTGCTGACCAACCATACAAGGGACATCAAAATTTAGATTCAGTACCTTCTCCGCCCTCCAAAGGACAAGGAGCTATAGCCAGGTGCGTAGGTCCTAAAAGTACAGCTTTCAGTACATCTGTTCTACTCTGCCCTGAGGAAATCATCAGCCCACAGAGCACAGCAATGAAAAGTCTCCAAATCCTAGCACAGGGGGATTCCAAAAAAGCAGAGAGGGATTATAAAATATTTTCTACTTTACTACTGCACACCCCTTAAGTTTCTACCTTAAGATCATGCTTAATCTGACCAGTTTTAGGCGGTTAAGGAGAAGAAACTGATAGAGTGTTCAGAACTGTAATTTTCCTGTATAACAGAGACCTAAATAGAGCCATTTCCCATTACGTCAATAAGTATGTAGACCTCAAAGAAATGATCTTCTGAAAATAAACTACAACTCTAACTCCAAATCTGAGAAAAATTACAAAAAATAGAAAAGTACAGGCCAATCTCCTTTAGGAACACAGATATGAACATCTAAATAAAATAGCAGAAAACAGAAATATTTAAAAAATAATCTGTCCCAATCAAATCAAGTTTATCCTTCGTATCCTTTAAATAAAAATTAATTTCAGATCAAAATGACATTTGATAAAACTAATCAATTATTGCAAAGGCTTAGTGTACCTAATCTGGAAGTACTGAAGCACAGACATTTACACACTCAAGGATGCACATGGACCATCATACAGTGACAAGAAGAGCCATTCCCATGAGAGTCAGGGGCAAAGATATTTATTGGTATTATTATGTAGGAACATACCAGAAATTCTGAACTTTTAATATATGCATGTGAATAAATTAAGATACATAAACCTTGACAAATAAAATGTAGACATTGTCTACAAATTATAGAGTATACTCAGAAAAACTGAAAAGAATCAACTAAGCAACCATTAGAATTGAGAGCTCTGCAAAATGGCCCAAAAACAGGATACATATATGAAAAATCAATAGTTCTCTTACTCCAGCAATAACAAGTTAAAAATAAAAGAAAGAGAATTCATCCACAGTAGCAATAAAAATATTGTTTGTATAGGAATGACTATAAGGAGAAGTATATTACCAAAATAAATAAAACTGCTGGAATTTTCTGAGAGACAGAAGATATAAAATATTTTCATTTTTCTCAGATTCATACTTTGATGTATTTTCAGTCAAAATAAAAGAGGACATTTTTGTTCCACGATAAAAAGATTCTTAAGACCTCCTAGAAGACAGAAATGGTGGGAATAACAAAACAAAGAAAATTATTGAAGAAATGAGACCTGAGAATGAGGGTAGGATAGCACTAATTCTTTGAGATATTAAGAGATACCCACACATACAAAGGAATAAAAGTGGAAAAAATATATATATAAGTACACAAAAAGAGAAAACAATTATGTGTATATATGTATATTATCTCTCAGAAATAACCTGCTATGTTTCTTAATACCTGATAAAAAGACATTCTAAATCTAGGATTAAAAAATATTATTCTGTGAAAAAGGTTAGATCAATTAGCTAGCAAGTTGCAGAAAATAATGCTTACGTCTTCACGTACCACCATACAATAAAGACTGGACGGGTGGGTGGCTGGGTGGGTTGGTTGGCTGATTGGCTGGATTTTGAAACTAAGGATACAGCACTTTCCAACTAAAGGTTGGAATCAGAACCTCCTCTGCAACTTTTTCAATACACATATGCCTAAGCACCACCCCCAGACAAGTGCAAAGGACAAACAGTCTAACGGACAATGGGATTAAGTAATCTAACGTGCTAAATCCCCACCCTTATTAAGAAGCACTGTCATACTGGAAAGAGTTGGGAGACAT
Source organism: Equus asinus (assembly GCF_041296235.1). NCBI lineage: Eukaryota > Metazoa > Chordata > Mammalia > Perissodactyla > Equidae > Equus > Equus asinus. The sequence continues at coordinate 51,180,837 of NC_091792.1, read as the reverse complement.
ACAGAACTGAGTTCAAATCTTGACTCCGTTACTCATTAGTTGTGTGACTTTAGGACATTGACTTAGTTTATATGACCCTCTGTTTCTCCAATTACGAAATGAGGATGATACTGTAATAACAACTACATTAAAACATCGTTTCGAGGATTAAATAAAATAACATGTAAAATGTCTAGATTTCATGATGCTAGTTCATTTAACAATATACCCAATACACAAGCTTGTTTCCCTGTGTGGAAAACCATAGGGTTTTGGGGGGTTTTTTGTTTTGTTTTGTTTTGTTTTGTTTGGCTAAGGAAGATTTGCCCCAAGTTAACATCCATGCCAATCTTCCTCTATTTTTTAGTATGTGGGCCACCAGCAAAGCATGGCCGCTAACAGAGCAGTATAGGTTCACGCCCAGGAACCAAACCGCGGCCTCTGAAGCGGAGCGCATTGAACTTAACCACTAGGCCACCGGGGCTGACCCCTGGAAAACTGTTTTTTAAAGTAAAACAAATTTTCATAATATATTTAATTTTTTGCCTTCAGTTCTTAAGGAAATTGGTAGAAGCATCGCCACATAATCCACCTCCCGGTCTTTTACTTTATTTGCTTAAACTTACAATATAATACTTACTCTTAAGTAAGTATGGCTAAAAATCCAAGAGAAAAGCAATGAAAATAGATAAGAATCCAATATATTAAATTATTAACTACTTTTAAAGAAGGAGAGTGGAGCATCTAACATTTCCGATGCATGAAATCAAAGATATATTCAAGCCCATAGCAGAAATGCTTCAGTGGTCTACAAGAGGGTTGTAAAAACCCAGGCTTATTTGATTACTTAAGTTGGACACTGCCATAAGAAAACAGAAGAGTGGTGCAGCCACTATGAAAAACAATATGGAGATTTCTCAAAATTTAAAAGTAGAAATACCATATGGTCCAGGTATTCCACTTCTGGGTATTTATCCAAAGAACGCAAAAACATGAATTCAAAAAGATATATGCACCTCTATGCTCAGAGCAGCATTATTTACAATAGCCAAGACTTAGAAGCAACCTAGGCATCCACCAATGGATGAACAGATAAAGAAGATGTGGTATATTACATATACATATACATATATATACAATGGAATACTACTCGGCCATTAAAAAGAAGACAAAATCGGCCCATTTGCAACAACGTGGATGGACCCTGAGGGTACTACTATGCTAAGCGAAATAAGTAGAGACAGAGAAAGACAATTACTGCATGACTTCACTCATACGTGGAAGATAAACAAACACATAGATACAGAGATCAGATTAGTGGTTACTAGAGAGGTACAGGGTGAGGGGAGGGAGAAAGGGGTAAAGGGTCACATGCGTACAGTGATGGATAGAGTCTAGACTTTTGGTGGTGAACACAATGCAGTCTATCCAGAGGTTGAAATATGATGTATATCTGAAATTTACATAACGTTATAAACCAATGTGACCTCATTAAAAATATATATATGAATTTTTAACAGATTTTTTAAAAAGGAAAATGGAGGGGGTGGCCCGGTGGCCGAGTGGTTAAGTTTGCGTGCTCCGCTGCAGGCGGCCCAGTGTTTCGTTGGTTCGAATCCTGGGCACGGACATGGCACTGCTCATCAAACCACGCGGAAGCAGCGTCCCACACGCCACAACTAGAAGGACCCACAACAAAGAATATACAACTATGTACTGGGGGGCTTTGGGGAGAAAAAGGAAAAAAATTTTTTTTAAAAATCTTTAAAAAGAAAGGAAAATGGAATAGACAGTTCTGAATTCAAATATAAGCACAGAAAATTAGGTCCTTTATTTAAAAACTATTCCGAATTCTAAACGTTTGACTGCATCTATCTTAAAACAGTGACACGAAGTTTTTTCAAATTCTCCCAATACCATTCCAAATGATGGGTTTTCTCTGCTACAGTTTTTTCACAACTTTCAAATTAAAACTATTTACCTTAATCCTCAACATTGTTATTTCTTGTTTTCTATATCCCATTCCAAAGACCTTTCTAAGGGGAAAGAAAGAGAAAGAAAGAATGTCTTGTCAGAAAATTATTATTGCTACCTTAGCAACCTATTAATAGTCTTAGGAGAATTCTTTCTTACATCAAAAATGTGAAAGGAACAGATTTAATACAAATTCAACTCTTTTATGCAAAACAAAATACTTTTTATAATTTTGGTCACAATCTCTAAGTAAACAAAACTTCTATTCTAATGGAATAATGCATCTCACACTACTATTATCCTGACACAAATACACACTTACTTAATATTCTGTTTCTGTACCATCACCCTTTCTTGCAATACTAGCAGAGTTTTAATTTTTCCCCAAAACCTCAAACTACAGATGGATAATTTTATAATCTTTGTGATTTTTAGCACAATCACCCCTTGCTGAATACTTCCTGTCACCATCTGCCTCTTTTAAGGCCAAATAGGATATTTCTTGGCTTGTTTATTTTTCTCCACAGCCTGTTGTCTGGCATTTTTCTCACCACCTTCTGGCCTTCTGTATTTTTGGAGAGCTGCTCCAATCTGATTGACTCTAGGCTCTTCCCACTCTTGTGTTTCCTGGTTTTCCCAATGGGTCTTGAATGTCAATCAGTGGGCTAAGTTCTCATTCACACAAAATGTGTTTGCCTCCCTGCTGGCTGATGATATTTGTATTTTAAACCAACATATTTATTAAATTCTCAAGTCTATTATTCTCCATGACTACCTGCATTGGCGTCATCTGTCTTAAAGTAAAGGCTTAGAGGTCAAGAAACTCAATTCCCCGTGGAATTCAATTCCAACAGTGAGTATAACAGTGGTACATGAATTTGATCCTTGAAGTCCTTCATAATTTACACTGAGTGAAATGCTCCTTACACATAACCAAGAAAAAAGGTCCTCTTTTAATACTAAACAAAAAATGATTTATGGTTCCACTTCTCCCCACCACTATAAATTATTTACTAAGTCCCGCAGCATGTTCCAGGCACTATTCCAGGAGCTGGAGATTCAATGATTTAAAAAATAAGAGAGAGAGAGAGAGAGACAAGATATTAAAGTTATAGCGAAAGGATCTGAACTTAAAGCCCTAGACACTTTTGGATGAATAAAATGGTGGAGTTTCACATTTATACTGACGTGATCTACTTAACTCAGCGCCCTTTTCTACATAGCTTTCCTGGATTAAAATCATGAGTCTAAATGAAATGCAATTGTTACCATGGAAAAAGGCAAAACCAAGGATGAAAAACATTTCGTGCCAATAAATATGTGTTTAAAGAATGAATGAACAAATAGCTCCCAGCTCTACTTTATGTTAGTTTTGCAACCCTATAGTTAATAACCCCTCTGAGTTTGTTTCCTTATCTGTAAAATGGAAGCACAATTCCTATTTCATCAGATTGTTATATTCAAGGAGATAATCCATATGAAGGACCGGCCCATAGATATGGCTCAATAATAGATAGCTCTGTCTCTAAATCACGTCATCCAATAATATCAAGGGAATTGTATTTTCTTAGTTCAAATATTTTTATATGGCTACATCTGACTTTCAGAAAATTCACTCATAAAAAAGAAGTCGAAACTAAGGAAATTGAACAGTTTCCCAATTTCCAAAACCATCAACACCACACCTGCCACTGATCCTCCACCCTCTACTCTGTTCCATATCATCTTATGGCCCTTTCTCTCAGTTTCTTAAGTTCAGTGGTTGATTTGCACCTTTTGTAAGGAAAGCTGCCAGCTTTCTAAACAACACACAACCCCAGTTCTGCGAGGTTACAGTGAAGGGAGCATCCCACGTGGTGAAGGGAAGCTAGATGTCAGGGTTCTGACTCTTTTTCTCTGGGAACCCATTCACTCATTGACTCATTCATTCATTCAAAAATATTTTGTGCCCAGTGTACCTGGCAGTGTTCTAGGTGCTGAGGACAGAGTGCTGAAAAAGACAAAGTTCCTACCTCAGTGAGTTTATGGCCTAACATGACAAACGACTGCAAAACACGGTGAAGAGCTTGCATACGCAGGATTACTGGAGCATATGGAGCAGACAAACCTAAGCCAGGGAATCAGAGGGATGTCACACTACACTGAAATCCAGTGAATGAGAAGCTAGCCGGACAATGACGGAGAAGAGAAGCTGAGCAGAGGAAATGCGTGTTTGGGGCCTGGAATGGAACAGCGCTTCGGGGCTCTGGAGGTCAAGCAAGTTACATGGAGGGGCTCCAATTGTCTATGGCATTTTCTCCCCTCACTGGTTTCCATTCTGTTACCCCAAAACTCTAGCTATCCTTTTGGAAGTGCTTCATCCTGCCGTGGGCTATGCTACTGGAAATTAAAAGCAGTATTTTGTGTCCCCGCTTGGGGCAGAGCATCAGAGAGAGCAGCACCCCCAAGCGAGACCAGTAATGGCAGTGTAACTGATGAGAGCGCCCAGGGGGGCCAGGTGAATGGACGGAGGGTGGGCGGAGTCAGCACCAGACTTGGTTAAACCCTCCCCATGCACCTTCTCCCTCCTTCGCCAAGCGTGGAAGATAAGACTTAGTTTTATTCAGGAGGTCAGAAAGTTTACTTTCATCTGACCTTCAGGCACTGATTCAGTCTCACTTAAAGTTGTGGTTGAGCTGGCACAGGAGCGTGGACGGTGGGTGAGCTGGCAACAGAGTATAGATGGGAACACCCCTCGCCCAGGCAAGGACCCAAGTTTCCAAAAAAATATTAATGGCATGCCCAGAACTGGAGAACCAGAGCCAAGTTCAAATTCTCTCTTTTACATTTAGTGTTTACCTCTGGAGGGTCTAGATCCTAAACTAAATGAAGCTAAAGAAACAACCAAAAAGATCTGTCTCCTCCCAGGACTGTATGTAATGCACAAGGATGCTTACTTCAGTTCTCCCACGTTACTAACGAAGCAGACGAAGGACTGTACGTGACGAAGAGAACAGCCGACATGTCACTATCTAAATGTACTTGTATTAATTTTCATCTGTATATTTCTGCATAATTGAAATTACACACTTTCATTAGGAAATCATTATGCAATGACAGGGGACACGAGAAAGACGTCGAATATAAACGTTCACCAACAAGCTTGCATTCGTGGTGAAAATTTAAGTATTAGTCATCGTTAATTGTCCCAAAACATACTTTCAGGGAAAATAATACTGAGAAAATATTAAAGATTGTGGTGACAGTTACCCTGAATAATGCCGCTTTCATTTTGCTGTATTCAATCCAAATGATAAAAGAATTTATTAAAATTACCCTCTAGGTAGCAGTAACTTTAAAAGATAATTCAAGTCAGATCTCTTACACAATAGCTCCCTAGAGAACAACAACGGATCCTACAATGTCACATAGGAAGAAACACACCACTGTCTGCTGCCCCCATATCGGGAGAAGTAGAGTAGCTCACTCCCATGGAAACCTACAAAAACCTTTCTACAAAGGTTTTCCACCAATCAGAAGGTCAATGATCCAAAGATAGTTTCAGGTTTGGCATTATTAACATTTTCATTAATTTTACCTGTTTACAAGTTGTGAGGAGCAAGGCTAAGGATGAAATGAAGAATCTAGACCAATGTCTCATTCAAACATATTCATTTGGAAGTAATTTATAATAATGAGATAATTACAGGAAAATTCTTTCCTCTAGTGTTAATTATATTTTTCTTAAAAAAAATTGGGGTCTAGACACGTGGCATAGTGATTAAGTCAGGCGCACTCTGCTTCAGCGGCCCGGGTTCACAGGTTCAGATCCTGGGCACAGATCTACAGCATTCATCAAGCCATGCTGTGGTGGCAACCCACATACAAAATAGAGGAAGACTGGCACAGACGTTGGCTCAGGGCTAATCTTCCTCAAGCAGAAATAAAAAAAAAAACAGATGTTAGCTCAGAGTGAATCTTCCTCACCAAAAAACAATAATAATAATTTTTAAAAAATGGGCTTTCTGCTCTCCCAATCTGGCATTTTGCAAAGTCACTCTAGTTCACTTCAAAATGTAAATATTATCCTAAGCAAATAATTAGCTATCCCTGCAGTCATGGGACGTGGCACTTTTCAAGCTCAATTTTATTTCTAGATGCATTCTTCTGAGTTACTTTACTTAATATGTATATATATATATATATATATACACACACATCATCTAGGTTATTTTTGTTCAACATTTCTTGGACAAATTGTGTAACTCAGTGGATTTTCATGAAACCACCATAACGATGGAGCCAGGTAGCCTACAAAGGAGTACTGTTCGGGCTGTTGACACACACACACAATTTATGCAAGAAAATGTTCTTAGCTTCCTGGTTGCACACTGTTTTTATTTTTCTTACATAAAAACTATTTTTAGAAGCATAACAAATTTTTTTGTGCAAATAAAAACATCTGGCTTTAAGTTGTGTACAAATACACTCATTATTTCAACACACCCTTGTTTAGAGCAGGTCATCCTATTCAATAGAAGATTCTTAAAAATTTATACCTTTGTTTTTATTTGTTATAAAAAGCTTTCTTTGGAATGAAATAGATTTTATGCAAAGAGGCAGAACTATTTTCAAGATACATTCATCTGATCGATTTGATTCAAGTAGTAATCCCTCAAGTAATTTTAGGAAAACTAAAGAAACGGCAAAAGCTTAAAATATGAATTATACAGCTTTAAAAATTCTAAATCCTTCATGGATTTTATTTTACTATTCTATTGCAGGAAACATATACAAATCTTTTGAGAAAATAACAAAGTTAAGATGTTTTTTTGCCAGCATGCTATAAGCAAGCTCAGGAAATGTTTCAAACTAAACATTCTTCTCGTCCATATTAAAAATAGAACATTTCTCCAAATGCTATTAATAATTCAACTTAGAATAGAATATAAATATGCATGAATGGAAGATCACTTGCTTTATCCCCATGCTCAGAAAGACCTTGGGCCAGACTTTCCCAGAAAGATGAACAGCTGGTCAACTTCCAGGTATCTCCGGGCATGTCTATGCCAGAAGCTCTGAGAGGCTGAAGACAAGGCTTCAGTGGCATTTTCCCTGATCCCCTGGGCTGCTCTAGTTGCCCTTCTTCTGTGTTCCCATGGCCCTCTGCCCATGCATACCCCATAACACACAGTGGGTCATAATTATCTCCTTACAAGTCAGTTTCCCACACAAAAGTTTCCAAGCCATTTTAGTGATCCTTGCTTTTTCTATGAGAAAACAAGTTCAGAACGGTTAAGCAACCAGCTCAAAGTCTCAAAAGTAGTAAATGATAAAGCTAGGTGATTCAATGAAGAGCTATCTGATCCCAAAGTCCCTCAAACCTTTATATTACACATCTGCCCAACGCCTAGCATCACACATGCCAAAGCAGGTGTTCAAAAGATGTTCACTAACTGATTACATGTATTAATGGATCTCCTTCTGTGAGACCACGCTGAGTGCTAGAAGGAACTGTGTGACCAAGACCCCCAGCCCCCATGCCCCCACCCTCTCCTTCAGCCCCATCAGCATGGGGTTTCCAGTCCAGGGAAGGAAGTGGCGAACATGTAATTACCACACACTGGAGAGGTGGCATCTGGGTGGAGATTGAAAAAGGAATAGGATCTAGCCACTTTCAAAAGAAGGGCAGAGTGTGAGGGAAGAAGGGAAGAAAGGTTTAAGGTAAAGGAAACAGCACATGTAACATGGAAGAGGCAAGAAAGAGACTGTCTCGTTAAAAAGAGCAAAATTCAGTAGGGCTAGAGCTCTGAGGGAGGAAGGGAGGAGGAAGTGATGAAGCTGCAGGGTACACAGGGACCCACGGAGAAGAGTCTGAGAGCATGCGGAGAAGTTTGGGCTTGATCCTAAGGGTGCAGGTGAATTACCGGAGGGCTTTAAGCAGAGGAGCAATAAATATTCTGTGTTTGAGAAAAACTACTCTGCTATCATGAGGAGAAAGGAAATGGAGGGATGTGGCTGATGAGACGCTGGGAAGCCAATGAGAAGACTGAGGCGTTAATCAAGGCGAGAGATGAAGGAGAAGATTCTAGAACTTCTCCCTAACAGATGACTTTAAATAAGTTGTTTTTGAATTTTTAAATATTTTCCTCTGTTTTAAATGTAAAGAAAGATGCCTGTCCTGCCTCCCTCACAGGGTTGTTTTCAAAATGAAGACAAAGTACACGGTGCCAGTGCTGACGGCCTGAGACAGGACAGTGTGCTGGTTGGGAGCACAGGCTCTAAGATAAGAAGGTCTGGGTTTTGATCCCAACTCCTCTACTTCTTAACTGTGAAACTTTGGGCAAGTCATGTAACCTCTCTGTGCCTCAGCTTCCTAATCCATAAAATAGAAATAATAACGGTACTTGGTTTGTTGGGTTTATTGAGAGGACTTAATGGAATAATATCTGTTGTATTTATTGCCCTATCTCCAGCATCCAGAATTGTGCCTGGCATGTAGTAAGTGCCAACTAATGTTAGTATTTATTTGAAAATTATAAAGGACCATGTAATTGTAAGGCGTCACTAGAACTGTAAAATATTTAATGTCTACAATTTTCCCCACCATCAGACTATATTTTAAAACTCCACAATCTCTGCATTAACCACACATCTGTTCTTTTAAACATAAAGCAAGTTTACATCCTTCTCTTCTGTTTCTTCCTTAACTTTTCCATAATGGGCTTTATTTACCCTTTCAAACAAAATCTCTTCTGTTGAAGGCATTTGTAAACTCCCACTTTCAGGCTGGCTGGGGCCCAAATGCCCTCCAAAATCACCTGAACCTGCTCTGCATGGAGACAGACGCTGTTCCACTAGAAAACTGATTCTCCTGGGTATAGGTTCAACTTTTAAAAGACATATTAGCTCAGCCAGCTGTAGCTGCTAAGCAGCCATTCACTGTACCAAAACGGTTACGAATGATTACAAAAAAGATGGTTCCCCTGTGGACAGAAAGTGCTTTCATATTTAAAGAGATTGTTTCCTTCTCATGGGGTAATTTAGAGATACTCGGCCCCCACTCTCTTCCCCATACTGCTCTTCTCCCGACTCCTTCCAGTAAAGAAAGGTTTTCTCCTCAAATCATCAGCAGCAGATGTAAGGTTCGATCCAGCCGAACCAAAATCCACTCAACAATTTACCATATACTGTAATAAAAGCACACTCTTCACTTTGAATAAAATTATTGCATCAATCATTGGAGCAGATAAACAGAATGTGTTTGCATGTACCCTTCATCAATATGGGGATCTAGATGTTGTGAGAAAACTGATTCAAGTACATCACAAGGCTTCTATTGTGTAACATAAAGAACTGGAATTCAAGTGTCTATACCCAAAAACGAGGAAAAAGCTCATTTTTATATTCACTTGATGGAGAATGAGGAGGGGAAGGTGCATTCATTGATCAAGGCTGTTGTTGGCTAGTCATTTAGCAATTTATATGGCATTGACTGATCAACTGTCTAGAATGTCAAGGGTACTCTACCAGAGGGTCGACTGTGAGCTCCATGGAAAGAGATAAACTAAATAAAACAAGGGATTGAGAAGGGCAGTTGGAGGTAAGAGCAGGGAAGAGAGGGGAAGGAGGAGAGAAAAGAAAGGAAAAAAGGAAGAGAAGAAGGGAAGGATGAAGGGAGAAAGTCCATTTTTAAATAAATAAGTACTGATAGCACCTCTCTTAGGCTACTAAAAAAAAACTCCCTTTCCAATAATGCCTTTTTGTTTTAATGAGTTCTTTCCACAGAGGAGAAAAATAGGGGGAAATATTCCCTCTAGAGAGGAGAAAGAGGCCAACTCTCAGAAACAATGAGCTAGATTTTTTTTATCTTAACTAATACCGTAGTCAAGATTCCCTAAGGTAACATTGAAATAATCACTTCCCTATTGCCTTCATGATTGGAGAGACTGTGTAATGTCCCCCATGAACTCTGGTCTCTGGTCCTCAATTTATCTCCCAGTGCAGCCAGGAAATGGCCTTTGACATCCCCTGAAAAAAGGCTATCTGCTGGACTGCTGTTCTTTAGCTTCAGATCCGCAGCATCCACAGAAAGGGAACCCCAACACACACACACATACACACACACACACACACACACACACACCATCTGCCTAAGAGGCATGGTAGCACCATAAATGAAAAGAAAATTAATTTTGAGCAAGATTTTATCCTTCTCTAAACTAATCCCAAGTTTTCAGTTAGGTCTCTAAAATATCTTCTAATAAATTCTGGCACCTTCCATTTCGGGGAAGGAACAGATGCAAAGACAAATATTGTTCTTTCCCCTTTGTTATCTTTTCTTTTCATTTTTTTTAATAGCTATACATTTATAAAACCTCTGCCTCTTAAATCAAGTATTCCAGAGATTCTATTTCGGCACCTTCTGGAATGACAAGATTCTAAATTTGTAATAAAAATAAATCTCCAATAATAGCTAGGTCTTTGGCAGCTGAGAGGTTTACTGGTCTCTTTCGTTTACTCACCCAGAGCAGGTGTGAGTTCTACTTTGGGCACAGCTGTGAATAGGACCACGAACAATGAGGCTGCATCAAAAAGGGATCAGTTCATAGCCCTGGGCTTCAATGATTTTTTTTTTTGAACCTTTAGAAACTGAAGTTGTTCTGAGCAAATTGTTCATACAGTTCAAGACTGACCCATTAAGATCTCTGACTTTAAAAATTAATTCATTAAAAAGCCTGTATGATCGACAGACAAAACTACTTCAGAAAGAGAGGCCATCTCTGTACACAATCCTGAGAATCTGTAAATCCCATTAACACTGATTCTGCAATGACATTTTACAGAACCCAGCAATAGGAAGGTTACTGGGTGAGCATAAAGTCCAAATAAACTATAGCATAAAACAATTCAATAAAGAATGGCCTATCCACACTCGCTGCGGAATGAGATCACCACAGTATTTCATAGCTTCTTAGAAAAGCATGATATACTGTTTTTTGATATTTTCATTATCGAGATCTCATTTGTACACTGAAAGACTCAGAGCCAAAAAGAACCACCAAACTAAGTCCATTATTTACTTTTAAATTCTCATACAAATGGCATCAATTCACTGAACCTGACTGTGGGACAGAAGAGTGCTGGGAGCTTCTAGCCAGCCTTACTCACGTTACTCTCCTGTATTCGGTTTCACAATCTGGCTGCTCTCTCTACTCTTCTCACACCAACCACTCCAGAACCACTACTCTGTCCAAGATGAGCTTGCTCAAGAGCTTAGTGCTCTAGGCATATTTGTGACAAAGCAAATGTAGGAAGGGACCGTTGCTGTTCTGTGATTTCACCAGACAGAGGTAAAGCCTTGAGATTACCCATAAACAAATCCATTCCCATAAGATCTTCTACAGAAACTTTGTCCAACACTCTAACCAAAATTATCATTTTCCTTCTGCATGTACTCTTAGCCCTTTGTTTCTATTATTGACTTTATATTATTTTCTGAGTCTCCCTTCACCTCAACTCTTTGAATATCAGCATCTATACACAGGGGAATCCTCACAGTGTATTACAATAGCTCTCAAAGTGTAGCCCCTGGACCAGAAGCACCAGCATCCCTGGGAACTTGGTAGAAATGCAAAATTTCAGGCTGCACATCAGACCTATTGATCAGAAGTTCTTGGGGTGGGGCCCAGTAACCTATGTTTTAACAAATCCTCCAGGTGATTCTGATGCAGGCTGAAGTTTGAGAACCTCTGGTATAGCATTGAAACAAGAATGGGTTTTAGAAGCAGATAATCTAAGGGGTTTTAATTCCTATTGTAGCACTGATGACATTAAGTGAGTCATTTGACATCTCTGAGTTGCCTCTCCTCTCTATGAAATGGAGAGAATACTAAACAATTCCTGACATATAATAAGTCCTCAGTAAATACTATTGTCTTTATAGTTTGTATCTTCAACCCCTGGCATCTAGTCAGCGCCGTGAAAATACTTTGCCCTCCATACTTACTTACTTAATTGAACCAAATTGAACCAAATGGCATAGGAAGAATAAATACAACCATTGGGAACCAAGCCATAATGTGTCTGGAAGCAACACCACTAATAGATACAGGTAATGGGTGAGGAGGACAGTCACATAAAACACTAGTGGAGAAATATTCTAGGTCAGTAATTCTGACTGCTTTGTTTCAAAGTGACCCTCCTCTTATCTCAAATTCCTGCCATATCTTTGCCCCGATAGGAATTCCATTCTAGGGATAAATGTCCCACCAATCTCCCAAATTCTGCCACACTCACTGGGAATAAGTCATAGTGCCCATATAAACTTATACTATAGCAGTTGTTTGCTAAATAACTCCTTTAAGTTGGAAATAGATAACTTTCCTCCCATATTATAATCTAGAATTTAGAAAAGTTTGGCCTCGGAGAGTTATAGCAACCCCTACATCACAGAAAACCAATAAAACTAATTCATAAAATGTGAAAATATTGAAAGAAAAGTTTTTTCAAAAAATAGGGGCAACTGGATATCCACATGCAAAAGAAGGAAGTTGGACCCCTATCTCACACCATATACAAAAATTAACTCAAAATGGATTAAAGACCTAAATGTAGGAGTTAAAACTATTAAACTCTCAGAAGAAAATATACGTGTAAATCTTCATGACTTTGGATTAAGCAATGGCATCTTAGATATGACACCAAGAGTACCAGAAACAAAAGAAAAAATAGATAAACTGAATTACATCAAAATTAAAAATGTTTGTGATTCAAAGGATACCATCGAGAAAGTAAAAAGACAATCCACAGAATAGGAAAAAGTTTTTGCAAATAATATGTCTGATATAAGGGACTTGACTCCAAAATATATAAAGAACTCTTACAACTTAACAATAAAAAGACAAAGAGCCCAATCGAAAATGGGCAAAAGATTTGAAAAGACATTTCTCCAAAGATATGCAGATAGCCAATAAGCACATGGAAAGATACACAATATCATTAACTGTTAGAGAAAAGCAAATCAAAATAACAAGGAGATACCAGTGGTCCCCAGGATGACTATAATCAAAATGACAGAAAATAAGTTTGGGAGGATGTAGAGAAATTGGAACATTCATATACGATGGTGGGAATGTAAAATGGTGCAGTCATTCTGGGAAACAGTCTGGCAGTTCCTCAAAATGTTAAACAAAGAGTTACCATATGACCCAGCAATTTCACTGCTAGATACATACCCCAAAAAATGAAAACATACGTGCACACTAAAACTTGTACATGAATGTTCATAACAGCTTTATTCATAATAGTCAAAAAGTGAAACAATCTACATGCCTATCAACTGGTGAATGGATAAATAAAATGTGGAATATCCATATAACAGAATATTATTTGGCAATAAAAATGAAATACTGATGCATGCTAAAACATGGATGAACCTTGAAAACATTATGCTAAATGAAAGAAGCCAGTCACAAAAAAAACACATACTATCAGATTCCATTTATATGAAATATCTAAAATAGGTAAATCTACAGACATAAAAAGCAGATTAGTGGTTGCCTAGGGCTGGTGGAGGAAGGTCGGGAGAGATTGGGGAAATAGAGAGTGACTACTAATGGGTACGGGTTTTCTTTTGGAGGGGATAAAAAAGTTCTAAAATTGATTGTGATGATAGCCACACAACTCTATGAATATACCAAAAACTACATAATTTTATCCTTTCAATGTGTGAATTGTTTGGTCTATGAATTTTATCTCAATTAAGCTACAATAAAAATAATAACAGCAAGAATTTTCAACCGTTAAAATAAAAGAGGCAAATTTTAGGATGAAGCTTGAGAACAGTAGAACTGAAATCTCAGGAAAAGACTGTGAAGTCAGTTCAATTATATGCTCCTTGATTATAATGCATGAAGAGAAATTTTTCTTAAAACATGAAAATAAGATTAAAAATATAAATTATGAGAGGTCTTTGACTTCTTTTTATGTTCTTCACATGCCAGGAAACACACTCCCGATGGCATATGCTACAATTTAAATTTTTTCCGACAATTAAATCACTGTCACATTAATAGCAGTGGCCGGATTTTAGAGCTGCGGCTCTAGTGATTGTCTATCCCAAATCTCAGATTTTACAAAAATAGACTTCTCTAACATTTTTCACACCATCCCACACTGCTTTCCCACCAGGAAGAAAACATTAGTTTTTATTTAACGGAATTTTAATCAGTTGTCTTCTGGAACATGTGTTTCATGGCCTCAAGAAGGTAGATTTTTTTATCTTAAATTTCTTACATTTTCTTCTTTTCATACTGTGTTGACTTGAACCTTTGTTGTAATGGTAGGTGGTGACGGTTTCCTTTGTGATATATACACATCATAAACCACTCGCTCTTCAGCTTTTCCCTTTAATACCTTGTCTAGATAGCAACACAGAGCTATGAAAGAATATTCTTCATAATCATCGTTAATTTTTAGTTGTTTCCCAAGCTGACTTTTTAAATCTGAGCTCAAATTTGGTGTGTCTGCACTTGAGTTCAAGAGAAAATATTTCCCAATGTTTGGTTATTTCAAATCCAGAAAAGGGAAGAAAGAGTCTGGCATTTTACATTCCAGATTTCAAAACAATTACTCCAAAACAAAAGGGAAAAAATTTGCAAGTTTTTTTTTTTTTTGAGGAAGATTAGCCCTGAGTTAACATCTGCCACCAATCCTCCTCTTTTTACTGAGGAAGATTGGCCCTGAGCTAACATCCGTGCCCATCTTCCTCTACTTTATACGTGGGAGGCCTGCCACAGCATGGCTTGCCAAGCAGTGTGTAGGTCTACACCTGGGATCTGAACCAGCGAACCCCGGGTCACCAAAGCAGAACATGTGAAACTTAACCGCTGTGCCACCGGGCGGGTATCTGCAAGTATTTTTAAACACATAAGCAGTTTTCTCCTTTCGTTTTTTCAACTTGCCAAATTTCTTAGATTTTCATATTGACTCTTTCCTCTTCAGTGAAGAGTAAATCTTTCTGTGATATATTTGAAAGTTTATCTTTTAATTCACATGGTATTCTGCAACAAGCCGGAATCACTGGAGGTACAAACATCCTCTGAGAGTGAATTAGATATCAGGAGAAATCTTTGTAACTATGAGAATACAAAACCACAAACGGGACCAGCCATTTACAAAATTCATTCAAAGATCTGAAGAAGTAAATTAACATCTAACTAAATATTAAGTGCATCAGGCTGTAAATGTTTGCCATCATTATGAGTACATTCTCCTTCTCTATCACAAATAGATTGGCTTGAAAAAATAGTGACTTCTTGATCTGTAAAAAAGTTTTACTAAATCTTTATTAAACATATATTGTGAATGAAAATGAAGTTATAGTCTTCTGAAGAAGAACTGACATGAAAAATAAATTAATCTGTAGATTTATCACCTTTTTCCACCTATCTTTTCCTGTTCATCCCACTGTCACCACCCTCCTCCAAGTCCTTATCAAATTATGCCGCTATTACTTCAACAGCCTGCCCCCACTTTTAATATATCTGGCTTAATTTTGAAATAATTAATTTTACTAAAACACCACTTTTCATAGAGTCACCCTTGTGCATAAAAGCCTACAGAAGTCTCTGTTACTCACAATCATGTCTAAACTCTTCTGTCCAGCTTTTAGGGTCTCATATATTGTGGTACTGCCCAGTCTTTTCAAAAATATTTCATGTTCCTCCAAGTATGGACTCTCCTCCACTCAGCCAGGGAGGTGTTCCACACCCCATCAAGACAGAGAGTATGGGAGGAGAACAAGGTTTATGGAATAACAATCCCCATTATTTATTAAATGTATATGGTGTGCCATGAGTTATGTAAAGCACTTTACATGTGTTCTCTCATTTTATCCCCACATAAACCTTATATAATAGGCTTCCTGATTTTACAGAAAGTGGAGACACATAGAGATTAAATATCTTCTTCAAGGTCTCTAAGCTATTAAACAGCAGAGCTGGTAACCTATGTCTGTCTTACTCTAACGCTCAAATTCTTGCTCACATGTTGAGTTTCACTTACAGTAAATGTGTCCACTAGGCAGATGAATATGCAACTCTGAAGTTCAAGGGGAGAAAACAGAGCTATATTTTGCAGTCATTGGCTTCTAGTTAGCTATACTTATTTCTATGAATGAGCCTGTCCAAGGAGAAGGTGTGTAATGAGAAAAGAAACCAAGAAAAGAAATCTGAGCAATGTCATCACTTAAAGGATGGACAGAAGAAGAGGAGACCTCCAAAAAGACTGAGAAAGTATGAGGAGAACCAGGAGAGTTATCCAGCACAAGTCAAAGAAGAGACATTTAAAGTGTTAGTAAAGAAGCATGATCAATTGAACAAAGCAAAAAAAATTAAATAAGGCCAAGTAAGATACAGACTGAAAAAGTACTCATTGGGATTGGTAGCTAAGAGCTACAGTGATGCAGTACTTATTCAAACCAGCACAGTTTTGAAGGTGAAAGAGGGGTTTCTTTGGGAGTTTTGGGGTTTTTTGAGACTGGCAGCAGTTTATCAGTCATATGCACTCAACAGCCCAGGGTAGAAGGACAACATATGCCACACAGTTCCACAAGGGGGTTGCCCTCAGGAACAGAGTGAACAAGCAAAGGCTGTAGGGACAGGCTCTGTAGTAACAAGAGGGTACAGTAGCCCCTGGTTCCAGTGGAAGGATGTGACTAGCTTCTTTGAATAATTTCACGGGCTGGAAGAGAAGTGAAATCTGTTAGACTGAGGACCAAGTGGACTATGGCTGGTCCAACTGATGCAGGAATTAGCTGGATGGAGAGACTTTGCTGCTGAGTGGGGAGCAAATCTGGCAGCAGCAGGGGCCTTTGGGGTCCTGTGAAGCTCAAAGATGTCAAGACAGCAATTGTATCTTAATTTTAGGTCTTATCCCACAGCTCTATCCCCAAAATCCATTCCAACTATCATCCACTTCTCCTCTCCTGCATCTCTACCACCTGAGTGACAGCCATCATCATTCCTCACCTGTTTTACTCCAACTGCTTTCTATGCAGTCTCCCTGTTTTCACTCTTCTAAAAGAGGGGTTTAACATCAAATGCCTCAGGATCACAGAATATGCTTCCGATGCAATAAGGTCACCTATTAAGGTCACTAGTGCCCTTTGTGAGAACAGTTTCAACAGAGTGATGCAGTGGAAGCCACATTGCTATGAGTTTGGAATGAATGCGTGATGAAGCAGTAGAGAGAGAGACACTAATCTTTCAAGAAGCTTAGTTTGATTAGTGGGTACTATATTGGAAGCTCCTTAAAATAGGGTATTTCTCTTAATAGATGCACAGCAGATATTTATTATTTAGAATGGATAGTTATCATTTATATAATAGATGCATTTGACACAACTTATTTGAAAATCCATTACATTTATTGTCCTCAAATGTAAAAGAAAAACCGACAACTATTCATGTTCGAATATATTACGTATCCTCAGCAATCATGATTTTAAAAATATATCTCTAACTATACTGTTTATGAACATATAACCTGAGAGAATAGTTTAGCAAGTGGGTTCATTTTTAGGCACACCAACATTAACATGATCATGTAAAGGTGCATATTTAGACAATTAAATTTTTATAACATAAGCAAGCTCAAAAGAAAAGCCCTTTAATTCCTAGTGTCAAAGCCCAGAATCATGAACTAATTGATTATAATAGAGTGTCATTTGAAAGGGAATTTCTCAGTCACTGATTAGTTAAAACAACCAATGCCTGCAAAACCTATTTTTAACACTGCAGTGTGTGTCCTCGCGCATTCTTTATCTAACAACACTGTACCTTTAAATACGGCTAATGCCAGATGGTCTCAACAAAAAAGACCAGGAAGCAACATATTAATGCTACTCAACAAGCAAGTCTGCCGACACTCAACCAATGAAATTAGTCTTCAGTTGCTAAGCCATTTTGTCACCATGGCAACACTTACTTCATAAAAAATATTGGATTTTCAAGTCAAATAAGCCACCCATCTTAAAACCCTGGATCCTTCAAGCTATGATGATCAGATACTTTAGCTAAAGCAACTGCCAAGATCCTTCCCCTCACTTCAGATCAAGTCTACCTACGAAAAGCCATTTGCCCTTCCATTTTTAAATATTCATATACACTCAGTTTCTCACTTTCTTGATTTTCTAGATGAACATGCTCCATTTAAAGGTGTATGTATATGTGTATATGCATGCAATTGTAGGCTAATAGTCCTAAATATAATGACAAATGTTAATGTCATAGAAAATTTTCACTGTACATGCTCTTATCAGTCTTTTATTAATATTATCTCTGACTAAAGAGATTAATCAGGGAAATAAATAATGCAGAAAAGATCAGAATGATACTCTAACTGTTACCAGCCTATAAGTTATCTAACATGAACACTCAAAATAACCAGTAAATCTTAGTTTATCATAGCTCCATTTTTAAGTCGAAATGATCGTTTGACCTATAAAAGGGAGATAATCCTGTTTGCCTGATGCAAATATAGAGTATCTGAGAGGATGTTTGGAAATATATTGTAGAATCAAGATATGATGATGGGGTAGAAAGGAGACTTACTTTGGAAGATGGAAGAGGGTATCTAAGAACGTGGCGGCAGCTCCTACTCAAATCTCATGGCTAGAAGAATTTCTCCAAAAAGGAAAGGGAGAAAGGCAAGTAAATAGGAGCTGGTCCCAGCAGAAGGGAAGAGGATGAAGCAAATGGGTTCTAATATACTGATCTTGTGTATTTATTCAACAATATAGCTATATGTAAATACACATGCATACTCATCTTGGTTTTGCCACTTACAAGCCTGTGATGTTAAACAACTGCCTTAACCTCTCTGAGCCTCAGTTTCCCAACTTGTAGAATGGAGATAATAATAGCACAACCTCAAAGGGGTCAAGGATTAGATCAGCTTAACCTTCAAACAGTGCTTAGCAGATACTAAGCGTTATAGAGGTGTGAGCAAAGAAAGAAAAAAGGGAAATTCATATTCTTTTCATAACATTTAAAGATTTTTGCTTAGCTTTTTTATTTCATCTTTAAAATTTATTCTCTTTATTTTCTCCCTTATTTCTACTGTTTTTAATGCTTTTTTGTTTTCAAGTTTGCTTCATTTTCTTCTTTTATTTTAAATTTATGTTCGTCTGCCTTAATTTTTTTAAGCATCTTTATTATCTTAACTTCTTATCTGATATTTCCAACATTTGATGGCTCACTTTCTAAGAGCTACTTCAAAGTCAGGTTGCAGGAGTCACAACAAAGAGACCCCAGCCTAGAAACCATGGTCTGACACTAGCAGTTCCCACATCACCTGCTCGATTCCTCAGCCCAGTTAAAGATGACTCCAAGAACTAATTCAGGGATGGGATGTAACATACCACCCAGGACCCAACAACCTCACTGCGCAAAGAACACGTGACAATTTGAAAAGTATTTTTTCACGAAAACTCTGCTATATTTGAAATTTCAAGATAAACACTCACACACACTTGTTTTTCCCTTGGAGGAAGGAGAAAAAAGAGGGCAAAGTAAATGGCACATCCTTGGGGCACCTCTGTGCAGAGAAAAAAGTTGCAGTGGTCTTAGAATAAGTGACTAGACAAAAGTCAATCTAGTTTTTTATTTACTTACGACAAGGGAGGACGCTTCTTCATATTCGAATTAGCCCTGTCCTCTGGCTCATACACACAAGATGGGGTTGTCTTAAACCTTTCGCTGTAAGGTTTTTTTTAGTCATTCTACTTCTGAAGTACTTCGGGTAGCTCCAGGCCTTGCATGTGCCCATTTAGCATCCTCTGAGGGTTAAAAAACATTTCCCAAGAGTCCTTACAATTCTCTATGTGTGAAATAACATGTAGTACCTTTGAACTACACAGATACACAGAATTTATGATTTCAAGTTTTACCCTGTGCTGTTTATTTCGTTTCTAAGCTGAATATATACTTAACAAAAAGCAAGAAACAAGATGAAATTTGGTCCACACTCTTTTCTTTTCATTCTAATCCATTTGCATAAGAGAACTTGGAAAACGACTCTAAAAAGTCACTTTTTATTAGTCTGGCAAAGAAATGGCTGCTAATAAAACTGCTCACTCAAATCATTTCCAGTATTATTCACTGACCCTTGACACACATAGAACTCTCCCATCCCTTCTTCCTCATCTGGCACTTGATTAGGCTCTGGACTCCCGCTCTCATTAACACCCAAAGGTTATGACCACGCACAGACCAAACAGAGAATTAAAGCACTTGTCTGAATAATTCAGACCAAGTACTTTCACCTGAAATAATATGATAATCAAAAGGAAAGTTATTTTACACCAAATTAACTGTAAAATTATCTCAAGTCTTTTCACCACATTATTAGCCTATTTCCTGCTCACAGGAGAACACACTCCCTCACACAAACATCAGCCTGAAGACTTTGGCATTTTCTTTGCTTGCTCATATCCTGACTATAAATTAACAACAGAATTTACCATCTAATCACTTTGGTAGAGTTTCTCAAAGGGCAAAAAATCAAAACAGAATTCCACCCATACATATTTCATACATATTCTTAAAATCTTACAATAATACATGCCACTATTTTCTATAATTTAAGGAGGCCCTTTATCCAGGTATAGTTCCTACATATATTTATTCTTTTTAATAAGGGATATTTATTAAATATGCAATATAATATCAATAATTCTTATACCGTAATAATGTTTTATAAAACATTTACAAACGTGGAAATAAAGTTCTTTAAGAAATCCTGTGCTGATTGTTGGTTTGGAAAAATTCACAACAAATGTGCAATCTTCTTTGGCACAAATAACTTATTTCACATTAAAATGTAATGTAGACAGCTGAACAGGTCAACACAAGTACTATTTTTAAAAGTAAACCTCACCCAGGTTCAGTTATTTATATTATGCACCCCTAACCTCCAACAAGACAAGATATGTTTCATTCTACATGGTGCACACAAAATTTGAGTTGGCCATACAAACCACAATACCCACCGAAAGGCCCTCTCCCAGTGTTTACATTCTCCTGGGATTAGGATTCCAATTTTGAATACACAACTCAGGAAGCTAAGACTTTACTATAAATGGTCAGTGAGATGGGAGACGCCTGGCTTACATTCCCCAAAATATGGCTTTTATGTATTCCAGGAAGCACTGTGGTATAGTGTATATCTGATCTTTGTTAATGAGTTCTTGTGTCGTAACTTCATGTAACTGTCCTTCCTTGGACAACATCTGGTTTTGCCAGTGCTTATCCTGAAGCAAGATTAAGTACTTCATCCCATCTCCCAAAGTTATCTACTACACAAAGTATCTCAGATTAGAATGGATTCTGCTGACGTCCCCATCCAACATTTCTATCCCCAAAGTTTCTCTTAAGTCACCAGCCAACAAGTCTTTCTCTTCCTCTCTGACTCTCCACACAGCCTCTGAAAATATGCCTCTCCTTTTTATTCAGTTTAGCCTATTCTTCAGCCCTGAAGGCCCAGCCTTCAAAAGAGTTCATCAGCAGTCTTCCAACAAAAGCTTGTTTCTTCCTAGAGAGTGGATTCCACTGCCAAGAAAAATAATATATTCTGTATATACTTATAGAGTGCTAAAGTGATTTATTTCAATCCTTTCCTGATTTTTCGCAACTCAACACACTCTCATGCCATCCTAGGCCTTGTTCATCCACCTTGGGCACACCCATACCCCTTTGTAGCACACAGGTCAGGAAGCTCTTTTCTAAGGAATTGAAAACACACTGATAAGTTACATTCCTGTAAATTCCCTCCCAGACTGCAGTCCATGCTCATAACTCTGAATAGCCACATAAGAAATAGTTACGTTTAGTCCCCCACCTGTATACATTGTTATGGGAAATATTCTAAAAAGAACGCCCAACTGTATATCAGGAAGTGGATTCTAGCTTGGGCAAGTTGTTTAATCTCGCTCTGAAGCTCAATTTACACATCTATAAAATGAGAGTGTTCCTTCCAGCTAGGAAAAAAAATCTATAATTCCACTGTTTCACAATTCTATGTAACACTAATGAAGATTGGGTTTAACATGAGGAGTAATTCAAAATAAATTTGCCCTAATCAAAAACCTATAATTGGAAAAATTAGTTAAACACGAAATATTTCTGCATAGTGAATTTCTCTCCCAAAGCATCCAGCATAACTACGTGATCATTATTCAAGTGTCAGACAAATGCAGCTGGATGAATGTTCTGAAATGGCTGCCAATGCATGGAGAAAAGTTATAGGCTGAATTCTCCTTCAATAACTCAAACTACATCACTTTTTTGTTGTTGTTGTTATTTTGTTGCCTCATATAGTTTTTGAAATGCATATTCAAAATAGAACACTAATTGAGCTGTATTTAACTGCTAGAAATTGGCCTAGCAAAATCAAAATCACTCAAAATCTTTTTGCTCCATGACTTACTAGAGAGTGTTCAATAATAGCTACCTGGGAGAGGAAAGTATTGGTAAACAATTGTTGCTTATTACAATATAATATATATGTTTAATATAATTATACTTATAATTATATAATATATAACATGGCCATATTATATTATATGCCTAATTTACATATAAAGAAAATGGTAGCATAGTCTCCATCCCAAATAGTTCTACCCTCCTGATGAGGGAAATCAACCCCAAAGGACAACACCCTAAAGACTATATTCTTTCCAACAAGGTGCAAATTTCACATGTTAATGGAATGTAATTATCTGTCACAGTACTTATTGAATACTTCTGTGCCACCACTATTGGGGACAGGGAAGAAACAGGCACAAGAAGCACAAATGACCCTCAACTGACATAGAATGAAGTCCTCTCCCCTACTTTCCAGATTTGCTTCAGCCTTTAAGACCTGCCCAAATCCCACCTCCTTCTGAAAGCCCCCTTCGATGATTTCCCTCTCAACTTCCTGTAGAATTTGGGTCAATACCTTCATATTAAGTACTTGGTAAAATACTGTTGTTTGTTGTCCCTTTTTGCAAGTATCTCTTCAATTTGTAGAAGGTCACTCAGACAGCAGGCACTTGGTTAGTACTGTTAAATAAGACATTAGAGCTACAAATATAATAACATATACAGCAATGAGAGATGTGCCTCCTCTACTGCCCTCTAGTACCCAGAGTTTGACTTCCAAATGTGAACTGTTTAAAAGCATTTCTGCCCAATATTTCCAAAGGCCTAGTGAATGAACGCTTTAATTGTCTTGATAATTTGTCCAGCTAGAGTGATTTATACTTGAAAGTTGTTAGGAGGCCCTTTTTGATAATAAAACATTCTTATTACCTTGGTCTGGGAACTGAGAACATCATGGAAAATGTGGTATGGTCTACAAATGAGAGCTTTCTTGGCCTCTTGGAAATGTTGGCAGAAGTATGAATGTTTTGCTTATACTACTGTCTTTATAGAGTCCTTAAATACATTACACTTATTCTATGGATTTGGGGAAAAATACCAGCCAGTCTCACCCTTCTGTACATTCATTTAAGAAACACATTCTCATTCATTCCTCCTCCCTGTACACACAGGTCATAGAATCATAGCAATCAAGGGTTCAGCTTCAATGTTAAAACAACAAAAGCAACAGTAAGAGTTTTTAAACTATTCAGGAAAAATACTTGATGTTCCTAGAAGTCACATGTAATTTTTTAAAATACAGTTTGTGCAAACTGAAATAGAGTCAAAGAGAAGGGAAAATGTTTATTAGCACAGTATAAGGTGTCTCCAACTCCCATCTATCCAGCAATCTGAATCAGCTATAACAAGTATACCCAGGACAGCCGGCCCTGATGGCCTAGTGGTTAAAGTTCGGCATGCTTCACTTCAGCAACCCAGACCCAGTTCCCCAGGTGTGGAACCACACCACTTGTCTGTCAGTAGTCATGCCGTGGCAGCAGCTCACACAGAAGAACTAGGAGAATTTACAACTATACACAACCATGTACTGGGGCTTTGGTGGAGGAGGAAGAAAAAGGAGGAAGATTGGCAACAGACGTTAGCTTAGGATGAATCTTCCCCTGGAAAAAAAAAGTATACCCAGAAGTCTAGAAATAATGGAAAAAAGATCTCAAAAATATTAAAAATAATTACAACATAGTTTATAGCTTTTACTGCTAGTGCAAGGCCTAGAGTTGTCCTTAACATATAGCCCACCAATCTTGACAGATGAATAAAATTAATATATTCTTTCAATCAAGTTTCTCCAATTCAGCCCCAGTTACCATTGGAGAGCAAATTAGAGCTGAAATGGATTTAAGAGGTACAATAAAATTGTGTATAACTCATACATATGAAAACATGAAACTCTATTAATCCCAGATGCTACACTGGACAGTGGAACACAAGGACCAACCAAAGAGCAGGTAAGTATTTTGGGGAGACTCTTCTAAGCAACACTCAGCCCAGAGGTGGTTCTGATTTGCAGAAAGTTAATTTGAGAAAAGCTTGTAGAATCCTTCCCATGAATTAACACATTGAAGGAAGCATTTTTATCGGTATTTTGCACATGCTCAACACTTCCAAAATCTCCTGCAGTCCATGCATTTGGAAGCAAAACTTCTTTCAGAGGAAGAAGCTCCCTACTTCAAGAACTGAGCTCTGAGCTACTGCATGCAGAAACTAATGTTAATTGCAAGCTTTCTGATGCCCTAGAGAGTGACTTATGTGAATAAAAAGATTTGGAAATTAATTTGGTTTTTAAAAATCAATATTCAATTTATTAGAGTTACAAATTATAAATTCAAAATCCTAGTCCTTCCATAAGCGTTTAAGCTCAGTTTACAAATCATATTAATCAATTTACAAATCTAACAGATTCTATAATCACTTTAAAGGGAGAGTTGGTCACAATTAAATTATCTTTAAAATTTCAAACTGTCAATATAAATTTAATACATTCAATTCCCTTTTTAAGTACCTTGTTTGACTGACTGACAAACATTTCCAACTTCTTAAATAATATGGTAAATCTAACACATTAAATGTACATGGTGATTGTTAAGGTCTCTTAAATACTCTAATACCATCTACAAACTTGTTAAAATTTCAACTTAAAAATCATAGCTGACACATTTTTCTTTTGGGATTACAAGATTAATCTTTAGACAGTGGAATCTTTATAGTAAACTAAACATTTTAAGTTTTAAAGGTGCTTAAAATCCCAACAACATACAAGATTATTTCTAAATCTCCTTGGGGTTGAAGATTCTTACTGAAAAAGGAAACAGCTGCATCAACCCACACAGTTTTGGGGTTACCTTCCCAAAGGAATCTGATAAATTGGAGACAGTAATGCCCTCCCAGGTGACTATATCACGAATTTGACTTTGCACTTCCTTGGCTCTTAAAATAATTATTTCCCATCCTGTTCCAAAGATTTTTTTCCCCTTTTCATTATCACCCTGTTTGGGAGAACTACACAACTCTTAAAAATATTGAAATGGTATTCAGTTGAATGCTAAATATCACCCGCGGCTTTGTTGATCCTTTGGTCACAACTTCCAGGGTCATCCTCCTGACGACTAAGGGCTCTTTGCAACCAGTACTTTGGTTCTGATACAACAAACCAGCCAGAGTGATGTGGCTCAACACAGAACTAGGACTGAATCTTACTAAGAAGTAGATCAGGAGGCAGCACAAAGCCAGGGCTCTATGTAAAAACGACCAGAACCAAAAAAAGGATCAGAACCAAAAACAGGACCAGGCCAGGGTGGAGCATTAACATCAGATCCAATCTGTGATCAAATTCACATGCCAGGTACTGTGGATAAGCAATGAACCTGGGAGAGAGAGCACCCTCTCCCCAAGCTCACTGGGAAGGCAGAATTGCACATGGATATAACTCTTTGCCCTGCAGTGGACGGCAGGGTGTGCTTGCATGCCCACTGTTACTGGTTTGTCAAAGTGTGCATAACTATATCTAATATGCATGTTATTCATTCCGAAGTGTTCATTCATTCATCACTTGCAGCAATGCATTGAGAACCTACTACAGACCCAACATACACCAAAGAGCCCACACTGAAATATGCAGTCATTATCCTGGTTCCAGGAGAGGGCAGACAAGTTAGGAAATCTCTCTTTAAAAATGAAAGGACATATCACTTTATAATTTGGCCACTGTAGAAATTAAGCACTGACATGGCAAAAATCTGTCCTAAATTTAATGAAATTATGATTTTCATTAGATGTTTGGATTTGTTCGTTTCTTATTTTAGTCTCATTTTAATAATGTTTACATGCCAAATAACTTTATAAAATTTAATTTATAAATGGTTATAAATCACCATGAGCTTCTAACAGTTTTAGTATATTTGGCAAATAAATTAAGAAACTCACAAGAAGGGTGGTCCCATACAGAGAAGGAAAACTCCAGTGCAGGCAACGCTTTCAACTAGTAACTTGTAAGTAAATGTACAACTGTATTTTTGAAGCCTCATTTTACAACTCTGATTGCCAGAAATGAAATGGAGAGTGTTAAGGACATGAACGCCCAGCTCTTTTAAAACTTAGGTTCTTTTATGTACCTGATATAGGCTGTCCCTGTTTGATAGACAAAAGCAGTACAGACTTAAGTAAAATGTGCCTATGTTAAGACTCAGACTGTTCCTTCTTCAGCTCCATAAAACTTCTTAAAAATAACCCCTTTAAAAAATAAACTCCTTAAGTTACCTTTTTTATAGTGTAACTATTCTTAATATGTTCACTAAGATTTTCCTAATGCATAAACGACAGCAATTTATGTGCATTTTTGTAGGAAATTAATTAAGATCATTGTGAGAAAATTTTAAAAGAAAACAAGGAAATTTACATTTTGAATTTTTCATTTAAACACTTCTTTTCTACAACAGGCAGACTCTTCCTGCATCTTTCAGTCCCTGTAAAGATAAATATTATCCAGTTCCTCACCTATGATGAGTATGGAAAAGTTGCTCATTTAGGACCTAACTGGAGGTTGTTTACAAAGAGATGGAGAGCTATGGAATAAACGGTTGGCAGCAAATGAGCTTCTACACGTCCCTGTGTGTTTACGACCCAAAGTTATCAGACAAAAGCCTCCCGAATTGCTATTCTTTCATACAGAAGAGAGGAAAAGCCACAAGAGGAAGAGGCAAAGAAAACGTGGGACTACATTAATCCATTAGGTTCTCCTAACTGACCTCAGAGGGTATTTAGATAGAATCTTCATGAGTAAGGCAAATTTGGCCAAATATTTAAAGCCCTGGGTGGAATATCTGACCAGATTTAGAGAAGGCGATAAGAGCCCAAGAAAATTTCCTGAAAGTAAAAGCCATTGAGAAATGATTTTCTTTTTAAAACTAAGCCACTTAGAGAGGCCAGCCCAGTAGCACAACAGTTAAGTTTGTGTGCTCCGCTTCAGTGGCCCAGGGTTTGCCAGTTCGGATCCCAGGCATGGACCTACCCACTGCTTATCAAGCCATGCTGTGGCAGGTGTCCCACATATAAAGTAGAGGAAGATGTGCACAGATGTTAGCTCAGGGCCAATCTTCCTCAAAAGAATTTGATAATAATAAGGCACTTAGATAAAAGAGAAAACTCTTTAACATCTGATAACAGGTATGGATAGGAGTGAAAATAAGAAAAATGAAGGCTATTTTATAGACACAAGCGAAAGCTATAAATATAAATAGACTTAAACCAATTTGAAATTTAAAATAATTTAAAATGACGGCTCCACTCACGATTATCTTGCAATCATCAAGACCTAGACAAAGCCTATATATCTATATAGCATTTTAGTCTACTTCTCGATAGAGTATTATTCACTACACATCTATATAATATTCAGAGGAGAATTATCTATCTGTTTTTGTATGGCTTTAGCATTTTCCAAAAACGAATGTGCCTCTTGAGAGAAAATACATTTAACAAGCAGATTTGTCTTCGTGTGAACACTACAAAGGTCCCGTTGATTTTGTAGAGTTAATGCAGTTTCCAAAAGTGTGCTAACTTAATTCCCAGGATGCTGATCATGCGGAGAATCAGCCTTAACATCTACTGAGTTCCCACAATGAATGAGACTTGTTCCCTCTAGTGAACTTTCAAAAAAAAGATCTGTGCTGAACCATGTCACGATGTGAGATGAATTAAACTATTTCAATAGGACTGTTGTATTTCAAAATCAGCTGTCCAACTCTGCACCTAAAACACAAAAAGGACAGAAAACATTTTATTTTGTAAATGTCTAACATTTCCAGTAGTTTCCCCTACAGATATTGACTTTACATTGCTACATCAAGAAAATTATAAGGAAGACTTTGACCCTTGCATCTGGATACGGTACACATTTTGTAGAATCGAGTGATGTGCCCACTGGCTATACAGTGTGTAAATTAAGCTCAACGTGTGTGAAAGAGTGAATCCGAGGCAAGAAACTAAATAACTCATTTCAAGATACTCAAAGACACTGCCTAAAAGGGCAACTGGCAGATAAAATAAAATAGTATATACATAGTGAGTAGTCATGAAATATTCCCTAAATTAAATTGAAAGTATTAGCTATATTGACAAAAGCCTACATCTTCTTTTCCTCTTGGAAAGTTGATCTTAGCTTGGAATGCTACACAGCAATTTTTTATAATGGTTATGAGAAAAGGCTATTTAAAAACTACTCCTTGACTAGAAAAAGAAAAAGAAAAAGTATATTCAGGACTTTGATCAGGGAGGTGACAGCAGAAGTTTTCCTACCCTGAACTCATGGTCATGGTTACGATTTGTGCAAGTTGTTGAACTGAGCTCTAGAAACAAACTATTTCTTGGGGGGAAAAAGTTATAAAATGGTAGTGAATAGCAGCCGCATGATAAAGAGAAGATTTTCTGGTTTTGAATAATTCAGGCTATGCAGGACGAGACATTGGGTACGTCCAATCAGACAGCATCACTTTGGGATCTGAACATCTGAGTAGCCACCTGCATACACAAATACATGAAATAATTGCTGTTTTTCCCAATTACTTTGACACACACAACAAGAGTCAGGGATTTTTTTAGCAACCTTATTTAAGTTAAACGTTATATTTAGTCTCATTTTAAAAAGAAGTGATCTGTATCCATTTTTAAATAATCAGTCTTTGAAATCAGCAATGATTTTATAGTAAACAGACTTCTATAAAAACAAAATATTTACTGGCAGTAGAAAGTTGTTCCAGAGTTTATAATCATAACTAATACATTTTTGGTTGTTGTTTAAGAATCAACTCTACTCCTCTATGTGAGTCACCTTATCCTTCAAAGGTTACTAACTGGGGACAGTCAGAGAGGTAGGCAAATCATCTGAAAATAGTAAAAGGTACTAGTAACACAAACAGGCTCTTCTCTGAGGCCACATTTTATTAGAAAGAGCTGGCTGCTGGGTCACTCACAAAACGCCATATCCTGAATTTTAAAAGAAAGAAACATTCACAGAGCAATGGGCTGGCAGCCATTCCAGTAATCAACGAGAAGGGAAGGGAAGAACAAATTTAAACATGTTTCAAATCTGAGCTCACTTGACCCACCAGCCAGCTTTCAGATAAACCTCCTCCCCTATGGCATTTTCAAGTGCCTATTTGAATGTCATTTCATGAGGGAAGGCAAAATTAAAACCCGGAGATGTACGACTTCTATATTCAAAACAATGCACAGCTCTTCATAAGCAACACTAAGGGCTCATGCAGAGTTTTAAAAGGTCAAAAATTTTACTAGGTACATTTTTACAGATTATCTTTAGAACTTTTATTTAACACTTAAAAACAGCTTAACTTTCTAAAATGTCTCAAGAGAAAAAGAGCTTCATATCAGTCAAAATTATAACAGACAGAAACAAACACAGCAAGCCATCACTGAAACTTGAAGAGACACACAGTTGGTGGGTTTCTCCATATGCGAAACTGGATGCATCACAACAAAACATAAGTATATAATTAAGAAAAATACCATTTCTATCCTTTCTTCTTATCATACTTCTGACATGCTAACATGCATAAAGTCAACAGTGACCTTTAATATAGCTTTGTTTTGTGATGCACATTTTTGCCTGTTTGAGAAATTTCATTTATTTCACAAACATTCACTGAGTGGCCACTATGTCTGAAGCACATAACTAGATATTTGGGGTAAAGAAATGGACAAAATACAATCCTGACCACGAGAAGCTCACAGTCTACTGTGGGAACCCTTACACCACCCATGGAAAATGCCATAATGGAGGCAATAATAACTGTTGACTCATATTAAATTAAGAACTTTACATTTACAAATTTAATCATCATATCACTGTCATTTCATAGGTAATGAATTTGGGGTTTAGAGAGAAGCGAATTGACTTTCCCGAGAGCAATTAGTTAAAAATAAGAAGAGGCAGGATTTGAACTCAGGTCCGTTGACATGAAAGCATATACTGTGAACCTTTATGCTATAGTTCTTCAAAGAACTATGGAAACACAAAGAAAGGACCCCAGTGGGGGTAAAAAAAAAAAAAAAAAGTTAGAGAGGGATAAGAAAGGAGGTTTCAAAGATGTTTCACTTACATGGAGTCTGGAAAAGAATAGTCAGGACCTGAGCAGTTTCATTATGAATTCTTTAGGAAAATAAGTTAGCTGGCCAAAGTAAATGTTGGAATTGCCCTAGATTTATTTAGCTACCTGAAGAAACAACCATAAAGACATTCTCAAATAATGATGAACACTTTCACTGTTCCTACGGAAGGAAGCAAAATAAGATGTCAAATTGAAGAAAAGAAGGAATGCCCCACATTTTAAAAATTGATAGAGGGCAAACATTTGTGAACAAGAAAACAGTGACAAGAGGGGAAAAGTCCTTCAGGGCTGTCAACCGGGCTTGTGCGATGCCAGGTAACAGGTACACACTCAGCAGCTTTCATGAGGTCACATGGCCAAGGAGGCCTAATCCAAAGGAGCATAAGCCAATGGAGCACATTCTTCAGACCGACTGAATGTGATAAAATTTTTTAACCAATTAGCCCATCTCCTTAATAACTAGATGCAAGCAACTTCGCTCAATTCTTTTCTCTGTTCTATACTACTTTGGCGTCACAGCAACCCTGTGAGGTATGAGTTTTTAAAGCATTCCTATTTTACAGACAAGAAAAAGAGGTAAAGAGAAGTTAAAGCATGAAGCTACTTAATAAAACAACTGGAACACAGTTGCTACTTTCGTCTTTCCAATCAAAATGATCTGTCCTATGCCTTGTCGCCTCAGAATCATGCTCTCAATTCAATAAGCATATCTTAAGAGCTTACTCTATATAAATCACTAGTCTAGTTGTTTATGGGCAAAAAAATGGAAAACATATGCTCCCCACCCCTGAGGATCTCCCTGTGTGAGTCTCCTTGGTAGAGAATCATCAAATTAATCCTTAATAATATGATAATGAATGACAATGGGCCAATGCTGTGTTTCTCAAACTAATGTAACACTAGTTCCAAGATAAGCTCCTTGAAAAACAGGGTTTTATGGTGAAAGAAGATGGGAAAATACTGTATAGTATAGGTCTAACTTGGAGATCTGAAACATACGTGAGCATATTAAGAGCTCTGATAAGTCTTGCAATACACAAACCTGTTTATCTTTGTTTACCTAATATGTATCAAACCGAGCTGAACTAATGTTCCATTGAATACACTTTGGGAAAAGCTGGGTTATGTGTCACCCCTTACAGAGGCTATTTTTGCATTTGTGAAAAATATCTCTCCCAATGGAAGTGACTATAAATATGGGGATTTCACCCAGGCTATGCTAATCGTAGAGACACTGACAGGTGATTCTTTTGCCACCTCTCAAATCAGTTTCCGTAGAAAGATGCCTATTTTCTCCGATCACAGGATGTAATGTTAGGGGGCCAGCCCAATTTCTTCTCTTCCGTTAGCCAATCACAAGTCAATCAAGTACATTTTTTCTGGCAAGAGCTTCATTGACTCACTTGGGTCTAAAAATAACTCTTGACCACAATGTGGTACATCTAGATCCTTCTCCAGAATCTAACATCTATATTCACCATTGCAAGGTGTTACTCAGTTGTAATCATTTTCCACTAATACATACT
The DNA here is from genome assembly GCF_041296235.1 of Equus asinus. NCBI lineage: Eukaryota > Metazoa > Chordata > Mammalia > Perissodactyla > Equidae > Equus > Equus asinus. Next base: position 51,148,773 of record NC_091792.1, on the reverse strand, counting down.
AATCCGGTATGAAAAGACACCATACAAAGTAATCAAAATCCTCATTCTTTTTTTTCAAGTTGTATAGAAATTTTTCCAGCATTAAATGTTCCATCACAATATTTGGCAAATGCATACTGGCATTCACACACTTTAAATTTTAACAGATTTGGGGAGGAACAGGTCCAAAATAATCATTCCAGCCTTTGAGAAAGAAAAATCTACGCTCTAAAGAATGTTTCTAAGATAGCATTTTAGCTATAAATCAGATTCACTCCCCAACAGCGATCTTGAACTACATGTAAAAGAATCAGTGTTTTAAACAAACTAATCTTAACCCATGTTTAACTCTCAGAGGAGTGGTCTAGGAATACAGATTCCACTGCTTAGCCATAAATTAATAAAGGTTTCTTTTATGAGTATTGCAATGACGGATATGCATGCCTAGGACTGCATGTGTTTGGGTTTGAGCACAAGTCCCTATGTGTAGAAATATTTTTAAAGTATAAAATATAAGCAAACAGAAAGAAAAATGGTGAACATGATCAGGCCCTGAAGGTATCCTATCAAAGGGGAACACATCTGAGGACCTACAATCAGCCAAGAGCCCAATCTGAGCACAGAGACTCAACCTCCACCCAGTCTTCATCGCAGGCCAGCATCTGCCATCCAGATGCACGATGTGTGAGGAGATGAGGCTGGTGCCAAGACCACTTGCAGTTCTTCTAACAGAAGATGGCTGATACCCACAACCCTCCTCCAACAGATTTTTGCGGATCTCTAAAGTAATACAAAATGATAACTCAGACCAACATTCAGCTGGTCAAGAATCAAGATGATTCCCATGACGTCATGACAGAATAGATATAGATATTCCTCGCTGATCAATGAAAAATGGAATTTTCTGTCCCTTTTAATGAATCCTAATGTAGAATATCTGAGAGAACGAATCACTTTCAGGAGTTAAGTTCAAGTTCAGTCCCCAGCCTGGTACCAAACAAGTATGATGATCGCTTCTTTCTGCTCAGGAAGAGAGCTGGTGGTATCAAGGAACACCTATCCATACTCTGCTAATCTAACCAAGTAAACCTCCTACTCGCTGGTTCTACCACAGGGAAAGGTTTTATCTGTATATGTTGTTTTGTTTGGGGAGAGTTTTTCTACTACGACAACTAAATCCTTAGACATTAGCTACACTTTTCTTAAAGTTCAGAAAAAGAATTTAGATTAAGAAAACTGACAAACTTGACATCTCTCTCTTGCTGGAAGATAAAATGAATATGGGCAACTTCATCATAGTTTTAGTTAAGTAAATGAATTTTTTGAGCTAAATATTATTTCCTACTAGCTTAATCAGAAATATTATTTCAAACAAATAAAAGGTACTTATAAGGTGAAAATTGTTAAGACAGTCACTCTTTTCCAAAGGCAGAGGGCTCTGTTAAAACCTACATCTATAGGAGCTACACTGGAATTGGTAAATTTCAATATTCTGTACATTTCCTGCCTTCTTGTCATCCATTCTTCAAAAACCAAATCCCCCTGACTGAATGTCCCTAGTCTCCTTTCTCCAGTCCTCCCACACCATTCCTGCAGCACTACACACTTTATACTATCCTTCACGCTCCCTATGTGCAATTCCCTGAGGGCAAGGCCCATCTTGTGTGTCCCTGCACAGCCCATTGACCCTGGCCCACCTAGAGTGTACATGTGCTCAAAAACACTGAATGCATCCATTTCTTCCTCAGAGTAAGTATGGATATTCCTTTATCATTTCTTAAAACATTTTAATCTAAAAGAAATTTGAAGGCCGTGTAAAAATGGTGAACATTTTCTTTTATCTAAAACTTCCTAAAAAGTTAATTCGTACAAGTACCATCAAATTTACATGCTGAGCAGACCTCTCTGTTTACTAGAATGAAAAACCATACAATAAGCCCAAAATGGAGTTGCTTGTGCTAAGCCTCACGCCACCAAACCAAGACTTAATTACAGTTTCCGCTCTCCCAGAAATGGACTCTTAAACCAGTCAATCAGGAATCGCCTGATCAGCACTAGCTAGGGGATCTGCTGGTAGACCCCTGCCATCCCCTAAAGGAAAGTGACCTTGCAATAGCCAAGCCTCTTTTTTGCCTGGTGTAACTTCCTTGTTCCTGCTCCCTTCTGCCTATAGAAGTCTTTCATTTTTGCACAGCAAGTCGGAGCTCCTTTCTCTCTGTTAGATTGGATGCCCGATTTATGAATTGGTGAACACAACCAATAAGATATTTAAAATTTACTCCATTGAACTTTGTTTTTTAATACTAGTTCCCTGAAGATTCCTAACCTACTTATCTCCTCTTAAAAGGTGATAGAGGGGCCAGCCAGGTGGCATAGTGGTTAAGTTTACACGCTCCACTTGGGTGGCCCAGGGTTTGCAGGTTCGGATCCTGGGCGTGGACCTAGCACTGCTCATCAAGCCATGCTGTGGTGGCATCCCACATAAAATAGAGGTAGACTGGCACAGATTTTAGCTCAGCGACAATCTTCCTCGAGCAAAAAGAGGAAGATTGGCAGCAGATGTTAGTTTAGGGCCAATCTATCTTCCTCATGGGGAGAAAAAAAAAAAAGGTGATGGAGAGGGAAATCACCTTTGTGGTTTTTTAGTGTTGGTTCGTAGTTTAATTCTACCTTTAAAAACACAATGAACAGACATTTTCTATTCTATTATTGAGTAATACCATGAACTTAAAGTTCCCTTCATTTAACAAGGAATTATAAAGTACATAATGTAAAACATTTCTGAGTTCACATTCGAAAAACGAACTAAATCTAAATCTGCATATTTTGTGTTTATGAGGAATGAAACATTTTACTTTAAAACATTGTGTTATTCAGCAGATGACTGATTCATTTTTTCCACAACGTGTACTGAGTGCCTGCAGTGTGCCAGATCCAGGATAGGGGCTAGAGACACAGCCCCACCTCACAGAGCTTGCAGTCAAGAGGGATCTGGAAATCTTGATGGACTATACATTCCAGATAGTCAAGCAAAAGAATTATTGTTTTCATTTTCAAAAGTATGCCGCATTATAACAGTAATATCACTTTGGAATTTCATTTCTAAACTTGAAATAAGGCAACGATAAATTAACATTAGCTTGCACATAATCCCCTTGAAGAAACAATGTAACAAATTCTGAGGTGCAATCTACAAAAAGTGGAATAACAGAAGGTTTTAATTAAGTAGGAAGTAGGTGAATCACAAATATTTAGATTAGCTTTATCTATGCCTGGGGTGTCTTGACTTTGGTTATTTGAAATAATTGAAAATGAGTCGTCACATTTTAAATTTTTCTTTATCTTCAGATAACAGTATGAAACTATTTTTTCAAAATTTCCAATTCACATACTGAATCCTGCTAGACTGCACTATATAAACTGTTTTCTAGGATCTGATTTTAGGGTTTTGATAGCAAACTTATACAAACCTTCTTACTTATATTATCGGAAGGTAAGAAATGTTTCCTGTTTGAAGATTTATTATTGATCAACCCATACGCTCTCCATTTGAAGATCAAAGTGTCTCTGCTGATCACCTCTTTTAATCCCTTCTCAGTTTGATTCCTAAATATTATTAGAAAACTATTCTAGCCCTACGTTAAGAATTTTTAGCTTATATTCTTGCTTTCTTGGTCGTTAAAAAAAAATTAAGCATCCCATGCTGATATTAGTCCAGATTACTTTAACATACCTTTACTATCAGAAAACCAGGCCTTAAGAGTGCTATCATTTTTAAAGAGCAGAAACATAAGGAAAAAAGCCTCAAGGACATTTTAAAGAATACCTCTTTATTAATACTAAATGAATCATATTTAACATAAATTAAAACGTGTCTTATACTCAGGAGGAAGATGGGTAAGATGGCTATATGGGAACATCAGTTGAAATAAAAACCTGGTCACAAACTACTCATCTCAAGTGGTGAAAGCAGAGAAAATGGAATATTCCTTTTTCCTTAGAAAGACCGTGTGCAGTTTCAAAATCGAAATGTCTTTCAGAGGCCACTTTGCCACCCTCGGAGGACGACCTACGTGTCTGCACACACCACCACCCAATGAGGCTAATATCCTCAACATCCCCTGAGCATCCACAGCAGAGCGTTCACCTAATACGCACGTCCAGGTAGACATGGGTATGCAGAGCCCGCAAGACCCAGTAAGCTGGGCTTCTGGAAATTAGGAAACAAATGATAAATGACTCCCTCTCTCCTCTAAGTCCCTGCCTTCTGCACCTCATCTTTCTACTCCCGTCTGCAAAGGAAGGTCAACTTCCTTCTTGATGGTTCACTGTTATTCCCTCTGGGTTTTGAGACAGCACAGTGAGAGTGACCGCCGGGTTTGCGGGCGCGCAGACTTGCTCGCTCCGTGCTCCCACCTCCCCCTCTCCAGCCTCTCTGGCCTTTCCTGACCAAACGGTGGCCTAAGGACTGGGGGAAGGCTTAGAGCTGCGACGAGGAGTGGGGGAGGCCAGCAGAGACTGGGACCTGGCAATCCGCAGAGTTCTAGGTCAGGTTCATCCCTATCTCCATCCCTCCCTCCACCTCCCAACTTCCACCCCAGACGCCCTTTGCCAGAAGGCACCCCTTTGCCCACCTTTCCCTCCTAACCCCACGCCACCAGTCCAACCCCCTGTGGCCCTCCAAGACGCCCCTCAGGGATGGCAGGGTGCAGCGCCCTTACCAGGCTCGTGGACCCCGGGGTTGTCGGACAGCTCGATGACCAGGAGCTCCCGGCCCTCGAAGCTGCGCCCCACCGTGTAGATCCTGCTGATGGCGGTGCACTGGAGCCACACGGACACCAGCGCCTCGCGCAGCTCGGGGTAGCGGTGGTACTCGAAGGAGATGCCGTCCTCCTGCTGCAGCCGCCGGCGCCGCCTCATGCCCGCCGCGGGGGCCCCGGGCTCCTGGGCTCCGGCGCCCAGCAGCCACCCGCAGGCGGCCAGCGCCCCGCACAGCGCCAGCAGCGCCCGGCCTCCGCGCCCAGCCATCGCCCCGCCGCCGCCCGTGCCCGCCTGCGCCGGCGGCTCTTTTGTCTGCCCGGCTCCGGGACTGAGCTGGCTGGAGCTGCGGGGAGGCCACCAGCTCCGCACCAGCCTCCGCGCGCCTCGCCTTCCCCGCCGAGTGAGCGTCAGCCCGCGCGCGGGGGCCACCCAGAGGAGAGGGGCGAAGCGGCGGCCGGCGGGCTGCACTACTGGCCGCCGAGCCCAGGGGAGCTGCAGGAGAAACCACTGCGAGCAGGGGCCGGCGCCCGGCAGCCGAGCGAGCGGCGGGGATGCGCAGGGCTGCGGGCGTTATTCGTTGGCTCAGAACCACGTGAAAAGCCGAATGGCGCAGGGGAGGAGGCAGGTGAAATGACAGCTATGGTCTGGGTTTGGGAAGGTTGTTGACATTGACAGACCCATGACATTGCGTGTGGAAAAGATATTCTTGGATTGTTAGTGGAGCCTTTTAAAGCGGCATCTATTCTAAGCCGACCAGGGTTTTCTTCTCCATGCATCAAGAATTGGAGAAGATTCCAGGAAAAAAAAACAACAAAGTATAGGCAGTCGCTTGCCTTCTCCCCATGATGTATCTTTAATAACTGTATGGATAGTCCGAACACAAACCCAAGGGTGGGTTTTCATTTATTTCAAGGTCTGACTGGAAAACAGACCATCATGCATTTTGGGTTAGAGGTTTAGGGGAATAAAAATGCATTCTGTCAATTTGTAGATACTGTCTTTAATTGTATTTATGCACATTCCTGGATTCTTCCGGGGAAAAAAATTTAAAAGCTAAGTCAATGTCACGTGGCAGTGCCTCCACCAATCCCTTCTGTAGCGCCCCTGGGGAAAATTAAGTTCAACTCTGGGGCTGCCTAGACAAAGGATGTAGGTTGGTATTAAGATTAGATCTTTCAGGTGCAGCTTATCTGGGTGGTTCTGGCTCAGGGGAGCTTATCAGGTTGTAACCAAGATGTTGGCCAGGACTGTAGTCATCTGAAGGCTCGATTGAGGCTGTAGAATCTTCTTCCAAGAAAAAATCAAAAGATTAAATCCTGTTATAGAAAAAAAAAAAAAAAAAAACTCTGATCTTGAGAGAGAGCTCCATGCAGATACAATAACTGCAAAGTTATTGTAAAAATATAAAATCATTTACAGCTTTAAATACCCAGCCTTTAGATGGGATTTATATTCCTGGAGCAACTCCAGAGCAGATGTTATTCTAAAGAGGTTGCCATTTGGATTCAAGAACAGCTCAAATCTAAATAAGTAATCAATCCATTGGGTATTCCAACCAAGCGGAAAAACTGGACACCGTATGGGTAATTTTTCACGTTGGACGTTTTCCTTCTAAACTTTCTCTTTCTCCGCCTGTCTAACAATGCATTGCACTAAATGAGAACTTTCTCCTGGCAAAGGATTCAGATATTTAAATGATTTTACTGGATAAAAAAAAAAAGGTTGCTGGGGTCTGGCCAGATGGCATACGGGTTAAGTTCGGACCTTCCACTTCAGCGGCCCAGTTCCCGGGTTCGGATCCTGGGCAGGGACATACACACCTCCCATCAAGCCATGCTGTGGCAGGCGTCCCACACATAAAACAAAGGAAGAGGGGCATGGGTGTTAGCTCAGGGCCAATCTTCCTCAGTAAAAAGCGGGGGATTCGTGGCGGATGTTAGCTCAGGGCTAATCTTCCTCAAAAAAATTAAAATTTAAAAATTGAAAAAAAAAAACAGGTTGCTGGAGAAGCTGGTTCCAAACCCCTCTGACTATCTCCACTTCCCTCAGCAGCATGGGTCTTCCTGTTTCGGAATTGGGGGGAAAGCTGCCACTATAAAGACATGCCACTCACTTCAATTCGGATCCAGCCATGTTCCTTGTCAATGTAGACAGAGCTAAGAGCTGTATATTTTCCACTATGACCAGTCTGTGTTTGATTACATCGCCCAGAAGTTTGAAACCAGAGTTATAATTACATTTCTAAAATCATACCCAAAAGAGCAATGTTGGAAACCTAGAAAAAGAAAACAGAGTAGCTAAAACCAGTAACTTCAGAAGTGGGAGCTTAAGATTTTCACGTTTGCAATTTAAGGTCCCCATGCTAATTTGTGGCTAGGTGGGGCATATGGACTAGTAACTACACACATAACATATTATTCATTGAAGTCCTGTGTTGCCCTTCAGCTATCTCTTTAAATAAAGGGTGTGTTTTCTATTTTCTCCCAAATCTCATTTTTATGGGTTGTTTTTTACTTTTTTTAAATGGGTGGAATCCTACCGGCTACGTGGCCTCGCCTGAGCGGGAACTCTGCGTCTTAGAAGTGGTTTCCCTTATCTATAAAATGAAAGTTTGGATTGCATTATGCGTTCACGTGCGGCAGAATCATCTAGAGAGTTTGTAAAATGTGCAGTCTCCCAAGCCCCCAGCAATGCAGTATGTCTGCGATGGGTTCTAGGAAGTAACAAGAATACCAGGTATTTCTTTTTCTTTCAGTTATTTTATTGAGGTCATCATTGTTTATAACGTTGCGTAATTTCAGGTGTACATTATTATTTATCACTTTCTGTATAGACTGCATCATGCTCACCACCAATAGTCTAATTTTTGTCCATCACCATACAATGTGTCCCTCTACCCCTTTCACTCACCCCCAGCCCCCTTCCCCTCTGGTAACCACTGATCTGTTCTCTTTATTCGTGAAGAATACCAGGTATTTCTGATTTTGATGTTTGATTGACAAACATACTTTGAGAAATACTGTACTATATGCTTTCTAAAGTCTCTTTCAGATCTAAAATGCTATGATTCTGAAAGTTTTCTTTCTGAAAAAAATTCCTACTTATCCCATAGATGATGGAGTTCCTCACTCATGATGGGGCATACCACGGACACCAAGGAACCAGTTCAAAGGAGTTAAAAGTTGGTCTTTGGGGCCAGCTGGGTGGCATAGTGGTTAAGTTCCTGTAATCCGCTTTGGCAGCCTGGGGTTCACAGGTTCGGATCCCAGGCATGGAGCTAGCACTGCTTGTGAAGCCATGCTGTGGCAGCAACCCACATAGAATAGAGGAAGATTGGCATGGGTGTTAGCTCAGCAACAATCTTCCTCAAGCAAAAAGAGGAAGATTGGCAACAGATGTTAGCTCAGGGCCAATCTTCCTCACACACACACACAAAAACTTGGTCTTTGAATTTCTGGGCTATTTTAGGTATAGGTCAGCTTCACTGGAGCGTATATTACTTGTTTGTGGCTTCATAGGCAATTGGTAAAATGTTATGCACCCATGCTGGTTGCTAGATAGAAAATCTGGCGTGCCAAGTCTCTAATGTGTTTGGCTTTGTGTACTCATAGTTAAACCTAGTATGTAACCCACATTTTAAGTTGTGCACGCACAAGAAAGAGAGAGAAAGAGAGAGAGATCTTTTTCTTCATCTTACTTCTGGACATCTATCTGGGCATATTTAAGCTCCCCAAACCTCCACTTCCTGCATCACCTCTACTGTTTTCAAATCCAGAAACTATCTCTTTCTATTTCCCAAATCTTTTATGCTCTCCTCCCAAGGCCCTGTCTAAAACTCGTCTACTCCACAAAAGTTCTGTAAACACCAAGTTCTATATTCATCCAGTGGTGTGCTGGTAAATGTTTAACACTCACCTCTCCAGGAGTGAAACATCTGATTTAGAGTGGTTGCTGATTGCCGTGGATTCCCACCATGGCTGATTTCAAATTACCAATGTGACGTCACTGAACATGACGTTGAGAAGAGATACTCGGCAGCACACCTTTATATGGTGAGGTGGTGTGGACAAATTCTTTCTACTCCTCCCTTTCAAGAGGTGGGGCTTAATTTCCTTCCACCTGCAGGTACGCAGGACTTAGTGACTCGCTTCCAATGAACATAATGAAGGGATGGGATCTTACCTACCAAAATTATGTTGTAAAAAGATTGCAGCTTCTCTCTCTCTCACTCTCTCTCTCTCTCTGTTTCTCTTCCTCTCTCTCTTTCTTTTATCACTTGTCCTGGAGAAGTTGGCTGCCATGCCTGGAGAAGCTCATGTAGCAAGCACCTGAGGGAGGCCTCTAGTGAACAGCCTAAGAGGGGCTGCCATCCTTAGTCCAACAGCCCGTGAATTACTGACACCTGTCAACAACCACATGAGTGGTCTTGGAAGCAGATCTTTCAGCCCCAGCTGAGCCTTCAGATGGCTGCATCTCTGACAGCTTGGCTACAACCTCATTAGAGACCCTGAGCCAGAACCACCCAGCGAAGCAGCAACCAGATTCCCAACCCACAGAAGCTGCTAGAGAATAAATTGTCATTTTAAGCAACTGAGGTTGGGCTAATTTGTTATGCAGCACTAGCTAACTGATACATAGAGCATCTCCCCCAGACAGATACAATGGACACAAATAACCTCAACAACGTAAAGGATAATAAAATGTGGTGAGATAATTAAGAAGTGATGAATTTTGAGTATTTATTGCCTTCATTCTTCAAATAATGTATTTAACTGCAAGTTTTTGTAATCCATTTTTTGTAAATAATGGCTGTGGTTAACAAGTGACTCATAAAATTCCTTCAGTTTAAACAATTGGCTCTTGCAAGTTGGTATGAGCTGGCTCCAGCACCCCTGTACATATATCTAGCTCTGGTCTCGGTTCCTCGCTCAGCAGTACTCCCTCACTCTCTGGCTGGCCTCTGTAGTTCCCTGTAGAAGCAATATTGTACTGTCATTCAGTTTTCATGAACCTTCTGCATCAGAATCGCGTAGTGAGCATGGCCGCATTCCAGACCAATTGAATCCAGTTTTCTGAGAATGGGGCTTGGAAATCTAAATTTAAGTGATCTTTCCCTACCCCTACTCTGGTATGGTGATTCTGATACACAATAAGGTGGGAGGAACACTGCTTCAAGAGACTCGTTTTGAAGTTTGACAGATCAGTGTTCTAATCCCTAATCGACTTGTTTTGGGATATTGCTCAATGATTTCATCTGAAAATGAGGGACACTTTGAGCATTCCATGAGATAATGCCTGCAAGCGGGCGGGCACAAGAGAAGTGCTCAACAAGTGGAAGCCTTCCATGCCCCAGTGCTCCTTGCTCAGACAAACTCTCCAGTCGTGGTACCTCTTACTGCATTCCCCCTCCAGGCATTCCTGCTTCAGAATCCTTCCTCCTACCTTCTCAACTCCAAACGCCAATGCCTGTTGTTCCTTATTATCACTGAAGAAATTCTCTTAGCCGACTCCCGCTTAGCATCATTCACACCCTGAAGCGCACCGACAGACGCCCATGTACCTGACCTGGGCTATGACTGGTCTCACATTTCTCACATTCCTCTCACTTCTCACGTCACTGGGTTATGTGCATACCAAGAGTCAGTCAGGAGTCACCAAAACGTTCATGGTGCTTTTAATTGTAGTTGTGTAATTAATTAAAAATTAGGTAAACTGATAAATACAAGAGTAGAAAAACACTGAATGCTTTGGAAACACCTGAATTTTAAAAATGGCATTACATGTGGATGAGAAAACAGTGAAGGACTGAGGAAAACATAAAAATCTCTAAAGATTCTGCTCTTAGATTTGTTCAAAAACCTGCCACTTGGAAGAAACTAAGATAGGTGATAGTAGAAAATGCATTATGGTGAAAAGGCCTTGTTCCTGCAACTAATGGCCAACCAATGGATGAGCATACGCTGATATTTTAAGTGTAAATAAATTATTTGAATTGTGCTTGTGTGCTTCATTTTTTTATGATTCTCTTCGTTAATTGGTTTTTTCCATTAAATAACCCACTGGAACTGTGTTCCAGTTGTATCAGTTAAGAGGGTAGATATGGACTACGGCAGAAAGGTAACAAGAAATTCATTCTGAATGTGGTGTAGAATCAGCTGGACAGAATTCCATCTACAAGGATCACCACCTGAATATCTAATTACCAACTCAAATTAAACATGATCCAAAGGGTTTACATTGTTTTTCTTCATGTCTACTTTATACCAAAATCTCTGTATCCTAGCGGCCACCCCAGTATTACTGACACTGCCCAAAAGAAATAAAATATGAGCCCTATATGTAATTTCAAATTTTCTAGTAGCCATGTTAAAAAAAAGTAAAATTAAACAGCTGAAATTAATCTGAATACTAAATTTTGTTTAACCCAATATATCCTATCATTTCAACTTGTAATCAATATAAAATGTATTAATTAAAGATTTTTCATACTAAATCTTCAAAATCTGTTTTGTAATTTACCTCGCAGCACACCGGCACAATTCAGACTAGCCATAATTCAAGCGCTTAGTAGGCACACATGGCTAGCGACAACTGTGTTGGACCATTGACAAATCTTGCTGTTCTCATATATCTGTCTTCTGAAATTATTCCTTGTGCTTTATCTTCACAGTTAATGTCTTGGTCCACGCACTGCTTATTTCTTGCCTGGATCAAGGCAACGTCTTTCCCTGATTATTCCTCTCCATCATTGGTTAATCCCAGTTTTTAGTCTTGAGACCCAAACCACCTTCTGCATCATTCACCTTGATTGCGCTCTCCACAATCCTGTCACATCTTTCACTCAGTGGATCAAAACCAAAGCCGTGATCCCCTTCCTCAGAGAACTTCATTGGAGATCCCTAGGAAATCTTCCTTCTTGTATCTCTTCCTGCTTCTCTCACTACCTCATTTTATTTCCAAAGCTATTACTTCAGATTCCTGCACTGCAGTCCCCAAACCACGTGTTCACTTACACCGTCCTTACCTCCTAAGCTGACTTTCCTCCTCCCAAAGCCAACCTTATTCCCAAGAACCTATTCCTATCCTCCTCTTCTCCACCAGACAGTCCTCCTCTCTCCTATACTTTTGAGGTCCTCTTTCTCTCCTTGCATTTCCCCCTTTGCACAATTCTCTTGTATCCTCTTGGAGAAAACTGAAATTCTCACTTAAGTTCACTTTTCCTTTTACTTATCGTCCAAACACCTCAACTTTCTCACATCTCATTCACTCTTCCACTCACCTTCTACTCTACAGGTTCTACCCATCTCATAAGACTGAGTGTTCATTGACCTTTCCTGGGCCTGCTCCGGGCCCCACACTCGGCCGACTGTTCTGCTCCCTCCTCACATGTTCTAGGTGACCCCATCTATGCTCATGGTTTCAATTTTCACCTCTCTGCTCCCATGTTTATAGCTCCCAAGATTCAGAGTCCTACATCCATTCCCTCCCACTTAGAGACAGAGACCAGCCTTACTTGCATGTTTGCCTCACAGCCTAGCACGGTGAGAGCCACAGTCATAGGTGTCAACATGTTTGCAGACGAATGAATGAATTAGCAAATCTGCTACCAGCTTCCTTCCAACTATGGCACTCAGACTTCTCCCCATGTTTTTAATGCTCTGCTTACTCAACAAGCTCCTGGGCTCCCACATTCTCCTACAGGATCCCTTCCTCGAGGAGACACAACAACCACAGTTTCCTCTTTACTCATCAACCACATTTACCAAGTTGCTTGCATGTAACGTAAGTTATTTACCAGTTTTCTCATTTTATCTGTGTAATTATTCAATGTTAACTCCTATTTCTGCCTACATTATGATTTTCTGTATTATAATTTTAAGTCTCTACTACACCACAAATACAATATTCAGAAGAGAAAAGTGGATTTTCTCTTATGTTCTTGCCTTTGGAACCCAAATTACTGAAATAAAAATCAAATTGCCAATTTCCATCAGATAAATACCTCAAAGAATGATTGGTTTTCCCTTCAGCTGCTGGAAACAGGCCAACACAAACAATGCATAACAACTTTATGACGTAGGATGCTAATAACTTTATGGTGCTCAGGAATACTAAGTGTTACGTGGATAGACAAAGAAGTCCTGGAATCTTTCATTATAAACAATAACCATGTCTTATTTATTATGTAACTTTTCAACCCAGAATATTTCTTGTACCTGTTTTAATCTCAAGTGTCCAAGAAAGTAAGCTTTTCTCCTCTTTGTTTGATACAACAGACAAGATGTCAAGATGAAATATCTCTTATTTGTGAAAGCTGCTCGCTTCCCTGCAAGGCTACAAAGTTATGAATGTATGTAAACGTGAGTCATGTCCACACATAGGTGTTAAAGTGTCTCCTGACTTGACCAACACTTTGGAAGCCTCTCTGCTTCTAGACGGACTGACCAAGATGCTAATGATGTCAAAATTGAGGTTAATCTGGGATTCCCATAGAGAGAGAAAAACAAACAAACAAGCAAATCTCTTACTGATTACCAGGACTGCACCTTTAATTTCAAAGAAGCTTTGTGGATGACCACAAATCCAACCGCACTGAAGGAATGACAGCTTAAATCATCCTGCAGGTAGGTGGGTGATCAGTCACATCATTATTTGCAAAAAGAAAAAGAAAAAAATACAGCATATTCATCAAATGGACGCTCAAACTCTATTCACCAATAACTGTGACTTTAACATAGTACCATTACATAATTATTGCTATTGTGCACCTCAGCATCTATTGATCAAAGTCTTTGAAGTTAAATCAGAGTTCTCCTACACCCCAAAGACAACACTTGCTTTGGCCCTTTTGTTGAAAATAACTCATATGTGGAGTCTTGCTCCAAGTTAATGAAGAAGACGGCTTGGTTTGCTCCCCACTAGGTTGTATGATTGATTCCAGGGGCCTGCATCCAGAGACATGTAACTTGGTAGACGGCAGGATCCAATGTGCTGCTAGGTGATGAGGAGCCAGGAGGTATGGAGTGGCAGCTGCCCAGTAGAGTTCTGCTGGTGGCTTAGCCTAGGTCTGGGGGCTAGTTTTGCCTTTTCATGAGTGACTTAATGGATTATCTCTTTCAGGGAGAATCTTATGGTGAAAGGAATAGAGTTTAGCTGAGAACCCAGGTGGAATTTGTGTAAGAGAGGAAGAGTGGGAGGGTGGGGAGTAGGGGAGGGAGAGAGAGAGAGAGCAATAGTGAAAGAGAGAGAAGAGGAGGAGTGGGAGGAAGAGGATGAGAAAAAAATAAGAGGAAGAGGGGAAGACAAAAAGCAGAAGTAAAGCAGTTGAAAATCCGGTAATATCTCTATTCAAGGGTCTTAGGAACTTTATAAATTGCATCTACTTTGCTGTAATAAGTGTGGGAAATTAGCTTCCTTTTGGATGACTAGTCCTAAATCAAATTGAGGAATCTCTATATCTTATTCAAGATACACAGTGGCATAATAACAACAACAAAACATAACATTTAGAAAATGTTTCAGTGTTTACAAAGTGTTTCACCTGCATTTTCTAACTTGATTCTCACAATGACCTCATTTTATTACCCACATTTTACAGATAAGCTATCTGAATTCGTAGAGGGTAAATTCCAAAGCCAGCCTACACAGGGTCAAAGAGAAACATTATCAACTCAATGACGTACTTTAGAATTACCTCTCGCTTAATTCTTTGGATCTGAGCTATTCTATTTTAGGAAAACACACTATAAATCTGAAATCTTATCAGGTTACACAGCCAAGAATGAAGTGAATTTCTGTGTTCTCCCATCTATGAAGAAATTTTTATTCCTGTGTCTTTACTGACTATAAAATACCATATGTCTTTAGCAACTATAAAATATGGTGGTGGTGTTTATTGGATTTAACTTAAAATGATATGCTCTGCTATTTAAAAACAAAATTCCAAAAATAGGATAAAAAAATATAAGATAATAATTTACTTTATAAAATGTCATGCTAGACACTAATAGCTGGAGGAATGTATTTCCTTATAGGCCTTAGTTTTTCCACTAGTAGTGTATACCCAGTGTGGGAATGAAGTTCCCAAAATGAAAATCAACAGCCACACTCTCATCAGACAAAGACACAAAGGATGATTGATTGGTTTTCTCTTTAACGGTGAGATGCCAGCCATCTTACAAATTAATAAATCTTGTAAATAAGATCCTTATTTATGGTGTGAGTTAAACTCTTCAAGAGTCTACAATGATAATGCTAAACATCACAGAGATGTGCAGAGCAGTATACTAATCTTCCGTTATAATCAATAATCATGTCTACTTGGATCTCTAATACTCTTATCAAAGGCTGGATTGCTGCTCTCCTGCCCAAAACAAAACAAAACAAAAAACCCTGTTTTTCTGTGAGCCCACTTCATCTCAGAAATGGCTTCATTAACTATTTGTTCAATAAAATTCCAGTTTCCAGCCCCAATCTTCCCCTTTTCCCCATGCCCCACATCAGCAATTTCTATCAATTCTATCTTTGGTATATATAAGTGGAATCCACCCCTTCTTGCCACGGCCACTGCCACTACCCTAATCTAAGCCACCAACTTTTCTCCAACATGGACTATCACAAGCTCCTTCTAACTGAGCTCCCTGCTTCTGTACCTGCCCACCTGGGATTCATTATTCACACAGCCTCCCATTTTCAAAATGTAATAAGATTATATCACTTCTCTGCTTAAAACTTTGCAGCAGCTTTCCAATGTCCTTGGAGTAAATTTCTACCTTCTGACCGTGGCTTTCACAGTCCCGTGGAATCTGTCTCCTGCCTGACTCTCCATCGCCTCAAGTTCCACCCTGTCAGCCTCTCTACGTGCAGTAGGCACCCCAGGTACTATCTTACCCCACCTCCCTGTTCACTTCCTTCATCACACTCATCACAAAACGGTGTTTCCTTACTTGTGGTGCTTCCTTTTCCTTGAGAAGGTGAGCACCTTGGTAGTTCCTACCACCAGAATCTAACCCATAAAATAGATTCAGTAAATATTTATTGGAAAAATGAGACATACGTCCTAACATTTTAATTTATGGCCACAAGAACTTCATGCCTTTTATTTGTTTTTTTTATTGCAATAACATCGGATTATAACATCATATAGCTTTCAGATGTACACCATAATATATTTCGAATTCTGTGTAGATTACACTATGTTCACCACCCAAAAACTAATTCTGCCTTTTAAACTTTAATGATATCCAGGAGATAACCCATCTATCTCTAAAAAGAGAATATCATTCCTAATAGCCTTAATATCTAAAATCTTCCAATTAGACACTGGTCTAATTATTGGCATTACTCTTCTACCCTCTTACCACATCTTACAAATAAGAAGACTAAAGTTTAGAGAGGTTAAACAATTAGTACAAGTTTGTATAAACAGGAAGAGATGAAGTCAGTGTGAAGAAATACAGCATTATTTCCATGGTATACTGCAGGCTTTCAATTCATTCATTCGACAAACTTTTATTTAGAATCTACTGTGTGCTGGGTACCTGGTAGTTACTTGGTGGGATGTGGTCGGTGAGGAATGCAAAATTGATTAACATGTAGTTCCTGCCAGAGAGGAGCTCAGAGATCACTCTCTGTTCCGGAGACGCAAGATTGCCTTGTCTACTGATGTGTGTTCTCTGGCTAGAACAAATCACAGTGCATAGGAACGTTTATTTTGATTGGAATTCAGCAGAATTAGAGACTGAGAAAAACACATGCTTGTAAGAAGTGACCTAAGTATTTTAAACACTTTGAAAACAATATACAACAAATGTCTAATAAATCGATTGGTTAAATAATTAATTAAATCACAGATTCAGAACACACCAAACCCCAGCTGCTTGGGAACCCACTTGTGGCAGGAAGGGTTACCAAACAGACTGAGTCACTAAGTCTTCCTGGTTGGGTAAAGAAATTGGATTCAGCTGCCACATTGCTTAAAATTGTTTCATGAAGGACTCTCCCAAGCTTCAAGTTTTACTTGTCCTGTCTGGTTCCTTGCCTCAGCAAATTAATCTCTAGATTCCTTGACTTGAGTTGTATTTTATTTAACACTTGCAGAAACCCAACAGCCCACCTACTGTCCCTTCTTTAACCTAGTTTCACCTCTTCCTCTTCTTATCTCCTTATCTTGTTCAGGCTGCCTCCCAACACCTCAGCTATGTCACTAGATGTCTATAACCAACCCATGCTTCACTGGACAGCCTACAGGAGCTGGGGCAACAGCATCACATAGAGAGGGAGCTCAAATGGTATCTTGAATTGATGGGATTACATAGAAGAGGAAATAGGGAGTAAGTGCAAGCTAGTCACAGGTATTCTGATGGAAAATAAGCCACAAGCCCCCATGGTCCCCAGCTCACCTCTTGTGCGTGCCCCAGAGCAGGGCAAGCTCCCTTGTCTAAAACCCTTCAGAAACAAACTCCAAAGCACATCATGACCTAGTTTTGTTTCTCCAACTTCTCTGACCCTTGCCCCCATCGCTTCCATCCTTCTTTCAGTATGTGGCATATTCTGTACTCTCTTACCACCAGATCTTAGCACTTGGTGTTCTCTTTACTTGGATTTCTCTTCCCCTTCTGTCCTCCCTCCACTGCTGGGTAACTTTTGTTGTTATTTGGGTCTCAGATTGAACATTACTTCCTATGGGAACCTTCCCTAACAGCCTCCAACCGGCAGGAAAGATCCTGCTGCTATGTGATCCCCACTTCCCTGTGCCTCTCTCCCTTCTCAGAGCTTTTTAATAATTACTTATTTGATTGACCATAATCTCTCTTATACCATAAATTTTGTGAGGACAGGAATCATGTTTCTCATGCCCCCTAGTGCATCCTAGTGTCTAGCAGAATTTGATACACAGTTAAAACTGAGTAGATATTTATGACTGAATGAATATATAAATTCTTAAAGAGATCAAGCTGTGCTCCTCAGTTGACCTCTGATACTCCACTGTCTAAGTCGAGCCTCAACAACTGAAAAATAACTCGCTCAAAGTCTCCATTTATTAAGCTGCAACCACTTCCATACTACAGAAAACAGCTGATGGTTAAGTTGTAAGCGGATCTGAGAGAAGTAATGTTCTGAGCTCTGAGAAGAACCCGTCAGCCCTGCCTCCTTCTGCCAGTTCACATGGAAACATACACTGTAACCAAATGGAACCTGGACTGTAGCTCTACTGACTTTGATATCCTGAGTAGGAAAACTGGTCAGGACTTGCTTTTTTTGCAACTAAAATTAACTGGATTCACAATGTCATAAGTAAGCAGGAGGGAAGGAAGGAACAAAGGAAGGAAATTTATTAACTCACATAAATAGAGCTGCCTCTTTCCCAACTTCGTCCAAGGACTTGCCATCCTCAGGAATCTCCATGTATCTATCTGTCAATCTGTGGGTCCCTTTCTTACCTCAACCTCTGTGTTAGCTTCATTCTTTTCAGTGAGAGGGACTTATACAGGGTTTTCTATAGGCATTTTCAGCACTCTCTCTCAATGTCCATAAATAAAATCCCAAAGAAAGATTCTGGGATAGGCGTGGCAGACTTGGGTCAGGTGCCTATTCTCAGGCCAATCACTGGAGAGAAGAAAATGGGGTATTATGGTAGGTTACACTTAAACTTCGACATCTAAAAAACAAGAACAAGGAGAACCTCAAACAGGGTGTCTGGACAGACTAGAAACAGGTAAAGATACAATATGTCATTTAAGAAGAATAAAATACTATTATCTGTGTCACCAGACTTTACAGACTGTTTACTATAATTTCTTAGACTACAATTGTGTTTTTAAATAATGTTTATTATCTAAGTAAAGGTCAAGATCTTTCTGTGACTTATTTCTAACTTGCTCCTTGTTTCTGGAAGAGAACCACTTTCCCCAATCATCCTTTGGCCAGAATTAGATGTTAATGGTCGCCACGTTCTCAGTCTGGGAGCCTTAAGGCTGTAAACAATTAAAGCCTTAGAGCAGGCGTGTTGCCATAGCAAAAGGGACTATTTCTTAATAGTGAAGTCTCAGAATACTGTTGCTGTCTTGTTACTTGTCCTCACCACTCTGAGTCAGTGCTTTAGAGAACACTTCTTAGTTAATCCTCACAGTCTTGTCTAAGAAATTCTCTCTAATATCTATGCTTAGAACAGTAACTAAGGGATGTCTGCAGAATACCCTTGAACTAAATGGTAAAAAGAAACTGGACTAGAATGAACAAAGCTTAGGGTCCGGCCGCGTGGCCAAGTGGTTAAGTTCGCACACTTGCTTTGGTGGCCCAGGGTTTCACCAGTTCACATCCTGGGCTCAGACCTACCAGCACTCATTAAGCCTTGCTGAGGCAGCATCCCACATCACAGAACTAGAAGGATGTATAACTAGAATATACAACTATGTACTGGGGGACTTTGGGGAGAAAGAAAAGAATAAAAGAGGATTGGCCACAGATGTTAGCTCAGGTGCCAATCTTTAAGAAAAAGAAAAAAGAATGAACGAAGCTTAAGAAGACCATTCACTTTGGTAAACTAAATTGTCTGGGGAAATAGCTACCTGAACTGTCTAGTTCCAGAGTTATTTTGTGCTTTCAATCTAGCGTAGCATTCCTCACAGGGGGAACATTACTGTCATTTTTGAGGTTTTATAAGGGATGCTGCAAAATAAAACATGATTCATTTGGACCAAAATAAGAAAAACTGATAAAATGGCTGATAAACATCATTTCAATGTGAAATTTCCAATCAATTTGAAAACAAAATTTTAAAGTTTTTGTTCTTAATAAATCTGCTTAAGTTATAGTGCTGTGGACTAATAGCCATCTTAAGTTTAAATGTGCATTTGGTTTTTAAATCAACTTATTCACTTATATGGCTTTATACTTCATTCATTTATATGGCTGAATAATACTCTGTTATACTGATATTGCATATTTTATTTATCCATTCACCAGTGGCTAGACATTTGGGTTCTTTCCACCTTTAGGTTATTATGAGTAATGCTGCTATAAACATTCATGTACAAGTTTTTGTGTTCACATACATTTTCATTTCTCTTGGTTATATACCTCAGAGTGGAATCGTGGGCCATATGGTAAGAGTATGTTTAGTATTTTGAGAAACTGCCAAACTCATTTCAAAGTAGCTGTACTATTTTACGTTCCCACCAGCAATGTATGAAGGTTCCAATTTCTCTGCACTACTGTCAACACTTGCTATTGTCTGCCTTTTTGATTATAGCCATCCTCCTGGGTGTGAAACAATATCTCCTCATGGTTTGGATTTGCGTTTCCCTACTGACTAATAATGTTGAGCATCCGTTCATGGCTTATTTGTATATCTGCTGTGGAGAAATGTCTATTTAAATCTTCTGCCCATTTTTTAATTGGATTGTTTTTTAGTATTGAGTTTGAGTTCTCTATATATTGTGGACATAAGTCCTGTATCAGATATAGGGTTTGCAAATATTTTTCCCATTCTCTGGATTGTCTTTACATTCTTGATAGTACTGTTTGCCACACAAGAGTTTACATCTTTATCTTGTCCAGTTTATTATTTTCTTTTTTCCTTGTGCTTTTAGGATCATATCCAATGAATAATTGACTAACCTGAGGTCAATTTCTATGTTTTCTTATAAGAGTTTTGTAATTTTAGCTTTTACATTTAGTACTATAATCTATTTTGGGTTATTCTTTTTGTATGGAGTGAAGTAGGGTTCTAACATTCTTTTTCTTTCTTTCTTCCTTCCACCTTCCTTCCTTCCTTCCTTTCTCTCTTTCTTCCTCCCTTCCTTTCTCTCTCTTCCTTCCTTCCTTCCTTTCTTTCAAGATTGGCCATGAGCTAACATCAGTTGCCAATCTTCCTCTTTTTGCTTGAAGAATACTATTGGTGAGTTGACATTTATAGCAATCTTTCTCTATTTTGTCTGTGGGACGCCACCACAGCATGGCCTGATGAGTAGTGTATAGGTCCACGCTGGTGTGAACCCCAGGCTGCCAAAGCAGAGCATGTGAACTTAACCACTATACCACTAGGCTAGCCCCCTAATAATTTCTTAGTAGATTCTTTAGGATTTTTTTTATAAAAGATTATGTTATGTGCAAATAGAAGTAATTTTACTTCTCCCTTTCCAATCTGGATGCCTTTTATTTCTTCTTCTTGCTTAATTAGCTTTTTTAGAACCTCTATTATTACAACAAATAGAAGTGTCAAGAGTAGACATCCTTGTTTTGTTCCTGATCTTACAGAGAATGCATTCAATCTTTCATCATTAAATATGTTGGCTGTGGGTTTGTGGTAGATGCCCTTTATCAGGGTGTGGAAATTCCCTTCTATTGCTAGTTTGTTTAGTGTTTTTATCACGATAGAGTGTTGGATTTTTGTCAAATGCTTTTTTCTGCATCTATTGAGATGATCACATGGTTTTATGTCTTTTATTCTATTAATATGGTATTTACATTTTTTGATTCTTGGATATTAAACTAACCTTACATTTTGGAATAATTCCATTTGGTGATGGTATATAGTCCTGTTTATATATTACTGATTTTGGTTTGCTAATATTTTCTTGTGGGTTTTTGCATTTATACTCATAAGGGATATTGGTCTGTAATTTTTCTTTCTTGTAATGTTATTGTCTGGTTTTGGTATCCAGGTAATTCTGCTCTCATAGAATGTGTGTTAACTGAGTTTTAAACAGTTGCTATTCTCTTTGTCTCTCAATCTATCTACCTATCAGATCACTGGGGGTGTTTTCATTTTCTTGAAAAGTCTATGTACCTATAAGTATTCTGATTTTGGTCAAGAAAGATTGGAGCATTCATCCACTTAATAACTATTTACGTTGAAATCATTTTTCTTTTAGACATTTTTGTCAGCCTTTTCTGGTTTTAGTACAAAATAGTCATGTTTTTATTTTATTGAGCATTCCTAGGAATAGCTAGACACTGTGTAGGAACTGGGGAGGCTACTGTAAATAAGATAACCACTATGACATTCTCTGAGGAGTTTACAGTCTATCGGGGGATATAGACAAGTAAATTGATCTTTACAATCCAGTCTGCTAAGTACATTATAGGAGAAGTAAACAGTGTTATGGGAGTACATCAGAGAAGCATCTATGTCAGACTTCGAGAGAGGAGGTTGGAAAATCATCACTGGAAGTGATATCTGATTTGAGACAGGAGAACACATGGGAGTTAGCCAAGTAAAGGGGGTAGAAGTTCTTGGAAAGAGTGTTCTAGGCATCAGAAAGAGAAAACGCAAATACCAAGGAGCAAGAGAGAACAGGGCTCTTTGCAGAGACTGAAAACAGCTCAGTATGGTTTAGACTAGAGTGGTACAAGTAGGGCCAATTGAGACGAAGCCCTGTAAACCATATTAAAAATGATTGTAATCGCAACTAAAAGAATAAAATACCTAGGAATAAATTGAACCAAGGAGGTGAAGGACTTATACAATGAAAACTATAAGATACTACTGAGAGAAATTGATAATGACATAAAGAGATGGAAAGAGATCCCTTGCTCATGGATTGGAAGAATAAACATAGTTAAAATGTCCATACTACCCAAAGCAATCTACAGATTCAATGGAATCCCAATGACGTTCTTCACGGAAATAGAGCAAAGAATCCTAAAACTCATATGGGGCAACCAAAGGCCCCTGAATTGCTAAGGCAATCCTGAGAAAAAAGAATAAAGCTGGAGATATCACAATCCCTGACTTCAAAATGTACTACAAAGCCATAGTGATCAAAACAGCATGGTACTGGTACAAAAACAGGCACACAGATCAATGGAACAGAACTGAAAGCCCAGAAATAAAACCACACATCTATGGACAGCTACTCTTCAACAAAGGTGCCAAGAACATACAATGGAGAAAAGATAGTCTCTTCAATAAATGGTGTTGGGAAAACTGGACAGCCACATGCAAAAGAATGAAGGTAGACCACTATCTTACACCACACACAAACAAAAACTCAAAATGGATCAGACTTGAAGATACGTGCTCAAACTATAAAACTCCTGGAAGATAATATCGGTACTATGCTTTTTGACATCGAACTAAAAAGGGTCTTTTCAAACACCATGTCTTCTCAGACAAGGGAAACAAAAGAAAAAATAAACAAGTGGGAGTTCATCAGACTAAAGAGCTTCTGCAAGGCAAAAGAGACTAGAATAAAAACAAAGAGACAACCCACCAATTGGGAGAAAATATTTGTAAATCATAGATCTGACAAGGAGTTAATCTCCGTAATATATAAGGAACTCACACAACTGAACAACAAAAAAACAAACAACCCAATCAAAAAGTGGGCAGAGGATATGAACAGACATTTTCCCAAAGAAGATAAACAGATGGCCAATAAACACGTGAAAAGATGTTCAACATCACTAATCATGAGGGAAATGCAAATCAAAACTACACTAAGATACCACCTTACACCTGTTAAAATGGCTATAATCACTAAGACTAAAAATAACAAATGTTGGAGAGGGTGTGGAGAAAAGGGAACCCTCATACACTGCTGGTGGGAATGCAAACTGGTGCAGCCACTATGGAAAATAGTATGGGTATGCCTCAAAAAACTAAAAATAGAACTACCATATGACTCAGCTATCCCACTACTGGGTATCTACCCAAACAACTTGAAATCAACAATCCAAAGTAACATATGCACCCCTATGTTCATTGCAGCACTATTCACAATAGCCAAGACATGGAAACAATCCAAGTGCCCATCGACCAATGATTGGATAAAGATGTGGTATATATATACAAGGGAATACTACTCAGCCAGAAAAAAAGACAAATTCATCCCATTTGCAATAACATGGAAGGACCTGGAGGGAATTATACTAAGCAAAATAAGCCAGACTGAGAAAGACAAACACCATGTGATTTCACTCAAATGTGGAATATAAACAAAGACATGGACAAAGAAAACAGTTCAGTGGTTACCAGGGGAAAGGGGGTGGTGGGTGGGCACAGGGGGTGAAGGGGGAGCACTTGTGTGGTGACAGACAAGAAATAATGTACAACTGAAATCTCACATCCATGTAAACTATTATGAACTCAATAAAAAAAATGATTGTAACAGTAAATTAAAATATCTACATTAGAACCATGGACAGAGCTGGAAGCATCAGTAGAAATAACCCAGTGCAAACTCCCCCTGATTTCAGGATCTCCTCTGTTACATACTGACTAAGGATCCTATAACTGCTGCCTAACCCATCAGTAAAGAAGCAGGTAGCCAGCTCTAGTCATTAGAAAGTTTTTCTGAAGGTAGAGTTATTAAAAATAGTAATAAAAAGAATTTTTTTAAACATCCTATAACTTTATTTCCTGGTAAGTCTTGCCCTCTGGTAGATTAATAAAGAATGCCTCACCCTCTTTAACACAAAATAATTTCAAATGTTTGAAAACAACTTTGATATTTCTGTCTATTCCTCTTGTTTCCAACCAGTGGGGTCCAATAGAGCTTCTGCAGCGATGGAAAGGTTCTATAATCTGTGCTGTCAACCAGTCAGTAGTTACGTGTAGCCAGCTACTACCATACTTGACAGAACTTCTCTAGACTAGGACTCCATATCTACTTAAACTATTTTCGTGTCATTATTGCCAGACCTTAAGCCATTCTTGGTTACTCTCTTTTGAATATTAGTCAAAATATGATATAATAAACACAATATGCTTTCCCATGTGCAGCCAACCAAAGCAGAGGAAAATGAGACCATTAACTTCTCTGCGACTTAGTCTTGCCAATAATTCAGCTTAAGATTGTCTTAACTTTTGAGCAAGTTAGTACTTGTAGTCTACTGCAGTTCCTAAGTTTTTCAGACATATATTGCTATTAATCCAGGTCTGTAACTCTTATCCTCCATTTGTGCAGCTGAACTTTAAATGAAGACAAAAAACTTGTTGAACCTTGATTCTGTCATGTAGAATAAAGTGTTAGCTTTCTTTTTTCCTTTGCCTTAATCGTAAATTCATAAGCTTGCCTTCAATGGCATTCTCCAAATCAATGACAAATACATTACCAAGACAAGGCCACAGGCAAAGCCTCATGTCACAACACTAGGAATTCTCATTAGTCAAGATAATTTGGATTGAGTTGTTCAATCAGGTAAGAATCTAACTATATTTCTGGGCAAAAGCAGAAAGCTATATTCGTGGTCAAAGTCATAAAGGAGGTAGTCAAGTTCTTGATCTGGGTGGTGATTACACGGTTGTGATCATTCACCAAGCTGTGTACTTTTCTGTTTGTGTGATGTACTTCAATTCAAAATTTCTAACACAGTATTGCAAAATACTGAAAACCAGCATCGCGATCTCATTCAAAACTGTTTAAACAGCCTTTAGTCTCAGGTCCCGTCCCGAACTCTGTGTGGTCACCCATCCTTGGGGTGGGGGTGGGGGTGGGTGGAGGTTCATTCTTCAGAGAAATTGAATAGAAATTGAACAGAAGAGGCTCAGGAATTTCCAGATCCTGGAGAGGCAGTAGGTGAGGTGGGCATGAGGCTGTGAACAGAGGGATTCTGTGAAAGGGCACCTACTGAACCGGGGGATCCTAAGCCCCCTTTCCATACTTCATTCTCAGAATAACATCTGGGCATATTCTTCCCCAGACAGAGATTGGAGGATTCTTCCTCCCAGAAAACGAACCCAACCTACAGAAAAAGACAAAGTCTGAAATGATGGATTTGCTGCCTGATCATCTAAAATGGTTTCCTAATCACAAATGCAAATTCTTTCCCTCCTCAGGAATGCAATTCGTTTGCACTTGGGAACTTCAAAGTTCATTTAAAACTATTAGGCACTTGATTAAACATCTCCTCCTCTTTGTTGGGATTCAGTTCCCTCTCAATAGGGCTAGTGTGCTTCCTTTTCCAGCTGAAGATCGCTTTCCCTTGATGAGGAAGTGTAAGAGGCAGTTCAGAATGCTGCTCTACAAGTTACCAGGACATCCTCTGCTCCTGAGCAGTGACCAATGCCTTATTCTTACTTCTTGCTCTCTATGTTCTTCTGTTACTAGCAGAGGAATTATTTTACAGCAGAAGAAAGCTCAGAGAATCTTCACAGAATACAAGAAGTCTAACTCAAATCTGCCAAAAGACTAAACAAAGGCTTAAATTTTATTAAGTAGACACAGTCTTTTGTCAAGTTAAATAGACATGTGTGCCCTCTAATGGGTAATTTGTTCCTTGGAAGAACATATCAAGGTGCATATTTCATAAGATTCTGTGCTAATGAAATCAAACTTCAAGATGCCAAAGTATTAGGGTGTGGTCAGACCTCAACTGACCCAGACAGCCCCACGCCGGGCTCCAGCTTTGGCATGACTTCAAGAATCCCTCTTTGCCCGCTGCTCTCCCCACTGTTTGCTGTTATGACTTAAAACTCACTGAATTGACTGTTAAAATGGCAGCATAATTGCCAAATCCTACATTAAGATGCTATTACCATGTTTTCTCCCTTTTTAAATTGATAGATGTTTCTTGAACTCCTACCATGTAGAAGGCATCACGCCAGGTGTACAGAGGACACAGAGAAAATATGGAGAATAGGAAAGTCCCAGCTCTGCAGTCAGCTTAGTCACTCATGACCTGCATGCCTTTGACCATATTAATAACCCTCACTGAGCCTCTGTTTCTGGCTGAGAGATTAGCATGAGCAAAGGTACGGAAGAATTAAAATACATAGGGCAAAATAGAAATCTTCAGCTAAAAAGAGATAGTAATATAAGGTAGCATGTGCTGAGGAGTGATAGAGACGAATGTTAGAGAGTTCACAGTGAGGGAGAGTGGTGAGAGATCACTCTCATGTGAAGCAGGAATAAGACCTCAAGAAGAAAGAGGATGGTGGGGTGAAGCCGGAGCCAGGTCCTTAAGACAGAGAATTTTTAACTAACATTTTTTAGCTAACATTTATTGCACACAGCAACACATACTTCACGTGGAGCATCTTAATCCTCACAAAACTCCCTACAAAATGTTATCATCCTCATTTCAAAGATAAGGAAATAGGTTTAGAGGAAGAGGAGGGGAAAAGGCGTTCTTGGAAGTGAATCAATTACCAGGAGGAAAGGAGGTTCATGACGCGAAGGAGCAAGACCTGCTGTCCTAGCATCTTCGGCTTTGTCTCTCTCGTTACCATCCCTGTCCCTGCAGTGTTGGTTTCAGCCTCCTGTGAGCTGAGTGTGGTTAGTTATCCTGTGCTAATTCTCTGCCACAGGCCCTTTCCTTTGAATGTGATGAGCCTGCATCTGTCCCCTGACCTTTGCTTATTTTCTTAATAGTTGGAAGATAATATTTCATATACTGGATTCGAGCCTCTCACATCCCCTTCATTTCAACATTTGGAACCTAACATTACTCAGTATCCTAAAGACATTTGACCTTGGTCCTCTGGTGATTTTACCTAAGAATGTGAGTGTTTGCGAGTCGCCCCCCCAGAGCACTGATTTGACCAAGGGCATGTCAGTCTTCTGATTCTTGGCTGAAAGATTCTAACCTTACAGAAGAATGGATTAGAAACTAAAACTCCAGAGATGAACATACAACCCTCTGACCACTCACTCATGAAGAGTTTCTACAGTCTTTCTCCAGCTATGGGGATGCGGAATTTAATAGCCCATAGGTTTCATTGGAGTGTAAGAACTGGGAGTTAGGGTGAGAGACTCATTAAATATTGCAGACCCAGGTTCTCCGAAGGTCTAAATGTCTTTGGCCAGAGTATGTAGCAAAGAGTAAAGTACTACTCATTTAAATTACAATATTAACTTTAAGCTTTCAAATTACTTTAGTAAAACCCAAAATAGATCATCCAAGAAACAAAGAATCTCGTTATTTTTTAGAGTAGAATCAGTTATGTATTGTATTTGTACTCTAGTCTTCATATTTGTTTTATCTATTTTTGTCTGTTTCACCGTCAAGTGCTAAAAGACAAGACAGAGAAGCTTAATTCAAGTAATTTTAGAAGTCTGGCCAGTAAATTATATTAAAATGTATTTGTACTAAAGTGCTTGTGAATGAGTCTTACTACTTTCTGAGCGGCTGCTGGTTTAGAACTTTCTTTCCAAAAATCTCTCTCCTTAAGGCTGAACAAAAGGAGGGGCACGTTTTGGGGAGTATTCCCTGAGATTTTTATAGAAGAAGCAAGTCTCGAGTGTAGTGAACATAGTAGCCACAAGCATGGCTTCTGAAGTCAAAACACTAGCCCTGTGATCTTGAGTTACTTAACCTCTCAGACAATTCCCTCAGATATAAATGGGAAAGACAGCATTTACCTCAGAGACTTAAATGAGATCATGCATTAACAGCCCACAGCAAAACTCCGGGTATACAGTAAGTGCTCAGTGAAAGTTTACTACTATGAAGAGTGAATTAGAATGTACCAGGTCGTTTTGCACCATTCCCAACAGCAGGTGTCACTCTCTCCCCAAGTGCTGAAAGGGAGTCACATTTTATTGCTTATTCAGATGTCTGTGCATTCTCTACGTATTGGGGAACGAAAGGTAGATACCACAAATTCCTATAGATATCTTATGATTAAACAGCACAATTTTAAGCACAGGCCCCAAATCACTGTTTGAGAATTAAGAGCTATCAAATTCATTACACCCCTCCCCACTCCCAAGTACACACGGGTTGGGGGAGGGTGGGATGGGAGAATGACAAAGGCCTGGTGAGCCAGATTCAAGTCAGAAGACACAGCCTAGCAAAATATTCTGCTGTAATTTTCTAAATCCTTATTTGAACCTCCTTACTCTATACATTTTCAAAAAAAGGGAAAGAAACTGAACAAAAAACGGCTCCATATTTTGAAAAAAATAACAATTTGGTACTACCATATATTAAATTAGAATGATCAACTCTTGATTTGAGTTAGAATCTAGATACTTGAGATACAACCAGCCCTAAAAAGGTAAGCTCTATTCATCCATCTGCACAGAAAACATGCACTTTTTTTTAAGCAGAGAAAAGAGCTACTTCAACATCTTCTGCTTTATAGGTCAATGGAATTCCCCACAATGGCCAGCCCAATAAATACATGTTGAAACTGCCAAGAGTTTAGCAAATGAAGCACTTAAAAAAACAGAACTATTCCTTTTATTAGGAAACTTAATTTAGTGATTTCTGTACTTTTCCTTATAAGAATATAAGAAAAGGTGACAGCTGATGTTCAGAAGTGGAAACCACATAATCGGACAAAAAAATCACATTTATTTCAATAGCTCAAAGTGCAAATACAGCAAGTTGGTTCACAAAGTTTCAAGATAACAGTTTTAAGTATAATAACTTGATATACAAAAATGAAAGGGTAAATAGCAGAAATAAAGCTCAATTTTTAAAAAATATTCAAGTAACCTGAAAACTTTTAGATTAAAATATTCCACTTACATCAATTCAGAAATGCCTTAATTTCTAATTAATTAGACACCAGTAGCACATTGCAATCAAAAAGGACTTCTGAAAGAAAGAGAATCACCCCAAACTGGTCAGCTCCAGACAAGAGTGGAAATTCTCAGTGCTGGCTATTCCTCTGGACAGGCTCCCTCGTGCTGTATTAATTGATGTGGTTCAACCCATGATATTTTGACTTTTAGGAAAATTCTAAAAAATGTTTAAAGTTCAATGTGAGGCCAACATTACTATTAAGAGTTTCTGAAATGGCCACTATCTATTTAAAAGATTTAAAGAGCAATTCCAACTTTGGGCCCATGGTATCACTGAGGGAAAAGACATGAATACTTCTTCCATGACCTAATACCTTTCGTGAGGTTAGCAAGATGGCCCTTAAAATTCCCTCATGAAAATTATCCTTAAATACATATTTACTTATTTCTACACATACAGAACTTGTATGTAAAGTAGAAAAAGTTCCCACTAGGAAGATAATTAGAGGTTGTTAATGTTCTTTTTATCACTTAGCAGCCAAGACACATGTTTATTTCTGCTCCCCAGAAGCAATGTTAGCTACTAGCTTTAATCCAGGAAAACATGTATCTTCAGGAAGGTTTATATGAGATATTCATTCAGTCTTTTTCTCAACCTTCTTCATCTTTTCATAGTAGGCAACAAATTGAGCGTCTGTTCCAAAAATTCTATCCCACCAGGTAAATGTTGAAGCATAGTTTCCGACGAAGTTCATGTGGTGGAAATCGTGATGCCGAGAACCGGCGTAGAAAGGGATGAGATTTAAAGGGTTGAGAGGAATATCGTACCCACTGAAAGAAAAATGGTAAAGCTTAAGAAGGAAATAAATACACCTCTAATAATCAACACTTTAGTGACAGTCG
The DNA here is from genome assembly GCF_041296235.1 of Equus asinus. Classification (NCBI taxonomy): domain Eukaryota; kingdom Metazoa; phylum Chordata; class Mammalia; order Perissodactyla; family Equidae; genus Equus; species Equus asinus. The sequence goes on along the minus strand of NC_091792.1, from coordinate 51,118,711 downwards.
CATGCTCATTAACTAATCCAAATAACATTTCACCTCACTTAAGTCATTTTATTTCTGACATGTTTACAAAAACCAAAAACTCACAGAAAATAGTGCATATTATAGAAATCACTGTAAGAAATTTTTAAAAACTTAAAAGATCTACAGAAATTAGTATTATACACCAGGGGATGAAAGAGAAGGCTTACAGTAATGAATCTTTAGATCCAGATTTTTGAGAATTATTTTTCTTTTCTGTTCTAGAGGAGCTTTCTCACCATAGTTAGTAATGTCCATAATACCACATATGTCTTTTAGGAAAAGTTATATGAAATTAGTGTCAAGCATTAAGAAGGTTAAACCTGTGAATCACTGGGTAGCAACTTCTCCTAGAGTTTCCTCCTTTATTTCTAATTACAAACAAAATCTGATATCCACAATTACACCAGTCAGAATCACCCCAATGCTGCTCTCTCGTTAGGAGACTGGGAGGCATGGAGGGAGAAAAGAACAATGGAAGGACAGAAAGAATGAAGGAGACATCATTTACAACTTATCTGCAGAAGGATATTCTCTGCCGAAGACTAGAAGCATTAATTTTGCTACTTAAGTGGTTTAAAACAGGTCTTAGGATTTGATGTTCTGCTTTTACAGGTATACTAGTAAGTCCCAAGGCAAAATGCAATGAATATATAATAATTTTAAAATAATGGAAAATTAGGAATATTAGGCATTTAAAAGGCATTAAACAGAAATAATTTACCACAAAATGCTTTCCAATCCACAGAAAGGAAGCACGTGAGATATGCACTATCACAAGCAGTGGTTGCATCAGTGCAGGGCAGGAGAGAATCAAAACATCCTTACTCAGTGAAGGCTGAATGTTTCAATATTCTTTTCAAGAGCTGGGGTTAGGTTCATTACAGAAGGATAAAGTAATTGCTGGTCCTGACTTACAGTATCAAACAGATTTTTAAGGAAACCACAAAAATATTTTCATTTGAACAATGCTTCAGGAAGACCCATGCAAGGAATGAAACCCGAAAGCCATAAAGAAAACGACTGATAGATTTCACAACATGAAAATTAAAAACTTCAGTATTATAAAAGAACTACCAAAAGTTAAAATTCAAATGACAGAGAGAAAACGTTTACGCATACGCAACAAATAAAGCTTACAGGAGACCAATAGGTTACAAAACATATAACCTAACAGAAAAATAGGCACAGGATATAAAAAGGTAATTCAAAGAAGAAAAAAATACTATTGGGCAATAAGCACACAAACAGATGCTCAGCCTCATGAATCCCTGGAGAAATGCAGATCACAACGCTGCAAGCCCTTTGCCCTCTTCCCGACAAAGATTACAAAGACTGTGGTACCCAGGTTGGAAAGGGTTTGGGGAGGGGGAAAGTGTTCTAATATATTCCTGCTGGAAATGTCAAGAGGGATCCTTCTGAAGGGCGGTTTTGCAGTAGCTATCAAAATCTTACTTCATTTGCCCAAATAATATATGCATATGTTCTCACTATAAACACGACAATAGCCATAGACAGGGATGTAAAAAAAAAATTCCATTATTTGAACTTTTATCCAATGATCACGTTCTCTTGTTTTCTTAAAAATAACAACATTAAAAAGGTTAACTTCTCCTATTAATCTACTTAGAAAAAAAGATAGTCTATGATAATGATTATCAAATCATTGGGCAAAATGGGTGAGGGGTGGTCAAAAGGGACAAACTTCCAGATATCAGAAAAATAAGTGAAGTGAAGCCTAGTGATTACAGCTAACAATACTGTATTATATTTGAAAGTTGCTAAGAGAGTAGATCTTAAAAGTTCACATCACAAGAAAAAAATTTTTTGTAATTATATGTAGTGACGGGTGTTAACTTACTGTGGTAATCATTTTGCAATATACACATATATCAAATCATTATGTTCTACATCTAAAACTATTTTATATCGATTATATCTCAATTAAAATACAAAATAAACAAAAAAAGAAAGATAATTTATAACCATGAAATAAAGATATTTTATGATACCTTACACCTGAATAGAAACCATAACTCACCTATGGACATCAATAGTTTCTATCAACCGCACAGTCACCCAGGCCCAAAGAAGAATTACATGATCACATAAAAGCAAGATTCCAATGAAAAATCCAGTTCCAAGAATTAGGGTTTCCAGAGGATGTGCATATTCAGCTTCCATTCCAAACGGAGCCTAAAATAAATAGATAAGAACTGCTTAATATATTCTGATGGTTAATTTTATGTGTCCGCTTGGCTAGCTTCTGGTGCCCAATTGCTTGGTCAAACAGCAGTCTACGTGTTGCTGTGAAGGTAGTTTTTACGTGTGATTACCATTTTAAATCAGCAGACTCTGAGTACAGATTGCCCTCCATAATGCAGGTGGGCTTCACCCAATCAGCGGAAGGCCTTAAAGCAAACACTGACGCCTCCCAAGCAAGAAGGGATTCTCAAGATTGCAACATAGAGACCTGCACGCCTGAGTTTCAAGCCTTCTGCCCTGTGAAATTCAGACCAAGACTATAACAGCAACTCTCACCTGAATTTCCAGCCTGTGGTCTGCCCTACAGATTTTGGGCTTGCCAGCCCCCACAATCACAGGAGCCAATTCCTTAAAACAAATCTGTATGTGTCTCTCTTATTCTTTCTGTTTCTCTAGAGAACTCTGGCTAATACAAATATTCTAATTTATTTATGCATATAGTTTTATAAAATTATATTGTTTCTCTATGTAATGATAGTATATCTCTAACTAGCTACATAAATATAAACAGTTAATTCTCAATAAAAGTATCTTTTTCCTACCAAACGTTCAGGTTCTAGGACGTCCTCAATAAAATCTTGATAACTGTCTTTGATGGTTTAAGACAAAGGCATTAAAGAACTGACTTGAACTCTAATTTCGGTTGATGCATCTGAACTTGTTCTGCCGAGAAAGGGACGCTTGGTTGAGCATACCACACCATCAGGATCAACGGGGACACACTGACATCACCAGTCTGACTAAGCTCATCAAAGGAGCTCAGATACAAACCACTGTTTTTGTGGCAGTCAGCAATGTGGGAGAAATGTGTTAAAACTAAGTCAGGAACTGTTTTAGAAGTCTATAGATTAAAGCTCATTGTTTTGGGGTCCCATTTAAATGACTCCAATATCACTATAGCCTCGATCGAACTGCCAGGTATCCAACTGTGTCAGGAGAGAGGTCAGGCCACAAAGATGAGAGTCAGAACTACTTCAGGGAACATTTTTCTTTCAGATCTCAACCTACCGTGAACTTAAGATACTGAAGAAAACTTAGAACTGGCTTTGGGGTTATGCGTGTGTGTGTTGTTTTAACAATCTTGACAAAGGAAAAAGAAAGAAACATCACTGACAAATTTAAAGAATTTGTCTCCTGGAGATAAAAATAACATTTTGCCTCTAATAGAAAAAAACGTATTAAATATAATTCTAACATACCTGAAATTCGTGATGAACTTTATGAATATATTTATATATTCTTTTGTGGTGTAAGAGCCTATGCAGGAAATAGTGCCAGGTGTCCTCAATCACCGCACAGCCAAAGCATCTTGCCAAAAGCATATACCTTTAAGATGAAAACACTGTAATAGGTATAAACTAACTTTTACTTAAACATCTAAACTTTTACTTGGGATCACTATTTGAGACATTACATAAAACCAAATATCCACTTACTAGCTTGACCTAAATGGATATATTAATCAACATATTCTCAAAACTGCTAGATACAGTGGCTATACAATACCACCTTAAAAATGGTTAAAGAGATTGACCACTATACCAATTCTAATTCATTTTTTATGAAATTCACAGGTATAAAATCAGAGCTAAGAAACAAGAACCAAGAGTTCTGGGAAGAGAGTAATATAGATGAAAGACTTGAACTAAGATTAACAATGGTAAAATCATCACTTTCTTCCACCAAAGAGAAGGACCTAAGAGCAATGGGCAAAAATATTTTATATACAACCGCACACATACATAGAAATGCTTTTATATGTTGAATATCCACTACATAGAAAAGATACATATCTCTATATTGGTATATTCAGGTTATATCAGGAACAGATATTTTAATACAAATATTATTTGAATACAAATGTGCTCAGATAATATATATTTGTATGTATATGGACACAATATTTATAAACCTCAAACTATTCTCTCATTTTTTTCATTCACTCTAGACTCAAAATGTAACATTTTTTCTTAGAATGAGCATGTGCATCTATATACAATTACATAAAGGATGCTATGGAAAACTTCTGATGCAAGAAACTCACCTTGCAATAAAATATTACATTAAAATACAGAAAGATATAAAAACGGAAACATTTTAAGTTTCTGCTATGGCTTACTTTTCTACATTTTATTTACTTCTAAAGTGTAGAACAAACAAACATTAACCAAATGAAGAAAGATGACATAAATATTAAGTATATTTTAATTGGGTAATGAACCAGGACTGAGTATAAAAATCCAATCTTTATCTACATACCATCTTGGCATTCTTTCCCAATCATAAGGAATATTGAAATATTCTGTAAAATAATAAGTTCCGCAAATCAAAGGAAACTGGATACAAAAGTGATTAAAGAGAAGTACTTTAAAACACTTCCACTGGTTTTCCCAAGTTTCTGGTTTATCCTGTGGAGAAAAATCACAATATTGAGGGTTAGCCTCTGATCAGTAGTTTACCCTCACAACTAGAAGTGAATTCCTAATTTTTTTCTCAAGTTTATTTGAGACCTTAATTCTATTAGAATTCTTGATGCTAATATTTAATCCCATTTCATGTGAATTCTGTATTACAGTTACGACATTACAGTAACTAAGGCCCAGGAATCGCATCCTCCCTTTCTAAATTCTTGACAATGACCATCACTACTTTAAATAGCTGGAGAAATTGTTAAAACACAAATCCGGGAGCACACACTACAGAATGAGCAACTCTGCCGTCTTTGCTGCCCACAGATCATTCACTTCTTCCACCTGGAATTCCAGGGGAGAAGAAATGTGTTATGCTGAGATGACAGTTGGGTTCGCCCAGCTGTGGCAGCAGTAGTACACACAGCGCTGGAGGCCTTTCGACACAGGCAGGACGTTTCCTGCCATTCAGCAGTACTCACGCCCAGAAATAAGTGCATTCGTGTTTGTACACAATGACAGAATTATAGACTCTCTGAGCGAGAACTTCAGAGATGTGTCCACTGGTTCCCAAAGAATGGAGCGCTATTGCCCACAGGTGATGAAGCTCACAGATTAAAGCCAAAATGAGAAAGGTGAAATCCACATAGCAAGCCGTTCATAAAACCTCATCAGGATATCAACTTGCTTAGCAAGCCATATACAAAAGAACTAAATTTATTCAATTTAAAGGCTGCACTTAGATAAGAAAAAGTACTTTTGGTTTTACAAAAAGATGGTGATAATAAATAGTAGTTATTGCTTTGTTTTAAACGTGCTTACTTAAAAATTCAGAAATCTGCCAACGAAATTCTTTTAACTGAACCATAATATCCCAAGTACGGGAACGACTGCGCATCAGCAGAAGCCCAAGGTCAACTACCTTGCCCAGGATCACACAGGCAATTATTAGGTCGTGGACTATCTAAAGCCTAGGTTCTCTGATCCAGGTCTATTCTTGAAATTCTGTAAGAGCTATCCTCCCTGACAGAAAAAGGGAAAGCAATGAACTGAGAATCAGTCGAGAGCTGGGCCCTAATCCCTGGGCCTCCACTCACCGGTTAACTAGCTCTCTGGTGCTCACAACTCAGTTTACTCCACAATAAAATGAGGCGATTAGACAAGGCAATTTATATTTGTTTCTTTTTTTTTTTTTTTGAGGAAGATTAGCCCTGAGCTAACATCTGCTGTCAATCCTCTTTTTGCTGAAAGACTGGCCCTGAGCTAACATCCGTGCCCATCTTCCGCTACTTTATATGTGGGACGCCTACCACAGCATGGCTTGCCAAGCGGTGCCATGTCCGCACCCAGGAACCGAACCGGCAAACCCCGCGCCGCTGAAACAGAACGTGCGAACTTAACCACTGCGCCATGGGGCCCAGCCCCATATGTCTGTCTTTCTATTTTTACTCTGAGCGTTAGCTGACCTCATTCCTCCAAACTTCCAGTCCACGAGTGGAGACAAAACAAATTGAGGATTCTGGCTTGGGCTGGCAGTGGCATTGTTTCCCATAGAAACTGTGTTTAACAGACTTTTAAATTTCCTAGCTAGAATCTGACACCCATGTAGCTGCAGAAACTAACACAATGTTCATCAACTATAACTAATAAAATCATATGCTATACTGTTTCAAGTGTACATAAAGTGGTTTAAAAGATAGTTAATTAAAAACTCATACGCAGTGGAATATCAGAGCTCATCATATTTTACTTTATTCACAACTGCATCCTAAGTTGAAGGAATACCATTATTAGGGCCACAGACTTAAGAAAGAATGTGTTTAGTACATGTGTCCTTGAGGAAAATTCCTAGAGAATTACTAAGATGTATGACTTTTAAAAACAGATCCTGCAAGGTCTACTTTATCACTTCATTCCTGTACATTTCCCCCTCACTGCCGAGCATGCGCACTAACTGTGACGGAGTGCATTCTGTTTGAAAGCAGAAAGCCTTCAGCGCTGTCTCATCACCCAGCAACTTCTTCCTGGGCCCCCAATGTTTCAGGGTATCTGCCTTCAAAATGCATAAACCTGTATCTAACTTGCACTGATTTTTTTTCCTTCTTTTTAAACTCTGTTATGTTGTTACAACTTGTACTGATTTACCATCACAATTTATTTTAGTATCAAAAAAGCTCAAAGCAGGAACTTAAATGGCTGTGAAACTCAAAGGAAGGCATGCTGAGTAGACTTGAAGCCACACCACCCAGCTTTTCAATCTCTGTTTATAAAAATAATTAGTTGTAACCAACTAGATGATTGCCTGTCCTTTCTTTTGCCACAATTTATTTTAAAGTCACTCATAAAACCTTGACTGAAAAAGGTCGTCCTCTCTATGGAAAGGTTACCACCTCTGACCAACGAGCCCGCTGCAGAGGGCAGAAGGACACAGACACGTCGGCCTAGCCAGCCACACAACAAATCAGCCTTATAGACAAATCAATGGGGGACACCTGGCAGCCAGAATCTCCCCAAACATGCAAGAGAACTTAGACATCGAAACTGAATTCTGCCTTTCAAGGCAGGCCCTCTTATAAAAAAGCATTTTGGAACTTCTGCGTCCTTAATTTAGGGTAACAGGATCCTCTCTGTTGGGCCACATCCCTTGTTATTCCCTGCCCCGTTTCCCTTAGTTCTTCCCCCCTGCTTTGGCTTGGAGTCCGGTCACCTGACCCCCTGCATGATTCCCACAAGGGATCAGTGTCAAGACTTGCTTCAAGTGAGACTCACTGGGAGAGGCAATGAAGCTCATAAATGATGAAAGAGCATGTGTACTGACTGCCAATGGAAGGACACTCAGTGAGCGCAAATTACTCTCCACAGATGAACGCTCTCAACATGCCTACTTTCTACCAAGACTGTGTGCCCCTGAGTTTTAGCTTGGCATGACTTTTTAAAAAGTAAACAGTAAGCATTAGAAACTACCACGGGTTTACCAAGTGCTGATAAATCATCTCTCTCTAATAAGCTAGTCCAGATTCTTTCCTGGGAATTGTGTCAAGCTCATCAGTCTACACATTAGTAGAGTTCACTATTCTCCCTGTTTCACACGGAGAAGAGGCATCTGCAAATCTCAACACCTTGTCATGCATGGTGGGCTCTCAACAAACATTTAGCGCACTGAAGCAAACACCTAGAAACTAGGAGCATCATCGCCTCTTTATTTGGGACGACAGGAATGCTGCTCAACTACCACCTTCTATTTAGGGAAAAAATAAAACTTTAACAGCCCTGAGCAAGATCTTAGAATATTAACATATAATTAGGGGCTGAGACATCAGGGGTTGGAGTCAATTGCAAAATAATACCCACAAATCCCAACTTTGCATTCCAGCTAGTTTAAAAACGAAAATCTATAAACTCAAATTAGATAAACTTTACATCTACTTAAAGCATAATTTAACAAATTATCCTTGAAATATCATCAATAATGATCTAGGGCTGTGCTGTCCAATATGGTAGCAACTGGCAACAAGTAGCTATTGAACACTTTAAACGTGCCTAGTCTAAACCGAGACGGGCTAAAATTAGTGTCAAATAGACACTGGATTTCAAAGATTTATTATGAGAATAAGATAAAATATCTCACTAAGTACTTTTTAATTCTCATTACTTGTTGAAATGATAATAGTTTAGATTTATTGTGTTAAATAAAATATATTATTAAAATTAATGTCTCTATTTCTTTTTACTTTTAATGTATTCTACTAGAAAATTTAAAATTATACATGTGGCTTCATTCTATGTCTGTTGGACAGCCCTGCTCTAGACTCTCTCAAAGCAAAGTTACATGTACTTTTAAAATCTTTAACAACACTAATGATAACATGCCATGGCAAGTCCATCATACTCACCTTTTGAATTTTGTACTTTTTCATGTAAGGTATAAACTGAAACAAAAGTCCAGGCAAACAGAACAAGAAATAAAGGGCCTCATGAACTATCAGAGATCCCCATGTTGCAATCTGGAACTTTGTGTAATTATTCAACATAGAGTTCCAAGCATTTTTAAATGGTTCTTGCAGAGGATTCTCAGGTAAAAGCGAGTCTACATACTCGACAGCCAAGGATGCTGAACTAAAGATGCTGGCACTTTCATTTGCTGCCATTTTTCAAATCTCTGCAGACGACCTTATAATTCTGTAAACATAAATAAATAAATACATGCATAAATAAGCAATAAAGCAAGCTAAACAATAAAATTCCAAGAAAGCAACTTTAAAAATGCATCTTTTGATAATTTAAAAAATATTAATTTCTAAAGAAGCACCCATTTCTCAGGTTCTAACCATATAGTTTAAAAAAAACAGTCTACTGGATGTCATGACCACCTCCACTTGTAGATATTGATTTAAAAGCCACATGTTAACTTCGAGGAGCAGGATCTAAAAGAACAACAGTGAATAAAGAATTTCAAGCCATCTTTAAAGAGACTTTTCGGTGTGGTCTCCAGGGAAAAACTTGTGATTTTAATGAGCAATATTGGAGTTTAAAAGTGTCACTTAAAACCCAAAGAATCTATAAAGAAAAAGCCCATCAAATAGGACTACATAAAAATTAAATACTTCTGATTGCGGAACAAAAAAACAATTATAAAGGCAAAGATCAAATGAAAAACTGGAAAATATTTCCAACACCTATAATATAACAAAGGGGACTGAAGTGTGTTTTAGAAAAAAGACTAGAAAGCCAATAAAAAAATGACCAAGGCCATGCACAAGTGGTTCACAGAAAAATTAATGTGAATACTAACTAAACAAACATGACTCAAATAAGGAAATGCACCCTAAAGAGAAAATCTTTTAAGTTTCATAGTGCCCGGTACCCAGGAATGATAAGGGGAACAATCTGCGGCAACAGGCATCACTGTACATTGTCGATGGGGAAATTAATATACCTTTGAGGAAAAAGTCAGTATCTATCACAATTCAAAATGAATACACCCTTTGACTCAGCAATTTTCTCACTCAAGTGTACAAAGACAGGCACACTAGGACAGAAGGATGCATTGCTGATAATCGCAAAAACAGAGAGGAAAAAGAAAAACAAAACATAAATAAGTCCATCAACAAGAAGTGAGTTAAATCAATTCTGTTAACTCCTTCCAGAGACAATTCTATAGCCACTTAAAGATCGAGGAAGATGTACACCCTACGTAGAAAGATGGCTAAGCTACAGTGTTAAGTGAAACAGCAAGTTGCAGAATAATATGGATAAGAGCCACACCTACATTTTTGTGAAAAGGTTATGCATTTTTTTTTCTTTAAAGATTGGCACCTGAGCTAACAACTGTCGCCAATCTGTTTTTTTTCTTTTCTGCTTTTTCTCCCCAAATCCCCCCAGTACATAGTTGCACATTCTAGTTGTGGGTTCTTCTAGCTGTGGCATGTGGGACGCCTGATGAATGGCGCCATGTCCGCGCCCAGGACCCGAGATCCTGGGCGGTGGAAGCGGAGTGCTCAAACTTAACCACTTGGCCACGGGGCCGGCCCCAAGGTTACGCCTTTTATCTATGCACTTTCATGCATATGCACATACAGAGACACACAAAGAAAATGTACAGGAGACCCAGGGAACGATCTAGAGCAGTGCCCTTCAGGAAAAGTGACCAAGAGGAAGTAGGGAGTGTGTGCGTCCTCATGTGCACACACAGCCGGGGGTGCTACGGAGGAGAAGAGGAAAACTTTACTTTCCATTTAGTACCTTCTTACAATTTTAATTTTTTTCACGACCATGTTTTGCTTCTGTAATAAATAAGCTTAATAGGCCACCAAATCAAAAAATAGAGAAACTTATGAAGATTGTTACTTGCCTAAAAATGTTCAGTGCTGTTTCTAATTTATGAACGATGATGGACCACTCTAAAAACAAATACTTTAAGCCTCAGAAGTGCTCTCAATAGTGCTTAAAATGCTCCACTCTGCTCCTCCACTCCCAAATTGACCTTATCCCATTCCTCTTAGAGGATGTCAGGAAGCTTAGCCAACTTCCACAAGTCTCTGAATTCATTTTGCATCCTTACTCTTTTGTCCTCATTCTCAAATGACTTACACCATGGAGACTATAGTGTGACATCCTGGGCCCTCCCAACCTCAAAATTTCCCTTTGTTTATTCGCCCTCTCCTTTGAGACTGACCAGTCTTGTGTTCTTACCTACCTCATCAAGAACTTGTCCGTCACTTAACCCTTTCTCATCTTTTGAATTTCCCTCTTCACTGAGGCCATTCCCTCAAGTTTAAAAACATACTCAAGTCCTCCTTTCTTGAGAAAAGCTTTCCCAACCTTTATCGCCTCTCCCCCAAGCCACTGTCCCATTTCTTGCTTTGCGCTAACCAACGTCTTTCTCAAAGGAGGTCAACATAAAGCCTCCCACTGCTTGATTCTGACTCACACAACACACTCAACTACTTGTAATCTAGTTTCACACTCACATCAAGATGCCCTCAATGATATTCTAAATTGGAAAATAAAAGTTGTTGCAATCCTCATGAGCTTCATTGCCAAATTCAACAATGTTTAACCAGTACCACTTACTAGCTGTGTGACCTTGAGCAAGTCACATCACCTCTCTGATCATCTGCAAAACTGTAAAAAAACAACAACAGTAACTAGATAGTGAGAATCTTTTCACAATGTATACGTGCATCAAATCATCACAATGTACACTTTAAATATCCTACAATTTTGTCAATTATACCTCACTAAAGCTGAAAAAAAAGAATAACAATAGTTCTAATGAGTCCAAGAAATAATCTTGTGAAGTCCTTACCATAGGATCTGACAAATAGCAGCCACAAGAAGCTAACAATTACTGAGCACTTTCCATATGCCAGGAACTGAGTTCTAAGAGGGCTACAGGCTCTCTCTATTAGACTTTAATCCTTACCACACCCTCGGGAGGTAGGGACTTTTATTATCCCCATTTTATAAATTAAAATAAAAAAAAAATTTATAATTTAAAAATAAGGTTAAGCAACTTTCCCAAATTATAAAAACGCTATGTGGGGGAGCCTGTGCTCTCATCCATTATGTTATGCTATCTAATTAATAAAGCACACAATAAATATTACAGCGAGAGGGGAATAATTCGTCCAGTTTACCCATGCCTCCTGATAGAGTGATCCATACAGGCTGTCTGTGTTCACGTTTCCCATTTACTCTCCAGCAGCTAGCCTGCTTTCTAGTCTCATCACCACACTGAATTTACTTGCTAAAATCACTAAGGGTCTCTCCTAACTGCCAAATCCAATGAGCCTTCTTTGGAGTTTATTTTATTTGACAATCAGGAAGATCTGATACTTCTCAAAATACTCTTCTTCCTTGGTTCTTGGGATTCACATGTTACACTCGGATTTAATTTGTGCAGTGATGTGCAGCACTGTGCCAGCTGCTGCTCTCACCTCCGACTTCACAAAATGTAAAATCTAGGGAGGAACACGAAGAAGGCACTGGACTATCAGAAAGGTATGTGAGCAGAAACATCAAGACCTGGATTTACAGAACGCCATGAGCACAGAGGTCCAGGAAAGAGTTCCTACAGAAAGATGTCATCTAAACTGAGATGCGGAGCACAAGGGGGAGGAGACCAAATTAAGAGAGTAAAGCAGGGTGGGGCAGGGGAATACAGAGGTGGTTTGGGCGGAAGGAACATCAGATCCAAAGATTCAAGCAGGAGATGAGAAAGACTCGAGAATTGAGGCTGGGAAGTTTCCCATGATGTTTTCCTTACTCCTTTCTGGCTAGTCTAGATTACCTTGGGTGATCTTAACTACTTCCTGTTTTTAAAATCTGCTGATATTATCCACAAGCTCTATTTCTAGCCCTCTCCCCTAAACTCCAGATTCTGATGATCCCTAAGTGTACTCGCCATCTCGGATCAGACAGCTCAGAGGCACGTCCAGTCCAACACCTCCCAAGATTCAGCAACTGCTCCCTGCACCCAAAGACTTTCCCTCCGTTAATCCCTAGCTTGGGGAACTGCACCATCACCTACTTCGACATCTCAGACAGAAGGTTCTAAGTCCCTCCCATCGCTACTGCCTGGGTGAAGTCTTCCAACTCTACTCAATTTAGAGACACCTGGATTAATTAACGTTCAGAAGTTTACTCTCCACACATAAGGGAGGAGAATGGATACATTGCCACCAACCGAACAAAAGCACAAAACAGGAATTAAAAAGCAGAGAGGAGGGGAAATAAAGAGCGATTTTTTTTCTCCTTTTCTCATCCTTAGGCAACTTGATTGACGGGAAGCCTGCTCTAGATAGAGCAGAAAGACGACATCCTCAGAAAAAAGAAATGCAGTTATTTTTGGATTTTCTGAGAAATCTTGAAGTTCAGCTGTCTGAGTACTGTCAGCCAGTGTGGGCCCTTGGGCCCCTTACCTTAGTTAAGCCCGGATCGCACTGGGTCCCTCATTTGCTGGAGATGCCAGGTCTCCAAGCGTGCCCTTCTTAAACCCTATCTCTATGACACAAGGCCAGAATCTATTTAAAAAGCAGAGTTAACTCTCCTCTTAAAAGCCCCGAAGTTCAGGGGCGTGCCTCCCCTACGGATAAAGACCAAGGCCTTCAGTGATGCACAAAAGGCCCTGCCAGGCCTCTCCCTTCTTCCTCTCTCACATTCTCGCCATCCTACACTTCATATTCTTACAAAATCTGACCTCTCATTCCTCCTGCGGCTTCATTTCTCTCTGCCCACAGAAACAGCATTCCACAGCCAGCAATGTCCTATCCAACTCCTATTCATCCTTCAGTAACCTCCTCTAAGACGCCCTTCCCAACCTCACTACGTAGTCTCACCGCACATACACAACAGATCTTATGCCCCAGTTGTGCTTCTGTTTTTGTAAAACTTGCAGCACTCTATCACACTTTGCTGTAACTGTCTTCTAACACGTCTTGTCTCCCGATGACAGTAAACTCTTAAAGGTAAGAAACATGCCTCAGCCCAGTTCCATCACTTAAGGATTGCACACGCTTTTCACCCGTTTCTCCCTCCACCCCCGCCCTCACATCGGGTACCGGGGCCCTCGTCCGGCTCTGAGCGCTCATCCACGCCCGACTCCACTCCCCTCAACCTTGCGGGGCATTGGTCCCGAGCCCTCCGCCGCCGCTTCCTCGTCCGCGAGGCTCCCTTCCGGCCCCCTCACCTGGACGATGGCGCCGGGACTGCGGGCAAAGCCTCGGAACCTGCCTCTCCCAGGTCGTGGGTGGGGCCCAGGGAGCGAGGCTGCCTCCTCCTGCCGTTATTGGCTTGAGAGGGCTCCCCGCCCCGCCTCCTCGGCGCTGTGATTGGCCCTTGCGGTTGCCGGCATCGTGTGACCCGTGCGTACGAATCCCAGGCCGTGCCAACCATTGGCTCCGCGGATGGAGTGAGGATAGTGAGACCGCGGCTTCCAGCCAGTGGCCAGCGCCGCCGCGCTCCCGGAGGCGGGGAAGCGCGAGGGCGCGTGACGGCGTGTCGGCGTGACGGAGCTGCACGGCCGGCCGCTACGTGCAGGAGCGACGAGTTGCCTTGGCAACTGGTGTGCCTGTGGACTTCAGCCTGCGCCGTCCAACGAGAGGGTACCAGGACACCGTCACCGCGACCTGGTTTAAGACGTGAAGTGTGTAGCAGCCATATTGCCAAAACCCGGGAAGAGACTAGTATAAATGAGTTTAAAACTCTGTTTAGACTGTTTTGTGTTTACAGATAGCCCCGCCTTCCTCTGGTCTACCCTGTATTTAGATCTTTCCTCCTTGTTTCCCCAGCCCAAGTATCCTTTAATAAACCTCTACATATGGAAGATGGAGCATTTCATACGCAGTGTAGCCCCTGCGACAATCCAGAGTTAGTTACCATTATCCCCATTTTGCAGATGCAAAAACTCAAGGCTCAGAAAGGTTTAGAAAATCACTTGACATAATGGATGGCAGATGGCTACTCCCCAGGGGTGTTAAGGCCTTGGCTGAGAGAAGGCTCCGGTGTTGGAATCCTGGGCGACACAGTGAGCGCCAGGGCACGGGGACAGAGGGTTGACACGCTTGTCACTTTGTAACCCTTGTAACAGCTCTAGCCTTAGCCATGCCTCGACACTGAAATGCTGTGTGCCAGGGTGTCAAAGTATGTACAGATGGTGTAATAACATACGAATGTAAGCTTTCACTTAAGTGCCTTGTAAAAATTTGCACAAGGGCACCATTTGGGTTGGCTAAAGTCACTTTCTATACAAGTTTGAGAACAGGATGCTCTTGTTTCTCTCGTGGGTGTGCTCAAACTGGCTCCTCTGCAGGAAATACTCAGCCTTCTTCTTTCCTACCCATCAGTTCAGATGCCTCTGCTTGAGAACGACCCCTGTGAGGTCCAGTGACCGCTACTCACTCTCCTAGCTGTTCCATGTGTCTGACACCCACATTTTTTGTAAAGTATCATAACAGGTCACATCAAATGAGCAGAAATGGGATCTGTCCCTTTGGTGGTCAGAATCAGAGCCCTGTTTTTAGGAGGCCTCTGCAGGAAGGTGAGTGGTGTCCTGAAGAGGATGCTGTGGAGCACCGTCGGGGTCCTCTTCTTCAGGACTTACCCAGGTGTTCAGCTGCTGAGTGTTGGCGGAGAGAACCACCTCTCCTCAGGGCACACCCCCGTTTCCGTGGTGCAACCTGAATCCGGTGACTGGTTGATGCAGGAGTGTAAAGGACCAGCCCCTTGCTCCAACTTAGGACTTCTTTGCTTGGCCAGCCCAGCTCCAGAGCTCCCCCTCCAACTGGCTGAGGTTGTGGGTGTGACTGCACTGCAGCCCACTTTTCCCTCTGCCCAAACCCACTGCCCTCTGTCAAGTAGTGTTAAGAGCATGCACTATGGGGTCAGACTTACCAGGCTTTGTCACTTATTAGCAGTGCGCTCTTGGATAAGTTACTTCTCAAAGTCTTATGCGGTACCTCTGTAAAACTGGTATTGTAATAATACCTGTATCTCAAAGAGTTTCTTATGATGATTAAATGAGGGTATCAAATGAGGAGATCATGTATGTAGGGCCCTTTGCACAACATCTAGAACACAGAAGTGCTCAGTAAATGTTATTATTTCTGACTTAGAAGCCTACTACAATAGATATATTTTCTAAATCACAGCAGCTATATGTATGTGGAGGGGTCAAATTATTATTTTAAGTCTTGGAGATTGAGAGCTGAAAGGAAACAGATATGGCAGCTCCTCACTTGTTTCCTACAGTGAAGAAATAGGAGGTTCAGAGAACGGCAACAAGAGCAGTAATTTACTGAGGGCCCTGTTTTTTGAAGCACATTAACATACATTATTTCTTTCAAACACCACAACAAACAAAAGTAAGTGACATAGGCACTACTGTTGCAATTTCAGAGAAGAAAAAATAAGGGTCAGAGGTTAAGGACTGTGTTTAAAGTCAGAGCTAGCAACCGAGAAAGGGGAATGCAAACTCAGGGCTGTCTGATTCCGATGCCTATGGGCTTTCCAGTGTACATTACACTGCTTTTTTTGTTCGAGTGGTGAAGCCAGGGTTAGAACCCCAGAATCTTTGATTCAAAATGTGGTTCCACTCTCCCATGTAGACTCCTCTCCAAAATGAGACACTGGCAGCCATCCAAGTGAGTCCAAAGCGATTTGCTCAAGACCAAACTGACACAAGAGTCAGGCTTATTTAGCACATTGCTATGTAATGTTATGCTGCCCTTGTACCTAATAAAATAGTAGGTCTCGTAACTCATCAGCAGCTGAAATCATAAATACCTGGGTCCTCATGCAATCTATAAGGCATGATAATAAATACCAAGAATCATATGCCAGAGTCCACAAGGAACGGGAAGGGAACTGAAAAGTCTTCTGGCAGTACACAGACCAGCTACCTTAACGCTAGTTGTCACTGCTTTCAGCCAAGCAGGCAGCAGACTTGCCTCACAATGCAGTCACGTGGATCTAGCCTTGAACTCTGCTCAAACCTGGTGCTTTTTCCTTAGCAGGATTTCTAAGACACCTCTCTGTCTTAACTTCTGACCTTTTTTGTACAGTAATAGAACAAGCTGGGAATGCTTTTATATGCCTTAAAAAGAGAATAAAACCCAGGATGTTTCAAACTGGAAAGATAAAGGCTGGCATGGGGAGGGGGGTTTATTCAAAGCCTCTGAAATCAGAGTTATGAATCCAGCTACTGACAAACCTTGGCAAACTATTTTATCATACAGCTATTAAGGCTTCAAAGAAAAAGTAAAGACAAAGAGGTATTTGACATGCTAAGTAGTTAAGATTTTGTTACCCTAATGGATTTTAAGAAAAGCTTAAAAAATCTTTAGATAAATTATTAACTGGTAGATTCACGGAGAGTTTCATGGAACATTAGTGTTTGAAAGTGATCAGGAAAGATAATGACACACATTTTTCTTGGTGTCACTGTCAGAAACAGCTGGCAGTGCTCCAAGTTCATTAGACCTTCAACATGATTGTTGACAATGGATGTGTCTGGAGCCCACTAATGCAGAAATTCATCTTTTCATAAGGTGAGCATAGGCTTTTTTTCTGATTAAATTCTTTATATTTCCACTTATAATAGAAAGTTCAACTAAGTATTAAAGATGGTTCTCTGTTTAAATGTGAATACTATTAACTAAATAGAAATTTTATCATAGGTATATTCTTTCCTCTTGATTATTGACTGTTCTGGCAACAGTTCATACTAACCTTTTAAATTCTTCTCCTGAGGAATAGCAACCATAACCTGCCACCTCCTGCGCTTCCCTCTTTCCTGTCTAGCACCTCAGCTGTCCACCCCAGCCCTCCATTTCCATTTCCTCAACTCATTTTATTTGGTATCAAAAGCACAATTTATTTCTCAGTTGCTTTAGAGTAGATATTTTTTCTTTGACTTTCTTTTTTGTTTTATCTTGATCTTGTGTCCTGCCCATATTAGGGACAGAGGAATATAAAAACGTTAAATTTCTGGGCGGGCCCAGTGGCACAGCGGTTAAGCTCGCACGTTCCAATTCGGCAGCCCGGGGTTTCTCGGTTCGGATCCCAGGTGAGGACATGGCACCGCTTGGCAATATATTAGCCATGCTGTGGTAGGCATCCCACATATAAAGTAGAGGAAGATGGGCACGGATGTCAGCTCAGGGCCGGTCTTCCTCAGCAAAAAGAGGAGGATTGGCAGCAGATGTTAGCTCAGGGCTAATCTTTCTCAAAAAAAAGTTAAATTTCACCACTTCTTGGCAGATTTCCTTGACGGCTGAGCTAACTTCTTCTTGGAGAACAATTTCCAGTGACTTCAGTTATTGACTGAACAGACTTGCCTTATAGGTTACTTTGGCAACAAATTAAAAACATTGATTTGTGAAGTTAGAAAAAGCAAATTTTGCAAGAGAACAGAAAAACTGAATAGACAACTTTCTTAATATCAAATTAAATATATAAAAAATCAAGGACAAGGTGAAACAAATAATATACAAACTTTTATTCAAAGATAATTCAAGAAAGACATGTTTTGGTCATTTTTAAAGTAAGATTAATTGAAGATCTCAGAAAAACTGTATCTGATCAACGCACATAGCTACCCACAGAAAATTCTCTCTTCTGTTAATAGCAGCTAAATTTATACACACAGAAAAAATTCTTAAGACCATGCAAATTCAGTTGAATTCCATACATTCATTATAATTCATCAAAACCTGCATTAATATTCATGCCAAAGTGTTACTTTAAGAAAAAAATTAAAAATACACACCAAAACATGACCAAGATTAAACCAAAGGAAATAATAAATAAGCATAATTTATATTTTATTTTAAAAAGTTTGGCATCACACATATTCAAGTGTGTTACACCATGTTCATTCCTCAGAAGTGGCATTTTAAAGTGTTAAGCATTGTTAAATATCAAAAAATACAACTCTGTTTTACAATGTAGTACTGGCATAATTCAAAGTACTGTGCCAATTATAAATAGTATAATCAAGTTTCAAACATCTTTTCAAACATATTTAAAGGAAAGCATATAGACACACATTTATATGCACACAATTTATTATACTCATGTAATCAAAGATATTTTATAAAAGCAAACAGTTTTAACCCTCAACTAGTTTGAATACTTACATAGATTTTAATACCTGTTCAAAGATTTTCAGTTCATGTGTATACAGATTTTCAGAAGGAATAAAGATAAAACTGAATTTTACAAGAACACATATTACTTTATCCTCCTTCACAAAATAATCCAGTCATTCAAGGTTGATAAGAACTAGTCTTTATGAAAACAACCGTTGGCTAAAGACTACAGAGTCAGTACTGCAGTCCAGGCTTCTTATTAAAATTCAGTCAGCTGCTGCTCATTGCAGAGAAAGCCTACACAGTGCTTCTACCAAAAAATAATCTTCAGTATCTGAGGCCAAAAAGGCAGACGATCGTATCTTCTGCTGAGACGTAAAGTGCAGCTACAAGTGGAGAAGTGCTAGGTTCTCAGTCACTTCAGAAATACTTGTGGAAGCCTGTTTCTCATGTATAAACACGTCAGAAACGTCCTTCAGGCTCATAATGGTTTATCAATAACTGTGACCCCTGAGCAAAGAAATGAAGAAATAAAACAGACGTCACAGGCAGCATTCTGAAAATACTGAATTCTTTCTTACTCAAGCAGCAGGGGCTGAACCACATCATGATTTGTGACGTTTCAAAATCTCTCTCTCAAACTTTAGCACTACTATCATTTTAATGTAAATGATAGGGTAATCTCTGTTTAGTTATGGACCAAAACTACATCAGACTACATAATGCAGACTAGTCTTTTGCTCTTTGTAGTTACAATTAAGGGAAAATAATTTTTCTCAGGAAATACCAAAATCCACTTAATACTCAAAAAGACACACAGAAACTTTTGAGAGTGATGGATATATTCATTATTTGGTGAGTGTACACTTTAAATATATGCTATTTATTCTATGTCAGTTATATCTCAATGAAGCTGTTAAAAAAATTCACCTAATTTTGAGTCATGTTTTTCTGGGATCCTACTGTATATAATTCTTCTATTAGGAGTTGTTTAGGATAATACATAAACAACAGTGATGGCTAACTAGTATAAACTTCTTTTTTCTCCACTATTGGATCAATACTAGAATGTTAATGAAAATTCTAATATTTAAAACAATATAAATATCATCAGAATAATTAACATACAACATAGTTTTGAAGACTCATTATATTTATTAAAGAGTATTACCATTTCTTTTACTAAGAGAATGGACCAAAAGTGATTATTTTAGAATTCAACCAGTGCTATGCTTCAGTAAGAAGAACTGCTCCACGGCCTCACTAGAACACTATCGCATGCAGCCGTGCCAGGGGAGATGTGGTAGGGGTCCGAGTTCTTGGTATCTGAGTAATTAAAGCCTTGCCACTTGGTGAACTTCACTCCACTGCATACAAATTTTGACCATATTAAATTTTATTATACAATTCTGCATTGGAAAGATTTGGGATTCTGAATACAAATGACTATAGAATGATCAAAGAATACTAGTGCTTTATTTCAGAATGTACAATCAATATTAATTATTTTAAGAATACGAAAACATACTTTGAGAAAAGACTTTCTTCTCATAACAGAACATTCTTAATATAAAAATCATAATGATGTAATCTTTTTTTTATTATAATAGAAAATTAGACAATTATTACCTGCATAACTTCTCCCTGTGCTCATACAAGATGACACAACTGTCCATTTATCAGTTGTTGGGTTATAATATTCTACTGATGCCAAGTTACAGGAACCATCATCCCCTCCAACTACATATAACAGACCATTAACTGCACAAACTCCTTAAAAAAAGTTGGCAGAAAGAAAACAATTATTTAAAAACTTTGGATGAATATGAATATCCCTATCCAGAGATGTTTATTTCCTTGAAAGGAAGCAAAAAGAGAAGATGGTAAACACGGAAAGAATTCCTTTTATATGTGAGAGTCTAATAGCACTTCTAAGCTCCTACTCACATCATTTATGCAGTAGTTGCTTTATAGATGCATGATTTCATTTAATCTTCATAGTAACCTTTCTTTATAGATTGGAAACTATTTTAATCCTCATTTTACTTAAAAAAAAAGAAAAAGAAAAAAGAAAAAGGTCAAAGAAGTTAGTAACTTTCCCAAAGTCAGTTTTCTTAGGCAATCCTAAGGAAAAATATATATTAGTAGAAGGTAAAAATGATTCTGAATTTTAATTATTATACAGAATAGTTACTTCTTTTTTGTCCTTTAAAAGAGGAGAACATGAGCCAGCCCTGACAGCCTAGTGGTTAAAGTTTGGTGCTCTCGGCACTTTGGTGGCCCCGGTTTGGTTCCCAGTCACGGAATGACACCACTCATCAGTCAGTTGCCACGTTATGGCGGGGGCTCACAGAGAAGACCTAGAAGGACTCAGAACTATGATATACAACTATGCACTGGGGCTTTGGGGAGGAAAAAAACAAGAAAGACTGGCAACAGATGTTAGCTCAGGGTGACTCTTTCCCAGCAAAAAAGAAAAAATGAGGGGGAGAACAATATTATTTATTTCATTGTTAGAAAAACTCATGTTTTCTTGCAAAAATTCAAAACATCTAGAAAAAACCAAAGAAAAAAGATCACCTCTAATCCTCTATCACTGAGAATAATGACAATTAAAATTCTGATCTCGGAGCCAGCCCAGCGGCATAGTGGTTAAGTTCGCACAGTCTGCTTGGCAGCCCAGGATTCACCGGTTTGGATCCCGGGTGTGGACCTAAAGCACCGCTCATCAAGCCACGCTGTGGGAGGTGTCCCACATAAAAAATAGTGAAAGATGGGCACAGATGTTAGCTCAAGGCCAATCTTCCTCAGACAAAAGAGGAAAATTGGCAATGGATGTTAGCTCTGGGCTAATCTTCCTCATTCTCACACACACAAAAATTCTGACCTCTACTCTTGCTGACTTTATGCATACATACTCAGACACTTCTTTTTTCAACCCTGAAGTAGCTTGTACTACACATGCTTCATGATAACTCACCCACTCCCACCAAACAATACACCCGGGACATTTCCCCAAGTTAATAAACATAGGTCCACATGATTTTTAACGGCTGAATAGTATTCTATGTATGATAATACCATAATTTGTCTTTTACTGATGGATATTTATTTTCAGTTCTTTTGCTCTTATCAATGATGTTGAAATGAACGAGGGTCCTCCTTGCATACTTTTTCACATACTTTTGCAAATATTTTCTTAATATAAATTTTTAGAAATAAAATTGCTGAGTTAAAAGGTAAATATGTCTTAAAAGCTCTTTATTTCAGCTTAAGATTTTAAAGCATATTTATTTCAGGGCTATTATAAATTGGTACTAGAGAGCATCAAAGAATCCAGAAGGATACAGCCCACATATTGATTTCTGCAGTTTTGTAGATAGTTTTACTAACATAATTAACAGATTCTTGCACATTTTTAACATAACAAAATAATGAGCCCAAATTTCTATATAGCACTCAAAAGTGCACTAGGCAAGAGTATCTTCTGTGCAAACGGAGTGGATCTTCTCTACTTACATTCAACTGTGTCACTATTCTAGCCTCTTCAAGGAAGGAAACTCACACTTTTTACAGCAGTTCAAATACTTGAAAAGCAAAAGCCAAATATTGCTGCCACACAAGCTCCCCAAAGCTGCTGCTGGTATAAGTATGCAGATCTCAATTCTAGTCCATTGACAGATGCCAAAAGACTGTATGGAGACAGAATGCCCCCCAGCTGCCCGCAATGACTCTGCTATCACGGAAGGGATAAGTAAGGGGCTTATGTTTTCCTAAAAAGCTTTTTCAGGTCTCCTAGGGGTTCACAGATTAGAGGGCATCCCACTGCAGAGAAGGAGGCCAGTCCCCATATCCATTTGATATATATTAGATATACATTCAAAAGACTTCAACTCTATTAATCCACTGATCCACTTAAAATTCCCGTAAGGCAGGTGGGAGCCAAATCACTTTGCCAAAAGGACAAATTCGCCTGCAGTGTTTCATGATTCTAGTCCACTCAGTTTAATTCATCACAATCAGACACATATTGAGAACCTATTACAGATATGCTAGGTATTATACGACTGTTCATAATCTAATTCAGATTTACTCCATTTTTCCTCCATTCTTGATATCACTTATTATAAGTTATAATATAACTTATCATACTTATGAAAAATTTTGAAATCTGACATTTAAGTTGCTTGCTATTTCAACTTTATATGGATCCTGCCTCTCTTCATTTAAAATTAAACAAATATCCTCCTCTCCTGGCCAGTATAATCCTTTCTTCTCAATTTAGGTGCTTGGATGACATCTTAGGAATACAAAAAATGTTTGTGGTAAGCATAAATGAATTCAAGCATCAAATAAAGAGGGCTCTTCCCCTAATTTAGTCTCTACATTCATCACCAAAAAGGTAGCCACTAGTAGAAATTATAACTTAACTGAAGTGTCACGATAATCTGCTATGTTCCACACACTATGGTAAGCACTGACTATATAGGATTATTACCTAAGTTTCTGCCTTTAAAGAATTAGTCTATTAGGTAACCCAGATCAGTAAAAGAACAATGGAAATACACAGTGATACCAGTAATACTTTAAGGACAATTCAATATAAATTTCATAATCATAAACTAGATACCTGCATTTCT
Source organism: Equus asinus (assembly GCF_041296235.1). NCBI lineage: Eukaryota > Metazoa > Chordata > Mammalia > Perissodactyla > Equidae > Equus > Equus asinus. Next base: position 51,095,290 of record NC_091792.1, on the reverse strand, counting down.
TCTGCACATGTTCATATCTGCAACCTGTCTCCATGCATTGGTGGTGGGGTCATACACTTCAACACTTTTTCGTACTAAAGGGCCATCATGACCCCCTACAGCATACAATAAGTTGTTTAACACACCAACACCTAGAAAACACAAAGACCAAACTATAGTAGAGTAAAAGGGATGAGAAATTTATAACATACTAAGGTTTTATTCAAATGACTTGTAACAAATAATTGTTTCAAAAGTAGGGTCAATATTAAAGCATACAACCTAAGAAATGGAAATGAATAGAAAGAACTATTATTCTAAAAAAAGAGGCATGTGTTGTATTTCAAATATATTCAACTTAAAAAAAGAGAGGTCAAATAGGAAAAAAGTAACATGTAGTTGAAACACAGAGAGGGAAGTCTTTTAACATAATCCTTTTGAAAATAACTTTCATGATAAAAGCAAATCAGTATTAAAGCACAAAATTTCTAAGAAATGGACATGAAGAGATTTCATTATTAAGCAAGTTTTCCAATTAGCACTAAAAACAAAAAATTAAATGAATGTCAAATACTATAAATAATTAAATGAAAGAGAGAAGCAGCCTTTAATATGGCACTTAGCAATTAAATTTTTCAAAATGAAATTTAAGTGAAGCCAACTACCACTACATGCATAATTCAAAAGATATGTGTGTCATTAAAATCAGTGTATAACATATTTTCTGATAATTTAAAGAGATGCCAATGAGTCATTTCACTTGTTTAATTCTTTTGCATTGTTTTCATGCTTCAATTGCTAAATGAGGTTCAAATTCACCTGCTCCACTCCGTCTGGTGCTCATTTCTGCTATATAGGTCCACTCGTTTGCTGTAGCATTATAGCACTCTACTGTGCTAAGACACTGACGTGAAGCTCCATCATAACCTCCTACAGCATAGAGCAGACCTAAACACAAATCACAAAGAAAGCCAAATTCAACAAAAGCTATTTTTTTAAGTCAGAAAATTTTATATTTTCTTCTATGGTAGCAGAGTTTCCCTTTCAAGTGTTATTGATTTTTACGAACTGTTAAGATCTTGCCTAATGGTGACAGATGGCGTTATCAAATCACATTAGAAGATCTGCAGGGCATATACAATGATATTAAGTTAACATTTACATCAAGAACCTGACAGATAGAACAGAAAATACACTCTTTATATCTTTGGGTAATACTGTTTGGCAAGTGAACAATATCCTGGAAAACAGAATTAAATATCAAGTTATGTTAGTAAATTGAAAAAGAAAAGTTAAATCAAGAATTAGTACCAACACACAATGGAATATTATTTGGCAATAAAAAGAAATGAAATACTAGTAAATGCTACAGCATGGATGAACCTTGAAAATATTATGCTAAGTCAAAGAAGCCAATCACAAAGGACCACATACTGGATGATTTCATTAATAGGAAATGCCCAGAGGTGGAAAATTTAAATAGAGACACAAACTAGAGTAGTGGTTGCTGAGGGCTAGGGCGGATGGGGTGACAGCTAAAAGGGAATAGGGCTGCTCCTTGGGGTAATAAAAATGTTCTAAAGTGAATTGTGGTGATGGATGTTCATTGAATTGTACACTTCAAATGGATGAAATGTATGTTATATGAATTATATCTCAATAAAGCTGTTTAAAAAAAAGTTAGTGCAGAGAATTATATGCACAGTGGTGGAGGGGTGGGAACTCCCCCAATTTTCCCAAACAAATAAAAAAAAACCACACCAAAAAATAAAACTTATAGCTTTTCTTAGGCTCTGTTGGGGGACGAAGTAGGATAAAAATAAGTAACTGTGGCAACTCATCTCTTAAATGTTAAACAGCCCTTCTCCAGATATAAAATCTTGCATATATGCCATGTGATTTGTTCCTGAAACAACTGTATTAAGATCAGATAACAGTTTTATACAGGTTACAGAGAGAGAGAGAAAGAGAAAGGAGGAAAGGACAGAGGGGAAAAAAGGAGGGGGAGGGGAGAGGGACAGGGTGGGAGAGCGAGGGCCTTATATAGGTTACTTTATACAGACAAGCTAATTTTAAAAAGAGGATAATTAAAATTTCACAGTAACTACTACTTCCCCTTTTTAAATAATCATTTGCTTGTCTATTTAGCAAACTGGGGGCCGGGCCCGCGACTGAGTGGTTAAGTTTGTGCGCTGCGCTTCCAAACCGCTTCGGTTTGCCGATTCAGATCCCCGGTGCGTACATGGCACTGCTCATCAGGCCACGCTGAGGTGGCGTCCCACATGCCACAACTAGAAAGACCTACAACTAAAATATACAACTATGTACTGGGGGGACTTGGGGAGAAAAAGCAGAAAAAAAAAAAAGACTGGCAACAGTTGTTAGCTCAGGTGCCAATCTTTATTAAAAAACAAAACAAAACAAACCTGGTGTCTAGATTACTGGAAGAACCGCTCCTAACAATCAAGAAGCTGTAGGTACCTGGAAACGTTGACCTGAAAGAACTGTCAGCACCTACCTCCAACAACGCCGACACCCACACTGCTCCTCCTCGTGTTCATTGGAGCCACGTGAAACCACTCATTAGACTTTATGTTATATGCTTCCACAGATGATAAACCTGTAATAAAGCACAATGCTCTTCATTTCTCCCTCCAGAAAAAATTTAGGTAACTGTTCTTTTATATATATATTATTAGGGAAAAATACTTCAGGTATGTTAAATTGGGCTAAAATTAAGAGGAAATGATGGAATGTAAACATATCAATTACATGATAAACAGAAATAGGTTCTTTGCCAGAGGGCTCCTGCCCAAGCTACTGACATTTATTAGCTTTTTAAACTTGGTAAGATGTCTGATACTGATGCATAAGAAAGAAATGTACTTAGCACTCTTACATAATATAAAGGAATTCTTGATGGAATTTTTTAACTTATCTTTATAATTCCTGTTAAAACACTCAAATATTTCCTCATTTTGCCACAATTTGCTCCATAAATGTCACTGCTATGTTAATTCTAACAGCAATGTAGAAAAGACGAAAGGGAAATTACCTGTACTCCCATCAAAGCCTCCTACAGCATATAACAATCCGTTTAATACAGCAGCCCCCAAAGTGCTTCTCCGGTCTCGCATGTTAGCAACACTGGTCCACTGATCCTTCACGGGGTCATAGGAATCTACTGTGCGGACTCTTAAGGAGCCATTAAAGCCACCAACAGCAAAAACAAGCCCAGCCATGTAGACCATTCCTGCAAAAAATAAAGCAGGTGATGAATATGCGACCAAACTACCACCATCTAAAGACTGCTTTCCTATATGTCTATAGCTATTGTCAGAATATGTTACTCTTAGGAGAATCCTGACTGAATAGGTCTTAAGAAATGCTATGCATTAGCAAGAATATATAACAACTACATTGTCCTCCTTTCTAAGATTATTAAAAAATGCAATAGAGGCTGGCCTGGAGGTATAGTGGTTAAGTTCACATGCTCTGCTTTGGTGGCCCAGGGTTCACAGGTTCAGATCCCAGGTGTGGACCTACACAGTGCTCATCAAGCCATGCTGTGGCAGCATCCCACACAGAGGATGACTGGCACAGATGTTAGCTCAGGGACAATCTTCCTCAAGCAAAAAGAGGAATATTGGCAACAGATGTTAGCTCAGGGCCAATCTTCCTCACCAAAATAAAAATGCAAGGGCATAGGCTGAGGTACTACTTTGACTCTTGGTTTTTTCAAACACTTATTTACAGACTTGAATAATAAGCCAATATTTTTTAACTACTTGAACCTGTATACATCTCCTGTGGCTTTCAATTTTGGATCTTCTACTCCATAGGTTTATACTTAATTTGCATAATGTGCTCCCAGTTGATCACGTTAGTGGACTAACCCAGGGGTTGGTAAATTATAGCCGGCAAGCTATTTGTATAGAATCCATGAGCTAAGAATGGTCTTTACATTTTTAAACGGTTGAAAAACAATCAAAAGGAAAAGAATATTTCGTGACACATAAAAAAATTACATGAAATTCAAATTTCAGCATCCATAAATAAAGTTTTGTTGGAACAGGGGCCCCCCATTCATTTATGTAGTGTCCATGGCTGCTTTCGCACCATAGTGGTACTTGAGTAGTTGTGACAGAGACCATATGACCCACAAGGCTTAAAATACTTACTCTCTTGCCCTTTAAGAAAAAGTGTGCTGACCCCAAGAGATATGTTAGGGAATCCCTGGACAGAGAAACTGGATTGCTAGACTCTGGGTTTCAAACACCTTTCCACTTTTCTCAGCTTTTTGACGCTGTTGTCCTGATCTGAGAAGCTCCTCTCGCCATCCACTCTGCTTTCTTCAAGCCTCAAGCCCCAGTGAGAGTTGCACACTCTCTAGGAGGTGTTCCCTGAACAGCTTCAGCCCGAGGGGATTACCTCCAGATCCTGAACCCCTGTAGTAAATAACATCTATTTTAAGGTTCATAAATCTCACGTAGTCTAGTCTGCAATATCATTGCTTTAAACTGTTCAAATTCTTGGTTGTTCTTAAATTCTGTAATGTTTATGTCACTGCCCCAGCTTGAGGGCAAGGCACTGTGCCTCTCAGTTCTCTGAATCCCAGGAGGGAGAACAGCAACCCCCAGCTCAAGTGTTTGACTAGCGCAGCGTTTCACATGACGTCACCAGGCGAGGAGTGCACCACTACCCTCTATTGTCTCACCCTCTGATGCCTTATTCCCTCAGCCCCCAAAATACATATAGCTGTGCAGTCCTTCATATGGCATCAAGACTCTTTACAGTTCCAGTGAAGCTGCCCGTGCTGGCAGCTCCCCGTCAGGGAAAGGAATGACTTTTCAGTCCCTGGTTCAATCAGGAAATGAATACTCAAGCTACGAGCTAGTAAATCCAGCGTGTCTGAGGACAGTCAAGAGCAATGGACAATTTAAGTAGGCAGAGAACTAGCAAATGATTAAGGGTAACCATTAGATTTCCTGAGCACCCCTGACAGCAGGAAATGTGGTAGATTTCTTGGTAGGGCCTGGGGGCCAGTGAGCAGTGACAGAGTAGGAAGCATATTTCAGCATGAAAATGTCCTGTATCCAAAATCATAAGTAACACTGGGGAATGCTCACTGGGAATTTGGGTCATTACAATGTTCATTTTCTTTTCTTTACAAACAAAACAAAAATCCATTATCTTGTAGTGACAGTATATTATGCTTACCAAGTATTAGGGTATTTCAGGAGACAAGGAAGGAAAAAAAAAATGAATCAATCTATGATCAATGATCAGTCTATGAGGTGAGTTTGCCCCACTCTGGGTGGAGATGGGATTGAACTAAAAGAACTGATAAGTTACAGGGAAGTTATCAGTAACTGATAAGTTACAGGGAACCAAAGCACCCGGAAGTCTGAGTAGTTTGCCTAAGATTACACAGTTAAAGGGCATCAGCTCCAATCTGAAGGGGTGGGGGATGAGGGCACAATGCAGGTAAAATTCACTCACGAACAGTATACTCTGGAATGGACCCAGTCTAGTGACTTATGGTGCAATGTAAAGGAAACTACTAGGAATCAGATACGAATTAAAAAACCAGCTATAAATATCATGGAAGATTTCATTTCTAACAATAACAATAAAGATAAAATACCTAAGAATAAACTTGCCAAGACACATACAGAACCATACAAAGAAAATGTTAAAAATCTACTGAAGGACAGAAAATAAGACATGAGTCCCACCTCTAGTCCTATAACTAGTCCCATCACGTATGAAAACATATTATAAGCGCAGTAATTAAAACTGTTCTGTTTGATGCATGAGGCAAGACAAATCAATGGAACAGAAAAAAAAACTTGAATAAAACCAGGTGAACACAGAAACTTAGTATATGATAAAGGCAGCATTTCAAATGAGTGGAGACAGGTAGATTAGTTGATAAAAGATGTTGGGACAACTGGCTAGTCATTAAAAAAACAAAACCCCGTTTTACTTCTCATATCAAAAGAAAGTCCAAATGTTTTTGATACGAATATAAAAAATAAAACTGTACAAGGACTAGAAAAATTCATATTTTTAAAACGCAATTTTGTTATAGGGGTGAGACCTGGCAGACTCCACCCTAATCAAGTGATCAAGGTTAACATAACCAGAAATAATCATAATAGCCTCAATCTAATCATAAGAAAACACCAAACCTCAAATTCAGAAACATTCTTCAAAATACCTGACCAAGTACTCTTCAAAAGAATCAAGGGCATGAAAGACAAGGAAAGACAAAGGAACTGTCACAGATCAAAAGAGGCTAACAAAATATGACAACGAAATGCAATGTGAGACCCTGAAACAGAATAAAGACATTAACGGAAAAACTGGTAAAATATGCATGAAATCTGTAATTTAGTTCATGGTAATACACTAATTCTAATTTTTTTTTTCCTTTTTTCTCCCAAAGCCCCCCAGGTACATAGTTGTGTATTTTTAGTTGTGGGTCCTTCTAGTTGTGGCATGTGGGATACCACCTCAGCATGGCTTGATGAGCAGTGCCATGTCCATGCCCAGGATCTGAACTGGCGAAACCCTGGGCCACCGAAGCAGAGCACGCAAACTTAACCACTCGGCCCGCCGGCCCCAAATTTCTTAGTTTTGATAATTGTAGCACAGTTATGTAGGATGTTAATCTTAGGGAAAGAATATATCAGAACTCGTACTATCTTTGCAACTCTTCTGTAAGTGTAACATTATTTCAACATAAAAACTTTTTAAAAAACATACGTATGGGCATACACACATACAAATAATTTTGGAGTAAGGCTTTTCTACATAAGAAACAAATTCTTAAGTCAAAAAATAAAATTCTGATATACAGAACTTCATAAAAAGGTAAAATTTTCACATGGCAAAAATAACACAAGTAAAATCAAAAGATAAAAGATTAATACAAATAAATATTCACACCACATTATGACAGACAAAAAGGCTACTTTCCTTAACATATATCTATCAAATCAATAAAACACTGTAATAAAAAATGGCAAAAATCAGGAAGCAACAATTCAGAAAGATGTCTGACTTTCTTCATAATAAAAGAAGTACAAAAGTAAGATGAGATAACACTTTTCACCTACCAGATTGGCAAAACCCAATCTGGTTACAAAGTGCTGTCGGGAATGTACGGAAACTGGTACCTTCATATTTTACTGTTAGTGAAAGTAATAACTGGTGTACCCCCTTAGGATACCCTTTGAATCAATAATTCTAGTTCCAGACTTTCATCTCACTAAAATATATTAGCATCTGTACACAATGGTGTATGTACAAGAAATTCATTGTAGCATTGTTTAAAACATAATATTAAAAACTAGTTAAAATTATACTACATTCAGACCTCCCCCAAAAATATCAGACAGCTCTTAAAAAATGAAGTAACTCTATGCTGATATGTAACAATCTCCAAGATGTATTGTTACGGCACTACTGTGATAGAAATGTTCCATTGCACGTAGAACTCATTTTGCTAAGGGAGCTATGAATTATGGATTCAAGTTTGAGTCCCAGGTAGAATCCTCAGAGTCTGCACCTGCCTTTTCTGATTGCAAATAAGGTCTGTTTCAACAAATGTTTGTAAAACGGATGCCTGGAAGAAGGCAACTTCAGCTTATAGCTAAGTCAGGACTCTCCTAGAAGTAAAGGTCCCAACTTAAAGAGTTCTTTCTCAACACTTCTGCAAAGGTAACAAAGAAAATATCCAGCAAATCGCTAGCTACTCCACCTTCTACTAGAGAATCCGAAAGATACCTAAAGATGAAGACAGAGTAGGTAGCCCCATCAATGTCTTGTGAGTTTATGAGGTTCCTGAATCATTATTTAACCACATAGCTATTTTAATCAAAGCTTTTCCAATAAAGATTCTTCTAACTAATAAAATAAGACCTGAGAGAGAAGCTCCCAATGATCCAGCAACAAGCAACTGACAATACAGCATCATGCTTACCTGCTCTGCATCTCCTGGAAGGCAATTCTGCTACTTGGTGCCAACGCTCCTCTTTAAAGTCATAGCATTCCACACTTCGGATAGCCTTCGGTGCCTGGCCTCCAACCACCACCATCAACTGGAAGGGCAGAAATGTAAGCACTTGAACAAACAACTATTGCACAGTCAGGAATTTAAAATGTGTTACAAAGACATTGATGTGAAGAGTGTTAGGATGAAGATGGGAGGGTGAATTGGGGAAACAACCACCTAATCAACATTTAATAAACATCAACAAAGGGGGCACATGTTAGAACTACAATTCTATTATCTAGCACATTTAGTCCAAAATAAGGATTTCAGAAACTAAAATAAGTTTCTGATCCTTCAAGCAAAAGCAGTATTTAAGCCAAAAAACAGCAGGCAGTCAGCACTGGCAAGGCTGCAGTATGTCAAGGGCTTGCTATAAACTGGATCCTGGCTCTGTAATGACCAGGGACTGGATCTCCACAATCTAGGAGAGCAGATAGAAGTGAAATTTATGTTAGTGGGGAGGTGAGGTGAAAAGGACAGAAAGGTATTAAAAGAACGATGGAAGAAGAGGAAAAAAAATCCTATTGAAAAAGGAGGAGTAATTGAATTGCAGTTCACAAGAAAGCACAGATTCCTGGATCTCAAGTAAAGAGACCTCCCTTGATGCCCCACAAATAAAACAACCTAATAGGACAGATAATGGAGATACTAGAAATCATAATGAATAAATGCACAATAGTCTAGTGTGGAGAATAAATGAGGTCTACAAATTTCTTCAACTCAACTCAATCTGACAATTATTTACTAAGTGTCTATCATCTATATTTATCCAGAACTGTGCTACGTGTTACACATAAGAAATATAAGACAAGGTCTCTACCCCCCAAGAGCTTATAGATCTCACTAAAGAGAAAAGACTCGTGAAGTAATTCAAGAACAATACACAATTACATATGACCAAAAAGCTATATGATTAGTGTAGACATTAACTGCTACTGCTGATCAGAAAATGGAACGTTGCCGTAATTTAGTGAAAGCTCCCTGGAGGGGGTGGAACCTTGAGAGAGAGATGGAATTTAGCAGTCAATGTGTTTATCTTTTCCTGAGTACAAACAGGCAGTCTTTGGCGACAGTGAAAACACACTCATCAATCAGAAGAACATAAAAGTTAACAATGTCATGTATGGAAAATGGTAAAGAATGGCAAGGTCCTTGGGGAAAAGATGAGATGATGATAGAATAACAGGTGTTCAAAGGAAAGAAAAAATCAAAACAGAAGATGGAATGACTCACAAACAGAAAAAGGGGAGGTTTGCAACCTTGACTGAGTAATGACCTACCTGTACTTGGAACTATCGAAAGATGAGTACACACAAAGAAAGCATGATTGTGAATCAGAGCAAACCAAGTTTCCAACAAGAAGTCTATTTTAGTAATTTATTAACTGGAGAGTAGAAGTAACTTTAAAGGTCGTAAAAAGAAGACTGAACATAGACTGTTGATGATTTTATTTCAGATCTGCTATTCTTCTAGTGTTAAACGCAAATAAAGAAAAGGAAGAACAAACAAAGAAAATATGCAATACCCTCCTCTCCTATCACCAAAGGAAAACAAAGGGGCTGAGGGCAAGGTTGTAAAACCACAGAGGTGGAATAGACAGTAAGATCAACCCTGTATCTAGGGATTTATATAGGATCTATCTGTGTTTAAACTTCTAAACTCTGCTTGGCAGTTAGACAACACTTGAAAGGGCTTGCTTGGTTAACATCTCTGATGAAGATCAATTAAAAAGAAAAAACTCTGAAGGGAATACTTTTCAAAAAACCGTCAAGAAACAAGACTGGTTTATTAGATTTCATGATTTCCATGCAATAGTTCACTTTTGCACATCAAAATAAGGATGGAGGGAAAACATGCCACTGAGCACAGAGAATGGTAGGAATAGCTGTCCTTTACTCACCCAAGAGAAGTAAAACAGGGTGAGGATTTGGGACTCCAGGAATCAGAGATAACGAGGACAAGAAAGAATGTTTGATGGGAAGACAAGGGATATTTGGATGAGATCGAGAGACTGTGCTATTATCGTGAAAAGAGGTGCTCTTGACTCTGACACCCCAGTTATTTGTAAAAGACACCTGACCTCATTTGAGAAACATCATTCTAATTATTATCATTCTAATGGAAAGGAACAGTAAACTGGGAAGACCTTTTGAATGGAAAAGTTAAATGTGACATATTTAAGGAAGGCAAAGGATAGGAGTTAAACTAATTCAAGTGACCATCCTGAAATGTAGGTCAACTAAACTTTGTTCTTTCCTTTTCTTCACTTTTAAAATATTAGTTAAAAAACTGCCTCCTGAAAAGTCAAGTTTTATAATTTTCCAATTGGAAATCTCAATAGATAGCCTGGGTAAAATATAGAAAAATATATACACAGAAATAATATGACAGCACTTGTAAAAATACAGATTCCAAAGAGAAAAAGAAGCTAACAATAGAGTACAGGAGCAAAATATACATGGCATTATGATGTCCAAATCCAAAAGCGCCTTGCACAATCCCAACTGTTTACTGAAGATGCAAAACTAATGTTTGAGTTATAAAAAGAATCATACATGCAAATTGGTATGAGTCCACAGAATCAGAGCCTAATATAAAAAGTACTAAGTCACTGTCTTGGTAGAAATGGTATCAAAACCTTACAGTACTCTCCTCAGCACTACTACCACATTTTGTCTTATTTGACTTATCATTCCTTTGAAAAAACACATCATTACCATGAAATATGTAAGCATGAAAAATTTATCTTTGCCTCATTCTTGCCTACAGACCTAGAATTAATCTTGACTATAACCACTCTAAAATGACAAATAGTGCTGTTGAAAGAGCATCCAACCCAAGCACCTTTTCAAAAATATGTGCAGATAGATAAACTTTGAGAAAGGATCATGCAAACACAAAGTCAAAGCAACAGTGTAGCTCACTGCGGTCTGCCATGTGTGCTGCCTCTCCTCCCTAGCCTCCTAGATAGAGCAGAAGAAAGAACCTTCATGGATCAGCATGCACATCACAAAAGAAAGGCTAAAGAATTTAGAAATCCACAACTTAAGAAAGTTGGAAGGGCCATTCCAAAGCCACAATCAGAGAAGCCCAGAAACAATGTCAACTGAACAGATGATCACAACTCTACAAAAGCAAATAAAATACTTGACAGGATTTTACCAATAACTCCAAAGAAGGTTTTCAAAAGTGACACGTTTATTCCAGAAATTAGAAGAGAATTCGTTTTCACTCTAAAGGTCTCTGCAACAGAGCTAAAGATGCCAGAAGAGGGAATACACAGGTTAAGAAGAGATCTTTTACAAAGATGAAATGTCTAAAAAGTATTAAAGATAAAACTATCTAGAAGGAAGTTAGAAAGACTAGCATAAAAAGAAATGCAGTTTAAATGAGCTAAGACTATGAACCCTTTTTATAAATCTATTTTTTTGTAAAAACAAAAACCGACACCAAATAATATGGACAAATATGAAGTAATGAAGACTTATAAAGATGGCTACTTATAAAAGCAGGTAAAAGGGTATTTGGAAAATGTAAACATTTATAAAATCAGCAGACCCAGATGGCATGCATACTAAGGTGTTAAGGGAACTAGCTAATGTACTTACTGAGCCACTTACAATTATTTTTGAAAAATCTTGGAGAACTGAGGAGAGATCAGAAAATTTAAAAAAGGCAAATACCAATTTTCAAAACAGGATAGGAAGTGAATGCCTTGTAAATATCTTTTAAGTGATAATAATTCTCAATAAAAATTTAGAATATTTTGAGAAAAGCATTCGAACTTCTAGAAGCCAACAAAATGATGAGTAACACGCAGAGAGATGTTAAAAAAAATCATGCCAAATTTGAATCTGTCTGATCCTGAATCTCATTGGACATTATATGCCAAATTACTTATTTTTGGCTTAGATAATAAGCATAATCATATGGACTGAAATTTTCTACTAATGGATAATGTCAGTGAGTGGGTATTTCTTATGAAGTGTCACCAGGAAGAGTGTTGAGGTCCATTCTAAATTAAAATATTTACTAATGATCTAGAAAAACAGGAGTAAATAGCACACTGGCAAAATCCACAGTTAGTTCTAAATTGAGAACTGTTGTTAACACTGGGCAAAACGGAAAAACAATATCAATATAGATTTGAAGCAATTAAAAATGTAGATTCCAAAAATAAAACTTGAAAAGACACTAAGTAAAAGCATTAAAATGAAAAAATTGAAAAGACATAATTTAACGGAAAGGATAGAGTAATAACTAAAGACGACATAAGAGAACAATGGATAACAGATTCTTATTTCTTAATCCATCATTGCCCCAAACACACACAAGAGCTAAAAATAAATGAGCAAATAAAGGCATTTTATTATGGATCATTCTGATCAGACCATACACAAAATGGTGCTTAAAGTGTTGGTCTTTTAATACCATAAAGACGCAAATGGAGCAGAAAGGCACTACAAACAGAGGGACAGAAATGAGGGGTTATTCCGTAAGAAAAATTAAAATAAGTAAAACATGAATGGCTTCAACTAAAAAGTCAAAGATAGAAAATGAACTTTCACACAGGAAAATATGAACACTGGAGATCTGGGAAGACATATGGAAATCTACACTGAAATGGCTACAGACGATGTGTGGGTGAACCACCAAATAGTGTTCAACAGGGCAGAGGGAGGAACTGAACTGAACAAGCTCTTTACCATCCTTAGTTCTACTATGTAATTCTGTGAAACTACTCAGTTTTCAGTTATTATCTAAACACGTAGCTCACACAGAAATCTTTCCATCTAGTCTGACTTTCTTTTCTACCATAACTAGAGCTAATAAAGCTCAGAAGGGACAAAAACCAGTTGCCTTCTGTTTCAGAAGAGCGACATCATGCAGTTTATAAAGATTAAACGAACCAAACAATCCCCACCCTCCAAAGACAAAATCAATACAGAAGTTAAATTACATACACTACAATGAATTCCTAGGCACATTTTCTGTTGCAGGGAAACTAAAACAATAAAGCACGGAAATTCATATGAGTAAAAATATTAACGGCCTCACTAAAGGCCTTTCAGATGAGGTAATAACAAGTATGAACAATAGATCCTACTTTGGGAAGGTTCATTGGTGTCCTCAGTCGGGTCCGGACACTCTTCATTAATACACGCTGCTCTGTTGGCAGCAAATGATACTTCATAGCTTCAATGAGGTAATCTTTGCAAGCACTGCTGTTCTTGACCAATGCTTCCTCTTCAACCCTCTGGAAGAAGAAACCAGACACACCCCATGAGGGGACAACTATTTCATTATAAAACTGACAAAGAAACAGAAGTAAAGAAGAGGCAAAAAAACAGTAACTATCCTCTTTCCGTCTGAAAGTTACAGAGGAAAGTTTGTAAATATCACTAAGAGAAAAACAAATGAAATCAAAAAATGCTCAAGTATCTGGTCTGCAGAGAAAAACATACAGAAGTAATAAAGAGAACTGCAATGAAAATTACATATGTCAATGTCAGCAATAGAATAATCCTTAGGCAATATTATATTCACCTATTTCTTATCTTTAAACATCAAGCCAAATAGTAAGAAAACCAAGAAAAAAATTTTAGATGATGAGTCCTTCAGGTGGGGCAGGCAATACTAATAAATTAAAGATCTTTTTCAAACACAAGGCGGCAAATATCCAGAAAAGGGACTCCAAATACCTTGCAAAAATGTGCCTACAGCACAAATAAGTCTTGTCCATGCTATCCCTGACCTCAAATGCAGGACAAGATTTTTCTGTTCATTTTCTTAACAGAAGAGTACCAAATATTACACAGATCACAACAAATAATGAGGCTTTGAAAAATCCTAAAATGCTCAAATCTAATCTCTTAATAAAGAAATGTTTCCTTAGATGGTTTCAATTATAAAAATGTTGAAATGGGGGTTGGCCTGGTGGCATAGTGGTTACGTTTGCGTGCTCCACTTCAACAGCCCAGGGTTTGTGGGTTCAGATCCTGGGCACAGACCTACACACTGCTCATCAAGTCATGCTGTGGCAGCATCTCGTGTCCAAAACAGAGGAAGACTGGCACAGGCGTTAGCTCAGGGACAATCTTCCTCAAGGAAAAAGAGGAAGATTGGCAAGAGATACTCAGGGCCAACCTTCCTCAACATAAATAAATAAATATATTGAAATGTTCCTAGTAGGATGCTAATAATAAAAAAAGTAAATTTAAAATTGTTCAGAGACTAGTAAAGATCAATTAGTTCCTATTTATTTCAAATAACCTGGTTTCCATGAGCTTAGAAATAAAGATAGAAACCAAATGCATGCCACTGTGAAATTATGAAATAAAATGAAACAGTGTTTAGATGGGATGTCGAAATTCCATTTCTGCAGGGCAATCCAAAGAGTCTATGAAAATGAAAGCAAAGATGCAGAGCAGTGACGCAGAGCCCCAGGTGCATTTACTCACATGGACTTACATGACCACAAGTACCGCCTCGATAAGCTCTAGTACCTGCTTACCCAAATCAGAAAGAGGAGGCAGCAAATTTCTAAGAATGGCGAGTGGCCTGAGAGAGAGCAGCTGCCAAGGACTGTAGGTGCGTCTACCGCCCTCTGTCCTGCACCCCATGGATCAGTGTTTTGTAGCTCTCATCACTTCATACTGGGGATCCACATGCCTCCAGCCTAGTGACACAGTGCTCCATGCACTCATGTGTTCTGCATATGCTCTTACCTGAACTAAATATTCCCGAGGAAGCAAAGGTAACCGGACATGTTCCATTAGCCGAGCCATAAATTCTTGCCTTATATCCTTGTCATGGTTCACCCAAGCTATTACTGCTTCAAATACCTTACAGGAAATATGGGGAAATGAAAAATAAGTAATGAGTTATGCACCAAGGGATCTAAATAAAATATGATAAGACTATATTTCATACACCACTCTTGCTAAGACACCTAAGTTTAACCCATGGCTCAAAGTTTTTCAAAATCTTGACTTGCGATGTACTTAAAAAGCCCTTCATGCTATTTTTTTTTTCTTTTTTCCCATCTGGTATTTGGTAAGTACTTTTCTCCCAGCTTTATTGAGATACAATTGACAGATAACATTGTGTAAGTTTAAGGTGTTGATTTGATATATTTACATATTGCAAAATGATTACCATCGTTATCTTTGGCTAACACCTCCATCAGGTCACATAATTACCCTTTCTTTTTTGTGGTGAGAACATTTAGGATATACTCTCTTAGCTACTTTCAAGTACACAATACAGTATTGTTAACTTGTACATGATCCCCAGAACTTACTTGTCTCACGACTGGAAGTTTGCACACTTTGACCAACATACCCCATTTCCCCCACCCCCCCAACCCCTTGTAACTACCACTCCACTCTGTTATTGTGAGTTTGGCTTATTTAGATTCCATATATAATTGATATTATACAGTATTTATCTTTCTTTGTCTGACATTTCACTTAGCATAATGTCCTTAAGCTCCATCTATGTTGTCACAAAGGGCAGTATTTCCTTCTTTTTCATGGTTGAGTAATATTCCATTGTATAAATATACCACATCTTTATCCATTCATTCATCCACTGACAGCCACTAGGTTGTTTCCAAATCTTGGCTGTTATGACTAATGCTGCAATGAACATGGGAGTACAGATATCTCTATGAGATCCTGTTTTCATTTCTTTAGATATATACCCAGAAGTGGGATTGCTGGATCATATGGTAGTTCTACTTTTAATTTCATAAGTACTTTTCATTTGGTATTTATTAAACATTTTACCAAGTACATTATCTAATCTTTTTGAACTTGAGTGGTAGCTGTGACAATCTGATGATATATGATCTAATTTACTCTTGATAACCTTTCCAAATCAAATGTGGTTCTACTTACCTAGATTTAAATATCAAGTCCATTTGGAATAAAGCACCCAAAATAATAAAACAAAGTGATATTCTGGGATGAAAATCATGTACCCTTACAAACAATTCATTCTTGGCTTTTTCTTTTGGTTTACAAGCGAATGCTGGATCATATGTTTCTAAATCAAGGGTCCATAGAATAAATTAACTCTTTTTTCACAATAGTAGAATATATTAAAATGTAATATTTTGAATTTTTTAAAAAACGAAATAATAAGGGCATTACAACTTACAATATGTACATATCCATCAGAAAGCTAATGTGAAGACTGTATTTGACTACATAATATCCTTCCAGACTCATGAATACATAACCCAATAATTTTTAAAGAATTTGCAGAAAATGTTTGATGATATGTAAATACATTATTGGAAGCAAAAAGTAGGTTATTCTGATGCAGGAATAGAGCAAGAAACTAAAAATAATCTACATTATAATTAACACGTCTCTTTAATTCATTCTGTCAACCAGTATTTACCAACTACCTCTATGTGCCAGGTGCTAGAGATAAAAAGGATCCTGTCAACTCTATCTAATATTTTTCAGCTCTATCTTCTCTTGTCCCCTGCTTCTACCATCTTACATCAGCTCCTGTTGCTCACTGGGTGACTTCAACATCCTCCTATCTGACCCTCATCACACTTTTGGTCCATGCTACATACCACCGTGACTGCCAGTCTCCAAAGATGGTCCCCTAATTAACCACATCTGCCCGTATGCACACCTTCTGAAGTAACCTCCCACAGGGAATCTAAGCTGGCCCTGTGTAACCAACAGAATGTGGTGGATGTAGTGCTGTGTGACTTCTGAAGCTGGGTCATACAAAGCCTTTCAGCTTTCACTCTGGTCTCTTAAAATGTTCATTTGAGGGAAGCCAGATGTCATGTAAGAAGTCTTATTACTTGAGATCACCACGCTATGGAGAAACCCAAGCTAGCCACAGAGAGGAAGAGGAAAGGAGGATGGGGAAGAGGGAAGAGGGAGAAAGAGATACGAACCAAGACCCAGCCCAGGGGCCAGACAAGACAGTGAGTGAGCCATCTTGGATATTCCAGACACAGAAGACGCCATGTGCAGAAGGCCTGAAGCATCAGATACGTGGCTCCAGCAGAACCATACCAGCTATCTCCAGCCACTCCAGCTACCCTAGCTGAAGCCCCAAAGATTGTAGAGCAGAGACAAGCTGTCCCTATATGCCTGCAAGAATTCTGCCCCCAGAACTGTGAGCACAATAAAATGGTTATTATTTTATGTCACTACATTTTGGGGTGGCTTGTTAGGCAGGAGAAAACCAGAGTAGCCTTCACGACATTTCTAAAATGCAGATATTATCATGGCATTCTTCCACCATTTAAAATTCTTTAGAGGCTCTTTTATCATTAGGATAAAGTGAATTTTCTGTAATATGGCTGAGATATTTTATTATGTCATCTTCCTATCTTATCCCCTACCACTCAGCCAAACATATTCTAAACTCTAATCATACTGAACGAACTGAATGCTATTATTTTTTCACTGCTCTTTACATTTGTGTATTCTGTCCCTCTACCTGGAATGCCCTTCCCATTCCCACTCACCACTATTTCCCTGGCAAACTTCATACTCATTTTTAAAAACTTGGGTCACATATCTGAGCTGAGCTGAACTGAACTCCCATCCCCATCCCATCCCAGGAAAGATTAAACGCTCCTACAGTACCTTTGATAGCTTTCTGTCTTCATTTATTACAATCCCGCTGGTTGTCCTGCTAGTCTATGAGTAAAGAATTCTATTTTGTTAATCTTCTCATATCTAGGACTCCACGGCAGTGTCTGGTACATGGTAGGCACTCAATACATGTCTATTAAACATGAATAGTAATGCCTTCCTCTCTATATTTCAAGAGTGCTAAGATTGTATATCTCACAGCCACTTTTCATGTATTTTTTCATATGGTAGATATTAGTGTAAATGTGTCTTTTTACTCTTAGGTGGAATGAATATCCTTGGGGAATAGACTGGGAGTTTAAACAACTTTAAATGCAAAGCACACAAAGGAAAAACTCAAGTTTTACTTCCTCAAAATGCAGCGTGTTCACGAGCTTTTGTGCTCTGATTCCCATGGGCTACAAAACCTACCCAAAGGAAAACGCACTAAGAGAAGATTCTCCCTCCAACTACATGAAAAGGGTAGGTGGCTGACAAGGGCAACCCAAGATGTGGAGAGACAGAAGGCTACGACCAGCTGCAGCACTCACAGTGCTCTGGGAGGGAGGGAGGAAGCATTGGCAGGGGTGGGGTGTAAGCAGCAGGGGACCAACCTAAAAGAAGAGGACAATCAAGGATGTTCAGTCTGGAACCAGCTACACGTTGCCACCCTGGCTGACTTCTTTCAATTCACACGATGATGAAAATACTTTGGTTTGAAAAATATTGCATTGAGATTACAATTCTTATAGGCATCTAGCTGTGGGAAGAAACCCAGTTCCCAAAGGCACTTGTTTCAGACAGTTTAATGTGTATCAGCTCTTGCTGTGGGGATTAAGTACAAAACTCTATAACAATTTAGGGGACCTCCTAAGGAGTGAAAAAACAGTAAGTTACATAAACAATCAATAAGTCAACTAGCTGAGTTTCTTAACTTCCAGATCAAAGATCACTGCTTATCACTACACATATGGGGTCACAAAGTTACAAACCAAAGTGAAATAAAAAAGGAAAAATACAACATCACTATACACTGGGAAAAGAAAAATACACTTACCTTCTCTTCTGAGGAAATGGTAAGTTTGTCGCTTGAGATTAAGCTGCACACTTGTTCAATGCCGAGGTTGAGAAATTCTTCACTTAGTACGACATCTGCAAAATGTTGTTCTGTTTGGAGGTTAAAAAGAAAATCCATTAATACCAACTGCTGCCGAGACCAGCTAGGCAGCCAGCTGAAGGGGCGGACGGAATGAATATACAGAACACGTCTATATAATAGACACAACACACTCTATATTATTTAATGGGACAAGGGACCATCAGCCTCTAGGACTGAGGTGACATCCCTCTGATCGCCACGTATTTATTTGCAAGCCAAGAAGTACAAGCATAGCAGGAATTCATGCCAGCAGGAATATGCAAGTCAAAGCTCAGCAGTTCTAGTCTTCCCCCCTTCAATGTACCCTGGTCCTACACAAGGCCATTCTCTGAGGGAGTATCCTGGGAACAATCTGGCAAGTTATGTAGACGGCGTTCCGTTCCTGCAAGGGCCCAGCGTTTTTAAGCCCCTTGCCTTCATGTTTGATAAGATACTACCTTCCGGCCTTTGATTCCAAAGCACAAACAATCTAACACAGTAATTTATGAGAATCAGCAAGTTGCATATTTCTCAGTCACCCATTTTGTAATTTGTTCTTGCTAAGCTTAAAGTCTTGCAATAATGTTGCTATGCTCTCCTGCAACAACCAACATTCCATTATCATAGTTTCAAACTGCTTAAAAAAGAAGGGGTTTTTTGGAAGCTAACCTAAGAATGAGAAAACCAACTGTACTTCTCAAGGCAAGAACTAACAAGACAAACCCAAACAAACTCACCTGGGGAAGAGGTCTGCTGCACCTGAGTGCAAAGCACAAACACAGGCAGCAAGGCTGCCTCACTGTACACTCAGTTGAATCCCGTCTGTTTTACGTGGTGGTATTTTAGAGTTAAGCATCTATTCTTTACATGGTGATAAGACTACTGGCATTTAAATTTGTAAAACCTTTTGATTACATAAATGAGATAAATTACACGGTGTTATATAGTCACACACTTGAATGTATTATGTAAAACACGACAGGGCTCCAGAACATAATGGAGTAAGGAGGGAGACTTGCTTTATTTGAAAATGAAAGACTAAACTAAATAAACAGATCTTAAAGGCTGGTCAGTCTGAATATACGACTATCATTAAAAAAAACACAATTGGTTTATGATATAGATAGTTCTGAATTCTATGTAAAAGTTTATTTGAGGATCAAATTACACAATTTTATAACCTTAATCCCCTTCCAGAAACTAGTAAAATTAGTAATTCTTAAAATGCTAAAAAAAATTTTTGATTTCACAAATATACTCACTCCATCAAAGGGGGGAAAAGCTATTAGTATAATCAATGACTTTAGAACTTAAAAAAAATTTTAATCATTTACAAAGTAATCTTTCCTACAAATCCAGCTCTTGTTTATAAAGTGTGAGCTCACAAGGAAATACGGTGCTTTGGGCTTTGCAGTCAGACATACTGGGCTTTGTCATGTGCTAGCCTGTAAAACCTTAGGGAAGTTATGTAATTTCTCTAAGCCTTGGTCTCCTCATCTGTAAAATGTGAATAATAAAAACACTTCACCTAATAAACTGTTTGTGAGGATTAAATAAACTAATGGTTTATAAAGCACCTAGAACTGTGTGTGCTAGAGAGTAAGGAGTAAATAATTTAGCTTTTACTGTATTGTGATCCCTAAGTTCTAAAGTAAAAATTTGCCAGGAAATCTAGGCATTTCCTAGGTCTTTAACCATATATATATAGTTAAATTAAATTAACCACATATATATGTTTGTGTGTGTGAGGAAGATTACATCTGTGCCAGTCTTCCTCTATTTTGTATGTGGGATGCCTCCACAGCATGAGTGATGAGTGGAGTAGGTCTGCACCGCAGATCCGAACCTGCAAACCTAGGCCACCAAAGCAGAGTGCACAGAACTTTAACTGTTCAGCCATGGGGCCGGCCCCTACAATTAATCACATTTTAGCAGCATTTTTTTTTAAAGGTTTTCCTAAGGTGAAATAAAGGATTCATTTCAAATATGTTTCAACATAACATACAAAAGAATAGTTGGCTTGCCTTTCAGAAATACTTGAAAAATAAAATCTGCATTTACATAAGCCCTAAGAATAACTATTCACTTCACAAAAGGTTCATCACAAGATGACTTTAAAAATAATAAGCAGCTCTAGGCTAATTATAAATGATTAGATTTACAAAAATCCCACTGACACACAATTTTTTGAAACTCAAAGTGTTGGTCAAGGAATGTATTACACTGAAATAAATATGAAAATGAGGATGAAAATGAAAAATAATTAAAAGGACAAAAAAATCAATGGAACATAACAGAGAGCCCCAAAATAGACCCACACAAACAGAGTCAACTGATCTCTAACAAAGGAACAAAGACAACTCAATAGAGAAAGGATAGCCTTTTCAATAAACGGTGTTGGAACAACTGAACACCCACGTGCAAAAAGTGAATCTAGACACACACCTTACACCCTTCACAGAAATTAACTCAAAATGCACCATAGACTTAAATGTAAAACTCAAAACTCCTAAAAGACAACATAGGAGAAAAATCTAGGTGACCTTAGGGTTGGTGAAGACTAAGAACACCAAAAGCATGATCCATGAAAGAAAAAACTGATAAATTGGACTTCATTAAAATTACAAAGTTCTGCTCTGGAGAAGACCCTTTGAAGAAATGAAAAGATAAGCCACAGAGTAGGAGAAAATCTTTGCAAAACACATCTAATAAAGGACTGGTAGCCAAAAAAGTTCAACAATAAGAAAATAAACAACCCACTCTAAAAATGGGCAAAAGCTCTGAACAGACACCTCACCAAAGAAGATATATAGATGGCAAACAAGCATATGAAAAGATGCTCGACAACATACATCATTAGGGAACCACATATTAAAACATCAATGAGATACCACTACAGACATATTAGAATGGCTAAAATCCAAAACAATGACGACATCAAATGCTAACAAGGATGTAGAGCAACAGGAATGCTTATTCATTACTGGTGGGAAGACAGTTGGGTAGTTTCTTCCACAACTAAACATACTCTTACCATATGATTCAGCAATCACTTTCTTTGGTATTTACGCAAATTTCTATGTCCACATAAAAACCTGCACATGACTATTAAAATAACATGCTAAAGTATTTAATAATGTGTAAAATGCTTATATTATAATGTTCAGTAAATAAAAAAGCAAGATAAAAATTGTGCATGTAATTTGGCTTCAGCTGTGTAAAAAATGAATTGGAAGAAACTGGAAAGGTATATTTCAAAATGTTAACAGTGATTATCTGTAATCTGCAACATTTTCATCTTCGTAATTTTAGTATTCTCCAAATTTTCTATACTGATCTTGAATTAACTTTAGAATCAGAAAAAAGAGGAGGGTTCCAGGTCATATTGCCTACAGAATAAACTCCAGTCTTCACAGAATGGCTTCCAAGGCTTGCCAAAATGTGGCCCGCAATGCAGTCTTGTTCTTCACTACAGCTCCCAAACATTCTCCGTTCCGCTCCACTACCTAGCCACCATGTTCTCAACACTGTCCACTTTTATGGTTCTGTGCTCCTGTTTATCAAGTCTGTTCTCTCCTATCCCAAAGCAGGACATTATGACGCTGAAGAGCTAGGTTCCTTAAACCGTAATACAGAGATAGAGGCGAATGCTCAAAATTCTCTCTTAAGATTAGCTAAGAAAGAAAAATTCTACGTGTCTTTCCAATCCATAGTGAATATTATTGGTAGCAATAATAAACACAGAACTGTCTAAAATAACTCACTGGCTAAAATGATACACGATAAAGATTGCTCTTGACTACAAATTGCCACAAAAATTAAGAATTCTTAACAGAATTTGGATATGTAAAATCTGATCCTGAAAAATTGGACTTTATAAAAATAATAGCTACTATACAGATTATGGCAGATTAATACAAATTAGGATATATATTATAATCTTTACACTTGTTTTATAACTCACGTTCATTGTAAAACATGCACAGAAGAGAATAAACACCAAGGAAAAAAATTTGTAAAATAAAAATTGAAGTGAAAAATAATAGAAATAGTTCAATTGCCTGAAATAATGCCTGGCACATAGCAGACACTCAACAGATATTCGTTAAATGAAAGAACGAACTCTTCTCTATAGAAAATTCTCCAGGGAATTAATTAGATTAGCTTAGTGGAGTTTTCTCAGAAAATGTTTTTTTTTTAACAGCTTTATTATTCATATACTATACAATTCACCCATTTAAAATGTACAATTTGGGGCTGGCCCCATGGCCGAGTGGTTAAGTTCGCATGCTCCGCTGCAGGCGGCCCAGTGTTTCATTGGTTCGAATCCTGGGCGCGGACATGGCACTGCTTGTCAAGCCACGCTGAGGCAGCATCCCACATGCCACAACTAGAAGGACCCACAATGAAGAATATACAACTATGTACTGGGGGGCTTTGGGAGAAAAAGGAAAAAAAATAAAAAATCTTTTAAAAAAATGTACAATTCAATGGCTTTTAGTATATTCAGAATAGGAAACCACCACCACAATCACTCTTAGGATATTTTCACCACCTCCAAAAGAAAGCTCATACTCCATTAGTAGTCATTCCCCATTTCCCACCACGCCCCCAGCCCTAGGCAACCAGTAATCTACTTTCTGTCTCTATAGATTTTGCCTATTCTGGACATGTCTTTCACATAAAATGAATCATACAATGTGTGGTCTCTTGTGACTGCCATCTTTTACTTAGCATGATGTTTTCAAGTTTCATTATGTTGTAGCATACTTCATTTCTTTTTATCGCCTAATAATATTCCACTGTACAGATATCCTACATTTTACTTATCCATCAGCTGACAGATATTGGCTTGTTTCTACTCCTTGACTATTATGAATAATGCTATGAAAATTCAGGTACAAATTTTTGTGTTGACATGTTTTCATTGCTTTTGGGTATATCAGTGAACTGCCAGATCATGTGGTAACTGTTTAACATCTGAGGACTTGCCAGTCTGATTTTCAAAGTGGTTACACTAGAAAATGCTTTCTTGATGAAGATACGGTATTAACATATTACTTTTTTAAATGGTTTTTAATAATAAACACAAGGCAAACTGTTTAAAAAAAAAACACCCCTGAACATATGGGGCCAGCCTGGTGGCGCAGTGGTTAAGTTTGCATGCTCTGCTTCATTGGCCCAGGGTTTCACCAGTTCGAATCCCAGGCGCAGACATGGCACTGCCTGTCAAGCCATGCTGAGGCAGCATCCCACATGCCACAACTAGAAGAACCCACAACTAAAAATACACAGCTATGTACTGGGGAGCTTTGGGAGAAAAAGGAAAAAATAAAATCTTTTTTTAAAAAAAACCCTGCACATAAATATTTAAAGCAGTTTTATTTATAACCGCCAAAACTTTGAAGCAACTAAGATGTCCTTCAATAGGTGAAAGGATAAACAAACTGTGCTACAACATTCAATGGAATAGTACTCAGTAATAAAAAGAAATGAGCTATCAAGCCATGAAAAGACATGAAGGAATCTTAAATACATATTATTACGTGAAAGACGACAATCTGAAAAGCATACATACTGCAGAATTCCAACTATACAACATTCTGGAAAAGGTAAAACTAGAGACAGTTGAATGATTAGTAGTTACCAGGGGTTTGCTGGGGGAAGGGAGATGAGAAAGATGAATAGGTATAACACAGGGGATTTTTAGGGCAGTGAAACTATTTTGCAAATAGTAAATATAGACTTCGGGTTTCTGGCTGCACAAGTAAGGAGCTTGGAAGTCACCACTCTGTTCTAACAAATAAAAAGTTGAATACACTGAAAAATCAACAACTCTTTTAGAATCCATAAGAGAGGTAAGGACACAGGGCAAACCACTGCCCTCAAGACTGGGGACACCAATAGGCGAATACAGGGAGTAGTGGCTTACTGGAACAGGGACTCAGGAGCAGAAACTACAGGGGGAACCAGTGCTGGGGTAGAAAAACCTGAACTGTAATTGGCAAGTTGCTGGAGGCTTAGTATAGACAACTCTTGAGAGTTAAAAACTCCAGTGGGGGCTGGCCCTGTGGCCTAGTGGTTAAGTTCAGCACACTCTGCTTTGACAGCCCAGGTTCAAGGGTTCAGATCCCAGGCACGGACCTACACCACTCTTCAGGGGGGATGCTGTGGTGGTGACCCACATACAAAATAGAGGAAGGTTGGTACAGATATTAGCTCAGGGAGAACCTTCCTCAAGCAAAAAGAGGAAGATTGACAACAGATGTTAGCTCAGAGCAAATCTTCCTCAGAAAACAAACAAAACTCCAGGGGGACCCCCACAATATTTCAGAATTTACCTTCAGGAGCTAGTTCTACCAGGTTTCCACAGTAAATATCAGAGAAAATTCCCCTTGGGCTTTTGGAGGGGAAATGGAACAACTGAAATACCCAGAGTACTCTGTTCTTAACAAGGCCTGCCCTCAGGAGAAACTAGTTAACCAGAGCCTAACCTGCTGGGGTATTATCAGAGCCTAACTTACCCGAGGAAGGGAAATAACCAACTCCAGCCCACTTTTGCCATCCTGTCCCACCTAAGGAAGGAGAAAAACCTGGGAACTACTCACGAAGTTCTCAGTCCAGAGGCACAGACTCACTAATAAAGTAAAACCTAATCGTAGGACTAGAGAATGCTTCCCGTCACATCACATCTCTCTACCACATTACTAAAAGCCTATTTACAACAGTTCCTTTCACTGGGTACATCATGTCCAGCTATCAAGAAAAAATTACACGGTATTCCAAAAGGCAAAAAACACAATTTGAAGTGACAGAGCAAGCATCAGAAGCAGACACGGCAGAGATGCTAGAATTTTAAAACACAATTTAAACAACTATGATTAATATGTTAAGGACTCTAATGAATAGAGGAGACAGCATGCAAGAACAGATGAGCAATGTGAGCAGAGAGATGGAAATCCTAAGAAAGAACCAAAAAAAATAAATAAAATGCTAGGATCAAAAACACTGTAAGAGAATGAAGAATGTCTTTGATAAGCTTATTAGTAAACAGGACACGGCTGAGGAAAGAATCTTTGCACTTAAGGATAACGGTGAATACGTGTCATTATATGTTTGCCAAAACCCACAGAAAGTACAACACAGAGTGAACCTGAAAATACACTATGGACTTTTTAGTCAACAATGTATCAATATTGGCTTGTTTACCGTAACACATGAACCACACTAATGCAAAATGTTAATAACAGGGGAAACAGAGAGGAGGCTGAATTTGTACTTCCTGCTCAATTTTTCTAAAATACCTACAATTGCTCTAACAAAGTTTATTAGTTAAGAAAGAATGCATTAACAAAGAAGAACATGAATGACAAACTTGTAATGAAATATGTCACTGATCAAAAGTCAAACTGGCAATTGAAAAAATACAAACTAAAGATTAAACTTAAACATGCACTTTTAAGGAATATCTAGTCCTTATGGTACAATATTACTTCACAATACAACTTCAAAATCTAGTATGAATTTTTTAATAGGGTTAAGATTTTAAGAAACCATCATGATTAATTACAAAAGTCCTCTCTGTATCTGAAATATGATCCCACTATTTCCTGACCTCACAAGCAGTTTACACAAAAAAGTTATTTCAAAAATTTTTTATACATAAGGAAAAACTTTCTGTCAGTGGTTGGGATTTGCTTTTTAAAGAGTGGACATAAGAAAAGCATAAAGAGATTCTTTACATAAAAGTTCCAAAATATTGAGAAATAAATTCATTTTAATGAAAATTTTGCAAACAGCTTATAAATTTTAAAATATGTATGTGTAGCAACTTGGAAATTCAAATAGGAAATATACAGTAACTACTGAACAAAAGAGAAGCTAATATAAACCTCTTTTTTCTAGTCATAAAAAATTTTCACCTCCAAATATATGTCTATAACGATTTTACACCAAGCTTCTGTGAATTTTAAATCTGAATCAAAGTAAGAGACTGCTGGCCTTCTTATACTTTTCATTTAGGGGAAAACCTCTCCAGTGGGAACCAACATAACGCAGAGAACATAAATTTTCTATGTTGTGACTACACAAATTATTCTAGCCTCTGCTTCAGAGTTCAAAGAAATGGACTTGCAAAAAAAAAAAAAACCAGTGATTTTTTTAATATCAGAAATTACATAAACTTAGACTAAGGGCATTAGTAAACTTGTCCAAAGACAAGTCTGGAATCTCAATTCACTGTGTACTCTTTACTAGTGTATCAAAGGAGGTTAAGAGGACATGGAAAATAGTCGGCTCTTACAACTGTATTGCTAAAACCAGAACAGCCGGTACTCAAACAAATGAACCCCAGCCCCCGCACCAAGTACAAAAAAAACTGGTCTAAAGGAAAAGTAAAGAAAGAAGAAATGGTCAAAAAAACTTTCCTTGTAGACCTACACATATTTTTAAATAGTTCCAACTCTCACATACGTTCTACTTTCTACGAGGACACCTCTCCTCCTTAGTAAAATCTTTCAGTCTCTAACGTTTACACCTTCATATTCAGGTTTCTTTGGGAAGGGCGTGGGGAATATGTGACGCATCACTACATATGCAGGGCAGTATTTGGCAACACCGGGAGTAAATCAGTTTACTTTGGGGCCTGCCTTTCCTCTATTTATACTAACTGCCTGATTCTTCAAACGTTCTGTTGTACCTCTAGGCAATTTAACAGGATTGTTGCCTGTAACACACTCCCCACAGGGAAACAGATGCACCAGATGACTGGCTGAGTCACTGTAAGGCACTCTAAGGCACACGATATTTTGAACTTCTTTGGCTACAAAAGTTTGTCTTATGAATAATATTTGACTTAACATCACCTAACAGGAGCATTTATCAATCTGTCCCACTCAAACTGAAGATTCTACACACTTACCTACAAGAACTCACACAATTTGTAAGGCTTGATTCCATCCCACAAACCAGCACGGCTCATGGATATTAGGGCCACCATTCCTGGCCCAACTCTCACTCACTGTTTCCAGAAAGGCTTGTAACCTGATGCTGCCAACCACTTTCTGATGCCAGTGTTTGCAGTTCCCTTTGTTTCTGAGCAACCTTTGCTTGCTCTGCATGATTCTATCAACCTTAACACTTTAACCAACTCACTTGTATCAAACTAAAAATGCTAAAAATAGTATCCAAACCTATTACAGTATTTTAAAGCAGCATCTATTATTTCTTTTCTTGTAACCCTTGTGCTATAAGGAAAAAAAAAAGAGCGGGAAAACGGTTGGGTGATTTAAGCTTCTGGTAAACATTACTGGGAATAGGGAAGTGAGCTAATTATTACTCAGTTAATGAAATTTGTTGGTTTTTTTTTTGAGGAAGATTAGCCCTGAACTAACATCTGCCACCAATCTTCCTCTTTTTTGCCAAGGAAGACTGGCCCTGAGCTAACATCCATGCCCATCTTCCTCTACTTTATATGTGGGATGCCTGCCACAGCATGGCTCAACAAGCAGCACCTGGGATCCAAACTGGCAAACCCTGGGCCACCAAAGCAGAATGTGCGAACTTAACCACTGCACCACCGAGCCGGCCCAATGAAATATTTTTAATGAATGGCCAAGAGAAAAATACATCACATCTACATAATATATGAATAAACCCTTCTCTAAATGACACTATAGTATACTTTAATCTACTACCTTCACAATGGTCACTCTCAAACTTTATGCTGAATATGACAGTTCCACTGTTGCCATCAAACCATCCTGATTTTGATTTGGGGCTAGAATGGAACTACTGTGAGAAATATAGAGTAATGTTCCAAAATGGATAAGATTCATTATCAAAAGGAGTAATTACACATTTGTGTACATGTACACACCCACATGCACAGACACACGCATAGAGTCATCCCTCAGCATCCACAGGGGGATTACTTCCAGGACCCTCCTATACCCAAATCCACAGATGCTCAAGTCCCTTATAAAAAATGGCATATTTGCATATAACCTAGGCACATCCTCCCATATACTTTAAATCATCTCTAGATTACTTACGATACCCAAGACAATATAAATGCTATGTAGATAGTTGTTATGCTATATTGTTTAGGGAATAATGACAAGAAAAAAGTCTCTACATGTTCAGAAGAGGGACAACCACCATAGGCCTTTCCCTCTGCGGCTGGTGGAATCTATGGATGTGGAACCTACAGTTAGTGGAACCTGAAGATGCGGGTGGCCGACTGTATCTAAATGAGTCCATGGCCACACATTACCTCCATCTAGTTTTACGCCTCAGAATGCTCTGGGGTAAGAAGAACGGAAAGTGCTTTGCTTTAAAGCACCTATAACTAATTCTCTTACACTAAAATAAAGAAGATCTTGTCATCTGAATGGGAAAAAGCTTAATTCTGTATTTGGTGGCAGAAAAAAATTATGTAAGGACAAAAGGAGCTTTACAAAGTTGTTATGGGAACATATAAAATCCAAACCATATATATAAAAGAAATTTCTTGGCCATCTCAGAAGGAACAGCTTTGGGTGAGAGGAGATCACAAGTTTTAGTCAATTTATGTGAGACACTTACCATCAGGCAAACCACTTCTCCAATACATTTAAAAAATATATGTCATGGCCTCCTAACAATGCTTTTATGTGAATCAATCAGTGAGTAAAATCTTGGGTCTGTTTTCAAAAACATTAAAATAACATGAACCTGGCATGACGAAGAGTAGCAATTCTCAATTTTAAGATCCCTATACACATACTCAAATTTCTAGGTACCCAAAAGCAACTGAAAACACGTTTGTATAGAAACTGGTTCATAGGAATTCTGTAGAAAGAAAGACAAGAAGGTTAGTGCTGCCCATCTGTTATTTCATATGTTCTTGATACAAATCACTATTTGTCTCTCTGATGCTTAGTTCCTGCTGTTAAATGTTCTAATAACACTACTACTACTAATAAAAATTATATGATATAGGGGCTGGCCCCGTGGCCGAGTGGTTGGGTTCGCGTGCTCCGCTGCAGGCGGCCCAGTGTTTTGTTGGTTCGAATCCTGGGCGCGGACATGGCACCGTTCATCAAGCCACGCTGAGGCAGCGTCCCACATACCACAACTAGAAGGACCCACAACGAAGAATATACAACTATGTACTGGGGGGTTTTGGGGAGAAAAAGGAAAAAATAAAATCTTAAAAAAAAAAAAAATTATATGATATAAACATTTCTTCCCTGCCTCAAGCCACAAAACAATGAAGACCAAAGTTGAACACAAAACAAAACAAAATCCTACTATAACATGGTGTACTATTTCATCCTGCTGGTAAGAGTATAAATTAGTACAGAGAGCAATATTGAAATCTCATCCTATAAATACACTTGACCACTTATGAAATGGCACATTTCATGCAGCATTGTTTTTAATAACTGCAAAAGAGAGTTTAACAGCAGGCATTGGTTAAAAATGGTACAACCACACAATGGAATATTCTGCAGCTGTAAAAAAAAAAAAAAAAAAAAAGAATGAAGAAGCTTATGATATGAAAAGAGCTTCAGGAAATATTGCAAATTTAAGGAACAAAAGGCAAAGAACAGAGAGTATAAAGCATGCTGGCTACCTTTTGTGTAAGAAAGGAAAGATAAGACTACAGATTCATGTATACTGGAAAGCTATAGAAGGAACCACAGTCACACATTGCTTAACGATGGGAATACAGTCTGGGAAATGCATTGTTAGGTGATTCTACCGTTGTAGGAACATCACAGAGCATACTTATACTAACCTAAATTATATAACCTACACACATAGGCTATATGGTACTAATCTTATGGAATCACTGTCATATATGCAGGCCACCATTGACTGAAACGTCGTTATATAGCACATGACACAATAAAAACAGTTACCTATAGAGGGCATTAAAGGGAAGTAGGACAGACGTGGAAACAAACTTTTTCAATGGACAGCTTTGTACATTGTTTGTTACATAAACCATGTGAACAGATTAGCCTCCCTCACCAAAAAAACACAACACAGAAAACAAAACCCAGAAACTAATAGCAGTGATTACTTTTAGGGAGGGCAAAAATGAGGGACAAGAGTGAAGGAGAGATTTTTTTCAATGTATACCTTTCAAACAGTTTTAAACCTTTGCGTATATGATCAAACGATCTTGCACAAGGATGCTAAGACCAGTCGAAGGGGAAACGACAGTCTCTTCAAAAATTAGTGTTGGGAAAACTGGAAGAATGAAGGTAGGCTCTAATCTTACACAATATAAAAAAATTAATTCAAAACGCATTAAAGACCTAAACCTAAGAACCAAAACTATAAAACTCCTAGAAGAACACATAGGGGAAAAGCTTCATGACATTGGTTTTGGCAATTTTTTCTTAGATATGACACCAAAAGCACAGGCAACAAAAGCAAAAGTAGACAAACGGGACTACATCCAACAAAAAATTTTGTACATCAAAGGACACAATCAACAGAATGAAAAGGCAATTTATGTAATAGGAGAAAATATTTGCAAATCATGTATCTGATAAGGGGGTAATATCAAGAATATAAAAGTAAGTCCTAGAACTCAATAGCAAAAAACCCAAACAATCCAATTAAAAAATAGGCAGAGGAGAGAAAGACGAATTCTGTATGACTCCACTCATAGGTGGAAGTTAACATATAGACAAGGAGAACTGATCTGTGGTTACCAGGGGAAAGGGGGGTGGGGGGAGGGCACAAAGGGTGAAGTGGTGTGCCCACAACATGACTAACAATAATGTACAATTGAAATTTCACAAGGTTGTAAACTATCATAATCTTAATTAAAAAAAAATGGGGAGAGGAACTGAACAGACATTTTTCCAAAGAAGACAAACATATGGCCACCAAGCATATGAAAAGATACTCAACACTGCTCATTATCAGAGAAACTCAAATGAAAACCACAGTGAGATATCACCTGACATCCACTAGAATGGCTATTACCACAAAGGCAAGAGATCCTTGCTGGCAAGGAAGTAGAGAAAAGGCAACTCTTGTGCACTGTTGGTAGGAATGTAAATCTACCATATAGCCACTATGGAAAACAGCATGAAGTTCCCCCAAAATTATAAATAGAACTACTATATGATCCAGCAACCCCACTTTTGGGTATATCTCTGAAGGCAATGAAATCACTATCTTGAAGAGATCTCTGCACTCCTGAGTTCACTGAAGCATTATTCACAAAAGCCAAGATATGGAAACAATCTAAGTACCCATCATCGGATGAACAGATAAAGATGATGTGGAAAAATATACAGTAAATATGTACACACACTCAATGGAATACTATCCAGCAATGCGAAGGAAATCTTG
Organism: Equus asinus; assembly: GCF_041296235.1. Taxonomy (NCBI): domain Eukaryota; kingdom Metazoa; phylum Chordata; class Mammalia; order Perissodactyla; family Equidae; genus Equus; species Equus asinus. The sequence continues at coordinate 51,063,135 of NC_091792.1, read as the reverse complement.
CCATTTGTGACAACACAGATGCACCATGAGGGCATTATGCTAAGTGAAATAAGCAAGACAGAGGAAGACGAATACTATGCAATATAACTTATAGGTGGAATCTAAAAGAGCTGAACTCACAGAAACAGAGTAGAGTGGTGGTTACCAGGGCTTAGGGGGTGAGGGAAATGGGATATGTTGGTCAAAGGGTACAAACTTTCTGGGGATCTAATGTACAGCATGTACATGGGGATTATCATTAACCATACTGTATTTATAGTTGAAAGTTGCTAAGAGGGTAGATCTTAAATATTCTCACTGGTGATAAGGAAGTAATGGTAATTATGTTTTGCTATTGAATTGTATAAATTATATATTTTGAATATTAACCCCTTATCAGAAATACAATTTGCAAATGCTTTCTCCCATTTCATAGGATGCCTTTTCATTTCATTGACAGCTTCTTTTGTTGCGTACGAGCTTTTTAGTTTTATGTAGTTCCACTTATTAATTTTTGCTTCCGTTGCTTTTGCTTTTGGGATCATATCTGAAAAACCACTACCAAGATCAATGTCAAGGAGCTTGCCATCTATGTTTTCTTTCAGAAGTTTTACAGTTCAGGGTCTTATGTTTAAGTCTTTAATCCATTTGAGTTAATTTTTGTGAGTGTTGTGAGAAACGGGTCCAATTTCATTCTTCTGCATGTGGTTATCCAGTTTTTCCAACAACATTCACTGAAGAGACTATACCTTTCCATACTGAATATTCTTGGCTCCCTTGTCAAATATTAGTTAACCATATTCGCAGGGGGTTATTTCTGGGCTCTCAATTCTGTTTCATTTGTTTATATGTCTATTTTTATGTCTGTACCATCCTGTTTTCCTTACTAGAGCTTTCTAGTATAGTTTGAAATCAGAAAGTGTGATGCCTACAGCTTTGTTCTTCTTTCTCAGGATTACTTTGGCTATTTGGGGTCTTTTGTGGTTCCACACAAATTTTAGGATTTTAAAATTTGTGTGAAAAATACCACTGGAATTTTGATAGGAATTGTATTGACTCTATAGGTGGCTTTGGGTAGTATGGACATTTTAACAATATTACTTGTGGTTTTTTCCATTTGTGTTTTTTTTCAATTTCATCGAAGTCATAGTTTTCAGCGTACAGGTCTTTTATCTCCTTGGTTAAATTTTTTCCTAAGTATCTTACCGTTTTTCATGCTATTGTGAATGGGAGTGCTTTATTTCTTTTTCAGATAATTCACTGCTGATGTATAGAAACTCAACTGATCTGTGTTGATTTTGTATCCCCTTTACTGAATTTGCTGATCAGTTCTAATAGTTTTTTTGGTGGAGTCTTTAGGATTTTCTATACGTAAGATCATACCATCACAAGCAAAGATAATTTTACTTCTTCTTTCCCAATTGGATGCCTTTTATTTCTTTCTCGACTGACTGCTCTGGCTAAGACATCCAGTACTATGTTGAATAGGAGTGCTGAGAGTGGGCACCCTTGTCTTGTTCCTGATTTTAGAGGAAAAGCTTAGACATTTCCCTGCTGAATATGATGTTAACTGTGGGCTTGTCATATACGGCCTTTATTACATTAAGGTATGTTCCTTCTATACCCAATTTGTTGAGAATTTTTATCATGAAAGGATGCTGTATTTTGTCAAATGCTTTTTTGCATCTATTGAGATATGACTTTTATCTTTCATTCTACTAATGTGGTGTACCACATTTATTGATTTGCAGATGTTGAACCATCCTTGAATCCTACAGATGAATTTCACTTGATCATGGTGTATCATCCTTTTAATGTGCTGTTGAATTTAGTTTGCCAATATTTTGTTGAGAACGTTTGCATCTATATTCATCAGAGATTTCAGCCTTAGTTTTCTTTTCTTGTAATGTCCCTATCTGGCTTTGGTATGAGGGTAATGCTGGCCTCACAAAATGAGTTTGGGAGTATTCCCTCCTCTTCTATTTTTTGGAAGAGTTTGAGAAGGATTAGTGTTAATTCTTTAAATGTTCGACAGAATTCACAAGTGAAGCCCTACGGTCCTTTGTCTTTGTTGGAAGGTTTTTTATTACTGATTTAATCTCCTTATTTATTATTAGTCTGTCCAGATTTTATATTTCTTCATGATTCAGTCTTGGTAGGTTTGTATGTTTCTAGAAATTTATCCATTTCATCTAGGTTATGTTGGCATACAAGTGTTCATGGTAGGCTGTTATGGTCCCTTGTATTTCTGTGGTATGAAGTGCAATGCCTCCTCTTTCATTACTGATTTTATTTACCAGAATATTCTTTTTTTCTTAGTCTAGCTAAAGGTTTGTCAATTTTCTCTTTAGAAAAAAAAAAAACAGCTCTTAGTTTCATTGACTTTTTCTAGTGTTTTTCTGGTTTCCATTTCATTTACTTTTGCTCTGATCTTTGTTACTTCCTTCGTTCAGGTAACTAGGCTTAGTTTGTTCTTTTTCTATATCCTTGAGGTGTAAAGTTAGGTTGTTTGTTTGAGATCTTTTTCTTAAGGTATGCATTTATCACTGTAAACTTCACTCTTAGAACTGCTTTTGCAGCATTCCATAGATTGTGGTATGGTATGTTTCTGTTTTCATTTGTTGCAAGATATTTTATATCCTTTTTGATTTCTTCTTTGACTCATTGGTTATTCAGGTGTACTGTTTCATTTCCACTGGAATTTTGTGAATTTTCCAGTTTCCTCCCATTAGTGATTTCTATTTTCATAGCATTGGGGTCAGAAACGGTACTTGGCATGATTTCAATCTTCTTAAATTTTCTAAAAATTGTTTTATGACCTATTATTTGATCTATCCTGAAGGATGTTCCATGTGCACTTAAAAAGAATGTGTATTCTGCTGCTGTTGGATAGAATGTTCTATATATGTCTGTTAAGTCCATTTGGTCTAAAGTATAGTTCAAGTCCAACGTTTCCTTGCTGATTTTCTGTCTGGAAAATTGCCGAAGGTGGGTTACTGAAGTCCCCTACTACTATTTTATTGTTGTCTATTTCTCCCTCTAGATCTGTCAGTATTTCTTAATATATTTAGGTGCTCCAATGCTGGGTGCATATATATTTACGATTGTTATATCTTCTTGATGAATTGGTCTCTTTCTCATTACATAATGACCTCCTTTATCTTTAATTACATTTTTGGCTAACATTTATTTTGTCTGATATAAGTATAGACACCCCTGCTCTTCTTTGATTTCCACTTGCAAGGAATATTTTTCTCCATTCCTTCACTTTGAGGGTATGTGTATCCTTAAAGCTGAAGTGAGTCTCTTGTAGGCAGCATGGAGCCGAACTGATCATACAGCACTCTAGTTTTTTTAATCCATCCAGCTACTCTACACCTTTTTATTGGAAAACTCAATCCATTTACATTTAGAGTATTAATGATAGGTAAGAACTTACTAATGCCATCTCATTCATTGTCTTCTGGCTGTTCTGTAGTTCCCTTGTTCCTCTCTTGCTGCCTTCCTTTGTGAATTGCTGATTTTCCATAATGGTATACTTTAATTCCCCTCTCATTTTTCTTTTGTGAATCTACTGTAGGTTTTTATCTTGTGGTTACCATGAAGTTTACATAAAACATCTTAATAGATATAACGGTCTATTTCATGCTGATAACCTAACTTCAATTGCACAGAAAAACTTCACCCTTTTACTCTCGCCACATTTGATGGTTTTTGATGTCACAATTTACCTCTTTTTATACTGTGAATTCACTAACAAATTATTGTAGCTATATTTTTAATATTCTTGTCCTTTAATCTTATACTAGAGTTAACACACCACCCTATTACAGTATTAGAGTATTCTTAAGTTAATTATATACTCACCTTTACCAGTGTGTTGCATTATTTTCATCTCTTTTCATGTTACTAATTAGCATCCTTTCATTTCAGCATTTCTTATAAGGCAGGTCTAGTAATAATGATTTCTTTGGTTTTTGTTTGTCTGGGAAAGTCTTTATCTCTTCTTCATTTCTGAAGGACAGCTTTCCCAGGTAAAGTATTCTTGGTTGACAGTATTTTTCTTTCAGCATTTTGAATATATCATCCCACTGTCTCCTGGCCTAGAAAGTTTCTGCTGAGAAATATGCTGACAGTTTTATGTGGCTTCCCTTACAAGCTTTTGTTCTTGCTGCTTTTAAGATGATCTATTTGGAGGCCAGCCCTGTGGCCGAGTGGTTAAGTTTGCATGCTCTCCTTCAGCAGCCCAGGGTTCGGATCCTGGGCACGGACATGGCACCGCTCACTAGGTCATGTTGAGGCGGTGTCACACATGCCACAACTAGAAGGACCCAGAAGTAAAATATACAACTATGTACTGGGGGGATTTGGGGAGAAAAAAAAAAAGCAGGGGAAAAAAAAGAAGATTGGCAACAGTTGTTAGCTCAGGTGTCAATCTTTATTAAAAAAAAAGATCTATTTGTCTTTGATTATTGACTTTTATTATAATGCATCTTGGAGAGGATTTAAGCTGATTTTGTTTGGTGACCTATAAAGCTTCATGAACGTGAATATGCAAATCTTTCCCTAGATTTGGGTAGTTCTCAGCCGTTATTTCTTTAAATAAGCTCTCTGCCTCCCTTCTCCTTCTTGAAGTCCAATGATTCACACATTGGTTCTTCTGATGGTATCTCTGAGATTACATAGTCTTTCTTCACTCTTTTTCATTCCTTTTCCTTGTTCTCTGACTAGATAGTTTCAAAGTTCCTGTATTCAGTCTCACTGATTCTTTCTTCTGCTTGATCAAGTCTGATATTGATGATCTCTATTGCATTTTTCATTTCATTCACTGAACTCTTCAGCTCCAGAATTTCTGTTTGGTTCTTTTTTATAATTTCTCTTTGTTAAACTTCTTATTTTACTCATGTATTGTTTTCCTGATTTCACTGAATTGTCTTTCTCTGTTTTCTTGTAGTTCATCAAGTTTCCTTAAAACAGCTACTTGGAATTCTTTGTCAGGTAAATCATAGATCTCTGTCTTTGGGTTCAGTTACTGGAAGATTATGGTGACCTTTTGGTGGCGTCATGTTACTTTGATTTTTCATGTTTCTTGGAGCTGTGTGTTGCTGTCTTCACATTTGAAGTAGTAGTCACCTCCTCCAGTTTTTACTGCCCTTTGAGGCTTTTTCAGACCTTCTATGGATACACTTGCTCCATGTTTTTTCTTCCCTTTTGTGGCAGAATTCTTAAGCTTGTATGCCTTCTCTCAATCCTGCAATGCACCAAACTGAGTGCTGACAGCCTCTTTTGTTTTCTGACAGGTGGTGCTACCACTGAAGTTTGTGGTCTCTACCTGACCCACAGATTCAAGCCTGCTTTCTGCACGTGCTCATTTGCCATCTTTCAAAGCTCACTCTCACTGCTTCCTCCGGAAGCACACACACACAGAGCTAGCCAGAGTTGGGGTAGGGTAGGCATGGAAGGACTTGGGGTGCCCATGGGTTAGTTGAGGGCATCCACAGGTGGGGCTTTCCCAGTGGCTTGTGGGCAAGCTTCTTGATGGAATTCACTATGCAGTTAGTAAGATCTGTGTCCCTTTAAGGTCCTCTGAGAGTTCTACATGCTGCTTTCCCAGACTCTTCCTGCCCCCAAGACATGGAGCTCTTGATTTAGTACTCTGGATGGGGCCAGAGAGAAATGAGTCTCTTTGGCAGCATCCACACAGCTGGGGAAGCTGGTTGCTCACTCACATGCTCTCTCTTTCCCCTGTAAGAGGAATCACAGGCTGAGGAAGATCTCTCTGGGCCCTATGCTATGCCGCCTTTGGGGAGAGGCAATGCAGGTAAAGTCTAACTGTTCCTCTTACCCACTCCAACATGGCCAAACTCGTATTTTTTTTCCTCTAATGAAGTATTGGATCTTATCCTCTAGAAACCTGGACTTTCACAAAGGATCTCTCTTCCAAGCATGATTGTCTAGGTCAGTGTTCTCCAGAGTCTCCCAGACTGCAGTAAAGAGGGGCTGGAACTGGCTCATGGGTCACTTCAAGGTTCAAAGCTGGGACTGAGGTCAGTCTGCCTACTAGCCAATGCATGGATGGCCAAAGCTCCTTCTGGGTCCCTTGGCCTATGGTGCTGGATCCCACAGCTCTCACAAAGGCACTGCTGTTCACAGACGGATGTGGAATATTTATTGGTGGCAGAGAGGGGACAAAAATGAGGGATTATCTTATGTCACCATGATCAAAAACAATGTTTTTAACCATGTGAAAACATTAGTGGTTAAAATTTTTAAAACAAAGAAAAAATAAAATATCTGCCAAACTGGGCCAACCAGTTTCCTTCACCAATGGGAAAGAAAAATGTTGCTATAGAAAGTCAATGCAGGGGCCAGCTCCGTGGCCGAGTGGTTAAGTTCGCGCGCTCCACTGCAGCGGCCCAGGGTTCAGATCCTGGGAGCAGACATGGCACCGCTCGTCAGGCCACGTTGAGGCGGCATCCCACATCCCACAACTAGAAGGACCTGCAACTAAGATATACAACTATGTGCAGGGGGGGTTTGGGGAGATAAAGCAGGAAAAAAAAAAAAAAAAGTTTGGTAACAGTTGTTAGCCCAGGTGCCAATCTTTAAAAAAAAAAAGAAAGTCAATGCATTTTATTGTCTTGACTTCAGTGGACAAATATCTGCTATTTTAAAAAAGAAAAGACCAACAGTTTACCCACCTCCATCCCTCCACCTCCCCATCGTGAGCCACTGCTTTACTTGCTGGCCTTTACACCAAACTTCTTCAGGGTAGATCTTAATATTGAAGCTTCTGCATTCAATGCACACTCACATCTTTGTCTGTTATAACATTGCCTCTAGCTCACCTTTCCCCTGAAATTGTTCTTTGGAAGTCCTTTTCTTAGGATTAGTATTTCTCAATCCCTGGGCAGTGTTTAACTCTGATGACACACCCTCCTAGACTGGATTCTATAATACATTTTTCTATCTTTCTGACCACTAAGTTTGTCTCCTTCAGCTCCCTAAAATTATGGATTACCTATGGTCCTGCCTGTCCTGAGCCTCCTTTTCTTCTTCTGCTTGTTTTCCCTTAACGATCTCATCCACATTCATGTGTCCTCAGTTATCTTCAACTATGACCCCAGTGTGGTTGTTCCTAAAGCCAACCTCTCTCCCAAACCCCAATATTTGAATCCCCAGCTGTCTGTCAATCTCCCTACGACCTGTTTAACAGTCATGGCTTTTTTGAACAGACAGATCCACCCCACACCAAGCACCCAACAACACATACAAGCAGTCCTGTACAACCCTCACATTGTTCACTGTCTTAGGCCACTTACCTTGGCCTGTTTTGAGCTCTATGGTCTGATTTTGTTCATCATTGTGCATCTTTCCATTGATGGCTTTGCTTCACTCCTTGGGTTGATGCTTGACAAAGATTCTCTGGCTGTGTCTGCTGATTATCTCCTTAAAATAAATCAAGCTCTTCCTCTGGCCAAGCTATATTTGGCTATTGTTAATCATCTTGTCCAATATGAGAATCTCTAAATTGATACTGCACTTCACTGCTGGTTCTCCCCTGAGCAATCAAGACTAAGACCAATCTACACTTCAAACAGTGTTAGTGCTTTCCTCCAGACACCTGCTTGACCTCCTGTGTTCCTTTTGTGTCTTAATGGCTCTACTATCCATACTGATTTCAAGGCTACATGAAGTCTCAGTAACAGCTGATTCTTCACTCTTTCCCTCTTTTTTTATTGTGGTAAAAACATACAACACAAAATTCACCATCTTGACTATTTTTAAATATACTGTTCAGGAGTGTTAAGTATACTTCATTGTTGGGAAACAGAGCTCCAGAACTTTTTCATCTTGCAAATGTGAAACTCTAGATCCATTAAATAACTTCCCCCCCTTTTTTTTTAATTTCCTCCATCCCTTCCTCTCTTTAATAACTTCCTAAAATAAACTGTTTCACAAATCCCATTGATTCCTTCTCAGTAATTCCATAGGAAATCATAAGATTTAGTGATATAAGGGATTTGAAAGGTCACTGGACACAACTTTATCATATGTAAGAGTAACCTGTAAAATATTCATATCCAGTAGATATCTGGCTGCAGTTGCACACATCAACAGACAGCAAGGCAGTCCCATCATTCTTGAACACTTACTATAACTGGAAGTTCCTCTTTATGTCACACTAAAATCTCTCTCCCTCTTATTTTGCAACATTGATGCTACTTCTGCCCACGACAGAACAAGATTAATCTCTCTCTCTCATGATCCTTCAACCATCTACAGAGGGCATTATGTTCTCCCAAGTTTTCCTACTACAGTGTAGAAACTAAGTCTTTCAACCACCCCTTGTACAACGTGTTTTGAGGTTTTCATCATTATCATGGCTCTGAATTCAGGGCTTCAGTTCATCAGACTCTCTCAAAGCATGTAACCTGAAAAAGAACTCAATTTCATAGATATGGTCTGACCAGGGCAGAACAGAATGAGATAATCACCTTACAACTTTCTAGACACAATTACATTATTGATTGCTATTAAATACACTATAAACTAAAACCATACATCTTTGGATTGGTTTGGCTAATAAGAGCCTAACATTCGTCATAAAGCCAAGATGAGAAATTCTTCCTTCTCACTAAATGTTTATTCAGCTTACTGTACCTCATTAAGGTATAGTAAAAATTAGCAGCTATTGCACCCTGGCAATATATATGCACACACTAAAACGTACCACCTGTAGGGGAGGAAGACAATTCCTCTACCCACTCTAGGTCCTTCTGGCTGGTCTATGATTAAACTGACATGAGACAGAAGAACAAGAGAAAATCAAATAAAGCTTTATAACATGTATACATGGGAGAAACCCAGGAAAACTGAGCAACTCACCAGAATGGCTGAGGTTATCACCTTAAATGACACCTTCACTTAAAGACAAAGGAGAATGTTGGAGGTGGAGGGAGTCAGTTATGGGAGATTACCAGAAAAAGCTCAGTAAACTGAGAGCAAGGTTATTACGCAAATTTAAGGCCTTGCCTTCTGTAGTGATAAGAGTTTCTAAAGATAATGTGATCCCCCTCTTCCTGGTACAGAGACAGAGACACCTTTACAAATGGAGATTTCCCTTACAAATGTAAATGTCTCTTTCAAAGGGTAACTTCTACTTGGTTTTCAGAGTTTCTCCCCTGTGTGCAATTTCTTAAAAGTAACCAGCCCAAAATAATCCTCACGCAAAGAGACACATCTTGAGGTGGCCAATTCTGATCCCCCACACTACTAAGCATTTACCTAGAATGTAATGCTAAAGGGCAGAGCATCTCAGAGTTTAGTCTCTTTCCTCTACTCATATCCAGGTTCAGTTCCCATATCCACAATCTTGCTTCAGTCACCTCCTCTCTCTCTCTATTTCTCTAATTCTCACTCTGCTACCAACCTCAACTACTCTTTCCAATCCTTTCACTCACATACTGACAGATTATTCTGTTTATAGCACAGAGCTTTCATTGTGACACTAGTAATTTGCCTTTACTAGTTTACCACTGCCACTGAGTGAAGCCAATCTAGTTACACTGACATTCAATAATCAGTTCCTTCTCTCTGAATAAATCCCATAACTGCAATAGGGGATAATTCCTGTTATCAGAGACTATGCCATGAATATGCAATATACATTAAACACATATATTTTACACACATAATATACAGATACATTCTTCCTTATATATAAAGATTCTCTTCACTCTCCAGAGTAGTTGAACTTTCCTGTTTGCTTCCTTCCTGCAAATAAAATAATCTTATCAAGGAATGAAAGACAATCCCTAGAATTTGTCACACCAGGTCAATAGGGTTTATCAGCTCAGGTCCTCATCCCAAATTAAGTCCAATGAAATCAATAAGAGACGTCCAAAGTTTTGTTTGTTCTGCTTTGAACACTATGATAAGGTACAAAGTACCCTCTACATTTGATTTCTAAACACCAAGCACCTTTGTGATCACAACTGAATGCTAGGAAGGGTTTCTGTAATTCTTCTATATTCTATCTAGTGCAGAATCCCGTCTGAGAAGTGAGCGTAAGTACATGAGTAACAACAGTATTTTAGATCCATGAACAGCTCCTCCATGAGAGACAAAGTGTTTTGGGGAAAATCAAAATATCTCTAGTCTTCATTTTCCTAATTAATAAAATGAAAGAGTTAGACTAGATACTGCTAAGGTTCCCTGCAAGTGCTAACACTCTACAATTCTTTGATTTTGAATACTATTAGTCTATAGGAAAAAATAAATTCACATATATATCTCTAGCAGTTCCATTAACACAGACAGTTTTGGTGAAACCTGAAAACAGCTAACTCATCTCAGCTAGAAAAACTGTCAACAAAGCAGAACAGAGATTGCATTTAGTTTACTAGGGCATAAATGAGGACCATAATGAGTGCAAGAATATAAAAATGATTAATTCTTTTAAGAAGTGTCATTTATGGTGGCATGAATTCAATCAGGAAGTGCTATACATAAATGCTTTCACAGTTCTCCAAAGGAAGATTCTTCTGTATCTGTAAATTAACATTGCAATAGACCCTTGAATAATCAGCATCCATTCTTTAGTAGGCATATCACACAGTCAAGGCTAGTAATACCATTATTAAAACCACTCTCTCAACACAAGTTTCTTTCAAGAGGACAGCTTTCAAAATCATGGGCTTGTTTTAACAGATGTTTACCCCAAGCAGTGATTCCTAGCCTAAATTATAGAAGGGTGGGCAAATGATTGAAGTAAATTGATTGCAGAAGAAAATGTTACAGAAACTGCTTTTATAGAGAATAAACCATAATCTGGATATATGAAATTTGGGTATGAGTTGACTATTATTGCCTATAAACTCCTTGTAAGCAGGGGTTAAATTGTATCGAGCCTTTTATCACCTTCAGCAGTTTGGGCAATGCCAGGTACATAAAGAGAGTAGCTTTGAAATGACTGACCACTGAGTCTAAGCTAAGTAGCCAACAGATGGCTAGGAGAACCAGGACCAGACAGTACAGATTTATGAAGAAATACAAGAGCACAAAGGTTGAGACCTTAGAGTTCCAAATACCAACAAGGTCCAACATGCACTAGAATTGTGTTCTAAGGTAGCAAGTAGGTTTATGGAAGAAAGATGGTGGTCACTACAAACAGAATCTCAAGGGGAGCCAAGAGTTACAAATTTTGAAATTGCTGACGGCAGAAGAAACAAAGTATAGATGGAAAAGACAATCTAGGCATCCAAGACAGAAGTATGCATGGAGGCCAAGACAGAAAATGGGCTGCAGGGAGAATGCTGCAGACCGAGAGCCAGCCAATGCAGAACTGAGGATGGCGACAGTGACAGAAAAATAGTCTAGAAGTGGTACCTTTCTATCCATGTTCCCAGCGAGTCAGGGGGAGTGGCCCCTTAAAAAAGTTTTCCCTCAAGGGGGCTGGCCCCGTGGCCGAGTGGTTAAGTTTGCACGCTCCGCTGCAGGCGGCCCAGTGTTTCCTTGGTTCGAATCCTGGGCGCGGACATGGCACTGCTCATCAAACCATGCTGAGGCAGCGTCCCACATGCCACAACTAGAAGGACCCACAACGAAGAATATACAACTATGTACCGGGGGGCTTTGGGGAGAAAAAGGAAAAAATAAAATCTTTAAAAAAAAAAAAAAAGTTTTCCCCCAAGATGAGGTTTGGGGGAAACGTAAAGTTTCATGTAAGTCAAACGGAGAGGGGATACACATGAAAACAGCTGGGCATATAAAAAAGTTTGACCATTGTACAAGCATAGTGGATGGGCTAAAAGCAGGGTAGTGTGGGCAGCCTGGATAGGTCTAGGATGTACTGACAGATAACAGGGTCAAGAGCAAGAAGAGAACAGGAAATAGACGAAAGCATGTCAGTGTCTGGAGAGGAGGACCCCTTCACAGGTAGTCCTGTTACTGAGGAATGCTGAGTATATACCAACCCCACAATTTCAGCAAACACTGGCTTCCAACGATACTGGAAATTTCCCCAAAAGTTAGAACTGATATTAAGAATCTTCTCAATTTTTAGTGTGGTGAGTGGTAAGATATAGGAATGACTAAGAAACTGAGACTATTGTTTCCCTTAAATTTGTTTGAAATTCTTGCAATTTAACCACTGGTAACTCTTGGTTTTCAACAAGGAAGACTAAATAAAATTCATATTTCAAGTTGTAATTAAAATCTAACTTCGAAAAGAATCCTTTGCCAGGAGTATTAAAATGCATTTAAACTGATAAGTTCAAGTTTTTATCTATATATTTTTAGCCTGGTGAAAATGCTGAAAACAAAGGTCTTAATGATTTGGGAAAAGGTTAAAATATAGACAATACTCAAAACATGAGAAGTAAGAGTCCAAAAACTAGCATTCTCCAAACAAGTTCGTACACTTGGAGTTACGTGTGAAAAATTTCACTTTCAGGTATGAAGCAAAAAATAGTTTCATAGAACTTTGTAGCTAAGAAAATAATCATTCAAGAGCATAATAAAGACTGACTACACTCCAGAACACCATGCCTCAACACTCAAGTCATTTAACCCAGCTGGTCTGGTCCCCCTCAGTTGTCACTGATTTGAAGCTGTTCACTACATGCCCTGGAGAAGCAGCGGGGGCCAGTGTGGCAGGCTGTGACTGCCAGCACCATGCTGCTGAAGCCACAAGAACACATCAGGATGAGAAGCATGGATTCCAGGCGCCCCCTTGCTCAGACGTTCTACCCTCCTCACTTGGTTTCTCACAACTTTACTTTTTCTAAAGATGTTGATATTATGAAAAATAAGCATGAGTTCACAGAAGAGATTTCCATGGAATACCTTAATTCTCTCATTATACCTATACAATTTAATTATAATGAATACTAGAGAGCTCATTTCCAATCTGCGAGAGAAAGGAATGAAGCAGATCTTATGTCTAGACTCTCTGGTGAGTTTCCAAAGGATAAGGAGTGCTCTAGTCTCTTAAGTGCAGTCATACCTTGGATCAGAAAGCAGCCTGAGGTTATGCAAGCCTGCTTTCCTTTCCCATCCTTTCTCTCCCTCAACTCCTTTCTCCTCCCTTTTTCCCATGTATGTATGTATGCATACATGTGTGTATTAACTCTTCTATTACTATTTATTTCTTCCTTTCCTTCTTTCTTGTCTAGATAGGCCTGTCACAGGCCCTACATAGCCCACTGCCCATGTCAGGGAAAAGAAAAAGTAAGATATTAATTCTCTCCATTGCCACTGTCCCCCTTTACTCTCCCAGATCTTTTCAGATGCTGTATAATTTAAACTTAAAAGTAATTTAGGAGTTTGGGTAGATTTTTCTGGACACATAAAGTGCTTGAATTATAAAAAGAGAGAAAGAAGGGAGGGAGGGGGGAAGGGAGAGAAAGAGGGACTAGAATGCAATTATTTGTTTTATGGCAGAAAAAGAAAGCTATAGATGTCTTCCTGCATAGACTCCTCACCTCTCGACCTCCTATTTGCTTAAGATAAAAACAATCAGATATTTTCACTATGAAGAACAATTTTTTTTTAGTATCACACTGGATTATTTATCTAAGAAAGCTTCTGCAACTAGTTATCAATACACCAAAGATATGGAAATACCTTCATTATATGAGGTTGGTCACTGTAATTTTACTGGTTCAAAATTATAAGGGTGAAACATAGATAAAATACTATGACAGAACTGCTTCAAAATATTACAAGAGGATACAAAACTTCATCAAGCTGTAAATTTATGATTTGTGCACTCTTCTATGTATATAAATTTCATTAAAAAATTTACATATAAAAAATAACAAAGAGGAGGGAGAAGTCAAGCGGGTCTAGTTGAAACAAGATTATCCATGAGCTGACAACTCAAAGTTGGATGATGAGCATTATTCTATTTTTGTATGTGTTCAATTTTTCATAATAAAAGATGTTGTAAAATGTTACTTAAAAACTTAAGAAACTCAAGCAAATAAAAGATTGCATCGTACAAAAGCAGTACATCTTTTAAAGACTAGATTTTGATTTTAAAATATAGTAAATTAAAAATGAAGAACTAATTTTTCTTTAAAATTTTGCTGAAAGTAACAGTAATTTTTCCATGAAAAATTCTTGGCATAATTATGAAAACAGACTCTACAAACTAAGATACAGAGGTGTTCTAATTCTGGTGAAAAACTGTCCATATTTCGTAGTATACTACAATAAATTTAAGATTCTAAGAGGAAAAAATAATAAAATCTAATTACTTCCTAAAAACACAGTAAATGAGTTGGTTCTGATATGAATAAAGCTAAGAGTTCTAGTATCTCATGTGAACTACGCATGAACAACTTTTGCATTAAGCCTGCCTTATTCATTCTCTTCCCAGCCCCTCTCCCTATCTCTTAAGAGTCAGTAACATTTGTCAAGTACTATGGAGACAACTAGTGACCCAAGAAAGATTTGTTAAATAGTGATTGTATCATGAAGAAAAAACTATCAAAAAATATACAAGCCTCCTTAGTTTTCCTAACATAAATCACTTATAACAGGCACATCATGGCTAGCAGTTAATGGATCCTATGGATTTGGAAGGAATATCTTCTATTTAGCTGAAGAACAGAATTCGTTGCACTGGAACACAATAAGTCCAAATTTGTCTTTGGTTTTTCCTAATATGCCTCACCTTCCTCAAAAGGACTATGTAAATATCATTACATATTGTAGGCATTCCCCAACTTACAGAAAGCTTGTGTTCTACAAGTTCATCCATAAATAAGCTTTCTGGAACTCAGATCACATTTTCCCACTGAAACAATTTTATAAAGGATAGTTAGGCCAATCAGGCCACCCCACAGAAATCTATGAAGCTGAAATTTACTGGACCTATTATGTTTTACTGCAGCGTTGTGGGTTGTTTTTTTTTTCAACCAGCCACCTTGTACCATTATTTCTTTGATAAATTCCATAGAGATTCTAGGAGCACTTTTCCTCCTTAATGCTCACACACACACACACCCCCCTTACCCAAGTCTATGAGCCACAATGTCCCTTACTCATCATCGTAAGCACAGTGGAGCAGAGTTTAGATGAAGGGCTCTTGCATTTGAAGGCTGGAGGAAAATGGGGTTCTAGAGCTTATTAAGGGGCAGTGCTTAATAAGCAGGTTCTATAGTAACTGTTCCTATTGGGTCTCACAGATATAGGGCAGAAACAGTGCATTATAACTTCCACCAGGTTTATCTTCCAGAAAGATAGTATAAAAAAATTAGAAACTTCCTAATAGTCACTTTTAATCTGTATTTTTCAAATGTTTATAATCTCAGAGCAAAATAAATTATAGGTTACTTTTGTGTACTTTACCTACATCCAACGCTATAACAAGAAACTCTCCTCCCCAGGGTCCTAAACAGCAACCAAAGCGATGGCTTCCTTGACAACATTAACAGGCCCTCCCTGCTCCACAGGGAGAGAATGCCAGCAGAAGGTGCTAAAACCATTGTCTCAGGAAAGGGCTGCCTAAATTTGGGATCTACTTTTCTACTCCACCCAAAGGCATCTAAAATTTCATTGCTTTGAAGATTTTTAAGCCAGAGGATTGTTTTCACTGATGCAAGAACAGAATATAAAAAGCCACAAAGATAAAATGACTTAATTTCAAATGCAAACACTTTCTCATATACCAATTAACTGGACAATTTGAAAGAAAGATACATAGGAATCCAATACTTGCATAAAATTAGCTATTCTGTTATTTAGACCCAATATCAATTTATAGTTGTTTTAAGTTTAGTATTTTATAAGCATGCTTTAATCACGCAGTGCTACCATTATAAGATTGTAAACATATCTTTAATAAAGTCCAGATTCAGAAACACGACACGATTTTCCAGAAATCACTACAGAATCACAGCAGAACTCAAGAGTTCCAGATTCCTCCCTGTTCAAACTCAGCTGAGGTCTATTCCACTCACCTGCATAGATGTTGGCCTTGTTTAGGAGGTCGGTGCATGCGTGCATATCAGCGAAAGCCCGAATTCCTAAGCAGTTGACAGGGTGAAGCTGAGATTCCAAAAATTCACAGCAAGTCTTCTTCACATCCTGTAACTGTAAGAGACCAGCTGCTGGGAGAAGTACCTGCAATACACAAATAGGCAGGTTAGGCAACTGGCTGGAAAAAAACACTGTTACTATTGACTGGCCTACATAGAGCACAAGAGGTCCAGCCACAGCTTACGATCCCTTATCCAGACCCAAACATTCCACAGAAAAGTAATATAAGAATTATTTGCAAAAAGGGTAACGCCTCCTCATATTCTCCATAATCTCTAGAGAATCTTTCAAAGGTCTCTTCTTGATCACGAGAATGCAAGAGATATTAGATCATATTAGATTAATGTTCTTTTTAAAAGCATAAATAAAAAGTTCCCTTGAATTTTAAGAACAAAAGTTATTAGGATGCTAGGGGGTGCTATGGTTCAGTGAAAATGGTTTTGTTCCTTTAGTTCAAGCAATCATGAGCTTCGATGATTTGTGGGGAAGGGTGAGCACAGAGTAATATGTACCACAACAAAGCCTCATTTTGTTCTTCCACTGTCTCAATAACACAACAAACTGCTTTCCTTAGGGGGTAGAACAATTTTAAATTCAGTAGTCTGTGGCTATAAGCAGTTTCTCTAAAATGTAATATACGTGCTAAAAAGAAAAACAAAAGGTAATTGCCTAATAACCTCTAATAACTTTTTAGGTAATATTTTTATTTGAATAACTCCAAGAGATTTTGCATTAATTATAGGTTATTCTATGGAATTTAACCAGTATCTTCACCATAAATACCACATACAACACAACTGCTTTTCAAATCGGTAAATAATGGAAACATTTTTCCTTGTACGTGCATTAGTACAATGACATGTTAAGGACCATATTTGAAAGTCAAATTAAGGAGGAAAACTTGATTAAAAAAGGTCTCAAACATCTGCTGTTCTTTTATAAAAGCCAAAAAAAAACCCCTCAACTATTAGAACAATGGTCAATTTTAGAAAAGATCACATTAGCATTAAAAAAAATAAATAAAACCTAAGTTCCTTCAGGAATTAACTTTCATATATGCCAAGCTGAAGCCCAAAGAGAAAAAAAAAAGAAAGAGTAATTTTAAGTCTCTTTTACAGTTTTCTCAAATATCTGTAATAAGCCCTAAATGTGGAAGAGAAGGAACATTCATGTCTTTGTGTAACACAAGCTACTCTATTTTCTTAAAGGAACCACAGAAGCTGTAACTCTCAGATGTAAAGGTTGTGTGTGTGTGTGCTCGCATGTACATAATCAAATGGTCACAAATAAAGGACCAAGAGGATAACTTTTTGTGTTTTAGTTCAACTCCACCAACTAATATTAGTTTTCTCTGAAAACATGGAAATGGTATCTAGAAATAATGCCTTTTCCTTCTGAATTTAAGAAAAATAAACTGCAAATAATGCTGTTTGTAGCCACACCTTTTGTATAATATGGATAGTGTTTCATTACGTTAAGAGAATGAACCTCCATGGAAGGCTTTAGTTGTTGATAATTTGCAAATTGGAGGTTTTTCTACATTGCCATAATTGTGCTCTAAAGTAATGTAAAATACATTCCAAGATGCTTAACAGTGCAGCCATTTAATTCAGCAAATATACATAGTTAAGAAAGTGGTCTTCGGTGTAAGATTCAATCGCTGTGAAATCTGCACAAAGAGTAATGATCACCCACCTAATCAACATTTTTCCAGAGACAACATAGTATAGTACAGTAGTATTCAAATTGGTAAAAGAGAAAGATAGGGATCCTTGGGGGGAAAACGTGGCTGAGCAGAAACAGGCTCACTCATGCCCTGGTGCTGGGAGTGTATACTGGTTCAACTCCACGAAGAGCAATCTATTTCAACCAAAATTACAAATGCACATACCCTTTGACCCAGCAATTTAACCTACAGATACACTAACACACGCACAAAATCTCACATGTAAAAGACATTCACTAGAGCATTACTGTGGGTAACAACAGAAGTTAGAAAAAAAGCCTAAATGTTTAACATAAGGAGATTGGTTAAATATTTATAAGCATCCATTCAATGGAATACTCTACAGTCATTCAAAACAATGAAGGAATTATAGGAACGGGACAATTTCTAAGATATATTCTTAATAGAAAAAATCAGTGACTGGGTCATACTATGCCAACATAAACATATACACCCACACTGGTGTACACATCCATCTAAAAAAGCAACTATAGCAGGCTTTTTAAAATTTTATTTTTCCTTCATTGATTTCAACTTCATCACTACCAAGTCCAGACCTATCTTGTCAGGAGATTGAAATTCATAAAATTGCAGAATCTCAGATTTGGAAAGCACATAACAAGTCATGTAGGCCAGGGATATAAGAGTTATTTCAATTGTAGGCCATGTGGCTAGAAATTCACATATAATTTTTTATTGATGGAATGATGAGTCGAAGTGGTTCCAAGCTTGGCAAACATATATTAAATACAGCTTAAATGTGAGTCAAATGTATAAAACGAATTTATTCATATTTTCTTTTTGTCAGTAAATCCTTGAAAAATGCCTCGGTTTTACGATGTAATTTTACTAGGACTAAACTTCAATAGCTTGTAATTATGTAATTAACTACATACAGCTTCAAAAACAACTAATAATTGGCCCAGGTTTACTGACATGACTGGGGACCATCAGTCATTCATGGTGAAAACCCGAAAGCAGATAGGGCCACACCAATTTTCTAGATTCTTTTGCATATTAGTTAGATAGTCAGCTAAAACAAAACAAAATAAAAAATGCTCAAATTTCAGATGAACCATGTCCCACAATCAGAACCACTCAAACAGCCAGCAGCCTATGAGCTGGATGGCTTGGGATCAAATCAAATCAAACTTCCTAATTTGTCTGATGAAGAAACCAAATCCTAGAAAGGCCAAAAGACTTGACACCAAGTCAGACAGCTGGTCAGTGGAAAGCTAGGGACATAATCGAATTCACCAACTCTTCGGTCTATTGTTCTTTCTACTACCTTAAGCCCCATCTCTAAGTGCAGCATGGGGTGTTTGTCTAATTTCTAAAACTCCAATACTGTTCTTTTCAACAGGAGTAAGAAAGACAACAATCACTTCAACAGCGCATTCCTGTAGTTGATTTCATTTATTGAGTAATTACCATGTCAGGCACTGTGCTAAGCCCTTGGCAGGCAATGATATCTCATTATCCTTATTATACACAAGCGAATACAGGGGCTAGAGAAGATGAGTAACTTGCTCAAGGTCACACACCTGGCATGGGACAGGTCGAGTCTGCTATGAACACACCACTAACCAAAGTGGGTATAATGATTTTAAATGGCACACAGATAAACATTCTCATGTTAATAGTTAGGAATATGTTTTTAACATTAACCTCTATTTATTTCAATAATATAAAATCTTTAAGTAGATTTATTTAAGCAAAAATTGAGTCAATGTAGAGAAAAACATGAAATATTTCATAGAATCAGCAGTAGAGAATATAGCAAAGTCATAAAGGTGGCTCATAAATTACTGAACTTCAGAAAACCCTGATTTGGGAGATCAGATTTAGTATTCTAATCTTTCAATATCTAATCAATCAGATATCATTCTGATTCCTGTGGTTTTTACAGGTCACTGAAAAGGAAGAATGTGCTTTAATCTGGCGCTATCACAATCTCATGGCTTATTGTCTACGAAGTGGATAAACTATTGGTAACAAATGTGGGAAAACACCTAGCAATGTAAAGAGACCGTTTCTTAATTTGTCATTTAGGTCACAAAAATATCTTGGGCATTGTAATTAAGAAGTCTGAAGAATAAATTTATGTCTTTAAAACTAATTTTTCTAAGTTCTCTAGAGCAGCTGAATGGTGCTGCTTCTTATATGAAGTGGAATTATGTTGACACAATAAACCCCCAGCCACATTTCCATTTGCTTCATTTTCCACATGCTTCACCAGTAGTTACCCTGCGATTGATGAAAATAACCCCAAGGCACTCTAAGATCCCGAAGCGTGTTCCAAAAACATCAAAGAAAATGCAATTATATTTGCTATATATTCTGAATGTTAATGATATATTCTAAGAATCTAAAAGTGATTAATTCCTATATAGTGAGGGAGGGCCACATTCCAAAAGCTAAAACATCTCTCCCGGGCATTTCTAGAAAGCCCTAAGAAAAAACGTAAAGGAGGCAATCTGTCTCGAGGTCTCACCTCTCCTTTCTGCAGCCTCCTCCCTCCTGTTTCTCCTTTAGCTCTACTCCATCAACCCCGAGCTTCTCCACTTGGACCCTGGTGTTCTCAGCATGGTCTCGGTCCCTTTCAGGCCACTACTACCAGCATCACTTCATTTCATTTGTTCATCATACAGTTAGAACTGATTTTACAGATCTGCTCCCATGTTTACTATCTCTCTCCCCATAGAAGAATATTGGCTCCATGACAGTAGGGTCACATCTGTTTTACCCCGTTGTAATCTCAGGTACTAGAAGAATATCTAGGTGCCTAATAAATGAATCAACCTGAATGTAAATTAATTTGTTACTCTCGTGGGTATATATATTTTAAAAGAGATACAATTTTTAATGAATTTTGACCCAGAAATACAAACTCTTTTTTTAGAATGTATCTGCACGGAATACTTGTGTTCTACTGGAAATCCGCTCAGCCCCACCTCTTGCTCAAGCCACCACGGCAGCATCTAGGTCCAAGCTGGCTTTGGTCACTTGTGTGAAACTGTAACTTAACAGTGCCTAGCCCCAACCCCTACCATACCTCTCTCTGGCTTCCTACCCTGGAAATGCACTCACACCTGCACAATCTGGAAGTGCAGGGGAAATGACACTTGTGGGGCCACCCCTGACCAATGGAGAATGGTCCAAAGGAAGATGATGGATAAATACTGCACCATTTTGTTCCCTAAACAGATAGCTCTAAGACACATTTCATAAGGCTCCTCAAAAGGTCCTGGTGAGAATTACCATGTCATATTTAGCTGTGGCCAGATGTATACCACATTTTGAATTGGTTTTCCCTCCTTGCCAGTTCATTCCCCATTCACTCATTGTTGCCCCCTTGGATCACTTTCCAAATAAACTAACTGCACAAAAGCCTTGCTTTCAGGGGAACCACAGGCTATTTTATTACACATGGGACAAACTATGAATGTGAATATACTTAGTTATAAGAATATTAATTATAGTGCTTCTTATAATATCAAAAATTGAAAAGAACTTAAATGTCCAATAACAAGAGACAGATGCAGTAAATTCTATATTATCAACAAAATTAAGTACTTTGTAAGTATCAAAAGAGATATAATAGACAAATATTTAAGGACTTAGACAAGTGTTCCTAATATATTTAGTATAAAATGCTAATTTCTAGTTGGGAAAACTGGACAGCCACATGCAAAAGAATGAAGGTAGACCATTATCTCATGCCATACACAATGGATCAAAGACTTGAAGCTAAGTCCTGAAACCATAAACCTCCTGGAAGATAACATACGTAGTACACTCTTTGACATCGAACTTAAAAGATCTTTTCGAATACCATGTCTTCTCAGACAAGGGAAACAGAAGAAAAACAAGTGGGAGTTCATCAGACTAAAGAGCTTCTGCAAGGCAAAAGAAACTAGGATAAAAACAAAGAGACAACCCACCAATTGGGAGAAAATTTTTGCAAATCATATATCCTATAAGGGATTTAATCTCCATAATATATAAGGAACTCACACAACTGAACAACAAAAAAACAAACAACCAAATCAAAAAATGGGCAGAGGAGATGAACAGACATTTTTCCAAAGAAGATAAACAGATGGCCAATAAACACATGAAAAGATGTTTAACATCACTAATCATCAGGGAAATGCAAATCAAAACTACACTAAGACACCACCTTACACCTGTTAAAGTGGCTATAATTACTAAGACTAAAAACAACAAATGTTGGAGAGGGTGTGGAGAAAAGAGAACCCTCATACACTGCTGGTGGGAATCAAACTGGTGCAGCCACTACGGAAAACAGTATGGAGATTCCTGAAAAAACTAAAACTAGAACTACCATATGACCCAGCCATCCCACTACTGGTATCTACCCAACAACTTGAAATCAACAACCCAAAATAACATATGTACCCCTATGTTCATCGCAGCACTATTTACAATAGCCAAGACATGGAAACGATCCAAGTGCCCATCAACTGATGACTGGATAAAGAAGATGTGTGTGTGTGTGTGTGTGTGTGTGTGTGTGTGTGTGTGTGTAGAATGGAGTACTACTCAGCCATAAAAAAGACAAAATAATCCCATTTGCAACAACATGGATGGACCTGGAGGGAATTATGCTAAGTGAAATAAGCCAGACTGAGAAAGACAAACACCAGATGATTTCACTCATATGTGGAATACGAACAAACACATGGACAAAGCAAACAGTTCAGTGGTTACCAGGGGAAGAGGGGTGGGAGGTGGGCACGGGGGTAAAGGGGAGCACTCATGTAGTGACAGACAAGAAATAATGTACAACTGAAATTTCACAATGATGTAAGCTATTATGAACTCAAATTAAAAAAAGCTAATTCAAAATAGATACTACAATCCCCTTTTTCGTAAACACATACACATAAAAAGAGACAGTACTAGAGGAGTGTACTACAATTGTTAATAGGGATTATTTCTGGTTAGTGGTAGTATGAAGGTTTTCTATTTACTTCTTTTTATTTGTATTTTCTAAATTTTCAATAATGACTATGCAGCATTTAAATAGTCACATATTGTTTAAAATAAAGTCAGGGAGAAGCAAGTAAAGGAATGCCTTTCTGGATCTCTAGAATTCCAGCCAAGATAGCAACGGGTAAGGGAAGCTATTTACTTAGTGACTATCACCCACCACTCACCAGAGGCCACCTCAGTTTGGCCTGTCCTCTGAGTACCACGAATCTTAAAGGCCTCTGATAATCAAGCTAGCGTTTTGTAGAACATTAAGTAGGCTCTACGTGTTACTCTTGTTCACGTGAATAGCAGTATCTTGAAATGTTTGGAGAAATACCAAGTAAAAGAACATGGCCAGCTGATTAAACAAATTTAACTTCAAATGCTATCATTTTGTTAAATAGAAAAAAAAATACTTCCATCTAGATATGCTGATTTCCAACATATGGAAACACATAAAAGCGTAAATATACTGTGGAGACGTTTTCTGCTATGAACAAAGAAGTTGGGGGAAAGCTACCACTGACTAGTGAAGACAAGGAGAACACGAGACATGGAAGATGCCCGAGCCAAACAATTAGCACCCATATGACACTCTTACACCAGCTGCACATTTTAAAGTAAGATGGTTTCATCCTACCGCACGTTGTTTGACAAGCCAAATTACACATAAGACATTTTGCTTAGACAAGTACACTCCTTCTGCTTGGGTATTAGGATCTGTAGTTTATTTTCAGCTTGGGCATTTACTCCACAGGAGGAAATAATTTATGTAGTAAGTCTTTTAAATGCCAAGCCACTAACAGTGTGGAGTTTTCTGGGTTTTTTTAGTGAGGAAGACCGGCCCTGAGCTAACATCTGAGCCAATCTTCCTCTATCTTTTCTATGTGGGATGCTGCCACAGCATGGCTTGATGAGCAGTGTGTAGGTCTATGGCCCAGGATCCAAATACACAAACCCCAGGCCGCCAAAGCAGAGTGCACAAAACTTAACCACTACACCACTGGGCCAGCCCCTAACAGTATGTTTATTAGAAGAAACTACCAAGGGGTCTGATTACTCCATATATAAGATTTCCAGATGTCTATGAAAGCACGCAGACATAAAACTCCGACCTCAGTCACTTACTTTACAGTAAGGGCACTGCTAAAAAGCAGATTTGTATTCATTTCTCAGCCATTTTATATTCAAAGCAGAAGCACTTGTTTATTTAAAATGCAAGGGCCTTGTGTGCCAGGAATGACATGAAACAAACAAGCAAACAACTGTTCAAAGGGCATGGGCAGAAGGAAGAAATTATCCCAAACTTAAAGAAGCTGTACGCTGTTGGACTAAAGAAAGTCTCATTATGAAATATAACCTATAAATTTCATTAACATATATCTTCCAAAATCTGTATTTAGTGCCCAATATATAAATAAGTCATGTTCCACAAGTTTATTTTATTCAATTGATTGCTTGATACTCTGCACATTTACGCAAACACTATTAAATTATACTATTATTAAATTATTACACATAATATTACTACTTGACTGCCATGAACTGAGGAGGTACTGGGTACAGGAAAGGAGGAAGAAGAAAGCTTCCTTCCTCTTTCTGGGATGTAGACCTGGTCCAGTGCAGAGTTTTGAAATAGGAAATGTCTGTCCTTGGCAGCCTGCCACCTCATTCACACTTCTACATCTCAAAGCCCTGGGCCTCGGCCACCGGGAGCCAGCCCTGTGCTCTGTGGACTCAGCTATGATTTTCCACCCAGGTCTGCCTTTCCTGATTGCTAAGTGTTTATCCTCTAAATACACCTATTCGACCTCCCTCCTCCCAACACACCCCTACCCAAGCTCCATCCTCAGGATAGCTACTGCAGCAGGGTCAAAAGGAAAGCTATCTTATTATTAATTCACATTAATGGTTAATAACGCAAGACCTTCCAAGACAGATCCTTCCAGAGGTATTTAAAGTTTTAAGAGACGCTGACTCTTAAGCAGAATATATCTGTAATTGATGTCATTTCCAGTGGTATAATAAACCAAGTGAAAAAGCAAAGGTACTGTGGAAGAAAAAATCTGGGGCCAATGTGGCTGTCTGAGGCAGGCTGAAAGCCACCTCTCCTATACTATTGTCCCTGTTACAGCTATTTCTTCCATTATTTTTAACCCAAGGTTTCCCTAAAGTCTCCAACTTATTCAAGAGTGGCTCAAGTGTATAATGAAGAAGCATCTGCCTTGTAGAGTTGTTGAAAAAATTAAGTAAGTTGGTCAACCATTCAACATAGTGCCTGGCACATGACCAGACTAGTACATTAGCTCTAATTCAACACTTTTTTTCTTGGATTGAACTGAACATTCAACCCCATGACAACGGAATGCCAGGATTTCCTCTCTCCCTCACAAGATGACGTTCTATGCTGGATCCTTCACAATAAGCATAAGGTTGCTTCCTTTTTCAATCAAATATTCCAAAAGTAACAGATATAATCAGGGGCAATTTGGGAAAGAACAAACACCACATACAAAAATGGGAAATATATTTGATACTTCACTTGTTGCCAAATATAAATTAATGAGAGCACACTTTATGACTATTGATATAATTTTTTTTTTTAACATTCAGCTGAAGGTATAGTAAGCCTTGGCCCCTAACATATATTTGCTGTCACTGTAAACTAGGCAACTCTCTTAGAAAGAAAATAGGCAGCATTCATCAAAAGCTACCAAAAAACATAAATTTTAAAGCCTTTGACTCTGGAAGTATGTTTCTCGGAATCTACCCTGAGAAAACGGTTTAAAAAGTGGAATAGGCTACATGAATTTTACTTTACTATTACTTATAAGAGTAGGGAAAAAACAGAAACAACTAAAGATTGAACAATATGGCAACAATTAAGTAAATTATGTTAAGCCCACATGATGCAAAATTATAATCAATGACGATGAAGACTAATAATGGTTTTTTAAAAAATTAATATTTCTAAAATATTTGCAATAACATACAATCGTACTATAAAATTAAATGGACACACAGCTTTAACCTATAATCATATTAGAAAAACTTAACAGACATCAAGTTCCTTTTATCTCAAAAAACTCTGAAAGTAAGATAATACTGACAGAGACAGAAAGAACAAACAACTGAACATTTCCACATGATTTATTCTTTCTAACACATAGTGGACATAAAGAAAGAAAGTGGTCCACTGGTCTTCTTAATGACAGCTTGGCTCCCTGCCCTTGCATCCATCAGTTCCTAGCTGGCAGCACTGGATGTGGATCTAATCCTGTCTTTAATCAGAGAGAATGTCTGGGCCTTAACTAAGCAGCTCAATCCAGTTGACCCTACGCCAATGCTGATGTGACCTTGGGCACTGTGATCCTCTGTTCCCCAGACCCAGTTCCAGTCCCCTCTCCCTTTGCTGCCACTAACTAAGGCCCTTCTCCTAGCGAGCATAAGCAACCTGGCCCTACTTTGCTGTGTACTGATCAGTTCTCCCAGAGGCTGAAATCCTACGCCTGGTCCCTGCCCAGAAGATGTAGAGTGCTTGTTCCCTTGCTCCTCTCCTCCTGTCCCACTCCTGCTAGGATCTCCTGCCTGGCAGGATCAGCTTCATCAAACAGGGCCTGCCTATCCTATGAGTGTTCCTTTATTATTCACTTAACAAATATTTACTGAGCATCTAATGACTACCAATCACCAGTCTAGGTTCTAGGGATAGGGAATGAACAAAATGGACAAATACACCAGTGACCCTAGAGCCTAGCTTCTAAGAGGCAGCACTCCTATTTAGGAGGTTCATGTACAGTTCCCATCATCCCAGCACTCCTGCCCTTCCAAGTGGTCTTTGGATCTCAAAGTCTGAAGTCCACAGGCACTGAAGGACTCAAGAGCTACAGATATTAATCCCCAATCTGTCACCAAGTTCCTATAAAGCCTCAGGGGGCAGAACAGAGTTAGTATGAAAAAACTGGAGAATGGAAACCATACCAGAGGTTCTAGAGTCAGAAAATTCTGGCCTTGAATCCTGGATATGCTCCATGCTAGCTGTGTGACCCTAGAAAATCACTTAGCCTCTTTCATAAAAAACAACCCTCTGTCCAGGATGTTATGAAAACTAAATGAGGTCAGCACTTAGCAAAGTGACTGAAACACGGAAGGTAGGCAGGCCTTTCTTCCCAAATGAATATTTTATTCTATTTCTACTATCATTTATCAGACCTAATCCACCCTAATCTCTTCTCGTTTAGTCCTCCCTCTTGAAAGTCACCACGATCAAAAAACATGACTGCTGGTCTCTCGACTAACTGAACATGCATTTTACTCCTATAGATCAAAAGTGCCTTCTGCATCTCCTTTAGATCCTCCAGGATTCTTCCTTTCCACAAGCTCAGAATTTCATAAATAACTAAAGAACAGACTAACAGACTATCACTGACCCTGCATCCACCTTCCAAAAACAGAATTTAAACTAGTTCCATCAGGCTGGTGAGATTGAGGCATCAACCTACTGTCTAAAGAAGAAAACTGGGACGAACAAGTACCTTCGTAGGCCTCAAAAATATTTTTTTTTAAATTAAAATATAAGCAAGCAAGTTTAAGGTGCCAAGATTATCAGTTAGCTCAAACAACAGAGCTAAGATGTGAGTCTCTTAATATAAGGGACTAATCACAGTGCTGGCTTTGCAAAGGTGCTGCATGGATATATTCACAACTGCGGATGATAATCACCAAATCAACTGATAAATACAATTGTCAAAATAATTTATCTTCATTGTCTCCTTTTTGTAGCAGTCATTCCCTAGACCAGGGGAAGTCATCCAAACAGCTCCCCAGGGACTGCATTACTTTATTACATACAACTCCCTCCTCTTCCTCTCCTCTCTCCTGTTCTTCTATGCCACCTCCTTCTTCATCTTCTTTCTAAATTGGGGTATATTATTCAGAGGCCCCCATAGACTACCAAGTTTATTTCACTGGAGTTTTTTCAAAGCTGAACAGGCTCCAAACAATTTTTTTAAGATTTTTTTTGTTTTCTTAAAAATAATGCTAAGTCAAAACACACAGACAGACATACACACATACATAGATTCTCACACATGTAACACCCTCTTATTGCTTGGACAAATAGCTCTTTTCCAGTTGCATGTTATTTTTCACCAAAAATTATTCTATATTCTCTACACCCAACTCTGTCTGTAATATGCATACACTATCTCCCAACTTTGTTTCTCAAAGTCTAGGCTTGACATGTGAAAGAAAGATTATAAAATCAAATTATTGATAGAAAATAAAAAGTGAGAAAATACATGATAGGAAAGCACAGGTTCAACAAAATAATAATAAAATAAAATCACATTTAATAGGCAATAAGTAACTTCATCCATCTTACTCATAGCCTCTCCCTGATCCCAATTAGAGCTTAATTACAGAATATGTGCTGTTCTCAATGATCCTTATCAAAGTGCTTTAAAGTCTTACTCATAACAGCCAAAAACTTTAAACACGTGTCCATCAACATGCTGAACTGCAGTAAATCTACACAATGGAGTACGCAGCAATAAAGTCTATTGATGTGAAGTTCAACAACAGGCAAAACTCACCTATTTAACAGAAATCGTATCAGTTGTTGCCTGGAGTAAGGGGTGAGGGATTTATTAGGAAGAGGCTTGAAGTTATAAATGCTCGATTTCTCGCTTTGGGTGTGGGTTCATGGGTGTGTGCACTTGTTACAACTCAGCAAATAGAACAATTAAGATCTATGGTATGTAAATTATACTCCATCAGGAAAAAACAATGAGTGCTTTAAGCCTACACTAAGAGATTAACCAGAGGTCAGTGGAAGGCATTTATAAATTATCAAACAAATTTTTTAAATGGAAAATAATCCTATTTGATAGAATCCAAAATAAGAAAGTAACCCCCCCCAAAAAATCAAATCTATTTACATGACCAAATTTCTACAGTAGTATTCAAAAAGTTAAAATAGCAGCTTGTGAATACATGTCAGTGATATAGCTATACTCAATTTCCACTAGAAATAAAGTTTTCATAAATTTTATATCCTGCGGAAAGGCACAAGCACACTTAAACCAGACGATCAGAAGCACATAAATTTTACTAAACTGACAATGGGATTAAGACATCAAGGTCCAGCTTATCTCAAACCAAATATGCCAGAACCACAGGTAATTTAACAAGTCTATACTCTCATCACCTGAACTGGTTTGGAGAGAGAGACCCTTAACACTAGCAACAAGCCTGATGCAAATGTGCTACCCCCCAACGCAGGCTCCAGACCTCAACAACAGGAGGCAAAGATCGAAGATCACGAAAAAAATCCACCTAATAAGAACTTTGATTTATATCCGACTCCTCTCATCCCTGCTTAAATCACCACAACCTTGCTTATAAGATGCTAAGTCATAAGAGGACAATGTTATTTTCTATTCATTGAGATAAATGCCTTTTATGTACCACATGAAGCTACTTAAAACATGAATCACGGGGCTGGCCCCGTGGCCGAGTGCTTAAGTTGGCGCGTTCCGCTGCAGGCGGCCCAGTGTTTCGTTGGTTCAAAACCTGGGCGCGGACATGGCACTGCTCATCAAACCACGCTGAGGCAGCGTCCCACATGCCACAACGAGAAAGACCCACAACGAAGAATATACAACTATGTAGCTTTGGGGAGAAAAAGGAAAAAAATAAAATCTTAAAAAAAAAAAAGAACATGAATCGCAAAATGACAACCATGTGGACATCTTCAAAGATCATATATTTTAATAATATAAAGCCACAACAAGCAACATAATTACCAATGCTTCTGGAGTACCTACCTCTTCTCCAAACAGGAACTTAAAAAACCACTTCAAGTGTGATGTTCATCTAGTTTTATAAGACATCCTTATAATAAAGCTTCTAGATTTTCTCAAACTAGCTGACTTCACTGGCTTCTTCCATACTAAATTTTAAATAAACTTTTCATCTGTTCTACGCTTTTAACTTATATAGAGTAAAATATAATTTAACTGGCATGATTGGAAAATGGATGTTCTAGTTGATCAAATATTTTGATTAAAATTATGAGGCTTACCAAGTTCAAGCTTAAAACATAAAATACAATCAACATAAAAACTCAATTGCAAACAATTTAAAATTTTATAGTAATTATTAATATAAAGGAAATTCATCATTTTGTGCCTCTGGATAATGATAAACTAAAATTATCACTATTCTGGTAAAGTGATAAAATACTAGGGTTAAGAGATTTCTAGATTTTAGAATGTCAGATAAATTCACTCCAATGATAGGATTTCCCATTGCTATACCACAAACACCACTAATCCTAAAGGTTTGAGTCAAGGCATTTTAATGTAGTTTTTTAAGTTTTAACCTGCATTTTCCAAGCACATCACATGCCAAACCCTTTTAGTCAGAAGGGACTTACTCTCTGCCTCATAAGAGAAATAGAACATGAATGGAAAAACAATAAGCCTTCCACAGACTCTGCTGGGACAAATATCACTTTCCCTCCAGCCACCACGTGTCAAACCAGTGGAAAAGGACGATTATAAATCAAAGATATAAAACAGTACTGTAATCACCCAAGAGTGCAATCTCCACACCAACCCAAACACACAAGACTTGTTGGTTGTTGGGTGGAGAGAAATCTATAGCAAATTAAGAATTTTTGGTTTTGGTCACAAATATATATCCTGATTCATAATATAAAGAGTGAGGGCAAAGTTTTATGAACCACTTTTTACCCAGGGATCACAAACAATCTCAATGAGGTCATCGTCGTCTTCCTCACACCTCAAGTCTTCCTATACTGCCCCATTTCCTATTTCTGCCTAATACTCATAGGGCACTTTAATACTTTTACGAGCTTTACCTGGTATATTTTACAGCATTTCCATGAGGTGTCAAAGCATTATTAGCCTCAATTAATAGCTGGAAAACAGACAGCAAGGTTAATGTCTTCTCAAGGCCATTCTTCAAGTCAATTCAAGATTTGAGCTCTGAATTCTAGTATGATAATTAGCCAGAGTCTACTGGGCCATGAGGTTTTTTAGCAGAGGGCCAATCTCAGGGCTCATTATTTTCTGAGATGCTCAACAGTAATTTAAATATGCAGCGTTATACTCAAATAATTTTATTCTAAAATGCTGCTAAAAACGTTTACAAAACCGCTCAGTAGATGTTTTTGTTCACCTTGAAGAAGAGCCTTCTACTCAACTTCTTTGGTACTTGGGCGATTTCTAAATGTATGGTTGAGAATGGAAAATGGTCATTCCATCAAGATAACTAAAAGGCAGATCTGGAACATGACCGTAACTAAGCTTAAAACATAATCAAGTATATAGTTATAGTCTTTGACAGAGAAATTTCTTTTTATTTTTAAAGATTAGCACCTGAGCTAACATCTGTTGCCAATCTTCTTGTTTTTTTCTCCTTCTCCCCAAGGCCCCCCAGTACATAGTTATATATTCTAGTTGTAGGTCCTTCTGGCTCTGCTTTGTGGGATGCCACCTCAGCATGGTTTGATGAGTGGTGCTAGGTCCGCGCCCAGGATCCGAACCAGCGAAACCCTGGGTGGCCAAAGCGGAGTGCAGCAACTTAACCACTCAGCCATGGGGCTGGCACCCAGAGGAATTACTTTTAATATAAGGTGCAAAATGGTCCCATGTTATTTCATTTCTATATGGAGATAGATGAGAATTCAAAATACTCAGGCCCCCTGTCCTCTAGTTGAGAGGCCTGGCCTCAGTGAGCCACTGCGGCTCGTAGAGTTTGTCACATCCTCAACTGCTTGAAGGCAGAAAAAGACAACTACCAGATTATAAGATGTTCAGAAATGGGTTATCTGAAGAGCAATTATTTGTCAGAGTTTTTCTGGGTACCACACAGGGTAGAGACATTGGATCTGATGGCACTCAACCAATATTCTGGTCACTAGAATATTATGTTTTGTAGTAGGATGATAGTTCATTAGGGGCCTCCCTTATCCACTTGAAGTAAACCCCCTTCTCTCTAATTCCATGCTCACCAAACGATTCTGATTACTAATTCTACCACATAGGTACCTTGATCCTGGGAATGATGCACACTGGATAATGTACACACATATAGAGTCACTAGAAACACCTATTACCCTGTAAAGGTAATAGGCTGTGAAGGCACTGAGGACAGGGGCTTTGCCCGTCTTGCTTAATATTGCATTGTCAATGGCTGTAACATTGCCTGGCATATAATAGATGCTCCATAAATTTTTAATGAACTATTATTGAAAATTGGAATTCATCAGGATCAATACTAGCAGTGGAAAAATGAGAAAGCTCAATACCTTAGAAGTAGGAAGGGGAAAGAGGAAGCCATGTATAAAAAGCAATAAAATGGTTATTAATCCTCACCTGACCTAGCCTGGTCTAGCTGCAGATCTCAAAAGCTGCAGATCTTCAAGTTCAGTCCAATTCAGTCCTAAACTAATCCTGACCAAGACTGCAAAGTTCATTAGCAGTTTAATCAGTCTTTATGTGCTGTCATTAATCTTGCTGCCCTAAATGTGGTGTGTTCCCTGAAGTATCCTCATGAGTACCAAGCCACAGGTGAGCCCTAAAGCCCCACGGATTGGGCGTGGCCCCAGATCCTGGATTTGCTGTCCAGTCCCTAATGGGAATATGGACTCTGCATGATCCCACACTTACTTGGCTGTGGCCATTACAATTGCCTAGACCTTACCAAGTCTCTTCCCAGACAAGCTAAAACATAGGAGCTGTAGACTTGAATCACTGTTCACTCAAACAAGCTCTTCCTAGACCAAAGACACTGGTCATCAATCTAAGAGCAGGCACCATCACCACCATCACGATCACCACCACCACCACCACCACACGAGACTCCTGCTGCCATGCCCCCTCCAGCACCTCATTCAGACCTGAAGTTGCCATTCATCCCTGAACATTTAAATTTGGACTACCAGCTACCCTCAGTTTTAAAAATATTTACTGAGTGCTTGCTCTCCCAGATCAGTGCCCCTATTCCTGGCCCCATTCATTTATGGCTCAAGCCTCAATTCCAACCTGGCTTTCAGTGAAGTCCCAGCATGTCTCACTTCCACATAAACCAGTTATCTACTGCCTCATGTTCCACCAGCTGTTATATAAGAAGAACTACCCCATGTTACAGACAAGAAAATGAGACTCAGAGAAGTTAAGAGATTTGGACAAGGTCACATGATATTTAAATAGCAAAGCCAAGATTCAAATCCAGTCTAAGTCTATACTCTATTGCGCTTTGTTCCTTGTTCATTTTTTGTAGCATTAGACCTACCCCAGGACCGAGAACTTAGCAGATACTCCATCAATGTCTGTTGAACTAACAGAGTGTCTTCAATATCCACTTAAAAAATAAATATCCATCTAATGGGAATCTTATTTCAATGTTTATCTACACAACGCCGAAATATACACAGCAAAAGCACTTGGTACCAACTCCTGCTTAACCTACTCACCTAATTAACCAACTCTACTTATGCCCAACCTCTGTAAAGTGTACCATCTAATATCCTTGCACACTTCTGTCCTGCCAGCTGAGTTAAATTTTATCAACTCATACATGTTGGATTTGCTCCCAAATCTGTTTATGACACTTGCATATGTTACTGAAATTACATAATTTAAATAAATAAATGTACTCCAATGAAATGTGAGTATAAAAAGAGAGCTGTCTCTATGAAAACTAAGTTCATTGCTTTAGATTGACTTGATCAATGCGTTACTGCAAAAAGAAATTTTTTTATCACATTAGACGTGGGAGGAATGAAAGAGAAATTGTATAATTTGAAGATGACTTTGCATTGAGATTTCTCTTCAAGTGTCTCAGTTCTTGCTGCACTTCAAAAACAACTGGAAAATTAGAATTGATGCATCGTTATGGTGTGGTACGTGCAAGAAAGAGTACGTGGCTTTCCGAGTAGCTGACCATACTTAGTTTTACAACAAAAGATTGGCATACAATTGCATAGTTATATGTTTTAGGTTAAAATAAAATATTTAGGGTATACATGTACTCTTTTTTAATGGTTTCTCCATTTTAATAGCTTTTTTTTTTTTTTTGAGGAAGATTAGCCCTGAGCTAACTGCTGCCAATCCTCCTCTTTTTGATGAGGAAGCCTGGCCCTAAGCTTACATCCGTGCCCATCTTCCCCTACTTTATATGTGGGACGCCTACCACAGCATGGCTTGCGAAGCGGTGCCATGTCCACACCCAGGATCCGAACCAGTGAACCCCGGGGCCGCCAAAGCGGAATGTGCGCACTTAACCGCTGCACCATCGGGCCGGCCCCATAATAGCATTTTTTTTGATTAAGTGGTCAACCATATCAAATAGGCCTCCCACCGTGGAAGCCCGTCCCTATGACGCCCTCCTTTTAGGAAGGCCTCATGGGTAAAATGCTACACAACAGTATACTGCTAGTACTTCACGTCTAAAATAAACAAAAACAACCCGCCCTACACCATCAATAAAATGGACACGCTATACTGAATTTTCTACTGTACTGAGACTGCATTAAACACTCTGTTGTGTTTATTACCAAGAATTAATTTTAAATGTCTCTTGAAAAACTCTCATTTAAATTCTGTTCCTTTTCTAAAAGGACGAGATTTTCTCTCTCAAATAACTTCAATTTATGCAACATGTAAGTTTCATGAACTATTTAAAACCCATCCACTCAAAATTATCAGACGCTTCTTAAATTCTCCCCAAATAATAAAAGTCCTAATGTAGACAGAATCTGTGGATGATATTAACTTGGGAATAATATTAACTTGGGAATAAGAGCATTTACTTATACTGGCACTGTCTATTAACATGCTTATCTTTGTTTTTCATACTTACGTCGAGTGAAAAACTCTTACCTACTTTTAGTAAGCCAAAACAAATACCAAAAGCTGAGAAGTCAAAATATACGTAACAAAACCACAAATCTAGCAATGAGTGAACGTTCTGAAATATTCAAGATCTTTTAGGATTCTCCAAAAACGTTAATCAACCCATCAAATGAAGAGGAGTACACTTTCAATAATTTTTGGATAATGAAAAAGATACTTTTTGGTTATAAAGATATTTTTATTTTCAAATTTATAAACTCTCTTTTTAAGTAACACTAGTTAATGACAAATTAATAGTTGTTGTGTGATGTTTGCTTACTTAACCTTCCTGAGCTTTCTCATTTGCAAAATGGAGTAACATCTATCTAATATGGTGGTGAGTATCAAATGAGACATGTAAAACGCCTAGCACATAGCTGAAAATAAACCCATGTGAAAACTCTACATATATACATAAAGCCAAGTATTCTTAATTGTGAGGGAGAGATAAAGTACATGAATTCTCTGAAAGTGTATGAAAAACATGCATACATGCTTATGTGTACTTTAGTTGGGAAAGGTTCTACAGTTTTTCATCAGATTCTCAAAGGAGACCACGACCCCAGAAAAGTTTAAAAACATACTTTATGGTAGCTTTTGGCCTTATTTTCTGTTTCCAGATTTATAAAGTTTATAAAATTTGATTTGAAACTCTAAACACAAGTCAAATTTAACTTACTCAACAGGAACAACAAAAAAGTTCAATTAAAAGCACGGTGAAGGTAAGATATGTATTCTCCTTTTATTTCTCTTTAAAATATATATATAAATTGATGCGGCTCAAATTATTCCCCAACCTTGCTACAAATAAAAACAAATACCCAAACTCACAACTAAAGTTTAAAAACTTAAACAAAAAAAACAACACTAAAAAAATAAATCAATAAATCAGGGAAACCTTCCACAGCCAAAAATTAAAGCCCTATTACTTGTGTAATACAGTAGCAACTGCTCCTCCTTCGGAGTTAATTTTTCAAATTACCTCATTCCCTCATTCTGATCCAAAGTTAACAACCTTCCCTTCAAATAGCTATTACATATTTCTTAAATTTATGTATTAAGAAGACTGCATGGTATCACAGAAGGGACCCTAAACTAGGAATCAAGGAAACCAGGCTTATGGTCCTGTTCTTTCACCAACTGACTCTAAGACAGCTGGACCTCAGCCTTCAACGGCACTATGATTCTACATAAAAACATGCAATCCCAAAGAAAAGACTAAGACGCCTGCTATCCTAAAATTGTACTTTATTACTAAAACAGAAACTGACAAAAGGGAGGTGCACCTGACAAGAGATTTGACTTGATTTGATTTCTAGATCTAATAAGAAAATATACCTACAACATTTGAATTACAGAAAGTTCTGTCCCCAGAGTCAGCAATCTCAATGCAGATAGACTCAGAGCAGGGCTTCCAGTTGGGACCATTTAAAACTTCAGTTTAGGGGCCGGCCCGGTGGTGCAGCAGTTAAGTTAGCACATTCCGCTTCTCAGCGGCCTGGGGTTCGCTGGTTCAGAACCCGGGAGCAGGCATGGCACCGCTTGGCAATAAGCCATGCTGTGGTAGGCATCCCACACATAAAGCAGAGGAAGATGGGCATGGATGTTAGCTCAGGGTCAGTCTTCCTCAGCAAAAAGAGAAGGATTGGGAGTAGTTAGCTCAGGGTTAATCTTCCTCAAAAAAAAAAAAAACTTTAGCTTAACATTAATAAGAAGACTACATACCTCTACCATACCGTTCCTTTCCTTAAGGTAAATAGCACTTACAAGAAAGATTTAACAAAGAATAGACAGATAAAAATACACAAAATAGAGGAAAGGGCAGTTTGGTGTATCTTGATAGATAAACCCTTATTTTGTATTTCATTGAAAAATATTTGTATGGAAAAGGTAGCTTATTTTAATCGATTTTATTTCCAAATCACCTTTTCTAAAACAAGGATTTTTCAATGGAACATAAAATAAGGCTTTACATACCAAGATATTCCTTTATTAAAGAGACATCCCTCTTCCAAAAACACTATACCAAAGTTAAGCATTTAATAAGTCTGCCAAACACAACTCTTTGAATGCATTCCTCTAAGAGCTGAGCAAAATACACAAAAGGCAAATTACCATGGCAAGAGGTTTTATGAAAGGCTGTAATGACTAATATTTCAGGACTGGAACGTGATCGTTATTAAAGGAAACATGAGAGGCATTCTCTCAGTTCCTCATAGGCGAATGTGTCCACCACAAGAACCAGTGCAAACAACACTCAGTGCTGAATTCACACAGTCTGGTCTCTTAGGCCTAAATCATCTTTTGCAATTTTCCCCATCTGACACATTGCGTGTATCAAAGAAAACAATCAGTAATTCACTTGCTGAAGATCAGATATAGGGCAAAATGAGGCCCATTTGCCTCAAATGAATAAAACAAAGGAGCAAAAAGAAACCCAAGATACAGTCTTGTTGAAAACAATGCCCCAGAATCCAGCAAATAGCCCAACTGCACAGAAAGGACCAGAGCGAGATGACATGTCAGTACTGTTATCTCATGACATGTACCAAACACTGTCTTCCATGTTAAAAAAATGTTCACCTAGCATCTGATTCACACCTTTATACACAATTTCCATATCAACTAAGGTTTTTCAAACGCCTTATCTCATAAACGGGACTTCCACGCAAAGATTACCGAGGCCATCCGGGAAAGATCACCAGGAGGCCTTATCACTGCCAATATTTCAGATTTAATAATGGCATGTCTTAAGTTAAAATGCAAAGACTTCAGTCTCCAAATTCAAATATTTTGTATCATATTTCAAGTAATTACCAGGGACAAAAGATTGAACCCATAATTTCCTACTTGGGTGCAAGCAGAACTTAGATACTATTTCTTAAGAAGTTAATCCTAACTCTTTCTGTTGTCCTCAAAACACAGTTTACCTTTTGGAAGGAGTACAAATAAATACAAACTTTTAGATGGCAATTTGGCATATCTATCAAAAATTAAAACATGCATGTATCCTTTGATCCACAAAGGACATTTTAAAGAATCTACCCCATAAAATTTTTGGATGCAAATATAAAAATGCTCGTTCACTGCAACACTTTTGTAAAGGTGAAAAATCACATGTGCTGACTAACATAAGAGATACCACACAAAAGAATGAGCTGGATCCATATGCACTGACATGTAAAGAACTTTAAGACACCTTGTTCAGTGAGAAAAGCAAATTGCAGAACAACAGGTATAGTAAAAATATATTATGTCATGAAAACTGTGTGTGTGTGTGTGTGTGCGTGTGCGTGTGTGTGCGTGTGTGTAACTGCATAGAAGATGGTCTGAAAAGATTCACATCAAACAGATAGCAGAGGATACCCTCTGGGGAAGGAGAGTGGATCAAACGAGTGTGGGATGGGGTGGGCAGAAAGGGAAGGGCAGTTTTAAAGAGGGACTTTCACTTTCTACTCCATATACTGTCCATCTGTACCATTTAAACATTTACATCATACATACAAAACATTTGTTCTTTATACAAAGTAAGGAAGAAGTAATGTCAAATTTTAGCTAAACTCCAGAATCACTTAGAGAGGATGCTGAAACAGTAAAAGAAGTAAAGGCTCTTGGCAGTCAAAAACATCCTTTGTAGACTTCAGCCTTCAAGAGAATAAAGAAAAATGTGGGCAGCATCAATCAGTAGTTATAAATGAATATGACAGTGTTTTCACAAAAGAACAAGCAACATTCACAGAACTAAAGGATTTGTATCTTAGAACTTTAAGAATATAAAAGATACTGAAATCAGAAACATTATTAAAAAGATATAATCATTCCAAATGTCTCTTGGAAATGCAGTTTTAACAACGAATTCTAGCACTTTGGTACAAAATGTATACTGTGTGGGTATGCTTTTTTGAGTTGAAAAACTGACATGTATAACGAGCTAAATGGTATGAGTGTTTGCTCTTACCTGTACATTTTCTTCTGTAACCTGAATTTCTGCAGTGTAAACATAATCAATTAGCATCCTCAGGGTCCAGCCGTCTACCTCTTTTATTCGAACTCTCTTTGCTCGGCTCTCACTCATCTCACCTAAAACACAAAGAAGAAAGAGTGACGCTACAGCAAGACACTGCTGAGGAAATACCAACGCCAAGACAGACTGATCACTTTTCTTGCCACTCACTCTATTCAGTAGGCAAATGATCGCCACTTTTTGCAGGTCTGAAACATTCTCCTACCTCCCCTAAAAGCTTACCTCAGCAAACCATAAAACGAACTTTTGTTACCCCTTAGACCTGAAAATCACATCAACAATGAACATGCCACATGTCCAACTGCATTAACTACAATACCTGTGGCATTACAGGTTCAGTGTCCAACGCTGTCTATGCTTTTTTTGGGGGTCCATGCTTTTGAGAAGTTTGTTTCCTTTGGGGATTTCTACTCCAGATTAAATAGTCAAAATGTTACCCCTTCTCACTAAGAACAATGAGCACTTACTGCAAAGGCCCCATCTGATTAGCAGCATTCATTCAACAAGCACATCAGTGCCTGCCATGGGCAGGTGTGGCCTGCGCTGGACACAGAGGCTCTGCCCTCAGGGGGAGGACACGATCCTCTTTCAAGCAAAAATTAGAACACAAGTTACCCAAGATGCTGAGGGAATGCAAGACAAAAGAGGGATCAAAAAGAATTAGGCAAAGACAAAGGCTTGAACAGTGATCTTCTAGCCCAGTTCCATTCCTATTTGTCATCCGCTCCTGTTTGCCAGCCCCAGGAACTTCATGCTCCAGTCATTTCCATACCAGCATTTACTACTAAACCCAGATACTCTTTCACATCACTGCCTGCTAAAAAGTGGTATGAGACTTCCCTTCTAATCACCCATTGAACCAATGAAGCATTCAGGAATCACAAATAAGATCCTCTCTTGTAGAAAGAAACAGGGAAGCAGAAAAGAGAAGGGATGGCCCCTAAACCAAGGAGATGTGGGGAAAGCCAGAAGTAGGTTTGAGCACTCACATGTGGACAACAGAAAATGACCCAAGATATAGCGAGACATAAGCAATCAAATGGTGGGAAAAGAAAACTTCAATGAAAAACAACTATAGTCTAAAAATAATGTTGTACACGATGAGACACTTTAGGAAAAAGGTTTGGTCCTGGAATTCATTAGGTGTTAGAGATAAAAGCATCATCAGCATGAAGAACAATGCTGCCACCCCTCACCTTTACCTTAATCCAGCATCTCCTGTTAGAATAACAACACAATGACCTCAAGATGTCTTGAAAGTTAATTTCTTTTTCAGAAGAAGTGAACTGTCAGCAATTGTAAACTATCAGAAAAGCCTATGGGAATCTATAATTACACAAATATCCTTTGCAAACACAAACCTTGGGAGGAGAGAAATACTAATAGCGATGTACATTTAACTGCATGCTTCCCTGGAGATGATCTCTGACAAGATCTCAGAAAGAAGCTCTTTTCCCTTTAAGAGCTGAAATTGCTCAAAAACTACCCTGCTACTTCCCAGGGGGAAAAACATCCATCAGAACTACAAGGGAAGAGAGATAGTTAATAAGAAAGAGGTATTACATACGCCTATGTAGCAAGAAGACAGGACTGAGTTACACGTCTGCTGCCTTAGCACGTTTTTCTCCTCCCCTTAAAGGAGATGGGAAAAATGGAGGGCCAAGGAACACGGAAATATAATTCTCCATCTGCAAATAAGGCACCTCCCTCTAACCTACTGTCTTCCTGCAGCTTGTAGACAGATGGAATCTGTATCATCGAGAATTCTTCTGTGCCCAAAGTGAAGCACTTAGACTTGGACTTTAGACAAAGGCCACACCTAATTCATCTACAGGGCCCCTGTGATGTGCGAAGCCCTGCAGGGTCTGGGGCCACACAAGCATAAAGCCATGAACTTAGTTCTCAAGGACTGAATTCACCCTTTAGGACTTAGGCTTAGCTTAGACAAATACCAGTCTGACTTTGATTTACATATATGACTGAAAAATAATTAGTCCTCTGCCAAGCAGTTTTTAATATTATAGTTTTTAAGGTATTGCTGCTATAAGAGACACTTTGCTAATTCATATATTCTTTATGTGTCTTTTTTTTTTTTTTGAGGAAGATTAGCCCTGAGCTAATGTCCACGGCCAATCCTCCTCTTTTTGCTGAGGAAGCCTGGCCCTGAGCTAACATCTGTGACCATCTCCCTCCATTTTATATGTGGGACACCTGCCACAGCACGGCTTGACAAGCTGTGCATAGGTCCGTGCCCAGGATCCGAACCAGCAAACTCCAGGCCACCAAAGCGGAGCATGCAAACTTAACCACTATGACACTGGGCTGGCCTCTCCTTATGTGTCATTTTTAATATTAACTACACCTCTCCCAAAAAATTGTATCTAGCTACTTTCAACAAATCCAATCTCTATCATATACTGCTTTAGAAACGTTTTAATCTTTATTTTTCATATTAATTTACAAAAGCAGCAACAAAAACAAATAGGTTGCCACAGATTGCAGTAATAGTTGAAAAATTCCAAAAACTACCTAAGAAACAAAACACATACTAAAGACAGATGTAAAGTTATTTAGATCTAATTCTAGTTTTTACATATTACCTTAGTTATGGCCCTTTACTGTGTTTATAGATGAAATCCTTAATCAGTATGGTTTTATGAGATTTACTTTTGATAATGCATTTTTAAAGGATATCCAATGATACTGTACAGAGTGTATCTTGTATCATTTTTAACTTCCCATAGTCTATCTCCGGATGAGAGTATTTTGTTTCTGTGTTTTGATCATGCAGAACTCTAAAGCTATACTAGGATATTCACACAAACATCATCACTAAAAACTTGAGGGTCGTCTTTGACTCTCTCCTCTTCCTTATGCACCCATCTCATCATTCACTAAAACCTGCAAAATTAACCCAAATAGATCTCAAATCAACCCCCTCACCTCCTCTCCATCCTTTCTGCCACTGTGCCAGTGGGGCTCCCATCATCTCTTGCCAACACCACCACAGCAACCTCCTAACTCTTTCCCTCTCTCTAGGACGGACTCCATGGCACTCAAAAGCCTTCAGCTGCTCCTGGTCCAGGCATGCAAGCCCCTTCCATGTCCTGCCCCTGCTTCGCTATCCAACCTCCTCTCTCTCTCTCACTTCTAGTCTTAAAACACATCAATAAGGAACTTTTTGTAGTTTTCCCACACACACCAAGCAATTTCCTACTTTGATGCCTTTGTTGGGCTTTGTCCTCTTTGTCTCCCCAAGCCCTCATTCCCCAGGCTAACCCACACCATGAAAAATCTACACATACTTCAAGACTCAGCTGGAACCTCTCCAGGCAGCCTTACCTGTTGGTGACCCAAGGCTGGGTTAGGCTCTCATCCTGGGTACGCTTGGGTACGTCCTGCAAATCCATCCTGTCATAATAATACCTAGTTCTCCCCACCTGGATTCTTGAGCTCCCTGGGAGAAGAGATGATGTCTTTCTTACCTCTGTTTCCCACCATGCCCCACATATGGTAGATACCCAATAAATATTTGTTGGATGAATGAATGACTAGAAGAATGAAAAGTAAAACAAGAGCCAATTTAAAATGCAGCACCTTTACTTAACATAATTAATAACACTTAAATTAGTCCTGAATGTGGGTATTCCAGCTAAGAAGGATCTTCGTCAACAAACATTTATTGAACATCCACCAAACACTGCAAGCCGAGCTAAGTACTTTCAGTAATGAACACTGCATCATGTCTACTTTTTGTTGAGAAAAGAAATGAATTATTCCTAATTGTAAAAGCTTACAGACATATGTATACATAGAAACATTTCCATCTCAAGGACCTTTAGTCAGCACCCAGCACAAACTGGTGACTTTATCTACTCTGAAGTTCTAAAAAGTAAATAGGCTTAAGAGGGCAAACCCTAAGATCCATTTCAATTAAAAAATCCTATGATTCTAATTTGTTATTGTTTAGCATATAAAAATATGAGGGAAAAAACATAAAAGTATAATACAGAAGCTTTTACTATGCTGAAATCCTAAGAAGCGAATGACAAATTTACAATTTCATTTATTAAATAAATTTTATTCCATTACTCCACTTGACATGAACTCCGTATGACAAGTTCCACTTATTATCTACTCTAATCATTATTGCCCTTTTGTTCCTTATTAGTCTTGGGTTCAAAGAAGCTACCGACACCCAGGTATTTTCCTTCTAGCAAGAGGAGCCAGATGCCCCTGCCAGCCACTCTCTATGGTGGTCATGATATATAACTGCCCAATTCTACAACTAATCTAAGGCTAATGTGGTAACTGCATTCCCCTGCCAGTTTTGGTCTAGTCTGAGTAACTTCTGGAAAGGGTCTCCTAGCTCCTAAAAGAGAGAAAAAAAGAAAGATGTCCACTCTGGTGGGCGTCTTGCGTTCACGTGAGGAAGGAACCTTAGGATAAAATTTTTATTGAGGACAGCAGGAGGAGAGACAGAAGGAAGCAGATCACTAATGAAATTCTCAAGCTGCAGATCTGATCACGCATGCTGCCCAGCCTACTTTCCAGTAATGAGAGAATACATTTCCTTACTATTTAAATCAGTTTAAGTGGAGTTTTCTTTTCTGTGAAGACTAAAACATTCTTAGGTTCTTTATGCACAACACCCTATTTAATTTTCTTCACAGCAGTCAGTAATATCAGAAATCATCTTTTCTTTACGTTTACTCTGTCTGACCTTTCCTCTTTTCCTCAATGAGAATCATAAGAACAGAGACTTGCCTGTCTTGTTCATCTCTATGGTCTCCAAAGCCTAAGATAATGCCTAGTACACAGATGATGCTCAATAAATATTCCTTGATGAATGAAAGCATGACTCTTAGACAAATATAACCAAACAACTTTTAAAAAATCTCCCTTATCATTCAAATAATAATCGATCTTTTGCTATTCTAATTTGCCTTACTGAATCATGTCTAATACGACAAAAGAAATTATAAAAAAAAGATACAAATAAAAATTCAATATTTCCCACTAGATTTGATGCCTGTGGCATCAAACAAGTCTCAAATGTATTTGTAAGAGAAACAGCTTTCTAAATGCCACATTTGTAACAAACAAGTAACTTAGAAACACAAGAACCCAATTTGATATATTCTTTCTTAAGTAACAGTTAAACAACCCCACCTTGCTCTAAACAGGCCCACACCTCACAAAGTAAGAACTTGTGACTATTACAGAATTGCTTTTCACCTTCCTGCTTAACCCAAATACTTGGAACTATGATGAGTAACAATTCTCTTTTAGGTGATACAATTTGAATGAAAAATTCACCTACAGTTTATGGTAGATTGAAAACAAAGGGCAAAAAAGCACATCTGCATACTCCTCATTTCCTAAGAGGTGAGTCACAGAAAACAAAAGAGGAGGGTAACGCCCTGTGACACCACAAGCACTTCTGATCATCCACTGAACACAAGAAGATAAATAGACAACAGTGTAGGAGGGGACGGAAGCAGGCAAAGGTCTACCTGTTGGCCTCACTATATTTTTTATAATAGAGTTTAACAGGGCTTCAAACCAAGAAAACAGATAAACACTGGACTCATATTCTAGCAAATCTTAAATGAATGTACATACACTAAACCACCTACACCAATTTCCGTATCTTCCTTCCCTCATCTCTGCCAAAATGTTGACTATTCAGCGGACTCAAAATAAGAAGACATACAAAGATTGCCAGAAAGGTAAATAGCTATTGCTGAAGAACCATAAAAGGCTAGCCTAATAAGCATATGAAAAGATGCTCGACAACATTAGTCATTAGGGAAGTGCAAATTAAAACTACAAGAGATGCCATTTCACACCCATTAGAATGACTACAATTGAAAAAAAAAAGAGAGCAACAAGTTGACAAGATGTGGAGAAATAGGAAACCTCATACATCGCTGATAGGAATGTAAAATGATGCAGACACTTTGGAAAACAGCATAGCAGTTTTTTATAAAGTTAATTAT
The DNA here is from genome assembly GCF_041296235.1 of Equus asinus. Classification (NCBI taxonomy): domain Eukaryota; kingdom Metazoa; phylum Chordata; class Mammalia; order Perissodactyla; family Equidae; genus Equus; species Equus asinus. Next base: position 51,018,432 of record NC_091792.1, on the reverse strand, counting down.
AAATTTACCACAGCAATGACCCAGCAATTCTACTTCTACATATCTACCCCCATGAGAAATGAAGACATCTGTCCACACAAAGAACTGCACAGGAATGTTCGCAGCAGCAGTATTCCTACTACTCCAACATTAGAAAAAACCCCAAATGTCCATCAACTAGTGAATGGATAGTCAAAATGAGGCATATTCATACAACAAAATCTATTTAGCAATAAAAAGGAACAAACTGATGATACATACCATGACACGGATGAATCTCAAAAACGTTATGTGGGAATAAAAATGTTCTAAAATTGATTTATGGTAATGGCACTCAGTAAATTTACAAATTATTGAACCCTACACTTGAAATGGGTAAATTTTATGTAAAATATACTTCAATAGAGTTGTAAAAAAACACAACTGAGGTACTCAATTCACATTTTATATGTGCCAGAAATTAACATAGTATCCCTACTTTGCATCTACGTTAGCACACAGCAATCTAAAATTTGACCAAGTACTCTCAGGCAGACACAGGTTGAACTGTAAGACGTACCCACCCACCAGTTAACTGAGATACACTAGAAATACTCATAGAATCAAAATGTCTTCAGGGCCTCATTCCCACCATTAGGCAAAGCTCACATATTCATAAATTGCCTGTCAGCTAAAACATGAAAAGTTGAGAACCATTAGACAAAAAAAAAAAAAGAGGGAAACTGAAATGTAGTTTAGATTACAAAGGAAACAGAAGAAAGACAAAAATATAATAAGATCTCCCGTCTCTAGCATCTATGTCTCTGGATGTCTAAGGCTTAGGGAGTTGGGAGACTCTACGTATTGCCTTTTGAGGGGAAACGAAACTAACCTTGATCTTGTAGTTTTATGTTAATCCCTTTATTTTTGTAACTGTGGAAAATATTTTTTAAAAAGTCTAGTCTAAGATTTTCTCAATCTTTTATTCTTACAGAATACAGAGCAAAGGCATTTAGGAAAAGTAAAAAATAACAATGATGGAGACCATACTTCTTACTGCCAACATTAACTGAGCATTTTCTATGTACCAAGTAAAGTGCTAAGAAATTCACACATATATGATCTCATTTAATCTTTATAAAAATCCTAGAAAGTAACATGATCGTGCCCATTTTCCAGAAAGGGAAACTGATGAAGCCCAGACTGATAAAGTTACTGATGACCCCAAAGGTCCAGTAATTCCAACAAGTAAGTGGCAATAGCAGTGTCATCTGAAGGAAGGCCACTTACAGGAGACAACACTTTACTAGGGAATTCCTAAATAAGGCCAACACATCCCAGACTGAACCCTCCTCTTACAAGCCTAGAGATTCTGTTCAAGAAGGTGTCCACGAGTAATAAATAAGACATAAACCAAGAGACTGAAGTGAACCCCAGACATAAAAATTTGACTAGTCCCCCTTCAATAGTACTGACTTTTAAAATCAGCCTCAGGTAAAGGTCCCCTCCAAAATCACTTCCCCAACTTGGCTCACAGCCCCTCTGCTATCCTTCTCACATTCCTGATTATTTAACTCAGTTCAGTAACAGCAAGACCGCAATAGGCTGAGAAAGTGAGGTGGCCTCTAGACTCCTCTCCCCAGAATACCAAGCCCATTCTCTCCACAAGGCCTTCTGCGCTCGTCTTCATCTGTGAAAACCTTTATATCCATTAGGTCTCAGGAAACGTGAGACTGCCTCCTCTCAATGCTGCCCGTCACAGTCCTCATCATCGGTATCACTGCACTGGGCACACAGATCTTCCATACACTGTACGTATTTAAAGTGTGCACATCTCACCTCCCCAGGGACTCCATAAGCTATTGGGTGAGAAGCTTATTTACGCTGTTTTTGCATTCCTTGAAGCATCTAGTAAAATGTTAGGAAATACTTAATAGTTTCTAAAGTATGAATAGCTTTGTATTTGTGCTTTTTTGTATAACTACATTTGTATTTATATGTATTTTCTTTGCCCTACCAATACTCTAAGATTATAAGCTCACTGTTGAAACAGATAATAACTTCATTTCTTCATACAGTACTATATGTTTAAATTTTTTTTTTTTTAAAGAATGAGGTTAAAGACTTCAAGTGTGGCAGGCACAAATTACTTTTTTTCCAGAAGTACTAAACTCATTCTACATATTTTTACACTTGCCTGAGTACCCACATTATTTTCTTATATTCCCAAATCAAAGGACATTAAATAAACCTCTCTTTGATCACTGTAAACACTGGATGAAGTAAATGTGAAAATCATTTGAAAAAAATGTAAAATACAGTAAAAGTACTTTTCTTTTGCCAAATAATAAAATGCCAAAAGCTGTTATAAATGGCAAGAAAGTAAACTAAGCTAATATATGTAAATATGAATGTAAAGGGGGAAAACTAAGCATAAAATTCCAACTATGTGTATGCAATGTACACACCCACACAACATAATTACATCAAAAACCAAAGATGAGGAGGAATTTGGAAGAAAGCTAGAGGATTTTCTTCCATTTTGATGCTTAATTTCATAAAAGTAAAATGTTAATAAGAAAAGAAAATATGGAAAGACAAGTCCAGATCTGTATACATTTAAAAAACATCCATAACTAAAATATTTCATACCTGTAAACATGGCATGAAAATAAGGACTACAGGCGGCCAGCACCACTCTATGAGCAGAGATTTCCATGTCTTCAGCCACAATCGTGACATCACACAGCAAATTTTGACTGTTTACAAAGCAGAGAAAAAATTTTAATGATACCAATAATAAATGTACTAAACATCCTATACAAAAATATTACAGTAAAAGCCCACTTTTCTGAAATTGAGACTTACTAATATAGTTATGACAAAGGCCCAACATGCCGTGGGCCCTCACTCAAATTCTTGCCTTTGTTTAACAGAGAAATATTTCCAAACTCGATTACTGATTTCTCAACTGATAGGAAATTACTGGCAGCAAACCATCAATGGAACTGTATAATGGGAAGTAGTCTGAATGAAGAACAGCATCAGCAGAAGTGGCAGATGGCAGTCTGACATTGAGAGAAAGACAAAATAAAACATATGTAGGAACCTAAATTGGGTCAGAGTATCCAAAAAACAGATATTTAACATGACCCTGGGTCATCAAGCAAAGGTAAAATTATATTCAATTACCCCTGCTGCTTAAAAGGCAATTGGGCATCTGAAACTTAATCAGATCGTTTTACCAATGCAAAATATCTCATTCCTCAAGGCCAAAAACTATTACCACATATAAAATTTAAAAAGCATTTTGTTACCTTAAAACAAACATTATTCAGCAAACATAATTATACCTTAAATTCTAAAATATCCACTTCATTCAAAAACATGTGGTGAACACTTTTTACATGCTATATAAGCTGCTAGATGAGACACTCCAACTAAATAAGAATGTCACAGAATATCTTCTTGGCAAAGAAGGTTGCTGATACTTATTCCAAAACAAGCAAGACTCCCACTCTAAAACCGAGCTTACTGGTAGTCATGTCATTAATGACTAAAATAGGTATGGTGAAACCAAGTCCTTTCCACACCTCAAATATCCGAGAACTGAATTTATGTGCACAGTGTACACAAGTCAGAACAGGCTTCCCATTTCCTACAAGGGTGGCCTGCCTGCTTCTGCAATTTTCTAGCAGCTTACAAGCAACATTTTCCCGTGAGTTTAACCAAATCCTTGAAGTTTTCCACTTTTCCGCACTGCTTACAAACTGTTTCTGTGGAGTTCACAGCAAAACTTTTGAAGATCCAACTGGCATCTATTTTCCCTCCAGTCTAGGAGAAACAGTGAGAAAAAGGAGTACGACAGCACTGGTGACAATGGCATCCCAGGGCCTCGCTGAGGTGAGCCTGTTATGCCCTTTAGATGGAAGCATGGCTCATGGGTAGTGCCGATTTAATGGCTCACGATGCTGTGTGAGACACCAGGCAGGTCCCACATTAGAATCATAAAAGGTGGCACAATGTCACTTATTTGTGATTCCTCCAAATCAGTGTGGAAAACTGACAGAGTCTACTGACTGCTCTGAGAATATACAACCACTCTGCAATTCTATGAATTCCATGGGTTCCCAAATCATCAGGGTAGGAAAAGTCAGTGGGGTTTTCAGGAGGGGACTATGCAAGAGCTTTACCTGCATGTATTATCTCCTTTAGACCCCAGCACAATCTCATGAGGTGTTATTAAGATCTTTACCCCCCAAATGTATATAGCTAGGGAAGCCAAGGCTAAGGATGAATAACCAGCCTAGAGCCCCCACTAATGGCAATGCCAGGATTCAAATCCATGGAGTCCAGCTCCAGAGCCTCTTAACTACTACACAAAACCACCTAAAGCTGTGTGGTTTTAAGACTCATTAAGGCTTGAATAAAATAGGGAATAGAAAGTATAAATTATAAATAACACCAATTTATTATCTGACAAACTATATAATAGAAACTATTTTTAAAGTTCTATATATAGTTTATAAAAGGCCCAATTTTAGTGGGTATTTAGCACTAGCTCTACAAGAATATTTAGAAAAATCAAATTCAACCAAACCCTTCAAGATCATCTCCGTCCTTAAAGAGACTAGAGGAAAGGAATAACAACGCAAAGATTGCAGGATACAATGTAAAGACGCTATGGGAATAGGGCATCCAAATCACACTGGGAGTCAGAACAGGCTTCCTGCAGCTGCTGACCTGAAGCTGAGTTCTAAAAACAAGGAGGCATTAGCTGGATGGAGAAGGGGCACGAGAACTCCACACAGAGAGAACACTATGTGCTGTTGCGTGGAGGCTGAAGCTGCAAAGCACAATGAGGAGCTGTGGAACAAGAAGAGCAGTGAGAGAGGGATGAGAGAGAGGGAGAGAGAGAGAAGGGCATGAGCGAAGGAGAGGAGGGAGGTGGGACAGGGGTCAGCAGAGCTGCTCACAGTCTCTCCAGAATAGGGCCATCCGGGTTTTCCTCCTGTGACCAGAGAACCTGGACACAGTCAAACGTGAGTCAAGTGGGTCCTTATGCCTATCTTCCTGTTGTCAGTAATCCTTCTTAGTGCTCTAGTTTCAAAATGGAACTTAAGTGGAATTACACTTGAATACCTCGAAATCACGTAATTAATTATCTTCAGCTTCAATTACAATTACTCATTGATCCAAACGTTCTAGCATAACACCTGCTGGTTGTCACTGACATAATTAGCTCAGCTTTACTGGCTTATTAGTTGATTAGTTAACTAATAAGGTAAAAACAGCACAAACTAGTATGCAGCCACACCTTGGGTTGGATCACATGTAGTCTATGGGCCACATTACAAATCAAGGACATATTTAGCTTTAATGTTCAATTTTTTATCTTTCTGTCTCCAGCAAGAATATATTTTAAAACAGCACTCAAGGACTAGAGGAAGCTGACCAGCCTTCTTTTCTTTCAGCCAGCATGTGTCTACTGAGTCTGGCCCTTCCCTCTTTCCAAATATGCAAGCTCACAAGAGGCTGGATGACTTTTGGGCGAAGAGGAGAAGGTTATAAATGAAAAGCCTGGCAATAAAAATAAGAGAGACTTGTTTTAGCAGCTCATACCCAGAGTCTACAGGTGAGTTTCTGAGTTTATGCTCCTATTATTTGAAATCTAATAAGGCAATGGTCTGTAGAAGGAAAGGGATTCCAGAATAAGGAGATAAAGAAAGTCGCCATTTAGCAAAATTTGCATTTATTCATTCATTCATGAAATACCTAGAGTGGCTACTGTGTGCCAAGCACTACGTCATTTACCACAATAAAGAAGATAATGTCTGTGATAGGAAGGAGTTTACAGTCGAGTGGGAGAAACAGACAAGCTAACAGGTAATTACAAAATGAACCTATGACTATTTTGATGGGGCAGGTGTGGGGTGTTTGAGAACAACACACAAGAGAGGCCAAGACCAACCTTATGGAAGCTTTGGAAAGGAGGTCGCTTCCAACCTCAAATCTGGAAAACAGGAGTCACACAGGCCTTATGTAAAACTCAGCGGCACAGGAAGAGGAAAAGCACTCCATCCCCTAAATGAACCAGCATCATGAACACTGGTTCTTCTCTGGTAAAAAACTGCTCTGAAAACCAAGGGAACATGCCTGACCACATCAAGATACACTTTGGTCTTCCAATATAAAATGAATGAATTCCTAAGACTAGAAAAACCTATCACTACTGTGTACATATCTTCTTAAAGTAAAATGTGCCATCAGGCTCTGAGATACCAAAAATAATTAGTAGTCACACGAAACACAAATTTACTTTCTAGTGGGAGTGGGCGTGGTGGGGAGATTACATGGCATCTGCCCACCTTTCTTCCTCAGGTGCCAGGGAAAATCTGGAGGCACTTCCTGCCACAGGGAGAGGAATCGGAGTAACAGCCAAGGTGCCAGGCTGGTGAGAGGAGCTGTTAGCCAGAGTTCACGGGGCAAACACAAACCACAGCCTAGGAATGTGCCCAGAGTCATCTTTGGAACAGCACCAGGTGTCAGGACAAAGAAACAAAGACAGACATAAAAGAAACGAGGCAAGAGGTCAGAAGCCAAGGAAATCAAAAACTGGACGGGAAGCAGAGGGTGAGCCAGACGTGGTGTTGCTGTTCACTGAGTATGAGCTACCTGGCATGCAGGCAGGTGGGGTAGGGAGATGAGATATTTTCAAGGTGAAAGGCTTCCTGATTGCTGACTTAAATTAGTCATATTTAACTAAATTTAATATAACTGACAATGCCATTTAACAGACAAGGCAGATGCCACCTGGCTAAAATGTCAGTAATCTTGAAGAACAACAGAACTCTGTGACAAGTGTCACTGCTGTCTTCCTTCTTAAGACCATGATGGCTTGAATTTGAATTTCTGTGGCAGTTAAGCACAGGGAAAACCTACATGTTGGGTTTAATAAGATTCACCACCACAATAAGAGTCCTGAAAAACAGCACAGTCTCCTCAACAGATTTGCACCCGCTGAGATTTTCAAAGAGGAAGTAGGAAGCGGTGACAGTCAACTTAGAAAGTCATAGGAAAACCTACTACAGTGATTTAGAAACTGCTTTAAACTAGTAAAGGGTCCCGGAAAGAGAATCTACCATTCTTTCCAGATAGAATTGAGATAGCAGAATGACAGTGAAAAATGACAAAACAGAGCCACAAGAAGACATGGGGGAAGGCATGTTTCTGAAAGCGTATCTGTAGGGAAGGGAATGTGTCTAAATTCAAGGACTTGCAAGAACACTTGGTCACAGTTGAGAGGAGAAGATGAAAAGAATAATTAGAAATACAGTGAAAGAAGATATTAGGGCCAGAGAAAGGGTGGTGGGGAGGGGGCAGGGTAGAGAGATGAGGAAGTTAAAGGATTTCAGAGGGGACACAGTACTGCAGAGGTGAGTTTCTGAACACGAGGGTGAAAAGCTTGACTACCTGGTAAAAAATGGAGAATTGATACAAAGGAAACTTCTCCATTAAAAGTTTTTTTGAAAAAAAACCTGGTAAAATAAATCACCAGGTAGATACTCTCAGCTATAATAATTTAAAAGAAATATACCAAAGTCAGATTTTCTGATCTGAGAGGGGCTACTGAAGGCAAACTGTGAAGCATTGTGGTGTCTCACACAGGGGAGGTATTCAGAAATGTGGCGAAAGAGAAGAAACCAAAGTTGGTTAGTCATTTACCACCATCCATTCGTCACATCTTTTGAAATGTTTAATGATTCTACCCATGCTCAATAAACACCACTTAAAAAGAGATCCATCACAAATGCTTAAGGAACACTGTAGAAGATTACCAGTTAAATTGAGACTGTAAGCTTCAAAATCGCTCTTAAATTTTCTAAATAAAACAGTCAGCTTGATTTGGGGGCTCTTCCCAATTGCTCTGTCCTTCAAGGAATGTTTTATATTCAACTCTAGTGCAACATGAAAGCAAATGAACCTGACAATGGTTTATTATAGAAAAATATATATACTAGACACATTAGAGCAACAAGAAAATTCACATCCTATGTAATTTCCTAAAAATCTCTTTTAAAAGCAGGGATATAAAGCTATGAAGAGACAGGCAGATTCACTTAAGGGTGTTGTTTAATTCACTTGCCATCTAAGCAACAAAGTACAAATAACAAAAGAAGAGCTACAACTCAAATGTTTCACAGAGGCACAACAGATAATGTAATCTTAGTGGTGAACTAGGTCCACAAAGTCTAAAAGTCCTGGGGGGAACATACCATAAGCACTCCTTTGAGAGAGAGCCGCAGGCTCTTTTGTTTAAATTACCTTCTGGAATGTAAGAACTGCTCTTACAGCTGAATGATTAAATATTTAGGACTTTTGGATGATATATAGGTGAACATCTAAATTGCTTCATATGACTTATCCCTGCTGAAAACTTTCAACTCCTGATATAACTTAAGGCTCAAAATGATCTTCCTTCTAAACAAATAAGAGGTTAGTCCCCACTAACACTCACTGAAATTTTTAAAGCTCAAGTACAGCCTTAACCCATATTCTAGAAAATAGAAGTTTTGGGTTTCTTTTTTTAACTTAAAGGCAAAATGCTACCTTTTGATAGTTCCTTTTTTGGTCATCTCAAAAAGCTCACAGTCTAATGTTTTCAATAATACTGCATCTGGAATTTACTCTGCTTCTTCATCTCCTCCAGAAACCCAATACAGTGTGCTGCACATAACAAGCACTCGGTTTGATTTTGAATATGTCAGTGTTTTGAAAAACCCTCCCCCCTCCAACCCAGGCTTGGGAAGTTTAAACAGAGATGTGTTGCTGTACTAGACCTGTCCTTTCACTACACTGCCAGGTTGTTCCTCTGACATCATTAATCTTACAATGCTGCTCCTTTTCTCAAAAGCCTTCGCTGACTCCCACTGCCCACAGGATTAAGTCCAACTTCACCGTGTTATTTAAACCTGCCACAATTCTGTCCTTCTCTCACTTCCTAACCTTTCTCTACACACTCCCCAGCATGAACTCTTTTTTTTTTAAATTGAGGTAACATTGGTTTATAACGTTATATAAATTTTAGGTGTACATCATTGTCTTTCGACTTCTGTATAGACTGAATCGTGTTCATCACCAAAAGTCTAGTTGCCACCTGTCACCTTACACATGTGCCCCTTTACCCCTTTCGCTCTCCCCTCATGAACTCTTGATTTACTTTATCCAACAGGTTATGTTTATCCCCTCCCTAGTTTGTGCAATTATCCAGAACAGGAACGGCCTCTCCCCTCCCATCCTTCGTATGAATCCTACTGCATGCACCCCGTCAGGCCCAGCTGAAACCACCTCCATGGACAGTTGTGGCTTTCTCCTGTGGGAATCCTCTTCAGTACCCACATTTTGCACACAACCTTCCACCAGCTCATCCTCTTGTCTGTTCATCTCCTGCAGCAGTCTAGACCCCCAAAGGGCACAGGCCAAGTCTGATACTGCTTTTGGCTCCCACACAGCCTTTTGGGCACACTGGCTGATTTCAAAGGAGAACCAAGTGCTTACAAATGCTTGTTTAATACATTGCTTAGAAGTGACTACAGGGTTTTTAAACCAAACAATTTTAAGTTATTCAAGCTCATACTGGGCTGGGACATAGAGCTATATCTTCGCCTCCTGTTTAAAAAAAAATCAAAAAACTATTTTAAGAAAACTTCACACTCTTTTTCTGTAAACTGTATTAATTCTGTAACAAACCTTACAAAACTCCTGACTTCCCACTCCCACACCTTACACCAACTATAACTGGAAGAAAAGTGACTTTTACTCCTGAAATCTCACTTCCATTAGCCGAAGGTTCATAAACACACTCTCTACATACGGCTGTTAATCTACCAATTAGAGGTGACAGCCCAAGAGCAGAGGGGCGAGAACAGGGAAGTTCTCCTTTCCCAGAAGTCAGGAAACCACTCTCAGCTACCTTTTCCTGGCAGCAGGAAGTTGACGCAAGGACAGGAAATAAACGATTTTCAGCTATACGAGGAGTAGGTCACTTCAGAGATTTTTTTTTTTTAAGAATTATTCAAATTGGCTATAAGGGGTAAGAGAGAAGGGAATGACATTAAAAACAAAGAAAAAGGCTCTGATGAATCCCAAAGAGAGTTCACTTTTAAAAACACTATCAGTTAGTGACGTCATTAAAACATCCTGGTTATAGACCCGGCAGCCAACACTCTCTGGCTATTCAAAGGTTATTCTTTGTTCTGAAAATCAGCATCAACTGCCAGCCTGGTGACACACAGCTCCTGAAATGGTGCAACACAAAGACCAAGAAGGTACTATTTCACAGCTATACAGTTCACACCCGAAATGGGACAAACAGGTGAATGAAGGCCAGAGCTAAATGATCCTAGGACGAGGCAAGGACACCACATGACACGCAGCAGGTAAGCAGGAAAAAAATCTCAGAGGCTCAGAGAAGGTCAGAGCGGCAATGAACCTCAGATACTCCATCCCTCCATCTCCCTCATTTTATAGTTAAGACTCAAAGAAGTAAAACAGTTGGCCCAAGGCCAAAGAGTCTGTCCCCAAACCTAGGTCATTTACCTCAGGGGAAGGAGCATGAGACATTACCTTCCCTGCAGTTCAGTGAGTCCCGTCTGGGTCAGGAGAGACCCACTCACACAACCCCAGTGGAAGGCCAACTGCTACGACACCCCACAGGAGTGGGGGGAGGACATGTGAAGAGGTGTATTAAAAGTCAGCCTTTCTAGACTTTTCAAAGAAAAAGAAAAGCCATTAAGGATCTCAGTCTTAAAATAACCAGACTGTTTTTCTTATTTTTCTTTCCGTTCCACTTAGTAACCACTGGATTTTACACTCTAATGACTACTGTTGCAACAGGATTAAAAAACTGAAACAACACGGCCAGATCTGCTGGATTATCTCACTACATATTCTCCCGAAAACTAAATGAAAACCCACTTATTGAAAATGTTGTCAGAGCAGGACTAGGAAGTAAATCAAACCTCCATTATTGAGTTTAACTTTCTCTTGCCCCTCTCCAAGCCACTCTCCATCCAGCACCCCACACTGTGTTCTTTTCAAAATGCAAATCTGATCATGTCACAACCCTGCTTAAAACTCTCCCATGGCTTCCTCCCATGACAACTCCTGACAAAGACCAAAATGCTGGCCCCCATCTGCCCACTCGGCCTCCTCTCTTGCCATGAGCCCCTAGCCATCTTCGATACAGCTATCCACCAGTTCCTTCAATGAGGCCAGCTCCCTCCACCACAAGACTGGGCACTGCCATTCCCTATGCCCGGAACACTGTTTCCTAATCTCTCCCACTGCCACCCTGACTTCATTTCCTTACCTCTATTCTGCTTTCAGGTCTCAGCAATTACTCCTACCTTGAAAAGGAAGCCTTCCCTGACCACTGTCATCCACTTTCATAGCACCAGGCAGCCCTCCACTGGAGCACTTACTACCATTAAAATTTACAGTAAAGGGGCCAGCCCCGGGGCCAAGTGGTTATGTTTGCACGCTCCACTTCGGCGGTCCAGGGTTTCACCGGTTCAAATCCTAGGCGTGGACATGGCACCACTCATCAGGCTATGCTGAGGCAGCATCCCACATGCCACAATTGGAAGGACCGACAACTAAAAACACACAACTATGTACTAGGGGACTTTGGGGAGATAAAGGAAAAATAAAATCTTTAAAAAAAAATTTACAGTAAATTATGCGTGTGATTCCTGAAGTCAACCATAAGCCCATGTCTGTTTTTGCTCACCACTGTCTCTCCAGTAACCAGCAGATAAATATTTATTGAATCTTTAAGTAAAGAAGAAATAAACAAACAAAGGACCTGAAGGGTGGGCCTTTAGGAAGACATTACCAAAGAGGTTAAGGGAAAGTTCAAGTCACTTCCTTCTTCTTAGTTCAAGCTTTTAAATATATGAGAGGAGTTTCACAAAGGAAACTACAGGGGAAAAATAGATGTCCTTCACAAAGTGCTAAGAAAACAAAACCAAGACTGTTAATACATACATTAGTCTTTTAATTTTTTTAAAAAAGCTACTCATTCTTCCATTACTTTTAAAGTCACTCTTTTCACTGCAGTGACTCTTAACACACTTGAGAATTACCTCAGCACTGGGAGGGTTGCTACTCCTGAGAAATACTACCACTACCACTACCACCACCACCACCACCACCACCAAAGACAGTTACATTTTTCTCTAAAAGTTTTTTAGCCATATTCTTTGCAATGATATGTTAAATACCCTAGACCAGTACTGTACAATAAAAATATACTGCAGGTCACAACTTTCTATTAATCACGGGAAAAAAATAAAAAGAAAGAAGTGAAATTAATTTCAATATATTGTCTATTTAACCCAAAATATCCAATATATTATCATTTCGAAATGTAATCAATATTTTAAAAACAATAAAATACATTCTTTTTTTGTACTGTCTTAGAAATCCATTATGTATTTTCTACTTAGAGAACACCTCAATTCAGACTAGCCACATGTGGCTAGTGGCTACCATACTGAACAGAGCAGCCTTATACCATTCACTCTTCTGACAAATTACGTGCTCTCTTCCTCTTTTAAAAAACTTGCAGAAAAAGCTTTGGATGTTCTCTGAATCAAACGAAGCAACAACGAGGGGCAGGGAATATATTCACTATAAACAACTGATAAAGGGAAAAGACCCACGGTTACATGTATATTAACGTAATGATACCTTCTTAATTCGTTCATGACTTTAAAAGCTTTCTTCATATGCCAAGGATTCACTGTCACAGGGCAGTGTTTTTCAATATTATCATCTTTTGAATCGAGAGGCTTCTGATGACCCTGCTTTGTGCATCTGTACATAAAAGAACAAAAAACAGAACAAGACCTTATTAACGATAATTTAGTACAAGCTTACCAAGCTACAAGAGATGCAATGAATGTTGCCCAACCCCACTCATTGAAAGGAAGTCTCACAGTATATCCCAGCGTAAAATTAAGATACAATTCAGAACAGTTTCTGATGGCCACTATGATTTTAACAAAAAACTGAGTAATTACCTCCCTGGGATCAAAGTTAGGCCAAAGATGAGCAAAGAAAATTCAGTAAAAGTGGTTCAGCAGATACCTCCAAATGAAAAAGCTGAGAAATGATCTCTGATAGAAATTAACCTGCTTTTACAATCTCCTGTAGTCATACATTATTTACAAACCAAGACAGGAACAGGATCATATTTTACACAACTTTCAGAAACTTAGAATCTGATGCAAATTTTGCTGAAACCCATATATTTGGACTGACTCTAACAAGAGATCAATCATGTAGCTAATATTCATTGACTATTTACTATATAGCAGCCACTAAACTAAGGAGTTGACTTTCAATATTTGCTTAATCTTCACAACTGTTCTGTGAGCTGACTAATTATTATTATCCCCATTTAACAGATGAAAAGACTGAGGCAGAAAAAAATTGGGTAACTTGGTAAATGGTAGAGCTTGGTAACAGTGAAGCCAGTCTGACTCTCGAGCTCATTCTTTTCACTAACGCCTAACACCACTGCCTAAATTAAGCAATGAACATTTAATTTCCTATTTAAATTTATAATTTTTAAGAGTATAAGGCTATATTATATATATTGCTGTATGAATTAGTCTTTTGAGACTTGGGAGCCAAAAAATTAACAAAAACAGGGTACTATGTGGGAGAGGGGATTAACTGCTAATAGACATGAGGGAACTTTTTAAGGAGATGGTTGCACAACTGGAAATTTACTAACACTCACTGAATTGTACAACTATAACGGGTGAATTTTATGGCACGTACATTATTCCTCAATAAAGCTATTAAAAAAATCGGGAAACCAAATGAAGCCTAAAAAAATCATACTTGTACATACATCTCACAAAAAACAGGCAAACATCATTAGCTACTGCTGCACTTCTCATCACACCTCTTCCTTTCCTGACCCGCTTCTGAAAGGATGATTTATTTTTAAAATAATATACTTTGTTAATTCATTCGGTAAAGATTTTTTGAGTGCCAACTATGTACCAAGCACTGTTCTAGGCATTTGGGATACATCAATGAACAAACAAAGATCCATGTCCTCACAGAGCTTGGAGTCTAGCGGGGAGGGAGAGAGAGGAGGCAATATACACCACAAATCAGTAAAGTAAGTGGCACATTAGAAAATGATAAGACCTATGGAAAAAAGCAGAAGGGCAGGGTAAAGAGAGTCAGGAGTATGGAGTGATGTAATCTGCAGTATTAAACAAGGCAATCGGGGCAGGCCAAATAGAGAACTGAGATTTGAACCAGGACTAGGAGGTGAGGGAAGATCCAGATGGAAGGAACAGCCAGAGCAAAGGCCAGTATGTGCCTGGTGTTAACTGTGAGACCAGGGCTTGGGGGAGCGCCAATCATGCAGGGCCTTTGGCTTTACCCTGAGTGAAATGGGAGGCAGAGCAGAAGAGTACACAATCCAACTTAGGTTTTCAAAGGATCCCTTTGGCTGCTGGTTGAGAACAGTCTATGTGGGTCAAAGATGAAAGGAGGGAAACCATCTAGGTGAGTAATGCAGCAGGAGAAGCCAGTGGCCCAGGGCAGGGTAGTAGCAGTAGAGGTTGGAGCAGTGATGAAAAGTGGCTGGGTTCTGGATTTTTTTTTTTAAAGACTGACCGTGGAGCTAACATCTGTTACCAATCTGCTTTTTTCCTCCTTCTTCTCCCCAAAGCCCCCCAGTACATAGTTGTATATTCTACTTGTAGGTCCTTCTGGCTCTACTATGTGGGACTTCACCTCAGCATGGCTTGATGAGTGGTGCTAGGTCCATGCCCAGGATCCGAACCAGCAAAACCCTCAGCCACCGAAGCGGAGCACATGAACTTAACCACTCAGCCATGGGGCCAGCCCCTGGATATTTTTTAAAGGTAGTGCCAATAAGATTCGTTGACAATACAAGTGGCGTACCAAAGAAAGTCAGAATCACTCCAGGTTTTTTGGCCTGAGCAACTGAAAGGATTGAGTTTCCGTTCATTGAGATGGGGAAGGCTGCAAGTGGAACTGGTTTGGGGGTAGGAAGATCAAAAGCTCAGTTTTTATACACATTAGTTTTAAGATACTAGACATCCAAGTGAAAGTGTCAAATTGGCAGATGAATATTGGAGTCTAGAGTTTGAGAGAAAAATCTACATAGAAATGCGGGAACCGCTAATTACACAGACAGTACATGAAACTCAGACACTTGAACATTAAGGTAACCTCCTATCCTTGCTCATTCTCTTACGCCCGATTCAACACTAGTTGAGGCATCTGATTCTTCGAGGGCTTGCCTACTAGACTAGAAGTGGACGTCAGTCCTGCTTTCCCACCACTTGAAAGTTAATAAAGGGGCCCTACAAATGAATTAGCGCAAGACATTGCCTCCAGCAGCCTCTTCTGTGTGTGTGTGTGTGTGTGTGTGTGTGTAGAGGAATGAGTTACACCTAGCCTAAGAAAAAAAGCTAGTATGTCTAGGGGCCAAAAGATGAAAGGACATCCAGATCTGGTGGAGGAGACTGGGGAAACACTTTATAGTATAAGACACATTCTCATAATGCCATTTCCCACCATCCTTTCATAAAGAAACCAGTAGGAAAAGGGAGAAATTACATAGATATATGCAATATATGCAAACTTTCTCACCATATGACACTGAATGTCCACACATATGGCAAGTTAATAATATTTATATCTGCTTCTGGTTTAATAACTTAGAGTTTACAACAGAGGGAAAACATAATATTGAGGATTGGCAAAACTATTTAGAAGGCTTTCCAATACTCAAAACGGAAGCGAAAGCAACTATGCCATAGAATGAACATCATTAAGAGTCCAGAGTGTTTATATGTACTTCAGAAATCAGGAATTAAAACTTCCTGCATGAGAGAATTAACTTTAAGACAGTTATCAGACAACAATCAATGTCTATATTGGTGTTTTCTTAGAGCTACTTTCAGCTTCTGCTTTTTCTAGTGTACTCTTGAAACTCTGCAAAGAAAAGCCTTTATTTGAAGGCTTAAAGGAATAAGTAAGAAATAACATTGGATTATTTTAAGTGTTCTCTGCACTAAGAGCCACTTACAAATACAGTACCCTGCCACACATGTCCACATTTTCTACTGAAGTCCTTTCCATAATTTTCCATTTCCTATATGGTTTAGTGCTGGATGGCCTCTCAATCAGAAGCAGAACTGAGTAACAGAAAATGACACATCACGTCCACAACTATAGGTGTGGAAAATGAACACACACTAGGAAGCAGCTAAGCGAGAGGTAAAGGTTTACCCTTTGAGTTATACAAGTAAGTGCAGAGTTACACCTTCTCCCTGCTTCCCTTCTGAAGCAAAGAGCTGGCCTTTTCCGGAAAAGCTCCTCATTCTGAGAACTGTCTTCTTTAAAATATCTGGAGGAGATACTTCCTCAAAGTTCTTTCACTTTTAAGTCTTTCCCCAACTCTACACTCCATAACCGGTCTTAAAATTATCCAATAGCCTATTGTTACAAAACATACTCTAGAATAGTTGAGGTTTCCAAGGGTTTGGATCCCAGTACACGACTATGTTTTATAATAGATAATCCTAAAGCCTTCCTTCAATGACTGACTCTTCTGCAAATTCCCAGCTGTGGACAAGGTCGGTTTCTCAGACTAGGTAACTTTCGAACTCTGCCTAAGAACACACGACTGACGATAAGTGAATTCTCAGTGGAGGAAGCAAAGAGTCTAACAAGGGCTGTCTCCATCAAATAGTCGAGATTCCATAACCGGGCAAAGCTTTAAACCTACTGCAAAAATCCTGAGGCCATCTCAGAAATGAGGTACAATTTCTTTAGACGTATATGATTTGCTTGGGAACAGTGATTTCCAACAGAGGGGAGAGAGAGATCAGAATGACCCAAGCAATTTTTCCAAACTACACATAGCCATCCCTCTTCACGTGAGTATTAAGGAAAGCCCTTTTTATAGGACTAGGTATATCAGAATGACAGCAGCTCCAGGAGTAGGGGTGAAAGGCAGCTATTTATAATTTTAAAAATAAAGGGTGATGTAACATGCCCCACCACCCACTTACCTCCCACCCCAGGGCAATCATCTCAAATTGAGAACAAACACTTTAAAAAATATGAGCTGCTTATGTTTTGGGTGTTCAGGTGGAAACAATGCTATAATCCATGTGAATGATGCAGCTGCAAAATTTAACAGGGAACCAGACATTTTCACATTCAGGACACAAATATGTAACCCCTGGGTGGCCACCATCTCTGTTCTCCCCTCTGCCTGTTCACCTCAAAAGTTGCAAGACTTCCCCTGCTTGCAATGAGTCACCCACCATTACTCACAAATTTCTGCCAAGTTCACGTCAGCAGCTGTTGTTTTCAAAGTCACCATCCATGCCATACTGCTCTGAAGTTTCTCTATTGCTTTATAACATCTATTCTATTTTCTCTGCTGTCTTCCTAGCTAAACTTGCATTCAGAAGCTGGTGATTATACTAACATTGCTCCCATATACAAGTCCAGGATAGTAGAAGTAGAGATCCAACCAGAACTAATATTTTAACCAATATTTGTTATGTCACTCTGCAGTTTCACAACAAAATGCTCTCATAGCCTTCATCTCACCCAAATAATCACCATATTACTTAGAGGTTATAAAAGTAGAGGGCTTTCTCCATCGAAAACATGTTTTGGTTTGTGGTGAAGTTGTGGTTTCCGTCTTTGCAACTAGCTAAAGGCAGAGACGTACTCTGCAAATTTTCTTCAAGTGTTTGGAATTTAAACTCTTTTTAGGTACAGTGCCAGTAGACCAACTGTAATCTATGAACATATGGTCGTATTACCAAATAAATATAGCTTAAAAAAATGTTAACGTCCGCCCTATAGACATGTAAGAACTTGGATCATACCTTCAGTATGTAGACCTTTAGAAGTAAATATGAAGCAGCCTGGGAGATAAACAACCTCCTATCCAGTCAAAGAACAGACACCTTACATACAACACCATAATAATGCCACTGAATACATTAGTACAGTCTATATATTGCTAAAAGTTATGTTTCCGATTTCCCAGAGCTAGAAAGGAAATGTCTAGAAAAACTGGAATGCCCAATTTTACTAAAGTGGATTAGCAGTGAAAAAGCAGAGCACTGAACCTACTGGAGGACAGACGGAGGTATCACATACCACCCCCACGCCCTCTCTCCCCCAGGCCTCGGTTGCATGGCTTTCTGTCAAGTGCGTGGGGAAGCACTAGCAGGAGGAGGTGGTTGGGATGTCTGAGGTGGAGAGGGTGATGGAAGCTGGAGTCTAATTGCTCTCTGATAGTAGAACAATAGAGCTGTAAAAAGCTCCACTTCAGTTCAACTTAGCTGCTCTCCCTCTTCCCCTCCCACCTACATGACAAACAGCACAATCAAGCACTTTTTGTCCCTGACAGTGACTATTAACCAGGAAAGGGACCAGGGTAAAAGCATGTCTTATGCAAGATCAATCTTATTTTAAAGAATATGCTATAAACAATTAACAAAGACTGTCAGAGTGGGATATCTGTGAGGTGCTAACATAGGGCGAAGGAGGTCGATGATCCATTCCAGACACTTCCATGTCTTTTATCAATCATTTTTCTGAGCTTTCTTTTGCCACTTTTCCTAGCTACTAAGAGAGGGCAGCAATATGACCTCACAGAATACATAGGTGAAGAGGCGGACTAAAAGGTGAAGAGAGAATACCTAGAGTTCAATAGGAGAAAAAATTCAGTTGATTGGGCTACCTTTTCTAACACTTGAGTGAAAGGGCACCAGAAAAGGACCAGAATCAGGTGGAAGACACGAACTGTAGTCCTGCCTATGTCAAATACCAACAAAGTGACCTTGGATTGGTCACTTGGCTTCTCTGGGCTTCACACTGTTTACTTAGAAAATTAGTTTTTGTTATTCCACAAATAAGACTAATATGAAATGTAACATGAAAGTCAAAGACAATAACACTTCACCTTCTTGCCTCAGGGAGCGGACAGGCAGTAAACACTATATGATTGTAAATACGGAGTTAAGAAGGAAAATGTTGAGCTTAGGAGCTAAACTGAATATGGAAATATATTTTTATAGATTTTATTGGCCTTCCTCATTTTTAATTGCAACATTCAATTAAAAGTTATTAGCAATACTCCAGACAACCATCGCTGTTAATAAATCAAGTAGGTAAGCACTGACTGGATGCGCGATGTTGCATATCCACACTGAGCAGGTGAGGGATATAAAGGAGGCTGAACACAGGAGCCTTCTCCAGTTACTATCTAACCGAGGAAGCACATCTGAAACCACTGGGGAGTGGCCCAAGTCAGTACACAGGTGCAAGATTCCGGGGGATGGATTATAAATACTACAGGAATGCAAAGAGGAGCTGGAATGAGTTGGAGTAAATAGGGAAGACTGTGAAGGAGATGGGGCTCCAACTGGGCCTTGGAGGAATTCCAAGTTGTTTTAACTGGGGGCAGGATAGGAAAAGGCTAGAGACTCCTGGCTTGTGATAAGGCAATTTACCCTAGGAGGTTAAAGCACATAATGATTTTGAACATTAAGATAAGGCCAAAATGCTGGAGGGCTGTGACTACCTGGCTGAGATATCTGGTTTTATTAAGTCATTTGACCTGACTCTAAGATATTGGGGCGGTTGGGGGGGATCAAAAAAGTGGGTGGACTAAAAGATGAAGAGAGAATACATAGAGTTAAATAGGAGCAAAAATTCAGGTATCAAGTGATGAATTCTGTTCATTAGAAAAGCAGCCATCAGGGGCCAGCCCCGTGGCACAGCGGGTTAAGTTCACACAATCTGCCTTGGCAGCCCAGGGTTCACCAGTTGGGATCCCAGGTGTGGACCTCAGCACTGCTTATCCACCCATGCTGTGGCAGGTGGCCCACATATAAAGTAGAGGAAGATGGGCACAGATGTTAGCTCAGGGCCAATCTTCCTCAGCAAAAAGAGGAGTATTGGCAGCAGATGTTAGCTCAGGGCTAATCTTCCTCAAAAGAAAAAGAAAAAGAGCAACAGTCAGAATGGACACTTGAAACCAAGACTCTACAGTTCCTGGGAGCTGATAAGATGTGGAGATGACAAAAGAGAGTGAAATCAAAGACCACCCCAAGACTCTGGGTATCCAAGACAGGAAGAATGATTACTCTACCTAATAAGTGGAGATGTTATAAAGGGAAATCCATTAGAGAACAAAGATCAAGAGCTCAGTTTTAGACATGTTGGATCTGAGGTCTGAGCTGGGAGTAAATGTTCTGTACGAAGCTCCAAATTCAAGACTGAAGCACAGATCTAGAGCCCAGGCTTAAGCCACAGATGGAGCCACAATTTAGCAATTAATAGTTGATTGAAAAGAAGAATTGCCCAAGGCCTGCATCTGTGAGGGACAGCTTCTGCCAAAGAACAGTCATAGAAGCCGTGTAAGACAAAAAAGCGATCAACAGAGATAAGAATCCCAGTTTCTCCCCTACTTGATAAGCTTGGGGAAAGTAATTGAACCTCTGAAAAAAAGATAATAACAACAGAGTTACACTATAAGGTAGGTTGTTGACAAGATTAAATGGGATAAAGTAAATCACATTTAACAACCTAAAAACTAGAGGCGGAAACCAAGAAAAAGTAGTGTTGTGGAAAGCAACAGACTGTTTTTCAAGGAAGGATCACTGAAAAGAACTGGTCAAAAAAAACACTTTAGCAATTGCCAAAAATCTGAAATATAAGACAGAGAAGTATACTGACCCACACACTACAGTAACTGTATTATATATTTGTTTACTATCAGTTTCAACCATAAGGAAAAGGCCTTTGTTTTGTTTTCTGAGATATCCCCAAAGCCTGATCATAGCAGGCACCCAGTAAATACGCATAAAAAATCCTGAACTCCTTATTATAGACAGTAAATACATTTGGAATTTGGCAGAATTCTATAGAAGAGCATCTGAAGAGCAATTTTCATTCTCTGTAGCACCGTGAAAAAACCTTCCGCATGATCTTAAGAAGTTCACTTGTTTTCATACACACTCCTGGTGCAGTTCCATAAGAGCCACAGATGAGTAAATTTACTCCCCACGAAAGCACACTTACTAACATTTATTGAATGCCTACTGTGTGCATTAGACAATGTAAATTAGAAACGAGGTTGGGGCTATTCGGTGGGAAAGGGAGGAGCAATTTCCCAGCATCAGAAAACTTTAAGACTACTTCATAAATGCTGCCTGTTTCCAGAATCCTGGAATCCTATTTCCAGATCAGGAAATCAGGCACTCCACGAGTTCCCAAACGCACCTCAAAATTTTCGTTATATATGACATTTCCTTCAATACACAGTGATCCATATGTCATTGTTCAACACTACCTTGTGGGCCATTATTGCTCCTAAATACTTAAACATCTTTATCACTGAGGAGATTCAGCTATGATCTGAGAGATGCCCAATTTACATCTATAACTACTTAACACAAAAACAAAAATGCATTTCAATAGGCTATAAAAGATAAATGAATATTGGGGTAACGCATGGCAAAGTTCCAAATTCATAGTAATTGACTCTTAGAACAATAAAGGTCATCTGGTCCAGCGGATCACAAATGTCAGGCTTCAATAAACTTTTTACTGGTCTGTGACAAAATGAGGACAACGTAGTAAGTTTTCATAAAACTAAATTAATTCCATTTAAGGACTAACCTTTAGTCTGAGATTATGTCCTTCTTTGTATTTGGGAAGGGACACTAAAATGGGCTTTCTTTTACAAAAAGATGGTGACAGTTGATGAATATTTTATCAATATTTTTGTTTTACTTGGCAAAACAACCAATTCTATGTTGGACTTCAATTTTTTTTAATTTTACAGGTCAGTGAAATCCAAAAATCTGAGAATCTCTGCTGTAATCTGACCAGTCTTGCGCTTCCTGAATCCCTCAGAACACGGTCAACAAGATGTTTGTCTGCCTCTGCTTGAACAACTCCGATGACAAGAGTGTCCAGCTATGCGGAATCATCAACTGAAAAACGATATGGCTGTTTCTGAGGCAACTTTGCTTAGTTTTGTGAAGGAAAAGCAAAAAAAGTAAAGCCTGTATCGAGAAAGCCAACTTGTGAAAATAAGAAAATGAAGGCCAGGAAAACTGCTCAGGGAGGGGTGGTCAAACGGGTGTACTTTACCCCATACCTCATAGTCTGCCCTCAATAATTATGAAAATCCTTTACAAAAATAACTATAAAAGCTAGAATGTGTAAAACATTCCCACCGTCAAGACTGATCAGTTTACACACCTCAGTTTACTGCCTGAAATTCCCTTACTAATCTACATCTAATTCTTAGTTGCACACCTTGCAGGTTCATTCGGAGGCAAATGTTCCACGGCACTTGTCACCCAGACCTCAAAAGGCAAGAGAATCTAAATGCCACATATAGGAAGCAAAAACCAATAAAGCAGAGCTATGAAGCCCAATGACAATCAATATGAGAATCAAAAAGGATGAGGAGAACATGGAGGCAAGGAGGGGAGAGCACAAGAGATGAAAACCTAATTTCAAGGAGCCCATTCAAAGGAACTGGGGAGCCAGGCACCGTCATCTCCATCCCTCCAAGACAATATGCTAATAGGCTGAAGGGCAGAAGGTGGGATTTGGGAACAAAGTAAAACTGGTGTTAAAAGAGAAGCACATGCAAGAGCACCAAACACAGTGCCAAGCAGAGACGGGCATTCAAATATTTGCAGAATTAATGAATAAACGCACACTCACACAAACAGGATCTGAGGCCCTGCTTCCAACTACATCATCAAAGGCACTTTAAGGCCACATCAAACATCTTTCTCTGCCTTAAAGCCCAGGCTAAAAATCTAGCCTTATGAAAAGCTGAGCCCTCCCAATAATTTCCCCTGACCTCCGTCCTACCCCAGCTCTAGCCCAGTGAGGCCCAATAAAGCTCCTTCCCAAAGACACTACCTGCATTTCTCAAATCCGGCTCCCAAGATTCAGGGAGGAAGGAAAACCCAAGTTATGGGAGTGGAGGCAAACAGGCCAAGGTCTGGGAACGAAAACTATTTCTGATCTACAGAAAGCTAAGTAACACTCTAACGAGCTCTGGAATAAGGGTTAATCCCAGACAGACTAAATGAAAATAAAACCGATTAGTATTTATTATTAAATGAACAGAAACAATGAAAAAGTCTCACCAACTTTAGCCACCCACGATTAAAAGAAGTTTTAACAATTCTCTCATCCCTGCTGGCATTTCAAGCTTTCCAGTACATCTCAACCAGTCATTGTTTTAGCCTTATTGATGGAGTCTCAATATCAGAGAACTGTACCAGACACCAAAATGATGATTAGTTGATCTGAGATTCAGTTTATCAATATTTGCACGCACACATCTATTTCATTTTTAATTATTTCTATTTAAATCATTTTCTATTTCTCCCCTCCCTCCCTCCCTCCAGAGGCTGCTCTTCCACACCCTTTTTTTCACCTGCATTCTAAGATCTCCTTGTTCTTTCCTTTGGTGCCCTCTGCTCCCAAAGTAAAAAGAGAATGCAGAGAACTCATAAAAAGGGAGCAGGTTTACTAAAGATAAGACGCCTACATGGTATATTTTATACACTATGTGTTGTCTACATACAGGTAGCATTTCCTGCGTTCAGTGCCTCTGAGCCTAGACAGAACTCATGTGCTGTGCTGTGCTCACACTGCTGATGCTAACAATCCACCATCATGTTTCCTAGGGATTCAGGAGCCTTCCCGAACCTGCTGAAGAACAGGACCAGACTACAAACCCCTCAAAGCCACGGGGATCAGGAAACTGAGCCCTTGCTTCTACCAGCCCAGGAGGGTCAATTCCAGAGTCTTATCTTCTACTCCTTAGAGCCCCGTGACCTGTTCCACTCAAGCTAAAAATTCTGTAAGGCACTTTTAGAAAATGTAATTCCAGGATTCTATTAGCTCTCCTAAAAGGACTCAACATCAAAAAATTATTCAGCTCAAGCCAAAGAGCCATATTTTGGCTGGAATTCTGCCAAATAACCACAAGAGGCTGGCGGTGCGGTGCAACTGCCATGGAGCGAAGCTGCCCAGATCCAAGTGAAAAACGATAAGGCTCCATGAATAAGCTCTGGAGAAAAGAAAGGTACACCGTTCTTCAGAATGAGGTTTGCTCACGGTTTGAAAAGTCAGATTCAAAGGGCTCTTGTTCCTTCATAAAGGTTAACCTGAGGGAAGCCCATCAAAATCGAAATTGTCAAAACACCTGGGGATTTATAGTCCACTTTGACCAAATATTAAAAAAATACATATATTGTACTGAGTCGTGCAAATCTTCAATGATCTTCCACAACACTGTTCAGCTGTTATTATTTCTGGAAAGTAATTCTGTTGCAGTTGATTCTGAACGTACGTGGGTACCAAGGAAAAAGCCACCTGTGCCTGGCAGGTCGCTACACTCCTAATTTGCCCAGGGTACCAAGGAAACAGAAGATGCTCTGATTTCTGGATACAATTTTCTGCAGTGCCAGGTAAAAGAGGTCACATGCCCTGAACAGCCGCCGCTCATTTAGAGTGATGTAAAAGCTGCTCAGAAATTAATTTTGATAGAAATTCGGAGAAGCAAGCCACCTAAGATCAATTCGTTTAGACAACCGGCGTCTGGTACTTTCCACCTGCTTTTTTTTTTTTTTTTCAACGGACTCCCGTGCATCCCATCTCCATCCCTTCGAAAGAGGTGGGCGAGCTGGGCACCAGCAGCCCATGCATTTCAGAGAGGTATACACAGGACAGCCAGAGTCCCAAAGTACAGCCCCATCCCGAATCTTCTATTCGCCCGGCATTGGGGAGACCCTTCCCTGGAAACCCTGGGCAGCGTTTGAAGTCGCTGCCTGGCCGGGCTGAGTTGCCGTCCGCGGCCGCCTCAGGACTGCGGGAACGGCGCCTCGTCACGCCCCGCAGCTCCCACCTCCCGCCGCCCCCGGCGTCCGCTCCCCGGCGGCTCGGGCGTCCTCCGCCGCGGCCACCGGGCGCCGTCCCCGAGCAGCGCCCACGGCCGGCGACGAGCGCCGCAGCGGCGCGCTGACCCGCAGCGCCCCAGCCCGCCCGCCCGCTCACTCACGCGGGAGGCAGCGACGGCGTCTCCATTGTGGCTCCTCTCGGGCTTCAGAACGCAGGCACCGACCGCCGCCGCCAGCACCATTCCAGCCGCGGGCGCCGGCACTGCCCGCCCGCCCAGCCGCGTCCCATCCGCCCCGGAGGGGGCGCCGCGCTCGCCTCACCGCGCGCCACCACCTGCGGCGGCGGCTCCCGCGGCCATGGCCCGCTCGGCTGGCGCGCTCCGTGTGCCTGCGCGGCTCCCGCGCTCGCCCGAGTGCGGGGCGGCGGCGACGGCGGCGGCGGGACGGGCGGGCGCGCGGGCTCGGCCACTTCCGGGTTCGCCCCGGCCGGCGCCGACGCTGTGACGGGACGGCGATGCGGCCTCCCGCGGCGGCCGGGACCCCTCCCTCGGCGCCTCCCCTTCCTCCTGCTGCCGGGGCCGCCGCTGCTGCTGCTGGAGGCGGGCGGGCGGGCGGGCGCCAGCCGGGAGCGGGGCGGGCGGGCCCAGACGCGGGGCGGGACGGGGGCGCCGGCCGCCCACGGCGGGCTCCGGGGGTCCCCCGGGCGGGGGAGGTAGAAAACGGGAAGAGGTGTGTTGTCTGTGCCGGGAAAGGGCGCCCGAAAGCGCGGCGTAACAGCGCTCATGTTCACTGACTGCTCTGCTTCACGGGCGGGTTCACATTATTCTCATTTGATTTGCGCCTATACCCAGGGAGATGGGAAGGGTAGGCAGAACCGAGCTCTCCCTTTACAAACGGTGAAACTGAGGCAAGAACCTGGGCCTCCTTCCTCACTATGTGATCCATTTGGTGGACTCTTAGTGAGCACCTTCTAGGCAAGGTTTTGGTACTAGGAGAGGAGAGAGAGCAAAACCAGGTCTCTGCTTTCGGAGCTGTCTCTCTAGACGGGCTCAGAAACTAGAAACGAACGATGCCTGCAACGAAGAAAATCAGGGTGAGGCGATGGGATGCTGCTGTTTTAGGAGCGGTCAGGCAAGGCCTTTCAAATGATACCATTTAAACCGAGGTGGAATAAAATGAATCTTGAGTAAAGCAGAGAGTGCTCAGGGCAAGGAAACAGTCGTACAGAGACTCTTAGGCAAAATCTTGCCTGGTTTGTTGAGGAACGGGAAGGAGAACAGTTAGGCTGGTGGTTCTCCAGTATGCCCACTGGACAGCAGTAGCATCTGGGAATTTGTTAGAAATGCGAATTCTCCAGGCCTGCTTCAGATCTACGGAATCAGAAATTCTGGGGGTAGAGCCTGGCAGTCTGCTGTAAGAAGCCCTCTAGATGCTGATGCATGCTGAGGTTTGAGAACCTCTGGTGTAGCTAAAGCAGAGTGAGGACAGGAGACGGAGGAGATGGTGTGGGGGGAGTAGTGACAGATCACATAGGCCATAATTATAGGTCATCATAAAGGATTTTGCTTTTACTGAGAAGATAAGCAACTGGAAAGTTCTGAGCAGCTTGATCAGATAATTAAAAGGAAGGCTTTACTGGGATTTGTTTTAAAATACTCCACCAAAAAAGGGGGGTGTAGGGAATAGAAGAAAGAAGTTGGGCAAAATGTTGTTTCTGATGCTGAGTGATAGGTGCATGCGGGTGGTCATCATTTATGTTTATTTATGTGTATGTTTTAAAAGGTTAAAAAAATTATTATTTTTTTACAGATGACTGGTTGCTATATGAGCAATATATGAAGGGAAGCAAGAGAGCCAGCAAGGAGATTAGCCTAGCTGGGGTGAAAACTAAGGATGGCGTGGACTAAAGTCAGAGTGATGGAGAGAAGTGGTCAGATTCTGATTCTATTTAGAAGATAAAGCACGCAGGAATTGCTGATCAGTTTAATATAAGAGAAGGAGCAGAGTCAAAGATGATCCCAAGGGTTTTGGTCTGGGCTCTTAGGAGAGTGGAGTTGCCGTTTGCTGAGACTGGGGAGATAGAAAAGAAACAGTTTGCTGGGGAAGGGGAGTATTTGTGATCTCTGATTTAGATATGGTAAGTTTGAGGTGTCTGTTAAACATCCTTATGAAGAAAGGTGTAGACAGTTAGCTATATGTATCTGGAGTGGACGTAAATGTGGAGGTTGTCAGCATACACATGGTATTTAAAGTCATAGGACTGGCTGAGATCAACTAGATAATGTAGCTAAAGAAAAGAAGAGGACCAAGAAGAGAGCCTTGAGGCACTCCAACATTAAGACAGTAAGATGAAGAGGATTCAACAAAAGAGACAGAGAAGGAGCAGCCAGTGAAGTAGAAGGAGCAGGAGAAGTGTCTTGGTAGCCTAGGGAAGTATTCTGGGAAAAGGCAGTAACTTAGTATGCCTTACCATGAGCTAACCTCTCTACAGCCTGTGGCATTATTGATTCACCATGAGTAGGACATATATGATGAGTTATTTCTCAATTGTTAGTGATGGATTTGTTCAGATCCATGATAAAACTTCCTACTTTATAAAGTCATAAGAACTAGATGAAGTAGTCTATGTAAAGCATAAAGCACTAAGTGTATAATGGAAACACTCAATAAATGTTAATTGCCACTATTATTTCTACACATATCCGTGACCATCAGTCATACTTGTCTCAGCTCGGAATTGAGGTTAAGTGCTAGACCCAAGAGATACACACTAACTTAGGTTTGAGCAAACCTTTGGCCTGACTTCCTTGTTCTGCCTGCCATCTGAGTGAGCAGGGCTGTTTGGTCAGCCGTTTTAGGAGCTCTTTTGGAAAAAAACAAGAAACTCTTCTATTGCTTTTGTAACTTTGCACCCAAAATAGTGTAATATGTACAAGTAAATACTAGAAAATCAGGATGTGTCAATCTGACAAGTTGGCAGGCAACTCCAAACCATAGTCCCTTTCACATCCTCCCCTGGAATCATTGTATGTGTTACAGTTCTCTGCTTCTTAAGGGATCCAGGTTATCCAGCTAAATGTCTACTCAAACCTTTTCTTTTGCACACCCATCCCTAAATTTGTAGGCTTTACAAGTGGACTGAGAAAGAGTACTTTTTTACTCATATCCTGCTCAACCTTGCTGAGAGTTCAATGTCAGCCCACAGCTCTAGTATCCTAGTGTAGTGGCCACCAGGTAGATTTGAAGACAGTCTGTGTTCCTAATGCAAGTCTCTGCCTTGGCCCCCATTCCCTGCAGAGAAGAGGAAGAGCCGAACCCAAAACTCAGACCCTAAAATCACGAGTAGGCTCAGATTTAACTAAGCATCACACTGAGCCTTTGTTGTTTTCTGAAAGGACAGTGATGGGACCCTTGGCTTTCAGACATAAGCAGACCTGCCTAAAATCAGTAGCAGTTTACGTGGCCAAAGTTTCCATTTTCATCTTTGTGTGGGCCAAGTAGCTTCACAAAACTGGTCCTCAGCCAGATGCAGCCTCAACACTTAACCCTGTCTCACCGTTCACGAGAAAAGTAAACAAAAATGCTTGATGGACACAAATCTACCACTACTGTGGGGCAAAACCTTTTAATATGTCTTCCTTCATATGTCAGTTTCACTGTTTTCTCAAGTAAAGTTCACAAAGGATTAGGAGTACCTGCTCAAGGCCTCCAAGGACTTCTTGTTTCCATTTCCCTTGGCAGGGGAACTGACTGAACGTGCAGAGGTGTTTGGCCTCTCCCTGCCTAGATTATTAACTCCCCCCATCTACTGATTATTCTTTAGATGAGCTCTTCACTCCCCACAGAAGAATGAGATCCTACAAAAGTCCATCCATTTGTTATACTGTTGAAATAGAAAAATTCCTTAACCATATTAGTAACCATAACCTAAAGCTAACGTAAGTGATCAGAATATATCACTTGTAATGGAGATGGAACCACGCAGAGGAAGAAGTCTGTGACAGTCACTGGTGGCAAAAATTACTTAGATTGAGTTGAAATCAGATGTTGCAGTAGAACTAGACATGACGTGGCGGGCGCAAACACATCACATGGTGAGGATCTGGGAACCCAGAATTGCTCATGTAAAGAAAAGACTTAATTTCAGCAAAGAATGTAAAACCATAAGATTCTGTTTTTGTAATTCCTTCCAGTGTAAAGACAGCAAGTATGAAAAGCATCCCTCATTCAAAAATAGGGTACTAAAGAACACGGAGGCCTAAAAAGTCTTATTTTCTATCCTAAAGAGTTAGTCTAAAATGCATTACTTGAGTTGTTTTTCTAATTTTAGGTTAGGGTTTTTGCTTTTATTCTTTTGATTTGGAAGCAGCTTAGTGTACATAATATATTATGAAACATCTCAAAGTATTCTTGTGAGACTTTGCTATTGAGCAAATGGATTTGTCAATACATAAAGGTATTTATTACAGGCTTCGTGGTGTTAAATGGGGTGATGTGGGTCTTCTGCTCCAGGCCAATAGAAAATCTCTAATTGAAGAAATCCTTCATTTCTGAGTCCAGTTTACTCTACAAATGCTTGCTTTCTTGTTTTCATAGTCTTTAACATACCAACCTTACTTCCAGCACAGCACACCTGCCCATTATCCTGTATCAGAGTTTCCTGGAGAAATGAATGTAAATTGTTTGCTGCAAAGTTTAATTGGAAATCTGTTGGAATTGGTACAGGAAGTATCCAAAAATAGGCTTCACACTAATGTGAATATCAGGTAAGCAGTTTCTCTGTGCTTTTTTAAGAAAAGGAAATTTACTTAATTTATTTTTACTTGTATATGGTTATATGGTTATCTATTTATGTAGTCTGGTGATGTAATACCTCATTATAGAATTATCTAGGACTAAACATCTTCCTACATAGTCAGCAATGCTGGAGAGAAGAAAAAGGAAGCAAAAATTCTTGATAAACTATGCAAAGCATTGTTAGCTTGTTGTCATTCATCTCAAGTTATGCACATGCACACACGCACAAATTTCTATCCACAGCTTCTATTGGTCCATGATAGCTGACTATTAACAGTATGGACCCTAAGCAAAACTGTGAAATAAGTTTGATTTTAGCAGTCTCGTTTTCCCTATTCTGTTCTCTTTT
The DNA here is from genome assembly GCF_041296235.1 of Equus asinus. Taxonomy (NCBI): domain Eukaryota; kingdom Metazoa; phylum Chordata; class Mammalia; order Perissodactyla; family Equidae; genus Equus; species Equus asinus. The sequence goes on along the minus strand of NC_091792.1, from coordinate 50,988,291 downwards.
TTCCTTTTGGCATCAATACATCCGTCACCTCTGACCTTCACCATCTGCACGTCTCCAGTGTCCTCTCTTCATCCCTAATTAAACTTAGAAATTATCTACTATCAGTTCACAGAGTGCTTAGTAGATTACACTTTACTATAAAGAGGTAACTTCATATTGGTATTATTTTAGCCAAATAATATCTACATACTCTATCCCCTATTCTCCTTCCTCCTAGAATGCATTCCAGTGCCTTCTATATTATTTTAATCACAACATTTTTGACGACAATGTGTGATGTTAAAAGTGTGTCTTTTTCATTAATCGAGGTATCACTGTAAAACACTCTGAAAGGAATGCTTTAATAAAGGACAATGGTGATAGAGGAGATGAAAAATATTCTGCTTAAACTAGACCTTTTGAGACCAAACCTCTGGGAGTTTGTATTATTTGTTCAAATTGTTCACATGGTAATAAGAAAAGATAAGTCTTGAATTTCCACATAAATCCTAAAATTTGAGCTCAGCCCAAGTCTTGGAATTATTTTTGCAAGTAAGGATCCTTTGCCAAGAAATTCTTTCTAGTTCTTAATCTGGTACTAGTCAGCTTCTGGATGCAAGGAAGCATGTTTAATGCAGGATATAAGTGGTTAGTCAATTCCTGAGGCATCCATATTTCCTCATTTTCCTTGTTAAGATCTTGGTAGTAATCCAACCCAAGAAATAGAATTGAATCCAGGCTGCATATGTATGAGAACTATTCTTCATTGAACTAAAAATGAACCTAAGCTGCCATTTTGAAGTCTTTGTTAAAAGCCAACTAAAATTAAATCATAAGAAAAATATTCTTAGTCATATTTTCTGAGGCAAACTGATGCAAGCCAATCTTAGTTGTATTATACTTAGGTATTGTATCAGCTTTTTTCTATGCCAGATAAAGAAAATATTGACCTCTCTATTTTAAGTTGCAACTACCCCTTGCACCCGCAAAACTCCCTAAACCCCTTTTCTGATTTATTTTTCCCCAAAGCACTTACCACAATTTGACAAACTATGTGCTTTACTTATTTCAATTATTGTCTATCTTCTCCCATGGAATGTAACCTCCAGCAAGGCATGGATTTTAGTTTGTTTGGTCACTGCCATATCCCCAGGACTTGGAAAAGTTCCAGCATATAGTATGCATGCAAGAAATACTGTTGAATGAACAAACTGGTGTGGTTTGTTGTATATACCAGCCAAAACATTTACCTCCAGGAACATACATTCTAACTCAAATTCATGCAATGTGCATTTTAATAGCTATATATTAATTTTTATTCTTTTTACCATTGGAAGCATAAAATCAATGCTCCCAGAAATAAAGAAGGCACAGAGAAACTTTCTTTGATTTCAGTCAATCAGCCAACATTTATTGAATACCTTCTTTGGTGAATACGCTGTGATGGTTGAGGAGTTGAGGGGTAGAAATGATAAAGAGCTTAAGGCAAAAATTCTACCTTTAAGAAGCCTATAATTGGGGCTGGCCCCGTGGCCAATTGGTTAAGTTCATGTGCTCCGCTGCAGGCGGCCCGGTGTTTCGTTGGTTCGAATCCTGGGCGCGGACATGTTACTGCTCATCAAACCATGCTGAGGCAACGTCCCACATGCCACAACTAGAAGGACCCACAACGAAGAATATACAACTATGTACCAGGGGGCTTTGGGGAGAAAAAGGAAAAAAATAAAATCTTTAAAAAAAAAAAAAGAGAAGTCTATAATTAACTCCAGACATAAGAAATACATCCAATGTACTAAATTGAATTAATTAAACAAAAATACCAGCAACAAAGTCTTCACAAATAAGATGAATACTGACTTAAGCGCTTAAGAAAGAGAAAGGCACATAGTGGGAAAAGAGAGTATGTTTAGTGGACAATAAATGGGGGTTTTAGACAAATGATTCCAAGATTGGGGTGATAAGGAATAAAGCCGAGATAATGTTAAGGTCGGATTCTAGGGATCCTTGAATGGATTTTAGGCTTTCTATGAAGTAAGCAGACAAGTATTGGAGGAGTGTGTCTGTGTGTGTGTGTGTTTGGCCAGGCAGCAGAATAAACTCAACGGTAAGTCTTGTGATCTGGCATCGGTGCGCAAAATTAATGACAGGAGAGACTGGAAGCAGGAAGATTAGTTGGGAAACCATTACAAGAGTTCATGTGTGAGATGATGAAACTTGAAGTCATGTAGTGTGCTATAAATGAAAAGGAGAGGCCAAATGGCAAAGATGGAATAAGCACGACTTGATGACTAATTTGATGTGGGGGCAAGAAAGATGAGGTGTTAAATATCCCAAGGTTTAGAACCTGAGAATAGGGTGATAGAATTGATAAAAAGAAGAAAGTCATGTGGGATAGATGATGATGTGTGTGGTTTTAGGCCTGCAGAGTTTGCAGTCATAGCAAGATATCCAAGTAAAATGTCCAGCAGGAAGTTGTAGAGAAGCCAGGATGAACACACTTGGTACAAAGATAGAATCACTCATAAAGTTCTTGGCTGCTGAAGAAACTGGTCATGCAACTTTCTGTGGCACTCCTGCACGTTCTCCACATTTCTCTCTGCATAGGTGGGCATTCCAGTGATGCTTTCTTAATTTTAAGTTTTAAAATTAGGCAAATAATACATGATTACATTCTTGTAGTGAAGATTCAAATCATAAATGATTTGAATGAGTACCCACTGACCTCTCCCTCAGCCCCCTCGCAGAGATAACACGTTAATGGTTTTATGTGTGTCCTTCCAAACATTTTTCTATGCAGTGGCACACATATGTGGTACATATAGAAATACGTGGGTTTGTATATATTTGTCTCATATATGTTTGTTTTACATAAGTAGACTCATGCTGTATGGTACCATCAGCCCATTAGCAGCTGCTAATTTGCCTTACTGCCAATTTGCTGTAGCCATGGGGAACCCAGGCACGGAGAGCTCAGCTGCCAGTGCCAATATATCCAGGATTTTAACTGATGTGAATTTCAGGGAAATTCCAGAGGATTGGCTGATGCATTAGATTAAATAGTACCCTGCCAGATGGATATTCCATTGCATCTTAGTACCACAGACAATTTTTCCCTCCCTTCTCACCAAAACACACACAGTCTTGGAAATCTTATTTTTCCTCTAATCCGTAGGGAGCAAGTTTCAAAGTCACTACTTCTCTGGTAAAAATTAGTTTTTTAAAAATTGGATTTATATTACCAGAAATCCTTAGTATCTCTAGATTCTCTATTTCTGTTTTTCATATCTTTTGTTCCAATCGCTACTTTTTCTCTGTATAATTTTCATTCCAGTTACCTCATCTAAGAAGAAGGCTTTCCCTTTAAAATTCAGGGTATGAGGAAGATTGGGAAGAGCTGAGTTACGGTGGTTATCCGTTCATTGTATGTTGGTCAAAAGCTACTGAAATTTTATTCTTTTGTATTTCAGTTCCTAGTTAAAACCTTCCTAAAACTATAGTAATTACATGCCTACTTGTAATGATTTACTTTAAAGCATGTTTAAATATTGCAGCACCATGAATTTTATTTAGCACAAACCATTTTTAAAGTTCTAACTGTGGGAAGCTATATATGTTCATAATTACAGTTTATTTGAATGTGTAGTATTTTTGGCACAATGAAGTACCATACTTTGGGGGAGAGGAATGAAAATAATTTATGTATTTTTAAGTGAACTAAAGTTTTTTGTTAATGTTCAGTGTCTAGGGTAATTTTAAAATTCATTGTTTCTATTTTATATCATAAGCTATGAATAAAAATATCTTTATACAATGGAGTCTCACTAATGTGGTTTTCAAAATCTATGTCATGTGGCCACCACTAACTACTTGGGTAATTGTGGTGATTCAATTATCTTTGAGAGATTTTTCTCTTATGTTGAATTCTATACAATGTAATTTTCACAAGTAAGTAGAATGTCTTTCAAAGGATCCCGCTGAAAATTATATTTCATCAATAACTAATTATAATTCATGTTATTAGAAAGTATGGCTGAAGCCACTTTGGAAACTCTTTCAGTCCTTTCCTACCTGATTTCATAGGGGAATATGACCAATTCTAAAGGCATTCAGGAGATATTTCAGAACTTTCTCCAGTAACTCATTCCACACTTTTACAGTCCTTTTCAAGATTGAGTACCTAGCACTGTGTTTACCTTGGAGACATATTCAAAAAATAACCTGCCTGGGAACAGCTCGCCCACCATGAGGAAATGAGATATGCATACCTAAAATTATAGGGGAATATGATTCATGAGTGAAAAGATAGTTTGGGGGTGGGGTTATCTCAGAAACACTTTCTGGAAAAGGTATAATTTGATCTGGGCTTTGGGTGACATATAGGATTTAGATTAGTAGAGAAGAAAAGGGAGCAGGTTCCCCATATAGCAAAGGAAAAAAACAAATGGTGGACCTGGAAGAAATTATAGGTCTGCCCTAACTGGAATTCAAAGTAGTGGGTGAAATGCGACAGATAAGATAAGGTGTTTTCCTAGGGGACCACCAAAATCTGGGTGAGGGGTGGTTTGAAATTGATTTGATAAGCTAGAAGATTGAGGCTTTTTAACACAGGAATAAATATGCGAGCATCTCTTTAGTGAGATTTATCTGGCTGAAGTGAACAAATCTAGTTGGGAGTTGGGAGGTTTTAGAAAAAAGGACATTGATTAAGAAGACCTTACACACGCATCGAAAGTTTTAAAAAATAGATGCATCCTGTGACACAATTCCACTTCTAGGAATTTATCCTAAAGAAGTAATCATTGAGGCACATAATGAGTCAGCTATTGGAATATTTAATGCAATATATTTATGTAACAATAAATTGGAAGCTCAAATTGACCAATAGGTGACTGAGCAAATATTATTATAATACCACCCTATAGTGGAATATTATGGGACCTTTAAAATTGATACATTATAAGACTATTTAATGTCATAAAAAGATGACATATTGTTAAAGAGAAGTTACAAAATACTGTGTATAGTATGACCCTATGTATGTATGAGGGAAAAAATTGTGTGTATGTGTGTGTGTGTGTGCATCTCTGTGTGTAAATTGGTAAGTAGAGCAAATATGACACATTTTGATTGTGTAGAAAATATAATTTTTGTCTTCCATTGTCCTTTTAAACATATATTCATTGTTGTTCCTGCCCTAAGATGATGTATGGAATAAGCCCAACACTCTTAGGTAACAAGAAGTCCTTCAGCCAATTCTAGTCCTAAAAAGCCACAGCTCAGTCCTAAGTATTAGTCAGAATTCCACACTTTGTGTTAATTTTCCTTCCCTCTCCAATCTTTGACTACTTCAGTCTGAAATCTTGTGGGGGGAAAGTTGGAGAGGGGGTGAGATCCCTCTGCAATAGTCTTTAGACTTGCGATGGCTAATCATGACATTTGAATTCTAGAAAAAACTCTCCATCTCAAACTGGTAGATTAACCAGTCCAAGTTTTCATTACCTCATGTGAAAAATGGAACAAATAATACTTGGCCTACCTACATCTTAGATGTATTATGAACATCAAATTATATAATAGAAGCAGAATTATTTTGCAGAGTTAAAAAGTGTTTTAGCAGTGTGTATTAAATACAATCCCTAGACTAGGGATCCAAAATCCAAATGCCTACAGGAGGCCAGGAAGATAACCTAAAAGACTAAATCAAGCCAGGTGTAAGATGATAAATAGCAACTGCCCACTGACCTTAATGTTGGGGAAGCAATACATAGTGGTAGGGAAGGTGGCAACTAGAGATGGAGAGCTCATGCCCAGTTGGGGGGAGCAGCATCTCCTCAGATCTGAGCTGCTTGTGCCGTATAGAAATACAGGCCATGTTGATAGATCCTCTGATATTTCAAGGGAAGCCAGAAATTCTGATTTTTATGTGAAATCTAATTTTCCAATGTTAACAACTGATTTAAATATCAAACACCACGAAGACCAACAATGTGTGAGTTGAACTAATAATGAATAAAGGCTAGATTCAGTCCCCAGGACATCATAATTCTGCACTAGACTATAAACAACTTGAAGGCAGAGACCTTGACTTTTATCTCTGTAGTCTCAGGCTCTCACACAATGTCTGACACGTTTGGTGCTTAATAAATGCTGGTAAAATGATGGATGCGTGCTGCTAAATTGAAAGTGTTTCTGCTGGTGAAGACATCAAACAACTCAACACTGCTTTTGTGTAAGGGTTCTTGATATACACAGTATAATTGTAACAATCCTTTTATTTTTCCCAACCAGTCAAAGTAGAGTAAGGGGAAAAAGGAGAAGAAAGCTAAAAGAATAGTCACAAAATAAGAGACTAATGTGAGCAAAGAGATAAGTTAAATAAATAAAATCGTACGATGTTTAGTTATTTCTGATGCTCTCCTTTATCTGCTTAAATGGATCTGATTGAAGTGGGTGGGGTTAGGTAACTGAAAAGACAGGCGAGAAGAAGAGCAGCACCTAACTTAGGAGATGGGGGTGCTGTAAGGGAGAGCAGGAAGTCAGAGAAGACTTCCTCAGGATGTGATGTTATTAAACTCAACAAGTGATTTAGTTCAAGTATCTATTGAACGTTTACTATGGAATATATTGATGCGGGGTCGGTGAGCCGAGGAGTCGAAAGAAAGATTTCTTAGACTCTCAAGATCTGGCAGTAGTGTTCTTTTATTTAGAGAATAGTGTGGAATAGCATGGGGACAGGACCCATGGGCAGTCAGAGCTTCTGCTGCCCTGAGTTGAGGGTTAGGGCTAATTTTATAAGGCATGGGTACGTGACTTATTTTTACCGGAAAAAAAAAAGAAAAGATGATGTAAAAAGTCATTAAATGATTTCAGTGCAGATGGGGTCTGGTTATTGTGCGGTCATATAACTTTAGATATGAATCTGGCCATATAGATCGGCATGCAGGTGAGGATGCCCTGGGCTTCTCTCCCTGGGGCAGTCCTAATTCATACCATAAAAAAAGTCCACTGGGTCATATAGTTTGGCATGTAGGCCAGGTCACCTTGGGCTTCTCTAGCTGGGGCAGCCTTAATCCACATCATATATCAGCGAACAAAACAAAGACCTCCAACTCTCATGGAACTTATATTTTAGTGGGGAGACAGACAATACACGTAATAAATTAGAAAATTATATAGTATGTTAGAAGGTGTGATGGTCAGCTTTATGTGCCAAATGACTAGGCTGTGGCCCGTAGTTTTTCAATCAAACACTGATGTAGGTGTTGCTATAAAGGTTACCCTAGATAATCTAGGTGGGCCTAATTCAGTCAGTTGAAAGACCTTAAGAGTAGAAGGGAAGCTCTCTAAAGAACAGGAAATTCTGCCTGTGCACTGCAGCTTAAGCTCCTGTGGGAAAGTTCTGGCCTGCCCTCCCTAACAGCCTGCCTTCTGGATTTTGGACATGCCTAGCTAGCCTCTACAGGTGCATAAAGCCAGTTTCTTGCAATATATATATTGCGATGCCAGACGCTTTTCTAAATACTTTCCAGGTACCATATAAAAATTCATTTGTCTTTGTATCAGGTAACTATTGATACGTAACAAACCACCCCAAACTTTAATGACTCAATCACCATTTATTTGCCAAAGATTCTATGCATTGGTATTTTGGGTTTAGCTGAGAAAGTTCATTCGGCTCCATGTAGTGTCAGCTGGAATCACTTATGTGTTTGCAATCACTTGGCAAGTTAGCCAGGCTGGCTAGTCCTGAATAGCCTCATGCACATGTTTAGTAGTTGACTGGGTGGGGGAGGGTCAGAGAGGGGGTAGCCTTCTCATCACCAGCAGGCCAGCCCAGTCTTCTTCAGGTAGTGGCTGTATTCAAAAAAGCAGCAAGCAAGACAGTGCAAAAATTCAATGTGCAAGCACTTATCAAACCTCAGCTTCTGCCTTTGGCCAAAGCAGGCCACACAGTCAAGCCCAAAATCAATGTGGGAGGGACTTCACGAAGGCATCGGTTCAGGGAGGCGTGATTTATTGTTTGCCATTACTTCAACAGTCCACCACAGTCTTTATTAAAACCCTGCGAGGTAGGTACTGTTAATGTCCCCATTTTTTTAGATGAGGAAATTGAAGCCCAGGGAGGTATTGAGTAACCCATGCCTAGTATGAGGCAAGGCCAAGATTTAAACCAAGTCTGACTCCAGAGATTGTGCTCTTGACCACTAAGCTCTACATGAGGAAAAGCCATAGGAGTGAGACCAGAGGACTGAGCAAGGGCAGACCATGATGGGCCTTCAACACTGTCAGGGTCCCATCCTCCAGGTCAGTGCAGACCGCACTGGCAGTAGGTGGAGAACTTGTGGGTTGGCATTCCTGGAAAAAGAAGAGAGAAAGGCTTTAACCAAGAAATGGAGTCAGAGTCATAGGCTGGGAGCAAAGGAACCCTGAACCAAACTGCAGAAGGCAGGGGGAGGCATAAATCGATGTCAGCATCTAGCAGTCAACCCTGAAGAATTTCAAGAGAGTGGAGTGAAAACAATGTGTTCTACACATTGCGTGGACAAACTAGAAGTTAATTTTGTATCTTTGGGGTAAGGTACCCCTAAAAAATGATATCTACTTTTGTAACAATTTGTCTGGAATCATGTTCATCATAGCAGAAATAAAATTCAGTCTTACTCCTTTTTTGTGAGGGTGCGGGTGTATGTAAAAACCGGGAATAGTGGATGTGCTGAAATAACAGGGAGCAGCTCTGAGCAGCCTCTGAGTGTATTTATAGATATCAAGCACACGAAACACGCCCACATCATACACCCTCTCCCCAGGAATCCAGGATGTATGAAGAATAGTACAAGGTGTACATTTGGCAGTCTGTACCACACACAGGGTGTGCTAGGCATAATAACTTAAAAAGCCTTTATAGTACCTGACCAGCGTTTTATCAAAACTGTAAAATGAATGATTGGAAGGCTTGGAGACAGAATTGTTTTGAATGTAAGATTTTTCTTTTTTCAAACATTGGCACTGACATCATCTGTCTGAATCTCTCAAGGTCAAGATATATCTCAAGGTCAAGACATATCCTCTGGTGAATGGATTGAGAATAGGATGGCAAAAGGTTGGAACTCATCCTTTTTACTCCATACATTCTCTACTCTCATTTTTAACTGTAAAATATATTGCTTTTATGATCACAAACACTTAATTTTTTAAAAAAGTAATAGGCTCTCAAGACAGAGGTCTCTGGCTCTGTCAGTGTGAGACACAAAGGGGACGAAAGGGTGAACAGGAGGGACAGGTACTTTGGTCAGAGGGGCCCTCCCCCTGTGTCCCATGCCCTGAAGATTTGGGAGTGAAATTGTTAAACTCTAGGACCAATTCCAACCAATAAAGTTTCTAGGCATGAAAATAGGGGCTCTGGTGGCCTTTTGATTTGTCATCTTTAGAGGCAATGGAGACCTACCTCGTTTACTAGAAAAGTCCTCACTTTTTCACTCACCAGAAAAAAAAGGGAAAAAAATTACTGAGACCCAGGCTTAGAACAGAGAGTACAAAAGATTGAGGGCATCTGCTTTCCTGTCACCAATTTAGTGAAGTGCAAAGAACAGAAAAGATTGGCTGAGACTCAGAAATGCTAAATATGAGAGAGAACATAGGCACATGTCTGCCTTTTCTATACGAAGGATGCCTCCAAGTTTTCAATGCAGCAAACAGTTGCTGAGTGCCTACTCTGTGCTGCTGAGTGCTACAGGGAATTCACTGGTAAATGAAACACAGCTTCTACCCTCAAGGAGCTGATGGCTTAACCATCACCTTTGTCTTCCAGGACTTTGCAGCAACTAAAACACACTTTCCCTATTTCTTGGAATTGGATCCGCTTATTGATTTTATTTTGTTTTGGTCTATCACTCTTTCTACCACTAGTTTCTCCAGATATTTGATGGGTGGTGGACTTTATTTTTTACTTCAAGGCTCTCACATTTGATTTCCTGGGAGAAGAAAAGACAGATTAACAATATGTTATCTGTTGGGATGTTTTCAATGACTCACTCCTCGAGGTTTCTAAATTCACAAGAGCCCACTGACAGGAGAAAACATCTCTTTCTCAGAGCTGTTAATTCCTCCTTTAGTTATAAGCCAGCTTTTCTCTTTTAACACAATTTCATAGTGAGTTTTCTTTTAGCATAATAATAGCAAAAATTATAAAGCCATTCTTTCTTACTTTTAACTTATCAGTTAGTTACCATACATCTGACTGCTTTGTCTGGCTCTGTGACACCTAGCAACATCACACTAACAGGTTTCAGTTGCATCTCTCACTGTCGGGCGGTCACTCAACTGGGAAATAGAAAAGCTGAAGTCGTCCACTTTCTGGTCTACCACAGGTCCCTAGAATTTCCTTTCTCTCTCTTTCTCTCTCTTTTTGAATCATAGCAGGGAGCTAATTGAATTCTCTGAGGGGAGACCTTAAATAATCTTGTGCCTGCAGTTCATAGGAACAGAGAGAAATAAAACAAGTAGAATTAATGAAGGTCATTTATTGAAAAGAAGGAAGAGGGATGAGGCCAGGGCACGTTTCACTTTTTTCCTGTTCTATTCCCTCCAGGAAAGAACACTCTGTGTAGAACGCCCTTCCCAGCCTGCGCGTACATCAGCGGCGCCCTTGAGGGCGAGCCTCTCTCTCTTCAACCTCAAGGAGGCCTTTGCTGAGAAGCAGCTCAGGACATGGAAAGAATAGTAAGCTAGGACAAAAAAACGCAACACCCCCACAAAACTGTTGTTCTTTGAAATCCAGACGGAGTTCAGGAATCTGTAGAAATTCAGAGGTGAAAGAGACTGCTTTTAGTAAGGAAAAACAAGGAGGGGTAACAGAAGGGTGGCTCTGAGTTGAGCCTTGAAGGATGAGTAGGATTTTCTTGGCAGAGATGATGGATGGGGAAGGATAATAACCTGCCTCTGCCATGGCATGAATTTGTAACTCGGTCTCCCTGGGATCCAATGTCTTCCTGTCTAAAATGAGGATTTGAGGATCTGGAAAGTTTCCACCCGACTTGTTTCTTGTCCTAGCATGCAATTCCGATTCCAGTTGAACTTTGGCTAATATTTGCCTGGATGTTGACCAAGATCTTTCCCACTCACCTTCTCTTTTATGCTACTTTTTGTCTTTCTCCATTTCCTCCTATTTATCCTCTTTAAGTTAATAATAAAATGATCACAGCTTATCTAAGTGTATTTGTCAGCCATTGCCATGATTATGCTGTGTATAAACCACTCCACAGTTCAGTGACTTATGGCATTAATTCTCAGGCTCACGGTTTTCTGGGGTACCTGCTCCAGCCTGAACTTTGCTGGGCAGTTCTGTTTCACCCTCCAACCTTAATAGCTTCGACTTTGTTCTCAAAGAATGTTTTTGATCCTTACCTTTGTCTACATCATCTTCCAACACATTGCTTCATTGGAGAAAGATACAGATAAATATTCATTACCTAAATCAACACAAAACCCACAAAGTTTTCCAGAATCTTGTTTAATGTTGAAATGAATGTTCTAGAAATAGCTAAAATCAAACCATAAGGAACTGCTGTCTGGACCATTTTCTACAAGATTTATACACATGACACAATTACCATTCTTGTGTGGTAAAAGTAATGATGAGGATTCCAGTAATATCTCATTAAATAAACCTAGTATTTAAGAAGATGGGATAATTCTAGTGTGGCAAGATCACGACCTTTGTACTTTTTCTGAGAAAGTGTTTACTGAGTAAATTATTAATGGAAAAAAATCCAGAGGGAACTATTAGCCTTCCTCAGGAAGTCCTCTTGAGCAGTCTTGAAATTCTGCAGTGGCATTTATTTGCATGTGAATGATGAACAGATTAAAAATTATTTTTATCTGTTTCTTAAAACAGGTCCAAAAGAAGCTCTCCTTGGGAGTTTTGTGGGAATTAGCCCGTATTCCTGGAGAGCTTTAAAATACAAACTTGTAGATCTCAAAAGAACTTTCTAAATCAGACTTTAATTCACTTGAGTCTTCCAGATAATTGTTCTGAGTTAGAATTTTCACTGTGTTAAGCAATTTTACCCACCTACTGACAACTTTTAACTAAGCACTTTAAGAAGGATAGCAAATGGAGAATTATTTTGGATATTTTAACGCAGGTAGTCAACCCAGACAAACCTCATTGCATGGTGACCTAACTGTATCACTCTGTGACACACTGGGACCCAGCTGTACCTCGCTACCTGAAAAGAAAGGTCATGAGAAACATAAAAAGATATGAGCATTATCCTTCTAGAAGTTACTCTGCTCATATCTTAAGTCTTGCTCCGTTGGATACAGGTGGAATGTCCCTGTTTGTTCTCCTGGGAGAACATTCTGGGAATGTATTTCTCTAACAGCTCACTGTATATTATTGTGCAGTGATGCTATTTGCCTCCAAATCATGTATGCTTTTGATTACTCTTTGTAATTCCAGTTTCTGGAAGCAATAGACTTGTTACCTTAAAATGTTAAATCCCCATGCCTTAGAGTGAACAGTATTTTTATTTTATTACTGTACATTCAATTTTATGACGATTTATTGTTAATGATCCTATGCTTCTTTATAAACTTAAAAATCAAATAAATTTTTCATAACTTTGTCTCCTTCCCCTTCTTCCCAAGCTCGCTCTCTCTCTCTTTTATTCTTGTTTGTTTCTTATTACCAAATCTTCCTTTTTTTACTTTCCCAATCACCTTTAGTCCCAATCAACAACTTTAACCTTCTGGAATTGCCACTTGGCAAGGGTTATGTTTATTTCAGTTCTGAAATGCTGTGCCAAAGATTTCAACTGAACTCGGCCATTAATCAAGCTAATCAAGTCACAGATTAAGCTTTCCAGATTCACAGCTTGCTCATGAACCAGACGAGTATGAGAGGGGGAGGAAACTGGAACACTCTGGGTACTGCATGATCCTCCCCGTCCCTGTGTCACCTCTTCTACCAAGAAAATTTTCTTAAGCTCCCTACTAAATGACCAGCTCTTTTTAACTATCGTTCCTTTACAATAATTTTCAGTATTTATTGGTGCATTTCAAGCTTTTTTAACCTAAACACCTAATTTTTTCCAAAGTTTGACCTCTGTAGTTTTATTACAAAAATCAGAGTGTTTCCCTCAACATATGAAATTATAATATTGAATTCTTTTCCACTTACATACACCTAGAGATTCTCATCCATCCCTGAGTGAGGAGTGGCAGGGGCTGGGGTTGACTCTGTATACACTCTCCCACATGGCCCTCTTTGAGAAGTACTGGTCCAACAGTACTGTTCCTTAGAGCTTGGTTAGTATATCTGCCAAAATTGAAAAAGAAATTCTAGAGAGTAAGTCATTATTGTTGTAGATAGTCCAAATTGCATTAAACTAAGAGTTAGGGCTATAAATAATGAATTAATTTGTCCCTGGGGAATATGTCCAGGTTTCTGTGAAGTTCTACAGTGGGCACTGAACCTTGCAATGATGACTTTCGATTTTGTAACTAATAAAAACTAGCAGCCCACAATAATCTTTGTGTTTCTAATCGTGCTAAAGGGAACTTAAAGAGTTTTTTGACTAGTCTAAACAAGTTTTCTGTTTTCAATCCTTTTCCCAGATACATGGTTCTGCATTTCAGTTGTATACTAAATTAACTTTTGCACATTCCTGAAAAAATGAGATCCAGAAGTTAGTGATTCACTAATGGATGAGGCTGAACAACACTGGAACAGTGTGGTAAGCGTGCCTTCTGTCAACATTTCTCTGACCTTGGGAACTTCAGTGTCTTTAAAACAGGTTTTGTTTTTGTTTTTTTTTACCTTCCGTGGCAAGACACTAAGGTAGAATTTGTCTATGAATGTGAAACGTTGAAAATATTCAGCTTAACATGTGCTTTTTCATTTTGTAGGACTTTTAGTTGTTAATATGCAATGAGGATATCTATAGCATTTTTTTCCTTTTTCCTAAAAATGCTTTATCAGTATTATCTCATTAACCCTTACTGCCCCCATGTGGAGTAAAACAATGTTCTCTCTCTTTTTTTAAAATTGGGCCGACCCAATCTTCTAGAAATAAAGAAGTTTATCTAAACAGTGTAACAGTGCTGCAACTGGAAATAGAATTCAAGACAGCAGTCTAAAATTTCTCAATCAACTTGTAGTAGAATATAAAGTTTGATTCAACATATATGGTGTCAAGGAAGCTTATTTAAGACAAAATTTTCTTTAAAGGATGCCTGTTGGCATCGTTATATGAAGAAAATAACTTCTAACTAAGTATATGTGAACATTTATAAGAAATACAAAGCATACATTTATTGCTTCCAATATTACGGAGATCTTGCCTAATAGTTGCTAGTGTTCAGAAATGCTTCAGGTCACGGAGGGGAAGACTAAATCTATTTCTAAATCTATTCCATTCTCTCTGGAACATAATACCCTCTTGAAATATATTTGATAGTTCAATTACCAATCCTTGTTTCTTTGCCAGAAATATGTTTCTGGCAATGGTGTGCAATGTACTTGGCCCTGCCTTTATACTATTTTTTGGCTTCTAACTGCAAATGTAAGTTTCCTTCATGGGCATCATCAATGATGCTTTACAGTGATGCCTTTCCTGGCCTTGAGAGATATCATTTTTATATATTTTATGACGGGAATATATGCAAATTTAAGAGATTTACGTTTCTGACCAATGAATGTCACTTTTGAGTATAAATGTAGTATTTTGGTGTTAAAGTATTTGAGGGGATACATAGACTCTATGTGAACTCTTTGAGGCCACATTATTGGGTATGGAGTTATCTGACTTTATGTGAACTACCTTGTTTCTAGTGTAGTAAATACCTCCCAATATCTCCTCTAGCCACTGAGCTTTCTTACATTTTTCTTTAGGGCCAAGGGTGTTTTAGGGGCGAGACGCCCTTGACATCATTGCCATTCCCTATGTGTGCCAGACTGCTAATACATGCATTGCCATGCTGAGAGGAGCTGCATTTAGGTCAATGTATTAAAACTAGCTTACTGTTTTTAAAATATGGTATATGCTCATTGTAAAGAAAATTCTAACATGATAGAAAAGTACAAAAAAGAAAATAAAAGTGTACCTAAATCTCATGATCAGAGAAAAGGTCTGACAGTGTGGTGGACATCCTCCAGACATTTCTCTATGCATATCTACACATTTGTAGATTACATAAATGGAATCATACTTTACACGTTATTCTGAAACATACTCCTTTTCAGTCAATTATTGATCCCACACACCTTTCCATACCCATCAATACAGATCTACTTTCTAGATTTACAGGCCGCAGTGTATCTTATTGAATCCATGTATCATGATTTACTTAATTACCCAGGCAGTTTCTGAATTTCTGCTGTTATAAAGAAAGCTACAATGAACACCCTTTGATCACGTCTCTTCTCACTTATTTATTTCTTTTAGATAAATTCCTGTATGCGGGGTTTTGGATCATTTTTATGCATATTACCAAACCATTCTCTAGAAATATTGTACCAATTTACATTCACACCAATAGGACATAAAAAGTACTGTATCCATTTCCTGAAACCATCTCCAACTCTGAATGTTATTAACCTTTATAATATTGATCAATTGCACCAAAAAATGATAATTTGTTGATATACTATTTGGCTAATCTTTGTTTTCTAATAAGGTTAAACATCTATTCTTATTGGCCATTTGAATTTCTTCTTTTTGTAAATTTTTTGTTTATATTCTTTTGTTGTCTTTCTTTTGGTTTTTCCCCCTACATATGTATAATTTTTTTGATTTTTAGCCCTTTCTTATGCATCATGTTGCAAAACCTTTTCCCAGCTTGTCATCTCTCTTTCTCCCTTCCTTATAGTGTGAGTTATAAGTTTGTTTGTTTGTTTCTTTTTTGCTGAGGAAGATTCTCCCTGAGCTAACAGCAATTGCCAGTCTTCCTCTATTTTGTATGTGAGCTGCCACCACTGCATGGCCACTGACAGAAAGTGGTGTAGGTCTGTGCCCAGGAACCAAACCTGGGCTGCCAAAGCACAGCACAACGTACTTAACCACGAGGCCACTGGGGCTGGCCTGTGAGTTTGTTTTTTGTTCACTTGTTTGTAACCCAAAAGTTTTAAAAGTCAAATTATCAATCTTATCCTTTTTGGTTCCTGTATTTAGTGACATAATTTGAAAAGCCCTGCCATATCCAAAAGGGAAAATATTTCTCCATTTTTTTTTTCTTCTAGTATTTCCAACATTTCATGTGTCACACTTACATCTAGATCCATCTAGGAAGTATTTACATGTAAGGAGTTGAAATCTTGATCTGTTTTGTTTTTTCCAGGTGACTGATCTGCTGTCCCAAACCCTTAATCTTTTTTTTTAACCACTTATTTGAAATGCTGCCTTTATCATATAAATTAATATGTATAAGTATATCCAGCATAGTGATTAAAGCATTGTATTTGGGGTCAGACAGACCTCAATAAAGTTTTCTTCATTTAGCACTTCTTGTCAAGGTTTTCTTATGTAATTTACATTTTTGTTGCTACTGAAATTGATGTTACCTGCCAATATGTTTTATAAGTAGGTATTTTTTGTATATAAGCCAACTAAATTTTGTATATATAGTGTAAAATCACCCACAAAAATGATAACTTTGCTGCCTCCTTTCCAGCTCTTACCTGACTCCTTGGCTTAGTATATTACTGGCACCCCTATTTTACTTCAGACTTTAACGAGTTAAGGAAATATTCATCGAATTCTACTTTACTAAGTGTTTTCATTGGAAATGGATGTTAAATTTTTTAAAATGCATTTTTGGCATCAATCAGGATAATCATATGGTTTTTCTGTCTTAACTTATTAATATGGTGAATTATGTTAATAGTTTTTAAAGCTATAAGCTATGTTTGCATTTCTGGAATAAATCCTACTTGGTCATGGAGTATCAGTCTTTAATGTACTTCTGGATTCTGTTCAAGATATGCAAGATTATTTTTGCATTTGTAATTTGATTGTAAACAACATTTTAACAGTCTCACCATTTTTTTGGTCCTACTTCAAGTAGTAATTTCGAAGTCTATTAATTTAAAATATTATATTTTTTATAAAATAGAACTACTCTCACATGTAAATTCACCTCTAGAGAGTGAAACAGTATATATGAATTTGTTTAAACAATAGTTTAATTAAATTAAAATTTTGAAGTCAGGTATATACCCAAGAAAATTGAAGCAAATGGCCACAAAAAAATGTGTAGACAAATGTCTACAGTATTATTCATAATAGCCAAAAAGTGGAAACAACCCAAATGTCCACCAATTGATGACTGGATAAACAAAATGTGGTATATCCATACAATGGAATATTACTCAGCAATAAAAAGGAATGAAGTACTGATACATGGTATAACACAGATGAAAATCTTAAAAATGTTATGTTATCCCATCAAAAATAAAATATCAGCCTAAAAAGAATGTTATGTTAAATGAAAGAAGCCTGTCATAAAAGGCAACATATTGTATGACTCCATGTATATGAAATGTCCAGAATAGGCAGATCCACAGAGACAGAATGTAAATTAGTGGTTACCAGGGACAGCCAGGAGTGGGGAATGGGTAGCCACTACTAATGGTATGAGGTTTCTTTTTAGGATGATGAAAATGTTCTGAAATTAGATAGTGGAGATAGTTGCACAACTCTGTGACTATACTAAATATCACTGAATTGTACACTTTAAAAGGCTGAATTTCATTGTATATGAATTATATCTCAATAAAATTGTTATTTATATATATATAAACGAATTATATGAGGGAAAAAGTATTGAAGTCAAAGATGGGAAGCAATTATTTACTCTTTTTTTTTCTCTTTCCAAAGGCTAACCTAGCAATTTTGAAAACCTCTATTAAAAACTGAAGCTTTGCTGCAAGAGGAACAAAGAACACCCTGAATCTCTTGACTAACACAGACTGAGAAATTTATGAGGCTCCAAATCACCAACCATACATATGTACTAATGAACAATAGTTTAATTTTTCTGGCCTATAAAATTTTGCCAACAAAGGACTTTACATTTTAGAAGATATAAATTTAGAACACATTTGCATAAATCCAGCTGACTTTCCGTGTCTTTCGGCTCTTGCTACAAAGGTAATGACAAATCTGTTGGGAGTGGGTTGGCGGGTGGAAGGGTATGTAGGAAGGATCTACAGAGGGTAGAAAAGAGTCAGGAGTGTAGGAGAATAGTGATGTGTTTGTCAGCAAAGGGTGCTCTGATCCATAAACTTTTTCTCCAGGCTTTAGCCCCTCCTTGGGAAGACTACAGTCCCTGCTGTCAGACCCCAGAACCATCCTGAGGCAGTCGGTCCTCACTACAATCCTTGAAAGCCCACATCAACTCATGCAAGTCAACGATCAGGACCCAAGGCATCCTTTTGTTGTTGTTGTTGTTGTCTGAAGGGTCATGTTGCTTCACGCAATCAGTCAGAGTCTGGTCTAGGGATCTTTTAGGAAAATGTAATCAAATCTGTGTTTAATACTTAATTCCCAATTCAGTAGGGTGTGTTAACGAACACTGAGTAATTTGGAAATTATAGTACTAGAGGGTGCACTAGCACTGATTTTAATTCTCACACAGGAAAAATTCTACCTCTGTGTTTGCCCTCACCTGCAATCACTGAGATGCAGCCAGATGTCATCGCGAGACTTGGATTGAATTTTTGAAATAGCATTTTAAAGCGTTGTATTATCTAATAGTTGTTAGGGCTGGGTATCTATGGTGTAAGTATGCTTTGGGAAACAAATAACACACGGAAAATGTGTTACTAGTAGTAGTAGAATAATAGTTATATAGGACTACATATATCCTTGTCCAATATATTTGGAATCTATTATATAAACAAAAAAAGAGGGATAGGATTCTTGGTAATCAATCAAAAAGGGATAGCTGGAGCATTTATTGTGGTAACAAGTATCCCAGAGGGGGAAAATGTTATAAAATACATCTTCAAGGATGAAAATGTCACAAATTATTCACTATTCATGGGAAAAAATGTTAAGATTTTTCCTATATGATGATGAATTTGTACTGACCTATTATCACTTTCTTGCCAAGATTTTCTCATAAGGGAAATATTTGTGTGACAGATGTGACAGCTGAACTATCATACCTCATTAGCCAGAAGTGGGTCACGTGGACACCCCCACATGGAGGAGATTGTCTGGGGAGATCACAGCTGTGGTTCGGGTTGTGTCAGCCAACCAACAATGTCAGCTCCACCATCCCTTCCCTCACACTTTCCTAACCTCACTGAACTCCGTGAAGCTCAGTGATAGGGAGAAGTGCAGAGATAGTTGGTGGCTCATATAAAAGGAAGAGTGCCTGTTTCACGAAATACCTAATAATCGGTTTTTACTTATAAAAGCTTAATGGTTTGAAGAATAATGTTAAGGATTTATACCTGATTTCAAGACTTTCTGTAATGCTACAGTAATCAAGAGAGTGTGGTATTAAAGTAAGGAGAGACATATGAATATAGATTAATGGAACAGAATAGAAAGTCTAGAAATAGATCCACACATATATATGGTTAAGTGATTACCAACAAAGATGTCAGGGCCAATTAGTTGAGAAAGAATGGTCTTTTCAACAAACATCACTGGAACAATAGGACTTCTATATATACAGAAAAAAAAGGAACCATCACACTATAAGCAAATATTAACTTGAATTCATGTCAAAGCTAAAACTTCTAGAAGAAAACATGGGAGAAAATCCTTATGATCTTGGATTAGGCAAGGTTACAGCATAAACCATAAAAGAAAAAAATTGATAAACTGGACCTCATTGTAATTAAACACTTTTGAGCTTTAAAAGACAAAGTTAAGAAAATATAAAGGCAATACAAAGGAATTCTGAGTTTCCTTTCTTACTGGTGACCTATAGGCCATGATCTGAAGAGGTTGTAGGATTAAAGAAGCACTCATGCACTCTGGATGGATGGGAGGTAAACTCATGCACTTTCTGAAGAACAATCTGGCAGCGCTTATTCAAATTAAGTACATGTATAATCTGCACCCCAGCAGTCTGTCTCCTGGGTATATACCCCAAAGACGTTCTCACAGGTCCATGCAGGGGCATGTATAACTACTTTCATTGCAGTACTGATGGTGGAGGTGGTTGCAGGCAATCTGAGTATCTGCTGTAGGGGAAAGAAATCAGCAAACTAAAGTGGATGCATAAATTGAAGTATCCTAGTTAGAAGCAAAGGACCAGACATACGCATAACAATATGGATTGTCCCAACAACCAGTGCTGACTAAAAAGAGTAAGAAACACAATGAGATATATTACACATACCACTATGTAAATGAAAAATACATGCATATGTGGGGGATCAGAATTGGCCACCCCAAAATGTACCTCTTTGCCTTGACTATTTTTAAGAACAAAAGACTCTGAAAGAAACTTTGACCTTCCCCCTAATTGCCTAAAGGAATTTAAGATAAAAGCCCTGGGGCTGGTCCCGTGGCTGAGTGGTTGGGTTAACGCTTTGGAGTCCCAGGGTTTCACCGGTTCAGATCCAGGGCGCGGACCCAGTGCCATTCATTAGGCCATGCTGAGGTGGTGTCCCACATGCCACAACTAGAAGGACCCACAACTAAAAATATACAACTATGTACCAGGGGGCTTTGGGGAGAAGAAGTAAAAATTAAAAAAAAAAAAAAGCCCCATCCCCAGGACAGGCCATCACCACAGATATCTCCCCATATCAGTAGACTGGGAGGATCCTTGCTAAGCTCATTCTTTTTTTTTTTTTTTAAGTACCACCATGTGGGATGGTGTTCTTCTTTTTTTTCCCTAAAGATGGGCACCTGAGCTAACATCTCTTGCTAATCTTCTTTTTCTTCTTCTTCTTCTTCTCCCCAAAGCCCTACAGTACATAGTTGTATATTCTAGTTGTAAGTCCTTCTGGTTGTGCTATGTGGGACACTTCCTCAGCATAGCTTGATGAGCAGTGCCATGTCCATGCCCAGGATCTAAACAGGTGAAACCCTGGGCTGCCAAAGCAGAGCATGCGAACTTAACCACTCAGCCACAGGGCCAGCCCCAGCTAAGCCCATTCTTATCAAAGTTCTGTCTACCAAGCATTTGCTTTTCCATCTCCATGTGAATTGCCTTCCTCCCCTTTGAAGCCCCAAACCACTACCCCCAACATTCTCCTTTGTCTTTAGCTGAAGATGATATTTATGGTGGCAGCTTTGGCCATTCTGGCGAGTTGCTCAGTTTTCCTGGGTTTCTCCCATGTATACATGTTATAAAGCTTTGTTTGATTTGTCTCCTGTTATTCTGTCTCTTGTCAATTTAATTCTTAGGCCAGCCAGAAGGACCTAGAGTGGGAGGAGGATTTGTCTTCCTCCCCTACACATGCAAAACACGTGATCTCCTACAAATGAAAAGACATACCTTAAACATATTAGAAAGGTTGCGGGAATGGTGGGGGGTAATAGGTGTGGAAAATCAGGATAAAGGGGTGTTAAAAAGAAAACCATACCCAAAATGGAGGCATTCATGCTACCAAACCTAGATTTAATGCCTGATCTCTTTGCACTTTCAACTTCTCCCAGAAATGTAATCTTAATTGATCAGTCTGGAATTTTCTGGTCAAGCACCAGTCAGGTAATCTCCCAGGTGGGCCCTCTGGGAGGTCCACCAGAGGAAGAAGAGATAATCTGCATAATAAAATCTATGCCAGTTCCCTTCCCCCCAAAAAGAAGATGTCCTGGTCCAAAATAACTCTGTCTTTTCTTTTACTAATAGCTCCCTTGCCCCACCCTTCTTCCTATAAACACCTTACATTTTGTACAAACCCGTGGAGTGCTCTTCTAGTTGCTAGATAGGATGCTGCCCGATTCATGAATCGCCTAAAAAAACCAATTAGATCTTCAAATTTACTCGGTTGAATTTTGTTTTTTTAACAGGGGAATAAATAAAACAAGGACAGGGAGAATGAAATGAAATAGTGTATATGGAAAGCAGATTGTGAATAGGGGAGGAAAAATAGTTTTCCCTCTACCCTTCTAGGTTCTTGGCTGAAGCCCCTGTAGTAAAAAGACAGATAAACTGGGAAAAAGAAATTTAATTACATATGTACATCCAGGAGCCCCACAAAGATGTGAGACTCGAAGAAGTGACCAAAGCAGAAAGTTTTTATACCTTTTAGACAAAGAAACAATAAATTTGTAAAAAATTGACAAGACAAAGGGGTATGGGTTAGGCATAGTAAAATGGTGAAGAAGTAACAAGGTTTGTTCATACAGTCTTCTTGGCCCTAAATTCCATGTCTCTGGTGATGAGGATGCCTTCTCCCCTCCTGGTACAGGGAGAGTACGTTTCACATAGATTTATCTTCTGCTTTCAGGGGAGAAGGGCAAAGCAGGGGTGGCGTCAGAGGGACTTCCTGCTTCTGCTGTTTTCTCAAACTCCTTGAGCTTAAGATATTTAATATGCCAAGGTGCCATATTATGGGGTAGCATGTCCTGAACCCCATCAATACTTACTTGGCACAGAATAAGCAACTCAATAAATGTTAGTTTTCCTTCCTTCCTACATTGTTTTGTGCTCACTGAGGCACAAAATTAGTAATTGGGGATGGGAGAAAATTGAAAATCTCAAACATGTGGTAGAGGTGCAAATAAAGACAAACACCACATTGGAGAATAATTTGCCAATTCTTAGTAAAGTTGAAAATGTGCACACTCTGTATAACCCTTCCATTTCACCTCTACATAGAATATCCTAAAGAAATTCTTGCACATGTGCATCAGAGGATGTGTTCAAGGATATTGCTTGTCATGGTGCAAAACTGGAGACATCTCAGATGTTCATTAGCACCTAAATGGATCAGTTTTGAGGTTGTGGTGTAAGGAACATTTGGTCTTTTATCCCTGGTTCCAGGCACAGAGCTCCTAACACCCTTGGAATTTCAGGGTACAGAATCTTTTTTTTTTTTTGAGAAAGATTAGCCCTGAGCTAACTACTGCCAATCCTCCTCTTTTTTTTTTTTTTAAAGATTTTATTTTTTTCCTTTTCCCCCCAAAGCCCCCCAGTACATAGCTGTATATTCTTCGTTGTGGGTCCCTCCAGTTGTGGCATATGGGACGCTGCCTTGGCGTGGTTTGGTGAGCAGTGCCATGTCCGCGCCCAGGATTCGAACCAACGAAACACTGGGCCGCCTGCAGCGGAGCACCCGAACCTAACTACTCGGCCACGGGGCCAGCCCCCCAATCCTCCTCTTTTTGCTGAGGAAGACTGGCCCTGAGCTAACATCCATGCCTCTCTTCCTCTACTTTATATGTGGGATGCCTACCACAGTGTGGCTTTTGCCAAGCAGTGCCATGTCTGCACCCGGGATCTGAACCGGCAAACCTCGGGCTGCCTCGAAGCAAAACGTGCAAACTTAACCGCTGCACCACCGGGCTGGCCCCAGGGTACAGAATCTTGAAGCAGTTATATAGGCTGATGGCTTATAGGGGTGGGGGTCAGGAAATGAACTCCCTGGTGTTGCAGACTGGGACTTGCTGCGTCAGATCTTCTGGTTGTAACGGATACCAGTATAGAATCTCTGTCCAAAGGCCATCGCATTCCTAGAGAACTCAAAAGAACAAAGTTCTCATCTTATTGCAGCTGGGAGGGGCCATGAAATCTACAGAGCCTGCAAATCCCCTGGAGATAGACCCTTACTTATCTAGGCAAACTAAAGCAAAGATTCAAGGGGTCTGGTGAGTCAGGATTATTCATAGTTCCAACGTGGCTTTCTTCCATGAGGTGGCTTTTCTTATGCTAACTTTGAGCTGGTATCAGGATCTCTCACCAATTATAATCTTCAAATCTGAAAACAACTTAGCCTGGTAGATTCTATTTTCTTTGTTTTACAAAAGAGAGAATGACCACTTCGCATCCATTAGGATGGCTATTTATTTTTTTTTAAAGGAAAATAGCAAGTGTTGGCAAGGATATGGAGAAATTGGAACCTTGTACATTGCTGGTGGGAATGTAAAATGTTGCAGCTGGTGTGGAAAACGGTTTGGCAGTTCCTCAAAAAGTTAAACACAGAAGTACCATATGACCCAACAATTCCACTCCTGGGTATATATCAAAAAGAACTGACAACAAGGACTCAAACAGAGACTTTTACACAAATGTTCACAGTAGTGTTACTCACAATAGGCAAAAGGGGAAAACAAGCTAAGTGTCCATTGAATGGATAAACAAAATGTGGTGTATACATACAACAGAATATTATTCATCTGTAAGAAGGAACAAAATTCTGATAACATGCTACAACATGGAAGAAACTTGAAAATATCCTAAATGAAATTAACCAGACACAAAGGGACAACTATTAATTACAACATTACCTGTAATTAATATTTTATTACATTTTATATTTCCACGTATTATAAGGTTCCTAGAATAGGCAAATTCATAGAGACAGAAAGTAGAGTCGGGGTTACCAGCGGCCGGGAACAGCCATGGGGTGTTATTGTTTAATGGATATGGCGCTTCTGTTTGGGATGATGAAAAAGTTTTTGAAATGGTTAGTGGTCATGATTGCAGAACACTGTGAATGTGCTTAGTACCACTTAAAATGGTCAATTTTATGTTATGTCTATTTTACCACAATGAAAAAAGAATTCAAGACAGAGAGCAAGAATGAGGTTCAGAAGAATTAAGTGACTTGCCTGAGGCTGCCTCACTAACAGATGTCAGAATTGAGATTCAAACCCCCTCCAGCTGGCCCCAGAACAGGAGCCTCTTGTGCTGCACTGCCCTCTTCCGTCTCCATGCTCTGGTCATCTCAGTGTGAGAGCTGAAACAAGGCACAGACGCGCCTCTCCCACCTCAGCTGAGACCGTGTGCGTCAAATTTTTCGAGGCTCTGCACATGTTCGTGAATGACCACTAAAGCGCCACGAGTGTTGATTTGGGAATTAACAGCAAGTTTTAGCAAGTGGGTGAATTCACAAATACGGAATCTGTGAATAATGAGGGTCAATTGCATTTACTAAATTGTGTTTTTAAACTTAACAAGTTTTGGAAGTGATCTCCCAACAGATGGGTACAGATTTGGGTAAGATGCACAATCTTGTTCTGGCTTAACTTGGATGGACACTTCTTCAGTACACGAGAAAAACATATCAAGCTGTTATTTACACTCTTACATGCATATAAGAATACTATGGGGAGCTTGTTAAAATGCAGATCCTGGGCCTCAGCAGAGATTCAGGTGATCTAGGAATGAGCCCAGGAATCCTCATTTTTAAAAGCAGGCTCAGGGGCCGGCCAAGTGGCACAGTGGTTAAGTTCGCACGTTCTGCTTCGTGGCCCAGGGTTCACTGGTTCGCATCCCGGATGTGGACCTATGCACTGCTTATCAAGCCATGCTATGGCAGGCGTCCCACATATAAAGTAGAGGAAGATGTGATATCGACTCTGATATCAGTTTCCCCACATTAAACCCAGCATATTTGGGGTTAAAACTAAAACACTCATTCCCTGCTTACTCTCTGGCTTCCTGGCTCCAGAATCCACTATCCTCCATGGAGACAGACACCGTCAAGGACAAGTACCTGGACTGTCTCCTCCCGCAAAGAGATACGGGCTGGTGGGAAAGCTGCTGACCAGCAAGGT
Source organism: Equus asinus (assembly GCF_041296235.1). Lineage (NCBI taxonomy): Eukaryota > Metazoa > Chordata > Mammalia > Perissodactyla > Equidae > Equus > Equus asinus. The sequence continues at coordinate 50,962,621 of NC_091792.1, read as the reverse complement.
CATGGGCTTCCTCCTCTCTGCAAGTGTCTCAAGGCCAAAGACAGGCTGGTGGGAAAGCTCCGACCAGCAAGGCCATATGCTCCCCCTCCTCTACCTAAAACCCCAAATAAAAACCCTTCCTTTTAGCTTTTAGGGGAGTTTGGGATTTCAGCGTTAGCTGCCCTCTCTCCTTGCTCAGCGCTGTGCAAAAATAAAGTTCCTACTTTCTTCCACCAAACCCCGGTGTCAGAGATTGGCTTGCTGCGCAATGGGTGAGCGAACTCACTTCAGGTTCGGTAACAGATGGGCGTGGATGTTAGCTCAGGGCCAGTCTTTCTCAGCAAAAAGAGGATGATTGGCAGCAGATGTTAGCTCAGGGCTAATCTTCCTCAAGGAAAAAAAAAAAAAAAAGCAGGATCAGGAGATTCTAATACATTTTGAAAAGAAAATATATAGAAACTAAATCTAGGCCTGCCTCTTGTTGATTCAGTGCAGCCAAAGACCACCAGTAACACATCTGTAAGTCAAACAAACCTGGGTTTATTGGCTGGGCTCATTTTAACCATGGAGACCACGCACCATGAGGGAACTACAAGGCCATCTCCTTAAGACAGAGAAGGAACTTTCTATAGGAAATTGGCTTGTGTTAGACTTTTGGAAGGAGGGTCCAAAAAAGCAAGCATTTGCCACGGATTGGTTGCTGTTAGGAAAGAAGAGCAATTCTATGATTGGGATCTTAATCGTTTTTGTCTAGAAGGCAGGAGAAATGAGGGGCTAAAGCTGCAATTTGTAGAGCACCAGGAGTTAGTCTGCTAGGAAAGAGGGCATTAGATCATTTTTACGGTTTCACAATGACCTAGTTGTTTTTTTTTAGCTCAGACACAATTACAGAGTGGTCTTGTTTTTATTTCACTTCATCCCCAACACAGGGTGACCTCGTCTAATACTGGCGCTCTAAGGGATTGTTTATACTCAGCAGGAGAGCATCATGGCCTGGCTGTGAGGACCATTAACCCTAAGGCCCAGTTGGTAGTACCAGGCCAGCTCCCAGCTGTTAAGGGTTGCTTTTTTCTTTTTGTCTTCTTGGACATCAGTCGTTTCTCCTGTTCCCTCCTTCATGCATGGTCCTGGCACTCTCCCTTGTCTCATTTTTACCAATGTCTTACCAGATTCAAGTTCAGACACTAGGAAGAATAGTCCTTGCTCACCATTCCTTTCACAATCAGCTTGTCTAATATAAGCATAAAATTTTCCATGCTCAGTGGATACCAGCCTCTATATTTCCTGCTAGTACATATATACCTGATGGAGAAAAATGCTCCCCAAACATGATAACTTAAGTTGCTATCTTAAGGGAAGAAATCTTGTCTTTTATATTGTCCTTGGTATATCAAAATTGTCAAGCAAATATGAAAGGGGATATGGTGGTGATCTTGGGAAGGAAAAAGAGGAACAGTGGTGTTAAAAGGAGTCAGAGGGGTTTAATTTCATTTTAAATCCTCAGAGAAACTGTAACCACCTCCAACAAACTCCTTTAAGTGAGTTGCAGTAAAAAGATGTGGATTTAGTGATCACAAGATCATTAAGAAAACCAAAACATGTAGTTTAGATTTTTGTAGAAATACAGAATCTACTAGTTTTTACGAATCTTAGGGCAGCCAAATTCAATTTTCCGTTGGTTCTGGGTCTGCCTTGAACAGGATGGCTAATGCTGATGGATTTGTATGGTGATGCAAATGGTTGGTAAAACCTAGAACTTTGTAAATGGAGCAATGGTTACCATAAATATACTGATTATCGATAACTATAAATGCTTAAACTTAGGCATTCTCAACATGCTTTTACTTACTCAAAATCTGGGGAGTAAAAATGTAAAGGGTTTACATCATTAAAAAAATATGATTTGCTCATTGAAAATATGTGTCCTTACATGTATTTGGGCAATGTTCCTCACAAAAAATTTTAATAAAAACTTTTGAATTATTATCCCTATAAACCACATTTCTGGGAATTAAAAATAATGAACTTTTTTATTGCCTGAAGAAGAAAGTCTACTTTTTTTTCTTTTTTGCTGAGGAAGATTTGCCCTGAGCTAACCTCTGCAGCTGATCTTTCCTCTTTTTTTTGTATGTGAGCCACCACCACAGCATGGTCACTGATAGACAAGTGGTATAGGTTTGTGCCTGGGAACAGAACCCCAGCTGCCAAAGTGGAGTGCATCAAACTTAACCGCTAGGCCACTGGGGCTGGCCACAAAATCTACTTTTACCCAAAAGAAAAACTAAAGAGTTAGGATGAAACTAGCATAGGGGGAAAAGAGAAATCGTGTTAACATGTAAATGAAGTGGCTCTGGATAATCTATTCATAGCAGCTCTTCAAATTCCAGGTGATCTTAGTTCCTCTCTGAAATAACAGACTCTTTCAAAACTCTACTTTAAAAGGAAAAAATTATATTACCAAATGTAGAATACCTTATTACCCTCTTACTATCTTTACCTCTTAATTTCTCCATATGTTGTCTAGAAAGAGAAATATCATAACCATACAGAGAATCCTCAACTTTTTTTTGAGGCTAGATTTATTTCAATCTTGACAGTCACGTTGAAGCACATGGTTACACTACAAATGATCCAAGTAAAATATGTATTTTAAGGTCTTTACTGGTGTGTTGGTAATATATACCAGTTCAATAAAACTGTTTTATAAAAGGAAACCCATATGAAGTAGACCGGTAGTGGGCAAATGTAAGTATATTTTAGTTTTGTATGAAAATCTAAAATGACAGACTTGACTGCTTACAACGTTTAAAATTGAAGTGTCTACCACATAATTATTTGCCAATCTTCCCCATAAGAGTTGGAAGATTGTAAATATGTTCTTCTCATTCTATTTGCCTTTAGTCCCATTTTAGAGACATACAGGAAAAGTAAGAAATTCAGTCACCAAGCTTGCATCTTAAGAGAAACAAGTTTAAAGAGAGTCGAGGTGGGTCTAGATAGGAGTATGCACAGAACCAACTAGGCTGGGTACACAGAAGTGGGGTTTGTGGATACATTGGAAAGCGTGGTTCTTTCTGGCTCCCATCCAGTTTTCCAACAATGCTTGGTCTTGGGCTCTATCCCTCTGAGCCTTCAGGGTCCTGAGCCTCTTAATTTTCCTGCAACAAACTAGAGTTCAGGTACTTTGTTATTAAAATATACATGAACATGTGACTCTGATCTACAACCCCTATTTTCCTGGCTTGTAAAGCCAGATGAATTGTTTAGCTAAGAATTAAAAACAGCGACGTCTCTGTTGAGTTTCCTTGGTGAACAACAAACAAGAACAATGTGAAAGGAAAATACCCTAATTAGAGGAAGGAGAAGAATGAAAAGGTGCTGCAGTTTCATGAGCGTATGGCTGGAATTTGTATGTACACAGATGATTTATGTATGTTTATGAAATCAAAGCAGTTTTTCTGCAAGACACATGTCTGCAGCACCTTTGGAGAGCAGACATGTTATGAAATAGCCCAATCACGACAATGGCATTTAGGTGTGTTCTCTTTCAGGGTTAACACACTACAATTTTACTCGGTCTGTTCATGTGTTTAATTGCCTTCTGTTATTATTTTTTTGTACAAGAAATCTAGCCAGAGACCAGTGAATTGGAGCAATTATGTTTGGTTTGCATTCCTTCAATGAGAACAGAGCCTGCTAATTGCAATGAAGTTCACCCTTTACCTGTACCTTCACTCATCTTCCTCAGACCATATATGTAGGCAGAATGGAGGGCATGGGACATTGTTCAGGTAAACTAGCCCCCAAAAATAATTTGGAGGAAAAAATATGTTTTCTAAAATACAATATGGCTGCTAATTTACACTGATTGCTTTTAGATACGTATTTTACTCACCACTTGTTTATAAACAATTGCTCAGCTCTTCTCTTAGGTTGTTAATATTTGTGTGATGATACATATGTGATACTAGTTATAAAAATGAAAACAATGGTTAGAACTATGTGGAAAAGACTGAATCAAATTCAATTGAATCTTAATATTTGGAGAATCATTATAATGGTATCTGAGCAGCAGGACCACTATTTTTATGTGATTGCTCAATAGTATGGAGATGTCAATATACTGCGGCCAGACTTATGAAAGAAACATTTTTGTGTTTGTGATTTTATCATATTCATACAGCAGCAGCCTTGGCGGGGAAAACTAGAATGTAGATCATTTCCCTACGTCCTAGTCAAGACTAGATGTTCTCTTCCCTTTCTTCAGTTTTTCTTTTCTTTTTCTCCCCAAATCCCCCCAGTACGTAGTTGTATATTTTAATTGTGGGTCCTTCTAGTTGTGGTATGTGGGATACTGCCTCAACGTGGCCTGATGAGCGGTGCCATGTCTGCGCCCAGGATGCGAACTGCGGAAACCCTGGGCTGCCAAAGCCGAGCGCGCGAACTTTACCACTTGGCCATGGGCCGGCCCCTCTTTCTTCAGTTTTTGATGTTGATAGTTACAAAGTAATGCTGGCTTCCCTTCTGCCTCTCCACATCAGGTCCCTGCTGCCGTTGGCCCAATAGGCTGTGCATCTCATCTCCCAGGGGGCTACAGGAAAGCAGTTCTAGGCGGGCTTAGAAAATGCACAGAGATTCTGATGGGTCAGAGTTTCTCCTCTCCACTAATGCTGGTTCTATTTTTGTTTTCTCACTGTTTTTCCTCGGTAGTTAAATGCATTTATTTCTAAGATACTGTTTATCCTCAGACTCACATATTTTACTGTCAGTTTTAGCCCTATCATTTAACTTCTCTTCTATCACCAATTCCTAAATTTATTTATTTGACATAACTGTTACATTTTATCTCTAGGTACAAAAGGATCTATTTTGGATTTACATTATATTTAACTTTTTTTCTCCTTGTCTTTATTTGGATTTACTTTCCCATTCTTCAATATATTTTTTTCAGTTTAAGCGTCCTAGTTTTCCGACCAAGAGCTACTCCGAGTTTGGTGTTACTAGGGTCAGGGTCAATCTTTGGCTTATCAATGAATATCACTTTAGCTAAAAAGAAAGGTGGCTTGGCTAATTTTCTGTTTAGTTCCATCCATTTAGTACTGTTCCTCTTTCTATTGTATCTTCTCTCTTTTTACATGTATCTTTATACATTTTTTTATCCCCTTAAGGAAAGAAGATCATGTTTGTGGGTTTATCTCAACTCACACAATTTAGATTGCTCAATCCTCAGCATTTTTTGTAGATGATATTGGAACTATGACTTCATCACAATGACCTTTTAGCGTGTTTTGTGTAGCCCTGATCTTTTTAACTATCAGAGGAGAGTCAAGGTTCTTCTACCAAACTTGGCTAATGGAATTGAAATTCAGCCCTAAAACTGCCTCAAAATTGATCAACATGAAAACAAGGGCATATGTATAAGGAAAAATCAGCTCAAAAGGAGAAGGCTAGAGAAGGATTGTTTATAAAAAAAAAAACTATGGGGGCCGGCCCCATGGCCGAGTGGTTAAATTCGCACGCTCCACTGCAGGCGGCCCAGTGTTTCGTCGGTTCAAATCCTGGGTGTGGACATGGCACCAATCACCGAGCCACACTGAGGTGGTGTCCCACATGCCACAACTAGAAGGACCCACAACTAAGAAGATACAACTATGTACTGGGGGACTTTGGGGAGAAAAAGGAAAAAAATAAAATCTTTAAAAAAAAAACTTTGGGAACTAATAATTTGCTTATCTGATATTATTATCTTTAATTAAGTGTGTATTGATTCCACTTATCATACAGGCTGCCTGTGTTGGATTTGTGGTTTTGTTCCTGAGGCAGGCTTGTCTGGACCTGCATATCTTGGAGGCAATCCTGGAATGCCTGGGCTGGAGATCAAAAACAAAATAAAATAATCATAAGAATTCAAAATTTTAGGGAAGAATACGACAATCAAGACACATGGTAACTGACAGTAATTGTTTCTTCCGCTCTTGATCCTCAAGCATCACTAGGAGCCCTCTTTTCAGGCTGGCCTCTTTACCTATTTAATACCCAGATGCCTCTGAAAGTATGTTTGCTTTCTGAAAAAAAAGTTGCAGGCTCATCTTGATTTTTCCTACCCCAACTCTGGTTCTTTTTAACTAAGAACAATATTGAAGAAAAAATAAAAAACAAAATTGGGCAGTGGAATGTGTGTTAGATTGTGTACATGACTGCTGGAAGGAGGTGGGATGACGTCACAGAAGACACTCCTCAAATTACTGTGGTTACAGCGATAATCTCCTAAAAAGAGCAAACAATGAATTCATGTTTATGTTTTCAATTTCTCTCCTTAAATTAAGTCCCTTTTGTCTTATTCTATTAAGAGAGTTTATTCTTCCACTTTAGTTCACAGAGTTCTTCGATTTTACGCTAACTTTAACATGCCATACTATAGACTGTCATACCGAACCACGTGTCTTAATTATTGTGTTGTCCTCTAACATTTCAAGTTCTTCTATTTTTTCTTTTTTTTTGGACCCTCAGCCCAGGAACACTGGAATTGCCTCCGACATATGCAAGTTGAGAGCTCTCTCTGCTCTCTTATCAGCATCACCACAAACTCCAACTATCTTAAAAACATAAAGAAAGCCCATCCTGCCTCAGGAACACAACTGCAAATCTGACCCAGCCTGATAAATAGAATAAATGGACACTTAATTGAAGAAAATAATATCCAATGGACAAATTATTGGTTCCCCAAGTTTGTTTGTTTTGACAATGCTTCTCTAACGTTCTCATTTTAAGCTGATTTTTCCTTTATATTTTTTCCTTATGCTTGTGCCATTATTTCTTTACATTTTCATTTATTTTAAGACTGACTTCGGGCTGAATTCCAATTTCAGAAGGTCTTGAATACATAACTATTATCTCAGTGTTGCGCAATGCCAATGATCCACACCAGGCGAAAAATAATCTGAAAATAAAACTAAATTATAGCTAAAATCATTGGAAAACCATATTAAATGGAATAATTAGAGAATTCTCCTCCTAGAAAGTTTATTTTGAACAACTAAGGTTTTATTTATTGTTGACTATGCTGTACTCCATAAGAGCCACTTTATAAAAGACAAAAACTCAGTTGAATTATATCGTGTTTCCATATTCAAGTAACTTTTAGATCTTCTCCTTATAAAATTACATGCAATTCCCAGACTCCTTGGCCCATCTATGGAAACTTGTAGTCCAAGAATTTTTAACTTAGCAAATGATAGCTATAGAAAGTTTTAGTCCAACATATCCAAATTCTTGATGGATTAAAACAATCCATGCCTATACCCAATACTATGCTAATTGTCCTGTCACCACAGAGATAAATAATCCACTTATACTAAAAATTTTTTTAAAGAAAAAGATGGTTTTCATTTCAATTAGAAGCATATATAGAGAAATCTCACAACTAAGAAATAGTAACTTCTTCAATATTATTTTACCATAGTTGTCAATCATTTTTTTGATGGAAGGAGGAGAGAGGTTTACTCCATTGTAACCAGATGGAAAAAAGGAAAGAGTCCAAATAGGCAGGTTTGTAGTTTTGGTGTCAGGAAGATGAAGATGTTGAAGTCTGATGGTTTCTGTTTAGTCAATGAATTTATTTTCACAATGAAGTATGAGGTGAGAGCATCATCTCAAGAATGAGTATGCGGGAGGGGGTGCAGGAAGTTTGAGGGAAGAGTAGGAGATAGAAAATAATCATCTCAAGGAGTGGGAAAATTGGCTAATAGCGAACACACTGGAATTGATGGGCAGAAACAAATGTCTGTATGAGGCCTGTGATCTTGAACTGAAAGTGAAAGTGTTTACCTGGATTGTGTGGTCCAAAAACGTCCAACCGTGCAGGTGGCAAAAGAAAACTTTCAACCATAATAATTTCCTGACACTTTTCCCCACCCCAGATGAATACAAAGTCTGGGGAGGGGGAAAGGGAGGTGAAATTATCCTCAAGGGAGGTATTAAAATTCTAGACCACAGAATCTAGACCAGCAAGGATGGAAGTAAGATGAGAGGGACTTAAGATTGTGGTATGGTCAAGGGATGGGGTGCCTTCAAGAGGTAGAAGGGTGGTGGTTACTTGATCAACTGAGCTAAAAGAATAGGAGGTTGTGGTTGGAGAAATGAGTATTTGAAAAGAAAATTTCAGAAGTGGAGATATTTTTTGAGGTTAATATCTCGGTTGTGACCGTGGGAAGTTTGCCAGGGATCAAGCAGAGGAAAAAGTCACTAGAGATGACTCGGAGCCGTTTCAGCCTTACATTTTGAATTTTTTATTAATGGTATATAGAACAATGTTGATGTTGTATTTGTATCTTGTATCTGATGACCTTACTAAACAATCTAATTGGTTCCAATTCTTTTACAGTTGATTTCTCTTGGATTGTCTAGGGAGATAATCATATCAGTGGCAAATAACGACAGGTGTGTCTCTTCCTTTCTCATAATTTTACCTAACTTATTCTTCTTGTCTTATTGAATTGGCTAGAATATCCAGCAAAATGTTGAATAGTACCAGTGATTACCAGAGTCCACTTTGGTTCCTGACCTTAACAAGACGACTTCTACTATTTCATCATTAAATATAGTGTTGGCTATGACTTTCCAATACATTTTCTTTATTAAACTAAGAAATTTTCTTTTATTGCTAGTGTATTAAGAGTTTTGTTCTACTTCTTGCTTTGAAATCAGGAATATTTGTTACATTTTATCAAACGCTTTTTCATCACTTAGGAAGGTAAACATGTTTTTCTCCATTAATCTCTTAATATAATGGGTCTTATTGTATTAAAAACGCAGATACTATTTCAATCCAATTCAATAAATATTTTTTGAGTGCTTACTATATGCCACACTCTAATTTAGACACTGGGTATTCAGTGGTAAATAAAACATATATTTATTTTTAAAAATCCCTGCCCTCATCAAGTTTACATTCTAATGGATCCACCTAACTTAGCACTTCTGCTTCTAGGCATTTATTCCACAGATACATGCTTAAATGTACGTAGGTTCAAGGATATTTACTGAAAGAGTTTTCTATGTTGAAGATTCAGCTACAGGTGAGTGATAAAGGAATGATGGCATAGTCATATATAGAACACTGTGCAACTATTAGAAGAATGAGGTAGACACATATGTACTAACATAAAAAGTTTGTTAAGCTTATTGATTTTTTTAAAACGTGCATAATAGACCCATTGTGTAAAAGATGTATATGTCCACAATATACATGTATAGAAAGAGAAGTGAAGGATACTGTGATGGTTAACTTTATATGTTACTTTGACTGGGTTAAGGGATGCCCAGATAACTGGTAAAACTGTAAAATTATTTCTGGATGTGTCTGTGAAGATGTCTCTGGAAGAGATTAGCATTTAGATAAGTAGACTGAGTAAAGCAGATCACCCTCACCAAGGCAAGTGGGCATCATCCAACCCATTGAGGATCTGAATAGAACAAAAAGGTGGAGGAAGGGTGAATTTGGTCTCTCTGCTTGAGCTGAGACATCCATCTTCTCCTGCACTCAGACCTCGGTGCTCCTAGCTCTTGGGGTTTTGGACTCAGACTGGGACTTATGCCATTGACCCCCGACCCCCCCATTCTCAGGCCTTCAGACTTGGACTGAATTATACCACCAGCTTTCCTGGTTGTCCAGCTTGCAGATGGCAGATTTTGGCACATCTTGGCCTCCATAACCGTGTAAGCCAATTCCTATAATAAATATCTTATGTCTATACCTATACCTATATCTATATCTATATCTGTATATATCCCATTGGCTTGATTTCTCTGGAGAGCCCTGACAAATACAGATGCCCTTCAAACTATAACAGAGGCAGTTACCTCTGAGAAGGAATTAGAATGAGATTGGGGTGAATAGGAACCCCAATATGTTTCTCTATAGAATTCTGTATTGTTTGAACCATTTGAAATGAGAATTTGTTTGTGTATTATTTGTAGAATTTTAAAAAGAGAGAGAGGAAAAAACCCAGCATGGAACTGCTGTGAAACTAGCAAAATTTTGACAGATGGTCTGTCAGAACTACCAGGAAAAAATTGCAAGCACTGAGAAAATAACAGAGAAAAAAATGTCAGGGCTATATCCTCAGTTAATTAACACTAAGAAAGAAAAGGAAGAGAGAGGTAGAAAAACAATCTAAATAATTAGAATCTGAAACTAAAGTAGAAGATCTGAGAGATCTTGGAGAGCTGTTAACTATGACCACAGCCCATTACATCTGTGATTTATGAGGATCATTTTGTCAAAATGGGAGCCTCACGAGTCTTTCTTACAGCTTTATTTCAGAAAGGCTGGAAAGCATCATTTCACTTCAACACCCAAGAGGAAACGATCATGAGCCAAGAAAGATTTAAATATCCTCAGAGACAAGAGTTTTTGCTTGCCAGCTTTTAAGGAGCCAAGATTTACTTGCCATGATGAACCAAGATGCTGAGCAGAGAACAGATTCTCAAGTAAAAGGCAGGGACCAAGCAGAGTGACATCTGCAAGTCAGATGTCTTTATTCAAGAGTTTGGTTCTTTAAATTTTTAAAATTTTCAAATGAAAAAATTATTTGATACATGCTTCTCCAGTCAAATCACGTGACATTAAAGGGGAGCCTGCAACAACTTTCTGGATATTTAGTTGCAAATGTCACTGAGCCTCTTATTCTTGCCCATTGCCTAGCAGTTTATAAAACACATCCTCATACTTTATCTCAGGGGGTTCTCACAACAGCAAGTCTAGGGCTGGTACTATTGATCTTATTTTTATAAGTGGGAACAACTCAAAGTAGCTTTGACAAGGTCACATCAGTTTATGGACACTTGGTGTGCAAATCTATGACTGCTGACTCCAGTGTTCCCCACAACGACTGCTCAGGCACAGATCATGTATTTGATCTTCCCTTGAACAATATTTGTGTATTAGTACAAGAGAAGGAAAGTAGATAGTTTTAGATGGAACAGAAGAACTGGAATAGGAAATAATATAAAATAAACTTGGGGAAGCATATAAAAGAGGAAGCGAATGAGCAGTCTTGATTTAGCTGGAGAGTTTTTATCTGTTATGATCAGGCAAACCAAATGCTACTGTAGAGCTTTGAAAAGGGAAACACCATGATGAAAACTGTGTTTAAAGAAAATTATTTGAAGAATTCGGCATAAGAGGAAACAGAAAAAAATGGCATATTAGAAACAAGAAGACTAGGGCCGTACAGCAAACGATGATGAGAATCAGAAATATCAAGCAGAGGAAGATTCTCAAGACCCTGGAAAGAAGAACCATTTGGACTGTGAATGGGAATGAAGAATGAGTCAAAATATATATGCCAAGAATTTATATCAAATGTACCAGGCTAATGGCGATGCTACTAAGTAGGGGAAATGTTAAGAGGGTGGGTAAAGATGACCTAGCCAATTATGTGCTGGTATGTAAACTTCAGATGTCAATAATCAAGGGAAATTCTTTTATAAAGAGTTGGCGGTAGAAATCTGGAGAACAGTGAGAAATGAGAGCTAGACCTTTATATCTGAAAGCCATTTATTTAGCTGGGTGATCATGACAATCTGGAGAATAGAGTTGCCCATGCATAAATAAGAAGCACTGAAGAGGGCCACCCAGAAGTAGCCAGAAAGGGAGCTCTAGCCAGGCAGGAGGAATGTAGAAGATAGTGAAGGTTTCAGCAAGCAGGGCATCAGCCAAAGTAGGAAGGAGAAATAGCAATGATTAATCTACCCAACAAGATCTGCAAATACAGCCTCATGGAACATGCCTGGTAAACTCTGGTTTCACAGCAGACATCCTCTTTGCTTTTGCTAACTTCTTATTGAATGGAGGCAATCCTAGGCTTGAAAGCACTCATTCCAGCTATGAAGAGGTTATTGGAGAAAGGGAGGGTGTTGGAATTACTTAATTTTCAAGGTGATTATAAAAGAGAGAAAGACCAAAGTCAAAGACCAAGTTTAACAGATAGCCCAGAATTAAAGAACAGGAGAAATGTTAATGAAGGAGAAAGAGAGAATGGGAGAGGGAAAGGAAAAAATAAAAGCATCCCAGATCTTAGGCTAAGAGGCAAAAAGACGGAAGTGCTGTCAAACGTAGCTAAAAGATAAAAAGGATGAGAACATGCCAAAAAAAGATTTCAATGTTTGATAATCAGGAAATCATTGGTGATAAGAATGGGTAATTTTAGTGAAGATGTAAAGATGGATGGCAAATTGCTGGGAAGAAAAGGTGATTAGTAAGGTCATAGGGAAAGAGTAACCCTGGAAGACAATAAAACAATAGAATGACAATTGTTAGGGAAAGAATATTGAATTTAATTGAAGAAATATTTTTGTTGTTAGTGCCTTTGAGTCAATCTTGTCTCCTAGAGACCCTGTATACAACAGAGTGGAACCCTGCCCGTCTTTTTGCACCATCCTCTCACCTTCTGGCGCTGTATCAGACAATGCTCCACTGCAATTCATAATGTTTTCATGGACAAGGTTTTCAGAAGTGAGTGGCCATGTCCTTCTTCCTAGTCTATCTAGTCTGGAAGCTCTGCTGAAAGCTGTCCACCATAGGTGGACGTTACTTGTATTTGAAATGCCAGTGGCATAGCCTTCAGCATCACAGCAACATGCAGCCTCCACAGTATGACAACCGACAGGTGGGTGGTGTGGTTTCCTGACCACAGGAAAGCCGAATCTTAACCACTAGACCACTAAGGCTGACGAAGAAACATTTAAGGAGCATTTATTATATTCATAGCTGCATGTTAGGTGGAAAAAAAAATGTTTCACATGAAACAGTCAAAGGAAAGTAAGAAAAGGTGGAGAAGATGGCATGAGAAGGTGGTCCCCAAAAGGCTGTCAGAAAGAACCCAGAAAGAGTAATAATCTGTCAGTTAGGTGCTCAGGTATGGTGGAGGCAGCATGCAGGGCAAGCTGGGGTAAGTGAGCAGCAGGAGCAGCGAAAAATTCAGGGTAGATGTGACCTTAAAAGAAGATTTGCTAAGTACTAATCAAGTACAAGATGGGCAACTCCAGTCAAAGTGTAGGTAAATATAAGGCTGGAGTGGGGGTGGGGCAGGGAGGTGAGGGAAACGGGATCCTACGAGGGGTCTGCAAGAAGTGCAAGAAGGGGTCCAATGGTTAGGGCAGACCAGGTCATTCACAATGGCACGTTGCCTAGGAAGTCAAAACAGATCTGGATTTGAAAACTTGTCCTGTCACCCTCTAGTTGTGTGACCTTAGAGAAGTTATTTAACTTTTTGAAGCTCTAGTTTTCCCCTCTATAAATAGCTACCTCATAGTGTTAATGTAAGAAGTATGTGAGATAATGCCTGTAAAAGCAAGTGCCTGATATTCAGGAAGTACTTAATAGATAGCCAGTATTATTAACATGAAGTGCACGAGGAGAGAAACAAGGGTGTCGGGGTACAGGGCTGGATTGCATCTGAGCACTAAGGCACCATGGTTCCGAGGGAATGGGGTAAGGAAAGGAGGAATGAAAAAACTCAGAAGTCAACATTAAGGCAGAAGAGAGCTGGCGAGATAGGCTTTGATACTTTCTAGAATATACTGTCAACAGTGCTATCAAAGAGAACAGCTGAATAGCATTTCAATTTTAAAATATTTATTATAAAGCTAATACATGCGGTCTATATAAAAATTAGAAAATCCAGAAAACATAAAAAATGAACTCAAAAAAGTTATGTAATTCCATATGCAGGAGATAATCATGATTAAAATGGTGGGGTAATTCCTCAGTTTTGTTTTCTATATACAAGTGCATATGGGGGTAACAAACTGAATCCTACATTTTCACTTAACATTATATCATAGCTTTTCTCCATACTCCATCTTATGGATATACTAAACTTCATTTATCAAATAGCTTACTATTGAACATTTGAGTGTTTTCAATTTTCTCTAATATAAGTACTGGTGCGATATTAATATCCTTGCATCATTTAAAACAGTTGCCTAGCATTCCATTGTGTTGCTAAACCTTAATTTAATTAGCCATTTAGTCCTTTCATACTTGATATTTTTTTTTAAGCTTCAGGGCATGATTGTATATCCTAGTTGTTAGTTTAGTTCTCTATGATTTTTTTTTTCTGCTTTGATCTTTGTTACTGAAACATGTTATAATGAACATACTTGTACATATTTGTGTGTTTTGGGAATAAATTTCTTTTTTTAAAAAAAAAAAATTGGCACCTGAGCTAACAACTGTTGCCAATCTTTTCTTTTCTTTTCTTTCTTTTTTTTTTCCTGCTTTTTCTCCCCAAATCCCCCCAGTACATGGGTGTATATTTTAGTTGTGGGTCCTTCTAGTTGTGGCTTGTGGGACACGGCCTCAACGTGGCCTGATGAGCAGTGCCATGTCCGTGCCCAGGATTCGAACAGGCAAAATTCTGGGCCGCCGAAGCAGAGCTCGTGAACTTAACCACTCGGCTGTGGGGCCGGCCCCCAGTCTTCTTTTCCACTACATTTCTTTCTAAAAATCTTTTAAAAGCCCAAAACACTTGATACAGGCAGCCAAATTTACCTCTAGAAACTTTGTGCCAGTTTTTACCCCATCAGCAGAGCCTGACAGGGCCTGTTTCAACACATTTGCATCAATAATAAACAGTGATCATTTTCTTAAATTTACTGCCAAATTGCTGACCAAAACAATGGGTTTTGCTTTATTTTTTATTTATTTTACTATTAACGATATTGCACACATAAACTTTTTATTGGCCATGTGTTTTTCACAGAGTACTTTTTAAAACCTTTTTTAAGACAAAATATGACAATCACAGAAGTCTGTTTTTAAGTACCATTACCAGAACCCCAGAAATAATGCTTTCTGCAAAATCTTAAAAGGGCTTCGTTCTGGTTCCTTTCAAGCTTATAGATGGGTAATAGAAGCATTTGGCTTCAATTCCCAATAGCTCTTCATTATTTAAATGATAGGATGGAAAACTCTAGTGGATATCTGAGACTATGTCAGTAACAGAGCCTTTGTTGTCTTCTCCTGAGTGCTATGTTCCAGTCAGTCTTCATGGCAGTTCATCAAAAGGCTAGGTTGAATAGACTATATACTGTATATTTGTCTACCGTGTATGATTAAGCTCCACCACTTTCTTCAAATTGGAAATAAGACATTGGACAATGGAAGTGTTGACTGCAATTAATTTTCAAACCAGGAAGTGGGTATATTTCTTTTTTCATGGCTAGTGGTGGTAAGGGTGAGGAACTATGGGAATTTCAAACAGAAACAATCTTGTTTAGAGAGACGAGACCACAAAGATCGCTAGAGTGAAAACCTATTTGATTCCCCAAATTTCTCTTCTGGGAACTTTTCCTGCTCTTCTTACCCATGAAGTCTATCTAAATTATCACCAACAGATTAGTTCTGTCGTGGACAATTGTCCAAAACTGGACTAATCCCAATCCTTGGGAACTGGAAAATTCTCTCATGAGGTGGCTGGATCTTTAGGCTCACAAAAATTTGGGATGTTTGGCAGCCAGGTTTTCTGCCATGTGGCTTGGGGAACAGAGAAACTTGGTCAGCAAGTAGAGAGAAGGTAGCAGATGAGAAATGGTGCAAAATATTTCCTTAGTTCATTAGGATGCTGCAGGCCATAGGTTCAGTTCACTGGCATATGTCCCTGCCTAGATCTTTATAATAAATTTTCTCAGATTCTCATTCTCGCCCTCTCTCCATCTCTCTTCTTAGTGCTGGCAAGGGTTGGTTTCTAATGCTTGCAAACAAGAGAATTCTAAATAATACAACCACCCAAATTCTTTATTCTACCACCCTACCTGAAAATAAAGATGCTAATTATTTTAAACTGGTGAGGAATGGATCTATTTTCTCCCCTACTGCCCTTATCTCATGTGCTCTCTTTTCTTTAGCAGAGCAAAATACTTGCAAACCATTTATTATCACACTGTTCTTGGAAATGTAATCAATTTAATTGTAAATGTGACCAATTCAATTAGTAAATGTAATCAATTTAATTGTGGGAAGATGTTATTGTATGATTACCTTGGATATTCCTCTTACTCAAAAGAATTCTAAATCTTGTAAAGGGCATTCCAAGTAATTATTTTTCTAGGCACAGTCTTATAAAGTAAAGTAGGAATGTTTTGAGACATAATGTCTTGAAAGATTTTCCTATTCAAAAATATTTCCCCTTTTGGGGTGATGGAGACACGGTGGAATTAGATAGTGGTGATGGTTGCACTACTTTGTAAATATTTTTAAAAACCACTGAATTGTACACTTTGGTGATTTTTATGGCACGTAAATTAAACCTCAATAAAAATTAATAGAAAAAACAACAAAAACCTGGCCACTTAAGTAATATATGTTTAAAGTAGAGCATGATGTCATAAAATTAAATTTGTTGATGATTTAATGCAGAAAAAAGAAATCTCTCCCCAACTGCCATGCCGAAAATGTCTCTAAATCTATTACTGGAGAAATTCGTCTTTTACTTAAGGCATTGCTGCTTCTGGAAACCCCTATTAATAAGCAAACACATTTTGCAGGGTTGTATAAAAAGCCAGTGTTGGCTCCTTTAGTTAATTTATCCTGTGAGCATCAGTCACTTGTCAGGACCTTGAGGAGAGAAAATATGATAGAAAAGAATAAGTTCTTTTCAATGTGGACAGTTATAGGGGAAGGCATAGTGGTGAGAAGGTGGGCAATGGTCAAGAACGGACCAAGTCATGCTAGGTCCTGAATAACTGGAAGGTAGCATTGGTGTTTGGGGTTTATGGTAGGTTAGCAGGGCGTCCGATTTTGGGATAGGGAGAAGAAGGAAGAGGAATGGGGAACATCAAAAAAGGACAGAAAACCTCAGGGAAGTAGAAAAGTGCTTAAGCCGCACCTGACCTCCCCGGCAACTGTCCCAGAGTGGATCCGGCCTGCCATCCTCTTTCCCAGAATCCTGTGCTTTCCATGGAAATTGATGTTAAAGAAAAATTTTAGAACAAAACTAAATTATTAATGGTCCCTAAAACAGAATGGATTTTTTATCCCTCTGACAATATACTTGTTCTCTGCTTGTTAGCTGCTGATCACGCAGCTTACGTTTCTCTTTGTTCTCTGAGTGGTACATGAACTGTTTGAATTCTTGCCATATTACAGAATGATGGGATGGGGTTTCCTAAATGAGGTGTGATGGGTAAGTCTTAGTTACACAGGTAACCAAGCACTAACGTTTTCACTAAGTCAGACCCTCTTCCAAACAAAGGCTTATTTCAGAAAACATAATGAAAATGAATTCTTTAAAAATAGTACTTACTAATCTGTAAAAAATAATTAAAATGGTATCAATGTTCTCATCCAAAATTAAAGTGAACTCACAGGTAGAGGATTAAGTAATGACTTTGTAATCCAGTATGTACACAGTGAGTTTAGGTAGGGTTACTTTCTCATCAAAATGTTTTGGGATAAATTTGTCCTAGCCTCTATCTTTGCCCGTGTAAATGACTGCCTATGAGCAATGAAAAATAAATGGAATTAGCTACTGCTTGAGAGAAGACCAATTATATTACATGCATGCAGTGATTATGGTTAGGTATTAAGATAGAATTGTTCTAATAATAACAGCTAAAATTTACTGAGTACTTACAATGTCCTAGGATTTGTTTTAAGCATTATACATACTAACTCATTTAAATTTTACCACAACCCTGTGGGATAGGTATTCTTAGTACCTCCATTTACAAAAAGAGGAAATTAATTCCTAATCTAAACACGATCAGCCTGATGGTGGCGGAAGTAAAATAAATTGCAGGAAGATCCCAAATTTAAAGTAAAATTCAAGAAGGCAAGTGGATTTGTTTACTCTCCTCTCCCTAGAAATTCTCCTTCCATTGTTAAAATTTGGAGGTTCTGAGTCTTGTCTCATTGTGTCAGTTCTAAGGTACGTTACCCTGAATGCCTCATCTAAATCCTCTAGGACCATCGTGATTCTGGAGGAATTCTGTGGGTAGAGATCTAGAATCTCTCAGACTAAAGTGAGCTCTGATGCTTTGCTCTCCTTACGTAAAATCCGTGGTAGGACTTCTGACTTTATACAGAGTGAGATGGCAGCCATTTGAGCAATTTTGAGCAGAGAACGTCATGATTTTATTTTTGCTTTTCACAGATCACTGTGGCTGATGTGTAGAAAATAGATTGGAATGAGGGTAAGGATTGAAACAGAGAAACTCATTAGAAAGCCATTGAAATAGTCCAAGTGAGAAGTAATAATGGTCTAGATTAGGGAGGTGGTACAGGAGGTAGTGGGAAATAGATTTTTAAATATATTTTACAACTAGAGCCAATAGGATTCGATAATAGCTTGATTTGGGCTGTCTCCAAGTTTCTCGGCCTTAGAAACTGATTGAAAGGTAGTTTTTCTATTCAATAATATGAAGAAGTCCATGGAAGAGAAAGGTAGAAAATCAAGAGTTCTTTTTTTGGATATTTTAAGTTTGAGATGCCCTTTACACATTTAAGTGGCAACATGAAGTAGACATTTAAATATGAGTCTGTAATTTAGAGGAGAGGTACCTACATTTTTTTTCTTCCTCCTCCCACCACGTTCTCAGGCAAAGATTCAACTCACATCAAGCTACAAATTATGGGGGAAATTTTATACATTCTCTCCTTAAAAATAGTTTGATTTCAATAAGGGAGAAAGCGTCATGCCATTTTCTGGTGGCAAAATTTCAAATATCCACATGACCCCAATTTGGGGTGAATAAAAAGGGCATCTAAGAGCTGCTTGGGTCATAAGACATAAGTAGGTAATTATAGAACCTTGTAGTCAGCCCGCATGGTAATCTCAATGTTCAAGAAGCAGACATTCTTATAGAAATGTCAATGAGTATCTTGACATTTTATCACTTTGCAAAAGAAATTTCTTGGATTAAATATGTTCTTAGATTAAACAGATAGTTGGTAAAATGGTACTTAAAATAAACTCATTTCCTTTTGCTCAATGAATGATGGTAGCTTTTTAATATGGATGAAGAGAGTGGTAGCTAATATTTTTTTTTTTTTTTTTAAAGATTTTTATTTTTTCCTTTTTCTCCCCAAAGCCCCCCGGTACATAGTTGTGTATTCTTCGTTGTGGGTTCCTCTAGTTGTGGCATGTGGGACGCTGCCTCAGCGTGGTCTGACGAGCAGTGCCATGTCCGCGCCCAGGATTCGAACCGACGAAACACTGGGCCGCCTGCAGCGGAGCGCGCGAACTTAACCACTCGGCCACGGGGCCAGCCCCGGTAGCTAATATTTTTACAGGCTAAAACTTTACCAGGAAATACATAAAGACACAAAAATCATAGCACCATATTAGAATGTGTGAGAAAAATATAGTATATAAAAAATGTTTTAAAGTCAGACTTTTTTACATGCAAAAAAGCCACAAATTTTCTTTGTAGAGTATACTTAAAGTTAACTGTATTTCTCAATAGCTAAATTAAATTTCTTTAATTGGATTTTCAGCAGGAAGAAAAATAACTTTCTCCAAAATGGTCCAACAGAAAACATTGCTGAAACCACTTATTTTATTTTTATGTTTGTTATTCCTAAATCTTCTTAAAAAAAACCCTTATCTTATATCCTCCAGTAAATTTAGTGTTGTGTTTAACGTGTCTAAGGCATGATGCTTTACAAAATACACTTACACATACATTATATTTATGTAGTTGGTCTCACTTTTTGAAGCAAGTGTTATTAATATCCCCATTTTGCAAGTGAGAAAATTTGAGGCTCAAAAAAGTTAAGTGATATGTGTAGATTATACAATCAGTTGATGGTTTTAAGCTAGGCTATACTCTAGCTCTTCAGATTCCACACCATGGTGCTGCTTTGTGTTTTTCCTCCTACCAACCCACAATACCCATTCAAATTTGACCCATTTTTCTCTACCTTGAAACAATGACTTTTCTATCAATACAGTCTTTCTAAAGAGAATACACACTGCCCTTTCCAAGATACTTACCCTTGCCAAAGGTGAAAGGTCAATTAAATGCTTTCTGTGAGCCTGACAGAAGAAAGGGAAGAACTTGTCTGTGTATGTCATTTGTCCCTATTTCATCCATATTTCCTTCTTCTACCTACAGATCTCTGTTTTGAGTGCATTTTCACTTATCTCATTGAACACAGTTAAAATGGATGCTTTAAAGTCCCTTTAATTCAACATCTGGGTCATCTCACAGTTGACCGTCGTTGATTATCTTTTTCTTGAGAATAGCTCACATTTTTCTTGTTCTTTGTATGTCAAGCAATTTTGGATTGTATGCTGGATATTGTAGATGTTGTGTTGTAGAGATTCTGGGTTCTATTGTATTTCTCTGAAGAATGTAGACAGTTTTGTTTTAGTAGCTAGTTTGGTTAGACTCAATGCAAACTTAATTTCACCTGCAGTGGGTAGCAGCTCAAATATCAGTTCTATTCTTTTGTCTTTAACTTCATTGCTTGCAGTCTGACACAATGGATAGTTCAGGACTCAGCCAAAGTTGTGGACAAAGTTTATATACAAAATTTTTGGCTCACTTCTCTAGCACTTTCCTTTATGGGATTCCCCTCTCATGTTCTGGCTGCCCCCTATTTGCCCCAAACTTATTCTTCAGACCAGAATTATGGCTAGTTTTCTATTGTAGTCTCAGCTGTTCTGCCCCCTGTTGTGGCTGTGGCCTGTACTCAGGGAAAATCTGCAAAGAAACAGGAAGCTCACCCTGTCATAGTCCCTTCCTCGGAGTTTCAACTCTTCTACAAAAACTTACTGCTTTTGTCCACTCCTCGTAGCCCTCAAGTAGTTGTTTTTATATATTTTCCAGAGTTTATAATTGTTACTTGCAGGCAGTTTGATCTATTAGCTTACTCTGCCTTACCGGAACCATAATTCCCCATAGATCTCTGTTTCAGTTGTCTGCTGCTATTTCAATGAACCACTCAAAACTTGGTGGCTTAAAATAACAACCATTTATTTGCTCACAATTCTGCAATTTGGGTTGAACTTAACTGGGTGGTTCTTTTCCACATGGTGTTGGACGCAGCCATCTGTAGGCTTGAACAGGGCTGAAAGTCCAAAATAGCTTCACTCATATGCCTGACACCTCAGATGGAATGGCTGGAACAGCTTAGGGCCTGATCAGATGGCTTTCTTTTTACATAGTCTTTCTGGCAGGATAGCTGAACCTCTTTATGCGGTGGCTTGATGCTTCAAAAGGAAATGTTCCAAGAGCACAAGTCCCAGTGTACAAATACTTATAAAGCCTTTGCTTATATCACACTTGCTAATGTTCCACTGGCCAAAACAAATCACATATCTAAGCTAAAAGTTAATGTGGGAAGGGACTGTATAAGAATGGCGTGGCTCCTTGGGGCACCCATATGAGTCTACCATAATCTCTTAGCACCTCTCCCACATTCATGGTATAGGTTGCCACTCCTCCCTCTTTTTATCTCAAGGATCTTTCTCTATCAGCTGTTCCTCCATTTCCTACATCCTCAACTTCTCTCTCCCTATTGATTCTTCCTGTTACCATGTAGGTAATCTCCACATCTTCCTTCTTAAAATAACAACTTGACTTCAACCTAGTACCCTCTCTCTCTATTATCCCTCGCAACCAAACTTAAACTAGTTGTCCCACTCGACTGTTTCCAATTCTCCATCTTGTGATTATTTTACTCCATTTGGCAATGTAAATTTCACTCACACAACTACACTGGGTTGCTCTTGTCAAGGTCTCTCACAACTTCTTATTGTTAAATACAACAGATGTGGCTTGGTTCTTTTCATGAAATTTCAGCATTCAACAATGTAGATCAATCCCTCCTTGAAACACTCTCTTACTTGGACTCACCTTACTTTATCTTAATTTCTTTGACAGTGTAGTTACTTGCAGCTCCATTTATTCCATCTCCATTTTTAAAGTATTGTCATTCCTAAGGTTTTTATCTTGGGCCTTCTTTTTTTTTTTTTGCTGTAAACATTCTCTCTTGTCATCTCATCCTTTCCAATGCTTTTAGTAATCATGTCTATGCTGATACCTCCTGAACCTTAATCTCTGGCCCAGATCTCTCTCACTTAGCTCCAGAAAAATACATCTGACCGCCAACTCAACATCTTTGCTTGGTTATCCCACAGGTAGCTCAAACTGAAGTCATTTCTACTCTCCTCTTCTTGTTATCTCCTTCCTTGTGACTGATACCATCAACTGCCCCAGTCAGCTATCTGAGCATCTTTTCACCTCCCTGTTACCCATCCCCACTCCCATCCAACCAATGGTGCTCCATCCGCCATAGATCAGCGCCATCATCTCTCATTTGGATTTTTGCCAGACTCCTATCTGATTTCCGAGAATACACTGTTGGGCTTCCTGCCACATTCCATCCACATCCCTCTCCCCCCCACACACACACATACAAAATCTATTTGTCACAGTGAATCTACAGTGATCTTTCTACATTAAATTTATTTACCCGTTTTAAATCGTTCAGTTGAGTGCCTATCACCTATAGAATAAAATCCCAGCTTTTAAATTGGGTGACAAGGTTCTTACTGATCAGGCACCTACCTCTCAAAATTCCTTTCTTGCCTGTCTTCAACCTCCTCTCAAATCTCCCCCTTCAGTCCTTCTCCGTCTGCTGCTTCCCCGGTTACACGCAATCTTACTCACCCTGGTGTGGAAATTCAACGTGTTACCTCTGGAGTCAGACTAATTGGCTGTTTGCCACTCACTCAGATGTGTGACCTTGAGCAATTTACACAACCTCTTAGTGCTTCAGTTTCTTATCTGTAAAATCAGAATGGTAATAGTATCCACTTCACAAAGTTGTTGTGAGAATAAACTGAGATAATATATGCAAACTCTGTGACAAAGTGCCTAGCACGCGATAAACACTCAATTAACAGCATAGCTTTTATTATTACTCTCCAATCACACTGCTGCTTTTAGTTCTTCAAACAGCCTATTCTTTCCCTTCCTTCTGAGCCTTTTTTTTTTAAAGATTGGCACCTGAGCTAACAACTGTTGCCAATCTCGTCTTTTTTTTTTTTTTGCTTTTTCCTCCCCAAATCCCCCCAGTACATAGTTGTATATCTCAGTTGTGGGTCCTTCTAGTTGGGGCATGTGGGATGCTGCCTCAACATGGCCTGATGAGCGGTGCCATGTCCAAGCCCAGGATTTGAACCGGCGAAACCCTGGGCTGTCGAAGTGGAGTGTGCGAACTCAACCACTGGGCCACGGGGCCGACTACCTTCTGAGACTTTTGTAGGCTGTTCCTTCAACCTAGAACATACTCCTTTCCCCTAACCCTCCCCCCACCAACCTCTACCCTTTGCCAGGCCAGCCCCTACTCATTCTTCGGGCCTCAGTTTAGATATGAGTTCCCGTGAGAAGACTCCCTTTCATAGCTCTGTACTGCCTTCTGTTATGGTATTTATCACACTGAATCATCATCTCTTTTTTATTTCTTTCATCTCCCCTAGATTGGAAATTCTGTAAGTATTTGCGTGATATCTTTCTTGCTCACTTATTCTCTTCCTGGTATGGACTGAATTATGTCCCTTCAAAATCCATATGTTGAAGTCCTAACCTTCAATACCTCCGAATGGAGGTATATTTGAAGATAAGTTCTTGAAAAGGTAATTAAGTTTAAATGAGGTCATTAGAGTGGGCCCTAATCCAGTATGACCGGTCTTCTTATAAGAAGAGGAAATGTGGATGCAGACGTGTATGCACACAGAGGAAAGACTGAGGCAGGACGGGGAAGAAGATGGCCATCTCTGTCTTCTAAGCTAAGGAGAAAGGTTGCCGAAGAAATCAACCCTGTCAACGCCTTGATCTCGGATTCCCAGCCTCCAGAACTGTAAGAAACAAATTTCTATTGTTTAAGCCACCCACTCAGTGGTAATTGTTATGGCAGCGCAAGCACACTGATATACTTCCTCATGTAGCATCTAATATCACGCCTTGCAAACAAAAGGAGCTCAGAAATACTTGTTTCATGAAAACAGTTCACCCCATGTTCCTCCAGTCCTGTTAGAAAACTCCCCAGTGATCTGGAGCCACGGTAAGTAGCTAAGCCTTCTTTCCCAGACCAAAGATACCACAGAAACGTGAGATTAAACCAAAGTCTAAACATCATGTTTCAAATACTTGCAAATCATTTCCCTTTCCTTCCCCTTTCAGAAACAGAAGCTAGAAAATCTTAAGAGTTGTTTATAAATGGCTGAAGCAGAAGAAAATATTTGCAATACCTATATTCCAATCAACTTTGGTTTTGATGGATTTCAGCACCGTTATTTAGTTAACGGGGGTGTGTACTCACAAAAGTCACTGAGATTGTCAAGGATGTCTGCAACAGGCATCAGATACCCCCCAGTCCTTCACGTACCCAGATGTAGCACGAAAACAGTGGAGGGAAAAGAAATATTCTAATAATCAGTCAGATTCTCTGGCTAGGAAACAACTTTCATTCCCTTCTTAACTCTCTCTTGAGAGGCTGACAACCTGAAGCCGAGAACCAAGTGAAACGATGCCTCTATCTGTGTTTTGCTGCTATGTTAGTACGTAAGAGTCATTTAATCTCTCCCTAGAGCAAAAAGGAAGCTCCCTAAAATTTACAGAGTCCATTTGAATATAATATCTGCTGAATAATTAGAAGAATGAACTGGAACTCAAAATCTGCTATGAAACAGTTTTCTATTGCTTCATACTTGAAGTCTTCCATCATCTAAGATTTCTCTAAAGGCAATATTGGAGAAAATAGTTTTAAAAAATGAATGTGCAACATTCATTTTTAAACAACACAATAACCTTCTTCAAATTTCCTAATCTTGTAATTTTAAAATAATTCCAGAAAACTGAAAATATTCTCTCCCGTAAGAAACATCTGCCTTCCCTTTGTTGTTGTTGTTGTGCATGTGTATGGTGAAAAATCACGACTTTGGTGTCACATATATTTGAATTTACACCTTGATGTAGCTGTGTGACTTTGGTCAAGTCATTTGGCTTAGCTGAGCCTTGGTTTCCTTTTCTGTAAAACGAGCATAATACCACTTACCTTAAAAGGTTACGAGGTTTAATGAGATAGTGTTTATAAGACAGCAACATAATATGTAACGTATAGTGGGCATTTAAGAAATATCAATCCTCCTTCCTTGCTCTCCTTTTTGAGAAAGAGAAAATAAAGTCACCCACAAAGGCACTCAAACTCCCAGTTAAAGAATTTTGGTTATGTTATCTGGCTTCATGCTTCTGCCACCTGCACAAAGAATCAACTATCCAGGTAAACAGCAGCAGCTTAATGTAGTACTTAAGAGTCTGGCCTTAGCGATGATGAGGATGATGATGGTGATGATGATGGTGATCATAGTTGAGGCACATTAGTTAAGTTCTCACATTCTGAAATTCTGTCTTTAGATACTTAGGAATGTCAACCTCCTAACATAATGCCTGATCCACTCTAAGTGCTATTCAAATAAAATAAAATGCTCTCCTTACTTATTTAGTATCCACTGAAGAGCCTCTTCATACACGTCAGTAAAAGGAAATGAGTATCTATCTGTAAAAGCTTAGCCAGAAACACTAAATATTTGTCCCATTTGACGAGACAGATTACACTTGTGAGTCCACTGTCTCCATCGCACGAACAGAGGAACAGCACTGCTCAGTGGGCTGGATGAGAACTGCGCCTCTAAATCCAAGAGTGGTTTGGGGGAAATTACATCCAAATCTTTTAGCTATTATGAAACAAGTCAGTTCCTGAAAGCTTCTAGATAGCTTGCAATCCTAAAAGCATTGGGATGGGCACTTTGTCCTGCTGAAACCTCATTGCGTGCTCCTAGGGAGCAGCCACCAGAGCCATGTAGGGGATGTGGTGTGGAGTAGAAAGGGGAATGGGCTGGGGTGATGAGGTGAAGAAGATTTCATCCCACAGAGTTTCTCCTAAAAAGAGCTCGGAGTTTGTTTGGAAGAAATACTTTGAGAAGCTACTTGCGGAGGATGATCGGCCATCAGGGGTCTGATCGGGCAACAAAAAGGTAAGCTAAACAGATATGCATCAAGCAAGGAGAAACAATTCTTTTGCTCCTGAGAAGAAGGAGGGGAAAGCAGAGAAGATAAAAAGGGCTGAGCCAGTAGGATGGCAGAAAGCCCCAGACATCCCCAAATCTTCAGAAAATTCCGCAGAATCCACCAACACCTGATATAAATAGTTTTTTGTAATCAATGACAGGAGAAGGGCAAGGACACCCGAGCTAACATCTGGGGTCCTTCTTAAAGCCGCATCTGCCTAGCCCACTCTCTCTTCCTGACTTTTGAAGGAGTGGGTGATGGTAATGAACAGCAAACCACTCCACCAGTCTCTCTGCCTGGCCCCTGCTTAACCCCTTGGCCTTTCTGTTAGATAACTATGTTACCCACCAAAAGGCAGGCCCTTTAATTCTAGATATGTGCCTGTCCAAAGGTACAGAGGCAAAATTGTGAGACAGGTGTGAGAATTATCATCCTGTCTTGGGGGAGAAATGAATTGAAGTATCATTATGTGACCTGCCAAAACAACACTGAATTTAGCACTGGTGCCATCTGAACTTCTGCCAAGAAAAAACATCTAATCAGAGTGATTGAGCAAAGTGCTTTTCACCTGCTATGATGATGCTGAACTTAATCAAAAAGCATTTATTAAGTACTTAATCACATGCAGTGCTGTGCTGGATGCCCACAGAGAGAACTCTGCGCACCCGGCCCCTCCTCTCCAGCTGTTTACAATACGGAGAAGCGGAGGGGCGGAGGCGGAAACAGGAAGGAAGCTAACATTTCATGAGTTCCTCAGATGTGCCAAGCCCCATATGGGGGTTCGACAGGTGATTTAATCCTTACTGTCACCTTATGAGATAAGTATCATTTTGTAGATCCATCTTATAGATAAGGAAAGTGAGGCTCAGAGGGGCAAGTTGTAGAGCTGGAATTCAAGCTGAGTTTTCTGACTCCAAGGCTCTTTCCTCTACACCACACTGCCTCCAGGAGAAGGACAGGCCGACACGGGAAAGTGGGCTCCGAATAAAAGGACTCCTTAAAACCATAAGATGATTTCTAAGCATTTGGGGATGGTAAGCAGAGATATGTATGTCATATATGATTTGGGATCAAAGAAATTAAGTCCTGTAAACACATTTTTCAGATCCTAAAATTTGAGATTAAAACACTTTATTATCTCAGGCTTGAGGTGCACCGTAAAGCAGCGGCCTAAGAAGTAGCTGCCCCTTTTTCTTCTGCTGGACCAGGCTATTTCAGAGATTCTGAGGTGGCCTTTAGGGTTTAATCCTTATACATACACTGTACAGTGAATCTGCCACAGACCCTAGGGCATTCTGGGAGTAAAGCTGCAAGGCTATGGCAGGAGCCACAGCAATCCTACCCAAGGGAGAAATCCACTGCTGTTGGCCCAGCAATGTGCTGAGATGCCCAGCCGAGGACCCTGTCACCCGTGTGGCCATTCACTCGCTGCCTGGCATCAGTCTGCCACATGTTTGAGCGTGTGTTTGGTGTCTCCCCTTCCCTGCCTCAGTCTCCCTACAGTATTTATCTCCCTGTGTCGCATGCCAGCCCTTCGGGTATTTCACATGGATCTTCTCACCCATATCTTGATCTAATTAGTAAAGAGTACGAGTGACTCCCCAGTTCAGGGCCCCTCAGGACTCTCCTCACTGCTTTTCCATACCTCTTCTCCTGCACTTCTGCAAGTGAGCTTTTCTCTTTTTCCACCATTCCTCTCATCTCTCCTCCTCCTCTCCATACCTCTCCCCAGAACCTCGGGGTTTCTCACTCTGTTTATCCCACCTTCATTAGTATCTGATTTTTACACCTTTCCGCTTATGTCTCTTTGACTGGGTTCCATTCAGCCACCAAGTGTTGCAGGGGGGTCAGTTCTGGGTTATGTGTGATGGATCACACTTTAAAGCGTCTCAGGTTTAGGTAGGAGGATAAGATATAACCATGAAACTCCTGGTGGTGACAGGAAATTATTATTATTGGAGGTCAGATGGAAAAATAGTGTGAACTAGGTTCTAAGAGATGAGAAATGCTGTCTTCTTTTTGAGCTTCTAAACTCTGAATCCTGGGCTTAAACTTTGCTAATTTCTCACTCACTAAAGGATAAAGGTCAATTAAAAATGTGAAAAGTATGACAAAAGATACCTTTTTTTTTTTTTTTAATTCAGGTTTGTTACTTTCAAGTGGCTGGAGAAAGCCTGCTATTAGGGAAAGAGGAGGGAGCTGGCATGTTACCGCCCTTGTCAGCGTGTTACAGAGTGGACAGGCATTGTTTCTGATGAACGAGTTTTGTCTTTCTTGTTGAGTCACAGCCTGCTCGCTGCTGAGGAAAACTTTACTCTCTGACTTCCCCTTCTCTGCAGTCCCGGGGGACTCCTCCCCACATTTCTGTTTATGTTTGTTTTCCTTTTCTTTATTTCTCCAGTTACAATTCACCAACTTTTTTTTTGAGGAAGATTAGCCCTGGGTTAACATCTGCTGCCAATCCTCTTTTTGCTGAGGAAGACTGGCCCTGAGCTAACATCCCTGCCCATCTTCCTCCACTTTATATGTGGGATGCCTACCACAGCATGGCTTGCCAAGTGGTGCCATGTCTGTACCTGGGATCTGAACCAGTGAACCCTGGGCTACCGAAGCAGAACGTGTGCACTTAACCGCTGTGCCACTGGGCCAGCCCCGCAATTCACCAACTTTGATTCAATACATGTAATTCGAAAACCGACCATGTTTCAGGCATATAGATTCTAAGGTAGGTTTTTTTTTTGAAACTATGTTTATTTCACCCTCAATTTACATAATAGATTAGAATGTGCTCAATTTAATTAATTTCCTTTGTATTCGTCTGAAGTTTATTTTATCCATTTAAAGGCATTATTCTAAAGGACCCATTGGCTTCACCAAGGGACTAAATGGGTTTGTGGCAGAAAAGGCAAAGATTAAGAGCCCAAAAGACACCTAGAGTTTTGTCAGTTTCTCCCAGCTCACTGGGGATTTCCCTCTTCTGCTCTCTGTGTTCTGTTTTGTTGTTGAGAAGTTTGCTGTCCTTATAACTGTCATTATTTTCAGATAGTCTGTCTTTTTTGTTTAGTTGGCTTTAAAGCGCTTTGTCTTTGGTGTTCTACAGTCTCACAAGAATGTGATTAGTGTGGACTTATTCTTATTCGTCCTTCTCTGACTGGTGCTTCCTGTATTTGGAAAATGTCCTCTTCATCAATTTTGGAAATGTCAGCTTATATCTCTTCAAAAATTTATCTCTTCCATTCTCTTTATTTCCTCCTTTCTAGAACTTCTATTAGATGTCCATAGGGCAGTATCGTGAATGCTTCCCAGCTCTTGATGCTTTCTCATATTTTCCATCTCTTTGTCACTGTGCTGCACTCTGAGACCAATCTCAAGTCTACTTTCTTTAATTCACTCTTTGGTTTTTTCAAATCCAGTGTTTAACCCACCTACTGAGTTTCTGATACTTTCTGGTACTGAATTTTGAATAATTTTTTTGTGTTTCTAGGAGTTCTATTGCTGCTGCTTCAAAATTATGTTCTTTTCCATAATGTCCTGTTTCTCTCTTTTTAAAATTTGATTTAATTTTATTTTATTGAGCTTACATTGGCTTTTAATATTGTGTAAATTTCAGGTGTGCATTATATTTCAGTTTCTGTGTAGATTGCATCATGTTTACCACCAAAAGTCTAGTTTTTATCTGTCACCATACACATGTACCCCTTTACCCATTTCAACCTCCCCTTACCCCTTTTTCCTCTGGTAACCATGAATATATTCTCCTTATCTATGTGTTTGTTTGTTGATCGTCCACATGTGAGTGAAACCATATGGTATTTGTCTTTCTCTGTCTGTCATTTCGCTTAGCATAATACCCTCAAGATCCATCCATGTTGTCGCAAATGGCACGATCTTGTCTTTTCTTACAGCTGAATAGTATTCCATTGTGTATACATGTATTTTCTTTTGCTGTGCAGAAGCTTTTTAAACTGATATAGTCCCATTTCTTTATTTTTTCCATTTCCCTTGCCTGAGTAGCCATGGTATTTAAAAAGATACTGCTAAGACTGATGTCAAAGAATGTACTGCCTATATTTTCTTCTAGGATTGTTATGGTTTCAGGTCTTACAGTCAAGTCTTTAATCCATTTTGAGTTAATTTTTGTGTATGGTGAAAGATAATGGTCTTCTTTCATCCTTTTGCATGTGGCAAATTTTTGCATGTGGCCAGTTTCCCCAACACCATTTATTGAAGAGACTTTCCTTTCTCCATTGTATGTTCTTAGCTCCTTTGTCAAAGATTAGCTGTCCATAGATGTGTGGGTTTATTTCTGGGCTCTCAATTCTGTCCCATTGATCCGTGTGTCTGTTTTTGTCCCAGTACCATGCTGTTTTGATTACTATAGCTTTGTAGTATAATTTGAATTCAGGGAGTGTGATACCACCAACTTTGTTCTTTTTTCTCAGGATTGTTTTGGCTATTGGGGGTCTTTTGTTGTTCCATATAAATTTTGGGATTCTTTCTTCTATTTCTGTGAAGAATGTTATTGGGATTCTGATTGGGATTGCATTGAATCTGTAGATTGCTTTAGGTAATATGGACATTTTAACTATGTTTATTCTTCCTATCCATGAGCATAGAATATCTTTCCATTTCCTTATGTCTTCTTTGATTTCTTTCAATAATGTCTTATAGTTTTCCGTGTATAGGCCTTTCACCTCCTTGGTTAAACTCATTTCTAGGAATTTTATTCTTTTAGTTGCGATTGTAAATGGGATTGTATTCTTGATTTCTCTTTCTACTACTTTGTTCTTTAGTGTATAGAAATGCAACTGATTTTTGTATGTTGATTTTGTATCCTGCAACTTTAATGTGTTTGCTGATTATTTCTAAGGTTTTTTTTTTTTTTTGAGGAAAATTTTAGCCTTGAGCTAACATCTGCTGCTAATCCTCCTCTTTTTGCTGAGGGAGATTGGCCCTCAGCTAACATCCATGCCCATCTTCCTCTACTTTATATGTGGGACACCTGCCACAGCATGGCTTGATAAGTGGTGCATAGGTCCGTGCCTGGGATCCGAACTGGCAAACTCCGGGCCGCTGAAGAGGAGCATGGAAACTTAGCTGCTGCACCACTGGGCCAGCCCCAATCAATAGTTTTTTGCTGGATTCTTTAGGGTTTTCTACATATAGAATCGTGTCGTGCTGGCCAGGTGGCTTAGTGATTAAGTTCACATGCTACGCTTTGGGGGCCCGGGGTTATGCTACAAAAGTATACAGAAAAATGTCTGGAGGAATACCAAACTGTTCACTGTGTAATCATGACTTACCTGTTTAATTAAAAAATTATAAATTAAATTTAAAAAGTCATAAATAGTAAAAATTTCAGAGTGCAGAAAAATTTAAACTGGAAAGAAAACATTCTTCTACATACTCAGTAGAGGTAACCGTGAATGATTCTTGTATATTCTTGCAGAAAATTTTTGTAAGTGTACAAAAACAAATACACAAATAGCTATTTTCTCACAGATGGAAACATATATATAATTGCAAATTGAAGTTTTTTAACTTAGCTATATCATTCTGCGGCACATACTGATCAGTTCATATAGATCTATAGCTATGCTTTTAATTGCTAATTTCATCGGTACAATATTTTATTAACTAGTCCCCTATTGGTGGATATTTAGACTGTTACTGTTTTTAATAAAGAGGAGGTTTTATTTATTTAATTTAATTAATTAATTAATTTTTTCGAGGAAGATTAGCCCTGAGCTAACTGCTGCCAATCCTCCTCTTTTTGCTGAGAAAGACTGGTCCTGAGCTAACATCCGTGCCCAACTTCCTCTACTTTATATATGGGACGCCTACCACAGCATGGCTTTGCCAAGCGGTGCCATGTCCGCACTCGGGATCCAAACCTTCAAACCCTGGACCGCCGAAGCAGAACGTGTGCACCTAACCACTCTGCCATGGAGCCAGTCCCAAACAGGAGGTTTTAGAAACAATGTCGAAACAAATGTCCATAAACAAATACCTTTCTCACTTTTTCTAGTATAACTGCAGGAAAAATTCCTAGAGTCAAAAGGATAAATATTTAAAACTTGGATAAATGTTGATTTGGTAGGTTTGACAGATTTGGCCAAACTGTTCTCAAAATGTTGCAGTAATTTACACAATTTCTAACAGTGTGTGAATGCTTCTCATACGCTCACCAATACTTTTCATCTTTGTCGATCTGATAAGTAAAATGGCATCTTTTGTTTTAATTTGTACTTTTAACATGACAAGTGAAGTTCTACTCTTCCTTGTTAAAGTTCTTCTCATTGCCCCCCTCCACTTTTAAACTTTTTTTATTTTAACGTTGATTTGAAGCACTCTTTGTATAATAAAGAAATTAGCCCCTTAGCATGTGAGTTAGGTTAGGATCATGCAACGATTCATAATGACCTGGTAAGCAGTTTTGTGTGTGTATTTAGACTTTTTTTAAACTATATTTTTATTGTGGCAAAATATTTATAACCTATTTGCCGTTACCCATTTTTAAGCTTACAATTCAATGGCATTAATTACATTTACAATATTATGCAATCACCACCATTATTTATTTCCAAAAATTTTCATCACTCCAAACAGAAATCTTTACCCATTAAACAGTAATACCTCACTTTCTCCTTTTCCTAGCCCCTGGTAACCTCTAATCTACTTTCTGTCTCTATGAACTTGCATATTCCAGATATTTCATATAAGTGGAATCAGATAATATCTGTTCTTTTGTATCTGGCTTATTTCACTTAGCATAATATTTTTAAGGTTCATCCATGTTGTAGCATGTACGAGAACTTCATTCCTTTTTGTGGCTGGACAATATTCCATTTTATGTGTACACCACATTTTGTTTATCCAATCATCTGTTGATGGACACTTCGGTTGTGAGTGAAAGGAGCGGCTAGAAGGGAGAGGCCCAGCCCTCAGACCCTCACCCCTGCAGAGACAGTCTAGTGCTCCAGAGACATCCAAGGGGTTCAGGTCAGGTGCTAGGGGCTGGACACAGAAATTGCTAAAAATGGACTTGTAAATAGAGGACTTCACAGTTAATTACGTGCACGTTATGACTGCCCCAAGTATCTTGCTAGGCACCGGGGAACAGCTCAGCACTAAAGCTCTTGGCTCCATTCATTTAAATTTGTGGTGTTTTCAGAGCCTCATCTGTCAGCCTTCCTAATTTCTGCGGCAGGAAATCATAACTCCAGCTGAAAAATCAGAGATTAAATTTCCCTGACTCCCTTCATACATAATGTCTATCCTATGTGTACATATACAGTGTAAATAATTATATGTATAATATATGTATGCACATATAACCATTATTTGCCTTTAACCAGACTGCTACTATTTCTACTCACCCTATGTAATGATGTTTGTCTTTCTTGTCTGCAATTCCAAAATAAACATGGAGAATGGCCAAAAAAAAAAAATAGAGTTCCCCCTTTTGGCTATTGTAAACTATGCTACCATGGACATTATAGTACAAGTACCTGTCTGAGTGCCTGCTTTCAATTCCTTTGGGCATATACCTAGGAGTGGAATTGCTTGGTCTTATAGTAATTCTGTATTTAGCTTTTTGAGGAACTCCCAAACTATTTTCAGCTGCAACATTTTACATTCTCATCAGCAATGTATGGGGGTTCCAGTTTTTCCACATTGTAGCCAACATTTGTTATTTTCCCTTTTTCTGAGTATAGCCATCCAATATCATACTTAAGTGTGAAGTGGCATCTCATTGTGGTTTTGATTTGCATTTCCCTCATGACTAATAATGTTGAGCATCTTTTCATGCACTTATTGGTCATTTGTATATCTTCTTTGGAGAAATCTCTGTTCAAATCCTTTGGCCATTTTTTTTTTTTAAAGATTGGCACCTGGGCAAACAACTGTTGCCAATCTTTTTTTTTTTCTGCTTTATCTCCCCAACCCCCCTCCCCCCCCCCCCCCCCACACACAGTTGTATATCTTAGTTGCAGGTCCTTCTAGTTGTGAGATCTGGGACACCGCCTCAACGTGGCCTGACAAGTGGTGCCATGTCCGCACCCAGGATCCGAACCCTGGGCCACTACTCGGCCATGGAGCCAGCCCCCTTTGCCCATTTTTTAATTGTGGTGTTTAGGATATTTTTTGATGTTGTTAAGTTGTAGGAGTTCTTTCTATATTCTGGATATTAAACTCTTATCAGATACATGATTTGCAATATTGTGTTTTCACTTTCTTGATAGCATCTTTTTATGCAAAGTTTTTCATTTTAATGAATTCCAATTAATCTATTTTTTCTTTTGTTGTCTGTGCTTTTGGTGTCATATTTAAAAAACCACTGTCAAATCCAAGGTCATGCAGATTTGACTTTATATTTTCTTCTAGTAGTTTTATAGTTTTAGTTCTTAAATTTAGATCTTTAGGGGCCAGCCCCATGGCCTGGCAGTTAAGTTTGGTGCTCTCTGCTTCAGCAGCCCAGGTTCAGTTCTTGGATGTAGACCTACACCACTCATCAGGGGCCATGCTGTGGTGGTGACCCACATACAAAATAGAGTAAGATTGGCACAGATGTTAGCTCAGGGCAAATCTTCCTCAAGCAAAAAAAGAAGAAGACTTGTAAAAGATATTAGCTCAGGGAAAATCTTCTTCACCAAAAAAAAATAATTGACATTTTATCTATTTTGAGTAATTGTTGTATATGGCGAGGATATTCAGTTTTCTCAGCACAATGTGTTGAGGAGATCATTCTTCTCCCATTGAATGATCTTAGCACCTTGCTGAAAATCAATTGGCATAGATGTATGGGTTTATTTCTGGGATATCAATTCTATTCCACTGATCTGTATATCTAACCTTATACTATTATCACAATGTTTTGATTACTATAGCTTTGTAGCAAGTTTTCAGATCAAGAAGGATGAGTCTCCTAAATTTGTTCTTCTTTTTCAAGATTATTTGGCCTATTCTGCATCCCTTAAAATTCCATATGATTTTTAGGATGGGTTTTTCCATTTCTGAAGAAAATACTGTTAAGATTTTCCTAGTGATTGCATTGAATCTGTTTATCACTTTGGATAGAATTATCATCTTAACAATATTAAATATGGCAATCCATGAACATGGGATGTATTTCTATTTATTTGTCTTCTTTAATTTTTTTTCAGCAATATTTTTTAGTTTTCAGTGTACAAGTCTTGCACCTCCTTGGTTAAATTTATTCCTAAGTATTTTATTCTTTTTGATGCTATTGTAAGTGAAATTCTTTTCTTTTCTTTCTTTTTTTTTTTGAGGAAGATTAGCCCTGAGCTAACATCTGCTGCCAATTCTCCTCTTTTTGCTGAGGAAGACTGGCCCTGAGCTAACATCTGTGCCCATCTTCCTCTAGTTTATATGTGGGATGCCTACCACAGCATGGTTTGCCAAGCAGTGCCATGTCCACACCCAGGATCCATACCGGTGAACCCTGGGCTGCCAAAGCAGAACATGTGCACTTAACTGCTGTGCCACTGGGCTGGCCCCTGAAATTATTTTCTTAATTTCTTTTATTTTGGAATAATAATTGCTAGTGTATAGACATGCAACTCATTTTTGTGAGTTGATTTTGTATCCTGAAACTCTGTTGAATTTGTTTATTAACCTTAATGATGTTTCTGTGGATTCTTTAAGGTTTTCTAGATATAATATCATGTCTTCTGTGAATAGAGATACTTTTTCTTCTTTCTTTCCAATTTGAATGCCTTCTATTTCTTTTTCGTCCTAATTTCTCCAGCTCTGTATACTTTCATAACATATATTTGCATATCAAAATTTTCTTTTTGCATTGTGTGTACTCTTTTTCGTGAATAGAATTATAGCATGAGTATTATTTCACAGCTTGCTTTTGTGCCACACTATACTACAGAGCTGCTTTTTTTTGCCAGCATATTTATATCTACCTCATTTTTTAAACTGTTGAATAGTATAGTAATTATAGTTACCATAGTTTATTTAACCATTCCACACATAATGGATATTTAGGTTGCTTCCAGTTACTTGGCATTTAGTATTTATATTTTAACTTTATGTTGTCTTTTTTTTTTTTCCCATGCCCAGAAGTTTCAAACATTTTATGTAGTCAAATTTATTACATTTTTTTCCTTAGTACTTCTGAGTTTGGGGTCATGCATGGAAAGTCTTTCTTTACTGTAAGACTATGTTAAAAATGCTCTCTTTTCTAGAACTTTTGTTGATTTATTTTTTATCTTTAATTCTTTAAACCTTTAGCAATTTATTTTGGCTTAAGGAATGTTAGAGTGAGCCAATTTCATTCTCTTCTAAACGGCCTCCTGGTTTTTCCAACACCATTCACTAAGTAATCTATCAACTGGGGAATACTTATAAAAGAAATATAAGTTCAAGTTGAAAAAGGACTAGGAGCTTTTTACTCCTAGAAGGATTATACAGACAAAACTCAGACTCAGGACAGTGAGACTCCTGAAAGAAGCTGAAGGCTGCTTATCATTTGGAACTGAATCAGCCAGATTAGGGAGCTGCTGCTCAGCTCAGTGTGCGAGACCATGGCTTCTAACTTGAGTTCTTTACTCATGCCCTTCAATCCAAATAGCCCTCCCTTTCTACTTTTCTCTCTGAAATCCAACTCAGTTGCCACCCCATTCACAATGAAATATTTCCTTGTTCTCTGAAAGTTTCTGTTTTTTGCTTCTGCTCTATTTCAAACAAACATCAGAACATCCAACTATCCTTTTCTACTGCCAGCTCTGAGAACAGAAAGCTGGAAATGGGAAAGAGCTGAAAGGAGATACAAGAGAATTGGGCTGATGCTGGAAACCAGAACATGGTCTCAGAGTATAATTAGGAGCAAGTTGAGATCTGATGGGAATTAGTGAGTGCAATTTACTCAGTCCCTGTAGAAGTTAAGTCTAAAATGAGAGTCTAAGGGTGAAATACGAGGTCAGCATTTACAAAGGCTAGGCAGGAGTCCAGGAACAGAAACAAGGAAACACAGGACTTGGCCTATTGATCTTTTAGTTTCTTATAGTCCCTACCAGTGTCCCATATTGGACGACTTTAGTAAATAATTATTGATGAATGAATAAATGAATGAGTGAGTGTTGAACATGAAGTCAAACTCCAGTTTTCCCTATTTTTTTTTTTTTTTTTTTGAGGAAGATTAGCCCTGAACTAACAACTGCTACCAATCCTCCTCTTTTTGGGGAGGAAGACGGGCCCTGAGCTAACATCCGTGCCCATCTTCCTCTAGTTTATATGTGGGACGCCTGCCACAGCATGGCGTGCCAAGTGGTGCCATGTCCACACCCGGGATCCGAACGGGCGAACCCTGGGTCGCTGAAGCAGAACGTGTGCACTTAACCGCTGTGCCACCGGGCCAGCACCCAGTTTTCCCTGTATTAATAGGTGACCTTGGGCAAATCATTTAAATTCCCTTACTAATTTTCTCAACTATAAAATGTAAGTAATAATATTGTACAACCCTACCTCTGAGGATTGTCATAAGGCCCAAAATGGAAATGTTGCTTTAAGATGTGTGCTTTGTAAATTGTCACGCCCACACAAACACTGTACCTAGGATCCTTCCTAGAGACAGGCAGGGTATGCACTCACCTAGGAACAAAGTTACATATTACTTGTTTTTACTCTTTCTTAACACTTTAAGTAACTTAATTTTCACTATTTTAAAAAATAAATCCATCTCTAGCTTATATTAACATAGGTGTTGCAGACAACAAATCATTGCCTGGCCTAGTTTATTTCACCTGAGTCCAAACAAATTCCAAAGAGACTCCGAAGTACCAAACTTTTCTAAATATTGGAAAGTCAAGATAATTGTCTTATAAGTTATTGGGGGACACTTTCAAATGTGTTTTAAAACTCAGCACACAGAATTATGAATTGTATTTTAAAAGATAAATTTTACTCCTTAAATGTCTAGAACTTAATTAAATGAGACTGAACGCCCCATCTTCTGGTTATTTCTGAAATAAGGAAATCTTCCCATGAAAATGCTGGAAACTAAATTGGCTGGACCGTAGAGGCTGGAACTTAGCATAGAGTAGAATCAGGAATAGAATCAGATGAGATCAGCTCTAGAATTACCAAGTAGTAGCTTTTATTTTCATGAAGTTTACAAAATTTATTTTCATCCTGAGTTTCTGTAAATGTTTTTCTAAAACTTTCAGAGAAATTTTGGTTTTGGTGTGAAACTTCACATATTTGGTATCTTATACAAAGATAAATTATGTTTTTGGAAGTTTTAGCAAAATCGTTCTCCCACTCCTGAATTAGTCAGTGAAACCAAAATAAAATTGTTCTGCCTTCAAAGGCAAGTGTGTTTTTAAATGTCAGGCACAAGAATTTTAGCAGGATACAATCTAATAATGTGAGAAGAGGTGCTGAATAACAAGTCTGAAATTTCTCAGATTCTAAGGACCAATAATGGATTTTTTTCACCGAAATTTGAAATTTGGTTATAATTGGATTCGATTTGTGGCACATGGTGCTCTGAAAGACATAAACATGTATGGAACAAATAAATGGAAACTGTAGAATATTTCCAATTGCTCACGATATCTTTAAATTTCTTTGTAGAAAGAAAATTTTCTAGGGAGCAAGCTCCATGGCCTAGTGGTTAAGTTCAGCATGCCTTGCTTCGGCGGCCCGAGTTCAGTTCCCCAGTGCAGACCTGCACCACTCATCAGCAGCCATGCTGTGGTGGCAAGACACGTACAAAATAGAGGAGGCTTGGCACAGATGTTAGGTCAGCGACAACCTTGCTCAAGCAAAAAGAGGAAGATTGGCAACAGATGTTAGCTCATGGCAAATCCTTCTCTCAAAAGAAAAAACTTCTAGGGCCGGCCCCGTGGCCGAGTGGTTAAGTGTGTGTGCTTCCGTGGCCCAGGGTTTCGCTGGTTCAGATCCTGTTCACAGACGTGGCACCACTCATCAAGTCATGCTGAGGCAGCGTCCCACATAGCACAACCAGAGTCACTCACAACTAGAATATACAACTGTGTACTGGGGGCCTTTGGGGAGAAGAAAAAGGAAAAAAAAGATTAGCAACAGATGTTAGCTCAGGCGCCAATCTTAAAAAAAAATTTCTAGAAAAAGTATATAAACCAAAAATAATTAGATACATTAAAATAACTGTTAACTTACTTTTTCCATCTGCTCATTGAGAGGGAAATTTTCAGTGGCATCTCTCTGAGTATCTAAGAGAGACTTAGCTACAAAGCACTATCCAAAGCCTGAGTTTAGGAAATGTGCATTCCTAACAGAGGTACAGGGAAGCTTAAGAGAATTGTAGAAAAGTCTAGCTAGGATCAATTCAATCTAAAACTGATTAAAAAGAAAAGTTAAAATCAGTATCAGTAGCTAAAGAGATCCCACTTTAAAATCAATAATAAATATTAATCAGGCACCTATTGTCTGCATGATACGTGACACTAGGTACGTAGGCTGAATAACGGAAGGTACATTAGTAACATTGCAAAGTGAATTAAGGACACATTAGTTTGATATGGGAAAAACCCAATAAGCTATTAACACTTTGACATCTGTAATGGGCTAAGCACAGTGCTTGGAATAATATTGAAGGTGACAACACTTACAGGAAAGATGGAGCTTCAGACTCAAATCTTCTAAAGGTGAACTGTTTGGCAGAAAAACAGATTCTCTATGTCTCCTCTTACTCCTCATGGGGTAAACAAATGCAAGAATTTTTACTAAAAATATTTCAATTATGCAAAAATGAAGTGTCAGACACTTTTATAAATACAATTTCTTTACAGGGCTTTGCCTATTTAAGTTGTTTTGACTATCGCTAGAACATTATAGGACATAAGATTTTAATAATCTTTCCTGATAATGACTAAGTTTTAATTCCCCATACATACCGTCTGTGCCCGAGTTCTATAAAAATTCCTTTGGGAGGGTCCGTTTTGGACAGAGTTCCACAGAACTGTATTCCTGCACCTAGTCCATTGTTGCTGTTGACATTCTCTGAGTATGAATATTGATGACTTTTAGTGGCAATTATCTATTTCTCTTTATTTTTAACTTTTTACCCGGATATAGTAAATGTGACATAGTACTCATTCTTGCACGGCTAGGCCAAAACAAAATGGTGAGACAAAGATAGATCTTATTCTTCTTTTTCCTTCTAAATATTCACCGTTATCTTTCTATAGAGCATCCTTTTCTCCCACTCATTCTGCTTCCTGGAGGTCAATGTCTCCTACTGAACCACACCTCCTAGCCTGACAACCTCACTCTCCCACTAACCCCCTCCTATACAACTTTGTAAAGTTCAGAATTCTACTTCCAAACACCATTGCTCCCTTCTGGTTTATGCTGGATAGTTACAGATTATTCCTCCCCTAAAGTGTAAGCAAATCATTTAACCTACCACATACACTATCATCTTTTCTTCCCCCAAAGTTTTTTTACTTTGAAAAATTTCAACCTCTGGAAAGAGATTTGCTGAACTATATCGTAATATTTTAATGTATTATTAAAACAGTGACTTTGGGGGCCAGCCCCATGGCTGAGTGGTTAAGTTCATGCACTCTGCTTCGGTGGCCCAGGGTTTCACCTGTTTGGATCCTGGGCAGAGACATGGCACTGGTCATCAGGACATGCTGAGGTGGGGTCCTACATAGCACAGCCAGAGGCACTCACCACTAGAATATACAACTATGTACTGGGGGCTTTGGGGAGAAGAAGATGGGAAAAAAAAAATAAGATTGGCAACAGATGTTAGCGAGTTGCCAATCTTAAAAAACAAACAGTAACTATGTGTGTGAATAATGCTTCAGTAAACCTAACTTAGACAAAAAAGTGACTAATATTTGCTGAGTGTTTAAGTAGAGACAACATTGGACCAAGAGCGTTACATGCATTAGTTCATTTAATCAAAAATCTCTCTGAAATTGGAACTAGAAACAGTTCTATTTTTATAGATGAGGAAACAGCCCTAGAGAACTTCAATAAAGTGCCCAGGACCGCACCCTTAGGAAGATGCAGAATTCAAACCTGCATAACTAATTCCAGAGCCCCGGTCTTAACCAGTATACTGTACCAGTTAAAGTATATGTCTTGACATAATAACTAAGTGCAATGTGTGAACCTTGATTGGATCCTGGATGGTGAAAAAAAGGCAACTAGAAAAGATATTTTGAGGACAATTTGGAGACTTTTTGCCATGGATTGGTTATTAGCAAATATGGAATTACTGTTAGTTTTCTTTGGTGTGATAATGTTATTATGGTTAACTAGGAAAATGTCTTTATTTTTAGACAATGAAGTATCCAGGAATGAATATCCACAACTTACTTTCAAATGGTTCATTTAAAAAATGCGTGTGAACATACACACACAGCAACTGCAGCATAATATTATCAACTGATAAATCAATGTGAGGCATACATGGATGTTCACTGTGCTAGTCTTTGAACATTTTCGTAGATTTGAAAAATTTCAGAATAAAATGTTGAGGGGGAATGCATGTCTAGAAAAGGCTCTTGAAAAATAATTCATAGAATCTCAGGATTATGAAATTTTAAGCATCTGGTGGAGTCTTATACTATCTTTTCCTTCGCTGCTATTTAAATGATTTTATTTCACCAAAGGCATAAACAGGAATACACTATACATAATGTACAAATAAGCATTAAAAAATATAAAAGTTTGGGCCAGCCTGGTGGTGCAGTGCTTAAGTTCACACGGTGAGCTTTGGTGGTCCAGAGTTCCCGGTTGGGATCCCACGAGCCAACATACCCATCACTTGTCAAGCCATGCTGTGGCAGGTGTCCCACATAAAACAGAGGAAGATAGGCATGCATGTTAGCTCAG
Organism: Equus asinus; assembly: GCF_041296235.1. Classification (NCBI taxonomy): domain Eukaryota; kingdom Metazoa; phylum Chordata; class Mammalia; order Perissodactyla; family Equidae; genus Equus; species Equus asinus. The sequence continues at coordinate 50,920,687 of NC_091792.1, read as the reverse complement.
GGCCAGTCTTCCACGGCAAAAAAAAAGGAGGAGGATTGGCAGCTGATGCTAGCTCAGGGCTAATCTTCCTCTCTCTCTCTCTCTCTCACACACACACACACACACACACACACAAGTATGAAAGTTATTGTCTCTGGGTGGTTGTATTAACAGAACATTTTATTTTCCTTACATTTTTACCACGATTGTGTACTTTGAGAAATTTTCATGAAAATTTTCTTTTTTAAAAATTCCATTTGAAAAATAACAAAGGCCCTAAAAATTCTGAACCGCTTCATTTCCCATGGTGAAATCTGTAAATATGTCATCGAAATTGGAATCTTTATTCTATCGTGCCCCTCTGGAGCGGGACCCTCGTATCCCACTAGAGTTTCAAGCCATAAATGGGAACCCTAGGATTCTACAGCTGCTTCTACCTAGGTGTAAATAAACACTAAGCAAGACGGAAGAAAGTTAATGTTTTAAAAAGAAGCAAGTGACAGGCGAAAATAGTTAAATTCTTGGACTTGGAACGCATGCTTGAAGGCTCAAGTCTCCGGCCAACAGCGGACCCGGGCGGAGACGTAGGGAATCCCCAGAAACTGAGGTCCCAGCTGCAGCCGCGGCTGCGGCCCACACTTTCGGTCATTAGAGCGGGACACGCCCCTCCCTCCGCCTGGGCCAATCGAGAGCGAGGAGGCGGGGCGAGCGCGGCAGGGGGTGTGTCCGGAGTGGGGGCGGGCAGGTCCCAAAAGGTGGCGATTTTCCTGGGCCGGCGGCGCAGGTGGAGAGGCCGCGCTGGCCGCTGCTTCGGCCTCGGGCGTCGGGAAATGGCGGCGGGGGGCAGGATGGAGGACGTGAGTGCGCGGAAGTGGCGGGCGGCTGGCCCCGAAATCCGCTTCTTCCTGTGCTGGGCGCGCTGGGCGGAGACTGCGGGGGCAAGCCACCCTTAACCGGCGCGGCGGGGCGGGAGGGGGCGCCGAGGGAAAAGGCGCCGGGGCGGCGGGGGTTCCGCGACGCGCCGGCTCCGGGCTTATTTTCCCGGGGGGTGGCCGGCGTGGGCTGCGGGGCTGGGGGCGCGCGGGCGCGGGGTTCCCAGACGGGCGCCCAGCGCACGTGCAGCGCGCGTCTTTGATCCCGGAACTGGGAGCTTCACGTGACGCGCCTGGCCTGACAGCCCTTGCTCGGGGCGCGTCCCTGGGCGCCGGGCCGCTGGGCTCCGCGCGGACGCTCCTGGGGTGCGGGGGCGAATCTCCCCTCCTCGTGGGTCCCCTACCTTTGCCCTGGAGGGCTGTGGACCTGGAGCGGCTGCGACACACAGGCCGGCCGCCGGCGTCCCACGGGCAGACCTGTCGCTGTCATCACCCGGAAACCCACGTTGGAGAAAAACAATGTCGTGATGTTTTGAATCTAGACATGGAAGGAATGAAAGGATTTTTAAATCTCCTTATTTAGATGGATCCAAACCAGATTCCTAAAAAAACTAGTGGCCTGGTTTACAGTGTATATAGTACGGAGTGATAGCGTAATTGCAAAAGTCTTTGCTTAAGTATATTAAAACATTTTTAGGGGAAACATGTATTTGTGCCCAGAAATAACTGGGTTGCCCCATTGACACATAATAAAATTTTTGCCCTGTGAAATGCGAATTTGACGCTTACATTAAAGCACTAATTTGGATTAATAAATTAATAGGAATATTTCTATGATCCTATCAGTGAATGAGGTAAATCAGGCAAGACACATGCAACATCGTTCAAGCCTTACAAGAGCTTAGATTCTTGTGCAGTGAGCGTAGTTAAATTATCTTGACTAAGACCAAACAACTTCTAACAATAAGACTAAAAAAAATTTTTTTTCAGTTGAGAAAATGGAAACTAACTTTAAGACCTGGAAGTAGGTTTGAGACTCATATATATATATTTTTAAATTCATTGTTTCTGAATTTTTGAGTGAGATTCATGGGTTGACAATTTATGGAAAAAGTGAACATCTAAGAGGAAAATGAGAGACTTAAAAAAATGCATACGGCATTGCTTCTTGGTTGGTGTAAAGCTGCCCCAGGTTTTTCAATCTGTAGCCTTTAGTGTAAGGATGAGTACAACCCTAGAAATCTGTTTCACCAAACAATTGGAGATTAGTGGTTCACCAACAATTACTTAGGAAGTTGCCTGCTTTTGGTATTTTGTGGATATAATTTCTACCATTCAGTAGAAAGCTAAAAATTATGGGCCATGTCATAGGCCCAGACACTTAAATGAGTTAAAAGGGGCAAAAGCTTTTTAGTCAGGGTTCATTGTTTGCAAGCAGTGAAGCCGACTCTGGCTGATATAAGGAAGAATGGGATTTATTTGAAAGGATATAGGGTTGACTAACATCTTGGCCTCTGAAAGGCCCTGAGCAAGGGAACTAAGTGACAGGAGTCCTTTCAGGGCCTGCCCTGGAATGAATCTGCCTCAACGGTGGTCTCCCTTTGCTGTGCTGCTTGCAGAGAGTTGGATTGGCCCAACCCTATTTGGTTCCTTGACACCCCTAGGCCAGAGGAGGGTGAAGAGTATTGAAGGACGTTCTCATTGAGACTAAATGCAGAGAGGCAGATGGTGGGTCCCCAAAGGAAATAGAGTTATTGTCGTGAAAGAAGAGGGAAGAGATACCATGTGAGCAAAAACAGCGGTTATCTTTTTTTGGGTAGTAATGTATTATTAATAGTGGAAATGAAGAAATTATTTGGATTAAGGAGTCTTCTCCATTCCACCTTTCACTTGCAGATGTGAGTTGCAGAGAATGACAGGGTGCTGTGTGTGTGGTTATACTACGTTTCCTATAGGATCCGTTGGGCCGTGTATTTGATATAGCCACCAAATATGTAGTGTTTACTGACTATCTAATAGGTGAAACAGAGAAGAAACCATATTATAGTCTCCAACCTCTTCAGTGTAGTCAGGAAAAACCAAAGGCATACACAAAAAAGGAAGTAACACAAGGCAGCATAAGAAATATTCCAAATTTATATTATGGGCAGTACGTTTTATGGGAGTTTTAAAGTAGAAAGAAAACACTTGGCAGGACAAGTTTTATAGAGAATGTAAGTCTTGGTTGGGACCTTGAAAGATGAGTTGATTGTGAAAAAAATAAGGGGATATTTGTGGAGCACTCCAGAAAGGTCATTGAGGCTGGATGAGAAGGGGCATGAGGAGGAAGTGGGAGATAAATAAAGTAGACCATTGTCTTAACAGTTGAGGTTTCAATGCTAGCTTTGTTTAAATTCCCGGGTCTCAAGTGTTCAAGATATTGGGCAGTCTTTCATTCACTTCACGCACACAGTGAGCACCTGCCATATATCCAGTGCTAAAGGTACAAAGAACATAGTATAATAGAGAGCCCTGCCCTTGTGGAGCACACCTTATTCCAACCACTTTGGTACCTTGTGCTTAGTATTCTGAGTTACAATAGAGATGTGTAAGAGTGCGTGTTCTTTACCAGCCAACATGAAGTAACAGGGACTAGATTTATTCTTCTGCCTAAAACAACAAAAAACTGTATATAATATATGAAACAACACTTCTTCAGATATTAGACATCAGGCAATGAAGCATAGTGCTCTCTGAGAGATGGGACACAAATGATGTGAACCCTGTGATTGCCCCAGCTTACTGCCTTGAGAGAGTTTGTAAACTGTGACAGAGGAAGAGGACCCAGGCAGAGCTTCAGCGGACTCTGAGTTGAGGAGATGGAGCTAAGTCTGGGGAGACTGAGGCAACTAGAGTTCACAGGACAGAGAACCCCCAGAGGAGAGAGCCGCACCGAGGGAGAACTCTGAAGATGTGCGGAGTCCTCATGTATTCGGCAGAGTCCTGTTCTGTGTGCCTATAAAGAAACTTCCCGAGGTCTAGAAAGGACCCACTCGAAAGGATTAGAAGGAACAGTACTTGATGCTCACATGGGGCCAGGAATAGTGCCGATTACATGAGCCAGACTGGAAACCTCATAATTCACGGGGTATTAGGTAGAATACTCAGTGAGAAAGGCTTTGCCTTACTTGTGGGGAAGAATTAGCCCTAGACCCAATATGGTGTGCTCCCACCTAATAAGTCTTAAAAGCAAGACAAAAAAGATTGAACTGTTTCTAAGTAACTTAACTGCATCCCAGACAAAGCTCAAGAATATTTATAGGAATATAAAAATGTCTAGTACCCAACGAGGTAAATTGTGTGATGTGTGGCATCCAATCTAAAATTACCAGACCATGGTAATTATGTGACATGATGGAGGTGTGAGCTAATGCTGCTGCTGCCATGGTGATTGTCATTTTGCAATATGTAAGTGTGTCAGATCAACTCGTGGTACACCTTAAACTTACACAACGTTATATGTCAATTGTATCTCAATAAAGTGGAAAAAATTGTCAGGCATGCAAAGAGGCAGGAAAATAGACCTATAATAAGTCAGTTGAAACTGATTCAGAGATGACATGCTAGAAATAGCAAACACATTAAATTATTATAACTGTTTTCTGTATGTTCAAAAGTTTAAAGAGACATATGGAAGAAATAAAATAGATCCAAGACAAACTTGTAGAGATGAAAACTACAATGTCAGATGCAAAGGGAGTAGGAACAGCGTTGAGGCATCAGAGAAGGCAGCATTTTGGCTGAGACAAGCATGTGACAGGTGGGAAGAAGAAGCAGAGGCCCAGAGTTTGAAGGGGTTTCATGAGAGATGGGAACAACGAGCAGTCAGCATCAGGAGGGAGGGAGATGGCGAGAGGCGAACCCTGAAAGTAGCTTGGGAATGGATCGTAAGGCAGATAGGCAGACCAAGAATTCAGACTTTGTCCTGAGGATAATGGCAAGGTACCCAAGATCTGGGGAGAGAAACAGAAATGTTCATTTTGGAAGAATTCTGACTCTAGTGAGAGAGGTTGCTCAGGTCTGGAGATTGGAACGTACTAGCAAAGGCCATGAGAAATGATGAGGGCCTGGACTGAGGTAGAATAGAAAGGAAAGAACAGATTTAGGAGTTAGAATGGTAATGAATCTTTTGCGGGGAGCAGGGGAAAAACAAGAGTTCGAGATAACAGTGGCTAATACTTACTGATTGCTTACTCTGGGCCAGGCAGCGTTCTGAGCACTTTCCTGTGTAGTAATGCTTTCTCATTTAATCTTCCCAACAAAGCTATGAAGCAGGTGCTATTATTATCCTCCTTTTAAAGATGAGGAAATGGAAGCACAGAGAGATGAAGTACTTGCCCACAGCTCAGAAGCAGTAGAACTTATATTTGAACCAGGGCAGTTTGTCTTAGGGGCCTCCCTTAACCACAGCACTTACTGCCTCTGGTCAGAGTGGATTCTCTCCACAGCTCTCTGCTGATGAGCCCTTGATTAGTCTTTGATGCTACCGTAACTGAGTTAGGGAACGCTGCAAGGACAGGCTTTGAACAGTCATTCATCACATGTTCTCTGAGTGCTGACCGTGAGTCACTGTTGGGCGCTAGGATTACAAAGACAGAAGTGGGGAGTTAGTGTGTCTCCTGAGGTCTAGTGGGGAAGACAGGCAAGTAAGAAGACCATCACAGAATAGTATCAAACGAGGTGAACACAGAATGCTTGGGAAGACCTGGAGGGGTGGCATGCTCCAGATGCTTGGGTGCCCAGAAGGATGCATGAACATTAGCTGAGCCAAGAGCTGTGGAGGCTGGGACATCTGCTGACTGAGAAAGAGCTGGAGGCAGAGGAGTCTTGAAAAGAACAGAAATAATCAGAATTGCACCATGAGTTATGACAGACAGGAAGCTATGTAGGCATTGAGTAAAAAAAAAAAAAAAAAAAAAAAAGCCCTGCAAAGCAGTATTCAATGCCTGAGATTGGAAATCAAGAAGCCCACCCTGGATCTGGGTCATGCCCCAGGTTACTGTATTATCTCTGTAATCAGAGTGCCCAACAGCCATCACTTACACCATTTGTCCCACTCTCTACCCCTTCCAAAGTCAAGACCCTTATCCTCTGTCTCCAAATCCTATTCTCAGGCTTCCCCTTTTTCCCATGGACTGTTCATTTCGCTCTTGTTCTAGTGCAGTTAGCTAATCTACATTTGTTGCATCATCTGTGCTATTCCTTTGCTAATTTATTATGTACTTCCCTGTAGTATTCTAGGTACTGTATTCTATTGTATATTCTTGTTGTTTAGTTCTGCAAGCCTTTGTTCATAACCTCTCTAATGAAAACTGTTGATGCAAATCAGTAATCAATCTATAAATCAAAATTGGGGTGAGTTTGTTATATGAGCCAGTCTGAGGGCTATATAGCCTGAGCGGATGACCTTCCCTAAGGAAGGAAGCACTCCGAAGAAGTGAGGTGGACATGATGCTTCCATACTGTCTCAGAACAAGGAACATGCATCAAATATGACAGGAATGTCTCTTTGACTACAGTCACAAGATGTTTTGCTAGCATAGCATGTCAGTGGGTCACAAAATGAGCACAGTAGGTCAGTGGTTACAAGATTTACAAGTAGGTGAGTTTGACCCTTAGGTTCTGGGAAGAAATGCTTATCTATAAAGAGATACTGGGGGCCGGCCCCATGGCCGAGTGGTTAAAGTTCTGCGCATCCACTTTGGCGACCCAGGTTCGCAGGTTTGGATCCCAGGTGTGGACCTACTCCACTCATCAGCCATGCTGTGGAGGCATCCCACATACAAAGTAGAGGAAGACTGGCACAGACATTAGCTCAGGGAAAATCTTCCTCAAGCAAAAAAAGGGAGGATTGGCAACAGATGTTAGCTCAGGGCGAGTCTTCCTCACTAAAAAAAGAAAGAAAGAAAGGAAGAAATACTGATATGGGAGGGAGGCATACATCCCTGTCTTTAAGGGCATCATTCTTTGCTTTGGCATATTGTAAATATTTAAAGCAGATGTACAGTGCATGCTGGACAGGCCATGTCAGGCCATTCTGGAAAAAACAGTCAGGCTGAGTTGGTTTTTAAACCAAATGGCTTCTTCATATACCTCCATATGTTAACATTTCTTGTTGCTTTTCATTTATTCATCAAAACATAATCTCCTTTTGAACAGAGTCTGTCTTATGTCCTTTTATCTCAGGCACAGTGCCTTATATATAATAGGTTTCAGTGAGGGTCTGAGATTGAGAGGTCACTGTATGCACTGGAGACCTGAAGGTACTGTTCCTGTTGAGACAATACGTTTATCATGGCTAACTAGACTTTGAGGTTGCAGCTCAACCTTTGCTGGCTACTTCAGGGAATGGCATCTAGTTGTTTTCACTAAGAATCTGGCATCCACACACTAGTCTCCTCGAGGGTCTATCTGTTTTTATTAGTACTCTAAAATATTTCTGTCATAATTGAAAGTTTGTTTTAAGACCCCTTAGTAAAGCCTCCACCAACTTTCCAAAATTTTGTAGAACATTGAGATATAGTTTAAGAGTTGCAGCTGTAGGGGAGGAAGACAATTCCTCTACCCTCTAGGTCCTTCTGGGGTCTATGAATTAAAGTGACATGAGACAGAATAACAGGAGAAAATCAAACAAAGCTTTGTAACATGTATACATGTTACGGGAGAAACCCAGGAAAGCTGAGTAACTCACCAGAATGGCTGAAGCCACCACCTTAAATACCATTTTCAACTAAAGACAAAGGAGGAGTTTGGGGTTAGTGGTTTGGGACTTCAAGGGGGAGGAAGGCAATTTACATGGAGATGGAAATGCAAATGGGCCAACTATAGACAATGTGACCTGAGAGACACATTTTCATTACATTGCTGTTATCTTGTGGTATTAGCTCCTTCCTGGAACAGGCCCTTCTATTTTAAATGCTTTTAGGCAGTTAGGGGAAAGGTCAAAGTTTCTTTCAGAGTCTTTTGTTCTAAAGAATAAGCCAAAGAGACACATTTTGGGGTGGCCACTTCTCATCCACCGCACAACCATATGTAATTATTTTATCAATAGTATAAATAATGTTAAGTCAATCTCCGAGTTTTAAGGTCTTGAAGAAAATTATTTGCTTTAATCTCATTATATATTACCTTGTTTGAAGGTAAGTGAATTAAGATTTCCTCTGCCTGTTTTAATAATTGTTTCCACCAATTTGTATACAGTAGTTATCTAGAGGTTTATGGTGTTTTTTCAAAATTGGCTTCAGATAGAGAGTGTGTTTTCCTGCCTCTTGTGTAATGGTAGCTGTTGGTACACCAACTGGTAACCAATGGTACGTAACCATTACTTATGTAATGGTTTTTAAAGCTTTATGGTTTAGTGGATTTGTCTTAGAAACATAATCCAGGAAGTGGTAATTATAGCTTGCTTCTTTTTTTCTGCGCCCTAGGGTTCTGTGGATCTCACCCAGAGTGTTGAAGATGACCCCCTTCTGGACACCCAGCATCTCCCACATCATTCATTACACGCTCATTTTAGGCGCAGCTTCCATCCTCTTCCTACAGTCATCATAGCAAATCTTCTCTCTTTAATACACGTAAGTTGGCTGGGTGAAAGTGATCCATCCAGAGGTGATATTCTTAAAAAATACACAAGCTCTTCAGAGGCCAATGTGGCTATATCTGTCAACATTTAAAGTGTGCATACTTTTTACTCACATCTCTGCTTCAAAGAATTTATTGTAGACCTATCTGCACATGTGTAAGGATACTGTTTATGATAGCCTGTTGTCTGTAATATGAAGAGACTGCAAACCACCACCACTCACATGACACTTCATCTGTCCCAGCCATTTGAAGGAATGCTGTGCCACAGTTAAAAGGGAAGTGGGGTGGATGTGTATGTATTAATGTAGACTAGCCTTCACAGTTACATTGCTGAGTAGAAAAAAGCAGGTTTACAGCAGTGTGTCCAGAATGTTCCTATTTGCAAAAGGGAGTCAAGAGGGCTGGTGTGTATGTGTGTGATATTGTGATTTGTAAGCAATATATATCTTTGGTTATTCAGATGACCGAAATATATTTCTCATAGATGTTTAGTCTTTGTCCACTGTTCCTGGCTTACAGCTTCCAAAACCCTTGGAATTTCCTGAGTGATAGGAGCAATGGGACCATCTTTTGTTATAATATTTGGGCTCCTGTCCTCAATTCCTGAAAATGCTTCAGAGACATAAAGGTGAAATGGGTATCTTATTATTCATAGCAAGCTCCTTTCCACCACAACTCGGTTTATATTAATGAGATGACTTTTGGAAAGCACCTAAGGATGGGGGCTGGTTGCCAGGGGAACCGACCAGCTTTCAGTCCCTGATTTCAGGGAGGGGAGAAGGGCCAGAGGTTGAATCAATCACCAGTGGTCAGTGATTTAATCAGTCATGCCTGTGTAATGAAGCCTCCATAAATGCCCAAAAGGATGGAGTCAGAGAGCTTCCAGGTTGGTGAACCAGAACCCTTCCGTGTGCCAAGCCCCAAATTCCATGAGGACAGAAGCTCCTTTGTTTGGGACCTTGCCCTGTGTATCTCTTCATCTGGCAGTTGATTCATATCCTTTAATATCCTTTGTAATAAATCGGTAATCTAGTGAGTAAATGGATTTCCTGAGTTCTGTGAGCTGCTCTTGCAAAGGAATCTAACCCAAGGACAGGGTCGTGGGAACCTCTCATTTATAGGCGACCTGTCAGAAGTACAGGTAACAGCCTAGATTTGTGACTAGTGTCTGAAGTCCAAGGAGGGGGTCATGGGAACATCTGGTTTGTGGCTGGTTGGTAAGAAGCACAGGTAACAAGCTGTGCTTGCAGTTGGCATCTGAAGTGGAGGGCAACCTCTGGAGTCTGATGCTGTCTCTGGGTAGATGGTGTCAGAATTGAGTTCAATTGTAGGACACCCAGCTGATGTTGAAGCATTGCTTGTTAGTGTGGGCGACTTCCCCCACCCTTCTCCCCCCCGCCCGCCACCACCCCACTCGCAGCATTCACAGGCCTTGGAATTGTTACATGAACCTTTTAATTAGTGTTAAAGACCCTTTTTTCTCAAGATTGGCACCTAAGCTAACATCTGTTGCCAATCTTCTTTTTTTTCCTTCTTCTCTCCAAAGCCCCCCAGTACATAGTTGTATATTCTAGTTGTAGGCCCTTCTGGCTCTGCCATGTGGGACGCCACCTCTGCATGGCTTGATGAGCAGTGGCATGTCCGAGCACAGGATCCAACCCCATAAACCCTGGGTCACTAAAGCAGACCATGAGAATTTAACCACTTGGCCACAGGGCCAGCCCCAAGACCCTTTTAACACTAGTTGGCACTGAGGGCCTCAGTGGAAGGCACACCTAATATATTTTATTGTTTACTTTTCATACTATTTGAATTTTTTTTTTACCATGTGCATATATTAGTTTTCCCATTACAAAAACAAAAAAGATACAGATAAATCCATATATCTTGACACAAAAATTTATCAATTTGTTCACACCTAGGAAATAATGTTAAGCAGAGAAATCAGGTTACACCAGAACAATGTGTATAATGTTGCCCCATGTTTTATATGATAATAAAATTACAAATGTCTGAGGATTTTAAAAAGCGTATGTGTTGCAATGAGTAGATAAATAAGTCCAGATCTGATACACAGCATAGTGATTATAGTCAGCAATACTCTATTATAAACTTCAAAGTTGCTGAGAGACTAGATACCTTAATTTTTCTCAACACAAAAAAGAAATGATACTATGTGACGGGATAGAGGTGTTAGCCAGTGCTTCAGTGGTAATCTTATTGCAGTATATAAATGTGCAAGTTGTACACCTTAAACTTACACAATGTTACATGTCAATTATGTCTCAATAAAAATAAATAAATTCAACATCAATAAAAAAAGACCCCTAAATGAAAACAAAAACACACACATGAGCAGTTCTGTTGTAGGCTTATTGATGGCTCTGCTCCAAGTCTGTTTCATTTCCTCCCTTTTGGTTATTGCAATCTGAAGCCCTGGGTGTTATTGCTGTTTGCTGCTGCAATATGGAAAGTCAAGAGGGCAAATTCTTGCCCCTCCCTGTGTGTTTATGAGGACAGTAAATGTGGTTGATGAACTCGCTCGGCAGCTGCTCCAGTGAGGTGCACTGTGGGAGACGAATTCAGAACTGAGCACGTTGAGGAGAGCCGTGTATTTGTTTTCCATGTGTGGATCTAGTAGGTTGGTTTGGTTCTGCCATGGCTTCCTGGTCCCCAGATATCAACCAAAGCACTTCTTCCTGGTACCGCCACATGGCAGAGGTAGCCTCCTGGTCCCTGGATTTTGGCCTGTTTTTCTTCTTTCCTCTTACTTTTTGTATAACATACTCTTTATGTATATATGTCACATGCATACACCTCTTTAAAAAACCTTTTTATATTAAATTGCATGCCTTTGATACTATGGGATTGATTGTCCCTAACTTTAGGACTAAGAAAATCTTATGTTAAAGAACAAGAAAAATTAATGTTTTTATTTTTTACTTACATGAAATGGATCAGTTGGATTCAATGTACAATGTATTACTTCATAGGGAATATATTGACTTTTTGAGTTTTTGCTTCATGGTGACATGCATCTTGAGTCACTGTAGCAAATATTACTGCTCTTGACAAATCACTTTGACAAATCACATATGTTTTACCTAGATTTATTATATAAGATTGCTTGCTATTGGATGCTTGGCGATGGATGCCAATGATAGCATTTAAATTTTTCTTTGATTTTTTAAAATGCAGAATAATACTTCCTTATTGTAACAAAGTCTTACTGAAGTGTACAAAGATTAAATCATAATCTTCCCTTGTCTCTGCTTCAGCCCCTCTCCCTGAGTTAATAAATGGGGCCAGTTGTAGCTCTTTCCATTGCCTTTTCTTAAGTACATACAAATATATACAAAAAGATTAGCATATATATAAAAGGATTTCCCCATTTCTTAAAAAAAAAATTGGATAATACTGTATTTATTACTCTACAGCAGTGTTTCTCAAATTTCAGCGTGCATCAGACTCCCTGGCAGGCTTGTTAAACTAGATTTCTTGGCCACACCCCCCAAAGATTTTGATTTAGCTGGTCTAGGGTGGGCCTGAGAATTTGCATTTCTAACAAGTTCCCTGGTGATGCTGGTGCTGTTGGTCTGGAAACCACACTTTGATCTACGACTCTACAACTTACTTCTTTTAATCTTAACATGTCATAGACATCAATCCAAACTAATACACAGAGATTTAGTTAATTCTTTTATAGCAGAATATAATATTCTATTATATGAGTGGATGTACCTTAATTTATTCAAGCAGTCTGCTATGGATGGACACATGTACTTGGGCAATTTTCAGTTTTTTGCAAATATAGAGGATACTGCAGTAAATATTCGTACCCATATGTCCTAGGCACTAGTGCTTTTACTTCTGAGGGATAGATATTTCCAAATTATTTTTCAACAGCAATTCCCAGACCAGTCAGCAATATATGAGGGTGTCTGCCTGTATTTTGGCACCAATCTTTTAAATTTTTGTCAATCTAATTGGATAGTTATTCTTGCTCTCTTACAACTGAAACAAGAAATAAACTTTTTTAAGCCATGATTCTTATTAGTTACCTTTGACATGCTAAATTAACTGTTGTTCATGTTTTCAGTAAAAGAGAAGTGGGCAGGAAACTACATTTACTGTTAAGTACTCATCTCTGTTAGGTGGGATTTGGGGTGATTTTTGTTTTCTTATTTGTGATTTTATACTTTCCAAATTTTCTGTTTAAAACATTTGTAAAAAATGTGTTTTAAAAGTCATTTATAAAAATAAGATAGTGATAGGGGCTGGCCCTGTGGCCGAGTGGTTAAGTTCACTTGCTCCGCTGCGATGGCCCAGGGTTCTGATCCTGGGCGCAGACATGGCACTGCTTGTCAGGCCACGTTGAGGCAGCGTCCCACATGCCACAACTAGAAGGACCCACAACTAAGATATACAACTATGTACAGGGGGGTTTGGGGAGATAAAGCAGAAAAAAAAAAAAAAAAAACATTGGCAACAGTTGTTAGCTCAGGTGCCAATCTTAAAAAAAAAAAAATAGGATAGTGAGTCATAGGTTTACAAGAATGTGCTGGGATGGTGATTGTTCTTGCTTAAATCCAAATATCGACTATTAATCCTACTGCTTTCCTTTCCGCCAGGTTGTGTTTGTTATTTTAGCGTTTTTAACAGGTGTACTTTGTTCTTACCCTAATCCAATTGAGGACAAGTGTCCAGGAAACTATACCAACCCACTGAAAGTTCAGACGGTCATAATCCTTGGAAAAGTCATTTTGTGGATTCTGCATTTCCTTCTTGAACGCTACATCCAGTATCACCACAGCAAGGTCAGGAGCCGAGGCTATAACATGATCTACCGATCGACGAGGCATCTTAAAAGACTGGCATTGATGATACACTCTATGGGTAAGCCCAGTTGTCTTGCTCTGCTCGTCGGTGGCTTGCTTGAGTGGCAAAAATGACAACAGAAAGAAGTTTGACTTTATAATCAAAGATGTTCTCTCATTTTTGTAATAATGAGGTATGTTTTGACCACTAAAATTTGGATCACCTTAATGTCTTGAAGCTTTTTTTACAGTATATGCAGCCTTATTTTCCTTTGAAACCTGTGTTTGTTGTTGTAGGGGAGAAAAAACATCTCCCTCCACCCTTCTAGGTTCTTGGCCGAGACCCCTTTGTAATAAAGAAAGATTAACAGGAGAAAAACAAGCAAGTTTAATAACATGTGTACCTCCTGTCTACATGGGAGAGCCCTAGGAAAACTGAGTAACTCACCAAAATGGCCCAAACCCCCACCTTAAATACCATTCAAGGTAAAGACAAAAGAAGATGTTGTGTGTGGGGCAGTTATGGGAGATTACCAGGAAAAGCACAGTAAACAAGGGTAAGGTTGTTTTGCAATTTAGCTGCTTGCCTTCTCTATTGCTGAGAGTTTCTAGAGATTTAGAGTCATCCTTCTCTTCCTGGTACAGAGGAGGAGACACCCTCACAAATGGAGATTTCCCTTGTAAGTATAAATGTCTCTTACAAAAGGGAAACTTCTACTCAGTTTTCAGAGCTTTTCCTGTGTCTGCTGCTTCTTCAAAATAATCAGTTAAATAATCCTCAGCCCAAAAGGTATATTTTGGGGTAGCATTTTCTGTTCCCCTTCTTTATGAACTTGGTGCCCCTGTGTGAAATGTAGAATTTCCCCCCCTTTTCATATCAGAGGCTTTCATCTCAAGGAGATATAAATGCTGCACTTGTAGGATAAGAAGAGGGAATTGTTTTATTTCCATGAAGCTCAGTGTTTTTCTTGCATTGAGAGAGACTGTTACGTAATATGACGCATTCCCCAAAATGGAAACCTTCCAGAACAATCTATGAAGGCAAGATCGGAAAGTCCATACAGGACTTAGAGTGTGTGAATGCCTGTATGGGGGACTGGAATTGGCCACCCCAAGAAATGTCTCTTTGGCATGAGGATTATTTTGGGCTGGTTACTTTTAAAAACTGCAGACAGCAAAGAAACTCTGAAAAGCAGAGTTTACTTACCCTTTGTTAAGAAACATTTACATTGTAAAGGAAATCTCCATCTGCAAATGTGTCTCCGCTCTGTAGAGGAAGAAGGGGGATGACCTTATCTCTAGAAACTGTTATCAGTGTGGAAGGAAAGGACCTAAATCTGCATAGTCATTTTACTCTTGTTTACTGCACTTGTCTGGTAATCTCCTGTAACTGACTCCCCTGCATCCTCCTTTGTCTTTAGCGGAGGGAGGTATTTAGGGTGGTGGCTTCAGCCATTTTGGCTAGTTGCTCAGTTTTCCTGAGCCTCTCCCATGTATACATGTCATAAAACTTTGTTTAGTTTTCTCCTGTTATTCTGTCTCACGTGAATTTAATTCATTTTCTGGCTGGAAGAACCCAGAGAGGGTAGAGGAAATGTCTTCATCCCCTACACTTGCCTGCCTTTATTGTTGCAGATATTTTAAAGGTTTGATGGAATTAAATTGAACTTCTTTAGGTATTTTTGCCTTAGTGTCAAAGTTACTACCTTTTTAAAAGACCCTCTTTTTTAATCTGAGCCCAGAAGAAATCTTGAAACATTTTGAAACCAGATTAGAAATTAATTTCTTCCCCAGAAAAATAGCTCTACAGCATTTAACTTTTATTTTTCTTCTGTGTTCTGTTAGGGCATTTTCTTAAAGGGCAAGCTGCGAGTTCATCCACTCAGTGGTCTCAGTGGAAGCTGAAGGCCATGTTATAGCAGAGAAGGCAGCATTTTACAGAGATGGCTGATCTTGACTCATCTTGAAGGGGCGACACTTACTGCTCCCTGAGGAAGGGCTTGGTTTATCTGTTCAACTGCTGATGTGTAGTGCTCCTTTTTGGCCAGAAGATGTCACCTGTAACCTTTCCTCCCCCGACAGAGATAAAAGCAGAAACTTATTTTTGACTACTGAAAGACCTTATATGTGCTGTGCCCAAAATTATGCTGTTTCTCAAGTGATGGTCTGGAAATAGAATTTTTGAGGCCCACCAAGAGATTGTCTGATCTTTACCTTTCCTCTGACTTTCACATTCTTGCTAAACGTGTGACACTAATCATAATCAGTGTCTAAACAATTGGACCCTTAGTTTACTCACAGATGGCATCACTTTTATGTTGCTCATAAAAGGACCCAGAAAATCAAAGAGATTGGGGCAGGCGTTCACCTTGTTTCTATTTCCTTGAAGTTTTTTTTCTTATTTGAAGAAAAAGAAGGTAAATCTTTGAGGATATAAGACTTCCAGCTAATCAAAAGGCTGTAACCATGCTTTTTTTTTTTTTTTTTGAGGAAGATTAGCCCTGAGCTAACTGCTGCTAATCCTCCTGTTTTTGCTGAGGAAGACTAGCCCTGAGCTAACATCTGCGCCCATCTTCCTCTACTTTATATGTGGGATGCCTACCACAGCATGGCTTGCCAAGCAGTGCCATGTCCACGCCCAGAATCCGAACCAGTGAACCCCAGGCCGCCGAAGTGGAACATGCGCACTTAACCGCTGTGCCACTGGGCCAGCCCCTAACTGTGCTTTTTATTGCTCGTGCTAGTATTGCTCAATATTGATTAACTTCATTCTGATACTTTTTATTATTCTCTAGAGAGAGAAAAATAAATTTATTTATTTTGTGGAGATGGGCAAAGGGGCTTTGCTTTCCTTCCAGATAAGTCAAAATTATTTATCTGATTTATCTGTTCTCTTTCCTGAGATCCAAATACATCTTGAACTCTATAAAATATTATTAGTTGTGTAACAAGTTTCATATTTAGTTGTTAGTGGTTTTTTTCCATTGAAATGCAAACTTGGCCCTTTACTGAAAAGCTTCAATTTTCAGCCTGTCAGATGGGCCCAGACAGGTTTCTCTCTGCACTCTGAAAGGGTGCATCCAGAGACTGAGGACATGCAAAAGTGCAGCTAGAGGGGGTTACTCTGGACTGTAAATTTTGCAAGGAATACTTATAAAAGTGAGTCCGAGTAGGAATTCTAGGACCCTCGGTCAGAGAGATTGTGTTCTGTACACCCTTAGCTCCCACTTAGGGCCTGGGGCCGGGGGAAGGTGCCTTTCTTGGAGGAGGAGCTGGATGGCATGCGCCTGGAATTGCAATAGATTCTGTAAAACTAGAATTACTATAATGATGGTGCTGATACTTGCCATTTATTGAATACTTACTGTTGGGGCAGGAGGAAAATCCCCTCTCTACCCTTCTTAGGTTCTTATAGCTGGACCAATAATAAACTTGACGCGGGACCAGATTAGTAGGAGAAAAACCCACTTTAATACATACGAATTAGAGATCATAGAGAAATGATGCTCAGAGGGTGAACACAGGCAGTATATATATTACATATCTTTTACAGAAAGAAACAATAAATTTGTGAGGAATGACAGGACAAAGAAACTTAGATTTGAGGTGGGTAATAAGTGAGGGATTTAAGTAGAGTTTAGGTTGAGGTAGTAAATTAGCAAAGTTGGTTTAGCAGGCTTCTCGGCCACCAGAATCCCCTTGCTCTGGTGATAAGGATGCAGGAAGAGCACCTTTCACTGAGAAATTTGTTTCCTGCCCTTGGGGGAAGAGAGACAGGAGGGTCAGAAAGCCCTTTTTGTTTCTCAAGTAGCTTTAATAGAAAATAATCAGTATGCCATTGTGGGATATTTTGGGCCCCAACACTACTTAGGCATTGTTAGTTCATTTCCTTCTACAACAGGGTTTGTGTGAAAAGTGTTATTCCCCAGTTTTATAAAGGAGGAGTGTGGGGCTCAGGGTGAGGTGATGGCTTTAGTTCCTAAGAAGTGGCAGGTCCTACCCTTGAGCCCGGCCTCCTGGCTGTCTGCGCTCAGGCATGACTGCTGCCTCCCCTGCCCACAGGGACCTGGTTCCTCCTTGAGTTTTTTTTTTTTTTTTTGAGGGAGATTAGCCCTGAGCTAGCTGCTGCCAATCCTCCTCTTTTTGCTGAGGAACGCTGGCCCTGAGCTAACATCCGTGCCCATCTTCCTCTACTTTACATGTGGGACGCCTGCCACAGCATGACTTGCTATGTGGTGCCGTGTCCGCAGCCGGGATCAGAACTGCTGAACCCCGGGCCGGCAAAGTGGAACATGCTCACTTAACCGCTGTGCCACTGGGCCGGCCCTCTCCCCGTGTTTTTTTTTTTTTATCCCTGTGTTTTTAATGAATAGTAAGTATTCCATTAACTTTTAGAATCCTTTTTCAGTGGCAAATGGAATAAAACAAGAAACAGTTAGGCTTATGCCTATGGTTATAAAACCATTAATAGAAAACACCCCACACCTGACCATGTATTGTTGCCATGTAGCGGGTATTTGTTGGGCCCCGAGAGAGTAAGCAGGGCAACACCCAGCAGGAGTGAGCTGGGAGTGGTAAACGGTGAAGGAGGAGGCTGGAGAGCTAGGCCAGGGCCAGACCATGAGGGATGCTGGAGGGGAGCCATCGAACCGGAGGAGCTTGTTGAGAATTGTGAGATTTAGAAAGATCCGCGGGCTCTAGCTGGAGAGTGCGTTTGGCTAGAGCAAAACTGATGGGGAGGCTGCTGCAGTAAGCCAGTGGCCAGGTGATCCCAGTCTGAACTAAGACGTTGTCCTGGGCAGGGCTGCCTCAACGAGGGTACTTGTATAATGGCCGCGGCATGACCCATTAGGGGAATGTTTTATTTCAGTATGCCTCTCCCACCGGGCTGCAGACTTCATCTCCCTAGAACTCGAGTTACACCCTGTGACCCACAGACTGCTGACACATAGGCATTGCCCCGTACATCAGAAATCCTCTGGGAGCCGGCCTGGTGGCGTAGTGGTTACGTTTGCGTGCTCCAGTTCGGCAGCCCGGGGTTTGCAGGTTCGGATCCTTGGTGTGGAGCCAGCACCACATGTCAAGTCACACTGTGGTGGCGTCCCACATAGAGTAGAAGAAGATTGGCACAGATGTTAGCTCAAGGACAATCTTCCTCAAGCAAAAAGAGGGAGATTGGCAACAGATGTTAGCTCAGGGCTAGTCTTCCTCACACACACACACAATCCTCTGAAAACTCTATCTTCACTTTCTATACAGAGGTTTATTTTCCTAGTTTTTTTCCCCTTAAATCTTATAAAATTGTATTTGTCCACAAAACTAACTTACAAATTTAGCAATCCGTCAGTATACTAGAACACTGTGACATTTGTGAGTGTAAGGGGAGGGGTTTGGGCTTGTTAGAACACAGCTTTGCGTAGAGTGACTTCTGATAGATCATTTAAACATGGCTCTTTGGCTTACAGTTATCCATTTTGTACCAAGAAATAGAAGATAAGTCAGATAAGCATACCCCACCACTATGACCAGACTTAGATAAATATGTTAAATAAGTTTTAGGAAATTCGAAGATAAGATGCTATAGGAATCACTTCTGCCCCTAAACTTTTCCTTGACATTCTTTAGAATAAAAGTGCAGAACGAGGTTAAAATAGCCTTCAGAAATCAGTAATGGATATGCTGAGCAGGATGGAAATAGCTCATATTTATTGAATACTGATAGGCCCAGGCACCATTCATATTAACTCATTTCATACATATTAACTCATTGGCTCCTCACAACAGCACTGTGAGGAAGGTGCTATTATCCCCATTTTTCAAATGAGCAAGTCGAGAAGCAGAGGCGTTGGGTCATCTGTCCAAGGGTAGCAGTGTGTCCGGGTGGCCTCGATCATTGCAGCGTTAACCTTGGAGCAGCTCTGCTGCTGTTGTACGATGTGACCAGAACCGGCTGCTAGGCCCTCACGTGCCTCTGGATCCTGAAGAACTGGGATGATGCGAATTTCTAAGAACTGCCTCATTTTTTAAATGCACAAAAGACCCAAAGGAATGTCATTATCCATCATTCCGTAAAGCAAAAAATCGTTCCTTAGTTTTTAAGAAAGTCCAGATTCTTATATGTATATTTGTATTATGGGGCATCATTAACTCTTAGATGTGGGTTTTTTTCCCCCTCAAAAGATGAGTAGTTTTTGTTTTTTATCCTTTAATTTCCTTCTCTGCTGAGTATAAAGTGTGTCTGGGTGTGTGCAGGCCCTCATGGCTGTTGGCACTGGGTTCTGGCTAACACCGTGTTGGCATTTCTCCTTCTCAGGCAGCACAGCCCTTCTCCTCATCCTGTGCATGCAGCATTCCTTCCCCGAACCCAGCAGACTGTATCTTGACCTCATTCTGGCCGTCCTGGCCCTGGAACTGGTCTGTTCCCTGATGTGTCTGCTCACTTACACAGGTGAGAATTACAACTAGGCTGTTCTTATAAAGACCTTTAACTGCTTGTTTCATCCCCACCTGAAGCCTACCCCGTTAGCTTTGCGACAAGGAAATTTGTCTGCGTAGCTGAGAACCTATTTAGCGTCTATAGCTCTCACTGCTGACCACATCCAGAATTCTCTAATTTCAAACCATCAGGAAGATACCAGTGAGTCACAGTTCTAAATTTGTGTCATCAACAAATATTTGTCAACTAAAGTGAAGCCTTTTCATTAAAAAAACAAAACAAAAAAAATTAAAAAGGCCCACAAACTTTTGCTTCCTCAAGGACAACTGAAATATAAATCTGGCATTTAAAATTAAAAATAACAAAATAAAAATAAGTAAATAAGTAATGCATGCAAGACTGCATTTAGCTCAGACTTGCTTTGGGATAAACCATTTAAGAACCCACTTCTTTCTAAATCTGGAGCTCCCTGAGAGTTGGTTGGTCTGTCTGTCTCTTAAAACTCTCAGTGGTAAAGTAAGCTTAAGATATGTTAATATGAAAAATAGAAGGAAAGATACTTGAACAGGAAAAAATTCAAGCCCTGGAGAAATCGAGATTTCATTCCTGCTGTCATGCTGACATGCACGTTTAATCTGCCCGTAATAATAGCTAACTTTGTGGCATTGAGCACCAATGTTTTGTGACAATAGCATACTTTATCTAGTCATTTTGGAAGCAATCATTATTCTAGTTAAGAAGGAAGAAGTCATCTGGGCCTTAGCTTCATCTCATTTTCCTGATTTTTTTGCTGAGTCTCCTTAAGGCCTAGAGAACAGTATTTAGAATATGAATCGAGTGACTAGTTTGTGAATGTGAATGAATGTTGCATTCTTAATTGACTTTTAGAAATTTTTCTGTAGTTATCAGCTAACAATTAGCCAAATTAGGTAGAGAATCACATTTGCACCTCACTCTAAAAAAAGAAATGCACAGGGGCCCACCCCGCTGGCCTAGTGGTTAAGTTTGGTGTGCTCTGCTTCAGTGGCCTGGATTCGGTTCCCAGGCGCTGACCTACACCACTCATCAGTGGCCATACTGTGGCAGCAGCTCACATACAGAAAGAGGAAGATTGGCAACAGATGTTAGCTCAGGGTGCATCTTCCTCAGCAAAAGAAAAAGGAAAATGAAAAAAAAGAAATGTACACCACATACTTAACTTCATAAAAAGGGATGAGACTTTAAAGTAAGGTTAATTTTTCAGAATATAGGAAACAGCTCACTTCTTCAGTAAAGTGATCCATGTGACAGAAACGAACGTTGAATTATCTTGTTGATTGAGATCCGCTCCATTCATATCGTGTCTGTCAAGCACTGTAAATGGGGTTATAATTTAGATCTGAGCAGCAGAATTCATATTATTTTATAATATCTACAACTTTTATTTACTACAAGGGGTACAAGCCTTCAGTAAAGTATTTTCTGTAATACCTATAAGATGCTCTGTGACACAGAAGGAGGTGACAACAATATTCCAAAGATTGTGTGAATGTCATCATGTAAATAGAGGGAAATTAATACTGTTAAAATGTAGTCCAAGATTTATTTCTCTAGGATTTACTGTACCATTTTTTAAAGGATTTCCTGTAACACTTAAAGTTAATTATACTGTAAATAAGACAGGTAATGTTAAAAACAAAATGACAAAAACCTGAGACTGTTTGGAAGGAGGTGGAGGAAGCAGATGTCCAAGAATCCTGAGAGGAGGTAATTTTTACAGTTGGGCAGAAATATATTAGTTACATGATGCCTAGACTTGAGCAGAAAGAATTTTCCTTTTCCTTTAGCATGTATCACTTATTTTAATCCATTGTCTTCCTAATTAAAAAGAATTGCTTTGGTCCGTAGTCAAAGACTTAGAACCATATTTCATCTTTATTTACATTAATTTTTAATTTTTTTATCTGAATAAAATACACCATTCAAATTGTCTTTTAAAATCTCAAATTAATATACTTCCTACTTTAAGAAAACCTGATAATTGGTAATTCAGACTTGCAAAATAAATAGATGATTTACACAGGAAAGGTTAATAATTATTATGATAATTATAAATTTACATAGGGTAGAGTCTCTGCAAATGTTGGATTTCTTTAGAAGGTTCAAGTGTGACTATTTTTCCTCCATATTCTCAAGGCTTACTTTTTAAATTATAATGTTCCTTTAAATGTACTGTAGGCTCTGACAAGAGCTTTAGGGCATAGCTTCCAGGGACAAAAGTGGCTTTTGTTCAGTGTCACAGAAAATTTAAGGTTGGTTTCCTGATATATGCATCTTTCTTGCTTCTCTATACTAAAAAAGATTTTAGAAGATAGCTAGTTTTGATAATGTTGAAAGTAACTCTTTAAGACATGATTATTTGATAGACTAATTCTAACCTGACTTTGACTAATTTATTTGCGTTCTAAGTATGTGGTTAATCTCTAGACACCAAGATGAACTTTTCTTTTTGGGCACTAATTTGCTTGACTACGTCTATACGGGAAAACTAGGAAGGTAAAATTTAAAACATTTTCAGGTTACTAAATTTGATTAGCTTTCAGTCCATTTAAAAATAAGCAACATAGTCAATAAATGCTGCTCAGTTATCAGCCTTCCAGAACCCAATAACACTGCCCTGAAGTTGTAAGAGCTTCAGTACAAGATGGAAGAAAATGTAAACGGCGCACGGGTCCACCTGTCTTTGTAGTGCTTTGCTGATCTTGCATGCATGCCTTCCTTGAGTTACTATGGAGAGAGTGGAAGATTCTTGTTCCACGTGATTTGCATTGGGGTTAATGCCTGACCTGTGATCTAAAAAGTCCTGAATGCATCCAATTTAATTTATTTTAAATACTGCAAAGATGAGTCTGAAAGACGGACGTTTTTATATTGTTAGACTATGGGTATGTCTTTTATTTCTGCCTCTTAACTTTTACTTTAATACTGTGTATCTATTATCTCCTGTGCCCCAGTTCAAGACACTTAGAATTGTTCCAAGTTTCTTCATTTATTTAGGAATTATTATGTGGAAGACACCATTTTAGAGAGAGAAGATATGAACATAAACAACTCAGACTCTCTGGCAGCCCTCATATAATACTTGATTCTCCGCCTTCATCTTACTGCATGACAGCTGACACGGTTGATCGCTCCCTCCTTGAAATGCTCTGGGACTCTGGCTTTCCTCGTTTTCTGCCTGTCTCACTGGGGTCCCATCTTCTCCTTTGTTGAGTGTTCTCCCTGATCTGTTGGTGGTGGAGCCCCAGGGCTCATTCTCGGTCTCCTCCAACCTGGGAGCTATAACACCTCAGGTTTTGTGCCTGTGCCCTTTGAAGCCATAGGTGCTTCTCATTTCTAACTTTCTAGCCGTACCTGAAAGTCAAGGGCTTCTAGTTACATTACCTGACTTTCTTCTTTTGGCATCGTACTGCCTGGTTCTTCATGGTCCTTTCTGATGAACCCTCTGCATATCTCCTAACCTTTTTACATTTCTCTTTAACCTCTTCACTTAAGCTTCTTCAGCCTAGTTCTCAGCTGAGAGTGTACACCAGAATCGTATGTGGAGCCTGGAAGTTCCACAAAGGGTTAAACATAGACTTATCATATGACTCAGCACTTGCACTTCTAGGTCTGTATCCAAGAGAACTGGAAACATGTACACATCTACACAAAAGCAGGTACACAAATGTTCAAAGTTCCGTTACTTATAAGAGCCAAGTGGAACCAACCTAAATGATGTTAGGATAAACTGGTGAGTAGATAAACAAAATGTGTTATATCCTTACAATAGAATATTATTCAGCCATAAAAAGGATTGAATATATGAAATGAAGTGCTAATACATGCTACAACGTGGATGAACGTTGAAAACATTATGCTAAGTGGAAGAAGCCAGTCACAAAAGACTACGTGTTGTAGGATTCCATGTATGTGAAATGCCCAGAACAGGCACATCTACAGAGACAGAAAATAGATTAGTGCTGGCCTAGAGCTGGGGAGGCAGGCAGCACATGGAGAATCCTGCTAGTGATTCCAGGTTTCTTTTTGGGGTGATGAAATGTTCTAAGATAGATTGTAGAGATGGTTTGCACAACTCTTTGAATATCCTGAACTGTTGAATTCTACACTTTATGTGGGTGAATTGCATGATACATGAATTATATCTCAAAAGTTGTTATGAAAAAGGAAAGAATCATACATGGAGCTTTTTAAACATTTGGTACCTGGGTCTAGCTCCCCTTCCTTCCTCCTCCCCACATGCTGAATATTCTGGCTCATTTGGAGTTGGACGTATGATTCTCATGTTCATCTGGGTTGACAGTCACTGCCTTTATTGAGACCTGGCTCAGCCCTTGCTGTTTCTCCTCTTGTAGGCTTCTCTGGTGGAAATTACTCATTCCAGCTGGTCCCAGACTTATTCGGACAGGACAGTAGCTGTTATGCAGAGATGCAAGCTGTCCTGCTTGGTCTGTCTTCAGACCTGAGAAGTTGGGGACAGCCTTCATCGTTTCTGCTTATCTGCCCACTTGGATTAGTGTGCTAGGGCTGCCATCACAAAAGACCCAGACTGGGTGACTGAAACAACACAAAGATATTTTCTCACCGTTCTGGAAGCTGGAAGTCCGAGACAGAGGTATTGACAGAGTTGGTTTCTCCTGAGGCCTCTCTCCTTCGCTGGCAGATGGCCGCCTTCTTGCTGTGTCCCGAGATGGCCTTTGGTCAGCGCAAGCGCTGCATCCCTGTGCCTTTTCCTCTATCAGATCAGGGCCCCACCCTTATTACCTCATTTAATTTGAATTCCCTCACTAAAGTCCGTATCTCCAAGGACACTCACATTGGGGGTTAGGGCTTCAAATATGAATTTTGGGGGAACACAATTCAGTCCATCATACCACTTATCCCCCAAAACTGCCAAGTTCATCAGTAGCCTCCAAATTGCCAAATTCACCAGATCAGATTCTACATGTCTTCACCTTTCTGGCAGTGAACACTGACTGCTCTTTCCTGATTCTCCTCCCGCCTCTCTGGATATTTATTTCCATTCCGTTTTAGCAGATTTTTCCCTACTTTTTAAATATGAGTGGGTATCAGCATTCTCTCACCAGACTCATCCTTTTTCATTCTCCATATTTAGTTACCATCTATACACCAGTGGGCATCCCCCTAATGAACAGAGCCGCCCCAACCTTTATATTTATTTGCTTAGTGATAATTAACATCGGGGTGTCCCATAGGTACCAACAAGATCAGAATTGAGCTGAGCATCTTTCTCCTCTTCTTCAAAACCTTCCTCCATCCTCCCCCTCCTCCCCATCTCGGCTAACAGTGCCAGCGTGCACCTACCTAGGTGTCATCCTGGATTCTTCCTTCCACCTTACTCTCCATCTATCAGCCATTGGTCCTGTTCAGTCCACCTGCTTCTCAAATCTGTCTTCTTTCCTTTGTCATTGCCACTGCCTTGGTTAGATATTCGTTCCCATCTTGCATGGGTAATTCCAGGAGGCATACTACTGGTCTCCCTCCCTCTGTCCTCTGATTCATATTCCTTACTTCTGCCAGCGTGATCACGTTTATGAGTAACTGATCATTAACAACTTCCATGTTCAGAGTTTTCTAATGGCCTAAGGGAGAAAAGCTGAAATCTTAGTGTGGCATAAAAGGCTCTCCATGAACTGACCGCTGCCCATCCCTACTCTTCGTGGTGATGGTGAGATCCTTTCAGTGACTGCCATTTGCTCTCAGGATAAAATCTAAATGCCTTGACGTGCCCCACCAGCCACTCATGATGTCTTCCCTGCCCAATGTTCCAGCCTCGCCCCTTGTTGATGCCCCGCTCCCACAACCCTCAGACACGTACACGCACCTCAAGATCCTCAGCATTTGTTCAGGCTCTTCCTGCAGCTGAAACACCTTCTTCTCCACTCACCTAGTCTGTGTGATTAATTCCTGTGTTTCCCTCAAGGCTGGACTCAGGCCCTACCCACTTCCTTCTCTCTGACCCTCCCTCCCACCCCGGCTCCCGCTGAGTAAGGGGCTGCTTTCTGGGGCTGTCATAGCTCCTTGTGCAAGCTTCGATTTATGGTCCATTTCATACTGTCTTGGAATGTGGGCTTATCGTCTGTATTTTCCCCTGGACTAGTGGCTCTTTTCAGAGGGTAGTGCCAACAGCGGGGGTGTTGAAGTCATGCTTCCTGGATCAGAGCCCTGGCTGCTTCTCTGACTTCCCTGGGCTTCACTTAACTCGATTGTAGGAAACAGGAGAAATAAGAGCACCCACCTCAGGGGGTGGTTCTCAGAGCTGAACGAGGCAGTCCATGTGAAACAGTTCCTCTGTGCCCTCTGTGTTTTAAGTGCACAAAAAATGATAGCTGTTACTATTGTTATCAATAATAATGATAACCTCTGTATTCCCAGTATTCAGTACAGGCCTGGCACATGGTACACTTTCAAATGTTTGAGTACCTCAATAAACAAATCTGTTTATTTGCTTTATGAAGCAATTTTTTGCATATTAACTTATTTGAAAAGAATAGCCAATTAATGTAGTTGGAATAAATGGAAATAGAAAAATTTTCATAATTAGATAAACTGATAATAATGACTTTATTATTTTAGTGAAAATTCGAAGATTTAATAAATCCAAACCTCAGCCTGATGTACTTGAAGAAGAAAAAATCTATGCTCACCCCATCAATATTACCTCAGAAACTGGATTCAGGTAAGCTGTGGGTGGAGAGCAAAAGATTATAGAAAGAGAATTGAAAGTTTTTTCCCCCTGGAAATCTAGAACCCATTCTAATGCTTGTAGTTTACAACTTTGCATGTGTGCATTTAAAATTGTTTGATTTGTTTACTTCCTTTCAGCTGTGGTGAAGCCAATCCCATTTTGGAATAATGCCTTGGCTTGTAACATCTGAGAAAAAGTAACAAATAAATATGCTCTACTGAAAACTGGTAGGGACCCATTCGCAAAGAGACTAACAAGTATCGGGGAATATATGTCATCATTAATATCTTGATTCTTTGCAGGACTATTTCAAGCCTAGAAGAAATTGTTGAGAAGCAAGGAGACATAATAGTATACTTGAAGCGGCACAATGCCCTGTTGAGTAAGCGGCTGTTGGCTTTGACTTCCTGTGACGTAGGCTCTCAGCCAAGTAGAATGTGAGAGGCTCAAGGTCCAGACAACGATCGCAGAGGAAGCCAGAGGAATTTAAGACTGACTACCTGACAAGCTGTCATAGGGAATTGCAGCTTTTGCCAAGTAGCATTTTACAGCTTTTGCGGGAAACCTGAATTTGGTTCTCACGTATGTGGCTGTTTAATATGTAAGGGCTTGTGGATCATTTGAAAGATACTTTGTAGAGCCTTGATAACTCAAGGACAGTGTTTTGCACATTTTGAAATTATTTAACTCTTGGTTTATCCTAACATCAAAAGTATCATTTAAACATCTCCTTGGCCAACACTTCTTTCACATGACATTTGAACCCTCTAACAATTTGGCTATTGCTCGAGGAAGTCTGACATGACAATCTATTTAAAACAGGGCTGTGATCAAATAAGATCTTCCCACTTTTAAACTGAGGAGAGAAGTCATTATTTCTTGTGGTTAATGTTTTTTCCCATGGAGCCTTGTCATGTGTTTTATATGCTTGTGTGGTGTCAGAGGACAGCCTGGCCCGTGTAGCTTTTATAAAGAATTCCCTCACTTAGGACAGGGTGTCACTCGGTGATTTACTATGCAAACTCCTACAGCTTCCCATTCTCCAGAAATAAGAGATGGAAATGACTCGGACCAGCGTTAGACTGACCAGTGCTGCTTGTTACATCAGCAGCACTTTCCATTGGCAACAACTGAAATACTTAGAGAAGACTTTAAACTTTCTCTTTATTTTCACCCTTCTTCAAAAAGTTGCCCTGTATTTCAGTATTGACTAAACCTCACTGGATCTGTAAGTTCAGTTATAGGAAAGGGATCTTTTGAGGCTTTAAGTTTGTCTAAAAAGAAAAAAAGGGACACCTTTTTTAGTCTTCGATTATATTTAAAAATTACGGTGGAAATAAACTGTCATATCAACTTATATGCAGATATTAAACATGTCTAATTCTCCAGATACAGTGCAACATTCTATGAGTAAATGGCATTATTTCTCCAGTTTTCCTGGTTGCCCCTTTAAGTGATCAATTTGCTATTGGCACCTTCACATGCTGCCTTAGAAAGACTTTTGGTTGAAAGCTTAACATGACGAGGGGAGGGGATCTTGTGAGAATGTATGCTGCTAATTGTATTTGGTCTTTAGCTGAATGGTCAATATGTGATTTGAAAACTCTTGAGCTAGACACAACTGTTTAGCAAGGGATGTTATTCACTTGGTCACATCCACTGTTATGGAGGGCAAACATTAGCTACAGCCATTGCTGGGGCATTCTGGAAGTTTTCTACTAAAATAAAGGCGATGGTGTGTCCTCTACAGGTAATACCATTGAATCCCCAAGATGACAACAGTCACAAACCATACCCAAAATTGTATTTTTATAATTCAGATTGTATTCAAGTTTCCTGACTTTTCCTCCCTCCCTCCCTTCTTTTTTAATGAGTACATTTCAAAGCTATTGCTTTCCAGAAATCTGTGTCTATGTTCTGGAAGAGCCTATAAACTTTCCCTTCAGCCGTTTTCTGTTTCAAGAGGAAAGCACTGGTGGCCGATAATTAATTCTTATTTATTTTTAAATTCAATTTGGACCTTAGTTTCTAAGGTTTGTGGGGTGAACTTTGGTTTATAGAGAAAAGTATAGTTGTGATGTGGTGTCTGTATAACCTCCAGTACTCTTTTTTTTTTTTTTTGAGGAAGATTAGCCCTGAGCTAACTGCTTCCGATCCTCCTCTTTTTGCTGAGGAAGACTGGCCCTGAGCTAACATCCGTGCCCGTCTTCCACTACTTTATATGTGGGACGCCTACCACAGCATGGCGTGCCAAGTGGTGCCATGTCCGCGCCCGGGATCCGAATGGGCAAACCCCGGGCCGCCAGAAGCGGATCATGTGAACTTAACCGCTGCATCACCTGGCCGGCCCCACCAGTACTCTTTTCTAAACTCAATATTGAACAAGTCAAACAATAAAAGAAAATGAAAGTAAGTATTAGAACTAGCAAAAAAGAAAAATGAATAAAACAATTTAAATGTTAAGCTTTCTATTCATCAGTCAGGTACTATGCTAGCACAGTGGATACAAAAATTAGTAAGACAGAACCTGGTTTATAGTTTCCATTCTAAGGAGGGAGAGGACTAAGATTTCTAGGCTCTGTGCTAAGTGAAATAATGGCAGTCAGACCAAGGTGCTGTAGGAGCTCCAGGTTGCACAGTGCCCTAGGGAGGAAGGGGGCTGCAGGATTTCCACGCAAATTAATGAGGAAAGAAGGTAAACAGCTCCAAACCGGACATAAGCATGGTAGACAGCTTGAACCAAAAGTGTGAGGCAGGACGTGGAGGAGAGGTGGACAGTGTCAGATCTTGGAGGGCCTTGACGCTGTCTGTGCTGAAGGGCCTGCACTGGAGGGGGAGCCACTGAGGAGTTTCAAGCAAGGAAGTGGCAGAGCTCAGACTGTAGCGCAATGTGGGGGAAAGGTGGGTGGCACAAAGGTACGGCCCTGAACTCAGGCGGGCATAGTAACATTTTTTTAAAAGTAAATATGTGTGTATATGTATATATATCTATATTGTTAATTTTGGGATTTTATTTCAAATGAAGATAGCATCATGACTTATTAAGTTAAAAGCTCGTTATTTTTTAATGGCAATATTGAAAAATATAAAGGAAAAAATTATTTGAAATCCCATCACCAAGAGATTGCACTAATTTATACTGCTTGTTGTCCCATGCCCTTATCGACTGAGGGTGTTGTGAGTCTTTTTAATCCTAGCCCATCTGATGGATTAAAAAAAGTCAGTCATTGTTTCAAATTGCATTTCTTTGAATATTAATGAGGTTGAGCCTTTTTTCCCATATTCTTTGGCCTTTATAAATCTTTTGTGATGTGCATATTCAAGCGTTTTGCTTATTATTCTCCTAGGCTATTCTTTTTCTTAAACTTAGTCTTCCTTAATATATAGGGACAGTCCTCAGTTCATATGTGTTGCACACACTTCCTGGTTGGTTTTGAGTTCTTTTCCATGGCTCTTCGAACACTTCAGCGCTGGTGAAGATGTTCACACAAATGAGTCCCTGAAGCCATATCAGATGTCCTCTGTCGTGTGAGAGCCAGCAGGGGCTCGAGTGAATTTTAATATACCCAGGCTTCTGCTGGAGGCCTTTTTTCTTCTTCCAGGCATTCAAACCAAAGTCTTAGAGGACTTAAGTTAATTCTTTCTCTTTTTTTCTTCTAAGGCACGGTTCCCCAACCCTGGCACTATTGACACTTTGGGTCAGATAATCTGTTATGGGGGGCTGTCCTGTGAATTTTAGGATGTTTAGCAGTATTTCTGGCTACTAGGATGCCCAGAGCAACCCCCAGTTCTAACAACGAAAAATGTCTCCATACACATTCATTTCATTTCATGTAACATTTAACATTTAATGGAGAGCTGACCATGTGCTAGAGAGTGTTGTAGGTGCTGGGAATACAGGAGTCAATAAGACAGAGAAGGTTCATGTTCTCATAGAATCTACATTCTTACGGTGCAGGGAAGCAGGGGGTGGGGGGAGTAGAGGGAGAATGGAAGTGAACGCAAGAGACAAATAAACCAACGACTGGGCTTAATAAATTTGATTCTTCTTCTGTAAGTTCAACCTCATAGAGAACTCTTATGTTAATGTGACTTATGGAAAAAATTAACTTATGTATTATAACCACTCAGAAAATCAAATGGCAAATGAAATGACCTTTATGTTCTCCTTTCCCTATCATTTTTACAGAAAAGACTGTTACTTTAATGATCTCACAGCCTGATCAGAGGCTTTTTAAAGTCTTGAGTACAAAACTCCCGTCTGCTAGATCTTGAATTCTTGAGGAAACAAACCTTGAATATATGACAATCACAAATCACAAAAATCTCAAAACATTCCCTAGGTTTCCTAAGGAGAATGGTTTATTTGTAAACCAGGGAAGCCTGTCTCTGGTTCTTCTCCTCCTGGGCTCTCTAATCCAGTTTAGCTTTTTACCCTCCTGCTGCACTGAAACTGGTCTTGTCAAGGTTACCAGTTACCTTCCTTCCATATTGCTTAAGGGAGAGGTGAGTGCGTAGTTTCCTCTCTCTTCACTGATCAGCAGCGTTCATCTCCGGTGATCACTCCCTCCTTGATTAATTTCTTCATGTGGGCTCCCAGTTCACTACTGTCTCTTGGTTTTCCTCCACCCTCACTGGCTTCTTGTTTTGTATCCTTTGCGGGTTCCTTTTCTTCTTAATGTTAGTGTGCTCCAGGGCTCAACCCTGGGCCTCTCTCTTCTCCATCCACACTCACTCCCTTGGTGATCTCACACAGTCTCATGGCTTTAATACAGTCTACAAGCTGTCCACTCCCAAATGTGCATCTCCAGCCAGGTCTTCTCCTTGAACTCCAAACTCATTTACCCGGCTGTCCCCTCTAGATCTCTACTTGGTTGTCTAAAAACATCTCAAACATAATACATCCAGAGCTGAGCTATCTTCCATAGCCTTCTCCATCTCCACTGTGGTAGCTCCTTTCCTCTCACACTCACATACCATCTTATCAGCAAATCCTGCTAGCTTTTCCTTTAAAATAGATCCAGAATCCGTCATCTTCACATGAATTATGGTGATAGTCTCTTAAGTGGTCTTTCAGCTTCTAGTCACCCCTACCTCCCCCTGACACACACATATAAAAAACATCAATGTCTAGGAGCTGGCCCCATGGTATAGTGGTTAAGTTCAGCATGCTCCATTTCAGTGGCCCAGATTTGCAGGTTCAGATCCTGGGTGCAGACCTACACTACTCGTCAGCCATGCTGTGGTGGACCCACATATAAAGTAGAGGAAGATTGGCATAGATGTTAGCTCAGAGCTAATCTTCCTCAGCAAAAAAAAAAAAAAACCCAAAAACAAAAAGCATCAATGTTTAACACAGCAGCCAAAGAGATCCTTCTAAAACGTACATCAAATCATGTTACTCTAATGGTTCCTTATCTTTGTGAAAAGCCAAGTCCTGACAGTGACCTCCAGGGCTCTAGAAAATCTGCTCCACCTCTCACCCCTATTTCATCTCTTCTCACTCTTCCTTTGCTTACTTTGCTTCAGTCACAATGTTATTTTTTGGATTGTGAGACACATCCCACCTCAGGACCTTTGTACTTGCTTTTCCCGCTGCCTGGAATGATCACTTCCCACATATCCTTTATCTCCTTCAAGTCTTTGTTCAAATGTTACTTTCTCAGTGAGGTCTGCTCTGACCACTGTTTACAACGTCAGCCTTCCGCACACTTGGCAC
This sequence comes from Equus asinus, assembly GCF_041296235.1. NCBI lineage: Eukaryota > Metazoa > Chordata > Mammalia > Perissodactyla > Equidae > Equus > Equus asinus. The sequence continues at coordinate 50,888,493 of NC_091792.1, read as the reverse complement.
TTTCCATCTCCCTTACCCTATTTAATTTGTTCTCCATTGCACTTACCACTCACCATATTATATAATTGACTGGCTTTATTTCTTTCTCCCCTGACTAGAATATAATATCAATTTCAGATGTAGCAAAGATTTAAAAGTAAAAAAATGAAAGCATTCTCTGGCATAATACACAGCTACCCAAAGACATAAGAGAATCATGGCGGTAATGATTATAATAGTGAAAAATGAGGGAGGGGCAAATATTTCAATATGATAAATGGATTTAATAATACAAACAGTGGAGTAGTTTCAGGTGATTAAAAAGAATGTGCGTAGGGGCCGGCCAGGTGGCACAGCGGTTAAATTCACACGTTCGGCTTCTCTGTGGCGTGGGGTTCACCAGTTTGGATCCTGGGTGCGGACATGGCACTGCTTGGCAAAAGCCATGCTGTGGTAGGCGTCCCACGTATAAAGTAGAGGAAGATGGGCATGGATGTTAGCTCAGGGCCAGTCTTCCTCAGCAAAAGGAGGAGGATTTGCAGTAGTTAGCTCAGGGCTAATCTTCCTCAAAAAAAAAGAATGTGTGTAGAGTCCAGCCCCGTGGCCGAGTAGTTAAGTTCCAGCACTCTGCTTCGGCAGCCCAGGGTTTCACTGGTTCGGATCCTGGGCACGGGCATGGCACTGCTCATCAGGTCCCACATGCCACAACTGGAAGGACCCACAACTAAAAATATACAACTGTGTACAAGGGGGCTTTGGAGAGAAAAATTTTTAAAAATAAATAAAAGAAGATTGGCAACAGTTGTTAGCTCAGGTGCCAATCTTTAAAAATAAAAAAAAGAATGTGTGTCTCTATATACTGACATAGATGTTCAGTACCATACACAAAATTAAGACTAACCCTAATAGTATGGGAGAATATTTCCAATATCAGAGTCAAGCATTCATATGTAAGAATTTCTTTTCAAAAGAAAGAATGCAACAGAAAACACAGTTAGTAGGAAACATCAGACATGTTCCCATTAACATCGGGAACAAGATGTGTGTGTCCCCCCTTACTGTTCTGGAGGTTCCAACAAAGCATTAGAAAAAGAATGTGGAGCTATCTAGATTGACAAGGGAATGACAGAGTTACTGTTATTTGCAGATAATATGATTGAGTCCACAAATAACTCCAGAGGAACCTACTGGAAAAACTCTTACAAAAAATACAGAAATAAGAGAATTCAGTGAGGTGGCTGGGTGCAAAGTTAGTATATAAAAATCCGTTGCTTAATACAAACCACTGCCAGTTAGAAGATAGAATTGAAGAAAAGGCCTCATTTATAACAACAAAAAAGATGAAATACCCAGATCTTTCTGAAGAAAAGTTAAAAACACTACTGAAGGATGCGAAAGAAGACTTCAAAAGGCTTGACATGTCCTCGACTAGAAACTTACATCACAAAGCTGGCGGTTCTCCCTCAGTTAATCGACCTATGAAAGGAATAATGCTATAAGGTGTTAGGCATATTGTAATAACAGTAATAATTAAAACAGTGAGATAATGTTCATGAATAATCAGCTCAATGAAACAAAATAGGAAATACAGAAATAAACCAAACTATATATAGGAATTTGGTATAAAAAAGGTGACATTTCAAATCACAGAAAAGTTAGCTCATTCCGTAAATGGTTTTAAGACAACTGGGCACAGCATCAAGGGGAAAAAACTTAGGTTATATCTCTCCCTGACAGTGCATCTCTCCTAAACCCTAGCTGATTCAAAGATTTCACTGTTTAAAATAAGACTATTAAAGTATTAGAATAAACAATAGGAGAGGTTTTTAAAATCATTTCAGTGAGGGAACTCTTTCTAAGATTACACAGAAGCCATAAATGAAAAGCCTGGTATATTTAACTACATAAAAATCAAAATTTCCCCTTGGCAAGCACAGTTATAAGATGAAGAAGACAAAAGTTATAAAACAAATAAGAAACTGGGTAAAAAATATTTACAATTCATTTCACAGACTGTGATATTGTGATTTATAATAAATATGTATTTGGCACAGAGCTCCTAAAACCCTTGGAATTTCCTAAGTGATACGAGCAATGGGAGCATCTTTTGATGTAATGTTTGGTCTTTTGTCATCAATTCCTGAAATAGCTCCAGAGCCATAACACCAAAAGGAGAGTTGTTCATAGTAAGCCCCTTTCAACCACACTCGAGTTTCTGTTAATGAGGTGACTTTTGGAAAAGTCCTTAAGGATGGGGTTGGTTGCCAGGAGAACCAGCCATACGATGAGAGTGTTGGAACATACAGCCCCTCTTCCACCATCCCCAGGGAGGGGAGAGAGGAGGAGGCTGGAGGTTGAAGCAGTTAGCCATGGACAGTGGTCCAATCAGTCATGCCTGTGTGATGAAGCCTCCATAGAAACCCCAAAGGATGGGGTTTGGAGAGCCTCCAGGTGTTCCTGGTGAACATCTGGAGATGGGGAGAGGCTGGCGTGCCCAGAGGAGGCATGGAAGCTCTGCATCCCTTCCCCATACCTTGCCTTATGCTTCTCTTCCATCTGGCTGTTCCTGTTACATCCCTTTATAATAAACTGGTAATTTAGTAAGTAAAACGTTTTCCTGAGTTCTGTGAGCCGCTCTAGGAAATTAATCGAACCCAAGGAAGGGGTCCTGGGAATCACAGGTAACAAACAGGACTTGCAGTTGGCTTCAGAAATGTGTGTGTGGGCGAGGGTGGCAGTCTTGTAGGACTGAACCCTTAACCTGTGGGATCTGACACTATCTCCAGGTAGATGGTTTCAGAATTGAGTTAAATTGTAGGACACCCACTTGATGTTGCGGAATTGTTGTACGTGTGGAAAACCCACATATCTGATGCCAGAAGTGAAGTAGTGTTGTAGTAGAGAATTGAGAGTAGAGAAGAAACAGGAGGAAGTGTGTTTTCCCTTACACAGACAAGAGCAGAATTCTCTAATATAAACGTTCCTACAAATCCTAAGAAAAAGAACAAACTGCCAGCAAAAGGGCCAAATATATGGACAGAGTTCACAGGAAAGGAAATGCAAATGCTTCATAGGCCTTTGAGATGATAAACCTCAGTCATAGTAAGAGAGATGCCAGTTGACCTACAGTGAGATAGCAAACCAGATATGTGGAAGTGTTGCCACTCCCTGTGAGCAAGGGTTTGTGTAAACCAGCACTCTCTCGTGTGTCCTATTGGGACATGTAAATTGGTGACCCCTGTGGAAGGCAAATTTAGAAACATCTGTCAAAATCACCAATGGGTATGTCCTTTGACCCAGCAATTCCACTTCCAGGAATTTATCCTAGGGATATATTCCCACTTATGCTAAAGCATTAATTACATGATTCTTTGTAATAGCCCAAATCGGAATGCAAATTCAATGTCCATCTGTGGAGGATTGGTTAAATAACACCATCAAAAAGAATGAGGCAGCTTTCTTTTTACTGAGAAGAAATAAGCTCCAAATATGTTTTAAAAAAAGTAAAAACAGGGTACAGACTGGAGAGCATGCTATCGTTTGGGTAAAAAGAGAAGATATGTGTACATTTTCCTTATATATGCGTTTCCTTCTATATGCACTGTACTATAAAAACTGAAACTATAAAAGCTAGTCTCTTTCTTTGGCTGCCTCTGAGAAGGGGAATGAGTGGCTAGGAGACGGGTGGGAGTGAGACTTCATTGTATATCCCTTTCTACCTTTTGAATTTTGAAACTTGACTGTTTTAAATTTGAGATTTAAAAAAGCAAAGGAAAATAAGCAAAGGATAGGGGGCCAGCCTGGTGGTGCAGCGGGTAAGTTCACACATTCCGCTTTGGCAGCCCGGGGTCCGCTGGCATGCTGTGGCAGGCATCCCACGTATAAAGTGGAAAAAGATGGGTGCGGATGTTAGCTCAGGGCCAGTCTTCCTCAGCAAAAAGAGGAGGATTGGCGCAGATGTTAGCTCAGGGCTAATCTTCCAAAAAAAAAAAATCAATAAGCAAAGGATAAATACATGCAGCTCATAAATGAAGCACAGTGGCCAAAAAGTATATGAGAAGATGTGCCACTTTATTATCCATCAGGGAAATACAAGTTAAACCGGGTGTTTTTGCGAGCCAGAGTAGCAGGAGTGAAGAGATTAGTTATATCCAGTTTGGGAGGAGTGTGCACAGATAGACATGTGGATATGTGCCAGTGGGCATATAATTGGTAATTTGACCCAATAATTTTGACTCCAACAATCTTTCCTACAAAAGTATTGATGCGTGAAAAGTTATGAGTGAAGGTTTACTCCATTATTGGTTCATATTAAGCACATGGAATAGCATATAGATTCAGGAGGTGAATCCTTAAAGAAGTTATGGCAGATTCATGGCATGAAACACGATGCAGCATTTTAGAAACTGATGTAGATATTTATATATATATATACCAACATGAAATAATGCCTCTAATATTAAGTGAAAAAAGATTGTTGAATATATTTGTGTAATTTCATGACATCTCACTTAAGTTAAAAATGGTGTGTGTGTGTGTATGTGCGTGTAAAATTGATAGAAGGAAGTCCAGAAGCGTATGAAACAAACAGTAGTTCACTCTGGAAAGAGTACGTGACTATGGAGTGGGAGAATGAAAGGTGGAAGTGTTGAACAAGGAGAAGAAAATAAAATTGAAGGATTTGGGGCTTTTTATTCTATTTCTCTATTATTTAAAACTTTTACAGTGACCGTGTATTATTTTCTAATTAATAAATGTTCAACATATATTAAATAAAAAATGTAAGTAACAATTCATATTTAGTACAACTGCTTTTTAAGTAATAATATATGCCATACATACAAAGAAAAGGATATTTGCCAGACAAGATGGTGGTGGATCGAATATACAAATTTACTACTGTTTCTTCCTTAAACCCCACTAAAATCATAGTAAAGAATTTTTTTAAGGTATAAACTCACAATGAAAGGAGAGGAAGCAACTGTAAAGAAAATGTGGAGATTGTAAAGTAACAAAGCACTTCCGGAGGCTGCCAGTCCCACCCAAGGTGTGGTCTCTGGCCTGGTGCAGCTCGGCAAACTGCCACCAGTCCATGGGAAGATAAGGCAAGTCTTGAGCCAGAAGTAAATCAACTCTGTCACTAAGCCTCGTTGAGATCCGGCTGACTTTTTTCTCATAATAAGATTTCCCAGTAAAGGAAGCGATGTGTTGGTCTACATTCTGGTGCAAACGCCTTATCTCCTGGAGGGCCAGTAACAGATAGTCAAGGACTGGCTGCCTGAATAGCACTGGTCTGTGTTAACTGTCTCTAGCTACCCTCTCCTCCGATTCTCTCTTGAACCCACATTTCTATCTGCCTTTTTCCTCCACTGCTCCACAGAAACTACTGTTGTCAAGGTCACTAGAGGCCTCCAGGTTGCTAAGCCAGTTCTCACCCCTCGTTGTCCTGGATCTCAGCAGCATCCAAGTTTATCACACCCTCCTTGATTTGCTTTCTTTACTTGGTTTCCAGGTCACCGCTATCTTTTGTTTTCTTCCCACCTTACTGGTGATTTCTCCTCAGTCTCCTTTGCTGTTTCCTCTTTTTCTATACCCAGTTTTAACATTTATATTCAGCAAAATTCACTGTGGAGATGCAGTTCCATGACTTGTGAACAATGTGCAGATCACGTTACGTAACCAGTTCCACTATAGTGATAGGGTGAGACTTGGGGGAGGTTTGGATGAGGTGAATCATGTATTTTGCATGTGGGGCAGATGCGAATCTTTGTATGTGGGGCCCGAGGACAGGCTGTGGTGGACAAGATAATGCGCACCCCCGCCCCAAAGATTTTCGTGTCTAACCCCAAGAACCTGTGAGTATGTTACCTTACATGGCAAAAGGGATTTTGCAGGTGTGATTAAGTACCATGAAAGATGGGGAGATCATCTCAAAGTGCTTGGGTGGGTCCAGTGTAATCACAAGTGTCCTTATAAGGGATAGAGGAAGGCAGAAGAGTCAGAGTCAGTGAAGGAGATATGACCAGGGAAGTGGAAGTCACATTTGAAGAAGCTACACTGCTGGCCTTGAAGATGGAGGAAGGGACCATGAGCCAAGGTGGCCTGTACAGGCTAGAAAAGGCAAGAAGGAAATAATCCATTTCCTTCCTAGAGCCTCTAGAAGGAATGTGGCCCTGCCAACACTTTGATTTTAGGACAATCGACCTCTGAACTGTAAGATAACTTTTTTTTTTGAGGAAGATTAACCCTGAGCTACCATCTGCTGCCAATCCTCCTCTTTTTGCTGAGGAAGACTGGCCCTAAGCTAACATCTGTGCCCATCTTTCTCTATTTTATACATGGGATGCCTGCCACAGCATGGCTTGATAAGCGGTGCATAGGTCCATGCCCAGGATCTGAGCTGCTGAAGCAGACAGCGCAAACTTAACCACTATGCCACCAGGCCAGCCCCAATTTTGTTGTCTTAAGCCACAAATTTGTGTTATAGCAGCAGTAGGACACTATTAGAGCAATTGAGATCACAGTTTCATCAGCCCTTTCTCCCAAAATATCCTCGTTCTGCATCCCCTTTGTAGTCTACCCTCCCCCAGCTCTTACCTGCTGGTACGGATTGATCTGTTCTCTATCTGTACAGTCTTGTCTTTTCCAGAATGTCGTATAAATGGAGTCTTACAGTATGCAGCCTTTTAAGTCTGTCCTCTTTCACTCAGTGTAATACATTGGAGACCCATCCATGTGGTCAGTACCAATAGTTCATTCCTTTTCATTGCTGAATAGTATTCCACAGATGTGCCAGTTGGTTTATCCATTTCCCAGTTGAAGGACATTTGGGTTGCTTCAGTTTGGAGTTATGATAAATAGATCTGTTATAAACATTTGCATAAAAGTTTTTGTGTGACCTTCACTCCAGTGAAGTTTTCATTTTATTTGAGTGAGTACCTAGGAGTGGGGTTGCTGAGTCATATGGTGAGTGTACCTTTAACTTTAAAGGAAACTGCCAAACTGTTTTCCAAAGTAACTGTACCGCTTGGCATTCCTACCAGCAACATATGAGTTCCAGTTTCTCTGCATACTGACCAGCACTTGACATTGTCACTTTTTTAAAATTTTAGCTATTCTAATAGGTATGTAGTAGCCTCTTACTGTGTTTTTCATTTGCAGTTCACCAATGGCTAGGAGGTTGAGCATTTTTTCATGAGCTTATTTGCCATCTGATTCTCTTCTGTGATTAAATGTCTAATCACTTATTCATTTTTTATTGATTTGTTTGCTTATTGTTGATTGTTAAGAGTTCTTTATATGTTTGGATCTGCCTCTTGCATGAGCCACTCAGGAGCTGTCTGGGACTTCATAGGGATTTTTTTTTTTTTGAGGAAGGTTAGCCCCAAGCTAACACCTGCTGCCAATCCTCCTCCTTTTGCTGAGGAAGCCTGGCTCTGAGCTAACGTCTGTTGCCAATCTGCCTCTTTTTGTATGTGAGCTGCCACATGGCATGACCACTGACGGACAATGACGTAGGTCCGCACCCAGGAACCTGGGCCGCCTGAAGCAGACGGCACCGAACTTAACCACCAGGCCACCAGGGCTGGCCCTATACCAAGAAGAAAATTTTTAAGTGAATAAATATGTAGATAAATATATAAATAAGTAGATTAAAGAATAGAGTCTATCAGGTGGGGAAAGCCCTCCACCTCTTATAATGAATTAGAAGACCCTAATCTCGTATCATCCATCCTCTTCACCTTCTTTTTAAGTTAAGGAGTTACCTCTTCACCTCAAAGGCTAAACATTCCTCTTGTGATCTGAACTCCATCCTCTTTCCTTCTAAACTTTAAGGCAGTGGTTCTCACTTTTTATTTATTTATTTTTTAGGAAGATTAGCTCTGAGCTGACATCTGCTGCCAATCCTCCTCTTTTTGCTGAGGAAGATTGGCCCTGGGCTAACAACCATGCCCATCTTCCTCTACTTTATGTGTGTGACGCCTGCCACAGCATGGCTTGACAAGTGGTGCATAGGTTCACACCCGGGATCCGAACTGGCGAACCCTGGGCCACCGAAGCAGAACATGTAAACTTAACCACTGCACCACTGGGCTGGCCCAGTTCTCACTTTTTAATCTCAGGACCCCTTACACTTGTAGTTGTAGGGGAGGAAGACATTTCCTCAACCCACTCTAGGTCCTTCTGGCCAGACGATGAATTAAATTGACAAGAGACAGAATAACAGGAGAAAATTAAACAAAGCTTTATAACATGTATACATGGGAGAGATTCAGGCAAACTCAGTAACTCGCCAAAATAGCAGAGGTTCTCATCTTAAATACCATCATCAGCTACAAAGGAGGATTTTGGGGGTGGGGGGAGTCAGTTATGGGAGATTACCAGACAAGTACAGTAAACGAGGGTCAGGTTATTATGCAGACTTAAGTCCTTGCCTTCCACATTGATGAGAGTTTCTAGAGATAAGGTCATCCCCCCTTCTTCCTGGTGCAGAGAGGGAGACACCTTTACAGATGGAGATTTCCTTTACAATGTAAATGTCTCTTAACAAAGGGTAACTTCTACTTTTCGCAGTTTCTCTCATGTCTGCAGTTTTTAATAGTAAGCAGCCCAAAATAATCCTCCTGCCAAAGAGACATGTCTTCAGCTGGCCAATTCCAATCCCCCACATAGGGGAGGAAAAATAACTTTCCCCCTACCCTTCTGGGTTTTTCTAGGTTCTCCCTCCTACCCCCATCCCCTGTAATAACATATTAACCCGAGAAAAACAAACAGAAGTTTAATAACATGGATAAACTTGTTATATGTATCTCCCGTATACATGGGAGATACCCAGGAAAACTGAGTAAATCCCTGAAATGGCCCAAACCACCACCTTAAATACCATCTCCAGCTAAAGACAAAAGATATTGGGAAGGGAGCCAGTTATGGAGGTCACCAGGAAAAGCACAGTAAAGAAGGGTAAGGTTGTTATACAGATTGAAGTCCGTGCCTTCTCCATTAATAGAATTTTCTAGAGACTTAGTCATTTGCTCTTCCTGGTGCACAGAGGGAAACACCCTTACAAATGGAGATTTCCCTTATAGTTGTAAATGTCTCTCACAAAAGGATAACTTTTGTAACAAAATAACCAGCTCAAGATAATCCTTATGACAAAGAGGCACATTTTGGGGTGGCATAAGGATTATTTTGTGCTGATTATTTTGAAAAATTCCAGACACAGGAGAAGCTCTGAAAACAGCTTGGAAGTTACTCTTTTGTGAGGGATATTTACATTAGAAAGGGGGTCTGAACTAGGCAGAGAGCTATTACCAGAGCTAACCTCGCCTGAGAGAGCTCTCTGCATGCCCAGCAACCTTGCTTATCAACCTTTTCCTCATCTCGCCTTCATGAACTGCCTCCCCCCATTTTGAAACCCCAGACCCCTATTCCTTTCTTTAGCTTAGAACAATGTATAAATCCGAATCTTTTGGCTCCTTTTTGAATCTATCTGTGGGGCTCCCGTATGTACACACATATGTATGCAATTAAACTTTCTTTTCTTATGTTAATCTTTTATTACTAGTAGGGTTTCAACCAAGAACCTCAAGGGTAGAGGGAAAGTTATTTTTCCTCCCCTACAACATCCTTAAAAATTAATGAGGACCCTAAAAGAGCTTTTGTGTATATGGATAATATTTATTAATAGTTGTAATGAGAAATTACAACTAACAAAGTTTGTCACTTGAAAATATTTGTCACTTAAAAATAATAAACTGGGGCCAGTCCCATGGCCAGGTGGTTGAGTTTGTGCACTCTGTTTCATTGGCCCAGGTTCACCGCTTTGGATTCTGGGCACGGACCTCCACACTGCTCGTCAAGCCGTGCTGTGGTGGCTTCCCACACAGAAGAACTAGAATGGAGGCTGGCTTGGAGGCATAGTGGTTAAGTTTGCACGCTCAACTTTGGTGGCCCAGAGTTCACAGGTTTGGTGCGACCTACATACTGCTCATCAAACCATGCTGTGGGGGGCTGGCTCTGTGGCCGAATGGTTAAGTTCGCGCACTCAACTGCGGCGGCCCAGGGTTCGGATCCTGGGCGCGGACATGGCACTGCTCATCAGGCCACGTTGAGGCGGCGTCCCACATGCCACAACTAGAAGGACCTGCAACTAATGATATACAACTATGTACGAGGGGGTTTGTGGAGATAAAGCAGAAAAAAAAATGCTGTGGTAGCATCCCATATACAAAGTAGAGGGAGATTGGCACAGATTGGCACAGATGTTAGCTCAGGGACAATTTTCCTCAAGCAAAAAGAGGAAGATTGGCAATGGATGTTAGTTCAGGGCCAATCTTCCTCACATACACACACAAAATCTAGAATGACTTACAACTAGGATATACAACTCTGTACTGGGGCTTTGGGGAGGGGAACAAAATAAATCCATCAAATATTAACATGGAAAATATTTCAATGAAAAAGAACTATATTTCCATCACACACAAATAGTGAGAAGAGTGACATTGTTTTACACTTTTACAAACGTCTTTAATGTTTGGCTCAATAGAAGACACGTGGCTTCTCCTGTTTGCTTCTGCCTTCCCTCTGCTGTGGTGGTCATGTTGCCTCTGGACAACTTGTGGAACACTTGTGAATGAAGAAGTCAAGTAATGTCTTACTATGATGAAAATAGTTTAGACCTCAAGATCTCTGGAGGCCTCCAGTCACTTTGAGAACCGATCTCTTAAGATAGAGCTTATCCCCTCTCCTCTCTACTGCAAACTTCCCATTGTCTTCATCTCCCAATTGTTTAAAACTAATAAAAACCTGAGCCTGTTCTGCTTCTGCCCTTTCTCCTGCATTTTAAAGCCAAATTTCTTTTTTTTTCCACACTTTTTTTTTTTGAGGAAGATTAGCCCTGAGCTAACTGCTGCCAATCCTCCTCTTTTTGCTGAGGAAGACTGGCCCTGAGCTAACATCCGTGCCCATCTTCCTCTACTTTATATGTGGGACGCCTACCACAGCATAGTTTGCCAAGTGATGCCATGTCCACACCCGGGATCTGAACCAGTGAACCCCAGGCTGCCGAGAATCTGAACATGCGAACTTAACCACTGCCCCCTGGACAGCCCCTAAAGCCAAATTTCTTAAGAGATGTCTACAATACCTATTTACTGCACAAAGCACCCCAATCCTGCTTCAACTCTGATACCTTAGCCAAACCTACCCTCTCAAAAGCCACCCAAAACTGCACTTCCGGGCCGGCTGGTGGTGCGGTGGTTAAGTACACACGTTCTGATTCTCGTCCACCCCGGGTTGGCCAGTTCGGATCCCCGGTGTGGATGTGGCACCGCTTGGCAAGCCATGCTGTGGTAGGCGTCCCACATACAAAGTAGAGGAAGATGGGCACGGATGTTAGCTCAGGGCCAGTCTTCCTCAGCAAAAAGAAGAGGATTGGCAGTAGTTAGCTCAGGGCTAATCTTCCTCAAAAAAAAGAAAAAAAGATTGGCACTTGAGCTAACATCTGTTGCCAATCTTCTTTTTTTCCCTTCTTCTTCTTCTCCCCAAAGCCCCACAGTACACAGTTGCATATTCCAGTTGTGAGTTCCTCTGGTTCTGCTATGTGGGACGCCACCTTGGCACGGCCTAATGAGCAGTGCCATGTCCGCGCCCAGGATTCAAACCGGCAAAACCCTGGGCCGCCAAAGCTGAGCACATGAACTTAATGACTCGGCCACAGGGCTGGCCCCTGCACTCAATTCTAAGGAAGCGGACAGTTAATATTTGTAGTTCAATGATAGCTAGCTTCTCAAAACTCAAGAAATTTGAAACTAGCCCAAAATCAAAAATATCTAATGACTAATCAAAAACATCTCCTTAGACAAGACAGGAGAGAGAAATACGCTCATTCAACTGTAAGTGGGCCCATTCAAACTGTAGGTGTGGAAGGCAGAGTCCATTCGGCAACCTCAGGTCAGGGCACAAAGATAAAGGGAAAGACTTTTGCTCGTTCTTTTAATTTCAACTAAGGTACAAAGAGGAGTACATAAAGTTAATGTCTACACACCATCACCGAGATTCAACACTTATCAATATTTTGTCACACTTGGCTTCATTTATTCCCCTCCCTCCCCCGCTTTTTTTGCTGGCGTTCTTTAATGAAAATCATGAAAAAACTTCACCCTGATGTATCTTACTGTGACTCTCTGGGAATCAGGGCACTTCCTGGATCATCGTGTTATCACATCTAACACAATGGACAGGTCTCTGACGTCACCCAGCACCCACCATGCTCACATTTACTGAACGAGAAATGTCCTTTTCAGTTTTTCCTTTCATCCTCCAAAAAAACCTATACATTGACTGTATTTTCTTCAAAAATATAAAGATTTTTGGTGGGAGAGAAAAACAAGGGGAAATAACATGAACATCATGTCAAGATGGAAAAACGGCTAAGGTATGAAGTTTTGTTCAAAATAGGGAAAGAGATGAAAGTTAACTTTGGTGTATACACATATACATATATAATTTAATCTTCATAACTTTCTTTCAAAGAATTATCTACATTTTGCAAATGCGTTTAAGTCTACCATGGAAAATGAGCAGGACCCAGGTCCCGCTGGTGACGTTAATGTAGTGTCCCAGGGTTTAAACGTACACAATGGACTTTTCCTTTTTTAATGGCCTAGTGCCTACCACTCAGAGTTGTTTTGAACATACTCCAACTCCTGGGATATAATTAGGGCTCGATAAATGTTAGCTTTATCTGTAAGAAAATTCTGAATAAAAATAGGTACGCCGTCATGCTTGCGTATTTTTTACTATCCAGTGACTCATCTTTTATTCTCTGACATGGTATTGAACTGTAGTGTCTGTTGTTAATAAGACTTTCCAATCTTATAATGAGTCACCATGTTGTAAAATGTGATGCAAAATAGCGAAGAATTTAGGATGAAACGAAAATTATGTAGAAAGTTTCTAAGAAGGCTGATGTGGTGTGTGCTGCCTGTAGGAGATAACAGAAAAAAATGTCCAACCCTGATGTATTAGGCTCTGTGGTCCACCCCACCCCTTGTAGTTGTGCCCTTTGATCAAAGTAAGGTTACAGTCTGCTCCCTGTGTGTAGACGGCTTGTACGTGGCAGGAATAGCAGCATAGTCCAAGCTTTACAGAGATGAGGCAAAGTCAACCGGTCCTGTTTTGGTTTAATCCTTTGCAAACTCCATCTGCACTTTCTGCCAGTCTCAACCAGCCTCCTAACCGGCAAACCCCTGCAGCACTCCTGGAGAAAGGCATCGTTCGCACTGTTTCCTGGATAGGTGTTGAAACAAAATGAAACTTTCTTCTTGAGGGGTAAAAACTTGGGAGGGTTAGATTGACTGGAGTTTTAATACAATAGCCTACCCACTTTCCATTGTTATTATTATTTTTTTTAATTTACATATTTTTTTAAATTGAGATTCATAATAGTTTACATTATTGGGAAATTTCAGTTGTACATTATTTCTTGTCTGTCATCACGTAAGTGCTCCCCTTCACCCCCGTGCCCACCCCTCACCCCCCTTCCTCTGGTAACCGCCGAACTGTTTTCTTTGTCCCTATGTTTGTTTATATTTCACATATGCCACTTTCCATTATTAAAAAAACCAAAACTATTAAAATGATCTAGCCTGGGGCCGGCCCCGTGGCCGAGTCGTTAAGTTTGCGAGCTCCGTTTCCGTGGCCCAGGGTTTCACCGGTTCGGATCCTGGGCAAGGACATGGCACCACTTATCAGGCCACGTTGAGGCGGCATCCCACATGCCACAACTAGGAGGACCCACAACTAAAAAAATACACAACTATGTGCTGGGGGGATTTGGGGAGGAAAAAAGCAGAAAAAAAAAAAGGGGGGGGTCCGGCCCCGTGGCACAGTGGTCAGGTTCGAACATTCCGCTTCTCAGCAGGCTGGGTTTCGCCGGTTCAGATTCTGGGTGTGGACATGGCACTGCTTGGTAAAAGCCATGCTGTAGTAGGCGTCCCACGTATAAAGTAGAGGAAGATAGGCATGGATGTTAGCTCAGGGCCAGTCTTCCTCAGCAAAAAAAAGAGGAAGATTGGCAGTAGTTAGCTCAGGGCTAATCTTCCTCAAAAAAAAAAAAAAAAAGATTGGCAACAGTTGTTAGCTCAGGTGCCAATCTTAAAAAAAAAAAAACGATCTAGCCTAGCAGGGAGTTTTCATTCACAGTCTGTTCCTGTACAGATTCTGAGAGGTTTTGATTCAGATCCTATGTGGACATAAGGCCTCAGAGGTCCAGTAAAAGTGTCAGTGAAAGTATAGATGTGCGATTTCTCAGTCATGTTGTAAAATGAGATCTCACCCAGCTGGTAGCCCAGGAAAATGCCAATGCTTCCGAGTTTCACTTCTAACAGTAGAGGGGGTGGAACAGCTCCTGGTGCAGCGTAACTATCTCCCTGCAGTTGAATCTTCCAGCATCTCTGCCGGGCTGATGGAGGTCTCCTTGCCTTTGTGGGAAGAGTCTTTGCAAACCCCGAGAGCCAATTCAGATTTGTCCCTCGCTTCTACCTCCCAGAAATGCCTTCCAGAATGAAAAAATGGAAAACCAAGGACAACTGTGTTGACTGTAAATCTTTTTGGAAAATCAGGTTTTGTTTTCTCTTTGTAAGTCACACATTTTTTATCCTCAGAGACCATCAGGTGAGGGTGTGCTGTTTCAGGATCTAGAATTATATTTACTCTGAATTTCTCTATAATTTTCTGCAAAGCAGAATGCTGGAGAGGGAAACTGCAGCCTTTTCTCCTTAGCTGAATGGAAAAGATTGACGGGCTCATCTCATCCTCAGACTTCTGGGAGAAATTCTTTTTTTTTTCTGAGGAAGATTAGCCCTGAGCTAACATCTGCTGCCAATCCTCCCCTTTTTGCTGAGGAAGACTGGCCCTGAGCTAACATCTGTGCCCATCTTCCTCTACTTTATATGTGGGATGCCTACCACAGCATGGCTTGACAAGCGGTGCCATGTCCACACCCTGGATCCGAACTGGCAAAACCCGGGCCGCCTAAGTGGAACATGCGCACTTAACCGCTGCACCACCGGGCCGGCCCCCTGGTAGAAATTCTTAATTTGTGAGAGCAATTATACTTCAGACATCACACTGTTCTCTACTACTTTGCTTAGTAGACCTTTGAGGGTGGAAATGTGGTCTGAAAATGCGGTTATGTTTGCACTGAGTTTCTATTGAATGTCCTTCTCTTCATCAGCTACCTTTGAGAGAACTACCTCTTGATCACGTTCTAAGGACTGCTTCAGGCATTCAAATTCAGAGAATAATCCCTGCCTTTGGTTTTCCATCTTCTCTCCCAGTTCTAAGGGTTTTTTTGCTTTGAATGCTTATTAATTTCTGAACATCTGCCACCTGCTTCTTCAGGGGCTCGATGTAACTGCTGAGTCTCTGCCTGTGATGAGAGGCGGCCTCCTCCAGGGGCCTCACCTGGTGGCCCTGGTGGTCAGGGGGCTGAGTGCACAGGGCACACAACACCTCCAGGTCCTCCTCACAGAAGAGGGTCAGGAGCTGGTTGTGCTTCTCGCACAAGCGCCTCTCTTCCTGCCTCTTCTTCTTGCTCCTGGTGATGTGGAGGAGCTTGGTGACGTCGATCATCCTTCCCAGCTGGGCGTTGCTCCTGAAGTGCCTCTGTTGGCACGGGTGACGGCAGACGGGGCAAGGGAACATGTCCCAGCGGTCTTCCCAGGACTGTTGGATGCAAGATCGACAGAAGTTGTGGCCACATTCGATGGTGACAGGGTCTCTCAGATAATCCAGACAGATGGGACAGTTGGCTTCTGCCTGGAGTCCTGCCAGGGCTGCTTCGACCGCCATTGCACTGTGAATGAAGGACTGGACTGAGGCGGGTTTTCTTCAGGAGGCTGGGCTCTGCAGTGAGAAATGGATACACCCTAAAATCTCAGTCCTCACTTTGCTGGAAGCCCATAAAGTCCCATGAGTCTTCAGACCTTTTATTTCCAGCTGCCAAGAAGAGCCCTTTCCCATGGCCTGCAGCTAGTCCCAGCTCAGCTGGACAATCACTCATCCAGCCTGCAGAAGCTCAGAGAAAATGAAGCCAAGCTAAGCAGCCTTGTTGGTTAGGAGAACTGTTATTGCCTCAAATCATTGGTTGCTGTTGATGAGAAGATATTTATTCCTTAAAAAAAAAAGAACTCTGGGTTTATTTCAGGTGGTTCTACCCACTACCACATTCTAGTCAAACACAGATTATCCTCTCCCAGCCTCTCTCTTTCATTCCCATGCCTTTATTATTGTGCCCTATCTTCTCCCACCCACCTCGTGCCAAAATCCCCACATGCCGTTCACCCCAACTGGGGCTGTGGAATGGGCATAGAGGACATAGAGGATGTCCTCTGGGACAGACAGAGGTACCACACTCAAATTAGAACACTGCCTTGGTCAACTATCCATATAACTTGGGGGAATTGATGTTACATCGTGAAGGGGTTCAGAACATGTCACCCCAGCCAAAGCAATCCTGAGCAAAAAGAACAAAGCTGGAGGCATCACAATCCCTGACTTCAAAATGTACTACAAAGTGATAGTCATCAAAACAGCATGGTACTGGTACAAGAACAGCACACAGATCAGTGGAACAGAATTGAAAGTCCAGAAATAAAACCACACATCTAGGGCCGGCCCTGTGGCCGAATGGTTAAGTTTGTGCACTCTACTTTGGAAGCCCAGGGTTTTGCTGGTTCAGATCCTGGGTGCAGACGTGGCACCACTCACCGAGCCATGCTGAGGCAGCATCCCACATGCCACAACTAGAAGGACCCACAACTAAAGGTGTACAACTATATACCGGGGGGCTTTGGGGAGAAAAAGGAAAAACAAAATGTTTAAAACAAACAAACAAAAAACCCCACACATCTATGGACAGCTAATCTTTGAGAAAGGAACCAAGAACATACAATGGAGAAAACAAAGTCTCTTCAATAAATGGTTCTGGGAAAACTAGACAGCCGCATGTAAAAGAATGAAAGTAGACCATTATCTTATATCATACACAAAAATTAACTCAAAATGGATTAAAGATTTGAATGTAAGACCTGAAACCATAAAACTCCTAGAAGAGAATATAGACAGTATGCTCTTTGACATTGGTCTTAGCAGCATCTTTTTGAATACCATGTCTGCTCAGGCATGGGAAATAGAAGGAAAAATAAACAAGTGGGACTACATCAGACTAAAAAGCTTCTGCAAGGCAAAGGAAACCAGGAGCAAAATGAAAAGACAACCAACTGGGAGATAATATTTGCAAATCATATATCTTACAAGGGGTTAATATCCATAATATATAAAGAGCTCATGCAACTCAAAACAACAAAACAACCCGATCAAAAAATAGGCAGAGGATATGAACAAACATTTTTCCAAAGAAGATATACAGAGGGCCAACAGACACACGAAAAGATGTTCAATGTCACTAATTATCAAGGAAACACAAATCAAAACTATAATGAGATATCACCTCACACCTGTCAGAATGGCTATAATTACCAACACAAAAAATCACAAATGTTGGAGGGGATATGGAGAAAAAGGAACCCTCATACACTGCTGGTGGGAATGCAAATTGATGCAGCCACTATTGAAAACAGTATGGAGATTTCTCAAAAAGTTAAAAATAGAAATACTCTATGATCCAGCTATTCCACTACTGAATATTTATCCAAAGAACATGAAATCAACAATACAAAGAGATCTATTCGCCCCTATGCTCATTGCAGCATTATTCACAATAACCAAGTCACGGAAGCAACCCAAGTGCCCAACATCGGATAAATGGATAAAGAAGATATGGTATACAAGGAGGTGAAGGACTTATACAATGAAAACTATAAGACATTACTGAGAGAAATTGATAATGACTTAAAGAGATGGAAAGAGATTCCTTGCTCATGGATTGGAAAACTAAACATAGTCAAAATGTCCATACTACCCAAAGCAATCTATAGATTCAGTGCAATCCCCCTCAGAATCCTCAATGATATTCTTCATGGAAATAGAGCAAAGAATACTAAAATTCATATGGGGCAACCAAAGACCCCTAATTGCTAAGGCAATCCTGAGAAAAAAGAACAAAGCTGGAAGTATCACAATCCCTGACTTCAAAATGTACTACAAAGCTATAGTAATCAAAACAACATGGTACTGGTACAAAAACAGGCACACAGATCAATGGAACAGAACTGAAAGCCCAGAAATAAAAGCACACATCTATGGATAGCTAATCTTCAACAAAGGTGCCAAGAACATACAATGGAGAAAAGATAGTCTCTTCAATAAATGGTGTTGGGAAAACTGGACAGCCACATGCAAAAGAATGAAGGTAGACCACTATCTCACGCCATACACAAAAATAAACTCACAATGTATCAAAGACTTGAAGATATGTCCTGAAACTATCAAACTCCTGGAAGATCATATCAGTAGTACACTCTCTGACATCAAACTAAAAAGGATCTTTTCAAATACCATGTCATCTCAGACCAGGGAAACAAAAGAAAAAATAAACAAGTGGGAGCTTCATAAAGAGCTTCTGCAAGGCAAAAGAAACTAGGATCGAAACAAAGAGACCACCCACCAACTGGGAGAAAATATTTGCAAATCATATATCTGACAAGGGGTTAATCTCCATAATATATAAGGAACTCACACAACTGAACAATAAAAAAACAAATAACCCAATCGAAAAATGGGCAGAGGAGATGAACAGACATTTTTCCAAAGAAGATATACAGATGGCCAATAAACACATGAAAAGATGTTCAACATCACTAATCATCAGGGAAACGCAAATCAAAACTACACTAAGATACCACCTTATGCCTGTTAAAATGGCTATAATCACTAAGACTAAAAATAACAAATGTTGGAGAGGGTATGGAGAAAAGGAAACCCTCATACACTGCTGGTGGGAGTGCAAACTGGTGCAGCCATTATGGAAAACAGTATGGAGATTCCTCAAAAAAACTAAAAATAGAACTACCATATGACCCAGCTATCCCACTAATGGGTGGGATACCCAAACAATTTGAAATCAACAACTCAAAATAACATATGCACCCCTATGTTCATCACAGCACTATTCACAATAGCCAAGACATAAAGCAACCCAAGTGCTCATTGAGTGATGATTGGATAAAGAAGATGAGGTATATGTATATAATGGAATACTACTCAGCCAGAAAAAAAGACAAATTCATCTCATTTGCAATAACATGGATGGACCTAGAGGGAATTATGCTAAGTGAAATAAGCCAGTCTGAGAAAGACAAACACCAGATGATTTCACTCATATGTGGAATATCAACAAGTACATAGACAAAGAAAACAGTTCAGTAGTTACCAGGGGAAAGGGGTGGAGGGCGGGCACAGGGGTGAAGGGGAGCACTTATGTGGTGACAGTCAAGAAAAAATGTACAACTGAAATCTCACATTGATGTTAACCATTATGAACTCAATTAAAAAAAGATACATACACACACACACACACACACACAATGGAATACTACTCAGTCATAAGAAAGGACAAAATGGTCCCGTTTGCAACAACATGGATGGACCTTGAGGGTATTATGTTAAGCGAGATATGCCAGACAGAGAAAGACAAACACTCTATGATTTCACTCACATGTGGAAGATACACAAACACATGGATAAAGAGAACAGATTAGTGGTTACCAGAGGGAAAGGGGGTGGGGGCTCAGATCAAAGGGGTAAAGGGGCACACATATATGGTGACAGATGAAAAAGAGACTATTGGTGGTGAGCACAATGTAGTCTATACAGAAACTGAGACATAATAATGTACACCTGAAATTACGCAATATTATAAACCAATATGACCTCAATTACAAAAAAAGTCTTTCCCTCTGTGGCAATCACATTAAAAAAAAACAAAGAATGTGTCACCCCAAAATATGCTATTTGGGCATGTGGATTATTTTGTGCTGAAGGAAAGCAACATTCAAGAGACTCAGGAAAAGCCCTTTTCCTCCCCATTAACTGCCTAAAAAAAAATAAATGTCCCCATTTTGGGGGGGAAAATCTACAATCACAAAGGAAATGTACATTAGAAAGGGGGCCTGTAGCAGGAAGAGAGCTGTTACCAGAGATCACTTTGTCACCTAAGAGATTCATCTGCTCAAGCGGGCGACCTTTGTTTACCAAAAATTTCCTCCTCTCACCTTCCTGTGAAATGCCTCCCCCAACCCAGAAGCCCCAGACCCCCTCCCTTTCCTTAACTCACGATGGTATAGAAGTCTCAATTCTCTGGCTGCCTTTCCAGTCTCATATCTTCGTGAAACTCGTATGTGTCAATATGTGATTAAAATGGTTTTATTTCCTCCTGTTAATCTATTCTATGTCATTTAATTCTTAGACTAGCCACAGAACCTAGAAAGGGAGAAAGGAAATTTTTTCCCCTGCTACAATCCCAAACTCTTAGAATCAGGTAAGTGAGGATAATCATATCACTGTAAAGTTTTGTCTTTTGAGAATATAAAAGAACTTAAGGAAACCCCCATCAATTTCGTAGGGGAGGAAGATATTTCCTCTACCCACTCCAGGTCCTTCTGGTTGGACTACAAATTAAATTGACATGAGACAGAATAACAGGAGAAAATCAAACAAAGCTTTATAACCTGTGTACATGGGAGAGACTCAGGAAAACTGAGCAACTAGCCAAAATGGCAGAGGTTCTCACCTTAAATACCATCTTCAGCTACAAAAGAGGATGTTGGGGGTGGGGGGAGTCAGTTATGGGAGATTACCAGAAAAGTACCATAAACAAGAGTAAGGTTATTAGGTAGATTTAAGTCCTTGTCTTCTGCACTAATAAGAGTTTCTAGAGATAAGGTCAACCTCCCTTCTTCCTGGTACAGAGAGGGAGACACCTTTACAGATGGAGATTTCCCTCACAAATGTAAATGTCTCTTAGAAAAGGGTAACTTCTACTTTTCAGAGTGTCTCTCATGTCTGCAATTTTTAAAAGTAACCAGCTCAAAATAATCCTCTTGCCAAAGAGACACATTTTGGAGTGGCTAATTCCAATCCCCCACAATTTTGAGGCTTGAAACAAAAATATTTCAGATGGCTCAGAATTCACATTTACCAAATTTGGTTGCTTTTTTCATCCTTACTCCTCTACAGTATAGAGGAGGAAATATAATTTCCCTCTATCCTCCCAGGTTCTTGGCTGAGATATCTCTGTAGTAAAAAGAGAGATTAACAAGAGAAAAACAGAAGTTTAATAGCATGTATATCTTCTGTATACATGGGAGGTACCCAGGAAAATGGAGTTAACTCCTGGAAATGGCTCAAGTCAGCACCTTGAATACCATCTCCAGCCAAAGACAAAAGAAGATGTGGGGGTGGGGGCAGGAGGGATGCTGGCAATTATGGGAGGTTACCAGGTAAAGCAGAGTAAACCAGGGTAAGGTTGTTATGCAGACTTAAGTCCCTGTCTTACCCATTAGCAAGAGTTTCTAGAGATGTAGACATCCTCCTCTTTCTGTTACAGAGAGGAAGACACTCTTACAAATGGAGATTTCCCTTATAAATGTAAATTTCCCTCAACAAATGGCAACTTCTACTCTGTTTTCAGAATTTCTCCTGCATCTGCAGCCTTTCAAATATAATCAGCCCCAAATAATCCTTATGTCAAAGAGGCACATTTTGGGGTGGCATATTCTGCTCCCCTTCAACAGCTGAATGTGCCCCAAAAGCCTAGCTATCTGTGAAGTGAGATGCAGGAGATAAATAACATTTAAAACAGACAAATTGAATCTAAACAAAACCAGGACAAATATTTTCAGTATTTACTAGTAGAATATCATTATCTCTAAAAGAATATCTACAAGGTAAGAAAGTAAAACAGAAAAACTGAACTCCCAGTGTAGAAAAAGCATAGAAGAAACAGTTATGGAAAAATGAAAAACTTAATAATCTAAGAATTACAAATTCAAAAATCAGCTTGCCACTTTTACTACACTTATTGTGTTGGTAAGATTGAAAATATTGATAATATCCTGTGTTGGGTTTGGGACTGTAGACAAGTGAAGCAGATCCTTTTTTTAGGAAAGCAACACTGAAATATCCATCAAAAAAATTATGAAAAATCTTTGCTTTGCCCTTGTAATTCCACTAATATTAATTCCAAAAAACACATTAAAAACAAGAAAACTGGCCCAAATTGGAGTCGCTTAACCTAAGCCTCATGTTACCAAACTGAGACTTAATTGCAGTTTCTGCTCTCCCAGAAATGGGCTCTTAAACCAGTCAATCAGGAATCGCCTGATCAGCACTAGCTAGGGGATCTGCTGGTAGACCCCTGCCATCCCCTCAAGGAAAGTGACCTTGCAATAGCCAACCTGCTTTTTTGCCTGATGTGACTTCCTTGTTCCCTCTCCCTTCTGCCTAGAAAGGTCTTTCATTGGTACAGCCCCTCGGAGCTTCTTTCTCTCTGCTAGATTGGATGCTGCCCGATTCGTGAATCGTCAAGTAAAACCAATAGGATCTTTAATATTTACTCGGTTGAATTTTGTTTTTAACATGCATATAACTTGAACAAATATTCAAAGATATATACAAACATGTTCTCTTCAGCTCTGGTTTGAACTTCAAAAAAGTGGAAACATTGGAGATTATCTCCTGTCAGCATTGGCTGAATAAACTACATTATGTACGTGTTGCACACATTCTCCTTAAGAGAATATCAAGCAAATTTTAAAGAAACATGATAGCACCAAATGTACTGATATAGAAAGATGAGAACAATATATTGGAGATTGAAAAAAATGGGTAACTTCCCACTCTCCACTCATCCTTCACTCGGGTCCCAGCTATTTTCTCTCCCCCTAGACCAGTGGACCACAATAGTCAGAATTTTGTATTTTAGAAAATGACTATGGTACCTAGATCATGTATTACGTTAATGTCCCCAAAAGGGTCTGGGGAAACACTTCCTAATCAAACACAGCCATATTTATGGAGCAGAATTCATGTGTATTCAAACCAAATGGGATAATTAAGAATATAAAAAGGTTCATGTCAGGTGAGGTTTTACCAAATACATTTTACACCAAATTTATCAAAAACTTGTTGACCATGTGACCTGGCCACACGTGTCCACCAAGGGCCCCACCATTCCTGCATCTGCTTACACAGGTGCGGGATTCAGAATTTGCCCAGGTTTCCCCAAATCCTTCACCGAGCCCATAAGACTCCTCATGGCCTGTGCCTTCATCTGGCACCATGCCCACTCTAGGCTCCCATTAGCCCCAGTTCTTCTTTTTCTTTCTCCAGGCCGGATCTCCCTATGGTCCCAGGGCATTTGGGGGGCAGGTGTAGAAATATCTGAATTTCAGCTGTTTGTAAACACTTCTCTCCATGCATTACAAAATGGGTGTGATTTCCATACACTGATTTACCTTGTTCTCAAAGCAGCCTGCTCTAACATTCTTTTCTTTTTTTAATTGAGATATAATTGACCCCAAGGCAATTGACCCCAAAGCTGACCTGGAGTCCAGCAAAACTCTGGCCCGGCCATCAATCTCCTTCCTTAACTCCTCCTCTTCCTTCAGATCTCCCACATCTCCCCGGCCTCATGATCCAAGTTCAAGGCTCAGAATCACACACACCTCTCCCTTGTAAAACTTAATCACTGTGGTGATTTTCTTGGAGGTTGAGATCTGTCTTCCACACTAACCATGGAAACTATAGGATTGTATTCCTTTTCCTTATAATTGATCCTTAAGCACCAGTTCAGGGCCTGGCACCTAATAGGAACCCATTAAATATTTGTTGAATTAGATTCCTGGTGCTCCCTTACAAGCTCTGTGGCTTTGGACAAACTGCTTAACCTCTCTGAACAAGGCTCTTTGAGGGACTGGGAACCATAACACCCGGGATTGTTTTGAAATAAGGCAAACTGAGTTTGGATTCCCTGGTGAGGCGCCATCTCTCACAGGGCACCAAGTACCTATGCAGGACACCATGGCTCTTACCGAGCTCCAGCCACCTGCACACACATCCTCACATCTTCCCGCCTAGCTGGAGCAGGGCCCTCTGCGACAGATCCTTTATCCGGGCAAGGAGGCGCACATTGGACCTAAACAAGCCAATGGGGGAGGGTGTGGCTGAGAGGACTCCCCCCAGCAAAGACACTTTCTTCTTGGATGTGGGAGGGGCAGGGGCCAGAGAAGGCTGGAAGTTTTTCCTGTAGTAACTAAAACAAGCAGTTAAGTGTCCTTGGCCTTGATGTAAGAACTTTGGAGTCTCCCTCATAATAACTAAGACAGGTTTTTTTGTTTGGGGGTGGGTGAGGAAGATTGGCCTCTGAGTTAACATCCATTACCAATGTAGGGGAGGAAGACATTTCCTCTTCCCAAATGCGGGTTCGTCTGGCCAGAGAACGAATTAAATTCACATGAGACAGAATAGCAAGAGAAAATTAAACAAAGCTTTATGAGGAACCATGGCCGGGGGCCTTTCTTCCTGAAGGAAGAAAGGGCACCGAAGAAGTGGGGTGCACATAGTGGTTATATACCCCCAAACAGGGTGTTTCACATGTGATTGAAATGTCCCTCCCACAATAGTCACAAGATTGCCCTGTTGGCACAGCGCTTGATGGACACAGCAGGTAGTGGTCTGCTGTCTCAGAGGGCGTAGCCGGAGGCAAGTCTATATTGTCTTGAGCCGGGTGGTCACAGGTGAGCTCAGCAATCAGTTCCTTCCCTAAGGAAAGATGCTTAATCCTTAAAGAAATGACAACGTTGGGAGGGGAGGGAAGTCAGCTACAGCACGTTACCAGAAACAGGCACAAGAAAATGCAGATTTAAGTCCTTGCCTTTGGTATTGATTAAGAGTTTCTAGAGAGAAGGTCATCTCCTTTCTTCTTCCTGGTACAGAGAGGGAGGCACCTTTTACAGATAGAGATTTACCTTACAAATGTAAATGTGTCCTAACGAAGGGCAAGTTCCATTCCTCAGAGCATCCTTCCCTGTCCCAGTTTATCAAAAGCAATCAGCCTTAAATTATCCTGAGCCAAAGAGACATATTTTGGGGTGGCCAATTCCAGGTCCCCACACAATCTTCCTCTTCTTGCTGGGGAAGATTAGCCCTGAGCTAACATCTGTGCCCACGTTCCTCTGCTTTGTATGTGGGACACTGCCACAGTGTAGCTTAATGAGTGGTGTATAGGTCTATGCCCAGGATCTGAACCTGTGAACCCTGGTCCACGGAAGCGGAGCGTGCTAACTTAACCCCTACACCACGGGGCAGACTCCCTGTAAGACAGTTTCTGTTTTCATTTGCATATTTTTTACGTCCAGAAAATGAAAGAAATTTCAACTCAGAGCCTGCCAGGTGGGTCACCTGTTGAAAAAGCTTCCCTACAGAAGGTTAGCACTGAGGGTGTGGATATGAAACAAGCACTGCTTCACAGATGCAAACTGATTTTATAAGGCAATTCTTGAGAAACAATCTAAGTCTTTTTTATCTGATATACATAGAACATAATTCGAAAGTGATTCTTCAGTTGTAATATAATGACTCTGAGTGATGGTTGCATGAAGGTTCATTATGCTATTCTCTCCACTTTGTATAAGCTTTTAAATTTTCATGACAAGATTTTAAAAAGATTAAATTGAGGGGAAAAAAGATTTTGTAGCTGAAAACATATTTTTGTATTCATGTGAATACAGTATAATGATATTAGTATTGGTGAATATCAGTAAATTGCAAGATAAAAACCAATTACTGAGGGGCCAGCCTGGTGGCACAGAGGTTAAGTTCACATGTTCTTCTTCTCGGTGGCCCGAGGTTCGCCGGTTCGGATCCTGGGTGTGGACATGGCACTGCTTCGCAAGCCATGCTGTGGTAGGCGTTCCCACATATAAAGTAGAGGAAGATGGGCACAGATGTTAGCTCAGGGCCAGGCTTCCTCAGCAAAAAGAGGAGGATTGGCAGCAGATGTTAGCTCAGGGCTAATCTTCCTCAGGAAAAAAAAAAAAAAAACAAGTTACTGAAAAATAAGGTATTAATACCATTCATGTGGTACAGTAAAAGCAAATATAATACTGTTTTTTTAAAGTGAATACCAGTAACTAAAAAACAAAGCTCAACATCAGATAAATTAAATGAGTTCCTCCATGGTATATACAGATAAAATGAACATATTAGTAAATCAAGCAGACTTACACACACGAAGTAGTACTTAATATTTTACAAGAATACATCTATTCTCAAAGAAAAGTGGAAAGCTTTCAAGTGCGTGCTCAAGGGTGGAAGAATGGGAGAGAGGATCAAGAAAGCAGGGGGAAATTTTTTGAAAAACAAGAGTGGTTTTGCATGAAATGATGATAACGTGGTCTGACTGAGGAACAAGATTAAATCAAGTCTTAAGGAGGAAGAATTCTCTCTGGTAGCAACACTACGTGTCCACAAAATGACACACTTGAACAAGTCTTATTTATAAGATTGAACTTGCTGTTAAAAAAAAATCAAGTTCATTTTGTCCTCCTACTATGCCTCCATTTTTTTAAAGTATAAAAAGAAAGTCCGTGTCTATTAACATTCCACTGATGGTGTATGATTCCCTCACAATCCTTGCCAACTGATTATTAAGGGGCATTTTAACTTTTGTTAATCTGATAGGCAATATATCTCAATTTAACCCTCTTTTCTCTGATTACCAGTGAGTTTAAGAATTTCTCTATTTGTTAATTTGTATTTTCTTAGGAGTTTTCTGGAGAGCCCTCTTTTCTTTCTTTAACTGTTCTCCCTAGGGGGGGCTCATCCCTTCTTAGCTCTATTTAAGACACATTTGTGCTGAGGGCTCAAAGTTTTTCTCCAGCCCGGCCTCTTTCCTGACCATCAGTTTTCTGTATGCAACATCTAATGGAGGCCTCCACCTGCATTTTCAACCGGCATCTCCAGATTCACCAGTCCAAAAGAGAAATCTCGATTTCTCTATAACTCTTACTCCTCCCCCAGTCTTCCCCCTCTCAATCCAGGGACACTCCATTCTCCTAATAGCTAAGGCAAAAACGTAGGAGGCATTTCTGATTTCTCTCATACCTTTACTCCCCATCCAATCCCTTAGCAATTCCTGTTGTCTTCCCTTCGAACAATGTCCACAGTTGCTGACACACTCTCATGGGGGACACCTGGGTACCCCTGCCTTGGGTTTCCTGACTCTAATGCTACCCCTGCTCCTTCAGAATCACAGTGTCGTCATAGAAGAATGTGACTTTGGGGACTGTGCTTGTCTTCATGTGGATCTTGTGGAGGCAGAAATGTGGGGACCACGGGCCAAGGGCAGATCCTTAGGAAGCAAGGTGTCCTAAGGGGCAGGCAGAGGAAGAGCCATCTGCCAAGAGATTGAAAAGCAGTCAGAGGTGGTTGGCACCATCACATACCTGAGGAATCAAGACAACATTAAAGGAACTTAGAAAATATTCAGTGGACTCAGATACCAGATAACTGATGAATTAGTGGGGGCAATTTTGGTGGAGTGGTGGGGGTAAAAGCCAGGACGCCTCTGGTGGGAGATGTGAAAGAGAAATAGTGATTATAATTCTTAAAGGTAATTAGTCTAGAGCATGAAATCAAAGTGAAAGAATGGATTTGGGGGCTTAATTTGCATCTCTGAGGGTGGGTAATTGGATCTCAGTTCTGTCCCCTCCCACCTGTTGGCTACCTTGGTTTAGTTTTATGGCCCAAGTATAGATTAAGGAAAATGATCAGGCCTGCGGGAGTTTTTCCCCTCAAGGGGTTTTAATACCAGACAAGATGAGCTTTACTGTCTTAAGAATGAATTTGAATGTTTTCAATTCTATGAACTCTAATAAAGTTACAATATAATAAATGTGGGGATTCTAATAGAGTATACTTAATATTTAATATTTTCTGGGGAAAGAACAAATAAATAGCGGGAAGTGGCAAGTAATGAGCCTTAGAGAAGAGCAGAGGGATATGTCCTTGTCATCTCCTCAGGCCACACCTACTCCCTGTGTGGTGTCCCCCCCCCCCCCCCCCCCCCCGCCGCCCCCGCTCCAGACTTACACCACCATCTGTCTGTTGAAGATTCCCCGACCTGTGTCTCACTACAGGTCACTAATATCGTTTTCAGATTCTAAATGATTGCAGTCATGCCCTGCCAAATAGCAGCTCGTCGACCCAGGGCAAGTTACTTATAATCTCCTTGAATCTTGTTTTTCTCATCTGTAATATGAGAGCATGGACACATACTTGATCACATTTCTCCCTGGAATTACTTACGAATATTAAGTAAAAAAATACGTCAATGAGTAGATCTTGTTTGGACCCTGATTTATATAAATCAACTATAAAAACGAAAACATATGAGACAGCCTGGGAAATTTGGAAATAGAAGGGATATTTGATGATCTCGGAATTACATTTAACTTTTTAAGGGTGATTGTCATATTATTGTTATTTTTAAAAAGACATCTTTTAGAGATAGATACTGAAGTACAGTATCTTTGGAATAAATGACATGACGTCTTCAAATGATATGATTAGCTTCAAAATAATCTAAGTGAAGGGAGGGAAGCAGGACCAGCGTGGCAGGTAAAACAAGATTGGCCACATGGGGATAACTGTTGAAAATGAGAGATTTATGGGAGTTTATTGTCCTAGTCTCTTTACTGATGTATATGTTTGAAATTTCTTATAATTAAAAAAATAAGCACGTCCAGGAAGAAATAAGAATGTATGTAAGGTGCTTCATAAATAAAAAGAAAGTATCTGGACTTGATATTATTGCTACAATAATATCATAGTTTAAAAATACCTAAACAGAGACACACAAAAGTGAAGCATACTTCCATCACCCAGAAATACTCATGTTTTGAAGGATGTGTGTCCAGACATTTTTTTCTATATGGTGAGAATTGCAAAAACTCTTGGCGTGAACACTCCATTCAAATACTTGCACTCGGAGACTTGACCAAACTTGAACTTGGCTTCTAGCCCTTAAGGCCACGTACCTGGGACGACCCAGCCCAGCTCTGAGGTCCTGTCTGAAAAAGCTTGAGGCTGTCAAAAGCTCAAGGATTGTTTTAGAAGATTTTGTTGTATTTCCTTTGCATTTTTATATAGATCCTTTTTACATGTAAATCTTTCTACATTCTCCTCTAGCTTCCAGACGAGGCAGAAGGAGATGAGAGTTTTATCCTGTGTCCCTGAATCCTTGTCAGGAAGGTTGAACTATTTACCCCAACCAGGTTACAAGGGGAGGAAGGAAGTAGTAAGTCTGGACTTCAACCCATGTAACACCTGTTTGAATCCAAATACCTTGCTTTTTCTACAACCCCAGTCAGCCCAAGTGAGTGATTTCAGGTGCCCAGGGGTTGGGGCAGGGGGAAAAGAGAAAATGGAGCCTGGAGGGCTATGTGGCCATTGAGCGTGGGAAGAAAAAAACCTGCAGAGGAAGAGAGTGAGGCAGGGCCTGAAAGAATGTCCTCTCACCTGCAGAGATGAAACAAGGCCTGCTAGGCAGCTTGTCAGGTGGAAGTTGAGAGTTTAGTTACCTGAGGACAACTTCGGGTTTTTGTTTCAGATTTTTTTTCCCTTTTTCTCCCTAAAGCCCCCCGGTACATAGTTGTGTATTTTTAGTTGTGGGTCCTTCCAGTTGTGGCATGTGGGATGCCACCTCAGCATGGCCTGATGAGCTGTGCCATGTCCGCGCCCAGGATCCGAACCAGTGAAACCCTGGGCCGCTGTGGCAGAGTGCGTGAACTTAACCACTCGGCCACGGGGCCGACCCCTGAGGGCAACTTTGGATTCCCTCTATGTGTTGTATCTATACCTTTGTCCCTCAGGGGTCAAAGATCTTCTCTCTAAAAGGAAAACAGTCTTAAAGCCCTGGGCTATTTCTTGGGGCATCATTTCCTTGGTTCCTTTTCTCAATAATTATTGTACAAGGTACTATGCTCACTAAAGCTCTGGTCAAATGGAGTTGGATAAATTCAGTCTCTGATTTCCGTGAGTTTCTAGTCGATGAGGGAGCTTATAATCTAGTCACAGGATGGGCACCACCTGAGTCATTTCACCAGGCGTGCTGAGTGTTATGATACCGTGGAAGAGTAGACCAGAGAACAGGTGACCTCTCTTAGCCTGAAGGGGACAGGGAAGGCCTCCCCGGGGAAGCGAATAAGGTCAAGGGAAGGCCTCAGTCTAAGCAGTGATTATCCAGGTGAAGGAGGCAGGACAGTCAATTCCAGATAAAGTGAATAACTGAAGGGTGTTCTGGGCAGAAAGGAACCCGGTTGACTGGTGTCAAATAAAAATGGCAAGTAATAGGATATTGGAGTATATGAGGAAGCCATTTTGGTGTAAACCTAATTCGGTCTGACCTTGTCTTTCCAAAAGGGCCTGACCGAGGCCATTGAGCATGCATTGTATATCTGCTTTAGAGACTCCCTATGGCAAGAGCAAAAGGCCCTTGAGATAAAGGTGCAACTTCCCTCCCCCTCCCTACATTGGGGTCTCCTTAAGGATTAAGCATCTTTCCTTAGGCTAGAACTGATTGCTGCGCTCATGCTTATGTGCTTAAGCTTATGTGGCAAACCCATCAAGAAAACCAAGGGAATTATTATCAAATCAAGATAGCGGACGCCTCAGGGATGAGGAAAAGGAGGGTGAGGTAGTGTAGATGTGTCCGCAGGGGCCTCTAAACTACTGTGTAACATTTTATTTCTTAATCTGGGTGCTTTATACATGGATACTCATTTTATTTTTTCTCCTTTACGTTGTACCTATGTTTTTAAATTCTTTTTTTTAAAGATTTTATTTTTTCCTTTTTCTCCCCAAAGGCCCCCAGTACATAGTTGTATATTCTTCATTGTGGGTCCTTCTAGTTGTGGCATGTGGGACGCTGCCTCAGCGTGGTTTGATGAGCAGTGCCATGTCCGCGCCCAGGATTCGAACCAACGAAACACTGGGCCGCCTGCAGCGGAGCACGCGAACTTACCCACTCGGCCACGGGGCCAGCCCCTGTACCTATGTTTTTAATCGACGTTTATATATATGTCAGTTTTCATAACAAAACAAAAATATTTGACCCACACTCAAAACTGAAATAGGCTCCCAAATTAAAAAACCAAGGAAAAGTGTTATTTATATTGTCTGAAGCAGTCAGTGCCCAGCTCCCAACACGTGCAGAAACCTGAGACCCACCGAGAATTGTCTCCCCACAGTTGTCTGCTCTCCCACCTGGAATGTTTAAGGTACTCATGAAACACGGAAATGTATAGGGTTAGGAAATAAGTAACACTGCACAAATTCATTGAAGACGTGAAATTACAATTTTATACACTCCAGGTTAGAATTCCTGAAACATTTTACAGTGAATCCCCTCATCTCTATTAGTTCCCACATCTCTATTGCTATTGAAACAAAATTAAGAAAACAAAAGGAGAAAAACTTTCTGCATGTTTTTA
The DNA here is from genome assembly GCF_041296235.1 of Equus asinus. Classification (NCBI taxonomy): domain Eukaryota; kingdom Metazoa; phylum Chordata; class Mammalia; order Perissodactyla; family Equidae; genus Equus; species Equus asinus. The sequence goes on along the minus strand of NC_091792.1, from coordinate 50,856,994 downwards.
AGTCAAACAGTATTTTTACTGACATATTCTACCTACTCCACAAACTACAGGAAGAAAAGGAAGCAGAGTCACAGTTCATCCTTCATAATCTCTCACTGCACAGACCATCACAGGTTTAGAGTCACGTCCGATACAGAAGTAAGGCTTTAGCACTTCAGAAAATGTATCCGTGAAAGAATGGATGTGAGACCTGTCATTCAAACTGTAAAATGAAATGTTACCCAACTCACAGTCCAGATAAATGCCAACCCCACTGGGCTTTTCCTTCAGCACAAGAGGGACAGGAACAGCGCCTTGTGCCACATAGTCACCATTCTGCAGCTGAATTGTCCAGCGTCTGCTGTGTCCTGAAGGGGGCCGCTTTCCCTTTCTGGAAAGGGAATCTGTACAAACCCCCACGGCCCACTCAGGCTTGTCATCCACCTGGACCTCCCAGTAATGTCGGCCACAGTCGAACCCTTCCGAACCCAGGACGACTGGATCCACTGTAAATCTCTTTGGATTGCGAGGAACTCTTTGCTTTTTCCTCACAAATGTCACAGCCTTTTTGTCCTCAGAGACAAGCAGATTAGGATGTGCTGTTTCAGGATCCAGAGTAACTTCTTCTTTAAATTTCTGAATAATTTTCCGCAGAGCCGAATACTGCGGAGGGAGGCTGCACCCCTCTTTCCTTAACTGGATCGAGTAGGGAGCTGGGGGGTCCAGGCGCTCGCACCTGTGGAGGATGCTCCTGATGTCGGTCAGCAGTCTCACCTCGGACATCGCGCACCTCTCTGCCACCTCCTTCAGTAGGCCTCTGAGGGTGGAAATGTGGTCTGAACACGCGGTAACGTTTGCACTGAGTTTCCGGTGAATGTCCCTCTCTTCCTCAGCCAGCCTTGCCAGAACCGCCTCTTGCTCACGTGCTATAGAGCGGTTCAGGTGCTCAAACTCAGAGGCTAATTTCCGTCTCTGATTTTGCACCTTCTCTCTCAGTTCCAAGGGCTTTTTGCTTTGAATGCTTATTAATTTCTGAACATCTGCCACCTGCTTCTTCAGGGGCTCGATGTAACTGCTGAGTCTCTGCCTGTGATGAGAGGCGGCCTCCTCCAGGGGCCTCACCTGGTGGCCCTGGTGGTCAGGGGGCTGAGCGCACAGGGCACACAACACCTCCAGGTCCTCCTCACAGAAGAGGGTCAGGAGCTGGTTGTGCTTCTCGCACAAGCACCTCTCTTCCTGCCTCTTCTTCTTGCTCCTGGTGATGTGGAGGAGCTTGGCGACGTCGATCATCCTTCCCAGCTGGGCGTTGCTCCTGAAGTGCCTCTGTTGGCACGGGTGACGGCAGACGGGGCAAGGGAACATGTCCCAGCGGTCTTCCCAGGACTGTTGGATGCAAGATCGACAGAAGTTGTGGCCACATTCGATGGTGACAGGGTCTCTCAGATAATCCAGACAGATGGGACAGTTGGCTTCTGCCTGGAGTCCTGCCAGGGCTGCTTCGACCGCCATTGCGCTGTGAATGAAGGACTGGACCGAGGTGGGTTTTCTTCAGGAGGTTGGGCTCTGCAGCATCTCTCCACAGAACAGACACACCCTCAGATCTCACCGTGCTTCCTGTCCTGAATGTCTTGTTCCTGTGAGGCCACTGGCCTTGGGTGCACAGGTAGGTGCCCAGAGGAGCTCCTTGATCGCAGAGTAGTTGAATCCGAGCTCAGCACTGCTCTTGGTCAGAAAGCAGACAGGACTCCAAAGGGCCTATTCGTTCCTGGGGATGAGAAAACATTGTTTCATGTAAACAAGGCTACCATTCCTCTTGTGGCCCTGCTCACTGCCACATTTGAGGGAAAACCGATTCTTCTCTCCACCCCCACAATTCACTAAACTCAAGCCAACTACAAAGGTGCCACACGGGGCTGGAGAAAGTACATGGATTTGGGAACAGGTCCCTTGGCCCTGGTCAGCCTCTAGCCGTAGTCACCTACAATCTGGGGGACCCAGGAAAAATTATTTAAGATCCCCATCTCCAAGAGAATCAGGTAAGCAAGTTTAAAAATACCAACTTCAGTCATTTCAATCTTGTGAAAAACCTAAGAAAAGGATTTGGTGCATTTTGGCTTCTACTCCAGATATTTAACTGGAGGATCTACCCAACTGTGTACATCCATGGATAGGATTTGGATTAGATTAGCTTTACTCTGAGGACCCTCCAACTCAGCAAACTCATTTCCACATGATGCATGGAATGAAACTGGAGATCAGGATTTCAGTGTGAGATGAAGCTGACAAACACACTCACACAACTACTTTTTGAAATCATTGGTGAGCTACACACTGCTGACGATTTGTGAGGACAAGATCCTAAAAGGACTACAGCTTTTCCTGAGAAGCAGTTGATCCAAGTGGAAGCTGAACAGCTGAGCAAGTGAGTAGAGCTTTGCAACTCTCAGGGTTGAGGGAACAAACTTGGAGTTCAGGGCACCCCACAGAAGACGCTTCCTGGTAAGTACCACAAACTTTAATTTGGGATCACTAAAGTACTACACACTAGAAGTGAGGGTCAAAAATGGGCCACCCCCTTAAAGAGTCTATGGACTTAATCATCTCAAACCCTGATAGGTTTAAGACAATCTTGGTTTGAGTGCCAGAACCCCAAGGTGAATTTCAAAGTGCTAAAATATGAAAGTCCTTGTAATATGTGGTGTTATTGAAACATTCATGCACAGTTGCAAGAATCTAAGTTCATACAACCACTTCAGTGATCTATTTTGCATCATCAACGGACTCTGAACATATATTTTAGGACCTAGTTTTTCTTTTTCTTTTTTTTGAGGAAGATTAGGCCTGAGGTAACATCTGCTGCCAATCCTCTTTTTGCTGAGGAAGACGGGCCCTGAACCAACAACATCCGTGCCCATCCTCCTCCACTTTATATGTGGGACGCCTACCACAGCATGGCTTGCCACGTGGTGCCATGTCCGCACCTGGGATCCAAACCAGCGAACCCTGGGCCGCCGAAGCAGAACGTGCTAACTTAACCGCTCCACCACCGGGCCGGCCCAAGGACCCAGTTTTTCTACCTAGGGTATATAACAGACATATGAACCAAAAGGGGATAAAAAAATGTGCAGCAAAACACATACACGAAGGTTCATGGCAATATTTTTCATTACAGGTCTACAGTGGCAATAACCCAACGTCCCACAACATCAGAATGCATAAATGAATTATGGCACGTTCACACAAGGGGACACTAATCAGCAATGGAACAGCACTGACTGCTCCTCATCCCCAGACTTGGATGAATCTCACAGATATAATGTGTGAAGACAAGCCAGACACAAAAGAATACAGACTGTGAGTGCAGGAAAAACTAGTTCATGGTGTTAGACCTCAGCATAGGGCTGATCCCTGGGGAGCAGGGACAGGCTAGTGACTGGGAGGAACATGAGAAGGGTTTCTGGGGGTGCTGGGAATAATCTATTTCTTGATGTGGGTGGTGGTTGTAGTGTTATAGGATCATGCAATTTTCTGTCTGGATGTCCATTAAAAGTAAAAATGATAATAAAACCATAGATTATAAGAATAAATTATGGAAGAATATTTTAATCCTCTTTGGCTGAGGAAGCCCTTTCTATGATTGAAGATCAGAAAACTGATATTTTGTTGAACATATAAATAGCTCCTATGGAAAGAAATCCACACAAAACATAATGAATAACCTGGATATAAAAATGGGTAGGGGCCGGACGGTGGCGCAGCGGTTAAGTGCGCACGTTCCGCTTCTCGGCGGCCCGGGGTTGGCCTGTTCGGATCCCGGTCCGGACATGGCACCGCTTGGCATACCATTCTGTGGTAGGCGTCCCACGAATAAAGTAGAGGAAGATGGGCACAGTGTTAGCTCAGGGCCAGGCTTCCTTAGCAAAAAAGAGGAGGACTGGCAGTATTAGCTTAGGGCTAATCTTCCTCAAAAAAAAAAGACAAGAAAAAAATGGGTTAAGGAGATAAACCATTGAAACAAATGACCCATCATGAAATGAAAGCAGAACATTTTTAATAATCTAGTGACATCAGATTGAAAAACAAGAGAGAACTTTTTGTGCCTCATCTGATAAACAAAGATTTACAAGACTACAAATAGAGGAGAGTGGAGCCAGAGGGAGCCTGGTAGGGTGGAGAGAGCAGAGTCTGAGACAGGCTGCCTGGGCTTATATCCTGGCTCCTCCATTTTGGCCATGTGACCTGGACAACTCAGAAAGGATTTGTGGAGGAGGGGACATGTGTAGCAGCAGGCCTGGCACAAAGAAGGTACTCAAGGGTAACTGACAATATCCCAGACTTTCCATATTCAGGATCCTATGGTCAAAGAACATGCCTTTTGCTGTCACCACTACCATCCTTGTCAAAGCTACCTACTTGTTCCTCTGGACGCCTGCCCCCGCCTGATGGCCTAGTCCATCAGCACCCACTGGGACCTCCTCCAATCTCCCATCCACCCTCACATTCCTCTCATCATGACCTTCTCCTCCAGGATTGCTGTCCCATCTTGAGACCAGAGTCCTTCCCTCAGCTCCAGCTTCTCCCAGCGCCAAGCTCTCTGCACCTCTCACCTTCCTTCCCTTTTCTAGTATGTTCAGCTCCCTCGGCCCCAGCTCCTTTGTACAAGCATGTAGTTGTCTCCTATGCTGCCAGCAGGTGGCAAACTTACACAGGTTCTGGAGATCTGCAATTTCCACACAATGCTGTGTTATTCCACCATGATTGTTATGTCCATATGTCTCCTTAGTCCCTGGCCAGATTACCTGTGGAATGACTAAAATCTGCCCAGGGTTCTGGGTGTCCCTTTGAAACTGAGTTATGTTGGGCAACCTACTTAAACTCTCTGAGTGTCTGTAAACCAGCAGATGGTCAGATTAGGGAAGATCAAATCCCTACAGGATTTTCTTACCAGGCATATCAGGGCCCCAGAGCTCTGATCCCTGTACACAAACCACCCATCACTGAGACATCCCGGAAGGGGACTCCACCCGCGGCTGCAGAGGGCGCTTTGTCACCAATAGAGACAGGTTGGGATGGCGACATCTGCATTTTTAGCAGGCATTTAGACGACTGAGGACAAGGCTCATTGAAGGACCCGGGACCATAATAAAAGCGCTGTCTCAAAATAGCCTGAATCTAAGTCTAGCTTCCCTTGTGTAGTCCTATCTCGGGCCCCACTAGGGCAGGCGCGCAGGATCCAAGGCTCTTACCACGCTCATCCTCCCGCACCACAGCATCCGGTCTCTCTCATCATCTAGAACAGGCTGCTATGGTCAGTGAGGCGGGTCTCTGAGGACTCTCGCCTTGGCTTATCACACGCAGACATTCCCGTTTTCAGACCACTTAGATCTGGGTATCTATATATTTTGCAAGCATTTAGGTGACTTAGGACAAGACTCCTAGAGGGACCAGGAAATCATAATAAACCGCAAGTGTTTTAAAAATAAGCCAGCCCCGATTCTGGATGCCTTTCGAGGTGCGACGTCTACGGCTGGGCAAAGAGCAGGCGCTCAGGAAGCCCCTGGTCTTTCCACCTCGCGCCTCCCTACCCACGTCGTCCCGTCTCCCTGCTTACCTGGAGCCGGCGGCTCTGCGTGGGTCTGGGGTGGCTGGTCTCTGAGGCTGGCCTCCCAGAAAGGACTCTGAATCCAGTCTTGCACCAGATTGTGTGGTCCGTGATATGACCATGGTATATATATGCCACTAGGAGGGAGGAGCTATTAGGATCCCACCCACCAAGCCTGAACTCCTCCCTCCAGGAGACCCAGCGAGGCCGGCCTAAAGGTGAGAGGAAGTCAGCGGCGCAGCTTGGTGGGGAGCGGAACCTCCTGTTATTAGGTCAGGCCGGGTGGGCTGGGGCATGATCTCATTTGCACCTTTGTAATCCATCCTTGATCCTTCGAGGCTATTTAATCCCATCTTTCCTGATGAGGAAACTGAAAACTGCCAGGCTAGGTGAAGCCTGTTCCTTTTTTCACCGGGGAAGTCTACCTGGAGCTGGCCTGTCCCCACTCTCCACAGTATGCCATCTCCAGCAAGGGCAGTACAAGGAATGGGCGACTTCCCCCTTCAGGTGCAGGGGTCTGGGCCGAGTCCATCCCTTGCTCCCTGCATCCTCACAACAAGCTGTAACCTACTCCAGTGACCGGGGAGTTCCCCCACCCCGGAGAGAGGGGCCGTTTATGGAGACCCACTCTGGACCTCCCTGACACACAGGAAGAAAAACCGTGAAAAGTCCCAGTCAAGGTGACAGTTGTGCAGCCACTGGTGGTTCGGGTTTCCTGAATCACTGTCTCCAAGAAATGAAAGAGCTGAGGGGAAGGAAGCCTAGGGAGGAAAAGAGCACCCAGGACGTGTCCTGAAACTCCGCCTCCCCCACCACCCCCACCACCCCCACCACCCCCACCCCGCCGGGAAACAGGAAGCCCCAGGGCCAGGAGGCAGCAGTGCCTGAAGGGTGGGGGCCTCTGAACATCTGCTGACTCCATTTCCTGTTTGTACCCCCCGGGGGTTGGTGCAAAGGTGATTAGAATGACCCTGACCTTTCCAGTCCTCCACCCCACCCCATCCTTAGGCAGATCCCAGCCCTGTCTGAGTCCAAGTTACAAGCGTGACCATCTCTACCCAACTACACAGCCTCTTAAGTAATTTACTTGCATTCACTCTACCTCACCCCTTTCTATTCCCCACGTTACCATTTTTTCAAATTGTGCTTTTCATTATGCTACTTAAAACAACGTTACAGCTTTCATTGCTTTGGCTAAAGACATAATCTTTGCATTGTCCTAAATCCAATCCTTGCAGTCTGGTCCACGGCTGTTTGCAGTCTCATGGTCCGCCATCCTGCCCTCTCCCTCCACACTCAACATCTTCCTACTATGGGGCCTTTGCACAGGCAGCTTTTCTCCTTGGTGGCTCCCATGCCACATACGCATTGTTTACTCCCTTGTTTTCTCGCACACTTTCCAGATCCCAGCTTAATTGTGACTCTCTGGAAAGCATTCTCTGAGCTCTGAAATTGGGAAGTCTTTGGAAGGTATATTTTTAAAATTAATTAGTTAATTTTTGGTGAGGAAGATTGGCCCTAAGCTAACATCTGTGCCAATCTTCCTCTATTTTGTATGTGGGTCACCACCACAGCATGCCTTGATGAGTGGTATGTAGGTCCACTCCCAGGATCCAAACCTGTGAACCTCGTGCCACCGAAGCAGAGTGTGCGAAGTTAACCGCTATGCCACTGGGCCAGTGCATAGTCTTCTTTATGTAAACACAGTACTGTGTATACTGGAAATCAGCAGAAATTCATTTGTTCTTGTCATGGAGTATTTTGCTGCCACACCAGGAAGAAAAAAGATTAGATCAAACACCTAAAGTGAAACATATTGTTATTAGTAAATCCTGGCACATTGTAGACAACCAAACACAAGTGATTCTGGAATGAAGTCCAATATATTATATGTGAGGTATTATAAAAACAAATAATAGTGCTGTATTACAGTAATTTAAACACAATGCCCTACCCAAAATACACTCGAATGCTTCATATATGATAGATATAGCTAAACTGAACATAGAAGTAAAAATTAGTAGCAATCTAGCAGCTATAGTGACACAAAGCAACACTTCATATTTGTCAGGACGCATGCACATTTAAAATAGCTTACCAGGGCCCGACCCCAGCCCCGTGGCTGAGTGGTTAAGTTTGCACGCTCTGCTCTAGCGGTCCAGGGTTTCGTCACCTCAAATCCTGGGCATGGACATGGCACTACTCATCAGGCCATGGTGAGGCAGTGTCCCACATGCCACCACTAGAAGGACCCACAACTAAAAATACACAACTATGTACCAGGGGGCTTTGGGAGAAAAAGGAAAAAATAAAATCTTTAAAATAGCTTACTGAATACAGTAGTGTGAGTGCCTGGGTGGGGGAGACTAGGAGTAGAAGATGAAGATAAACGGGAAAACTAAAAGTTAACAAATTAGGGGCCGGCCCCGTGGCCGAGTGGTTAAGTTCGTGCACCCTGCTTTGGCGGCCCGGGGTTTCGCTGGTTCGGATCCCAGGCATGGACATAGCATCACTCGTCAGGCCATGTTGAGGTGGCGTCCCACATGCCACAACTAGAAGAACCTACAACTAAAACGTACAACTGTGTGCTGGGGGGATTTGGGGAGAAACAGCAGGAAAAAAAATGTTAACAAATTAGCCTTGTATGAACTAACAATGACAATATACAATGAACTGCCAAGGTCCCCAAAACCACCAACTAAACAACAATAAAACAAATAAGAAAGTTCAGTGAGTATGAATAACTTTCCTCTGAGTGGCAACAACCACAGAAATAATATACCAGACATAGTGAGTGGTAAGTTAATTTGTTAATCTAACATCTTTTGAAAAATATATTAATTTACCACAAAGTGAATAATGCATATTTTAAAAATTCAAATGGTATAGAAATGTATAAGATCAATTTTTCCTTTACTGTATCCCTCCCCCACCCACCAACCCGTTTGAATCACCTTTCCCAATATTAGCATCTCTTTCTTTTGATGTATGTTTCTGAATCGTTAATTCTTTGTTTTGACATATTTAGAGACACATGTATCCCTTTTCAAAAAAATATAATCCTGACATGGGATCAGCCTTTATGCATTATTTCATTGCTTGCTTGTTTTTTTTTTTTAACAATTTAAATTGTTTTAATCTTTTTTAAAGTGTTGCAATATCATGCATACTTTTTATGATGTTTGTGTATAATTGGCACAGCCAAAAACTATTTCACTTCCTAAAAGGTGATTTTTTTTTTTCTGAGGAAGATTGGCCCTGAGCTAACATCTGTTGCCAATCTTCTCTTTTTTGCTTGAGGAAGATTGTTGCTGAGCTAATATCTGTGCCAGTCTTCCTCTACTTTGTATATGGGACACCACCACAGCATGGCTTGATGAGTGGTGTGTAGGTCCACACTTGGGCTCTGAACCCATGAACCCTGGGCCACTGAAGTGGAGCAGGCGAAATAGACCACTATGCCACCAGGCTGGCTCCCATTTCACTTCAGTTTTCTAAACAGTTACCAATTTTGCACACCAATAGAATTTTCAAAAGTGTAAGCAAGAAAAGGAAAACCAACAATTTTGAGTCCTATGGTGTAGGGGAGGAAAAATTTTCCCTTCTTCCCTTCTAGGTTCTTTGGTTGGTCTAATAATTAAATTGACATAAGACAGATTAACAGGAGAAAAACATTTAATTTCATACGTATGGGAGCCCCATAAAAATATGAGGTTCAAAGAAGTGACCAAAGCAGGAAGCTTTTATACCTTTTAGACAAACAAACAATAAATTTGTGAAGAATTGACAAAACAAAGGGATTTGGGCTCTGGGTAGTAAATTGGTAAAGTAGTAACAAGGTTTGTTCATACAGCCTTTTCAGCCCTAAATGCCCTGTCTCTGGTGATGTGGATGCCTTCTACCCCTCTGGTGCAAGGAGGGTACCTCTCACCTGGGAAATTTATCTCTTGCTTTCAGGGGAGCAAAGGAAGTTCAGAGCATCCTTCTTGTACTGGCTGTTTCTCAAGTACCTTTAATTCAAAATAATCAATATGCCAAAATGGCATATTTTGGGGTGACATATTCTGAACTCCTACAACAGAAACCAAATTGTTTCTTATCAAACAGAAATGTGGACGTGAACACAAAAGAAAAAAGAAGATGCATTGCATATGGTTTTTAAAGATGATATCTAGCACATGTGTTCCATAATGCTAATTCCTAATATCCTACCTGTCCTTTACAATTATCTTTGAAGATAGAATATTTCCCACTGGAAGGAAAACTGGGATTATTTTTTTCTCCTCAAAAAGTCTTTTCATTTTGCGAGATTTCAACACATAGAAATGTTACAAGAGTATAGTGAGCATAGTGTACTCTTCACCTGCAATGACCTGTTTTTGTTTTGCCCCATTTCTTTATCTCTCTCTGTTAATACATAGCTTTATTTTTCTTCCCTGAAAGGATAAATGCTTCAACAAAAATCCCATAAGAATAAGGGCTTGCTCCTGCATAACCACAATGCAGTTACCACATCAGGAAATTTAGCATTGATAAAATACTGTTATGTTGTCACTAATATGGAGTCCTTATACAAATTTCCCATTTTCCCAATAATGCATTTTATAGATTTTTTTTTCCAGAACCAAGACCCAATATAGGATCACAAATTGCATTTAGTTGCCCTGTACTTTTAGTCTCCTTTAACCTAGAAGAGTCCTCTGCCTTACTTTATCTTTCCTAAAATTGACACTTTTGAAGAATACAAGCTACTTGTTATGGAAACTATCCCACCATTGGGATTGTCTGATTACTTGCTCTTTAAATTCAGGTTAAGCATTTTAGGCAGGAATACTATGTGTGTGATGTCACGTCCTCCTCGGTGCATCACATGGGGTTTACATATTATTCCTAAGAATCATGTTTTCATATGGGATCACGAATGGGATTTTTTTCTCACATAGGAAATATTCTCCTTTACGTAAATAAGGTCTACACTGGAGAGGGGAAATGGCAGTGATTGGCAGAGAGGTGTCGTTTTACTGCCTCACTGTTGTAATGACAACTGAGGGCCGAGTCAAGCCTTATAGGAAAGAAGAGAGAATGTTGGCCATCTAAGGGCACCAAGAAGACGAAATCAATTACCAACATGTGCAATGGGCCATGGTTCTGCCCTGAGATTGTACTTTCTTTAATTAATTAGTTAATGAATAACACGAATATTTACTGAGCACCTATTAATAACCAGGCACCATTATAGGAGCTGGAATACAGGAATGAACAACAGTCATTCCCCACACTGCCTTGGCTCCAGCCACTGACACTCTCTTCTGCCTCAGGGTCTTTGAAATTATTTTCCTTCTAACACATAAAAAAATCTCTCTTGATTTGCCACCAACCTTCTCTGCTACTTCAGAAAACTACTGATTTCCTAGTCTCCGCATCTCAGTGACGGAACCCCCATTTGCCCAAGAGAAAACCCAGAAATCCTCAGAAGCATCTTTGAATTCTCTCATTCCTTAACCCCAACCAGTCAGTCCAATAGCAAGCACTGTGGGCATTAGTTGAAATTATGTCTCTGCATTCCCACACCCTTTTCCTACAGACCCCGTGCTTCTGTCTCTTCCTCCTCAGTCCCCCCTTTACGACCACAGAAGTGTAATGGGAAAAGTCCCTGTTCACGTCAGTCCTGGCAAGCAGAACACTGGTGTACAATCACAGTTGATTCTTGTCAATCTCATTGCTACGAACAGAGTCAATCAGCAAAGAAGATAAATAGAGTGAATAGCAATCAAGTGACTTTGCTGCCAGATCACTTAGGAAATCACCGAAAACAGTGTCAACTGATTGAGAAAGAAGCTCTGGTGCCAGATTGCTTTTCTTTGAAGTGTAAAGAGGAGAAGAAGATAATTCTTCAGATCACCTATTCTAGGAAATTCAATCAATGCGGAACAATTCTCTCTTTCAGTCAGTTTCATCAGGATTCTTTTTCCCCACGATGTAATTCTGTATTCTAACCCATATTGTAAAAATGGGATTAACCAGTGCAACAGGGAGCCCATGACAAATAAGGTAAGTTCAGTGTTAGAGAACATCGATATTGCCATAAGGAGAATGTTGGCAGAAACATGAAATTTAAAGGTGCTTATGGTGAAGGCCCAGAAGCAGATGAGCCACACATTATTTGAAACTAGAGGAAAGATGATTCTTGTCATATAGTGGGAGAACACGTAACTGAATTGTGTTTTAAAGTTGTGTGGAAAGCAGAAGTTGTAAGTGATGAACTTGGATATTTAGCTGACATTTCCAAGCGAAGCATTGAAGGTGAGGCCTGGTTCCTTCTTGCTGCTTGTAGTAAAATGTAAGAGGAAGGAGATACATCGAGGGAAGAACCATTAAACAAAAGCTACCAAGATTTGTTGAACTGGGAGATCCTCAGCCTATCCGCCTTGCCAAAAAAATCTAAATTAGGAGATTCACTGCTAGAGAGTTTGTGCTGGAGGGAAGACCAGGGTTGTGACAGCACCACATTTCACTAGTGCTGATGTCATCAGGGGTCACTGGCGCCGGCAAATTTGAAATCAGCAGAACAAATTGCATTAGGTTTCAAGGCCTGGGAGTGATCCTCTGTGGCTGGAGACTCTGCCCTCTCGGTTCATATAGTTTGCTTTTTATGGAATTACTCACAGTTAATATACTGTGGTAACTGAAATTTGAACCGCTAGGAGACTTGTGTTATTTAACTAATCATGGTAGCTGAATTTTTGCATATAGGAACCATGCAAATCATGAGGTGCCTGTGAGTATGTGTGTGTGTGTGTGTGTGTATGTTTCTGGTCTAACCATTCCTCACCCTACCCCTGGCCTTCAGCACGTCACTCCAGTCATATAAGTAGCTCCTTATACACAGAAGCCTTTCCCAATTAAGATGTTCTTTTTATTCCATTGTGTTTAGACATTATGCTCAATGGTTTTTTTTTTTTTGATGAATCACCAAAATTTCATAAAAGTAATGTTTTATAATTGTCCCAAAGGAAAAATGTTTTAATGCTTATTTTGCTTAAAAGAAGTATCTCCTGGGGCTGGCCCGGTGGCGCAGCTGTTAAGTTCGCATGTTCTGCTTCTCAGCGGCCCAGGGTTCGCTGGTTCGGATCCCGGATGGGGACATAGCACTGCTTGGCACACCATGCTGTGGTAGGCGTCCTACATGTAAAGTAGAGGAAGATGGGCACGGATGTTAGCTCAGGGCCAGGCTTCCTCAGCAAAAAGAGGAGGACTGGCAGTAGTTAGCTCAGGGCTAATCTTCTTCAAAAAAACAAATAATAAAATAAAATTAAATTAAAAAAAAGAAATATCTCCTATGTGGGGGAAGTTATTGAACAACTGAAATGCAATTGAACCAAAACTTTGGTCAGTTTCTATGTTAGTCTATTCTCATGCTCTAATTGGAGAGTTCCAATTCTAGTACTCAGTGTTAATATAATTTCGCTAATGTCTAAGATGTTTTAAGAGTTGCGGCACCAGTAATTTTTCAGCTCTTATTATACGTATTCTTTCCAGCCCCTTGCAGGTAAGTTTGGCCTTGCAAATAGTTTTAGGGAATTGGGTAAGAGAAAATGTGTGTCACTTCCTGGTGTTGGATTTTGAGTCTCATGTGCTATTTTATTTATTTATTTTTATTTATTTATTTATTTATTTGAGGAAGACTAGCCCTGAGCTAACATCTGCCACCATTCCCCCCCTTTTTGCTGGGGAAGACTGGCCCTGAGTTAACATCCATGCCCATCTTCTTCTACTTTATATGTGGGACACCTACCACAGCATGGCCTTCTGAGTGGTGCCATGTCCACACCCGGGATCTGAACTGGCAAACCCCGGGCCACCGAAGCAGAACATGCGCACTTAACTGCTGCGCCACCAGGCCGGCCCCTCATGTGCCATTTTAATGCTCTTTTTTTCTAGTCGCAGTGACCCTGCACTGAGATGGCACAGGACTGAGGAAGTCAGATTCCTGGGTGGGGTCATGGAGCAGTGCCTGCTGACTCTCCCTGCACTTTACAAGAATAAGTACTAAAGGGTTTTGTCTTCCTAATAAGCAACTGAGATAACCACAGGTAGCAAGCTAGTCTGATCAATGTAGGGGTGACTCATATGTCAGTGAAAATGGGTCTTGAAAGCTCTCTTGAGCATTTTTGTTTTAAAGATTTTATTTTTTTCCTTTTTCTCCCCAAAGCCCCCCGGTACCTAATTGTATATTCTTCGTTGTGGGTCCTTCTAGTTGTGGCATGTGGGACGCTGCCTCAGCGTGGTTTGATGAGCAGTGCCATGTCCGCGCCCAGGATTCGAACCAAGGAAACACTGGGCCACCTGCAGCAGAGCGCGCGAACTTAACCACTCGGCCACGGGGCCAGCCCATTGAGCATCTTCTTGACATTATGGAGATATAAAAAAATTACAAATATACATATAGTAAAACTCTTTATTACCAGAAATTGTAAACGATATACCCATGGGCTTCCAAATGCAAACGTTTTCTAAAATGATGGAGCTTTAACATAATGTAATGCAACACAGATATGCAGCGTTTTGAGGTTATATATGGACGTGATTTATAAAATGAGAGAGAATTAGAATAAAAAGCAAAACAATTAGAATTCCGAGAAGAATTTGTATAAAGAAAGACAAAATGAAAAATTGAATGTGATGCTTTTTCTACCTTAGAGTTTTGGACATTGACTTAAGTGTAACTCTGGCCATTGCTTCACAAGACAGGTCTAGATACTGGCAGGTTTGACCTCCACCAGCCTCTCAAGCTGAGGGGCCCACTTCTGTTCTGGTTAATCGTGGGACAAGAGTTCATCAGCCCTTGCTGGAGGATCTTAGCCATCATCACCATGTCACTGGTCACATTCCCCTCCATGTGTCCTTCCCTCCTCATCTCCTCAACTCTACCCACCCCCCTCAAACACTGGTTTCTTCAATGGTGATCTAAACACTTTCTGGCATTAAGTAGGTTCCTCTGACTCCAACATTACAGAAAGTAAAAAATCTTTTGCTTCAATATATTGGGACGCATGGAATTTATAACATACTTAATAAACTGGTAAATTTATAGAAATGGAGACCATGTAGGGAAAAAATAAATGTGTAGTGCATTCATGAAAATTTGAAAAAAGAATGATACGAAAGAAATGGAAATTTTTTTTTTTGAGGAAGATTAGCCCTGAGCTAACTGCTGCCAATCCTCCTCTTTTTGCTGAGGAAGACTGGCCCTGAGCTAACATCCATCCCCATCTTCCTGTACTTTATACGTGGGACGCCTACCACAGCGTGGCTTTTGCCAAGCAGTGCCATGTCCTGCACCTGGGATCCGAACCAGTGAACCCCAGGCCGCCAAAGCTGGAATGAGCGCACTTAACTGCTATGCCACTGGGCCAGCCTCAGAAATAGAAATTTTGATGTATTTTATTTTGGAACTGCAAAAGCATTTTGTACTTGTTTCCTGCAGCATTTCTATAAAATAAGCCTGGTAAGTAACAGGTTATTGTTAGTGAAACGGACAGAAGAAACAAAACATGCTGTACTCTCTTTGCAACATCTTGTGAATGTATAATCATTTCAAAATGAAAAGTTAACAAAACACACAACGCAAACCCAAAACACCATAACTCTTGTGATCATATCGTCCCATAATTATTAACTGCATAATATTCTAAGTAGCGTTCATGAACAACAGGGAAAAAAATGAACTGCAAAAGTCTCCCAGGCAGTTCTTCATTCTTGGGCTACTACACGGATTGTAAGAATGTCGGAACTAGGTCTGATGTAGAAATAAGCCCTATGTTTTTCTCTAAATGCATCAATGTAAGTGTAGATATGAGACCTGTTATTCAAATTACTAAATGAAACCTCTTCCAATTCATAGCCCAGAAATATGCTGATACCCCTGGATTTTTTTTGTATCCAATGCAACACAGTGTAAGACCAGAGCTGGATTTGCCAGCACCCGTCTTTTGGGGATGGTGAAGTCACAGCATTTCTGGGAAAAGATCCCTCACAGATCCCTGCGGCCCATTCACCGCGGCCTCTTACTTCCGCCTGCCGATAATGCCTGCCTGAGACCACCTCTGAAGACTAGGACGGCTGGCAAAATGGAAAGCTGTTGAGATGTAAGGAAAGTTTGCTTTCATCTATCCTAACATCACACTTTTCCTGTGTTCTGAGATAAGATTGGGGTGTGTGGTTTCAATATCTAGCGCAAATTGATCTTAAACAGGTTGATCATTTTCTGTACGTTAAAATATTGTTCAGGAGGACAATTTTTTCTTGAATTCATATGAAAAGATGGCTGGGGTTTAGGTTTTCATATTTGCTGTAGATCCTTTCAACATCTGTGAGCACATCCAGGTGTGACTCACACATCTTTCTGCTGTTTCATCAGAAGCATTTTTAGTGTGGACGCATGCTCTCAGAATTTTACTTCGTCTTCATTCAGTTTTTCTTGAACAGCATTCTCTTCCATCTGTAATTTGAAAAGAATTAATTCCTTCTCTTTTCTAAGGAAACTCTTAAATTGTTTAAAATCAGAGCGTAGTTACCCTAGTTGAATCTTCCCTTCCCCCACAATTCAAATGATTTTGAAATTTGGATTTCTAATCTCTTTTCAGAGTCCTCACCCTGCTCCCTCAGGGGCTCAGTGTAGCTTTCGAGCCTCCTCCTCTCACTAGCTGCAGCTTGCTCAATGGGTGTCGTCACTAGGTGATCCCGGTGGTCAGAGGAGACCGTGCACTGGGGTCACAACAGCTCCAGGCCCTCCTCACAGAACAGGGCCAGAACCCGATCGTGCTTCTCACACGCAGGTTTTTCTTCCTGCGGTTTTTTCCCTCCAGCTGCCCCTGGTGGGCAGCTCCTTAACGACATCAGTCATGTGACATAATTCAGTGTTCTTCTTAAAGTCCTTGTTAAGAGGCTGGGTTCCCCGGGACCTGGGTTACCTGTTTCCCCAGTGACTCTGGCGACCCCTCCCCTGCACCCCGAGGCCATGGCGAGGAGTCCTCAACAGGTGACTCACTTCAGGCCCTGGGTGCCGCAGGCGTCCCCGCTTGGGTCCGCGGGAGGCTCTAGCCCCTGCCCGAGTCTTTGCTCTCCTGCGGCCGCGCCCTTCCCCCGCCCTCCCGCTCTCGTCGCGGCTCTGCTCTGGGTGGGGCGCCCTTACATCCCCGCGGCCTGGGACCCCCACCCGGTCCTGACGGCCCCTCCCTTTCCTGCAGAGTCGACTGGTTGCTCATCCATGTTGGAGTCTGGCCTGGTTCCTCTTTAAATTCCCATAGGGAGTTGCCTTCCTGGGGCCTTCGTGGAGGGTCAGGAAAGGAGGGAGCCTTGGAGGCACAGGAAGGGAGGGGTAGAAGCTGACTCGTTGAGAGAGTGTTTTAAAACCTTGGATTTGGGGAAGCAGGATGTGTAGTTTTTTAAAACAAATTCTGATACGTTGAAGGATCCTGGTAATCTCAAACACAAAGAACTCTTTTCAGCCGCTACCTAAGCCGTAACAGCTGCTAAACCTTGACCTTCAGCCCATGCTTTGCCTCGATCTTTCTAATAGATCCAGTCATCTCCTGATCAGCTCCTTCATTCAGTTCTCCACTCAACAAACTTAGCTCGTGTCCAAACCCGGCACCTGATGTCCGGGTTTGGGGTGAAGAGACAGAAAAAAGTGATGCAGGGACGACGCTCTGCCACCACTACGGAGGTCACTGCTCGCTTGGCCCATCCTTCGAATGGGGGGGGTGGGTCACTTGTCCTTAAAGGCCCCACATTGCCCCGCTGCCAAGTCTGCCGCGCTGTGACCTGTGCCGTCCTAGGAATCGTTAAGTGGGACGCCGGGGGACCCAGGAAACCTAGAAATGGGGGGAGTTCGGGCGGTGTCGGAGATCCGGGAGGAGGAGCTGGTTGAATTCGGCCGGGCCGGCGGTGGCGGGACCCGGGCTCCCCGCGGTCCGCTCCGCGCTCCGTGGACCCAGGTCGGTGGCGCCGCTCGGACCTCAGTCCCCTCCGGGCCGCAGCGTGGGGGCGGGGCGGGCAGCCGACCCCGGGCATCCTGTCGTCACTGCGGGCGGCCACTTCGGCCCCGAGCCTCTCTGGGCATCTCTGCTCCCGCAGCCCCTTCTCTCCCCTAGATTGTGCGGTGACCACGGAGAGGGGCCTCACGGGACAGTCGTGACTCGGTCTCCGAGGTTCGAACGTGGGAGGAGCTGTGATCTGTGGGGTCCCCAGTCCCTCTTTTATGCCCAGAGGGGACCCGTTTTCTCCTGAGTTTTCCAAAGGTTTGGGAAGTAGGGTCTCAAATCCACGGCCCTAACCGGCCCCCCATCCCCAGCTTTTCCTAGCACTGGCTATAAATGGCTGAATTTCCAAATACCTTGCTCCATTCCCAAAGCCAGCTCTCAGTCTCCGATTCACAGCATCATTATCAACTACAGACGGACCCAATATTTTAATTATTTATCATTTTTCCATAGTCAATGGATGGCTCTTTTAGAGGGGTTTACTTTTTGTTTGTTGGTATTGTACATGAGAGAAAAGTAGCGAATAACCACCTGGAATTACGTTGTGTGAAATCCTTGTGCTGTCAGCAGTGTCGTCGTGTTTCTTCCCTCCCCCCGTTTCACCTTTAAAAGATATATTTATTTTACTTTAGTCTCAGTTTTTCAATGAATAACAGTTTATCTAATCAATACAGCTTGAAAGACAAAAAATATTTCCAAAGAGGCAAGAAAGGTGAATTTCAGAAAAAATAAAGCATTCCAGTGTTACATTGCATGTATTAAAAATTGATGTCCTTTTTTCCTCCCCTGAGTGTGTTAGTAATATTCTGCGGTCTGTTCTGTTATTTGGGGTGAGTTCAAATGGATTTCCAGGGCTTCGACTTGCAGACCTGAAGTGTTCAAGTGTGATTAATAGTTTATAAAACAATTTCTTGTCATTGAAATAATAATTAAGTAACATCATTTTTTAAATGCAGTATGTACTTGTGAGGTTCCTTTTTGAGCCAACAAGGTGCCTTACAGTTTTCTTCCCTCCTTTCCACGTAAAGACTGGGTCTGAGTGTTTTTGCTGGATTGTTCAAACATGGGTTTGTGTCATATATCAATGGCGGTCCAAAACAACTCCAGTGGGCCTGAGGGCAGTGTCTCTAAGCTAAGGCCCCTCCTTGAGGCTGCAAAGGGAGGTGCTTGAAGGCCCAGCTGTTCTTCCTGGGGAGCCTCCCCTTGCAGGTCCTGCCTGTTCACCCTACCCCGAAGGAGCCTTTACACTGAGGGAAGCTACAGAGTCCTGGAGAAGTGGGGATGCACCTGCAGGGGGTGGGGAGGGAGGCACTGATGCCCTTTCTGAGGTTGTAATGGTGGTTTCTTGGGCCTGTTTGGAGAAAAACGTTGGAGTTGTGCATCCACAGTGTAGTGCATTTGGTGTAATTTGCTTACCTTGAGAAAGACTGTGAAAGTGAGGACTTCTGTGTCCTGGATTAGGGTCCGTGAATTTGGGAATTCATTTGGGTCAGAACCTTAAACTGAATCTTGCTGAGAGTTTCCTCACGGTGAATATTGAATGAAGCCTGAGAGAGGGAGTCTAGGCCATACCATCTGGAACGCACTGATCCCGCCCAAAGCCTAAGACAGGGAGCGTTTCCATTGTTCCCTGGGGAGAGGAGGGTGCATGGAGCTCTGAGAGTTCATTCCTGCGGCTGCTCAGGTGTCCTTCCACTCTTTCACTGGGGGCTGACCCACTCCAAGGGCTCTATCTCAACTGGGAGAGTCTAGAATGTGGCATATCTTCTGTCCTGTGGGAAGGAGACTGCTTTCCGTGTATGTGTAATACTTCTTTCCTTTGGATTCCTTAATCAACTGAATATTGCAGCCCTTTGGCTTTAGGTTCCTTTAGCACTTGGGCTCTGAAAATGTAAGTTGACTGACAGGCGCGATGTGAGCAGAGCAAGAACATGGTGGAGCTTTGTTCCATTTAGGCAAGAGAACCTCAAGATGTGAGATAAATATCTTAAAGTTCTCAGGTACATTTTTCATGTTTAGGTCAGTTTTTGTATGTGCACGTCCCCAGAGAACATTAAAAAAGCCTAAAGCAATTGAATTCCTATTTTTAAGTGATCTGAGGAAAATTACTCAAAGCTTCTGTTAATCTCTGAAAATCCTACTGCACTTAAGGAACTAAACTCAAACCCCTATTGTATTATAATATGCTACTTATTCCTAAAAACACCCCCAGTGTGAGCTAGGGGGAAGGACAAACCATGAGGCCTCGTGTCCTTTCAGTTAGAGAGCCGAAAGCTTTCATTTTGTATGGTTTACACTTTGTAACTGCTAGTGTTTAAAGGAGTTAAATCTCAAAATGGCTTCCTATGTGCAAAAGTTAAAACTAAAGAAAGACTGTTAAATAGTAAAATATAGTATACATAAATTTCTATGCGTATTTTAAATAAATCTGTAAGATAGGAAAGTCTAAATTAAGAAGACTCACTGAAAATATGCCCTGGTCCCCTCCCGCCACCCCTACCCCACAAAACACAGTTTTGATCATTTCTTGAGCCTCCTGTTAGCGTTTCTTTATATAGATCAGGCAATTGCGATGCACATTTTTCTTGCCCACGTTTGTCCTTGTATGGGCTGTCAGACTCCACATTTTTGGATGTTCGCTCACAGCTTAAGCCTCACCCCTTCCTCTTCCCCTTGTGCCCCCCACCTGGACAAGCTGAGCTATAGTGAAGGGGTGATTGTGCTCAGTGCTTCTTTGAACAGCCAAATTTGGCCTGTTCTTCAACCTGAAAAGAATGAATGGCACCTCACAGTGGGTTACTGCTACCTTGTGGCTGTGGTCACAGTCTCAACATCATGGAAGTCGCTGACGACAACCAATCAGCAGTTGGTAAATATCCTGCCATCACAGATTTGGCTAAGTCTGTTCTGTTCAGTGTCTGTCTTGACAGCCTCTCAGCTACAGTTGCCTTCACCTCTGCAGGGGTGTGATACACCTTTACTGGTTATCCTCATGGATCTTCAATAGCTTTGCCCTCCCACTCAATCATTGCAGGCAAGATATGAACTGCATCCTGGTTTGTCCAAGCACGCAGGCAGGATGTTACATTAATGACATCCTCCTCTGAGGATATTAAGGATATGCAAATATTAAAAAAAGGAACTCAGAAAAGCAGATGGGACATTGCCATGCATGTAATGTGAGGTCCTGTCAACTTCATTAAATTTCTGGAAATTATGTGATAATCCGAGACCGCTCTCACCCTGACACCATGAAGAAATAGCTGTTGTCCCCTCAGCACCCACAGCTTCACTAGGTTCTTCTGTTGTTCTGGAGGTAACATATTCCTTGTTTACCAATTTCACTTGAACCCATTTGTGCTTACTTGCAAATTGGTCCACCTTGAATAGGCACCCAGCCACAAAAGACTGGAGATTCTCTTTATTTATTTATTTATTTTTTCCCTTCTTCTCCCCAAAGCCCCCCAGTCCATAGCTGTATATTCTAGTTGTAGGTCCTTCTAGTTCTGCTATGTGGGATGCCACCTCAACATGGCTTGATGAGTGGTGCTAGGTCTCTGCCCATGATCCAAACTGGTGAAACCCCGGGCCACCGAAGTGGAGCGTGCAACTTAACCACTCAACCACAGGGCCGGCCACTGGAGACTCTCTTTAAATTGCCATACAGCTGGCATTCCCATTACTGCCCTCAGAGTCTCCCTTACCGCTGAGGCTTCATTGACCTCCTCATGCCTCCTGGAGTTACCCATGATGGCCTTAAGTTGTCCATAGACTCCTGAGTCAAGAACCTGCTCTAGGCCCCACACCATATGTCATCAGAGCTGCAATTCCCTCTGCTTATTGCTTTATTACCTTACTTATTACCTCTACTTATGGGCCTATCCTGAAAGTAGATGACCCTGAGTGTGTGATCACCTATCCAGCAATCCATTTTGCCTTGGGACCTGGAAACAGCACCCCAGGAGCTCAGTATGGCTACGAAGATCCCCTTGAGACATGATGGAGCCAAACCTGGGCCCACTGGGCTATTCTCCCTGCAGGAGGGGTTGACCTTCTCAGTCTCTCATGAGATGCCATGGTGCTGAAGGAGGTCACCTCTTCCCTGACCCCTAGGCTCCTTTGGAGCTTCTTTAGATTCCCTGAGTCAAAAGCAATGGGAGTTCATAGACTTTAGCTATGACATCACCCCATTCATACATGGTGGAGCCAGACAGAGTGGGTTGCTTTTCATTTCTTTTTTTTTTTTTTTTTAAAGATTTTAGTTTTTCCTTTTTCTCCCCAAAGCCCCCCCAGTACATAGTTGTATATTCTTCGTTGTGGGTTCTTCTAGTTGTGGTATGTGGATGCTGCCTCAGGTGGTTTGATGAGCAGTGCCATGTCCGCGCCCAGGATTCGAACCAATGAAACACTGGGCCGCCTGCAGCGGAGCGCGCGAACTTAACCACTCGGCCACAGGGCCAGCCCCTGCTTTTCATTTCTTAATTGGCACATCTATGATGAAGGACCAGACCCAAGAGTCATCATAATTGACCATACATCAAGCAGTTATCTTAGTGCCGACCAATGATCGGCCCCATCTACACATGTTTACTACTCTTGAGTGATTCTCTAAGAGTTGCCCCTTTGTGGTAAAAGAACTCCAGGAACCTCCTGCCCCCGTTGCTGTCAATATAAATCAAAGTAACACTTGTCTCTACCTATACTAAGGCTACAATAACAAGGCTCACCAGGACATTCCTTCTCCATGTGGAAGTTCCAGACACTACTCATAGTAATGAAGGCATTCATTTCACTTCTCAGGATATACAGTGCTGGGCTCTTGAGCAAAGCATTCAGTGGAAATTTCTCCTTTCTTCCAAGTCTCAGGGTGGAGGCCTCATAGAGTACCATATGGCTTATTGGAATAAGTTCAAATTAATTGAATGAAAGATGGTCTGTTTCTGTCATTAGTCAATCATCGGGGGGAATATTAATGCATCTGTCTTTTTTTTCCCCCTAGTAGATGTCACTTCTTTTTTTAAGAGCAGTTAGGTTTACAGAAAACTTGATCAGAAAGTACAGAGACCTCTCACATAACCCCACTGCCTCCGCACAGTTTGCCCTTTATTTTATATCTTACATTACTGTGGTGCATTTGTTCCATCTGATGAGCCATCTTTGATTCATGAAAGTCCGTAGTTTATGTTAGGGTTGCTTCTTTGTGTCGTACAATCGCTGGTCTTCAGCTGATGTAAAATGACATGTCTCCATCATTTCTATATCATATACAGCAGTCTCCCCTTATCCTTGGGGGATACATTCCAAGACCCCAAGTGGATGCCAGAAACTGTGGATAGCACCAAACCCTATATATACTGTGTTTTTTCCTATACATACATACCTATGGTGCAACATGTTGCCGTCAGTCAGAACGTGTTTTCTGTTCATGTCTTCCACCCACAAATTTAGTGTCTTTTCCATCTTAACTAAGCACTTATCATGTACCGTGGCCATAACTTTTACATTTTGAGGTGTGACAGCAAAACTATTATGAATTTCTTTTTCCTTCTCCACAATTTCACAGATAGAACGTTTGTTCTTACTGTAGATCTTAGCAACCTCAGCATATGATTTTTTTTCTTTTTTATTAAGTTGAGAACTTTCACTTTTTCACTTAAGCACTTTATGCTTATCTTTGGCATATCCTAATTGCCAGCATCATTACTTTTGTGATTGGGGCCATTAGTAAGTAAAATAAGGGTTCCTTGAACACAAGCGCTGTGATACTGAGATGGTTGATCTGCTACCCGATGGCTACTGAGTGACTAACAGGCAGTAGGATGGCCAGTGGGGATACGCTGGACAAAGGGATGATGCACGTCCAGGGTGGGACACAGCGGGATGGTGCAAGATTTCATCACCCTATTCAGACAGAGTGCAATTTAAAACTTATGAATTGTTTATTTGTGGAATTTTCCATGTGATGTTTTAGTAAATTACCAAACCTGACAGAGTTTGGAGGGAACCTCTGAATTTGTAGACGACTGAGTAGAAATGTTGGTAGCCCAGGCACTTTGTGGCTGGCACCTGAAGTATGGTCAGTGTGTGCAACTGAGCTCTTCACCTGTGGAGCCTGACACAAACTCTGGGTAGTTAGTGTAAGAACTGAATCGAACTGTTGGACACCTATTTGTTGGCGCAGAGTTAGAGAAGTGGCATTGGAACAGACCCACATATTTGTTGTCAGAAGGGCGAAAAAAAACCCTATCATCTTCACAAGTGCCCCACCTTTGAGAGCAGAGAAAGCTAGAAGAGAGACTCAAGTTGACTATTTCTATCCTCCCAGGTCAGTTAAACTCTGGGAAAATCCCAGTCAGCTACGCTCTCGTGAAATAGATTATTTTGAGGACACGCCTTGTTAAGTAGAAGAGAATATTCTGGGTATATTTTAAAATGGCTACTTTGTTGTCTCTTCCTAATTGTGGAGACAGGGTTTTACCCTGTGCCCTCAGTTCTCTGAATGAAGAGTTGTTAATTTTAAGTTTCTTGGCTGTTTTCTTCTGAGGACTGGAAGGCTGCTTCTAAGCTCCGTACATGCCAGACCAGAGAGCAGAAGTCTCTGACTCCTTTTTTTGATGTTTGCTGACAGCTCTAAACATTCACCCCTCCTTCATCATCTTGTGGCGCACACCTACGCAGTGGTAGGCAGGCCTGGGCGCTCCTTCCTTTGGCACTGCGAGGATCCATTCCGCAGAAGGCCCTGCCCCTGAACCCAAGCTCTCACCCTAGCCCACCCCCTCACGTCTATAAAAATACCAGGCTAGGCTCCTTTCCTTGCTCTCTCAAGGCATTTCCCACCTGCTAGAGAGGCCTGCCCTGCCCTTCTTGGTCGTTTTCATTATGGAAGTAATAAACTCTTTACCCTCTAGGCACGTGTGTGTTGTCATCAGTATAGACATCTGAACCAAATCTCAGGTTGGAGTCCACCTGCCTGGTCAGGTGACCATAACAGTTACAGGATAGGTAACATGCTGCATATTTTGTAATACTCTTTGCTTTGTTGGTCTATAGATAAATTCTTCAGATCTTTTGATAATAGTACATCCCACCCTTGTATGAGTCTCCAAGTACAAATACACAACAAATTCTGTGGACGTTGTTGAAAAATTGCTGGGCTATAGATAGTGATCAAGTTCAAATCTATAGGCTATAGCAATGGAGTCTATCACTTGACCCTTCCTCCATTTGTATATAATTTATTGATTTGTTCACAATGGTTTTCAACACGTGGGAATATCAAAATAACTAATTTTTTTCTAATCCTTGTGAAATGGTATCTACTGGCCATTTTATTTGCCTATTACCTCATTACCAAGGTAATGGACATGTTTTCATTCATGATCTTTCATCTTCTGTTAAATATGTTTTGCTTCTTTTTCCAGTTTTAACTTATGTGTCTGTTCATTTTTACTCTGCAAACCAACCCTTTTATATCCCATGTATTGCTGATATTTTTTCTTCTTTTGTTGTTTGTCTTTTAATTACATTAATTTTAATATATTTGAATTGGTCAGTCTCTGGCTTTATGGCTTATTCTTTTTTCTTACGTGAGAATGTTCTCCCTGTTCTTGTGTCAATAAAACATTTACCTGTGACTTCTAACAAAAAGACCTTGCAGTGTTTGCCCTTTTGCAGCGTGGATGACCACCCGTTCAGGAGAGGAGATAAGGCTTTTCTCCTCCACAACACAAGTTTCTGTCCGCCAGACCTGGGCACTGAGTGTGTCTAGCGCCATCTGCTGGAAACTTGTGAACGATCAAAATGACACATGGTTATAAAACTTCACACAGATGAAAAGTCACGCAGGAATATTCAGTCCTCTGGTGGCCACCGCAGCACGGGTCCAAGTTCATAGAGCTGTAATGTTTCCGGTTCTCGGTCCAACCTGGAAGTGCTCTGCGCACACGTAGGCAGAGGTCCATTCCTGATTCTAAACTGCAAACGAGAGGATACGCGTTCTATAACTTCCCCTTGCTCCTTCTGTTCACTTAACACATGGTCTTAGAAATTTTCCCATATCAGCACAAATATTTCGCTTTTTTGGGTCAACTTTGAGCAAAACTCTGAATGGAAAATGTTGTATTCATGGTGGAAAAAGAATGTCTTTGAAGAACCAGCAGGGTACTCTTTCCACCAGATCGGTGTTTCCTCCAGTATTTTTCACCATCTCATTTTCAAGTAAAAGCTACCGTTCACTGAGTCCTTTACTGTATCAGAGACGCTGTGCTCTATGCTTTACTCAAACCGCCCACAGAAACTTCAAATTCTGTATTGTAGAAAAAGCTGTCTCCATAAACGAGAGTGCACAGAGACACTTAGAATGGTGTCTGACTCCGGGCCACAGGGATGGAACATCCTTCTCTGTGCTCCACAGCAGCCCAGCTCTTTCCAAATGCTTAGAGCTCTGTACTTTTTGTTATCCCTTGACCTGGCAGTTCCCGATTTGAGAATACTCTCCCAAAAAATAGTCAAAGACGAGGAAACTTGTGATTTATATGAAGATTTCCACGCAAGCAGTATTTATCAAATGGAAAGATGAGAAACAAGCCATGAACAGGGGAAACAGAATGAGCTAGAGCTTCAGTGTGATCTCGGCTCTGTTAGCCACTAGCCAGGTGTCCCAGAAAAGGTTATTTAATTCCTCTGAACATCAGTTTCATTTTTTGCAAAATTATTGTAAGACAAAAGTCACAGTGATCTTGTTAATAATGAAAGAGGACATATATTATCCTAGTAAGAGGCAAAAACCAGTTACTCTGTAAAGGATATTAGCATGAGATCCGTGCCCCACACCAGGCAAATGGATAAGGAATTAGTAGACTATAAAAATCTCAGATTATGGAGAGACTTTAGGATTTATTGATCCCAAAAGCTTACTTCTACTTTTTTTAATTAAAAGTATGTTATCCTCTATAGACTGATGGAAGTGCTTAGAACTTATACATATTTTTACTCTCTTCATAGACATCATGTGGTGTAAAAATTTTTCCAACATTCTAATTTTGTGGGAGGAAACTTGGAGCAAGAATGGGAAGGAGGTTGTTTTGCATAACTAAAAATATATCTTTTAGTTTTTTGTAAAGTAATTTATACAATATAGAAGGATATAATTTAAAAATGACCGTGTCTTAGTCTGTTTCAACTCACTATTTTGCTCAATTCCACCTATTCATCTTTCTTTCTAAGAGCAAACACTCTTATTTTTCCACATGTTCTTTTTTGTAAATTTCAATTCTTTAAAAAACTAAAAGAATAGTACAATTAACACTCTATACCTATCCCGTAGATTGTCCAATGAGTGTGTTTGCCTTATTGCTTTATTTCTCTTTACATGTCCATTTTGTTTATCTGTTCATTTGTTTTGCTAAAGCATTTGAAAGTAAGTTTAAGACACCATGACACTCTCCCACTAAACACTGAAGCCTTAAAATCTTAAAAAATGAGTGTCTCCTGTAGAATCACAATATCATTATTGTAAATTAACAAATATAATGATTTAAGTTAATACATAATACTCATTTCTCCAATAGCTCCAAAGTTATCCTGTCCCTTCCCCCTTTTTGTCTCTCATGACATTAACTTTTATGAAGACTACAGGCCAGTTGTCTTTTGGACTGTCTCAGAGGCTAGGTTAGCCTAATTGTTTCCTTATGATTAGATTCAGGTTAAACATTGTTGGCTGAATATCACATAGGCCATGTGGCGGTTTTCTATTGCATCCCACTGGGGGACACAATGTCAGTTTGATCACTTGGGCTAGTGGTGTCTGCAAATGTCTCCGTGATAAAGGTCCTTTGCCTTCATGAATAAAAGTCGTTTGTGGAGTGGATACCCTATTCCGGACAACATTTTCTCCAAGGGCCTTAACAACCAGTGATGATTCTTGCTTGAATCAGTGGTCACGTTGTGGGTAGCAGATGGTCATTCGCAGATTCTTCATCCTCACTGCATTGCTGGCATCTTCTCTAGAGAAGAGCTTTCCCTCCCAACTCCTTCTCCTGCCTCTTTAAAGTCACCCTTTGGACTCATGAATTCTTTTTTTATCCGGTGTGCTCTAATCCATTACTTTTCTCATTGAGGCTCAAAAGTTTCCACAGTTGCCCAGTTGAGCCCTTTACCTGACTCTCTGTCCTTATGACAGGTCTTCACTAGTCTTTGAGCCCCTTCCTGCTCTCTGACATAAGGGGTCTCAGTCTCTTCTTGTTCTTTCCTGATATCAGACCTAGAATGAAACCTTTCTCCATGACACCCTGGCTCCTTTTATTAGTGAAGGATATTTAAAAATTAAGATCTGGGAAAGTAAACCCTTTTAAGTGTTTGAAGTAAAACATTTGTGGATGTACATGTTAAGAACTATGAAGGATCTGAGATTTTACCTTATTTTTGAGCTAACAAGTTAGCCTGTCCCTGTTTCATGGATGCTGGCAGGAGACAGGATCATTGTGGATCAGACACAAAGTACTTTCTTACTCATGGCACAGCAGGCAGCATGAGCTTTATGTTAACATCCACTCCCCAAGTCCCCCATCCCGTGGGGTGGGCCTAGATGGATGCTGTGCACACAGTGGGTTTGCATCGCAGTCCAGGAACCTCAACTTCAGGATATCTCAATCTTCCCTAACGGGCTCCAAGCACACTTGCCCAATCTTCGCCTCACAGGGAGGCATCCCCTTTATTACATTGTGCAGCAATCATGCCTCCCTCTGCTCTGGAGGGTGATTCTCTCTCTGTCTTCCTAGGCAGTTCCTCATGCCAACATCCTTGAAAGGATAGTCCAGAACCAAAAGGCAGTCAGTGCCTCTGCTCACAAGATGTGCAGAAACCCAAGAGACCCATGGAGGAGTGTCTCTTAACATTAAACAGACCAAGAGGAAGCAGTAAAACAGAGACGGAGACTATTCTGTGGGCTTGGCAACCTGCATCTTTGATGACATTATTAAGAACGATTTTAGTGGAGTGGGAGATGAAGGTGTGAGGAAGATGCAGTGAGGATACTGGCAGGGAGGGGAAATTCCCCCCTTCTACACTTCTTGTGTCTTCATAGCTGGACCGATGATAAAATTGACACAAGACCAGATTACCAGGAGAAAAACCCAGCTTAATATGTACCTATTGGAGATCATAGAGAAATGATGCTCAGAGGATGAACAAAGCAGGCAATATATATATCTTTTATACCAAGAAACAATGAATTTTGTGAGGAATGACAGGATGAAGAAACTTAGGTTTGAGGTACATAATTAGTGAGAAATTTAAGCAGAGTTTAGCCCTAAGGTAGTAAATTAGCAAGGCTTTTTTCCCCCAGTAATTTTATTGA
Source organism: Equus asinus (assembly GCF_041296235.1). Lineage (NCBI taxonomy): Eukaryota > Metazoa > Chordata > Mammalia > Perissodactyla > Equidae > Equus > Equus asinus. The sequence continues at coordinate 50,828,013 of NC_091792.1, read as the reverse complement.
GATCATAATGGTTTATAACGTTGTGTAACTTCGGGTGTACAGCAAAGTTTGTTATACAGACGTCTCAGCCTGAATTCCCAGCTCTGGAGGTGAGGATGCAGGGGGAGCACCTTTCACACGGGAGATTTATTTCCTGCTTTCAGGGGAGCAGAGACAGGAGGATCAGAAAGCCCTTTTTGCTTCTCAAGTAGCTTTGATTCAAAATAATCATTATGCCGTTGTGGGGTATTTTGGAGTGGCTTGCCCTGGGCCCGAACACTACTTATTCCAAGCAGTGGTCTGCAACGTGGTTCTCAAAGTGTGCTGTGTAGACCAGGACCACGTAGGAATGTATTAAAAATGTAAATCCTTGAGCCCCACCTCAAATCTACTGAATCAGAAACTCTAGGGGTGGGGGTGGGGTCACAGTAATCAATGTGTGTTATTAAAAGCCCACCAGGTGGTTCTGGTGCACCCCAAAGTTTGAGGACCATGCATCTGCAAGTTGCATTTGAAGCAAGAAACTCTTTCCCCACCCTACTGGATAATTCCGTCTGAATGAAAGCCCCACACAATGAGCAAGGAATTGGCTATGGCACATATAACACAGGAGAATCTGTTATAAGAGAACTAAGTTTTTTGTTTTTTTCCAACAGGATGAATACTGAGAGAAAAAACTCTGACTAGAAATTGGATATTTTAAAATTGAGTTATTTTTCAGAGCTAAAAACCAGGAAATGAAGCCACATCAGAGAACTCAAAGGCCTTATTCTTGATTGACTGTCAAATGTCAGCCACTCTAATCACTTCAACTACTGCGTCTCTTTTAAAGAGTCTCAAGTCAGTGTTTTTAGCTTAAACCTCTGACCTAAATGTCAAATTAGTAAATCCAACTGCAAGCTGGACATTTCAGTTTCTTAATGGCACCAAACTCTCAGTGTTCGAAACTGACTCCGGGGGTGGTCTGGTGGTGCAGCAGTTATCTGCGCACTTTCCGCTTCTCAGCGGCCCGGGTTCCGCCGGTTCAGATCCTGGGTGCGGACATGGCACCGCTTGGCATGCCATGCTCTGGTAGGCATCCCACATAGAAAGTAGAGGAAGATGGGCACAGATGTTAGTTCAGGGCCAGTCTTCCTCAGCAAAAAGAGGAGGATTGGCAGCAGTTAGCTCAGGGCTAATCTTCCTCGGAAAAAGAGAAAAGAAAGAAACTGAACCTGCCTTCCCATCCAATCCCACTCTCGCCCAGCGGTTGTTATTTCAGTGCCTGGAGCTCTGCCCATCCCTCCATGTCCCACCATTTACTAATTCCTTTATGTCCTCTTCTAATCTCATTCCGCCACCCCGCCTCAGGGCACCATAATTTCCAGCAGAAGCCTCCTGACAGTCCAATCTGGCCGCTGAATCTTACCCCACCTCGTCCACTCAGCCCCCACAGTTGAGCTCTAAGATGCCCCAGGGAGATCTCTTCAAAAGCACCTGCTGCTCCTGCTGTCACTCTGCTTAGAAGCTGCCGGCCAGTTCCCACTGCTCCCAGGGCCAAACCCCGGATTCTTCACATGGCTCCGTGCCCGCTGTCCCTTGCTTCCTTCACTTGCTTCATGGCAGCTAGTTCTGTGTGCCCCATTCCAGGAAGAAATGCCACCAATAACTACTCAGTTTGCCAAAGCACATGGACCATTTGAGGGTAGACCTCTGACCTCTGAGTTTACTTCCAGCCGCACTCTGGGCCCCACACAGAGAGGAAGTTTCCAGGGGCCCCCAGACAGTTGGACTTCTTAGTTAAGCTACCTGCCCCACGCTCCTGGTTTATTTTACTTTGGGTGTCCTGCGGGACTTGCCCTCAGGGTCTCTTCTTTCCCCCTGCTGCATTTTCTGCTGGCGAGTTGTAGTGGATGCTGCTCACTCATTCTCCCCACTGCCGCGAGTGCTGGAGGCCACCTTGCCCACAGTTAGAACTCTCCTGGTGCAGCTGCATCTAATAACTGGTTGACGCAGAGATGCAGAGTCTGGACAGGGTGCAGGGAGGCTGCACTGGACCAATTGCCCAGTAGATTCAAATCTGAAGGCAGGTGTGTGGGTCCCAGGCCGTGTGGCTCGGTAAAGATGCTTCTATGTGACTGGCTGTGGGCGGCAGGGAAGTAGAAGGATGAGAATAGCTATTGTGGGCCCCCCAATGGCAACTTCAGTCAAGTTCTTCAATCCTCAAAACAGCCCTGTATTGTTCATGATTGTACTGAAGACATTAGAAATATTCAATAGAGAACAATTTGCAAACAATACCAGGACCTTTTTTAAAAAACTGAATGTGACAGATATTTATCGGGGGCGGTCATTAGGCATGGAGCACGAGCGTGACTGACCTTGGCTGCTCAGGCTCCAGCCCCTCGGAGATCAAACTGATGCACTGTGGTCAAGAACATAGCAATACAAACACGCTTTTATCAGGCAGGATGTTCCAAGGGCTCAGAGGTTGTCTCCCAGGAGCTAGTGAAGGGCCAGTCCTTCTAAAGACAGATCTTTCTCTGGAATGTGCAAGGACTGAGCGACTCCAGACCCTGAGTAAAGCCTCAGTGCATGCCTGCCCAGGGGGTCTGAGGAAACACTTCCTAACCGAACTCAGTACTATTCATGGAGCAGGATGCGTGGGTATTCAAACAAAGGGATATAATGAAAGACAGTAAACAACTTCATATCAGGTGAGGTTTTACCCCAAATCAGTTTTTCATCAAATTTATGGAAAAAAATTTGTTTTTGCGTTTTAGACGTGAGGAAAAGGCCTTGTGAGATCTGCAGGAAGAAGACCCTGTGACCAGGCACCAGTGTCCCCCAGGCCCACCATTCCTGCCACAGGTCTGATCACTGTACCCTGAGATTTAGAATGTGCCAGGTTTCCCCAAGTCTTTCACTGGGTCCCCAAGACCCCTCCTGGTCTGACCCTCTGCCTGGCACCGAACTCGTCCTAGGCTCCCTTCAGCTCAGTTCTTCCTTCACTGTCTCCAGGTTGACCTCCCTCTGGCCCCAGGGCATTTGAATAAAGCTGACCTGGAGTCCAGCATGGGTCTGGCCTGGCCGTCAGTTTCCTTTCTTAGCAACTCCTCTTCCTTCAGATCTCATACATTACTCCCCCAACTCCCCCCCCCCACCACCACCACCCCATAATCCTAGTTCAAGGTTCAGGATCAGACCCGTCCCCTCTGTAACACTTAGTCTCTGTTGTGATTTTCTCTGAGGTCTAGCTCCTTCTTCCCCATTAACTACCAAAACAGGAGGACTGCATCCTTCTTTCTTATAATTGGACCCATAAGCACCCAGCTCAGGGCCTGGCACCTACTAGGCACTCATTAAATATTTGTTGAATGGGGCAGGCCCCGTGGCCCAGTGGTTAAGTTCACATGTTACGCTTCGGCGGCCCAGGGTTTTGCCGGTTTGGATCCTGGGCGCGGACATGGCACCGCTCATCAAGCCATGCTGAGGTGGCATCCCACGTGCCACAACTAGAAGGACCCAGGACTAAAAATATATAACTATGTACCGAGGGGCTTTGGGGAGAAAAAGGAAAAATAAAAACTTCAAGAAAAAATTAAAAAAAAAAATTTGTTGAATGAACAACAGTTGATTCCTGGCCTTGGGTAAGCTGCTTATCCTCTCCAGGCTGACTGCCTATATTAAGGAGATTAAGTCCTTATAGGGCGGGAATACCAAGGATCTTGGGGATACACAGCTCTAATCCTCCTATTCCCTCACCTATGCACAAACCATCTCTCACTGAGACATCCTGGAAGGGGAGTCCTTGTCTTCAGACCAGCGCCTCTGGGTGACTGTCACACACAGATATTTTGTTATTGTTAGTGCCGTTGAGTCAATTCATCTTCCGGCGCTGTATCAGACAAGGCTCCACTGCTATTTATAGGGTTTTCATGGCCAATTTTTTTTCAGAAGTGGGTGGCCAGGTCCTTCTTCCTAGTCTGTCTTCATCTGGAAGCTCCGCTGAAACCTGTCCACCATAGGTGACCCTGCTGGTATTTGAAATATGGTGGCATAGCTTTCAGCATCACAGCAACACGCAGCCACCACAGAATGACAACCAACAGATGGGTGGTGTGGTTCCCTGACGGGAACATGAACCTGGGCCATGGGGGTGAGAGCACTGAATCTTAACCACTAGACCATCGGGGCAGGCACACAGATATTAGTCGCCCCCTTTTCTGACCTCTTACGACAGGGTGGGATCTGGGTATCTCTATTTTTAGTAAATATTTCAGGTGATTCTGGATAATTCTCTTTGAGGGACCAGGAACCATCATACACAGGATGTGTTTTGAAATAAGCAAAACCCGAGTTTGGATTCCCTGGGGAGGCATGATCTCTGGAGGGACACCTAGGACTCCATGTTGCGTGTGCCAATAGTAACCTTTTTACCGCATTCACATCTTACCTCCATTTTTAAAAAGTGTAAAAAAGAAAATCTGAACCCATAGCATTTCTACTCTTCAGGTATGATTTTCCTCATGATTCTTAACAACTGGATTTTAAGCATCTCTTTGATTTTGGTTACTCTGATGGGGGCAATGAGAATTTAAATTCGCTGTTCTTCCGGATAACCACTGAGTGTCAGTATTCATCCACTTGTTAATTTGTATTTCTTTTAGAAATTGTCTGGAGAGCCCTCTTTTTTCTTTAACTGTTCTCCCTAGGTGGCATCATCCCTTCTTAGCGCTTCTAAAGACACCTTTGTGCTGGTGGCTCAAAATTCTTCTCCAGCCTGTCCTGTTCTGGACCATCAGTCTTCTGCATGCAACATCTAACGGAAGCATCCGCTTGCCTTGCTGAGTGGAATCGCCAGATTCATGGATCCAAAACAGAAATCCCGTGACATGCTACGACATGGATGAAGCTTGAGGATATTATGCTAAGCAAAATAAATGAGTCACAGAAGAACGAATATTGATGATTCCACTCATATGAAGTATCTGAAGTAATCAAAATCATAGAATCATAGAAACAGAAAGTAGAAAGGTGGTGACCAAAGGCTAGGGGGAAGGGATGGAGAATTAGTATTTAGTGATGTTGAGGTTCAGTGTCGCAAGATGGAAAAGTGCTAACTAGAGTTCTGCTGCACAGCAATGAGAATACACTTCATATACTAAACTGTACACTTAAAATGTGAAAATGTAGAGTTTAAGATGATAAATTTAATGCTATATGTTTACCGTAATAAAAAGAAAAAGAAAAAAATGTAAATATAACTTGAAGTTTTATTTAAATATACCTTAATTCTTTTTATTTTAAAAAACTGGTAAACATTTGTGGAGCACTTATATTGTCTTAATCTTGGGCACAAAGTTTTCATGTATTAATTCCAGTTTTCACATTTGAATGGTAAGATACTGTTAAAGATAAACTGAACCATATTAAAATTTTTGAAAGTTTGAGAAAAAACCCATTTGAATTGGGCAGTGCCAAACTGGAAGTGGTTAGGAGCGCTCTCCCTTAATTCTTCGAGCAAGTTTTCTCAAATACAAAAGGTATGTATTCTTTGAAAAAACCTAGCAGAATTATAATATTAACTTGGGGTGTAATCTTAAATAAAAAATTGCCAAGTTAGTTGCCAATACCATCAAAGAACCCAGCAGTGTTTTGATGTCTGTGTGGAAGGACAGAAAGGGAGCTGAGGGAAGACGGAGGGGGGATGCTATCACTCTGCGTGAATTACCCATCCCAGGACTCACTTTCCACTTCTTTGTATGGGAACTGGTCAGCACCACCTCTCAGTGGTGAAGCATAAATTCAATTGGTTGTTTCGGTGAAGCACTGTTCACATAACGTGGTTAATAACTGGGCAAATGAGAGCTGTTCTCAGTGAACAAATGAGAGAGCCAAACACATTGTGGGAAACACCAGTCTAGAAGAGAGAGTCTACAGGTTCTTCAGAAAACATCCATCCTATTTATGATATTTCCCATTCAGACTTTTCCTTCAATTTGGCAATATATTTTAAAACAGTGTGAAGTATCTATGGTGACGTAGGATAAAAAGAAATGACAAATAGGAACTTGTAGAATGGAACACATAGGTTACTCCTATTCAGAGATAAACAAAGGGGACTATGCTATACACAGACTCCTACTCAGACACTCTTCTCGTACATGCATAGCCTCTTTGGAAAGGTCCAACAAGAAGCCATCAACAGCAATTAGCTCAAAACAGGCAAATAGAGATGGGAAACTCTATCTCTCAGTCACTGTGTGACTCCAATCTACCATGTGAGGCTTTTCTGTCACACACAGAAGATCATGTGACTTTGTGAAAACCATAACAGCAGAGAGTTGTAGAGAACAGGCATTTGTCCTCCTGACAGAGGAAAATCCTTATGCTCTCCTCTCAGGAGTTGTCAGTCCTCATGGAGGGAAGTCCAAAACCTTTATTCTGTGGCTCATCTCTCTCTCCTCTGCACTGTAGCTCCCTGCTGGTGTTACCCTTGTGTTCCAGGCTGCTAGCCAGAGTCCATGGATAGCAGGCACTCAACAAGTTTTTTGAATGAGCTGTCAGTGAATAGGATGTCAGATAGATGTCGTCCATATTGATGAAATGAAACTGACAGATATCAAGTCTGGAGGTGTAGACAGTGACCACTTGGGTAGTAGCTGAAACTGTGTGCTGTGGGTGAGATTGTCAAAGATATCACAAAATGCCAGTCACCAAGGAGGACTTGTTTGAACTATATTCCCAGGTCCTCCAAAGCAAGATTCAGATACATTCCACCTAGGGATGCCTGCTCCTACAGCCACTTTGGCACTCTCCAGGCATCAGCTCCTCCCCCTCTTCTCCAACGGCTCTGTGAAGCCCCCACCTCTAGAATGAGCAGGGAAGGGAGAGATGTTACTGGGAGCTTGTCTGCTGCACATGAGCCTGTGGAGGTTGAGAACTACAGAACGAGCTTGTGAATCCAGAAAACCTCTTATCTCAAGTTCCTGTGCCCTGTTCAGTAAGCCAATCACTGAGACATCTGTGCTTGGAGATGGAGCAAGGTTTATTCAAATTGTCCAAAAGAAAAAGGCGGGAAGATAGGTTCTCAAATCTGCCTTAACAAGAGAAGAAGGCAGGGAGTTTTATAGAGCTAAGGGGCTTGGTGGGAGAAGTTTCAGAGAAACAAAGGGGTAATCCATATTTCTTTCACTCCCAATAAGCCTCTAGGCTATCTGCCTTCTGGGTGTCAGAGGCAGCCGGGGGTTGGTTATCTGGTGATCATAACTTCTTTGAAGGCATTCTGTTTCTTCTGTAAAACAAGTTCGTAAATCCTTGTGACCCTTGAGTCACCCCCGGGTTAAACAAGAAAACAGGAAATTGACAAGATTAATTGCTTTTCATCTGTGTCTGTGTTGGGGACAAGGTTGAACAGTAATCATGTTCTTATTGAATATTTACAGTAACCCTCAGGCACCCAGCTTCAGACTCAGTCTGGAAACACCTCCTTAAGGGATATGTTGACACAAAATAACCAATAACCGTTCTACAGATAAGAGAAACAAGGTGAGTTTTACTGGAACCAGAGTGAGGATGATAACCCAGGAAGGCCTTTTCCAGAAAGGAAGAAAGCGTTCTGGAAAAGCATGGTTTTCAGCACTGTCTTATATCTTTTTAGAACAAAGAGCATACATGAAACACATCCAGGATACATTTTCAAAGTTTCAAAGAGGTATTTAGTTGCAAATTAGCAGGCCAACATGACCCTGATGTTGGGAAAAGGACTAATACAGGCGTTACCAACAGGGCATAGGAAGCTCCCTATGCCTTTTTTTTTTTTTACCAAGAAAACAAAACAAAGACTTATTTTTTTTTAATTGAACCAGTGACACCATATAACCTTCAGAGTGGAAACATCTGCAAGCATTTGAACAAAGAGGGGAAAAGTTAGAAACACCTCAGTTTCTTGGCAACACTGAGGTCCAAGTATTCATCCAGAAAGCTGTTTGCAGTCCCCAGGGTGCCCGGGACCATCAATGGCCAAAATTCCCAGACTCAACCCGAAACCAGTGACCCTTTTGTTAGCAGCTTCTGAATATCCCCAGAAATACTGGTGACGGGCATAGAGGTACAGCTGACCCAGACAAGTAGCAAAAACTTGAGTGAAATACCATCCGGCCATCCACAATGTAATCACGACTGTGGGGCAAAACTCCCCATAGTTTTGTTGTGCATGAAATATTCTGTCAAACTCTGGTGACCCAGAGACTGCCAAGGGCATAATTTTGTATTTTAATCTTGCCTTTCCTACCTGCAAAGCAAAATAACTTTGCTGACAGACAGGGAAGACAGAGACAGCAGCCAGCAAGATTGAATTCCCAGCCATCTTTCCGATGGAACGTTCTGGTTCACAGATAGGTACGTATTTCTTATCTTGAGAGTGCATTCTTTACTTTAACAGCTAAAGCAGAAGTACAACGTATGTTTGATAGGCCAGATGTCAGGCTTCTTTAGTTCAAACCAAATTAGTCTGAACCCAAATAGTACCCCATATACCTCAATGTGTGAAAATTTCTTGACAGACAGAAGGAATTAAAACTGCTTGAGGAGGAACAGGCCAAGGCTATTCGTGAAGTCGTATATTTGCCTGCTTGAGAAAGTCAAGATGAGGTCTTTTCAAAGTATTCAATGGACCCAGAAATAGATGACTGATTAAATCAGAGGAGTTTCAGTGGAGAAGTTGCAGCAGATTAAAACAAGAGACTTCTGGAATCAAATCTTCCACCCCACCCCCACCCGCACCACCCACGCCCTTGTGCAGAAGATTCCATCAGAGAGGAAGACGGGAAATGTCATCAGGGGTCTGTCCTTTCCCTGTGGCTGATTGCATCTGCTGTCTGTCCAATGGGATAAAGGAAGGGAAACACCCTACAGGATGATAAGGCTGAAAGGAACCAGGTTCAGAACTCTGCGGCAAATGGAGAGGCTGTGCTGTGTTGCCAGTTTTGATGTGGACCAACAAAGATTTGACTGATTCACGTGGAAAGGAGAAGCTCTCAGGGCAAGTTGGTGCTGAGGGCAGCACCATCCCTGCCTTGGGGATATAGGAGCAGTTCCCACTGCCGGCAGACTCAGGACCCACATAGAGTTGGCTTTGGTGCACGCAGCTGGAACGACAAGTGCAGGTAAGCCTAGACTCAGGGAAGGGGCAGGAGCCTTGGGTGGGGCAGTGGGGTGGAGGAGGCACTGAGCTCTTGGGCAGAAACTGGGGGTGGGGTGACCCTGCCAGGGTACCTCACCCCTCTCCAGGAGGACAGAAAATGAGAAACGGACCTAACCAGGGTGCTCTGGGAGGCTGCTCTGAGGAAGTGTTGATTAGATTCATTTTTTTTTTTTTTAAAGATTGGCACCTGGGCTAACAACAGTTGCCAATCTTCTTTTTTTTCTTCCCAAAGCCCCCCCAGTGTACAGTTGTATATTCTAGTTGTGAGTGCCTCTGGTTGTGCTATGTGGGACGCCTCCAACTAACCACATGTAGCCATCTATAAAATTACGTCCCGAGTTCATCTGCCCATCAAATTATGAAGCAAACCCCAGACCACGTGTTAGTTTGTGTGTAAATACTGCACTAGGATGTCTAATGGAGAGAGCCTCTTTTTAATAACAAGCCCATAATATCATTAATGATTTTTTTTAATAATGAGATTTCTACTATTCCAATTGACTTTTAGTTTATTTTGTTTGTTTTAGAACTATATGTATTTGGGCCAGGAAAATAACTTAGGTCAATCTTTGTCACTGATATACATGCCTTTCATTACCTTAATATATATTATTCTGTTTTTTCTTTGATGTTCTATGTTGAACAAATCTGGTCAATTGTCCTGTTGCGTGTCGACATCTGGAATTTGTGACATGGTCATAATTTCCATCACTTCTTGAAGTTGTAGCTCTTTGCTGACAAAGGGGACTCACAAGCCAGGGTGCAAGGGAGTAAAGGTGATCTGGAGGCAGGGAATCAGTGATTGCCTGGGCCATATCTCCTCCTGGCAGCTGCTTCTAGAGCTGAAGGGAAAGACGCAGAAACAGACTCATGGGGTTATAGCTTCCTGAGACCCTGGGAACACTTGGGGCTGCCTTCAGGAGAGCGACTGCTGAGGAGACATCAGCTTCTCACCTTTCCTAGTTCCTCGAGGATCACCCTCACTGAGGACAGTCTCCTCAAACAGACACCCTCCCTGCACAATGGCCTTTGCAGCCTCCCTGGCTGAGCTCCAGGCAGAGGCCAGCTGTCCCATCTGCCTCGATTACCTGAGAGACCCAGTGACCATTCACTGTGGGCACAACTTCTGTCTGTCCTGCATCCACCAGCGCTGGGAAGACCTACAGGACATCTTCCCCTGTCCTGTGTGTCTCCACCACTGCCCTGACAGGAACTTGAAGAAGAACTCCCAATTACGTCACATGACTGAAATTATTAAGCAGCTGCCCACCACGAGGAGCAACAGGAAAGGGCAGGAAGAGACGCCCCTGTGCGAGAAGCACAATCAGGTTCTGGCCCTGTTCTGCGAGGAGGAGCTGGAGCTGTTGTGTCCCCAGTGCGGGGTGTCCTCTGACCACCGGGATCACCTAGTGACACCCATTGAGCAAGCTGCCGCTAGTCACAGGAGGAGGCTCAAAAGCTACATTGAGCCCCTGAAGAAGCAAGTTGAAGACGCTGAATTGGAGCGTGAAATCCTAGTTGCAAAATCTCCTATTGAAGTTCAGCAGAAGATGAAAAATTGGAGGGGAGAGTTACACTCTGAGTTTGAAGAACTTAAGGATTTCCTGAGAAAGGAGCAAGTTGCAATTCGTGGCAGGCTGCTTATGCAAAAGAAGGACGTTGAAGACAAGCTATCCCAATACCAAAGCCAAATTTCAAACCATATGTCCAGGCTACAAAATCTGATAAGTGAAATAACAGAGAAACGTTTCCAGGGAGACCTGGCATTCCTGACAGACATTGAAAGGATCTACAACAGGTATGAACAGCTAAAAGCCCCAGAAGACTTTTCATATGAATTAAAGGAAGACAGTTGCAATTTCCCTCCACATTATTTTGGCCTGCAAAAAATGATCAGTACATTTCAGGTAGATTTGACATTAGATCCTGAAACTGCCCATCCAAATCTTATTATCTCAAAAGATAGAAAAAGTGTGATATATAGAACGATGAAACCAAACTGTCTTGACAATCCTGAAGCATTTACTTCTTACCTGGCTGTCCTGAGTTGTGAAGGATTTGATGCTGGCAGGCATTTTTGGCAGGTCGAAATAAGAGGCACAGGTGAATGGTGCTTAGGTGTATGTAAAAATTTCCCCAGAAATGCTCTTATACCACCATGCCCAAAGGATGTGTGTGGGCAATTCCAGCAGGGCACTAGGACTTGTGGTACAGGGTACACAGGACACGTCATGCGGATAGGTGTTTTTCTGGATTATGAACTGGGAGAAGTTTCATATTATAATTGGCACAGCAGGTCATATTTGTATACGCTCACTGATACATTTACAGGAAAACTTATACCTTACTTCTCTGTTGGGCTTTCTTCAAGATCTCTTACAATCAGTATTGTCCTAGACGAATGATGAACTTCTTGAAGGACCTTTTTGTGTGTGGTTCTATTTTATTCCTGTGTTCTTGGAGGGTATTGTAATAAAGATTTTGATTCCATTTTTGAATTTTACTGCAAAACATTTTTAGGACTCGCCTGTGTCTTCCCCTTTTCCTCACACCTGGGAAGGCTGATGAGAAAGCGTGGGTGCTCCATCCTTTGGTGCAGGTGGGAAGTTCAAACCCAGCAAGCCCCTAGTAGTGCCAGGCCCTCACACCAGCCCCACCCAGTAACCACCATAAACACCTCAAGTTAGTCTCCCCTCCCTGGGCCCTCAAATCATTCTTGGACGTACTTGGAGAGCCATAAATCTCATTATTTAAGTAATAAACCTTTTCATATCCTTCTGGGGTAGGTGTGGCATTGTCAGTCTCGACATTTGAATCAAATTCTGCGTGGAGGTCCAGCATGACTATGCAACCTGATCCTGACAACTGGCCCTGTGCAGAGGATTATTCAGCTGTGGAGGACCCCCACCAGGGCTTTCTCCTCTGCCTGGGGCTTGTAACGGCTCTGCTGCCCAAGGCCCGTGTGCACTTTCAGCTGTGCTGCTTTGTGTTGCACTTGCTCAGTTCTACTGAGGCTCTGCTGTAGATTTAACTGTCCTAGGTCAGAGGTTTTCATCATTATTGGCATTTAGGGATAGAAGTATGGATTGAGCTCCTTCTTAACAAGGCTCTGGGTTGTCTGTCTCAGTCCAGACCTATCTGGGTATATTAGAATGAATTGTATGTCTTTTCTGGCATACGTTGTGACTGATGAGTTTCAGGGGAAAGACTCTAACCTGTGACCGATTGGATGTGTGTCTGAATTGGACACTGGCCCCTGTTCTATAGAGCACTCGGGAAAGACTCTACCTGTCAGATATCCTGGCCCAATGAGTATTCACTCGTGTGGAGCAAGAGCAGTCCCTGTGTAAATAATCATTATATGAAGATTTGTAGTATTGAGGTCCACACTCTAAAGCAGATAGCTCAGTAGTACCCTCCAAAACGTCTTTATCACTTCTGCTGCATCTGCTTCTGCCTCTGTAATGACAAAGAGCCTGATTCTCAAGCTTATGAGGCAAAACACCCATGGCCCCCCTGTGGCACATTGAAGGTATTAATTCACACCAGACCTAAGCCCCAAGTCATCAAATGCTATAAACCAACCATGGCCATAGAGGGGGCCCCTAACCTTGATCATAGTGATGTGAGGTTTTCTGGATTGAGAAGCTTGAATATATGAGCAGGGAAGAGAAGATCATCCCCTGAAGAATATCTGGGGTCCAAAAAAATAAGACAAAAAAGAAAAAAAAGGAAGGAAAGGAAAGAAAAGAAAGAAAGAAAGAGGGAGGGAAGGAGCTGGATTCATGGGGAGGAAAGAAAAAACTGGAACAAAGGTATGTAATTTGACCCAATTGGAAATTCATAATTTACTAAAGTAGTTTATACAACAAGAAAGACAAATAGGCTTTTGTTCCTGTACAACCTAGATGCAGTTTTGACTTCAGCATCTGCTGAAATGCATCCTTTCTAAAATCTTCATGACCTGAATCAGTGCTGGTCCTCAAATCAGCTATACCTGAGGATCCCGTTAATTTAATCAAGGCAGCCCTTATAAACTTGGTGATGTTGACAAACACAAAACAGAGTCAGAGAGATATGCCTCATTTTACCCATCAGAACTGTTGCCCTGCCTAGATTCCCATGAGCATAACATACATTGCCCTAAAGTATCCCAGAGGAGGCTCAGTTACTCTGACCTGATGTGTAATAAATTAAAATTAAACAAAGTCTTTGGCACTTACAAACTGGCTTCACTAAGGGGACTCCGTGGATGCTCCTACCCTCATTAAATAGATAATATGGATGAATGTTGATCAAATGGGGCATTCAAGAATTACAATCCATTAGGCAAGATCTATTTAGACTGGGAGTGATTGTCCCCACTTCTCTGTTTAACTCCAACTTGGTTTATTCTTAAACTTGGAAAGAATAAATCATATCTCACAGTGAATTACCACAACCTTAATACTGTGGTCCCGCCCAGTGTTATCGAAACCGCTACTTCTATCCAGTTAGCAACTTGTCAATATCTGGCTATTATAGAGTTGGCTAATATGCTCTGTTCAGGGCTTATTTTAATAGCTTTCTGGGCATAGTTTGCCTTCATCTCCAAAGGAGTACCATGCATCTATACCCAGCAATCATGGGATACTCAACAGCCTTGTCGCGGCATGCAATCTTTGCAGGCAAGGTCTTAACTGCATCCAACTTTCTTCAGGAGCACATGTTTGCTGTACATTGATGACATCCTCCTCCATGGAGATCCATTTGAAACACTCATTCAGGACACACAAAGGTCTCAAAAGGAGTTTACACCAAGGGAAAGGGCCATTGTCCTACAGAGGGTAAGTCCTTAGTACCTTGTTGAAATTTTTGAAAATTACTTGGAAAACTGAGGACAACTCCATCCCGGACACTGTCAAGAAGATACCTACAGACCCTCTCAACACCTCCAAAATGAAAACAAGCTACAAAGGGGTTCCTGGGACCAATTCCAATGTGTGTGTGTGTGTGTGTAGGCTTCCCCACAACATCAGCTCAAATCTGACACTATCTATCTAGAGACAGAATCAGATTTCACAGGTAAAGGGCTCAGTCCCACAAGACCGACTCCTATTTCAGACACCAGTCTCAAGTCTCAGGTTGTGACTTGTACTTCTGACTGACTGATTATAAATTGGAGGTTCCCATGACCTCCTCAGGTTCAATTAATTTGCTAGATCGGCTCACACAACCCAGGGAAACACTCACTATGGTTACTGGTTCATTAAAGTATATGATAAAGGATAGAGATGAACTTCCAGATGGAAGAGATGAGTAGGGAAAGGTATGAGGGAAGGGGCATGGAGCTTCCATGCCCTCTCTGGGTGCACCACTCTCCTCAAACCTCCATCTATTCACCAATCCGGAAGCTCTCCAAAAGAGGGGTCAATGAGTTGTCCTTTTTGGGTTTTGATGGAGATTTCATTAGATAAGTCATTGGCCATTGGCAACTGATTCAACCTCAGACCTTCCTCCCCTCCCTGAAAACCAGAGAGTGGGACTGAAAGTTCCAATCCTCTGATCACATGGCTGGTTCTTCTGGCAACCAGCCCTCACCCTAGGGTGCCGTCCAAAAGTCACCTTCATTAACATAAGAAAAAATTCCAAGGGTTTTGGGGACTGTGAGCCAGAAACAGGACAAGGACCACATATATATGAGAAATATACCTTGGTCATCTGAATGACCACGTATATGTTTCTTATAAAGCACAATATTGCACAAGTCCACCACATTTGACCTTTCTAGGTTGTGGAGGCAACATATTCCTCATTTATAAATTTTACTTAAGGCCATTTATGCTCTTTCTTACAAATCAGCCTACCTTTAATGAGGCCCCCTCCAAGAAAAGGCTCTGCTATCTATCTAGAATGAAATACATTAGACACTCCTAGTAGTGTTCCCAAGACATCTTCATGGTGGAGCCTTCAGCAACTTCCTCTCATGCTTCCTAGACACTCTGGACCGCCAGGATGGCCATAAGTTGCCCTTGGTTTCCTGATGCAAAATAGAGACTTTTTTAGCTCTATGCCATTGCCACTGCCAGTCACATACTGGGATCTCCTAGAAATAGAGGCTCTCAAAATCCTGAGTGTGTAAGTCTCCATACCCAGCTGCCCTACATGCCTTGGATTATGGGTCCAGCACCCCACCAGGTTGGCACAGCTATTGAGGACTCCTTGCTTCAGGATGGAGCCAAACTTGGGCCATCTGGCATATGCTCCCTGCATACGCAGGGAGCAGGTGGCCTCCCCTATCTTCAGTCCCTTGCCACATGCCATGTACTAAGGGAGGTCACCTGATTCCCAAACCCTTTGCCTACCTAGGGAGCCACTTGAGGTCACCTGAGTGAATAGCAGTGGGAGTTCCTATACTGTATGGATGGAGTAACCATTGTCACAGGTGATGAGCTCAGTGGAGAACTGTTGCTTTCCATTCCTTTACCAGGATGGTCCTGATAAATGACAGGACCCAAGGGTCAGTATCAAAGGGCTGAAATTCAGGCAGTCATCCTAGCATTGGGCCCTGACCATTCAACACTTCAATATGCAGGTTTTTACAGACTCTGGGGAGATTTCTTTTGTAAAAAAAATGTATATTTATTTATATTTTTTTAAAGATTGACACCTCAGATGACATCTGTTGCCAATCTTCTTTTCTTCTTCTTTGCCCAAAGCCCGCCAGCACATGGTTGTATATTCTAGTTGTAGGTCCTTCTGGTTGTTCAATGTGGGACACCACCTCAACATGGCTTGATGAGCGGTGCCATGTCCACGCCTAGGATCTGAACTGGTGAAACCCTGGGCTGCTGAAGCAGAGAGCACGAACTTAACCACTCACCCACGGGGCTGGCCCCTCTGGGGAGATTTCTTAGAGTTGCCCCCTTTAGAGTAAAGAACTCTAGCCTCTGAGACACCTGAAATACGAGCCAAGGGCACATACATCTCTACACATACTAAGGCCAGAATACAAGGCCTTACCAGCATCTTCCTCATTCCCTTTGGAGTTCTAGAAATTCCTGATGGCGACCAAGGACTCATTTCACTTCTCAGAATACACAATGCAGGGCTCTCGAACAAGTAATTCGGTGGAACATCCACCTCCCTACTGGACTAGAGATGCAGCCTCATCCAAAACACAATGGTGTACTTAACTCATTTCAAATCCAATGAAATGGGGGCCGGCCCTGTGGCCTAGCGGTTGAGTTTGCGCACTCCACTTTGGCAGCCCAGGGTTTCACTGGTTCAGATCCTGGGCGCAGACATGGAACCACTCATCAAGCCATGCTGAGGCAGTGTCCCACATAGCAGAGCCAGAGGCACTCACAACCAGAATATACAGCTATGTACTGGGGGGCTTTGGGGAGAAGAAGAAGGAAAAAAAAAGATTGGTAACAGATGTTAGCTCAGGTGCCAATCGTTAAGAAAAAAACCCAAATCCAATGAAATGGAACATGGCACGTCGAATCCACAGTCAGACATTAGGGGTGAATAGTAAGAAGGAGCCTGAGTCCATTCCTTAAGTGTGTGACTGCTGACAGCTTTGGGTCCTCCCTCCTCCCTCTTTCCCTTTAGCTCCACATCTGGGCAGTCTGACAAGGAAGCCCAGGTGCTCCCTCTTTTGGTGCAGGCAGGAGATTCAATCCATGCAAATCCCATCCTGGTGGAGAAACCTAACGCTGGCCCCATACCCCAACCACAATGAAAACTCCAAGCCAATCTCCTCTCCCTGTTCTCTGTAGCCGTTTTCATACCATCTGCAAGCCTGCTCTGCTCTGTGCAAAAGCCGCTCTTAGTCACAGACCTCCTCCCATCTTCTTAGCGTATGTGTGGCATCATCAGTCTCCAAATCTGAACAGATTTTGAATGGAGGTCAATTATTCCCACGTGCAATGGTCACACCAATAGTCAGGATGTGGTATAATCCAAGTTTAATTCTTGGAATGTTCTGATCCCAGGAAACATGGTGTATTTGTTTTGTTTTCCAACTACCATCACACAGTTTTTACCCCTCTTTTCTTTTCTTTCTTTATTTTTTTTTGGTGGGGAAGATTGGCCCTGAGCTAACACCTGTTGTCAATCTTCCTCTTTTTGCTTGAGGAAGATTAGCCCTGAGCTAACATCTGTGCCAGTCTTCCTCTATTTTGTACGTGGGAGGCTGCCACCGCATGGCTTGATGAAGGGTGTGTAGGTCCACGCCTGGGATCTGAACCCATGAACCCTGGACCGCCTAAGTGGAGCACATGAACTTAACCACTATGCCAGCGGGCCGGCCCCACCCCTCTTTTCTATAATCATTTATAACATTATATTTGTTAGTCCCCATTTCCCATAAGGAAGATATGGGAATAGAATAAACTTTTGCAATTCTAAAATAAAAATCTTTATAAAAAATAAAGGAGTACACTAGTGGTCCCTCAACAGAATCTGATATGAATATAATCTGTCTCATTTGGCCTTACATTGAGGAGGCAGTTAACGCTAAAAGCAGTAGATGAAACAGATCCACGTAGGTGGACATGAAAAAAACTAGATATATTTAAGTGTAAAAAAGCAAAGTGCACTAGTCATCAGGGACATGCAAATCAAAAGCACAATGAGATATCACCTCACATCTGTCATCATGGCTATTATGAAAAAGGCAAGACATAGCAAGTGTTGGTGAGGATGAGGAGAAAACGGAACACTTGTGCGTTGTTGGTGGGAATGTAAACTGGTGCAACCACTATAGAAAACAGTATGGAGGTCCCTCAAAAAACTAAAAATAAAACTACCATATGATCCAGCAATTCCCCTTCTGGATATTTATCTAAAGAAAACCAAAACACTAACTTGAAAAGATATATGCACCCCATGTTAAGGCAGCATTTTTTACAACACCCAAAATATGGAAACAACATAACTGTTCATGGATAGATGAATGGATAGAGAAAATGTGGTATGTATGTGTGTGTGTATATATATATAATGGAATATTATTTAGCAATAAAAAATAATGAAATCTTGGGGCCAGCCTGGTGGCGCAGCGGTTAAGTGCATACGTTCAGCTTCGGCAGTCGGGGGTTCTCTGATTCGGTTCCCGGGTATGGACATGGCACCGCTTGGCAAGCCATGCTGTGGCAGGCGTCCCACATATAAAGTAGAGGAAGATGGGCACGGATGTTAGCTCAGGGCCAGTCTTCCTCAGCAAAAAAGAAGAGGGTTGGCAGCAGTTAGCTCAGGGCTAATCTTCCTCAAAAAAAAAAAGAATGAAATCTTGCCATTTGAGACAACAAGGATGGAATTTGAAGGCATTATGTTAAGTGAAATAAGTCAGACAAGGACAAATACCGTATGATCTCACTTATATGTGGAATCTAAAAACAGCAAAAAACCAAGCTCATAAATACAGAGAATGGATTGGTGGTGATCGTCAGAGCCGGGGAGGGAGGTGAGTGAAATGGGTGATGGGGGTTAAAAAGTACAAACTTTATACAGTTATAACATAAATAAGTCATGGGGATGTACAGCATGGTGACTATAGTTAATAAGGTTGTATTGCATATTTGAAATTTGCTAAGAGAGAAATCTTAAGTTCTCATCACAAGAAAAAAATTTTTGTAACTATGTACGGTGACAGATGTTAACTGGACTTATTGTGGTGATCATTTTGCAATACATACAAATATTGACTCATTATGTTGTATACCTGAAACTAGTATAATGTTGTAGGGCAATTATGCTTCAATTGAAAAAAATAAGAAAAAGTTTAAAAATAATAAAATTCATATAGAAACTATTTCAATGTAGTGGACACCAGATCACTGATAAAATTTGGAGATAGTTTCAGGTTAGTAGTAGAGGTAAATGTCATTTGGCTTCTCGTTGAGAGGGGAAGACACAAAGACAATGATTCTTTTGGTCCAGAATATGTATTTAACGTGGGAAGACTTGTTTTTTAAACAGTGTCATGGGTAGAATAATCAGGTTTCTTTCTTTCATGAAGGTCATTGCATGTAGTTCTGTACTTCAGTATGTAAATGATCAGCACTCAAAATAATAATAACTAATATGTAATTTGTTGTTAACAAATGCCAGGCACCTTTTAAATACTTGCTGTGTATTATGAACTTACCAGTCTTCACAGCATGAATATTGTAGCCATCATACAATGAGCCCTGAGCTCAATCACCTTTTTTTTTTAAAGATTGACACCTGAGCTAAGATCTGTTGCCAATCTTTCTTTTTTCTTCTTCTTCTCTCCAAAGACCCCCAGTACATAGTTGTATATTTTAGTTGTAGGTCCTTCCAGCTCTGCTATGTGGGATGCCACCTCAGCATGGCTTGATGAGCGGTGCCATGTCTGCGTCCAGGATCCAAACCGGCAAAGCCCTGGGCCACCAAAGTGGAGTATGCAAACCTAACCACAGGACCATGGGGCCTGCCCCTCAATCACCTTTTAAGTGGTAGATTCAAACCTAGACCTGGTTAAGAGTGTTAGTCTTTATCCACTAAGTTATGTGGGTTTTTGATTATCAACCAGAAAAGGGGGGTATTTCTGTGTGTGTGTTTGTAATATGTAATGTCTAGATGCTAACATGTAATATGTAATGTCTGGACACTAATGGAGATAGACTCATCTGCAGCACACTTTGTTTCCTGGTTACTGGATCAGCATAGTAAGGCCCTTTGGCAAAGGAAGACTCTCATCATAGTCAAAAGGGTCACACACCTTGCTCTCTTCCAACTGTCAAAAACCCCTTGTGGGGTTTCATCTACTCCACTGGCTTTACCTAACTACTTATTGAAGATTACCACTCTCTACCTCTAGCTGAGACCTCCCCTGTAAATGTCAGGATTTCCTAAGTCACACTGAACGTTTCTACTTGGATCTCTCAATGGCACCAACAGCCCAATATGACAAATATTTAACTTCACTTTCTCCCCAAATCTACTCTTTTATAGTGTTTCCTGCCTCACAAGTGGCACCTCCAACCACCCAGAGGTCCACACCATGAACCTGGAGCCCATCTCTGAACTCATATTCACCATAACCAATCAGTCACCAACTCAAATATATCCGCTTTGTAATCCATCGACATCAGTCCAGATCGGGTCCACAGCACTTCTCATCTGTATTACTACAGTAGCTTCCCAACATCCTGGTTCCTCCACACCCTTAGGACAAATGCCAACTGAATCCTCTAAGGAGACCAAGCTCCTGGGTGTGGGATGGTATGGGAGCCCCTTGATCGTTGCTGAGTTCTCCTCCTCTACCACAGTCAACACTCACAGAGAAGATGAAGGCAGATATATTCCAGAGGTACCTACATTCCTCGATGGAGACACCCACGTGGTCTTAGCAATTCAGTTTCTTTGGGGCATGGTCACACTTGGTATTTTCTGTCTTTCTGAAATTTTTACTGCTTCCTCAGTAAAATTTTACTGTTTCTCCCCAACTCTCACTGCCAGGAACCTGCTCCTCCCCGAGTCTTCCCCCTCTCAATTCAGGGAAATCCATTCTCCTAAAAACTAAGGCAAAAACCTAGGAGGCGTCTCTGATTTCTCTCATTCGTTTATTCCCCATCCAATCCCTCAGAAATTTCTGGCATGTCCCTGGATTCTGGTACACCCTCTGTGGGGATACCTGGGAACACTTGCCCTGGGCTACCTGACTCTAGACCCCCTAACATCGCCTCCCCACTTCAGAATCACAACGTTATCATGGGAGATGTGACCTTGGGAACTGTGTTTGGCTTCCTGGGGGTCCCGTGAAGACAGAATACAAGTGAGGACCACTGGCCAAAGGCAGATCCTTAGGAAGCAAGGACTCCTAAGGGGCAGGCGGAGGAAGAGCTGTTTGCCAAAGAGATTGAGAGAAGCAGTCAGAGGCCAGTCAGCGGGGTCATGTTCCTTGAGGAATCAAGACAACTTTAAAGGGAATGAAAAACTATTAAGGGAAGCAGGACACCAGAACACTGATAAATTAGTGGGAGCAATTTCACTGGAGTGGTCGGGGTGAAAGCCAGGATGCCTTTGGTGGGAGATGTGAAAGAGAAATACTGATTCTACTTCCTAAGTATAATTAGCCCAGAGAAGGAAATCAAAGCGGAACAAGGGATTTGGGTGATTAATTTGCATCAGTGAGGGTGGGTAATTCTATCTGGATTCTGCTTTTCCCACCTGTAGGTTAATCCCACTAATTTTAGCCCCCAATCTATAGAGAAAAGAAAGGATGAGAGCTACAGGAATTTTTTCCCTGACTGATTTTAATGCCAGTCAGGGGGAGGTTTCCTGTCTTAAGAATGAACCTGAATGCTTTCAATACTATGAACTCTAATAAGGTTACAATATAATAAATATGGGGATTCTAATAAAGTACAACATATTTAACATTTAATGATTTCTGGAGAAAGAACAAATAAATGGCGGGAGATGGCAAGCAGTGAGCCTCAGAGAAGCGCAGAGGGATATGTCCTGGTCACCCCTCAGGCCACACCTATGCCCGGTGTGGTCTTACCCGCTCCACACTTATTCCACCATGTCTGTTGAAGAGTCCTCAAACCGTGTCTCACTACAGGTCACTAATACTGTTTTTTGATTCTAAATGATTCCCTTTGTGCTCTGCCATTTATTCGCCCATCCAGTCTGGGCAGGTTACTTACCTTCCTTGAATCTTGTCTTTCTCCTGTGTAACGTGAGGAGCTGTATATATACATACATGATCACATTTACCTCTAGTACTTACGAGTATTAAGTAAACAATATGCAAATGTGTATAACTTGTTTGGATCCTGAATTAAACAAATCAACTCAAAAAATAAAAACTATGAGACAGCCAGGGAAATTTAAAGACGGAAAGGATATCTGATAATCTTGGAGTTTCATTTAACTTTTTAAGCATGCATGGTATTATTATTTATCTATGAAGATTCCTATCTTTTTTTTAGTAATTATTTTTTTATTGAGTCCATAATAGTTTACATCATTGTGAATTTCAGTTGTACATTATTTCTTGTCTGTTACCACGTAAGTGCTCCCCTTCACCTGCTGTACCCACCCCCAGCCCCCTTCCCCTGGTAACCACTAAACTGTTTTCTTAGTCTATGTGTTTGTTTCTATTCCACATATGAGTGGAATCATCTGGTGTTTGTCTGTCTCAGTCTGGCTTATTTTGCTTAGCGTAATTCCCTCCAGGTTCATACATGTTGTTACAAATGGCATGATTTTGTCTTTTTTTATGGCTGAGTAGTATTCCATTGTATATACATATCACATCTTCTTTATCCAGTCATCAGTCGATGGGCACTTGGATTGTTTCCGAGTCTGGGCTATTGTGAATAGTGCTGCAATGAACATAGGGGTGCATATGTTACTTTGGATTGTTGATTTCAAGTTGTTTGGGTAGATACCCAGTAGTGGGATAGCTGGCCAGAAATAAAATCACCAAAATTCTTGTTGCAAATATGGATTCCCTGGCCTACCTATGGAGACAAATCAAAACACACACATCCATCATTTCGCATGGCTTGAAGAATGATTACAAAGAGAACACAGCCCTGTATCCAGCATGGGGGTCCAAAACCAAAACATTACCTGCTCCCTCTCGCCCCCTCCTGGCTACTCTCCATCATTACTTCCACTCTCCTCCCCAAAGATGACCACTACCTGCTGCTAAAACCGTGGACTGGTTTTGCCTATTTTTGATCTTCGTAATAGGGGAATTATACATTGTATTTTATTTTATTTCTGGCCTTTTTAGGTCAATATTATGGGTGAGAAATTGATGCATTTTTTCTGTTTTTCAGATCCTTTTTTTTTTTATTAAGATTATGATAGATTACAACCTTGTGAGATTTCAGTTGTACATTATTGTTAGTTGTGTTGTGGGTAACCACTTCACCCTTTGTGCCCTCCCTCCACACCCCCCGTCCCTTTTTCCTGGTAACCACCGATCAGTTTTATTGGTGGATATTATTTCCTTTTATGAACAAACTACAGTTTCTTAGTCCATTTTATTGTTGAAAAACACTGGGTAGTTTCCAGATATTCTCTATTAGGAATAGTGCTGCTATGAGCATCTTTTACATGTGTCCACACTTCTGAAAGGTCAACAGCAGGAGTGGACGTGCAACTTCACTAGAAAGAGCCAAACAGTTTTCCAAGGTGGTTGTACCAATTTTCATTCTTATTTTTCCTTAATCCACTATCATCCCAATAGCATGTGTTTGCAATGTGTCAGATCTTAGAAACCACGTTGAAATGTTTTGTTACCAGGCATATAGCTTGAGTTTTTGTTTTTTTTTTAATTATTCACTTCAGACTACGGGTCATAGTCTGATTGATTGAGTTCTTTTTTTCACTTAAAAAAATTTTTTTTTTTTTTATTTTTTAAAGATTGGCACCTAGGCTAACAACTGTTGCCAATCTTTTTTTTTTTTCCTGCTTTATTTCCCAACCCCCTCCTCCACCCCCCCCCCCCCCCCCCCCCCAGTACATAGTTGTATATCCTAGCTGCAGGTCCTTCTAGTTGTGGGATGTGGGATGCCGCCTCAATGTGGCCTGATGAGTGGTGCCATGTCCACGCCCAGGATACAAACCCTGGGCCGCCACAGTGGAGCACGTGTACTTAACCACTTGGCCACGGAGCCAGCCCCGAGCCTGAGTTTTACGTGTGTGTTTTCTGTCGGCCCCACTCTGGAGAGCAGGGACGTGATTCTATTCACTGTCATTTCCTAAACACTAGGAACCTGCCTGACACTCAGTCCCACTCAACCCCCATGTAACAATATGTAAATATACTAATAATTATGTTGTGAGTATACAGTGTAGATAGTACATCAAGGTTTAAATTAAACCATTAACAGTGATTATTGTGGGGCCTTGGTGGACTTTCTCTTTGTCCTTTCCATAAATGTTCTCTTGTTTGTTTATAACCAACATATATTACGTTTTCAACAAAAATAGTATTTCCAGGGGGCCGGCCCCATGGCCAAGTGGTTGGGTTGATGCTCTCTGCTTCGGTGGCCCAGGGTTCGCTGGTTTGGATCCTGGGTGTGGACCTACACACTGCTCATCAAGCCATGCTGTGGCGGCATCCCACATGGAAGAACTAGAAGGACTTACAACTAGATTATACAACTATGTACTGGAGCTTTGGGGAGAAAGAAAAAAACAAGAGGAAGATTGGCAACAGATGTTAGCTCAGGGCCAATCTTCCTCACCAAAAATAGTATTTCCAATTAGAAAAACAATGTTAAGATATCAAAGGACACCATATTATCTTTTGTTAAGTGGAGGGAAGAAGGTTAAGGAAATGCATGTAGAATATACCACCATTTATGCTAAATAATCCCTCATAAACAAAAAACATAAATAGGTAGATATATACAAATTTCTGAAAGCAAACAATTGAGAATATGAATCCTGATTATATCTAGGTGGTAAGATTAAGGTTGATAATTTCACCTGTGAGTTTTTTTGTTTTTAAATATTTTCTTCTCTGATCGTATAACAATACTAGTAACAATATTAATCAAAACAGTAACAATACTAAACAAAAATTGAGTACTTCATGCTGTAGTGTGCACTTTACATGCATTCTCATTTTAAACATGGATTGAATTTCTGGTTATATGACTAGATAGACTCTAAGGGTAAAGTAGGATTATTGTCCCCAATTTAAAAATGGACAGAATGACTTTCAAGGTGTAATAGATAACTTGCCCTGCTCTCACAGCTGTAAGGGAGCCGGGCATGACTGGAGTCTTGTAATCTGTGTATGAAATGATTCTATTAAATATCATCTATCAACCAATAAAACTCAGCCCCATGCCCAGCACTCAGCTGTTGCTCCCTCATTAGTAACTGCTGTTTTACTCAATGTTCCCCAGCCTCCTCCGCATCTGCAACCTTCAGTCAGGAAGGTATCACTTCGCAGCCTCCATGGCACTTTGCTGCCCACCGTGTTTTCTCTCCAGACTCCCCGCCCGCTGGGGCCCTCTCCACTGGTCTCCTCTCTGCAGTCTGAGTGAGGACTCTGGGTGAGATCTCAGCCGGAAATCTGTCCCATCACCCTCTTCCTACCACTTTTCTCTCCATCCAGGAGTCTTTCCTTGACATCCCAGCATGGACAGTGCCTTTAGGATGCACAGCTGCACCACCTTCTAGCATCTCCTTCTATCCCCTCGCACAGAGCAGCTGACTTTATGGATCTGGCGCTTGTTTAAACCCTTTCATTATGTGAGACTGGGAGTTCTGTAAGGGGAGATGTGGGACTTGTTTTCCGTTAGTCACGGTATCTTAAAAGCCTAGTATCGCAACTGGTCCAGAAATTATGCTCAACAATACTTGTCAAGTTCAGTTTTTAAAAAAAGGTCCTGGTATTATTTGCAAATTGTTCTCTATTGAATATTTCTAATGTCTTCAGTACAATCATGAACAATACAGGGCTGTTTTGAGGATTGAAGAACTTGATTGAAGTTGCCATTGGGGTGCCCACAATAGGTATTCTCATCCTTCTACTTCCCTGCCGCCCGCAGCCAGTCACATGGAAGCATCTTCACTGAGGCACATGGCCTGGGACTGCCACACCTGCCTTCAGATTTGAATCTACTGGGCAATTGGTCCAGTGCAGCCTCCCTGCACCCTGTCCAGACTCTGCATCTCTGCGTCAACCAGTTATTAGATGCAGCTGCACCAGGAGAGTTCTAACTGTGGGCAAGGTGGCCTCCAGCACTCGCGGCAGTGGGGAGAATGAGTGAGCAGCATCCACTACAACTCGCCAGCAGAAAATGCAGCAGGGGGAAAGAAGAGACCCTGAGGGCAAGTCCCGCAGGACACCCAAAGTAAAATAAACCAGGAGCGTGGGGCAGGTAGCTTAACTAAGAAGTCCAACTGCCTGGGGGCCCCTGGAAACTTCCTCTCTGTGTGGGGCCCAGAGTGCGGCTGGAAGTAAACTCAGAGGTCAGAGGTCTACCCTCAAATGGTCCATGTGCTTTGGCAAACTGAGTAGTTATTGGTGGCATTTCTTCCTGGAATGGGGCACACAGAACTAGCTGCCATGAAGCAAGTGAAGGAAGCAAGGGACAGCGGGCACGGAGCCATGTGAAGAATCCGGGGTTTGGCCCTGGGAGCAGTGGGAACTGGCCGGCAGCTTCTAAGCAGAGGGACAGCAGGAGCAGCAGGTGCTTTTGAAGAGATCTCCCTGGGGCATCTTAGAGCTCAACCGTGGGGGCTGAGTGGACGAGGTGGGGTAAGATTCAGCGGCCAGATTGGACTGTCAGGAGGCTTCTGCTGGAAATTATGGTGCCCTGAGGCGGGGTGGCGGAATGAGATTAGAAGAGGACATAAAGGAATTAGTAAATGGTGGGACATGGAGGGATGGGCAGAGCTCCAGGCACTGAAATAACAACCGCTGGGCGAGAGTGGGATTGGATGGGAAGGCAGGTTCAGTTTTGAACGCTGAGAGTTTGGTGCCGTTAAGAAACCGAAATGTCCAGCTTGCAGTTGGATTTACTGATTTGACATTTAGGACAGAGTTTTAAGCTAAAAACCCTGACTTGAGACTCTTTGAAAGAGACAAACAAGGTAGTTGAAGTGATTAGAGTGGCTGACATTTGACACTCAATCAAGCATAATGCCTTTGAGTTCTCTGATTTCCTCATTTTAACTCTAAAAAATAACTCAGTTTTAAAATATTCAGTTTTCAGTCACAGAGTTTTCCCTTTCGGTGTTCATCTTGTCAGACAAAGTCCCCAAACTTAGTTCTCTTTTAACACAGGATTCTCCTCCATCGTATGTGACTTAACATGTTCTTTGTCATTGTATGGGGCGTTGTTCAGATGGAATTACCCAGCAGGGTGGGGAAATTTGCTTTGAATGTGTAGGCAAGGCAAAACTTATCCCATACACAACTGGGTTTTCTTCTGGGAGTATTAACAAAAAACGAGATTAGCAAGAGAAGAATAGCTTATTAAAGAAGCAGTGCCCCTCTAGCTGAGAGACCTAAGGGAAAAGTAACCAAAATGGCGGCTCAGAATTCCAGATTATACAGAGTCTTCAACAAGAACAATAAATTTATAGAGAAATGAGAGGACAAAGGAAAGCAGTTTTAGGCTTTCCAGGGTTGCAAAATGTGGGAAGTTAAACATATGGGAGGGAATTCATGGAGTGAGGCTCATTTGCAGATTCCTCAGGTGCCCTCTCTGGGCTGATGGACCTCCGTGTCCAGTGAAAGGAGAAGTTATATCCCAGCTTTAGACAGAAAAGGGGAGCTTTTCTGGGTTTGCTGCCTCTTAATTGCCTTCAGCTCAAAATAATTTTTACATCAGAGGCCTATTTTGGGGTGACATTCTACTTTCCTTCAAATGCAACTTGCAGATGCATGGTTCTCAAACTTTAGGGTGCACCAGAACCACCTGGTGGGCTTTTAATAACACACATTGATTACTGTGACCCCACCCCCACCCCCAGAGTTTCTGATTCAGTAGATTTGAGGTGGGGCTCAAGGATTTACATTTTTAATACATTCCTACGGGGTCCTGATGCTCCTGGTCTACACAGCACACTTTGAGACCATGTTGCAGACCACTGCTTGGAATAAGTAGTGTTCGGGCCCAGGGCAGGCCACTCCAAAATACCCCACAACGGCATAATGATTATTTTGAATCAAAGCTACTTGAGAAGCAAAAAGGGCTTTCTGATCCTCCTGTCTCTGCTCCCCTGAAAGCAGGAAATAAATCTCCCGTGTGAAAGGTGCTCCCCCTGCATCCTCACCTCCAGAGCTGGGAATTCAGGCTGAGAAGTCTGTATAACAAACTTTGCTGTACACCCGAAGTTACACAATGTTATAAACCATTCTGATCTCAATAAAATTACTGGGGGAAAAAAAAACCCTTGTTAATTTACTACCTTAAGGCTAAACTCTACTTAAATTTCTCACTAATTATGTACCTCAAACCTAAGTTTCTTCGTCCTGTCATTTCTCACAAATTCATTGTTTCTTGGTATAAAAGATATATATATTGCCTGCTTTGTTCATCCTCTGAGCATCATTTCTCTATGATCTCCAATAGGTACATATTAAGCTGGGTTTTTCTCCTGGTAATCTGGTCTTGTGTCAATTTTATCATCAGTCCAGCTATGAAGACACAAGAAGGGTAGAAGGGGGGAATTTCCCCTCCCTGCCAGTATCCTCACTGCATCTTCTTCACACCTTCATCTCCCACTCCACTAAAATCGTTCTCAATAATGTCATCAAAGATCCAGGTTGCCAAGCCCACAGAATAGTCTCTGTCTCTGTTTTACTGTTCCTCTTGGTCTGTTTAATGTTAGGAGACACTCCTCCATGGGTCTCTTGGGTTTCTGCACATCTTGTGAGCAGAGGCACTGACTGCCTTTTGGTTCTGGACTATCCTTTCAAGGATGTTGGCATGAGGAACTGCCTAGGAAGATAGAGAGAGAATCACCCTCCAGAGCAGAGGGAGGCGTGATTGCTGCACAATGTAATAAAGGGGATGCCTCCCTGTGAGGAGAAGATTGGGCAAGTGTGCTTGGAGCCCGTTAGGGAAGATTGAGATATCCTGAAGTGGAGGCTCCTGGACTGCGATGCAAACCCACTGTGTGCACAGCATCCATCTAGGCCCACCCCACGGGATGGGGGACTTGGGGAGTGGATGTTAACATAAAGCTCATGCTGCCTGCTGTGCCATGAGTAAGAAAGTACTTTGTGTCTGATCCACAATGATCCTGTCTCCTGCCAGCATCCATGAAACAGGGACAGGCTAACTTGTTAGCTCAAAAATAAGGTAAAATCTCAGATCCTTCATAGTTCTTAACATGTGTATCAAGCATTTAAAAGGGTTTCTTCTCCCAGATCTTGATTTTTAAATATCCTTCACCAATCAAAGGAGTCACGGTGTCATGGAGAAAGGTTCGAAAAAGGAGAAAGGTTTCTAGGTCTGATATCAGGAAAAGACAAGATGAGACTGAGACCCCATATGTCAGAGAGCAGGAAGGGGCTCAAAGACTAGTGAGGACTTGTCATAAGGACACAGAGTCAGGTAAAGGGGTTCATCTGGTGAAACGTTGAACACTTTGATCCTCAATGAGAAAAGTAATGGGTTAGAATGCACTGGATAAAAAAACAATTCATGAGTCCAAAGGGTGACTTTAAGGAGGCAGGAGAAGGAGTTGGGAAGGAAAGCTCTTCTTTAGAGAAGATGCCAGTAATGCAGAGAGGATGAAGAATCTGAGAACGCCCATATGCTACCCACAATGTGACCGCTGATTCAAGCAAGAATCACCACTGGTTGTTAAGGCCCTTGGAGAAAATGTTGTCAGGAACAGGGTATCCCCTCCACAAAGGAGTTTTATTCATGAAGGGAAAGGGAGCTTTATCACGGAGACATTTGCAGACACCACTGGCCCAACTGATCCTCTTTTATTATTAACAAGATCACTGTCGCTTTTGTCTTACATTAATTTTGCAAAAAATGAAAGTGACGTTCAGAGGAATTAAATAACCTTTCCTGGACACCTAGTTAGTAAATAAGAGAGCCGAGATCACACTGAAGCTTGAACTCGTTCTGTTTCCCCTGTTCATGGCTGTTTCTCATCTTCCCATTTGATAAATACTGCTTGCGTGGAGATCTTCTTATAAATCACAACTTTCCTCTTCTTTGACTATTTTTTGGGAGCGTATTCTCAAACGGGAATTGCCATGGCAAGGGGTAATAAAAAGTACAGAGCTCTAAGCATTTTGAAAGAGCTAGGCTGCTGTGGAGCACAGAGAAGGATGTTCTATCCCTGTGGCCCCAAGTCAGTTGCCATTTGAAGTGTCCCTATGCACTCTTTCTACAATACAGAATTTGAAGTTTCTGTGGGCGGTTTGAGTAAAGCATAGAGCACAGCGTCTCTGATACAGTAAAGGACTCAGTGAACGGTAGCTTTTACTTGAAAATGAGATGGTAAAAAATACTGCAGGAAACACCGATCTGGTGGAAAGAGTATCCTGCTGGTTCTTTAAAGACATTCTTTTTCTACCACGAATAGAACATTTTCCATTCAGGGTTTTGCTCAAAGTTGACCCAAAAAAGCGAAATATTTGTGCTGATATGGGAAAATTTCTAAGACCATGTGTTAAGTGAACAGAAGGAGCAAGGGGAAGTTATAGAACGCGTGTCCTCTCGTTTGCAGTTTAGAATCAGGAATGGACCTCTGCCTACGTGTGCGCAGAGCACTTCCAGGATGGACCGAGAGCCGGAAACATTACAGCTCTATGAACTTGGACCCGTGCTGCGGTGGCCGCCAGAGGACTGAATATTCCTGCGTGACTTTTCATCTGTGTGAAGTTTTATAACCATGTAATGTCATTTTGATTGTTCACAAGTTTTACAGCAGATGGCGCTAGACACACTCAGTGCCCAGGTCTGGCGGACCGAAACACGTGTTCTGGACGGAAAGAAAAGCCTTATCTCCTCTCCTGAACGGATGGTCATCCACGGTGAAACAGGGCAAACACGGCAATGCCTTTTTTATGTCACTTCTCCCTGGATGGCCAGATGCCACGCCTGGACAGTGGCTATTGTCTCTGGGTTCTAGAATTCTACTAAGTTATTAACTGCACAAGTAAAGTTTGTTGAACGGAGAACTAAATGAAGGTGCTGATAAGGAGATGACAGGCATTAAGAAGATGGAGTCAAAGCACAGGGCTGAAGGTCAGATTCAGCAGCGGTTACCACTTAGCTATCAACTGAAAAGAGTAGTTTGTGTCTGAGGTTACCTAAGATCTCTTAACACATCAGGATGTTTTGAAAACTACACACTGTGCTCCCCCAAATCCAAAATGTGTATACATCCCCCTAAACAAGTAGGCTTCTACTCTTTCCTTTCCGTGCCCTGCCAGGGCGTCCTCCTTCCCCTGACCCTCGAAAAGACCCCAGGAAAGGAAAACCCCTACCGGTTTTGAAGGGGAACTGGGCCGGTTCAGACCCTAGCAGTGGCCGCGAGGTTGGGTGTGATGCGTCTTCTGACCTGGATGAGAAGGCAAGTCTGCGCTGCAGGGAAGGGAGGGGCCCCTAATACTGGGTGGGTGGTCGTGGCAGCAGCACCCGGGCTGCAGGAATGTAAGGGCTGCTTCCTACCCAGAGCAGAGCCGCAACCCAAGCACGTGTGGCAGGCGGGTGAGTGCTTGGGGTCATAGGTGAACGGGGACTCGGGAAGGGGCGGGGGCCTCTCCAGAACCCCAGCTGGGGCAGCCAGCCAGCCTGGGCTGGAAGTGTGGTGACTTGCCGAGGGCCCTTAACCATGGTCTCGGGGTGTTGTGGAGAGGTCCTTAGAGTCACCGGTGAAACAGGGAACGCCGATCATGGGTGCGAAGAAGCTGCCTCACGCCACGCTCACCACCTGGATCTGGGATTCCTCCCTAGAGGAGCCACACACGCACTGTGTGCTCATGGGGTCAGGCCAGGCTTGACCTGGCCCCACCCTGCGAGTTGGGGTTGC
This sequence comes from Equus asinus, assembly GCF_041296235.1. NCBI lineage: Eukaryota > Metazoa > Chordata > Mammalia > Perissodactyla > Equidae > Equus > Equus asinus. Next base: position 50,796,341 of record NC_091792.1, on the reverse strand, counting down.
CGGGTTCCAGACTTTAACCAAAGACTCAGATGGAAATGCCTCATTCCGCCGGGTCCGGTCTAGGAAGGGGGCCCTTGCGGGCTACGACAGCCTGCTATGTAGGAAGCGACTCAATCAGGGGAAGCTGGGAGGCTTCAGGGGCAAGTGGGGGTGGTTTGGGAGGGTGAGTTGATTGGATTCACCATTAAAAAACCACCTAGCTGGAAGGTTGGATACGTTAGTCTAATCCAGAAGGGGATGCAGCTCTGGGACAGCAGGAGAGAGAGTGCTCTAGCTGTGGGTGTGGACATGACCCAACATCTCTGTGTCCCCTGCTGGATCTGGACTAGGAGTGAAGGGGAGCTGGGGAAGGGGGTTACTGTGAGCTGCTCCTGAGTGACCCCCTACTTTGGGCTCTTTTTTGTTTTTGCTAAATATTTTACCTGAATATAGCTATAGATATAAATATATTATTATGTAAACATCTTTTTAAAAAACTTTTTACAGTATTCTAATCATGTTGGGAGACCCTGAGCTAATTATAACCTCCTGGAATCTTGTTTTCCCTTCTCTACAATGGAGGCAATAGTAGTACTATTTTTGAAATCATTTCTTCTCTCAGATGGGTAGCATATAGTGGAATCTCAATGTTTATTGAGATTCAGTGAATTAAGTATTTGATGAGAATGCATGAAGAGTTTTCAGGAAACAGCAAGGTGGTCAGTGTGCAGGAGCAGAGAGAACCAGAGATAGAGAGATTAGGAGGTGAAGTCAGAAAACTGAGCAGGGGAGTACATGTTGAGTCTCATAGGTCATGCTAAGGACTTGGGCTACTTTCCTGAGTCAAGTGGAAAGCCAGTGGAGGGTTTAGAATGGAGGAATGACATACTTAATTTATATTTTACCAGGAACATTGGCTACTGTGTGGAAAATAGAGAAGTGGAAGAAGCAGGGGAAGCATTAGGAAGTTATTGCAATCATCTAGGCAAGAAATGATGATGGCTCAGAGCAGGGTGATGGCAGTGGGAGTGATGAGAAGTAATTGATTTCTGGGTTCACTTTGACAATACAGCCTATAGGACTTGATGATCCTGACATGAAGTGTGAGAGTAAAGGAAGAATCATGGATGGCATGAATATGTTTAGCCTGAGTAACTGCTAAAATGGAGTAAGCATTAGCAGAAATGGACAGGACGACAGCAGGAGATGGACTGCTCAGGGCTATCAGGACCTCTGTGTCGAACATATTCAGGTGGTGACACTTATTTGACATATGAGTGGAATGTCAAGTAGAGGTCGGATACATGGATCTAGAGTTTAGGGAAGAACTCCAAGCTGGAGATAAAATTTGGGAGTTATCCGCATACAAATTGTATCCAAAACCTTGACCGTAGAAGAGCTCACCTAGGGAGCCATGTAGATAAAACAGATAACAAGGCCAAGACTGAGTTCTGGCTAGGGATGCCTGATAGACTACAGGATGCCCACTGACATTTGAATTTCAGATAAACAACAAAGGACCATTTAGGATACGTATGTTCCATGTAATATTTCAAATGTAACTGGTTATCCTGCAGTTTTGTTTGCTAAATCCAACAATCCTAGTTGTGGCATCCTTTAGAGGTAGTGGAGATTGGGATGTCTAGTGAAAGAGATTCAAAGAAATGGCCGGAAAGGAAGGGGAAACCCTGAGTTGGTGGTTGGAAAGCCAGGATAAGAAAGTGTCTCTGGAGAAGAGAGTTATCAGCTATACCAAATGCCAATGATAGATCAAGGGTGTTCAGGACAGAAAATGACCACTGAATTTGGCTAACTAGATACCATTGATAAATTTAAGGAAAGAAGTATTCATGAAATTGGGACTATGACAACACTTTCTAGTGGGTTCAGGAGAGAATGGGAAGAGAGAAATGGGCAGTAGAGAAAACTCTGTCAAGGAGTTTTGCTGTGAAGACTGAAATGAGGTGGCAGTCAGGCAGGAGGTGTTAGATCTAGAGAGGATTCTCTTTTGAGATGGGGGCAATGACATCTCATTTGTATACTATTGATAGAGAAGCAAAATTGATGCAGGAGGAGGGGGAATGACTCAAGATATGTGGGTGAATAGGGAGGGGATGCACAGATGCAAATGTTTTATATACTGTGTATACACACTATAGATGAAAATAGGAATGTACTCCCCATGTGGAGAATGCCTCCGTTCCACAAGACATACAAAAGGAGGCCAATGTAGGGCTTCTCTTCACTCCAAGACTTTGGCTTCTCAGGTGCTGACAGCCTTGTTTGCTCTTCCATGCCTTCCATCAGTTGCATTGCATATTCTATCCACTTTCATACTTATTCTCAAGGGAGGAGTTTGACCAGAAAGTTTCAAACATGTTCAAAGTAGACAGATGATTAGTAAAATGAATCCCCACATACCCATTGTCTAGCTTCAATAATTACCAACTCTTGGACCATCTTCTGTCATCTATACCACACCGTCTTTCCTCTGCACCTAATTATATTGAAGCAAATTCTAGATAACATTCCACACATGTCACTTCATATGTACATGCTTGAGCTTGCATCTTTAAAGGATAGGGGCTGTCTTTTTTTAAAAAAATTACATCATCTTCTCTCACACACACAATACACAATTAACTGCAATTCTTTATTTTAATCACATATTCAGTCAGCTCTCATATTTGCGTGATTTTCTTGTTGCACCGGGCAATTTTGATTAATGAAACGTTTTGATTCATAAGATATTGTAGGGCATACTTATTATCATATTAGAAGGATATGGAACAAGAAGCAAAGCTTGCCAGCAGGTCAGCATGAAATAAATCCTTCTGTGGGAGTCCTTCCTCCTTACTCCACTCCCTCACTAGGTGACAGATCAGGCTCAGGGAGACCAGATCCACAAGTGGGGGAATCACCCTAGCTGAAGAGCCTCATGTCTAGTTTCCATGGTCCCTTTAAGGGACATATCTAATTACCAGGTCACCATACTCAACAAAGGCCAAAGCTATGGTATCCCCATCAAGTATTTACGGCATATTTTTAGTTCCTCCAAGTCCAAATGCAATTTACCATTAGGGGTCATTTTTGCCATACGCAATGTTGCCTAGCAACACAGGTGACAGGCCACCTTATGAGATTGCTGGAGGAACAGCTGGGAAGTTAACTGAAGGTCAAATATGTGTGCAAAACAGGAAAGGGTTCATTACCTTTTAAAAAACAAAGCTGCTTGAGGTATAATTGACATAAAACTAACTACAGGTTTTTATAGTGTAAAATTCGGTAAGTTTGACAAATGTATACATCCATAAGTCCCTCACCACATTCAAGATAATGAATACATACATCAACCTCAATGTTTGCTCGTGCCCCTTAGTAATGCTTCTGTCCACTACACAACCTCCCCACTCCATCCCCAGCCAACCACCCACCTGTACTCTATTACTATAGATTAGTTTGCATTTTCTAAAATTTTATGTAAATGAAATAGTACAAGATATTATATATATACTTTTCTTTTGGAGGGCGGAGGAGGGTGAGGCACCTTTCACTCATCATAATTATTTTGAGCTCATTAGTTCATTCCTTTTTATTGCTAAATACTACTCCATTATGAGGATGTACCGCTATCTCTTGATCCAGTCACCATTTCTTGGCCATTTAGGTTGTTTTTAGTTGTGGTTGTTTCTTTTGCTGTTGATAGGGTTTGGTTTTACAATATATTCTTTTAAAACAAAATCCAAATAAGGTCAATACATACTTCTCTACTTCCTACTCTGTTTCTTAGCCAGAATACATCTGTGAAGAGAAATTTCCCCTCATCAACATTTTAGTTACAGTAGAGTCTGTGCTAGAAGGCTAGCGTTGGTGCTCAACTGAACTTCAGTTTCGGATAAGAGTAACTTCTTGCCCACAGGAATGACTTGGTGACGTGGATTATGACTCTGTCCCAACAGCTGGATTCCATAATTGTCCTTCAATTTGTCTGGGCATGAGACCAGAGGAGAATGTGCAGGGACATCTCTGTTTGGTGTGTACTGTGGCTCCTTATGGAACCTTCCTCTGGGACGGAAGGGAATGAGGCAGAAGTACCTGTAGGGGCTGTGGCTTCCTGGGTGCTGTCTGCCAGGAAGGAGAGTGAACACTGAGAGCCATTGGCTTCTCATTTCACAAGTTCTAGGAGAACCAGACCTTTCCAAGGGAGAATCCTATGATAGAAACCCTGACTACAAAATGGCCTTTGCAGTCTCCCTGGCCAAGCTCCAGGCAGAAGCCAGCTGTCCTATCTGCCTCGATTACCTGAGAGACCCAGTGACCATTCACTGTGGGCACAACTTCTGTCTGTCCTGCATCCACCAGCGCTGGGAAGACCTACAGGACATCTTCCCCTGTCCTGTGTGCCTCCACCACTGTCCTGACAGGAACTTGAAGAACTCCCAGTTACGTCACCTGACTGAAATTGTTAAGCAGCTGCCCACCACGAGGAGCAGGAGGAAAGGGCAGGAAGAGACGCCCTGTGCGAGAAGCACAATCAGGTTCTGGCCCTGTTCTGCGAGGAGGAGCTGGAGCTGTTGTGTCCCCAGTGCAGGGTCTCCTCTGATCACCGGGATCACCTGGTGACACCCATTGAGCAAGCTGCCGCTAGTCACAGGAGGAGGCTCAAAAGCTACAGTGAGCCCCTGAGGGAGCAGGGTGAGGATGCTGAGAAGAGGTTAGAAATCCACATTTCAAAACCATTTGAATTGCGGGGAAAGATGAAGATTCAGCAGGGGGAATTCTACTCTGATTTTAAACAATTTAAGAGTTTCCTGGGGCAGCCCCGTGGCCAAGTGGTTAAGTTCATGTGCTCCGCTGCAGCAGCCCAGGGCTTTGGTTCGGGTCGCTGAGGCGGGGTCTCACGTGCCACAACTAGAAGGACCCATAGCTAAAACATACAACTATGTACTGGGGGGATTTGGGGAGAAAAAGCAGAAAGAAAAAAAAAAGATTGACAACAGTTGTTAGCTCAGGTGCCAATCTTTAAAAAAAGGAAAAAAAGTTTCCTTAGAAAAGAAAAGGAATAATTCTTTTCAAATTACAGATGGAAGAGAATGCTGTTCAAGAAAAACTGAATGAAGACGAAGTAAAATTCTGAGAGCATACGTCCACACTAAAAATGCTTCTGATGAAACAGCAGAAAGGTGTGTGAGTCAGACCTGGATGTGCTCACAGATGTTGAAAGGATCTACAGCAAATATGAAAACCTAAACCCCAGCCTTCTTTTCATATGAATTCAAGAAAAAATGTATTGGGCCTTATGAACAATATTTTAAGCTACAGAAAATGATCAACCTGTTTAAGGTCTATTTGACGCTAGATATTGAAACCACGCACCCCAATCTTATCTCAGAAGACAGAAAAAATGTGACGTTGGGAAAGATGAAAGCAAACTTTCCTTACATCTCAACAGCTTTCCATTTTGCCAGCCATCCAGAGTCTTCAGAGGTGCTCTCTGGCAGGCATTACCGGCAGGCGGAACTAAGAGGCCGCAGTGAATGGGCCGCAGGGATCTGTGAGGGATCTTTTCCCAGAAATGCTGTGACTTCACCATCCCCAAAAGACGGGTGCTGGCGAATCCAGCTCTGGTCTTACACTGTCTTGCACTGGATACAAAAAAATCCAGGCAGATCGGCATGTTTCTGGGCTATGAATTGGAAGAGGTTTCATTTTGTAATTTGAATAACAGTTCTCATATCTACACTTAGACTGATACATTTAGAGAAAAACATAGGGCTTATTTCTACATCAGACCTACTTGAGACCTTCTTACAATCCGTATAGTAACCCAGAATGAAGAACGACCTGGGAGACCTTGGCATGTTGATATTGTTCATGAGTGCTACCTGGAATGTTATATAATTACCAGTTGTTGGATGATCTGATCTCAAGGATTACGGTGTTTTGGGCTTTGTTTGTGTGTATTTTTTAACTTTTAAAGTAATCACATATTCACAGAAAATTGCAAAGATAGTGCAGCATTTCGTTTATTAACACTTAGGACACAGTCATCGTCTGTCCCCCTGTCTCACTATCTATAACATATTTCTGAGCTGGCCTATTTCACAGAAATGCTGCAGGAAACAAGTGCCAAGGGCTTTTGTAATTCCAAAATAAAATACAAAACATGACAGTTTCTTTTCTTATATTGTCTTTTCAAATTTTCATAAATGCACTCACAGCATTTATAATTTTCCTATATATTCTCCATTTCTAGAAATTCACATTTATTAGATGTTAATTCCATGCTCTCTAACGTATTAAGGAAAAGGGCCTTTTACCTTCTCTAATGTTGGAGACAGAGAAGCCCATTTAATACCAGAAAGTGTTTAGACTACTATTGGAGAAACCAGTGGTTCAGGGGTTTGGAGGAGATGAGGAGGGAAGGACACATGAAAGGAATGTGACCAGTGACGTGGTGATGATGGCTCAGATCCTCCCGCAAGGGCAATGAACACCTGTCCCACGATTAACCACAACAGAAGTGGGCAACTTGGCTTAACCTGTAGGACACTTGAAAGGTTGGTGGAGGCTAATCCTGCCAGTATACGGACCTGTCCTGTGAAGTAGCGGCCAGGGTTACACTTCAGCCAATTTATAATACTCTAGGGTACAAAAAGCATGACATTCAACTTTTCGTTTCGTCTTTTTTTATACAAATTCTTTTCAGAATTCTATTTGTTTTGCTTTTGTCTTGCATTTTTTTTTTTTTTTTTTTTTTAAAGATTTTATTTTTTCATTTTTCTCCCCAAGGCCCCCCGGTACATAGTTGTGTATTCTTCGTTGTGGGTTCTTCTAGTTGTGGCATGTGGGACGCTGCCTCAGCGTGGTCTGACGAGCAGTGCCATGTCCGCGCCCAGGATTCGAACTAACGAAACACTGGGCCGCCTGCAGCGGAGCGCACGAACTTAACCACTCGGCCACGGGGCCAGCCCCTTGTCTTGCATTTTTAAAAGCCATGTCCATACATAACTTCAAAATACCACATACCTGGGTTGCATTACATTATGTTCAACTGCCAGCATTTTAGAAAATGCTTCTATTTGGAAGCCTGTTGTGTATTGTTTACAATTCTGGCAATAGAGTTTTATTTTGTATATCTGTAATTTTTGTTTATCTCTATAATGTGAGAAAGGTGCTCAGGAGAGCTTTCTAGAATGCATTTCTTTGAGGTTAAGAGTAACCCCTACATTGATCAGGGTAGCATGGTATGCTGTGGTAATCTCAGTTGCTTTTTAGGAAGACAAAACCCTTTAGTACTTATTCTTGCAAAGTGCAGGGAGGGTCAGCAGGCACTGCTCCATGACCTCACCCAGAAATCTGACACTCCCTCAGTCCTGTGCTATCTCAGCACAGGGTCACTGCGACTCGAAAAAAAGAGCATTAAAATGGCACACAAGCCTCAAAATCCAATACCAGGAAGTGACACACATTTTCTCTTCCTCCATTCTCTAAAGCTAATTGCAAGGCCCCACTAATCGCAAGGGGGCTGTAAAGATATATGTAATATGAGGTAAAAAAACCCCACAAACCCTACTGTTTACCACAAATCTCGAATCCAACTAGATATTTGTGAGATTTACATTAATAGTGAGTGCCAGAAATAAAATTCTCCAATTAGAACTATAAATAGATTCAGCTAGAAATTGATAATTTTGGCTCAATGTGATGGCGGTTGTTTAATAACTTCTCCCACATAGGAGAAATTTCTTTTAGTAAAATAAACCTTAAGACATTCTTCATTAGGAGAATTATAAAGTGTTATAATTTGGGGGACATTTTAAGAAATTTTCTTTCATTTTTTTTAAATTAATTTTTTTATTGAGATAACGTTGTTTATAACATATAAATTTCAGGTTTACATCATTATATTTTGCCTTTTATATAAACTATATTTGTGTCCACCACCAAAAATCTAGTTATCTGTCACTGTGCATGTGTACCCCGTTACCCTTTTTCCCCTCCCCCCACCCCTTCCCCTCTGATCACCACCAATCTATTCTTTGTATCTATTCTCATTATTATGAAATTTTGGCGATTCATCTGAAAAAAATCATTTAAACACAATGGAATGAAAGCAAAAAAATCTCTTTATTGGGAAAGGCTTCTCTGGATAAGGAGCCTAGGAGCTACTTAAATGACTGGAGTGACATGCTGGAGACCAGTGGTGGGGGTGAGGCAGACCAGAAATACAGACACACACACACACACACACACACAGAGTTCATACTTTATATGATTCTGACATGCACAAAATTCAGTTACCATGGTTAGTTAAATTAACCCAAGTCCCCCAGTGGTTCCAATTTCAATTAACCATGGTATATTAACTGTCAGTAATTCTATAAAGTACAAACTATAGGGACCCAGAGGGTGAAGTCTCCAGCCACAGAGGATACTGTCCTCAGCTAAATAACCAAGTTCATCACTTACAAGTTCTGCTTTCCACACAATGGGAGGACACAATTCAGTTACGTGTTCTCCCACCACATGGCAAGAATCACCTTTCCTCCAGTTTCAAATAACCTATTCCTTATCTTCTGAGCCCTCACCAAAGGCCCTTTAACTTCATGTTCCTGCCAAAATTCTCCTTATGACAATATGTGTATTCTCAAAGACTAAACTTACTTGTCATGGGCTTGCTGTTGGGCTGGCTAATCCCATTGTCTGTAATATGGATTAGAATACAGAATTACACTGTAGGGGAACACAGCATCCTGACGAAATTGACTTTAAGAGACAATTGTTCCACATTGATTGAATCTCCTAGAATAGGTGATTTAAAGAATTGATATCTTTGCCTCCTCTTCACACTTTAACTAAAATCAATCTGACACCTGGGACCTTATCACTCAGTTGACACTGTTTTCAGTAATTTCATAAGAGATCTAGCAGTAAAGTCACTTGAATACCATTCAGTCTTTATTTACTTCTCTTTGTTTATTGACTGTTCTTGACAATGAGATTAACAGGAATCAGCTGTGATTCTATACCAGTTTTCTGCTTGCCAGGACTCACGCCAACAGGGACTTTTCTGATTATAATTCTGTAGCTTTAGAGAAAGAGACAGCCCCTTAGGGAATGGGTGTGGGAATGCAGGGACATAATTTCAAAGTAATGCCCTCAGGACTTGCTGTTGAGGTTAAGGAATGAGAGAATTCAAAGATGCTTCCAAGAATTTCTGCATTTGCAGTTGGGCAAATGCTAGGAGATAAGTAATTTTCTGAAGTAGCAGAGAAGGTTGGAGGCAAATCAAGAAATATTTTTTATGTGTTAGAGGGACAATAATTTGAAAAACCCTGAGGCAGAACGGAGTGTGAATGGCTTGGCGCCAAGGAGGTGTGGGGAATGACTATTGTTCATTCCTGTGTTTCAGCTCCTATAATGGTGCCTGGTTATTAATAGGTGCTCAATAAATATTTGTGGTTTTAATTAACTAATTAATTAATTCAAGAATAAAAAATCTCATAGGTCAAAACCATGGCCCATTGCACACCTTGCTAATTAACTTTGTCTTCTTGGTGCCCTTAGATGGCCAACATTCTCTCTTCTTTCCTATGAGGGTTGACTCAGCTCTCAGCTGTCATTACAACAAAGAAATAGTAAAATCATCACTTCTCTGTCGATCAATGCCACCACCCATCTCCAATGTAGACCTTAATTTGTGCAAAGGAGAATGTGTCCTATGTGACAAAAAAAATGGTATTTATGATCCAATAAAAAAACATGCTTCTTAGGAACAATATGTAAACCCCATGTGATGCACTGAGGAGGATGTGACATCACACATACAGTATTCCTTCCTAAAATGCTTAACCTGAATCGAAAAAGGAAATAATCAGACAATCCCTATCATGGGAAGTTTGCATAACAAGTAGCTTAGACTCTTCAAAAATGTCGACTTTAGGAAAAATAAAGTGAGGCTGAGGACTCTTCTAGATTAAAGGAGACTAAAAAGACAGAGCAACTAATAGTAGTTTGAGATCCTTGATTGGATCTTAGATCAGGAAAAGAAATCTATAAAGGGCATTACCGGGATAACTGGGGAAATTTGAATAGGTCTCTACATTCATGATAACATAACAGTATTGTACCAATGCTAAATATCCTGATGTGGTAACTGCATTGTGGTTATGCAGGAGCAAGCCCTTATTCTTTTTTTTTTATTATTAAGATTATGATAGTTAACAACCTTGTGAAATTTCAGTTGTACATTATTGTTAGTCATGTTGTATGTACACCACTTCACCCTTTGTGCCCTCCCCCACCCCCCCTTTCCCCTGGTAACCACTGATCAGTTCTCTTTGTCTATATGTTAACTTCCACCTATGAGTGGAGTCATACAGAGTTCATCTTTCTCTGTCTGTCTTATTTCACTTAACATAATACCCTCAAGGTCCATCCATGTTGTTGTGAATGGGACGACTTTGTCCTTTTTTATAACTGAGTAGTATTCCATTGTATATATATACCATTATCTTCTTTATCCAATCATCAGTTGCTGGGCACTTAGGTTGGTTCCATGTCTTGGCTATTGTGAATAATGCTGCGATGAACATAGGAATGCATGGGACTTTTGGAATTGCTGACTTCAGGTTCTTAGGATAGATACCCAGTAGTGGGATGGCAGGGTCATAAGGTATTTCTATTTTTAACTTTTTGAGAAATCTCCATACTGTTTTCCATAGTGGCTGCACCAGTTTGCATTCCCACCAACAGTGTATGAGGGTTCCTTTTTCTCCACAACCTCTCTAACATTTGTCACTCTTGGTTTTGGATATTTTTGCCATTCTAACAGGTGTAAGGTGATATATTAGTGTAGTTTTTATTTGCATTTCCCTGAGGATTAGTGATGATGAGCATGTTTTCATGTGTCTATTGGCCATCCATATATTTTCTTTGGAGAAATGACTGTTCATGTCCCCTGCCCATTTTTTGATCAGGTTGTTTGATTTTTTTGTTGTTGAGCTGCAAGCCCTTATTCTTATGGGATATCTATTCTAGCATTTATCCTCTCAAATGGTTCAGAAGAGAAAAATAAAGCTATGTATTAGCAGAGAGAGATAAAGAAATGAGGCAAAATAAAAACAAGTGATTCTAGATGAAGAGTACCCTATGTGCACTATACTCTTCTTATAACATTTCTGTGGGTCGAAATCATGCAAGATGAAAAGATTTTAAGGAGTGAAAAAAATCCCACTCTTTCCTTTAACATGGGAAATATTCTGTCTTTAAGGACAATTGTAAAGGACAGTTATGATACTAGGAATTAGCATTGTGGAATATATAATATCTGCACATTGCTAGATATCTTTTTCCAAAACAACATGCAAAGCATCTTATTTCTTTTGTGTGCATATTCAGATTTCTGTTTTAATGATAAGAAACAGCTTGGTTTCCATAGTACCTAAAAGTGATGATTTTCCATTTCTTGGTTATACTTTTGAATATTCTATTGATGTGCAATATGGGAAACTATTTAGAAAATTGCAGTGAAATCGTTTTTAGCTGTGCCAATTATGCATGAATATCATAAGAAAGCATGCATAATATTGTAACACTTTAAAAAGGGTAAAATAAAAGCAAAAATAAACAAGTGGGACTACATCAAACTGAAAAAGCTTCTGCACAGCAAAGGAAACCATCAACAAAATCAAAAGGCAACCTGCCGAACAGGAGAAAATATTTGGAAATCATATATCCGATAAGGAGTTCAGAAATAAAATATATAAAGAACTCATACAACTCAATAGGAAAAAACCAATCTGATTTAAAAATGGGCAGAGGAATTGAATAGACATTTTTCCAAAGAAGACATCCAAATGGCCAACAGGTACATGAAAAGGTGTTCAACATCACTAATCATCAGGGAAATGCAAATCAAAACCACAGTGACATATCACCTCACACCTGTTAGAACGGCTATTATCAGAAAGACAAGAAATTAGTGTTGGTGAGGATGTGAAGAATAGGGAACACTTGTCCACAGTGGTAGGAATGTAAAGTGGTGCAGCCACTATGGAAAACAGTATGGAGGGTCCCCTCCAAATTAAAATAGAACTACCATATGATCTAGCAATTGCACTGCTGGATATTTATCTGAAGAAAACAAAAGTGCTAACTTGAAGAGATACCTGCACCCATATGTTCACTGCAGCATTATTACAATAGACAAGATATGGAAATGCCTAAGTATCCATCAATGGATGAATGGATAAAGAAAATGTGATGTGTATATATTCAATGGAATATTATTCAGCCATAAAAAAGGAGATCCTGCTATTTGAGACATGATGGTTCTTGAGGTTTTGAATTACACTAAGTGAAATAAGTCAGACAGAGAAAGACAAACACTGTATGATCTCACTCATATGTGGAATCTAATTTAAAAAAACTAAATTAAAAAAAATCAAACTCATAGATATAGAAAACAGATTAGTGGTTGTCAGAGGCAGGTGGGTAGTGGGATAGATGAAATGGGTGAAGGTAGTCAACAGGTACAAACTTCCAGTTATAGGATAAACAAATGCTGGGGATGTAATGTACAACATAGAGACTATAGCTAACAACATTGTATTGTATATTTGAAAGTTGCTAAGAGAATAGATCTTAAAAGTTCTCATCACACACAAAAAATTTATAACTGTGTACTGATGAATTGTTAGCCAAACTTATTGTGGTAATCATTTCACAATATATACATATATCAAATCATTATGTTGTATGCTAAAACTAATACAATGTTATATGCCAATTATATCTCAATTTAAAAAAGTGAAAATTAAAAAGCACAAAACTAATTTAAATTGTAAAAAAAGCAAGCTATGAAATAATATGTATAGGATGAATCCATTGCATTTATACATATATATAAAATTTCGAAAAGAGTTACATGTGTCTCTAAATATATAAAATAAAAAATGATTCAGAAACATACATGGAAAGGTTACAGGAACTAACATTGGGAAGGTGATGCAATTGTGTTTAAGGGATGGGTTAGTGGGTTAGTGGAGTCAGGGAGGGATAAGTTAGAGGAAAACTTGATCCTATACGTTTCTGTATCATTAGATCTTTTAAAATATGCATTGTTCATTTTGAGCTTAATTAATAATTTTTTCAAAAGATATTAGGTTAACAAATTGACTTACCACTCAGCATGTATAGTGTATTATTTCTGTGGTTTTTTGCTACTCAGAGGGAAGTTATTCAGACTCATTGAATTTTCTTGCTTGTTTCATTGTTGTTTGGTCATTTTGAGGACCTTAGCAGTTCATTGTATATTGTCATTATTCATGCAAGGCTAATCTCTTAACTTTTAGTTTCCCCCTTTATCCTCATTCTCTACTCCCATTCTCTCCCACCCAGGAATTCACACTATTGTACTTGATAAGCTATTTTAAATATGTGTGCATTAGGAGCTGGCCTGGTGGCATAGTGGTTAAGTTCGTGCCCTCTGCTTCAGAGGCCTGGGGTTCACAGTTTCAGACCCTGGGTGCGGACCTAGCACCGCTCATCAAGCCACACGGTGGTGGCATCTCACACAAAATAGAGGAAGGTTGGCACAGATGTTAGCTCAGGGTCAATCTTCCTCACACACACGCACAAAATAATAAATAAATATGTATGCATTTTTGCAAAATATGAAAAGTGGTTGTACCAACTTACATTCTTACCAGCTGTGTGTGAATGTTCCTGAGACAGCACATCACCAAGACTTTATATCTTAACACTTTGAAACTCATTTTGGGGTCTCTAGCAATCAGACAGAGATTGTCTTAAACTATCAGGGTTTGAGCTGATTAAATCAATGGACTCTTTAAGGGGTAGTCCATTCATGATTCTTCTAGTACGTAGCACTTCACTGAACCCAATTTAAACTTTGGAGTATTTTACCAGGACACATTCTCTATGAGGTGCTCTGAACTCCAAGTGTGTTCCCTTCATCCTGAGAGTTTGCCTCTCAGTCTCAATTTTGGAATCAGTAACTGTTTATAAGGGAAAATTCCATGCCCTCCTCTTGGGATCTTGTCCCCACCAATCGTCTCCAGTTGGTAGCTCACCATTGATTTCAGTGGGTAGTTGTATCCATGTGTGTGTGTTTCTCAGCTTCAGCTCACATTGAATTCCTGATCTCCCGTTTCATTCTGTGCATCATGTGAAAATCACAGTTTTCCAACTTGGCAGGGTCCTCAGAGTAAATCTCATTTAGTCCAAATCCCATCCGCTTATGTACATAACTGGATATACCCTGCAGTTGAGAAGCTTAAGTGAAAAGTATTTTGATATATTATGAATTCAGTGCTGTGCTTTAAGAAATATCTGTGGGGCTTAAGCCAAAGTATCTTTAATTGAATATTATTTTATCAGATTTTTGACAAGATTAAAATGATTGAGGTTGTAATTTTTATGCTCATTTACCTAATTCTCTTAGAGACGAGGATGTTATGCAACTTTCCCTAGGTGCCCCTGATAGTAGATGACTGAGGGGGAATCTCACCCAGGGCCAGGCTCTCAAGTCCCGGTGCCCGTATCTTTCCATAGTCCCATGGTGCCCCTCCATAGTTATGGGTATAGGTGGAATCCCGGGGGTGGAGAGAAGAATTGGTTTTCCCTCAAACATGGCAGTGAGCAGGGCCACAAGAGGAATGGTAGCCTTGTTTACATGAAACAGTATTTTCTCATCCTCAGGAAAGAATAGGCCCTTTAGGGTCATGTCTGCTTTCTGACCAAGACCAGTGCTGAGCTCGGATTCAACTACTCTGTGATCAAGGAGCTCCTCTGGACACCTACCTGTGCACCTGAGGCCAGTGGCCTCACAGGAACAAGACATTCAGGACAGGAAGCACGGTGAGATCTGAGGGTGTGTCTGTTCCATGGAGAAATGCTGCAGAGCCCAACCTCCTGAAGAAAACCCACCTCGGTCCAGTCCTTCATTCACAGCGCAGTGGCGGTCGAAGCAGCCCTGGCAGGACTCCAGGCAGAAGCCAACTGTCCCATCTGTCTGGATTATCTGAGAGACCCAGTCACCATCGAATGTGGCCACAACTTCTGTCGATCTTGCATCCAACAGTCCTGGGAAGACCGCTGGGACATGTTCCTTTGCCCCGTCTGCCGTCACCCGTGCCAACAGAGGCACTTCAGGAGCAACGCCCAGCTGGGAAGGATGATCGACGTCGCCAAGCTCCTCCACATCACCAGGAGCAAGAAGAAGAGGCAGGAAGAGAGGCGCTTGTGCGAGAAGCACAACCAGCTCCTGACCCTCTTCTGTGAGGAGGACCTGGAGGTGTTGTGTGCCCTGTGCACTCAGCCCCCTGACCACCAGGGCCACCAGGTGAGGCCCCTGGAGGAGGCCGCCTCTCATCACAGGCAGAGACTCAGCAGTTACATCGAGCCCCTGAAGAAGCAGGTGGCAGATGTTCAGAAATTAATAAGCATTCAAAGCAAAAAGCCCTTGGAACTGAGAGAGAAGGTGCAAAATCAGAGATGGAAATTAGCCTCTGAGTTTGAGCACCTGAACCGCTCTATAGCACGTGAGCAAGAGGCGGTTCTGGCAAGGCTGGCTGAGGAAGAGAGGGACATTCACCGGAAACTCAGTGCAAACATTACCGCATGTTCAGACCACATTTCCACCCTCAGAGGCCTACTGAAGGAGGTGGCAGAGAGGTGCGCGATGTCCGAGGTGAGACTGCTGACCGACATCAGGAGCATCCTCCACAGGTGCGAGCGCCTGGACCCCCCAGCTCCCTACTCGATCCAGTTAAGGAAAGAGGGGTGCAGCCTCCCTCCGCAGTATTCGGCTCTGCGGAAAATTATTCAGAAATTTAAAGAAGAAGTTACTCTGGATCCTGAAACAGCACATCCTAATCTGCTTGTCTCTGAGGACAAAAAGGCTGTGACATTTGTGAGGAAAAAGCAAAGAGTTCCTCGCAATCCAAAGAGATTTACAGTGGATCCAGTCGCCCTGGGTTCGGAAGGGTTCGACTGTGGCCGACATTACTGGGAGGTCCAGGTGGATGACAAGCCTGCGTGGGCCGTGGGGGTTTGTACAGATTCCCTTTCCAGAAAGGGAAAGCGGCCCCCTTCAGGACACAGCAGATGCTGGACAATTCAGCTGCAGAATGGTGACTATGTGGCACAAGGCGCTGTTCCTGTCCCTCTTGTGCTGAAGGAAAAGCCCAGTGGGGTTGGCATTTATCTGGACTGTGAGTTGGGTAACATTTCATTTTACAGTTTGAATGACAGGTCTCACATCCATTCTTTCACGGATACATTTTCTGAAGTGCTAAAGCCTTACTTCTGTATCGGACGTGACTCTAAACCTCTGATGGTCTGTGCAGTGAGAGATTATGAAGGATGAACAGTGACTCTGCTTCATTTTCTTCCTGTAGTTTATGTACAGTAGGTAGAATATTGTACAACTGTCAGTGAATCTAGCACCAAAAATTTTTAAAAATCACTTCTATGACTTGAGCACATGAGTAATGTTTCTGCATGTGTCAGGAGTAAGGCACTCACTGCTCCACACTATATTTTCAAGGATGTTTTTATGGGAAACACCTTCAAAGATAGAGATGGCATCTCCATCCAGACTTTCAGGACTCACGCTTCTCTCTTCTCTTTTTCCCCACACCTGGGAAAAGCTGATGAGAAAGGATGGGTGCTCCAGCCTTTGGTGCAGGTGAGAAGTTCAAACCAAACAAGACCCTAGTCGTGCCAGACCTTCCCAACAGCCCCACCCAGTAACCACCATAAACACTTCAGGCTAGTCTCCTCTCCCTGGGCCCTCAAGTCATTTTGGACCTTCTTGGGTAACCACCCTGCTTTCCCCATAAACCTCATTATATGAGCAATAAACATTTTCATATCCTTCTGGTGTGTGTGGCATCAGCCGTCCTGACACTGAACCAAATTTTGAGTGGTGATCCAGCCTGGCCTTACAACCTGGTCTTAACACTTGACATTCTGAGCAGGCTCATGGAGATGTTGACTACCATCTTCAGGGACTTTCTCCTCTTTCTTTGGCTCTGCTGACCAAGGCAAGTGTACACTTTCAGCATTTATGCTCTTACTTGCAAATCAGCCCACCTTTAATGGGGTCCCCTCCAAGAATAGTCTCTAAGACAAAGGAAGGAAGGGAGGAAGAGAGGAATGGAGGTGAGGAGGCAGGCAGGGAGGGAAGAAGGGAGGAAGGAAGAAAGGGAGTGGGGGAGGAAGGTAGGAAGGAAGGAAACTGGATTCAGGAGGAGGAAGCAAAGAACTAGAAGAGAGATCCACAATTTGACCTAATTGGAAATCCAAAATTTACTAAATTATCTATAGAACAAAAAAGATAAAACGATGAGACTCTTGGGGGCTGGCCCGGTGGCCAAGTGGTTAAGTTTGCGCACTCCGCTTCAGTGGCCCAGGGTCTCGCCGGTTCGGATCCTGGGCATGGACATAGCACCACTCATCAAGCCATGCTGAGGTGGCATCCCACATGCCACAACTAGAAGGACACACAACTAAAAATATATGACTACGTACCGGGGGCTTTGGGGCGAAAAAGGTAAAATAAAATCTTTTTTTTAAAAATGAGGTTCTCCTTTGTGCCTCCATAACCTAGATGCTGACTTAGTGGGATCCCACTAAATTCAAACATGGTACTCCCTATAATGTTAGTGATGTTACTGAAATAAAACAGACATCAAAGATGTATGCCTCATCTTAATCATCAGAACTGTCGCCTTGCCTAAATTCTCCATGGTCATAGCACACATTGTCCTAAAACGTCCAAGAGAAGGCATGATGATCTGACCCAGTGAGTAATTAATTAAAATCAAGTCATTGGCACTTACAAATTGGCTTCACAAAATGAGACCTTATGGATGACCCCACCCCTAGTTAAAATAGATAATATGACTAATCGTTAATTACAACAGGGCATTCAAGAATTGAAACCCATTATGCAAGATCTATTCAGAGTAGAGTTATTATCCCCACTGCTTCTCTGTTTAACCCAAATTTTGCCTGTTCTTTAACTTGAAAAGAATGGATGGCATCTCATAATGAATTACTACAACCTTAAGCTGTGGTCCTGCCCAATGTTGTCATAATTACTAATTCCATCCAATCAGCAATGGGTAAATATCTGTCTATTATAGATTTGGCCAATATGTTCTGTTTAGGGCTTATTTTAACAGCCCCAACAGCTTCCAGACATAATTTTCCTTCACCTCCAAAAGGATCTCATACATTCTACCCAGAAATCCTGGGTGCCTCAATGGCTTTGTCTTGGCACACCATCTTTGATGGCAAGATTTTTATTGCATCCAACTTTCTCTAGGAGTACCATTATGATTTACAATTATGACATCCTCCTCTAGAGATTCATTTGAACACTCAACTTTGGTTAATTTCCTGAAAATTACTTGGGAAACCAAGGTCATCTCTATCTTTGACACTGTCAAGAAATGGTTA
Source organism: Equus asinus (assembly GCF_041296235.1). Classification (NCBI taxonomy): domain Eukaryota; kingdom Metazoa; phylum Chordata; class Mammalia; order Perissodactyla; family Equidae; genus Equus; species Equus asinus. Next base: position 50,777,867 of record NC_091792.1, on the reverse strand, counting down.
TTGACACTTTCAAAATCCACAACATTCCCTGACTTCAAAATATATTACAAATCTATAGTAATCAAAACAGCATGGTACTGGTACAAGAACAGACACACACATCAATAGAACAGAATTGAAAGCCCAGAAATAAAACCATGCATCTATGGACAGCTAATCTTTAACAAAGGAGCCAAGAACATACAATGGAGAAAGGAAAGCCTCTTCAATAAATGTTGCTGGGAAAACTGGACAGCCACATGCAAAAGAATGAATGTAGACCATTATCTTTCCCCATGCACAAAAGTAGACTCAAAATGGACCAAAGACTTGAAGGTGAGACCTGAAACCATAAAACTTCTGGAAGAGAATATAAGCAGTACAGCCTTTGACATCAGACTTAAAAGGATCTTCTCAAATACCGTGTCTACTCAGACAAGGGAAACGAAAGAAAAAATAAACAAGTGGGACTTCCTCAGAGTAAAGAGCTTCTGGAAGGCAAAGGAAACCAAGATCAAAATGAAAAAACAACCCACCAACTGGGAGAAACTATTTGCAAATCATATATCCAATGAGGTTAATCTCCATAATATATAAAGAACTCACACAAATTAACTACAAAAAAATAAACAACCCAATCAAAAAGTGGGTAGAAGATATGAACAGACATTTTTCCAAAGAAGATGTATAGGTGGCCAATAGGCACATGAAAAGATGCTCAACATCACTAATCATCAGGGAAAGGCAAATCAAAACTACACTTAGATATCATCTTACACCCATTAGAAAGGCTGTAATCACCAAGACAAAAAACAACAAATGTTGGAGAGGTTTCAGAGAAAAGGGAACCTTCATCCACTGCTGGTGGGAATGCAAACTGGTGCAGCCACTGTGAAAAACAGTATGGAGATTTCTCAAAAAGTTAAAAATGGAAATACCACATGACTCAACTATCCCACTACTGGGTATTTATCCAAATGACTTGACATGAACAAGTCAAAGAGACTTATGCACCCCTATGTTCACTGCAGCATTATTCACCATAGCCAAGGAGTGGAAGCAACCCAAGTGCCCATTGACTGATACTTGGATAAAGAAGATGTGCTATATATATATACAATGGAATACTACTCAGCCATAAAAAAGACAAAATCATCCCACTCACAACCACATGGATGAACCTTGGGGCATCATGTTAAGCGAAATAAGCCAGACAGAGAAAGACAAACACCATATGATTTCACTGATATGTGGAAGATAAACAAACTTATGGACAAAGAGAACAAATTAGTGGTTACCTGGGGACAAGGAGTGGAGGGCACAAGGGGTGAAGGGGCATACTTACATGGTCTATGACAAATAATAATGTACAACTGAAATCTCACTATGTTATAAGCTATTATGACCACAATAAAACACAAAATCCACAATGTGAAAACAAGCCCAACATCTTTTAGGCCTTTTTGGGTTCTGGAGGCACATCTTGTGAAAGAAGGAGAAAGAAAGAAGACAGGAAAGAAGAAGGCAGCCTGTGGAGAGTCCCATGTTTGGGGGACCTGAGGCCTCTCGACAACTAGCACCAGCTTGCCAGGCATGTGAGTGAGCCACCCTGGAAATGAATCCTTCAGTACCAGTCAGCCTTCAGATGCCAGCAGCCCCAGCCAACATCTTGACTGCAACATCACGAGAGACGCAGAGCCAGAACCAACCAGCTAAGTCACTCTCTAATTCCTGACTCACGACATGGTGGCTGGCTTTTTTTTTTAAACATGTTTTATAATTTAAAAAAATCTTTTTAAACTTTTTTTAAGATCTTATTTTTTTCCTTTTTCTCCCAAAGTCCCCCAGTACATAGTTGTGTATCTTTTAATTGTGGGTCCTTCTAGTTGTGGCATGTGGGACGCCGCCTCAGGGTGGCCTGATGAGCAGTGCCATGTCCGCGCCCAGGATTCGAACTGGCGAAACCCTGGGCCACCGAAGTGGAGCGGGCAAACTTAACCACTTGGCCACGGGGCCGGCCCCCTATCATTTTATTAGAAATAATTTCAAATGGATTATGAAGAAAATTTATTCGTTGAGTTTGATCAGTTTTCCAAAAACTCTTAATGAAGATATGTTCACCAATAAACAATAAGGCATCAGCAGAACTATCATATATTGGACAAAGAGGCTTATACAACATGCAACATAAAACAGATATAAAGGAAGACAATCTGAATATTAAAAATCATCTCAATATGAATTCTTTGCAACCAGCACAGAACTAATTAGCGATCAAATCCAAACCACACCAAGGCAAGCTTGGCTGATGGAAGCCAGGAGTCAATCACAGGGGAAACAAATAAGTTCCACAGTGCAAGAGATCTGAACAGTGTTTTGGAGCATTTCCCTGGCTGGTACAAGCAGTACTGGAAAATCTTTTGGGCAAGGGAGAAAAATAAGGACAAATGGAATGCTACATTTTTTAAACAAGCAGCCTGACCCAGAAATGATAAAGGTATTAGAAAAGTAGCAATGGGATAACTTTAAAGCATTCAATAGAAAGCAAGATGGAAGCTGCAATGACAGTTTCGGAAATCACTCACCGTCATTACTCCCCAAAAGGTCTTATTGTTTACACAAGTCAGCCCTATTCAAAGAAGGCACTGCCTAATTTCTTCTTGCTGCCTGTAGCAAAATGGGAGAGGAGATAGATAAGCTAACAAAGCTGGGACTTGCTGGTTTTGAAAATTCCTAGGCAAGTGATTCTAAGATTAAGAAATGACTTTTGGGCAAGGGTCAAAACCAGGGCACTGCCACGAGAATATGTTCTAAAAATGCAGCTGAGGGTCTGGCTCAAAAATCCTTTGTTAAATTGTCAGAAAGATCTAAGAATGTGCCTCAGAGAACTGCTAGTCAGACAATAGGACATAAAAGAAGCCTCAATTGTTGCAACAGAACCCTAACATAGAGAAGAGCTTATTTTGAAGAAATTTGTGGATGTAACTTTTGTTTAATGAGTGAAGCCCCAATAAATTTCATTTATTAGCTCAGCAACACTGGAAAACTGATCTCTTTAAATATTAGCTTGATCTGTAACATGGGCAATAACAACATTTAACTAAGAATGCAATTAAAGTATTTCTTTTTTTTTTTAAAAGTTGGCACCTGAGCTAACATCTGTTGCCAATCTTCTTTTTCTTTCTTTTTCTTTTTTTCCCTTCTTCTCCCCAAAGCTCCCCAGTACATAGTTGCACATCTTAGTTGTGAGTGCCTCTGCTTCTGCTATGTGGGATGCCGCCTCAGTGTATCCTGACGAGTGGTGCCATGTCCTCGCCCAGGATCCGAACAAGCAAAACCCCAGGCTGCTGGTGCAGAGTGCAGGAACTTAACCACTCGGCCATGGGATCAGCCCCTGAAGTGTTTCTTAAATACTCAAATATTTGATAAGAGTATAACAAACATTTTGTTCCATGATCAATAGAGAAACACTTTAAAATATACAAATTACACACAAAGAAAATTAAAGCACTCACAATTTCATTATCCAAAGGCTTTTTTATTGGGTCTCAGCATAAATTATATTATGTATAGTTTTTTAAACTGCTTTTTTAAAAGAAAATGAACACATAAATGGGTTCATTCAATCATTAATTCAATAAGCTTTTATTGAGTACTGACTATGAGCTATCGTACTACAAGCCAGGAATACAAAGATAACGTGACATTCTCTGCCACGAGGTAGCTGACAGTGTAGAGGGGAAAGAATGAGGATATCTGTAATTTTGGCCTGCCTCTATATAAATGGCAGTTCATCCAGGAGAGAGTATAAAAATTACCTTTTAATCAATAGCCCAGATACTGTACTTTAAGCAAGTGCAATGAAAAGCAAGTCTCTCTTTCTAAAGAGAGGGACTCATTCTAAAAAGTGCTTCTGAAACACTTTCCAAGTGTTACCTGGATCTGAAAATTCTTATAATTTTATTTAACCAGGCCTTGGGTTCAGCATAGATTTTTAGCTTAATTTATTTTTCTATAAATATTAGCTCTCATGTTACACATCCACTTCAAATGGATTAACCAACCAGCTGATATTTTTCGATCTACAGGTACTTAAGTTCAATCATCATCTATTTTTAAATTAGCATCCATAAAAGATTAGTATATTTCTAAATCCTTGTCTTTGAACTTATCATCATTTAATTGCTTCAAAGAATAAAACTGTGAAAGTTTTAAGCTAGCAAGCTTATTTTTAAATAATGTAATTTTGTGATACTTTCCAAGACAATTTCTTTCATTTTGGTAAGAGTTATCTAATTTCCTTGCCGCTCAAGGGAGAACTTATTTAACTCTTGAAATATATTTAAAATAAGAGTCACATAATTTTACAATATTTAAATTTTGAGTTTGAATTTTTCATTGATTTCAGAGAAATTTAACAATGGTAGCAAATACCACACAAACTCTTTTAACATAATTTAATTTTGAGATCTTTCATTTCAGAAGTTCCTTTTAATTACATTAATAGCTCTGAGGGCAACAATAGTTTATTTGTGTCTCTTTGACAGAAGATTCTTGTCCACTGTGTTCTTGATAAACAACGCAATGAATTGCTGAAGCACTGCTCCTACTTTTTAAAAGTTGGCTAAAAATCACTTTGTCTAACAACCATAAGTGGTGCTCTATCAGATGCACAAGCAAATGGCACTGGAAAAGAGAATGCATTTTCTTTCTTTTTTTTTAAAGATTTTAATTTTTTCCTTTTTCTCCCCAAAGCCCCTCGTACATAGTTGTATATTCTTCGTTGTGGGTCCTACTAGTTGTGGCATGTGGGACGCTGCCTCAGCATGGTTTGATGAGCAGTGCCATGTCTGCACCCAGGATTCGAACCAACAACACTGGGCCGCCTGCAGCGGAGCGCGCGAATTTAACCACTCGGCCACGGGGCCAGCCCCTGAGAATGCATTTTCTATTAAATCATTGTTTTAAATATTGATGATGACTTTATATTCATGGCTAATAATTCTAAAAACTAATTTGTTTCTTCATTCTTTACAAACTTTACATATGTCAGCATGAAGCTTCACTTTCTTTCAGTATTCTTTCACCAAGTTGTAACAAAAATTTCTCTTGACAACTTGTTTTTGTCATCTTTCACCATATCCATGATTTTTCAATGCAAATATCATTGCTTACTTTTCTTTGATAAGGAGGGAGATCTGGGATCGACCATCAGCATGTAGGTGTTAGGTGAAGACATGGGCCATGATAACGTTACAGAGGGATTCTCGACATATTCAAATCTGAATGGCTGTTAAAAACCACAGGTCCAGGTTCCATAAGCCTCGAATTCTTTTACACCCCTCGCCCCTCCAAAGAAGCCTGCCTCCACACCCTCCTATCCATCACCCTATCCCAAAGCGCAGTTCAGAATCACAACAGAGAAAGGAGAGCTTATTTCCAGGACTGTGCTCAGCTGCAGGGGGAACTTGAGGAGTGAGAAAATAAGCTGAGTACCATTGGTGGAAATCGAGACAGCCAGAACAGAACCCTGGAAAACACCCACATCCAAGAGGCAGACAGAGAAAGAAGAATCTGCAAAACAGACTGAGGACTAGCAAAAGAGGGACAAGAACACTTCAGAGGACTTGAAACCGAATCCTGACGAAATGACTAAGGATAGTTTCAGCTGAATGAGAGAGAAAAGTGTGAAGAAAATGAAATAAGGGTTATTCTTCCATGGAATCGGTGTGGAGAAGATGCAACCAAAAGAACAATTCTGTCCCCAGTTCTCCTAGATGATTCTATCTGGATTATGCCCCCTAAAACAAAGGAGATGAATATACTTACAGGGATTAAATGCAAAATAGAAGAGGGTTCTTGGGTTAGGAGAAAATCCATTTGTTTTGTTTTCCCAATGAGATGAACACTGATAGAGGGGCAAAAAAAACCCCAACAACTCTGCATACTGAATATTTTAAAACTGATTTATTTTTCAGGGTGATGAACAAGAAAGTAAAGACTAATCAGAAAATTCAAAGGACCTTCTCATTTGACAATGTGATGGTTTTTTGATGTGTCAACTTGGCTAAACTGTAGAGATGGAAAGAAGGGCATCAGCAATTTTGTAGCATATATACATCTTCTCCTGTCATTCAAAACCTAATCTAGGTGCTGCTCTGAAGGAATTTGGCAGATGTAATTAAAGTTCCTGATCAGCTGACTTTAAACTAGGGAGATTACCCTTGTTTAACCTAATAAGGTGAGCCCTTAAAGGGGACTGGGCTTTTTCCGGCAAAAGGCCCCCACACTGCAGATGGTTCTCCAATGGCTCCCTCTCCTGGATCTTCTCTTCCTGACTGCCCGTAGATAGCAGCTTCTACCCTTGCCCTTGGGATCCCAGCTCCCACAACCGCATGAGCAGTTTCCTTGTAATAAATCTCTATACACACGCGTGCATGCACATGCACATGCACCTTACTGGTTTGGCTTCTCTGGCTGAACTCTGATATAGACACCATGGGCAGTGTCATCCATTTGAATAACTCTAATTACCTTACTTCTTCTAAAGAGTTCCAAGTCTGCATTTTTAGCTTAGGCCACTCTCCTAGACTTCAAATCAGTAAATTAATTTTGAATCTCAAATGTACCAAGCACCTAATACATTTAAAACTGAACTCACCTTGCCTGCTCTAATGGTGTTTGCTGTTTCGGTGGCTCTACTGGAGAGCAACAAACTGGGGAGTTGACAGTCACCACCAAAACCTTGCTGTGGTCACCATGTATTCTCCCCAATGTTCTTATTATTTAACCATTTGAAAAATATTTGAAAACACAGAAAAATACCAAAGAGAGCAGAAAATCACACTTAATCCCACCACCTAGATACAAGCAGGATACAAAATTCAATTGCCTACTTTCAGACAATTGTGTCTGTTGATGTATTTTTGAGTGCCTGAGGTGTCATTTAGCAAAAATGGTCTCCTTTTTCTTACTGTTAGCCTGCTCTATGCCCCCACTTAATATATAACGTGGTTGCATTAGTTTTCAAGGGCTGCTGTAGGAAATTACCACAAACTGTGTGGCTTAACTCAACAGAAATTTATTCTTTCAGTTTTGGAGGCTAGAAGCCCCAAATCAAGGTGTCAATGGGACCATGCACCCTCTGAAGGCTCTAAGAATCCTTCCTTGCCTCTTCCAGCTTCTAGAGGCTCCTGCAATCCTTGGCGCTCCTTGGCTCATGGCTGCATCCCTGCAATCTCTACTCTTGTCTTCACATGCTGTTCTCCTCCATGTGTCTGTCTGTGTCCTCTCCTTTTCTTAAAAGGACACCAGTCATTGGATTTAGGGCCCATCCCAATACAGTATGATCTCTTCTTAACTAATTATATTGGCAAACATCTTATTTCCAAATAAAGTCACCTTCTGAGGTACTGGGTAGACGTGAATTTTGTGGGGACACTACTACCATGGTATTCTTTAATATCATAAAAATCCTTACCTAAACTGGAAATATGTTTATTGAAAAAATGTATATTGGCTGTGAAATAAAGGACAAAGTGAAAATGTACCAATGACCCAGAAATAACACAATACTATTTTCATACTTTCCTATTGTACGCTCACATTTTTAACATAGCTATTTAGAAGACAAATGTTTAATGGGTGCCTCCTAATTGTCAGGCATTGTTCTCAATGTTGGGGAAATTATGATGAACAAACCTAAGCAGACACACATAAATACAGATGAAAAATAAATGTGTAATATGTCAGATAATGATGAATGATCTATAAAAGAATAGTCAGGGTAGGACATAGTGACAGAACGTGATACATTTACACAGGCTGATCATGAAAGGTCTCATGAATTTTGAGCAGTAATCTCATATTATACTATTTTATTTTCTCCACAGAATTATTTTGATTTTTTCCAATCAATATGTTTGTTGCTACATTTCCCTTAAACAGCTGCATGATAGCCCATTGTATGTATGTACTGTAATTTATTCAAATATCCCCCTGATGATAGTCTTTTAACCTTTTCTGGTGTTTTCTGGTGTTTAGAAAGGAAAACAGAAATTCGATACACATCGTTTTGATTTCTAGTAGTATTCGTAGATATAATTTCTTGTTAGTGTTGTTACTGGTACAACGACAGAATCCAATTTAAATTTGGAAAAATATAGCTTGTTTGCTTCCAAAGTGTTATACCAGATCACCTGCTTACCGACAAGAATGCCATCTGCCATGCTTCCCATTCCTAAGCAAGGAGTATTTTCAAGTTCTACAAATCTGTTTATGAATTTCCAATCTGATTTTTTTTTTAAGATTTTATTTTTCTTTTTTTTCCCCAAAGCCCCCTGGTACATAGTTGTATATTTTTAGTTGTGGATCCTTCTAGTTGTGGCGTTTGGGACGCTGCCTCAGCATGGCCTGATGAACCGAGTCATGTCCGCGCCCAGGATCCGAACTAGCGAAACCCTGGGCTGCCGCAGCAGAGCACACAAACTTAACGACTCGGCCACGGGGCAGGGCCCTCCAAACTGATATTTTATTAGCATGTTTCAACATTATTTACAATACTGTTGGCCAATTTATCTTGCTTTTGTGTCCTTTAACCATCTTGAGTCACGTATTATTGGTTTTCTTATCTCTTTCCCATGTTGCTGAAACTCTTTATAGATTATGAATCATAATCTGTAATGGAAACATTCATTCTACAATGCAAATATTCTTGGCACTTTCATTTACATTCAAATTTTTGGCAGTATTTTATGACTTTGGGGTTTAAGAGCATATATAAAAACCACCTTCCTCAAAGATTAAATATATATTTAAGATCTCCTGAAATACCATTAGTCTATTTTTATGCTTAAACTTTTAAGGTAGAATTTAATATTGTATATGAGAACTACAAAATACCAGAAGTCAGAATTAATCTCCAAGTTATCTCCTACACAGATTAGTTCCTAACAGTGTTTAATACAGTCAGTAGCTTAAAATCAAAAGAGCAATTATGGAAATTACGCATCAATTTTGAAACATCTTACATTTACTGGCTTAAGATATTCTAGTTGTCCAAGGATAAAATGTGCCAAATACTGTAATTAGGTTCATGCTGCATGTTCATAAGTCAGAAGAAGGAACCCATAGGGAGTATTACCATTATTCACTGGTATCACTGGCAGTCTGGGAAGGTGAGGAACCTGCACTGGGTTAGACTGGTTCTACATGGTGGAGCCTGAAATCTCATACTTGCAGCGTCTCACTCAAAACCTCTGTCAACCTCAGTTTGGGTAACTTGGGAAGTGCGAGAAGACAGGGGACTGGAGGGGCCTGCTGAGTGGAGGCAGGGTCCACTGTGGTGGTGGAATGAGACTTAAGGGTGGGGCCAGAAATCTGTGCTGGGCTGGAAGGCTGAAAGAGGGCACTCAGCCCAGGGGGATGGGAGTGGGTGGCAGAAAATGAACCAACCAACCATCCTGGGTTCCTTGAGAATGCAGACTAATGGCCCACAGGAGGACTCTGTGCCTCAAACCCGCGCCAGCTACTCTGCTGTGGCTGCTACTCCAACCGGTGTCAGATATGTGGAATCCAGAACCGACCAGAGGATGGGGTGGCTGGGGTAACTGGCCAAGGCTTTGGGGTGCCTCTGGATATAGTCTCTACAATTCTGACTTCTGTCTTCATCACTTGTAAGCAGAAGAAATTTGTTTTTTCTTCCTCTATTTTATAAACTATCAATAAAATAGTATTGAAAATACCTACTCCCTAAGGATGTAATGAGAATTGTAAAGTGCTTTTGATACGCAAAGATGAAAGAATTATGTTCTTACCAGGCCCCAGCTTACACGGCAAATAATTGAATGCTTTACACATTAAAACTTTACTGAAATGATGTATATATATCTCTTTTTCTTTTTTTCTTATTGCAGGAACCTTGTTTTATAACATTATATAACTTTCAGGTGTACATTGTTATATACTGCATTTTCTGTGTAGATTACATGGTTTACCATCCAAAGACTAATTACAGTCCATCACCACACGTGTCTAATTACCCCTTTTGCCCTCTTCCCTTCCCTCTTCCCTCTTCCCCTCTGGTAACCACCAGTCCAATCTCTGTTGCTATGTGTTTCTTGTCATTTTTATCTTCTACTATGAGTGAGATCATACAATATTTGACTTTCTCCCTCTGACTTATTTCACTTAGCATAATACCCTCAGGCTCCATCCATGTTGTCACAAATGGCTGGATTTAGTCATTTCTTATAGCTAAGTAGTATTCCATCGTGTATATATACCACATCTTCTTTATCGATTCATATTTTGATGGGCACCCTAGCTTGCTTCCAAGTCTTGGCTATTGTCAATATGCTGCAATGAACGTAGTGGTGTATGTATCTTTATGCATTCATGTTTTCAAATTCTTTGTATAAATACCCAGCAGTGGAATAGCTGGATCATATGGTAGATCTATTTTTAATATTTTGAAGATTCTCCATACTATTTTCCATAGTGGCTGCACCAGTTTGCACTCTGATATATATCTTTTTAAGTCCAACAATACTACGAGGTTTACAATAAAAAGAAAAGTGTGCTGGCCCATGCCATCATATCCCAAATTCCTGTTTCATAGAGGCATGATATATTTTTCTAAGTAATAGTGTTTTACCTTACTATTTCTCTATAACTATGTTGTAATGTTTAATGTTAGACCGTTTTTTTTTTTTTAATTAACATTCTATTAAGTAAACTGAGAATTTAGGTCTCTCATACCACTCAGGCACATACTCTTTCTTTCCTTGGAAGTGCCTAAATACATTTATATAATAATTGGATTCATACATTCATATGACTACATAATTGTTCATAGCTGAGCCACCTAGGTACTATGATTATATTTCCTCTGATACACAAATTTTTCTACTGCAATTGAAATTGCCTAATTTCTTTAAAGAGGAGAAATTACAACAGATACCACAGAAATACAAAGGATTATAAGAGAATACTATCAAAAACTATATGCCAACAATTTGGACAATCTAGAGGAAATGGATAAATTCTTAAGACTCTTACAACCTTCTAAAACTGAACCAAGAAGACATATAGAATCTGAATAGACCAATCACGAGAGATTGAAACAGTATTCAAAAACCTCCAAAAAACAAAAGTCAAGGACCAGATGGCTTCTCTGGAGAATTCTACCAAACATTCAAAGATTTAATACCTGTCCTTCTCAAACTATTCCAACAAATTGAGGGAGACATATTCTATGAAGCCAACATCACCCTGATACCAAAGCCAGATAAGGACAACACAAAGAGGGAAAGTTACAGGCCAATATTGCTGATGAACATAGATGCAGAAATTCCCAACAAAATATTGGCAAACTGAACACAGCAATACATTAAAAAGATCATACACCATGATCAAGTAGGATTTATACCAAGGATGCAGGGATGGTTCAATATCTGCAAATCAATCAATGTGATACATCATATTAACAAAATAAAAAATAACTACAGGATCATCTCAATAGATGCAGAGAAACCATCCGACAGGATCCAACATCCATTTATGATAAAAAGCCTCAATAAAACAGGCATAGAAGCAAAGTACCTTTAACAATAAAGGCCATATATGACTAATCCACAGCCAACATCATACTCAACAGGAAAAAACTGAAAGCCATCCCTCTGAGAACAGGAACAAGACAAGGGCACCCACTTTCACCACTCTTATTCAACATAGTACTGGAGGTTTTGGCCAGAGCAATTAGGGAAGAAAAAGAAATAAAAGAGGTCCAAGTAGGCAACAAAGAAGTGAAACTCACTGTTTGCAGACAACACAATTTTATATATAAAGAACCCTAAAGAATCTATTGGAAAACTATTAGAAACAACTACAGCAAAGTTGCAAGGTACAAAATCAACTTACAAAAATTCAGTTGCATTTCTATACTGTAATAATGAACTAAGAAAAAGAGAACTGATGAATACAATCCCATTTACAATCACAACAAAAAGAATAAAATATCTAGGAATAAATTTAACCAAGGAGGTGAAAGATCGATATGATGAAAACTATAAGACATCATTGAAAGAAACTAATGATGACATAAAGAAACAGAAAGATATTCCATGCACATGGATTGGAAGAATAAATATACTTAAAATATCCATACCACTTAAAGCAATTCACAGATTCAATGCAATCCCAATCAGAATCCCAATGACATTCTTCATAGAAATAGAACAAAGACTCTTAAACTTCATATGGGGCAACCAAAGACCCTGAATAGCTAAAGCAATCCTGTGAAAAAAAGAACAAAGCTGGAGACATCACAATCCCTGACTTCAAAATATACTACAAAACTACAGTAATCAAAACAGTATGGTACTGTTACAAAAACAGAGACACAGATCAATGGAACTTAACTGAAAGCTGAGAAATAAAACCACACATCTACAGACAGCTGATCTTCAACAAAGGAACTAAGAACATACAGTGGAGAAAGGAAAGTTTCTTCAATAAATGGTGTTGGGAAAACTGGAGAGCCACATGCAAAAGAGTGAAAGTAGACCATTATCTTTTGCCATACACAAAAATAAACTCAAAATGGATCAAAGACTTGAAGGTAAGACGTGAAACCATAAAACTCCTAGAAGAAAATACAGGCAATACACTCTTTGACATCAGTCTTAAAAGGATCTTTTCAAATACCAAGTCTACTTGGACAAGGGAAACAAAAGAAAAAATAAATAAGTGGGAATTCATCAGACTAAGGAGTTTCTGCAAGGCAAAGGAAACAAGGAATGAAACAAAAAGACAACCCACGCACTGGGAGAAAATATTTGCAAATCATATATCCAACAAGGGGTTAATCTCCATAATATATAAAGAACTCACACAACTGAAGGAAAAAAACAAACAACTCTATCAAAAAGTGGGCAGAGGATATGAACATTTTTCCAAAGATATACAGATGGCCAATAGGCACATGAAGAGATGTTCAATATCACTAATTATTAGGGAAATGCAAATCAAAATTACACTAAGCTATCACCTTACACCCATTAGAATGGCTACAACTACCAAGACAAAGAATAACAAATGTTGGAGAGGATGTGGAGAAAAGGGAACCCTCATACTCTGCTGGTGGGAATGCAAACTGGTGAAACCACTATGGAAAACAGTATGGAAATTTCTCAAAATTTAAAAATGGAAATACCACATGACCCAGTTATCCCAGTACTTGGTATTTACTCAAGGGACCTGACATCAACAATTCAAAGAGACTTATGCACCCCTATGCTCACTGCAGCATTATTCACCATAGCCAAGACGTGGAAGCAACCCAAGTGCCCATCAACTAATGATTGGATAAAGACGTGATATATATACACAATGGAATACTACTCAGCCATAAAAAAGACAAAATCATCCCATTCACAACAACATGGATGGATCTTGAGAGTATTATGTTAAGCGAAATAAGCCAGAGAAAGACAAACACCATATGATTTCACTCATATATGGAAGATAAACACACAAAGAGAACAGTTTCATGGTTACCAGGGGTAGGGGGTTGGAAGGGGCACAGGGGTGAAGGAGTGCACTCATATAATGACTACTAATGTACAACTGAAAAAAAGTGTGGGAAAAAAATGAACTTCCCATGCACCCTATTTAGGAAGCTACTGAAGGACATTCTCCAACAAAACAAGAGACCAACTTCCAAATGGAAAAACATAAGGAAACAGGAAAAACAAGTCAAGAGATGCTAAGCGCATTCCCAAGATGAAATCTGGGCAGCTGGCTTAGTGAACAACCTGCCTGCACTGGAGCACGTCAGAGGGCTCCTTGAGTAATCTGCAAAATCAATGGGGTAGAAAGATAAATGTGTTTCAATTGAGATTCAGACAACTACAGGGACAGTTTGGGGCTGAATTAAGGATAAGGACAGGAAAACAAAGCAAATAAGAAATATAAGACAACTATTAGCTACAAGAAAACAAAGTTGTGGAAAAATAAAAAAGCGATCATTGCATAATATGTGGCTCAGAAGTGAATGGCATTGATACAGCCAAAATAATGCAAACATCAGAAAACATTCCATACAAAAATGCATAATTCTATTAGGAGAGGCCCATAGAGTGAAAGCTGCTCTAAATTCTCATCTTCCAAAGTAGGACATCAAGTGATAATACCAGAAACTGAAAAATCCAGAAGTGTCACTATTAGCTTGTTATTTTGTGACTATAAAAGTAAACACCCAGAGTGAAGGACTTGAAAGTAGTTGCCTCTGAGAAGCTGGCAATAGTGGTTGTAAAGCAACGGTTGGTGATTCTAATAAATCTTGTCAACAACGAACATGAATAATTCAAACATTAAAACTAGATTAAAAATAAATTTGAGTCAAATTCCCCTCCCTAGAGGAATCATGAGTTATTCTTAAAAGTATAAAATGTTTAGCTGCATTCAGTTTAACTGAAACGAGGAAGGGGAGAGCAAGCCTGAATACTTCATAGTATATTGAGGGTGGCAGTTGGAGCATCTAGTCTTTATTCAACTCTATGAGGTAGATTATTTTTCCATTTTAAAGATAAGGAAACTGGTTCCAAAACCTATAAAGTTCAAAATACTGCAAAACTTTTGCTGTTATCTAGTATTTGTGCTTCCTCCAGAGACCACATATCAACTCTTCTGTGTAATTCTGGAAGGTCCCTTCCAGTTCATGGAGTCCACTCACCTGTCAGGGAAGTTATAAGATCTAGTGGCCTCCTGGGATATGAAGTTTAAAGTCAGCACATCTTCTTCACCTGCTCAATGTCCTACCTGAGCTATCTCATAGGAAGCCCAATAGAAGGACTCCCGGACAGCTATGTAGACAACAGTAAGAATTCCCACAGAAATGCCTGAAGCTACCTGCTGGCAGCCTGCTTACTGTCCAATATCCTTCTGAGTAATCTTGATGTCAAGTGTTACCTATGAAAGTCACGTGAGTTAGAATGTCTAGTTGTACATAAGGTGGCCCACTGGTGGCTGTTATATGTTATTAAAGGAGACTTAAATAGATGTAAAGGGCATACTATGTTCATAGATTGGGCAACTCAATAAATGTATCAATTTTCTCCAATTTGATTTATTGCTTGAATATAATTTCAAATAAAGTCTCTATAGTTATGTTTAATTTGCAAGCTGATTCTAAAAGTTATATGGAATAGGCCAAGGTTGTCTTCTCATCTGAAGAATATATGATGAAATTGTCACCAGATATCAAGAATGAGAAAGCATTAATATTTGAGTATGGTATTGGCTCAAGGATAGACCAGTAGAGCAGTAGAACAGATGAGATGTCAGATCCTGGTGGCACTGAAAATCAGTTGGAGAAATGACAGACCTCTGAATAAATGGTGGTGTAACCATTGGTTATTTATACATTGTACATAATCAAATACATAGGCAGGCCCCATTCTATTCCCAAACACAGAATCAACTCCAAGTAAATGATTAAAACGTTTAGAAGCACATCTAGAACATTTTAATGGCCTTGGTGTAGTGTAGGATTTCTTAAAAACCTCAAAAGACTGAAACCAACTATATCAAATTTAAGAACTTCTGCTCAAGACACCATAGTAACAGTAAGATAAACTCGGAGAAGATACCTGCAGTGAATATAACTGTTATAGGACTAAAATCCAGAAAATATAAAGAGCTCTTATAAGCCAATGAGACAGACAGACTAAGCGAAAAACAGGGGGAAACAAATAAGAACAGGTATTTTACAGAAGAGAAACAGAAATGATTATTAAACCTTTGAAAATATACTCTATTAGAAATCACAGAAATAATTAAAACCAGAGGTAACATTTAATATCTTGTGAACTACTAAACATTTAAAAAAATCAAGTCCTGTTGATGCAGAGCAGTAAGAACATTTGTACTCTTTGGGTGGGCATGTAATTTGGCACAGCACTTTGGAAAATAATTTGACATTATCCAATAAACGTGAAGGTCCAGCAACCTACTCTCTAAAGAAACCAGACGTATAGTTTTCATAGCAGCTGTTTGTGAAAGTCTCAAACTGAGTATCCATCAGAAGTAGAATAAAAACAAAGTAGACCTTAAGCAAATCATGATGAAACTCATATTGTTGAATGAAAAAATCTAAGACAGAATAATTCGGTAATGACTTTATGTAAAATTTAAAAACACGTGGAACTAAACAACATATTGTTTAGGGATACAACCATCCATGGCAAAAGGCTAGGAAAACAATGGAATATCAAACTATGAATAGTGGACGGAACTAGATAGGACCAGGAAGTGAAGAGGCTGGGGTGAGGAACACAAAGAATCTTCAAAGGTGATATTAATGCTCTATTAAATTGAGCGTAATTGAAAACACATGGGTGTTTTCTTCTCCATTATGCTCTACGTTTTTACTGAATATTTCATTAAAAGTATAAATATGCATTCATTGTACATTATTTGCAAAAGTTAGATCTGACCTAAATAAACATCCATCAGTGGGGAAATGATTAGATAATATTAAATTGACAGTATTAAATAGAAATTATTTCATGTGAAGACTGAGGGATATCAAAGTTAGGTAATAAAAGTATAGAAATTCAGAGAGGAAATGTGAGCAGTCAAATGAGGGGTAAAACCAATTATATAATATGTTAAGAATCAGTATTGTGCTGGAGGTCCTAGTAAATGCAATCAAGTAAGAAAAAGGACCTAGATTGTAAAAGAAGTAAAAACATTTTTATTTGCCTATTACATGATCATCTCTGCAGAAAAGCCAATGGACTGTACTTAGGGATAAATCTGACAACAGATGCTGAAGACATGTATACTAAAAACATCAAAATATTGGAGAGAAGTTAAAGACCGAAACAAATGAGTTCATGGATTAGATGCCTCTATATTGTCAAGATGTCAGTTCTCACCAAACTGATCTAAAGATTCACCACAATCCCAAGGAAAAGCTCAGCAGTCTTTTTCATTGATCTAAATTCTTCTAAATGTTACATTTCTGTGATCTCCTGAAAGATGTGATTGCCCAAATAGAGTAATTCTAAGGAGGAAAACACAACTGAATCAACAGGGATTCTGAGGTCAGTTCCCAACATGAGGTGAAGGATGGCAGCTAAAGAGAGCTAGAGGGACTGTTGTCCACATGGGAACAGAGGGAAGATTACCTGTTGATTGTGTGTATATACATAAGTACACGATGTGTGCATATGGTGGGTGCACTATCTCATTTTCCATAGTACTAAGTCAAGATTGACAAAGATGCACACACAGAGTAAAAGAACAAAACATGTTACTGAGAAATATTGAGATAAACAGATGAAAGTTGAAAGTGGCTACCTTTACAGAGCAGGTGGTCCTGGAGGGGTTCATCTATGCCTTTCATAAAGGTTTATTCTTTTTTAAGCATATCTTTCCAATCTTAGAATCTGTAAAGCTCTTTCCAATTGGATCTCACAATTTATCTGTAAAGTAGGCATTATAACCACATTTTTTAGGAGCTGCTGAAACTGAGATAAAAACCATTCTGATTGTTTAAAGGGAAAACTAAAAACGGATATTGTTCAGACTAGATTCACTGGCTTAGTTTTGTCCACTAACTGAAAAGAAAAAGAAACAAGAGTCTGACAATAGTTCATCATTCAGAATCTGTTATTGTACAGATTTTAAGAGGTTTTGAATCAGTTCCAGCATAGAAATAAGGCCAACATGCTTCTGTAAAAGAATCATTAAACATATAGAGAAGAGATCTATCATTCAAATTGTAAAAGGAAACTTCACCCAAATCACAATCCAAAAAAATGCCGATCTTACTAGGTATTACTGCTGGCAAAAGATTAATTTTTTTAGGACCCAATGCAATATAATTACTCTCACTACATCGCCCAATACCCCATAATCCGTCCCGTGCTAACATCAGTTGATTCTGATTCCTCCTCCTCCTGGGAAGAGAGTCTTTACAGACACCCAGGATCCATTCAGGCTTGTCTTTCACTTCCACCTCCCAATACTGCCTGCCAGAATCATACCCCTCAGAACCCAGAACAGCTGTGCACAGATAAAATCTCCTTGGGTTATGAGGTAAGTTTTGCAGTGTATTTCTATATTCCACAGTTTTTCTATCTTCTGAGACAATAAGTTTACGATGTGCTGTTTCAGGATCTAGAATGACATCCACTTGAAATCGCTTAATTTTGTTTAGGCCAGAATATTGTGGAGGAAGACAGTAACCGTATTCTTTTAATTGGAATGAAAAAGGTTCAGGGGCCTTTAAGGTTTTATATCTATGGTACATACTTTTAACATCTGTCAGAAGTTCCAGTTCTGACTTCACATATTTGCTCTGTATCTCCTTTAATAGACATTTTAATGTGGAAACATGATCTGAAAATTTTGTTAGGTTTTCATTTAGTTTTGATAAAATATCCATTTCTTCATCTTCTAATTGCAGAAGAACAGTCTCTTGCTCATTTTGAAGAAACAATGTAAGTTGCTCAAATTCAGACTTTATTTCCTCTCTCCTATATTCTACCTTCTTCTTCAGTTCCAATGATTTTCTGGTTTGCATAGTTATCACTTTTTCAACCCGTTCCACTCTCTCCTTCCACGGCTCAATGTAATGCTCCAACCTTTTCCTATGATAGGCGGCAGCCTTCTCTATGGGCCAAACATAGTGATTCCGGTGGTCAGTGGAGAAACTGCATTGTGCACATAAAACCTCTAGATCCTTCTGACAGAAAAAGGCCAAAAGCTGATTGTGCTTTTCACATACAAGATTCTCTTCCTGCCTCTTCCTCTTGCTTCTTCTTATCTGGAGTAACTTAGCAATTTCAGTCAAATTGCCTAGTTGGAGATTGCTTGTGAATTTCCTTTCTGGACAACAAAATCGGCAAAAAGGGCAGGGGAAGGTATCATTTAGATCCTTCCAGAACATATTGATGCAGGAGAGACAGAAGTTATGCCCACAGCTGATGGTCACTGGGTCTTTCAAGTAGTCCAAACAGATGGGACAGCTAGCCCCTGCTTGGAGGTCTGCCAGGGCTGTCACAAACTCCATTGAGCCGTGAACAAAGGCGATGGGTAAGGTAACACGTCCTTTACTGAGACCTGGCTCTCTAGTGCTCAAGAGTCAGCGTGGATATCCTCCCCCAGACCTTGCAAACTGAACAGCTTTGTTTCACTGGCTTGGTATATTGATGGCAGCCTACAAACTTGTTTATCCCTCTGCCCCTTAGCTTCAGGGTCTAGTGACAAAAACACGCCACAGGCTGCAGTCTATTGCATATGAGAACACACGAGCTGGCCTGCTGCTCTTCCCACTCAATGACGTGAAGTCAAGCTTAATGGGTTTATGGTTCAAAAAAGTGGCCTTAGGTCCAAGACAAGGAATCCTTCCTATGGGTGAGAAAAGATATTAAGTTAAAAATATAATTGCACAATCACCAATATATTAAAACATTTACACAAGAATTATCAATGAATGCTAAAATCATTAGGTGGAAATTCTTGGAAAAAATAAGAATTCACACTTGTAGAGATTCACCTCACACATTTCTTATTAATCAAAACAACAAAAATATGGGACAAACTGACTTTATGTACTTCCTGATATGATGCACATAGTAAGCATACATTGCCTATAAAGTATTTTCACCAAAAATATTCCATCTCAATCTAATCAGGAGAAAATGATGAATCTAACTTAGACTGTGGGGAATTCTACAAGAAAACTGGTACGAATTCTTCAAAATGTAAATGTCACAAAAAGCCAAAAAAAATGTCTAGATTAAGACTAAAGAAATATGACAAACAAATGCAACATGTGATCCCAAACTGAATCTGGGATCTTAAAAGAAAAACTAAAAGAACATTTTGGGGGAAAATGTGAGAATTTTAATACGGATTGTGTATCATATAACATTGTATCAGTATTATTTAATTTATTTGTGTTTAATTTGTAAGTAAAAGTATGGCGGTTGGCCTGGTGGCACAGTGATTAAGTTCGCACGTTCTGCTTCAGTGGCCTGGGGTTCACTGGTTAGGATCCCAGGTGTGGAAATGGCACCGCTTGGCAAGCCATGCTGTGGTAGGTGTCCCACATATAAAGTAGAGGAAGATGGGCACAGATGTTAACTCAGGGCCAGTCTTGCTCAGCAAAAAGAGGAGGATTGGCAGCGGATGTTAGCTCAGAGCTAATCTTCCTCAAAAAAAAAAAAAAAGTATGGGGCCAGCCCTGTGGCTAAGTGGTTCAAGTTCTGTATGCTCTGCTTCAGTGTCCCGGGTTTGCAGGTTTGGATCCCAGGCACGGACCTACTCCACTCACCAGCCATGCTGTGGAGGTATCCCACATACAAAATAGAAGGAAGACGCACAGATGTTAACTCACGGCTAACCTTCCTCAAGCGAGAAAAAAAAAAATTAAAATGTCCTTGTTCTTAGGAGAGATACTGAAGCATGGGAGGGAACCATCTTGATGGCTGCAACTTACTTTCAGAAGGTTCAATAATTTAAAAATGTATATATAAACAGAGAAAAAGCAACGATATAGCAAAAGGTTAACAATTGGTGAATCCAGGCATAAGGTATATCTCTGTTTACTGCATATCCTTTCAATTTTTTTGTACATTTGGAATTTTCAAAATAAAAAGTTAGGGGGAAAATTTCCTGGCTTGTGTTCAAGATGCCCACCTACATCCAATTTTAAGCAAATCAAATTCCTCCAAGCTTGTGAGCCACCTAACCATCAACAGTATTCTCTCTCTTTCACTCCCCTTCCTCATAACCAAAGACAGGGAAAATAATATGAGCATGGTTTTGACATTTGAAAGTGGCTTTGCTGTGGTGACCTAGCAAGTTCTTTTACCACCCAGAATTTCTCTTCCTCCTAGCAGAATAGGAAAGATGCAGTACAGGCGTATCTCAGAGGTATGTTCAGTTCCAGACCACCACTATAATGCAAGTTATCACAATAAAGCGATTCACACCAATTTTTTGGTTTCCCAGTGTGTATAAAAGTTATGTTTACATTATACTGTAGTCTATTAAGTGTGCAATAGCATTATGTCTAAAAAAACAACGTACATACTTTAATTAAAAAAATACTTTATTGCTAAAAAATGCTAACCATCACCTGAACCTTCAGCAAGTCATCTGTTTACTGGTAGAGGGTCTTGTAAAAAATGCAGTATCTGTGAAATGTAATAAAATGAGGTATGCCTGCAGGCATACCTTAGAGATATTGCAGGTTCTGTTCCAGAACACTGCAATAAAGCAAATATTGCAATAAAGTGAGTCACAGAAATTTTTGGCTTTCCAAGTGCATATAAAAGTTATGTTTACACTATACTATCATCTATTAAGTATGCAATAGTATTATGTCTAAAAAAAAGTGCATGCCTTAATTAAAAAATATTTTATTGCTAAAAAATGCTAACCATCATCTGAGCCTTCAGTGAATCAGTCTTTTTGCTGGTGGAAGGTCGTGCCTCAATGATGATGGCTGCTGACCAATCAGGGTGGGGATTGCCAAAGTCTGGGGTGGCTGTGGCAATTTCTTAACATAAGACAACAGTGAGGTTTGCTGCATCGATTGACTCTTCCTTTCACAAACAATTTCTCCATAGCATGCAGCGCTGTTTGACTGCCTTTTATTCACAGAACTACTTTAATAACTGGAGTCAATCCTCTCAAACCTTGCTGCTGCTTTACCAACTAAGTTTATGCAATATTCTAAATACTTTGTTGTCATTTCAACAGTCTTCACAGCATCTTCACCAGGAGTAGACTCCATCTCAAGAAACCACTTTGTTGGCTCATCCATAAGAAACAATTCCTCATCCATTCAAGTTTTATGCAATTAAGCAATTCAGTGACATCTTCAGGCATCACTTCTAATTCCAGTTCTCTTGCTATTTCCATCACATCTGCAGTTACTTCCTCCACTGAAGTCTTGAACCTCTCAAAGTCATCCATAAGGGTTGGAATCAACTTCTTCCAAACTCTTGTTAATGTTATTTTGACCTCTTTCCATGAATCACAAATGTTCTTAATGGCATGTACAATGGTGAAACCCTTCCAGGTTTTCAGTTTATTTTGCTCAGATTCATCAGAGAAATCACTATCTATGGCAGCTATAGCCTTACGATATGTATTTCTTTTTTGTTTTTGTTTTTTGAGGAAGATTATCCCTGAGCTAACATCCACTGCCAATCCTTCTCTTTTTGCTGAGGAAGGCTAGCCCTGAGCTAATATCCATGCCCATCTTCTTCTACTTTATATGTGGGACACCTACCACAGTATGGCTTGCCAAGCAGTGCCAGGTCCACACCTGGGATCCAAACTGGCGAACCCCGGGCCACTGAAGTGGAATGCGCGCACTTAACCGCTGCGCCACCAGGCCAGCCCCTGCATTTCTTAAATAATAAAACTTGAAAGTTGAAATTAGTCCTTGATCCAAGGGCTACAGAATGGATGTTGTGTTAGCGGGCATAAAAACAACATTAATCTCATTGCACATCTCCATCAGGGCTATTACCAAGTGCAATGTCAATAAGCAGTAATATCTTGAAAAGAATCTTTTATTCTGAGCAGTAGCTCTCAACAGTGGGCTTAAAACATTCAGTAAACCATGTTGTAAACAGATGTGCTGTCACCCAGGCTCTGTTGTTTCATTTCTAGAGCACAGGCAGAGTAAATTTAGCATAATTCTTAAGAGCTCTAGGATCTTTGGAATAGTAAGTGAACACTGGCTTCAACTTAAAGTCACTAGCTGCATTAGCCCCTAACAAGAGAGTCAGCCTGTACTTTGAAGCCAAGCATCGACTTCTCCTCTTTAGCTATGAAAGTCCTAGACGGCATCTTCTTCCAATAGAAGGCTGTTTCACCTACACTGAAAATCTGTTTAGTGTAGTCACCTTCATTAATGATCTTAGCTAGATCTTCTAGATAACTTGCTGCAGCTTCTACACCAACACCTGCCACTTTAACTTGTACTTTTATGTTACAGAGATGGCTTCTTTCCTTAAACCTCATGAACCAACCTCTGCTACCTTCAAATTTTTCTTCTGCAGCTTCCTCACTTCTCTCAGCCTTCACAGAACTGAAGGGAGTTAGGGCCTTGCTCTGGATTAAGTTTTGGCTTAAGGGAATGTTGTGGCTGGTTTGATCTTCTATCTAGACCACCAAAACTTTCTCCATATCAGCAATAAGGCTGTTTGGCTTTCTTATCATTTGTATGTTCAAGGGAGTAGCACTTTTAATTTCCTTCAAGAACTTTTCCTTTGCATTCACAACTTGGCTGTTTGGCACAAGACGCCTAGCTTTCAGCCTATCTTGGCTTTTCTTCTTCTCTTTTTTTTTTAAAGATTGGCACCTAAGCTAACAACTGTTGCCAGTCTTCTTTCTTTTTCCCTGCTTTTTCCCCTGAAATCCCCCCAGTATATAGTTGTATATATTTTTTTAGTTGTGGCATGTGGGACGCCACCTCAACATGGCCTAATGAGCAGTGCGGTGTCTGCACCCAGGATCCAAACCAGTGAAACCCTGGGCCGCAGAAGAGGAGCACTCAAACTTAACCACTCAGCCACAGGGCCGGCCCCAAGCCTTCACTTTTTAAGCTGATTAAATCTTTCCTCTCATTTAAACCTGTCAATATCTCACCATAAGTCAGGACAAAATACTCCACCTGTACCATTCAGAGCCCTTCATATCTCATTATCTTCATCTGGCCATGGTCCCCCAAAGCACTTGGCCTTTATTTTTTTTTTCCACCGGAGGTGTCATGCTCTCCTTCCTCTGCACAAACCACTCCCTGCTTAGATTACCCTTTCCTCACTTCTTTCCTGGGACTAAGGTTTGCTCCTTTGAGAGATTCGGCCAAAGAGAAATGTTTTCTAGGATGGCTTATTATGTGTCAGGCACTAAGCTAAGGGTCTTTCATACAGTCACTGATTCAATTAAGCTCTCAACAACCCTGTAAGTTAGAAGCTATTATCTTCAATTGGAGCTGTAAAAAGATGAGTCTGCAATAATTTGAATACACTTATACAACACTACATTACATGGGATAACCACAGGCATGACACGTCACTAAGCTGTACCAGCCCTTCTTCATACTACCACAGCATCCTATGCATCCCTCTGTATCTAACTCAAAGCACCTTCTATTTTTCCTATTTGATATGTTTGGATTTATTCATGTTTGATGACATATTCCAAAAATTTTTGAGGAAAAAAACAGATTTACTGATTCCAGTACTGTAACAGTGAAAACGGATATAACACAAATTGAGAGGTAGCAATACCTGAGAAAACTGGGTTTTCATCCAACTCTGCCACTTAACTAGCTATATGACCTTGACCAAATTAACTTCTCTGAGCTTCAGTTTTCTTTGCACTAAGTGAGAAATAATACTATGTGACATTGTAATCAGTAAATAAGAAAAGAATGTAAGGCACATGTCACAGTGCCTGGTGTTTCACACATGTACAATGGAAAGTTCTGTAGGACTATCTCATAAAAGCTCTTAGAAATCTAGCTGAATCCACGTTTATTTTATACCACATTACACTTTATTACATTATACATTCCATATACGTGCATACTTACTTACATGTAAAAAGCACTAATTTTTAACCCAAAAACTGCTATGTCTTGTACAGTCACTAAATCTCTGATGACTAGTAAAGGCATTAACTTCCATGAAGCTCACTGTAACAGTATCTTGCAGGAAATTTTCCTACACTAATTTTAGAGGTGCAGGAGTGAAGCTTCAGAATTTTCAAATACACCTTTAATTTTATGTTAAAATACATTCAACTTGTAGTAAACTGCAGCAACAGGGGCCGGCCCAGTGGTGCAGCAGTTAAGTGCGCACGTTCCGCTTCAGCGGCCCAGGATTCGCTGGTTTGGATCCTGGGTGCGGACTTGGCACCACTTTGCAAGCCGTGCTGTGGTAGGCATCCCACATATAAAGCAGAGGAAGATGGGCACGGATGTTAGCTTAGGGCCAGTCTTCCTCAGCGAAAAGAAGAGGATTGGTGGCAGATGTTAGGTCAGGGCTAATCTTTCTCAAAAAAGAGAAAGAAAGAAAGAAAGAGGGGAGTGCATGGGACTGGAGGTAACACTGCATCAAGTGGCCAGGGATTAGAAAACTGAGGCTGAATGAAGTTTTAAGAATCTTGCTCAATGTCACACAGCTAGTAAATTGCAGAGGAATTTAAACTAAATCAGAAGAAAAAAAATACCTTCAAGAACGTCTGTACAAAAAAAGGACTCTAGTATGGTTGAAAGAACCTAACAGATACTCACCAGGTATCACTGTGCCTCCCTCCTCCCAAGCACACAACACAAATCAGTTTTCCTTGCATTCCAGAATCAAGCCATTAAGTAAACAGATCATGAAGTGAACGGAACCAGCTTTGTGGTCACTGCCTACCACCCTAGTTCCAGCTACTCAAATCTCTCCTCTGCAATAGCGTATGAGCCCTCTTTCTACTTCAAAGCACAATGGGGCCTCCCATCATTTCCCTAACTCTGTAGCTAAACTGATCTTTTCAAATACAAATAGTCCTTTTATCTTCCAACTTAAAACATTCCATTGGTTCTTTATTAAACAAAGTAGTTTTCAAACCTTAGCTTGCATCATAATTACCTGTAGGTCTTGACAAAAGATGGCTGGGTCACATCCCTCCTTTCTGGTTCAGCTGGTGTGTTGTATTTCTAAGTTCCCAGGTGACTGCTAGCTGGGGGACCATACTTTGTGAACCACTGCTTTAAGGAAAACTAAGCTTAAAAGACCGTCAAGATCCAACTAGCATCTTCGCCCAGTTCCTCATCAAATCATATATCATAGTTGTGATTTGATTTTACAATGATTTTTGCAATTCCTTAGCTAATGTGTCCCACTTTCCCGCTAGACGGTAAACTTCTTGGTGGTTATGCGCCTCTAGTTTATTCTTGTCCTGGGCAGATAGTGGGTGCTCAAACAGTACTTCATGAATAAACAGAAGGTATGGTAGATTCCTAGCTCTCAGTTTCAACCATTGTCATAATGGATGATTCTTAACACACGTGAGACTAACCTGGCTCACGTGTAAAGTTGCAGTGATAATTCCTCACTCTAAGATCTTTGTGAAGATCAAAGGATGCTTAAACCGACCAGCAGGTGTAGGCTCTGTAGGATAGTGGGTTCTCAAATGGTGGCTACCGCTCCACTCCCTTCATTTCCCACCTCCCTCCCCCGCTCCTTTCCCTCACCAAACACAGTAATTCTCCGGGGACAACGAATGTAGCAATTCCCAAATTCTCCTTCAGATAAAAATCTTAATAATTCAATTAACGCAGGCTCCCCATCCCCATACTGAACCCCCAGGTCTGGGACCCGGAAGCTGTGGTTTTCACAGGATCTTCGCCAGAGAGAGACTGAGGGTGAGGCGATCCACTCGAGTTCAAGCTGCGATCCACTCGAGTTCAAGCTGCGACCCGAGGTCTGGCGCACAGCGTTCAGCTCAGGAAGCCCCTGCTCAGCTAACCCGCACGACAGCCGCGCCTGGCCCGCTTCTGCAACCCTCCCAGCTTACCTGGAACAGATGGCTCAGCCCCTCTCAGACCTGAGACTGCAGAACCCTCAGAGCCGGTGCAGTGTGGGACCGAGACTCCAGCAAGCCTGGGGTGGGCGGGTTCCTCGGTAGAGGCGCACACTCAGCCCGCACGGTGATTGGCCGTTCCCCCGGAAGTGGGCAGGTAATGGTCTGCACGTGCCCAGTGACCCCGATGGAGGAGGAAAACCGGAAGAGATCCTGAGCATAGCCCGGGGCGCTTCCCTCAGTGATCAGGCCATTGTTGGCTTCGACTAAGCATTTAATTCTCAGTGGCTCCTTTTCAGATTCTTACCATTTTTATTCCTGTGAGCAACTGGAGGATCAAAGTAAGGGGGCAGGCTGGTTTTAAAAGCGTCACCACCACACCTTCCTCCTCTCAAACACTAGGAAGGGAGAGCTTTGCGGCGGACCTGGTTCCCTTAGTCTGGGGTTGTGGGTGAGGATGTAGAAAAACCTTGAAAGAGGAACAGTCGCCTCTGTGGATCAATTTGCATCTCTATGGGTGAGTGGGTGGGTCTGTCCCACCCGGTAAAATTGTGCCCCACCTCAGCTCAGGCTCCCTGAGGTTTCGCCTGAGGAAGTGACATTTAAGGTGAAATTCGAGGAATGAATTTGAGTTATTGAACAAATTCGAGGGTAAAAGTCTTCAAGCCTTAAGGAAGAGCCAATGAGAAGGCTTTTCGCTCTAAAGAACTTGGTACAGAAGGGACAGAAAGAGGTTGGTTTGGCTGGCATCTCAAGGGGAACTAGGGAGGAGGAAGTAGAAAAGGTGAAAAGTGGCTTTTATGAGGCTGACGAGATGGGTATGAACCGCTGCTGCAAAACCTTCAAGCAAAGTTGAGTATTTTGGTCTTTATCAAGTGCAAAGGAAAGCCGGTGAAGCATTTTAAACCGTTACCATGATATTTAAAAAATTTGAATTTTGACAGGATAAGTAGCTACAATTCGGGAAGCAGATCTTTTAGTGCCTTTAAGAGATCCAAGAACTGGTGCGTGGTAGGCAGTTAAATACAGACGTGAATTAGAGAATCCTCAACAGATGTTGTTAAAGTTGTGGTTCCTCAACTAGAAGGACCCACAACGAAGAATATACAACTATGTACCGGGGGGCTTTGGGGAGAAAAAGGGGAAAAAAAATCTTTAAAACATGATTGCTACCATTTTAAAAAAAAAGTTGTGGTTCCTAAAGCTTTTGAATTGCTGGTGGCAGCAGCTTCCTCTCTTTTTGCTTGTTCTTTTACTGTGGGGTGAGTATATGGTTTTAAGTTAAATACTATAACATACAAAATATGAGTCGTTCCCTATCACAGTTCATGACATGAAAACTTACTTAAGACGGGAACCCCATCATATGACACAGCATCAGGAAAGGCTGGTCATGCTTTGTAGGATAAAGCATAGTTCAACATTGTGGGGCCAGCCCACCTGCTAGATGCTAAGTAACCTAAAGAGTTGATTGTTAGATATTGGATTCTTCCTCTGGACCCATCGCTTTCAAGAATTACTCCTCAACATTTTCTCCTCAACAAGACTAGTTCAGAAGCAATCTGGCTTTCACCCTTCTCCTGTGTAAGAACTGAAACTGTTCTAAGTTTATCAGTGATCTAGTTTCTCAGCCAAGGAATATTTTTCATGCCTGCTACTCTCTGAGATGCTTTGTAATCTTGGTCTCTGGCTGCTCAATCTTGTTTTAGCAAATTGTTCTCCCTTGCCCTGCCCTTCATCCGCATATGTAAAGTCATGAAAGGTCACATGACAAACTTTTAGTGTATTGAAACATATATATGTATGTTTGAAACACATATGTAGTATGTATATATATATGGGCAGACACATATTTCTATGTGCTTCTGCATGTATAGAAGAAGCTCAAGAGTAGTAGTGATATGGAACCTCTTAATCTCAAGTTCCTGTGCCCGACGCACAGCAAGCCAAACTCTGAGACATCAGTGTTTGGAGATGGAGTAAGATTTATTCAAATTGGCCAAAACAGATGGGTGGGAGCCCGGGTTTGCTCAAATCCACCTCCCCAAGAACAGAAAGCAGAGGGGTTTTATGGAGCTAAGGGGCTTCACAAGAGGAGCTTTGGGAAACAAAGGGGTCACTCCCGAGAAGCCCCTGGGCAATCTGACTTCTGGGCTTCAACTGCTGCTGAGGGTCGGCCACCCAGTGATCGGGACCTCCCTGGAGGCATTCTCTTTCTTCTGCAAAACAAGCTCATAAATCCTCTAGACCCCTGAGTCAATCCTCAAGTTAAAGAGGAAAACAGCAAATTGGTTTAACATCTACAGTACCCCTCAGGTATCTGGCTTCATTCAAATCCAAGCTCTGCCTTCTACTTTGTGTGCCCTTTGGCGGGTTATTTATTTATTTATTTACTTGCATATTTTCTCCTCTGGTTCAAAAAAAAGAGGGAGGACAATAGTACAACTTACTTCATACAGCTGTGACTACTAAATGAGCTTTCATGAGTTAAATCACGCAGAACAGTGTCTAGCATGGTAAAGGTAAGCGTAAAAAAATACATTTATAGCACATGTACATTATCTATAAATTTATCTAAAACTTCCTATTTCTGTTTCCCTCTGAGAGCAGAAGTGACATTTAGAGGAAGCAGGTATAAGTGTCCCATTTTGTTTTATATCATTTGTAAAGCATTTTTTTAAAAAAGAAAAAATAACGCTAAAACCTATGTATTTTCTTTGCCATTTGAAAATAATTTTTAAAGGAGAAAAAGCCAGTCTCTTTGCTACTTTTATTTTTAGAATAGTTTGAAATATTCTGCTTAAATATGATAAAAGGAAGAATTTTATTTATGCAGGTACTTTTTTCTTTTTAAAAAATAGTTAAAACAAACAGAATTAATTTTCAAGTTCCTTTGAAAGGAGAAAGAAGGAAAGTTGGGAGGGAATGAATCCAGATTTTGTTGAATTAAATATGAGTTATATATACCGAAAGATACACAGGTCTCTGGCTTAAGTCGGCTGACGTGGTGATGGCTACACTGATCTGCCTCCATGAGGAAGCATAAACCTGAGGACCAGAAAATGTTCCTCATTTTTCAGTTGCAGGTCAGGAAACTACTTGTTATTCCGTTACAAAATGTGTGGCTTTCATAAATAGCTTAAAACTCCTCTTAGATCCTAGTGCTTGAGAGCACATTTTGGAAGGCGCTTGGATTTGTATTCCAACTGTAGCAGTTTACTAGCTGTGTGATTTTAGGTTACTCTCATTTTCTAAGTTACTGTTTCCTCATCTAAAAATGGGCAAAATAGGGGCCGGGCCCATGGCCTTGTGGTTAAATTCAGCGCGCTCAGCTTCAGTGGCCCAGGTTCAGTTCCTGGGTGCAGACCTACACCACTCATCAGCAGTCATGCTGTGGCAGGGACCCACATACAACATAGAGGACGACTGGCACAGGTGTTAGCTGAGGGCAAATCCTCAAGCAAAATGATGAAGATTAGCAATGGGTGTTAGCTCAGGGTGAATCTTTCCTCAGCAAAATAATTAATTAATTAAAATAAATTTAAAAATAGATAAAAATGGGCAAAATAATAATCCCATAGCGTTATTGGGAAACAACTTTGCAGAAGCTCAGCTCCTTTCCTTCCTCCCTCCCTCTCTCCCATCCTTTCCAACAAGTGCACTTTAATTAAACAACCCAGAAACCTAAATAATAATAATAAAAGCAGCTTAGACACTGTAAACAGAACTCTAAAAATCACAATATGGACAATAACAATCATCTACAATCTCATCAGAGGGAAGAGTATCTTCACAGAAAATACCTTGGTTTTTTTGGTCAAATTCCAAGTTTAAAACTTTTTCATTTTTCAAAACTAGTATTAGTAAGATTTTACCAAATGCTGAAGAATTGGAAATGTTTTTCTTTTGGTTTACTTGTAATATGTGAACTTTTCATGATACTTGTGCCTCAGTGTATACAAGTCATATTTAGTTAAGCATAACTATTTTGAGTTATGAAACACAAAAGCTTTGTCTACAACTCACCAGAAGAGAAGTAAACAGTATGGAGAATGACATACTAACACATCCTCCCAGGAAATGTTACATTAAAAATAGAAAAACTGAGGGGCTGGCCCCGTGGCCGAGTGGTTAAGTTTGCGAGCTCCACTTCAGCAGCCCGGGGTTTTGCCAGTTCGGATCCTGGGCACGGACGTGGCACCACTCATCAGGCCATGCTGAGGCGGCATCCCACATGCCACAACTAGAAGGAGCCACAACTAAAAACATACAACTATATATTGGGGGGCTTTGGGGAGAAAAAGGAAAAATAAAATCTTAAAAAAAAAAAAAAGAAAGTAGAAAAACTGAGAATTGGCTACATATCAAAATATTCTTTGCTCTTGCCCATTACCAAGTTAAAATCTTTGAGGAATATTGTTTGGCCATTTAAATAGAGTGCCACAAAACAGTTGATATCAGGTATTACGAGAACTTGCAAAAAGAGAGTGTTGTAATAATCCTAGAAGTGTAGAGTCAGGAGATGCTGTAGGTAGTTCCTGCGGATTCATAGTGTACAGTCAGATGACAAACTTCCAAATGAGGCTGATAGGACTTTTCTGCATAGCAATTGACAGGGGCTAGAGCTTGAAATCATCAACTTCACTACCTCTTACCAAGATGCATTGGAATCCAATTAGATGATTTTATAGTGGGATGAACTTAGATGTAAAAAGAAGTCAGGGCTACGATCCAATGTTTTTTCCATCAATACTCTGGCCATATGGAAGCCAAGAATGGAAAATGGGATGTTGATCTAGAGTTTAGGGAGTAAGGTCACTATGAGAAGTGAGAACAAAGGGAAGAAACAAAGGGCTGGACCTCAGGCTTTAAGACGACAAAACAAGGGATTTAAATTGCTAAGTTTTTCCTTTTCCCTAGGCTCCAATATGGCCCAGCCAATCCTGTCTTTATCTGAAAATTTGATTATTTTGTTCACCATGCATGTTTTGAGGGATTTTTTTTTTTTCAAAAATGATGTTAAAATATTACTCACCTTGATTGCTGAGGTTTTTGGCTCAGCCTTAAACTTTGTTCCCAATTAATCTAGTCCTGGCCCTGTGAAGGAGGGTAAAATGCTGCAGGAATGGGACCAAAGACCTCACTGATTTCAGAGTTTGGAAGGAACTGGGCCAAGAAAGAAAGAATCAACATTTACAGCTGTTCTTTGATCCACTGCTCTCCATCTGCTCCACTTGACTGACTCACCACATGGCCCCAAATTGGGATGGTCCCATTACTTCTGATCCCTTTAACCATCTTGATTAAACTATATAAAATCTATTTTCCTTTGTGTTCTGAAAATATTAGAAATTACAAAGAACATTTAATAGAAAAATAAGAAATCACCAAATCATAGAGAAAGTTAAATTTAAAGTACACATATTTTGACAATCCTCTGGTCTCCCCTGCCACCTCCCCAGCAAATAAAATATGTCTCCATTGTCATGGACTTGTCCTAGTATGCCACTTGTGGCATCTATGCCACTGGTTGCTGAGTTCTTATAGATTTTGATAATCTTGAATTAAGTAAAAGATCCGCAGTGGCAGGACATATATTAAAGCTGCTCAGTCTTAAATGCTGGAATTAAATGGAACAAACAATGGAAATAGGGATATGCATCAGGAACATTTCCACCATGCTGTGCTCAACACTCTGAACATTTCTTAATCAAGTAACGACAAGTAGACACTCAAATCACTGAATATTTTATTGAACAATTATTGAAGTCGATGAGCAGAAATCTGTAACCATTTAATTATCTTCCAATGATATGACTGGTTTTTAACTTCTGTGACTGTGAGAATCTGTATTTGAAAAAGTGGAGGCTTGTATTAAAGGAGATTCATCTGAACTGTATAAAATATTAATTTTCTCTTTTTGTCCAAAATATATAAATGAGTACATGTTTTAAACATAAATATAATTGACAGTAGCTTATATTATTACTGAAATGTACTTGTGTAAAGGAATTATAATTTATCCAGAAAATCATTTAGAATTTCCCCAAAATATCCAATTTAAATAATGAGGTAACACATTTCATAAAACACTTTTTGTTTGTGTGTAAATTTAATTATATTTCTTTATATAAGCACCTTCCATTACAAAAGACACCATTAATAAGCTATAAAAGGGAGACAAATACCATGATGTCAGAATTTCTATTTCAAATTCTTTATATGGTGATCCCAACCTTTTATTTTAGCAAAGTAAGGGTTAATGGTTATGACTTCCCCCATTCTATAATGTTTACAAAATAAAGTTTCCAGTGCTGATATGAATTTGTAAATTTTATATCTGGAATTAACTTATAGTAAAATAATAAAAACATTACGGCACTGAGATAACAGTCTTTCAATAAATACAAATTAAGATCATATTTAACAACTTGGGAACACCTAATTATCAATACAGTTCTGATTTAGATGGGATAGTTTCCTTTTGGTAATCACATCCCTGAGTCTCCTATGATTTTTTCATTTACACGTCTCACCACCACAGCACCAAATCAGCACCAAAACAAAGCCCAGCGGAATGGTGAGCACTCATACGTTAGAAAAGAGATATTGCCCTGCTTGGGAGCTCATTGGCATAAGTGGATTTTAAATGTCAACTTTAAGTGGGCCTTTCTAAGAAACTATCTGTACAAATGAATCAAGGACATAGAACTTCAAAGGAAATCAAACCTTGGCTTCTTATAACTACATCATGAGAAATAGATTCAGAAATGAACATTTCAGCTGTAAAATAAAAGGAACTAAATTAGTATTTCAAATGTTCTTTTACAACTTTAAGTGGGTATTATTCAAAATAAAAAAATACTTTTATAAACATTAAAGTCTATCATATAAAATTGGTAACAATAACTTCTTTCTTAGTCTCTCTACATAAATAATCCATGAACCAATTATTTTCTCCTTATTTTACAAAGCCAGATGGTCAATGCATTTGATTTCAGGTTTAGCATTTTTTCAAAAAAATCACTCAAACATATAAAAAGTTATTTAATAGTTTTGGAGAATTATAAGAATATGAAAAAAATTTTCAGTTCTTGTACTTTTTACAATTAGAGAGTTCTAAGATATTAAAAAGTATTTTTCTTTTTAAACCATGTAAGAATAATAATGTGCAGAAAAAGATGAGAGATTTTTGTTGCAAGTAATTGTGCTTCAGACTAGAATTGCTTTTGAATTTATGATATTTTCCCTCTAAAGAGAAACCAAGAAGAAGAGAATCTCGTGAAACTAATAAACCATCCCAGGTGCTTTCAAACACTTCCTTTCTTACAGGAACTTCTAAGCAATCACACTATTATGTGGATGGATTCACTTCTTTTCTTCTTCCGGTAGACCAGGTGAATTTCACTAGAGAAGATCTATATTTGGAAGGCAAAGGAGAAAGAAACATATCTTAATAAGAAATGCTATCCAGCAGACCAATTTACCCATGCTTCAGTTTTTGAAATAGACAATGAGTTATGAAAATTTGTCAGAGTTTTTCAGTGCTGAAAGCAACTTCATACTTCCTTACCTTTCAAAATAAATACAGCACCTATATTTCTTCAAAAGTCTGAATTTATGCTATTGAAGAGATTTTTTCATTAAATTATTTATCACCTAATAATCTTTATTTGCTCAGTGGTCCGCATTAGCAGTCTCAACTATTTTTCTTAGTATTTTGGATTTTGATTCCTGATATTTATACCGGCTAAGACAGTTACTTAGAGCAGATCAACAGAAAGATATCAGAATCAAAATCTTAACTTGGAGTATTTTATTTAAGAGATAAAATGGTCCCTAGGAATCTTTTAATGCTATGAAACTAATAATTAGTACTCCGCAATAAGTTTTAAATATAAGGTAGGTGAAAATATAACTAATTTTTTAAAGACAAAAATGAGTCTCTTATAACAGGAGAATTCCTGGTGCCAAGGTTTTCCTAGGCATTTGTTTTGGCCCCCTCTGGAAAACATGAAGGCAGCCCCTTGCTTCATTTTTGGAAGCTTCCACCTCCTTCACATTTCATTTTCTTGACAGTCATAGTGGGGTAACTATAACTAATTTAGCAGTAAACGGAGAGAGGTATGTCTTTTCTAGGAATTATCTCTCAACTCAGACTGCCTAAAATTTGAATATAAAAATGAGACAGTTATTTTTCTTTCTCAGATTGGCAAAGATTAAAAGTACTGATAACATCCACAGTTGGCAAGAGTGTGGGAAATAAGCATTCTCATGACTTGCTATTGGAAATGTAAAGTGGTGTAGCTTTTCTAGAGAACAATTTACCACTAGGTATCAATATTTAAAATATGTATAACCTGGGGTACTTAAAGAATGATGGTATAAGGAGCTCTGTGGACCCTCTTCCCAGTGAAACAACCATAGCTGGTGAAAATTATTTGAAAAAAGGAAAGAGTATTTAAAGTCTCTAGAAATTATCCTAAGGGAATAGAGCAAATGGAGAAACATTTATTCAAGTGCTATAGATTGAATGTTTGTGTCCCCCTAAAATTCCTGTGTTTAAACCTAATCCCCATTGTGATGGTATTTGGAAGTCGGGCCTTTGGGAGATGATTAAGTAATGAGGGTGGAGACCTCATGATTAAGATTAGTGCCCTGATAAAGTAAAACCCAGAGGGCTCCCTTGCCCCTTCCACCATGTGAGGACACAAGAAGACAGCCATCTGTGAACCAAGAAATGGATTCACACCAGAAATCAAATCCACTGGCACCTTGTTCTTGGACTTTCCAGCCTCCAGAACTGTGAGAAATAGATTTCTGTTGTTTATAAGTCACCTAATCTATGGCACTTTGTTAACAACCTGAACAGACTAAGACATCAGAAAAATGTACTAATAACAAGAACCAGAAATGGTAAAGAAGAAGGCTAATTATCAACTCTATATAAATATATATAGATTTCCTCTCCTTCTCTCAGCTTTAAAGGATCTAAAGTTATATAAAGTAATAATAACAAAGTTGGATTTATGTATAGAAGTAATATGCATAACTATAATAGAATTAAAATAGGAAGAGAGAATAAAGCTATATAGGTATTCCTATACTCACTGGACTTCCAATAGAAGTAGATTCTGATTAGTTCAGACATATATTGTTTAAGTCCTAGAGCAACCACTAAGAAAATAACAGTGTGAAAAAAATAGTGAAAAAAATCATTAAAATGATTAAAATATTGCACTAGAAAATATTCATTTAATGCAAAAGAAAGCAATAAAGGTGAAATAGAGGAACAA
The DNA here is from genome assembly GCF_041296235.1 of Equus asinus. Taxonomy (NCBI): domain Eukaryota; kingdom Metazoa; phylum Chordata; class Mammalia; order Perissodactyla; family Equidae; genus Equus; species Equus asinus. The sequence continues at coordinate 50,741,982 of NC_091792.1, read as the reverse complement.
AGAAACAAAAAAGACATGAGACATATAGGTATCAATAATAAGATACAGATCAATAATGACATTAAATGTGAATCTACTAAACAATCCATTCAAAATGTAGATATTGTCAGGCTGAGTGTAAAAAAACCATGATCCAACTATATGTTCTCTATAAGAGTTACACTTTAGATTCAAAGTCAAAAATAGGTTGAAAGTAAAAGAATAGAAAAAGATATCATGCAAACAGCAAGCATAAGAGAGCTGAAGTAGATATATTAATAACAGGAAAAATAAATTCTAAGACAAAAATTGTTATTAGGGACAAAGAAAGACATTTTATAATGATAAAAGGGTTGGTTGAAGAATGTATAAGAATTGTGAAGATACACGAACCTAAAAATAGAGCCCCAAAATATGTGAAGCAAAAACTGACAGAATCAAAAGGAGAAATAGATGATTCAACAATAAGATGAAGTTAGAAATCAATAGCAAATAAATTTGGGAAATTTACAAATGTGCGGAAATTAGCACCACACTCCTAAACAACTAATAGGTCAAAGAAGAAATCACAAGGGAAATAAGAAAATACTCTGGGGGGCCTGCCTCATGGCCAAGTGGTTAAGTTCACACGCTCCGCTTCAGCCGCCCAGGGTTTCACCAGTTCAGATCCTGGGCACGGACATGGCACCGCTCATTGAGCCATGCTGAGGTAGCGTCCCACATAGCACAACTAGAAGGACCCACAACTAAAAATACACAACTATGTACTGGGGGGCTTTGGGGAGAAAAAGGAAAAATAAAATCTTAAAAGAGAAAGAAGAAAATATTCTGAGGTGAACATGAAAAGTTATAGGATGCAAAGTAGTGCTTAGAGAGAAATTTATAACTCTAAACATATATATTAAGAGAGAAGAAAGATCTCATTCAATAAGCTAACATTCCACCTTTAGATACTAGAAACAGAAGAGCAAACAAAACCTAAAGCAAGCCGAAGGAAGAAAACAATAAGGATTAGAGCAGAAGTGAATGAAATAGAGAATGGAAAAACTATAGAGAAAATCAACCAAACTGAAAGTTGGTCCTTTGAAAAGATTAACAAAATTGGTGGAGCTTACCTAGGCTAATCAAGAATAAAAAGAAAAAACTAAAATAACTAAACGGAGGAATGAAAGAGAAAATATCACTACTGATCTTAGAAAAGTAAAAAAAAAAATTATATGGAAATATTCTAAACAACTGTATGTGAAAAAATTAGATAACTTAGATGTAATGAACAAATTCCTGGAAAGACACAAACTACCAAAACTGACTTGAGAAGAAATAGAAAATCTGAATGGGTGTATAACAAATAAAAAAAAATTGAGCTACCAATTTTAAAAACTTCCCACAAAGAAACGCCCTAAGCCAGATAAATTCACTGGTGAATTCCACCAAAGATTTAAATAATCAGTCTCAGTCCTTCACAAACACTTCCCACATATAGAAGAGGAAGAAACACTTCCCAACTCATTCTATAAGATCAGTGTTACCCTGATACCAAAACCAGAAAAGGCTATCACAAGAAAAGAAAACTACAGACTAAAATCTCTTGTAAATGTAGATAGAAAAATCTTTAACAACATACCAGCACACTGAATCCACCCATATATAAAAATGATACTACTTCATACCTAATGGGATTTATCCCAGGAACGCAAGATTTGTTTAACATCCAGAAATCACTTAGTGTAATACATGATTTCAATAGAATAAAGGACAAAAATGCACAATGATTTCAATAGAAACAGAAAAAACAGTTTTGTTTTTGTTTGGTTTTGTCAAAACCCAACACTTCTTTCATGATAAAAGCTTTCAGCAAACTAGGAATAGAGGGAATCTTCTTCAACCTGATAAAGAACATCCACAAAGACCCACAGCTAACATCATACTTCTTGGTGAAAGACAGAATACTTTCCATCTAAGATTAGGAATAAGACAAGGATGTCTCTTCTCACCACTTCTATTCAACACTGTACTGGAGGTTCTAGTTAGGACAATTAGACAAGAAAAAGAAATAAAAAACACCCAGACTAGAAATAAAGAAGTAAAACTATCTCTATTTTAAGATGTCATGAGCTTTTACGTAGCAAATCCTAAGGAACTTACTAAAACTATGAGAAGAAATCAACAATTTCACTAAAGTTACAGGATACAAGATCAATAAACAAAAAGCAATTCTATTTGTAAACATTAGCAATGAACAATTCAAAAAATGAAATTAAGAAAATTCCATTTTTAATAGCATCAAAAGAATAAAATACTTAGGAATAAGTCAAACAAAAGAAGTATAAAACTTTTATTCTAAAAACTAAAACATTGTTGAAAGAAGTTAAAATAAATCTGAGTAAATGGAAATACATCAAATGGATTGGAAAATTGTAAAAAAGGCAGTACTTCATACGTTGATCTACAGATTCAACACAATCTCTAGGCAAATTCCAGCTGGATCTTGACAGAAATTGACAAGCTGATCTTAAAATTCATATGGAAATTCAAGGAAACCAGAATTACCAAAACAATCTTGAAGAACTACAAAGTTGGAGGACTCACATGTCCCAATTTAGAAACTTGCTACAATATTACAATAATCAAGACCATATAGTATTAGCACAAGGGTTGACATATAGATCAATGAAATAGAACTGAGAGTCCAGAAATAAACCCTTACATTTATGGTCAATTGATTTTCAACAACAGTGCCAACATAGTTCAATGGGAAAAAGAACAGTATCTTCAACAAATGGTGCTAGAACAACTGGATATTCAAATGCAAAAGGAGTTGGGGCCCTTCCTCACAACATATATGAAATTTACCTCAAAATGGATCATAGAATAAACCTAAGTGATAAAACTACAAAACTCTTAGAAGAAAACGTAGGTGTAAATATTTTTGACCATGAATTAGTCAATGGTTTCCTAATATGACACCTAAAGCACAAGCAACCAAAGAAAACATAGACAAATTGGACTTTAATACAACTAAAATCTTTTGTGCTCAGGGCTGGCCCCGTGGCTGAGTGATTAAAGTTCCTCTCACTCCTCTTGGGCAGCTGGCAGCCCAGGTTCATGGGTTTGGATCCCAGGTGTAGACCTTGTCAAGCCATGCTGTGGCAGTAACCCACATACAAAATAGAGGAACATTGGCACAGATATTAGCTCAGGGTGAGTCTTTCTCAGAAAAACAAACAAAACAAAACCTTTTGTGCTCAAAGGACACCACCAAGAAAGTGAAAAGACAACCCCTAGAACGGAAGAAAGTATTTGCAAATCACACATCTGATAAGGGTCCTGTATTCAAAATATGTTAAGAACTGCTACAACTCAACAACAAAAAGACAAATAAGCCCACTGAAAAATAGTCAAAGGATTTAATAGATATTTCTCCAAATAAGATAGACAAATGGCCAATAGGTACATAAAAAGATGCTCAACATCCTTAGTCACTAAGTAAATGCAAATCAAAATCATGAGATACCGTTTCACACCCAATGGGAGGGCTATAATAGCAAGCATTGATGAGAATGTGGAGAAACTGGAATCCTTATATACTGCTGATAGGAACGTAAAATGCTGCAACCACCATGGAAAGCAGTTTGGCAGTTCCTCAATGAATTAAACATACACTAACCATATAACCCAGCAATTTCACTCTTAGGTATATACCCAAGAGAACTGAAAAAATATGTTCAAGCAAAAACTTGTTTAGAGCAGAATCATTCCCAATGGCCAAATAGTGAAAACAACAGATGATTGGATAAACAAAATGTGATTTTTCTATACAATGGACTTTTATTCAGCCATTAAAAAAGAATGAAGTACTGATTCATGCTACTACATAGCTGAGCCATGAAAACATTAAGCTGAGTTAAAGAAGCCAATCACAAAAAAAAAAAATTAGGAGAATCTATTTATATGAAATGTCTAGAATAGGTAAGTCTATAGAAACAGAAAGCAGGTTAGTAGCAGTCTTAAGATTAGAGAGTTGGATGGGGCCAGCCCGGTGGCCCAGCAGTTAAGTGCGCACGTTCCGCTCTGGCAGCCAGGGGTTCACCTGTTCGGATCCCGGGTGTGGACATGGCACCGCTTGGCAAGCCATGCTGTGGTAGGCATCCCATATATAAAGTAGAGGAAGATGGGCACAGATGTTAGCTCAGGGCTAGTCTTCCTCAGCAAAAAAAAAAACAAAAGAGGAGGATAGGCAGCAGATGTTAGCTCAGGGCTAATCTTCCTCAAAAAAACCCAAAAAACAGGGGGGTGGGGGAGGGCACTAGGGGTGAAGTGGTGTACCTACAACATGACTAATAATGATGTACAACTGTAATTTCACACACACACAAAAAAACCTACATCTCACACGCACACAAAAAGTCACCTTAATCTTTGTTATGTAAGGAGCTTGAGTTGTTTGGGATAATTCAGGTGTAAGTTCCTCTACATTGCATGCCATATTATATGTTTCACTGTAATATCTGTGGAGCTATTACAATTTTAAATGGCAACAAAAGGGAGAAATGAAGATATTATGTGGTGCAGTTGCTTTAAATAAAACACTTTTGTCCTTTTATGAGAAAAAAAAAAACAACCCAAAAAACAAAAAAACCAGAACTCTGACCCACAAACTGTGCAACAACCAGTCCAGGAAACCAAACCACAACCTCTGCAGCAATTGGCCCCAAGTGGTGATTTTGTCATAATTGCTAGTTTCCCTAATATGTGCTCCTCCTTCCTCCAATTCCAATTCAGGACTAACCAGAGAAAGCCATACACGCTCCCCAAACCAATCACATAGGAAGCCCCACTTCTAGGCAGCCTGCCTCCAACTTTCCCATAGCAACAACCGCCAATCAGAGCATACCTGAAGCCGTCCCCTTTTTTCACTATAAAGCTTTCTCACTCCCCTGCCTATATTTGGTCCTCTGCCAAACAGAAGTGATGGTGGCTGGCTCCCTTGCTATAGCAAGCTCTGAATAAATAGGCTTTGCTTCTGCTCATTTGGATAGTCTTCTTCCCCGCATCCCCCTGCTCCTGCCATCACCCCCAGAGTATTATCAGGCATTGTAAAGAGGTAATTGAAGCCAAAGGAATGGCTGAAGCAGAGCAGGAGAGAGTAGAGAGAACTTCACCTTGCAAGTCTTGGTAGGTAAGATTAAGCCTGCCTAGGAGCCAGAGGATCAGCTGAGAATTTAACAGAAAAGTATAAGCATGGTTCCAGAATTTAAGGGAAGAGATTTTGGCAGACCAACTAGTCAGTTGCTACTAACTGAGAAATTCTGCTGAGAAATCAGGAGGAAGACTAAAAATTGTCAGTTTAGAAATATGAAGATGATTGATGTCAATTTTAAAATAGGTGTAAGACAGATTAGAGTGGATTGAGATGTTGACAAGATGATTCAGAGGGCACAGAGAATGAAGAAAATGTGTTAAGTGGTGGTTTCAGATTCCTGAGAAAGTGGGTAGGGAAGGGATCCACAACACAGATGGAGAAAGGGTCATGCCTTCCATGGCACCAAGAAGGACGAGGAGGATGGAGGTAGGCAAGGTGGGAGGAAGATTAGAAGGGATTCTAATTTGGTCCTGGAGGTGAGTGATGGACCATCTGATGACTTCTCTTTTCTCTGTGATGCAAGAGACAAGCCACCTGCCAAAAATGAAGATAAGGGTCTGAAATTTAAGGTGAGTAGAAAATGTTAGAAACAGTTATTGTGGAATGCAGTGCAGCAAGCTGACCACGGAAATGTAGTAGGTTTGCTGGACAGAGTGAAGGGCTAACTGAGATTGGAGGTAATAAATTTAAAAGTGGTTCCAATCTGACTTCTTGCGTGTTGGCCAGGAACAATAATGTGCCTGGATGAAGACTTCAGGATTCTTCCAGAACAATGAGATGAAGACAGAGAAGCAAGGAAATCTGTAATGTTGACAGCAATTATGGAAATAAAGAATTAGAGAATCTGGGGCCAGCCGGGTGGTGCAGCGGTTATGTGCGCATGTTCCGCATCAGCGGCCTGGGGTTCACCGGTTTGGATCCCGGGTTGGGACGTAGCACAGCTTGACACGCCACGCTGTGGTAGGTGTCTGACATATAAAGTAGAGGAAGATGGGCACGGATGTTAGCTCAGGGCCAGTCTTCCTCAGCAAAAAGAGGAAGATTGGCAGCAGTTAGCTTAGGGCTAATCATCCTAAAACAAAAAAAAAAAAGAAAGAAAAGAATTAGAGAATCTTAGCTAGAGAAAAGGAAGACTAGAGGGGGCCAATGGGCCTGGAGAAGGATGGCCAATACTCTGGAAGGCCTGATGTGGTTGGAATAGTGGCAGGGTTGACCAAGCTCCTGGCACAAATGGGTGTGCATGGCTGAGAGCTAGTGAATGAGGTCTTGGGAAAGCCTCTGTATTATGCCTATTTTTCCTCTCTAATAAAATTTTAACAAAGCAGAAGACATGTGGTTTGCATTGTTGATTTGTTAGTTCCGTCAAGTTGATTCCAAGTCCTAATAACCCTGTGTACAGTGGAGTGGAACTCTGCCTGGTCTTTTTGTGCCATCCTCTCACCTTCTGGCACTGTATCAGACAATGCCCTGCTGCTATTCACAGGGTTTTCAAGGCCAGTTTTTTCAGAAGTGGGCGGCCAGCTCCTTCTTCCTAGTGTCTCAGTCTGGAAGCTCCGCTGAAACCCGCTGCAACTGCCATAGTACGACAACCAACAGACTGGTGGTATGGTGCCCTTGCCAAGAAAGAACACGGGCCTTGGTGGTAAGAGCATCAGATCTTAACCTCTAGACCATCGCATTATTAATTATTTTATTTATAAATATTTATAAATATTCTCAGTGGTAACAGATAAACTATCAAGGATTTAATTATAAATTTGCAATATTCTGAGGGATTATAGATAATCTGACAAGAATTTGAAGGTCTCTAGTGATAATTGCTTATCATTTTATTAAGATCAGGAAGTTTAGAATTCATCTATACATTTGATATTACTGACAGTGTTGAAAGAATTGTGGCGTTCAGTACCATACACCACCATTTTTTTTTTTTAAAGATTTTATTTTTTTCCTTTTGCTCCCCAAAGCCCCCTGGTACATAGTTGTATATTCTTTGTTGTGAGTCCTTCTAGTTGTGGCATGTGGGACGCTGCCTCAGCGTGGTTTGATGAGTAGTGCCATGTCCGCGCCCAGGATTCGAACCAATGAAACACTGGGCCACCTGCAGCGGAGCATACACCACCATTTTTTAAAAGGACATCCAAGAGTGAAATGTATTGAAATAGTTAATAAGTCATTTCATTTTTCTCAAGTCACCCTAAAAACCAATAAATATTTTCTTTCGATTATCTAAGAATAATATATTTTTCTTTTCTTTTTTTTTTGAGGAAGATTAGCCCTGAGCTAACTACTGCCAATCTTCCTCTTTTTGCTGAGGAAGACTGGCCCTGAGTTAACATCCATGCCCATCTTCCTCTACTTTATATGTGGGACGCCTACCACAGCATGGCTTTTGCCAAGCAGTGCCATGTCCGCACCCGGGATCCAAACTGGCGAACCCCGGGCCACCGAGAAGCAGAACATGCGAACTTAACCACTGCGCCACCGGGCCAGCCCCCAGAATAATATATTTTTCAAATACCTTACAGCTATGTAATAATAACCTTAATTAATATCACTAGGTCATTAATTGAACACAAAACCGAGAACTAAAGATAAAAGATTTATGCTACAAAGAAATTTTAGATTCCTGAACCTGATAAACAGCAGCCACTTTAAGTAAATATCTACAGAGAGATTATATACTTCATATGAGGAATCAGTTTCCAAAGTGAGGAAAACTCTGAAATTAGGCTTTAGTGCATCATATACATATTTTGCATAGAGGAATGTAGATTTCATTATAATAACACATAATATATAACATAACTATATTTCTATATATTTATATATTCAATATGTAATATACATAATATCATTAAGGCATTGTAATCTTTATATAAGTTTTACTTCATCAGTAAATTAGGAGCATTAGGAATTTTCTGAGCATGCTCTCTGGACGTTGGACTATGATTAATTGAGAAAACAATAATTTTCTACATTTTCAGCATTTTACAGATATTACAGTCCACGCAGGAATCTCCTATACCCAGGCCATTGACACACTATAAACGTTTACACTCTAAGCTTTCCAAGCCAAATCTTGCCTTCAAGGAATTCACATTCCAATACTGATAAAAAACTGATGAAATAAAGTAGAATGTGCTAAATGGCTTTAAAAACCTACTGATAAAAATACCGTGATTGTTGACAGAGTGGAATATTATTTTAAGTTAATTGGATCAGGGTGGGCCTCATAAAAAAATGGAATTTAAAGAGAATCCTGGGGGGATGGGAAAGGTTTGAACTTGAGATAAGGGAAGCAATTCCTGGAAGAGAAAACACTTCTAGCAAAGAGAGAGCAATCAGAGTTCAATTTGGCAGTTAATATTAGGAAATAAAGCTGAAAATGTGTGTTAGAGTCTGATGATAGTAAGTCCTAAATTCTAAGATAATACATAAAAGTTTGGTTCATTTCTTTTAGAAACATGAATGGAGTGCCTTCTGTATTCTGGGCACTCTTTTTCGCTGAAGATACAAAGATAAGTACAACCCACTGTTGAGAGTTTAGCTAAGCTATTCCATGGGATTGTTGCCTCCGCATCCATTTTGCTTGGCCAACTGTCCTGCAAGGACTTTAAACTGACACTAGCTCCTCATGCAAGTTCCTGTCCTGGATACCAGCTGTAGAGTCACAAACAATTAAGATCCTGATGTGACTTCCCCAACAGCCCTATGACCAGTAGTCTCCCTTGTCTCCCGGGGCCTGTATCCTTATGGGCCCCTTGGAAACAACTCCTCGTGGGGCTTATCAAAACCCCACTCTCTTGGTTTGAATTGATCGATCTGACCCTAGCGCTGGACCCCAAAGCATTCCACCCACAGACCCTAATAAAGGCATGTGCCCCAGTGCCTCTGTCTTCATTCTGCCTTGAACTCCTCATGTGGCCCCTCCAGGCATGCAGTGTACTTCTTCCAGGACCCATGAGTGATAAACTTCTCTATTTCAATTTACCTTGTAGTCAGCTGTGGAACTAAGGCTCACCTTGGCTCACCATTCTGTACTCTGAGCTCCACTTAACAAATGTTAATTTAACAAAGTCAGAACACCCACGCTCTGCCTATGGGGAATTTACAGCATGCTGAGGAAGGAGGGGAGGAGTATAGTCAGTTAACACATTATTGTTATTATTTATTTTTTTGAAAAGATTGGCACCTGAGCTAACATCTGTTGCCAGTCTTTTTTTTTCTTCTTCTCTCCAGAGCCCCCAGTACATAATGGTATATTCTAGTTGTGGGTCCTTCTGGTTGTGGTGCTTAACACATTATTACAATGTAGTGAGTGAAGTACTTTGGCAGAAGTATGCAAACGCTCTGAGAGCAAAAAGTGGGCATCTAATACAACTGGTAGGGGTATCAAAATGAGGAATGGTTTCTCGAAGGATGAACTGACAGGGAAAGAGTATGTGCCACCCATGCCACAAACAAATGTGAACCACGCCTGAGTAACACCACAGACATGCATGAGCCACACCTGAACCATGTGTGAGCCGTGCTTGACCAAAGCCTGTATGTTTCATGTGTGGCTCCCCTGTGGTTCATGTGTGGTTCAAGCATCGAACATGTGTGTTTCACAGGTGGTTCAGATGTGGTTCAAGGGTGTCTCACGTGTGGTTCCTGCATGGTTCACACATGGTTCGGGTGTAATTCAGGCGTGGATCTCACATGACTCGTCTGGGTCACATATGGTTGAGGACACTTTCACACGTGGTTCAGGCATAGCTCAGCCATGGCTCACATGTGATGCAGGCGTGCCACAGGACTGGCTCCCATGTGGCTGACACATGATACAGGCTTTGGTCAAGAAAGGACAATGCAGGCAGAAATGTAGCTGTGGAACAGCAAGAGGTGAAGAATGGACTGACTTTAAAGTAAGAGTAATAGGGGCCTGGGGCCAAGTGGTTAAGTTCGTGCGCGATCCGCTGCAGGCAGCCCAGTGTTTCATCGGTTTGAATCCTGGGTGCGGGCATGGCACCGCTCATCAAGCCACGCTGAGGCAGCATCCCACATGCCACAACTAGAAGGACCCACAACTAAGAATATACAACTATGTACTGGGGGGCTTTGGGGAGAAAAAGGAAAAAAAAAAGTAAGAGTAATAATAACTCTAGCTACTATCTATTTAGCACTTTAGTATGTGCTTGGTATGATTATGATAAGGTACATACCATTACTAGCTCCATTTTATAGGTCGGAAGTAGAGGGAGGGTTCAAGAGGGTACGTGACTTACCAATGATCACCAGTGAGTGAATTATGTGGCCAGAGCTCCATCCATGCAGTCCAGACAGTCTTAATTCTTTCTTATCCCCTCTGGGAGAGGTAAGGGGAGAAGAGGTGACAGGCGATGCTGGAGAGGGACATTTTGTAAGGTGTTGTTTGTTAAATTATGGGTGCTTTCACTGTCCTGAAGGCTACAGGGACAGCTGAGAGCTTTAATCAAGGTGTGGCATGATTGGATTTACAGTTTAGAAAGATTAGATGATAAAACAAAAAATGAACTTTCCACATCCAGAACTGAAGGCAGGAGTAATCAGTTAAGGTGTTAAGCCATGGTGGAGAGATATAAGAGGCACTGAGATGGTGGTAGTAGAGATGAAAAGGAGGGAGCTGATTTAAAAAAATATTTCAAGGTAGAAATGACAGGTGGGGAAATGAACTAGAACTGAATATTAGGGCACTGTGCTCAGAAATTGATATTGAAACAGTAACATGCATACTTCATAGGAGAGTGCATGATGCATAGTAAACGTCTAATATATGATAGCTTTATAATTATTCTCTACATTTTGAAAACACAGGAGAAAGATCTGAGTGGGAGGAATTGAAGAGTTTACTTTTAGGTATTCATTCATCAAATATTTCTGGGGAGCATAGTATAGTCACTGGGCACACAGCTGTGATCAAAGCAAAGTCCCTATTCTCATGGAACTTACATTCTAAGGAAAAGAGGCGAATGCTAAACGAATAACAAAGTACATATATGTCATGTCAGATGGCATTAGGTGTTATGGAGAAAAACAAACCAGGAAAAGGGAAATAGGAGGATCTAGGGTAGAGAGAGGTACTGCTTTCTTTTTTAAAGACTTTATTTTGGTATTGCTTTTTGATATAGAGGATCATCAGGGAAGTTCTTCCTAATGACATCTATGATATTAGAACAAAGAACTGAGTTTCAAGACTAAGCTATGTAGAAGCCATGGTGGAGATCTGTATATGCAACATAGACATGAGGTGGAAGTCTGTAGGATAGCTAAGGTGATTCCAGGTAGACAATTAGACACCCCGTACAGGTCCTGAAAGGAAGAGTGAATTGTTCCAGAGGTAAATAGTCAGAAGGGAGCACGGTGTCACTGAAACCAAGGAAAATCCATTCTACCATTTGACCTACAGTAGGATAACTGAGATCAGGACCAAAATGTAATCACTGGATGAAGAAAAAGAAAGGCATTAGAGACCTTTCCCAGAATGCATTGGGGTGCAGTATGTTGAAAACAGATGGGAGAAAAGGAAACTCCCACCTTTTCAGGAAATTTGGCTATGTAGAGAAGATGGGCTGGTCACTAGAGAGCACTGTGGAGTCAATGGTGCACAATTTTTTCTTTGATAAGGATGAAATAGATCAGTTTTGACGTATTTGACATTCTGGGGAAGAAAGGGAGAAATTGCTGGATCAAGGTTCCTGAGACGTAGAGAGATTAGCCATATCCAAGACAGGAATCTCTCTTCGTGAAAGACTAGGAAGAGGAAACAGAAGTGCTGCAGATACAGATGTTTGTAGTTTGAGGGCAGTTGTGGTTTGTTGTTCTCTGAGGAGTGAACCCTTGCTATGAGTTGGAAAAGGAGGTTAAGAAGTTTAAGGAAACTAGAGGTCATTAAACGTTTGAAATGTAGCTGAATGGGAGTCAGAGGTGCCTAAAAGTAAGAAGAGTTGTTCCTAGAAAACTGTGCTAAAGTTGGAGATGGAGCGCTCCACTAAAGTGCAGATTCCGTGCTGAAGACAGTTGGCTTTCATTTAGCCAAAGAGGCAGAATGGAGTGAGAAGGGCCAAGAAAACAGGAGATGTGCAAAAGCCTGGGAGGCATGGCAGAGGTTTGGTCAGGGGGGTCAGAAGACTTGACTTTGAAGGGGTAAGAATAAGGCAGAAAATACAGAACTAGAAGCACTTGCATTTTGAATGGTAATCAAGGGTGACGAGGAAATTAGCTGGTCTCAGCTTAAAATAAAGTATTAAAAGCTACCTTCACCAAAAATCTTTCCACAGCCATTACCTCTGGGAAGTGAAAATGGGCAACTGGGTAGGGTGGAAGACTCTCACTTTTCACTTTACATTCTTCCATACCGTTAGAAAAAAAATTTTACGCCACGAACATGTATCACGTCTTAATTATTATTAAAAAGCTAGATGAGTATGTATTAATAGGGTATGTAGTTATCTGGAGAACCTATTTATAAATAAAATCATTAACGTAGTGAGATTTTACTATTGGAAGGGGAGATCATTAGAATCTAAAGTCCTACCTCATTTTCCACTTGACTGCTCTCACATTAACCTGTAAGCTTGGATTTCCTGACATGCTTTTCTCTTGCTTTCCTCCACTCTAACTCACCTAATGCTGAAGGTGATGCCAAAATATTTGTGAGAAAAAAAAAAGTCAAGAAAATGAATTTTATACAGTGTAGATTTTCTGTTTAACTCAATTGAGAGGTTAGGAAATCTCACTGAGCATGACTGATGAGGACTCGAGGAGTGAGAAAAATGGACAGAGGAAAGATAAGAGGGCATTCCTAGTAAGTGAGCCAAGTCTAAACCACTCCAAGGGCTTAACCTGGAAAACTTCCAAAGTCAACTGTTTACCTTACCTATCTGCTTACAGTCTTATTTGACCCTAAGTGAATCAAATAGAGACTTGTGATTTTATCTAAAGCATGTAGAAAACAGTGAGGGATAAATGAAAGGGAGCTTCTGCTTTAAAGCTCCACTCCCTAGGTCCGTAGAGCCTTTAACCAGTTGTCAAAGTACCCCTGGTGCAAGACATATAAAAAATGTCCAAGTATTTAGGACAATGAGAATTATGCTATCAAATTTGAAGGTAGCACTTGTTATAACACTGGTTGAGCAAGATCTTAGGAAATTATCTTTTTTTTTTTAAAGATTTTATTTTTCCTTTTTCTCCCCAAAGCCCCCTGGTACATAGTTGCATATTTTTTAGTTGTGGGTCCTTCTAGTTGTGGCATGTGGGACGCCGCCTCAGTGTGGCTTGATGAGTGGTGCCATGTCCGCACCCAGGATCCAAACCAGCGAAACCCTGGGCCACGGAAACAGAGTGGGCAAACTTAACCACTCGGCCACAGGGCCGGCCCAAGGAAATTATGTTAACGTTTATCTTGCATTGGCTTTTATAATATTGCTAGATTCCAGAATGTAACTTTTACACGTTCTTCAAAGAACTGAGGCTGGAATGTAGGACTAGTCTAAACACTGAGAAAATGGATACTGTAACCTGAGCAGTTTTTTAAAGTTGATCAGCCAAATTTTGTAAAGGACTGCTATCATTCAATCGTTTATATGGCGTTTTTTTTTTTTTAGTGAGCAAGATTGCCCCTGAGCTAACATGTGTGCCAGTCTTCCTCTATTTTCTATGTGGGACACCATCACAGTATGGCTTGATGAGTGGCCAGAGGTCTGTGCCTGGAATCTGAACCCATGAACCCTGGGCTGCCAAAGTGCAGACTGGACCTAACCACTATACAACCTGGCCAGCCCCTATTTGGCTTTTATTTAAATTTTCCTTTGGTTTACAATTTGGTTTATGGGTCAAAATTTCCCTTAACTTAGACAATTTGGATTTCACTACTCTATCTTGTTTACTTGGAACCTGGTTTTTATGGCAGGTGGTTTGTGGAAAAAGTCAATATAATTTGTGGCTAACTAAGGGCTTTTATTCATGTTATGCAAGGTATCTTTCTCTCTGTATGTAGGCATTCCCCTGCTAGCGGTGAAATGCCTCCTCTCCTTTGTTATTTGTGGAGGAGTGCTGGGAAAATCTGGAAATTCTTCACTCCTCCTAAGCTCAGATTTTATCATTATTTATATGTGAGGCTGAAATGAATGATCAACACACACCAAAGGACTTTTTAACACATAAAATCCTTTTAAAGCATGGGTTAGTACCTATTAATTGGCTTCTCAAGAACTTCTTATTGTATCTTTCTGGATTCCTCCACCAAATTTATTTTTCATATTTTGATAGCAAAGAGTAATTTGTTACAGATACAGGAGAGGAGAACTTGTTTTTTTCTCTTACCCCTCTTGATAAATGCTTATTATACTGAATTGCTCTTCCTTCATTTAGTGTCTTACTACAAACAGGGCTTTCACCGACTTTGAAAAGCACGCACTAAACAATAGGCATAGCAACCATTCTTTCCTCTGAATGAATAGTGCCATAAATGCTACAATCTATAGGCCGACTGAATAAGCTAATTTAGCAATTGCCTGTATACGTTAACCAGCTGAGGGATATTTCTATGGCATTTTTTTTTAGGGAGATGTATTTTATCTGAATTAAAGAGCTTAAAATAATTACAATAGAATGCCAAGCTATTTTTCAGTATGAAGGAACTTAAACTTGGGCAGTGTTTGAAGTTAACTGATACAAGCAGTATTACTGGTGACAGCAGTGGTGTAAATCATTGGCCTTTCAGTGATAGTAAAAAAAAAAGGGAAGAGCAAAATTCTATTCAGAATTTATCCTTAAAAGATTCAACCATCAAGACCAGTTCTAAGAGTGAGGCTGCAAAGCTGTTGTGCCATTAATATTAAGATAATTTTATATATTGAGAAATATTTTTAGGGAAAATAAACTATGAAGTATTGAGGCTAGGACATCATTCATTTGGCCTTGTTGGGCAAATATGTCCAAATGCTTTCAAGGACACAGTGGTCTTAATGGGAAATGTGCTTGTTCTGAATAACGTGGGGAGCTACTCAGTGTTTTTCAAGATACATGTTTAAAGATACTTTCATAATGATATTCTCCTGCTGATTTTTTTAATTATGATAATTGTCAAACACACAATAGTATTAATCCCCATATAACTATCACTCAGATTCATCACTTATCAAGATTCTCCTACATTTTCCTCATCTATCCCATTAAACTATTAAAGCAATTCTCAAACATCATGTCATTTCACGGTTTTGTTTTGCAAGTAGCATCCCCGAAACTGACATCACAGTACAGCCCTTATCACGTATTACAAAATATGAATAAACTTTCTTTGGTAGATCTAATCTGGAATGCTGGCTAAACATAGGAAAACTATTTTCTATCAAAAATACCTCAGGGGAAGGGCACTCGTGAGTGGAGAGGCATACATCTCCTCTGAAGGCAGTTGTGTCTGTGCAATTTTCTTCTCATTGCCAAATTAGCTGAGGAAAAAAGGGAAATATTAGGAGCATTTTTCAGAAAATTAATTGTTTAATCTGGAGAATGTAAGGGAATATTTTGGATCCAAATTATACGGTGATTATTTGCTACTTGTTCAGATGTGATGGTGACATAAAAAATTAACGTGATGCAAATCCACGAGATGTATTCCTAACAGTTCACGTTATTAGCAGGATCTAATAGTAAAATCCTCCTCCTTCTACATGATTCCTTTTTAAATGCTCCTAGACCTTTAATTTTATGTAGTGAATTAATCACAAATATTTTACAAGAACATTGTCCAAAGTGTTCTGTATTTCAGAAAAGTAGAAATGATTCAAACAGCAATTGCTATAAGCGATAAGAAGGGATCAGCTGCTTTCTGTGTCACTGATTCAAAACTTTTTCCTTATTTATGTGACAGGGCAGACCAGGGGACATCATTTGCGATAAGCTTGGTGATCAAACTTCTGATTAACTAATAAGCAGAGAGTGAATTTTTAACCAGTTATGCACCACTTTCTGTTCTAAATGAAGTATATTACCAAGTGAATAATCAAACATATTTAGATATAATATTATCACCTTTCTACTTCAATTTGGGTGTGCTTTTTCCTGAGTCAGAAAACTTTCTAAATTTTTACTTGCCAGTGCTTTGAAATCTTAAATATTAGGTTTTGAAGTAAAAGCACATTAGAATAAGTCTGCTTACTAAATTTTTGTTAGTTAAGAACAACACAACTGATATCATACTTGAAAAATGTGTCAAGTGAATTAATATTAATTATCTTGACCATATGTATTTTTGACATTATTTTCGCTCTGTAAGCACAACAATACTAAAATTGGCACTTTCTTTGTTTTAAGTGACACATCTAATTATATAACTAGAAGTAACAGCTATTGACCTGTTTTAAGTTTTCATCTGCATTTCTCACATTATGATTTTTATGTTGTTAATTCAGTTAACATTGCCCTACTTCAGTAAGCAACATGTTCTTTTAATAAACTGCTTTAGATTTTGCATTTTATCTAAAAATCTGTAAGTTTGTTTAGCTCTGTAATGAACAGACCAAACATTTCCATTTCTTTTTACTTATGGGGACAACATATCTACAATAGCCTCGGGATCAATTTTCTTTGAACTTAGAAAAATAGTGGTAAAATATTTATCATCATTTAAAAATCCAGCTATTTTTTAAAATATCCAAAAAATAGACCTAACAAGATAGATAGCATACTTCCAAAATCCTACACACTTACTCCGAATACCCCTAAGCACACCTAAGTGATTTTCAACACAAAAACACAATCACACTCAGAGGCCCATGGACACAAAGAGGCGTAAAAACAAGTTACTTGGTACAAATGAATCAAAGTCCTACCTGGTCTCTGACCGTTGATAAGAAGGCTCATCATAAAAATTAAAAATACGTAAAAGAATTGTTGAAATCTCATTTTTCTGCCGCACTAAGGTGGAGCAGTAGCTCTGAAAGGAAACCAAACAATCTTTGAATGGTCTATGCAGTATCTGTGTGGCTCTCCTCACATTCTAATGACAAACCTCAGAGAACTGCCAGCTGCGTTTTCCAGAAAGGTTAATGATCACATCAGACAAGGTTACTGGTGCGCTGTGCTGTGGTCAGAGCCTCCCCCGGCCTCAAACCCCTCCTCCACTCCTCTCCTCCCCCCCCCCCGTTACTCCCCTTTATTTCCATAAGCAAATATTGGTGAAATAAACCATTCAAGCATGCCGTAACTTCAGTGGAAGTCTACTCTGGAAGCTCCGATGAGAGGCTCACTTAAATTCAATCTGGATTTGGAGAAATATGTAAAACAAGGCAAGGCATTGCCTCCTCCCCTCGCAATTTGCATCTGTTTAAACTTTGCATTGCCCATATTGGTCCCACATGCAGAAACCAATGGAAATGACAGGAAGTCTCTCTTTTGTCCTTTTCAGAAGGAATTCTGAAGCTCTAACTTAAGACTCCCAAATGCTTTGTGGCAGAACATGTGCTGAAATGCTTTTTCTTTACCAAACCTACTACCAAATAGTGTCTATTTACCCTAAATCTCTAAATTGCTTAATCTATGTGGGTTTATGTCAATAAACGTTCCTGGGGTTTAGAACGTTCTGAAATAAATCTGAAAAATGTTTATATTTTTATTTTGAAAATTGCAATTTAAAAAGTAATGGAGATCATTTTCATTTGCAATACTTCCAGGAGTTTAAAAAGGGAAGTTCAGGCAAGCCACAAACTCATGAAATCTGTGTTCTGTTAAAAAAAATGTATGTGTGGTGAAATACCAGGCTAACATATTGCACACACAAATTAGAGATGGAGAAAGAACTTCCCAGTTCATCACCCAGTGAACGCAGAAGATGCAAAAACCATCTAGCGTTGTCTTTTGTGCACATACACCAAGATCTCTTTTTAAGTGCTTCCTTGTTTGTTTGTCGTATGTAGCTGCTCTAAATGGAAACTACTATACTTACCATAAAGTTAACCAAAAGGATAGCGTAGATACACTCTGAAATACAAGCAGAGCCAAAATACCAAATCTAAAACATGCACAACGTACTCTGAACTGCCGGGAATTTTGTTGCATTTGGCTTCTCTAAATTCAGGTAGTAAGTGCACGACATTGGGCTTCCTGAGGTTTGAAATTAATGCATAGTTTGTCTTGATGTTTACAAGTCAGTCTGTAAAATTCCCTGCTTGCCTAGTTACGCATGCACTTTATAGCAGACAATAGCATACTGAAATTCCTAAGATCACTTTCTTAAAATCCAAAGACGATTTGCCCATTTAGAGACTGAAAGCATAGTGTTAAAGAGTAATACCTTACTGCGCTGTTTGTATATCGCTCCATAAAATCAACTGAATGCAAGAGTTCGGACTCACGATATAAAAGTGCTTCATGAATGGCAAAGGGTTTGTTCAGATTGTTACTTCCCCTGCATGCTTCTGAGTGTAGCACACTGCAAAACAGCAAGCTGACAAAGTTGAGTGTTAAATCGAGCAAACCAAGAGGAAACCAATATAGACTTTGACACTATAACCTCAGCCCAAGTTTTAAGTTTATTCGAAAGTATATTAGTGAGTTTTCTTTATGGATAAAAAGATAACTACCATGGACTGCATGTATTGATTACCATTTTTATATTTTATTACCAGATGATCAATAATGAACTCCTAGAATACGGCCAATATAAGCAAGTACTGTGGAAGGTATACAGTGGCTCCCCCTTATCCTCCGGGCATGTGTTCCAAGATCCCCAGAGGATGCCTGAAACCTCGGAGAGAACCAAACCCTACATACGCTATGCTTTTTCCTATACATACGTACCTATGATAAAGTTCAACTTATAAATTAGGCACAGTAAGAGATTTTAACAATAACCAATAATAAAATAGAACTATTATAACAACATAGTGTAATAAAGTTACCATAGTTCTCAGCAAATGATCTTTTTCTTTCCTTATTAAGTCTAGAACTTTCACCTTTTCACTTAAAGGAAGCACTTCGTGGCTTCTCTTTGGCATATCCAAATTGCCAGCATCACTTTGAGGCCATTAGCAAGCAAAACAAGATTTAGTGGACACAAGCACTCTAATACCAGGACAGTCAATCTGATAACGGAGATGGCTGCAAAGTGACTAAGGCAGGTAGGGGATACAGTGAGGTTACACTGGACAAAGGGGTGATTCACTTCCTGGGCAGATGGAGTGGGACAGCAAGAGATTTCATCATGCTACTCAGAACAGCTTGCAATTTAAAACTTATGAATTGTTTGTTTCTGGAATTTTCCATTAAATATTTTCAGACCCCAGTTAACTGCAGGTAACTGAAACTGTGAAAGTGAAACCTCAGATAAGGGGGGACTACTGTAGTCAAATGACATCTCCACGGATCAGGAGACAACAAAGTGCTGTATTTGTCACGTAACCACTCAATATCAATTTTCTCTTTTTTTTTTATTTTAAAGATTTTATTTTTTTCCTTTTTTTCTCCCTAAAGCCCCCTGGTACATAGTTGTATATTCTTCGTTGTGGGTCCTTCTAGTTGTGGCATGTGGGACGCTGCCTCAGCGTGGTCTGATGAGTAGTGCCATGTCCGCGCCCAGGATTCGAACCAACGAAACACTGGGCCGCCTGCAGCGGAGCGCGAGAACTTAACCACTCCGCCACGGGGCCAGCCCCCAATTTTCTCATTTTTAAAAATTGAGATAAAATACCTGGCTTTCCATCTGAGTTATAAAGGTTTATCAAGATAATATATTACACTTATGAAACTTAAGACATTACTTATTTATATGTTTTTAAATTATTCTTTTCAAAAACAACTTAAGAAAGATGATTATATTTAAGCAGATGCTTTTTGGAGTACAGTAATAGAGTGTCACAAAGTTGATAGGTGGGCCTTTTCCGCCGGCTCCCCCCTGCCCCCGCCCTTCCCTAGGGAGGCTCCAGCAGCACCTTGCTCGCTCAGAGCTCCAGGCTCCTGTTAAGTGACACAGGCATCATCGTCGTCTCGCTCCAGCCATCACTGAGATCATCTACCCGGACCTCATCAGCCATGATGAGATGTTCTCTGACATCTACAAGATCCAGGAGATCCAGGACGGGCTGTGCCTGGAGGTGGAGGGGAAGATGATCAGTAGGACACAGGGTAACATTGATGACTCGCTCCTTGGTGGAAATGCCACCACCGAAGGCCCCGAGGGCGAAGGTCTGGAAAGCACAGTAATCACTGGTGTTGATATTGTCTGAGCCATCAATTGCAGGAATCCAGCTTCACAAAAGAAGCCTACAAGAAATATATCAGGGGCCCAGCCTGCTGGCGCAGCGGTTAAGCGTGCACGTTCTGCTTCCGCGGCCTGGGGTTCGCCGGCTCTGATCCCGGGTACAGACGTGGCACAGCTTGGCAAGCCATGCTGTGCTAGGGGTCCCACATATAAAGCAAAGGAAGATGGGCACAGATGTTAGCTCAGGGCCAGTCTTCCTCAGCAAAAAGAGGAGGATTGGCAGCAGATGTTAGCTCAGGGCTAATCTTCCTCAAAAAAAAAAAAAAAAGTATGTCAAAGATTACATGAAATCAATCAAAGCCAAACTTCAAGAACAGAGACCAGAAAGAGTAAAACCTTTTATGACCGGGGCTGCAGAACAAATTAAGCGCATCCTTGCTAATTTCAAAAACAACCAATTCTTTATTGGTGAAAACATGAATCCAGATGGCATGGTTGTTCTGCTGGACTACTGTGAGGATAGGTGACCCCATAGATGATTTTCTTTAAGGATGGTTTAGAAGTGGAAAAATGTTAACAAATTTGGCTTTTAATTTGGATCTACACCTGTCATAACTGGCTGCTGCTTTTCATCCACACAACACCAGGACTTAGACAAATGGGACTGCTGTCATCTTGAGCTCTTCACCTATTTTGACCTTGATTTATTTGGAGTGGAAGCGTTATTTTTAAGGAAAAAACATGTCATGTAGGTTGTCTAAAAATAAAATGCATTTAAACTAAAAAAAAAAAGTTGATAGGCAAACGGAAATGCTAGACGTTGAAGGACAGTGACAAATAATGCAGCGTTTCTAAGGAATGTGGGCCAGCAATGGTGGTAAATCATTCATGTTAGTATTGAACAGTCAGGCATGGAGAAATCTTGGTAGGAAAATAGTGAGTCAAAATGATGGCTCTGCAAGTGACTCTGCAAACAGTGCTTTTAGCTTGCAACTAGATGAAAACGATGAGTTGTCTTTGTTTATATGAACAGAAACCCCACTTCTGCCCTACCTACGGCACGGGCCAGCCTCCTTTGAGTGAGTCAAGCACTGTCCCTTTGGGCTAGGTACCATGCTAAGTACATTACTTCGCTCAATCTTCCGCAAAACCCTCCTTGTTTATCAGCTGAGAGAAGCACAGCTAAAGAGAGTGTAGCCTCGAAGGCTACACAACTGGGAAGGGGAGTAGATGGAATTCAAATTCCATGAACTAAGCTCCCAACCATTTTGCTGTCCTCCCCTCGAAGCTCCAAATCTTAGTTCTTATAATAATAGCCTATCGAAGCTTTTATAAAAATAAGGATAAGTTAGGAATAGACTTCTTGTACTGGCTTGTGTAGTGTCCCCCGAAAACTCACGTCAACCCGGAAACTCAGAATGTGACCTTGTTTAGAAACAGGGTCTTTGCAGATGTAATTAAAGATCGAGGTCATACTGAAGTAGAGTGAGCTCGAACTCCAATTTGATGGATGTCCTCATAAGAAAAAAGAGAAGAGACACAGAGACATACAGGACACATAGGGAAAGTGCCGTGTTGCAACAGAGGCAGAGATTGGATTTATGCTCCTACAAGTCAAGAAATGGCAAAGATTGCCAGCAACCACCAGAAGTTAGGAGAGAGGCATAGAACATATTCTTCCTCTGAGCCCGCATGCAGGAATCAAACGTGCTAACACTTTGGTTTCAGACTTCCAGCCTCCTGAACAGGGAAAGAATCAATTCCTGTTGTTTTAAGCAGTCTGGTTTGTGGTCCTTTGTTACAGCAGCTGTAGGAAACCAATACACTTCTATGTATTCATATATTCCATATGGAGATATGGTCTCTATATAATTTTATAAAGATATACTTATTTTTAAAGTGGTACACTGTATATGCCAGGTATTTAATAATAAAAGTTATTTCATTTAGACATCATAATCTTATGATGTAAATTTCATCTCCATTTTACAGAGGAGAGAACAAACTCAGAGAATTAAGGCATTTGCCCAAAATTAAACTAAATCGTTAATAGCAAAGCCAAGTTGTGGCCTGTGTCTATTTTGGACCTCTTACGCCTTTGATTTTGATCCTATGCCATCATTTGTCCCAAGAGATCCTGTCCCATCCTTGGCTTCTGTCCTACTCATATCTTTTTTTTTTTTTTTGAGGAAGATTAGCCCTGAGCTAACTGCTGCCAATCCTCCTGTTTATGCTGAGGAAGACAGGCCCTGAGCTAACATCCATGCCCATCTTCCTCTACTTTATACGTAGGATGCCTACCACAGCATGGCTTTTGCCAAGTGGTGCCATGTCCGCACCCGGGATCCGAACTGTTGAACACTGGGCCTCCCAGAAGTAGAACGTGTGACCTTAATCTCTGTTTCACCCGGCCGGCCCCAAGTGCCACTCATATATTTATCTTTCCTTCTCTCTCTCTCTCCCTGTGAATGTACTCTCTCTGATGTAAAAATTCTCACCCTTTGCCCATTTTCATTCAGCCTCCGTTCAGCCAGAAGTCTGAAATAGGGTCCACCTTGATTGTTCTACTCGCTCACCGCCTTCTTAGGGTACATCTCCTTGATTTTGGACTGCAGCTTTTACCATGTTACTGATAATGGTGCGTCTCACATACAATCAGTAAACTTCCAAATAGGGCCTTTTCTGTGAAATCTTCAATCCATCCAGTTAGGCTACTCTTTGCTCACATTTTCCTCTTTTCTTGTCTTTGCTCATACCGTCTGTTTCTTTTCTTCGGAACGATCTCCTCTGTTTATCCCAATTTTACTTCATTGAAGTCTTTCTAGTTGTTAGGGTCTAATTCAATTATTTAAGGTCAGGTCAACAAATATTTGTTGAGTGCTTAAATTACTACTATGTTCCAGGCTCTGATTCTAGGTGCTAGGGATGAAATGAGGAATCAGACATAGTCCCTATTCTTGAATTAATGTTGACTCATTAAATTTTATCTAATTTAAATAAATTTTATGTAATTTAATTAGTTTGTAGAATAAATTCATTAGGTATCCTCCATAGGCATTTCCTGATTCCTGCCAACTGAAAATGATTTTAATTCTGTTCTGGGGATCTGGAAAATTTCCTGTTATCATAGCCTTTCCCCCACTGCAGCACTTCATGCCTCCCTTGGGGGCCATAGTTCATTCATTCTGGTCTGACAGATTCTTGAGGACATACGGACTCCTGGAGAAAGAAAAACGCCTTGAATGGAGAGGCTTGTTCTTTCACCTTTTGATGTATTCTCCAGAGCCTAGAAATATTGAATTCATGTTCAACTGAATTGAATATGGAAATCATAAAATATTAAAAAGTGAACATTGAGAGCTTAAATCTTAAAGAAAGGCAATATGTGAAAAATATTTACCTAGAAAAGTTGAAAAAGAAAAAAAATGACACAAGTTTAGGAATTAATTAGAGCACATACTAGGTGGGCAGTTTGTGGAGCTGGATCTAGATAAGGATAGAAACTGTTGCCTTTAAAGGCTGAAAAGCTATGTTCTGTAATCTGTGATATAACTGCCTCTATAGCATGTAAACTCCATGAGGGTAGGAAATATGATCTGTTTTCTTCATTGCTATTAGACTCATTGTCTCACTGTTGAATAAATAAATTAGTAAAATCCCACTCGAAGTATCCTAATATGGTAAAGTAGATCTTAATGTTATCAGGATCTGCTCTTGAGCCTTGGTTAACCACCTGTCTCTCTTTGTAGTGGGATTAGCTCCTGCCCACAGATGGAAACATTTAAAACTAATCCTGGTGGAGACAGACCGTGCCTTTACTTAGAGTCTATCTTCCCAAGAGTGTTTCCTATTTGATACCTGATCCTTGGGTGGTGTGGAGTACCTCTTCCCAATACCTTGCTTTGACTTCAGTTGTCTGCCTGAGGACTTATTTCCTCTGACTTTCCTTTCTTCCATTTCTTTGCTTCTTGACTCTCTCTGGATCTTATGCCAATACGTTAATTGACCTCTGGTTATGGTATACATTTTCTTTTGATCCTTTGTTCCATTTAGACCACTTCTGGCTCGAGAGCAATCCCGTGTATTTTAGTTTTTATTACCCACATTAGCTCTCGTAGGCCTCCCTTAATTATCTACTGTCATTCTTGGGTCCCAAGTTAACACTCAAGAGGAAACTAAAAACCAAAGTTATAGAAAATAGGATCACAGTAAATAAAAAATCATTGGTTTTGAAAACATGTGTGACCAAAATTGGCATTTTCCTTGCTTTGAGGAAATGGTGAATTAGACATGTTGGAGATATCAAATGTATAAAATTAGAATACCGAGTGTGGTAAATATTTATTCAGTATAATGCTCACTTCAAAATTTTCCCAGGATCTTCTTGGGCACATGTGCTGGTTGAAAAAACATTACTGATCATAAATGCTGCATCAAGCTAATACCTGAGCCAAAATATATATTTTCACAAGAAACCATAACTCTAAAAAAGGCACACACTTTTGAGAGTATGGATATTTTCTAAGCCCTCATATGCCTGGCAAACCTGAAAAAAAGTAACTTGGTCATGGGGGTAGTAAACTCAATTATATCACGTGCAAAAATAATAGGGGTGGCAACATACGTGGAACATTCAGACGCCCCCTGTATTATGGCAATTCTTATTCAAGCTACTGCGTTAAAGTGATTGACTAAACGGCATCAGGAAGACTTTTGTTATTGTAATATATTAAAAGGGATATTGGTAATCTTTATATATTCTTCTATCGAAGAACTCATTGGGTAAAAATCATTCAATTGACATAGAAGAGATCTCACTTAATATTTCTCTCTTTAAAAAAAAAAAAGAAGCGAGACATTTTGAGTTTATCTTCTCTTCCTCTACTTTTAACCTTGTTTATATGCTTATTTTTTTTCAAAAACAGTCTCAGGAATTTTCATAATAAATCCAAGTGACTTCTAAGCAACAATTATTGTTTATTGGATGAATTATATATGATATAAAACTGCTAATAAACCTCGTGTTGGAATTCTTTAAGGGCATATTTAAGACTTCGAGATTCATGAAATGTTGCGTCTTTTTTGAACCGCAGAGGTTGAATGATTTAGAGTTTAACGTTAAACTTATTAGAACAGAATTTTGGTTTGTGATTATTTTGTTCATTACCAAAAGTGAAGGCAGTTTGGTGGAATGGAAATGGCATGACATTAGGAGTCAGGCAACTTGAATTTTTAGTCCTGACTCTTGCCACTAAGTCATATAGCTTTAGTCAAGTTATTGTATCAGATCTTTCATTTAAAATGTGAGGTATTTAGTCTTTAAATGTATAGATTCTTAAGTTCTCTGAAAGCCAAAATTTTGGCTCTACTTTAATTTTCTTTGGCTGAAAATTTAAGAGGGTTCATTAACTCATTTAATAAACACAAAATGAGCACTTAGTATATGCGAGGACTTTGTTGCATTTTATGAGAAAAAAAAGTATAAGCCCAAAGCATCCAGGTCTCAAGTAGAACATTAGGGTGGTAACATACTAATTGATGAGTGCAGTTGACAAAGCACAGAAAACTTTCAATTTCGAAGCGTTTTATCCTTTCAACCCTGACCCTTATCTCACTCCCTAGTAATATCCTGCAAAATATCACTTCTCTTTCCCAGAGAATCCAGTCCAGTTAATGTTATCCCAGGATGCTCTGCCCAGTTGCCTACCACTGCCACTCTTTGCCTGATTTTCTTCCTGATGACTAGTCAAGAACAATTTCCAACTTTCTCCCTTCTACAGGGAGTGCCCACACGGGCTATTTGATAAGAATGTTGGATACAGTTCTCTGTCACGTCTTTTGACCTGGCTGGAAGGGGTATTTTATTATTATTTATTATTATATTGCTACCTGTGCATTCCCCCAAATTGGCACCTGAACTAGAAATGTTTTTGATCAATTGTTCAATTACTATGACCTTTTAAAATTTACTGAGGCCATATCACACAGAACAATATTTAAAGTAGTTTGTGTGCTTTTGAATTCCAATAAAGGTCCTAGAAATACACATATCTAGGAGGAATGTTAGAAATAAAATCCAGGGGCCAGTCTGGTGGCTTAGTGGTTAAGTTCATGCACTCTGCTTCAGCCGCCTGATCGCAGGCTGGGATCCTGGGCGTGGATCTAGCACCACTCATCAAGCCTCGCTGTGGCGGCATCCCACATACAGTGGAGGAAGATCGGCACAGATGTTAGCTCAGTGACAGTCTTCCTCAAGCAAAAAGAGGAACCGGCGAAGCCCAGGCCACCAAAGTGGAATGTGTGCACTTAACTGCTGCGCCACGAGGCTGGCCCCTGAATTGACTAATTTAATCCTCATAACAACCCTCTTATGCCTGCTTTACAAATTAGGCAATTTAGGTAGTATAGAGAAATAGTTTCCCAGGTTACATAGCTAGGAAACAACAGATCCGGCACGTGAACCCAGCGAGACCCCAGAGTTCCTATTCTGAGTGGCTAGCCGCGTCTCCACGGCTGCAGGAATAAAACAGTGCTTACCGTATGGCAAGCTCTCCGAAGTCTCCCTTTAATACTTACAAGGAAAATGATTTGTATTTTTAATGAAGCTTTATTTGAATTTTAAGTTTTATTCATGCTCTTGTCTTCAAATGAACAAATCGTGTTGGATTTCTGACTCTGCTGGACTCCTGGTCGAATGTCATTTTTCAGAAATACAATGGTTATAGAGTTATAGAATACGTAGGTGTGTACATATGTACTTAAAGAAACTTGCTTATTTAGGTTAGGCTGCTACTTTCTTGTGAATAGCTTTAAAACACCCAATTACTCTATAACACAAGCCCAAAAGTCTCCATAAAAGATTGGTATACTAACTTGTCAAGAAGTAAGCTAGATGAATAATTGTGGGTGTGTCCTTTCTGCACACTTTCTCACGAAAATCAGAATTCCACATTGAAGTTAACTTCTTTTTAAAATCCTACAGCACATATGGATCCAATTACTTAATTGTCTGCAGAGTTGCAATGACAGTTAACTTCTACCAATTTCAGCCAGTCTGCCAGATATCTGCATGCAAACTGAAGGATGGCTCGTCTGTCTGACCCCTTGTCCTTTTTGGAAGAATCGAATCAGTAGCAGATGCAGTTGGGTGAGTGATGCACGGACTGTATTTGAAGGAAAACATGTTTATGGTAATCTAATCATTTGAGAAGGAAAAGAATAAAGTGCAAAGTAAAAGGAGAAAATAGGCAGATGAGAGAAAGAAGTGGAGGGAGCAAGACAAAGGGAAAGCTAAAAAAAGAGAGCTTGAGTGTTAAGGAATTTCAATGGAATCTTTCTTTGTTTACTTTTAGGAAAATCTGTCTTGCAAATTTAATTACCACACAACATGATTGCTCCTGGTAAAATGTAACATTAAAGCCATGGCAAGTTAAGTGAATTTAAAGAAGTTCCAGAGCTGGAATTACAATCTCACGGAAGCAACTTTAAATTTTGAAACTACTTTGCTAGTTGTCTAATCACACCTCAGCCTGAGAGGCCAAGAGAGTAGTTAACATATCAATGTTTCCTCGTGATTGTAGCAGAGGACAACGGAATGCTATTTTCCTTAAAATCTCACCTTAAAAATAAAATTGACAAAGGTGATCGACCTCTTCACTTTAAGTTTTCTTCTGAATCTCTGCTCTGTTGTTCTGATTCCTTTTCAGTCTCTTTCTTTTTTTTCACATCTAATGCAGGAGGATTTAACCAGCTATTTTGCTATTTGGGGTGGAAGGAAAGTCTCAAGGCAGAATTACTGAGGTGATGGCTTTCTCCTCTAGCCTTTTGGAGACCATATTGCTTTACTTATAATGATTTTTCAATTCTACCTACAGGTTAGGAATGAAGCACAGATAATTGCCAGGTGTAGCCCAGATCAACTATCCCTCAAATTGTCACAAAGGTCAGTGTTAGCAAGATTCACCTTGCTTTCATATGCCCACTACTGTTGATTAATGAAAGGTAGTATGGTTTTTATTCCCTCAACAATGGTTTTTCCTTCTCCCACCTGGGAGTGAGAGTTGACCAAATACAAGCCAGCCCCTCTTAAACAGAGAGCAAGACCTAATATTTTCAACATAAATATAGCATTATTAAACACCGCTATTCAAGTAGCATACATTTTACATAGGAAATACTGATGGATAAATAAGAATGTTGGGGCTGGCCTGGTGGTGTAGCAGTTAAGTTCGTGTGCTCTGCTTTGGCGGCCTGGGGTTCGTAGGTTCAGATCCTGAGTGCAGACCTACACACTGCTCATCAAGCCATGCTGTGGTGGCATCCCTTATAAAAAGTAGAGGAAGATTGGCATGGATGTTGGCTCAGGGACCATCTTCCTCAGGCAAAAAGAGGAAGATTAGCAACAGATGTTAGCTCAGGGCCAATCTTCCTCACCAAAAAAAAGAAAGAAAAGAATGACAACATATCACGATTTAACTTCAACTAACGACTTAACAAGCAAGTGTGTTTTCTGAGATGCATAGTTATAAGACAGTGACTTACCACAGGTACTACATACAGCTGTTTGGGAAGTTAAATCAATATCTTTGATATTTTATCATTTGGTGAGGTGTTTAGTTTGCCAGTAACAAATGTTTTAGTAATAAACGTAGCAACCATTTACTGAGCTCATGTGATGTGACAAGCCCCGCAAATGCATATGCTATTCTACATTATCTGTAACAACACTAAGCAGTAGAAACAATTATTTCTCCATTTTGCTAGCAGTGAAATTGAGCACAGAGGTTACTAACTTGCCTGTCTCCGCATGGCTGAGAGGCAGAGTTAGGGTTAGAATCCGGAGCCTGTATTCCTAACCACTGCGCTAACCTGCAGTGTCCAATCATGCAGATCGTTCACCCATACGGAAATTATTCTCAATGTGACATGCTCCTGCGATGCTGGACGTGTACAAAGGATGAATTAACATTAGGATGTCAAAATAAACGTGTCATGAGCTCTAGTAAAATGAAGAATTCCGTGGAAAAGGGGAGGAGAGAGTAGGAGAAATGGCTTAAATGTTGCCTAAGCTTCCAAAGTAGCATTTACAGCATGAGCTCATCTTGACAACAAAAACAAGAAACAAAAAACCAAAAACCCCCCACTCTATGTATGTTTACATAAAAAAAAAAAACTGGAAGAAGATGTAGCACTGTATTATACTTGCCACTGGTTATCTATACACAGTGGGATTGTAAGTGCCTTTTCTTCTTTGAGTTTTTTGTGTTATTTACTGAAGGCATGTATTGCTCGTACAATTAAAAATAATTAGTTAATCATTGTTGAAACTTGGGGTTTGTTATACTACTCTTTCTTTTGTTTATGTCTAAAATTTCTGTAATAGAGAGTTTAGAAATAATTTTAGAAAATAAAAATAACTTGAAACACAGACTAAAACTCCAAATGGCTGCTGGGGCTTGTTGAGAGTAAGTGTGATCAAAGGAATAGCCTGTAATATGCTTAAAAAAAGATGTTCTTCTTGAGCAAAGATTACATTAGTCTCAGAAGAAAAGTCATAAATGGTTAAGAGGAATTTTGGGTAGATTTCCCAAGAAAATAAAATATGGAAAATATGGAACCAATTACTTCCAAGTCCTTTGTAGAGTGGCCTGTCTGTCCTTACCTCTTCCTCACTGTCCTTTACTTACCTCACCTCACTTCCTTACTCCTCTTCCTTTACTGTGTTCCATTGCTTATAAAACCCTCACAGTTTCCTGCCACAGGGTCTTTGCACCTGCTGTTACCCATCCTTGGAATTCTTTTCCTGAAAACTTCACATGGATAGTCATGAGGTTCAGGACATGCTACCCCAAAATAGAGCACCTTGGTTATTGAACATTTTAAGCTAAAGGAGTTTGAGAAAATGGTGGAAGCAGGAAGTTCACTCCGACCTTCCTTCCTTCCTTCTCCCATGAAACAGGTCATAGTGTCTTCATGTGATATAGGGACAAGAGCATCCTTATCTCCAAAGACAAAGGGACACCAAGAAGATGTCTAACAAACAACCCTTGCTAAGTTTCTCCCAGTTTACTACACTTAGCTCACACTCTCTAACCTCTCATATTCCTACACGACTGCCAACTCTTCATCAAACCTAGCACAAAAGTGCTCAGGCCTGTTTGTGTCTTTCTTTCTTTCTTTCTTTTTTTTTTTGGAGGAAGATTAGCCCTGAGCTAACTACTGCCAATCATCCTCTTTTTGCTGAGGAAGACTGGCCCTGAGCTAACATCTATGCCCATCTTCCTCTACTTTATACGTGGGACGCCTGCCACAGCATGGCTTATTGCCAAGCAGTGCCATGTCTGGACCCGGGATCCGAACTTGTGAACCTGGGGCCTCCAAGAAGCAGAACATGCGAACTTAACTGCTGCGCCACCGGGCCAGCTCCATGTGTCTGCATTTCTTTCAGAAGGTTCCATGTCATGTTCAACTTATATTAAATAAATTTCTGTGCTTTTCTCCAGTTACTCTGTCAGTATAATTTTCATACCCAGCCAGGGGTCCTAATAGAGTTGAGGAAAAATTTTTCCTTTCCTACAATACCTTTTCCTCCTGGTCTCAGCCACTCCATCCAGTTATATTCTCTCACGTTGTCCTGTTTTCTTATCTTTGTGTCATTTAATGCAATCTTAAATTTTTTTTTTAAAGATTTTATTTTTTCCTTTTTCTCCCCAAAGCCCACTGGTACATAGTTATATAGTTTTAGTTGTGGGTCCCTCTAGTTGTGGCATGTGGGATGCCACCTCAGCATGGCCTGATGAGAGGTGCCATGTCCGCGCCCAGGATCTGAACCAGCGATCCCTGGGACGCCGAAGTAGAGCGCTCGAACTTAACCACTCTGCCACGGGGCTAGCCCCCAATTTTTTAAATATATTTGTTTAGTGAGTCTCTCCCCACCAGGATATAAACTCTTTGAAAGTGGGAGTCTCGTCTCTTGTGCTCCTCATTCTACCCAGGGACCCTAGAACAGTGCCTGATACATAGTAGGCGCTCAGTAAATCCTTGATGAATGAATGCAAAGACAGTCTCTGCATGAGCTCTGCCATCTGCTGCTCTTTAGTCACACTTTCACTCAGCCTTGAACACCCAAGCTTTGCCTCAAGAACTCCAGAGGCATCCTGGGTATGGGGAAGAGGGATTTGAAGACTGTGTTGTCACTGCAGGAAACCCCTCAACTTTTGCTATAATAATACCTTAACTTGTGTTCATAAATACTAACCCTTGTTAGTCCCAAAAGCCTACCTCCAAGTAACAAAATATAAAAAAGTTATATAGACAAATGAGGGAACTAATTTATTTCAAGTATCAAAGGCAAAAAAAAAAAAAGATTAAAGGGCAAAGAATAAACAGAATATAACTTAACATTTCTGCAATAAACAGTTAACTTTTGAGGGCTTTTACCATACCGGGCAATGATATTTTCCAGAATGAATTCCATCTTCCTTGTGTATGCTTCTGTATTCTGACCACCCATGCTACAAACCACATTTATGACTCAACCACATTAAGTTCAGGGGAAAATGTTTATATTGTAAGGTAGTTGGGAAGTCATTTTTCTTACTTTGTGAAAGCATCTGATTTGCACGGCCTCCAGACAAAGGTAAGGGTTAAACCCCACAAGAGTACTCTGTCACTGTCCACACAACCCAGGGCTGACTCATGTATGCTCAAGACCTGCCTGATGAGTCACAAAATGCCACACAGAGGGAGCCATTCAAATATACTGGTGTACTGCCTTTATGTCCTGAGAATTGGAAAACAACTGTCAACTGACAAAGGTCACCTCTGGATTAATGACTGGTAGGTTTAATTTATGCAAATATATAAAGCTTTAATCTCTATGCTTTACAAATTAGATTAATAGTACCCATTTCAGGGATTTTGTAAACACTGAGAAACTGAAACACTTTGGACTGAAGAAATCAATTACATTGGCTTAAAAATTGTGTCCAGATTTTCAGATAATAAACTACATAAGGGGTATTCAAAAGATGCTTACATATTACTTTCACGTCCTCTGAAATCTTAAGGTTTAAGCACGAAGAAGTATTTTAATTCAATTTTTTTTAATCGTGTTGGCAAAACTGTCTTCTTCTGCATGAAAGTTGCCTGCACCAACAGAAGAGTCGAATATGGGATGTACGACAGGACTTACCTTACTAGTTTGGCACTACGACTCCCTACCAATTACATCTGAGCCTTCTTTTTGATTTTGGAATTTTGAACCATAAATCTTTCTGCAGTCACTCCAAATTTAACGAGGCTTGTAGGGTGTAAAAAAAAGTGTGAGGAAGAAGAGAAAATGACTCATAATCCTGCCACTTAGAGGCAGTTGCTATTAATATTTTGGAGTATTCCTTCCTTTCTTTAAAAATATTTCCCCCTTATTCTCTCATTCTCATGTTGCCCTAAACTCTAATGAAAATGTCACTGTACCCATTCGATGATGGACTTGTTCTATCATTTTGTCCTTCAGCACGAAAGTGCTAGCCTGGCTAAATTTTGTCCTGTAATGAATAGCTTTAAAAAAAATTGCATCTAGTTTTTAGATGTTTTCCTTTTTTAAAAATGATAGCTCAGAATAATTTATAAATAAATAAAAAAGAATTTGTAGAGAAAATAAATATTCAGCTATAAACTGCATTATTCCAAATTAGGGGAATATGTGATATTCATTTCTAGAGAGAGAAACACAAACTTAGGAAAGATTCCCCCCCAATTGATGGAGTTCTTTGGGAAGGAATCCAGGTTTTGAGTAAAATATACAGTGAAGGAATTAGGAAAAGACTGTCAATAACTTCCAGCTAATTAAAATTCGTGCTCAGACTCATAGAAGACCAGCTTTCAACTTCTCACTAGTTTTCATTTGTGGATAAAAAATAAAGTTGTGAATCAAACCTTAAATCACAGAACAGAAGTCTACCAGACTGGTTTTATTTAACTCCATAGACATTGCTCAATTGCAAAGCTTTGTTTCTGTTTTCCTTTGTCCTAGCATACTCCAAATAAATGTAAGTGCCTTTCAGTATAGTTGGTGTTAGTTTCATCCTAATTAAAAGAAAAACCTTTACCTTTATCTTATCAGAATATGTTGGCTATGTGGTGATGATGGATAAGTCAAGAGCACTTAGGCAGTGTGTGTGGATGTGTGTATGTGTGTGTATGATTACGGGAGGGACAAATTCAGACTTAACTGAATGGCAGGCCTCCTTCTTTGACCATCACTCTTCCCAACCATTTCCCTCTTTGGAATTTACATGTGGAAAGTTAATTTGTAACTTAGAGAATTTTAAAATTATAGAGTGCTTATCATTTTTTAAGAATAATATAGATCTCTAGAGATGCAAGAAGAAAAGGAGCCAATATTATTTCTATTATCTTAGGGGACAGAGAGGAGGCGTATTCAAGACCTTTATGCAGAAGGGAAGTTTTTTTTTTTGAGGAAGATCAGCCCTGAGCTAACATCTGCTGCCAATCCTCCTCTTTTTGCTGAGGAAGCCTGGCCCTGAGCTAACATCCATGCCCATCTTCCTCTACTTTATATGTGGGAGGCCACCACAGCAGTGCTTGCCAAGCAGTGCCATGTCTGCACCTGGGATCTGAACTGGCGAACCCATGGCCGCTGAAGTGGAATGTGCCAAGTTAACTGCTGGGCCACTGGCTGGCCCCAGAGGTTTTTTTTTTAACCTCCCCTGGCAACTTGTTACCCTGGGGAATGTTGAAGTTTCATATCAGCCCAAGATCCAGCTTACAAAGTGTTTTCATATTGATGCCTTTATTACTTTTTCAGTGTTTTCATGGGTTGTACTTAAACATATAGATCTATAATTTATCTTTTAAAAGGCTCTTCCAGGGACCAGCCCAGTGGCACAGTGGTTAACTTTACACGTTCTGCTTTGGCGGCCTGGGCTCCGCTGGTTCGGATCCTGGGTGCGGACATGGCACCACTCATCAAACATGCTGTGGCGGGAGTCCCACATATAAAGTAGAGGAAGACGGGCACCGATGTTAGCTCAGGGCCGGTCTTCCTCAGCAAAAAGAGGAGGATTGGCAGCAGAGGTTAGCTCAGGGCTGATCTTCCTCAAAAAAAAAAAAAAGGCTCTTCCAGTAAATGTAACGAAGTAAAGCATTTTGAAATAGACTTGAGTATTGTCCGAAAATAGTCAACAAACATTAAATTTAAAAAACAACACAACATGGGCTGACCCAGTGGTGTAGTGGTTGGGTTCGCATGCTCTGCTTCGGTGGCCCAGGGTTTGCAGGTTCGGATCCTGGGCGTGGACCTACTCACCACTCGTCAAGCCATGCTGTAGTGGCATCCCACATACAAAACAGAGGAAGAGTGGCACAGATGTTAGCTCAGGGCCAATCTTCCTCACCAAAAACAAAACAAAACGACACAACAAATAACTTTGTATCTCTCTTAACCACCTAAAATGCTTATTAAGGCTACCTCTACTATTTTGGCATCAGGTACGTTCAAGAAGCTCAACTCTTAAAGCCATTAGCATTTCATGATTTAGAATTATCCAAACAAATTTAGCCATCTGTGGTTTTATTTCCAACACTTTTCCAGTTGATCAAACGAGCTTTAGCTATCAGTTTAGAAGTACCTACTTACCCAACAGTCGTGGTTAAACTAAAGAATAGAAACAAAGCAATCTTTGCTTTGGCAGACAATAAAGTCTTCTGACCATCTCTACCATCAAATCAAACTATCCTGGTCAAGGAAGATTTGCATGCCCCATAAATGTTCTTTAAAAAGCAGCACTTTTCAGCTTGGGAATGTGTTACGTATTTTGACTCTTGCTACTAAATCAGGAAGATGAAAACATTGCAATTCACAGTGAGAAAGCAGATATTTGTTTTCCAGTGGGAATCAAGTCAGAGGAGAGCACAAAAGAGTCTTCGTGTCCTCCCAAGCATCTGTGGCAGTGGTCCCAGTTGGACACCACATTCACCCAGCTGCTGGGGTGTGTATGCGTGTAGTGTAGAAAATGTTTCATTGCAGTCATTTACAGCAGCATCTTGTGTGTGTGACGGGAAACATCATCAGCACATTCCACATGGGAATGAAATTTTCCTTTTTAAAAGAATGTGGATAACATTGCCTCATGTATTTCTTTCTTTTTTATTCCCCTATCTCTTCATTTATTTTTAATTATCCTACTTTATTTTGATAGAGCCAGTATAATTCAGTCATTAAGAGCCCTATAATCCGGAATCAGAATGATTGGGTGCAAATTTTAGCCCCACCACGTGTTAACAGTGTGTTCTCGAGTTTTTTCCCTGCAAAGAAGAATAAAGTCTAATAGGAGAGGGATGAGGAATAAATGAGGGCTCAGACAGAGCACTCAGGGCAGGGCTGAGTGAGTTAAATGCTAGCTTTCATCGTGAATGGCAGTCCCACTACATTTTAAATTACATTCAGGTTGAGACAACAATGGCGGGTGAATGACATATTCATTGGAGCACAATCTTGCAGGACGCTCAATTCCTTTGTTCTTGATAACATGACCTATTAATCCCATTTCCTGCTGCCTGCTTCACCTGTTCTGGTGTATAGGGTGTGTGAGGAGGAACAGAAGATTTGACAGCAAGAGGAAGGAACAAAACAGAGGCATTTTTATCTGGTGGTGGAAGCTAGGGAGACATGGCATCGCATGCTGAATTGGATAACATTAAGCTGTTCGTGATTCCTGAGGCATCTTAGTGTTTTGATTGCAAATATCCAATGATTCCCTTTCCAGAGAAATGACTTCAGCCCTCTCTCAGAAATGCAGTGTATGGGAGCGTAGTGATGTCTCTTTGAAACCCAGCAGTGTGACTTTCGTTTCCTCAATCCTCTGCTCCCTGAACACACAGGCTCTCCCGCACCTTCCCATAGTGATGGATGTTGATGTCTGCCTTCTCTATCTAGCAGGGATTTTAGTCAACCACAGCAAACAGCATGTCAGTTTCTACACTTGCGTCAGCCCCTCTCTTTCAGATTGTCTTCCCTAGAGGTGGATGGTGCCCAGGGTAGAAATACCCAGATTCTTGCCGATTGTGAAAAGCAAGAATTAAAATGCTCAGGCACCTGAGGAAGCATGGTGGCACACACACCAGATTAACAGAAAATTTTGGTAATAGTCTCAATTCTGTCACTTACTCGTGGAGACAGACCCAGCATCGTTTTCATGTACGACCTTGAGAAAGTTGTGAAATGTCTTT
This sequence comes from Equus asinus, assembly GCF_041296235.1. Classification (NCBI taxonomy): domain Eukaryota; kingdom Metazoa; phylum Chordata; class Mammalia; order Perissodactyla; family Equidae; genus Equus; species Equus asinus. The sequence continues at coordinate 50,705,389 of NC_091792.1, read as the reverse complement.
AAGCCCCACTTTATTACCTGTTAAATGGATATATTACTTATTCACAGTCTTTTGAAGGATCACTGTGAAATACTGAAAAATGAGAAAATTGCTTTAACAGACCTCTGTCGCATGTCTATTACATGTCATGTATTAAGACCGTCTATACAAAGAGATCTCAAAGCTGTAAGTAAACACAAATATTAGCTAGTGCTTTTATTATTGGGTGCTTTTGTTTTGACGAATCAGTAAGATGTGGAGAAGCAACATCTGTATGTTGGAATAGAATTTGAGTCTTTGATGCAAGGAAGGAGTGTGGCTGAGAATAGGAGGAAACGCCCACCTACACCTCCTATTGTGCTTTAAGCGTGCAGGGTGGGCGGGCCGGGGCTCTTATGAGTGCCTAGTTGCATGCAAGGTAATTGCAGACGCCTGCTTCCCTCTCTGCGGACACAGCCAAAGTTCCTGGTTCCAAGGAGTTGCTGATGTTATAAATTCCAGGGCACAGAAAACCACATTTTTCATAATGGGTTTCATGCCCATTACCGGTAATAATTTAAAATTGTTTGAATTCATGGCTAAAGAGAGATGCTTCTGCTTTTCATTAAATGTCACTGAACAGGTGCTGAGCTCTGCAGTCTTTAATGCCTTCCAGCCTCTGCTAAGTCATATGTAAAAGTAAAATATTTGTGGGGCAAGCCTGGTAGCACAGCAGTTAAGTTCGCACTTTCTGCTTCGGCGGCCTGGGATTCGCTGGTTCCGATCCCAGGTGCAGACATGGCACCGCTTGACAAGCCATGCCTTGGTAGGCCTGCCACATATAAAGTGGAGGAAGATGGGCACAGAAGTGAGCTAAGGGCCAGTCTTCCTCAGCAAAAAGAGGAGGATTGGTGGCAGATGTTAGCTCAGGGCTAACCTTCCTCAAAAAAAAAAAAAATAGTAAAACATTTGAATTCCTCCCAAAGTTCAATAGTCATGTTAGAGAGAGAGTTCAAATGAGTGCACATTTTATAATCCCTATTCTGCATCATTTGTTTTAGATTTCGATGACAAAATTCTCCCTTTCTGGTGGAATATTGAGTAGAGATAAATAGTTGGAAAAAAATACAAATTTGCCTTTATTGCATCTGTGTTGCATAAAAATTCTGGGAACACCCTGCCTGCACCAAGATGTATTGAAAGGAAGGCTGCTCTGCTAGGGAACGTTTGGAGCAGGTAAATTTGTGCTGAGGAGATGGGAGGTAATCACCAGACAAATGACTCGCACATCCGGTGGACTCAAGGAGGGTTAAACTAAATATTCAAGCTGTTTGGTCTGTTTACTCATGTTTATATGAGGCTAACAACTTCCACAACTGCCTTTCAGGCAGTAGTTCCCAGGTGTCTTCTGTTTAGTTGTCGGGCTCATTTGAATTACTTTATGAGGAATATTTAGAAAAGAGAGAGAGTGCGGTGATCAAGGGTAGCTTGTGCTTCTCACAACCTAAGGAGGATTCTGGATTCTACTGTTCCTCACTGTAGCTGTGGTGTGAAGATCGCTGGAGGCAAAAGTGAAATCTTGTGGGGCTGGCCCCATGGCCGAGTGGTTAAGTTTGTGGGCTCTGCTGCGGTGGCCCAGGGTTTTGCCGGTTCGGATCCTGAGCACCACTTATCAGGCCACGCTGAGGCAGCGTCCCACATGCCACAGCTAGAAGGACCCACAACTAAAAATATACAACTATGTACTGGGGGGCTTTGGGGAGAAAAAGAAAAAATAAAATCTTTAAAAAAAAAAAGTGAAATTTTGTGATTTTCACTTGTGATTTCTACAGATTCTTATAGGCTCCCCAGAAATTTTACAGAAATGAAGAACTTTGTCACTGAAAGATCTCCTTTGATTTTGAGGACTAACAGGCTTATTTACTTATTAATTTATTTCTAAAATTTTAATGAGACAACTAAAGGCTTCTCTAAAGGAGGAATATATGATATTTGAAATGATGGTGATGTTTGTGGATATATATGAGAGTGTCTCAATTCTTAGGAGATGCATGCTAAAGCATGTAGAGGTGAGTGGTATGATGTCTGCAATGTATTCCAAAATGTTTCAGCAAAAAAAAAGAGAGATAGATAAAAGAAATGTGGCAAATTGTTAAAATGTTGAATCTAATTGTTTCATAAATGTGTTTCATATACTGTTCTTCCAACTTTTTTGTATTTGTAAATTTTTATAATAAAAAGTTGAAAAACAATCTTCTGTTGATAATCACAAAATGCTGTTAAGACTCAACCGACAAACTTGAAAAATATTTGCAAAATATATGTCATATATAGGATTATTATCCTTAAAATAAAAATCACCTATGAATCAATAAGAACAAAGTTGAACACTCCAATATAAAAAAAAGGCAAAAAAAATGAACAATCAAGTCACAAATGGAAACACAGAAATGGGCAATAAATAAACAGAAAACTGGGTATTTATACAATTATATATTGATCTCACTATCAATAAAAATGCAATTTAAAGCATTACCAAAAGAATTATATAAATATATATAAAATAATTATCTAAAAGAATTATAATAACTATCAGACGGTTACTCTGATTCAGGCATTATTCAAGTGTTTTCTCTGTCCTTTCACATTTAACTCTGGCAAGAGTCCTATGATGTGGAAACTATTATTGTTTCCATTTTACAGAAGAGGGAACTAAAACCACAGAGGTTAAATTCCTTGCCCTGGACTACAGTGGGGAAACATTAGTAAGCATTGGAGTTAAGATTCATACGAAGACCATCCCTTTCTAGAACGTGCTGTCTTCATAATATGCTGTATGGTATCTGGTACTGATAAGGGTAGACATTCACAGCTGGTGTGTTAATAGAAACCACTTTGACCATCTTTCTGGGGACTAATTTGGCAATATGTTTGGATCAGATGCCTTAAAAATGTGCATAGCCTTTGATCCGGTGATTCTAATTCTAGGAATTCTTCTAAGGAAACAGGACAACGTGCCACAATGTTTATACAAAGATATTAATCCAGCACTGGTTAGGTATTAAGAAATCAAAGCTAAATGCCCCATAGAGGACTGCTAAATAAGTTATGAATCAGCAATGGGATGTTAGGCAGCCATTAATAGGTCTATATTTATTAAAAGAAAAATCTTTATAAAACATTGCAAATGGGGAAAAAAAAGCAGGCGCAAAACGTGCTGTAAAGTGTAATCCCATGTTGTTGAAAAAAACAAAACTACATAGAAGATATATAATATGCATATATTTGAAAGAATATATACCAAAATTTTAACAATACTTGATCTTTAAATGGTAAGAGTACAGATTTTTCTCCTTGTTTTTATGTGACTTTAAAAATTTCCCCATGAAAACATAATTTTAGTTATGCAATAAAGATATATATTTTTCTTTTTGGTGAGGAAGATTCACTCTGAGCTAACATCTATTGCCAAGCTTCCTCTTTTTTTGCTTGAGGAAGATTGTCGCTGAGCTAACATCTGTGCCAGTCTTCCTCTATTTTGTATGTGGGTCACTGCCTCAGCATGGCTGATGAGTGAGCACTAGGTCCATGCCGGGGATCTGAACCCATGAACCTGGGCTGCCCAAGTGGAGCATGCAGAACTCGACTACAACACCATGGGGCCAGCCCCACAATAAAGATAATTTGAATGCAGCATATGCAGTAAAACAGTGAATATGTGTCATGATGAATTTTAAAATTTTTATTGTGATAAGAATACTTAACATGAGATCTACCTTCATAACAGATTTTTAAGTGTACAATGTAGTGTTATTATCTATAGGCACAATGTTGTACAGCAGATCTCTAGAACTTACTCATCTTGCATAACTGAAATTTTATACCTGCTGATTAGCAGCTCCCTATTTCCACCTCCTTTGAACACCTGGCAATCACCATTCTCTTCTTTGCTTCCATGAGCCAAGACTCTTGGAATATGTTAGTTACCTTATATACGTTGAATCATGCAGTATTTGTCCTTCTGTGACTGACTTAATTCACTTAGCACAATGTCCTCAAGGTTCATCCATTTTGTCACATATGGCAGAATTTCCTTCTTTTTTAAGGCTGAAAATATTTCATCCATCTTGTCACATATGGCAGAATTTCCTTTCTTTTTTTTTCTTCTTTTTGTTTTCAATTCCCCAAATCCCCCCAGTACATAGTTGTATATTTTAGTTGTGGGTCCTTCTAGTTGTGGCATGTGGGACGCCGCCCCAATGTGGCCTGACGAGTGGTGCCATGTCCGCGCCCAGGATCCAAACCAGCCAAACCCTGGGCTGGCGAAGCAGAGAGCGCAAACTTAACCACTCTGCCATGGGGCCGGCCCCTCCTTCATTTTTAAGGGTGAAAATATTTCATTGTGTGTATATATCACAATTTATTTATTCATTCATCTGTTGATGGACATCTAGGTTCCCATATCTTGGCTGTTATGAAAAGTGCTACAATGAACATGGAAATGCAAATATCTCTTCATGATGAATTTTTTTTTAAGGAAATTATTTAAACTTGTAATCTTGGAAACTAAAGACTGTGTGGTCCAGAAGTTATTTACTTCAGTATGAGTGATCATACTTGATGTTTCATTCTTTCCTCAACTTGGCCATTCATTGCTCTGTTTTCTCACTCATAAAGCAGGGTACTGAGAGAAAAACTGAGATCAGCTAGGTGTGCTGTAGTTACGCTCCCATTGCTTGCTCTGAGCCCTCTCGCTATGCCTCTCTTTCTCTCTTCCATTTTTCTCCACTGGCTTTTCTCTTAAGGGTATAAACACACTTAAGTCTCTTTCTTCCATTAAAAAATTTTTTTTCCCCTCTGGATTCCGTTGTCTCCTTTAACAAAGCTTTCACCTTCCCTTCTTGAAATAATTAAGTCAACCAGTACTGGCTCTTGGTCTTCCTCTTCCATTTGTTCTTCAATCTGCTGAGATCTAGTTTGTACTTGAAATCAACCTGGCAATGCTCTTTATCATCAAAGTGAATGCCTTTTTCCCGTACTTTTCCACTTATACCTCTATTTAATTCAGTTAATTGAATGTTGACTACGACGCCCCTGAGCTTCCTCTTTCCTTGCATTTCCCATTTTTTTCTGGTTCTCTTTTATTGCCCTTTCGTTTTAGTTTTCTTTGTTGCTGTGTGTGATGGGTTGGGTGATGGTCCCCAAAGTATATCCATGTCCTAATCCCCAGAACCTGTGAATGTTACCGAATATGACAATAGAGAGTTTGCAGATGTGATTAAGGCAAAGGTTTTGAGATGAGGAGATTATCCTGGATTAACCCATAGGCCAGATGTAGTCACAATGTTCCTCATAACAGGGATGCAGCAGCAGAGTTAGGGCAAGAGAAGGCAACGTGCTGACGCTAGCAGAAATTGGAGTGATGTGCTCGAAAGATGGAGGAAGGGGCCACTAGCTGAGGCATATAGGTGGCCACTAGAATCTGGAAAGGCAAGGAAACAAACTATTCCTTCAGAACCTCTAGAAGAAACTAGCCCTTGGGCCGGCCCCATGGCCCAGTGGTTAAGTTCTTGAGCTCCGCTTTGGCAGCCCAGGGTTTTGCTGGTTCGGATCCTGGGCACGGACATGGCACTGCTTGTCAGGCCACGCTGAAGTGGTGTCCCACATGCCACAACAGGAAGGACCCACAACTAAAAGTGCACAACTATGTACCGGGGGGCTTTGGGGAGAAAAAGGAAAAAAAAATCTTATTAAAAAAAAAAAGAAACTAGCCCAGCCATTACCTTGACTTTAGTCCAGTGAAACTGACTTTGGACTTCTGACCTGTAGAATTATAAGGAATAAATATGTGTTATTTTCAGCTGCTAAATCTGTGGTAATTTGTTACAGCAGCAATAGGAAGCTAATAGACTGTGTCTGTATTAATCCTTTCCCAAACCCCTGGGTTACCCCCGAGCTGCACACATAGTCCTCTCTGCGACTTGCTCTACATTTTCTCGCTTGGAGGTTTCACTTTCTCTCAACGTTTCAACCATGACCAATGACTCCAAGACCATCTCTCTCAACCTACAGACCCACAATTTCAACTCTCCACATTACATTATCACTTGGTGTCTTGCAAGCATCTCAAACTTATTATCTTAGGGGCTGTGCGAAGGAGGATTTACTAGAAAGCTAATAAAGCTTAAGCTTCAGGTTTCTTCACTTGCACAAGTCTCTTCCAAGACTGTGGGAGGTTCCTAAAAATTTGTATTTGTAATTTTATATTATTTTTATTGTTATTTTTTGAGGAAGATTAGCCCTGAGCTAACATCTTTTGCCAATCCTCCTCTTTTTGCTGAGGAAGACTGGCCCTGAGCTAACATCTGTGCCCGTCTTCCTCTGCTTTATATGTGGGACACCTGCCACAGCATGGCTTGCCAAGCAGTGCCATGTCCACACCCGGGATCCAAACTGGCAAACCCCAGGACGCCGAAGTGGAACATGCCAACTTAACCACTATGCCGCCGGGCCAGCCCCTGTATACTATTTTTCTTAATAAAATTGCCATTGGTCATAAAGAGAGTACCTTAGTGTTTCTGGCTGCTATAACAAAAATACCATAGACTGGGTGGCTTAAACAGCAAATGTTTATTTCTCACAGTTCTGGAGGCTGAGAGGTCTAAGATCAAGACTCTGGCAGATTTGGTGTCTGGTGAGGGCTCACTTCCTGGTTCATAGATAGCCATCTTCTCACTGTGTCCTCATATGGTGTAAGGGGTGAAGGAGGTCTCTGGGGTCTCTTTTGTAAGAGGACTAATCCTATTTATGAGGGCTCCACCCTCATGACATCATAACCTCCCAAAGGCCCAACCTCTAAATATCACTACATTGGAGAGTAGGTTTCAACATGTGAATTCTGGGGGGACACAGATGTTCAATCTATAGCAGGCAGCACATTGCGTTTTACTTCATAGTTCCATGCAACCCAGCATTTGCGTGTCCTACAGCTTATACAATTGCTTATGTTTATGAAGTAGTTAACCCTACATGCAGCAGGTGGTCAACAAGTCGTAGCGATGTTATCCGCAGATGCTTTGTCTTGGTTAATGGCATCACAATCTTGCCCTACAAAAGCCAGAGATCTTAGAATTATCCTTGATACTCACCTATCCTCTTCCCATATCCAATTCCCATATCCAAATCAGAGAGTCCTGTTGCTTTGCCTTTCCAGGTAAAGCTTTGCCTTAATTCTGTCTCACAATACCTAATCATCACAATCTCTAACTTTATTCAAGTCTTCACTATTTCTTGGTTTATTATGATAGTTGCCTCATCTGTTTCTGTGCTAAACTACTCCATCCAGTGCAATCTCTTGGTCGCCGACAAATATATCTTCATAAAGCTGAAATGTAACCACACCTCTACAGCTTAGTGCTTTCGAGATGTGGGTTCAATATAACTGACTGTTGAGCCTCTAGATAGTAGGGAACCAACAAGCATAACAATCACTGACTATTAGTGCTCCTGCACCAGGTATTGTGTTTCACCCAGAATGTACTTTCTCAGGTTTAATTTTATTCCTCCTGAAAAAGCTTTTCCTGATGCTGTCAACCAATACTATCATGTCATCTATGATATTTATTCATAATTCGTATCTCAATCTATAATTATCTTGATGGTTCGTTTGTTAGTTTATTTATTTATTATCTGTCTCTCCCAACTAGAATGTAGCTCTTAGAGGAGAGGGACATTTTTTTTTAACTCTTGTTTACTGATGTATCTCCAGTGTGTGTCATTGCACCTGGCACGAAAACAAAATCTCACTGTTATGGACTGAATATTTACATCCCCCCAAATTCCTGTGTTGGAGCCCTAATCCCCCATGTGATGGTATTTAGAAGTAGGGTGTTTGGGAGGTAATTAGGTCATGAGGATGGGGACCTCATGAATGGGATTAGAGCCCTTATAAGAAGATGATCTCTCTCTCTCTCTGTGTGTGACATGTGAGGATATAGCAAGAAGGTAGCCATCTGCAAACCAGAAAGAGGGTTCTCACCAGGACCCAACCATGCCTCTATCTTGATCTTGGACTTTCAGCCTCCAGAACTGCAAGAAATAAATGTTTGCTGTTTACGCTACTCCATCTAAGGCATTTTCATTATAGCAGCCCAAACTGACTGAGATACTCACTGAATATTTGCTGAAGGAGAGAACTAAGCTAGGCTATTAAAAACAAACAAACTGGGGTCGGCCCGGTGGCACAGTGGTTGACTTCGCACGTTCTGCTTCGGTGGCCTGGGGTTTGCCGGTTCAGATCCCCGGTGCGGACGTGGCACTGCTTGGCAAGCCATGCTGTGGTAGGTGTCCCACGTATAAAGTAGAGGAAGATGGGCATGGATGTTAGCTCAGGGCCAGTCTTCCTCAGCAAAAAAAAAGAGAGGAGAATTGGCAAAAGATGTTAGCTCAGGGCTAATCTTCCTCAAACAAACAAATCTGTAACACCATCACTATCACATTCATTTAATACAATAAATGATATTATAATGCCACAAAATTAGGAAGATCATGATTGCAGAATAAAGGACATTTAAAAAATTAAGTCAAAGTAACTTCATTAAAAAATCCCTACATTTTTCTTATCCTTGAATTTCCCCTCTGATGGTAAAACCTTCTCACATCTAGTCTTGGGGCTGGCATCAGGGTGAGCTTTTGAGAGTCTAGAAAAAACAGAATCCTTTCTCTTCTCTGGAGGGGGTCATGCACTAAAAGAATTCTAGTGAATGCTGGTATAGAGCACACAGTAGGCCCACAATGCATGTTCACTGTGCTGTTATTTCACTGTTTGTGCTTGAGCACTAGCTTTGCCGATAGCCTATAAGGCTCTCCCACTTCTTTTCTCCAGCTCTGCCTCAAAGTTTAATTTTTAGCTCCAGTGTCAGTTGCTTTCCTAGGATTTCCTGTGTACCCTCAGGGAACACGAGTCTATGACATTTTATTAATACTCCTGTTTTTTACACTTATTGTAGTTGAATTACAATACAATTTGTAGTTTTAAAATTTTTCTCCCTAGGTTGAGGGTTCCATTATAGAAGGAAGGTGTTTTAGTATTAGGAATTCCATAAATACTTGCGAAGTGAATGCCCCAGACTGCAAGTTTAATTTGGCTTTGTTTAATCAAGAGACTTGATTAATTTGAATTGGAGAGCATGTAATAACAGCAGCGAACACTACTGTCTATACTCTGTATATGGGCTAGTGCTACTGTAAACACTTTATGTACATGATCTCATATAATGCTCAACCCTGTAAGGATAGATGCTGTTTCATCTACATTTTAAAGTTGAAGAAAGGGGCTGGCCCGGTGGTGCAGTGGTTAACTGAGCACGTTCTGCTTTGGCGGCCTGGGGTTCACCGGTTCCGATCTCGGGTGCAGACATGGCACCGCTTGACACGCCATGCTGTGGTAGGTGTCCCACATATAAAGTAGAGGAAGATGGGCATGGATGTTAGCTCAGGGCCAGGCTTCCTCAGCAAAAAGAGGAGGATTGGCAGCAGATGTTAGCTCAGGACTAATCTTCCTCAAAATAAATAAATAAATAAATAAATAAAGTTGAAGAAAAAATGACTCGAGAAGCTTAGGCAAATTAACCAAGGTCAAGTCACTGTTAAGCTGAGTTTGGAAACCAGATCTTTCTGACTTTTGTTCTTAACTACTATGATATAATATTATGTAAACCTGTGCTGTCTTATACAGCAGCCGCTCGCCATATGGCTATTGAGCACTTGAAACGTGACTAGTCCAAGTCAAGATGTGCCATAAATGTAAAATACAAACCAGATTTTAAAGATTGCGTATGAAAAAAAGAATGTAAAATATCTCTTTTCTCATTAATATTTTTCATATTGGTTACATGTTGAAGTGATATTTGAAATATATTACACAATATGAAATATATTATTAAAATTAATTTTACCTACTTCTTTTTGATTTTTTAATGTGGCTACTAGAACACTTAGAACACTTAAAAATGCACATGTGGTTCACATTATATTTCTATTAGACAGCGTTGATGGAGGCAGATCTTTTTTAAACGGTGGATTGGAACGTACTAGGGAACCCGAAATCAATTTAGTGAGGTTTTTAAAAACTGTTTTTTATTTTTTAAATAGGGTGAATTAGAGCAGAACAGAATGGACTAGAACAGCAAATAGAGCGTATGATGTTTAGTAAAGGTAAGTATTGTTTGCTGAAACTTTTTTCAGTTATAGATACGTGTTTGTAATAGCCACAATGTGAAATGTGTTTCTTTTCTCCTTTTTTGGTACATTTTGCTTATGTATTTCATCTCATCCTCACAACAACCTCATGAAGGAGATAATATCATCCAACTTTTACAAGTGAAAAAACTGAAGTTCGTTTTTCTCTTTCCTAAGTCTCCATGACTCATTAGCAGCTGAGCCACCATAGTCCCCCAAATGTGCTGACTGCTACTTCAGCGTTTTTCCTGCTACATCTGCAGCCACCATAGTTCCCAAAAGTTGCCTGACAACAGAATTAAGATAGGATTATTGGGTGTGAAGCACCAACACGGGAACTGTCTCTTCGTAAAGCCTTAACCCTGACACTGTGAGGACCAGAGTGTTTTCTGGGGAGAGGTTCTGTAGCTTTTGACAGACTCTCCAAAGAGGTCCATGACTCCGCCATGATGCTGACGTCACTCCTCTGAAATGTATTTCTCAATGTGAGTCTCTCATAAAGTTCAGAAAGAACTGGGAGAGACAGCCACAGTTTGTTTTGTTGAGGTATAATGAGTCTTTTTCCATTAGGAAGAAATTACAATCCTCTCGAAATTATTTCTCTTATTTTCCCAAATCACTCTAGGATTGTGAATGGAGTCATTCTCTATGGCTTTGCTCTCAATCCACCAGCTCCATGGCAGTTTTCAGAGTCTGTCACTCTGTCATTTTACTTCCCTTCTTATGCAGCTTAAGTTCCATAGTCATTATAATCACTCTTTTGCATACACTCAGTATTTTGTCTTTTTTGCTTTGACAAATAATCCTGGCAAAACAATAACTCTGGTTAATGTCAGCTCTGTAGTATACTCTGTCTCGGGAAGCTACATGTCTTTGGAACTAACACAAACTTGTCGTGTGATCTCACTTGCTCTTAGTGCTGCTCTGCGATCCTACATTTCCCTAGACCAGTGGTGGTCAAACTTTAACATGCGTCAGAATCACCTGTGTTTTACACAGACTGCTGGGCCCTGCCTTGAGTTTCTGATTCAGTAGGCATATTAGCTATTCATTGCTGTAGAACAGATCACCTCAAAACTTAGCACCTTACAACAGACTTTTTTTTTTAACCTCATTGTTTCTGAGGGTCAAGAATCCGGGAGAAGCTTCCCTTGGTGGTTCTGGCTTAGGATCTCTAGTGAAGTTGCAGTCAAGTTGTTGGCTGGGGCTGTAGTCATCTGAAGGGTTGGAGGATCCACTCCTTGGCTCATACAAGTGGCTGTTAGCAAAAGGCTATAGTTCCTTGTCATATGAGCCTCTCCATGGCACCTGGTTTCTTACAGAGCAAGTTGTGGGATAGAGAGACAGACAGAGACAACAATCTTTTTATTTCTATTTATTTTTGTCTCTGTCTTATCCTATTGGTCACATAGACCAATCAGCACAATTGTATCCTGGTACAACATGAGAGGGAACTGCAGAGGGGTGTGACTCTCAGGAGGCAGGGATCGTTGAGGACCATCTTGGAGGCTGGCTACCATACTAGTCTAGGGTGTGGCCTAAGAATTTGCATTTTTAGCAAGTTTCCAGGTGTTGCTGATGCTGCTGGTCCAGGGATCACTTTGAGAACTACGACCATTATCAGTTCATTGGCTTGTTAAACAAGCCAATTAATTATGGCATGAGCTTTTGGGAGAGAAATCAGCTTTATTCTGAGATCGACTTGCATGGAGACAGGGGGTGCATGCTCTCAGATCTGTCTCCCCAATTCAGGATTTGGGGTGAAATTTAAGAGGTTAGGGAGGACAGGCTTGTACGTGGAAATGCTGGGAGGATAGGTTTTGATTGATGGGCTTCAAGCATTTCTGGCAAGTTTCTAAACCTTTCTGGTAAGGTTCTAAACATTTATGATAAGCTTCTAAACATTTATGGTAAGGTTTTAAACATTTATGGTGAGTTTCTAAACACTTATGATAAGACGGGGAAGGAATTTTAACATTGGATCTTCCTGAACGACAGAACACTTGCCTCCTTTTTTTTTTTTGAGGAAGATTTGCCGTGAGCTAACATCTGTGCCCATCTTCCTCTACTTTATATATGGGATGCCTGCCGCAGCATGGCTTGAACAGTGGTGCCTAGGTCCATGCCTGGGATCCGAACCGGCGAACCCCAGGCTGGCAAAGTAGAGACGCGAACTTAACCACTGCGCCACTGGGCCAGCCCCCCTTGTTTCAGATAAGAGTCTAACTTTTAAGTTCCGGTCATGTCCTGGTCCTTTGGTTCCATGGGGAGGAGAAGCTTTGGTTTTGTGGTCATTTCAGGTCTAGATTTCTTCTTTTGCACATGCTCTGGCTACATGACCTTGCAAATTTCCTGAGAGACACTTTCTTAATTACTCTGTTGATAAGACAGGGTTAGTTGAACTTATCTTGGGGGGCCCGTGGTTACACGGCTCTAGTCCATTGACTCTCTCACTCTGCAAACCAGGGGACTGCAGTCCATTACGACTTGAAAGCTCAAGTAATTTTAAGGGAATCAATTTCCATATCCTAAATTTCCATATACGCATTTCCTAAAATTCTTCTGCTTCAAAATGTTCCTGTGCAAGAGGAATGAGAATTTCCTTTCCCTACTCCTTTTTCAAAAAGATCTTTCTTCCACTTACTAAGGAAGGGCATCTCTCTTTCCTTTTTAGAATCTTACTTTGCTATATTGCCCCAAAAATGACAATTTAAAATTGTGATGTCAGGGAAGATCCTTTAATGCTAATTAAGCTCCTAATTAAGAGAGGAATTTCCAATAAAATTTTACATTTTACTTTTCATAATTTTGATTAAAATTATATTTATGTTGTGTGATATTGTGATTTATGAGAAATATATATTTAGTCATTCAAATGACCAACATATATTTCTCATGTATATTTGGTCTTCATCCACTGTTCTTGGCTCACAGCTTCCAAAACTCTTGTTAACTTCCTGAGCAATAAGAGCAAGGGGAGATAATATTTGGTCACTTGTCCTCAGTCCCTGAATTCGTTTCAGAACCGTAAAGATGAAATGTGTATCTCGTTATTTGTAACAAGCCCCACAACTGGGTTTATGTTAATAAGGCGACTTTTGGAAAGCACCTAAGGATGGGGGCTGGTTGTCAGGGGAACCAACCACGAACAGAGAGGTGGAACTTTCAGTCCCACTTCGGAGGAGGCAGGAGGGGCTGGAGGTTGACTCAGTCACCTATGGCCAGTGATTTAATCCATCCTGCCTCTATAATGAAGCCTCCATAAAAACCCAAAAGGAGAGGGTTCAGAGAGCTACCAAGCTGGTGAACACCAGGAGATTTGGGGAGTGTTGCACTCAGAGAGAGCATGGAAGCTCAGTACCCTTTCCCCAGACATAGCTTTTCCCTTTGCATACCTTGCCCTGTGCATCTCTTCCATCTGGCTGTTCTTGAGTTATAACCTTTTATAATAGACTGATGGTCTAGTAAATAAAATGTTTATCTGAGTTATGTGAGCCACTTTAGCAAATTAATCAAACTCGAGGAGGGGTCACTGGAAACTCCAATCTGTAGCTGGTGGGTCAGAGGCACAAGTGACAACCTGGACTTGTGACTGGTGTCTAAAGTGGACAGTGCAGAGGAGGGGCAGTCCTGTAGGACTAAGCCCTTAACCTGTGGGATCTGATGCTATCTCCAGGTACATAGTGTCAGAATTGAGTTGAATTGGAGGACACCCAGGAGATGTCTGAGAAGTGCTTGGTATGGGGAAAAAACTCCTCCACACATTGTAATTGGTGACCAGAATCCTTAGTTGTTTTTATAAATTGTGTATCGGTGATAATGGTTACCAAATACAGAATAATAATTGTTTAACATTTATGAACCTTATGACAAGAAAAAATTTGATTTAAATGCTAGTTACCATTGCAGCGAATGATGGAGTGATTAATTGATTAATAACAAATAGTTCAATATAAAAATTATATTAAACTGGAATAAATTCTAAGGGGAGGGTAAATAGAAATAGTATTTCAAGGAGAAAAAAGAAAAATTTAAATTATTCTGTTACAGAAGAGTCTTAAAATGTATTTTTATAACAAATGATCCTGGATATCAGATTAGTATGTTATTTTGACAAGAAATAAAATATATGGAAGTTGTAAACAAGGAAAAGGATGATCACATGGCTTTTTAATGTCATATTCGAGCATTGTTTAACAGGCTGAAACATGAATTGCCTAATTTTCTAAGGTATATACCTTTTTTGACTTTGCTCTTGATCAAAATATTTTATAATTTTTAAAGGGTAGATGCTAAATTGTAGAAAACTAATAGCAATGCAAAGATTCTTGTCCAACAGCATTGCAAGTGAATTTTGCCCAGTAGAGATGTGAATGATTTCTATAGGAAAGATAGCTCAAATGTTGCTTTTTTTTTTTTTAAATGAAGAAGACTAGCCCTAAGCTAACATCTGTTGCCAATCTTCCTCTTTCTGCTTGAGGAAGATTGTCCCTGAGGTAACATCCCTGCTAATCTTCCTTTATTTTGTATATGGGATGCTGTCACAGCATGGCTTGATGAGCAGTGTGTAGGTCCACACCGGGGATCCGGGCAAGCAAACGCTGGGCTGCCAAAGCAGAGTGCGCGAACTTCACCACTACACCACTGGGCCAGCCCCAAGGTTGCGTTTTCCTTGACCTGTAGGACGTTAACCAGTTTCATATCTGAATTAGCAATCTTATTTCATCATATTTCCTTTCAGAGACTATGAATACTCTTTCTTTCCTATAGTCGTTTGAACCCACTTTACCATCCTGCTGGTTTCCTTATTAATGACTTAAATAAATCTTTGACACATGCTCACTTCACATTTTTATAAATCATGTTTTTAATTTTTGTAAATTATATTTTGACTGATTCCAGTGTCTATATTTTTTAGAAGTACTATAAAGGTTTTATTTAAAATCCCTATATTTACAATATACAAGACATTACATCCTTAGCAACTTTTTAAACTCATAATGAAGAATTTTAAATAACTTAAAAATGCGTAAGGACATAGTTTAAAAAAATTATCTTAGGGGCCAGCCCCGTGGCCCAGTGGTTAAGTTCACCCACTCCACTTTGGTGGCCCAGGGTTTCACCGGTTCAGATCCTGGGTGCAGACATGGCACCGCTCATCAGGCCATGCTGAGGTGGCATCCCACATGCCACAACTAGAAGGACCCACAACTAAAAATATACAACTGTGCACCGGGGGGCTTTGGAGAGAAAAAGGAGAAATAAAAAATCTTTAAAAAAAAAATTATCGTAGAAGGTATCCGGGGAAGAAAAGTTCTGGGTGATTATTTCATCACTTCTTTCCCCTTCAACGTTCCACACCTTTCCGCCTTCCTCCTAGTCGTTCTTAGTTTTGACCTTGTTTATTTACTATTTCACTGATTAAAGTAGGAGCAATCAGATGAGAATTTCTGCTGTGTCTCCTCCCACACCGTCAGCAGTCCCCCTGTGCTCTGCTTTTCTGACCCTCCAGCACTGCTGCTCCACTCTGGCCAGTTAGTCTGTCGATGCTATTATTGTGTGCCCGTAATGGTAGCCTTCATAATCTAGAGCTGACACCTTCTGTGTTTGTCTATTTATACCTCTTTTCAACTCCTGGAATTCTCATTTATGTAGTAATCTCATTTATTGACAAGCTAATCAACATTTTTCAGAGGCAACAAATAACAGGTCATGAATTGGATGATCCGTGAGTGTGTGTGTGTGTTTGTGTGTGTGTACATGTGAAAAAGAGACTGTGCTAGAGCGATAGCAAATGATAACAAATAATATTTATTCATTTCTAAAGATAGGGGTCAGGGACAAAGAGATAGTCTTTTACTCTGACTTCACTCTTTCTACTAAATGTTTATATTAGAAATATAAAAATGTTTATATTTCATAAAAGAAGATGGAAGAGGGGATTGGGTAAGTAAATAAGGTTTACCACCATCCCTTGTGCCCCAACCCCATTGTGCCTTTAGGTCTGCCAGACTGAAATTTCCTGGACAGGTATGTTGTCTTATTACTCTTGATGTCTGTCTAATTTCAGTGCCTGACACATAGTCATTGTTCAGAAAATATTTGCTAAATGAGTAAATTATTTTAATTTCTTCTTACATATTGTTTTATAAAGAGATAACTTATTTTTTATTTATTTAACACATTTGTTAAGTTTCTCCTATTTTGTCAACACTCGTGTAGATTCTGGGTGAGAGTCATGGTGAACAAAGACAAACACGGTTTAGAAATGCTCTATCTATTCAGGGCCTGTAAATTCCAAGAATAGAGGTTGAGTATTTTATGCTGTAACTTGATAGACTTGATAAAAACTCAGAGCTAGAAGGGAGTTGAGATATAATCTAGTCAATGGCTTTATTTTACAGATGAAGTAACTGACGTCAAGAAAGTTTATGTGATTTGCCCCAAATCACACAGCCAGCTCATATCATAGCTGTGAACTCCTTTCCCAGGGTTTTGTGCATTACCATCAGTCTTGCTGCCAAGTAGATACATTAATGTAATTAAAGACAAGCATTTGAATGTGTGGGCAAGCTTTTTTTTTTCTTTTAAATAAATGGATTCTTATGAATTGTGAATTGTTTGTATGGCCCAATTTAATACTACCTTCAACTTTGAGGCACACGTGGTCATCTGTACTTTGCAGTTGGTCATTATGTAGTGTTTATGATAATATCTTTATTTGGGGACAGAAGGGCTATTTATCTTCAGAGCCTTTCAGAAATCCTGATTCATTTAAAAAATAGATGATTAATCTCTTACAGCAGAGGTAGGCAAACTGCGGACCATTGTCCAAATCTGGCCTGATGCCTATTTTTGTGCAATCTATGAGTAAAGAATAGCTTTTATCTTTTTAATTAATTGGAAAAAATTAAGAGAAGAAAGTATTTCGCGATATGTGAAAATGATAGGAAACTCAAATTTTAGTGTTTCTTCGTACTGTTTTATCAGAACACAGCCATGCTCATTCGTTTAAGTAATATCTATGGCTACTTTCTCAATACAACAGCAGAATTGAATAGGTTCAACAGAAGCCATACGGTTCACAAAGCTTAAAGTATTTACTCTCTGGCCTTTTATGGAAAGTTTGCTCACCCTCACATTACATCCACCAATATGACACTGTACATCCCTCTCACTCTCAAGACGTGTGAGACATTTAGGTAGCCATTTAATATGAACCAGTGATTTCAATATTTTTGAGGACTATACCAAAGCTTTAGTCCTAAATTGCAAATAACCCAAAATATAGATTTTTTTCTTACTTTCTCTTCTTGCTCAATACTGTGCCTAATGTCTGTATATTCCTTTCTTCAAAAAATTAAAGCTTACAAATGATGTTTACATCTGGCAGCCATAAAAAGTTGTCTTCAGCCTACCAACAGAAGGTATGTATTGAGGTAATTTGTAATGGGACAGCAAGGAACAATGTGCCCATAGGATGTGAGTACATTGTCCACAAGTGGGGAGGTGTTTTTTAATGATTACTGTGTCTCAAGCTTATACTCTAGGCCTGGATAGTTAAAACTAAACATTTCACATGGATTTGAAAGCTTAGGTTTGTTTGAGAAGGAAATTATGGGCTGATAATCGAAGCAGTCAAGAAATAATTTCTTGTTTTCCTTGAGGAGACTTCTTGAGTTATTAAAACACATCGTACAGCAGCTTCACCTTCAACCCCAATAAAATTTACTAACAATGCAGTGAAAAAGAAATATGCAAAATGAATATACGTGTGGAAGTGTTTATCCTTATTAGAAGCTAAAAAATGCAACTGAAAACAGTGATGAAATACCATTCTTTTTAAAGATTTTACTTTTCCTTTTTCTCCTCAAAGCCCCCAGGTACATAGTTGTATCTTTTTAGTTGTGGGTCCTTCTAGTTGTGGCATGTGGGCCACCACCTCAGTGTGGCTTGGTGAGCAATGCTGTGTCCGCACCCAGGATTGGAACTGGCGAAACCCTGGGCCACCGAATCGGATCGCCTGAACTTAACCACTTGGCTATGGGGCCGGCCCTGAAATACCGTTTTTCATATATTAAATTACAAAGCAAAAAGATTACACTTTTTAATCTTGGCCATTGTGTAGTGACATCATGAATGTCAATATTTTTTCATGAGATAAACTTCTTGACGCTCAAAGGATTTCCAAAAAGATGTAAAATGCCATCCAAAAGGACTTAGTTGAACATTGCAGGTTTTGGTGCACTATAAGAAATACCAAACATTGGACAGTAAAGGACAATTCACATTCTAAATTAAATCCCATCCTGCTTACCAATATTATCTAAAGCACAAATCTAACAATGCACTCCTCTTCTTAAAATCCTTTGAAGTTCCCTAATAATCTGCTGAGTAAAATCCAGACTCTCTAGAGGCGTTAAAGTCTCTGCCATCTTGGCCTGGACTTTCCCCTTCTTACTTCCTGCTATTCTACCTGCGTCTAACTCCTCTCCCTCCCTCAGTCGCTTAAACTCATCCCTCCAGCTATTGGCCCACAATCTCTTCCGTGTCATTAATTTTTTCCCTCTTTCCTGGAACATTTGCAAATGCTACACTTTCTCCTATCTTAAAAGCATTTCTCAGGGGCGGCCCGGTGGTACAGCCGTTAAGTCCACACGTTCCGCTTTGGTGGCCCAGGGTTCACCAGTTTGGATCCTGGGTGTGACATGGCACCGATTGGCACGCCATGCTGTGGTAGGCGTCCCACATATACAGTAGAGGAAGATGGGCATGGATGTTAGCTCAGGGCCAGGCTTCCTCAGCAAAAAGAGAAGGATTGGCAGCAGATGTTAGCTCAGGGCTAATCTTCCTCAAAAAAAAAAAAAAAAAAACCAAACATTTCTCTCCAGATCTCAGATGCCTCCAGCTACCTTCCTATTTCAATCCTTTTCTTTAAAACAAACGTTTTGAAAGAATTGCTTATATTTTTTTGATGATCTGTGTCCAATTTCTCTCCTCTCATTTTCTCTTCTCTTTCTGTAAAATACACACATATATATTCTTCGGCAAAGCAATCGTTTGGATTGAAAAATATGCATATTTGTTAAAAACAGGAAACAGAAAAATCAACAGAAATTCTACTACTTAGTGTAATCTCTATTAACATTTTAGTGAATTTTATCCCAGATTTTATGATATACAGGTTAACATGTATTATAAAAATAAGGTTATGCTATTTTAGAACTTTTATTTATTTAATAAATTATGAATGTGCCTATTTTTGTTAAATAAATTATAGGTCTAGATATTTTTTTTTTTGTTAGGGAAGATTAGCCCTGAGTTAAAATCTGTGCCAATCTTCCTCCACTTTATATGTGGGTCACTGCCACAGCATGGCTGATGAGTGGTCTAGGTCTGTGCCCAGGATCCACACTTGTGAACACAGGCTGCTGAAGTGGAGTGTGCCAAACTTAACCACTACACCATGGGGTCGGCCCCAGATAATCATTTATTAAGCTCTATAGCATGCCATCATGTTTAGGTCTTGTGATTTATTCATACAATCTTCTACATTTGTACATTTTATGTTTCCAATTTTAACTCTCACAAACATTACTGTAATGATCATCCTTACAAAGCATCTTTGTGTTCATGTGCTGTATTTCTTCAGGATAAATTCCTAGAGGTGGAGTTTTGAATATTGCATATTTTTAAAGCTACAAAGCAATGTTTTTTCAAAACTATAAGCGTTTAATCTATAGGGAGCTAGCTAGCTGGCAAAAGAAGTGTTCATACTGGTAACAGGTGGTCATGGGGGGCCATACAAAGAAAGAGTATGAGAATGCAGTGCTTCTCCAAATCTTATGCCTGTGCCAAGAAGATTCTGTGGTGAGTAGGTGATGAGCCTGAGTTAGAGATTTTCCATAAACCCATACAAGTCTAATAGAGTAGAATAAGTTTCCTCTACAAGTAGCCTCAGACATTCCTTTTAAGAACTGTGGTCCTGAAACCTGTCTGATCTTGACTTTGATGGGAATAGATTATCAGAAACAAAAACCTACCACTCTTATGGAATGACCTAGTTTGGGAAACAAATTTTCAGTTCCATTTTCCATCTTCAAACAAATCTCATTAGTCATAATTTATTTGTGAAGCCTTAAATTAGTCATAATTTATTTGTGAAGCCTTAAATATATAGTCTAATCCAAAAAATAGCTAAAGAAGATTTGAGAAAATATCAACAGTACCTTTAAATAAAAACCCTAGACTTTAATATGGCAAAAATAAAATAAAAAGGAAGACAAAAGGATTTGTCACCACAAGATACCCTCCAAAGAGCCTGTGGAAGGTGACTAGTTTCCTATTGAAGTCTTTTCAGGAAATTTTCTTTGGGGAAGGAAAAACTAATTTTACTCAGGCAGAAGAATCTGGATCTCAGTGGAATGATCTAAATGGAGTATGTTTTACACATAAAAAATACTAAAAGAAAGACACACACTTACGGTTCTGAGGAAATAAACAGTCATCATGGAGTCTGTTCACTTCTCTAACTTAACTTCTCAAATGACCCTCAATTCTCAAATTGTGGAAAAGAACCTTGATACTGCCTGTATCCGCCCTCTACACAATCTTTTCAAGAGGAAGAGAAGAGCCTAGTCACTAAAATTTTGCCCGGGGTTTACATAGTGATTTCCATCTGTTTTCAGAGAAAACTCTTGAAATGTAGACTGTCAAACTAGGCCTAGGCAATGATTAGTGTAGGATGAATGATCATAGAAACTTAAAAAAAAAATCAGTAAATAGTAGATCTGATTGTTTCACTTTCATCACTGCAATTTCCAATGCCTAAGTAACAGTTTAACAATGGGACAGCCTATTTGCTTACTATGAAGTTTTATTGTAAGGGAGGTAAAAATTGGTGGGTCTGGACTCTGTGTTCATTAAATTGCTTTGGTTTTAAATTAATTCCTTTAATTCAGGATATAGTGTGAGTTTCAGTTCCTTGGGATAGATGGATTCTGGGTTCAGTCTGGGGTTTAGGTAAAGATGCTCAGTAAAGTCTTGAGTGTTCATTTTAACATGAGCTGAGAAGTCGGTTTGAAATCCTAGAAAATACTTTTTGTCAGGAGTGGTGAGGTGTTTCCTAGATTAGGTATCATCAGGACCTAACCAACCTTAAGATTCTCCCAGTCAATATATAAACTTCATGACTGGATGGGAAAATGAATGGCTGTGGTGGTATGTGGCGGGTCACAGTGGATCTGTTCTCTTGTCATTGAAACTTTATGATACGTCTAATGTGATCTAAGCCACAACTTTTCATAGAATTATAGACCTTATAGGTACTTTAGAGTTATTAGTCTCTTTTCCACCAGTGGAAGAATTTCTTTTGCAATATCCTACAGAGATGGTCATCCTCAACTCTTCCAATGAGAAATTTACCTATCTATCTATCTATCTTTTGTTATTTATTTTTGTCATGAAGAAGCCCATTGAACAGATTTACATTTTTAAGACGTATTTTTAATTTCAAAAATTTAAAATTTCTAATAAACTTATTTTCTAAGATAATAATGAATTATATCTTTCTGAAATATCTAGCCATTGTTTCTAGTTCTGAACTTTGTGACATTCTAGAATAAATCTAGTTCCTCTATTTTTTATTTTATTGAGGTCATAATAGTTTATAACATCGTGAAATTTCAGTTGTACATTATTATTTGTCAGTCAGCAGATAAATGTTCCCCTTTACCCCTATGCCCACTCCCCAACCCCCTTCCCCTCTGGTAATCACCAATCTGTTCTCTTCGTCCATGTGTTAGTTTACCTTCCACAAATAAGTGAAATCATAAGGTGTTTGTCTTTCTCTGTCTGTCTTATTTCACTTAACATAATACCCTCAAGTCCACCCATGTTGCTGCAAATGGGACGATTTTGTCTTTTTTTTATGGCTGAGAAATATTCCATTGTATGTATATACCACATCTTTATCCATTCGTCTGTTGATGGGCGCTT
This sequence comes from Equus asinus, assembly GCF_041296235.1. Classification (NCBI taxonomy): domain Eukaryota; kingdom Metazoa; phylum Chordata; class Mammalia; order Perissodactyla; family Equidae; genus Equus; species Equus asinus. Next base: position 50,683,195 of record NC_091792.1, on the reverse strand, counting down.
GGGTTGCCTCCACTTCTTGGTTATGGTGAATAATGCTGCAATGGACATAGGGGTGCATAAGTCTCTTGGAATTGTTGATTTCAAGTTCTTTGGATAAATACCCATTAGTGGGATAGGTGGGTCATATGGTATTTCTATTTTTAATTTTTTGAGAAATCTCCGTACTATTTTCCATTGTGGCTGTACCAGTTTGCACTCTCACCAGCAGTGTATGAGGGTTCCTTTTTCTCCACATCCTTTCCAACATTTATTATTTTTTGTCTTGGTAGTTATAGCCATTCCAGTGGGTGTAAGGTGATATCTCAGTGTAGTTTTGATTTGCATTTCCCTAATAATATTTCCCTAATAATTAGTGATGTTGAACATCTTTTCATGTGCCTATTGGCCATACGTATGTCTTCATTGGAAAAATGTCTAAGATCCTCTTTCCATTTTTTCATCACGTTTGTTTTTTTGTTGTTGAGTTGTATAAGTTCTTTATATATTTTGGAGGTTAATCCCTTGTTGGATATATGATTTGCAAATATTTTCTCCCAGTTGGTGGTTGTCTTTTCATTTTGTTCCTGGTTTCCTTTGCCTTGCAGAAGCTCTTTAGTCTGATGAAGTCCTACTTGTTTATTTTTTCTTTTGTTCCCTTTGCCTCAGTAGACAAGGTTTTTGAAAAGATCCTTCTAAGACTGATGTCAAGGAGTGTACTGCCTATATTTTATTCGAGGAGTTTAATTGTTTCACTTCTTACCTTCATGTCTTTGATCCAATTTGAGTTAATTGTTGTATATGGTGAAAGATAATGGTCTACTTTCATTCTTTTGCATGCTGCTGTCCAGTTTTCTCAACACCATTTATTGAAGAGACTTTGCTTTCTCCATTGTACGTTCTTAGCTCCTTTGTTGAAGATTAACCATCTGTAGATGTGTGGTTTTATTTCTAGGCTTTCAGTTCTGTTTCATTAACCTGTGTGTCTGTTTTTGTACCTGTACTGTACTATTTTGATTAGTATAGCTTTGTAGTATATTTTGAAGTTGGAGATTATGATGCCTTCAGCTTTGCACTTTTTTCTTAGGATTTCTTTAGCCACTTGGGGTCTTTTTTTGCCCCATATGAATTTGAAGATTCTTTGTTCTGTTTCCGTGAAGAATGTCATTGGATTCTGATTGGGATTGCATTGAATCTGTAGATTGCTTCGGGTAGTATGAACATTTTAACTATATTTATCCTTCCAATCTATGTGCATGGAATATCTTTCCATTTCTTTATGTCATCATCAATTTCTTTCAATACTGTCTTATAGTTTTCATTGGATAAGTCTTTCACTTCCTTGGTTAAATTTATTCCTAGATATTTCATTATTTTTGTTGTGATTGTAAATGGGATTGTATTCTTGAGTTCTCTTTCTGTTAGTTCATTTTTAGAGTATAAAGATGCAACTGATTTTTTTTAAAGATTTTTGTTTGTTTGTTTTTACAGATTTTTTATTTTTCCTTTTTCTCCCAAAGCCCCCTGGTACATAGTTGTATATTTTTAGTTGTGGGTCCTTCTAGTTGTGGCATGTGGGATGCCGCCTCAGCACGGCCTGATGAGGGGTGCCATGTCTGCACCCAGGATCCGAACAGGCGAAACCCTGGGCCACCCAAGCAGAGCACATAAACTTAACCACTCGGCCACGGGGCCAGCCCTGCAACTGATTTTTGTAAGCTGATTTTATACCCTGTGACTTTGTTGTAGTTGTTGATTATTTCTAATAGTTTTCCAATGGATTCTTTAGGGTTTTCTATATAAAATCATGTCATTTGTAAACAGCGAGAGTTTCACTTCTTCTGTTCAAGTTTGGATTCCTTTCATTTCTTTTTCTTTCCTAATTGCTCTGGCCAAAACCTCCACTAATATGTTGAACAAGAGTGGTGAGATTGGGCACCCTTGTCTTGTTTCTGCTCTCAGAGGAATGGCTTTCAGTTTTTCCGTGTTAAGAATGATGTTGGCTGTGGGTTTATCATATATGGCCTTTATTATGTTAAGATACTTTCCTTTTTGCCCGTTTTATTGAGACTTTTTTTTATCATAAATGGATGTTGGATCTTGTAAAATGCTTTCTCTGTGTCTATTGAGATGATCATGTGGTTTTCATTCCTCATTTTTTTAATGTGGTGTATCATATTGATTGATTTGTGGATGTTGAACCATCTTTGCATCCCTGATATAAATCCAACTTGATCATGGTGTGTGATCCTTTTAGTGTATTGCTATATTAGGTTTGCCAATATTTTGTTGAGGATTTTTGCATCTATGTCCATCATCAGTATTGGCCTGTAATTTTCTTTCTTTGTGTTGTCCTTGTCTGCCTTTGGGATCAGGGTGACGTTGGCCTCATAAAATGTGTTAGGAAGTGTTCCATCTTCTTCAACTTTTTGAAATAGTTTGAGAAGGTAGGTATTAATCTTCCTTGAATGTTTGGTAGAATTCTCCAGAAAAGCCATCTGGTCCTGGACTTTTATTTTTTGGGGGATTGTTGATTACTGTTTCAATCTCTTTACTTGTAATTGGTCTATTCAGATTCTCCATTTCCTCTTGATTCAGTTTTGGGAGGTTGTATGAGTCTAAGAATTTATCTGTTTCTTCTTGATTGTCCAATTTGTTGGCATATAGTTTTCCATTGTATTCTCTTATAATCCTTTGTATTTCTGTGGTATCCCTCGTTCCTCTTTTAAAATAATATTTTATGAAAAGTATCTTTCAATATTTGGTGGAAAACTGTATGCCTCTCCCTGAGCCTACTCTTCTCCAGTGTAGGCATCTTTAGTTTCCTCAGGAAAACTTTATATGATGTGATCTGTATGTTTTTTTCCTTTGCCATTCTGAGGGGCCTTAGTTTATTCCAGTACCTTTTCATATGCAATGCACAACCAGAAGACAAGACTTTTACAACAGATAGGAACTCTTTCAGGACCATGTTGTTAAAAAACAAAATTCAACCAAGTAAAATTTAAAGATCTTTTGGCTTTATTCAGTGATTCATGTATCAGGCAGCATCTGATTTAGTGGTAGAAAGGAGTTCTGAGAAGCTATCCAAGGCAAGAGATTTTATAGGTGGAAGGGAGCAGGAACAAAGAAGTTATGTACACAAAAAAGTGTATTGTTTATTGTAAGGTTACTTTCCTTATTGGAATGGCAGGAGTCTATGAGGCAGATTACATAAGTAATGCTGATCAGGCAATTCCTGATTGGTCTAAGATTCCATTTCTGGAAGGTCCAAAACTATAATTAAGACTCAATGTGGTTCATGAATCTAGCATAAATGACTCCACTTTGGGCCTGCTGTCTTTAATAATATTGAATATTTGTTACTTTCATATTTGTATGTGTCTGTGTATGCTACAAATATATTTATTAGTAGTTGGTCTTCTAATAGAGCCAAGTACTGGTTTTATCTCACTAATTTCACTAAGTAAATGTCTCTGTTTTTCCTGTTTGGCAAGAGGCAAATATATGGCTGATTTTAACAAGTTCACTTTTTTGTGTGTGTGTGCTGAAGATTGGCCCTGAGCTAACATCTGTTGCCAATCTTCCACTTTTTACTTGAGGAAGATTGTTGCTGAGCTAACATCTTTGCCAATCTTCCTCTGTTTTATGTGGGATGCCTCCATAGCATGGCTTGATGAGAAGAGCTAGGTGTGCACCCCAGGCCGCCGAAGCGGAGCGCATGAAGTCAACCAATACACCACCGGGCTGGCCCCTGCTTTTTTTCTGATTAAATAAATAACACATGCAGTAAATGTTCAAATATTACAGCAATGTTGGTTTAGAACATGAACTAGTCCGTAATCTCTCTCTCCTCCTCACAAACCAATGTAAACAATCGGTAAACATATTACAGTTTTCTTTCTCCTAAGTATTTGTATTTAGTAGCACATGTAGAGAGGACTTATTAAGAGCTGGGGCTTTGAAGTCTGACGATCTTAAATTTTGACTCTACCACTACTAATTGATGCTCTGTTTCCTCATTTCTAAAGTAATAATAATATGGCTACATTATCAAGATGTTGTGATACAGTCATGCACTGCATAACAACATTTTGTTCAATAACAAACCACATATATGCTGATCCCATAAGATTAGTACTATATAGTCTAGGTGTGCAGTAGGCTATACCTAGGTGTGTAGTGGGCTATACACAAATTGAGGTTTGTATAAGTACTGTAGGGGAGGAAGAAATTTTCCTCTACTCTTCTAGGTTCATCTGGCTGGTCTAAGAATTAAACTGACATAAGACAGATTAAAAGGAGAAAAACAACCAAAAGTTTAGTAACATATAAACCTGGGAGAAATCCAGGAAAACCAAGTCCATCACCAAAATGGCTGAAACCCTCACTTCAGCTAGAGACAAAAGAAGATGCTGGGGGTGGGGAGAGTTGGATTTCAAAGACAAGGAAGGTAATTTACCGGTAAGTAAAAAGGAGCAAACGTTTGGAAACAAGTGTTTGGCCAAACAGAAACAGAAGAACACAGAAAGGAGCCCAACAAACAGGCTTTTCTACGCTCCTCCCTGTCTAACTCTTAGTTCATGTTTTGCTAAGGTGATAGCTGGCTTCCTGAGACAGGTTTTTTAATCTGAATTCTTTTAGGCAGTTAAAGGGGAAGTGACAAGAAAAACTTTGAGTCTTTTGTTACTTACAAATAATCAGCCTGAAATAATCCTCATGTTAAAGAGATACATTTTGGGATGGCAAATTTTTTTCCCCTTCAGTATGATGCGGGGTCGGTGAGCCGAGGAGTCGAAAGAAAGATTTCTTAGACCCTTAAGATCTGGCAGTAGTGCTCTTTTATTTAGAGAATAGAATAGCATGGGGACAGGACCCATGGGCAGGCAGAGCTGGTGTGTGGGGACAGGACCCACGGGCAGTCAGAGCTCCTGCTGCTGCCCCGAGTTGAGGGTTAGGGCTAAATTTAAGGCATAGGTATGTGAGTCATCTCTTTACGAAGACAAAGGAAAGAACATGAAAAAAGTTAAAATGGTATCAGTGCAGGTGGGGTCTGGTCATTGGGTGATCCCATGACTTTTAGACAAGAATCAAATAGGATTAAGTAAAGGTCAGAAGCCACCACCCTAAATCAGTTACATGAGATTGCCAGACAGCAACCAACTTAAGTTCCTGCCTTCCCCATTAAGAGTTTCTAGGGATAAGGTCATCTCTCTTCTTCTTCCTGGTACAGAGAGGGAGGCACCTTTTACAGATAGAGATTTACCTTACAAATGTAAATGTGTCCCAACAAGGGCAAGTTCCATTCCCCAGAGCCTCCTTCCCTGTCCCAGTTTATCAAAAGCAATCAGCCCAAAACAATCCCTATGCCAAAGAGTCATATCTTGGGGTGGCCAATTTCAGGTCCCTACAAGGTCATCCCCCTTCCTTCACAAATGCAAATGTCTCTCAAAAGGGCAAGCAAAATTCCAGTCCTCGGAGCCTGCTTCTCATCTGTAGTTTTAAAAGTAACCAGCCTAAAATCCACATCATAAACCATTTTAAAATTAAGCAGCCTAAAAATCCTCATCAAGTATGCTCTATGATGTTCCCACAATGACAAAATAGCCTAATGACACATTTTTCAGAATGTATCTTGAGTTAAGTGACACATGACTATGTTGTGGATAACATGGCATGATATTGTGTAAATGTATCTTAGTTTATTTAAACAGTGGTTGTCTAATGGACATTACTTGTAGTCTCAGTTGTGTGCTGGCGGTTGCTTATACCAGCTTGTAAGAGCTGATTGCCACATTTCTTCCTAACTCTGTGCACAACTGACATCATGTTGGTAGCTTAAAATCAGCTATGGTAGGAGTATTACACCATGGAACTTGGCAAATGCTACACGGACTCCCCTTTGCACTCCCATCCCACACATACCATTTACCAGTACACCACTGTGTAGTTCCCAAGTTTTTTTTTTACATTTTTTTTTGAGGAAGATTAGCCCTGAGCTAACATCTGCCACCAATCCTCCTCTTTTTGCTGAGGAAGACTGGCCCTGAGCTAACATCCATGCCCATCTTCCTCTACTTTGTATGTGGGATGCCTACCACAGCAGTGCTTGCCAAGTGATGCCATGTCTGCACCCAGGATCTGAACCAGCACACCCTGGGCCGCCGAAGTGGAACATGAGAACTTAACCACTACGCCACTGGGCCGGCCCCCCAATTTTTTGTTATAACATATAATTAACATTCTGGAACATATATATTTCCACATTGGTGAGAATATTTCCAAAGCAATATCCTTAAAAGAATAAGAAAAAACCCTACCCCAAACCAAGACAACAATAAAAACCCCACAAAGAGCCTTTTCATTTGTTCCTTACTGTAGTTACTTTTTTTCTCCAACCTGGTAATGAATCAGAAATAGAGGGAAAATGGTTTGGTCTCTGTATAGGGCATCCAGCCTCTCCCCTGCTGGGTCCCTCTAATACTGGTCCTAGTTTCAAGGAATTATGGCAATTTGGCATTAATATTGTCATTACTTTCAATTAATGTAGGGGCGTATGTTCACAGAAAGACTTGATTGAAATCTTTTAGCTTTAGAAGTAAGTATTAGATGTTTCCTGGGGGGAGAAAAGATGCTTTTTCAGACATACCTCACTTCAGTTCTTTCCTTCTTTAAGTGAATGGATCACAGAGGGGAAGGTGAAAGGAGATGTAAATTTGAACTCTTACTAAATTCCATTCCTCTTCTCATTATAATGAAAAAGTTGCTAATCACATCACAAAAACAAACTTCTTTTAACTTATTCTCTGAACACAAAGTGGGCTTGTAAAACGCAGATTAGTTCTTAAAGGTACATGGAGATGTACAATAGAGAGGATCTATCAAGGAACCATCAGGAGGGCTAATAAAAGATGGACATAGAAGAAAGTAAGCTAATCCCCTGAGATCGGTTGTTGTCACCGCCTCCCATCCTTCCACCCCCGTCCGGGAAGGTATTGTAACACCAGCAGAGAACAGAATGAGAAACAAATGGCTAGCCCGCTCTGAATGGTTCTGTGCTATTCATACTTGCTCTGCCTATTTTGAAAAACTCAGATAATTTATTTGACAGTTTTAGACAGGGCTGTCACTTAGGGGTGAAAAAGAAGGAAGAAGAAAGCCAGAATATAGGATCTGAGGTAAGCCTGGCTGAGAGGCCTGAAAGAAAAGGGGACCGGGACAGAATGGAATACATTGGGGTCTCATTTGCATATCAGAGCTGCAGAGCACAGTTGATTTAGTTACAACCTGAAGCACACGGCGACTATTTTAAAAGAACATGGTTATACATTTAGCTTATAGCAAAATTTCCCAAAAAATCCTCAAATTTTAGAGAACAAAAATATGAAAGTGACTATGACTATAAAAAGTCTTCTTTTAAGAAGAGAGAAGTAGAAAGAAGAAGAAAAAAGGATTGTTTCATTGAATATTTCTTAGTCTCATGGAGTGTTACAAGGATCTCTCAGATGTTCCAATAAGTTAAGACCTCCCTATTTTCCTCCTATTTTTATATTGAAATTAATGTGATTTTTCATCTCATAAAGCTAAACAACAGACTTTGCTAGAAGTTTATGTTCTCTCCTTTGAATTGTTTGGGGAGCAAAAAGTCTGGGCTGAGTTGAATGTGGATAACAGGAAATTGCTAGAAAGGTTGAAGAAATTAGAACATTTGTTGACACTAAAATTGTATTCCTTTCCAGGCAATGCTAGGACTTGGCTGTACATAGATTGGGGCAGGGCAGGAAATTGGGGGTGAGGGGGGAATATGGGCCTGAAATGCTAGTTACAACTTGAAAAAAACTTGAATATAACCAAAGCACTCTTTGTTTGCACTTGTAACTTTTTAGATTTTTCTTTCGGTTCCAGTCCATGAAGTCTCATCCCCAGGACCCTTTAGCAAGCTGAGTGACTTCCAATAAAACTCACCCATGAGTGATGTTTAATTAAGCAGGAGAACATTCATAGGGCTGTAGTTTTCTGGATGAAGTTAATACTATCTATTTCTCATATAAATAAGTATAAAAGGATGCTTTGGCCCATCAACCCAACCATTGGCCATAGCTGGTAAGGCATACTAATCACTTCCTAGAGAGATGTTGGGGTTAGGGCAATTCTTACCAAACCAAAGACTGCAGAAACAAAGAATGATGCCAAAAACAATTGTAGGGTATCACCAGAAGTTTTCTTCATCAGTTTGTGACTGTGACAATTCCTGAATGTTTCTCCTGTATATATGGAATGTATACATAGTCCAGTATGATTACCGAAATTGAATAGTTACATCATGTAATTAGTAAGATTCTTTTAAGCAGGGAGTGCTTCATCTGTTTTTTGGCTAATGTGTATTGTAGGTTCTTTTTTGGTTTCCTTTTTTTCTAAACCCCTTTGGCATAATTTTGTTCAACTTTGAGGGATGGTTATTTTTAATGTGAATAAGAGCATCCGTGATGATAAAAATGCTGCAGGGAAGGCATGAAAACAGTCAAAGTAAACAGCCATGGCTATCTCCAGTAGAATGATCACAGCTCTGATAAAATCACCATCTTATAGTTTGGGCTGGGAGGTTTGCAAACCAGTTAAAAAGGCACATTGCTCCTTTCTCTTCCTGCTATATAATCTATGATACAGCTTTCTTGAGCACCTTAGTCTTTTGAATAATACTCAGTTATTCCGAATAAGTTGAAGCATCTCGTCAGCTGTTCTGCCTGGTTTTTATGCCAACTAAACAGGATTGAACGCTGTTGATATTAGTATTGATGGTCAGGGCTGTTGCCTTCATGGTTTATTTCCATTGTGCTTTTCAGCTGCTTTCACATTTCCCAGGTCTTAGAAGTAATATTACTTAACAGAAAATGAAATAAAAGCTTTCCTCACTACTCACAACATATGGGAATGGGAAAAGGAGTTTAAATTCTCTGGCAACTGAGTGACCCTAGAGGTCTCTCTGTGTGTCTACTATGTACAAAAATGGCTATAGGCTTTTATTGGAACAATAGTGGAATGAAGAAATAGTTTTAAAAAAGAATTTTATGCTTCTGGTTTTTGCTGTATAGAAGTAAAAAAGAATTTAAATAACATGAAACTGCTGTGGAGACTGAATTTAAACCATTAGGCATGGAAAAACGATCAAGATATTTTATAGGATGGATGCTGATAAGAGCTACCCTTTACTGATCTTTTCCTATGGGCCAGTCGCTGGGTTTTACAAACACTGAAACTTTTATATACATTGTAGCTTTTACATACATGGCAGGTCTGAACACTAGTAGGAGCTAGCGACGAATTAAGGTCTCCATCTTTCCCAAGATGAAACAAAGATAGGCTAGGAGACATTCAATAACTTGTCTATGGTCTTAAGGACAGTAAGGTTTTTTTTTTGTTTTTTGTTTTTATTCTTCTCCCCAAAGACCCCCAGTACATAGCTGTAGATTCTACTTGTGAGTGCCTCTGGTTGTGCTATGTGGGACACCGCCTCAGCATGGCCTGATGAGCAGTGCCATGTCCGCACCCAGGATCTGAACCAGCAAAACCCTGGGCCACCAAAGCAGAGCTTGTGAACTTAACTACTCGGCCATGGGGCTGGCCCTGATAGAAGTTTTAATAGTTAATGAATTTATAAGCATAAAATATAAAATTATAAAAATAAAAATTATTTTAAATAATACAATATTATTAAAAATATAGTTTTGAGTGTATGAACATTCTGGAAAGGAAGGTGATTTCACAGAAGAAAAAAGCAGTCTTTGATGCCTCCTGTGCAGCCTCACATTTAGGGAAATGGACACTTTTCAATAAGAAGTGTGTAGGGGAGGAAAACATTTCCTCTACCCTCTCTGGGTTCGTCTGGCCAGAGAACGAATTAAATTCACATGAGACAGAATAGCAGGAGAAAATTAAACAGAGCTTTCTAACATGTCTACATGGGAGAGGCTCAGGCAAGCTGAGTGACTAGACAAAATGGCTGAAGCCACCACCTTAAATATCATATCCAGCTAAAGACAAAGGAGGATGTTGGGGGTGGAGGGGGAGTCGATCTTGGGAGATTACCACACAAGGGAGATTACCACACAAGTACAGTAAGCAAATGCAGATTTAAGTCCTTGCCTTTGGCATTGATTAAGAGTTTCTAGAGATAAGGTCATCCGCCTCTTCTTCCTGGTACAGAGAGGGAGGCACCTTTACAGATGGAGATTTCCTTAACAAGGTAAATGTCTCCTAACAAAGGGCAAGCAAACTCTGCTCCTCAGAGTTGCTTTTATTAAAAGTAACCAGCCCCAAACGATCCTCATGCCAAAGAGACATATCTTGGGGTGGCCAATTCCAGGCCCCCACAAGTGTTTTGTGTCTTTAGTTCACAGTCCATGTAATGTTTTTCTCTGGTCAGAAATTAGGCCTTTAAATGCATCAGGTTCTTTCCTGTTTTCTTAGGTTCTGAGGGAGCAATTTGAGGTTTTATATACATTAATCAGTGAATAACCTTCTGGAATCAGTTTTTTTTTTTTTAAAGGTTGGCACCTGAGCTAACATCTGTTGCCAATCTTCTTTTTTTCTTCTCCTGAAAGCCCCCCAGTACATAGTTGTATATTGTAGTTGTAGGTCTTTTGGCTCTGCTATGTGGGATGCTGCCTCAGCATGGCTTGACGAATGGTGCCATGTCCCCACCCAGGATCCGAACTGGGTAAACCCTGGGCTGCCAAAGTGGAGCAAGCAAATTTAACCACTCTTCCATGGGGCCGGCCCCTGGAATCAGTTTTAACTGTACTCTGGAGCTGATTCTTCTGAAAAGCAGCATTTCCTCTTTTGAAAATATTCAACCTGATTTAAATTTAAATTGGGAAATTTTACCTTACCCTTTTAGTTATTTTATGTGTCTTTAATATATCCCCCACCTTCAAACCTAACTATAACAGATTTATTCATCTATTGAAGCCTGCCAGTCACTTCCCTATCTGAATCTCACTTTTGGGAAACTGAAAGATCTCTTAGTCAATATTTTATGGAACTTTGCTGGCCTGAACAGATACTGGAAAGTTGCTTATTTTTAAGCTAGAGAACTGCTTATTTTTATGCATGTGCTTTAGAGGTATGAATTGTGTCCTCTGTGAGCTTAGAGAGCAATATGTGTGTGCAGTGGTTAGATGACATTAAGGCATCTCCCATGGGAAGGAGTAAAGTGACTAGAAACTGATGGGCATTGTTAGGACACGTAGAATTCAGGAATCAGTTTCTATATTCTATATTCAGTATGTGCTCATTTATTTTTTAATTTAATAAATGAAAATAAAAAATTTTTAAAGTAACAAGCCAGAAAATACTTTGACAACTGATTTCTAGATTAAGTTATATGCATGTACATATTGTCTATTATTTTATAAGTCATATGCATTTTTATTTTTTTAAAAAACTATTGAACAGGAAAATAAAATAGAGAGGATAACATTTTAATTTTTTCTTCTCTCCAATTTTTTCTTCTTCTCCATATAAATAATCTGATGTCTTCTCCCTTCATCGAGCCATAACACAATTCCACATCATATATGAGATTTCCTATCTCTCACTGTAAGGTCTTGTAAGATTAAATAGTAAATTGACATTACTATTTAATGTGGTTTAGCATATAGTAGTCTGAAATGGTAGGTAAAATATCTAATCTCGGTCTTATTAGAAACGATTAATTTGTTGATAGAAAAATTTTTAACTGCTGTATAGTCATCAGAAAAAATGTCTTCGGAATTACTCTGTCATTACTATATGTGATGGTAATAACCACATTTTAATAGATCTTTCCTTATACTATTGAAAACTCATGGACTTTTCAGTTTCATGCTATACCTGTGGATAACTTAAAAAATGACCAGTGCTTACAAGCCAGCCGTAGCTCGCGTCAAAGGCCTAAGCGCATGCGTCGTTTCATTTGTCACAATTAAACGCTCTTATTTTCATTAGCTGTTTGACATTTTTATTCCAAGAGTTGCTGATTTGAACAGTTATCAGGTCATCAGTTATCAAACTTGACTTTGAAGGCGTTTATTTTTGCTCACTAGTCCTCACAAATGTAGTTTAAAGCAAACATTTTGCAAATTAAAAAAAAGCACAATGGTTTATTTCATAAATCATTAAAACCTGGAAATTAAAAAGAAATTAAAGATACTGAAATAAAAAAATTAGATCTCTGTTAGTGAGCTTTGCGATATTTGTGTAATCTAGTAATACTTATTGTGCATCCACTGATCCTGACAGACACTCATTTTATACTGAAATTAACATAGAACATTTTCCTAGGTTCAGGTAAACCCAGTTTTCAATGTTTTATTCAGATTATACTTATCATTATGCTTTCAGAGAAGAAATCAATCATCACAGTTCTTCCATACAAGTCAAGCAAATGAATGTGAATATTTCACCATCTAGTTCATTAGTTGAGATACTCCTTTAAGATGTGATCCCAAAACAGTACTCAGAAGCACTCAATAAATTTACAAGTCAATTTACTGCTGGTCTCTATAGACACTTTAAACAGGCTTCATTAAATTACTGAGGAAAAATGTAGTCTATTGACCTACATTCCCAGACCTTTTGCCACTCATTTTAGAGACACTAAAACAATGACGTGAGGTTTATCTAACGGCTCTTCCCTGCCACCATCATTAACTAAGAAAGATAAGTAAACACCGATAAAACATCAGAGGGCGTTTTACAAATGTCTTAGCTCTAGGAAAAGCTTCCGGACCTCCTTCTTCAGATTCAGTAGAAGAGAAGGAAAACTTCCTCTCCTCTTCCTCTTCCCTCTCTCCTCTTTGATATCCTTGAGTACATCTTATTTTCAAGGTTCAGGTTGATGGGGGCCTGGCTTCTTTAGATGTACTTCCAATTCAAGAGAGCAAACAATGTGAGGTCCATTTCCTAATTTGGGCCCATTTAACCACGGCACAGTGTAATGACAGATTTCACAACAGGCTCTGTTAAATCTTCACACACTAGCTGGTTTTTCGCATCTCTTCATTCCAACACATGAGTCTAGCAGACATTTCCCCAGCTAAGTCTCAATTTGTTTGCATTCACGCTTCTGCTCCATTGTAAGACAAAGCGGTTCAGGTGTATTATGAGCTAAAAACCTGCTATGCGCGAGCATTAGTTTTACTTTTATACAAAGGCGGTCTCATCTCATGCCTCCAAAAGCAGAGCCAAAAAAAGTATTTTGAATGCAATCATGTTTCATGTCAACTTTGTAGACAGTATCATTTTAGACAGGGGGGCCAGAGTAAGGGTTTCACTCAGACAAGCCTATCAGCAGGAAATTCAAATATAATCCACTGGGGATTTATTCAAAACACAGGGCACTGGCATCTCTGAAAAATTACCTTGAACCTTAAGTCAGTCAGGCAAAGAACAAGGAAAGAGCATTTCAGGCAGAAGGAATTGTAAGCAGAAGGTTGACGCAGTGTAGGAAGTGCTAAGGAGCCAATGGGGCCAAGACTGGGAGTGAAGGTTAGCCTGGGCTGAGGTGAGGGTAGACACCTCATAGGCACCAGGTTTTGTAGGGCCTTGCTGGCTGGGTTAAGGAGTTTTAGCTTTATCGTAAACAGAGTGGAAAGATATAGGAGAGTTTAAGGTGTGTCTATTGTGGACAGAGGACATTGGGGGATGGCTAGGATGACTGAAAGTGGGGTGAGTGCTGACAAATTTTTGAGCAGACCCCTCTGGTCACACAGTGGAGGCAAACAGAAGAGAGCCAGTGCATTTGGGAGGCTCTATCAGTTGTGTTGATGAGAAATGATTGTAGCTGGGATGCAGGTGATGGTGCTACAGGGAAGAGAAATGGATGGATGAGATATCTAAGATTTTTTGTAGTTTAAAAGTATGTGAAAAGACAAAGGAAAGTAATTTGAGGAATGGAAGGAATACTAAAGATAAAGCGGGGACAATTATGATTTTTTTGGTATGTGGAATGAAACTTGGTTTTTAATATGAAGTTTCTAATCTCTAATGCACAGGAGTAAAATAATGTAATTCATTCTAGGAAACCTGGAAAAAAAGAAATATCTAACTCAAACCTGTTTATACCCAACAGCATGTTATACTGAGAAATTAAGATTAATGGAGGCTTTCTTTTTAGACAGATAATTTTATTTACTTATTTTTTGTGAGGAAGATTCGCCCTGAACTAACATCTGTGCCAGTCTTTCTCTACTTCGTATGTGGGACGCCTCCACAGGGTGGGTGACGAATGGAGTAGGTCCACACCCAGGATCCAATCCTTGAAGCCGGACTGCTGAAGCAGAGTGTGAGGAACTTTAACCACTGTGATTAGGCCAACGAAGATATGTTTTGGTATTTATAGAAACAGACTTAATTGGAATACTTAAAATTGCAAATCTTTTTTCTGAATTCTTTTCTTACAGCATGATGCTATGATACAATTGGTGAAATTACTCCTATTTGACTCATAGCACTAATGAAAATTCAAAGTTGCAAAGCCTGTGTAATTTGGTCCACAGGGTACTGACATGTGTTCTCCATATGGTTTGAGTTATTTAAACTACAGCAAGAATAGCAGCAACAGCAAAGTACTTGTGCTTTTGTGTGTTTTTCCTAAGTGCAAAGGAATTTTTTTCTTGATAATAAGCCTTTGCTGTGGCTGCGACGTCTTTCTTAATCAGTTTTCAATCATCACTCAGATTGGGCGTCGTGCCTCTAAGAACTTTGAGCTTCCTACATGGAACTGATTCCAGCACTTAGTCAGGGGGACAAAGAAGCATGTTTTATTTCTTTCCAGAAAACTCCAAGGTCATCCTGTCTTTCCCAGACTTTTATTTAAAATGTAGCGGTTGAAAATGTAAGCTTTTTATTTTCTCCTTTTTTGTTTTTTGAAATGTACATAATTTCAGCCTCCCCTTCCCTCCCCCATTTGTTGCAGAAAATCACCCCTGTGCTTCTAGTCAGAGGACCTGTAAGACAAGGGTAGGAGCAATCTTCAGTCCTCTGTTCAAAAGATATTGCTTGATTCTCCATAGCTGCCCCCTTAGGGGCTTCTACAGCCGGAGCTCCCCTACGTTACCTGTGACCCCGAAGGAGTAATTTGAATCTCCTCTACCATATTTTAAGAAAGTTACTAATTCTTTCAAAGAGCCTGGAATAATATTGTGAGATATTCATTCAAGCACCCTCCTCCCCTTACCCCCATCCCCCATAAAACATGCAACTGCATAAAATCCTAAACTGATGCATGGAACATTTCCAGGGAACTGGATGAGGGGGCACAGAATCCAAGATTAAACCTCTGAGGTTAAATTTGCATCACTTCCCTTGTAAACATAAATTTGTGGTCTGAGATACACAGACTGAAATTCATACCTACTAATTTATCTTATGATTTTCTGAACCAATTTCTACCTCTCCTTTGGAGAATGCTTTTCTCCTCGTTGAAAGGTAATTTGAAATCTTAGACTTGGGTAGAAAGATTCTTCTTATTTCACTCATGGTTTGATTACTTCACTAATAAATGTCATTAAAAATTTTTACTTTCTGAATTTTACACAACTCAACAGCAAAAAACCAAACACGCCGATTAAAAAAATGGCAGAAGATCTGAACAGACATTTTTCCAAGGAAGACATATAGATAGTCAGTAGGTACATGAAAAGATGCTCAACATTATTAATCATCAGGGAAATGCAAATCAAAACCATAATGAGATGTCACTTCACACCTGTTAGAATGGCTATTATCAAAAAGAAAAGAAATAACAGGTATTGGTGAGGAGATGGAGAAAAGGGAGCCCTCATACACCATTGGTGAAAATGTAAATTGGTGCAGCCACTACAGAAAACAGTATGGAGGTTTCTCAAAAAATTAAAAGTAGAACTACCATATGATCCAGCAATTGCACTTCTGGGTATTTATCCAAAGAGAACAAAAACACTAACTCAAGAAGATATATGTACCCTCATGTTCATTGCAGCATTATTTACAATAAACAAGATATGGAAACAAGTTAAGTGTCCATTGATGGATAAATGGATAAAGAAGTTGTGGTTTATATATACAATGTAATACTATTCAGTCATAAAAAAGAATGAAATCTTGCCATCAGTGACAACATGGATGGACCTTCAGGGCATTATGCTAAGGGAAATAAGTCAGAGAAAAACAAATGTCATATAATCTCTCTTATATGTGGAATTTAAAAAAAAAAAACAAAAAAACCAAGCTCACAGATACAGAAAACAGATTGGTGATTGCCAGAGATGGAGGTTGGTGAGGGGTGGGAGAAATGAGTGAATTGTTTTGTTTTATTTTTTAGTTTAAATGAAATTGAAAAAAAAAATAAAGTCTAATGGTCAACTCTGTAAAATTTCACGAACATCAAGTATCTGATAACTATCTGAAGTTGTAAATAAGATAACGATCCTATCCTACGACATGAGGAAACTGAGATTATCTTGAGAAGCAGTAACCGCATGATGGAATCTTCAGATCCTCATGAAATTAAGTCCTGACCAGCCTTTCAGAGCCGTGCATGGCCTACTGCTTTAAGTGGGTCTATTTCAACGTGCATTGTTTACCTCCCCAAATTCTCTTTCTTGAATATGTGGCTTATCAAGAATGTGTGGCATGAAGGCCAAATTAGTTTATATGCTAGTTAAAAGAGGAGATGACTTTTTCTTCTTTTAACTCCCTATTGGGCCTGGCACAGAGACCTGCCATGGCAAATGCTCACTATATATTGAAATGAATGCAAAAGAACTATTTGCTATTGATCAAATTGAGGACTTAAATAACGATTCTGGGTTGGTTGGTTTGTTTCAGCATAAATCTATTCCATTAGTCATTCCAACCACTCTGGCTGCTGCTGCTAATAATAATAATAATAGCAGAGGCACTAGTAGTAAGAGGAGGAGGAACGTGAAATAAGAGCAGTGGTAAGGGTGACAGGTGTGGTAGTGGCAGCAGCTATTGTCACTGAGCATCTTTGAAGAGCCAGGCACGGTTGCAGATCCTTTACATAGTAAGGTGGCAGAAACCATGACCCCCACTGTACACATGGGCTCATTCAGACTGGGAATATGGCCTGACCAATGCCAAGGGGCTGGCAAGCAGCAGACCCAGGATGGGAATCCAGTTAGACTTGACTGCATAGCCTGTGCTTGTTCTCTACCCCACCTTCTCCCTCCCTCTATTCTGTGCGCTCCGTGTTTCTTGTCCTCACCTCAACCATGAGGAGGAGTCAACCTGTTTCTTTTCAATTCATCTTAACATCAAAAGCTCATCTCTCTAACTTACTCCAGAGGAACCTCTAACTCAGTAGAGAAGGACAGGTCTGGGTGTGACTGCCACTTACCCCTGGATAAGATTGGACAATCTGTCTAAACTTTGCAGGTTTTAGGCTCCCTGCCTGGGAAATGTTGGTATAATAATACTACGCAGTGTAAAGATTAACTTAGATGATATGAAGTACTTGGCAAAGTTCTTAGCAAAATTAAAAAAAATTAACTTCCGAATTTAATTTTTAAAGTCTTATTTAATCTGGCCCCTAATTTGCTTCTCCTTTTGAAATCTTATTAAGCAGTGACATGTTTCTACAAACGTTTTCTTGCATTGATGTTTCAAGGGGAGAGAGGTACTATAAAGCAGAGCCTCCTAAATTTGGCAGCATGACAGAGTCTCCTGGACTTTTCAAAAATAAAAATTCTCAGATTCCAGGGGCTGGCCTAGTGTTGTAGCAGTTAAGTTCACATATTCTGCTTCAGTGGCCCAGGGTTTGCCAGTTTGGATCCCGGGCATGAGCCTATGCACCACTTATCAAGCCATGCTGTGGCAGGTGTCCCACATAGGAAATAGAGGAAGATAGGCATGGTTGTTAGCTCAGGGCCAATCTTCTATTTTTTGCTGAGGAAGATGGGCTGTGGATGTTAGCTTAGGGCTAATCTTCCTCACCAAAGGAAAAAAAAAATTCTCAGATTCCACTTTAGACCTACCAAACTAAACTACTAGGGGTGAGGGGCCC
Organism: Equus asinus; assembly: GCF_041296235.1. Lineage (NCBI taxonomy): Eukaryota > Metazoa > Chordata > Mammalia > Perissodactyla > Equidae > Equus > Equus asinus. The sequence goes on along the minus strand of NC_091792.1, from coordinate 50,665,173 downwards.
AGGCTCTAGAGTTTGCATTTTTAAAATGCTTCCCAAGTGATTCTAATGTAACCACCCACTCATTTATAGACTGCTTTTGGGAGCCCTGTAACCCTTTTTGGGGGGCAGAATCAATTTACTTAGAAATTCTCTATCTTTGGAAGTAAAAACCATTTTAGGATATTGTTATGGGCTGAATTGTGTCTTCCCAAAATTTGTATTTTGAAATTGCAACTTCCAGTATCTCAGAATGTAACCATATTTGGAAATAAGGTCTTTGAAGAAGCGCTTAAGTTAAAATGAGGTCTTTAGAGGGAGGTTCTAATTCAATATGACTGGTGTCCTTATAAAAAGAGGAAGAGACAAAAGACACAGAGTGGCAGGATGGATCAAAGAACAAGATCCAACAATATGCTGCCTCCAGGAAACACACCTCAGCCCCAAAGACAAACACAGACTCAGAGTCAAGGGATGGAGAACAATACTCCAAGCTAATAATGAACAAAAGAAAGCAGGTGTCGCTATACTAATATCAGACAAGGTAGATTTCAAAGCAAAACAGATAAAGAAAGATAAAGAGGGACAGTATATAATGATAAAAGGGACTCTCCACCAAGAAGACATAACACTTATAAATATATACGCACCCAACACAGGAGCACCAAAATTTGTAAAGCAACTCTTAATAGAACTGAAAGAAGACATCAACAACAATACAATAATAGTAGGGGACCTCAACACACCATTAACACCAATGGACAGAACATCCAGACAGAAAATCAACAAGGAAATAATAGAATTAAATGAAAAATTAGACCAGATGGACTTAATAGATATATATAGAACACTTCATCCAAAAACAGCAGGTTACACATTCTTCTCAAGTGCACATGGAACATTCTCAAGGATTGACCATATTTTGGGAACCAAAGCAAACATCAATAAATACAAGAGAGTTGAAATAATATCAAGCATCTTTTCTGATCATAACGCTATTAAACTAGAAATCAACTACAAGAAAAAAGCAGAGAAAGGTGCAAAAATGTGGAGACTAAACAACACGCTTCTCAACAAACAATGGATCATTGAAGAAATTAAAGAAGAAATCAAATATTATCTGGAGACAAATGAAAATGAGAACACGACATACCAAATCATTTGGGATGCAGCAAAAGCAGTCCTAAGAGGGAAATTCATTGCAATACAGGCTCACCTCACTAAACAAGAAAAAGCTCACGTAAGCAACCTCAAACAACACCTAACAGAACTAGAAAAAGAAGAACAAACAAAGCCCAGAGTCAGTAGAAGGAGGGAAATAATAAAAATAAGAGCAGAAATAAACGATATTGAAACAAAAAAGACAATAGAAAGGATCAATGAAACAAAGAGTTGGTTCTTCGAAAGAATTAACAAAATTGACAAACTGCTAGCCAGACTCACCAAGAAAAGAAGAGAGAAATCGCAAATTAATAAAATCAGGAATGACAGAGGAGAAATCACAACAGATACCAATGAAATACAAGAGATCATAAGAGAATACTATGAAAAACTATATGCCAACAAATTGAACAACCTGGAAGAAATGGACAAATTCCTAGACTCCTACAATCTCCCCAAACTGAATCAGGAAGAAATGGAGAATCTGAATAGACCAATCACAAGTAAGGAAATAGAAACGGTAATCAAAAACCTCCCCAAAAACAAGAGTCCAGGACCAGACGGCTTCTCTGGAGAATTCTACCAAACATTCAAAGAAGACTTAATACCTATTCTCCTCAAACTGTTCCAGAAAATTGAGAAAGATGGAGAACTCCCTAACACATTCTATGAAGCCAACATCACTCTGATCCCCAAAACTGACAAGGACAACACAAAGAAGGAGAACTACAGGCCGATATCACTGATGAACATAGATGCAAAAATCCTCAACAAAATTTTGGCAAACCGATTACAGCAATACATCAAAAAGATTATACACCATGATCAAGTGGGATTTATACCAGGGACACAGGGATGGTTCAACATCCGCAAGTCAATCAACGTGATACACTACATCAACAAAATGAAAAACAAAAACCACATGATCATCTCAATAAATGCAGAGAAAGCATTCGACAAGATCCAACACCCATTTATGATAAAAACCCTCAGTAAAATGGGTATAGAAGGAAAGTACCTCAACATAATAAAGGCCATATATGATAGACCCACAGCCAACATCATACTCAATGGACAAAAGCTGAAAGCCATCCCTCTGAGGACAGGAACAAGACAAGGGTGCCCACTTTCACCACTCCTATTCAACATAGTACTGGAGGTGCTGGCCAGAGCAATTCGGCAGGAAAAAAAAATAAAAGGAATCCAAATAAGTAACGAAGAAGTAAAACTCTCGTTGTTTGCAGACGACATGATCCTATACATAGAAAATCCCAAAGAATCCACAGAAAAACTATTAGAAATAATCAACAACTACAGCAAAGTAGCAGGGTATAAAATTAACGTGCATAAATCAGTAGCATTTCTATACACTAACAATAAACTAACAGAAAAAGAACTCAAGAACTCTATCCCATTCACAATCGCAACGAAAAGAATAAAATACCTTGGGATAAACTTAACCAAGGAAGTGAAGGATCTATACAATGAAAACTACAAGACTTTCTTGAAAGAAATAGGCGATGACATAAAGAGATGGAAAAACATTCCTTGCACATGGATTGGAAGAATAAACATAGTTAAAATGTCCATACTACCTAAAGCAATATACAGATTCAATGCTATCCCAATCAGAATCCCAAGAACATTCTTCACAGAAATTGAACAAACAATCCTAAAATTCATATGGGGGAACAAAAGACCGCGAATTGCTAAAGCAATCCTGAGCAAGAAAAACAAAGCCGGCGGAATCACAATCCCCGATTTCAAAACATACTACAAAGCTACAGTGATCAAAACAGCATGGTACTGGTACAAAAACAGGTCCACAGATCAATGGAACAGAATTGAAAGCCCAGAGATAAAACCACACATCTATGGACAGCTAATCTTCGACAAAGGAGCAGAGGGCCTACAATGGAGAAAAGAAAGTCTCTTCAACAAATGGTGCTGGGAAAACTGGATAGCCACATGCAAAAGATTGAAAATTGACCATTCTTTTTCACCACACACCAAAATAAACTCAAAATGGATCAAAGACCTAAAGATTAGGCCTGAGACAATAAGTCTTTTGGAAGAGAATATAGGCAGTACACTCTTTGACATCAGTTTCAAAAGAATCTTTTTGGACACTGTAACTCCTCAGTTGAGGGAAACAATAGAAAGAATAAACAAATGGGACTTCATCAGACTAAAGAGCTTCTTCAAGGCAAGGGAAAACAGAATTGAAACAAAAAAACAGCTCACTAATTGGGAAAAAATATTTACAAGCCACTTATCCGACAAAGGGTTAATCTCCATAATATACAAAGAACTCACACTGCTTAACAACAAAAAAACAAACAACCCGATCAAAAAATGGGCAGAGGACATGAACAGACATTTCTCAAAAGAAGATATGAATATGGCCAATAGACACATGAAAAGATGTTCATCATCGCTAATCATCAGGGAAATGCAAATCAAAACTACACTAAGATATCACCTTACCCCCGTTAGATTGGCAAAAACATCCAAAACCAAGAACGACAAATGTTGGAGAGGTTGTGGAGAAAGAGGAACCCTCATACACTGTTGGTGGGAATGCAAACTGGTACAGCCACTATGGAAAACAGTATGGAGATTTCTCAAAAAGTTAAAAATAGAAATACCCTATGACCCAGCCATCCCATTACTGGGTATCTATCCTAAGAACCTGATATCAGATATCTCAAGAGTCCGTTGCACCCCTATGTTCATCGCAGCATTATTTACAATAGCCAAGACGTGGAACCAGCCTACATGCCCAGAAACTGATGATTGGATAAAGAAGATGTGGTATATATACACAATGGAATACTACTCAGCCAAAAAAAAAGACGAAATTGGCCCATTCACAACAACGTAGATGGACCTCGAGGGCATTATGTTAAGCGAAATAAGTCAGTCAGAGAAAGACGAACTCTATATGACTCCACTCATAGGTGGAAATTAGTATATTGAGAAGGAGATCTGATCAGTGGTTACCAGGGAAAAGGGGGGGTGGGGGGAGGGTACGGAGGGGGAAGTGGTGTACCCACAACATGACTAACAAAAATGTACAACTGAAATCTCACAAGGTTGTAATCTATCATAACATTAACAAAAAAAAAAAAAAAAGAGGAAGAGACACGAGGGGCAGGGATCCACAGAGGGATGACCGTGTGAAGAGGTAGCAAGAGGTCAGCCATCTGCAAGCCAGGAGGAGGGACCTGGAACAGAGCCTTCCCTCGTGGCCCTCCAGAGAAATCCAACCTGCAGACACCTTGATCTTGGACCTCTAGCCGCCAGAACTGACAGAAAATATATTTCTGTTTTTTAAAGACACCCAATCTGTGTTATTTTGTTATGGCAGCCCTAGCAAGCTAATATAGATGTCATTTACCATTGTAAAGAGCCATATGACGGGAAAAAATGTTTTAATTTTCTTGGCAGCCATACTGTCAATTAAAAACATTTTTTTACACATATTTTCAGGAATTAAGTCCATTCCTTTGGGTTCTCAGGCATTCAGTTATGATAGGATGGGATTAAATATTTCAAAAACATGTATGGAAGCCTGTCTATAATGAGTTTTGACCTTAAATTTGAGAAATTAAATTGCAAAGCCACTTTTAATGATTGGCCATCTAAGTTTAAGCAATTAATTGTGCTTTGATGAATTCAGATAGTCACATACTGAAGGCATAACTATGTAAATGTACTAGTAATCAAGCTCATTGATTGTAAGATTGGAAATGTGTAGAGTGGTCTAATTCCTGATATAGCTGACCAAAAGAAGCCATATTGTGTGGCCAGCCTGGTGGCATAGTGGTTAAGTTTGTGTGCTCTGCTTCGGTGGCTCACGGTTTGTGGGTTCACATCCCAGGTACAGACCTACACACCACTCATCAAGCCATGCTGTGGCAGCATCCCACATGCAAAATAGAGGAAGATTGGCACAGATGTTAGCTCAGCAACAATCTTCCTCAAGCAAAAAGAGGAAGATTGGCAACAGATGTTAGCTCAGGGCCAATCTTCCTCACCAAAAAAAAAAAAAGCCATAATGAAATGTTACAAACAGATAAATACAAAAGTACTCATTTTGTCAACAGAGTCTATAATCTTGCTAAAAAGTGAGAGAATCCTCAATATATTTCTTAACATAAAGTGTGACTTCCCTTGAAAAGAAGTATGATCGACTTTATAATGATAACTTCTTGGACCTAATTTAACTCAGTATTGTCTGTTGGGATGTTGTTAATTATTTCAAGCAGAACTTTTGCAGGATATTTTTCCTATTCTCCCTTTTTTTCTTCTCCCAAGTACTCCCAAATTTACTGTGCTTTTGACAGCATGCACACTTATGATATATTGTAAATATCTATTTGTAACCCTTAAAGACTGTAAATTCCATGAAGATAAGACCACATTTGTCTCTTTCTTTGTTTTTCCTATCACTCTTCACAATGTCTGGCATGCAGTAGGTGCATAATGTTTGTTTAATAAATAAATGTATAACTGAAACAAAATTTATCATATTTGACCCATTTTATGTGATAAAAGTAAATATTGAAGGGTAACTTAGAAGAAGAGAGATCTTCTGAGGAAGATAAATAATATCTTTGTACCAAATAGCTAATCTTAATTGAATGCTGATTATATGCAAAGCACTTTTGCAGGAAAAAGAAAATGTATTTTCTATAGGACACTTACAATTTTATTAAGGAAATAATGCACATCTTCACAAAGTTAACAGTTCTGAATAGAATATGGAAGTTTGTGTATGAATGTAGAAACATTATGCACATTTTTCATAATTACACTTTATTAAGTTGATAAAGATTTTACTAAATTTAAAAGTTTACACTTGCTAATCTATTTCTTGAGTCCGTGTTTGGCTGTTGTAAATGTAGGAGGGTAGGCTCAGGAATCTGAGAGGCTTTGAGCTCAGAATAACGTTTCTTTAGAAAAATAAATTCTTAGAGCAAGATGTAAGTTAAAATGACTTCTCTGCGAAGAATTCTAGAATATGCACTTGAGATATGTTTAGGTGTTCCGATAATAGGAGTAGTCTGTGGCAGATTATTCTGAATTTGGCAGTGTTGAGTAAAATCATTATTGAAATGTATTTGTTTTAAGTTGTATGTTTTCTTGATTCTTCAACGGGACAGAGACAATGCTATATGTTCACCAAACCATTATATTTTTGTCTTGAGCTCGTTGGAAGCTGTATTTCCCAGCTCCCTTGCAGCTAGGTAGTATATCATATCACCACTTTTGGCCAATGGAAAATCGATGGAAGTGATATGTACATTTTTAGATCTTGTCCACAAACATGTCTCACTCACAGTCCTACTTCTTTCTTCTCATGGATGACATGTGTTGAGGTGGCATCCACAAGATGGAAGGAGCCTTGTCTCTGAGTCCCCACTTGGATCACAGTAACCCACCACCCAAACCAAACAGCCAATCATATTCAACTATTACAGGAGAAATGATATATTGTTTTAAGCCACTGAGATGTTTTTGTATCTTTTTGTATTTCTGTTGCAACAGCATAGCATGGCTTACCCTGACTAATTCAGTCTGCATGCTAAGAGTAAATAGATGTTATCCTTCTATCACTCAGAATTTATCAAATACTGTGAATTGCTTTCATGTTTAAATAATGCTATCCCAAACTTTAAAGTCTTCATTGATCCTTATCAAATTTGGCTCTATACTTTATTTTCCACGTGCCCTGAGGAGCTTTGTGAAATTACTGACTGTTAGACAACAATTGTAGGTAGTTAAAAGAAAAGATAAATTATATGAAAATATAATTTCCAAAGATTTGAAGAGAGTTACAATAGGAAGTAAATGGTGAATTCTCAGGGAATAGAAGGTTATATTTGGTAACTCAAATTGCATTTCTTTTTTTTATTAGTAGAAGGGTAGGAACTTGAAGGGAGAACTATTGAAGGACAGTTTGGGGGGTTGAGTTAAATTCTTTGTTCCTTCCTTTAATTATTTTTATAGTGCTAGTAAATAGAGATGTATTCCATGCAAATCATAGGTTATAGTTTTCTTTTTTAAATTTTATGTGTGTGTGTGTGAGGAAGATTGGCCCTGAGCTAATATCTGTTGCCAATCTTCCTCTTTTGGCTTGAGAAAGATTGTCCCTGAGCTAACGTCTGTGCCAGTCCTCCTTTATTTTGGGTGTGGGATGCTACCACAGCATGGGTTCATGAGCGATGTGTAGATCTGCACCCGGGATCTGAACCTGTGAACCCTGGGCTGCTGAAGCAGAGTGCGTGAACTTAACCATTATGCCACCAGGCCAGCCCCTCTTCTTTAAATTTTAAAAATTTAATTTAAATAATTAATCTTTCAAATCATTTATACAGAAGGCTGTAGAACATTGAAAAGCCTCCTTCCCACCTTGTTCCCCAGATCCTGAATTCTCATCAAGAGCAAGTAAAGCTACCAAATTCTCGTTTATTCTCCCAGAAGTTTTATGAATTTACAAGCAATGATATATCTATATCATCCCCATTTTTTTTTTAGACTTTATTTATCCTTTTTCTCCCTAAAGCCCCCAGTACATAGTTGTATATTTTTGTTGTGGGTCCTTCTAGTTGTGGCACGTGGGACATTGCCCCAGCGTGGCCTGATGAACGGTGCCATGTCCGCGACCAGGATCTGAACCGGCGATACCCTGGGCCATGGAAGGGGAGCCTGTGAACTTAACTGCTTGGCCATGGGGCCAGTCCCACCTATTTATTTTTTAAAGGTAAAGTGATAGCATACATTACTCTTAACACTTAATTCAGCAATAATTTTCTGATATCATTTAAAATATATGTAGACTGCAAATATATCTACCACTTCCTCTGTTAGCACCCTGGTTCCAGCCAGTGTCATCTCCTGATGCTATTGAAGAAGTAACCTTCCGGCTAACAAACAGATCAACCAGAGTGATCCTTTTAAAAAAAAGTCAGATCATCTCACTCATCTGGTTTGGACCCTTTGATGGCTTCCCATTATACTGAGAAGGAAGGTCACATTCTTTATCTTGGTTACAAAATGGCCCGATTATCGACCTCCCACTCCCTCTCAGGTCTCACACCTATCTCACCTCATCGTCTGTACAGCTGCCACACCAGCCTCCTTGCTGTACCTTGAATGTGCCATCTCAGGGACTTCATAACTGTCCTCCATCCCTGGATGGCTCTTTCCCCAAAGAGCTGCATGGCTAATTTCCTCACATCTTCCAGATCTCTGCTCAAATGCCACCTTAACACAGAAAACTTACCAGACAACCTTAAATAAAATAGCAACAGTCCCGGGCCACTCCCTTTCTCCCTTACAGTGTCTGATTTTACCCCACTTGACTGTATATTTATTTGTTTATTTCTTGTTGGCATCTCATGTGGGCAGGAACTTTGTTTTGTCCAATTTTATATCCTCTTTGCCTAGATCAGTACTTGGCATATAGCAGGTGCCCAATAAGTTTTTATGAATAAATAAACAAATGAGTTGCTATGTTAGTACATAAACACATATCTCATCCTTTTATTAATGGTTGCACAGTATTCTATTGGTGTTTGGAATATACGGATGTACCTTAATATATTTAACTAGTCCTCAACTAAGGGATATTTAGGTTGTTTTCAATCTTTTGGTAAGAAGACAATACTTCAAAGAATAACCATTTACATACATCAATTTTAAATACTTGAGTAATGTATATCTCTGGGATAATTTCTTAAAAGTAGAAATTTGAGGTCATAGGGAAGTGCCTTTGTGATTTTGTTTGATATTACTAAATTGCCTTCCACAGAGATTGTATCAACATACAATCTCATCAATTATGTATGAAAGTCTCTGTTTTTCTACACCTTCAATGATATGATGTGTTAAATGGTCCATATCCACGTCATCTAACTTCTTTTCTAAGACGATTAGTCTATCCCCCAAGATTGAATGAATTCCAAGGGACATATGGAGAAATAACATTTCTCTAATTAACTTCATAAGAAGGCGAAATGATTAGAGTAAGGACAAACATGACCTAACACATTAGATTAAAAAAAATAATCTGAGGAAGGTGATAATTAAATGAAAAAAACAGGAGCGGAATTACTAGAAACATTTACCAACATAAACTTCATGCAAATAGGTAGAGAAGAAAAGGCTGAGATATTTTTACTTTTATTTAGTGTTACCACCTCATTTAGAGTGATAAAGGTTTCCTATAGGTCTAGATATTCCCTTTAGTTTTCATTCCATCACCACCCCACCCCCGCCACATTTGAGGTAGTCTTTTAGGGACTGACAGCTTCTTTCTTGGATTTGTTGCTTCAGTCATACACCAGCAGCCATTCTCCACTGGCATTCTATCAGAGAATTAAGCTCTAATTGCCTAAGGCAGAAGTCAACAAACTTTTTCTGTAAATGACCAAGTAGTAAATATTTTTGGCTTTGAAGACCACATGGTTTCTGGCGTAATTACTCAACTCTGCCATTGTAGCTTGAAAGCAGCCATAGACAATACATAAATAAATGAACAAGGCTGTGTTACAATAAAACTTTATTTACAAAAGCAGGTGGGTAACTGGATATTGCCTGTGTGGCTGTAGTTTGTCAACACCTTTCCTAAGGCATCAATTAATGTAATGAATGAACTTCTCTCCTATGCAATTAGAATGGTACTGGCTATCTACTATCCTTGGGAGAATCCAGAAAATAGTCACTCATATTATTTTCTGTGTAGCTAATTCATTGGCAAACCATATATGAGAAAGGCTGTGGGGTCTAAAAAACCATCTTGTAATTGATGTCAACTGGTTTCTCTGAAACCTGAAAGCCGTGCCTCTGAAAATGGCAGAGCGAAGCCCTCTTCATCCCTACCTGGCATCTTTAGTCTGTGGCTCCTTTAATTCCATCTTGCCCCAGCTTCTGAAGTCTGGTTGGAAGCACATCCTGTTGCCTCTTGTGTTTTCTAATTCCCTAGCACACCCATAGCTTTGTGTTCCCATAACTTAATTGATGCCAACAGTATTTTTAAATAAACGTAGCCTCACTAGTAGTTTTTGTAAGCTTTGTCCAATGGGTGGAAAACTGACGGATGGAGCACTGAAGATGTTTTTCACTCTAGGTGGGGAGGGGGCTGTGATGTGTGATTTCTGGGAGAAAACCAGTGGCCAGAAGATTAATGACCCAAGCACAGTAACATGGCATGCGGGGCCCAGGTTGGGCACTGAAGAGTCACTTCTGGATTATGTAGGACAGAATTTGTCTATTCTGAGAACTGGAAAAAACACAGCTCACTTGTCTTTCCACATTTTCCTTTTCATTTGATTTTCTGCAAGCCTTCTATTCTTTTTCTCGTACTTTTCCAGAAGGACTTAGCGTTGATAGAGGAAATAGTTAAAAATCAAGCTAGTTGATCTAGTTTCTGGTTAGCTCTTCAGATAATAGATTAAGCCTGAGAGAAGCTCAAAATTGTTCAGTAAAGTTGGCTTTTGTGTTATTTTTGAACTTTAGCTATTCATTCTCTATTTCCAGGTAGCACAAATAATGAATTATTAATTCCTTCTTAGAAAAATTTACTTCGATTTTCAAGTCATTAGACAATGATCATTTTATTTGGCTGGATAAATACAGAGGAAGCATTTTAAACCCATCTGTGTATTTTATCACTGTCCTGAGTGCCTGAAATACAAAGGATTTCCTAGGAATAGAGTGACCCGGAATCCCTGTCCTTGGCCTTTCTTCTCAAGTCAGACCAAAGAGAAATAAAATACTTTAGTCTTTAATCAGTTAAAAAACTGATAATTTGGAAAATAACAAACAGTAGATTGTTTTCCTGCCTATTGTGAAGAAAAATAAAATATTTACTTATTGGAAACACTATATCTTCTTTTAGACTCTCTCTCTCTCCTATCTTTTCTTCTTATTTTCTTGATGGAATCCTCTTATCTGAGCAAATATTTTTCTTTGTTTGGCTCTTATTCTCTGAGCGGACATGAGAGCAACCCATTAACTCCAGCATGGGTTCTGTTCCAGGAGTAAGAGTTTGAAACACCATTCTTACCCATCATATTTCTCCAATTCTTAGCTCTCCTTTACTGCCTGCTAAACACTTCATAAAATGGAAAAGCTGTTTGAATGAAAACAGCTAATCCTTTTGAGATGGACAAAGAAAAGCTATGAGGGGAAGCTGGGTTTCTTTCTTTAGTATGTGGCTGCTTGAAAGTTGCTATTACATCAAAAGAACTTTTTTGTTAAGCTGGTTAGAGTTCGAACAAACTCTATTTCAAACAGTCTCACTAGGGAAAAAACAAAGTATCCGTATCTATATATTTACAGTATATTTCAGAGGGCAAGTATATATTTAAACGTATATTAATTGCACACATAAAAACAGGAGGCAAATGTGATGGTTATATTTCCAAAGGTCTTAGGGTTGCAATAAGCATTTGAAACTTCATATTTTTATCCAAACTCTTTCATCAAGAATCCAGGATAGGAAGCCAAGAAAACAGGATTTCTTGAGAGAATACCAATACCTTCCAGTCTCTGAACTGGAAGTTTCTCATTCAATTTGCTATTACTCTGGCTGTAAAGCAGAAATGATAGAACACTTAGATAAATTAGAAGATGTGAAATTTGTTAAAATATTGAAAAAATAATTTTGTGCTTAATGAGAATAAGATTTAAGAATATGTTATTTATATGAGACAATTTGTTTACAGCTTCCCTGTAGGTGTGAAATGGCATAGTTCCTGGTTTCAGTGTAACGTCTCTGATACACAATGCAGGCAGTGAGCGCTGCAGTTGCTTCTGAAGCACCTTGAATTGATTTGGTAGATTTCTTATCCTCTAGGTAACAAAATAATAGCCTAGGGGTTTGGCAGTTATTCTATAAACATTTTAGGGAGTTTTTATTTCACGTCTCCTTTTTATCATCTGGCCCCAAACATTCTGAATTAATTGCTAAGTGCCTCCCATTTCCAGTCAATACAATGTTACATACAATGGGTTAAGAACTTAACTGGCCAGCATCCAAGTATGTTGAACCGTGTTGCAGATTTTTCTGCTTTCCTGAAAAACCATAGCCAGTGAACTAAAATGTTTGCGGGAATATAGTGCTTTCTAATACCAGCTAGCCTTACTGAGCAACTAATCTAGGCACTGAATTACATATTATATGTACGCTATCTCTTATCCATTTATCAATAAAGGAAAGAAGGCGTTTTTTATCCTCATTTTCCAGGGATAACACCAAGGCTCAGAGAAATTAAGTAATTTGTCCATGGACATATAATAAGGAAATGTTGGAGAAGATTCAAACCCAAACCTCTTTGTTTTTAAAGAGCGTGTTCTGTCCCTCTCTAACTTAGTGAGTCCTTTTACATGTTTAGTATTCTGACCTGTGACATGGGTGACTGCTTGATTAACTCTGCTCAACAGTATGTTGGCAGTAATGTGCATATCTACCTGAGACAGGAAAACACTTTTATTAACTCTTGCTTGAGAGCAGGTTGTACAAGGCAGGGAAAGGTATCGATGAGCTGGGTCTTTGACCTTCCTGGAGCTCAGCAGACAGCAGCACTACAGACCTCAGCTATGATGCTTACCACATGCAGGTTAAGTGTCTTTGGCAATATTGTGAATTCCCTCCTGTCACTATAATGCTATCCGTATCAATTATGACAATTTCATATCTACCTATAAGACAATTACAGGAAATTTAACTTCTAGGAGAAAAAATAGACACAGAATGACACTTTTTCCCGGATGCTTACACATTATGAGTTTACATAGTACTAGGATCAGAGGTTTACAAAGACTCGTGCCATTGTAAACTATATTGCTTTGGAGAACTTAGACATTTGTGTTTTAAAATCAGCTGAAGCAATCATAGTATTTTCATTGAATGGAATTTCTGTCTTAAATCTGTAAAAATATATAATGTTCTTTGTCTTTCACGTTTATTTCAGATACAGAAGCAGTGATACAGTTAATTATAGTTTTTCACCAAGTGATAGGAGAATCAAGGTTTATATATTACTGTATGAGTTTCAAGTTAAACTAAAAAAGTGATTAAAATATACTGTTTTTTCTCTCTTAGCAAATTGTAACACATTTAGTCTGGACTCTTCTTGCTGTTTGTACTATCTTATTATTGTTACCACTTCGGCCATATTCCTTTGGGTAACTCATTGCACCTAGCATGGTGGATTGCCTTTAATGAGTATAAAAAATAGTTTTGAGTATAGTTGAGTCACAGAAATGTTATGAAACTCTTTCCCCAATATTCAGTTCATTAATGGTTATTCCCTTCATGTCTGATCAGTAAGTACATCTTTTAACTTTCTTGGTCATTCCTTCCTCTTATTTACTGTGGGTAAGTAGCTCCCTCGGATCACTTCCTCCATCTCTCTAGTGGAAAATATCTGTGGCTGTGGCATCATAGGTGGCAGCTCTGAACCTCAACAGCTTCAACTTCTTGCTCTTCCTCTGAGCAATTTTTCTTCTTTCCAGACTTTTTTCTTTTCTTGTTCTCTTCCTTTATTTGGTGTTCTTCCTCTATAATAATAATAATAAAAAAATTAGAACAAAGGATTTGGAATTAACCATTTGGCAAAGTAGAAATTAACTTTGGTTATGAAAGGACTTGGGTTCTCACTAACGTAAGTGTTGGCTAAGGGAGAGGAACTCTATCTAGGGAAAGGGGACAAAGCGAAGAGGAAGCAGGAGTTTGACCGCTGAGAAGAGGCTGCTGAGCGGTCATTTCTTCTCAGGTAATGTTTTTGTTTAATGCCACAAAGGTCAATAACTCCTTTGGAACATGTGAACTGCCTCGGAATTATATGAGCATTTATGTTGATGTTAAATTAACTGCTTGTGAGAAACATGTCATCTATAAAGGAACCACTTTACTCACTCTTCCTTGAGAGCAAAATGTACAAGGCAGGACCAAGCGTAGCTGAAGGCTGTACAGGACTGGGTGCTTAAGACGACTGGCAACAGACTCTGCAAGCCCACTGTGCTCAGATCCACAAGTCTCGGGGTCAGGAGCATTTGGTCTTAGTCTGTTGTGGGGTCCTTGCACCTAGTGTATGAGCTATCAAGGTGTCATTTCTTTAGGCACTAGTTAACATTTCTCGGAGAAATAAGTTAGACACCATTTAGATATAATTATGACTGTCCTCCAGAGCCTCAAGAAGTCTAGGCTAACCCTAGGAAATAGACAAGAGAATCAGCAAAGATTTGGGGAAAACCACTAAACTGAAAGATCCAGATTGTCTTTCCTTTTTGCCATGAACTAGCTGTATGATCTCTGATAAATCCTTTTATCTCTTTGGTTCTATTTTCTAAATTGTTTAAAGGGGTTGTATTGGGTGACCTTTAAAGCATCTTATGGCTTTGAAATTCTAATTCTATCAACTTTGGTCGCTCATACTGTCCGTGTTTATTATATAGTACTGATGTCAATTACATCATTAATCTTCATTCATTCATTCAGCAATCACTGCACACCCATCATGCATCAGGCTCTGTGCTAGATGCTTGTGACATGTCAGTGAATGAAACTGACAAAGATCCCTACCTCTTCTCCCCACGTGCCCTAAGCTCACATTCTTGCAGGTGGAGATAGACAATAAATGAAAAATAATAAATAACAAAATGTATAGTATATTAGTAAGTGCTATATAAAAAATGAGTAGAACTTGACAAGGAGGATCAGAAGTACTGAGGTGAGGAGGACAGTGAAGTTTAAATGGGGTCATTAGGGTAAACCTTATTGAGAAGGTGACATTGAGTAAAGACTTGAAGAAGGTGAGGGAGTGAGCCATGTGGATATTAGCTGTAAGAGTGATCCAAGCAGAGAGAATGGCCAATGGGAAGGCTCTAAGGCAGGAGCATGCTTGTGTACTCCAGAAACAGCAAGGATGGCAGTCTGGTCAGGGAGGTTTCGGGGAGAGAGAAAGGGAGGGAGGTCTAAAGGCTGAGGGAAAGACATTTGGCTCTGTGGGCCACTGTAGAAATTTTGGCTTTTATTCTGAATGAAATAGGAAACCATGACAAGGTTTGAGATAAGGAATGATGTGGTCAATTATTGCAGTACTCCAGGTGAACGATGATGGGGCTTGGACCAGGGGGGCCTGGCCCACCAGAGACCATGGTAGCTTGGACAGTGAAAATTTAATAAGATGTGGTCAAATTCTGGTTATACTTTGAAGCGAGAGCCAATAGGATTTACTGACAGTTTAGATATGGGGTATGAGAGAAGGAGAGATTTGTCTTGAACTATTCAGGAAAGATGGAGTTGCCAACAACTTTTCAGGGAAGAAGTTTGGGGAGCAATATCAGGACTTAAGTTTGGGGATTAGACTTTGAAGTAGAAATGCTGAGCAGAAAAGAGGTCTAGGCTGGAGAGTCATCAGTTTAGAGAGAGCGTTTAAAGCCAAAGAGACCGGATAAAAGAGATCACCAAGGGAGTGTGTGCAGGTAGAGAAGTCCAAGAATTGAATCATGGTTCCTCTGATGTTAGGAGGAACCTACAAAGGAGGCAGGAGGAATAGCAGGGGAGGTAAGGGAAACCAAGAGATGTGTATTCATATATTTCTTGTTATTGAGGGAATTCAAATTTATAATTATAAATTTACTAAAGTGAAGCTTTTGGCAGCTGTGACTGAATTAGGAATTTCACAAATGAAGAAAAAGAAAAGAATGAGAAGTGATGTCATGGTAGTTTTCATATGGTGGATTGAAGACAACAGCAACAATAGAAATTGTACATCTACTGGTGGACTTTTCCAGGATTATTCAGACGAAAGATTCAAGTTCACTTATATTTTGGACAGACCAGTTCTGGAATGGTAGCAGTTAGTTCTAAGCCTGTTGAGAATTAGCCCACAGGTTGGATAGTTCTGTAAGTTTATGAGAATTTCATCACCCTCTCAGAGCCCATAGAGGATGTCACTGATCCGTAAGGAGTTCAGGCGGGGATTTCTCTGCGGTGTGTGAGCAGAAGCTGGATGGAGAGAACTGAGATGTTAACCCTCACTAGACCATGCTTTCTATGAGGGCAGAGGCTGTGCTTTAGTCACGCTTACATCGTGCAGCTCTAGCATGTCGCAATCAATCAGCAAACAGTTATTAAATGCATTAGTAACGGCTTATAATTAATTGTTGATTGCTTACAACATACCAGGGCATGGGAATATAAAGATGATTAAAATACAATCTTAATTTACTTGTTAAGCACCTGCTCTTCTCAACAACCCCATGTGGTAGATATTATTAAGCCCTTTTTATAGATGAGAAAACCGAGGCTTAGTGAGATTAAACATTTTATCCAAGGAGGCAAAAAGCAGATTTCTGATTTCAACCTAGACCTTTCTGATTCATTTGATTGCTTCCTTCCTTTCTTCTTTCCTCCCTTCCTCCCTTCCTTCCTTCCATCTTTCCTTCCTTCCTTCCTTTCTTCCCTCCTTCCTCTCTCTCTCTTTAATTCTCTCTTTTTCTTTTTTTCCCAATGTGCATTAAACATGTTCCTTCTGGTAGAGGTGAAGTTAAGTCTTTAAAGTAGACTACCTAAAGATTTAGAAAGTGGTAGTCTAAACTATGCTACTGATCGAAGTGACTCGGGGTATATACATTTTCTTTCTTTTGGTTTTCCACCTCTAAGCCCTTTTTACTCTTTTCCTTGCGCAGACATATGGGATGAGAAATGTAGAAGTGCTTCATCATCTTTGGAGGATTCTTTTTAATTGTGATTAGAAAACATACACTGTTTTTAAGCAGACAGTTCAGCAGTCTTAAGTGTATTTACATTGCTGTGAAACAGAGCTCTGGAACTTTTTTATCTTGCAAATCTGAAACTATGTCATGGCTTTTTTTGTGGTAGGTAAATTGATTTGTGTATTTAACAGAGTTAAATATTTTAATGACAATTAAGGAAACATTAACTTAATGCAGTAAATTTTTTGAGAAAAAGAAAAAATAGTTCAAGATAATATTAGAAGTATAAATTAGCAATGGAAGTAGATGGAAGTTATATGTGGTCAATTTTCATATAGTCTCACTATTTGTTGATTGATCATATGTATTTTCATTTGGGTCACTGTTATTCTAAAAGTTGTTAAGGCCTTTAATTTTAATTTCTTGAGCTAACCTATATGAGATCTTTTTTTTTTTACATTAAAAGTATATACTTAGATGTCTTTTTCAGTATGGAATCTAGAGGTGATAATAGACTTTTTTCTAATGAAAAGCATTTATTATTTGACTGCAAAAATATTAATCCTAAATATTCTATGCATTAAGTAAGATCTACTCCTGAATAGTGTTTAAAATAAAAATTGGAAATTTCATTTTTTTATATAAATTTGATTTTAGTCACCTTGAGGTTTTCTGTTTTTCATTTTTCAGAAACCACAGTCACTGAAATAATGAGAGTCAAAGCTGATGTTAATTTACTTTATTTGTAACCATAAGAATTTATGAGTATTGTGTGAAGTCACTTAAAGCAAAATATTCATATGTTGAAATTTATTGAATTACTTTAATAGGGATTTTTAAATCTGTAAAATAAGCAAATAATTCAATTTCCGGAGGTTGTTTTAATACTTGAGCGCTAATCCATTTAAAAAGATCTTTTAAATACAGTATTATTCAAGTGAGTGATGCCAGGTAAAACAATTGTTTAGCTTCTAAGTTTTTCAGATTTTCTGTTTACGTGTCTTAGTCATCATAGCATTTCATGCGTATTTTTGAAAGTAAGGGTTTTGCTTCACAAAAGGAGCCTAGCAGAATTCTGATGCTGTGTGCAGCTGACCAAAGACTATATTTTCATTGCTTCTCTGATTACCTTTTATTTATTGTGAGAGAGAAGTAGGCATAAATTAAAGAAAGAAAAGCTGAAAGTGTTCTCCAAAATAATAAATAGATATTTCAGGGTCTTATGTCCTCTTCTCAGCAGAGCTAGATTTCTAGTCCTTTGCTACATATGAAGGAATGTTCTACATGAAAACGTTAAACTGATTTGACATCATGGAAATAACTAAGAGGTCTCAGAGAATAGGGGATCAGAGAGAGAAACCTTAACTTCAGTTTTTGTCAGAGAAGGATAAAAGATTAAAGAAGAACGTATTCTCAAGAATAAGAACCATCTCACATTGCTCATCTCTGAGGCAGAAATGCTCTGTGGTGATGCAAACACATTGGTGAAAAAGTGTCAGATTAAATAAAGAATTAGTTCTCCCTTACATTTCTGGTAATGACCATGAGGTAAGATTCACTTGCATTTTATTCTTTTCTAGTTATAAATCCTATACAGAGGCAGGAGCAAGACTCCAAAGATTAAATTACTAACAATTATACATTGAGAATAGCATGCCTCTACCTAGTGAATTTTCTTTTAGAGTTGACAAATATTTTGGCACACATGAATGAAAGGGTAATTATCTAAAAAGTTCATGTTAAATGACAACATGACTTTTATGTAACTATGAAATTATAAAGTATTCCTTAATCCGATCCATATAGATATTTGACCAAATATTCGATGTTCTATATGGAATGCCAGTTTAGATAAAGGAGAGACTCCAGGCCTTTGCCCGAGTGAATTCATTTATATCTCAGCTACCTTTGGCTCTCCTTCAACACCCTGGACACCAATGCTGTCGACAGACCTATTTCTGCATTCCAGAACTGTCAACTAATTATTCGCAGATCCTGGGAATGCGCAAACAGTTGGAGGCTAGAATTGACGCTGCTTGAAAGACTCCTTACGATAATTAAATTATTCTCTAATCCTTGTTATGTGTATTCCTGGAATAGTCCCTTTGAGATTTTTTTCAGATCACATAGAACTTTCCCAGTAAGAACATCAGCATTGCACACAGATAAAAGTTTTGTTTTGATTGATCTTAACTCTCAAGTTTCATGAATGTCTCAGAACTCTCCAAATTTTTTAAGACAGAAAACCAAACCCATTTTACTTCCCGTACTGATGAATTTTTTTTTTTACTTGTACTGATGAATTTTACACTGAAATAGTGTATAAGGATACCACAGACTGCTGTTTGAAATGATTTGAAATTTCTGCAATAGAAGTATAAAATGCTGATAAGTTTCCTCAATCAAGCTCAAGAAACAGTCTTAAAAATGGGGAGAAAATTAATTTTATGGGTTAGGATTGGACACTAGAAGTTAGTTGACTTGAAATGTTTTTCTGTCAGTAGGGAATTTCTGTGACTCTGTTTCTCCTTTCATAAAATGGAAATTCTAATATTTTCCACAGATTTATCACATAGAAAAACAGAGTATATACAAGATATTTGGTGAAAGATGCTATTTATCTTTATAAATAGTATTATTTATCAGAAGAATCAGCTCTAGTGAGCCTAAAGAGTTTGAAAGAGCAATTATACTCAGCTCTCAACTACTTTTATTTTTTTCAGGTTTTAAAATTGAGATATGACATATAACATTATATTAATTTCAGGTATACAACATATTGTTTCCATATATGTCTATATTGTGAAATGATCACTACAATAAGTCTAGTTAACATCCATCACCACACATAGTTACAGTTTCTTTTCTTGTAATGAGAACTTTTAAGATCTACTTAAACTTTCTTAGCAACTTTCAAATATACAATGCTGTGTTATTAGCAACTTTCAAATATACAGTACCATATTATTAACTATAGTCAACTAATTTTCTGAAACAAAAGTATCACACAGTATTAAAAAGGTTCTTCCAAATCAGGACCAGTGGGTTCAATGAACTCTAGGTATATTTGCGTTACTTCCCAACAAAAGCAAGGATTTGAAAAGACACCTGAAAAACATTTATGCAATCCTGACTCTTCCTAATAATACAAGAGTGAGGATGAGGATGGTAAGGAGAGTCTTTGAAAAGGATTGAACCAAAGAGCAAAGCATGGAGCCTAGACTGGGTTGGCTTTATAGCCCTGAAAAACTGACAATAATACGTGTCCCAAGGTAGTACATGTGTACATAAATACATTGTCAAAGATGTTAAAAGAACAAATAGACATCTAAGCAAAAACTTGATGCTGTCTTCAAAGACTTTCTCTTAAATGATTGACTCCTTAAAGCACTAAAGACTAGAACAGAATAGGAAGAAAATAGACTTACATACCTAGGCAGCTGATAGTATGCATATGTTTATGTAAAATGCATTTTGTAAAGGGGTAGGGATTTGGAGGCAAGACTAAGAGATCTAGAATTTTTATCATCCAGACAAAGTGAGTTCTAGTTTATGACATTTGAGATTCAACTGTCAAGGCAGAAAGAGCACAGAGAACACTGGGCCTACGCTGAATTCATCCACTAGGTTTAATTTTTTAAGAAAAAGGCCCAAATGCTTATTTTTAACTTGAAACAAAAAGAAAGATATAGAGAAAGAAAGAAAAACAAGAGAGAAAGGAAGGAAGGAAGGAAGGAAAGAAAGAAAGAAGGAAGGAAGGAAGAAAAATTAAAATACCAGAGGATTACTATGAAAATATGCATTTCTTTCTCTAAACACATTATAGTAGTTGTAAAAACCTTGGCACGCCATTTAGTATCCCTCATAGGATTGTCCAGGGAACAGTAACATTAATTTCAACGTACCACAAATACCATTATCTCATTTTTTAAAAGTAGTTTTAAGAATTATTTAATGAAAACTCTGAGACATAAACAAAGAAAACTGGAAATTATTAAAATATCACTATCTATCCCTGAGGGTCGGACTTAATGTCCCTTCTCTCTGTTAATTTTCTGTCCTCACAAATTTCTGGAAAATGTTCTTCTGTTTGTGCAAAGAATTATTGGTGTTAATTGTAACCACATGGTTTCACTAGGGATTCCAAGAGCAAAGTTTGAGCTATGATTCTTATTGGTTTATGTGTGCTAACGTAAGGTCCAACAGTTTCTTCTTAAATATCTTTGCATCCTATATATCCCCATTTACAGTTAGATCTAGGTGAAGTCAAGCAGGTTCTAAACCTCTTAAGCCAACGCAGTGTTAGAGTGTTCAAACAAGGCAGTGACAATGCCCTTTGGGCAAAATTCAATCCAGCTTTACTCATTTGGATTCTCTGCGTAGAAAACCTTGCCAGTGGCATTTAGGCTCAAAAGAAGAGAAACTTCAGTAGCTAAAGTGTGATAATCCTGATAATCATTCTTTGGCCCAAGAATACCAGAACAAAGTCCTAGAATTCTAGAGAAAATATACATCTAAGCTAAAATACATTTTCAAAAGTGAGCAGATATTAATCTCTTTCTCTTTTTATTTTTTTGGCATTCCTAAATCCTAGAGTTTCTGGCAATAATTTGACCACTGAGCGGCAGAATTTTAAGTATCCTTCGGGAGATGTGGTTACCAAAGTTTCCAGGAAGATGTCATTGCTGCGTCCTCTCACCTGTAACATAGACTGGGCCCTGAGAAGAGGTTCCAGGTAGCTCTTGAGTGGAATTTTCAATATCTCCCAGGATAGTCTAAATATAACCCATCACTTGAAACTGGAGCCACAAAGGCTGTAACTGCTGGTGGGTGGAAGTTGGTTTACTGGGCAAATAACTGAGCAAACATCCTTCAACTAGGATTAAGTTCCTGGGAAACTGTCATAAAATAAATTTCACTGCTATCCTCAAATCTGTAAAGTTGATTTTTCCTCAGGGTTATAATTTTTAGATGTAAATTTGATATTGGTTTATTGTATATACATACTTTCTTAAAATTGCTTGGTCTCTTGACCATCTCGGACAGGAAATCATAGTTTATACAGTGTTTAGGGACAACCACCATCCCTCATGCTACATAATTTTTACTATTTACAAACTGAAGTTTGGGATGGGACTTAGGGAGCTTGAGGATCCGAGCTGTCTGTAACCATGACATTTAATAACCTATTTCAAGTGATATTCTGCTCCTGCTATTGCAAGAGTGTCTGATTCTTATAATGCTCAGAACATAGGTTTCCGTTTGTTAAAGAGACATGTAACAAGCTTGTGTAAAACATCCACTGCATATTGAATGTTGGATCTGTATCTCGAGAATCTATCTCCTTAATGAACAAAATATTATTTAGTGCTTATATAAATAATTCCTTGAATATGATTCGTATTTTATAGTTTTCAAGGTTCACTTGAATGCATAATTTCAATGGATCCTCCCACCAGGCAGGGTAAGTGGTGATGTCTCCATTACAGAGTAGAAGAGTGAGGCTTACAGACATTTGATGGCAGACCTTGAATTTCAGAGATAAGGAAGTTTTTGAGAAATACAAAGGTGTAAACCAAAATAGCTAAAAATAGCTAAATAAACCTATTTTAGGGTGATTTTTAAATGTTGCTATCCTGAAGAAATCTTTCTTCTTTTACTAAGTGTTTTAAGACTGTTTGTGCTATTCAAGGAATTTAAACACCACCCCCCTTGCCCCTCCCCCAACCCATCAGGAGCAGCTGATAGTAGCAAAAATCTTCTTGTCCAAAGACACAGTATTCAAAAAGTACCCACTCAGTTTAATGAGCCCATCCCTTTGAGATGGTCCCGTATTGATTCTTGTTATGATCCCCACATGCATAAAGTAGGATTCCCTAGCTAGGCTTTTCTTCTTTGCATCTCAACACTCGAGGAAGTAAACTGTCTGTGGATCCTATTTCTCCCAAGATCTTTTGTCCTCTCTTAAACAGGAGTCAACAAACCATATTCTTGAATTTACTGGTTTAGTACTAGATTTCCATTCATATGAAACTCACCATATAGTATCTAATTCCACCTGTTTGCGGTTATTTTGTCATCTTTTCAAAGGTTTCTTTTTTTTTTTAAAGATTTTATTTTTTCCTTTTTCTCCCCAAAGCCCCCTGGTACATAGTTGTATATTCTTCATTGTGGGTCCTTCTAGTTGTGGCATGTGGTTCGCTGCCTCAGCGTGGCTTGATGAGCAGTGCCATGTCTGCGCCCAGGATTCGAACCAACGAAACACTGGGCCGCCTGCAGCGGAGCGCGCGAACTCAACCACTCGGCCACAGGGCCAGCCCCTCAAAGGTTTCTTATACCCATCAAATAGCTTTTTCTGCATAAAAAATACTGTATCTGGCTAAGGGCATTTTCTTTTTTCTTTTCTTTTTTTTTGAGGAAGATTAGCCCTGAGCTAACTGCTACCAATCCTCCTCTTTTTGCCAAGGAAGACTGGCCCTGACCTAACATCCATGCCCGTCTTCCTCTACTTTATATATGGGATGCCTACCACAGCATGGCTTGCCAAGCGGTGCCATGTCCGCACCCAGGATCTGAACGGCAAACGCCAGGCTGCCAAGAAGCAGAACGTGCGAACTTAACCGCTGCACCACTTGGCCGACCCCAAAGTGCATTTTCTAATATCAGGAACGAACGGCATCTAGCAGTTACATTTACCAACCACAAATTAAACTGCTCTTTGTTTCAGAGTTCAAGCAGCAAAGTAGCTAAGCTGCTGTCATTAGTCTATAACTCAAAGGCAGTCTTGGGAGTCAAGCTTGGAATGTCGTTTGTCCTCTAATCATATATTTTACATCTCCCCAGGGAGTGATGAGGAAGTCTTGATGTCCCCTTGCGACTCCCACAATATTAGTCTCATCTCCCAGCTGGGCCTCTGCCCCCAACTTTCTTTCTTCATAGTTATTTCTACTCCTAATTTTTATTTTTAGGGCCACTATTCTTTGCTTTTCAGCAAATGGTGTGTGAGCTGGGGAAGTTATTATGCCCTGGTGAGGGGAATAAACACTCAGAATCCTTGCCATTTCCAAGTTACTAAAGCAGTGCTTTGACAATTAATTTAAAAAATTTTATGTCATAAAGCAAACGCCTTCTCTATTCTACTGCGGTTTTTCTGTATAAGTAGCTATACAGACGTGTATATAAGAGTGAAAATGTCTGTATAGGTGAAAAATTAATTACTTTATTTCAGCAAGGCATATTATATCTTTTTCTAGAAAAATCTGAAGAATACACTTTTCTATATTGGAAGAGAATTTTTCATTCAAAAATAAATTTAAGATATCCAATAAATCCATTTTATTGAAATGTTACTGTAAGCAAATATTATAATATCTTTTAAAATTATCCTGTATGTACAGATACACATATTCATAGATAAAGAACTTTAATTAAACTTTGCAATACTGTTGATATGTTTATTGGCATTTGTATATTACATTCTTTGATATTTGACATGAAAATTCAGAACTCTGTCATTTAATGCTGAATTAAATATTCTTTTCAAGTTTACATATCCCAACTATGGTATTTCTTTTATATTGCCTTAGAGATAAAGTAGTGTTTTGTGTGCTTTTTAAGCTTTATTTTTTAATTTACATAGAGTCAAATTCACTTTTTTGTGTGTGTGTGAGCAAGACTGGCCCTGAACTAACATCTGCTGCCAATCCTCCTCTTTTTCGCATGTGGGACTCCACCACAGCATGGCTTGATGAGTGGTGTCTAGGTCTGCACCTGGGATCCGAACCTGTGAAACCCCGGCCACCAAAGTGCAGTACACAAACTTAACCACTATGCCACCAGGCCGGCCCCTCAAATTCACTTTTTTTGCTGAATAGGTCCATGAATTTTGACATATGCAAAGACAAAATCACCACCATTATCAGGATATAGAACAAGACTCTCACTCCAAAATTTCCCTGGGCTATTTCTTGTGATCAAACCTTCTTCTTCCCCTTAACAGCTGGTAACCACTGTTCTGTTTTCTGTCCCTGTTTTTGCCTTTTCCAGAATGTCATATAAATGGAATCATACAGTATGTAACCTTTTGAATTTGGCTTCTTTCACTTAATGCAGTAGTTCTCAACTAGGAGCAACCTTGGCCCCCACAGAGAACATCTGGCATATTTAGAGACACTTTTGGTTGTCAAAACTGGGAAGAGAAGAGGAATGCTACACTGATCTAGTGGGAAGAGTCCAGGGATGCTGTTAAACATCCTACAATGCCTGGGACAGCCTCCCACAACAAGGAATCTCTGGCCTAAACTGTCAATAGTGCTAAGTTTGAGAAACACTAAGCATAATGCATTTGAGATTCACTCATATTGTTGCATATATCAATAGTTCATTCTTTTTTATTGCTTAGTGGTCCTCCATTGTATAAATGTATTGTGGCTTTTATCCGTTTATCGACTGAAGGCATTTGGATTATTCTCAGTTTTGGCAATTACGAAAGTTTTTGATCGAACATATGCAACAGGAGTATTATTGCTTGACCATGTGGTGTATGTTTAACTTTACAAGAAATTCCAAACTGTTTTCCAGAGTGGCTATACCATTGTATTTTGCATTCCCACCAGCAAGAGTTCCAGTTGCTCTGCATCCCTGACAGTACTTGGCATTATATACATATTTTAAATTTTGTCATTCTTTTTTCTTTTTTTTAAAGATTTTATTTTTTTCCTTTTTCTCTCCAAAGCCCCCCAGTACATAGTTGTATATTCTTCGTTATGGGCCCTGCTAGTTGTGGCATGTGGGACGCTGCCTCAGCGTGGTTTGATGAGCAGTGCCATGTCTGCGCCCAGGATTCGAACCAATGAAACACTGGGCCGCCTGCAGCCGAGTGCACGAACTTAACCACTCGGCCACAGGGCCAGCCCCTAAATTTAGTCATTCTAATAGATATGTAGTGGTATCTCATCATGGTTTTAGGTTTGTCTGTTTTGGTTAATTTTTAGAATTGTATAATTTAATAATTTTATATAATAATTTTAATTATATAATAATTATATATAATTTTAATAATTTTATAATTTTATGCACATTTTCTGAGATCTTGAAAATAGTATTATATAATATTATATATACATTATATATATATAAAGTATTTAATAACTGGCACAAAGTTATTAATTCCTTTGTAGATCTTCGTTCTGTTCTCACTGCAGAGCTGCTGATCCTTGTAGAGTTTCTATTTTAAGAGAACCCAGTTTACCAATGTTAGGACTCACTGATCTTCAAAGGACTTCGGGACATGCCTGGCCCAGGCTATACCAACTTTGAAAAAAGAAAGGAGAAGCCAGCCCCATTTTAAATATATGTAAGGTATTATTTGTAAGAGTTGCCTGCATTTCTCATAGTTGACTGGGCAAAAGGACAAAACTTTGATGTTGCCATTGTCTAACATGGTGCACAGCATGAAGTGAATCCCACAGAAGCAGCACCTGAGCACAACAAAGTAAAATTATATTTCTTGGATTCAACTTGGATTGTAAAACATTTCCCTCTACTGGCTGGCTGCTGAAATTTCTTCTGCGAAATCAGGCAGAGGAACCAATTTGTTACTCGCTCTCATAATTTGCTGTATTCCCCCCTCTAGCAACCCAGTATTAATTTCTTCTTGCATCTTTTCCTTCTTTTTAAACATAACTTTATTGATTCCCATATTTCCCTAAATTAGATGTGTCAGGAATATTGATGCAGAGAGGATGTTATGATTTCATTTACAACAAACTTGAGATTTGCTCTCCGAAATAACCAATGGTAGCCCTGTATCATTCCAGTCAAGTTCATGGCTTTTAGGAGGACCTCACTCTAATGCCCATGCCTTCTTAACTTTGGACAATTTGATTCAAAAGGGCAGAAGCCTCAGGTGTCCAATGAGAACAGAAAAATTGCAGAAAATTAGCCTTAAAACTGTCTAATGATAGTGAGTCTATGGATTGGCCAGCAATCTCAAGTTGGTCTTTCACTAATAGGAGCCTTCCTCACTTTTATGAAGTGAAGGCAGAGGTGTCCAGCTTGGGATCCAGACATTTTGGCATTTTACTCCCAACAATTTAGCTGGAAACCTTGGTGCCTGTGGCCTTTGGCACCCACGGCACTGTGTTGTGAAGTATTAGTTGAACATGCTCAGTAGTTCACCCACACAGTACAGAAATAGTCTTGGGTGACCAAAATGCCAACCCAACTCTAATTACTAGAGAATTGGAAATGAATGTTCACAGTCATCATTTACATTCTTTAATACCACAGTGTTTTAGCTATACATATCCTAATGCTGAACTTCTCTAGGACCAGAAGACCAAAACCAAAAGTTTACATTCCAATTTAGGTTATTTACACTTCAACACAGGTAACTGCAAACACAACTTTAACGGAGTCAAGGAAGTTGAGAATGATGTAGTCGATCCTCTGGATTTCTCTTTGAACCTTCCATTCTCAATATTATTTTACATTTTCTCAGGGTGGGAGTCACTTTTTATTCACAAAAAGTTCATTGCTATCGTAAACAATGGTAGACTGTCAGCCTTTGTCTGTCCTTGCTGAAGGATACCTGAATTTAGAGGTGAGGGTTAATTTGGCAGCTTGCCCTCAGTCATATAGCTAGTTCTGAGTTAATCCCTCTTTCCACCCTCGCACCTGATTTACCTGTGCTGATTGAGAACATGGACCACAATCAGGCACACAGACCAAGACCCTGCCTCTTCCTAGCTAGGACCTTGGACACGTTGCTTCTAGGAGTTTCATTTTCCTCATCTCTCAAGTAGAGATAATAATATGACATCCTTTCCTTACAAAGTGGTCATGCGGATCAAATGAGGATTAAATATAAGTGCTTGGCATGTAGTAAACACTCAAAATATTGATATTATTTGCACTATAGACATCATCAACTCTTGAAAATACATTATTTTGCAGACAACTCAAATAGTGTACAAAATGAAATAATCTTGTATCAAGTCATGAAGTATAACTCCCTGAGTGTTTGATGGTACTATCAAATTAATGTAATATTATTAGAGACATGTATATATTTTTTGTTTTGGGTTTATTTGTTGTGTTTTTTGGAAAACGATGTAGTGAGATTGCAAAAAAATTTTTCCCCCATTTACTTGGACAAAATCTACATCCTCCTTACTTTGCTTTTGCCTCACTACTCCTGACTGCTGTAAGGTTTATGTCTCATTGCTGGTTTGTGAGCCAGGTCTAAAAAAGTAGTAGGAATTTTCGGAAATGAGAAATGTGCTCGGTGGTGTCTGATTAACATGGAATCACTGCAGTCATTATCCCTGTGATGATTTTTTACAAACAGATATCCTTAAGTCAAATCTTCATGATTGGCGGACCCACTGTAAAGCAGAGAAACTTGTTCTTAGATCAGAAATGTATTCACTTCATGCTCATCTGATTTCATAGTTTTTGAAATTATTCTTTTTTTATTTTTCAATGAAATTTCTTTCAAAGGTCCAGTGTTGCTGAGCAGAAACACATCCATCATCCCTCCCTCATCTAGGCTACTTCTTGCCTGGACGATGGCCTCCATCTCTCCTCATTGCTTGTCCTCCTGCCCTATCCAGCATTGTCTTTCCACTATAGTTTGAATGATCTTTTAAACATATATATCCAATCATGTCTCTCTGCCTAAAATCGTTAACTGTTGTCCTTTGCTTGTGGGATAAAATCAGAAATCCTGACCTTCACCTCCAGCCCCATTACCTCCCTTGTCCCAGCCACTCTGCTTGACCCTCTGTGATCAGACCATACTTGGCATCCTGTTAGTTCTTTGTACCTCTTTCCTTTGCCGGGCCTACTCATTTGGTCTTCCCACAGAAGGAATGTGGTTCTGTTTCTTCCGCCTTCTCACATTGCCTTACCCTAATCTACATCAATGCTTAGCTTAAATGTCATTTGCTTAGAGACATTTTTCTTGGTCTGTTATACGTTGTCAAATTCTCATATTATAGCTCTTGGCACTTTGTATTTCTTTTTAGCACTTATCACAGTTGTAATAAAATAGTTATGTGGTTAAATATTCAAAGTCTCCAACATTACATATGTAAGCTTTATGAGGGTAATTTATTTACCAAAACACTCAATGTTTGCCACAGTGAATGCATGCTAAGCCTTCAATCAACATTTGTCAAACACATGATTGAATGACATGTTCAGTACCATATTGTCAATGTCTAGAATATAGCAGATGCTCCATAATTATTTGTTTCAGGACTAAATGAAAATGTTACCTATTCAGAAAGAAAAGGGGAGCTATAGTAGCGTGGAGCAAGTTGTAATGAATTACAGTGAGAAGACCCTATGAAGATGATGGAAACTCGGAGAGAAAGTGTAATGGACTGTTTGAATGATTATCAGCTCATCGTTTGCTGGCTGTGTAACTTGAGAAAGTCACATATCTCCATTCCCTACGTAAAGAAGGACATGGTGATCTTCCTACTTCCCCAGCCAACATCACAGGTTTATTGGAGTCCAATGAAAATGCATACTTTGGGCCTTGTAAGTACAAAGTACTTTGTGAACTCTAAACAGCTATAGATGTGTAGATTATTTAACTGTGAAAGGAATTTATAACATGTTGGTGGTAAAATAGTTAACAGCCAATCAGCTGAGAAGGGTATAAAGCCCCCTTTCCTAATTCCTTTCTCTGGAGTTACCCATTCTTGCCAATTTTTGTGTGTCCTTGTCTTTCCAAATATGATCAGTAGACTGATCTTTGTATACATACATATATATATATATACATATGTGCATATATATGTTTATAAGCACCCCCACAAATATATATGTCAACCTGAAAATACTAATCAGATCTAATATTGTTCAGCTGTATACTGTTCCACTTACACGTATCGTGCACATTTTGATGACAGTGCACATAGAGTTCTTCCAGCTACTGCACAGTATTCCATTGTGTGCATCTGCTATGATTTGTCATTTCCATATTGGTGGACATCAAGCTTGTTTCCATTTTTCACTACTATAAACAAGGCTTCAATGAACATCCTTGAGCAAATTGTTTTCTTATCTTTTCTACTTAAAATCACCCAACAGTTTCTCATTTTTATACTCTACGATCCATCATGTCATGTGGTAGAAGCCTGGTGCTTAGAGAAGAGTGGTGGAGCCCAAGTCATCTTTATAATATTACCTCTAGCTTTGGGCAGTTTCAGACTTGTGTCTAGTGTAGCTTCCCTGCTCTGGCAAAGTTGGCCTGTTTGCCCCATGTGACTTTGTAATTCTATGTTTTTGCCTTTACCATTTAAATCTCCTCATTAAACATGTTCCCTTAACTTTCTCTTTAAAAATTGCCTTTTGTTTTCTTCCTTCAATACACAGCCAAAAATCCACCTCTTCCCATAAGTCCATGTAGGCTAACACCAGTACAATTTTTTGATGCCATCAGTGTTCTGGTTATTTTCTAAGACAAACATTTATTGAATTCTTATGTCCATCTCACTCCACCAGAAATGCATGTGAATATAAGTACCTTGTGAGATTTCTTCAGTCATTCCTTCTTTATAAATTGCCACAGTCCAAGTTAATGATGGATAACAAGTATACCATACCTACCCTTCAGAGCTCTACTGCTAAATTTTGATCACTGTATAAAAATTTGCTTTTGCTACAACTGAGTGCCCACGGTGTTGCCTTTGAGATGGCATGATATGGTTAAAGAGGGACAAAACTTTTCCTTGTAAGAAGTAAGAGGAATTCCTTAAAGTCAGATCGGTACTGAAAGATTATGTGTTCACTGGAATGTGCAAGAATTCTGCCTCATGAATATTTAAAAGATTGTGGTCAGGGCGGTGAATCCCTGTACTCAGCAGTGACCTGCATGGCAGCCAGCTGTTTAGTGAAGTAACTGTGAGGTATTTTAGGCCTTGTAAGAGACGACTGGGCCAGAGCTGTGACTGTAACCGTGCTGTAACAGTTGCTATTGGTTAACGCTGCTTTGTCTTTTGTTCAATCTTCCTTTAAGGACACAGCCAGCCAAATTTCAGGATTCAAAAATATGCCGGAACAAATTTCTTTTTGGCCAATCAGCAAGTCTTTCAAGAACAAAGGAGGTGTCTTTTCTTTTGAAGAACTATAATGTCTGCTACAGAGTTGGGTAGCAGGTACTCAACAAATACTTCTGCCTATCAACTGGCACCCAGTGTCACCAAGAAAACCAAAACGAAAAACCCTAACAACAACAAGAAATTAGAACTAGCTTATAAGTCACTATAGAAGTGAGACTAACTTCAGCATAACTGCTTGTTTGGAGCGAATAAACAGCATGCAGGGGAGAAAGGCCCAAAGAGTATTCTATTAACAACAGCACACACACCAAGCTAGGAGACAGCAGTCCCTGGACTATAGCAGGCTGTTAGAGTTACAGAGCCACAAACAACCCCACCCTACAAATAGCAGGTTACAGACACAAACCCAAGGAGAGTTTGAACAACAAAAATAACAATGAAATAATGAAAGCAGCAGCTATAGTTTAATTCCTACGGTTAGGTAGTATTTGTTTTAAATATATTATATTTTAATTTTCACAGCAGTCTTGTGTGGGTAATTACTATTATATAAATGAAGTGAGCCTTGGAGCATTCATACAATTTGCTCGAGGCACACTTCAAGTAAGTAGTGGGGACAGGATTCAATCCATTCCTAGCTGAGTCTAAGACATATATTCTAACAATTATTTTCTACTGACCCCTTTATCTGGTCTTTTCAGGTAGGAAGGGTGGAAATGATTGTAGGGTTTTCTGGGTCACACTGACACAGTTGGATAAGAGTAGCTGAAACATCTAAATAAATTCTTAACAGACATAAAGTTTTGGAATCTCACTAAAGAATTCCAAGATAATTTAAAATTGATGTTGATCAAGAAGGGGGTTTACTGCCTTGGGCTTAATTTCTCTAAAGCTCTGTGTATCATGGAGGAAGGCACCAAGGCTGTTCACCTGGCAGTTCCCACAGCCGTCCTGGAAGGCAGTGTCTGGCACAGGGATGTTGGAAGACTACTGTTTGTCAGGTGGCCGGACACACCTTTGATGAAGGATCATTACCCACCCAGAATATCCTTATAATTCCCTGATGAGTCACTTACATTTTATCACTTCCTATTGATCATTAGACCAGACAGCTTTCAAAGCCAGGGCCTAGTGGGCAGGTGGATGACAGTATAATTCAGGCAGGAAACAGCAGTTACCACTGCATTACAATGTGCTATTCTCTAAAGATATAAGGAGGCCGTTACACTAATCTCGTCTAAACTGATACTGCAGCTTCACAGCGTTCAATTCAAAAACTCAAGAACAACGAAATGGATGGGAAATGATTCTTCATAATTCAAAGAAATAAAAGGAAGCAGTGGTCTGGACAATACAAGAAATGGAAATCCACAAAATCATTTGTGTTTGACTTTGGCATGCATTGCATAATTTCTTGTGTCCGGCAGGTATACCCATCCTAGTGATGTTTTCTTTGACTGAGGTTAAAATATATTTTCAATTCATGGATATATCAAACCTGAAAATTATAGAAGAGTGATCAAATGTACATCTAGCTCATGAAGAGCCTCTCTACACTGAGCTGTGTCATTCTGAAGTAATTTGTGCCGGATGTCGCTGAGTTTTCAAGGAGGTTTACAAATAGTTCAGATCTTATCTTTGTACATAATCCAGCCTCGTCACAGCGGTTCTGTTCATTCACACGTTCATGGGGCAGGATGCTTTTTATAGACAGGGTTCTAATTTGCATTCTTTGGGGATTTTAGATATGGGATAGTAGAAATTCTACCTGATACATTTAATATGAGGATTAAATGATGAATATATGTAAAACCATATGAGTGATTAGTGGTAGTAGGAAGAATTATAGAAAAGTGAACAAGACCATGTATTATGCTAATAATATTTGGAGCTAATAACGATATTTCCTAAGAAATAAGCTGTAGGTGCTTATTAATTCATTCGGTAATGAATTATGAGAACCACCTGTGTCCCAGGCAGTGTTGCAAGCGCTTGGATGAAGCAGTGCATAAAACACAGCAAATCTCTGCACTATGGAGCTTATCTTCCAGGGGACATGCAAAGTGGTTTTTCTTATTCTCTTTAAAACATTGCTTTTGTGGCTTACTATCTTACTTTTTGACTTTTCAAGGGAAAGATTCATATAGAGATAAAGAATTTTATTCCGATGTGAAAAAGAATTATTATTTTGTGTTTTTGTCTACCTACTTCATCTCTCCTATAAGACTCTCAAGATTAAGGGCAAGACTGGTGGTTGTTTAATTTCTCATTCTGACTCCATGCCTAGTGTGGTGTCTTCTTATAAATAGCATAAAATAAAAACATATTTGCCAAGTGGCCAACCAATTCCAGTAACAAATTAGGGAACACTGTCTCATTATTCTGTGGTTGCATTTCCTATATATGCAAAGATAACTAATAATACCAGGTGATAAAGATAAGTGCCAAATTAATGATACATAAAAGATGTGCTATGAAAGTTCCACAAGGAGAACTTTTGGGTTAGAGTGAATACAGAAGAGAGGAAATGAATTTAGCCTTGAAGAATAAGATTCAGGTAGAAGAGAAGGAAGAGGGCATTATTAGTAGGTAAGTGGAAATTTCTCATTTGGGAGAGTACTAAGAGCCTTGGCAATTTCTACTTTATTCTCCAGGCAATGGTAAATTAGTGAAAGTTTCTGCCTGGGAGATTGACATGTAGTTTGTGAAAATGGTCTTCCCAGCCATACTTGATGCTATTTCGTGAATTTAGAATGATTAGAATTTAATGAAATTTAATATAATTTAATTAGAATTTAATGGCTCCTGTAGTCTATTAGGTGGATTGCCATCAGCACTAGGAAAAAAAAAGAAAAATAGAACAGAATACAAAGTATTAAAGT
Organism: Equus asinus; assembly: GCF_041296235.1. NCBI lineage: Eukaryota > Metazoa > Chordata > Mammalia > Perissodactyla > Equidae > Equus > Equus asinus. The sequence goes on along the minus strand of NC_091792.1, from coordinate 50,631,344 downwards.
ATATTGCCTATAGTGAGGCTAAGTATTGTTTTATGAAACTTTCATTTCTGTTGTGCACATGCGTGTTAAGTATGTGTGTGTGGGGGAATCTAGAACAGGATTTCAGCCAAAAAAGTTCAAAACTACTGAGCTAGAGTCCTTAATGAGCTTCTTTACTGGTGAATACTTCATTCTTTTCTCCATACCAGAAACAGTTGTATTCCAACTAGCAACTGTATTATTTTTTTTATCATATACATATCAGATTATCATACACAGGGACCAGATTGTGTTTTGTCAAAGACAAAAAACAAAAAAATAATGATACTGATTTTATTCTATTGCAATAGGGAGAGCACCCCAGATGTGAAGACCACAGTGTCCTGGTGGAGTCATTTTACCTCAGACTTCTACAGGGAGGAGTAGAAAAGTCATAGGTGGGGTGCTTTACAGCTGGAATTGTTTTTAATCAAGGGAAGCCTCAGCCGGTTAGCTGTGCAGGAAATGTTTATCTCTGTGTCTAGCTAGTTTCAGGGGGACAAACAATTCTAATCTCAGCTAAATCTTTCGAGAGACAAATAACTGGGAGTTGGAGGGTCTTTGTCTGTCCCTGTCAGCAAAAGGGAAAAGGTCTGTTTGTCCCTGTCACAGATAAACAAAGGAGTCATGAGAGTTTTGTGGAAGTCAAGAGAAAGAGAGGACAGTGAGTCTTATCTACGTCATACGGGGAAAGGTGATTCTTTGCACTAAGCCATTTCCCAGGACATGAGAGTGGGGGAATTTTGGAAAACAAAAGATTGAGGGGATTTCTTAACTGTAGCTGTTTCCCAGAAGCACAGAGCTCAGGTAAACTTCGACGTTATCAGTTTTCTTCTCTATGTTGGCTTAACGGAAGCATAGAACCAAGTTTCTGACCCACTTTCTTACAAATGGGTACACTTAAGAGCATGCATACAGCTAATGTCTTGGATGATAGCCGATGGTGACTAACACTGTTAAGCCTATAACTCTATAACAAGAAACTTCTTTTTATTCTGAGAATAATTAGTACTGGAAAAGATTATTTAAAATGAATCTACTTTCAGGGCAAAATTTAATAGAAGACAGTAAAAGAAAGTTTGAATGAATCTTTATCTTGAAAAATGAAACAAAATGATGAAAATAAGTTTACTGTATCACTCATTTAATAAAATGCAATTTGTACTTGCAACTATAAGCTAATTTTAGAACAAAGAATGGATGAGATGTTGATTTGGGGGCATCGCTTTTCTGACACACTTGTATCATAGCTCCGTACAATATTCTTCTCTTTATTTGTGATTTTCATAGCACAATCTTATAGAGGATACCATTTGCCAAAAATATTCAAGACTTCATCAATTTTCTGAAATGTCTTTCAATCCTTTGATGTTCACTGTACTCTTTTTGAAGTGCCTGTGTATCTGTCTCTTCTTTATTTGATTGGTGGTCTAATTCTACTAAATGTTTGTCTGTCAATGCCTTTGTCCGATCAATTCCAGCAGTCCCTACGCTTCCCTTACATCAAATTTATATCTTTTTTTTATGTGATGTCACCTTGTAGGTGATTTATGTTGAAGATATTGTATTGCTGGATATTTAAAACAAAGACATCGGCCCAGTGTGTGGGTTAAGTGAGTACAAATTTTCTTGGCTCTGCAGTAAATATTTTCCTTTACTTTATGATGACCCTCAGTGCTGTCTAAATTCCTAATTATGAAGACTTCAAAAGAGAAAATTCCAATAACAGCCACCCTTTGCATTTTATGCTTTATTTATTTATTTACTTATTTATTTGAGGAAGATTAGCCCTGAGCTAACATCTGCTGCCAATCCTCCTCTTTTTGCTGAGGAAGACTGGCCCTGACCTAACATCCATGCCCATCTTCCGCTGTTTTATGTGGGACGCCTACCACAGCATGGCCTGACAAGCAATGCGTATGTCCACACCCAGGATCTGAACCGGTGAACCCTGGGTCACTGAAGCAGAATGTGCGAATTTAACCGCTGCGCCACCAGGCTGGCCCCATTTTATGCTTTATTTCATGTAATTCTCACTTCAATTCTATGCAGCAGGTGCCATTATTATGCCCAGCACACAGATGAAAAAATAAGGGCTTTGAAAATTTGTGTAATTTGCCCTAGGTTATAGAGTTACCAAAGGGCAGAGCCAGGCCATGAACTCAGGAAAGTTTAATATCACAGTTTGTACTCTGCTGAAATGATTTGCTGCCTTTCTCCTCGCCAAGCCCACCCATTTTTATTTTTCCTACCCTTATTTTTCTCTTTGCCTCGATTTCCTTATCTACGTGTTGGAAATTTAGTTCTATCTTGTTATACATTTTTAGCCAATTTAAGTCCTTTGTAGGAGTATAGAGAGGTATATATGCATTTTTAAAAAAGCAGGTATCTTTTTCAAGGTAGTCTGGAGAGAAAGTGTGCTGGTTATATACACGGGTTTTAGAGTCCTATAAACTAGGGTTCAACTTCCAGCTCTGTCACTTATTAGCTGAGTGATCCAAGGTTAAGGTTTAAAGCTTCAATGTCCTCACTTATAAAATAGTGAGGTTATTACCACCCATTTCGTAGGCTTGTTTTAAGATTAAACATGATAATACATCTAAAGTGCTTGGCATCTTGCCTCTTCCATGAAAGGCACCTAATAAACCCTTCCATCATCATTGTTTTTATGCTGACGATGAGACGGGCAAGTCCAGAGTGTCCTGGGCTGAGACAAAGCAACTCTGCTTTCTTCTAAGTTTCAGCACTATGATGTAACCTTTATTTTTCTCAATTTTTAAGTCATCAAGATGAGACAACCACTATTTTTTTAAAAATTATTTATTTATTTTTTTGAGGAAGATTAGCCCTGAACTAACATCCGCTGCCAATCCTCCTCTTTTTGCTGAGGAAGACTGGCCCTGAGCTAACATCCGTGCCCATCTTCCTCTATTTTACGTGGGACACCTACCACCGCATGGCTTGCCAAGCAGTGTGTAGGTCCACACCCAGGATCCAAACTGGCGAACCCCGGGCTGCCAAAGCAGAATGTGCAAACTTAACCACTGTGCCATGGGGCCAGCCCCTGACTATTTTTTTCAGATTTAATGGGTTCTTAAAACTCCTCTGGAAAGGTACCATCTAAATTAATTCTACAATGATCAAATTACAAATATTTTATTATTTTGAAGAGAGAAAATACAGCATTGAAGTATTTACCTGTGAATCTCAAAGGAAAACAATAATGATCCTGGATGACTAATTTGAGGTGCTTGTGTAATGCTACAATAGGTTAGTGTGATCCCAAAGTCCACAGAGGACAGTGCTTTTGATCGTGGTGGTTTGGCGACGCTTCCTTGCACAGTCAAGATTCCTTTTGAACTACACGATTTTCTAGTGACTAAATTCTGTTCTCATTTGGACCTAAATTTGTAAATAAGAATTATATTTTGAGTTCTGACTTTAGATTTTAAGACATATTTTGTGGTCCAGAACAAAAGCAACATTCTTAAGTACCTCTGAAACCTCAAAGGTAGGTGATCTATGTAAATTCAGTTAGGGATCAAACTAGCCTTCCAGTGAGACGATTGTCACATTGACAGTCTTTGAAAAGTTTTCTCTGGGAACTCCTTATAGAAACAGGAACAAAAATGTGGGTTCTTGGTTAGTTTCTCAACAAATAAACTTTCCTGAAATACCTCAGGCTTTGTCATACCTTACACCCTCTTTTAACAAAGAAAGCTGTCTTAACTCTTCCTTATAAAAAGGCATAGAGTAAAAGAATTGAGAATGTCAATTACAAATGAGATAGTGGATTCATAAACTATTAAGAGTTGCAGAAGTCTTGCAATACTAAAATATTCTGAGTTTAAAGAATGATTATCAACTCTTCTAAACATATTAAATATTTTCTTAAGTGTAAACCCACCCACTCCTGACATTTGTAGGACCTGAGGCAAGAGTACAATGTAGGTCCATGGTCCCTTTGCTCCCTGCCTCTGTCTCTGTCCTGCACCATATGGGGCCTTGCTTGCAGGCACACAGGTGCCCCAGCCACATATCCAAGCTCCCTCTTCACCTGCTGTACACATATGACCTTGGCCACCCCTGGGGCCTAGGAGTGTGCACATCCGTGGCTTGACTCATCTTCCTGAGCATTATCACCTGCAAGAATCTCACGCCCCACCTACACCTACTGAATAATAGTCTACTTTTTAATTAAATCTTTAGATGATTTGTATGCAGATTAGAGTTTGTGAACCTCTGCTCTAAAGTGGGAGGTTGAGGACAGAGGCTTCCATCCCTCAGGTTTAAGAGCAGCACTATTAAAATGCTCAGTTCCTTTCTTGACCTCTGAAGGGATTGAGAAGGTTCTGGCCAGTGATTGTTTCTGTTCAATTTCTTGTTGGACTTATGTACATTTCAAATTATAGCTAATTTTCCATTTTCCATATTTATTTATTTTTTCACCAAACATTTTTGCATCTCTCTTGTCACATCTGAAATATGAATAATTAGATGCAGTGCTTCTTAACCAGAGATGGAAGCTAGAATGATGTGGGGAACTTGTTTAAAGACACATGGCCAAGTGTAACACCCAGAAATGCATATACACTAGGTTTGTGATGGGCCCAAGCATGAGATGTCCTTCCAATGTTCATTTCTGGTTAAGAATTAGTAGATTAGATGCTCTCTTAACATTCCTTCTAGCTCAAATGTTCCCTGATTTAAAGACTATCAGCCCCATGACGAATGCATGGTTAGGAGTGCACGTGTCTGGCAGACTCTGCTGGTTGTACCCTTCTTCCCTTAGGAACACAAACCCAGAATTTTAGCTTGGTACATGCCTTCCAGAATAAAAAGTACATTTCCCAGCTTCCCTTTGGGGATGGCCATCGACTAAATTTTGGCTGAAAGGAAGTGGTATGTGCAAATTCTGGGAGTGCCCTTAAAGAAAAGAAGTATGTCATTCTTCCTTCTTTGTGCTGACTGGCATGCATAAATGACAGCAAAAGATGGACTAACCATATTGGCTCATGACATGGGAGTAGTTGAAGATAGGGGAGAGCCAAGATAGAATTAGCCTGGGTCCAAGATACCACAGAGCACCATGTCAGCCGTGAACTTACTACCTTCAGGCTTCCTTTCCACTGAGAGAAAAATCTTAGTAATCTAGTGAAAGTAACTGCTATTTTGGTTTGGCTCTTTCAGCCAAGCCCATTTTAAACTAACACGATGTGGAGCAGGAAAAAGACTTTATGGACTCCAGTGATGTTTCCCAATCTGATGTCAGCATGAACTGGAATGTCTATTTACTGTGGATTCTTGTTTTCTACTTCTATAGGTGTTTTGTGTCCATAAGACAGAGAATATTTTATTTCATAGATAGTACTTCTTTTATAGTCAAAAATTGCTGGAGGGGTAGCACAATTTTAGGAAACAATTTTCTTTTTAATGATTTTATCTTATTCTCTACAAATATGTGTAATTTCCTTGGCATATACTATACATATATAAATAATTTTTGGCTTCAAAAACATCCAGTTATTATTAATCTTGTGTAAAACTTGGTGGGCCCTGAACTACAGGGAAATACCAACAACAATCATTTAAATTATATACTCTGTTGTTAACAATTGTTATTATTGGCAATGAGCAAGCTTGTGGTGTTGAGTTTTTAAAATACTTCTATATAGTTTTCAAATGTTTGGACTTTGACAAGAACTCATTAGGAAAAAAACTCTAATCCTTCTCATTCCCTGTGTATAATTGAATAAAAACACACAAGCATGCACGCTCACACACAGACACACATCCACACACCCACACCACATATACTGTAACAGAATTTGTTTCTCATGAATTTGCATTTGGCCTATAAAAAATTACCTTTTTTAAGACTTTTTAAAACATCGGACTTTATGCACACTTTAAGTATCTGATTAGAGACAGGGATGGGAGGATGGTGAAAGTAAAATTAAATAAACATACATATATTACACATATATTAGATTCAGGGCACCAGATCTGCCAGATTCGGGGATTAGAAGTCATATGAAAGATTTTTTTCCGTTTTCAAACCTTTCTTAATAAATAGTATTAAAGTGCCACAGTAGGTATTTCAGGCTATTTCGTAAGAAAACACTGTCTCTCTCTCTCTCTCTCTTTTTCTTTCTCTCTCTCTCTCACACACACACACACTCACTCCCCACACCCCAAAGCAAACTCATCCTCACTTACAGAATAGAAACCAAACCAAATTAAACCATACAAAAAGATGACTGGGAGGGGAAAGGAAATAGAGACTAAGCACAAAGAGCTCTCTGTTTACCTTCATTGCTCTCATCTGGGGTAGTGTAGATGGAAGCCAGAGTAAACAAGGAAAAGATAACGAAAGCCAGTAAAATGAATGCCATTTCCAGGTTGGTGAAAGGAAGCTCCATGAACCACCACAAGCTTCTTCACCTGCAGTAGAAACCAGACATTGACTTAGCGCGCTCTAATTCAGAGAGAGCTTGTCCAGCAATTATTTATTTTAGAATCAAACAGATATGAGATTTACTGTAACTTGTTGAAATACTTCTGTGCACCTGGAACAATACATTTGGGACTGGCAAAGATGGTGTGTGATCTCATGTTTTGAAATTTGGCATAACTATTAGTATAACCGAACTTAACCTTTACTGTGTAGATTGGAAGGGAACATGGAAGTCTGAATGGCAGAGTCAATTTATGTTTATACATATTAGTGGGTGTTTTAGACACAACTCTGGGAGCAAAGACAGAACATATTTCATTCTATGAAGGAGGAAGTAATAATGTTGATATATGCCTGATATGACTTCACTCAGGTTCAGAGTAAAATCTCTTTGGTATATGTGCCTGAAATTACCTGGCATCTGCTGGCGAGGTGGTAAAATATGCAATGGAAGTAATTTTTAGTGCAAAAACTGTAGATCTCTGAGTAGCTGGATCAAACCTAACCCAAATAAAGGTAAATGTGTTAACAATTTAACATGAGAACTTCTCATTTTAGACTCAAAAAGTAGAGCTCACGTATTTAGAAAGGAAATGGTAGTTCCATTCAGGGGAAATTACAGCATTAGCCACTTGGAAGTAATCTCTGTCTTTCCGTCTTCCAGTGTTTACTACACAAGTGCGACAAGTGTTTACCACACATGTGGGAATGTTATAATTTTAAGAAAACTCAGACAAAGAGATTTCACATTCTTCCTCTGTAACTCATCCCAAATTCTTGATTTACTGCGTCTTTTAGGGAAGTGATTTATTGAGGTGTTTCACCTAAGAGTTCAGGCTCCTCTGAATGTATTTTTAAAATGACTTCATCGTACCCTGTGGTTGAGAGACAAGATTTAAGATGAAAGTTATATTTGCTCTCTTGCTTAATTGCAATCTTCCAGTGTTGCCAGAGCAGAACAGATGTGGGTGAGGGAATAATGAGTTCTTAAAAATCTGTTGGTTTTGAATAGATTTCTGATTATTTTTCTTTTGGACGTATTTCTTACATTTGACAATAGTTTGAAGGTTATTGATTTGAGATCTGCAGCTTTTCGTGTTTTTACAAGACAGAATCTTGGACCCAGAATTTGTGTGTCATGGGTATGCACACTTTAAAATATAAAATATAAAGGATACTACCAAAGGGGTTAAAATATATCTTGGAACTTTCTCATATCAGTGCGTTTTGGTCTAGTTTATTCTGGTTAATAGGAGCCCAGCACTCTAGAGTATGACTCTACCGTCACTTAACTACTCTTGAATTGATGGGAATCTGGGTTCTTTCTGATTTTTTATCATTACCAACAATGCAGCAGAAAAGATTTTTGTAAACATAACTTTGCACACAGGTACATATTTCTCTAGGAAATAATTATAGAAGTAAAATTGCTAGATCTATAAAATTTTGAAATATTATTCCTTCATAAATTCCCCTGGAATTTAAAACATACCAATATTTAATGTAAAAGACTGTTTCCCCAATCCTTTCTCAACACTTTCTCTTTAGTTCCCCCCCACCACCCACAATTTGAAGTTAAAAATATTATCTCATGTGTAAACTGGCTTTTTCCTGATTTTTAGTGAGGTTGAACATTTTTTCATATGTTGACTAACTATTTATATTGTTTGCTCTGTTAATGGCTTGTTCATTTCCTTTGCCCAGTTTTAAACTGGGCATTTGTAATTTTCTCACTGACTTGTAGACACTCATATATTTTGGATATATACATATCAAATATATATAATATTATCTTCAATGTATCTCTTGTCTTTGTGGTCTTTTTGTTATTCAGATTTTTAAAAAAATTATTTTTGTGAAGTTAAATCTACCTTAACTGTAAAGCCCTTGTCCATCTCTTGTCCCATCCTTAGTTCTCCCTGGGGTCTTCCCACCTCTGGGGTAGGGATTGAGGTTAATTATTATGACTGCCATCGCCTTGTTAAAGAATTGGTGATGCCAATACATACTGCCCCACCATTGCGCCTTGTCATCCTCTGCCACATTGAAACCCAGGCTCACAGCTATGGTCTCAGATTGAGATGGCATGGGAAGGAGCTGTCCAACACAGTAATTAAAAAAGTGGAAGGGGGTGTTCTAGATGGTTTGAGGAAATTGGAATGTAGGAAAAAGTGAATACGCTATTCTGTGGTATGTCTAACATCTGTAATAGTGGATGGATTCTGTTTATTTCTTTAAGAATGTATTGTTTTTTTCCACCACTGTTGTGTTTCTAAAACCCAAGGTGTGTAGTAGAGACAGAATCTGCTAAATCATGTTGACATTGATAGTCTGAGCAGTATTATAGGAACTGGTTGATATTAAATCACCTTGGCATAGATAAGTAAAATTTAATAATTTGTTCAAATGCATGATTCTTTGCAATAAGTAAAGGAATGTTTTGTGATTTTTGTAGTAAGTCAGTAGGCTATTGGCTACTTCCAAAGTCATATATACTTTTTTCTATGTAATTTTTATATTTTAAAATAGGAAGCAGCCTTAGTTTTTTTGTTATATTTTTAGATTTACAGAAATATTGAGCAGATAGTACAGAGAGTTCCATATACCCTCCCTCCATCCCCACCTTTTTTCCTGTTATTAACATCTTGCACTAGTGTGGTACATTTGTTACAATTAATGAACCGATATAGATACATCATTATTAACTGAAATCCCTAATTTCCATTAAGGTTCACCCTTTGCATTGTCCAGTGCTATGAGTTTTGACAGAGGCATGGTAACCATCGTTACAGTGTCACACAGGATAGTTTCTCCTGTGTTTTACTCATTTATCCCTCTCCTCCCTCGTCCTCACCCCTTGGCAATGACAATCTCTTTACTGTCTCTAGTTTCGCCTTTTCCAATTGTCGTATAGTTGGAATCATAGAGTATGTAGGTTTTTCAAACTGTCTTTCTTCACTTAACAATAAGCCTGTCAGGTACTCCATGTCTTTTTTTTCTTCCTTTTTTGGTGAGGAAGATTGTCCCTGAGCTAACATCTGTGCCAATCTGTCTCTATTTTGTATGTGGGAAGCTGCCACAGCATGGCTTGATGAGCTGTATGTAGGTCTGTACCTGGAATCCAAACCCGCAAACCCCAGACTGCCAGAGCGGAGTGTGTGAACTTAACCACTACACCACTGGGCCATCCCCTACTCCATGTCTTTTTATGGCTTGATACTACATTTCTTTTTTACCACTGAATAATATTCTGTCATTTCTTTTTTACCACTGAATTATATTCCGTTATATGAATGTACCACAGTTGGTTTATCCGTTCACCTACTGGAAGACATTTTGGTTGCTACCAGTTTTTCGTGATTATGAATAAAACTGCTATAAACTTTCTACTGCAGATTTTTGTGTGGAAATAATTTTTCAATCTAGGAGCATGTTTGATGGATCATATGGTAGGACTATGTTTAGCCTTGTAGGAAACTGCCAATCTGTCTTCCAAAGTGGCTATCCTATTTGCATTTCCACCAGTAATGGATGAGCATTCCTATTGCTCTGCATCTTCGCATCAATTTGGTGTTGTCAGTTTTTTTGGATTTTAGTCATTCTAATAGGTGTGTAGTACTATATCATCAATATCAAATTATTGTTCTAATTTGCAATTCCTTAATGACGTATGAGTTGAACATCTTTTTATATATTTATTTGGCGTGTATATATATTCTTTGTTCCAATCACTTGCCTATTTTTAAATTGGGTTGTTTGTTTTCTTGTTGCTAAATTTTAAGAGTTCTTTGTATATTTTAGATCCAAGTACTGTATCACATGTTTTCCAAACAGTTTCTCCCATTCTGTGGCTTGCCTCTTCAACCTCTTAACAGTGTCTTTTTCAGGGCAGTTTTTAATTTTAATTAAGTTCAACTTATTAAACTTTTTTATTTTATGGATCATGCTTTTGGTGTTGTATGCAGTAACTTCTTGCCAAACCCAAGGCCCTATAGATTTTCTTCTATGTCATCTTCTAGAAGTTTTATAGTTTTACATTTTATATTTTGGTCTAAGATTAATTTTGAGTTAATTTTTGTAAAAGGTCTAATAGTCTGTGTCTAAGTTCTTCTCCTTCTTCTCCTTCTATTTTTTTTAAAGATTGGCCCTGAGCTAACATCTGTTGCCATTGTCCCTCTTTTTCTTTTTATCTCCCCAAAGCCACCCAGTATATAGTTGTGTATCCTAGTTGTGGGTCCTTCTAGTTCTTCTATGTGGGACGCCACTCAGCGTGGCTTGATGAGCAGTACTAGGTCTGTGCTTAGGATCCAAACCAGTGAAACCTGGGCAGCCATAGGGGAGTGTGTGAACTCAACCACTCAACCATGGGGCAGCCCCCTCTTCTTCTCCTTCTTAACATACGGATAGCTAATTGTTCAAGTACCACTTGTTGGAAAGACTGTCCTTTCTCTATCGTATTACCTTTGCTCCTTTGTTAAAGGTTAATTGACAATTTGTGTGTGTCTATTTCTGGGCTCTCAATTCTGTTCCATATGCATTTTTTTTTCATAGAAAGTTATTTTGTGGAGGCTGTTTTATGACACTTTAAGGCCTGTGCTTGTTGTCCTCAAATTAATTATTTTCATATTAATTATTTTCTTTCTTTTTTTATGAGGAAGATTGGCCCTGAGCTAATATCTGTGCCAATCTTCCTCTATTTTTTATGTGGGACACCACCACAGCATGGCTTGATGTGTAATGTGTAGGTCCATGCCTGGGATCCAAAGTTGCAAACCCTGGGCTGCTGAAGTAGAGTGTACCAACTTAACCACTATGCCACCAGGCCAGCCCTTTAATTATTTTCAAATAGGAGGTGAGATATCTCAACAAACTGAGGCCAGTTCCTAATTCTGTGTTATCAGTCCTTGCCCTGGAGAGCCCTCTGGGCATGTCCTCTGTCATGACATGCAAAAGCAGTCCCGAAATTCAATACTGAGCCAAACTTGCTTTTTGTTAAAAGGAAATCCAGAAAGCAAACAAAAATTAGGCAGTAGGTATAAAAATAATTGAGTTCTGTAATACCTAACAAGACCCTTCTCTCCTAATTCTGTTTGTCTTTCACCTCCTCCTCTAAGTCTTTTCTGATTACTCCAGTCCCAAGAATTCTCATTCTTAGATGGATGCCTTAGCACTTGATTTCTGTTTTCTGTCTTTACTTTCCATAACTAACTCAGGTTAGTAAATATTAACTGCACCACTTCTCTTTTGTCTTGTCTCCCTCTATTAGAGAGTAAAGTGCTTGAGGGCAGAGGTCTTACTTCTTTTGCTCTCTCCATGGCATCCACTATGATTTCTGCCTTGAGAAGGTTAAAATCTAGAGTTGGAAGGATAGTTAAAAGATTGATAGAAAGCACACATTTAAAAAAATTAAACACACACAATTGTGTGCATGAGAAATACAAGAGAAAATAAGGATGCTAGTTTAGGAAGGAAAGAAGGCTTCAGGGGAAAATTGGACCTTAAGCTCAGCACTAAAGAAACCCCAGCTTTCAGTAGAGAAGAGGGGCAAAGTCAATCCAAAGAGAAAGGATTAATTCACTCAACACATGTTTTTTGAGCTTGGCATTATGCTAAATTGTCCGTGTGGTGAAGTGAGGTGATAAGAGGAGAGGGATGCAGGAGCAGGATGTAGTGGACACTTAAGAGAGGCCAGGCACTGTTTCAAGAGCTTCACAGCTTTAGAGTCCTTGAATCTTCATAACAACTGTAAGATAGATCCTATTACTGTCTCCATTTCACAAATGAGGGCACTGCAACATAAAGTAACTTAGCTTAAACTGTAAAACTAGTATCTGGCAGAGCTCGAATATCAACTCTGGGAGCCTGGTTCCCGAATCTTCACTCTTGAGCAATATACTATACTGGCACTCAACCAACCAACCAAGCAAGAAAGCCAACAAACCAAAAGTCACCCTCATAGTTAGAATCCTGTTTTGCAAAGCACAATGTGGATTAAGTGGAAAGGGGTTTTTATATTAGGTAACGAGAGAAGATATTGGATAGGTGAAGAAAAATTGAAACAATTTAATGCCAAGGGGAGACCTTAGATTTGATTCAAATGCTATTAGAAGGTGAATATAAGGTCTTTAATGGTACAATGGCACGATGAATCAGTGTTTTGAGAATATTAATTGCATCTCCATGTGAAGAATAGAATGAAGGAAAAGAATGATAATTGGAAAAAGATCGAAGTGAGATTTTTAGCTCTGTATTAGGTTCTAGCAATGGGAAGAGAGAGAAAGGAATGAAGCTAAGAGCCACTTTGAAGGAAGAGCAGGAGAATTTCGGAAGTTTGCTGGCTCTATGGGGTGTAGAAGGTGCCCCACCCCTAGTTAAAATGCAGCCCAAGGAGCAAGAGGGAAGATGAAGATTACTGGGAAAAATGATCCATGCGACCATGGGTGAATTCAGCAGTAGATAATGTTATTAATTCCTCAAACTTCCTCATGCTTAGGAGAGATGTAGAAAATACTCTCCCACATTCTGCAATCCTCCATTATTTGGAAATTAGATTGATCATGTCTGTGCTTCTTCAGAGAATATAAAGACTATTAAGTCTGTTAAAGCAGCTCAGAGAACAAAAAAAAATCATTTTTATTGCCGATATCCTATGAGGATTGTTTCCTCATGAAAAAAATAAAGCAAAGCAAAATAAAAACAGAAAAGAAAAAGAAACGGTGCCATCTAGCGGTGACTAAGTGCTGTAGGCGGGAGAAAGAAATGAGGATGAATTATTACCCAAGTTGTCTGATGATGTTTCATTGTACATATGTATGACACACCTACGCAAAAGTTTCCCGTATTCTTATGTTTTGTCTCATGCCCAGAATATTCACTGCTTTTTAGGTAGCTGTTTCTAGAAGGAGGCCTCCATTAATGTTTTCTATACATATAGATCGTATGAGGTGAGTTATTTTCATCACACTGGATGCTGTTATTCTAAGTAAGAAAATACAAAGTAATGACCCTTCGACTTTCAGTAGAAATTGAAAGTTGGGTGAAAAGATGTATTGAGATAATATATGTCGTCAGCTGTCTATGGCTATTGAACATGAACCTAATTACTTCCTTGTCAAGCGTTCAGGGCAGTGACAATGAGCTCTCCACCACCACGCCCTTATTCCAGAAAAGGTGGTTCCATGCCATCTTCTAGGTCTCAGAACCAGTCAAAAGTTTATTGTCTGAAGGTAAAGATGATGCTGTTAGATGATGATATCTGCACTCTCCACATGCAAGTATTCTTGTGGGAGCATCTGGAAAACAATTTGTTGTACAACCTGCATTTCGCTCTGGGTTGTACACCTGTGGTCTGGTCTCTGGACACTTTAGAGCCTCAGTTTGCTTGAGGCATAAATGAATCCCTTGTCCCCTGCAGCTTCTCACGGGGTAGGACTAACCACAATTATTATTTAGTAGCAGACTATAGATAAATCATATTCATGTTGACATGAAAAATAAATCTTACTCCTTTTATCATATTGTATCTTATACCATATCTAAGCTTATCAAAGCTTATTTAAGTCACAATAATTTACTAATAGCCAAAGCATGGTCATTTTGATTTGTCATTATTAGATAATCTCCAGAAACCAATTAAACTCAGACATAATCTCAATTTGGAGAAGAAAATGGGTCATTAAACTAATCTTACTCCACTATCCTACACTCCCGCTGTCCTTCAGCAACCAGAGTGATCTTTATAAACGTAAATCAGATTATGCCACTCTTTGCTTGACTCACAAATGGCTTCCCTAGGAATAAAGTCCTAGTTCTTAGCCCTTCCCTACAGGGCCCTGCGTCACCTGCTCCGTCCTCTGATGGTAGCGCCTATGATACTTTCGATGCTCCAGCACATGGACCCCGTTTGTGTCCTTGGACATGCTGAGCTCATGCCTGCTGAGCCCCTGCACAGCTCCTCCCCTGCCTGGGCCTGGGGATCTTCCTTCACATTTCTTCATAATTTCTTCACATTTCTCCAAACTTGTGCATCATTCCCTCCTCAGTTCAGACACCACTTCCCCACAGTGGTCTTTGCTGACCTCCAATCTAAACCAAACTCTGAGCACTCTTAATGGCCCTGTTTTATTTTCATCACAGTTCTTCTTATCCATTGCATATTTTGGTTTATTTTTCTCTCCCTGTGAAATACAGTTCCATGAAAGCAGGCCCCTCTATGTTTACCTCTGTACCTGAGTTCCTAAAAATGACCGGTATTTAGTAAATATTTCTTTAAATATTCATGCAGTGAATACAAGTGCATAAATGAGCAGACAGGAACAACACATAAACAAGGAAGCTGATGCTGAGATCTGAATGTCATCGCTGTGGACGGAAAATCTGGGTTGAAGTGAGATTCAGAAATCTGAGCGATATCAAGCACTCTGTGACTTGAGCAATCCCACCCAGAGGACACGAATTATGCCTTGAAAATGGTCTTAAGCTTTCAATAAAATAGGCAGCCTGGTTGGGCATGATGTTTTTTCTTGCTGCTGTGATTGCCCTCACCGGGGAGATGTGTTTCTGTTTCTTTGTTGCTTTCTTTTTCTCTCCGGTGCTTGTTTGCCATGCTCACAGCTCTGTTGGCGCCCCATCCATCTATTCCATGGATGTTGGAATAAACCCTCGAGGGCTTCTAAGATTGCTTGGGGACTGTGCGGCACGTGCTCTTTTTGTTGAATCTCCTTCCTAATGTGAATGCTGTGTGTATGCACCGAGGGCCGAAGGTACTGCTTGAAACGATTGCCTTAGCCCAGAGAAAAATCTGCCAGAGTCAATATAAAGGGCTCATTCATGGGAAGTCAATAAACTTTTCTGGGCACCAAGGAATTTTTCAGTCTTTTGAATTCAACTATATCAGAAAGTTAAAGGATGAAAAAAATTCTATGAGACACTGCAGTTCTTCTTGTTTTTGGAGACCTTGGGAAAAAGTCTAAAAGCTGTACTAATTTCAGATATTCACATGATTTCACTTTAAACACAGGTTTTGGCCGCTAACCCAACACGCACGCCATTTCCGTTGCCTGCTGGATTTTTCCACCTTTTAATTTTTTCCTAGACAAAGTATCTCTGTCTCCTTTAAAAATCTGAACAAGACTCACCTGCTGCATGGAATGATTACTTCCTTTAAATGGTTTAAAACCAGTAGCACCTCTTTTTTCTGTGTTTGTAGGAACGCAGATGGTTATATGTGTGTTTCTGTCATGGCGTCAATATCATCTACAAAACAAGGCCTTGAACTGTAATCCTCCCCGTCTCTGAAACAACGACAACAGCAACACTCGAGTCGCTGCATAGATGTTCCTGAATTATCTCTTCACTTTGCGAGCTCGTTGTTATGGACTGGATGTTTGTGTCCCCCCGGAATCCATCTGTTGACGCCCTAACCCCCAAAGATTTGGTATTTGGAGGTGGGGCCTTTGAGAGGTGATTAGGTCATGAGAGGGGAGCTCTTACTAATGGGATTAGTGCTTATAAAAGAGACCCCACAGAGCTCCCCCACCCCAATGAGGAGACAGTCATCTATGAACCAGGAAGCAGGACCTCACTGGACCCAGAACCTGCCAGCGCCTTGATCTTGGACTTCCCAGCCTCTGGAACTGTGAGTAATAGACGTTTCTTGTTTAAGCCACTCAGTCTGAGATATTTTTGTGATAGCAGCCCGAATGAACCAAGACAACTATACAGGCAGAAAACGGTTTTCTTGGTTACACTTGGTTGCACCTGCTGAATATCCCAGCTCCTGTCACTGTTGCTTCTATTTCATATTTTAACCTGCTAGATGTCTCCTTGATTGATTTTCTCAGTTTATTTTGGATGCCTTGTCATATTGACTTCTTCAGTTTCTTGGAAAACTCCATATTTCAAGCCATCTTCTCTTCAAACTTTTCCCCTAAATAACATTTCAGGTTTGGAAAGAAAATTAAAGCTCACCTTGTCCATACACCATGCAATGATTGAATTCTCCCTAAACTGTTTGGCAGAATAGATGCCCAGCCAAGGCTTGAATTCCTCTAGTGAGATGGGACTCACTTCCTTTGGAAGAAACCGATTTAACTTCTGGATAGCTCTGCTCATTACAAAATTCTTTCTTCAGATGAGCTGAATTCCTTCTCCTTGTAGCCACTACCATTCAGTTCCTGAATGCGGAACTAGCAAGTTCCTCTTTCATGTGAGGCCTCCTCAAATATTTGAACACAATGAATTTATAATATGTGGCTTGCACTTCTTTTCTTTTGTTTAAACAACATTCCTCATATGACATAGACCTGCGTCCCCTTTCCCTTGTGATTTCTCTCCTTTGCTTCCAAATCCTTCTTAAGTGGAGCACCCACGCTGAAGACAATGTTTTGGACTAGGTGGCCTAGGGTCCAATAGGGCAGCAGCGTCCGCCGCATTTTAGCTGTCCTCTTTTGCCAATGATCTTGTTGCCAGTTGGGTCTAATTTTTAAAAATATTATACTTACTGTCAGACTAAACCCCCTATGTCTTTTTTCTTTTGTATTACTACCAAATTGTCAAATCATGGTTCTTCTATTTAACACTTTTATAGTTGGTTGCTGGGTCCTTACTATTTTTACCCACTAAATTTCATATTATTGGATTCAGCTCATCCATCCTACCTGCCTAAGACTTTTTGGATCCTTCTCTTATCATCCTACATATTTGCAGATTCTTTCAGCTTTATGTCACCCACAAGTTCAATGCCTGCATTTAAGTCTTTGGTGAAAACACTGCTTGGAACAAAGTCATCTGTTCCATAAGAACAAGCCAAACATACTGTGACTCTTCTTAATCTGTTAATTTAGGAGCCCACTTTTTGGAGTTTTAGGGAGGATTGCATGAGATAAAGCACTTTGAATTGTGCTTATGTTTGATGGGTGCTCAGTAAATTAGTTATTGAGACTTATCCCCCTTCCTGAAATTCTTAGGTTTAATTTGCCTTTGCAGATCTGTTCTTCATAAAAAATAATTCCTTTAATTTTAATCTGTGTCTCCGTTTGTACCTATCTTTAAAAATTCTCAGGTTTTAGCTACATAATTATTTTTAAAGCGATTATTCTAATCCCTCCTGGTGTATTTACTGGTTCTCAATTTATTTCATATCACTTTCTGGGTTTCTAAAGGGTGATTTAAAAATAACATTTATTGATTTTTTGGGGGTTTTACAAGTCATAACATTTGTTGGATAATTTTGGAAAATAAAGAAAAATGGGGAAAAAGTCATGGAAGGGTTTGTGTGTTTATTTTGATATTCTCAGTGAATTCTTTAGGCTGTGGCTTTTATACTTCTCAAAGAAGCACTGCAAAATTTGCAATTCCCTAAGGTGTAGATTTTCTAAGGCTTTTTTCCCTCCTCCTAAGGGTGTATATGCAGTGTTTAACTCAAATTCATGCTAAGAATATTAACTTTCATTTGTTTCTTGACTCTTTTTGTCTCTAGCTAGCTATTCATCCCCTAAGCAAAAACAATCAGAATCCCTTTGTGATTGAAAAATAATAGATCTCCAACATCTTTTTAAGTCAGGGCCATTTGAGCTCTATTTTTGCCCAAGGAGAGCATGAATGTAGGTATCTTTAGATTTTCCTCTTTGCTTGTTCTTCAAAGTGTTTCACTCTTCTAGACAGAATCACATACATCCACCACAACTGAGCAGCTCCAACGCTCTTCAACCTGATGGGGTTTAGACGAACTGGGCACTACTATAAGCAAATGTTTTATATTTTGTTTTATGGCAGTATTGTGGGCTCTGATTAGGTGCTGTTGAATATTTTCAATCATTTTGGTTGCACTGGATATTTGTTAAAATGGGAGAAGCTTTTATTTAGGACATTATATTGATCCTTCCGATGCCTGCAATTCCAGGTTGATGTTTGGCGTACCTCCAGTCTTTGAACTCCCTAAAACTTTGTAGGGGCGACTTTGTTTTTGCTCATGTTTGTTGTCATTTTAAGGCAGACATATTTATAGTCACCTCCCAATCATAAGCTGAACATTGCAAAGTTTCTGTTTAAAGGTAAAGATGGTTTCCCATTTCATGACTGCTAGACTGTGCAGAGTACATGCTGTGTGAGTGTTGGGGATGGTGGGGTGGGGTGTGGTGGGGCGGGGTGGCTC
Source organism: Equus asinus (assembly GCF_041296235.1). Lineage (NCBI taxonomy): Eukaryota > Metazoa > Chordata > Mammalia > Perissodactyla > Equidae > Equus > Equus asinus. The sequence continues at coordinate 50,612,715 of NC_091792.1, read as the reverse complement.
TCTTGCATGTTCTCTTCCCTTTTGTTAACTCTGGCTGAGCTGGCCAGAGCCCTCGAAGTGGGAGCCAAGACAAAGCATCAGATACTTCATTATACTGACTCTGATGTCCAGGGTGGAGATTACCTGCTGCATCTCAGGCATAACCGAGATGGTGGTCGACAGCGCTGCTGGATGATAGAATCTTCCTGGCCTAACTCTTTGCAACTACATAGTCAGTTATAGGCATAAGTAATCCACCAGGGCTTCTTTTATTGTGTAAGTCAACACTGTAATTTCTAGATTGCTAGATTCCAAAGGGCAGAAATTGCGTCTATCTTTGTAACTACCTTGGCAAAATTACAAGACAAGCCCTGTTAGGGTTCAAGAGCAGTTTGTAAATAATTTTTTTATGATAAGCATAATGGCTTAATAATAAAGATAAGATGATTATATGAGGAATAGAAATCAATTCAAGAAAAATATTCGTTATATGGAACTCTTAAAACGAAATTTTTAGTTTTCTTCTTTGTATTAGTAATAGTCATAGAATGTTTCTGTGATAAAGTTATACTATGTCATGAAGATCAATTATTAGTAAACCCTGTGTTTTTTAAATGAAGAGTTGGCACTCAAATATTCTATATGGAAATATGATAAGTCTCTAAATGGGCAGAAAGGTAACCAAGGCACTTTAACCCTTTGGCTTAGAATAGCAATAAAAACTTATCAGCTGGGAAATTCTGTTTTTAAAAAATTTGTAATAACATTTCTAAGCTGCAAGGAACTTAAGAGATTCATTAGACAATGATCTCAAGCATCATTGGATGGTTATATACCATTTCTCGAACTTAATGTGTTCAAAACTGAGTTCCTGCTTTATCTTACCCCCTAATTTCTCCATTCATAGTCCTTCCCTTCTCATTTGGCAGCAACTCCATTCTTCTGATTGCTCAGCACAAAATCCTTGATTATCCTCTTCTTTTCTCTTTCTTTCACATTCCATATCCTCTTCCATCAAGAAATCCTGATGGCTTTATCCTCAAAATATATTCAGAATCCCACCACTTCTATTGCAACCACCTTGACTTGAGGAACTGTTAGCTCTTACAAGTTTTAATGAAATAGCCTCTTATCTGATGTCTCCGCTTCTTCCCCTGCTTTTCTTAAGTCTATTCTTAAGACGCATTTAAAAACTTTAAGTCATACTACATCACTTATCTGCTCAAAACTCTATTATAACTTCCCATTCCACTCAGAGTAAAAGCTAACCTCCTTATAATGATCTGTTAGAAGACGTTAGATGATCTGGCTCCCATTGTGTCTCTGACCTTCTCTCCTCCTTCTCTCCTCTCACTGACTCCATTCTAGGTACAAGGGCCTCCTGGCTTTTGCTCCATCACCCTAGGCATTCTTCCATCTTAGGACCTTTGTACTGGCTGTTCTCTTTGCCTGGAATGCTTTTCCTCCAGAGAGCTGAATGCTTACCTCCTGCAAGTCTTTGTTTGAATCTATTACCTTCTCAATATGATTTACTCTTACTGTCCTATTTATATTTGAAAACCTCCAATCTCCTTACCCTGCTTCATGTTAATTTTGCAAAGCATTTATCATCTTACAATTATTTTCTTATTTATATTTTTTTGTTTAGTATGATAACAGAATTTAAGTATCACAAGAGCAAGGATGTTTGCTTGTTTTGTTCGATGAGCCTACAACAGTGCCTGCAGTAGTACCTGGCATATAGTAGGTGCTCAATTATATTTATCAATATTATCAAATGAATGAATGGATGAAAGGAGGTCTTATGGGTTTGATATAAATTTGGCTGTTGGAATGATTCCTCAACAGTGGGAATATCTTTGATTAAGTGAATAAAAATGAATTTGATATTACAGTAAAATGGTTAGAGCTTAAGCTATAGAGGTATACTTTACTCCACCCCTGCCACTTTCTGATATAGTTTCTGCATTTTTGACATAAAAATAATAATGTCTACCTCACAGGGTTGTTGTGGTGATTAAGTGAATTAACATATATGATACACCTAATATAGTAACTGACCCATTGTAGGACGTCTTAAAGTGACAGCTATCATAACCGATCTCCTTATCCACAGGAAGATTATGATAGGCTCTCACAAGATGAGTGCATTCTAGCAAAGATTTAAGGAAAAAAGAACACTGGTCTTACATAAAGTCTTTCAGAAAATAAAGGCAGAGCAAATAATTCCCAATCATTTTATGAGGCCTGCATTAATTGTGATACACAAACCTCTGACAGACATTATGAAAAAAACAACAAAAGAAAATTGCAGAGTAATGTTCCTAATGAATATAAACACAAAAATCCTAACAAAGTATTGGTAAATAAAATCTAGTCGTGTACATAAAAGGACAATAGAATGACCAAGTAGTGTTTATCCGGCTTATCTTAAGGTTGGTTTAATAGTCTACATTCAACCAATGTAATTTCCTATATTGACAGAATAAAGAAGAAAAACCATATAATCATTTAAATAGAGGCAGAAAAAGCATTTGACAAAATTGAACACCATTCACAATACAAAAAATTCCTAGGAAATTGAAAGAGAAGGGACCTTTTCTCAATCTGGTAAAGAGAATCTCTGAAAAAACTACAGTTAACATCATACTTAAAGGTGAAATATTGAATGCTTTTCCTCTAAGCAGTAATATCCACTCCAACCACTTCTCCTCAACGGTATACTGGAGGCTCCAGCCAGTGCAATAAGGTGAGAAATAAAAGTGAAAAAGCTCAAAGTTCATAACAAAAGAAGTATAACTATCCCAATTTGCAGATGACATGATGATTTAGGTAGAAAATCCTGGGCTGGCCCTGTGGCCAACTGGTTAAGTTCTCGCACTCTGCTTCGGCGGCCCAGGTTTTCACCTGTTCGAATCCTGGGCGCCAACGTGACACCGCTCATCAGGCCATGCTGAGGCAGCGTCCCATGTACCACAACTAGAAGGACCCACAACTAAAATATACACAACTATGTACTGGGGGGGCTTTGGGGAGAAAAAGGACAAATAAAAAAGAAAAGAAAATCCTTAGGATTCTATAAGGTAATTATTAGAATTCATCAAGACCTCAGAACACAAGGTCAATAGACAAAAATCAATTGTATAAATATATAATAAAAATAAATAAAATATAAAAATTCCATTTAAATTAGAATTTAAAAACTTACAAATAAATGAACAAAAGATGACCAAGATTCTACATTTAAAACTACAAAATAGGGGCCAGCCTGGTGATGTAGTGGTTAAGTTCACGTGCTCCACTTTGGTGACCCAGGGTTCACAGGTTCAGATCCCAGGTGCAGACCTACATACTACTCATCAAACCATGCTATGGTAGCATCCCACATACAAAAAAAAGAGGAAGATTGGCACAGATGTTACCTCAGGGACAATCTTCCTGAAGCAAAAAGAGGAAGATTGGCGGGGCTGGTCCCATTGCCGAGTGGTTAAGTTTGTGCGCTCTGCTGCAGGCGGCGCAGTGTTTCATTGGTTCGAATCCTGGGCGCGGACATGGCACTGCTCATCAGGCCATGCTGAAGCAGTGTCCCACATGCCACAACTAGAAGGACCCACAACTAAGAATATACAACTGTGTACCAGGGTCTTTGGGGAGAAAAAGGAAAAATATAGAATCTTTAAAAAAAAAAAGAGGAAGATTGGCAACAGACATTAGCTCAGGGCCAGTCTTCCTCACCAAACAAACAAAAAAACGATAAAACACTTGCTAGAGAAATCAGCTAAGAGCTAAATAAACTGAGAGATACATCATTTTTATGGATTGGAAGACTCGATATTGTTAAGCTTATTCCTAAATTAACCTATAAATTCAAGATACTCATATTCATAATCTCACCATCTTCTTTTGTAGAAATTGACAAGCTGATTCTAAACTTTCTATGCAAATGCAGAAGAGGTAGTTTATCCAAAAACTTTTGAAAAGGAAGAGTAGAGTTGGAGGACTCATATTACTTGACTTTAAGACTTACTATAAAGCTACAGTAATCAAAACAATGTGGCATTTGCATAAGAAGAGACAAATAGATTAATGGAACTCAATAGAGAGTCCAAAATTAAGATCTACCCTTTATGGACATTTGATTTTCTACAAAACTCCAAAGAAATCCAGTGGAGAAAAGAAAATGTTTTCTTTTGAAAAACACAATGGTAGAACAACTAGATATCCATATGAAAAAAAAAAATCCACTCTTGCTTCACACCATACACAAAAAGTAAATTCAACATAGTCTTAGAACTGAATGTAAAAGCTAAAATGATAAGGCTTCAAGAAAAAAAACACATGAGAGTATCTTTCTAACTTGGGGATTGAAAAAAAAACTTTTTAGATAGCACACAGAAATTAATAACCATACAAAAAATTAGGTAATTAGACTTTATCAAAATTTAAAACTAATGCACATCAAACTACACCTTTAAGAAAATGAATGGGCAAGCGACAGACTGGGAGAAAATATTTGTAAAATATATATTTGACAAAGAACTCACAGCCTCAAGATATGTTTACAAAAACTCCCAACTCTATAATAAAAAGACAATCAATTTTTTTTAAATGGGCCAAATATTTGAATAGATATTTAACAAAGGAAGATATACAAATGACCAATAAACCCATGGGAAGATGCTCAGCAATATTATTCATCAGGTCAATGAAATAAACCACAATTAGATAGCATTACCCAACCACCAGAAGTATAAAAATTAAAAGGGCTGACAACTTAAAATTGGCAAGGATCTGGAGTAACAGAAATTCTCATACAATGTTAGTGAGGATGATAGAATGATATAATCACTTTGTAAAAGGCTCTGGTAATGTCTTATAAAAGTAAAATGATTACTACATTACAACCCAGCAATTCTACTCCTAGCTATTTACACAAAAGGATGAAAACATATGTCTAGAGAAAGATTGGTATAAGAATGTTCATAGCAGGCTTATTCAGAATAGCCAAAAACTTGATAAATCTCAAGTGTCCATCACTAAGAGAATGGATAAACAAACTGTGGTATATTCCTATTGGAATGTGGAATATTATTGGAATACTACTCACCAATAAAAAAAGAATGACTTACTGATACACACAAAAACATGAGTGAATCTAAAAGAAATCATACATACATACTGTATAACGGAGAAGAAGAGTGTTTGCCTCTGGTAGGGGAGCAGGGACTGACTGGGCAGGGGAATGAGGAAACTTTCTAGATCTGGAATGATGGGGGTGTTCTGCATCTTGAGAGGGGTCTGGATTACACAGATATATCCTTATCAAAACCCACCAAATGGTACACTAAAGATTTGTCCTTTTTACTGTACATGCATTTTACCTCAAGGAAAAGTTAAACAAGTAGTGAACTCTAGTTAGTGAGGTGTATCCCTAAGTACGAAGTCTACTGAGGTCTGAAACTTTAAAATGCATCATCAGAGTATTGATTGGTGGATGGATAGATGGATGGATATTGGACACCCTATGAAGAAACCAATGTAGCAAAATGTTAATTGTAGAATTTACGTGGCAAGTGTTTGGGTGCTCATAGCATAATTATTTCAATTTTTCTGTATGTTTGAAAATTTTTATAATAAAAAGTTGGGAACAAAAATTCTTTGCTGCTAAAGTCCTGGATACAATGACTCTTGGTTGGGTTTATAGATATGAAAAACAGCATTTCATGTGTGTGTTTGTGCAGATTAATTATAAATACTGCATCCTAGAGAATTTTTGTTTTTAATTGTTCATAATGTAATTGCTGCTCTGTCTCAACAGAGAGGAGCCCTGTGAAATGGGGTGGATTTTCTATATTTTATCACATGACACAGCAGGCAAGTCAATAACATCAGTTTGATCCAATATGAATTTTCAAGGCATATCCCACAACACCTTACCTCGGATGGCTAGTTAACTATGTAGAACAAAATAATGTTCGTCAAAGATTTATACCATCAGATTTATATTACAAAAAGACTTTAGAAATATTTAGGAAGAAATATTATCATTTATCTACTTTTAGTCCTAAATTAAAAGTAAGTAAATCATTATTTAACCATGTCCCTCAATATTTCCCCTGAAATTATTTCTTGCTTTCACCAAAATGTGGCACCATATTTTCAACCATAGGAAAGCACGAGAACTGAGTGAGGTCTTGTGATTTAATTTAATTTCCTGAATACTACCTTGGAATTAAATAAAAATGTATATCTTCTAACTTGGAAAAAAATAAAAAAACTTATCCTAAAGAAACCAATCATAGCAAAGGAGAAGAAAAATATTCTTAGGGGGTGTTCTATAAAGTAGAGATTTCTCCTTCCCCTTTTTAACCATTTTTCTTTTATATTTAAAAAAATCTCTGGGAAAGAACAATAAGTGGAATTTCATATCAATGGCAATGAAACATATTACTAGTCAATATGGATTCATCAAAAAAGAGTCTCATTTTGAGGCAAAGAAAATAGGAAGATTTTATACAAACTTACCAGAAGCATTCCTGTCCCTGAGAGTAGCTAGGAAGAAACCATAGGCCTGATTCAAACAGAGTCTTCAGTGTCTTGGGGTCAGGACAGGACAGGCTGTGTCCGTGAATAAACATTTTTGCTGAGCTCTTCAAGGCAACAACTCTACAGGAATGTAGGCGCTTCTCAATACCACTTCATTAACCAAAGTTTACTAATCTTCCAGCTGGAGTTTTAATCAGGATTTGTTCAAGGAGAATCCGTACCTGTAAAGAAAAGAGAAGTCATCGCCTTCTGAAGAATCAAGAAAGAAACAGGAAACAGTATGATGAACTACAGGTGTTTACTTTTTCTATCACACACCCTCCTGTAAATGCCACGAATACACACAGCTCTGAGCAGGCAAAGACTGTCCCTCAGCTGACACACACTTGAGATCCAACACATGGTTTATAGCAGTGACGTGTCTGAACACAGGTCAATTTCTATATCGTTCTGTAACAATACGCCAGGTTGAACAAATAAGAGTTTGGTAAACAATTAACTTTCAACCTCTGCTTGTCTCGGAGCTTTACAGCTAGTTGTCAGCTTGTCTGGGTTCTTATTGTTGTATTTCAAGTAGCCCTTTTGCTGTTTACCAGGAGATCTCATTCCTTTACATTCTCCTTATTCATTATTTTTTATCTTAAAATCATTAATTAATTAATTAAGGAGTAAGAGCAATACTCTGGAAAGACTTTAGCAATACATAAATGTTCCCAAACTGAGATCTTTGAATGGAGGGAGTTATCATAAGAGGCTGCTAAATTCATATGTCCAGGATATTATTTATAAGTTGAAAAATCTTGCTCATATGTGCTCTCCAGTCTTGTAAATGTGTGAAAATGCTGTGGTTGATTAGTCATTTTTAAAAAATAGGCCTTCTGAGCAACTGATGCTCTGAGTAACATGTTTTGGCAAATGGTGCTTAACATTCCTTGTCTTATCCTCTTTCACGCCTTTTTCTTTTCAAGCAGATGACTGTCCAAATCTCCATATCCAGTGTCGAGTATTTCCTTGCATTTTAGTTCTATACCTCCAACAATTTGCTTTATATTTTTGCATAAATGTGTTCTTAGTTCCTTAAACTCACTATTTTTAAAACATTCTATTTTCTCCTAAATTCAATCTTTCTGTGCTGTCCAATACAATGGCTGCCAGTCATGTGTGACTACTGAGCATTTGAAATGTGGTTAGTCCAGTTGAGTATGAAATATACAATGGATTGGTACTTTGAAATGGCCATATTTTGGATATATTGGACTAAATAAAATATAATATTAAAATTAATTTTGACTTTTTCTTTTTTATATAGAAAATTTAAAATTACATATATGCCTTTTGTAGTTTAACTGACTAGCTCTACTCTAGACTTCCCTGTATCTCTCACCCAGGATGAAAATCTGAGGCCATCTTGCATTCCTCTCTTTCTTCAAATCCAAGACATTTCTCATGATTTTTCTCAGATTCAACCTATCCTTTCATTTACACTGCCTTCACTTAGCACTGTGATCATCACACCTAGACAATTTGTCCCCAAATTCTCATTCTTTCCCTTAATATTTCAACTCTTTTGCTCTGACATCTATTAGTATATTCAAAGGGTGTTCCTCTGATATCTTCTGGAGCCATCTCTAGGTTGTATAATTTATGTTCTCTTCCATCTGATGCCCGTATACTTCTTTTCTCCCTTCTTCTTTTCTAGTATCTTCTTTCTCCCTTCCCCTCTATGCCCATACTTGGCTCATATTTGGTAAAAAGCATAACAACTGCTCCTGTGTTCCTGCTTGTGGCTTTCACCCCAAGCTGAAGGAAGGTGGTGCATCATTTTAGTTGTGTTGGTGGCTGACTTGGAGGTGCCTGAGTTGGTGCCTAGTACGTATGCTTTTAAGAGAATGGCATGGGTGGGCTAGTCTGGATATAAGGTGAGAAATCATGTCCCATCACATTTAGTCTTAAGTTAAAAAGTTGAAATTAAAGTTTAAGTTAAAAAATGCATATACACAGAGTATACAATTATTTAGATTTTGAAAAGCACTGCAGTTTGTCAAATTGGGAGTGTATCAAAGTCTATCATCTCTCCCAAAACACCAAAAATACCACACTGATGTCCAAAAAAGCAAGCGAGGTTGAGATGGGGAAACTTGGAGCCCTCTCCTTGACCCAATTCTATGGTATTCTAATGGCAGCCTCCCCAACAGTACTTCCAGGACAAAAATCTGCAGCGGATTAGGAATAGAAGGGATCTTCCTCAATCTGATAGAGGACATTTGTAAAAATCTAGCACTGACATCATACTTAAAGGTGAAATATTGAATACTTTCCCCCTAAGACAATCCAGCCATTTTTCAACACTATACAGAACTTCTAGCCAGAGCAATAAGCTGTCCCCTTCCTAGCATTTCCACATAGAGATTTCCTTCTTTTGCTCGAGCTTTCCAGTACTGAGGGATACACTACTTCTTGAGGTAGTGCATTCCATCTTTGGAGAGTTCTGACTGTTAGAAGAGATCAACTTACATGAAATCAAATTTTGTTTCCCTGAAATTTCTACCAACAGAGCTTATTTTTACCCTTTTAGGTGCATAGAACATTTCTGCTTCCTCTTCCACCCCAGAGCAATTGGGCCATTTGAGCACAGCTACATCGCTCCGTCTGAGACTCGAGTCTGCTAGTTCTTCTAGCTGCTTTTGCTTTATGTCCTGAACTCAAATCCCCTCGGAATCCTGGTTGTTTTCATTTAAATCTTTCTAGCTTGTCAAGTGTCCATCTAGGAAGTGTGGTGGCCAGAAGTGCATGCAATACCCACAGGGATTCTGCTCTGCACACAACACAACAGGAATGTTGCCTGTTCATTCCGGGTAATGTTCTTTCCTTAAATAGAAGTATTCTCCTTACTTTGAACCAGTACTGTCAAGTCTCTTTTATGTCTGCTGCAGATAAACCTGACAGTCCTTTCCTACCCTGTACTAGTGGAGATGGTTTCTTTGAAAATAGGTGTAGATCCTTACATTTCTTTCTCCTAAATTCCATTTTATTAGTTTTCACACAATGCCAGGAACACCTAAATCTGTCATATAATGTATACTACCTCTCACAGCTTTGTGTCTTTCACAAATTTGATAAGCATATTGTTTTCTCTATCAAGTTACTGGTAAAACTGTTGAAATGCATGGGCTGAAGATAGCACTTGAATTCTGCAGTGTGATTTAAATCTGTTAATCAATATCCATTGATTATGTTGTTCTACCAAACATTAGTCTTCGTATGAACATTTCCATCCACTCAAACTTCCTTGTTTAATTGCAGATCATTATGAGGACACTGTCAAGGACTTGCTGATGGCCAGTTAATCTATTTTGTTGTTTATTCTAAATTAACTCTAGGAAATAAGGTTGGTTCTGGATCAGGTGTTCTTGATAAGGCACTCTGTCTCAGTGATCACAGCTTTCTCCTCTGGGGGTTCATACATGTTCCCTTTAGTATTGAGCCCTCTGCCCTGGTGAGATGCTTCTGGCCTCAGATTAGGGAACGTGGAAATTTTGGGCCTCTCAAACTGTAGTAAGGATGCATAATGGGGAGCTAATTATGATTATTTTTCAGTAGAGAACTTATGTAGTTTGGTTTTTCTCAGAGTATTTAAGTCAAATTCTGGACTTGGACTCTAAAGGGACAATTTGGTTCTGTGTCCCTCTGAGTTTCAAGGAAAATCCTACTCTAACGTGTGGTGCAGATAAAATAGGTAAAGAATAGGGAGGAGTTTACAGTATCAGGATCTGAAAGGGACATGGAACAGATTTTCCTTAGATGTGAACTGTGTTTTTAATTTACTTTTTATATTAAAGTTTAAAATCCAGAAGTTTCAAAAGGGTGCATAGAGAAAGTTCTTACTCTCATTCCTATTTTTCTGCCATTTACTTATCCTCACTAAAGACAACCGACCCCACTAGTTGTGTGCGTGTGAGTGCGTGTGTGTGTATGATTCCAGAGATTTTATGCATATACAATCAAATATGCAAGAATGCTGTGCTTTGCTTTTAGTACAAGTGATAGATTATTGCATATTTTTTTGTATTTTGATTTTTCCATTCAAAATATCTTGGAGATTATTTTAAGATATGAACTTCTTTAAATAAAGTTATGAGGGTTTATGCTTTTAAATGCCATATTAAAAATGTTTGTTGTGTGTCATAATTGCTTGTTTTTATCTTAATATCAAAATATTATAAAATATTCCATTATTATAGTTAAAATATTTTAGAAGTTAACACAGACCACTAGATGGTGCTGTCATTACAATGAAATGAAATAGATAGATGTTTTTAAGATAATTTGCACATTGTAAAGAAAAAAACCTGACTACTATAGAACTGTATGAAGTAAAAAGTATTAGCTAAACTTCTAATTACTATTCCCCAAAGGCAGTCGTTGATAACACGGAGATATTTCTCTCTTTGCAGTTGTTTTATTTCTATATTTATATTCTTTTGTAAAAAATTATTTCAGGGCCCGGCCCCGTGGCCGAGTGGTTAAGTTTGTGCACTCCACTTTGGCGGCCCAGGGTTTTGCTGGTTCGGATCCTGGGTTCGGACATGGCACCGCCCATTAGGCCACGCTGAGGCGGCGTCCCATATAGCACAACCAGAGGCACTCACAACTAGAATATACAACTAGGTACCAGGGTGCTTTGGGGAAAAGAAGAAAAGAAAAGAAAAAAGATTGGCAACAGATGTTAGCACAGGGGCCAATCTTTAAAAAAAAAAAAATTATTTCATACTACACATCACTATTTTGAAATCTACTTTTTTAAATCTAATAATATCTAATGGAGTTCTTTCCATGTCAGTATATGTAGAGTAATTTTATTCTTCAACAAAATTTGTTGAATGAACTGTTTTACGTGGTCTGAACATTATAAAATGTTATAATTATTTGTACTTTATTGGTATAATTGTTACAATTATTTCATACTGTGTTTATTTGTTACAACTTATTTTGCCTCTAACAGTAGACATTTAGCTTGCATCTGAATCTTTGCTTGTACCAACAACAGTGCAGAAACCACCCTTGCACATTTATCCTGGTGCCCTGGCTGTGGAAGTCTACGTTGACATGATTTTCTTAGAACTTGAAAGGCATGATTTCCTATGAATGAAAGCTTCTGTCATTGCTGTTGAGTAAATATGCCCTCTGAGTTCTCTATGCGCATCCTGCCCCCTTCTCTGCTTTAAGGATCACTTCTTCTGAACACTCATGACAATGTCCCCGGGTGTCATTCTTTTTTGTCCAAACCTGTTCTGGGCCCCCAGTGAGCCCTTTCGGTCTGGAAACTTATGTCCGATCATTCTGGAAAATGTTCTTGCACCAGTTCCTTAATAATTTCCTCCCCTGAATTTTCCCTGTTTTCTCTTTCGAGAACTTCTATTATTCAGATAATCTACCTCCTAGACAGATTCTCTGGGTTTTTTTTTTTTCCCCTTTTTTCTCCTCAAAGACCCCCGGTACATAGTTGTATATATTTAGTTGTGGGTCCTTCTAGTTGTGGCATGTGGTATGCCGCCACAGCATGGCTTGATGAACTGTGCCATGTCCGTGCCTAGGATCTGAACCAGCGAAAGCCTGGGCCGCTGAAGCGGAGCATGCAAACTTAACCACTCGGCCACGGGGCCGGCCCTGTGATTCTCTAGTTTTAAAAAATATTTTTCTCTTCTATTTTTACCTTTGTCTCTTTTTTCTACTCCTGTTTTATGTCCTCAACTTTATTTTCCAAGCTTTCTATTGGCTTTTTATTTCTGCTGGCATCTCTCTCTTCTTTTAAAATTTGTTAATTCTTATGTTCCACATTATAAATGACACTGTGAATGAAAATGAGGTGAATCAAGCAGTGGTACTAAAATAAGGTTCAGATAATCTTTTTCTTTTTTGAGGAAGATTGGCCCTGAGCTAACATCTGTTACCATTCTTCCTTTTTTTTCTTCTCTCCAAAGCTCCAGTATATAGTTGTGTATCCCAGCTGTAAGTCATTCTGGTTCCTCTATGCGGGATGCCGCCACAGCATGACCTGATGAGTGGTGCGTAGATCCGCGCCCAGGATCCCAACTGGTGAACCCCGGGCCGCCAAAGCAGAGCATGCAAACTTAACCACTACACCATGAAGCCAGCCCCTCAGATAATATTTTAGGCATTTTTTATAAATTATGAGACCCAGTGTGGCATAATGAAGAGAGCACTGATTCAGGAGTGGAGGTTTATGTTCTTAGGCCAGGTATGCCGGTAATTAGTGGTGTCAACATGTCCTGGGTCTTATCCCTCATTTATTCTCTAATATATTCAGTAAATATTTATCATACTCAACTACTACTATGAGTCAGGTACCATGTTATGAAAAGAGAGATTGAACCAGATGATCTCGAAGGTATATTATTTGCACTGAAATTCTAAGGCAAAGGCCCTTGGATTCTTCCTCTTAGCTGTCTCCTCAATCGGTTCCTTTCTTTCTTTTCCTTCTTCCACCACCTGAGGTCAGGACCTTACCGTCTGTTGAATGAATTTCTGCAACAGCCTCTTACCTGGTTTTCCTGATGTCATAGCAGGAAAGACTAGGGAATGATGATGGGGAGCCCTCGCATATGGCATGATTCAGTGAGCCTGTGGGATTGAGCTTCCCTAGGGTCACCCCATATTGTTGCTGTCTTATTTTTAATTTAATAAAGCTTTCTCTTTTTTTAGTAGGGTCACCCACTGTCCTGGGTTGCCTGGGAGTGAGAGGTTTCCTGGGATGGGGGACTTCCAGTGCTAAAACTAGGCAGTCCTGGACAAATCAGAGTGGTTGGCCACCCTACCTCTGGGTACTCTTTTGGCAGCAGCTTTATCTTTTTTCTTAGTTGCAGTAGTGGTTTTTTTCCCCTCTGGGAATGTTAATGATAGGTATTTTAAAAAGCTTTGTTTTTCACAGTATCATGTGTTGTCCCTACTTTCTTTGAGCTCCTTCAATTTTCTTATTTTAGTTTCTTTTGTGTTGGAGACTTTCTGCAAATGTCTTGTGATTTGTAACTGGTTGATCATAGGTAAGAGTGTTGACTGGGAGCTCTGGGAGAGCACTGGGGTCCGTGGGTTGCTGGGTTTTACTGTAGGGGGTTTGGGGAGGGACCTAGCATATCATTGTGAGATTACTCAGTGTTGAACTAGAGCTCTTGTTTCACCAGCTGGCCAGTTTCCCCAAACAGAAATCCTCCATGTTCTTGCTGGGCTGCCATCATTCTAGGGGAAGAGGAGCGAGTGGAGGCAAAGACCAGAGTGGCCACGTTGAGTAAGCAGACTTCCTCTTAATCCCCAGTTTTCAGTATGGGGCTTTGCTCCATCAATTGTGCTTGATGTCTCTGGGACTAGATGCTCTATGGTTCAAACTTTCCAAGAATGTAAACCTCTAGTCTTCTACTGTTGCTGGGGAGAGGTCTTTTCCTAGCTTTCTTGGAAGGGGAACCATTTCTTGGAGTCAAACTGCTCTTTTTTAGTGACTTTCAATTAATTCTCCAGATCTCAGCTTCAAAACTCCAAAGTCTCCTGTCTCATTCTGAAGTCCTTACAGCGGCCTCCAAGCAGTCCCAGTTACCTCTTGACCTGATCTCCTAATGCCTGTCCTTAACCCCCCAACCACACTAACCCCCAACATGCCAGGCACAGTCCCAATTTAGGACATTTACATTTGATGTACCATCTTCCACCAGATATCCAAATGATTGGCTCCCTCAACTCCTTCCATCTGTGCTCAAATGACATCTTTCAGCAGGAGCTTTCCAGATCACCATATTCTATTTTACTTTATTTTTTTGCTGAGGAAGTTTCGCCCTGAGCTAACATCTGTTGCCAGTCTTCCTCATTTTCTATGTGAGCCACTGTGACAGCATGGCTACTGACAGAAGAGTCTGCACCCAGGAATCAAACCCAGGCTGCTGAAGTGGAGTGTGCCGAACTTCACCACCATCTGGGTGGCCCCAGATCACCATATTTTAAAATGTGCTCCCACTACCAGCACTGTTTACTTCTGTTCTGAATTTTTCCCCCTTATTGCTCTCTCTCTCTCTCTCTCACATACACACATATAGTTTGTTTATTAGAATGTAAGTTCCCTATGAGAAGATTAGCTCCATAGGACAGGCATTTTTGCCTCATTATTTCCCACTATTTCTCCAATGAACAGGAGTGCTTGGCAAATAGAATGATTTGAATTTCATATCTGCCCTGCATTTACACTTTTAATAGTATCTAGTGCCTCAACTCTTGGGTCTTTCCAGGGCAAAACAAATAGGCTCGATTCATCTTAATTGCCCCAAGTTCAGCCCCCACCCCATAGGCACTTAATTCTTAGATGTCTCAGTTCTAACTCAGTTACTACTTTCCTGTCTGCTTTCTAGGTTCTAAAATTTTGTGATCTCTTTGGTCTTTCTTTTGCCTCATTTCATGCACTCTTTGTCTTTACAAATTTATGCCTTAAAATAAATTTCTCAACTGTAATTTTTATGGGGGTTTGGGAAAGGATGGAGAAAATCATTTGTGTTCAACTCGTAAAATTTAAGCACTAGTCCTAAAACATCTCTGTACATGTTTTGGCAGTTTGTATTTATTGTTTTGTGAAGTGCTTACTTAAGGTATTTGCTCGCTTTTCTTTAGTGCTGCTCTTCTTTTGCTGTTTGATTGTGATTTCCTTTGTGAATTAAAGAAATGAGCTCTCTGTCATTTGTGTTGCAGAATTCCCTCAGGAAGTTGTTTGCTTTTGGACTTTGTGTGACTATGTGCTTGCTGTTTCACAACATTTTATTTTATCGATCTTTTCCTATATACCAATTTTTTCATTCTTTCATTCCATTTCTGAATTCTCTATTTTGTTGGATTGATCTATTTGTATTTTTGTTTGTTTTGTTTATAGTTTTATATTTTGCACTATCAGATTTACACAAAGTTTGTAAGCATAGTACAAAGAATTCTCCAAATGTTTACATTTTCCCACATTTAATTTATCTATTATTGTTATTATTTTCTGAACCATTTGAGAGTAAGATGTAGACATAAAGATCCTTTACTCCTAAATATTTCACTGTGTATTTCCTAAATCTTCCTCAGGATGATTAGCAAAAGCAGGAAATTAGCATTGACCTAATGCATCCATCTTAAGACCCAATTCCAATTTTGCCAGTTTTCCAAATAATTTACTTTATAGCAAGCGAAAAAAGAAAAAAAAATCCCTTGCCCAGAATCCAACCCAGGAACGCACTCTGCATTTCGTTGTCTTGTCTCCGTAGTCCGTAATCTGGAGCAGTTCCTTAGCCTTTTCTTTGTTTTATGAACTTGACATTTTGCAGAGTACATTTTCTCAACTGATGTTTGTCTGATATTTCCTCATGCTTTTTGGGTAGGAATACAGGAGTAATGTTGAGTACTTCTTAGTGAAGTTGATGCTGATCATTTGGTTAAGGTAGTGTCTGACAGGTTTTTTCCATTGTCATAAGACTTTGAGACTATATAAATATCCTGCTTTTTTATTATGGTAGCTAGTTTAAAGACAGCCACCATCAATTCCTTCTACACCACATGTGCATGCTGCTCCTCACATCAAGACGTAGAATCTAATTTTCCTTCTTGGAGTCTGAGCTGGCCTCGGTGAGCTGTAGAACGAAGGGGAAAGGATGTTCGTGCTTCTGTAGCTAAATCATAAGTTGCCTTGCAGCTTCCACATGAATTTCTTGAAAGCATTACTCTTTGGACGTTCCTCTCAGAACTCGGCGACCATGCTGTGAGAGGCCCAAGCTACCTGGAGATGTCACATGCAGGTGCTCTGAGTAGCAGGACTGGCTGACTCCCAACGGACAGTCAACATCAACAGACAGCCATTTTAGAGGTTCAGCCCATATGATAACTCCAACCCCAGATGCCATCTGACTGCAATATATGAGCGACCTCAAGCAAGAACCACACAGCTGAATCCTGTCAAGCTGAAGGACTATGAGAGGAAATAATAAATTGTTGTCTTACACCTCTAAGTTTAGGTTGATTTGTTATGCCGTACTGGATACACGCAACAAAAATTATCTGGAACTGGGATTTTGTTATAATAAAGACCTAAAACTTGTGGCATTGGCTTTGGGACTAGGCAGCAGATGAATACTGCAAGAGCCTTGAGGACACTGTTAGTGAAACCAGAAAGACAGTGAGGAAATTATTATTGGCAGCTGGAGAAGTGAGAACTCTTGCTATGTAGTGTTAGAAAGTACGGCGATAATGCTGCCTGCACAAATGTGGGAAGTAGAAATAAACTAATGGATTTGGCTAAGAAGATTTCCATGTAGAATGTTGAAAATGTCACCTTGTTTCTTTTAGCTATGTACACTAAAGTGATGGATAGAGAAAGATGAGCTAAAAAAGGGTACTGTTAAGTTTTTGGACAGTTTCCCAGAGAGTGACGTTTTCTCAAGATAAGAAAAGGCCTCTGGGTAAAGATCAAATCTAGGGCATTACTAGTAACTCTGGTGTCAGGGTAAAAATATAGTTAAGGGTACAGCTGTAACACCCATTGTTGAGCCCTCAGAAAGATTTAAGGGTGTGCCTTATAGACTCTCTCAGGTGGATAGTAGGACATATAAGAATCTTAAGGGCATTTCCCCCCACTACCCTGATTCTCAGGCCAAGGTAGAGAAGAAAGCCTGTCTTAAAGAGATTCTGGTTGTGGTTTTTTTTTGGAGGAAGTTTAGCTCTGAGCTAACATCTGCTGCCAATCCTCCTCTTTTTTATTTTTATTTTTTGCTGAGAATGACTGGCCCTGAGCTAACATCCATGCCCATCTTCCTCTGCTTTATATGTGGGACGCCTGCCACAGCATGGCTTGTCAAGCAGTGCCATGACCACACCTGGGATCCAAACCGGTGAACCCCGGGCCGCCGAAGCAGAGCATGTGGACTTAATCATTGAGGCACCGGGCCAGCCCCTGGTTGTTGTTTTTGTATAAAGGGGTGAACCTCAATATGATTGGCAGGGAACATGTTAAGTTTTTGAGAGGTACTGTTAGAAACACAGTCTGTTTGGATTGAAGGGGCAGAAATAGTTCAAAATAAAGAGGACCTCAAGAGTCTCCAAACTTCTTCAGGCAGGAAACGGTTTGAGAAAACTGCTAAGCTGTAAAACATGGACAATTTTTTACAGAAAAGGAAGATTGACTCAAAATGAAGAGCTAAGATTTCAGAGGGTAGAGCCAAGAGTCAGGGAGAACCAGGGAAAAGACTAGCCCCTACTCAAGGATCCCGTGGCATGTGCCTGCCAGGATTTCAGGACTGCTGTGGACCAGGGACTGCTATGTGCCTCCTGACTGGTTCCTCCACCCCCATCCTATTGTTTTTGATGAGGATGTTTATTGTGGTTATCCTATTCCTGTATCATCATTGCATGCAGGGTTTGTGCTTGTGTGTGTGGGAGGGGAATGTAGCTTGCCTTTTTAGTTCACAGGTCTTCAGACTGAGAACCATACTTGAAGTTATACCCAGGGAACTACATCATCTGTACCTGAATGTGATTTAAATGAGGAGATCCTGGACTTTGAGCTGATGCCATAATAAGATAAGACTGTAGAGGATCTCAGGAGTGGTGGTCCATTTTGCATATGAGGATATGTAAATTGCGGTGACCAGAGGGTGAGCCATGGTAACCAGTATCCAGAGATGTCCGCTATCAATTACTTTCCTCTCTGTGTACATATACTGCCCCTCATATCAAGAAGTGGGGTCAAATTACTCTCCTTTGAATCTGGGCTGGACTCAGTGACCTGCCTGATCAGTAGAATGTGGCAGAAGAGATGCTTTGGGACTTCCGAAGCTATGTTATTACAGTTTCTTCCTGGGTTTCTTAGAACACTTATTCTTGGGATGTTCCCTCTCAGAACCTAGTGACTGTCCTGTGAAAAACTCCAAGCCACAAGGAGAGGTATTGTGTAGGTGCTCCAGCTTAAAGCCCTAGCTAATAGCCAGTATCAAGTTGCCAACCATGTGAGTGGACCATCTTGGACATGTACCCCAGATGATTCTAGCTCCAGACACTATTGGGCTGTAATCACATGAAAAATCCCAAACAAGAACCACCCAGCTGAGCCTAGTTAAGTCACAGAACCATTCGAAATAATAACTTTTTTAAGCCGCTAAGTTTTATGGCTGTCTGTTTTGCAGTAAACTGGAGCATTCATTACAATTTTACTCATTAGTTTTAGCATGCCTGTTTATTTTTGAGCCAGTACCAAGCCATTCACCACTGTAGTATTATAATACATCTTACGGCAGGCTTCCCATCATTACAGAACCAATGTACCACATGGGTTTGGCGTGCAGGCTCTTGAATCAGATTAACTAGACTCAGATTCTCTCTCAACCACTTGTAAATGTATCCTTAATATTAATTAACTATTATGTGCCTCAGTTTCCTTATTTATAAAGTATGTATAATAAAAATACTTATTTCATATGATTGTTTAGAGGAATTCATGAAATAATGTAAGTTGCTTAATAGAGCCCTAGCAATTTATCAGGGCTTAATAAATCTTAGCTATGATTATTACTCTTCTTTTTCAGATTTTTTAGATCTTAATAAAGACATTTAATCTCATTAGAGAGTGGGACATTTTCTCTGTGAAGTTAATTGATATGCTTTTCTATCTTTATCATATTGTTAAAAATGTCTTTGGAGTATTTTAATGTTTGAAATTATTCAGGCTGAAAATATTAAATAAATGTTATTTAGATCTACAACCCTTTCTGAAAACCCATGAGTCTAGGTGTGTTTTGTATTCAGAATCTTCCATGTTAGACAGGTTAAATGATTCAGGCGCCCTGTGTGATATAACACTCCCACAGGAGGGCCAGGAGAGCGCCCAGTTATCTAACATATTAACAGTTCTACAGTAAAACTTACGACTGTTTATACTAAGAAGAATAAGAAATAACTAAAAGTAGCCTCACATCAGTACAAATCAAGTTTTATTACCAAATGAATCCAAGTTAGGTATGTTCTAGTGCCAAATGAGTTATGGAAAAAACACTCAATTTTCAGAGTTGTTGGATTTGGAATAGCAAATATGAGATTGTGGACCAGCACACTTTCTTTGTGTGTGTATGCTGGGGACACAGACTTGGAGGTTATTGGTGCATAATTAGTAGCTGATGTGCAGAAGTTAATGGACTTGCCAGGAAGACATGGGAAGTGACTGGGAATCATCAGCATGAGTTTCTGAGAACACATATTCTTAGAAATGTCATGTTTGTATTTTTTCCTCATTCATTTGGTTTCATTTTTTTCACCCCTCATGAGATTATATTTTTCCAAAATAAGAGCCAATTAATAACTAAAATCAATTGCTGAAGTTCTCTCTTGCAAAACAACATAAATGCTGCCCAACCTAGACAACCTAGTAGGATACGGAGCCAATAACTTGAAGAGAGTATCACAAACCTGCAAAAAAAACTGATTTAAAATATGACCCCAAAGCTCTTGGAAAAAACATCAAGTAGCTGGTGAAAATGCCAATTTGGTCATTTTTTAATAACACCAACTTTTAACAAAAATAGGACAGGATATCATTGGGTAGAGAGTTGCAGCATCCAGGAATATTCTTCCTCAAGCACCCAGATTTAAAGAAACAGAGTCACAGACTTGTGACTATTCATCGGGCATTATTAAAAGGATGGCCAGAGCTGTATGCTCACCTCTTATCTTATGGCGTTAGGGAGAAGCTGGCAAGTATAATCTATGCAGATGAATGTGAATGAGGTAGGGGATGATCAAGGGAAAACAACTGGTCAGAGAGGTAGAACTGTGATCCATATGTTTTCAGTGAATCCAGAGGGCTAGAAAAAAATGTTACACTTATTTAGCAATAACAATAACAATCATGATCCTTAAACTTTTTTATTCCAGAATTTGATAAAAACTATGGATCCTCTTCCCTATAAGATGCAATTGATGCGTCTCTACCAAATAATTTTTCACACCATTTTAGATGATTTACATATCAATTAAGTCATCCAAGTGACCCCGGACATCTGGTTTAAGTAAATCCGATTCTTGTCCAAGCTGGCATACAAATACTTGCCCTCTCTGTGCCAACCCTAGAACAGTAAAAAGGAAGATGTGAAAGAACTAAGGAAATGGCTGTAGCATTTAATCACAATGTTTATTAGGGCTTAATTTTCCAATATTAGAATGTCCTGACTACTTTTAGCTATAGGAAAGGGATTAAGAAAAAGTTTGTTTTAAATTATAATTTTTATTAATTTATAGAATTAATATAACATTATAGGCAGTTTAAGAGGATGTAAAATTATTTAATAGGATTATTGTGCACATTTTGATGCATTTCCCTTTAGCCTTTTTCTCAATTCAAAAAGTAAAAATTTCAAAATATGTAGAAGAAAAGAGAATACAATGACGAATCTCTAATACCCATCACCTGGTGTGGCAGATACTACTTTTTAAAGATGGCTAGAACAATACCTTCTGTTTCACACGCTGCTCTTGCAATGTGACTTTGCCACTCCACCATCAAAAGGTGGAGTCTATGGTCCCTCCACTCGACCTGAGTGGACCTTTGGGTCTAGAGTAGACTGAAGTGGTGCTGTGTAACTTCCAGATAGTAAAAAAGAACACGAAGCTCCTGCTGGTTTCTTTGGGGACAAAAGGTCTGGGAACCTCAGCTACCATGTAAGAAGTCTATTTTCTCGGAGGCCACCAATTGTAGAACTCACTTGTGAGGGAGAGAAAGAGAAGAGATGGGGGAGGGAGAGGCAGGAGGGAGAGATTTGAAGAGTCCTAGCTCTTCCAGTCCCATCTGCTTGAGTGAAGAACAACCCAGGTCCAGCCAGCATCTGACTGCAGCAGCAGAAGACACCCTGAGAGAGAACCGTCCAGCTAGCTTAAGTCAACTACCACTTTGTAAGCAAAACAATGATTGTTATTATTTTAAGACCCTGATTCTAGATGGTTTATTAAAAAGCAATAGATAACTGGAACACCTAGATATAAAATTAACAGACTTCGTTTTTGCTCATCTAAATTTTTCTTTGCAGGAGAATTTTAAAGCAAACTCAGACAACGTGATATTTCACCCTTAGCTCATTTTATTTTATTTTTTTTTTTAGGAAGATTAGCCCTGAGCTAACTACTGCCAGTCCTCCTCTTTTTGCTGAGGAAGCCTGGCCCTGAGCTAACATCCATGTCCATCTTCCTCTACTTTATATGTGGGACACCTACCACAGCATGGCGTGCCCAGCGGTGCCATGTCTGCACCCAGGATCTGAACTGGCGAACCCCAGGCCACCGAGAAGCTGAACGTGCACACTTAACCTCTGCACCACCGGGCCAGCCTCTTAATTTATATTCCTAAAAATTGAGGACCATTTTTTTCCTCATAATGTAAATTGTAAAATATATTTATATAACGTAAGGGGCCAGTCCATATTCAAAATTCTCTTCTTGTTCCCTAAATATCTTTTTACATTTATTTTGTTTAAAGCAGATCCCAAACAAGGTCCACACATTACATATGATGATTATATCTCTTACATCTCTTTTCGTATTGAATAGTCCCAATTTTTAAAAATGCCATTGACATGTAGAAAAGACCATATTTATATTTAAAAAATACTTTAAAATATAGTGTACATAAATTTGTGCTAAGCACTTTGTAACATAATGAACATTTTTCATATTGCTATAATAGGGTAACTATCCTATTAATGGCTACAGTGTGTACCATTGAATTGCTACACTTTGGTTTGCTCACTCATTCCCCTAATGTTGGATATTTTAAGAACTGATTATCTGTTTCCATTCCTTTGCTATTTTATTCACTACCATCAAATTCATGAATAAATCTTTTTACTGGACTCACTTATTTCCTTAAGATAAAATCTCAGAGATGAAATTATTGTCAAAGTTTAGTTAATATTTTTAGGACTTGTCAAAGAGAAATTGCACCAGACAGTTGTTAAAAATGGCAAGACAGTGGGCCGGCCCGTGGCTGGGTGATTAAGTTCACACACTCCGCTTTAGCGGCCCAGGGTTTTGCCCGTTCAGATCCTGAGCATGGACCTAGCAGCGCTCATCAAGCCATGCTGAGGCGGGATCTATACAACTATGTACTAGGGGGCTTTCAGGAGAAAGGAAAAAAAGAGATTGGCAACAGATGTTAGCTCAGGTGCCAATCTTTAAAAAAAAAAAATGTCAAGACATTTTACTTGAGCTACTGCAGTAGAATAGAGAGAATTTAGTATAAAAGTGACTTGTGGGGGCCAGCCTGGTGGTGCAGTGGTTAAGTCTGGACGTTCCACTTCCGCGGCCTGGGGTTTGCTCGTTCAGATCCTGGGTGCGGACACGGCACCACTTGGCACACCATGCTGTTGTAGGCGTCCCACATATAAAGTAGAGGAAGATGGGCATGGATGTTAGCTCAGGGCCAGTCTTCCTCAGCAAAATAAGGAGGATTGGCAGCGGTTAGCTCAGGGCTAATCTTCCCCCCGCCCCCTCAAAAAAAGTGACTTGGACTCAGAATACAGCAAGGCAGGTGGGGATTTACAGCCAATGGGCAGAGTCAGGGAATCAGTGGATGGAAGGTTACTAAGAGGATCTTGATTAGATATCAAGAATGAGAGGAAGGGGGGCTGGCCCCGTGGCCGAGTGGTTAAGTTCGCACGCTCCGCTGCAGGCGGCCCAGTGTTTCGTTGGTTCGAATCCTGGGCGCGGACATGGCACTGCTCATCAAACCACGCTGAGGCAGCGTCCCACATGCCACAACTAGAAGGACCCACAACGAAGAATATACAACTATGTACCGGGGGGCTTTGGGGAGAAAAAAGAAAAAGAATAAAAAAAACCTTTAAAAAAAAAAGAATGAGAGGAAGGGATTCTGATTAGATATTGATAGCTGA
This sequence comes from Equus asinus, assembly GCF_041296235.1. NCBI lineage: Eukaryota > Metazoa > Chordata > Mammalia > Perissodactyla > Equidae > Equus > Equus asinus. The sequence goes on along the minus strand of NC_091792.1, from coordinate 50,589,241 downwards.
GGGGCTGAGGAACTTGATTAGAAATGAAGGGTAGGGGAGTTCTTGCTAAACAGGCTCAGCAGGCCAAGGACCACAGGCCAAAGATGAGGCCTAGTCAAAAAGATAGCTTAAGGAGCCTGACTAAAGTTTGGTCAAGAAGGAAGCCCTTGTCAGACCCTTGGTATATATCACCAAATTCCTTTGTAAAACTAGAATACTAGTAATAGAGGGCCATTTTACCAACATCACATCATTAAATTAAAAAAAAAATAACATTAAATAAAAATGGTACCAGCTGAAGTACTGAGACATGCTGCAGCACGGAAGAACCTTGAAGATATTTCCAAATGAAAGAGGTCAGTCACAAAACATCATATGTTGTATGGTTCTATTTATATGAAATGTTCACTATGGGCAAATCTATAGAGACAGAAAGTGGATTAGTGGTTGCCCAGGGCAGGGTAGTTTGGTGGGAAATATGGGGTTTCTTTTTGGGGTGAGGAAAATATTCTAAAATTGATTGTGGTGATGGTTGTACAACTTTGTGAATGTACTAAAAGCCACCGAATTGTACACTTTAAATGATGAATCGTATTTTATATGAATTATATGTTAATAAAGTTGTTATGTAAAAAAAGTGATATTACTTTCTTAAGTGTTTCTGAATTTTGTTTATTACTAATAAGATTGGAATGTTTGCATATGTTTGCTCCCTATCTGTATTTCCACTTTTAAAAGTTGAACTAATTTCAATATATTTTTAAGAGCTTTTGTTTAAAAAAATTATTAAAATAACCTATTTATTGTAGCCAATGCGAAGAGTAAAAAGAAAGCACACGTTTTAACAGAGAAAAATGTGCTATTGAAAAATGAAACATTTCAATCCTTGGGAAAACTGAGCAAATTATTATAATGTAATATTGAGGCTGTTTTGCATGAATACAGATTAAAGAGACAATGTCTAATATGCCAGAACAATAGAATTACAACCCAATACAAAATATCATAACTTAGAGATGGTCTGTTCACTGCCATATCCACTCAAATTTCTTCTTTTTAAAAAATTTGCACCTGAGCTAACATCTGTTGCCAATCTCTCTTTTTTTTCTTACCCTCCCCAAAGCCCCCCAGTACATAGTTGTATATTCTAGTTGTAGGTCCTTCTGGTTGTGCTATGTGGGACACCGCCTCAGCATGGCTTGATGAGTGGTACCATGTCCATGCCCAGGATTCGAACTGGCAAGACCCTGGGCCGCCGAAGCGGAGTATGTGAACTTAACCACTAGGCCATGGGGCCAGCCCTTCAAATTTCTTCTTTTAACTGAGTTAATATTTTATTGCTATTTTACCATTATATTTAAAGTTAATCTTTGCCTTTTGAAATGTAATGGATAGCTTCTAAAAAGGGATCCATTATGCATTTATCAAATTCAGAAATTTATAGGTTCGTATGTTTAGAAATATTAACGGTGAATAAAAATAACAAAGGAACAGGGGCCGCCCCATGGCTGAGTGGTTAAGTTCACTTGCTCTGCTTTGGCGGCCCAGGGTTTTGCCAGTTCGGATCCTGGGCGCAGACACAGCACTGCTCGTCAGGCCACGTTGAGGCAGCGTCCCACATGCCACAACTAGAAGGACCCACAACTGAAAAAACATGCAACTATATACTGGGGGGATTTGGGGAGAAAAAGCAGAAAAAAAACCAAGATTGGCAACAGTTGTTGGCTCAGGTGCCAATCTTTCCAAAAAAAAAAAAAATAAAGGAACAGAAACGGAGGTTTTTGGAGGGCGTGGCTTCATAACTTGGAAGCTTAATCTCTGAGCTCGGGGTGTTGCCTTAAGGAAGCAAAACAAAAGTATTTCTGTCACCTACCTTGCAGGTTTATCAAGTGGTGTCCTGTGAGGACTCTGAGGGATGACATTTATCTAATAAAGAGATATTTAACTGCTCTTTGAGACACCGCTTGAAATATGTAACAAACACTTCAGTCTCCTGCTTTATCAGACCAAAACCCCAGGTGATAACAAATCTCAAGCAAATCTCTTTCAGTCCTTCTAGGGTCTTTTAAACTTCATTGAATTTAGAAGAATCAAGAAAAGTAAAGAATGGATACTTGCCTAACATGGGAATTAGACATTTCAGTAGTGGTTTATCCAGGAAAATAAGCCTTATACAATTTGCTGTTCGTTTTAGAGTTCTAATCCCAAGAGATGTTCACCAGTCTGTGCCTGCTGCTCCCTCCCCGACCAAGTTCAGAATGGATGCTATGGCAGGCAGAATTCCAAGATTTCCCACTCCGCTGGTGTACACATCCTGCAGAAGCCCAGGACTGTGCATATGATGGACTTCACTTCTGTGATTAGATTATGTTATAGGGCTCTGTTGGCCTTGAAATAGGGAGATTATGTGAGTTGGCCTGACCTCATCATGTGAGTTGGGTAGGAGCAGTTTCCTCCAGCTGGCCACAGAGAGGGAGTTAGAAATTTGATGTACGAGAAGGATTTAGTACACTGCTGCCGGCTTAAAGATGGAGGGAACCATGTGACACCGAATTCCCAGTGGGCTCTAGGAGTTAAGAGTGGCTCCTGCCTGAGAGTCAGCAAGGAAATAGGGCCCTACAACTGCAAGGAACTGAATTCTGCTAAAGGAAAGAATGAATTTGGAAACAGATTTCCCTAGGACTTCCATATCAGAACTCAAACCAGCTGATACCCTGATTTCACCCTGAGGACAGAGTCCGGACATAGCCATGCCAAACTTTTGACCTATTAATGTGAGCTAATTAATAGGGGTTGTTTTTTCTCTATTTTTTGTTTGTTCTTCAAAAATTTTGAATACAAAATAATTCAAACATACAGAGAGACTCAGAAGACTATATCACTCAGAGTACTTTTGCCATATTTGCATGAGATCTTTTTTAAAAAGTTGTTTCATTTTGTAAAAAATTGTAAAATCACAAAATTTACCATCTTAACCATTTCTCAGTGTACAGTTCAGTAGAGTTAAGTATATTTACATTGTTGTGAAACAGATCTCCAGAACTTTTTCATCTCGCAATTCTGAAACTCTATACTCATCGAATAACAACTCTCTTTTCTCCCTCTCCCCTAGCTCCCAGTAATCATCATTCTACTTTCTGTCTGTGAATTTGACTACTTTAGATATCTCATATAAGTAGAATCATACAGCATTTGTTTTTTTGTGACTGGCATATTTCACTCAGCATTATGCCATCAAGGTTCATCCATGTTGTGGCATGTGACAGGATTTCAACTGGTGTTGTTTCAAGCCACTAACTTTCTGGTAATTTTTATCTACCAGTAGGAAATGAATGCAAATACTTATCCATTTTTGCTTTATTAAAATTGTCTGTCTCCAATAAAGAGAAAAATGTTCCAGTAGTTTGATTCATAGGCCACCTAACATGTTTCACTGCAAGAGGCAAGACTGAGCCGAGGACTGATACCATCTCCAACTAGAAATAACCGGGCCACCACCGCAGGACCTCACACCAGGAGCAAGATCGCACACAGAGCTTCAAACTCTGAAAGGCAGTTTTTAGACATCTTGCAGGCAGTCCTGCCCTCATTAGTGACTTAAATGTTTACGCATTTAGCACATCTGTGTTTTCAGATTTGGAGTTTTAGCTATAATTCAACATCAGGGATGACTTAGCAGTTGGGTTTCTGTTCTGGAAGTATAAATATATCTCTCGGGACAAATTTCTAGTGGATCTGGGTTTTTCCTTTAGATGTCCTCAAGCATGTATTTAATATTTAAAGAATGCTTAAAATTTATGATTAAGTAACATATTCTGAAAAGTCTTTAAAAATGAAAAAAAGTTATGTGAAAGTGATTTTTTTAGACCCAAAATGCTATATGAACCTAAAGTGTTTCTGTTTTGTGAGGCAATTGCCAAGGGTTTAACTTCACATTAACAGATTTCTAATCATTTACTTGGATGGATATTTACTCATATTGGATAATGAAGGGGCTCATGTTTACTAATGAAAGTCAATGTTTAAAAGGCATTGATTTTTAGTCAAATATCATATTCTACATACTCAATGTTGTTTTTATTAGTTGGAAGAGAAACAAATGTAAATATTTTCTAAATAGACTTTGTTGTAATATTTCATTTGATCATTAAAAAATATTCCTTTGACTTTTATTTACTGTAGTGCAAATTCATTGATTCTCTTTTATTAACTCCCTAAAAAATTTCACCTGGATAATACTAGTTTGGGGAAGTTTGGGATTTGGAGTCTGGTGGACGCTGCTAACCCATTCATTTATTCTCTTCTTCTTCCTTAGTAACAGACCCTTGCTTTTTAATTGTACACATAGAAGTTCACAATAAAAGACATTTCCGGCCACGCCTGCAGCTATCATTGTGACCGTATGTCTATGTTATGACCAATAAGATGAGAGTGGATGTACGGCTTGGGACTATGAGAAGACATCTGAAAAGGTGCAGACTCAATTGGGAGGTGTCTTTTTGTGCCTCTTTCCTTTTCCTCCTTCTTACTGTTGAGGGAATGTGACGGCTGGAGCTTCAGAACTCCCAGGAGCCATCTTGGATCCGAAGTCATAAGCTTGCCTAGTGGGACAGAAAGATAGAAACCTGGTCCCTACTGACACTACAGATGTTCCATAATAGCCATGAACTATTCATCACCAGATTTCTCCTTTATGAGAAACAAACTTTTATTTGCTTAAACAGACTTATATTTTGGTTTATTAGATGCACCTGCACCTAATCTTAATGGTCACAGAATAGAATCCAGGCTTTAGCCTGAGAAAGGAAGAGACTACCTTCCTCCTTTTTCACCTAGTGAACCGCTACTCATCCTTCATATCTAAGCTAAGGTGTCATCCCCACCAAGAAGCTGTCCCTGCTTTCCTCATTCTGGGTCAAGCGCTTCCAAGGTTCCTTATATACACCACTCAACATGACGTGCTGGGATTCTTTGTATACTGACTATCCCTCCTTAGACGATGAAAGTTTTTGAGAACAGAGTATGTATCCATCCATACATATACTTATATATTTACTTTATAATGCTTAAATAGTAATAGGAGTCAAAGAGTTATTGAATTATAGTTTTATTATTTACTATTTGCATGAACTTGAGTAATAATCTCTCTGACTCTAATTTTCCTCTTGAGTGAGGAAGTTAATATCTGGTTGATATAACAACTAAATGATAATAATAAACTTATATAAAGCCAATTGCCTTGCATTTAGTGGGTATACAATAACTATTAGTTTCTATCATCTTCTCATAAAAGCAGCAAAATGGTGATTCACATATATGTATTTATAAAACTTAAATAAGACTCAAATCAAAATGCAATTTCAAAAACCTCTGTTTCCTAACAACAAATTTCTGATATGGTCACAAATACAAAGGAAACTCCAGAAACAGTATAGTAAAGGTCAACCTCTGATTGCATTACTGGGTAAGTTAAGAGGATCCCGGTCAACGACTACCACCTGTGAGAGCTTAAACACATAAACTGAAGAGCAGCAGAAACCATCCGCCTCAAGTTAGTGCCGAGAATAGCCTCCTACAACCACGCTTTGCATCTTCCATCTGTGAGGCGCATTGACAGAAAGTTCTCGCAAGAGGGCAGCATTGCAACTCCTATCACCTCAGTGGCCCCCGCAGACTTTACTTGCAAAGTTAGTTGTTTTTAATCTTTGAGTAAGTTGCACAAGCACCCAGCCCCTGAGCGGCAGGCTTTTCAGAAAAAATGTATCAAATTATTGGATGTAAAATCAGTACTAACAGGTACCAAAAGGAAGCCAAAAAAGTGATATCTCTGAAAGGACAGGTCTATACGAAAACACATTTACTTCCAATACATTTTTTTTAATCAAATATCAATGAAAAGCTTCTGTTTTTGCTAATAACTATCAGCATAGTGTTAATAAACCAGAAGACAGCTGATGAAAAGTTGTCTTGAACATGAAGCAGATTCAACATAGGCCATGTTTTGTTGTTATTGCCTGAAAACATAACTAAAATTTGTAACGTATTATATAAGTGGTTCTATAAAAAATTTTACATAGTAATTCCCACAGTTCTAAGAAGGAGATTGTTCAGCTTTTATTTAACCCCATTTTATAGAAAACTTTAGTTAGGTTAATTAACTTCCACAAAGACTGACAGCAAGTTTGTGGCAGAAGTAGGACTTGAGCCCAAGCAGAGTAAGCTCCGGTTGAACATAGGGCTGAGCTATTCTAGGCCTCATCCTCACATAAGACGTGCTTCATCCAACCTGAGGAGGTTTTAGAATTCTGTAAACTGGTCTGAGCCACATTTCTTGAAAGTTCACAAATCCCGTAATTGCTAAAAGGGGCATGACCTAATATTAGTTCACTAGTAGTGCTTTCCCACTTCCTCCATCAATCAACAGCCTAATCTGTATTTATCATTAACATCATCAGTAAAGAATATCATACATATAATTTTATTACAAATAAATTACTTACCACCAATTTAGCAAGGACGTAAAAATAATTTGCTATGGCATCAAAGATAAAGACGAATGAAGAATAGAATTTGACCTCTAGACCACTGCAGCCTCATCTGCTGCTGAGTTTCTGGACAATGAATCTCCAACCTGAGCATCATGATAGTAACTCAAATTATCTTTTGAAACTGTGTCAGAGGTCACTATGTCAAATGCCTTTAGGGGCTAGACAGATGACACATGATGATGTGGAACAGGTAGAAGAATTTTTTTCCATTGAATACTCAGTCCTCTTAGTAGCTTTAATTTCCCAACTTTCCACAGAGATGGCAGTGTAAGAAAAAGCTCACTTTTCTCTTAGCTCTGCTTTGAGAAGAACAGACACATAAACATCGTGACAACGGTGCCTGGAATTCTTGGCATGGGGGAGACAGAATGGACTAAGGATTTTATGGTGATCTGGACAGAACACTCCCATCTAAGAGGGCAGTCATAGCTTAGCTTTTTGAAGAAAAGCTGAAAATATGGATTTTTGGTGCAGTCTTCCTATTTTTACAAATTTTCAGCCAACACAAAAAATTTTAAAATGTTGTATTGGCTAAATAAGTCTGTGGGTAGTATTTGGCGTGTAGGCCATTGGTTTGCAACCACTTAACTGTGCCTTAATTTCTAGGAAAGGTCTCTCTCCTAAGTTCCCGACCTGAGTAATCAATTATCTACTAGACTTCTCTGTTGAGATGTTTACAGTTCTCATAAGTTCAACATAGATAAAAAGCCTAACAACGGTCTTCCCTGTAAAACCCATTCCCATGCTGTTGTCTCTCACCTAGACATGTGCAATAGCTTTGTAACGTTCTTTCAGCATTCCATTTTGCCTTTCCTTATTCTATCTTCAGTATGACCTTTTAACCTGAAATCAGATCATGTAACTTTCTAGTTTAAAACCTTGTAATGAATTCTGATTGATGTTACGATGGAGTTCAAAGTATAACCTGGTTTATAGGGCCTCCAAGATCTGGGCCTCATTCACAGATTCACTTGACAAATATTTATTGAGCACCTGGCAGAGACAGGATAAGCTCTAATATACAGCAATGAACAAAAGAGGCCAACATCTCTGCCTTCAGTGTTACTTTCTGAGGGTGACTCAAAAGGCATGGTCTACTGTGCATGCGCACATATCAACTAATTTACTGTCATTTATTTCACTTACACTTAAGGCCTATTGTGTTTCCAGGTAATATTCTAGGTACCGAGGAAACAAAGGCTTATAAGACACAGCCCCTGTGGTTTTCATCCCAGTGCTATTGACAACTGGGACAGGAAAGGAAATCTCTCCATGACCAACATTTCCACCACCATCCGTGGTCCAGTCTTCTAATTTTTTTTGTATTTCATTAGTAATGTTGGAAAATGCAAGTATGAGTGAGTCTTGTGGGTTTTATTTTGGTTTTGGAAATATAGTCCCCTACTACCAAAAATGAAGATATTGTTCAGGTTTGTAAAAAGGCCTCAACACCCCAAAGGGTGTTGTTTGACTACTTGGATAAATAAAAGATTAAATCCTGAGTGCCAACCCACAGGGCAATCTCAGAGCATCATCACTGTTGCTCAGTCTACCCTACGACGTGCGTCAAAATTCTTTCAGCTCCATAATCTGTATACAAACTCTACACCCCACTGTGCGCCATTATCCTTTTCTTTTTATTTTAATGTGAACTTCTTTAACAAATATTTCTGCATGCGTGGTATCAGAAAGACAGTGTTAGGCACTAGGAGAATCAGGGTGATCATGAGCATCTGACCTGGAGAGGGAGGCAGACAAGGAAAAGAGATATAGAGCACTAAGAGAGTGTGGAGAAAGGAGGAAAGGCAATTAAAGCCAACTGTGGAGACTAGAAGATGTGTATTTGACTGGGTACTTAAAAAATGTGTAGGATTTCAATAGGCAGAAAAGAAGATAAAGAGAATTCCAGTTGGATGGACTATTCAGAGCAACTTTGAGTGGTGTGAAGGTACACCCTGTGTTCAGGAGACAGCATTGTCTGTGAGGCTCCTGCAAGGAGTGGTGAGGGTGTGGAAGGGCAGGGGCAATGGGGGATCCAGGCCAGGTTGGAGTCAGATCATATTACAGAGGGTGGAAAAGGAGGTCATAGCAAGGAGTGGGAGCAGAGGACACATTTTGGGGTTCCTGGGTAGATAACTTCAAGCAATCCAAAGTAGCCATTGCACGTCTCCAAGACCAGAGATGCCAACAGCCCTTCTGGCCTGCAGTTCTTAGATGCACAGTGTTTCTTTTTGAGCTACTGCATAGGGCCAGCTATGAATCCAGATACAATAAATAGAAACATCCCTCCTGACAGAAGCCTCCAACTTGAACCATAGGGTAATTACCATGCATGCTCCATGTGGAGTGTCCTGTTCATCTGACTAGTCGGAAGACTCAGTGGAGACAGAAGGAGAAAAAACTTAATCTGTTCTTAGAGGATTCTAGGAGCACAGGCTTTGGCAGGTTTTAGAAGCAAAATTTACAGCTTTAATAAAACTGATAAAGTCTTTCTAACTTTTATATGTTGAAATAAGATTAGATATTCACTGGAGATAAAGCAGATACAGTGAAAGTTTCCCCAAGGCTCCTGCTGGAGACTGAAATGGCATCATCTGAAATGAATCCAAGGAATCATCTTTGGATTAGGATCTGGGTGGGCTGGAGGAAATGAAGAGTAGGTCGAGGGTTCAAGCATGAAGCCAACAAATATGAAATAGAGTTTAAGTCAGATGGCTCTAAGTGTTTTTTAGGTACCGTTATGCATCTGGAAATCCAGAGGAAAGCAGGAAGAGGGCTTAGAGGGTCCTTGGCTGACTCACTTCCATGACTTACAGGCCGCATTGAGTCCCGTGAAATCTGACCCTGATTCTAATAGGGCTACATGTTCGTTTACTTAAAATAGGATATAAAACAACGGGCAATTGCATCTTTCTTATTTATCTCTCTCAGATCCAGTGAGAAGCAAATTTGCACATGATGACAGATCACAGGCACCGAGCCCCAAATGGAGTGTCTGGTTGTGATCCATCATCATGACATTTCAGCGCTAGCAAACATGGCTGCTCACAGGGGGACACAATACATGAGTGAAATTGGAGGGAACAGGTTTTTAGGAGCCATACATCAATAAGAGAAGGAATGGAGGAGGGTACTGATGGAATACGTCCTCCATCAGTTAGCAACAGCATGATATCACCTCAAACTCCATCACAATTCTTTTACATTGTGTTTTTTCCTTTTAGAATGAATGGCCAAAGATCATATGTCTTTGTCATTTGCGAGCTATATGGAGACTCTTAAATTAGGTGGAATGTAAGTTAGCGGTTGTTTCACCAAGATAGCCGAATCCTCCTTGGAAAATAAATCAGAGAAAGAGAACATGGAAGCTTTAATTTGATTGGTTGTCTAGAAAATCAAATGGAGTTTCATTTCCTTTGGAGCTGCTTTTAATTTTTATCAGGGGTTGGAGGACCATTGAATCAAATTTGGAGAGAGGCCATGCAAAGAAGATTCATTGTCATATACTTCAGTTATATTTTCAGATAATCAAGGTGGAACCATTACAAAATCTTACTACTTAAGAGAATATGCAGGGATTCAAGATTTAAGCCATCTGTAAAGTGTTTATTTGAATGGTTTAAAGATAAATACATACATATCAAAGAATTAAGGCTGATGGCTCAAAATTAGAAAGAAAATAGATACATCAAAGATACGAGAGAGTAGAAAGTAATTGGAGAAAGTACTTAAAATAAGATATTTACTTCAGCTGGCACAATAATAGCCAAGTTAGATGAGCTTATGGGGGTGAAATTACTTGGGTCTCTAATACCCAACCTGCTAATCTAGGTTCAGTCACCCAAGTCTTTAGCTTGAGTTGCTCAAATAATCACTGAACCCTCTAGTACACTTGCCACAGTTGGGAAAGAGTCAGAGTCAAACTTGAATCCAATGCCAGAAGGAATTTTCCCCTCTGAGTTAAAGAGCTATTGAGGGATGTTCTAGTTAGAGTACTCACTAGTGTTCATAAAAGAACATCATGCCACACAGTGCAGGACATTCACTCCATTTCTTCTGCAAGACACATCATGCTGATTGATTGGTTATCCTTTCCGATAGCTCTAGGAAGCAGTTCAATACAAACTCTCATTTTGCTAAAGTAAAAAATGAGGCAAAGACAGTGTAAGATATCGATTTCATGCCATAGATGAAGACTGCATTAACATGAGAGCTATAAAATTTTCTGACTTTAGGCAAATAAATAAAAGGATCATTCTATTTGAATAGAACCTCAGATTGAACCAACTTGAGTTAAAAGGGAAGGATAGTAGGGCCCCTTTCCACTCTGAGAACAGGGGTTCCACGTGGCCTTTGAAAGGCAATCATGGACTGGAGTGCTGTTGAGACCCAGGAAGCCCTCTTTGTCCATTTGTTTTCCTCTTCTTTTCTTTCTGCAAATCACCTTCGTCTATTTCCCTGTCCAAGTGGTAGTTTCAAATACGTGAATGAAGGCCTGAGAGTAAAATATAAGGAATGGCTTGGAGATATGCACAAGAAAATCCAGGAAGGTGAGAGAGGATTCTAGAGTTCAACAGACAAGAGCAACTATGATGGAAGAGGTTGACGTAAATTCATAAAAAGGACTGAAAACAACGACTACAAAAGCCAGAGATGGGTAAGGGAAGGTGATTGCTGGCCAAATTTGGATACTAAAATGTATGCTAATGCTTTTTTATTGCTCAATGCCTTGGGGCTCTGTCCACATTCACTAGAAGAGTTTAAGAGGGATGTTGTGTCCCCAGGGAAAAAGCAGGCTTCATCCCATGGTGAGGAAGCAGAGTGACTGATCTTCACAGGAATGTTCTTCATAGTTCTGTGATGCAAGGATTTGCAGAGAGGCTGTATGGGGTTTGCACAAGAATGCAAATAAACAAAAAAGACATCCACAGGCAGTTGACTTTTCTTTCCCATCACTCCCTTTCTTTCTTCTTTGTTTGGTTTGGTTTGATTTTATTATCAGAGGCAAAAAATCAGCAGATTAGAATTTTATATCCTTTTATAATTCATAAACATGATAGACACCTCTAAAGATGGAAATTTTCTATTTTAATAGGGTATCCTGTGTTGAACACAAGAATCTTCTATTTGGCCATATTATTATTTAGTTTCAACTGATTCTTTCATCCAAAAGATGTTGCTGCATGACCCATATCATGCTGTGTGATACTCAGTGCTAGTCAGCACAGACTAGGCACTGCTCACAGTGTCCAGCACTGTTCTCAGTGGTTCATCCATATTACTTCATATAATCCATACAGGCATCCAGTCACATAGACATTCTTATTGTCCTGTTTTTCTTGTGAGGAAACTGACGCACAGAGAAATTAAACAACTAGCCCTGGGTCACACAGGTGGGAAGTGGGATGCGAGCCTCAGTGTGCACACTCCAAGACCTTCTCCTTAACTCAGCTGTCTTTCCAAAGGCTACAGATATGAGTATCTACATCAAAAGGCAGTTTTATGATAGCCACTGAGAGAGGAGTTTTCCATAAGTAGAGAAGGCATGGCTGATTTCCAGGAGTTGGACCCAGGCTCAAAGAAGGTTGAATGGTGGAGGACTGTAAATGTTGAAGTTAACTGTGAGACAATGGGGACCCACTAGAGGATTAGATATTTTGCAGCAAAGAAGGAAAACTTTCATGGTGACACTTTGGATGGAAGGATTATTTGGCAGCCCTGTGAAGGACGGTCTAGCAGGGAGAACCAGGAGGTGGGAGTTAGGGAGTTAGGGCGTAGACCAAGGTGAGAGACTAGGATCGATTTCTCAATTGTCTAGGTATAAAGTGATCTGGGTTTAAAACAATATGATTTGAGGAGATATGGAGAACATAAAAATGATAGACCTTAATATAGTCCCTTTTTCTCAGCTTTCCTTCCTTACCACAAGCACACTTAATTTTTCTGTTTCCTTTCCCTGTGAGAGTTTCCCAGGGCAGCAAAACAGTCCTGTTTTGCCTTTGATATCTGAGCACTAATCAGGCTATGCTCTGCTGTTGATGACTTGAAATGTAACCATATGGGACCAATGAAAGCATGATCCTCAGTCTACGCTCTCTTTACGGTGGATCTTGTACAGCAGCTTCAATGGCTTCTGTGATGTTGACACATTCTGGATATTTACACATAAGCAAAGCCTTTGGAAGGCATGGGTGAGGTTGATTAGTTTCCAGAAAATGACAGGGTATGACACAATCTCCCAAGGAATTACATAGCAGAGGAAGATGTATCTTACATTTCTGCCCTTTATCTTAGAGGACTGTCCGCTCGAGGGAAGTTTTAATGCCTTTTTATCCTTCAGTGCTTTCCATTTAGATTTGTTTCTTGACTTTTTGCTAGTAATTCTTATTAGGGCCTGTTGTCGTGTGTGGTTGTTTGTGTATGAGTGTGTGTGTGTGTTTCATGGACCTCAGGTCACCTCTTATAAAAATGTCATCCTGAAAACATTATACTAAGTGAAATAAGTCAGACATAAAAGGACAAATATTGCATGATTCCACTATATAAGTTCCTAGAATAGTCAAATTCATAGAGACAGAAAGCAGAACAGTGGTTACCAGGGGCTGGGGGAGGGGGGGCCAGGGGGATGGGGATTATGGTCTAATGGGTACAGAGTTTTAGACTGGGATGATGGAAAAGTCCTGGAGATGGCTGGTGATGACAGTTGCATAACAGTGTAAATGTACTTAATGTCACTGAACTATACTCTTAAAAAGTGTTAAAATGGTAAATTTTATGTTACGTATATTTTACCATGATAAGAAAGGAGTTGTCCTAGCTTGTCCTACCTTGCCCCTGTGGGGCTGATCTGTTGGTGGCTTGGTTTTAGGGATCTCACTAATAATTCTATATTGCTTGAAATGGGCAATCTAGGAGCATTTATTAAACATGGATCAGACCCCATTATTCCTTTCCATCCAGGTAAATAATTGGTCCTCTTTGCCTAGAGCAGCATCTCACAAGCCCTAACGTCCTGGAAAATTAGACCATAAGGTGTTAATAAATGTCATGGAAAACACATAATTGAAAGAATTATAGATGTTGAGAAATTGTGAATTAAAAATACTAAAAATGTTTCCTTTTTTTCCCTTGCTGAGGAAGATTAGCCCTGAGCTAAAATCTATTGCCGATCTTCCTCTTTTTGCTTGAGGAAGAGTGTCCCTGAGCTAACATCTGAGCCCATATCCCTCTATTTTGTATGTGGGACGCTGCCACATGGCTTGATGGGGGAGTGGGTCAACACTCAATATCCAAATCTGCAAACCTGGGCCGCCAAAGCAGAGTGTGCCGAGCTTAACCAGTACACCACTGGGTCAGCCCCTAAAAATGTTCTTCTTTACCGTCACACTTCTCAGAAACTTTAGGGTACTACTGTGCATAAAGAATAGTCAAGAGGGAGCATAGTAGGCATATTTTCCCCAAATGTCTGTCCACACAACAGTTTAATAAGAGAAAAGCTCCTGGAACTAAGATTCCCTGGATAACAGTTTGGGGAATAGAGGCCTACAGCACAACATCCAACAATCTAGTATGACTTCCAACATCTTCCATGATGAGTTCAACTACAATCCCAACTTTTTCTTACATTTTCCCTCACTCACATAGTTCATAGCCATATTATACTTCTTGACATTTTTTGAGTGTAATTTGCACTCTTGGCTCCCATGCACTTGCTCAGGCTCAGTCTGGTATGTCTGCCTCTCAAATTTATTCTCTGGAGACACCACCTCATTCCCTTCAAAATTTTTCCTGGTCTTTTAAGTGTAATGGTATTGCCTTCTTCTTGTGATCACTATAGCAAATGTCTTACTTTACTTTTTAGCATTTGTGCTTACATTAGCTAATTACATGAGCAATTATGGCATTCTACTTTGTATTATTGTTAATTGTTCACAAGTCTTTCTTGTTGACTAACTGTTAAGTTTCACGAGTGCAAAGTAAGACTATGTTTTATTTATCTTTGCATTTTCCACAAGCTGTTCTTATTCACATCAAATAGGTGTTCAATATGGATATATTTGCAAACTTGAATTTAATCACTAAGCAGCACCTATGATGTATAGGGCTCTGAACAACTAAATTTAATTGGTGGGATTAAAAAATATTACTCACCGTTTCTGTTTGCTGGGAGATAGGAAAGCAACATACGCAGACCTGAAATAATTTTAGAAAAATTATAAAGTGAAATAGCTGGCAGAAATGATGGAATAGAAATAAAATACATGAATCTGAAGCAATGAACAGTTAAAGACTAATTTAAGTTGGCTGGGTTTAGGGATGTTGTCCGAACTGAATTTTAAAGGAAGTGGTGAATATGGCTTAGTAAAGAGGACCGGAAAGGCTGTTTTCTTTTGCCATCCTCCTACTTTATATCACATCATCTTTAGCTTTATCAGCATCATCAAACTCACCATTCCAACCACCATTTTGTTATCAAAGAACTGTCTGGGGATGGCACTGTCTGTTGACTTTTGCTCATCCACCTAGCGTAACTGGGGCTTCCAGGGTTCAGTAAGATGATATCTGTAGAAGTGCTGTACTCCAGCATCTCATCAGTGATGTTATTTTCTTCTTTGTTCCTAGGGATGGTGCATAAATGACAAAGGAAAAGTGATGGAGCTGTTTTTTTACTCCAGTGAGTCATAGTATATCAACCACATGACAGTTCTGATGTAAACTACTGTTTCAAGAATCATTAGCTTGACTTGAAGCTTAATGCCATGTTGACACCATATTCTGGTGGCAAAAGGACTCATAGGCTTTTTCAACTTTAGTATTATTTACTTAAATAGTTCTGATTTTTTGAGACTTTAAGAAAGTGTTCACAAGTTGAGCTTTCCGGAAGCCTACTGAAGGCGGTGCTGCCTAAATGACTGCTGGCCCTTGCTAATTACTTGGCAATTACTTGACCTTCACAGGTACCATGGGCATTGCTGGCAAATGGGAAGGGGTAGGTAGTGATGTTCCATCTGCCACAGGCTGTCAATAGCAGAGACAGACTGATTTTGGTGAAAATTCAAAAGGAAAAATTGTTGAAAAAAATTAAGGTGCCCAGTTGGTTGAATTGCATCAAAGAAATAATGAGAACACTTAGGCCAGGTAAAAAAGGTGCCCAGGTATCTATCCTAAGAACCTGAAATCAGAAATCCCAAGAGTCCCCTGCACCCCTATGTTCATCGCAGCATTATTTACAATAGCCAAGACGTGGAACCAACCTACATGCCCAGAAACTGATGATTGGATAAAGAAGATATGGTATATATACACAATGGAATACTACTCAGCCATAAAAAAAGACAAAATTGGCCCATTCGCAGCAACGTGGATGGACCTCGAGGGTATTATGTTCAGCGAAATAAGCCAGTCAGAGAAAGACGCACTCTATATGACTCCACTCATAGGTGGAAGTTAACATATTGACAAGGAGATCTGATCGGTGGTTACCAGGGAAAAGGGGGGGTGGAGGGAGGGCACAAAGGGGGAAGAGGTGTACCCACAACATGACTAACAATAATGTACAACTGAAATCTCACAAGGTTGTAATCTATCACAACATTAAAAAAAAAAAAAAAAAGGTGCCCAGGGATATGACTGCACTTAAAGGATTGAACATCTTATTCTACAAACCTCTCACAGCCTACTATCACCACACTGGATATGCAGCTCTCTTACTAGGTGAAAGGCCAGGTGTGCTTGCTCTTGTGAGCAACCAGCATGAGAAGGCCAGCTCTCCTTAACAAGTACAAACCACCAACATTTCCTTTCATTGGAATACTTCTTTTGAATGAGAATTCAAATGAGCTATTACATTTAACCAAATAGAGCATGGCAAAGTGCTTTTTAAGCAGTAGGCTAATTCCCAACATCAATAACAGACTAATGTATGCATTATGACATATTTCTGTCACTCCACTATATATGTGAAAGCTCTTATTTTCATTATTTGAAGCAATTTCTTGTGTTAGAATTTAGATCTTGCTTGCACTTGGTCTGTACAACAGATTTTCCATTATCATTTGATACAGGTGTGAGAGATGGAAGAAACACTGGCAAAAATGTTAAGAATGAACAAGGGGAAGTGGTGGTGGCATGTGTGGTAAAGGGAGTGGAAGGAAGGACATGATGGCAGGGCCTGTCCTGAGAATAAATATCATCCAATTACTGGAATTTCTTGTATGACAGGAGCAAATGTCAAAGCCTCATTTCAAAGAAACATATTTGGAGTGCACTAATGTGCAAAATCAGAGGAGAGAGAAAAAGAAGAAAGCTGAAAGGGAGTGGCTGTAAGCAAATGATCGTAAATGAGTGAATTTGGCATTTTTGGTTTTCTCACTCGTATATAAATAATGTTAGAAATAATTTTAGCTTCATATACTTACATTTCGGCCTATTTTATAGACTTATGAACTGAGATTATGTCTTGAGATATTTGCCAAGCTCTTCTTTCCTCCAGTTATTTCCCCCTTGTCAATCAGAGACGTCCATATTGCTCCAAGAAGTAGGAATGTTATAAAAGGAATAAAAAGAACAAGAAAGAGCCAGTGTTCAGTTTTTTTTCCACTTCCAATATATGGTGTTGCGATTCAAAAGAGAAGACCTGAAGCATGTGGGGAACAAACAATTTACACCACGGAAGCAGAGTGGAGGAGGAAGCAGATAAAGAATAAGATTATGTGGAAGTAGGGTCGCCTCTACTCTGCCCCCTGGCGGGGAGCTAGAGGAACTGCACAGGGTCAATTTCAGGAGACTTCAAATAAAGGCTTGGCCAATGCTGGAAACCAAACCATCGCCCTGAAGACCATTGACTGTCTGCGGAGGGAGTCGTACATGCTCCTGAGTAAAGAAGCTGTGACAGTGGCCTATCTTGTCCCTGAGTGTCCTTTCAATATTAGCTGTCTGATATTGCCTGATGTTCACTTGTCATTTTGCAGAATGATGTAAGGCTGTACCTAAACTTTCCCGTATGGATACCATTCTACCTCCACAAATAGCCCATTACAAACTCCAAAGTTGGATGTTTGCCTAAGCGAATACAGTCAGTAAGTCTATTGCTAGGATTCACCCCAAATGTACGGTTAGGATTCAGACCAAGACAGGCTAACTCAGGAATGGAGCTTTTAACCACTATGAATTATAGAGACTCAAGAAACTGAGTCATAAGAACTGTCATCAGTGAACACTGAAACCGTGACTGGCTTACCTCTGAACCAGGCAGCCAGCTGCCTTAGAAGGGACACTTTTCACCAGTCATGATCTTGTGAAAAATAAAAAATATCTTTATTTTATTTATATTTGTAATGGCTGGTGATAATAAGCTCATGCCTTATTCATACTCTAACTCAACCTTCTATCCTTTGCTGGTCTCTGTGGCTCAGGTTTTTTTACTTGTAAAATTAAAATGAAACACCTACTGTACAGGGTTACGAGGATTAAATTAGATAACATGTCAAATGTCAAAGCACTTAGCACAGTGTCTGACACATACAAGACCTAGAAAACTTTAGTTATCTTCTCAGAAAAAAAAAAGAGAAAATGTTTCGAGGGCTATTTTCATGTATTAACTACGTAAAAAGGTCAGGTACTAGAATGATATGTATGGCGTTTCTATTTAATGGTCATACTTTTTAATTGGTCTTGGAGACTTACCAAAGGCACTTTTTTTCTGATATCCTGATTCTGTTGGGGTCCTGAGAAGGGGTTTTGGTGATTTCACAGATGAGAATGAAATAGGAGGCAGGGGAGACCATGTGCATGATCCTTCATGGACCTGGCTCCAGATGAGCCAGAGCATGTGTAAGCCATCCCGTCCCGACCACACCCGAAATCACCGTTCCCAAGACTGCCAGAGCCACCAATCAGCATTCGGCCCAATGCCTGTCTTTGAGGAGATTGTACTTTGGGTCAAAGACCCCACCAAACTCACATTTGTGATTCCTTTAAAACTGATGTGACTTTTTACAATCTTAAGAGTCCATGGCATTATCATTAGAGACTTTTATCCACATTTATGTCTTTCTTTGGTTTGCAGAATTGAAAAGATTAGCAGGGAAGAAATCATTATTTGACATTAGATAGGGAAGTAAACAAAGTTCTTGCTCTTTTTAGAGAGTAGCATAGAATTCACACAGGAGGAAGTTTGACGCTAACTCTGGGGCATCTCAGGGGTGAAGGAGAGGACCATCGTGTGTTCTTCTATCTTTCCTTTCTTCTTAATTAGGATAATCAGTTTTCATTACCTGCTACTGAATTCAACATTTCTAAAATTGAAGGTTCATATTAACCTCATTTAACACAATAGCTACATTCACTCGGAAACATTTCTTATTTAATCCTGGTGAGTTCTTCACAATTGTCATATTATGGATAATGTAGTGGGGATAATTTTGTTTTAATGCCTAGACCTATAGTCCCATCATTTTGGTTGTTGTTATCGGTGAAGATAATAAACTGCTGTTAAATTCCAATGTTCTTAAAGATCACTAAAATGACTGAGCATCTGTTAGTTTGAACTATTTCTCCCTAGGGCATCAGTTTGAGTTTTTGTAAACTAAATTTTGCTTGGTTATCTGTGTTTGTTGAAGCAGGAGTATTTAAATCTTGATACAACTTTTCTCTTCTTCATGTGAAGGAATTCCCAAAGAGTTTACATTCTCTTTTCCACCTCCCTTCTGCCCTGCTTCAGGCATCTAAAAGAATTCTGCTAAGGGAAACTGGAATCTTCTTTACTTTCTTGGAATGAGAAGCGACAAGCCCTCTGGGGGGAAGGGAGGGGCCTGGCATTGATGATATTTTCCCAGTCTTTTTGCTCAAGTTCTTCTTGAAATAAATAATTCAAGCTGTTAGGGGCATTTCAGAGTGTATCAGTCCAAGGCGAGGAAAGCCGTGTCTGGTCTCTGTGCTGCTAATGGCCAATCGAAGACTTGCGTATCAAGGATATTCTAATGTAGGAAATAAGAAGCTGATCGGTTCAAATCTTACAGAGGATATCAGAACTACGTCATATCTTTGAGTAAAATCCCAGACTCCTTTGGATAAGACTCTGGGAACAAAAGTGAAATAGAGCTATTTTTTAAAAAGTAGAAGTGTTGTAAAGACTTGAGGTGCATCACTGATGTGTTCCTGGACTTTTCTGTCAACAGCGTCACTAGAATTAATTGCTTATATACAGCTACACTGCTATCCCCTCAATTTACTTGCTCACGTGTTAAAGACACGTGTCTTGACATGAACAAGCAACTGTTTCAGTATTGTCTGCTATCTCAGTGTTTAGTATAACCAATCTACTATATCACTTAGAATATTTTTCTTTGTCGTTGAGTTTAGAGGAAGCTATAAACTATATTTTATTTATCTGCAATGTCTCAAAAATGAAACAAGGCCCATCTCCCTAAAACCTAACTTCTTGTTTTCTCTTAGAGGAAAGTTTATGATGTGGAGGAATTCATAGTGCCTTGAACAAATGATGCGGCTATTGGTTTTCACTGAGGAGTTTGCAAGTACTGGTTTTATCCTCCAGTTTATTTTATTTCATATACAGGAAAGGAGAGTGGATTAAGAACTGCATAGGAACAAAAAATTGTGATTTTTCTCCTCTCAAAGGTTGAACATTTACTACACATTTTTATTGGTCTGCACTTTCCAAGTATTTCTCTGCCTTTTGTCTATCTTTCACACTCTTATGTAGGGGGGCTACAGTTCTCCTCAAGCAAACGTAGGCCCCGAGGAGTAGAAATGCTAACCATCCCGGTGCCTGAGGCTGAGAGGTGGGAATTGGCTTGTCTTCACGTTTCCTCATATTGAGCTTTACTAGATGGACAGTGCTGACCCTTGATCCTAATAATTCATTGATGCCCCCCATTATCCCATATAAAAATACATAAGGAAATTTTTATTTGACAATTTGAGGATTTATAGGACTCTCAAAAGAAATTTATACCATTTTTCTTCCTCTAACATTTTATGCTTCCTTATGGTTTCCATCAGTCAGCAAACTGTACACTGAGTTCCTTCTATAGGTAGGAGGCTCTTGGGATTTCCTTTACAAGGGAAATGAGGTTCGAAACATAATTCTTGAATAGGTGAGATTTTGAGGAGAAGTAGACAGCCACTCTAGAACAATAAACAGTCACTCAGATACTATTTGATTAAATGCCGTGTAGGTAACATAGGTGCTTCACCTTCAGAGGTGAACCTTCAGAGGGAGGGTTGCCAGTGGGCTGGAGCTGACGGGATGTGGGACCTGTGCTGGGCTTCAGCTGCAGAGTGGGTAAAAAATATCAAAAATGGGGCTCAGGAGCCCTTGGTTCTCACTCTAGACTGGCCTTGAGTGGGTCACAGAATCACCCTGTGTCTTAGTTTCCTCATCTGTAAAATGAAAAGCTTGGATACAGTGTTAGTGTCTTTCTAGACCTATCTCTGCTTCCTGTTGTTCACAGCAATATTGAAAGGATGTCCTTTCAATCATTAGATTATGAAATATTGGGACTTTTTTCTTGCCGGCAGATTCTCTCTATTCCTTTCTTGGCTTGTGCAATTTCATAAAGCAAAATGCCATGTTGAAGAGGTCCCCCCAGACAAGGAGGTGTGGGTTGCCTCCAGACAAGAACAGTGAGGAATCGAGGCCCTCAATCCAACAGCCGATGAAGAACTGAATTGTGCCAACAACCACTGAGTGACCATGGAAGCAGCTCCTTCCTCAGTCGAGCCCACAGGTGAGCCTGCAGACCCTGGGCCAAACCTTAATCGCCACTTTGTGAGAGACCAGGAAGCAGAGAACTGAGCTAAGCCATGTCCAGATTCCTAACCTGCAGAAATTGTGGTTGTTTTAACGTTCTATGCCTTGGGGTAATTTGATAGTCAGCAACAGATAATGAATACACTCCCTTAATTAAAAAAATATTGTTCAATATCACAAAACACTGCTTATTTATGATAGAACTTTTATTATAATATAGATAACTTTTATTATAATGTAGATAAGCAAAGAGAGTTATCTACGATGCTTTCTACTTAGAAATAATCCTTGTTACACCTTGATCAACCTGTTAACCCTTGTTGAACCTGTGGGACCCCTCCATGTGCACAGGGGGAATGTTTTTTGTTTCTCCATGCATTTCATGTCATCTAATTTCTTTCAGGAATTTCTTAAAATTCCTGTTCCATGGGTGGTACTTTTATAAAGAATGTGGACTTTTATAAAACGAAGTTATTTATGTCGTTGCTTGGAATTTGGGGTTGGTTGGAGGACAGATCCCTGTGCTTAGTCCTTCATCCTTGGGTGTGCTTTATTTTCCTAAATTGCTTCTCCCTTGGGTTCAGTAGCAATTCTGGCATCCAGCTCTTTTCCTGCCTTTTGAGGTACTCCCTCTTGGTTCTGGCCAGGTGTATTTTAGTCGCCATTGTTTGCTCTTCTTTTTTTATTCACCTCTTAAATATGAAAATTTTAGTTTTGGACCTTTCCTGGTCTAAATCTGTGCATTCTCAGAGTTTATTTATCTTATATATGAGGTCTAAGTCAGCATTTCCCAAAATAGGGACTATGAACCACTGCTGGAAGGGGAGGTGATTTCAGGGGGTCATGCTCCTACAATTAACTAATATTGAATCACAGGATGAGAATGTCACATTCATTTCAATGCTTTTTCTATCTGGATCACATCAAGTTAGGGATGAAACTAGAACATCTCAGTATAGGCTAACTACCCTTGCTAATAGAGAATGCAGTCCTCAAGAGCAGAACTTTTGACAAGCACAGGTAGAATTTAATAACGTTGTATTTATGGGTCCAGTTAGCTTTTATTTGTAGTAAGTGATACTGAGTTTCTGGTGAAGGTAGTAATATAAATTTTTCTTTTAAATTAAACTACTAAAGTAAAAATGGGAAATTTAAACACTAAGTAAACAATAATTTATGTGATACACTGGCGGAGCATAATCATGAAGGTAGTAACTGTGGTATGAGAATAACTGGAGTTTGATGAACAGTGCACTAGTGAACTAGAATACTACTCATGTGTCTTTGATCCTCAGTTGATTTCTTTAATGGGTGTCAGTGAACTGAGCATGAGTTCTGAAATGCGTAGTATGAATCTTGACAGTCAGAAAGGGTGGCAGAATGTTGTTGGATAAGAGATGTTGCATACAGAGTGATCCCATCTGGCTTCTCCTAAGTGCCTCAGTCTCTGTGCTGAATTTCGCCTTCTTGTGATGGTCCAATGCCGTGGTTCTCAAACTTTAAAGTCAGGGCATCAGATTCGCATGGAAGGTTTTCTAAAACATAGATTGTTTCCTGGCACCTCCAGAGTTTCTGATTCAATAGGGTCTGAGAATTTGCGTTTCTGAGTTGCTAGATCCAGAGACCACACTTGTTCCAAACCAGGTTTTGGGCAAATTACTTATAACATCTTTGGGCTCAATTTTCAAAGGAAGGTTTTGATTAAATGTCATAGACTCATAGAATTTTAGAATTGGAAGCAACTGGTCCTGTGTTCCGTAAAGCATGTTATGGTTTTCTTTGGTGGGATTTGAGATTTAGATACTACACAAAAAGCATACTATTTTAATTTTAATTGTTATGTGCTTATATTAAGGTGTACTAGAAAAACACGGTCCATCAAACCTATGATTTTACTGCTTAAGATGAGCCTTAATGTGAATCAATAAAAAATTATTGAGTAAATAATAATATGGGTTTTTCTTAGATTGTGATGGGGAACATTAATAATCGAATTGGGAAATGCTAACTTACTCTAATCACTCTGATGATGCTTAAAGCCGTATCTCCTGACTAGGTCTGCCTCCTAAACTTTAGTTTCAAATAGCAATAGTCTAGGGGCTGGCCGGTGGTGTAGTGGTTAAGTGCGCATGTTCCACTTCAGCAGCCTGAGGTTTACCAGTTCAGATCCCGGGTGTGGACATGGCACCGCTTGGCACACCATGCTGTGGTAGGCGTCCCACATATAAAGTAGAGGAAGATGGGCATGGATGTTAGCTCAGAGCCAGTCTTCCTCAGCAAAAAGAGGAGGATTGGCAGCAGTTAGCTCAGGGCTAATCTTCTTCAAAGAAAGAAAACGCAATAGTCTAGTTGATTTCTCTCCATGGTTTTCGTTCAGGCCTTCAATTCTTTCCCTGATCATGGTAAGTGCTTCCTAATTGCCTTTCTTTCTTCCACTTTATCTGTTCTGAATTCACACTGTTTCCAGTAGCATCTCCCTAAAACACAAATTGGAGCATGTTACGCCCATGCCCCAAATCCCTCAATGGCTTCCTAGTGGCTCAGAATAAACTTCAAATTCTTTAATATCTTCCACAAGCCACAGGGATCAGCCTCCCACCATCATCTTCCCTTCTTCTCCCTTATCTACCTAAGATTTGCTTGTACCAAACTACTACACATATTGGATACTGTCCTCTTTCTAGACCCCTGTGCCTTCGCACATGCTCACTATCTGCCATAAATGCCTTTCCTCTGCTATTTCATCTAAATGACTCCTGCTTAGTCTTCAAGGTACAGCTGACTTCATCCCCCACAATAAGAAACTATGAATATATCTATCATGCTATGTTTCCATAGTAAATTTTTGAAATCATAAAGTGGACAATTGGAAATTTTTCAAATATGGTAAAAGTGTAAAGAAAGTCCTTCTTCCCAGTTTTCTCCAGCCTCACTCTTCTCCCTTGAGATAACATTGTTAATAGTTTAGTGTACTTTCTAGACCTTTTAATCTGTATTTAAAAACATACATATAAATAATGGAATCTATCTGAGAATAGGGTTCAGCAGCTTGGTTTTTTTTCATTTCATATCTCATGGGCATCTATGCATGTCAGGGCTTGAAAATCTACCACATTCTTTTTAGCAATTGCCTTTTTTTAAGGAGAGATCAAGGAAAGAGACTGACTTTTGTGTCTCCAGACTTTAGAAATAAGTCAGAAAATCTTTATTTAATGCAGCAACTTGTTTTATTTTTTATCCTTATTTTATGTCCTTGAATAAAATATCTACACTGTTTTCCAGGAGTAATTTCAGGCAAAACCGAGTTACAGAGATTTCTTATATTATTTATCTATGTATTCATTTATTTATGTCTTCACTCTTTCCCATCTTAATGCATGTTTTTTGTTCTTGTGACCCTCTGCCACTTACCTCTTGGACTCATTCCTTAATTTTTTATGCTTGAATGAAACATTACAATATTTCAAGGATATTATTGAATTTAATTTTCACAGTGACTCTGTGAGCTAAGCAAGATGGAATTATTCCTGTTTTATAAGGAGGAAGTTTAGGATTAGAGAAAGTTGACTAGCTACAAACTGAGCATTCTGTCACACAACATCGACTATGTCCCTGTCCTCCTACTGCCCTGTGCTTGCTCAGGACCCACCCTTGTGATTTCCCAACAGATATGCTCTGAATTCTTGTGTCAACACCCTTTGATGTAAAAAGTCTAGTCTGTTCAGTTTTCTTCGAATGAATTAATTTACGCTAAAATATTCACATTAATGGTGATTTACCATGTTATTCTTCCCAGAATCACTATTATAGGAATTGATGAATTAATCTAAACAAATGAGAATCATGGTAGGAATTACTGGAGAAAATCATATTAATTAGAATAAACTTTTTGCCATCTCCCAAACAATTATACATAGAAGATTAGTTGAATCCACATCTCTGAATGAGGTCATATTTATTGCTTATGTATTAAAAGAATATAAATAACTCTATCAGGTACTTGTGTGTGTGTGCACATATTCTGCTTTATTTCTTCCACACTTTTTTCTTTGATCCATTCCAGTCAATTTTTCAAATAACCATAAAAGGAAATTCAGACTTGCCTAGATTCTTTGAAACTTTTATTCAGAATAGCTTATGAAGTTTTGGAACTGTTGGTATTCATTTTTCAAAATAATTCTTCATGAAAATGACCAAAGTATTTTCAGGAAGTAGACATTTGGGATTTCTTTTGTAATTGCCACCTGACTCTAGAGATCTCACTTTAATTCTGTGAATCTGAGATTTTTATTGCTAAAGGGTGATTGGGAAAACTAATAGCAATTTCCTCAAAGCACTTTGAGGTCTTTAGGGGCCATTTATTGTTCCAACAAGATATTCTTCTCCCAGCATGTGCATATTATTGTTTACAAAACAATGGGGACCCAAAGAGGAATAAGACTTGCCCCTTGCAAAGAGTTTGCCTTTTTTTCTTTATATCTGCATGAAAACATGATTTTCCTGTTCAGGAAAGTTGTCAGCACTGAAATCTTTAATCTTTATTCAGAAAGATGACTCTTTTTTGAATAAAGAACTAGGCTGCATCTCTATCAGCCTGATTTTTTTCATCCCTGTGGTGCTTTGTAATACATGTAGAAAGATGGTCAGTGACTGGGAAGAAGGCAGTGCAGTTTCCTGATGGGAGCCAAGGAAGGTGAATAAGGAAAGGGAGCTGCAGGCGATGCGAACAATGGCCCAGGTGAACTAATTAATATATCAAAGGACATCAGGAAATAGCTTCTCTGGTTTGCTGTAAATGAGATTTAATGGACTTTAGAAAACAAGCAAAAAAGGGAGTTTGTTGCATTTCCTTACACCAGTAATGAATTATCAGAAAGAGAAGTTAACAAAACAACTCCATTTACAATTGGATTAAGAAGAATAAAATGCCTAGGAATAAATTTAACCAAGAAGACGAAAGACCTTTATTGGAAAGTACAAGACACTAATGAAAGAAATTGAGGAAGACACAAATAAATGGAAGATATTCCATGCTCATGGATTGGAAGAATTGATATTATTAAAATGTCCATATGACCCCCAAAAATATACAGATTCAATGCAATCCCTATCAAAATTCCAATATTTTTTACAGAAATAGAACAATCTTAAAATTTGTATTGAACAACAAAAGACTCTGAATAGCTGAAGGAATCTTGAGAAACAACAAAGCTGCAGCCATCATGTTTCCTGATTTCAAACTATGTTACAAAGTTATAGTAATTAAAACACTATGGTACTGGCATAAAAACAGACATATAGGTCAACAGAACAGAGTAGAGAGCCCAGAAATAAACTCATGCATATATGGTCAATTAATTTATGACAAAGGGGCAGAGAATAGGCAATGGGGAAAGGAGAGTCTCTTCAATAAATGGCATTGGGAAAATTGGACAGTCGCATGCAACAGAATGAAAATTGACCACTATCTTACACCATTCACAAAAATTAACTCAAAATGGATCAAAGACTTGAACATAAGCCTGAAAGCATAAAACTTCTAGAAAAAAACATAGGCAGTAAGCTCCTTGATATAGGTCTTGGCAAAGTCAACAAAAGCAAAAATACAAGTGGAACTATATCAAACTAAAAAACTTCTGCAATAGTAAAAGAAACCATCAACAAAATGAACAGGCAGCCTACTGAATGGCAGAAAATAATTGCAAATCATATATCTGATAAGCGGCTAATTTCCAAAATATATAAAGAACCTCATACAACTCAACAGCAAAAAACTAAACAATCCAAATAAAAAATGGGCAGAAGATCTGAAGAGACATTTTCTCAAAGAAGAAATACAGATGGCCAACAGGTACACGAAAGGTGCTCAACATCACTAATCATCAGGGAAATGCAAATCAAACCCACAATGAGATACCACCTCACATCTGTCAGAATGGCTATTATCAAAAAGATAAGAAATAACAAGTGTTGGTGAGGATGTGGGGAAAAGAGAACCCCTGTGCACTGTTGGTGGGAGTGTAAATTAGTACAACCACTATGGAAAACAGTATGGAGGTTCCTCAAAAAATTAAAAATAGAACTACTAAATGATCCAGCAATTCTATTTCTGGGTATTTATCCAAAGAAAACAAAAACACTATCTTGAAAAGATACATGCACCACACGTGCATTGTGTCATTATTTACAATAACCAAGACATGGAAACAACTTAATTGTCCATAGATGGGTGAATTGATAAAGAAATTATGATATATACATACTCAATGAAATAATGAAATCTTGCTATTTGCAACAACGTAGACAGAACTTGAAGGCATTATGCTAAGTGAGATAAGTCAGACAGAGAAAGACAAACAATGCATGATCGCTCGTATATGTGGAACCTGAAAACAAACAAACAAAAAACCAAAGTTCATTGATACCAAGAACAGATTGGCAGTTGCAAGAGGTGGGGGGGTGGGGGGGGGTGTGAAGGCGGGTGAAATGGTTTAACTGGTTTTTTTTTTTTTTTCCAGTTTAAATAAATTGAATTTAAAAAAAGAAAAGAGAGAATCTGGGAATTACCTAGCTATAGGTCTTCTAGTTTTCCCTGTAATCTCAGTTTGGGGAAACAATCACTCTTTAAATTATTTGCCTTATGATAATATTATTAGTAATAGTAGAGATGATCAGTGGGAGAGTATCCACAATGAACCAGGCTCTGTGCTAAGCACGGTACATAGAGATTGTTGCAATTCACTCCTCCTTTGAGGCAGGCGCCATGATCTTCATTTTACAGATGAAGATGCCAAGTCTCGGAGTGTTAACAACGTCCTCAAGGATGACTAGCTAGTAAGAGCAGGAGTGCGAGCCAAACCGGGTGGCAGTCAAACCAGCCAAAGCATGGCCCCCTCAAGTACTTATGCTTGTTGATTTTCCCAAAGCTGTGGATGAGCTGCCATGTTCTGAATGTGGCATGAGAGTAGTGGAAAACTGAAGTTGCAAATGAGGAACCCTCCCTGGAATGCCAGGAGGGAACACTCTTTGCAGCGTTAACAGTACTACTAGTAAAATAAAAATTCCCAGGGGCAATAGTTTGATATTTTAATGTGTTCTTTGTGATACCAATCATTTAGTCAACCAGATTTAATGGACACTCACTTTGTGAAATCCAGTTAAGTATGATGTGCACATGCAAAGGAAATAAAGGATTCCTGCCTGACCTCTGGGAAGTTGTCTTGAGACGGTGACCCTGAGAAGGTGGGAAGAGGGTGAAAGACTATAGGAGGATGGGATGAATGAGTTAACGTCCATCTTCACATTTATATTGTTGATGATTTGAATACTCTAAAATTGATTAGCAATACATAAAACAAAGCAAACATATGGCAATCGTTCAGTAATTTCACCACCATAACTACTTTAACTGAATAATTCAGATCACTAGGGTTACTCTGTGATCTGAATTATCCTATGTGACTCCATAATCATCTTCCCCTGCCCACCTTCCCCAACCCCCACCTCCATAGCTTCCCCTTTCCCCTGTGCTTATTTGCCCTAGTGGAAAGAACCCTGAACTGGAAGGCAGTAGCCAGGAGGTATGGTTCCAATGCCACATACTGACTGTGTGACCTTAGCAGAGGCACTCTAGGGCTGTGGTGGATTGCAAAGATGGCCACAGATTCATCATCTTTTGCATTCACACCCTTTATTCATACCTTCCCACACTGATTCTGGGCTGGAGCATGTGACTTGCTTTGACAATGAACTTTAGCAAATGTGATGTACGCAAAGACTTACAACATGCTTGCGTATTTGGTTTGCCTTTTTGCGGCGCTTGGAACTCTGTGACTGCCATGTGAAGAAGCCTAGTTTAACCGGAAGGATGAGATACAGGGGGCCCAGTTGCCCTGTCATCCTGGCCAGACATATGAGCGAGGCCACCCTAGGTCAGCCGGCTGCTAGCTGACTCACCAGCGAGTCCAGCTAAAATTAGCTGAGCTAGCCCAAATTGGAGGAAACTGCCCAGCTAATTCACAGAATTGGAGCTAAATAAATGGTTGTTTCTTTAAGCCACTAAATTTAGAGTGGGTTGTTCATAGCAAAAGATAACTGATACAAAATCTAATTTAAAAAAAAACAATAAATAACAACATATCTACTTTCTACCCCACAGCATCGTTGGAAAGTGCTTGTGAGATAACAAAGGTGCCCTTGCTTGGGATGGGCAAGGCGTCTGAAGAGCAGTGCCCGGCACAGTGCCTTGGGTCTGATCAGCTGCTCCATATTGCTCACCGAACAAATGAATGGATAATAAACTCTGCAAATATAAGCTAGCAGCAGCAATAGAATAGTCAAATATTGAAAATCCCCCAAGTAAGACATTTCATTTTTCTCTTTAATTAAAAATGTTAATATATCAGCTGTGTAGAGAGAATTGAGAGGCACAAGATGAAGCAGGAAGAGCAGTCTGTGTCACCTGGGCTGACAATGGCTGGGTGACAGAACCAGTGGTTTCTCAGAAGCTTTGTTCCCAGGCAGAGCAGCAGACTGTGCTTGTCTGGGTTTTCTCACTGTGGTCAGAAAGATATTGCCCATTGCTCTCTTTCCCTTTGACATTAAACTTTTCTCAGTTATCTGACTATGATTTTTTTTTAAAAGTTTTTTTATTTTTTTCCTTTTTCTCCCCAAAGCCCCCCAGTACATAGTTGTATATTCTTTGTTGTGGGTCCTTCTAGTTGTGGCACGCAGGACGCTGCCTCAGCGTGGCTCGACGAGCAGAGCCATGTCCACGTCCAGGATTCGAACTGACAAAACACTGGGCCGCCTGCAGCGGAGTGCACGAACCCAACCACTCGGCCACGGGGCCAGCCCCTGACTATGATTTTTTAAAAAAGAATACTCAGTATTTCTGGACTCTATCTGAATATCATTCCCATAGGAATAGTCATAGAGTCTATAATGAATTTTTAGGAGCCAGATTTGGAGATAGGGAAAAAGATATCTAGTCTGTGACCGTGCAGGGACTTGCAAGGGTAGTAAACAAGAATTATTCAAAATGAGGGCAAATACTTCCTAAGCTAAAATCATTCTTGAACCAACTAGGTCTATGGAGAATAGGTCTGTGTATTTTGAGTCACATTTGTCTAGTGAACAAATATTTTTAAAAAATCTGGTTATAGTTTGAAATATAGCCCAAATAGAGAAAAGTGTCCCAAACCTAAAGATACTATTTATTGAAAAATCGTAAAGCCACCACCCATGTAACCACCGCCCAGGACAGAGATGGAGCGTTGGCCACACACCAGAGGTCCCTTCCTAGTCACACCCTGCCCTCTCACACCTAATGCCAACCACAGTCCTCACCTTAATGACGCTCAAGTCCTCGCTTTGCTTTATAGTTTTATCACCTCTGCAGAGTTTAACCACCTAGGCGTGTATCCTCAAACACTACAGTTAGTTTTACTTGTTTTGAATTTTAATAACTGAAGTCATTCTGTATATATTTTTTTGCCTCTTGCTTCTTTTGCGTAAGGTTATGACTTGCTTTGCGTAACTACAGTTTGTTCATTTTCCTTGATAGGTCGTTTTCCAGTGCACGAGTACACTAGAGAACTTACAGTTGATAGACACGTCAGTAGTGTCCAACTTTTAGATCATACATGCAATCTCGCTGTGACTGTTCTTTCTTGTGTCTTCTCATGCACATGCACACAGTTTCTCAAAGGAGTGCCCTTTTCGAGTCATAAGATAAGCCTATTTTCGAATTTAGTAGAAGAGGCCAAACTGTTTTCTAAATTGGCACCACCGTTTTGCCTGCCACAAGCAGTATGACTGTTCCCACTGTTCCATATCCTTGTCAGCCCTTGGTATTGTCAGACTTTTCATTTTTGTCACTCTGGTGGGTGTGTAGCAGAATCTCCTTATGATTTTAATTTGCATTTTGTGGTTATTAATGAGGTTGAGCATTTTTTCATTTTTTTCAGCCATTGGATTTCTTCTTTATGAACTGCCTAGTCAAGTCTTCCGTCTTTTTTTTCTGTTGTGTGTTGTCCCTTCTTAACGCTTTGTAGGGGTTTTTTACATGTGTTGGATGTGAACGTTTGTCTGGTTTTATGTGTTGCAATAACTTTTCCCACTCTTGGGTTTGTTTTTTTACTCTTAATATGTGTCTTTTGGTGAATTTTAAGTTCTTAATTTTAATATACTGAAATATATCTAATTTGTTCTTTTCTGGTTGCTTTTTACGTCTTATTTAAGAAAACTTTTTCTGCCCCGAAGCCATGAAAGTAGTCTCCTATATCAGATCCTAAAAGCTTTAGAGCTTTGTCTTTCACATTAAGTGTACAACACATCAGGTGTTGACTCTTGTGTGTCCATGAGGTCAAGGTGCAATTTCATTATTTTCCATTGGATACATACTTGTTTTGGAACGTTTAACTGAAAAGAACATCATTTCTGCCCTGCCCTGCCATGCCACCTTGGTTATAAGTCAAGTGTTCAGGTGTGGGTGGGTCCATTTCTGGCCTCCTTATTCTGCTTCATTGGTTTATTTGTCTATCCTTGTGCTAAGGATACATTCTCTTAGTTACCATGGCTTTATAATATGTCTTGATATCTGGTAAAGCAAGTCTTCATGCCTAGTTCATCCACAAGACAGAGTCTTACCTATTCCTAGTCTTTTCCACACCCATGCAGCACTTAGAATGAACCTATGAAGTTCTGCTTACACATACAAATTGTTTGCTGCTGGTGTATGGAAATAGTAACACATTCATTTTTATATATTGATCTTATAAATTTTGACAGGAAATTGACATGATCAGATGTGTTTTATAAAGGTAACTCTAGAGGTAATACACAAGAATTGACTAGAGGGGAAGCCGAGTGACAAGTTTGGAATCTACTGGAATGGTTCAGGCAAAAGATGATGAGAGCCTGTGTTAGGATCTGGGAATAGCAATGGAGGGAGGGGCTGGTTTAAGAGCAGTGTGGGAGGGAGCTGGAGAGAATGCCAACCATTGCTTCAAAATGGTGTAAGGAAACAGGCTTTGGGGGAGAAAGAGTACAGGAATATGCCAAAGAGAAAATAGTAAATGGACAGAAACTTCTTCAAAACAGGTTCCCCACAGACCCATGTGGAAACTTTTACAACAATCAAGTTTCAGAAAAAAAAATCCGAATTGCAGAGAACTTTGAAAGGACACGAGACTCGCAGTTGATCTGAAACTGGTGATTCATGATAAACATATTAACATAGGAATTATGCATGGCTCCACTTTGTTTAATATTATTTTTCAGTTTTTGATATTCTTACCAATACGTTTTTCAATTTCTACATCTGGTGCCTTTCAGGTAACTTGTAACGTCATAAGTCTTGCTGAAAATGCATTCAAATATTTTTCAATTGATAGCATCTTCCAGGGTTTGACTCAGCCTATGTTTTCTAACAAACTCTCTTATCATTTTTTCTCCTATACTGAATTTTTTTGTGATATGTGCTTTAACAACTTCAAGAAAAGCAGATCGGACAACAACTGGATGAGGATGGTTCAAATTTATATTTGGTCCCATTCCTGTTAAGAGATTAATAAGATACATATTAGTTTGTGACTTCCAGTTGATTATTAGGGAAATTTCATTTGCTTTGAAATGTATGAATATTTAATGTAGTAATTGCATAGTCAGATATTTCACACTCAAGATCACACCTTCTACTTCCATTTCTTGGCCTTCTGAGTTTTGCACTTTTGAAAGAAATGGGCCCTCTGGAGCATGACAAATTTGATTTAAAGGTATTTGCAACAGGATGCTATTTCATCTGTCAAAAGCTAATGTAACCGTAGATTCTCTCTTCTTAGTTTGGGACTTGTAGGCTTGGGAACTGTTAACATAAATTCTAATCTTAGGCATGTAGCATGGCAAATACGGAAAAAAAAAAAACCCAGATAATTGCGCAAGAGAT
Organism: Equus asinus; assembly: GCF_041296235.1. NCBI lineage: Eukaryota > Metazoa > Chordata > Mammalia > Perissodactyla > Equidae > Equus > Equus asinus. Next base: position 50,555,994 of record NC_091792.1, on the reverse strand, counting down.
ATAGATTAAGGAGGCTGAAGGACCTATAATTAAGACATTTTTAAATTTAGTAAATTATAACCTGATTTTCAAAGGCTATGGTGGCATTTGAAAATGAGAGAAGAAAAAAAGTGATAGGATGTAGGAACAAATGCAACTCAGAACTCAGATGTCCCCAAACTTTGTGTGTGTGATGGTGTGGGTGAGAAAGGTTGTTTTAACTTTTCAGCTAACTTTTCGGAGGGAAACATCAAATCTCTGAAGCAATGGTGGCAGGATGCCTGGAGAAGAAAGAGATAGACCCTGACTGCTCCCTAAGAATGAGTTACACGTTAATAGACATGTTTACATGGAATGGATGTGTATCGTCTATATCTGGGATATAGTGAAAGCCACAAGACTTGGACTCAAAGCTCAATTAAATTTGTGGATATGCCATTTCACCTCCGTTTTCTGTCTTCCATAGAACATAGTTTGCTTTGTACGTATAATTCATTCTTTACTGTTTACTAAGGGGTAGATTGAAGGGAATTCTTTAGTCGTCTAAGATCTGATTTTGGATCTATTGCAGACCCCAGTCATTCTATGTAAGTTATTCCGTCTGCCCATTTTTCAGTATTCAGAACACGGGTATTTTGAAGCAGAGAGTCAGTTACACAGCCCAGTGAGGAACATGGTATTGGGAGTGGAGCTGGAGGGTATCAAACTACAATGAAGATTCTGTAGCAGTCTGGGTCTAATTGGGAGATAGAAACCGCACAGTAGGTTAAACAGGGGAAGTTTGGAATAAGCGTTTTTAACTCTAACAAAAGAGTAACTATAAGATATAAGGGAACTCTGTCTAGTACCTAAAAGCTGAGGGGGAATATCCAAGGAAGGACACGTTTGGAAGGGTTTTAGACATCTTAGATAAAGTGTGCTTTGGTCACCCAATAGCAGAAAAGTTGCCTGGAGTGGAGTTGTGGGCAAAGTCTAGGTAGCCCTCGGGAGTGCAGGTGGGGAGGTGATGATCAGCAACGGGTGACGTGGGCATGCAGTGGGAGTCTGGCTGCCAGTGGGAGCAGAAGGCCTCAGAGTGCTGGATGCACTGGTGATTGGGACTGAAGGCGAAGGATTTCAAGAGAGCTGAGGACAGGTTATCACCAGGCCAAGGTTGCCAAATTGCAGAGGGATCATGTTCTGGTCCTGCAGCTTAGGCAGGCTCCATCCACACCTGGCCAGCATCCCCCTCCTCCCCTACCTGTGCTGGGAATTGCGGGGAACATTGTCCTCTGGCAACGTCTCTTTAGCGCCCTCTGCTGGGAAAGCTTAACATCACTCTCACTGTAAAGGAGAAAAGCTTAAAGAAATTTGTGGTCTATCATAAAGCATTATATTCAAGGATGTGTTTGGACTTGTGAGGCAAAAAATTGATAACCTACACAGGGCCCAAGAGCATGGAAGAGGGCCAATGTCAAAAAGGATTGGTAATTCTTTTCAGTCTGTAAAAGGACAGCCTTTAAGAGAACGTTGGCAAATGACCTTTTTTTTCTTGTTGACAAGACTCAAAAACTCCCATATTTCTTTAATTTATTATGGCATATTAACTGGTGCATTTATAAATAAAGTAGAGCAATTTCTTATCTATATTTTTTAAAGTAAACACAAACATTAGAGAGAGTCATATTCAATAAGCATGTCCAAATAACCTGAAGTAATAAAAAGATTCAGCCTCTGGAAATCAATAAAGGTGATACAATGCATAAACCCAGGGAACACTTTGCATGTTCCTTTTTCCTCTGCTTCACAAGTCTCTTTCAGATCATTTTATGTTGGACCCTTCCATCTGTGACCCTCCATCCCCAGCACATGAGCAAAAGCTCACAACATAAATCCTCTGAACTCCATGCTTACTCTCTTCTCACCCCTCCTTCTCTTTCTCCCTCAACTTTTTTTTCTTTTTTTTTTTACTCTCTTCTACTTACTTTTCCTTTCCTCCTTAGGCTTTCCCTTCTTCTCTTTTGTATTCTTTGCTTCAGTCCTTCTCTGCCCATTTTCTATTTCAGCCTTGTGAGAGTCCTTGAACTAGCTTGTCAGAGAATCTCCTCAGAAGGTAGCAGTGGGAGGAGGAGAATGTGGGGCCCCATTCTCTTCCCTGGGGAGGGTGGGGAGCCTGGGAACATTAACAGATTATAAATCCTGTCCCCTTCACAGTTTCTGCTCATCAATCTTTGTTGACTCTTGCAAAGAGATGTTCAATATTCAGTATTTAAATGTTCCTCCAGAAGTCCCTTGAATTTACAACCTAAGGCCATCCTATTCTTTCTCTTTTCTGGGCTATACATAATTTCTCTAGGTTCCTTGGAAAGGGAAGCCAGGTGAAGTGTGACCAAGTGTGCACAAGCACACACATGTGCAAACACACACACACACAGACATCATTCTCCCTTCTTGAAAACCTTGAACATCTATATTAGAATTTAAACTCTTTGCCCTCTGGTGCCTCTGCTCCTTATAACTTGCAGAAAATTGTGTTCCCTAAGTAACTGTATTCACAGTTGCAGGTTCTTTGTGAGCATTCTTCTGCGTAGGCTAGCAGCTGCAGGACTGCTGGGGATGGCACCTGGAGGGCTGAGGGCCTGCTGTGTGCAGCCCTGCCATGTGGGAAGCACGTCGTTAGAAGGCACAAGACTCCGTGCTGAACCTGCAGGCTGCTTTTACTCACTTACAAACCAAGAAAATAAAGTTGCTGAGATTTAAGTTGATCTTAGTTCATTATTCTTTTAAGAAGGATATAGGATTTTATCGTTTTAATGGAAATCAGCCAGGATTTACTTTATAAACGTGGTAGTCATTATTGAGGAACTATTTGAGCTCCCTTTCTCTTCTGGACACATGGTGAGGTTGTGCTGCCTGTGGATCGGGTGACTGCTGTTTCTGAGCCAGAGCATTTAATTGCCAGTGCGAGACTCTGCAGGGCCCTCCTGCTTCTTTGGCATGGTGACTGGCCGCATCAGAGATGCTGGCTGCTCCATCAGCTCCATCAGACCCAAGTGTGGGAAGACGTAAAGCAGAAAACTCAGCCACTCTGTGATGGACGTGTCACAAAGGTGGGAAGTAAACCTTCGCTGTTTTAAGGCTCTAAGATTTGAGAACTGTTTGTCACTAACATAACCTAGCTCAACCTGACTAATTCCCTCAACATGAACGTTTTTCCTTGCCTTAATGATATATTTTTTTTTGCCTTGGATAAAGATCTTAACTAACTATAGAATGTCAGAGCTAGTGTGCAAACTTCCCCACTTTGTGATGTTTCTGCCATCCTTTTTTTGAAGAAACATTTACAGAATTATACAAGTTAAATTATTTTTATAGCAAGGGTCCCAACTATAAGCTATGACTTTAACGTGTTAAAATTATTGCAAAGAGAGAGCTTTTCGTTAGTGTATATCTTATCCAGTTTTCTACATTAACTTCCATGTAATTTCCTTCATTTGCTCTCATTCACTTATTCATTCACATGTTCACGCATGTATGTTTTTGTTCAATAAACTATATTGAATGCCAGGTACTGGGCTAGGCGGGGGATATCAGTATGAATAAGACATCGTCCCTATTACTGTTCCTATGTTACGTTGTCAACCTGTTTCTTGTTTAGAAAGACTAGGAATAGTTAAAAGTAAAACAGAAGGTCATTTTAAAATAATTTGCATTTAAATATATACAATACTCTGTACACAATGAGCAGGTTTAGAGCTGTTCCAAGTCATTGAGACAATGTTGTGTGTTAGAGCAGATGGGGAACTCCTTGTTGGTACCACCTACCTTTATCCCTTACAAATTCAAGATCACTAACTTGAAGTACTCGCTACACGTAATACTAGTTTTTATGTGTATTTGGTATAATTGAAACAACTGATCTGGAGATACAACAGAAACTTGGTATATTGTGGAAGTGGATGACTTCATTTTGTAAATTTGTTTCATTTGTGTATGCCAAATGGGGTTGCATATTTTCTTACACGTAAGCGTGCTTTAAAAATGCCTTGCCCTAAGTGGAGCAATGGCGACCTCCAGTGGTTGAACTTACTCGTTTCAGGGGTAATTGGCTCTCAGGGGACGTCTTGAAAATGTCTGGTACGTTTTGTTTCTGGATGGCTTCCCACCACTGAATGTTGAGTTTGGTTTAAAAAACTGCAGATGATGTTTATCAAGATAAAAAGTGGGAACTATGGAAAAGTAATGCAAAAAAACCCCAAGCCCTCACAGGTTGGGCTCCACTAGGGAAAAATATAGAGAAGAAAATGTATTGGAAAACGTTTATTGTGTGGATGATGAGCTTTTAAGATAAGAATTAAGGTGGTTGGATTGAGGACATGATGACAAGAAGTTTCTCCCACAACAGGCCTCCTAGACTGGTTTTCAGGTAAGTGCTTCTACTCAGTCAGACTTATCATACCTTTGATGAACGACTCTCTCTCTCTTCATTTCTATGTATCTATATCTATATCCCCCCATCTCAGTGATAATCCTAAAAATTTCTGAAGTGTGAAAGAATATATTCTACAATGTATGCCATATTAGCATTGGGAAGAAAATATATTCCATAATACCATGTGGAAACATTGAAATATGAAATTAAAACTTACTACTCTTCTCCTATATTTGCCACCGGGGATGCTCTTGTTTTTTTCCAGTGAAGTTTTGAAGAGCTTTTTATCCCACATTCCTGCCGGTACTTCACATAATAGTTTGTTAGCTCATGATTTCAGGAGCACAGCATGCTAGACTAGGTCCTGGGGGATGTAACAATGAAATATAATCTATTATGTTAGTATTAATCCTGTCCCTCAATACTAGAGTTATAAAAGCATCATGCAACAAAGTTGGCTCAAACCAATATGTATAGGTGGGAAAGAAGGTATAAAAGTCATGCTATTTCCTATTTTTTGCCTAATAAAGTTATAGAGAAGCAATTTTGATCATGCAGAGTGAGAGGAATTGGGAGAAGAAAAGAAAGCTATGGCAGAGCATATGTAATGTCATTCTTCTGGTGGGCATCATTTCATAGAAGCCAAGTGGGATTGTGAATATTTCAATATTCATAATATTTGCCATATATTAAAAATAGTATTTAAATATATTAGAGGAATTAAAAACTATATGAGAGGTCGTGGACCTCTTTGAAAGCTATGGATGCACATGGGTAATGACGTCAACTGAGAGCCACAGAAAAATGAAAGAATTCAATTTAATTTCTGGCTTACTTTTTAGAGAAAGCCATTAGAACACACACACATACACACACAAACACATTCATTAACCATCTGCTCCAAAATCAAGGAGCAGAAACATAAGCCCTTAGCCAATACAGTCAACAAATGCTAAAAAGCACATTTCAGTCCTCTTTGGGTACCATTGAAAGGAGAGAGAGAAGATCAGAAATGAAGAGAAGACACGGGCTCTGCGGTATCTAATAAGTGATGCTCTCATTTCAGCTGGCTGGGCTAGGAATTCAAGCATTACCTAGTACCAAGGCAGATGGAAGTTATGGCCTTGTCACTGAAATTTGCTCATAGTTCTTTAACTAATATTATTCTTAAACTGAGAAGTTAGTTTGAAGAGAATAGCTCCAGGGCCATCACTCATGGAAGGGGTCTCTTGGATACATTGATTCTGATATAGTGACACTGCATCATTGGACTCTTGCTACAGGTGGTTGAACTCAAGATGAGGGCAGGAAAAAGTCAATGAGCCGAACATCCCTCCTAACTCCCTTCCAGACCAACCCTTTCCCTAATCCCACCCAGACTATCAAGGGGAAAATTCTTGCAATAAGAATTAAAATCCTTGGTGTGTCCATGTTCCAGTAATGCCACTGCCACTCTTGGGGGTGAACTGGCCTATTTATACCACAGAACAATGGAAGTTAATAATGATGCACTTCCTTGCTCACTGTGTAGTGTTAAAGTACTCTGAGCAGCTTCGGAAGACTTTAAAATGCAGGGCTACCCCTATATCAACATTATCTGCATACATTATTCACCCTTTAACAATCCACAGATATTTACTGAGTGCCAAGTATGTGGCAGGCATGATGGTAGCCATTGGGATAAATTAATGAGCAAAGATGGACATGTACATTCCCACCTCATGCCTTTCCTTGTGCCTGAAAGCCTTCCATCTTTCTCACAATGTTTGTTCAAGGCCAAGCTCCAGTCCACCCCCTGCCCTGTGAAGCTTTTATTTACTACTGCTTTCTAGAGCGCTTTCTCTGCCGCACAGTTGGTATTTAATTATACCCTGTCTGAACTTCTTCTGTTTCTCCTACTTCGTCTAGTGCAGTGCTGACCTTGTAAATTGCTCAATAACTACTGCTAAGTGATTGCTTTCTTCTCTAGACTAGATTATTTATAGACAAATGAGGCAAGAAAAAAGAAGGTGCTTGGACGCACAGATGAAAAAAAAGATGTCGTTAAAAATCTGATATCCGATGAGAATATCCTGATCCGTCACAGGAAAGGAAACAAAACAGCTTGCCTGTCAAAGCAAAGTAACAAAGTTTCCGCAAGCTGCTACAATTTTGTAAGAAAGATAACGGTCCTCTCTAATTTGGTTTGAAAATTCTCTATTTGTCCCGAACCGTGTTCAGTTTGATTGCAGCCTCCGTATTTGAAAGTAGAGGGCATCTCTCAGCCTTACTTTGTGTCTTTTGACTCTTTTACTAAAGGACGGCTGCGTGCAAATATGTTTTCTGCGCCCAAAGCAATAACAAGATGTTTAAAAAAAAAGGTGCCCCTGCCAAAAGGATTCTGTTTGGCTGTCTATCACACAAATTAATTCCTCTGAAAACAGGTTGTTTTCTTATTTGCTTGAATGGTACTTAGAGCAGGTAGCTGTGATTTTTTTTTTTTTTCTGAGTCTTATGTTCATCTGCCCTCTGAGTATTTTGTTTTGTTATGGACCATTAAAGAATGGGGTTGATAATGTTCCATCATTATGCAATCATGCAGAGGATCAATTTCTCTTTCAGACCAATGGAGTTAAAAGACTATTATTCTTTCCCCACTTTCTTCCCCAACTAATGGATCATTTAAAAGCCATAGGGGTATAGCATCTTAAAAATCTCCAAGAAATCGTTTTAACAGCTATAGCCCATTCTTGTCTAATTTATAACCAAAAAACAACATAAAATAAGACATAAGAAATCTTGGAGGAAAATGTTCAAGCTACTGATTCCTTTTTTGCTCTTTCCCAGGGTGTGGTTCTGCAACAGTGTTCAACAGGACCTGTGCAGAGACCCACCTCCAGCGTTAGGATAAGAATATTGCAGCTTTCTGACTGGGTATTACAATCATCAAAACCTTAAAGATAAGCCAATCAGGATGGATAAGTTACTGCAATTGTCAGAGTTGTCCACGTGTATTTAAACCAACTGAATAACAAGAAATCAATGTAATTTGGAAAAAACAAAACTAAGAAAGATGATATGTCCATTTCAGTATTTTCTAAATGAAATAAGTCACTTTCAGGACAATACATAGCATTCATATTCAATGGCTTTGAACTTAATGCGTTTTGAGAAAGGTTAAAAGTAGCATTTTCATACTGCCTTGCAAATATCACATATTAGATGTGTAGTATATTTCCTAACTAAGGGATATTCTCCCTGATGAACATGTAACTTGTCAGAGAGCAGTTATGGACAGTGATGTAGTTAAGAGTATGTACACTGGGGTCAGACAGCTGGCATTTGCCCCTTACTGCCTGTGTGGATTTGGGGAAGATTGTTCAACCTCTGCGGGGGGCTGAATGGTGACGCCTCAAAAGATACGTCCATGCTTTGGTACTCGGAAACTGTGAATGTGACTTTATTTGGGAAGAGTCTTTGTGGATGTAATTAAGTTAAGGATCTCGAGATGAGGTCATCCTAGATTATTTGAGTGGACCTTAAATCCAATGGCAAGTGTCCTTATAAGAGAAAGGCCAAGGGAGATTTGAGAGAGACACACAGAGGACAAGGTGATGTGAAGGTAGAGGCAGAGATTGGAGTTGTGCAGCCACAAGCCAAAGAACATCTTGAGCTGCCAGAAGCTGGACAAGGCAAGGAAATATCCATCCCTAGAGCCTTCAGAGGGAGCGTGGCCCTGCTGAGAGCTTGGTTTTGGACTTCTAGTCACCAGAGCAGCAGGAGAATAAATTTCTGTTGTTTTAAGCCACAAAGGTTGTGGTAATTTGTTACAGCAGCATTAGGAAATTAGCACAACCCCCTTAAATTGGAGTTTCTTTAACTACAAAGGAGAAGAAATAATAGTGTTAATAACAACCTCAAAGAGCTTCAGTGTGGACGGAGTGAGATACATAATGTGTGGAAGAGCTTTGCACAGTGTAAGGCATATAGTAAGTATTCAGTGAATCTTAGAAAGCATTATTATTATTGTGGTTCTTGGTCAACTAATTAAATTTCACACTACCTAAATTGAATGATGACTAAAAACGAACAAATTGCAATAATCTTGATTCTCCTCATACAAAATATTCACAACTTATTGGGCTGCCATTTTCTTTAGAAGCCATAGCACCACTTCTGTCTGAAGTGTACAAATAAGTAGTATCACTATTCTTCATTGTGGCCCTCTATTAATTATTAGCAGCCCAGAGTTAGGAGGACAATCTATCTTTCAGGTTTTCTAATTCACTTCAACTTTTATATTCTAGAGATTTTGTGATAATCAGGCTCAATGGGAAATTTTTTTCCCCATCTCCCCCTCACTTGTCTTCTTGGAGCAATAAATTTTTATACCTGTTGGTTATATATATATGTATATGTATATAATTTTATATACATATACATATATATGTAAATTTATAGATCCCCTCCCTCTCCCCTAGAGATGACATTGACTGAGGAGCTCTGTTTTGAAAGGAGGATGTTTCCAGGCCATCAGACCATACATTTGTTAACATTCAATCACTGACCAGGAAGAGATCATTCATTATTGTTATCTGCTCTTTTCATCTGAGTTGCTGTCAGGATACAAGTCTAATATCCCAAAATTGAGAACTATGTCATCTTGGTGTTACATTTCCCATATCCACAATATTCAGCAGAGTATTTGATCACTCCATAAATGTTCACTGAGTGGACACACTTGGGAAATCTCTGGTCTAGCACAAGAAACCACTGTTTATTTCTTTTACTATTTTTGTCTCTAGCATAAGCATAGACAGTTTTTCTTCTGCTTTTTCTGCTTGTGGATCATGACCAATATCCACACCTTTGGCTAAATGGGAACATATGTGAGCTCTGTTAGAAGAATTTGTTCCCAGTACAACTCTTAGAAGAGGGAAGTGGATTATCTTAGGCCATCTCTTTATGCATGCGTAGAACAAAGCATTTCTTCTAAGGCTCTGGTGACTTGGGGACCAGAATTGAGTTATGTTCTCTTTGCATCTGAGGGCTGAAGCATGAAAGAGCACATTTTTGAGACTGTTTTGGAAGAGACAGGCCATAGACTCCTGTCTGTGGGACCAGGTGAGCCTTTCTCTCAACGGTACCTGTGGTCAAGGTTTCTCCCCTGCTGTTCAGGTCTAGACTGAGATGAAACAGAGAACAGGGACAATTATCTCTTTTGGAATTGGATTCATAAAAATAACACCTGTATGGATGCAAAAGGATAGTCCACCAGGATGTAAGTCAAGAGAGATGCTAGTAAATGAAGAAAACTACATATTTTTAAAGTATAAAAGATATTGCATTTGTAGAACATGATGATCTAAAGTCCTGGAAGTTTGTAGAAACAGGTAGAGGATCAGTATTATATAGTAGAAACTCTATAAATGTTAACTTAGAATTTAAAATCAGTAAATACACACAACCAAGATATCCTTCAATAAGTGAATAGTCAAACTAATGGAATACATCTACAGCATGGAATACCACTCAGCAATAAAAAGAAATAGACTATTGATGTAAAAACTTGGATGAATCTCCAGGGAATTACATTGAGTAAAAAAAGCCAATTACTGAAAACATAAACTATATGATTCCATTCATATAACATTCTTGAAATGACAAAATTATAGAAATGGAGAGCAAATTAGTAGCTACCAGGGATTAAGGAGAGGATGCGAGTGGAAAGGAAGAGGGTGTGGCTATAAAAAGGCAATAAGAAGAGTCCTTGGGAAGATGGAAATATTCTGTATCTTGACTGTATCAATGTCAATATCCTGGTTGTGATGTTATAATTTTGCAAGATGTTACTATTGGGGGAAACTGGGTAAATGTTACATGGGATCTCTCCACTATTTCTCACAGTTGATGTAAATTTAACTTATCTTGAAGTAAAAAGTTTGATTATAAAAAATAATAATAACGAGAGAATGTGAAGAACAAAATATCACCAAGTGGGGTCAGTTGATTATCCTCTGCTTCTCCTCTATAAATTGAAGGGAACACTGTGTTAAGCATTGCTTTATAGTTAAAACAATGTATGCAAGAGAATCCAGAATGGGAAACTCAGTTCGATATTATTTATTCTGGCAGGCACAGTACGCTTTATATACATAATTTCAACTGTAGCCAAAGTAGACAAAATCGTAGCATGATTACATAGCATTATTGTTTGTGTTATCACTAAATTAGAGGTATCTTTCATCTGGTTAATACTTTGTCGTTTCTCCTCTTCACTTATACAGATCAAAACCACTAGTAGTCCTATTGTATGAGGGAAAAATCTTAGTTCAAGGTATATTTATAATAGCACTAAGACTCAAATTGAAATGATGCATAAATGAGGGTTATTTTGAAAACTGCTATAAAATTGAAGAAAAATATAATTCTCTTGTTATATCTTTTCAAAAATCAAAGCAATGTAGAGAGTGATTTGAATGAGGAAAGTTACTGCAGAGTGAAATGATGTTGTTGGCTGCTTACAATTTTGGGGGGATCTGGCCGTAAGAAATGGCCTCATCACTTGCAACTAACTTTTGGGACCTATATTTGAAATTTATTTTTCAGGTGGAGAATAAGCAATTTAAACTTTAGTTGCAATATAGTACACAAAGATGCCATCGACATAGAAACATATAATCTTACAAAACTTTCGGATCAGGGAGACATTATTTGTATTTATAAAATACCTTTACATTTCTGGAAAAAAACCCCAACACTTGATTTGATTGCTTACGATACAGCACATGCAATGTAGAAACATACCAATGTCTGAACCCAGAAATAAATTTCTCTATATTTCTGCAGCATTTTTACCCATTTTTGTTTCCTTTTAGTGTGTAATCAGTTAGCTTATGGTTCTCTCTAGTGACAATTTTATATGCCACATATATCCTAGTCAGCTGCATAGAGGCATCAAACCAAAATAGCAGGTCAAAATAGCAGGGCATATTTATTGCCAGACACTGTGCTCAGCATTGACATGGATTATCTCATTTAATCCTCACAACTACCTTATGAAGAGGGCACTGTTATTTTCCAGATAAGGAAACGATGGTACTTTCAGCTTTGGTGTCTTGCATAAGCCACACCCATCCTTGGTCCTATAATTTGAAGTGTGATTTAGTGTGCAATTTATTTTCTTTATATGTATTTCTTAAAAAAAAAAAAAAAGTGTCTATACCACTGTCACCTGATAGTAATCTTGGGGTCACAGGTCTGGATTCGAACCTGAACAGGTCAGCTACACTCATCTTCACTTCAGACAGTACCCCTCCAAAAGTAAAAAGAACTATGGAGTATCAGTTACTAGAGACAGTATTGCTCAGATGTCTAAGAACTCTGTCTATGGGGATGCTCAGTTTGGAAATCACATTTTTTGGGAGGACTGGTGAACATTTTTTACCTTATTTTTATGAAGGGAATCTCTGAAGCCTTATGAAAAAATGAGTCAGAAATCATGAATTATGGTTTCATCATTATAAATGATGAATTACGTGATTATGGGAAAGTTATTTAATAGTCTAGCATTTCAGTTTCCAAAAAGTTTTAGAAGCTAAAACTACATACCTACAAGCCAAAGGTTTCTGACCACAATTAGATGTCTTTCATGCATCAGCTTGACCCATTTTCAATTGTTTATGTGCATATCTTACTAACATCTCACACTTAACTTATTCAAATACAAGTCTCCACTTCTTCCAAGACACACCCACCTATTCTCAAATGTAGGCTTAGATTAGTGAGTCCTTGCTGCCTTCTCTTGGTCTGGAAGATGCCTTGGGTTTTCTTGCCTCTTGTCAATATCTGTGTTTGGAATGCCTTGACAGGAGCTCACCCTCCAAACCATCTCCTTGTCATAATCCTGCCACCTGATACATGAACTCGTCCATTAAGACTTTCAAGCTCTTAAACTTGTTTTCCCTTTCTCCCATACAAGTGCCTCACTTTCCTGTGAATCCGTACTGCTCCTTGCTGTTTTATTTCAGGCTTTAAGATTTTCTACTTCTACGCCATTCTTTATACTGTTCCCTCCCCACTTCTCAAAATTATGCCCACTTTTTAAGACCTGTTTAAAATGCTACATTTTCTTTCCCCTAACATTTTCTGATCCTCTAAATCCTCTAAATATTTCCTACCTTTGAAATATCATAGCCTTGAATTGAATACCTCTAATAATAGTAATGGCTAACAGGGATTGTTTCTAATGTGACAGTATTAAGAACTTGTGTGTATTCACTCACTTAATCCCCACACGAAACCTGTGATATGCACTCTCTTATTGCCCCTATTTTCCAGGTGAAGACAGGGAAACATCACCAGATCATGAAACCAACCCATGTTTATAGAGCCGGTGAATTACAGGTCAGGAATTAGACCTCTGGCAGCCAGGCTCCAATGACACTTACCTCCTTCCACTGTGTAATAGGAGCACCCTTAAACATTTCTCACCTCCTTCTGGATGACAAACTCTTTGGCAAATAAACCTCCCTTACCCATCTCTGTGTCCCCTATGGAAGTTTATACAGTAAGGTCCTAACAGATATTGTTGAATTAAATTGAATTTCCTTCAATGGTAATTATAATAGCTCTCATGGAAGTAGAACAAATAAAAAATTCCAGGTGTTTGCAACAGGTAAAAAGTGCATCAGGAAACACATAATTCATATTGTACAAAAAGAATTACTTTTTCAGTACAATGTTCCATCTTTCCTGTCACTCTCACCCCTTCTCATATAGATACAAGCAAATGTCACTTTAATCTTTTTGAGAGTGTGATCCTACATGTTGAAGTGAAGTGGAACATCAACATAAAAGATAACGTTTTCTATTCTTTCTTTGTTTTTCATTGTCTACTTTTACAGCTGAGACAATTACTCAGCTTCCGTTTTACCCAGTTATTCAGTATGATTGTCCTTATCAAACATAACTATGCTTTGTATAAAAGAAAGTCAAATAGTTATTTCATATTCTTATGTAATAAACACTTCATCTTTGGCAGGTGACCCCCCCATCCCAACCCCAAATTTCAAACTCTCACTTAATAACGGGCTGAGCTGTACTTAGCAGCCTTAAATCCCCTGCTGGTCTTTACCATCTGGCACATTTTCTTGGAGCTTGTGACATAGGTTTTCAAATGTCAAAGCAGGAAAACTTCTTGCTAGAGAGACACTTTGGATGTCAATCATCATTAAAATAAAGATCTCAAGTGACTTTAGTCAATTCCCACAAACGGAGGAACTCCTGCCAATCAATGTTGGGGTATGTTGTTACCATGGTGAAAGGCAGGACCACTTCTGATGCTAGCCACCCGCGCCGGGCTCAGTGCCTGTCAGGCTCTCGTCTTCTCTGTGACCTTTAACTTGGGGCCTGAGCCATTTAAAAAGTCTTATTAAATTTTTGTATTAGAAGATTACTTGTGATTTCCTAGTTAATTTTCCAATATTACTGTCATTATCAGCAAAGGAGCTCAGACATGCAGCACGTCTAACAGTCTATGACGGTGTTCTAATCCCAGCAGTTTCCCACCCCAAACTCAGTCATGAAGGAAATCACATCTACCATTTTCGTGTCTACCAGTGTGTGGTTAAAGGATATACGCTTCTCCAAAGAGTAGCTGCAACCATCCTCCTTACTTCTTACTGAGAATCTCCTATGTGCAAGATTCTCCACTCAATGACACAGGGGGCCACTAATCAGTATAATTTGTGCAGGGGTCCTGCCCTCCAGGGAATATGATCTTGTTGAGTGAAGATGCGTATGGGAAGAGAACTGTAATACAAGTCAGCATGTGATAATTTTGGAGGTTTGAAGTGATAGAGTAGTTGTTTTGGGTCACACAGTTTTTTGACTGTACTCCACTTATTAAGGGCAAAATTCTCTACAGCCCACCTAGATCACTGATTGTCACTTTCTAGAGGAAAAAGAAATGGGTAAAAAAAAAAAGAAGTGGGTAAGAGCCAAGTAAAACCTGTTGGTACTGACATGCGAATCATTTAAAAATTTATATTTATGACAATATGAAACCATACCTTTAATTTTTATAAAGAAATTCTCTAAAAACCAAAAATTACAATAATTTCATTACACTACATTTGGTAATGTCACAAATTATTAGTGTACAAGCAAATTTTGAGGGGACCGTAAAATCATCTATTTTAAGAGTGGTGTAATGGATGACAAAAAATGCAGGTCTTAGGTTCCAGTTAGTGAACAGTTAAAGACCCAAACTATTTATCAAATATACATTACTTACCACTAGAGACTTAAGCAAATAATCTTACAAAACTAAGTTGAAATAATAACTGAGGCTTATTAAGAGACCATTATGTTCCAGCACCTATTCTAAGTGGCTAACATGTCCCTCCTTTAATTCTGTGAGAAACAACCCCACAAGTAAACTGAGGAACAGAAAATTGAGCAAAGGGCTGCAGCAAGAGGCTGTCTACTCCAGAGCCAATACTCCAGCAATACTCTAACCTCTGTTGCTAATGTCTGAGGATGGTAAAGAGTTTATAAAGGAAAGGAGAAAATAGCAGCAACTAGGCACCATGTCCATATGACAGCTACTCTGAAGATCTGTCAACAACCAAGAACATTAAATAGTGGAAACTCTCACTGTTTTTGTGTGGGTGTGCATGAAGGAGCTTGGTGTAACAGTTAAACATTAGTGGGACATTGAATTAGAGTTCTTTGCAAACTTTAGTAATGTATTGATTTTAATTTATCAATACCAAATTTTAGCAATGCATGAAATCCCTACACCTTTGTAGCACGTAAAAATAAAAGCACTCTTTTGAAGAAAGGCCTTGAACTTTTGGACCAGTGAGTGGTGCAGCAGAAGAGACCCTCAGGGCCCAACAGCAGCTGTGGATATTTTTATTTATTTTATTTTGTTTATTTAATTAAAAAACTCAATTTATTTAAACTAAAAGAAAAAAACAAAAACAATTCATCCATTTTTCCCACTCTTACCCCCCCACTATCTATCTATCTATCTATCTATCTATAAATATATGTATCTCAAAAATAATTTCTTTAGGGGCTGGCCCCGTGGCCGAGTGGTTAAGTTCGCGCGCTCCGCTGCAGGCGGCCCAGTGTTTCGTTGGTTTGAATCCTGGGCGCGGACATGGCACTGCTCATCGGACCACGCTGAGGAAGCGTCCCACATGCCACAACTAGAAGAACCCACAACGAAGAATACACAACTATGTACCGGGGGGCTTTGGGGAGAAAAAGGAAAAAATAAAATCTTTAAAAAAAAAAATAATTTCTTTATCCATTCCTCCCACAATGGATACTTAGGTTGTTTTCATATTTTGGCTATTGTGAATAATGCTGCAATGAACATAGAGGTGTGTATGTCTTTTTAAATTAGATAATTTTCTAGGTAATTTCTGGGTATTTTCTTTGGATAAATACCCAGAAGTGGAATTGCTGGATCATTCGGTAGTTCTATTTTTAATTTTTTGAGGGACCGCCATACAACCTGTACGAATTTACATTTCCACCAACAGTGTGCACAAGGCTTCCCTTTTCTCCATATTCTCACCAACACTTGTTATTTCTTGTCTTTTTGATGACGGAAATTCTAGCAGGTGTGAAGTGATATATCATTGTGGTTTTGATTTGCATTTACCTGATGACTAATGATGTTGAGCATCTTTTCATGATCCTGTTGGTCATCTGTATGTCTTTTTTGGAAAAATGTCTATTCAGATCTTCTGCCCATTTTTAATTTGGATTGTTTGTTTTTTTGCTATTGAGTTGTGTGAGCTCTTTATATACTTTGGATATTAGCTTCTTATCAGATGTTATGATTTGCAATTATTTTCTCCCATTCAGTAGGGTGCCTTTTCATTTTGTTGATGGTTTCCTTTCCTGTGCAGAAGTTTTTTGGTTCAATGTAATTTATTTTTGCTTTGATTGCTTTTACTTTTGGTATCAGATTAAAAAAATCATCGTCAAGACATATGTCAAGGAGCTTACTGCCTATATTTTCTTCTAAGAGTTTTATGGTTTCAGGTCTTATGTTTAAGTTTTTAATCCATTTCATGTTAAATTTTGTGTATGGAGTAAGATGGTGGTCCAGTTTCATTATTTTGCATGTAGCTGTCTAGTTTTCACAACACAGTTTATTGAAGAGATCATCCTTTGCTCATTGTACATTCTTGCCTCCTTTGTCATAAATTAATGAGCCATAAATGCATGGGTTTATTTCTGGGATCTCTATTCTGTCCCATTGACCGATGTATCTATTTTTATGCCAATATCATACTGTTTTAATTACTGTAGTTTTGTAATGTAGTTTGAAATCAGGAAGTGCGATGCCTCCAGCCTTGTTCTTCTCTGTCAAGATTGCTTTGGCTATTCAGAGTCTTTTATGGTTTCATACAAATTTTAGGACTGTCTGTTCTATTTCCGTGAAAAAATGCCATCAGAATTTTGATAAGATTGCATTGAATCTGTAGATTGCTTTGGGTAGTGTGGACGTTTTAACAGTATTAATTCTTCCAATCCGTAAGCATGGAATATCTTTCCATTTATTGAAACTTCTTCAATATCTTTCATTAATGTCTTGTAGTTTTCAACCAGGAAGTCTTTCACTTCCTTGGTTAAATTTATTCCTAGATATTTTATTCTTTTTGATGCAATTGTCAATTGGACTGTTTTCTTAATTTCTCCTTCTGATAGTTCAATATTAGTGTATAGAAATGCAACATATTTGCATATCTGTTTATTAGTTTTAACAGTTTTCTGATGGAGCCTTTAGAGTTTTCTGCACGTAATATTGCCATTTGCAAATGGGATAGTTTTACTTCTTCCTTTCCAATTTGAATGTCTTTTATTGCTTTTTCTTGCCTAATTAGTTTGGCTAGGAGCTGTGGATACTTTTGAAAAAGAATTTTTGGTTCGGAAGAAAAGGAGTGCTTCATATGTTGAGACAGAGTTGGATTCTAATAGAGATTATGCCATTTACAATGTGTGTTACTTTGGGAAGCTACTATATTCTCTGAACTTATATATTTAGTTCCTCAATGGTAATATGGGAATAATAACATTTAACTCACAGGACTCTTGTAAAGATTAAGTGAAAGAGTACACAAATTGCTTCTATCAGGTGGTGGTCATGTAGCAGTGCCTCAATAAATACTAGTTTTCTTTCCTGCTCAGCTATTCTATGAGAAAAGTCTCTATTCATCCACAAATAGTTACATGATTTGCAGCATAATTCTATGGTAGCAATGTGGGGTTTTTTTACACTGTGAAATGAGAGGCAGTCCAGCAGACTGGGAAGCCATTATATTGAGGGTTAAGAGACCTTGTTCAGGCACCGCCATTAGAAACACTGTGTATCTTGGACAAGTGACTCTGCTCCTCAGCTGCCTTCATTATTTGTAAAGAGAGGGTGGTGGGCCTGATAATCTGTGTGTATTTCTAGATTTAACATTCCATGGAGGAGATACAATTTGGAGACACAGCTCTCTTCCATTAATTACCAAAAAAAATTATCTTGTGCTTGAAAATTGAATGTCAGCATTGCTGCTTGGAAAAGACTTATTTGGGCTTATGAGGTTTTGAGCAAATGAGTGTAACAAGACCCCAAGGTTATGGCCTTTAGATAAGTAATGATTAGTTGTTTGGTTGAAGTTTTGCTATAGAGCTGTGGAAAAGCAAAATGGTGGGTAGGATTTTTTCTGACGATGCTGAGTGAACTAGGTGTGTTCCAGATGAAGCAACCTATCCTGAAACCATCTCTCAGCTGGTCCCATTTCACCATTCATTCATTTGTTCATTATTTGTTATGCTTTTACTATATGCTGGGCAATAAGCTAGGCACTGAGGTCATGTTGCAGAGCAAAATGCACATGGTCCTTGTTTGCCTCATGTTTACAACCCACCTAAAGAGAAAGGCAATCAATAATAACAGTAATAAATGATAACATGTTATGCTAATAGAAATGTGAGTTATCTATTGTTATTATTATTAAATGTTGAACAGGTCAGGAAGGCTTCTTGGAGAAGTTTAAAAAATAAGTAGAAGATGATGGGAAGGAGTCACCAGAAAGAGTGTTTCTGTTCAAGAGATGAGTATAAATCATGACCCAAGAGTATTACACTAAGAATTGCAGGTTTGGGGATTTGAAAGTATGAGGTAGAGAGTGCTAAGCAGACATTCTGGAAAAGTAGACGGCTCCAGAGCATGGGAGAGGAGTACCACTAAAAGAGGAAAAACAAGATCAGACATTATTAGCAGGATCCCTCACGCTTGGGATTGTGGAGGATTATTTGGAATAGGAGCAAAGTTGGAAGCAGGTAGACAAGATAGGATGCTTTTGTGAGAGGATGGTAGACTAGGATAGGATAGTGGCAGTGGAGAGACAGAGATAGATAGATTGGTGTCTGGCATGAACAGCTGAATGGTTGATAGAGCCATTTGCTGAGAGAGCACTGGAGGAGGAGTAGATTAGAAGTGGTGTGGTTGGGGGAAGATCAAGACTTTAGGTTTGAACATAGTAGCACATTTGAGGTATGTGTGAAGGTAGTGGATTGAATGGTGGTCCCCTAAAATATATGTCTATGTCCTAACCCCTGGAACCTGCGAATGTGATATTTGGAAAAAAAGAGTCTTTGCAGATATAATTAAGAATCTTGGGATGAGATCATCTGAGATTATCCAGATGGGCTTTAGATCCAATGACAAGGGTTCTTATAAGAAGACTGAGGAGAAGACACAGACTCAGAGGAGATGGTAGAGATTGGCGTTATGCTGGGTCTGGAGGCAGAGATTGGAGTTACGCTGTCACAAACCAAGGAACACCTGGAACCATCAGAAACTAGAAGGGGCAAAGAATGGATTTTCTCCTAGAGCTCTAAAGGGAGAACAGCTCTGCCAACACCTTTATTTTGGACCTTGAGCTTCCGGAACTGTGATAGAATAAATTTCTGTTGTTTTAACTCACCCATTTTGTGGAAATTTATTATGGCTGCAACAAGAAACTAATACAGGGAGAAAACGTTCAAGTTGAGATGTGAGCTTGGCAGTAGGAATGTGGATCTGGAGCTCAGCAAAGAAGTCAGGGCTGGAGATACAGGTGTGAGAGACTCAACATTTAGATAACATGTAAATCACGAGAATGGAAGAAAGCACATAAGGAAGACGAGGACGAGAACATTCCCCTGCTTGGAATACTCATCCCCTAGGTCTCTATATAGCTCACTCCTCACCTCTTTCAAGACTTAGCTCAATTATTTCTCAGAGGGCCTTCTTCGAGCTCCCTGTTTAAAACTGTGCTCCCTCATACTATTCCCTTTCTCCTGCTTCTACTTTATTTTTCTCCATAATACTATTCTCCGACAGTCTACGTGAGGTTTTGCTCACTTATTTATCCATCTGTCTGTCCTTCTTAGGATATAAGTTCCATGAGGACATAATTTTTGTTTGTTTGGGTCACAGGTATCTGATACTTCATAGTCGCTCAATAAATATTTGTTGAATGAATGATTGAGTGAGAATAGCATGGACAAGGGAGATTTTTATAAAATAAGCTGTAAGAGTAGAGAATGCTTGAATGTTGAACGCTGATGGGAAGATTTCTGTAGAAAGAGGGAAGTCAAAGATAGAGGGCACAAAGAAAAAAATGCATTGGCCTGAGGTTCTTAAGAAGGTAGGCAGGGATGGGATCTGAGCACAGGGAAGGGACTGACCCTGGTCAGGTGACGAATTGTCTTTCACTGTAACTAGAGGAAAAAGAAAAGATGAGTGCAAATACTGGTGTGTCTTTAGATTTGGAGGCAGGAAGATGAGAAACCACAGATGGCCATTGACACCTATCTATACCGTCTTGTGATTCCTTCCCAGCAGTGCTCAACAGCTTGGTGACAGGTGCAGGGAGGTCAGAGAGCTGGATTCAAACAGAGATGAGGCTTTGCACATGGAAAGGATGGAGAACAAGGGAGATAGGGCATTTGGCAAGGAAGTGGTTGAAATTATGGGCTCTGAATTTAAAAGTAAACGCTGTTGAAGTATACAATACAAACAGAAAGGTGCATGTACCATAGAAGTTCAGCTTGATGAATTTTCACACACTGGCCACCTCTGTGTAGCCAGGACTAGGACATTATCATGGGCTATGGAATTTAGTGCAGAGTAAATGACAGTGAGGACAGAAGGGAGGAAATATCAAGGACTATAGAATAGAGTGACATTCTGATAAGATTAAGGAATTGAAGCAGAAGTTAATTGAGAGGTAGGATAGGAGGTGTGACTACAGAGGGGTGTCTAAGGGTTTTAGTCCAGGTTCCAGTTTTCAATAATGGGCCTGATGTGATCTTGGAGGAGGATTGCTGATGTGGGATGAAGGAGGTCATTTGATGTCAAGAAAGTTAGAAGCCAAGTCATTGGACAAGTCATCTACTCAAATTTTTCAGTCTTCCAGGATAATGGAAGGGCTTCAAAGTCTTAAATGCAAATGCAGGAGTGACCTGGAGTTCAATAGATAACAGCAAGGAAAAGTGGAACAATGGATGTAGGCCTCAAAAGAACAAAAAGAATGAAGAGAGAAAGGGAATGAAGAACAAGGGGTCTTGAAGGAGAAGTATGGTGTGAAGAAGATTGTGACCCCACCATCAGGTTCTATGGATTTGGGACAAAAGAGCAGTCTCTGCTTGAAAGAGCTGCAGGAGAGGTGGAACCCCTGGGCAGAGCCGGTCTCAGAGAAGGTCAGCAACTGAAAGGAATTTCCAGTGTAACTGTTGGATTTAGGAGAGTTTGGAGAACCATGAGTGGATTTCCAGAGAGTACAGGTGTAGGTTGGGGTGGGAAGGAGGGAGAGGAGGAAGTGGTAAGACATTTTGTCTTTGTGATCAAATATACTCCTCACTTCTGGACATTGTTTCTGCCCCTTTGATTGTCACTTGATAGGATTCCTGGTGTCCTCTCTTACCTAGGGGGCGTCTCTCTCACTGCATCTGTTTTCTAAGTGTTCTTCAAGGTAACTTTCGTTTCCTCCATTGAGAGTCTGTATTCTTTGTAAAGTTCGAATTTCTTTTATCTTCTTAATCTCACCTCCAACTTTTATTTGACTTTTAATGCCTTGCTTGGATAAATGATTAAATTTCAGACATTTCAGAGGAAGATCTAGGAAAATTTGGTTATCTCAATGACAAAAAGGGGAGTCATTATCTCTCTTCTATATTTTAGAGCAACTTAGCTTCTGCTGTCCTTTCTCCCTCCCTCTTCCACTTCCTCTTTTCCTTCCTTTGTCCCTTCCTTCTTTCCTTCCTACCTTCCTTCCTTTTCTTTCTCTCCTTATTCCAATTGTAACATTTTAATGTAAGGATTACATTGTCTCTCTGTATTTCTCCACGAGTGGTCTATTATTTTAATTGCTGCCTTTTCACTCACCGTGTTAAAACTCTTACTTCCTTCCCTTTGCACAGTGTAGAGGTCCTAATAGCTACAAACTTTGCCTTGATGGAGGGTTGGCTGGTGTTATTGCTGAAACTGAAATGTCTCTACCACTAAGGAATGGATTTAAATTCATGGAAAGGATTCTAGTTTGAGGGAGAAAGCAATGTTGAACTAAATAAGTTAAGTGGGGTCCTACTGTCAAAGTGAACTGACTGTTATAGAGGCAGGATGATAATCTTCAATAAGACTTACTGGTTTAATTATGTATAATAAATACAGACAAACTTTAGGTTTACTCTTTCCTGTATCTCTAGTCATTATATGATGTATTCTCATTTCTAGAGGGAAGTTTAAGATATTTGATTCCATGTGCAGCAGATGGTATGTAATGTTTCAAATCTTCATGGAATACAGTTATTTAATGTCTAATTGAGTAAGCCACCATGCTGGGTATAATGTCAAGAAAAAATATCTTATAGGATCATAACATAGGAGCAGAACTGTGGAAGCATTTTCACATTTCTTTTCCTCATATAATCTTACCCTAGTTTTAAACTATACCTTAGGATTTTAAAGCATCTAACTTATTTATTGCTCTATTTTAAATAAAAGTAGAGCTTAAAAAGTCACCACTTTAACACAAATTTGGGTACTGTCCCTTTCAAGACGTCTTAGTACATTAATGAGTAACATAAACAAATGTAAAACATACTTATTATAGACACATTGGAAATGTACACTTATTATAATAGAGCATAAGATTCTTGAGGAGACAGTTCTGTTAATATTTTTTATATTCTTTATGTGTGGGAGCAACTGTGTTTCAGCTCCTTACTAAGTATTAGTAGTTGTCTTGTATGAACAAGTTGTTTAATTTCCTTCCAAGTTTGGCTTTAAAGTTGTCACATAAATATTGAATTATTTTAGTGCAAAAATGCTTCACATTTTTAAAGCAGGTATCCTATTTTCCCTGAGTTTTCTATTTTCCAAGTTAAACATTCCCAGGTTTTCCAACTGCCTCTTTACATTGCACAGTTTTTATGTGGCATTCTGATGGCTTTTGTCTAAAGAAACTTTGTTAATATCTGATATAAAGTTGGACACCCAAAACCAAGTATAATACTCTTAATAAGTTCTGATTAATGAAGAGGAGAAATTTTACTTTCTGACTTGGATAGACTTTACTATTATTACTAATGGAGTAGAATTTATATTAGTTGGTTTATTTTGTCAAGATATCATCATTTATTTATATTTTATTCACTGTCAATTAGAGCTCTTAGGTTTTTAAACTCATGTTAATAAGTAATAACTGTAACAGTTATAGCTAGTAGAGTGCTTAATGGCTGACAAACATTGTTTAAAACATTTTGCATGAGGGGCTGGCCCCGTGGCCGAGTGGTTAGGTTCGCGCGCTCCGCTGCAGGCGGCCCAGTGTTTCGTTGGTTCGAATCCTGGGCGCGGACATGGCACTGCTTATCAGACCACGCTGAGGCAGCGTCCCACATGCCACAACTAGAAGAACCCACAACGAAGAATACACAACTATGTACCGGGGGGCTTTGGGGAGAAAAAGAAAAAAAAATAAAAAAAAATCTTAAAAAAAAAAAACATTTTGCATGATTAGCAATTTTAATCCTTCAGTAGCCTAATGACTTAGGTATGTTATTCTTTCATTTTTAAAGATGAGACATTTTAGACATGATGAGACATTTAGACGTTGTACAAGGTCGTGGAGTTAGCAGGTGGCAGAACTGGGATTCCAAGTTGGGCAGTCTGCCTCTAGACTCACCCTCTTACCTTGCAGTTACCTTTTCTCTATGATCTGATTTATATATTCAGAATCTCTAGATGCAATTATCACTTGTTTAAAATAAACATTTTATTTTGGAATAGTTTTAGATTAACAAGAAAGTTGCAAAGAAGTACAGAGAGTTCCCATATACCATGCAACCAGTTTCTCCTACTTTAACATCATACATGACCCTTTGTAAAAACTAAGAAACCAATATTGGTGCATTACTATTCGATAAACTCCAGACTTTATTTGGATTTCACTAACTTTTCCACTAATATCCTTTTCTGTTCCAGGATGTCGTCTAGGATGCCACATTACGATTAGTCTTTCTGTCTGTTAGTCTTCTCTGGTCTATGATCGCTTCTCAGTCTTTCATTTTTTTGATGACTTTGACAGTTTGGGGGAGTACTTGTCAGGTATTTTGTAGAATGTCTCTCAGTTTGGGTTTGTCTGATTTTCCTTCTCATGATTAAACTGGATTTATTAATTTTGGGGAACAGTGCCATAGAGATGAAGTGCCCTTTTCATCACATCATATCAGGGCCACATGCTATCAACATGATCTATCACAGGTGATATTAACCTTGATCACCTGCCAAAGTAGTGAAGCAATTCTCAGGATTCCTTTGGCTATTCGGAGTCTTTTGTTGTTCCATATAAATTTTAGATTCTTTGTTCTATTTCTGTGAAAATTGTTGTTGGAACTTTGATAGGGGTTGAATTGAATCTATAAACTGCTTCAGGAAGTATGGACATTTTAATTATGTTAATTCTTCCAATCCAAGAGCATGGAATGTCTTTCTATTTCACTGTGTCTTCAATTTCTTTCAACAATGTCTTACAGTTTTTGGTGTACAGATCTGTCACCTCTTTGGTTAAGTTTATTCCTAGGTATTTTATTCTTTTGTTGCAATTGTAAATGGGATTATATTCTTAATTTCCTATTCTGTTACTTTGTTGTTAGTGTATAGAAATGCAACAGATTTTTGTACGTTGATGTCATATCCTGCAACTTGATTGTATTCATTTATTATTTCTAAAAGTTTTTCAGTGGATTCTTTAGGGTTTTCTATATATAAAATTATGTCATTTGCAAATAGTGACAGTTTCACGTCTTCATTTCTGATGTGGATCCCTTTTATTTCTTTTTCTTGTCTAATTGCTCTGGCTAGGACTTCCAATACTACGCTAAATAAGAGTGGTGAGAGTGGGCATCCTTATCTGGTTCCTGTTCTTAGAGGGATACCTTTCAGTTTTTCTCATTGAGAATGATATTAGCTGTGGGTTTATCATAGATGGTCTTTATTATGTTGAGGTATTTTCCTTATATACACGTTTTATTTAGAATTTTTATCATAAATGGATGCTTTATTTTGTCACATGCTTTCTCTGCATCTATTGAGATGATCATGTGATTTTTATTATTTGTTTTGTTTTTGTGGTGTATCACATTGTTTTATTTGTGGATATTGAACCATCCCTGCATCCCTGGAACAAATCCCACTTGATCATTGTGTATGATCTTTTTAATGTATTGTCATATTCGATTTCCTAGTATATTGTTGAGAATTTTTAAAAAATTTTATTTATTTATTCATTTGAGGAAGATTAGCCCTGAGTTAACATCTGCCACCAATCCTCCTCATTTTGCTGAGGAAGACTGGCCCTGACCTAACATCTGTGCCCATCTTCCAATATTTTGTATGTGAGATGCCTGCCACATCATGGCTTGATGAGCAGTGTGTAGTTCTGCACCTGGGATCTGAACTGACAAACCCCAGGCCACTGAAGCAGAATGTGTGAACCTAGCTTCTGTGCCACTGGGCCAGTCCATGTTGAGAATTTTAAAATCAATGTTCATCAGTGACATTGGCCTGTAATTTTCTATTTTTATGTTGTCCTTGTCTGGTTTTGGTATCAGGGTAATGTTGGTTTCATAGAATGAGTTAGGAAGCTTCCCCTCCTCCTCAATTTTTCGGAAGGGTTTGAGAAGGATAGATATTAATTCTTTTTGGAATGTTTGGTAGAATTCACCAGGGTAGCCGTCTGGTCCTGGACTTTTATTTTTTGGGAGGTTTTTGATTATTGCTTCAATCTGCTTACTGGTGATTGATCTATTCACATTCTCTCTTTCTTCTTGATTCAGTTTTGGAAAGTTGTATGATTCTAAGAATTTGTGAATTTTTTCTAGATTATCCAATTTGTTGTCATATAGCTTCTCATAGTATTCTCTTATGATCTTTGTATTTCTGAGATATCCATTTTAATTACTCCTCTTTCATTTCTGATTTTATTTATTTGAGTCTTGTCTCCTTTTTTCTTGGTGAGTCTACCTAAGGTTTGTCAATTTTATTTATCTTTTCAAAGAACCAGCTCTTTGTTTCATTGACTTTTCCTATTTTTTTTAGTTCTATTTTACTTATTTCTGCTCTGATTTTTATTATTTCCTTCCTTCTACTGATTTTAGGGTTTGTTTGTTCTTCTTTTTCTAATTCCTTTAGGTGCACTGTTAGATTATTTGGGATTTTTCTTGTTTGTTGAGGTCGACCTGAATTGCTATAAACTTCCCTCTTAGAACCGCTTTTGCTCTAGCCCATAGATTTTGGCATGCCATATTTTCATTTTCATTTGTCTCCAGGTATGTTTTTCATTTCTCCTTTGATTTCTTCACTGACACAATCATTGTTCAGTAGCATTTTGTTTAATCTTCACATATTTGTGTCTTTTCTGATTTCTTCCTGTAGTTGATTTTGTTTGACACCTTCATGGTCAGAAAAGATGCTTGGTAGTATTTCGATCTTCTTAAATTTATTGAACCTTGTTTTGTGGCCTAATATGTGATCAATCCTGGAAAGTGTTACATGTGCATTAGAAAAGAATGTGTATTCTCCAGTTTTTCAATGGAATGTTTTATATGTACATACTAAGTCTATCTGGTCTAATGTGTCAATTAAGGCCACTGTTTCCTTATTGATCTTCTGTTTGGATGATCTATTCATTGGTGTAAGTGGAGTATTAAAGTCTCCTACTATTATTGTGTTACTGTCTGTTTCTCCTTTTATGTCTGTTAATAATTGCTTTATATATTTAGGTACTCCTATGTTGGGTGCATAGATATTTACAAGTGTTATATTTTCTTGTTTGATTGTTCCCTTTATCATTATGTAGTACCCTTCTTTGTCTCTTGTTACAGTTTTTATTTTAAAGTCTACTTTGTCTGATATAAGTATTGCTACTCCAGGCTTCTTTCCTTTGCCATTTGCATGGAGTATCTTTTTCCATTCCTTCACTTTCAGTTGGTGTGTGTCTTTAGGTCTGGAGAGTCTCTTTTATGCAGCATGTATATGGGTCTTGATTTCTTATCCAATCAGCCACCCTATGCCTTTTGATTAGAGCATTTAGTCCATTGACATTTAAAGTAGCTATTGATAAATACGTATTTATTGCCATTTTGTTACTTTTTTCTGGGTGTTTCAGTAGTTCTTCTCTGTTCCTTTCTTCTTCTCTTCTTCTCTTCCCTTGTGATTTGTGGCTTTCTTTAGTAATATGTTTGGCTCCCTTTCTCTTACTTATTTGTGTATTTATCATAAGTTTCTGATTTGTGATTACTGTGAGGTTCATATATAATGTTCTACATATATAGCAACCTGTATTGAGTTGATAGTGTCTTTAGTTTGACCTTTTTCTAAAAGCCTTACTCTTTTACTCCCTTCCTCCCACATTTTATGTTTTTGAAATCATATCTAACCTCTTATTTTGTGTGTGTATCCATTACCCTCTTGTCACTGACATAGGTAATTTTGGTACTTTTTCGTTTAACCTTCACATTATCTTCATAGGTGGTTGATCTGCTCCCTTTACTGTATTTTTGCCTTTATCAGTGATTTTATTGCTTTTTTTGGGGATAATTTTCTTATTCCTATTTGTGGTCTTCTCTTTCCCACTTAAATAAGTCTCTTCAGCATTTCTTGTAGAGCTGGCTTCTTGGTGATAAACTCCTTTAATTTTTGCTTGTCTGGGAAACTCTATCTCTCCTTCCATTCTGAATGTCAACGTTGCTGGGTGGAGTATTCTTGGCTGTAGGTTCTTTCCTTACAGCACTCGAAATATATCCTGCTACTTCCTTCTAGCCTGTAAGGTTTCTGTTGAGAAGTCAGCTGATAGCCTTATGGGGTTTCTTTGTGTGTCACTTGTTGCCTTTCTCTTACAGCTTTTAGGATTCTCTCTTTATCTTTAATTTTGGACATTTTAATTATAATGTGTCTTGATGTGGGCCTCTTCAGGTTTATCTTCTTTGGTGCTCTCTGTGCTTCCTGAACTTGGGTGTCTGTTTCCTTCCATAAGATAGGAAAATTTTCAGCTATTGTTTCTTCAAATAGGTTCTCTGCCCCTTTGTCTCTCTCTTCTCCTTTTGGGACATCCATAATACAAATGTTAGTGCACTCAATGTTGTCCCTGAGTTTCCTTAGACTGTTCTCATTCTTTGTTCTTTTATTGTTCAGCTTGGGTCTTTTCCTCTAGTCTTTTATCTAGATTGCTGATCCATTCTTCTGTATCACCTACTCTGCTATTGAGTCCCTCTGGTAAATTTTTCGTTTCCAGTATTGTATTCTTCATTTCTGATTGGCTCTTTTTTATATTTTCCAATTCTTTTTGACCTCACTGTATTCATCCAGTCTTCTCCCAAGATCAGTGAGCATGCTTTTGACTTTTTGTTGGAATTCTTTTTCAGGTAGATTGTTTATTTCTGTTTCATTTATTTCTTTTTCTGGGGTTTTGTCCTGTTCTCTTGCTTGGAATGTATTCCTTTGCCTCCTCATTTTGCCCCTTTCTCTGGGCTTATATCTACATATTAGATGAGTCAGCTATGTCTGCTGATCTTGGAGATGTGGCCTTATGTAAGAGATGCCTTTTGAGGTGCAGCAGTGTACTACCCTCTCATCACCAGTCTAGATGTTCCAGGAGTGACCCCTGTGTGGGTTACATGTGTCCTTCTGCTGCAGCAAGGTTCCTCTTGCTGCAGGTACCAAAGGAGTCTAGACTTTCCCTCCTGGCTGGCTGTTTATAAATCAGGTTTGGGGAGCTCCAGCACAGTTGGTTGCAAGGTCTAATAGCACACTCCTGTTGCAATTTTTCTGTTTAGTGAGTAGGCACCTAGTGTGGCTTCTTTCTAGGCTCAGGGGCTTACAATTGTTATAGGCCTCAGGCCTGCAAGGATGTTGTCAGCTCTCTCAGGATTGCAGCTGAGTGGGGCTGACCCCAGGCACAGGAGTACCCAATTGTTTGAGGCTTTGGAAGGTGGGGCCGATCTCCTATGAGGCTGTTTATGAAGCACAGATCTTCTGCCACTGATAAGCCCCACCTCCCACAGGTCCTTACACACCATCAACACAGTCCTGGCCCATGCACACATCCCGACTCCCTGGAGTGTATCCTTTTGCTGCACTGCAGAGGCCCCCACACTCTCCACCAATGCCCCCCATGCTCCACCTGCTCCTCATGCAGGTCCTGCCCCACAGAGGATTGAGCAGAGGATTGAGTCAGCCAGTCTATGCAGGCTGACAAGTAGCCTGATGGCTTGCTGTTGGGTGGGGCCAGTCCCTAAGGTGGGCTGCCTGCCCTGGATGAGCTGGATTAAATTGGATCTCTAGGGGGTGGGGCCTACCTTGGGTTAACAAACCAGGGGAAGAATTCCAATGGCATCTGCCAGTGTCTGTGTCAGCACCCCTGTGCTACATCACAACAATGGCTGCTGCCAATGTTTCAGTCTCTAGAGAGGTCTCACCTCTCACTGAGATGCACCCAGGGACTACCAGGTGAGTCTCTTTTCACAAACGACTGTGCACGTTTCTTTCTGGTGATTTTAGGTTCTTTTCTGAGATGGGTAAATCTATGCCTGGGCCCTTTAAGAGCTGTGTTTTTCTGCTTATGTTTGATAGCTTTTCTGGGGGTATTTCCCATTGTAGTTAACAGCCAGTGAAGGTAGATATTATGAGACTTGTCTCAGTTATGCTGAGCCTGAAGGATGCTTATAGGGGTAATGTGCCCCCACTCAAGTGTCCTGCTCCTCCAGGAAGGCTGCGTACCTTAGGGTGGCTCCAAGCTGACTGGCTGTGAAGCTCTGTGGCTCACAAAGTTGGCTTTTTTCTCTCCAGAAAGGAATTTCTGCCTCTTCCGTCTCAGTCAGGACTGTTCCTTGCTGTGGGGGTTCTTTTTATCCAGTTTTCAGTTCTCTCTCAGGGGTAATTTTTCCAAAAATAGTTGTAAAACCTGGTTGTGTTCCTGGGAGGAGGTGAGTTCAGAGTCTGCCTGCACTGCCATCTTGACAAGACCTCTTGCATGATTTTCTTTAATCCTCATCACAAACCTTGGAATTGGATATTATTATGTGATACTATTTTAAGCTTTATTATATTTTAAACACCATTGCTTCTGAATTTTATTTCCAAGAGTTCAAATAATGCTTAAGTTTATAAATAGAAAGGAAAGTCCCTACATACCACAACCCAGTAGTGGTAGCTGTGCACAGTTTGCTATGTGAACAACTAGACAATGTTATGTACTTATATAATTACTCAGTCATACTTAGGTAGTTTAAAAACTGGTATTGGGGCCAGCACCATTGCTTAATGCTTAAGTTTGGCATACTTCACTTTGGTGGCCCGGGCCTGGTTCCCAGTCATGGACCTACACCATTCGTCAGCTGCCATGCTTTGACAGTGACCCATATACAAAATAGAGGAAGATTGGCATGGATGTTAGCTCAGGGCAAATCTTCCTCAAAAAAAAAACAAATAAAACAAAACTTGTATTATGCTAAACACATTGTTTTGGAACTTTTTTTTCCCACTGAATATATCATGAACATTATTCCTTGTCAGTATAATAGATTTTAAAGGCTGCCTAGTATTCCACTGTGTGTGTACAACACAATTGAAATATCTGTTCCTATACTGATGAAAATTTACTTTGTGTCATCTTTCTTTTGCAATTATAAACAGTGCTGCATCGAATACCTTTGTTCATATGTGTTAAGCACCAGAGATAAAATTTTCATGAGATTGACTCCTAGATAGGCTCATTGTTACATTTTGATAGGGACTGACAGTTCTCATAGACTGGATGAGTAGTTTGTCCAAATCATATAGCTAGTAAGGGGCAATGCCCCCATCTACTCCCACTGACTGACCTTATATATTATCAGTGTGATGTCTTCTCTTTGTCATCCGTGACATAGAGTAAGAGTACCTTTCCTTTCTGGCTAATTCCCAGTGCCCTCACTGTATAAACTGGTGTTGTGGCAGCTAGAAAATCAGGTGGGCAATGGACTTGTCATCAGAAGTGAGCCTGTGTGATGGGAGCCAGGTGTCAGGTAAGGACTGTGTTAAAGGTTAATGTGGAGGAAAATAGGGCCATTTCTTTTGTGTAGCTGGGAGAATGTTGCTGGAGTTCTGAGATTCTGAACTTCCTTTGCTTTCTTCTCTAAATTATTTTCACCTGGTTATCCTGAACATTTAATTCAAGTGATCACAGGGGCTTTCAGATTTCACTAATTTTCAGTTATTATCTTCAGATTTTTAAATAACCCTAATAAGCACAGATTACCTCTTACTTTATGTTTTTAACTTTCAATACTTTTTTTGTCTACTGAGGAAGTTAATATGTCTAAAAGCAATGCCATGAAATTCACTGAAACGACATAGTTTCAGTGAAACCAATGTGATTTCATTCAAAGTAGGTCCACCCTGGCAGGAAGAATTGCATTTTCCTCACATTTTCTTTTCTTTTCTTAGGGCATTCCTCTGCCTCTGGTCTAAAAGAGTTTCTTAGTTTCTTTGCAGGAGATCACCTTTAAAGGTCCTTTTCTGCCACAGACTGTTTTTATCCTTCTCTTTTGTGTTTTTGTATTATAGCACCGTTCCACATCTCAAATTATTTTGAAGAGTTAATCCACCTAATTTAATATGACTTCTCAGAAACACTTCTTTCCTTAGTCTCACTTTGGATTCTCTTTCATGGACCATTAGGATGGATAAGATGACTTGGAACCAATGGAAAAGGACTGGGTTTGATGTCAGGAGACCTGGTCCATGCCGCTTAACCTCTCTGAGCTTGTCACCACTTCAAGATTCCATAGTTAAAGTTGAGGTGTTGTTTTAGATATTATATTTCATAGACTTAGATTCCAGGAATCATAGCCATGAAAATGAAAGACAATTTTAAAACAAATGTTCCCTTGTTAACAATGAAAAAAATGTGTGTTGTTAGCCAAATATATTTTCTTACACCAGCAGAGGTGTGGACTTCATTGCCCAGCTTTTTCAGAATTTGTCATTCTAAAAAGAAATACTTCTCCCCCTCCCCCAGCATTTCTGTTACTGACAGGTATATTCATTCACAGATAAAAATATTATTTTCTAGAACTTTCAGATAGTTGAGCTGGATAATTTTATCTATTTGAAATAAGATTATTTTATCTATCCAAAAATTATCAGTCAGCCTTGGAACTGTCCTCAATACCTCTATGTTCAGTTACATACTCGGTTATTATGCGCATTTCTGTAATTTATAAGCCCACTAAGTAACACATCGTGTTCAGAGTAATCCTTCCTTAAACACTTTGACTAATTCTCTCTTTTCTTCCTCTAAGTCCTAAGTTTTGTTGAGGAGATAGTTCCTTTAACAGGAAAAACATCTTCTGATGAAAATTAAAAACTAAGACTCTGCCAAAATTTTTAGGGTACTTGCAGTAGCTATTACATGACTATAAAACGTTTGATCATGTTTCACCCATAGAGTTACTTTCAGTAAGATTTCAAATTCCTGTTGAACTGTTCATAGGGGCATCCCTCCTACTCAGCTCTGATCAGTCCCTCGGGGTCGTGTAATGGGGTGTAATGAGACATACAACCATGACTGACTTTCAAGAACCAGTAAAAGCAAATTGAATATAACACCCTGGGCAATGGCTGACAGGATCTGGAGGAAACCCCATTTGGGAAACCTCTGCTTACCTACAGAATGACAGAAAGAAGTGATTCGGACTCAGCCCAACTTCCTCACTCAGAAGTGGGCAATTAGTCTCCATTGGCAGTTTCCAGATGATAGTAAGCCAGTGGCTTGCTTAAATTCAGTGCCACTGTGCTGTGATGTGTTTAGTTTCACGTGGCGCTCCCCACCTCTCCCCTCTTCACTTCCTGCTTGAATCAGCAATGTATTTGTTACTCCAAAAGCTGTAGTGCAAATATGAACAGTCTCATTTGTCCAAACAAAATCTAGCACATTCTATTTCCTTGTTTTTGGCAAAATAAAGAGTCTGTACCTTCTGAGACATTCTAGCTGCATTTCTTTATTTTTGAATGGGGCTTCCTAAGGGAGCAGGGAGGGTACTGACTGCTAGTGGACAAGTACTGTGCAAAGTCTGCTTCCAATACACAGATAATGGCTGGGACAAAGTCCCTTTAATTGTTTATGGGGATGTGGTTTACAATTTAGCTAAGGTTTATATACTTTCTAGGCTCTATAGAAAACAAAGTAAAAAATATTTGCTTTTGTTTTTGGCTGTTTGAATGTATTTGGGCACGTTTTGGCTAAAGTTGGATTTATCTAGCTAAGTAAAATCTAGTTGCCTAGTTTCCCCCTAAAATATCTTTCACAATGGGCAGTATTACGTTTGGTGGCTTTTTTGACTGATTTGTCTTGGCTCTCATTACCCATTCTCACTTTCATAGGCACTCCCTCCCCTCACCCCTAATTCCTGTCACAGCCCGGTGATCAGCTACGTGTTTGGATTTCATATCTTGAGTCTATCTCAAACCTAGCAGAAGGTTAGTACCCAATGCCACAAAGATGTGATTGGTTTTACTCTTCACTGTTTATCTCACTTACCTAACACACTGATCATAGGAAAGAAGCCCACACCTTTCTTGTTTTACATAGGAAATAGCCTGGCTTTATGTTAACACAAAGGCCTCTCTGAGTCTAGAAGAGAAAAAGGGATAACATGATGTGGAATGTTACTGATCAAGTGATACCTTAGTATTAAATTTTAAGGATTTTGTACATTTACTACCATCAGTAGATAGGAGCCAAATGTCTACTAAACATTAACATCCATAGCTACAAATGTTTATCGATTACTTTATTGAGTAGCAGGAGTTAGATAGTATTACTTCATCTAATGTCCTTTTTTGTGTGGTAGGAATTACTATTTTTAAAGATTTGAATAATTAAAAAATTATTGTTTAGTTTATAATAAGAGAGTTGAGTTTTCCAGAAATTTAAAGTTGAGATGTATGGAAGCTAGGTAAGCAACAGTACTCAGTTTGCACGTAGAAAAACAAAATCCAGACCCAGACCTTTGGATTCCAATTCTAGTATTCTTTTCCACTCTCTAGACTGAGAAAGAGCTAGAGTCATTGGTGACCAGAAGTAAATGCAAGTTTTCAGGGATCGAAGAGGAAACTTTGTTCCATGTACTCTTCTCATAGACACTGGGGCAAGGAACATCTTCCAGCGAGGCTGGAACTACGTATGAGTAGAGAACATTCTTCGTCTCTTCGCACACCACACAACTCCAGTTAATACAGTGTATGATTATACTTCTGTAGAGGGAAAAAAATGATCCTATATTCATATAGACATCACTATGATATGGGCAGGTGTCCTCACACTATCATGTGAGGTAGGTACAATCATCTGCATATTTTTTTCTTACAGTTGAGACAATTAAGGCTTGGAGGGGTTAAATAATTTTCCCAAGATCATAGTTTCTAAAATGAAGAGCCAAGATTTCTGTACATGTCTGTCTGGTTTTACAGCCCGTCCTAATTCTGTTTGTAGGTCAGCCACCATAATATGCACAGGATGAGATAAAATAATAAATAATCTTTTGTCACTATCAAGTAAAACCAGAAAACAAACAAACAAACAAACAAAGTGAAGTCTTGTATCTTTCAGCATCTTTTTCATTCACTTACTTTCAAAACTGTGTGATAGCAATTTACATGAACAAATTTAAAGGAATCTACAGTAAATATTTGTAAATGATTTTCAAACTTAAAGTGTAATTCTTTAGCTTGTATTTCTGGAATCAGGGGAATCCATTGACCTGATTGTAGGTGTTTCCTACAGATCACATATGCTGGGAACTGAGGGATAAGATTGGAAGATTTTCGTTTTTTATCCTGCTCTGCATTTTAAAATGCAAGTAGAGGGGAAGCAGCAGATCTGTTTTGAATTACTGAATTATGGGAGTTCCCAGGGTCTATTATTGCTAGTCATTAATTCATATTTTCACTGGGAACTGAAAGTTCTCAACTGGTTGGCTGAACAAAGTAAGCTATTAATTGTTTTTCTCTTTTCATGGCTTGATTCTTCTCTGAAAGGGTAACCTAGATCAGATTCAGGAAAGTAACCCTCTCTGGAAAAAGAAGAATGTTTTTCTTTATTCTAACTTGGATAATCTAAAGTCTGTCATATCTGGAGCATTAAAATATTATGTACTTGACCAACCAAGAAGGCAACTGTTCAGCTACACAGAAAATCTGTATGGAAAACTTTCTCCCTCTAGCTTTTAAAAAGCACACCCAGGGTAGTCAATAAGACTACAGTTCAATATGATGTTTGTTTTATGTAATCAAATGAATAGCACATTTATCCAGAGAGTGCGAATATAGTAGGGCAATTACCAGCAAAGCAGAAGACTTTTATATCCATGCTATAATGTAGTAATGTATGTGAAATTTCAATAATGGCCTTCTCTGTCGGGAAAGGGTGGTCATTAACTGAGTTGGTTTCCCATCAGAGAGTGGTAATCATCACTGTTTTCCAATGGTCTTGATTTTTATATGAACACAAAATACCAATCTATATTATTCTTAATGACATTTTCAGTAATAATAAGCGTATTAATTCAAGCTCCTTTTTCGTTTCCCAGATCTTTATGCTTACAATTCAGTCACACCATTTCTGCTCTAAAGGAACATATGGAGACCTTGAGGGAGACAGATGTGAAAAAGACAACCACAATGCCCTAGAGGAATTTACAGTCTCTTAAAGGAGACAGATGTGTCAATAGATAATTGAAATGCAAAGAGCTAACTGCTATGCCCACTTTTCACTTCTCTTTTACCCCTCAATCAACCCCATCATCTTATCAAAGCTACCAACAATGTTCCTAAAGTTAAATCCAATATGTTTTTCTGTCTTAGTTGGCCTCCTGGGGTATATTTCCCATTTTTGAACCATCCTCACTCTTTCACACATCTCTTGGCTCTTGATTTCCATAACATCACTTAATCCTGGTTCTTTCCTACTCTATGGCAATGACTTTTTACTCTTTTTAAAGGGCTCTTCTGTCTATCCTTTAGTGGTTTCCAGAACTTCCTTTCATTTTACTCTGCGCATTCACCATTACTTCAGTTATCATTTTTGGACTAATGACAAAGTCTGAACAGCCAGAGTTGTGAAGGCAGAGGAATCATGGGAATGGCAGCCTAGCGGACAAATGAAGAAGATGAGGAGGGGAGAAAGAAGAGAACTTAGGAGCTACAGCCAATATACCGTGGGGCAAGGGGAGGATCCCATATAGACCCTCAGTTTGTGACTCAGGTGACCCCCTTATTTTAGGGTCAGAGGTCAGAGAGCTGCCTCCATATTGCTTTCTCAGATAGGCTTAGATACTAACATTTTTTCTGATAGCAATCTTCCTTAAAAATTTTCTTCTCTGCATCAATGCTTCTCCAAAATTTAAGAATACAGTTTCTCTCTTCTCTTCCTGTTATGAATACAATAAAACTGTATTTATGTAGAAAAGAAAGACAGTGAAACATATTTTTCTCTTTAAGTTGAAACTTGTGCAAAAAACATCACTCAAATTTGCTATGGAATCAGCACCATCATTGGAGGAGAGGGGGCCACAGAAGTGGGAGGAGCAGAGAGACAGGCCATGCAGGTGCCTCTCTGCAAGGGTGAGAATCTGGAAGAGATGTGAGTGTGTGTGTGTGTGTGTGAGCGTGAGAGAGAGAGACAGAGACAGAGTTTTTTTTATATCACCAATTGCAGAGCTTCTTAAGCTTTCCTGTTTAGGTATCTCTAAGGAGAGAAGAGAGGAGCAATATGTAACTGGAGAGAATCCATAACATCATGCCCTTCTCACATGTCAAGGTCAAAGTTTAAAAATTCTTTGAAAGATCATGTTTTGTTTTGAAAAAGAAATCAAAAGTATCTCACTCCCTATTATAGCCATGCTTGTTTTCATATAAAAGAATATTTCAGGTAGCTTGCCAGAAAGATGCTGTTGCATTAAATCAAACAATTTCAGAAAATGGTGCTGAACTGAATAAAATCAATCCCATCCCATGAGTTCGGAGTCCTGGCAGTTTTGAGAACCCGGTTTCACATGAACAGAAACCTACCAAAGGCAACAGTTTTTTCATTGCTTTTCAAGCTTTGCCCACTGGGAAGAGACATTCTGATGCTGCTGAGAGGCAGCAGGGTGCAAGGCTTTCAGCGCCTCTTGGCGGAAATTTTGGTAAGTGTATCTTTCTGTGTGTGTCATTTGGCAGATAGAAAGGTCTTTGATTGTATTCTTTTATTGCCCCAAGGAATTCATTTATTCATCCACATCAACAAATATTTTTTCAGAGCCTACTGTGTGCCAGGCACCGTTCTGGAACCATCAATGAGCCTGGCAATGAGTTTTTAAAGGGAAGAAAGATAACTGAAGATATTATTGATTATTTTAGTGCTAATACTATAGTTTTTAATCACATGTACCTGACAAAAAACGACTACAATTTCCACAATAAATCTCTCCATCTAATGTTCAAATTTATTTTCATTACAGTGAACATGTCATGTATATCAAAAGCATTCATTTATTCTTTGCAATCCTGAACTGAGATGTTTGCTTTTAAAATACTCTCTGGTAAATAAGTCAATTGTGAGGGTTGTTCTTTATCAAAGGGTGAATAGTGGTTTTGTTTTTCTTATCGAGGTTTTCAGCTACAGGTCAGGGTCAGATCATCACTTCTCCCCAGCTACTTCAGCATACATTTCTGTGATGAGAGAGTTCTCAAAGTCACTTCCATTTTTGCTATACATTTAAATAAAAGTAAAAGGCACATCCTGTGTGGTGAGATGTTCCTGGCAAATGGTACAGTGTCTATCTGCTTGAACCCCTTGATAAGGGCCACTACTTCCATGGTTTGTTGTTGTATTTAGACCAAGCTGTGACCACATCAATGAACATCTTCTAGTCTAAGCCCATGAGGGGTTACAAAAATCATTCATCTAAAATCTGGTGATGACTTTCCATACACTTGCTCAGTGCTAGGATCCTCAGCCTTACACTTTACTGGCCACTTGAACTTAGATGCTAGGGTGAGTGGGTCACCTTCCTTCTGTAACAAGGAGATGATAACTACCTTACAGTGTTATCCCAATGATGACATGGGGTTCTCAATATAAAGTGCTTAGCACACTGTCCAACACAAAAAAGCACACATTAGTTTTATTATTATAGAATATATTCACCTATCCTATTATTAATTTTAAGCAAAGCTCTTTTCTCATTCATACACACTGGGCATTAAAGTTATTGTCAAATCTTGCTTTCCAAATGTCTCTCCTTTTCCTTTATTTTGCTCCGTATTTCATATTTAGAGATGATATTCAGATAAGTAGCCCGTATATGAGACCAACAAGTAAGAGCTAAGGAGCAAGTTAAAAAGTTCAATGCTGGGACAGAGGCCAATGCTTGGCTCAGTTCTGGGATTTTTTTTTTTTTATAATAGTCTATGATTCTTTTTTTTTTTTTAAAGATTTTATTTTTTTTTCCTTTTTCTCCCCAAAGCCCCCCAGTACATAGTTGTACATTCTTCGTTGTGGGTGCTTCTAGTTGTGCCATGTGGGACGCTGCCTCAGCGTGGTTTGATGAGCAATGCCATGTCTGCGCCCAGGATTCGAACCAATGAAACACTGGGCCGCCTGCAGCAGAGCGCGTGGACTTAACCACTCGGCCATGGGGCCAACCCCAGTTCTGGGATTTTTAATTCAAGGATTTTTTAAAGTG
The DNA here is from genome assembly GCF_041296235.1 of Equus asinus. NCBI lineage: Eukaryota > Metazoa > Chordata > Mammalia > Perissodactyla > Equidae > Equus > Equus asinus. The sequence continues at coordinate 50,517,296 of NC_091792.1, read as the reverse complement.
TGTCTGAGTTGATTATTCCCACCCAACATTTGCTAGCCTATGAGCCGGGCACTTCACATACGCTCTGTCATTTAATTCTCCTAACATCTTGTGAGGTCCATTTTCTTATCTGCATTTTACAGACAAAAAATATCTCTGAACCTTGGACAGTTAGTGGCTTTATCAAGAACTTAAATTTAATCAGTGGTTGAACCAAGATCTGAATATAGGACTTTCAAATTCCAAGCCCCAGAAAGATGTTGTTCTATCAAAACAGAGCAGTTAAGATATTTGGACAGGACCAAATCATAAATTTGATGAATTTATTCTTGTTTATTGTATTTTTAAAAACTTATCCTTTTGAGGATTAGAGATGTAGCTACCCCTGATGCAGGAAGGGTTAATAATCACTGGAAAAGCCTTGCCAACAAACTGTGACCCAGAGGTGAGAAGGCCTGTCAGCCAATGACGGGTAAGACCGCCAGGGGGAGGCAACCTAAGACAGGTGCAGTCCCCTGGGGGCACAGATGGAGACACGATATCGATATTGGGAGCAGGAGGGGCCGTTGCCTAGGAGACCTTGCCTGCTCCAAGATAAAAATATACGAGCACAGCAATAGCATGATAATATCGAAACAGAGGCCAAGGGAGGGCTCCTTGAGAAATCACTAAGAATTCTTAGCATTCGCTAACTATTTCATCCAGAACATCTGTGTATGTTTAACAGATGTAAGCAATGTATATATTGAAACACTGGTCATAATAAACTCAGAGTGGCCATCAGCCCTCTCCGCATCTACCCTGATGTGTACATTGGATTGCGACACCGACAAGAGAGAATCAAGGAAAAACAATAATAAAGAAAATGTGTGCAGATATTTTCATCTCCATGGAAGCTCTCTGATTTGAATGAGTTCCAGCTCAGAAAACATGTTTTGTTGGACATCATTGGGAGTGAACTGGTTTGGACGGGGCTAGATGGCAGTAGATTGATGCATCCCATTGAGCTATCCATTTAGAGTCTGAGCCGAGTTTTATTCGGTTTGTCACATAGGCTGTGGCTCTTGGCCAGATTGTCTTAAAAACTTTACCTGATACCTCCTAAAGTGTTCTATATTTAATTTAAAAAAATAGCATTCATATTTTTTAACTATAAAATAATATGTGGTCATTGTAGAAAGTATTTAAAAGAAATATGTAGACAAGTTTTTTTTTGTAAGGAAGATTGGCCCTGAGCTAACATCTGTTGCAAATCCTCCTCTTTTTGCTGAGGAGGATTATCACTGAGCTAACATCTGTGCCAATTTCCCTATTTTATGAGGGATGCTGCCACAGCATGGCTTGATGAGCAGTGCTACATCTGTGTGAGGGATCTGAACCAACAAATCCCAGGCAGATGAAGCCAAGTGCTCAAACCTAACCACTAAGCCACTGGGCTGGCCCTAGAGAAGTACTTCTTAAAAATTTGTGTATAAGTCATTCTATTCAGAGATAATTCCTTCTAGTTTTTTCTGTAACCCTGTAACTTTTATAAAATTTAAGTTATAACCATTATACCACATACAATTCAATGTCAATCAAAGATTCTTTAAAATAATGAGTTTTAGTTTATCTTAGAATAATACTGTTTTTCTAATTATATACCTATTATACATTTATTGCAGACAATTTGGAGAACCCTAAAAAGCAAATAAAAATTACCAGTAATCGTATCACCCTGAGATAATCGCAGCTAACATCTTTCCTTATAGTTTTTACTATGCATATATGTGTTTTATGTGTAATAATAGGTCTCATTTATGGAATGTGTCCTATGTACAAAATGCTATTCTAAAAGCTTTTAATCCTTAGGACAATCCTACAGAATGGATATTATTATAATTCCTACTCACTTTGGGGAAACCGAGACACGTTACATTAAGAAACTTGTCCAAGATTACACAGCTAGTCATAACAGATGTGGGATTTGAATCTGAGCAGTCTGCCCAATGGTCTGTACTCTTATTCCTGATATAGAACTGCCTCTCTCTATGTCATAAAAGATCATACTAAATAATTTAGAGGCAAACTTTTAAAACTTAACACCACTATATTTCATTATTCTAAGATACCATTCCTCTGATTTGGAAGAACTCAACCTCCAAAATCTGTCTTTCCTGTTCCAAGTTCCAACATCTTGTTGGAACGTGGTTTTAGGCTTTCTTCTGCATGTCTAGAGTAGGTCTTATTAGAGAATGATCCTTTCTTCTAAGACCTGGTATTTCTGATGTCTCAGCTGCATTCCAGAGTTGTTGTTACCAAACTCTCTCCACCCTTGTGCAGCCAAACTCCAGTTGTTCCACGGAGCTTCTCCTTCTGCAGCACTGCTTCACACCTAGCAACCCTCTCGTACTCTCAAACACAAAGCAACCAATATCTCCTCTGCCATGTGTGGCCTTGTCCTAAACATACAGCCCAGCTCTCAGCCATGGAATCATAGGAGACTCCCCCAACATGGACTTCTGTGGTCCCTATGCACAGTCCCCTCCTGTCTCCTGCCTTGCTCTGCATATCCCAGTCATTTCACCTACTCTGCATCCTACTCTCTGCCTCCTCTGCTCAGCAGGTGTGCCATGCTCTGCTTGGACTCCAGCTATTTGTGCTGTGGTTGGGAAATTGTCCCCAGGCAGAAAGTGGGGTCAGCAGTGGGGTTTGCCTTGTGAGTTTTGCTTCTTTTGGGGATTGCTCTTAGTCACAGTAACTAAAGCTTTCAGGACCCAAACATTGTGCCTTTCCCAGAAACCTGGTCTTGGAAAGTCTGAATTCAGAGCAACTCACCCTGATCACTCTCTCCTTTGATGTTAGAATCGTCCCCACACCACCCTTTAACAACTGGCTTACTTACCTTTGTTTGATTATTTCCAATGGCAGGGAACTCAATGCCTTAAAAAGCAGCCTTTTCCATTTCTGCATGGCAGAATTCAAAGCTAGACAACGTTTCATTTTGTTGAGCTCAACTCTGTCTCCTGAAGCCTTCCATCAGTTGTCTTAGTTTTATTGGCTATAAATGACCAATAAAACTCATCTTCCACATGACAGCTCTTCAAATATTAGCAGACAAGGAGACTGTCCCTAGTGAATCTGCTGTTTTTTGTGCTGTGGTTAGGAAATTGTCCCCAGGCAGAAAGTGGGGGCAATTGTAGGGCTTGCCTTGTGGGTTTTGCTTCTTTCTGGGATTGCAATCATGTACCCTCTGTTGTTTGCTGCCTGAAAACAGTTGCTTTGTATATTTTGTCCAGTTTTATAGTTGCTTTCGGTGGGAAGTCTAGTTAAGTATCAATTACTCCATCATGTGAAGCTATGTTTTACATAGTCTGAATTTGCATTTTTGCAAACCTAAGCTGTTGTCTCAGACCTTGGAATCATGCTCAATGTCACTGAAGATTTATTAGCTTATTAAATACTCTTAAAATCTCAATGAGGTAGGTATAATTTTATGCTCACTTTACATATGAGGGACCTGAGGTACAGAGAGGTTAAGAAATTGCCCAATGTTACACAGCCAGAAAATGAACATTTCTGGGTTTGTATATAGACTAAAAAATAATGTACACTCAGTGTGGCTTTCTTTTTATTATCTCTCTCTTTTTTTTTTTTTAATATTGGCACCTGAGCTAACAACTGTTGCCAAACTTCTTTTTATTTTTCTGCTTTTTCTCCCCAAATTCCCCTGGTACATTGTTGCATATTTTAGTTGTGGGTCCTTCTAAGTTGTGTCATGTGGGATGCCGCCTCAGCATGGCCTGATGAGTGCTACCATGTCTGTGCCCAGGATCCGAACCGACAAAACCCTGGGCTGAGGAAGTGGAGCGCACCAAATTAACCACTCAGACACAGGTCCGGCCCTATCATTATCTCTTTAGCTGAGTGAATATTTGACTTCTTTTGCTCTTTTGATAACTTTGGAATAACTTTGATATCTAACTGTTACTATTCATTATTGAAAACATAAAATTACATCATTATCCCATTCTAAATTACTCGTGAAAGTAGAACGGATTACAATTTGGAACCAGAAACCACTTTGGGGGATTATAATCTTTACCATCCAAAGGGGCACTAACTTTTTGTCTGTTTTGTCCACTATTGTACCTTCTTGACGAGAAGAGTCCTGGAAAGAAATGTGCACTTAATAAATATTTGTTGAGCAAATAAAATTTTATATTTTATCCAATTTCATTGAGATGGAAACACATTTTTCACCTTTTATTACTTGAAACCTGATTATACTTATCCCGCAATTATAAAAGATAACTTCTCTGTATTCCATATTTTTCACTTGCCATAAAATCTTCTAAAAGTAGTGATTATCTCTGTTTTTTCATTTAATTCTTTGTATACATTTATCTTTTGCCTTATACAAGTAACACTTTTCATGTTAGAAGGTGCTAATAACAAGGCTTATTTTAAGGATAATTTGTTCTTGGTAGAGTAATAGCGATTTTTCATTGCTTTGACATAAATAATAATACAGATACAGAGACAGGTATATTTGGGCTCATAAATGCATCATGTTTACAAGATACATGCTTCCTTTAACAAATTAGTCCATTTGACAGCTCTGAATTGCAAAGATGGAAAGTACTTTGTTAATATTACTTATATTTTTGATCCAAGAACTATTGCACTTTAGTAAGTTTTTCTCCTGTGTGCTGTATCTTTTCAATTCAGTTTCCATATATTATCATTGTTCCGTGGAGATTGCTAGTGAGACATCTTCATGAAATCTTATTTTCAAAGCGTGAAATTCCAAAGGCTCCATTCTCCAGGGATTAAAGGTACCAGTGTATATTTCATGCAGTCACCAAAGGGAAAGCTCTGAAATATGGTCACAAAAGTGACCTTTTGTACTTGGGAAAATGGCTAAACCAGCCTTATCTTGATATAGGAGAATGGCTAGTCAGAAGGACAGTGTGAGTCTGTGTGTTTATCCCGACAGGAGTGAGGAATCCTTTGCAAAAAAATAAATGCAGAGCAATTCTCAGATTCTGAACCACCAGTTTTGAAAGGCATCATCCAATTAGTTTCAGTTTTAGTTTTACTTTTACAGCTTTAATGAAGTATAATTGGTATATAGAAAATGGTACACATTCAATTTATACCACGTGATGAGTTCTGACACATGCACACATCCTTGAAACCATCACCAAAATCAAGGTCATAAACATATTACATATTAGTAGTTATTCTTTAACATTTTTCTTGATGGGAAGAATGTTTTTTTGTTTAATCAATGGGAAGATGCTGTTTGGGTTACAAATAGACAACGAGCAAGGAAAATCTCCTTAGTCAATAAGAAAATGACATAAAATAAAAAACGTTTCTGCTTAAGAGCAGAGGCATCTCATAGGATTATTTAGACAGGATTTTTCTCACCTGGGATATTTTTGAAACAAAATATCTTTTGCGTAAAATTGTACACAATTTTGTGACCTTTTTTGCGTGAGGTAAGTAAGAAGATATGCTGAAGGAATAAACATTAAAGAAAGCTCTCAAGTATAACAGTGGTCTTACTGAAATAAAACAGACAATTTGTAGAGAAAATAAAATAAAATAAAAGCAACAGCAATCACCCATCTTCCTGAGGAGAAAGAGCCCATGTCAATGTTTTTTACAGCGTAAGACTTTGTCGGCTGGCACTCTGTCATCATTCGTTTCCATCTTGCCTTCATCTTGTAGAAGCCACATGAAGATAGTGGGTGAGAAAGTGACAAAGGGTTATGCTCAAGGATTGGATGAACTTTGGGATCATCCTTGGCTCCTCTCTCACACACCTCACATCCAACTCACCAGGAAATCCTGTGGGCATTACTCAAATCCGATCACTTCTCATCATCTTCATTGCTGCTACTGGAGCTCCACCATCTCTCGCCTGGGTTATGCAATAGCTTCTTTCCATGTCTCTCTGTTTCTACCCTTTTCCTACAATCTATTTTCCATGTAGCAATTGGAGTGACCCTTGGATAGGTAAATCAAACCACGTCACTCCTCTGATCAAACTCTGCAGTGGTTCTGCAACACTCAGAGTAAAACTGAAGTTCTCATGATGGCATACAAGGTCCCAACCTACGGGATCTGATCTCAGTTATTTCTCTGACTTCATCTCCTGCTCTTCTCTTCCTAGTCATTCCACACCAGTATCACTGGCCTTCTTGCCTCTTGAACATATCAGGCACCTTTCTACCTCAAGGTGTTTACTTGAGCTATTCTTTTTTCCTGAAATGCTTTCTCCAGATACCCACTCAGATATCCACGTTTTTCAAATCTTTGCTCCAATCTCACCTTTCAATGAGGTCTTCCTTGGCACCTTATTTAATATTGTAACTTATCCTCCAGCCTCCACTCATTCATTTCTGATACTCTTGACCCTAATCTTGTCCTTTTTTCCCCATGGTACTTACCACCTTCTACTATACTATATACCAGACTACATGTTCTTTATTATATTTACTGTTATTGTTAGTCCCTGTGGAGTACCTACTGCTCCCCACAAAATATAAACTTCATAAGGGCAGAGTCTGTTTGTTTTATTACCTGTTACATAATAAGGACCTAGAATTATACCTGGCATATAATAAGTTTTCAATAAATGGTTGTTGAAGGAATGAATGGAAGTTATCTGCTTCTTTGAATGGAATGAAAATCTGTGGCTGCTATTTAAAGTTCCTCATGAAACACTTTAACGTTATTTTAAATTCTTTTTTTTTTAAATAAGCAGTTCAAACACATGATACACAATTCAGAAGGCACAAAAACATGTATATTAAAATTAAGCCTCCTTCACAATTATCCTTAGGCCATCTCTTGAAAGGAAGCTAATTACTAGTTTTTTAAGTACTTCTTTCAAAGGTATTCTATATATTTAGAAATATATAGGCATTTATAAGCTTTCTATATTAACACGAATGGTAATATTCCATTTATCTTGATTTTGGTATCAAACAACATATCTTGGTGATTATCTTATTATAATACACAGAAGAACTCTCTTGTTCTTTTGAAGAACTGCATAGCAATCCATTTATTAATGGACAATTGGTTAGATATCAAATTTTGCTCTTCTATGTAATGCTGCAATGACTATCTTGTGCATGTGTTAATATAGCTGTAGGATAAAGTTCTAGAGGAGAAATTGCTAGATCAAATAACATATGTGTTTTAATTTTGAAATATACTGCCAATTTTTTCTCATGGAAATGTTAAAATTGACACTTTCTTCAGCAATATATGAGGATTTTTATATCATTACTCACACTGTGTATTATTAAAGATTTTGATCTTTAATTCATTTTATTTCAAATTGACACAGACTAACAGTAAAAAATAAAAACATTAAAATAGTGTAAAATGGTGAGCGAAAGCACTCAAGTCTTTCAGATACCTCATTTGCAACCTCCACGGATAATCACGGTTAACAGCATCTTGCATATATTTTCAGAAATTTTCAGTACACATACAAACATTATATACATAGGCATATAATTCTTTTATACACAAATTTAAACATAATTATACTTTGCAACTTACTTCTTCATCTGACACTATATCATGGATATTATTTCAATTAATATATATAATGCTACCTTATTTTTTTTTATGGCCACACAATAGAATATGTACCACGGTTTATTTAATCTAGTTTGTATAGATGAAAGTTGGAAATATTCTAAAGATTTTAAGATTTTAATTTAAAGATTTTAAAGATTGCAAACAATGATGCAAAGAATGGCTTTGTATATGCATCTTTAATTTGTTATTGCAAATATGTTTCTAACAGTCAAAAGACGTGCATCTCAAATTTTGATAGTTATTTTCAAGTTACTCTATTAAAAGGTGGAATGCTACTCTTTAAATTAGATATTTGCTTCTCTACATACTGTTGTTCTTCACCATTATTGCTTGTTTTTGTTTGCAGAATCAGTATTTGTTCAACTGATGTGGAATGGTGTGTATTCTAATGGGATGTGACATCGGGAAAAGAAACAACCTTTCCACTGCCATTGGGGATTCTCTACAATTCTGAGACTTCTACAAAATGCCATGTGTAGCAAACTCAGTGTATTTCAGATCTCTGGAGAGGTCTGAATTGCAATTGACTGCCTAGAAGGAAGTGACAGCATAGCACTTATGCTACTAAAGTCAACAGAAAACTTCGTTACTTTGAAAATTTTGTACATATAGGTTACTCTCCTACTGAAATTGTTTCCCATATGTGTCCTCCATTCTTCATTGTGACTTAGAGTTGCTATTATAGCAAATGAGTTGTCATGAATTTTGCATTATTACAATCATCCTTAAACATCTTTGCATACTGCCTAAGCTCAGGAGACAAAATTATTTACATATATTTTCAATCTATTTTAAAAAGGTATATACACAGTAGTCCAACAGTTCATTTGTTCTATGGTCTTGATAGGAAAGCTGGGAAAATATAATGGAATAGTTTGCTTGTTAACTGCAAGTATACGGTAGAATGAGCTATAAAATAAATTACTTCTTATAAAGATTTAAAAGACTAGAGGGTAAAAAATCCAGAAAAGTTGTTGCTGTTGTTTTGTTTTCCCAGAGGTAAGCAAATCATTTATTCTGTGTCTGTGCCTGATCCATTTTATCTGCCAAAAAACTTCCTTTTGTTTACTTTGGAAATGGTTTCCTTCCACTATTTTGTAGGGAATAGCTAGTTATTTAAAGCATCCCACTTTGTAGCTTCTAGACTCTTAGGCACTCCTCGTGACAACTTAACAAGGCAGTTAGTTATTTCAATACCAGGCCAGAGAATGGAGAGAAGAAGCAATTATAAAATATAATCACCTTGTTGTGCTGGAGATTGGGCAGTGATAGAATAGAGCCAGCCAGAGTGCATGCATATCTGGTATTCACTTCAGTAAGAGGAATCTGGTAAGAACTAGAGTTCCAGGAAGAACAGGGGTCAAGATCAAATGAAGAGAGGCAGGAGGACCTATGGCTTAAGTCTAAGGCAGTGTTTTCCAAGTTTGAGTGATGATAAAATCGTTTGATGATAAAATCGTGTGATAATATTTGTTAAAAGACAGATTCCAAGATCTCACTTTGAGACTCCAATTGAGAAGTGCTATGGGAGTGGAAGGAGGGGAGTGGCTAGGAATTTACATTTTAGCATATGATCCTGCTGCAGATAGTCTACCTACTGCATGTTGAGAGATAGTCAACATCTAGAGAGTTGTCTCAATCTAGTGGGTCAGAGGTTAACCAGGACATCAGTGATAAGTAGGGTTGGCATGCCAATTCTAGCCACTTCTAGCCAGAGGGCTTCTCCCATCTGGTTTAATCTGCCTGAAAGATTTGAATCATGTTTGTATACGGATCTGAGCTCTCATGGAGAGATAGATATAAATATTAGGATATTCCACATCTTACACCAAACAAAGGTAAGGTCAAATTAACAGTTTTCTTTTAGTTGTGTTGCTTTCCTTCGACATTTGTGACTTGGATCCAGACCTAACCTTTGACAGCTGGTGTCATGTTCATTTTTACTCAGTTTTTCCTACTTAAGAAGGTATTTTGGCTTTAGGTCTAAATTCTTCCCACCCAAGCTTCTATTTGAACAGCTTCTGTGTGTCTTCCTTTCTTCCATTCTCTTCCAAATGAAAGTTTGTTTTCTCAGTAGGAATAGACAATGACTTTAAATCAGACAACCCGAAAGACTACCTGTTTCCATGGATTCATGATTGATCTTAATCAGAGGTTCCAAACGCAAATGCCTCCCAAAACTGTGTGAGGAGGAGAGTATGTGAAGAACAGGGGAGTGAATCAGAAGGGAGTGGCAGAAACCTCAAACTGACAAGGACATGACTTGCCAAAAAACGTTAAAAAAATCAAAATGAAGAACCATGTTATCAAAACAAAACAGGTCTTCAGACTAAATTCTGACTGCTGGCCATCTGTCTATACCCTTGACTTAAAGTCTTACGTTGGTCAACTTGTAGTCCCTGTCTCAGGTGGTTATGACTTCATGATGGCACTATCGTAGTGACTGTACAATAAAGTGTTGTGTGAACATGGGAACACGGTAAGATACAGCACAGAAACTTTGGGATACGTTGGGAACAGTAAAAATAAGGCAGGTGGGGGAAAGAGAGAGAGAATATGCAAGCCGTTTCCAGTAATACTACCTACTTAACTTTGAATAAGCTACAGAGCTTCTCTGAGTCTCTGTTTCATGTGTAAAATGGGGACAAAATATCTGTTTCAGGAGATTTTCTTAAGGTTTAAGTGAGATAATACTTGTAAAACTACATAATGCTTGGTACATCGTAGGCACTACATAAAGTCTCTTAACTGATTTTATGTGGCAGAATTTACTAGGAATGTTCCGAAGATGATGGGATTTCTCTAGCACTAACATATGGACTTGGTGATGTGAAATGCCATGTAGAGATGCCTTCCCTCTCCCCTTGACAAGGCTATTGATTGGCCCCTTGTCCAAGGGTAAGCTGGAAATGTCGAATGGAGATTGTTAACGGCTGAGAGCAAGGTAGATTACATCCTTTTACTGCTAAATTCAAAGCCACACTTTTATTATTATCTTTTCTTTTTCCCCTTCTCCCTCACTTCTTGCCAAATCCAGGGGTGGTACCTACTCCTATTCTTGAGTTTTCTGAATGACACCCCTACATAGAGGTTACGGAGTGGCCCACTGCTCCAGGTATGGGAATAGGGTGGGTGGAAGGAATGGAGTCTCCTATGATGATCAACGGCAGGCTTCAAGGAGGGCTCACCTGGGCACCTTAGACCCTGCAGTGTGCCACTGAGAGAGGCCAGCTCCAGATCCCTCTGAGAACACTTTGAATTCCTTCAGCTTTGGAAGGTTATTTCCGCCACATATTCAAGGGAAGAGTGGCCAGATCCATCCCTTTTCTGCTGATGCCTCATTTCCTCTCTTCCACACATGAGCTCTGTGAAAAAAGGGATCACCGTGAGAAGTTGAAGAGAGCTGTGGGAAAGAGATAGTTACTGAATTATGGTAGGGATATCAGAACTTTGTCTTTAGGAGGCAAAGTTTTAAATCATAAGTGAGAGAAAATTTGTTGGATTGGATTGGACATACTGCAATGGGCAGAATAAGTTTTTTCATCTGGGCAGGGGTTGGGGTTTGTGGGGTAATAGCCATAGTTTTAAAAACAGAGCAAGTTTCAAGTAGTACATCTCTGATGTTTAACGGTTCAATTAGTACATGGCATGCATATTCTCTGAGCAATTTTCCCTGTTATGTTTTTGTGTTTACCCTAATCTCTTCATTCTTTATTCTCCCAATATCCTTGTGAGTAGCTGCATGTAGGTTACAAATAGGGGACACCAGTGTGGGACTGGGGTCCAGCATTTATTTCTGCTTGGAACTACTTGATTTCTATGGTTATCGCACCAGCAACTTTGGCCTCATTAAAAAGGGAGTCAAAAGACCTAATGGGAGTCGAATACTGTAGTACACTAACTTTTGCATTTCTTCCTTCAGAAGTGTATTATTGAGACCCTGTTTTGTGCCATATTCTCTTCTGGGTGCTAGAAACATATCTTTGGACAAAAGAAAGCCCCTATTCTTATAAAATTTACATTTCAGTGGAGGTACGTAGACCAAAAAAAAAAATCAGTAGCTATATTCTATGTTTATCATAAAGAAAAGAAAAGCAGAGTAGGAGACGTGATCCGGTGGGGGAGGTGGCATTTGACCGGCAACAACCAGTGGATGGAGCCACTTGAGTATCCACCTGAATGTTCACAGGAGAGGTGAGTGTTCTACAATGGCCTTGAATCAGAGAGCAATTAGCATGTGTGAGGAACAGCAAGGACACCCATGTGGCTGGAGAGGAAGAAGCTGGTGACAGTGGAGGTAAATGACATCAGAGATGTCCTCGGGGGCCAGGTCATGACCAATCACTGTAGGCCCTAGTAAAGACTGGCGATTTTATTCTACTAAGATGGAAAAATATTGGAGGCTTTGAATATAGAACTGACATTTTAAAAAGATCATTTTTACTGTGTGGAGAAAATGTCGATTGTGCCAACGATGCTATAATTAACACTTTATTACCTTGTTTGCACATAGGATGACAATGTGCAAAATCAATCCATTGATTTTGTTCCCATATTTACAAAGCAAAGTGTGCTCAACAACTATTATTTCATGGTATGATATGCCGCATGTGATGATATGCCTCTTAAGATGCAGTGCTTGAAGGATTTTTTTCCTAAGGGTGTCTTTAAGTCTGTAAAATAGTCTGTCCTGTTTTCAAAAGTTGTTGTGATACTGCAATCTGGAACTGTTCTGTTCTGCCTCTTTCAATCTTTTTATCCCATAAACACCATATCAGACCATAGTCTATTTGCTAGAATTAGGAAGGGGAGGTAAGTGTCTTAATTCAGTCAGTTCTAATTTATAGTATTATGACTTAAAAAAATTGTATGTATAAAAACTGGGATATTTTCAAGTTAAAAGTTTTGGATAATGTCAAAAGTGACTATTAAGTGAATAGTCTGGTTTATTTCCACAGATTTACAAATTAAAGCACCCCAGAGATGAACAAAGTCAGATAGCTTCGAAAAAAGGAAATAAAAATTAAAATAAATAATTTTTTAAAAATGTTATAGGGACTCAATATAAGGTCAAAGGTGAAAGGAACTGTGCGAACCAGGAAAAGAACTTCCAGGAGACAGCAAGACATTACCACTTTTAGACCGTTTTTTGAAATGTCTTGTTGATCCTCATTAAATGTTCTTTATTTTTAGAATAAGCTGAAATGTTCCTCGACTACCACAAAATGGCTAAAAATAGGATAATATATTCATCACATAAGCAAGGAAGGCCTTAGAGAAAGAGAATATGACATTTTCCCTCACAGCTGAATTTCTTGCTGAATTGGTGCTAAACGTCTGTGAGAAATTATTACTGAAAAATGAGATAATATCCAAATACTAAATAGAATATACCATCACTGAAGACAAACTTGCATATTTTATTCTTCCCTATAAAACAATAAATTATACCCATTTTGTCAGTAATAGACTATTAGTGAGCTAAAATTTAATTAAAAATGAGAGAATTAAGTCAATTTATTCTATTAGGGGAATAATAAACTGAAAATATGACCTTTCCAACTCAAAGAGGTAAAAAGTTTTGATATTCTGATTGATGTCTTTTTAGGAGATGCACAACTTTTAATAATTTATAATATTGTCACACCATTTCTTACCCTTCTCATCAATAAGTCAAAATATTTTACAATCAATAATTTTCATGTATTTTTTCCAAATACAATTACATAAATTTAGTTTCTACATACAATCATGCTCGCTTCATTTTAAAGTTATGAAACTATGTCTGTAATGACGTGTTACTATTGCTGTCCTTGTTTCTATTGGTGCTTGTTGCTGCTTGTTACTATTGGTGTGGTGATTCCAAACCCCAAAATAACTAGGCTGTTAGAGCAAAACAAAAAGAAATCCTTTGTGTAAATGAAGTACGTGGATACCCAGGAATATATGCAAACTCAGGCAATTGGATTAACCTGTTTAATTCTAATTTTCTTCATCTATAAAAAGGCATTCCAGAAAGATTAAATGAAATATCGTGTCTAAACATCTAGTATAGTAGATGCTACCCAAAATGTGAGTTCTCTTTCCTTACTATCTGATGAGTCAGTTAAGGGATATCATGATAGTAATTATATATAAAATAGAAAAATAGTCCTTGATTGGTAAATTCACTGTAATTCATGGATTTAAGGCAACAAGGAATTGAATCGCTATTCCTTGAACTGTAATCTTACAGCTAAGATGATGTAATTTACCAGCTCCAAGCAAAGGCAAATTTCAAGTGACAGGCTGTTTGGGTGCCTTCAGCGTTCTTATTTTCACTCATTTTTCTTGTTCTGTTGTTGTTTTCCCTTTGTCTGCTTTTTGAGCAACCTATACTATAGATTCACAGAATCGTGGAGTATGAAAGACTCTTAGATTGGAACATAAGAAACCCTTATCTGACGGAGGACTTCCTTCTACAGCCTGCCTAACAGGTGCTCACCTACCCTCTGTGTGTATACTTTCAACAGAAGTGAGCTGAAACCTGTCTAACCACACTTACGTAGAGCAGTGAGAGTTTTCCTAAACTCTCTTGAAGCTGAGTGTTAACTACTAAGTTTATACCATGGAATGTGAGCAAAAGTGATAAGCATTATTTTTAAATCAGAGATTTAAAATATTGGGGCATCCATCCTTCATGTACTCTCTATCTACTTTCTATGAGCCAGAACATGGATGTGCTTTCAGTGTAGCTTCCATTAGGTGGATAAAAAAATAGCTAAAAAGAAGATTGAAGAAACCTGACTTCTTAATGACAATCACCCTCTGCCTAGAACACTAATCATGGATTGTCATGTAATAGGAAAATAAACTTCTATCTCTTTAGGCCGTTGAATTAGTATTGAGTCTCTGATACAACACCTTGTTATTATCCTAATTCATGTAAGGGATGCTTCACTTTTTTTACTCCCTGCGAGAGATTGGTCCAGACTGGATTTATCTATTCCTTAAATGTTTCATAGAAGTTGCTTATAAAATCATTTAAACTGATGCATTGTTTACTGGAAGATTTAAAGAATAGATTTAATTTATTTAATGAGTATATCACAAGTCAGGTTATCTACTTCTTCTTGAGTTGGTTTTGGTAAAATTCTTTTTTCAAGTTTTTTTTTTAAGTTATCAAGTGAGAAACAACTAATTAATTTTCAGTTATTAAAAAGAATTATATAGAAGTATGTTTTTAAATGTCAAAATTTAGAAATAAAGCAGTTATTTCAAGGAATTAGTATTAATTACTGAGAAGGACTTACTAAAATACTAGATTTGTCAGTTTCTTCTTAAGGCTTAATAATTTTTTTCTCTATGTATTTCGAAGTCATGTTATTTGGTGCATATAAAAAAGCATATATGTTTACTATATTTCATCTGTTTGGAGTTATGGCTATTTCTTTCTATTTATTCTGCATTGTCTGTGTTTGTTTTTATTTCTTTCTTGCCTTTTCTTGGGTTTTTTTGCTTTTCAGATTTTGCCTTTCTTCTATTTTCACCCTTTACTCGTTTGAAAATTATACCCTCTATTACTCTACAAGTTTTAACATGCATATTACACACAACAAAGTTTAAATCTAATAACTTCACCCTCTTCTCAAACAATACAAGAAATTTCTAAATGCTCTAATATCAACGAATATTTCATACAGTCAGTGTTTGTTAGATTTCACTATGTTTACCATTTTCTTTGCTTGCTTCTCTTTGTTACATTTTACTTATTCTTTCTGCGACCATTTTCTTTGTCCTGAAACATATTTAAACGTTTAGTGGCAATCTCTGAATTGTAAAGTCGCATTTTTTATTTGAAAAAGTATAATTTTATTCTCTTTTTGAAAGGTAGATTTGCTGTTTGTAAACTTCTATGTGGTGGGTTATCATCTATCAGCATTTGGAAAAGACAGTTCTATGTCTTCTGATTACGTTGTTCTACTTAAGCAAGCAGTTGTCAGTTAAATATTTATTTTTATGTAAGTAGTTTCTCTTTTCTCTTGAGTTAACTTTGAAAATCTCTGTTTCTTGTGCGATGTAATGTAAAATTTTAAAATGAAGAAAATGACTCTATACTTTTTTAATGGATACATATACAGGTAGTAAAAGTATAAGATTATGATTGAGAATAATGCAGAAAAAATATTCTCTGTTTCTTTGTTATGTGTAGTTATATTATGATATGATGTAAAAAAAAAATGTTCTGCTAAGAGTTCATTTAGTTTTTTAAGTCTATGTCTTGGAGTTTTTAATCAGTTCTGGAAATTTCTTGACCATTTTCTCTTTGAATATTTTCCCTGCTCTATTCTCTCTCTTCTCCTATGAAGTTTCAATTTAATGTAGGTCAGATATGTTCACCCTGTTCTCCATATCTCACCCATTTAGTGATCACTAACACCAGTTCCCTCGTCCTTTCTCTCACAGCCAAGGAAATCCAGCTTTGGAAATAGGAGAGAGATTTTCCATGTAAAGATTAAGGCAAAGATTCTTTATTTGGAATCTCTGCAGCCTTGTTTGATGTATAGTCTCTTTGCCAGATGCTTCCTCTTCTTGATGAATGTTTCCAAATTTGCATATGGTGAAGTTTAGACAATAAGGGCCTGCAAGCATTTTTATATCTATTCTGTTTCATTTTGTTAATTCTTATGCTGTCATATTTTTCGCAGCTCTTGGGCCCATACTTGTCCAATTTTGATGGTTTCTGTACTCCTAGCAACAGTGAAGTTCATTAGCTTTCTTTGCTTGCTCATACTGAAAGGAGTATTACTCACCTTCCCAGAAAGGTCAATGAATTAGGGCAGGAGCACCTTTGAATGACAAGGTGTCATCTCCTTTGTGTGTCATTGAGTTAAGCTACTAGATCATTTCTGCACCTTGTAGTCCTAGCAACTGTGCATTGATGAAAGTTCAAAAAATGTTTAGTAAGTTACTGGAGAATTAGGAATAATGAATTATCTGTCATCAACATGCACGTAGAGTTCTGATTAATGGCCTTTTTTTGGTGATGGTAATAAATTTAATATACCTCTTCTTTCTTAAAGGACAATAAACTTGGGCTCTTTACTTTTATTTTTGGTAACTTTTGAAAGTAATCAACCCACACTGTCTGAGGGAACAAGGCTAAATGAATTAACAAGACTTGGATTTAATTAAGATGAACAAACACTGGAAGAAAGGAGGACTGTGCTTTTTGAATAGATTCCCTTTTATTGGCCAGTGAGTGCAATGAGAACATACATTCCACCATTTAATCACTAGATTTGGTATTTTAAATGTATTAATCTATTATTAATTAATTAATTTAAATTTTTTTACTAGTTTTATAGGCCAACAATGTTACCTGGTTTTAATTTTTATTTCTTTTATGCTGAGTGAAGTCGAACATCTTTACAGATAACTATTCTGGTATTTCAAGCTACATGAAACACTAGATGTGCACTTTAGAAGCAGAGATATCAGAGTGCCTGGTATATATCATTGACTTATGGGTTCTTTCAAGTACAGAAGGTAATAGAAGGAACAGATCAATATAAAAATCCTGGAATGCTTCATGAAAGAGATGGAAACTTGAAAGAAGAGGATTTTTGATCTGATATACATGGTTCAGGGGTCTGATTTATCTTACTTTCATCCACTAAGTATGCTCGTATATTGTCTAAAAGCAGTGGGAATTAAATATCAAAACAGGAAACCAATAAGCATGTTAGGATTTTGAACCAGAGCAGTTGATACGGCCTTTGTTCAGAGTGGGAGATGGACTGCATTGAATAATTGAACACAGAAAGTAATCATATGTGAACCAGAAATCTAAATCAAGCAAGTTAATAAGACAGGCCTGACAGGTTCTAGATAATCTGTAAAGTCTAAAGTAGCCTTGACCATGGGCTAGTTTTCTTTAAAGGAGTCAACTTAGGGAATTAAGTCTGGCCAAGAAGGATGCAGCTCCTGCAGGTTGGGCTTTTGCTCTAATGTCATCTGGAAGAGAAGCAAAATGGAGTAGATGGGAAGGGGTTTGCTCTGTCAACAGTGTAATGATGGGCCTATAGAGGTCATCCCTCTGCCCAACCAGGGGAGCTCTGTTTGGAGCAGGGGGAGAGCCTTTCCAGTTTGGAAATAGTACTTCTCTTGTTCCTTTGATATTTAGAAAATAGCTCAAATAAGAGGCGAGGACCAAATCCCTTAACTCTTGTGAAGTAAAATATTATTCTTGAAGTGGCTGGTCAGACTGCTCCTAACACTCATAGGTTTGGGCCACGACTGCATGTTAATTTAAAGGAGTAGGTGGAGTGGTGAATTGTTATTTACAATCTTCCTCGTATCTCTTGTACCCCTGTAGTTTCTATCGCCTATCAAATGCAGGGTGTTTGAAAACAGTGGTTGACTTTCTGATTACAGTTACCCCCACAGTTGTATTCTTCCTTTCAAAGGCAAGGGAGGCAGCAGAGCAGAAAAAAGAAAGCATTCCCAAGTAGGCAATTAGGACCACACAATTAGACATAAACCACACTGTGAACATTTGCCATCAGGAGGTGTCAGCAAGTAGAAAAAGAAATGCAAGTGGAACATCATTCTCTGTGCTTAAGAGAACTGAGTGTGGTTCTTAGATCACAGGGCAATGTCATCCTCAGCTAAACTCCACACTCCTTCCCATACTTTGTAGGTCTTTTGGAAAACCTGATTAAAAACTACTCATTCAGCTTTTATCAAGAAGAGAGACTGAACTTATTGGCCAAGGTGATCTTTGTAGCCAAGTTTCTGATGTCCAGAATAAGGTAACAGATGAGCAACCTCTTTATGGAATGCTCCCTGCACGAGGCTTGTTCTTTTGTGTGTGTTAGTCTTGAAAGGCATCACCATCATATACAATTCACACGTTAAAACTGCTGATAGAAGCAAACCCAGTCAAGAAAATAATTTTTTTTGTAGCGCTATTATATATTGACAATAATAATATATTCTAGTTTTTTCCCCTTGGTATATTGCTCTCTTCACAATCCTGCTCCGTTACGTTTTATCTCTCTCTTCTTTTCATTCCAATAAACTTTATCTGCTCCTACCTATTCTGTTATCTCTTTTCTACCTCTATCCTTCTAAGTACTCCTTTTATTTATTTGGAGTTCATTCTCCTCTCTCATTTAAAGCTCTCTCTGTCTCAGGAACGGCCACAGGATTCTGTGTTGCTGTTATTGACCTGCTGACATTGTTCTTGATCAAAAGTCTCAGTTGTAGTTTCAATTACCTTGCTGAGGATTTACCTACTAATTGATTTTGGCTGTGAATCATTCTTCAGGTGAAAGACCGAAACACGGCTGGTGAAAAGCCTCTAATGGAGGAAAAAAGTCAAACAAAACGACATGGACTTTTCACCTGTTCATTTCTAGAGGAGTGCGGCAGAGATATGTAAATAATGGAGCTATTTATATCAGCTGTCACTCTGCTTTACCCGAGAAGTAACTCTGCAGCTCCTTTAAACAATTCTGCCTGGCATCTATTTGGATGGGTGATAACTGTAAAACATTTTCAGTGTCAAGAACTATGCATTTTAATGCTCTTTTTCATTTTAATGGACTTGGAAGCTTTGAGAACAGTCCTGATGGAAATCTTCAACCAACCCTGAACCTACTGTTACATTAGACACTTAAAGGCAATGGCAGTAGTTTTGTCTCTGCAAATACGTAATCGTACGCACAACCAATTTTTAATTGAGAGCAAAAGAAGAAAAATAACTTTAATATTTTGGAACTGATTAGACACATTTCCCATTGGATATAGGATTTTTTTCCCTGAATTTAGAAATGCAAACATTTGGAGTATTTAAAATAAGTATGGTGCTGTTTGGCTAAATATTTGTCGAAACATTTATTTTGCTCTCCTGGAAAACATCCTCTGCTCTAGGCTATGTGATTCTTTCCAAAAGTTTCTTTTCTTTTAGTAAATGTTTTTATTGAGCTGAGGGGTCCTGTGCTTGACAACATATGTCTTTACAGTTTTATGAACCGGTTCATTTCCTTTCTCCTTATCTTTTATATTTTTGACTGTATCTAAAACATCCCAAACACATTAAGCTAGCTCACTGAGTCTGTATTTAGAAATAATGAAATGCAAAAATTGGATATTTAATTCTTTTCTTTGGTGCACCGTATTAAAAAACTTTGTAAATGGTTTTTGTTTTCTTTTGTTTCCATTACATTTGTAAATCATTTTGTTTTCTTTTATTTCCATTCTACACTTAAGTATCACACACAATTGATACTATGCCTGTATGAGAAAAAGCTCTCTTTTCATTATCAAGACCAGGGAACCTGGTTTAATTCACTTTCCAATGTGTAAGATACAAAAAAGAACAATTCTTTCTCTTTGAAAGTCATGCTGTGCAGCTGGTGTTATGTTAGAAATACGCAGTCTTCAGTATAAAGAATGCATATAAAATTGTAATTCTGTAAAACTGGATAGTGAGATCCTAGCTGTAGCTGCTTCAGCTGCACATCCTGGGAATTATTTCACTTCTCTGTATCTCATTTTCCTCTTTGGTAAAACTGGAAGCCATAGTTGCCTTAATTTGCAGGATTTTGAATGTAAAATGAGGTAATCAGTGATAAATGCCTCACAGTATAGGGATCTTTCCCAATGTAGGAATCACGATTGTGTTTGCCTTTGCAGGTCTTCACAAGGTAGCCCTTCTGTGACCTGTGAAACCCGTGAGATGTAGTTGAAAATAAATTAAAACTGTCTGGTAACCCAGACACAAAAGTGCTTATTCTAGCTCTCTCACTCACTTGTTAATGATGCTAGCAGTTTATTTCACCTCGCTGTTTATCACTGGATTGAAATATACTGTCAAGATAAGGAGATTAACTCATCTCACAGTACTACTGTGAGGCATAACCAATAAAAAGGAATTTCTCTGTTTAGAAAAATCACGAAAGACATAGTAAAATCTACACGACAGTGTTATAATTCTACCTTCCCAGCATAGCCTCTGGGATTGATGTATTCATGAATACAAATAATACACTGATTTTAGTACAGAGTAAGCAAATGTAATTTTTCTGCCCATTTATCCCGTCAAAGTGCACTTACTTCTTGAAATAGTTCATTCAGATTTTCCAGAATTGGTAACAATCAGTCACATCTTCATTGTACACGTGTAAACTCCATTGCTTAACATTTTTGTAAACCAGAGAATTCACAAACTTGTAGTCCCTAATTATTCACTGCTACAGGAACAAAAACAAAACAAAAACATGAGCTAAATGGTGTTTAGAGAATATTTTTGCAAATACCCTTTGATCATGGGGAGTAAAATCAAAATCTCACATAGTCAAGCTACTTTATTTGAAACACTTCAGTGATGGTATATTGGAGTGCAAATTGTGATAATATGAGCTAATTGGAAAGCCAAAGAGTTGCACAGGCCTATATTCTCCATCTCCAAAAGAACTGGTCTTATTACTCAGATTCTTATTGGAGTTCTTGGATGTGATTTTTTTTCTTCCTTTTGCTTGTTTTTTTTTTTTTTTTTTTTTGAGGAAGATTAGGCCTGAGCTAACATCTGTCAATCCTCCTCTTTTTGCTGAGGAAGACTGGCCCTGAGCTAACATCTGTGCCCATCTTCCTCTACTTTATATGTGGGACGCCTACCATGGCATGGTGTGCCAAGCAGTGCCATGTCCACACCCGGGATCCGAACTGGCAAACCCTGGGCTGCCGAAGGGGAACGTGTGCACTTAACCGCTGCGCCACCGGGCCGGCCCCTCTTGGATGTGTTTAAGTCACAGTTGAACTGCTTTATTCTTATCTTGCACCCCCTTGAAGTCAAACCGAGCAACCTGCTTCATCTTCTTCCTGAATGCCCCTGCCCAAACCAGATACAATTCCACTACTCAATAGCAAGTTAATTAAATGCTACTTAAGGTTTAATGGGGAATAAGGGAGAGTATTTAGATTGGACACCACAGAGCAAAGTTTCATCAAAATTCCTGTTAGATGTCCCCCCTAAACATTTCTCTTCCATTCCTAGCTGCTCCATCTTTTCCCCTCTTTTCCCCCCAACAAATCCTCGGTATCCCCAGTTATATCTGCATTTTCCACATCTTCTCTTTCTGTATATCCGATCAAGTCATTGCTACATACCCTATTTAGCTGAACAAAAGCCCCGGTTATGTTGTCTTTAGAAAGCAGTTCACTGACTAGAGAAGACTGCCCCTGGGAAGTTTCAACCATCCCTACTCTCAGTCTGGCAAATCCTGTCTCTAGGAAGCTCAGAAGGGAGCACAGAAATTTTCCTAAGTAAAATGAAATGTTTCTCTCGTAACTAATTATGAATTAAGAAATATTTGTTAAGAAGCTACTATTGTGGTCCAGACGCTATGTTAGGCACTTGAATATGACAAAATAACAACGAATAACAATACAACAAAAACAGAAACAAGGTCTATGCTTATAGAGAAGTAGCCATTTAATAGGAAAGATAGTAATTAACCAAAAGGAGACACAAATACAGTCACATGTTGCTTAATGACAGGGATACATTCTGAGAAATGCATCATTAGGTGATTTTGTTGTTGTGTGAACATCATAGAGTGTACTTACACAAACCTAAATGGTATAGCCTACTACATACCCAGGCTGTACAGTACTAATCTTATGGGACCACCATCATATATGCGGTCTATCATCGACTGAAATGTTATTATGCAGTGCATGACTGTATATGCACAATTATGATTGGGATAGCAATGAGGAAAGAGAGAATAACATTGTGCTATAAGCCTGTATAATTAACGCAGTCAGGGAGGTCAAGGAACCTTTCTCTGAGAAGCTGAGACATAAGGGAAGAGTAAAATTTAAGTAGGCAAAGGAAGAGGTGAGTGGTGAGGTTGTTTCAGACATTGGGAGCGCATAAGCAAAGGAGAAACATGAGTACTAGATGAACTGAAAGGAGGCAAGTATGGCTGAGGCATGGAAAGTGAGTAGAAGTATGGTGTGAGATGAAGCTAGGGAGAGGAAGGGGCCTGTCCTGGCAGGTCCTTGTAGGCCACATTAAGGATTTTGGTCTTTAAATCTTTTGAAAGTTTTTAAACTGGGACAGAGCATGGAGAAAAGGAAGGTCACACATCCACAATTATATTTTGATGCAATAGCTTTGAATAGAATTAGAGAATGAAGTGGATAGGGGAGGGCAATTGGATATGGACAAATAATCAGACAGCTCTTGCAGTACAGTCTAATTTAGACATAATGGGAGCATGCACCAGAGTGGTGGTAACCGAGATAGAGGGAAGTGAATGCATAAGAAAGTTAACTTGGGTTTGGTAAAGAAAGTGAGGAAGGGGGCATTTAGAGATGACTGAGGTTTGAGGCTTACAGACCAAGATGAAAGAAGGTGGCACCATTCATTGAGATAAAGATACTGGAAGTAGATCAGATTTGGGGAGGGAGGCCAGGATTTCCTTTTTTATGTGCTGATCTGGCGATGCATTTGCAGAATATATGTGGAGATTGGCTAGATGAGTCTGGAGTTCAGAGAAGAGGTCTAAGTTGGACATAAAATTTAGGTTCATTTCCATACAGTTGCTTCGTTGTTGTTATTAACCTTTTAAAAAATAAATTTATTGATATAGTTCACATACTGTACAATTCACTCACTTAAAGGGCATAATTCAATGGTTTTTAATGTGTTACAGATACGTGCAACCAACAGCAGCCTATTTTAGAACATTTTCATTTCACCCCACCAAAATTTGTATGCTTTAACTATCACCCCAGCCTTCTCTCAACTCCAAGCCCTAAGCAACCACTAATCTACTTTCTGTTCTATAGATTTCCCTGTGCTGAAAATTTCGTAGAAATGGAATCCTACAATATGTGGCCTTTTGTGTCTGGCTTCTTGTCTTATCATTATATTTTCAAGGATCATCCATGTTGTAGCATGCAGCAGTAGTTCATTCCTCTTTAGGTCTGAACAGTGTTGCCCTGAATGGATATACCACATTTGTTTACCCATTTCTCATACAGTTGCTTTTTGATGGCATAGTTGAGGTATGATTATTTAAGAAAAGATTAAGGTGTGAGAAGAAAACAGGGCTTTATGAGCCACTTTAAGAATTTCTCACATTTAATGGCCAGATAGTAGAGTTTGTAGAGGAGATGGAGAAATAATAGCCAGAATCATAGGAGAAAAAGCATCGAATTTTGTGTCATGGAAACTAAATAGCGAGAGTTTTTCAAAAAGGAAGAAATCAACAGTGTCGAACACTGACGTGAAGTTCAATAAGGTGGAGACTGAAAAGTATCTCTTCAGTTTGTGGATATGAAGTCAATTGATGACCTTAGCAAGTGCTATTTTGGAGGAATGATGGGGGAGCAAACTGTATTGGAGTGAATGGAGGAACCGAGATGAGGAAATGGAGGTAGAAAATGTAAATAATGACAGCCACATTTTAAAGACCTTGACTGAGAAAGAAAGAAGGAAAGGAGAAAAGGAGCTTGAGAGCTCAAGGGAAATGTGTGGTCAATGAAAGGCTTAAGGAATCTTAACCAAATCCAAATGGTTTAGTTATGAGAGAGAGATTAAATACACAAAAGACATCTGGAGCAAGTGAAATGGGCTCCCACACTGGATGGAAGACTAGATTTTAGACAGGAAAAGAGACAATCCTTCTACAGTAACATGAAAGAGTATAAAATGGATATTTTCCTATATGGGTGCATATGTATTTCATTTGAAAGATGAGAGAATTCCCATCTACAGGCCTCTATTTTCCTTGTGAAGCAGAGGTGAAATCATCTTCTGACCATGAAGAAGGAGGAAGGGAGGCCAGGGTTTTGAGGTGAGAAACTTGGAAAATGTCATTGTGGATATTGGACGGTGAGCTAGTCAGTTGGAAATTAGTGAAACCACTGGGCAAGATTGTGGGCTTATTTGAGGTGGTGATTATGATCATATAGTGGAATCAATCAACAATCAGAAATTTATTATCACTTTCTCTGGTAATTTTCCTAAACTCCTTAAAAATAGGTTGCTTCCCTCCCATCATAATCCACAGCTTTGAGCTTGAGATTTCAACCTTATTAATGGTTTTAAGGCAACAGGGAATGAACCAATGTACACCAAGAAGATCCACTCAGTGCTAGGTACATCATACCCAAGAGAGAGCTAGTAGGTAAAATCACAACTTTTTGTATTATTAGTTCTACTCTACTTCTATCCTATCCATCACCACTCATTTATTCATTTATTCATTAGAAGTATTTGCTTAGTGCCTAGGTGTGCCAAGCTCTCCACTACTTCAATGATTACCTATTCTTCCCTCTCCACCTCTTTGTCCTTTCCACTAACCTTCTCTTATTTCCTTTTTACTTTCTCTCTTTGTTTTCCTATCTCAGGATGGAGATGTTGGAGTCATCAATATTTTCCCATACTTTAATATCTTTCATTCACAGACAGATGTCTATGTCAAGCCTGGAGGTGATGTCTATGAGGCACAAATGGGTGGGGCATGAATGGTCTGTGAAGCCTGTTTACTATGAGACCCATAGGGATATGGGATAGAATATGAAGAATGTGTCATATTTTAAAGGTTTATTTATGCATTCTCCTCGCCAGACTGCCATTTTTTTATGGCAATTTCTGGAGTTTAGTAGCTATGCCTGTTTATTTAATAAACATTTATTGAACGACCATGTGTCTGTGAATTACTATGCACAGGAGGGAGGGGGAAGTAGATAGAGTACTGAAAAGAAACAATCTTTTTTTCAAGGAGCTCAGAGTCCCATAGGGTAGACACATAGGTGAACATATGCATTATAACATGATGTGACTAAGGCCACAACCTAAGTATGCCTGAGAACAGATTTAACACAGAAGAGTGTGGGTTAGTCAAATGCTTTTTGGTGAGAGTAAAATTTGAAATGATTTTGAATGGTGAATTGTTTACCAGGGAGTCAGAAGATGAGGCCAGGTGAGTGGGAGTAGTGCCTTATAAGCAGGTGGAACTACCAGCACTGCTAAGGCCTAGAAAGTATGGGGAAGACCGACAAGAGAAAAAGAAGGAAACATAGGCAGGGGTCATATTGCAAAAGGCCTTTTATCCATGCTAAGTGTTTGGGCTTTAGTTTATAGGTGATAGAAAACAAGTGAAGAGCTCTAAGTGGTGGGAATGACATGACCTAAGTTGTCTTTTAGCGCAATCATTCTGGTAGTAATATGGAAGATTGCCTAGAAGGGTTGACACTTAGAAGAAGGAGCTCAGTTTAGAGTTTGGGCAAGAGATGCAGAAGTCCTGAACCAGGTCTTGGGAGTGTGAATGCAGAGGAAAGCATAGATTCAAGATCCATAGAGCAGATAGGATCAACTAGGCTTGTGACTGACACGATGTAAAGGTGGAGGAGAGTGAGAGGAAAGACTGAAAGGTGACGCCCAGATTCTGGTCTGTGTGACTGGTTGAATGGTGGCACCACCAATGATGGTTCTGAGTACTCAGTGCGAAACAGGTTTGCAGAGAGTAAAAGATCTGTCTTAGGCTTGTTAACATGGAAGAGCCTCTGGAACATCTAGGTAGAGGTACATAATAAGTAGATTTATAGAAGTTAGGAAAGAGGTCTGTGCGAGTAATAAAGAACTGTAATTTTTTAGCCTAGGAATAGTAATTAAAATTATGAGAACAGGTGAGTTTGTCTAGAAAGAGGTAAAAGTGAAACAAGAAGAGAATGAAACATGGAGCCCTGAGAAAGACTAGTATTTAAAGGTCCAGTGGAAGAAAAAGATAAAAATAACAGTACAAAGTGGCCAGAGAGGTAGAAGAGAACCAAGAGAAGCCAGCAAAGGAGACAGATTTGAGGAAAACTGTGATAAATGTAAAAAACAGATAAGGTAAGGAAGCAGTCTTGTCCATTGGTTTGTGAATTAGCACAAATTAATGTCTTTGAAAAAATACAATTCCAAAGGTAGGCATGGGGATAACAGATTGGTGAGAAAAAAAGATCAGTAATCAGATGTTACTGGGTTGTGGGATAAATACAGAAAGTGAGGAAAATAAGAAATGGAAGGTAGACATTTTCAAATTTTAGCACAGCCAAGATGATGAAAGGGTAAAAATATTTAATGTCCTAGAGAAAGAGTTCATTAGGCTTTTTTTTTCTCTTAAATACTCAAAGGGCTAGCAGGTGGGATGTAGATGGCTCTTCTGCGTGGTTCCACATGTCACTGCTATCAATGGTAAGTGGATATTACCAAGAGAGGGAATATTCTAATAATTAAGAGCTTTCTAACATAGGAATGTCCTTCTTCGGAAAGAAATCTATTACCGTAAGACAAATTAAAGAAGAATCTGAATAGCCACTTATCAAAAAACTGGAGAGGAAAGTCCTGCGTCATTTAAGAGTTTGAGAGAGAGTCTTTTTAATGTGCGACCACATTAAATTATCTTTTGTTTATAATGGCTGACAATTGTAATTTGACTTAAATGAAAAGTCTACATTACAGGCCCCAGAATTGCTTTATAATTCTCTTCCTGTCTAATATACTCTCTCTTCTTGTTAAACCTTAGCTTGCGCTACCAAGAACTCATTCTCTTTGATCTCTGTCCCATTTTGCACACATCAATGGACTGAAATCCTCTCTTTGCTCATCTGCTTTAGCTTTCTTTCCATCCTGAAGCCTTTGCTCAGACTAGCCTTCTTCAAGTTCCTGTCACATCAGTTGCTCCAGCCATTTCTTCTGCTACTGGCATGTGTCAATCCACAGATCAATGATACAGCCGCTGTTCGTCAAGACGTCAGAAAATACACATGTGCTTTTTTATGTGTGGTTTGCTAATTTGGCTGGCAACTGCCATCCTATATCAGCATTCCCCAAGTGCATCCAAAAATTTAACAAAGAAAAGATTGACTTTGCAAGTAAAGAGCAAAGAGAAAAAAGTGACTATTTTATAAGATGAACAATTTTTTTGATATGTCACGGTTTCATGTGAGAAAAAAAGCTATATTCAAAGGAAGAAAGAGAGAATAATGAGGAGGGAGTAACAAAGGATGTGATTACTATTTTCTATCTATTTATATGCATTAATTGACTCATCACTGATAGTCCTGAACTATATCTATTTCTGTTTTATGTACGTGTTACCACTAGCGTTCAGAATTTTTAACGACGGAGCCATTCTAGGTAACTGTTTTCTTTTTTTTTTTTATTGAGTTATTGATAGGTTACAATCTTGTGAAATTTCAATTGTACATTAATGTTTGTCAGTCATGTTGTAGGTGCACCACTTCACCCTTTGTGCCCACCCCCCACCCCACCTTTCCCCTGGTATCCACTAAACTGTTCTTGGTCCATAGTTTTAAATTCCTCATATGAGTGGAGTCATACACAGATTATCTTTCTCTCGCTGGCTTATTTCACTTAACATAATTCTCTCAAGGTCCATCCATGTTTTTGCAAATGGAATGATTTTGTTCTGTTTTGCAGCTGAGTAGTATTCCATTGTATATATGTACCACATCTTCTTTATCCATTCGTCTGTTGATGGGCACTTAGGTTGCTTCCACGTCTTGGCTATTGTAAACAGTGCTGCAATAAACATTGGGGTGCACAGGACTTTTGGGATTGCTGACTTCAGGCTCTTTGGATAAATACCCAGTAGTGGGATGGCTGGATCGTATGGTAGTTCTATTTTTAGTTTTTTGAGGAATCTCCATACTGTTTTCCATAGTGGCTGCACCAGTTTGCATTCCCACCAGCAGTGTATGAGGGTTCCTTTTTCTCCGCAACCTCTCCAACATTTGTTGCTATTAGTTTTAGATATTTTTGTCATTCTAACGGGTGTAAGGTGATATCTTAGTGTAGTTTTGATTTGCATTTCCCTGATGATCAGTGATGATGAGCATCTTTTCATGTGCCTATTGGCCATCAGTATATCTTCTTTGGAGAAATGTCTGTTCATGTCTCCAGCCCATTTTTTGATTGGGTTGTTTGATGTTTTGTGGTTGAGTTGTGAGAGTTCTTTATATATTAAGGATATTAAGCCTTTGTCAGATATATGACTTGCAAATATTT
Organism: Equus asinus; assembly: GCF_041296235.1. Lineage (NCBI taxonomy): Eukaryota > Metazoa > Chordata > Mammalia > Perissodactyla > Equidae > Equus > Equus asinus. The sequence goes on along the minus strand of NC_091792.1, from coordinate 50,488,633 downwards.
TTTCCCAGTTAGTGGGTTGTTTTTTTGTTTCAATCCTGTTTTCATTTGCCTTGAAGAAGCTCTTTAATCTGATGAGGTCCCATTTGTTTATTCTTTCTATTGTTTCCCTTCTCTGAGAAGGCATGGTGTCCGAAAAGATCCTTTTAATGCTGATGTCAAAGAGAGTACTGCCTACGTTTTCTTCCAGAAGGCTTATGGTTTCAGGTCTCACCTTTAGGTCTTTAATCCATTTTGAGTTTATTTTGGTGAATGGTGAAAAAGAATGGTCAATTTTCATTCTTTTACATGTGGCTTTCCAGTTTTCCCAGCACCATTTGTTGAAAAGACTTTCTTTTCTCCATTGTATGCCCTCAGCTCCTTTGTCAAAGATAAGCTGTCCATAGATGTGTGGTTTTATTTCTGGGCTTTCAATTCTGTTCCATTGATCTGTGCACCTGTTTTTGTACCAGTACCATGCTGTTTTGATTACTGTAGCTTTGTAGTATGTTTTGAAGTCAGGGATTGTGATGCCTCCTGTTTTGTTCTTTTTTCTCAGGATTGCTTTAGAAATTCGGGGTCTTTTGTTGCCTCATATGAATTTTAGGATTCTTTGTTCTAATTCTGTAAAGAATGTCATTGGGATTCTGATTGGGATGGCATTGAATCTGTAGATTGCTTTAGGTAGAATGGACATTTTAACTATGTTTATTCTTCCAATCCATGTACATGGAATGTCTTTCCATCTCCTTATGTCGTCATCCAATTCTCTCAGAAAGGTCTTGTAATTTTCATTATATAGGTCCTTCACTTCCTTAGTTAAATTTACCCCAAGGTATTTTATTCTTTTTGTTGCGATTGTGAATGGTATTGTATTCTTGAGTTCTTTTTCTGTTAGTTCGTTATTGGAGTATAGAAATGCTACTGATTTATGCAAATTGTTTTGTACCCTGCAACTTTGCTGTAGTTGTTGATTACTTCTAAGAGTTTTCCAATGGATTCTTTGGGGTTTTCTATATATAAGATCATGTCGTCTGCAAACAGCGAGAGTTTCACTTCTTCCCTCCCTATTTGGATTCCTTTTATTCCTTTTTCTTGCCTGATTGCTCTGGCCAGGACCTCCAGTACTATGTTAAATAAGAGTGGTGATAGAGGGCATCCTTGTCTCGTTCTCTAAGTAAGTGTTTTCTAAATGGTTGAGGGCTTACCTTTTTTGAGTATAATAACTGTTTTCTTTCTTTTTAAAATTTTTTTTCCTTTTTCTTTCTTTTTTTTTTTTCCGGGAAGATTAGCCTTGAGCTAACATCTGCTGCCAATCCTCCTCTTTTTGCAGAGGAAGACTGGCCCTGAGCTAACATCCCTGAGCTAACATCCACACTCATCTTCCTTCACTTTACATGTGGGATGCCTGCCACAGCATGGCTTGATAAGCTGTGTATAGGTCCACATCCAGGATCTGAACCAAAGAAGCCCGAGCCGCCCAAGCGGAATGTGTTAACTTCACTGCTGTGCCACTGGGCCAGCCCCTCTGAAATATACATTAAATTGCTTTCTTAAAATGAAAATGCTAAATATAAATTTGACATTTCACTGATTCAGAATTAACATTATAAGATCAATTGATATGCTTATCTCATTGAATTACTCATTCCTTTATGGAACCTGATTAGCTATCAAAAACCACGTTAGGCTCTGAGTCTGCCATATAGTATACTACAAGGTGTGCGGGCTGCTTACACTTAATGGCCAGAGCCAGCTCTGATTTCAGACTTTGTGTTTTAGACTACCTTGCTGTCAGTCTCCTGGTTTTAACTGTTTTTGAGAGTGGACTCACGGACTCACCTCTAAGCAACCTCCTTCTCCACCTCTAATTTTTTGGATAGATTTTCTGTATACATAATAAAAATGAATCTATAAAGTAAGTATATAAACTGAATGTAAATCTGCTACGAGTGTCCTAAGAGGTTCTCCTTTGAGTAATTGCATAATTTTAGAGCACAAACGTGTCATCAATTTTAGGTGCTGAGAGGCCCCACATGCATATATTAAGATGGAAATAGATTGTTCAAGGGAACACAAACTATAATTGATTAAGTAGTTGCTACTGCTTCTTGTTTTCATTAGGATTGTGGATATATAAACAATATTCATCAAATAATAAACTCTGACTTTATGCTCAAAACTTTAGATTTTTTAGCATACTTCCATTTATTGGGTCCAGCTGATGGCTTTACTGACATCACCAAGATGGAGAAAATTTTATTCATTGAATTTCAGGGAGGTTGGGCTCACTCAGATAATAAAGAGGTCCCTGAGAATGAATAGTATTATACTTCTCAGGCAGTTGTAGGTAATGAGAAGGCTGATGTGGAGGGAGTGTAGGCTGTGGGATATAACAGGCAGACAGGAGAGGTGGGCGAGAGGCACTAACGTAGCAGAAGACTATGAGGCACATCGTCTAATTTCCCCCCAAAACTCCTATAATCCTCCCTAAACTTATCACACTCGTAAAATCATGTGATCAGATATTTTGTGGAAACAAGGATGAGGCTGAGCTTCATTTCTGAGTGGGACCTGAGGAAATAAAGTTAGAAATTTGCTGAAATCATAGACAGGAGTTTTCTGGACTTTCCAGGCCATGCTATTGGCCATTCAATCCAATTACTTAAATTTTTAAGGGAAATTTTTGGGTCCCCAAATGATTATTAGGTTACATTTAAACAGGAGTTAGTGCAAAAGTGAAAGACTAAACAGAAATATAGTTCATGTACTTGCAAATGGTTTTTAACCACAAGTAGGCATAAATTTGTAGCTGCCATATGGATAGGTATTTCTGTCATTTTTCTGTATGTAATGTAAACAGGTGTGTGTGCTTTTTAATTACTCCTATTAGACTAAACTGGTATTTCTGTGCAGGGATCTATTAGGTTTTCCATTTTTGCAACCCTTCACAGAACCTAGTAGAATTCAAGAGTAGTTAATTAACGTCATCTATTGTACCACTAACTGAATGTCAGAAATAGTAGGTTCCTGTTAGCATGAGCGAACCCAAATATGGAAGAGACATAGGCAGTGACAAGAGAGTTGAAAAAATGGGACAAAGGAACTGGTAAAAATAAAAGAATATTGAATACTTTAGAGCTACACAATAGAATTACATAAATATTAGGGCAAATATCCTGATTTTGATGCACATTGTGACATGTCATTAAAGTTTCAATGAGTAATTTATGCCATCCATCAAGCAAAAAACAAAATTAAACACAATCCAAAAAATCTATGGTTTAAATTAATGGAAAAAGGGAGGCATTTCAATGTGAGGCAAGCTTAGATGTGGTCCAGTGGGATATAAACCAAAACTAGGCTAGTGTTTCTCAAAGTATGATTCTCAGGTCACCTGTATTGCGATCATGTGATGCACTTGTTAAAATACAGATGTATGAGCCCCAGTATAAGATGCTAAGTCAGAGTTTCTGGGAGAGAGGGCTCAAGAATCTGGACTTTTAGTCTGCACCCCGAATAATTCTGCCCTGTTCAAGTTTGAAAGCACTGCCCTAGAATGTAGATTTCACTGTGATTTCAGAGTTGATGGATATGACTGATACTATAGGGTAGGGGAAAATGACAAGGGGGTATTTGTGGGTAACTGGGCAGGTATGGTAGTATGGAAGTGAAATGGACATTACAGGAAAATGGACGGGGATTTGACTAGCTGATGCCTTGGGCAAGTCATTTAATTTTCCTGATTTTCTGTCTTCCTTCCTGTAAAATGCAAAGAAGAGTGAGATTGTGATCTTGAATATTGATAATTTGTATAAAGAGCTTGACACATGTAGAGCGCTTTGTAAATCAGAGCTGTGATTGTTGAGCCCTGCGAAAGGAGATTTTACTATGCTTAAATTTTGCAACCCTGGATCTCAGGAAACTGCTGGAAGCACAAAGATACCATAGTTGAAGAAAATATTTTGTAAACTGTCCCCTAACCCAATCCAGTCATCACCAGTACTAGATACATAGAGGACAAATGTGATCCCATAAGAAATTCAGGGCCCGAGAGAAAAGAAAATAAAATCTATTGCAGGAACATGATAGCCTAATGCAAACTTTCTACTGCTTTGCACCAGGACATGATTACAAAGGAAAAGTGTAACTTCCTAAAGAGCAAAAAGAAATCATTTTGATTAAATTTGATGGGCTAGAAAAGATAAACGCTGCAGATAACAAAGAAACTAAAATTATAGCTCCCAGGAAGTAGAAGACGAACATCAAGTTTTTGTTGTGTATGTGATTAAATATCAGAGGAGCATGACAAGAAGACCCGAAGTGAGAAGAAAAGACATGGCAGGTAAAATCTGTAAATGTTCAGTATCCCTGTAGCGAATTGGTGCAGTTTCGTGTTTGTTTCTATGAAGAAATAACTGTTTCAGGCATTAGGCCCTGATAAAGATAGAAAGCAAGTCATGGATGGCTTATAACATAAATTGCAAAAGACTTTCTTGCGGAAGAAGCACAGTTAATCCTTTTTCTTCTCAAATTTTCAAAGTGAGTATTTGGACATTTGGGTGATTGTCAGAGGTAGATTTTAATTTTTACAGCTTTTTTTTTTTAATGTAGGGAGGGAAGCAATGTCTTCCTAGAGAATCCTAGCGTAATTATTTGCAGTTTGTTACGTGGTTGTAGCTCCAATGTTGAACCATTAGAGAGAGAAATATTCTGGTAGTAGTTAGATTATTGGCATCAGACAATTAGCAAAGATAATAAGACTTTCTTATAAATCAGCTGTTGTGTTTTTTCCCCCGGCTTTATTGAGAGATAATTGACATGTAACACTGTATACGTTTAAGGTGCACGAAGTATTGATTTGATAAACTTATATATATGATTACCACCATAGCTTTAGCTAACACCCCCATCATGCAAAATAATTACCATTTTTTCTTTTGTGGTGAGAACATTGAAGATCTACTCTCTTAGTAACTTTCAGATATATAATATGGTATTATTAACTAAAATCATCATGCTGTACATTAGATCCCCAGAACTTATTTGACTTATAACTGAAAGTTTGTACTCTTTGATCTTCTCCCACTCCCAGCCCCTAGCCTTTAGTGACCACCATTCTACTGTCTGTTTTTATGAGTTTGGCATTTTTAGATTCCACATATAAGTGAGATAATACAGTATTCGTCTTTCTTTGTCTGACTTATTTCACTTGGCATGAGGTCCACCCTTATTGTCTCAAATGGCAGGATTTCCTTCTTTCTCTTGACTGAATACTCCATTGTGTATATACCCCACGTTTTCTTTATCCATTCTTTCATTGATGGACACTTAGATTGTTTGGCTATTGTGGATAATACTGCAGTGAACATGGGAGTGCAGATATCTCGTCAAGATACTGATTGCATTTCCTTTGGATGTTTACCCAGAAGTGGGATTGCTAGATCGTACGGTAGTTCTATTTTTAATTTTTTTTGGAAACTCCATATACTTTTCCATAGTGTTTGTGCCAATTTACATTCCCACCAACAGTGCACAAGAGTTCTCTTTTCTCCATATCCTCACCAACATTTGTTTTTTCTTTTCTTCTTGCTGGCAGTCATTCTAACAGATGTGATGTGATATCTCACTGAGGTTTTGATTTGCATTTTCTCTGATAATTAGTGATGTTGAACACCTTTTCATGTACCTATCAGCCATTTGTATATCTTCTTTTGAAAATGTCTATTCAGTTCTTGTGTTCATGTTTTAATTGGATTGTTTGTTTTTCTGTTATTGAGTTGTATGAGTTCTTCATATATTTTGGATATTAACTCCTTATATGTGATTTGCTGATATTTTTCTCCCATTCCACAGGTTACCTTATCATTTTGTTGTTGATTGTTTCTTTTGCTGTGCAGAAGCTTTTTAGTTTGGTGTAGGCCCACTTGCTTATTTTTGCTTTTGTTGCTTTTGCTTTTGGTGTCAATTTTCAAAAGATTATTGCTAAGACCAATGCCAAACAGCTTTTCCCTATGTTCTCTTCTAGGAGTTTTACAGTTTTGATCTTACATTTAAGTCTTTTTTTTTTTAGGAAGATTAGCACTGAGCTAACTGCTGCCAATCCTCCTCTTTTTGCAGAGGAAGACTGGCCCTGAGCTAACATCCGTGCCCATCTTCCTCTACTTTATATGTGGGACGCCTACCACAGCATGGCTTGCCAAGCGGTGTTATGTCCACACCTGGGATCCGAACCGGAGAACCTTGGGCCGCCGAGAAGTGGAACATGTGAACTTAACCGCTGCACCACCAGGCCGACCCCACATTTAAGTCTTTAATACATTTCAAGTTAATTTTTGTGAGTGGTTTAAGATAGGGGTCAAGTTTCATTCTTCTGTGTGTGTTCATCCAGTTTTCCAACACTGTTTATTGAAGAGACTACGCTTCCCCTCATTGAGTATTATTGGCTCCCTTGTCAAATATTAGTTGACCGTATACATAACGGTTTATTTCTGGGCTCTCAACTCCGTTCCATTGATCTGTCTATTTTCATACCAGTACCATACTGTTTTGATTACTATAGCTTTGCAATAATAGTTTGAAATCAGGAAGTGTGATGCCTCCAGCTTTGTTCTTTCTCAGGGTTACTTTGGCTATTTGGGAGTCTTTTGTGGTTCCATACAAATTTTAGAATTGTTTTTTCTATTTCTGTTGAAAGAATGCCATTGGAATTTTGATAGAAATTGCATGGAATCTGTTATTTGTTTTTTAATAATGCTATCCAAGGAATATATATATACATACACACACACATATATATAACAGTATTATTCAAGAATTTTCATTATGCGTCTGTTTCTACTCAATGCTAAAATCTATTTTTAGCTTAAATTCCAACCCAGAAGTCTTTTCAGAAAAAAAATACACAAAACAAAATCCTCCTCCTATTGCTAATAAAGAAACAAACCACTGGTAAAGTGAAGGGAGAAAAAGCCGTGGGGCCACAGAACTCAATAGGGAAGTCATTCCTCAGTTTGTGTCCACCTGACAGTTAAACAGAATCTATTGAATAAGACTGAAGTTCCTTAGAAATCAGTTCATGAGGTTTCATTGTTTAGGCTATTAACTATAGGCAACTGTATACAATCTGATAATCACAGGTTGCTATGGGAAAATGTAGGACATCCAAAATAGAATTATCAGAATCAAAAAAGAGGATCCTAGATCAACCTAGAAGAAAATCATTCATTTGGCCATACCTAACCAAAGGTTTTCACCGTTAGCTAGGGATTAGATCTTCAGTCAGTATGCTCCATGATATTATTAAGCACCTAGTAGATACCAACCACATGCTGGAGAGTCAGTGGTGAATGAAGACATAGACTATGTCATCAAAGAGCTTACAATCTAAGGAACTAAAATTCCACACATCGTCTGTGTGCGTGTGCAAATATGCATGCTTGAGTTTAATGTACTCTAAACTATAAGTTGTCATTATTTTAGAATAGTTTATTTCACTCATTCTCTATTTACTCTTTCACTGTATTTCTTAATAAACTCTAAGACCATGCTACTGAGAAATAGCTGGAAGAGGCACACTGATGGTTCCGTCTGGATAACAGTGACTCATTATGACCAGGCCACCTGTCATACCCTCTGAGGAACATGGCCTTAACAGGGCTTACTTGAAGCTGCAAGTGCTATACATTATGAACAAAGGCACATTATTCCTTTACTATAGGAAAAAACCATTGTGAATGATTATACAGAAAAGTGATGTTAAATACAATAGATAAAATAGTCATTAACCTCCCTTTAAGAGATTTCAACAAGAATCCAAATTGACTTTTTTATGGGGAAGAATCCAATTTTTTCATAAAGTGTGTCATTATCATCTTGGCATAATTCATTGGCAGGGAATGACTCCTCGCACAGACACTGGTGATAACATGGCATTTGCATTTTTCTTGCATTTCCTTGTAGCTCAGAACTTTATATTAAAAAAAATGAGTAAAGGGTAAGGATAGGATCCTAATCTGTTCCTACCTTCACTGAGACATCAACACCTCTGTGGCATGATTTCACTGTGCTAGCCCAGGCTGAAACTGCCATTTTGATATTTTAAAAATTATATCTTCTAACTATCTCACCCAGTGCTTTAAAAGTGATTATTTCAAGCTCAGTTTCATCTTCTTGGTGATTTCTCACAATTCTGGTGGATGGAGTTGGTTTTATTTTGACATATGGTATAGTTATCATATCCAAATGGACAATATGGACTTTAGTCAAAGGCCTTGACTTGTTCCTTCTAAAACTATTTAGTATCCTAAACCAGGCAGCTGTGGTCAGGCTTCTAAATCTTCCATCTGACTTAGAGAGGAGGAACAGAAAAACCCAGCTTGATCATTTTTTTAAATATATAAATCTAAATTTAAAAGCCTCCAGTTAGTTTTTTCTCCCAAATTCATACATATGGAGTCACATGTGAGAGCACATGACTTCAGTTGCTTTCCATAATGATTAATTGCTGAGCAACAAAGGCTTCCCTAATTCTTCCGAAGGAGCATCTTCCTGGCTTACAGTTAATGCTATTCCCTTGACAAAGTCACTAGCAGGAAGGGGGAAAAGAGCTTGTTTTAAATAGTGAGCACATTTCCATTTGTCATAAGCCCAAGCTAAGCTTTTCACAGCTGCATTTCATTTGCTTTGTCTTCAGCTAAATAACCTCTAAACCAGGAAATTTCTCTTTAGTGATGATGTGACTGAGGCATGAGTGTTACCCTTTCGAAACATTCCAACCCGACTTCCTTCCTTTCTTTTAAATACTAAGTACATGGTCATAAATTAGAACATGCATAGATTTTCAGTTATATCCCATTTATTAAGATCTGACAGAATAACTCCATCTAGTTAAATCAAGTCGCAGGGCACTACAATTTATTAAAGGGAACTGTAATGCATCTCTTTAAAAGAAGAGCTGGGCACATCCTCTATATTCAGAGTTCATGGTGATTTAGCAGAAATGTACCGAACATTTCTTTTTCCTTCTGACTTTATGACATTTTTGAAAACTTCAGAAATAATAAACTAGAAAATGTAATTTTTCTCTCTGAAAGATTGTCTTGTGGGTTTGGTATTTCTCACTATCTAAAATTCAGTACTGTACAAAGTTTGCAGGTATGCATATCTCTGTTATAGCAGAGAAGTTGATAAGGAAACAAGTTGCAACAAGTCCATTTACTGTGGAGTTAGAGGTGTTCTTCAGTGACTTTCTGATCTAAATTGTCCCATAAGACAATGTAATCTTGGTCCTTTGGCTCTTGCGTAACAAACTATCAGTAGAAAAGTCATTTTAATGGTAGATTTAATTCTTTAAGACTGTAATGAAATAAACAACAACAAAGTGGCTAACAAAGGGGATAATAGAGACCAATGGTCATTATTTTTTAATTTTACCAATAATAAAAAAAAATCTGTGATGTTTCAGAAGGTGTTCTGTCACAATGGCCGTTTGGACTAAGGAGTAAGATCACTCAATGGCTCATGCTCCAAGTATATCAAATAAATGTGAAAAAATATATTCGCCGTGCTCTGTGAACATTAAAAAGTTACTTGCTTCAAAGGCGTGCATGAGCGCTTTCTTCTCTAGGCTCCTCGTGCTACTGTACACCAGAGTGGTCAAGTGTTTTAATAGGGAAACACTTTCAAGCAGGAAATCCAATGTTTTCTGTGTCTTTAGGGCTTAGTTCTGTTGGCATAGAGCAGTAACTCATCTAAATTATTCAGATCAGTGATGGAGTGATTGAATGAGTCGATGTGAAAGTTTTCTCTTAACTTTCAGGTGTCTTTACATTTTTAATTGATACAAAAAATATAGTATCAGTAAGATGGAGAAAAGTATACTAATGTCAGTGCTTGGAAATGCAGTAATTCCCCGGTTCCCACATGTGAACTGTCTGCCCTTAGATTTGCGAGCATTGCCATTTCGCTTTCCAGCTGCCTTTTTTTCTTCTGCACAATGTGTCCTTTGTACCTTCTCCATTGCTCCTGTGCTTTAGGAGCTGGCTTTTTTGTTACAGAAATTTTATTTATTAACTTCAGGGAATGCTAGAGTCCATCCCCTCCTTCATTAGCATAGTTGAATGTTAATTGTATTTTGACAACTCTTCTTTAGTTTTGTGTCTTTTCTCTCTTGTCCTAAATCAAGGAGGGATCCTTGTTTCATTGGCAGGAAAATCTTCAGTGGAATAATGACAGTAAATGGTTTGTTTGTTTTCCTTTAAGCAGAGATATAATTTGGTCTGAATAAAGAAGAAACATTTCTATTATGTTTTGAGTTGAAAAAGTTATGGGCATGAGGATAAAAAAAAGTAAATCAAATGAGAATTGTTAAGTAAGTAGAATAGTCAGTTAACTAGCATTAGCTGATTATCCAGGTAAATGCACTGTGCTCTCTTTCATCCCTGTCTCTGGCCAGTTTACAGATCAGAGACGAGTAGGTTAAAGCAACATTCACAAGTAATAAAAATTACTACCATTTACAGGTTAAATACTATGTGTCAGCTATGTGGTGAGGAGTTGACCCACATTAACACGTATTTGATCTTCACAGCAACTCTGAGTTAGACATAGTCCCCATTTTATAGATGTGAAAACTGAGATTTATAGAGGCTGAGATCATATAGCTACTTAAAGGAAGAACTATATGACTCCAAAATCTGTGCTTGTAAACTTATACTCTTCTATGAATTTAATGAACACTACTCTGCTGCTCTTTAACAGGATACTGATTATTTGGGGCACAGGCTTAAGCTAGCCATTAAAACTGTGTTTGGGGCCCAGCTCCATGGCTGAGTGGTTAAAGTTCCCGCACTCTGCTCCCGTAGCCCCAGTTCATGGGTTTGGATCCTGAGTGTAGACCTACTCCACTCATCAGCCATGCTGTGGCAGTGTCCCACATACAAAAACATAGAGGAAGATTGGCACAGATGTTAGCTCAGGACTAATCTTCCTCAAGCAAAAAAGAAGATGATTGGCAACAGATGTCAGCTCAGGATGTTTGAATTTATATCCTGATTTTATTTTTTCAGTCTATCTTTGACTTTTTTTTATCTTACAAGGAGAAAAAAATTAAGAGTGCAGGTTAGGCTTTTTATTAATCATATCCAATCATAACACATCCATGACCACAAATCTCCAGTGAGTAATCAGTTCTGGCAAACTTACCATACCTCTGCAGTTTCTTTTCTTCTCCAAAATGAGTATCCTATTCGTGCTCCTCTTTCTTTTATTAAATCTTCATCCATCAGATTTTTTCATTTGAACGCTAGATTCACATCAGATACAATTAGTCAAAACTACATTAGATACAGTTAGTCAAAATACTTCTTTTGTATAATGAAGCATTTTTATTTTACTTTCCTTAGGGTTTATAAGTGAAAATAAATCTAGAGTCTTAAAAATAGTTTATTCTATTTGTATCATTTTCTTTTTTTCTACCTCCCTGCCATTTCATATCCTCTGACTCAGCTAACCATGTAGCCTCATTTTCTTTTAGGAAATCAGTACAACTGGAGCTCCCTCACCTTCTTGGTAGATGAGCCCTACGATCCTTCCTGAATCTGAATCTGTACTCTCTCCTTCTACAAAGGATGAAATGATCTGCCCTGATCAAAGGCACACTTTCCATTTGTATCCTGGACCCCAATGACTCTTTCTTTTAAAAAAATTTTCCTCCTATGTTTATCCTCTTTCTCTCCTGTCTCATTGGTTTCTTCCTTTTTACTGAATTGCTCCTCCTAGTGGATAGACATGCTTGTATCTTTCGCCTTAAAAAAGAATCCTCTCTTTAGCTCCCATTTGCCTTCGGCTATTGTCCTCAAAACTCTGCTTTTCACTGCAGAACTTCTTGAATTTTCTGTAGTAACTGTCTTTATTTTGTTCCACCCATTCTCCCCTCAATCTACTCCCATCAGGCTTATGTTATCACTGATCCTTTGAAAATGCACTTGACAGGATGGCCCATGAAGTCCATTTCTCAAATCCAATTATCACTCTCTGACCCTGACTTCTCAGCAGCATTTGACACAGTTGACCACTCTCTTCTTTTGGAAGCACTTTCTTCTCTTTGCTTTCACAACATCACCTTTTCTTGGTTTTCTCTCACTTGATAGTCACTCGTTCTCTGTCATTTTTGCCTTTTCCTTTGGACCTTTAAATGTTAAGCTGCCTGTGAGCTTTGCCATTTACACACATTTGCTAGCCAATTTCATGGCTTTGAATACTCTCAAATATTTCTAGCTCAAACTTCCTCCAGAATTCACTTACCTACTTAACATGTCATTTGCGTTTCTAATAAATGTTTCAAACTTCCATTTTTTTCCTGTTCTTCCTCTGATCTTCTCGTCTCAGTAAATATAACCACCACCTTCTGAGTTACTTAAATTATCCTTGATTCATCTCTTGTCTTCATTCTCCATATTCGTCAGAATGGTTCTTGGTTTTACCCCCAAAATATATTCTGCTGAATATTCTCATCATTATCATCACCTCGATACAAGATGCTTAGACTACCGCTGTGGTTCCCTTACTGGTCCTCTGCCTCCACAGTCTTGTCTTCTCTACAAGTGACTTCTTTCATTCACCCATTTAAATCATTCCTCAGTGCAGTCAAAGAAATAATTTCTTTGAGCTGCAGGAACAGATGCCCTCTTAAATATAAACATTAGTTTTTATTCCATGAAAGATTCAGGTGTGGATATCTTTGTAGACGCCCCATGCTTGGTATAGCTAATTTGTAAACTGCCCAAAAAACTAAGACATCAAACAGAGCAGGGAACAAATGTCTGCATCTTTTATTCTTGCGGAAATAGATGTAGGTTGCAAATATTTTACATATAAATGACATTTTTATTATGATTTCTTCGCTATGCAAAATTAAGAAACAGGCTTATGCTCATGGGTTTCTACTTAAAAGCAGTCTGCTGACTATAATGAATCTTGGTGTATTACCATGATTGTGAATAAACAAAAGGCAAACCACCACTTCTACAATTGTAAATTCCTTGTATTTAATTCGGTTCTTAAAAAAACATGGGGTGAATATATCTGTCTCTAGTGTCACTATCTAGTCATGATTGCAAACAATTTCAACCGACTTATTATTATTTATAAATAAGAATTTTTCTAAATAATACATTATTTTAGCTTGTAGGTGAGAAAAGCTGCTTGGCTCACAGGCTAAGCAGGAGGAGGGATTCAGGGTACATACTCTACGTAGATGTGTGTCTTCATTAGTTAATGCTCTTTTTTGCTTCCTGAAATGTCTTTTGATTGATGTCAAATCAATAACTCTTAAACCATAAGAGGACACAAGAGGTTAAACACTTGTGAGGAAAAAAAAAGATTTCTATGAGGAAATTGGGTTCCAAACATATTAAGAAGCAGGAGGTGCAGTAAATTTGCTTATGGTATGGAAATTAGGCAATAAGCATTCTGAAGATGATCATAGGTAACATCCTTACTCACTTATAGGTTTGTAGGCCTATAAGGATCCGAAGAAGTCTTCTGATTGGTGCTCCTCTCCAGCAGTACACACTCATAAGATATCTTATATGTACTTGTTTGTGCCTTCTGTGGTCTACTGCTTGTTCAATTTCTCAGTTCTTTGACACATCCTTTTTCTTGGCGTCCTCATTTTCCCCAGACTCTGGACATAACTAAATTAATAGCTTTGACTTTACTCCCATATTTACTCCTCTATTTACTCAGTTTAAAAGACTGGAGGAAAGAAAGCAGAGAAGAAAGTGTTAACATTGTGAACTATCAATTGACTGCATCTCTAAAACGTATTATGAAAAGCACTTTCAAGTTTTGATTTGATTTACTAAAATTGAATTGTGGCTACAATTCCCTAGCAATATGTCTGTTAAGTGAGGAAGAGCTGTACTGCTTTTTCTTAGCAACCAGCTAACTGGAAGGCAAATTTTTATCAAGTAGAATGCAGTGCTTGTGCCTACTGAGGAGGTACTTGAAAGCTCTGCTGACAATGATAAGTATTTAATATATTAAAAGATATACACACTATTCATGGTTATTTTTGAATTCTTTGTACAAACTATTTATTATATAGGCCTCACTAAAAATTCATTGCTAGCTTCTTGGTGGAGATGGTGTTTTTTGTATATACTTTTTGGGCTATTCTTCACTGTTAAAATTTAGGCTGGCTATGTTTTAAGTTGTTTTATAAAAGCATTGTGGATATTTTGGTCCCAAAATTCTTCCAGTGCTGGCTAGGAGAGCCTCGGTTGTTTTTAGCTATTCTTTTTTAAGAGGCAAATAATAATTCATATTATTAGTGGTTGGTATAGAATTTCTTTTGCCTTTCAGGATTGGAGAAATCCCTAAAGGCTAGAGCAAGGCATCCGTATGGCATGGTGAGACTTCTGTGCTAAATTTGCTGTTAGGCATCTAGTGCATGGGGAAATGAAAGACAATTTCTTTTTTTCTTAAAAGTTGGCACCTGAGCTAACATCTGTTGCCAATCTTCTTTTTTTTTTCCTTCTTCTTCTTCTCCCCAAAGCCCCCCAGTACATAGTTGTATATTCCAGCTGTAGGTCCTTCTGGGTGTGCTATGTGGGATGGCGCCTCAGTGGGCTGATGAGCAGTGTCGTGTCCATGCCTAGGATCCAAACCATCGAAAACCTGGGCTGCGGAAGTGGAAAGCTTGAACTTAACCACTCCTCCATGGGGCTGGCCCGAAAGACAGTTTCAATGGTTCTTGGAATTTAAGTGTTCTTCTTGAACCTTCTGCTACAGAAAAATGAACATGGAAAACTTCTCTGTCTTCAGCCAAGGTAGGAGGTGAGGGATGATGGCTGGAAAAAATTATTTGACTTGCATCATATTTGGAGAAAAACTAGGAATTCCTTTGATCCTTTGGGAAAACGTGTATGCAGACATTTGAACGTATTCTTTATGATGTATGCCCCCAAACCTCTCATAATATCACCTTGCGTTCCTTTTCTATAAACTAACCCTTTTCTTTCTGATCACTGTGAATATTTTTGCTATTTACCTATTTCATTCTGTTAACTATCGCACTTCTGTGATTTAAAAAATCCTCTTTGCTATTCTCCAAGTAAGTCACCTTATAGAGATGGTATTGTGTCTTATTATAAGCAGTGGCTCCTAAATATGGTCTGCAAGAGACCATATCAGTAATTACAGAGGCATTTAATGTATGTATTTCCTCTCCCTCTTGTGTATGTTTGGGGGTGTGTGTGTGTTTTCCTGAATCTCACCACATCTCCCAGGTGATTCTTATACAAGGCACTGTATGGTAATCCCTCTAACTAATGTCACATTCCAAGCCCCATCATCTGACCCTTATAGAAAGACGGTGGAAGTCCTCAAAATTACCTGTTGGGTCAGGTATTCAGACAGTGAAGATTTTATGTGGGTTGTGAAGAGATGATAGAAATTTTTATCTTGGTGTAAGAGAAGACATTTTTATCTCTTGTGGATTTTGTCTCTTTGACAGGCTTTTCCTGTGGGGTTGGAGTGTAAAATGAGACCAGATCTTGTCCAGCTTGTGAGGCTGTGGTAACATGAGGCCAGGGTTCAGGGGACAGGAGGCAGGGAGTAATATCTCGGGCATGTTGTGAGTCAGAGTGGAACAGAGAAGAGCAGATAGGGTCCTCGTGGCTTTCATGAGGTTCAGAGAGTGGAATCTTGGCTAGCAATAAAATCTTTATTTGCTTGGAAGATGTCATCTTTGTCGTAAATACTCCTTGGGGAACTTGCTGGTGTGGCTAACATCATGGACTATAGTGTGATAGGATTGGTGGAGTGAGGATTCTGTTTCATGTCCCAGAAGACTTTGGTAAGGATGCTCCAGAGAGAAAATACGTATGTTGTAGTTAGCAGCAGAGTAAAAGTCCTAGAGTGCCTCTAAGGGCATCATTACCCTAGAAGACCCTTATCCTTTTTGACCCAATATGTTACATTAAAAAAACAAAACAAACCCAAAAACAAAATGAAAGAGAAAAAATTCAGGGTGATGTACAAAAGTGCAGCAAAAAATTCCTACTTTCTATTAAGACAATAATATTTTTTCCTAATAAAACCTGAATGTAACAGAAAAATGGACTGACATGGATAGGTCAATTCTGTTATATATATATATAATATAGACTTTTGATGAGTTTGCCTTAAAACAATTTGTGTTAAAAATGAAGACGTTTTCTTAAAGTGACAGTTACATCTTAACATTTTACTTTGTCATCATTATTACATGGTATTTGATGCAAATAAAATTGGTACACAATCTGGAAAAAATATAAAATTAAATAACAACAACAACAAATTCAAACCTGTGATTAAAAATATCAAAGTTATCAGTATTAAAAGGCTTTTTTCAAAGCTTGCCCTTGATATGTGCTCTTAGACACTCACTGTGGACTCTTTGCTCTTTAATTTCTAAAACATAGTTTTTTTTTTAGGTTATATTTGACATTGTGTTGACTACTAGAGCCCTGGTACTATTCACTTTCAAGCAGCTTCAACTGTTGCAATGTAACCTGGACCACAGAGAGAAAGGAAGTCTTGTGGATCCTTTCCAGGCATGAGCATGCCTGTGGATGGGTTCCTGAACTCTCACAGAGGGATGGTTTAACCCAAATTTCATCCTATTTAACTTGACCATTTAAAGGGCTGACCTTTTTGTAATGTAGCAACTTGAACAGATTCCACATCTCTTTTATGGCTGAACTGCTTTCTTTCCAATTGTTATTTTTTTACGTGTGAAAGGCTTTAGATCAGATACTGAGAAGCTCATAACACTAAAGGGAGCTTAATTAACGTCAATGGAAAATTCACAGTGAGAGAAAATGAAAGCAGCAAGCAATAGAAATTACATAGGCTTGATCTAGAAGCCCATCGGGAATAAACCCTGGAGGCTGAATGCCTTCAGGACAGTCTATCAGATCAAGGGAGAGAGAATAAAAAGTGGAATTTAAGTTAAAAGAGAAATCCCTCATTGCTAACTCAAAATTCTGCATTCAGAATATCTTAAAGGACAAGACATCTGATAGAGTCGGATCCTTTTTCTTTTTTCTTTGTGTTAAACCAGATTTTTGTGATTATACAGCATGTTATGGGGCAGGCCTCCAAGGAAGCCTGTCACAGGTGGATATGGGGTCTAGGTTTGAGAGTAGAAGGGCAGCTTGGAGTGTGATCACCTTCGTGGCCTTTATCGCAAGAGCATGAGTGCTCCTGTGAGTGAAGCCAGGAGAATCATCAAGCACTTAGCATATGTTGAGTCTGTAGGAATTGTAGATTCTTTGGGTCACTATTCTCTTTTGAGTCTCTAATTGCCTCTGTCCATCTTATTTTTGCTTTCAATTCTTTGCTTGATTTGAGCCTTTGGTGACATGACATGGCACAGTGGACCATCACTAATGAGAATAACTCAAGGGACTGAATCGAACAAGATCTTTAACATTTTTTAATTTTCCTAAAATCTGATTATATTTGCCATTTGTTGATCACGTGTGTTCCAAGGTCTAGATTTTAAAAAGAATCATCCATTTTCCAAATGGCCTTTTGGCTGTTAGAAGTTTTAATAGAAACCCCAACAGATTTTTATGCACGTTACATAGGTTGCTGGAGGAGTATCATGAGCTTGCAGTCCTTTCGGTAGCATAGCAACCATTCCAGGCGTGCCTGTTCCTCAGCATACACAGCTAAACAGCATGCTCAGTGTTCTCCCACAAGGCATCAGTGGCTGAGCCAGAGTCTGACTACGTCCTGGCCTTGACTGATCACACCATGGGAGGTGCTAATAACACGGAGAGTAAGTGAACTCTGCTCCAAAGCATTCCCCTCCTGCTGCTTTGAGACTCAGGAGGTGTTTAAGCGTTTCTATTATTATTTAGGTCCACACACACGAAATGAAGTTTATGATATTGAGACAAAAGTTATCCTCTTTTATTTCATTTATGACATTAGTTCCATAAATGGTTAAATATTTACTGAAAAAAAAAGAGCTGTCCATTGGTGTGATCGTCTGGACATTAACTTATAGTTATTGGCTTAATTTAGTCCCTTTCCCTCAACAGTGATTTTCTAAAACAAAACCAACCCAAACCAAACCAAAACAAGACAAAATAAAACCCTGCTACAGCAACAGCAAACAGCTAACATTTGGGCGTCCTCACTTTTCGCACAAACTCAACAAGGATTTCACTAATATCGTTTGATACTCTCAAACTCTGTGACGTATTATTATCCCCATTTTGCAGATGTAGAAACTGAGGCTCAGAGAAATTAACTCTTCTATCAAAACCACAGAGAAAGTTAGGGGTGGGAATATAAGCTCAGGACCAGCACGCTCCAAAACCTGTTCTGTCAGCCACTTTCTCTCTTTCTCCAGGGACAGTGATTTGTCATTGGACCCAATGCCCAGTGCAGAGCCTGACACTTTAGGTGAATAGTAAATATGTTTGGACTAATCTGATCCAGTTCAACAAAGATCTTCAGTTAGTCTGTTTGTAAGATTGTGGAAGGTAAGCAGTTTCTCTCCATTTCTCTAGGCACTTTAAATTTTTGAGAAGTCAGAATTCCAGGAACCCAGTTTATAACCCAAGAACCCTGTAGATTTGGTACAGACAGCTGTCTTACCGGGGACTTGGTTCACATAGCCCACATGAGAAGTTGGCAAATGGGGGGTGGGGGGAGAAGTGAGGGACATCTTGCTGCAGGATTTGAGTGAGGTGAGAAAGCAGGGAAAGGAAATGGATAAATTTGTTGTTGCCTCCGAGGTTAATGGAAAATATCCGTGCTTTGCTGAGCATAACTCACTGCATAAAAGATGCAGCAAAGTTGCTTAACAAGGTCACTCAGCTCTGCGGAGGTTTTTGATCTATGCTCAATCAAATCTTTTCACCTGCAGTGGCCGGTCAAACCTTGCAAGAGTCGTCGACCAAATTAGTCACCTGAAATTCAAGTGCTCAGAGTGCACTTTCTTAGGATTTAATTCCTTGTCACTGTCACCACCCAGGAATGACACCTCCTAATTGAGTGTATTCAGTAATGCCCAGAGGCTTCTCTGCTGTAAGTCCCAGAGGACACCTATTTATCTTGTTTAGATTCAGCCTATTTGCTGAAGAAAGGCATTTGTGTCAGCAGAAGGAGCCAACTTTGGAAAATAAGGAGGATCCCAACAGCACAGGTTTCAGTTATCACTGCATCACTCTCTAGATAAGCAAAAAAGAGATAACATTCTTTAAAATGTTGAAAGCATAAACATAGAGTTAAGAATTAAGACCTGCAGTTTTGGTCTCAGCTGTCATTAAGGAGCATAGTGCCTTGGTCCAATTCCCAGCCGCTCAACCTAGTGTTTCTACCCAGAGGCCACAGTAACGAGAAGAGATGTCAAAACCCCTCTTCATAGTGATGCTGGATTCCTCAAGGTCAGTCTCCTGGAGATACTTGAACCTTACTATTTTAAATATTATTATCGTGAGCTGTGATGAAATGCCTTGCCTGATTCTATTTCTGAGTATATTACAAACATGTTGACTATATACTGCAATGCTATAGCAAGAGACTTGTTTTCAGAGAACTCTATCTGGGAACTTCATGGACAGCAGCAAAGTTCTTCAACAACTGTCACCAGCATCTTGGCTGAAGTATTGGGTTTAATATCTCTCACCTGAACTATTGGGGCTGTCCTTTAATTGGTCCTCCCAACTCTTTTTACTCCCCACACCAATTGTTCCTACTCATTGGTGACATATGAATCAAAACTTTGTCCATGACACTTTTTCTGCATATATATTATTTCCTTATTTTATTTTATTGAGGTCACATTGGTTTATAACATTATGTAAATTTCAGGTATACATCGTTATATTGCCACTTCTGTGTTGACTGCATGGTGTTCGCCACCAATAGTCGAGTTTTTTCCATCACACATGTGCCCTTTTACTTCTTTCGCCTTCTCCCCACCCCCTTCCCTTCTGGAAATCACCAAGCTGTTCTCTGTATCTATACACATAAAAATTTTTTGTCTCCCTATTGCCTTCAGAATGAAATCTAAAAATCTTAACCCAACACAATCTCCCAATCATTTGTCATACGCATTTAACTATTCTGCAGTGAAATATAGCTGTTTTCTCTGTACGCAATATATATTTTTCTTCCTTATTTTTGTTCATGCTCTTGCTGTCTCCTGAAATGCCTGTCTTCCTCATCTTGTGGATGTTCTTTCCATCTCAAAGGCTATCTTTTCCTCGAAGTTTTCTGATGGTCTTAAAAAGGTTTATTTTCTTTCCTTTGAACCTCTATTAGCATCTCTCATGGTACATATCTTTACTCTTTATTTACTCTAATTTATAAATTTATATTGTCCTCTAATAAGGCTGTAAGTAACATGACATTAGGGATTATGTCTTATCTTTGTTTTGCATATAGTAAGATCTCAGCCAAAATTTTTTTTAAAGATTTTATTTTTCCTTTTTCTCCCCAAAGCCCCCCGGTACGTAGTTGTATACTTTTAGTTGTGGGTCCTTCCAGCTGTGGCGTGTGGGATGCCACCTCAGCACGGCCTGTTGAGCGGTGCCATGTCTGCACCCAGGATCCAAACCGGTGAAACCCTGGGCTGCCGCAGTGCAGCGCGAGAACTTAACCACTCGGCCACCAAGCCGGCCCCAGATCTCAGCTAAAATTTACTGAATTCAATTGAACTCTTGCTAGTGAGACTGATTTAATTTCTTCTGAGTATCCACTTGTTTCATTTCCATTTGGAGAATAGTGAGTGTCATTGGTGATAATCTAGCACCTGTAAGTTTTTTTAATAGTATTTCAAATACTGATATCTATTGAATGTGATCCGTTTCTAATGTTGAAAGGAAATAGGTTAAAGCTCACGGACAAAGGTTTTATTTTGCCTGAATTTCCCCCTACTTTTAATTCTCTTTGTCATCAAAGGAATTAGCCCTCTGCGGCATTTAATTACACATAACACTCCAAACTACTTGGCATTCCACAAAACTAGTTAAACACTGTGTATTGTTGAAGATGATAAGTAAAAGTAATTTTCATGTAATTTTACATACATTTGCTCTGGCAGGAACTAGAAAATGGAGATTGTACCCAGTAGCCTTTTTACATTTAATCGGTTGTTGCAATTTCCAGTATTCTCCTCTGGCATTTCCTGTATTCCAGAGAATAAACTGACACCTGTGACTTACAATGTTTTGTAACCATACTGAGACTTGACTTAAGAATTGTAGCATTTCAAACTGAATTGAAATGAAAATTAATCTTAGAGGCTATCATGCTTCATTAGGGATGCACAGGACAGGAATTTGCTAAATGTTCGACGGGATCTTCCTTTATATCTAGTTCTCACAGGTTCACGTGCCTGAAGTTTAAAAAACATCTTGGAACTACGATGAAGTCTCAAGCAGGAACATAAATTGGAGTTAACCATAAGTTCAAAACTACTGTTCAAATATTACTCTGGCAGCTTAAAAACTATAATTCAAGTTTTCAATATAGACTTTAAAAAATCTAATATGGTTCATCGTCTTTAACTTGTAAATACTCAACAAAAATCAATAATTATACCAAATTATTATTTCCATTATTTCTCTTTGATAGTATTGTATTTTGCCATTTTAGTCTTTCAGGGTCCTTTATGGCTGTCTAGAATAATTGACAAATTTCAAGACAAAACTGAAAAAAACCCTCTTCATTTTTAGGAGTAGGATAGATATTATTTTTTAAGACAGCAACTCTCTGAACTACAACTTGACAGAGAGTCTGTTTATAAACATCTGCATTTACCACCAGGGGAAAGGTGATTATATCTACTCACGATGATGTTAGGACTTGCGTATTTGCCTGCCTAGTGCAGCTCTGAGGTGTTGTCATATGGGGTTTTTGTAAGCATGAGGGATTTAGCTCTCAAATTCTGTGTTATCAC
Organism: Equus asinus; assembly: GCF_041296235.1. Taxonomy (NCBI): domain Eukaryota; kingdom Metazoa; phylum Chordata; class Mammalia; order Perissodactyla; family Equidae; genus Equus; species Equus asinus. The sequence goes on along the minus strand of NC_091792.1, from coordinate 50,466,687 downwards.
TTTACCCTTTATTGGAATATAGCAGCAAAATTAATGACCTTTAAAATAAACAAACGCTAATTTTAGAACAAAATGCCTTAAGCTCTTCTAGACATGTTTTTAAGGCTTCCTGCAGGGATGCTGTCTGGTGACCACGCTTAGCTAGCATAACAATCATCCCAGCATGATGCTAGATACTGTTGGGCTGGCATCACTTATCCCACAACCATGTGATGCTATAGTGTGCAGAAGGTTTGGGGTTATGCTCAGTGACATTGTTTCATGATTGTTAACATCAGAAGGTGGCTCAAGGATGAAGAAGCAGTGCGTGGAGACTACCCGAGGAGCCTAAGTTTGAAAAAGGCAACAGATTACCGACACTGGCAACGTGCTTCATCTTAGCAGAAAAATATGTGACCGGGCCACAAAATTAGAGACATGTCAAGTCTGGAACATTTCAGAATATGCTGACTTAGTATGTAGTAAAATAGGGAATGGTCTAACTAATAATTGTAGGTGAATTCTGGCTGCCACTCCAGTAAACACTTTCAAAATTTATAAGTAAAATTTTAGTGAGGTATAATTATATACATTATATTAATTTCAGGTGTACAACATAATGATTCAATATTTGTGTCTATTGCAAAATGATCACCTCATAAGTCTAATTAACATCAGTCACTACACATAGTTACAAAAACTTTTTTTCTTGTGATGAAGACTTTTAAGACCTACTTTCATAGCAACTTTCAAACATGTAATACAATATTATTAACTATAGTTACCTTGCTGTACATTACATCCTCATGACTTATTTATTTTATAACTGGAAGTTTGTACCTTTTGACTCCCTTCGCCAATTTTACCCACTCCCCGCCTCCTGCCTCGGGCAACCATCAATCTGTTCCATGTATCTATGAGAGAGATTTGTTTTTGTTTTTGTTTATTTTTAGATTCCACATACAAGTGAGATGATATAGTAATTGTCTTTCTCTCTCTAACTTATTTCATTTAAAGATTTTATCTTTTTCCTTTTTCTCCCCAAAGCCCCCCGGTATGTAGTTGTGTATTCTTAGTTGTAGGTCCTTCTAGTTGCGGCACGTGGGACACCACCTCAGTGTGGCTTGATGAGTGGTTCCATGTCCGCGCCCAGGATTCGAACCGATGAAACACTGGGCCGCCTGTAGCGGAGCGCATGAACTTAACCACTCGGCCACGGGGCCGGCCCCTCTAACTTATTTCATTTAGCATAATGCCTTCAATGTCCATCCATGTTGTCGCAAATGGCAAAAAAAACCTGAAAAAAACCCTCTTCATTTTTAGGAATAGGATAGATATTATTTTTTAAGACAGCAACTCTCTGAACTACAACTTGACAGTGAATCTGTTTATAAACATCCGCTATTATTTTTTTGGCTGAATAATATACCACATTTTCTTTATCCATTCATCCATTGATAGATATTTAAGTCATTTCCATATGTTGGCTGTTGTAAATAATGTTGCAATGAACATGGGGGTGCATATATCTTTTAGAATTAGTGTATTTGTTTTCTTTGGATAAATACTCAGAAGTAGAATTGCTGGATCATATGGTAGTTTTTTTTTTAATTTTTTGAGGAACCTCCATACTGTTTTCCATGGGGGCTGCACCAATTTACACTCTCATCAACAGTGCACAAATGTTCCCTTTTCTTCACATCCTCGCCAGCACTTGTTATTTCTCATATTTTTGCTAATGGCCATTCTAACAGGTGTGAGGTGATATATCATTGTAGTTTTGATTTGCATTTCCCTGATAATTAGTGTTGTTGAATATTTGTCACGTACTTGTTGAGTAAATTAACTTTTTTGAATATTTGTTTAAAATCAGCTGTTTATCTAAATTTTTTAAATGGTAAAAACACACAATTGACAATGTTTCAATGTACTGAAAATTCTCTGTTAATTTTCATTTTCTTTTGAGAAGGCTAATTTTTCTTTAAGGATTTTAAAAGCATCCTGATTTTTTTTTTGTGATCCAAAGCTGTTAATGGAAAAATGCTAACATTTTAGAGACAAGCATATCACAGTATGAAAGGTGTGTGAAAAGTATTTACTTTGTTATTTTTTATTCACAGGCATTTCATATAGACCACCATGGGTCAGTTCTATGTTTACGAATTTGTGCTTATCCGTATTTTGGTCGGAGTCCTGGCAAGAAATAGATGGCTCTCTCTATGGGGTAATTGAAGAGAGTTAAATGAAAGGACTGTTTTAAAGTTGTGAGTAGCTTAAGGTAACCAATAGGGCATGGTGCAGCATTCTGTTAATGGTAGTCATGGGAACCTGTTACCATCTTCATCCTGATGGAGAAACAAGGGGAGTTTTTAGTGGATCCGTGGGAGAGTTGTGGCTGCAGCAAAGGGACACCAATAGAAGAGATATGCAGCTACTGTCAACCATTCTGGCCTACAGGGAGCCTGGGGAATAAACGTGTTTTCTTTCCAACGGTATCCCAATATCCTACTGTTGTCTTCCACTGACCAAACCCAACCAAAAGGCAGAGGCAAGGGACTTGGTTGATAAGATCCTTAGGGGTCAGCTGCCTGGGGCATAGAACAGGGTGGCAATGGGTAGAGTGTGGACTTGGAAGGGCAACCGGTGATACCAGCACAACTATTATATTGTCAAATCTTTTAAATAGTGACAGTGAACTTGTTCACTCACATGAGGTGGTAGAAAATCTGGCAAAGTATCTCAAAACCTTAAAAATCCTAATTTTAAGAACGTATTATATGAAAATGTCATAAATATGTAAAATGACTAAGCTATGAGATTGTTTTTCAAAACCGTTTATCATAGTACAAAATTCAAGTAATCTAAATGCCTTAAAGCAAGAAATTAATTAAGTAAACTGTAGTTTATCAATACAGAGAAGTAAAAGTCATAAAGTAATGTGGAAGTATATCTTATGACAGGGAACTACATTTCATCATAACTTTTTATAAAATAGACTTATGGTATGACCTTATTTTTCATATATAAAGAAACAAACAACATATATATGTAAAGCAAAAGGTTAGAAGGATAGTCATCAAAAAACAGTGGTTTTTCTGTTGGATTGTAGATAATTTTTTTAAATAAATTTTTTAAATGTAGGTTTGTCCATAATTTCAATATGTTTATGTATATATATGTTTTTATGGTGAATATGTATATTAATTTGGTTATTCAAATAACATTTTCAAATAAAAACGATTCTGTTTAAAGAAGAGTACTTGAAGGACTTGTATAAGGAACAAGTCAGTTTCTCTTCAGTTAGAATAAGGACCATGATGATGCCTATTGGAATTCTAGAACTCAGAAACTGATGCAGGAGTCAGGCAGATCAAAAAGATGGAGATCAAAAAGTCAATGTTATCTTTATTGATGGAACTTTCAGACCAGGGCTTAGGTAGACAAAAGCAGTAGGTTGCCCAGTTCTGTTCTCAGCCTAAGACAGCCCTATCTGTTGCAGGTGGCACCAGACATCCCCTCTCAGGCCCTGTCCCTGTGTTGCATGGAGAAGCAGAGCAGTGTGCTCCCTGGAGGCCAGTCATAGAAAGAGTAAGTTGTTGAGCTGTGCAGGCCTGGTTCTTTGTTGAAACATAGCAGTCTGAGAAGCCAATTCTTTCTCTCTGAGTGGAGAAATTTGAATGAAAGACCTACATAGAATGAAACCTGCCTAATACATCACTCTTACATAAAAAAATCAGTGCACGATTGCTTATAAGCTATTGTTATAATTTCATTGATATCAAGTTAATAGGAATGACATTCAGGTTAATTCAACAGACATCATAGCACTATGAGCCAGGTACACTGATAGCTGTTAGGGATGTAAATGTGAATAAGACATGATCCCCTGAAAAGTCGTACTCTAGAGGAAGTAACAGAATTAAACCACACAAAACTAACCTGCTGGTCTCTCTACATGTTAAACTGTCTAGTTCACCTATATATGCTTCTGTCCCTCAAAGGCAGCATGTCTACAACAAAATTCATTATCCTTCCCCATGAAGCAGTACCTATTCTTGGTTTTGCTTTTTGGTGAATGGCACTGTCAACCCAGTGAGCGGTCCATTCCAAAACCTGGAAGTCATTTTCAGCTTCTCTTTTCCTTAGTTCACCACATCCAATTGATGATCAAATCTGATCAAATCTATTCCTTATCATCACTTGATTTCATAGCCCCTTCTCCTTTTTAATGATCTTTGACCTATTCTCTTTCATCTGGGTTACGTCAAATGTTACCTAACGGATCTCCTTACCTACAAATTGCCACCTTATAATCCTGCCCCCCCACTGGTGCTAGAGTTACTTTTATCATATGTATAATTAATTACGTTCTTTCCTTACATAAAAAGTCTTGAATGACTCCCAGGCTTGAATGTATCCCTAATAACTTAGCTTGGTGGGCAAGGCTCTCTATTATTTGGTCTCTCTCTAGTTTTTAAACTTAATTTCTCAGCGTATGTTTTTTTTCATGTGATTATTGAACATTGCACTTTTTTGGACAATTTATTAATTATTTTATTTGAAGTCACATTGGGTTATAACATTGTGTAAATTTCAGGTGTATATTATAATATTTCAGCTTCTATATAGACTTCATCATATTCACCCACCATAATCTAGTTTTTATCCATCACCACATGTATATTCAGCATATTTTTTAAATTTGTTTGTTTATTCTTATTTTTGTGTTCCTAGTATAACAACGTATGTGTAGTTTCCTAATGTGGCATTCTCTTACCTCTCTGGTCTTTGAACCTATTGTTGTTTCTGCTGGGGATACTGTCTCCCATTCTGACAAACTCTAACTTGTCCTAAAAACTCCACTAAAGCATCTCTCTGTTGGGTTGAATTGTGGTCCTCTGAAACATTTATCTAAATCCTAACCCCTGGTACCTATGAATGTAAACTTATTTGGAAACATGGTCTTTGCAAATATAACTCAGGTAAAGATCTTGAGATGAAATCATCCTGAATTAGGATGGTCCCTAAATCTAATGATCAATGTCCTTATAAGAGACAAAAGGAGAGAAGACACAGACACACAGGAGAAGGCGATGTGCAGAAGGAGGCAGAGATTGGCATTGTACTTCCACAAGCCAAGGAACACCTGGAGTCCCCAAAAGCTGGAGAGGAGAGGAAGGATTATCTCCCAGAGCTTTCAGAGGGATGCTGCCCTGCCAACACATTGATTTTGCACTTAGGGCCTCCAGAACTGTGAGAAAATAAATTTCTGTTGCCTTAATCCATCCAGTTTGTGGTAATTTGTTATAGCAGCCCTAGGAAACTAATGAAATCAGTTCCTTAGGAAACTTCTCTTTGGGAAGCAGTATCAAATTACAGCTAGGCATGCGGATTCTCGTCTCAGGCTTGCATAGAAAGCTCACCTTATTAAACAATAACTGTGATTTTGGGCTAGATTATTAAGGTCTCTGAGCCCCAGTTTTTTCATCTGTAAAAAGGAGTAGTAATATTTACTTTATAGGATTGTGATAAGGAATTAAATGAGACAATCATGGAAAATGCACATGATGTAAAAGCTTGATAAGTGTGAACTGTGGTGTTGTTCTTCTTCTAAAACCCTGCCCCCAGTCAAAATTAAGTACCCCCTTTTAATGTGTTCCCTAGCTCCTTTTACCAACTGATATTGTGGTGTTCATTGCTCTGTAACTCCTTCATTTTTAGATAAGATATGTTTACAAATCTTTCCCCCTGGTTGCCTATTAAACTTATTAACGGCAGAACTGTGTCTTAGTCCTTCTTATCTGCCCAGTGTGTTGTCCAAAGCCAAGCACATGGTAGGCATTCAGTAATAATTGAATCGAGAGACTGTGGCACCATGATGATTTCCAGGATGGGGCCTGGTACAGCACTATGAAAGGATAATAAGATGCTCAGTAGATATGATTCTATGATTCGCTACAGGATTCATAGATCTACAGGACTTATGGGAAAACTCTTGCAATTTATACAGAGACAGCAATTGACCCACGTAAATCCATTTATTATTGAACTACTTTATTTTCAATTTTAAGATCACAGAAACTTAAACTAATTTGGGCCTAGATGTTCATGACCTTGCTCAAGAATTTCTTGCTCTGTGAAGTCTGCATTGAGATTCCCCTCCCTCTCCCCCAACTAAGTTAGTCATTTCTTTTCCTACTGTGCATGTGTTTCTACTATTGCACTTACACCACTGAATAGTCCATATTTATTTACTTAGTTGTCGAGTCTCTACACTGCTTGAGGACAAGCTCCATGTATTATTCATCTCTGTATCCTCAGTGCCTAGCAAGGTGCATAATAGGCAACAGTGAATATTTCTTGAATGAACAAATGAATGAATAGAATCCTATTGTTTACAGGTGATCAAAAGTAAGATCCAGAGCTATTGAATTGCTCACAGTTATTTGCAGGCCTTTGAAAACTTGGATAAGAACACAGAACTCCCAGTACCAAGTTTTGGGCTTATTCCACCACATTGAAAGGCAAATACTATGTGGGGGAATATTGAGTTAATATCCAGTAACAATTCTAATTCTCACAGGGAGTTGTACACTCTGCAAGAAAGTTAATCATTCTTCTCTTCCTATTTATCAGCCCATTGAAACTGGGAACACAGAGGAATTGCAAAGCCTGATTTGCTTGTCATGGACTAGACCACTCTCTTCCCATGAGGCTGCTTTCCCACTTAAATCATAATTCATATTCTGTGCTTTCTCGATTTATGCTTCATGGAATGTCAAACATTTTTTATCATAGGTTGCATAATGCAGCCCATTTATGGAATGGCAGTGGCTATAATCATCTTTTCCATGAGGCTAGTCCCACGGAGGGGAGGATTCTGTCATGACACTGTGATGAAAGCTAATTATTTTCCCCTTTCCATAATCCTTCTTCCATCATGCCAGAGAATGACTATCAGGAGATTGCAGCCAGACCCTTCTCCTCCTTCACTCAGACTCTGTCAAGAACTTTATTTACCACAGAGATGGAAAGTATCTTTCCTCCTGCCTTAGGGGCCTCTATGTATAATTTTGACAGTCTTTATTTTATCAAAGAAATTGTGTCAATTTAAAAACTGTAGCCTTCCTTACTGTGGTTGAAGATCAAATTTTAGATATAGAAGGATCTCTTTTAATGCTGAATTTAAAAAAGAATTTAAGGCCAAATTAGAGAAGATTTATACTTTTGAAAAGCCATTGGTGTTATAATGATCATTGCGGCATTGCTCCAGCAGGATTTCCTTAAGTTTGAATTCTCACCAGATACCACTATTGTTTTAAGCCATCAACAGGTATACATGCCACATGCATGTCAGGCTATATATATATTCAACATCGGGGGAGAGTGTTTAAGATCCCAACCAACCTGCATAACTTTATGTAGGATTTCTGATAGGTGAGGTAGTTGGTAAAGAAACATAGAGGCAAGCATCTCTGAGACCAATCCATCAATGACAGAACCAGTGCGACTAAGAATTTGATAGGTCCTTTCCAAATGGCAGCAGACATGCCCCTATAGACCAGAGCATACTCTGTCTGTATTTGGCTTTTCTCCTGCTTTTTTTGACATAAAGTAGGGGTCCTTTGTCCTGGCTACACATTAGAAATATGTGTACCTTATAAATATCTCAGGGAGCTTTTTAAAAAGTCCGATGACTGGGGCCGGCCTGGTGGCGCAGTGGCTAAGTTTGCACCTTCCGCTTTGGCAGCCTGGGGTTTGCTGGTTTGGATCCCGGGTGTGGACCTACATACCACTTGTCAAGCCATGCTGTGGCAGCTGTCCTACGTATAAAGAAGAGGAAGATGGGCACAGATGTTAGCTCAGGGCCAGTCTTCCTCAGCAAAAAGAGGAGGATTGGTGGGAGACATTAGCTCAGGGCTAATCTTCCTCAAAAAAGAAAAAAAAAGTCCAATGACTGAGTCCCATCCTAGTCCAATTAAATTAGAATGACCAGGGATGAGATCCAGGCACAGGTACTTTTAGAAAGCTCCCTAGGTCATTCTGTTGTGCTTTAAAACCACATCTAAGCTAAGTTTTAACTTGTAGTCACATTAGGGGGCTGACATAGTCCCCAGAAATGCATTCAAAACATCGTAGCATGAACTTCGCTGTCGACAGGCTACCAAAATGGTTATAAATTGCGTTCTTTTGCTTCACTACCCTCTCTGCTCACCACCGCAAACTCTCTCCCCAAGGCACAGTTTCCAAACTACTACAAAATGCCAATTTAATGGAAAGGTCAAGTCAAAGTAAGACCAGGGTGAACAGATGAGCCTTATATACTGTGCCCAGAACAGCCTACAGCTTAAAATGCCTAAACATACACACTTGACCATAGGGAGAAAAATCGCACAGCAGAAATATTCTAGGCAGACAAACGTCTTTCCTCAACTTCAGCTGCTCTCATTTCAGTTCAGTCTAAGTGTCAAGGCTGTCCTTGTGTGTTTCCCATCTTGCTGCTCTGAGTCTTTTCACTGATGCTTCTGCTTAATTGGTTGCATCTTCCCCAGAATTTGAACTCAAGGTCCTAGGAAAAGCCTTATCTATCTGGAACCAGTTAATACGGAAAGAAAGTCTTTTTGTGATCAGATCATGCCTTTTCTCTCCGCTATCAACCTGCACACCTGGTTCACAGCCCTCCATGAAAGATGACTCCTGAGGCCAGGGCCTATCTCTCGGGCCTGCGACGTCTGGTGACGTGAAAGGGGAAGTATTTGGGTTGCTCTTTTCTATTTAAGATTCACTGCTTGTGCTGACTAGAGCAGACGGACTGCAGCTGTGGTGAAACCTCTATTTGTTCCAGTTGGTTCTTTCATTCCCTCCTGGGCCATCTTGTAAATTGGCAGTTACAAGTAATGACAAAGAGACGCTCTCAAGGTTGGCAGGTGTGATGAGTAAGTAACACACCAACATATCACCTGCAGTAAAACAATCTCTCGGCTGTCCCCGTGAGATGGGAAAAAACCTCTCCACCTCTATCAGCTCTCCCCTCGAAGTACCGAAATTTCAGGTTCTCTTCACCGGGAGCCTTGAACCTTAGTTTGATTTAATCTCATAGCAGGCTCTATTTTCTTGCTCTACGGAAAGTCTAACCTATTTGAAAGGAAATGAAGTGAGCTGGCATACATATTGACTTCATTTTGGTAGGCAAATTCACTGGCTGGTGAAAAACATAATCCACCAGGATGGAAAGAGCCACTGACGAGCAGCCCCTGGACAGATCAGCAATTCAAGGTTGGCTTGGATTATGGCCATCTAATTTAACAACCCAGAGCTAAATCCACCACTTCATTATTCATAAAAAACTCAACTGTTTTACAGAGCCATTGTATTTTTAAAATTGAGTCCACTTCATCATATTGTCATCTATTTAAATTGAGATGAATAGATTTATTATTTATTTGGATTTATTTTATTTTGTTCTATTTTTGTGTAAGGCATCAAGGGTAAATAGTATAGATTTTAACCTGGTTTTTCAGAGTCCATTTCCTGTATGTCAGGCACTAGTAACTGATTTTCTGGGCTGTTAAAAAAATATATTTAAATTGATGAGGACCTTTTGTTTGGGAATATTATGACTTAAACTCCTTTTTTTGAGTGGCTATTGGTCCCAATGTGTTTTTTTTTTTCTTGTTTTGAGTTACCATTATGGTCATTTTTCTGGCATTAAGTTCAGTAATAAATTCTCTTTACTAATCTCCCAGAAAAGTCAGTTTGATTTTATGTACTTGGATTATAATAGTTTTTTAAAGCAATATGGATTAAAAGGCAAGGTTCAGAATTCTTGACCTATTATTAAAAAGAGCTATAATACATTATTACATTTACATCCATAATATTGTTAGGGACTCTTAATCCACTGATTATTCACCTGCTAGACAGTGAATGAATCACACTTCTTTAGAAACATTGTGATTTATCATCTTAATAGGAATTTGAATATTTTAGAAATATGAAGGGCTATAACCTCAGGACCCTCTTCTGCTGTTGCCAGAATGGTTATTCTCCTGGGAAGTTTATGTAACAAACAATTAGCAGGATGTGCCCAATGAATGTTGCCTCTGCTGAGCAGCCTAGATAGCTTTTTCCTTCTTCTTATAAATCCCTCTAGGCTTTAGGCGCTATGGAATATCGCCAATGACTGAGTGTTTTTAAAATGGAAAGGATCCAATTCCATCTCAGCCTTGTGACTTTCTCCTTGTTTTGTAATACATATAACCTGAAATCTCCAGTTATTGTATTTTTAAATGAAAATTTCATCTCTTTGTGGTCTTCTTGCCATTCAGCAGCTCATTCCCAACTCTTGGAACCACAATGGAGAGTAGAAGAACCATGTCAATGTTATGGACCAGGCATAGATTTGGCTCATAACAAAGAAGGAATCTTGAAGTTCTTAGGAAAAACCATTGTGTTTCTCAAGATTGTTTTAACATCAGTGACAATTGGGCCTGTTAAGGTAAATTATATCTTTTATTGAGTACTGAGGTCTCTGCTAAAGAGCAATCCAAGAGTGTCATTGTCTATACTGAGTTAAGATTCTGGAGGTTACTTGGGACATTGATCTGGGCTGGTAGTGGGTAAGCATGTCAGAATTTCTAGGACAAGACTTAGTACTTCTAAACCTTGCACAGTCAGAAATAAAAGGTATCAGCTTCATTGATACTTGAAAGAGCAGCCATAAGCAGTATCTATGAAGCACTGCTCTGCAGCAGTAACTTGTTGAAAGCTGAAGTTAGAAACATTGGTGTTTTTCATAATGAACAGCTATCATTTTGTCGCTTCCCTTCTGGTAACGGTTTTTCTCTTCTTTTGGGGAGATGCATTTCCTTCCACTTCAATTAATTATTTTATTTCATCCTCTTGGTAACAGGAGTGACAGCATACCTCAAGCTGGTGTACTTCGAGTACTTGTTTATTTTTGATTTTTGTTGCTTGTGCTTTTGGTGTCTTATCCAAAAAATCTCCGCCAAGACCAATGTCAATAACAATTTTCCCTATGTTTTCTTCTATGAGTTTTATGGTTTCAGGTCTTACACATAAGTCTTTAATCCATTTTGATACAACTTTTGTGAGTGGTGTATGATAGGGGTCTAGTCTCATTCTTTTACATGGGAATATCCAATTTCATCAGCACCATTTATTGAAGGGACTGTCTTTTCTCCATTGAGTATTCTTGGTTCCCTTATCAAATATTAGTTGATGTATATGCATGGGTTTATTTCTGAGCTCTTGATTCTGTTCCGTTGGTCTATGTGTCTGTTTTTATGCCAGCACCACACTGTTTTTGATTGCTATACCTTTATAATACAGCTAGAAATCAGGAAGTGTGATGCCTTTAGCTTTGCTCTTCTTTCTCAAGGTTGCTTTGGCTATTCAGTCTTTTGTGGTATCCACAGTGTTTTTTAAAACATCAGAGCAAACAGTCACTATCACCAAAACTAATACACGCAAACTAAAATTGCTTTATTCAAAATATTTTTCCTTAGCAATAAAATGTCTATTTTATGAGAACTAATTTTGATTAAAATTTTAAAATACTTTAATTGTAAGTGTAAAATGTACTTCTTCTTAACAAAAATAAATTGGGCAATATGTTGAAGTAAGAGATTATGCAGACAATTTAGTCTTCACTATTCCTATCTTATTTATTTAAAGACTAAAAAGACAAAATATCCTGTCTTTTTCTCTCACAAATAGTTGCTTTTTTTAGAAGGAATAAATAATATCTCAAAAGGAAATATTCATTTTCTAACTGCAGAAGCAGTTATCGCTATTACAAACTAGATTATCTTCAATGGCGTCTGACGTACCTGGTACTCCAGCATCTCTATGAAGTCACTTGGGGAGAAATTCTTTAAAACCTCACCAGACACCTGAAATTCACTGTGGTTGGTATTGTAGACCATATTTATAACATCCCTGTGTCACTTGTGGTTTGTTGCCATGAGAGCTTTCCTTTCTATCATGCTGATTGGGACTGAGAATTTGGAGGCCTCAGCAAAGGCCAGATTATAGAACAAGAGAACTGAGGTCTCTGTGGCCTGACAGAGTTGGGTATGTAGACATAGGAGAAAAAAATAGGAGACTGTTGTTTTGGGTGTGAATCAAAGCTATGTTTCAACCTGGGAAATTTGATCTAGAGGGAAAAAGAAGGCAGCATGAGAATGCTGTTGGAAAAGGTCAGCCTGAGAGGAGTCCCCAGAGATCTGCTCAACTAGATATATATAGTTGGAGGTCTAGGTGAGCAGATTTGGGGATGTTAGGAGGATCCAGGTGCAACTAACAAGGACTTGGTTGTGGGAATATTGGGATATAGTCAGCAGGAATCTAGACTTTGGGTAGACCTGGACCCCAAGCAGGGAATGTCATCATTGGAAAGACTGTACTTAGTGCCAGAGACTGGGGGATGTAAGAGTTAAGTCACTGAGGACCTGGGTACTGGTTGGGAGGCTCCATTGCACTGGAATGTGAGGAAGGGCCCAGTCCTAGGGAACTCAGTCAATCCTAAACTACCATGGACTTCTTACACTCTGATGGAGATGCTAGATTATTCCCAACTTTGACTAAAAATGGACTAAAAATATTACTAATAGCAGCTAAGACTTACTGAGGACCTTCTATGTTCTGAGCACTGTTCTGAGTTCTTCACATGTATTAACTCATTTAAGTCTCACAGCAGCACCATGAGGTAGGGTCTATCTTTATCTACATTTTACAGAAAAAGAAATCGAGGCTAAGTAACTTGCTCACAGCCATATAGTTAGTGAGCCATGGAGCCCAGTTTGTAACCAGGCAGTCTGGTCTCAGAGCCTGTGGTCAAAGCCAATTTGCCATTGAGTTATTACAGTACTACTTACATATCAATGTCAAGCACAGCCCCAGGTTAGGATTTCCAGGAAGCATATTCTGAGATGCCGTTTAGTATGCAAGGCGTTCTTTATGGAGTGCCCTTGAGATCAACAACTGTGGGAGGGAAGCAAGATTGAGCAAAGGGAATAATCAACCAGTAGGGAGCTCTGGAGCTGAAATGGCCTGAGACAGTTGTCCTGTGTTGGACTGGAATGGCCTGGGCTGCCCTAGGAAGGGCATGCTCTACGGCAGACAGCCCTCTGTAGCTGAGGCATTTATGAAGGAGCTGACAGTAAAGGCTGCTTATTGGCACCACTCCTAGGAGTTGGGGAACTTTCTTAAAGGGGATCTGATCTGGGAAGTACAACTCTATGTCCATTACAAGTACTCTCATATTTTCTGAAAATATCTAGAAAATATTAATTAAGATTTATTCTGCTACTCCTGTCCCTTCATAGAGTGACCTTAAGTCTCAACTTGCTGGACACAGTCTTTGTTTACCCTTGTATTTCCAGGGTAATTATTAATAGCTCCTCCTTTTATTCTTCAAAGTATCCTGGTTGGATGTAAATTGTCTTCCTGCTGTGCGTCTATTTCTTCTTGTTCCTCTACTAATAATCTTTTGTTAATTTCATTCTAGAAAAAATTTATTTTTATAGAAATAAGGGCCCTGACTTTGTTTACACAATCTTTCAAAGATAAAACAATCATCAGGTTGGCCATCATTTATCTGTTATAAGCAAGCTAGCTGAAAGAAAAATTCAAAGTTTGAAACCCATAATTCAATATCTTTTCTTTTTTTTTCTCTGCTTTTGTTGGTCTGTTAATATCTTTATTTCACTTCCCTTTTGAAACATATATTAATTGTATATTTAAAACCTTGGTTGACAATTCTTTTTTTATTGCAGAAACATTGGATTATAACATTATATAGCTTTCAGATGTACATCATAATATATTTTGAGTTCTGTGTAGATTACATCATGTTCACCACCCAAAAACTAATTATAGTCCATCATTACACATGTGAGTCTAATCACCCATTTTTCCCTCCCCCTTTCCCCCTTCCCCTAGGGTAACAACCAATCCAATCCCCATTGATATGTGTTTGTTTGTAATTGTTTTTATCTTCTACTTATGAGTGAGATCATACAGTATTTGACATTCTCCCTCTGACTTATTTCACTCAGCATGATACCTTCAAGGTGCATCCATGATGTCACAATGGCCGGATTTCCTCATTTCTTGTGGCTGAGTAGTATTCCATTACGTATATATACCACATCTTCTTTATCCATTTATCCCTTGATGGGCACCTAGGTTGCTTCCAAGACTTGGTTATTGTGAATAATGCTGCAATGAACATAGGGGTGCATGTATCCTTATGCATTTGTATTTTCAAGTTCTTTGGATAAATACCAAGCAGTCGAATAGCTGGATCATATGGTAGATCTATTCTTAATTTACTGAGGTTACTCCATACTGCTTTCCATAGTGGCTGCACCAGTTTGCACTCCCACTAGCAGTCTACGAGGGTTCCCTTCTCTCCACATCCTCTCCAACACTTCTTGTTTCCTGTCTTGTTAATTATAGCCATTCTGACTGGAGTGAGGTGATATATCACTGTAGTTTTGATTTGCATTTCCTGATAGCGAATGATGTTGAACATCTTTTCATATGCCTGTTGGCCATCCATATATCTTCTTTGGAGAAATCTCTGTTCAGATCTTTTGCCCATTTTTTTAATCAGGTTTAGTTATTTTGTTGTTGAGATGTATGAGTTCTTTGTATATTTTGGATATTAACCCCTTATCTGATATATGGTTTGCAAATATCTTCTCCCAATTGTTATGTTGTCTTTTCATTTTGTTCATGGTTTCCTTTGCTGTGCAGAAGCTTTTTAGTTTGAGTCAGACATGGGACTTGAAAAAATGCTGCTAAAACTGAAGTCAAAGAGCGTACTGCGTATGTTTTCTTCTGGAAGTTTCATGGTTTTGGGTTTTACATTCAAGTCTTTAATCCATTTTGAGTTGATTTTTGTGTTTTTGTGCATGGTGTAAGGTAATGGTCTACTTTCATTCTTTTGCATGTGGCTGTCCAGTTTTCCCAACAACATTTATTGAAAAGACTCTCCTTTCTCCATTGCATGCTTTTGGCTCCCTTGTCGAATATTAGCTGTCCATAAATGTGTGGGTTTATTGCTGGGCCCAGAATTTTTTCTCAATTCTGTTCCATTGATCTGTGTGTCTGTTTTTGTGCCAGTACCATGCTGTTTTGGTTACTATGGCTTTGTAGTATATTTTGACATCAGAGAGTGGGATACCTCCAGCTTTATTCTTTTTTCTCAGGAATCCTTCAGCTATTTGGGGTCTTTTGTTGTTCCATATAAATTTTAGGATTCTTTGTTCTATTTCTGTGAAAAATGTTGTTGGAACTTTGATAGGGATTGTGTTGAATCTATAGATTGCTTTAGGAAGTATGGACATTTTAACGATGTTAATTCTTCCAATCCAAGAGCATGAAATATCTTTCTATTTCTTTCAACAATGTTTTATAGTTTTCGGAGTACAGAACTTTCACCTCTTCGGTTAAGTTTGTTCCTAGGTATTTTATTCTTTTTGTTGCAATTGTAAATGGGATTGTATTCTTAATTTCTCTTTCTACTACTTCATTGTTAGTGTATAGAAATGCAACCGATTTTTGTATGTTGATTTTGTATCCCACGACTTGACTGTATTCATTTATTGTTTCTAAAAGTTTTTTAGTGGATTCCTTAGGGTTTTCTATATATAAAGTCATGTCATCTACAAAGAGTGACAGTTTCACTTCTTTTCCAATGTGGGTCCCTTTTATTTCTTTTTCTTGCCTGATTGCTCTCGCTAGGACTTCCAATACTATATTAAATAAGAGTGGTGACAGTGGACATCCTTGTCTGGTTCCTGTTCTTAGAGGGATTGAGAATGATATTAGCTGTGGGTTTGTCATATATGGCCTTTATTATGTTGAGGTATTTTCCTTCTATACCCATTTTATTTAGAGTTTTTATCATAAATGGATGCTGTATCTTGTCAAATGCTTTCTCTACAAGTATTAAGATGATCATGTGATTTTTATTCTTCATTTTGTTAATGTGGTGTATCATGTTGATAGATTTGCGGATGTTGAACCATCCCTGCATCCCTGCAATGAAACCCACTTGATCATGATGTATGATCTTTTTAATGTATTGTTGTATTCGATTTGCTAGTATTTTGTTGAGGATTTCTGCATCGATGTTCATCAGTGATATTGGCCTGTAATTTCCTTTTTTTGTGTTGTTCTTGTCTGGTTTTGATATTAGGATAATGTTGCCTTCGTAGAAGGCATTTCTGATTTTATTTATTTGAGCCTTCTCTCTTTTTTTCTTGGTGAGTCTAGCTAAGGGTTTGTCAGGTTTGTTTATCTTTTCAAAGAACCAGCTCTTGGTTTCATTAAATTTTTCTATTTTTTTTTAGTCTCTACTTCATTTATTTCTGCTCTGATTTTTATTATTTCCTTCCATCTGCTGATTTTGAGCTTCGTTTGTTGTTCTTTTTCCAATACCTTTAGATGAGCTGTTAGACTGTTTATCTGGGATTTTTTCTTTGTTGAGGTAGGCTTGAATTGCTATAAACTTTCCTCTTAGAACCACTTTTGCTGTAGCCCATAGATTTTGGCATGTTGTATTTTCATTTTCATTTGTCTCCAGGAACTTTTTGATTTCTCTTTTGATTTCTTCATTGACTCAGTCGTTGTTCAGTAGCATTTTGTTTAATCTCCACATTTTTGTGGCTTTTCTGGTTTTCTTGCTGTAGTTGATTTCTAGTTTCATACCTTTGTGGTCAGAAAAGGTGCATGGTATTATTTTGATCTTCTTAAATTTATTGAGCCTTGTTTTGTGGCCTAATATGTGATCAATCATGGAGAATGTTCCATGGGCATTTGAAAAGGATGGATGCTCTGTGGTTTTTGGATGGAATGTTTTATCTGTATTCACTAAGTCCATCTGGTCTAATTTGTCATTTAAGGCCAGTGTTTCCTTTTGGATCTTCTGTTTGGATGATCCATCCATTGGTGTAAGTGGAGTGGTAAATTCCCCTACTATTATTGTGTTATTGTCTATTTCTCCTTTTATGTCTGTTAATAACTTCTTTATATATTTAGGTGCATCTATGTTGGGTTCATAGATATTTACATGTGTTATATCTTCTTGTTGGGTTGTTCCCTTTATCATTTTGTAGTCCCTTTCTTTGTCTCTTGTTGCAGTTTTTGTTTTAAGGTCTATTTTGTCTGATATAAGTATTGCTACCCCCACTTTCTTTTCTTTGCCATTTACATGGAATATCTTTTTCCATCCTTTCACTTTCAGTTTGTGAGTGTCTTTAGGTCTGAAGTGTGTCTCTTTTATGCATCATATATACGGGTCTTGTTTTCTTATCCAATCAGCCACCTTATGCCTTTAGATTGGAGCATTTGTGCATTGACATTTAAAGTAGCTGTTGATAAATATGTACTTATTGCCATCTTGTCACTTTTTTTTTTCTGGGTGTTTTAGTAGTTCTTCTCTGTTCCTTTATTTTTCTCTTGCTCTCTTCCCTTGTGGTTTGATGGCTTTCTTTAGTCATATGTTTGATTTCTTTTGTCTTACTTATTTGCTTATTTATAGGTTTCTGTTTTGTGATTACCATGAGGATCCAATATAATATTCTATGTATATAACAGTCTAATATTGAGTTCATAGACTCTTTAGCTTGACCTTTTTCTAAAAGCTCTACTTTTTCACTCCCCTCCTCCCACATTTTATGTTTTTGAAATCATATCTAATCTCTTGTTTTGTGTGTGTCTGTCCGTTAAACTCTTCTCATTGAAGTAGGTGATTTTAGTACATTTGTCTTTTAACCTTCATATTGTCTTCACAAGTGATTGATCTGCTAACTTTACTATATTTTACCTTTACCTGGTGATTTTATTGCCTGATTTTTTTGGGGGAATTTTTTTTCCTAATTTTTTTATCCCTATTTGTGGTCATCACTTTCACACTTAAATAAGTCCCTTCAGCATTTCTTGTAGCACTGGTTTCTTGGTGATAAACTCCTTTAATTTTTGCTTGTCCGAGAAGCTCTTTATCTCTCTTTCCATTCTGAATGGCAACATTGATGAACAGAGTATTCTTGGTTGTGGATTTTTTCCTTTTTGCATTTTAAATATGTCATACCATTCTCTTCTTGCCTGTAGAGTTTTGGCTGAGAAGTCCTCTGATAGCCTTATGGGCTTTCCTTTTTATATCACTTGTTGCCTGTCTCTTGCCACTTTTAGGATTCTCTCTTTATCTTTAACTGTGGATATTTTAATTATAATGTGTCTTGGTGTGGGTCTTTTTGGGCTTATCTTGTTTGGAGCTCTCTGTGCTTCCTGTACTTGGATGTATGTTTACTTCCTTAGGTTAGGAAAATTTTTGGCTATTCTTTTTTCAAATAAATTCTCGGTCCCTTTGTCTCTCTCTACTCCTTCTGGGACACCTATAGTACAAATGTTAGTGCACTTGATATTGTCCAAGAGTTCCTTTAGACTGTTCTCATTCTGTATAATTCTTTTTTCCTTTTTCCATTCAGCTTGGGTGATTTCCTCTAGTCTTTCATCTAGCTTGCTGATCAGTTCTTCTGTATCCTTTATTCTGCTATTGAGTCACTCTAGTGAAGTTTTCATTTCCAGTACTGTATTCTTCATTTCTGATTGGTTCTTTTTTATATTTTTCAGTTCTTTGTTGATGAACTCACTGTGTTCATCCAGTCTTCTCCCAATATTTGTGAGCATCCTTATGAGTTTTTGTTTGAACCCTTTGTCAGGTAGGTCACTTATTTCTGTTTTGTTTAACCCTTTTTCTGGAGTTTTGTCCTTTTCCCTTGCTTGAAATGTATTCCTTTGTCTCCTTATTATGCCTCTTTCTCTGTGCTTATATCTGTCTATTAGGTGAGTCATCTATGTCACCTATCTTGGAGAAGTGGCCTTACATAAGAGAAGCTTTTTGAGGCCCAGCAGTGTGATTCTCTCTTGTCACCAGTCCAAATGATCCAGGAGTGACACCTTTGTGGGCTACTTGTGTCCTTCTGCTGTGGCAGGGTTGCTCTTAGTGCAGGTAGCCATGGAGTCTAGTCTTTCCTCCCTTGGTCAGCTATTTGTAAATCTGGTTTGGGAAACCACAGCACCCTTGGCTACAAGGTCTAACTGCACACTCCTGTTGCAGTTTTCTTGTTAACTGGGTAGGAACCCAGTGTAGCTGCTTGCTAGGCTCAGGGGCTTACAGTTGCTATAGGCCCCAGGCCTGCAAGGCTGTTGTCAGTTCTCTTAGGAGTGCAGCTGAGTGGGACTGGCCCTAGGCACAGGAGCATTCGATTGTTTCAGGCTTTGGAAGGTGGGGCTGATCCTTTTTATGGCTATTTGTGAAGCACAGGTCTTCTGTTGCTGATAAGCCTCAACCCCCACAGGACCACACACACCATCAACACAGTCCTGGTTCATTCACACTTCTCAATCCCCTGAAGCATACCCTGACACCCCACTGCAGAGGACCCCTCTTTCCAACAATGCCCCCCACAGTTCACCTGGTCCTCACACAGGCCATGCCCCACAGAGGCAGACACACTCACCTGCCTGTAGAGAATCAAGGTGCCCAGTCAATGCAGGCTGACAAGTAGCCTGAGGGCTTGCTGTTGGGCAGAGCTGGTCCCTAAGGCGGGCTGCCTGCCCTGGCTGAACTAGATTAAATCTGTGCTCTAGTGGATATGACAGACCCCTCAGCTAACAGACCAGGGGAAGAATTTCAAAGGCATCTGCCGGGATCTGTGTCAGCATGCCTGGACTAGGTCACAGCAATGGCCCCCACCAATTTCTCAGTCTCCATAGAGGTCTCTCCTCTCACTGAGATGCACCCAGAGCCTACCAGGTCAGTCTCTTTTCACCAAAGGACTATCAGATTTCTCTCTGGTGATTTCAGGTTGCAGAGATGGGTGAGTTTGTGCATGAGCCCTTTAAAATCTGAGTCTTTTCTGTTTTCATCTGATAACTTTTCTGGCACTATCCCTGCTGTAGTTAATAGCCAGCAAAGCCAGATAGTAAGACCTTCGTCTCAACTGTGCTGAGTCTGAAGGCCGATACTCATAGCAGTATTGGCCCCTGCTCCAGACCTCACTTCTCCATGGAGGGCTGCAGACCTTAGGGTAGCTCCCTCCTGGGTAGCTGAGAAACTCCACTCCTCCTGAAGGTGGCTTTTTTTTCTCTCCAGAAGGAATTTTTGCCTCTTCTGCCTTAGTCAGGACTGTCCCTTGTTGTGGGGGTTCTTTTTATCCAGTTTTCAGTTTTATATCCAGGGTCATTTTTTCAAAAATGTTGTAACCTGGTTGTGTTCATGGGAGGAGATGAGTTCAGGGTCTGCCTACAGTGCCATCTTGATGAGATCTCCTCCTCAATATCTTTTCTTATACTCATCTTGATGAGATAGTATTACCTGTTACTAAGGATATGTTTTCTTTAGTTTTGTAAAATATCATGTAAATATGAGGCTGGAATTCTTTAAGACTGGTTACCTAAATAGAATAAGGTCTATTGTGACACTTTCATAAAAATTTTGTTTTAAAATTGGAATAAATGAAATATCTTCTGGTCTCTTTGCACTGTATTCAAATGAAGTAGCATCAATACAAACACGTGAATTTTGCTAAGGCATCACCTCCACCCTGTGTCCCTTACCTTGGAACCAAAGCATCTTTACCAATCTTTCTCTTTTTTTTTGTGAATTGCAAGGTGGCATTCTCTATGATCTATAGCTCCTACATATCCTTCTGCTATGGCCTCCTGACTAAATTCCTTTTCTCACAAGCCATTAGAAAGGGGTACCTGGCTTCCAGAGGACAATCATCATTGCCCCCATGACCACTTTCCTTGCCTAATGATGCTCTCTACAGTGTTCAGGCCCTCTCTGCCTCATGGTCCCTGCTACCTACTGACCTCCACTTGGGTATGTAGAGTTGCCCACCCCCTCTCAGGGCTGGGCTCAGATGCAGGACTGATTGTGTTTTTAGCTTCATTAAGACAGTCCTGCTGCTTTCACACCTTGGTCATAGTGCATCACATCTAATCCATGAAGTGGGCCAAGGGAGGTCCGTAGATTCTCTCTGTTCTCTTGCCTCTCTTGAGTTTGGTCCAGGCATGTAAATGCAGAATATCAAAGGTAATATTGACTCCTTACATATAAACCCATTAAACACATGTCTGGAGGATCACTGACCCATCAGTTCAACAGATGTTAACATTTTCAAAAAGTTAAATAGAAAAACCTTTTAGTGGGTATATGTTAAAGATTCAGGGATCTATTTAGGTTGTTAATGATACAGAATAACAAAGTTAATTACATACATACACACACACGTATGTGGGGAAATTAATTGATAGAATAAGAATGCTAACTTAGATTCAAAACCAGTTAATGTCCTACAGGGCAATACAATGGTGACCTTTGGGTTATCTTACCTTTTCTAATAGACTGAAATAATTTTCATCTCTCCTGGACATTTGGAACTTACTCATTTTCTATAAGATAACATTTAACTTTTCAGAGTCCAAGCCCTAATAACTATTAAATAGTAACTCAAATAAAGTTACATTTTCTAGAGAGTCAAACAACCCTCAGGGAACCAGATATCCCTCAGCAGGACTTGTTAGACAATGCACTGGCGTGATTTTGAAAAAGCTCACTGTAATATTCTTGCTTTATTTTCAAGTTTTGGATAATTTTTCCTAATATACATATACCATAACAGGATTATATATATGACATATAAATATACCATAAAATTTATGCCATAGTGGGATCCCCACACATATAAGTAAGGATGCTCAGAAATATAGTTTGCCTTTAGTAATATTACTCTTAGTTTACCTTTGCTCCAGTCCATCACCTTTTTTGTTGGTTTTTATCCCTTTTTTCTTTATTTTATGTCTTTGCTGTAGGTCTATCTTTTCACATAAGCTTCCTGAAATCTGTTGTGAAAGATCATTGGGTATAAAAAATTAGCAAATAAAAATACACGTATTACATCAAATACCATATAATTAGAAGTTTATAACACTAACTTGATAAAAATTCATTTTAGGTTGAACATATCTATAATTAACTTAATGTAAATTTTTATAAAGATGGAGTGATTTAAAAACATAAAATTAAATCAAATAATTAAAAAATTGAATTGCTTAAAGTATCTGGTGATTATGACATTGGCATTGAATTTTCACAAACCTGGATTTGATTTCTAGTTTTAATTTGTTAGTTATATGACCTTAAGCAGGATACTTAGAGTTCATTTTCTTATCTTAAAATGGAGATAATGTAACCAGCTGTTATGAGCTGAACTGTGTACTCCCCCAAATTTATATGTTGAAGTTCTAACCCCCAGCACTTCGGAATATGGCATAGTTGGAAATAGGAAGTTTAGTTAAAATAACGTCATTAGTGTGGCCCCTGACCCAATATGACTGGTGTCCTCATAAGAAGAAGAAATTTGGACACAGACATGGGCAGAAGGAAGATGATATGAAGAAACAGGGAGAAGAGGTGATCTACAAGCAGATCCTGGAATAAATCCTTTCCTTGCAGCCCTCAGAAGGAAGCAATTCTGCCAACACCTTGATCTCAGAACTTCCCAGCCTCCAAAACTGTAGCAAAGTAAATTTCTGTTGTTTAAGCCACCTAGGCCATGATGCCTAGTTATGGCAGCCCTAGCAAACTAATACATCAGGGTTGATATTCAGCTGGTAAGCAACCTCCAGGATAAATTGGTAGTTATGATCTGGGTCTATACTGATAAATCAATGGTGGGGCTATGGTGGTTGTTAACATTTTGAATATTACCCCCAATAATACCTACTATGTAGACCCTTGTAAAGTGCCAGGTATAGTATTTACTGTATAACAGGCATCCAATAAATCAAATAATGCATCCTTTTCCAAAAGAACATCTAAGGAAACTAAATTTGTAGGGTATGGTGAGGTGGTGTTACATAGTAATGGAAGAGTTGGAGAAAGATGGGAGTATGTGATAACACACCTGCCAACTGGATATTTGTCTTTTTTTTAAAAAAAAAAAATAACAATTGATATCAGAGGAACGGCCATATTTGAAAATTTTAACTGTGTCTTATGTAATAATTTCAAAAGAATATTGATTAAATAAAAAAAACCTCTCCTGATAACAGGATCTTATTTCGTGAGAAGTTTAGGAGCCCCAGCTGCTCAGTATGGGAACAACTTAGTTCGCATTATATTGCTGGCCAGATCATTTGTTTCTAAGAATCTTCCTCAATTCTACATGTGGATAACCACGTGGCACATAACAACATATTAGTCTTTTAGTGTCTCAAAGCACCTTCTGAATTTTAATTAAAAATGGAAGTATTTTGTAAATGCATATACTTTGTGCATATAAACATTAAATATAACATAATTGTATGTAATGTAATTGTATTTGTAAAGATTTTTCCACTTCCAATGCAGAAGGGAATATGAAAGCTTGCTAATCTCATGTTTGATATGGTAGCAGCCTTTGCCAACTGGCTTTTCTCCAGAACTATTACGTGCTAATGTTCCTAAATGTGCTACTATCATCACTGTTCAATATCAGAACATTCTGCAGTGAATTGAAGTATACAGACTGAACTGAGAAAACATGCTGCCATCATTTTTGAACTATTTAATTTTTTTTCTATAGGATGAAAGCAAGAACTGGACCAAGTAATAATTATTAATTACTTATTTAAATACATGTTATAGGCTGTGGAAGACATTGGTAATGAAGGGCAGTAGCTGCTCATGAAGAAAATTTGGACCTGGTTTTTCCAGTGAAAAGAAACTTTTACTAAATCCTAAGCTGCTTCCCACATTAACCCACTTCTTTTCAAAGAGTTTTGTCTCACTACTTATATTTTTATTTGTTCATATATGAAATAAGTCTTTAGATAGGGCACAGTCTGGTTAAACACCTTTCTTTATTCTGCACTGAAACTCACTTACTAAGAAAAATAATGGTTCGTAAAGTCTTCAGAGTTTTTCTAGGAAGGCACAAAGTAAATGCGAAATATTCATTATAAAGGGAATATTTAAACATTTTCCTTTGGTTGTTGTTCTGTTACAGAGAATGTCTACTATTATCTACTATGAAGTTCACATTTGGCTGTTTTCAAGGAATTTCAAATGTTTGGTGGTGTTGACCCTAATTTACTTTTTTACTTTTTTTCATGAGAGTCACATTAATCTCTCTGCCTCCTAAATATTTATTTTAATAAACCTAGGTTCTATGTCTGCCACACTGTGGAAGCATCTTGTGGAAAAGCACAGAAAATTAAACTTGCTTATCTATTGTTGATTTGATATTCAATGGAGTTATATTAAAATCTGTCCTCAGTAACTGCTTTCTCAGAGGTCATAAATCTCAGCTTTTGTAACGCACATCACAGAATATTTTTTCTCATGTTACTTGGGAAAATGATATATTTCAGATCAGAGAGATAAGTTAAGATACAGCTTATTGAGGCCAACTTGATCAGATTGCAAAAGATAATTTAGGTACTATATACATTTTTTTCAGAATGGTTAGTTTATAGTCAGACTAAGCATCAAGAAACTGTGTACTTATCCAACTGTGCACAGCAGGGACAGGATAAAATGTACATAAGACTGACAGCAAGGGGGGAAAACAAACCCAGGAGTGATGGCATCTACTTAAATGGAAAAAATTTACTGTTTATTAACTGAATGACTATAATACAGAATCAATTTTATACATATTAAAGAAATATGGTCATGTTTTCTAAAACTATCGAAAAGGTAAAATGATTATAGAACTAAAAGCTCTTCCAGGTGCCACAGGGCTCAGAAATATTTGGAATTTTTTTCTGGTCCTGCTTGTCTGCAGCACGTATACTATGTTTATCTAGAATGAGGAAAGAAATTTCTGAATTGGATGGGTCCACTTGAGTCACCATGCAAAGATGTACCATGCTTAAATACTTAGCAGATAGTCTTTAAAGGCATGAAAATGAAAGGAAATGCTTTAAACTATTTACTTTTGAATTTTAAATGAAGTCTTAGTTAAAGCTGCATAGCTAAGATACAGTCAACTCCATCATTCAAATAAGAATCATCACTGAACATTCTGATTATAAGTCCATGTGAAATAAGCAAAAAGTTTTTATCTTTTAACATCCAAATACAGAGAAAAATGACTGACTTCTTCACTGAAGCCAAATGCTTTAAAATTCTAT
This sequence comes from Equus asinus, assembly GCF_041296235.1. Taxonomy (NCBI): domain Eukaryota; kingdom Metazoa; phylum Chordata; class Mammalia; order Perissodactyla; family Equidae; genus Equus; species Equus asinus. The sequence goes on along the minus strand of NC_091792.1, from coordinate 50,441,487 downwards.
TTATTTTTCTAATTACTGATAGAGGACTGGTAAAATAAATTATGGCATATCATTGCAATGGAATGTTCTGTAGCTCATTAAAAATAACAGAATAGATCCATATTTTCAGGGTGAAAGCAAATGGTAGACTAATATATATTGTATAATACTAATTGCTTAAGCAAAGTTTAAAAAGACTCCCCATTGTATGTTTTTTGTCTTTGTGTGTGCTAACAGTTTTCTAGACAGTAATCTAGAAATCCCCAGTGAAAATTTGGACTATGGATTTGAGTGGCAAAGTTTTTACCTTTATATTCTTAGGTTATGTTTGATTTTTTAAAAATTCATATTTATGTTTTACTATTATAATTTTAACAATGAACTTGATTATTTTAAAGATCAATTGATTTTCTCAAACCCTGCTTTCTCAATGTTGTACCCTACAGTGGGAGATTTAAAATAACAGAAACTCAAGCTAAACCAGCTTATGCGAAAAGCAGAAGATATTTTTTCACAAAAGGCTCTTCTCCTCAGGAACATGAAGGAACTCTAATTATCCCAGCTTATGTCATTTGCCAAAGCCTTGGAGCCGTCTCTAACATAAAGAGTGGTGTTTGCAGACATGCGTGATGTGATTTCTCCAAGACCCAAGGCCAATTATTGTGGCAAAGGAAACATCACCAGAGTTTCAGCCTCTAAGAGAGGGCAGCCTGTTTTCCAAATAAGGGAGAGGTGCTAGGCAGACAGAAACCACAATACACACAATATTTGGAAAATGTATTTAGATATTATTGTGATTAATAAAGTATAAATCATTTAAATGTGTTAGTAAATCAATAGTACCTTTTTTCACTATAGATTTTTCTCAAATAATAGACACTAAATGTATAAGTTCATTTTTGTAGGAGGGGCTAAACAATTTTATTAACATTTTAGAATTTCCCCACTTTCAAAGAGTTGAGACCACTGGTTGAGGTCTGAACTAGATTACTGGCAGTTTTAACGAAGAGTGGGTACAGATGGGGACAGATTTTGGTAGTAGAAAGTAGAGAAGTTTGAAACTGCCAATTACAGGAGCAGAGATGAGGTAAGAGTAAAAATATTGTACCAACGTCTTGGTAATTATTTTAAAAGCTTCACAATGAAATGAGTGTACAGATACATGGCAGTCAAGAAGCAAATGTAGTAACAATATTTTGTCTTTCTGCTTTTAACTTAATATATTTATGCAGAAATAATATATCTTTTATTACTGTTTATTTAAAAGAAGAGGGTTACTGTGTAAAAGATAGTATGGGAATGCCAAACCAAGGGAGAAGTGAGCAGATTAGGGAGGCAGGTAGGAAGACTTTGGGATTCAGGTTTGGTTTCCTCAAGGAGCATTTTCTATAGCAAATGCTTGATGGTACAATCAAAATATTTTTGGCAGAAAAACACTGAGAAAATCCCACTGGCCTCCGAAGACGAGACAGAGTGATTTAATAGTGACACTGTGTCCTATTGCTGCTGTTTTGGTTAGTGAGTGAATACACTGGCAGTTGTGTGTAAACTGAGGTGCTAAGAGAGGTTGAAAGGATCAGCTATTACATTTGAAAAATGTTTTCACTGTAAAAAACATCGCCACTGTCATGAACAACATAAATATATTTTTGAACACCTACTATTTGATATAGCTCTAAGGTTTCTGGGATGGATTTGAATTGCCTTTTGCTTGCAACAAGGAAATCATTAAGGGAGAATATGTCATCAGTCTCTGCTTCCTAATATAACTTAATGAATACCTGGACCATATTAATCATGGTTAATTCAATGCTTAGTGTTTGTTGTCCCAAAGAGAAATCAATCCTTTTGGAGTATATTACAATAAACAGTGTTTTCTGGGACTGTCCAATCCAGACTTTAGAATCTTCCTTGAAAATGGCAGCTTAAGTCTTTTCTTGACAAATTTTTGAAGGATTGTTTATTTGAGGATTTTAAAGAAAGCCAATGAAAGAAACTTTAGTCCCTTGACTGAGGTAGGTGAGATAAGAAATAAATGGCTCCATGAGTTGGGACTGGGAGTCCGAGCCTCTGGTCCCCGGGGCGATGTAGAAGGCTGGTGGCATCCTCGGCCATAGTTTTGCTTGATGCCCAGTGGAGGCAGTGGCCTGCCACGGACACAAGTTGTGGCGGGGTCGACGCAGGCTTCCCGAAGACCCTTAGCTCTGCCAGCCCCACCGGACTGTGGCAGGACGAAGGGCTGTGCTTGCCAAAGCAAAGGATCAGTGGTGAATGTGGCTCTCCCGGGCCGGTCACCTAGTTGGGGTAGGAAAGGAAGAGTGAAGGGGCGGGAAACAGATGGGAGGGAAAGGCAAAGAAGGAGGTGCGTCTGGCCATGAAGAGCCACCAGCTGCGGCTTCCTGGGCCGCGGGGATCTGCGTCAGAGATGTAGTCCAGTGGACCCCTTTCAAATGGAAGAAGAAATTAACACCTGAAATGTACACAATGTTATAAACCAATATGACCTCAGTAAACCAATTAAGAAAAAAAAAGAAATTTAAACCTTTAGATTTCTTCTTAAAATTAAACAATGGAAGTTGCTCCTGAAGTGCTATGTATAGTTAGCTATTACTTGACAGTTTGAAAGGTTTGTCTGACTTATATTTCAACAGAGCCAAAACTTCTGCAGGTCACCAAAGCAAGAAAAGGTTGAAAACATTAGGTGGAATCACATATAATTGCTGTTTTTATAGGTCAAAACTGTCAAAAATCAGCAGTTTTGTATGATTCCAACTTATAGATCTTCCAGTTGGCCAGCAGGTGGTGAGTGGTAGCTGGTAAAGCTGCCTAATGGAGGGCAGAGGTTTGGGAGCAAAGACCATCTTTATCTGCCAAATGTCAATGTGAGCAGTGACTTTCTCTTTCCTTTCTTTCACTTTTCCTTCCTTCCTTCCTTTCTTCCTTTCTTCCTTGCTTTCTCCCCCTCCTGCCTCCCTCCCTTTCTTGCTTTGTTTCTTCCTTTACAGTAAGAACTCTATTGAGATACCATCCATGTAGTATAAAATTCACTCATCTAAAGTGTACAATTAAATGGCATTTAGAGCAATGACTTTTTCAAGCTAACTGGAAGATCAATGGCTGGGAGTTACTAACATGGATGACGACCATATCAGTCAATGTTTAACCAGACAAGCAGAACCGTTAGGAGATACATATTGAGAGATTTATTTCAAGTAACTGCTTTGCATGATTGTGGGGTCTGGGCAGGCAAGTCTGAAATTTGCAGGGCAGGTCTTCAGGAAGGGCTAGCTGGAAACTCTTAGCCTAGGCTGAAGTAACAGCAACAGGTGAAATTTCTTCCTCAGAGAAGCCTCAGCCTTGCTCTTAAATTCTTTCAACTGGTTGAATCTGGCCCATCCAGATTATCTAGGATAATCTCCTTTACTTAGAGTTAACTGATGACTTTAATTGACTTATAGACAACTAATGATTGACTTTAATCACATCTACAAAATACTTTCATAGGAACACCTAGATTAGTGCTAGATTAAATAACTGGATATTATAGCCTAGCTAAATTGACACATAACATTGACCATCACAATGACCTAGAAAAACCCTTTCAACATCTAATTAGAGATAATGAAAACATTTTATAGCAAGATAATAATCAAACACAGAGCTAAAAGGCTCTTTACATGACAGTATACTCTGCCATAGCATTGAATTCTAGCCTTGTTTTTGCTAGCTTTCAGAAGTGGTTGGGGCAGGTCAAAAAATCAAGCACTTCAATTAAAACAAAAAAGTTTCTTTATTTTAAAACATTAGATAGTCAGGAGATATATTTTGATGTTTTCCCTTCTGAGAGCAAGTTGTATTCTAGGTTTCAGGCTAATTTTGATGTTTGTGTAATAATTCTTAAGCATGTACAGCATAAGTTACTTTGTTATTTCTTAGAACATGGAACTCAGAGAGGGCTTCCAAATTTTCACTATTACAAATAATGTATCAGTTAACATTTTTTTGCACATAAGTTTCTTCTTGAGTGTTTAAAAAAACTTTTTCTTTAGAAATAAATTTAGGCAGTTGCATCAGCATCACAGCAGAGTCAGTTGTTCCTTTTGTCTTTCCCCTCTAAGTTACAACTAAATTGACATTCATTAACCAGCAGTGGATTCCCTGCACATCACAACAGGGCATCTGTGAGATCCATGAAGCCATGCATCTAAAGGTGGGTGGACTAGATCCCCAGGAGGCAGTGCAACTAAATGAGTGCACACCTCCCCCTCCCTGATGGCAGCAAGCCAGGTCCTGGATACTCACACAGCAGCCAGAACAACTGTAAGAGGAGGTGGGGGAAGTCCAGCCCATGAGAATGCTTTGGAGTTGTAGCCCAGCCTGTGGGAGGCCCTGTGTGGGAATACTTCCCATCAAGGGGTGGTGGCTCAGCCCTGGTGAAGGCACCTGACCACTGAGAACAGAACATGCGAGAAGGCACCCTGCCCACTCAGGAAACACCTCTCCCATGGATCCCATGGAGTGGCAGCTCAGCCCTCATGTGGGGGCCCCTCCCACCTAGCACAGCACAGGTGAGAAGGTGCCCTACCTACTCAGAAGGTGGTCCTCCCATGGAACACAGCAGCTCATGGGACCCACTGAGTGGTGGTTCAGCCCTCAGGAGAGTGCCCCTCAACCTAGCTTAGAAACTCAGCCAATCCTCTGCTGAGCATGGTGGGGGGGCCCCATCCATGCAAGAGTGATCTGTTTGCTGAGCACAGAGGGCTTGCCGATGGTGCACAACCTGCCTGCCCAGCACAGAGTCTCTGCCCACGTTAGTGCAACCTGCAGAGCAGCTGTGACAAGCCCACCCAAACACAGAGCAGCCCTACCTGCAAAACTTGAAGCAGACAGGGCAGGATCATAAAACACAGCTCCTTCTCCCCGCTAGTGGTGGCAAGTGGAATCTGCAACCTGTTACTACAACAAATGTGATGGCAAAGGATCAATTCATCAAACACCAAGAAAAATTACAGTAACCCTTCAGAGCACAGGGAAAATGACAAGTCTCTAGCAAACAATCCTGAAAATCACAGAGACTTGCAATTTAAACAACAGAGAATTCAAAATAGTTATCATAAGGAAACTCAATGAATTACAAGATAACTCAGAAAGACAGTTCAATGAGCTTGGGAGTAAAATTAATAAGCAGAAAGAATACTTCACTAAAGAGATTGAAACTCTAAAAAAAAAAAAAGCCAAACAGAAATTCTGGATATGAAGAACACAATTAATGAGATAAAAATAATCTAGAAAGCATAAAATAGAGCTGATGTTATGGAGGACAGAATTAGTGAATTTGAGGACAGAAATTTAGAAATGCTTCAGGTAGAGGGGAGAGAAAGATTTTTAAAAAATGAAAAACTCTTCAAGAAAAATCCAACTCAATTAGGAAAAGCAATATAAGGGTTTTAGGTATTTTAGAAGGAGAAGTGAGGGAGAAAGGAGCAGAGAGCTTGTTCAAAGATAATAGCTGAGAAATTCCCAAATGCTTGGAAGCAACTGGATTTATAAGTACATGAAGCCAATAGAGCTCCTAATTACATAATGCAAAAAGACCTTCTCTGAGGCATCGTATAATATTAAAACTGTCAAAAGTCAATAACAAAGAAAAAATATTAAGGGCAGCAAGGCAGAAGAAAATAATCTGCAAAGGAACCCCTATCAGGCTTTCAGCAGATTTCTCAGCAGAAACCTTATAGGCTAGGAGACAATAGGATGATATATTCAAAATATTGAAAGACAAAAACTTTCAGCCAAGAATACTCTATCCAGTGAAACTATCCTTCAGATACAATGGAGAAATAAAAGCTTTCCCAGTTAAACAAAAGCCGAGGGAGTTTATCACCACTAGACCTCCCTTACAAGAAATGATAAAGGAAGCCCTCATACCTGCAACAAAAAGGCAAAGGTTTACAAAGCTTTAAGCAAGGAGATGAATAAACTGACAAGATCAGAAAATTGCAGCTCTCTATCAGAACAAGTTATCAAACACTTAATGATAACATAAAAGATAAAGGGAAGGAGAGCATCAAAAATAATTATAAACACTTCAGTTTAGTCACAAACTCACAACACAAAACAGAATCATTTGTGATGATAACTCAGAAGGGGAAGAGAAAAGAGATCGAAACTGCCTAGGCTAATGGAGATAAGAGGCTATCAGAAAATGGACTATCTCATCTATGAGATCTTATATACAAAACCATGGTAACCACTAAACAAAAAATCAGAGCAGAGCCACAAATCATAAATAAAAAGAAAACTATCACAGAAAACCACCAAACTGAAATGGCAGTCAGAAATACAAGGGAAAAGAAACAATGGATATATAGAAAAACAAGAATACAAGAGACAAAATGGCAGTATTAAACCCTCATATATCAATAATCTCCCTCATATATCAATAATCTCTCCAAATGTAAATGGATTGAGTTCTCCAATCAAAAGACGCAGAGTGGCTAGATTAAAAAACAAGATCAGGGGCCGGCTCTGTGGCCAAGTGGTTAAGTTTGCATGCTCCGCTGCCGTGGCCCAGGGTTCGGATCCTGGGTACGGACATGGCACCGCTCGTCAGGCCACGTTGAGGCGGTGTCCCACATCCCACAAGTAGAAGGACATGCAACTAAGATATACAACTGTGTACGGGGGGTTTTGGGAGATAAAGCAGAAAAAAAAAAAAAAGATTGGCAACAGTTGTTAGCCCAGGTGCCAATCTTTAAAACAAACAAACAATCAAAAAACAAAAAAAAGCAAACAAAGCAAGCAAAAAAACCCAAGACCTAACAATATGCTGCCTCCAGGAAACACATCTCATCTCTAAATACAAACATAGGCTCAGAGTAAAGGGATGGAAGATGATATGCCAAGCAAATGGCAAACAGAAGAAAGCAGGTGCTGCCATACTTATATTAGACACAGCAGATTTCAAGATAAAAAAGAAAATGAGAGACATAAACAGGTAGTATATAATGATAAAAGGGACATTCCACCAAGAGGAAATAACGTTTAAAATGAATATATATGCACCTAACACAGGAGCACCAAAGGATATAAAACAACTACTGACAGACCTAAAGGGAGAAATTGACAGCAACACAATAATAGTAGGGGACCTCAGCACCCACTTACATCAATGAATAGATCATCCAGACAGAAATCCAACAAGAAAAGAGCAGCCTTAAGTGAAACAGTAGACCAAATGGACTTTATAGATATAAATAGAACATTCCACCCCAAACCAACAGAATACACGTTCTTCTCCAGTGCATGGAATATTCTCAAAAACAGATCATAAGTTGGGAAACAAGGCAAGCCTCAGAAAATTTAAGAAGATTGAAATCACATCAAGCATATTTTCCAATCACAATGCTATGAAACTAGAAATCAACTACAAGAAAAAAGCTGGGAAAGGCACAAATGTGTGGAGATTAAACAACATGCTACTGAATGACCATTGGATCAATGAATAAATCAAAGGAGCAACAAAAAAAAAAAGTCTAGAGACAAATGAAAATGAAAACGCAACATACCAACTCTTATGGGATGCAGCAAAAATGTGCTAAGAGAGAAATTTATAGCAATACAGGTCTACCTCAACAAACAAGAAAAATCTCAAATAATCTTAAACTGCACCTAACAGAACTATAAAAAGAAGAACAAACAAGGCCCAAGGTCAGCAGAAGCAGGGAAATAAGAAAAATTAGAGCAGAAATAAATGAAATAGAGACTAAAAAAACACTAGAAAGGATCAAAGAAACTAAGAGCTGGTTCTTTGAAAAATAAACGAAATTGACACACCTTTAGTCAGACCCACTAAGAAAAGAAGAGAGAAGGTGCAAATAAAACTAAAATTGAAAGAGGAGGAATTACAAAGTGTACTGCAGAAATACAAAGGATTATAAGAGAACACTATGAAAACTTATATGACAACAAATTGAATAATCTAGAAGAAAAGGATAAATTTATTAGACCCATCCAACCTCCCAAGCCTGAATAAAGAAGAAATAGAGAATCTGAGTAGACCAATCACAAGTAGAGAGATAGAAACAGCAATCAAAAACCTCCTCAAAGCCGAAAGTCCAGGACCAAATGGCTTCTCTGGAGAGTTCTACCAAACAGTCAGAGAAGAGTTAGTACTAATCCTTCTCAAACTCTTCTGAAAAATTGAAGAAGACAGAATATTTCCTAATTAATTCTTTGAGGCCAACATCACCCTGATACTAAGACCAGACAAGGACAAAACAAAGAAGGAAAATTACAGGCCAATTTGGCTGATGCATATCAATGCAAAAATCCTCAACAAAATATTGGCATATCAAATGCAACAATACATTAAAAGGATCATATTCCATGATCAAGGGGGATTTATGCCAGGAACTCAGGGATGGTTTGACATCCACAAATCAATCAATGTAATACACTGAATTAACAAAATGATGAAAAAAAATCACATGATCATTTCAGTAGATGCAGAGAAAGCATTTGACAAGATACAGCATTCATTTATGATAAAAATTCTCAATAAAATGGGCATAGAAGGAAAGTACCTGAACATAATAAAGGCCATATATGAAAAACCCATAGCCAACATCATACTTAATGATGAGAAACTGAAAGCTATCCCTCTGAGAACAGGAACAAGACAAAGTTTCCCACAACTCTTTCCACACCTATTCAACATAGTACTGGAGATTTTGGCCAGAGTAATTAGGCAAGAAAAAGAAATAAAATTACCCAAATTGGAAAGGAAAAAGTAGAATTCTTGCTGTTTGTGGATGATGTTATTATATATATAGGAAACCCTAAAGAATACACCAGAAAGCTATCAGAAATAATCAACAGCTACAGCAAAGTTGTGAGGTACAAAGTAAACCTACAAAAATCAGTTGCATTTCTATACACTAATAATGAACTAGCAGAAAGAGAAGTCAAGAATACAATCCTATTTACAATCTCAAAAAAAATAATAAAATATCTACGAATGAATTTAACCAAGGACCTAAAAGACCTATACACTGAAAACTATAAGATATTATTGAAAGAAATCAAAGAAGACACAAAGAAATGGAAAGCTGTTCCATGCTCATGGATTGGAAGAATAAACACAATGAAAATGTCCATATTACCTAAAGTAATTTACAGATTCAATGCAATCCATATCAGAATCCCAATGACACTCTTCACAGAAATAGAACAAAGAATTGTAAAATTTATATGGAACAACAAAAGATCCTGCATAGCCAAAGAAATCCTGAGAAAAAAGAACAAAGCAGGAGACATCACAATCCCTGACTTAAAAATATACTACAAAGCTATGATAGTCAAAGCAGCATGATACTGGCATAAAAACAGACACACAGATTGATGGAACAGAATTGAAAGCCCAGAAATAAAACCACACATCTATGGACAGTTAATCTTTGGCAAAGGAGCCAAAAACATACAACGGAGAAAGGAAAGTCTCTTTGATAGATGGTGTTGGGAAAACTGGACAGCTACATGCAAAAGAATGGAAGTAGACCATTATCTTATACCACACACAAAAATTAACTCAAAATGGATTAAAAACTTGAATGTAAGACTTGAAACCATAAAACTTTTGGGGGAAAATATAGGCAGTATGCTCTTTGACACTGGTCTTAGCAGCATCTTTTAGAATACATGTCTACTAAGGCAAAGGAAACAAATGAAAAAATAAACAAATGAGACTACATCAGACTAACATCTTCTGTAAGGCCAAGGAAATGATGAAAAAAATGAGAAGACAACAAACCAACTGGGAGAAAATATTTGCAAATCATGTATCTGACAAGGGGTTAATTTCCAAAATATACAAAGAACTCCTACAATTTAACAACAGAAAAGCGAACAACCTGATCAAAAAAATGGGAAGAACATATGAATAGATATTTTTCCAAAGAAGATACACAGAGGCATGTGAAAAGATGTTCAACATCGCTAATTATTAGGGAAATGCAAATCAAAACTACAATGAGATATCACCTTACACCTGTCAGAATGGCTATCATTAACAAGACAAAAATAACAAATGTTAGATAGGATGTGGAGAAAAGGGAGCCTTCATACACTGCTGGTAGGAATGCAAACTGGTGCAGCCACTATAGAAGACAATATGAAGATTTCTCAAAAAATTAAAAATAGGAGTACCATATGTTCCAGCTATCCCACTACTGGGTATTTATCCAAATAACATGAAGTCAACAATGCAAAGAGATTTATGCACCGCTATGTTCATTGTTGCCTTAGTCACAATAGCCAAGATGTGGAAGCAACCTGAGTGCCCATCAACTGATAAATGGATAAAGAAAATGTGGTGTGTGTATATATACATATGTAATACTACTCAGACATAAAAAAAGACAAAATCATCCCATTTACAACAACATGGATGGACCTTGAGAGCATTATGTTAAGCATAATAAGCTAGATAGAGAAAAACAAATACTGTATGATTTCACTTACATGTGGAAAACAAACAAACATGGGGATAAAGAGAATGGATTAGTTGTTACCAGAGGGGAAAGGAGTGGGGGGTGGGCAAAGGGGGTAAAGGGGCACATATGTATGCTGACAGATGAAAACTAGACCATTGGTGGTGAGCACAATGCAGTCTACAGAAACTGATATATAATAATGTACACCTGAAATTACACAATGTTATAAACCATTATGACCTCAATAAAATAATTTTTTTAAAACGAAAGTAATTTCAGACTTATAGGAAAGTTGCAAAAATGTCCAAAGAATTTCTGTGGTGGTTTATACAGATTCCCCAAATATTAATATTTTACCAATTTGCTTCATCATTCTTTTTCTCTCACTTTCTCTTTTTATATTATTTTTTTATTACTATTATTATTATTTTCTGAGACATTTGAGAATAACTTGCAGACAAAATATTTTACCCCAAGTGTTTTGGTGTAAATTTCCTAAGAACAAGACATTTTCTTACATAACCACAGTATTCAAAAACAGGAAAATAACGTTACAGTACAATAACATAACAGTACTAAATTCTGCTTAGACCTTGTTGCTATTGACAACTATTCCGCAAATTATAACAAAGAAAAATAATTCAAAGTCCATCTAGGATCATGCATTACATTTATTCGTCATGTCTCTTTAGTGTCCCTTAATCTGGAATAGTTTCATAGTCTGTCTTCCACGATCTTGATATTTTTGAAGAGGACAAGTTATTTATTTTGTAGAATATCCCTCAACTTGAATTTGTCTGATGTTTTTTCATGATTGGATTCAGGTTATGCATTTTTGGCTAGAATACCACGGAAGTGATACTGTGTCTTTATTGGTGCCTCATATGGAGGCACATGATATTTATTGCTCTTTACTTGTGATGTTAACTTTGATCACTTGGTTGAAGTGGCATCTGCTAAGTTTTTTTAGTGCATATTTACTATTTTTATCTTTGAAATTAGTAAGCATCTTGTGTAAGAGATACTTTAAGGTTATGTAAATGTCCTATGAGTAATAGAAAAACAGCTTCTGACCCAGGAGTTGGCCTGGTATTACCACATAGACCTTGATTTTGTTATGAACTGTCTGGGTTAGGGTTTGAACACAGATAAAACCATGGATATTGCCCAAACTGAAAAATGAGCAAACATCCCTATATCCTGACTATTATGAATGACTATTGCTTCTTTATCAATTACGGCTCTTCTTTTCTCCTTCTAGATAAGATTTATTAAGATAACCAATCATAGAATTACCCTAATCCAAAACTAATCCCCTTCTTTAAACTCTCTCTAAAATCACCTAACAAGTATAAATCCTATAATTTATTATATCTTATAATTTATTACATAATTTGTTATATCCTTTCTAACACCTTCTCACTGAGATGGCCCACAGTGCCTCATAGTGTGCATCCTCCTTTGTTGCAACAAGCAATAAATCTAACTTCTTCAGCTACTAATGTGTTCCTGGTGGTCTCTGGCTGGAGGATATTGTCAGATGCTTTAAAATTATGTAAATGTCCTTTTTCACATTAAAATTTTACCCATTAGTTTTAGCATCCATTGATGCTAATGGTCTGAAATGAGTATTACTATAATTGCCAAATGAATATTTTCTGATTCTATCAATGCTTATACATTATTAGTTCACATTCTAGTATAGGGAGAAGATTTGCTTCTCCTTATTTATTTATTTATTTATTTATTAACATTAGTATAGGTTGAGAGATTCTTATTTCATTCAACACTTTATAGTCTCTTAGCCTCAGTATTTATTTTGATGCTCAAATTATTGCAGGTTTGGTCAGTGGGATCTCCTTCAAGCTGGCTCTTGTGTCCTTTTGTGTGACCACATCATGTTTAAACTTCTTCTTACTTTCCACAATGGCAAAATTTTCTCAGTCCATCTTCTATTCATTGTATTGGAGTTCCTAGTCAGGGTGCAAAAAAAGAAAAATAAATGAGTAAAATTAAATAAAGAAAAGAATTAGAAAGAAACAAAATGATCTGTATTTATAGATGATGTAATTATACACATAGAAACTCAAAAGAAACTGAAGATAAATTTTGGAAATAGCAAGAGAGGTTAGAAAAAAATGTCTAGCTATAAAGTACCACAGAAAAACTAAATGTAATTCTTATTTCTGAAAAGCAATTTGAAAATGCCTTTTAAAAACATCTTTTTTAGGATTGCTGGGAAGATGGTGGTGTAGGAGGACTCTGAACTTACCTCCTCCATGGACACAACAAATTTACAACTACTCTTGGACCAATTACGTCTGAGAGAGAGAACTGAAAACTGGATAAAAAGAACCTCAACAAAGAGGGACAGTGCTGACTGAGGTGGAAGTAGCAGAAATTCCTTTTTGGAGAGGAAAAAGCCATATTCTATCCATGGCACTTCACAGCCACGAGTAATCTTGAGGTATGAAGCTTTTCCCAGAGGAGTGGGGGATCTGAGAAGGAGAGCTTTGCCACAATAAGCAGCTTTTGGACACAGCACAACCAAGATAAGTGTTATAATATCTGGCTGTGCTGTCTGTTGACAACAATGGGGACTATGCCTAGAAAAGCTATCCAACATAAGGGAAAGAACAGCTGGCTCTTAAAGGGACATGGACAAATTTACTTGTTTTGGAAAGCAACCAAAAATCACCAGAAAGAAATGTGCACAGTGCTTTGGTGAACAGAGACTCATTTGATAGGCTCTGGGTGTATCTTGGTGAGAGGAGAAACCTCCCCAGGCTGGGACCTTCTCCCCAAAGACTGAGACATTTGCAGCAGCCATAGCTGTGACCTAGTACAGGCATACTGACACAGACATTGGCAGACGCCATTGGAGTTCTTCCCCTGGACTGTTAGGGGAGGGATCTGCCCCACCCACTAGAGCACCAATTTAATCCAGCTGAGCTGGGGCAGGCAGTCCTAAGGAAGGCAGTCCTGGCATAAGAAAGGAAACAGAGATCCAGGTACAGGAAGTACAGAGGCCAGCAAACAAGGTAAACTGAAAGAGGCCTACATGAAGACACATTACAATTAAAGGCTCAAGAATTAAAGAGAGAATCTCAAACGCTGCCAAGAGAAAGGCAGCAAGTTACATATAAAGGAAACCCCATAAGCCTATCAGTTGATGTCTTAGTAGAAATATTACAAGCTAGAAGGAAGTGGCACAATATATTTAAAGTGCTGAAAGGAAAAAATCTACAGCCAAGAATACTCTATTTGGCAAGGTTATCATTCAGAATGGATGGAGAGATAAAGAGTTTTCTAGACAAACAAAAACTAAAGGAGTTTCTCACCAATAGCCAGCCTTATAACAAATGCTAAAGGGATTTGTTTAAGCAGAAAAGAAAAGACCACAAACAGGAATAAGAAAATTATCCAAAAAAAAAAGCGACAAAATCACTGGTAAAGGCAAAAATATAGTAGAGGTAGCAGACCAATCACCTATTAAGATAATATGAAGGTCAAAAGACAATAGTATTGAAAGTACCTATTTCCATGATAAGAGGGTAATGGACACACATGCACAAAATAAGAGGTTAGACATGATATTAAAAACATAAAATTTGGGAAGAGAAGAGTAAAAGTAGAGCTTTTAGCAAGAGGTCAAACTAAAGCCATCATCAACTTAACATAGATTTCTATATACATAGGTTATTATATTTGAACCTCATGGTAATCACAAACCAGAAACCTATAATAAATGCACAAAAAATTAAGAGAAAGGAACTCAAACATAATACTAAAGAAAGCCATCAAACCTCAAGGGAAAAGAGCGAGAGAAGAAGAAAAAACAGAGAACTATGAAACAGAACAAAGGAACAAAATGGCAATAAGTACATATTTATCAATAGCTACTTTAAATGTCAATGGACTAAATGCTCCAATCAAAAGGCATAGGGTAGCTGATTGGATAAAAAATAGACCCAAATATATGCTGTATACAAGAGATACACTTGAGACCTAAAGACATGCACAAACTGAAAGTGAAGGGATGGATAAAGATACTCCATGCAAATGGCAAAGAAAAGAAAACAGGGGTAGCAATACTTACATCACACAAAATAGACTTTAAAACAAAAACTATGAAGAGACAAAGAAGGGCACTACATGATGATAAAGGGAACAATCAAACAAGAGAATATAACACTTCTAAATAGCTAAGCACCAAACATAGGAGCACCTAAATATATAAAGCAATTATTAACAGAGATAAAAGGAGAAATAGACACAGACACAATAACAGTAGGGGAATTTACCACTCCACTTACACCAAAGGATAGATCATCCAAACAGAAGATAAATAAGAAAACATTGGCCCTAAAGGACACATTAGACCTGATGGACTTGGCAGATACATACAGAACATTCCATCCAAAAACTACAGAATACACATTCTTTTCAAATGCACATGGAACATTCTCCAGGATAGATCATATATTAGGTCACAAAACTACTCTCAATAAATTTAAGAAGATTGAAATAATACCTAGCATTTTTTCTGACCACAGTGGTATAAAACTAGAAATCAACTACAGGAAGAAAATTGGAAAAGGCAAAAATATGTGGGGGTTAAACAAAATGTTATTGAATAACAATTGATCAATGAAGAAACCAAAGGAGAAATAAAAAATATTGGGAGACAAATGAAAATGAAAATATGACATGCCAAAATCTATGGGATACAGCAATAGCAGTTATAAGAGGGAAGTTTATAACAATACAGGTCTATTTTAACAAACAAGAAAAGTCTCAAATAAACAATCTAACAGTGCACTTAAAGGAACTAGAAAAAGAAGAAGAAACAAAGACCAAATTCAGTAGAAGGAAGGAAGTGATAAAAATAACAGCAGAAATAAATGAAATAGAGACTCAAAAACAATAGAAAAAAATCAATGAAACCAAGAGCTGGTTCTTTGAAAAAATAAAATTGACACTCCTTTAGCTAGACTCACCAAGAAAAACAGAGAGAAAGCTCAAATAAATAAAATCAGAAATAAAAGAGGACAAATTATAGAGAAAAAGCTCAAATAAATAAAATCAGAAATAAAAGAGGACAAATTATAACAGACAGCTCAGAAAGACAACAGATTATGAGAGAATACAAATTGGATAATCTAGAAGAAATGGAAAAATTCTTAGAATCACATAACCTTCCAAAACTGAATCAAGAAGAAATAGAGAATTTGAATAGACCAATCACCAGTAAGGAGATCTAAACAGTAATAAAAAATCTTCCCAAAAATAATAGTCCAGGACCAGATGTCTTCCCTGGTGAGTTCTACCAAACATTCTAAGAACACCTAATACCTGTCCTTCTCAAACTCTTCCAAAACATTGAAGAGGAGGGGAAGCTTCCTAACTCATTCTAAGAAGCCAACATTACCCTGATACCAAAACCAGGCAAGGATAACACAAACAAAGAAAATTACAGGCCAATATCACAGATGAACATCGATGCAAAAATCCTCAACAAAATACTAGCAAATAGAACACAACAATACATTAAAAAGATCATATATCATGATCAAGAGGGATTTCTTCCAGGGATGCAGGGATGGTTCAACATCCACAAATCAATCAATGTGATACACCACATTAACAAAATGAAGAATAAAAATCACATGATCATCTCAATAGATGCAGAGGGAGCATTTGATAAGATACAGCATCCATTTATGATAAAAACTCTGAATAAAATAAGTATAGAAGGAAAGTACTTCATCATAATAAAGGCCATATATGACAAACCCATAGCCAATATCATACACAGTGGAGAAAAACTGAAAGCTATCCCTCTAAGAACATAAAGCAGACAAGGATGCCCACTTTTGCCACTCTTATTTAATATAGTTTTGGAAGTTCTAGCCAGAAAAATCAGGCAAGAAAAAGAAATAAAAGGGATCCAAATTGGAAAAGAAGAAGTGAAACTATCACTATTTGCAGACGACATGAGGTTATGTATACAAAACCCTAAAGAACCCGAGAAAAATCTTTTAGAAATAGTAAATGACCCTGGTAAAGGTGAAGGATACAAAATCAAAATACAAAAATCAGTTGTATTGCTATACACTAATAACGAGGTAGAAAAAAGAGAAATTAAGAATATAATCCTATTTACAATTGCAAGAAAAAGAATAAAATACCTAGGAATAAACTTAACCAAAGAGGTGAAAGACCTGTACACTGAAAACTATAAAATATTGTTGAAAGAAAGAAATTGAAGACATGAAAGAATGGAAAGATATTCCGTGTTCTTGGATTGGAAGAATTAACATCGTTAAAATGTCCATACTTCCTAAAGCGATCTACAGTCAATGCAAACCCTATCAAAGGTCCAATGACATTTTAGACAGAAATAGAACAAAAAGTCCTAAAATTTATATGGAACAACAAAAGACCCTGAATGACCAAAGCATTCCTGAGAAAAAGCAACAAATTTGGAGGTATCACACTCCTTGATTTCAAAATATACTACAAAGCTATAATAATCAAAATAGCATGGTACTGGCACAAAAACAGACAAACAGACCAATGGAACAGAATCAAGAGCCCAGAAAAAAACCCACTCATCTATGGACAGCTAATTTTCAACAAGGGAGCCCAGAACATACAATAGAGAAAGCAAATTCTCTTCAATAAATAGTGTTGGTAAAACTGGACAGCCACACGCAAAAGAATGAAACTATACCCCAAAATTAACTCAAAATGGATTAAAGACTTGAACGTAAGACCTGAAACCATAAAACTTCTAGAAGAAAACATAAGCAGTACACTCTTCGACATCAGTCTTAGCAACATATTTTCAAGTACCGTGTCTGATTGGGCAAGAGAAACAATAGAAAAAACAAACAAATGGGACTACATCAAACTAAAAATCCTGTGCACAGCAAAGGAAACCATCAACAAAATGAAAAAACAACATAACAACTTGGAAAAGATATTTGCGAACCATGTATCTGACAAAGGGTTAATGTCCAAAATACATTCAAAATACATCCAAAATACATATCCAAAATTAATAAAGAATTCATACACCTCAACACCAAAAATCCCTAGCAACTCAATTAAAAAATGGGCAAAAGAGCTGAACAGACATTTCTGCAAAGAAGATATACAGATGGCTATAGACACATGAAAATATGTTCAACATCACTAATTATTAAGGAAATACTAATCAAATCTACAATGAGATATCACCTCACACCCATCAGAATGGCTATAATTAACAAGACAGAAATAACAAGTGTTGGAGACGATGTGGAGAAAAGGGAACTCTCATACATTGCTGGTGGGAGTGCAAACTGGTGCAGCCACTATGGAAAACAGCATGGAGATTCCTCAGAAAGTTAAGAATAGAAGTGCTGTACGATCCAGCTGTTCCACTGCTGGGTATTTATCCAAAGAACATGATAACATGAATGACTAAAGGTACATGAACCCCTATGTTCATTGTATATTATTTACAATAGCCAAGACTTGGAAGCAACCTAGGTGCCCATCAAGGGACAAATGGGTAAAGAAGATGTGGTATATATACACAATGGAATACTACTCAGCCATAAAAAGATGAAATCTTGCCATTTGCAACAACATGGATGGACCTTGAGGATATTATGCTAAGTGAAATAAGTCAGATAGAGAAAGTCAAGTACTGTATGATCTCACCATAAATAGAAAATAACAACAACAACAAACAAACACATAGAGACAGAGATTGGATTGGTGGTACCAGAGAGAAAGGGGGGAGGGAATAGTGTGAAAGGGGTGATTAGCCACATGTGTATGGTGATGGATGGTAATGAGTCCTTGTGTGGTGAACATGAAGTAATCTACATAGAAATCAAAATATAATGATGTACTCCTGAACTCTGTATAATGTTATAAACCAATGTTACCTCAATAAAAAAATCATTTTAATAGCAACAAACACTATAAGATATCAGCAATAAAATATAAAAAAAGTTGTACAAAAAATCTAATTTTAACAACTTCATTGATAAAGCATAAAGAAAGACTTAAGTAGATGGGAAGATAAACCATATCCATGAACAGGAAAACTTAGTATCATAGAGATGTAAGTTCTCTTCATAGCGATCTATAGATTCAATTCAATTCAAAACAGTATTTCAACATGGTTTGGGAGTAACTTGACGAACAGATTCTAAAATTTATGTGAAAAGCAAAGAGACAATGATAGACAATCTTGTTGAAGAAAAATAGAGTGAGCTACTTAGTAATAAGACAGTGTGGTGCTGGTGTGAAGATAAATAAAAATAAAACAAAATAGGGAACTTAGAAACGGACCTAAATGTTATATGTGATAGGGATAGCATTTGCAGATCATTGGAAGAAAGAAGGGACTATTCAGTAAAATACCTGGCATTATCACATACCCTATGTCACACATTCCTTCCTGGGTATACTTTATAGATAAATTCCTGCACAAGAGATGTACAAAATATTCATATTAGCACTAGGATAGAAGAAGATAGAAGATATTTATGATACATACAACTGCCAAAGAATTCCAATAAATCCATAAGAAAATAGATACAAAATCAAATGGAATAATGGACAAAATATGTGAACAAGCCTTTCACAGGAAAATATGAATGACAAATAGTATTTGAAAATGAATTCAATCTTATTAATAGAGAAATGAAATGTAACATCATTTACAGCTACAAGATTTACAAAACTTGAACTCTGTTAATACCAAGTGTTGCGGAGAATGTGACTCAATGGGACATCTTATATACTGTTGCTGAGAGGATAAATTAGTGCTACCAAATTGGAAAAATATTTGGCATTATCATATACTCTATGCCACAGACATTCCTGTTTTAAGTGAATTTTCTGGATAAACTTCTATGCAAGAAATTTAAAAAATGTCCCTACCAGCACTATTCATCATCATCATCATCATAATTGAGAACAACTCAAATGTCAATCAAAAGCAGATGTGGAAAAACACACATACAGATTGATGGGGGTATGTCAAAGGGACACAGAAGCCAACCGAAAGAGCTCCCAGTGGCCAAAGTTGGAACAGTTAGAGCAACAAAATAATAAAGTATTATTCAGTTATAACCCAAAGTTAGAATTAGATAGAGATAAAGGTTGCACAAGGTTGTGAATGCACTAAATGCTAGTCAATAGTTCACTTTAAAGTGGTTAATTTTATGTTTATGTGAATATCGCCACACACACAAAAAGAGGCAATTATCAGCAGGGTTAGCAGCAATCTCCGAGAGCAAAATAATAGTACAGTCAACAGAGTAGCAGTAGAAAGCAACATTCTTCCCTAACAGTCTGTGTTTTCTTGGATTTCTAAAAAAAAAAAAATTTTATGGTGGAAAATATTGGATTTCCATGGTAAAGAAACAAGAGCACAGAGCATGGTATTTAGAGATGTGCTCTATATGGTGTATACTCACCAGAAAGTGTAGCCTGGGTCACATCAGTTCAAAGTATTAACCATTGCTGTTAATGAATAAAAGGATCCCATGTTTATTGAATTCTTTTTAAAAAGTGGGACTCGGCTAATTGGAAGCTCTTTGCATGTAGATGGAGCTTTTTAAATGTAGGCTGTTGAGGGGGACACCAAATGTCAGTATGCTTAGCTCTTTTCTCATGGGTTGGTCAGATTCTTCAAATAAGTAGATTGCCAGATTTAGAAAAAAAATACAGCTGCTCAATTAAATTTTACTTTATTTAAGCAAAGAGTAATTTTTTAGTATAAATACAACCTAATTATGATGTGGGGATATGGTTACTTTGCAAAATTATTCATTCTTTATTTGAAATTCAAATATAACTGAGCATCCTGTATTTAATCTGGCAACCCTATGGACAAGCCTCTTATAATCTCCTGCCTGGGGTGTAGAATCCTTGCTGCCAGCGTTCTTAGACCTAGGTGCAAGCAGAAGACTGGGGCTACCATGTTTCCTATATAAATTTTCAATTAAATGCTTCAGTTTTTAGTATAGTTCCCCACCATCTGTTTTACTACCTCCAAAGAAGAAACTTCCAGTCTTCTGCTGAGATGGAGGTGGCCTTTTGACAATTTCAATTTTCCTAATCAACTTTTAAATTTTACATCTATTTTTAGTTCCATGTTTACACCTACCTTCATTTCTATCTTCATCCTTACTTCTAGATGTACTTGTTACCACTAGTTCCTGACAGTTTTGCCATCTGTGGTGGCAATTGTCTTTCTTCTTGGCTTTCTTTGCAGCCAGTTAAGGAATACGTTTACTCCATCTTCTAAGACAGTTATCATTTATCCATCTATTTTTCAGCTTTATAAGTCCCTCCATTTGGGGAGGGAGCAGAGGCAAATATACATCTTCACATCTTCTTTAACCAGAAGTCAAACTGTCCTAGTCTGTTCAGGCTGCTAGAATACCATAGGCTGTTACCCAATATTGGTTATAACAACAGAGATTTATTTCTCACAGTTCTGCAGGCAGGGAAGTTCAAGATCAAGGTGCCAGTAGATTTGGTGTTGCGAAGTTCTGCTTCCTGGTTCATATGCTTGTCCTCACTGGGTGGAAGGGGCAAGGGAACTCTCCAGGATCTCTTTTATAAGGATACTAATCCCATTTGTGAGGGCCTCACTCCCATTACTTACTCACCTCCCCAAGATCTCACCTTCAAATACCATCATGTTGGGGATTAGGTTTCAACATATGAATTTTGGGGGCACACAAACATTCAGTCTATAACACAGATCTAGATGTTTTAGTAGATGATAGTCAAAAAACAGATAATCTTAAGTAGACTTTTCCTGGGAATAAAAAGTGAGAGAATAATTCCCAACTAATTTTATGAGGGAATATAATTTTGATACAAAAAAAAATTCAGAAAAATATTTATAAGAAAATACATTTCATTTTTCTCACAGATATTAAGACACCATATCAAGAAATTTGTTACATTTGAGTATTTCTTTTAAATTATCTATATTAAAATAATTGGAAATAAACATTGTAAGCAAGTTGAATTATACCAGGAGTGTAAGGATTTTTAACATTAGAAAAACCTGTTAATGTAATCAACCAAAAGATACAAAGAAAAATATATAATTGTATCAAATAGAAGAGGCATCTGATAAAATTCCCCACCCCAATTCAAGAGAAAAACTCATGGCACACTAGAAATAGAAAAATAGAGATAACCTATATTCCTACCAAATATCAAGACTAAATACCATAATTATCTACAAAATATCAAGATTAAACTTCATATGTATCATTAGGAGCATTCCAGTTCATGTCAAGAACAATGAAAGCATGCTCACTATCTATGCTCCTAATCAGATTGGACTGGAAACTTTAAATCAGCTCAGTTGGTTGGGAATAGAAAATAAAAGATATGATGATATTAAGAAAAATAAATACAACTCTCACTCTACAGATAAAAAGATGGCCTACATAGACAATCCAAGACAATCTATAGGGAAATTATTAAAACTAAGAGCAGCCAGCACAACTACTGATTGCACAGTAAGTTACCAAAGCTAATTGCAATTTTATACATCAGCAAAAATTTTTTAAAAATTAAAAATGTAGTTTTTAAGAGCCAGAAAATATAAGTACCCAGATAAAATCTAACAAATGATGTTTTAGACTTTTATAAAGAAAACTATAAAACTCTATCAAAAGATATATTTAAATCCCTAAGTAAAAGGAAGTTTTACAGTTTGGAAAATTCAAGAGAACAAATATATCACTTACCTCCTAATTCACTTTAATTTTTATTACAATTCCACTTAAAGTTCCAGTAGAGTTTTTGCGATTTTGTATGGAAATATAAAAGCTGATTCAAAACTTCTCACGCATCAGTAGAGGGTCAAGAATAATCTTAAAAATTTAAGGAATACAGAGTATAGATTCACTTTAGCAGATATGAAGATTTGTGATGAAAGCTATACAAATATAAAAAACAGGGCTGGCCCAGTGGTACAGCAGTTAAGTTCGTACATTCCACTTTGGTAGCTTGGGGTTAACTGGTTCGGATCCCTGGTGTGGACCTAAGCACTGCTTGTCAAGCCATGCTGTGGCAGGCATCCCGCGTATAAAGTAGAGGAAGATGGGCACGGATGTGAGCTCAGGGCCAGTCTTCCTCAGCAAAAAGAGGAGGATTGGCAGCAGATGTTTGCTCAGGGCTAATATTCCTCAAAAAAAAAAGTCTTTTAAAAAAATAAAAAATAAAAATATACATGAAAATGATAAATACTAAATTCAGGATAGAGGTTATATCTGGGGAAAAAAAGAAAAATGGAAACCAGAAGAGGTACGTGAGGCTTTAACTGTATCTGAAATGTCTAATTTCCAAAAAAACTCTAAGGCAAATATGGTAAAATATTAAGGTTGACAGAGCTGGTGTTAAGTATATTATTCTACAGTTTTCCCATATGAAATATTTCATAATACAAAGTCAAGATAAAAGATTTAGGCATAAAAATAAGAAACTTTGGGGATAAATTAAAATATCTGACGTACCATGCCACGAGTCACTCCAAAAATGTTTAAGCTGCTTTCTTCACTTTTTGCAGTGAGTGATTATTTTCTGGCCCACATCCTAATGAAGAAAACCTGGTAGCAGAAGTTCCCATTGTATTTTATAAATATAGACCTAAGTCCGGTTACAACAAGTCAATGGGCCCATCTAAATATTTTTATTGGCAGTTTACTTGGCAACCCTCTCTCTCATCTCCAATTGTGGTCATTGCATATCTTCACCACCTTTTTCCTGGATTTCCCCCAGCCCCACTCTTTCTCATTCTTGTCCAATGACCTGCCCCTGAGAGGACACCAGATGGGAGTTAAAACCTACATTTGCTCCCGTCCTTTCCTTTTCCTCCTTAGGCTCAGAGGATGACAAGTCTCTCCTTTTATGAACTTGAAGCTGCACCATTAGGCATCTCTCTGGCAGTTTTCCTCTTTGACTGTATCCTCAACCTCTTTTCTCTGTCTTATTTACCTTCCCAGGATCTGCTCTCTTATCTGTAAAATGGGGACAATAAATACTAATTTCCAACAGTGTTACAAGCATCAAATGAGATCAAACAGAGAATCTATGTAAATGTTAATTTTTACTGTAAAAACCATATGTCTTCAAGAAATTATCATTTGCAATCTAGGTTTTTAAGTGTAGAAAGATTTTATTGACTTCCTTAGAAGGTTCTATTTATATCATATTGGTCTCTAAAACACCTTCAGAACTCACCTGCAAAAGTAAATTCATAAACAGAAACCAGAGAAGAAAAAGAAAATGAAATGTGTGCCAAGTGTTAAAAGTGAACCACAGGGAAGATACTTAAGTTAGTAGAGAAGTATTTATTTGATAGTCATCCTGGATTCTCTTCATTCTGCTTTTTTTCCCATAAGGTGATATTTTCTTCTCCAGAACTAATCAGAAGAAGGTTTGGGTATTGAAAGTGCATGTTTTAAAATTGTTAAAAACTGATGTATTTTCTTATGTTCAAATTGGTAATTGATAGAGAACTCTGAATGAACAGCAGGACATAAAAATACTTTTGAACAGTATTATGAACCATTACAGATGCTTTTTTTGGACTAGCTGCTCACTTCCTAAATAGATGTATTTGATAGCTTTTCTCATCTAATAAAAGGATGAATTGGAAAAATATGAACAGATTGTAATAACCAAAAATAAATGAACTTGACAAGCTGGAAGAGCAGCAATTGCCAATGGACTGAATAATAATGTAGGAGCACTTTGGCACGTGCGATTTATGTATGAATAAGAAAAACTTTTGACATTTTAGTTTAGAACAGACTGCCTAGAAGTGGATTTTGGAAAACATAACATTTTTAATATTCTAAAAAATGTTTTTCTGAAATGCACAGTCAACTATATTTTACCTAATAATTTTAAATATCCTGTTTTTCTCCCTCTGTCTTTCTTTCTTTCTTCATTTCAAAAAGGTAAAAATAAAATTCTAGGAATGACTACAATGAAGACTAAGTTCTTCCTGTTTTAATTCCATATTACCCATAAAAAGTGAAAAATTTAACCTTTTGCTTAAATATCTTGATTACAGTTGATATCTCTGAAAATAGGATAATCATCTTCTTAGAAAACTGGCATTTTCATTCCAGTGGTTTCTTGCTACCTACGTAATCTTGAGCAAGTCACTTAACATCGCTAAGCCTCGGATTCGTCATATGTAAGAAAATAGCAATTCAAGAATGTTGTGATAATCAAACTGCAGTAATGCATCTGATAGCGTGTTAAAAACTATAAAGTTTTTAAACTATGCCAAAAGAAGACATTTTACACATACATTTCACACATTATCATTTCCCCATTGGCATTGTCGGTACCATGTATTAGAGCATCCAGATGATTGAGCTTTTATTTTTCAATCATATATTTGGCATTGTGTAGAAACATCCAAGCAGCCATAAACCAATTAAGCATGAATGTATTTAAGCATTTAAGAAAGGAACCTGGCAGAGGTGGTCTACTCTCTTTGTGTTATAGCTAAAGAAACAAAGCCACAGAGAAGTAAAGGGAGAACCCAGGGGCAAACCAATAGCTCGATAATAATAAGGGCAGGACTTGGGGCTCAGGGGTTCTGAATCCCTCCTAGTGGTATACTCTTTACTATCCCATACTACCTTCCTTTTCATAAGATAGGGAAATAAACCATTGCTTATTGTCTTTGCGAGTCCTGTTTAGGTATTTTTATGAATTCTTCCAAACAAGAAACATTTTTTGAACACTTCATGTGATGGGCAATGGGAATTTAAAGATAAAGCACAACTGTTGCCCGCAAGCAATCACAATGTAATAGAGGAACAAGTGTGTGTGAAAAGAGCAGCAATAAACCAGGATATGTACTTTACTAGGAATACATAAAAAAATGTTCAGAGATGGTACTAAATAAGGGAACAGAGAGGTTATGGTCAGGGTAGATTTCTGAAAAAAGAGGCACCTGATTGATTTGAATGAGAAAGAATTTGCCAATTGTGTGTGTGTAGATGTAGGGGTGGAGGGACCTGATGGATATGGCTGAAAAAGAACATTCCATATGAAAAAGGACAACATGTGCAAAAGTACAGAAGAATCAAGAAAACTTGTGTTTGTAAAACAGCAGGCTGTGTTGGGATGTAGACTGTGAGGGAGGGAGAAGCAGAGGAAGGGTTTAGAGAGAGAGAAGAGGGAGAGAGAGGCCAAGGCAGGTGAGCAGACCTGAGTTGAGATGTGAGAATCAAAGAAAGCAAATACTATAGTGTAGAGTTCTTACAATCAAAACCAGTGGAAAGCTATTAACGGGTTTAATGTAGGCAGACTAGTCTCCCTTAAGTTAGTTTTTTTGTTGCTGTTTTCAATTAGAAAAATTATCTCCCTGGAGCAAAATGGAGGAAGAATTATAGTGGTAAAAAGTGGAGAGGGAAGGCAAGTTAGGAGACTATTGAGAGCAATGATGGGGTTTGATCTGAAGCAGTGGCAGAAGAGATAGGAGAATGGATAACAAAGACGATGAGGCAGGTATTGATATCCCCATGCTGCAGGTGAACAAATTGAAGCTCAGACAAGCTAAGTAATCAGCTCAAGCTCCCATGAGCCAGGAAGGAGAAGAATCCAGATTGAAACACTGGTCTCTGTTAACTCTAATGCCAGGGCCATCTTCCAAGCTGCATTCCCCTCCGTAAGTCACATCTACCTAAGGAGGCCACTGTCTTAATCATCCAAAGCCACTTAATGAGCCCAAAAGGCATGCTCAAACACAATGCTCTTTCTACTGTGGCACCATATGTCCTGGATCAGACATTTTACTTTAACAATTTCATTTTTTCTTTAGACAAAACTGCTGTAAGAGTACAGTTTACCTTCCTTTTGGAAATGCTATTATTAATGATCAAATAATACCTCTGAGCCAATTTGAGTCTCTACAGGTGGAAAAGAAACTGTACTTAAAAAAAAATTGTTAATACAACCTGTCTTTTTTTTTTTTTAACAGGCTCATGGATCCCAAGTATTTAATTTGTCTAGGCTTCCTTCTTTCCTTCCCTCCTTCTTTCTTTCTTTCTTTCTTTCTTTCTTTCTTTCTTTCTCTCTTTCTTTCCTTCCCTCTCCCCCCAACCTCTGTTTTACTTATAGAATGGTGGGGAATAATCTGTAAAAATTATGCAGGTAGAAAAAAGTTAGTAGAAATTTTAATAAAAGCAAAGACTTTGTTAGTACTTGGACTCATTTAAAAATTTTTCATGTGTATCAAACTTAATATACTGTTTAATATAACTATTCTCTAATAAAAAGTAAGATGAAGATTATTGAGTTTTTCTGCCTTTTACCTGGAGACTAATCTATAAATAAGAAGATCACACTTAGATTTCTCATAGAAGTCTTTTACTTAACTAAAGGAAGCTTTGTTAAGGGAACAATAAAGTAAAAACAAAAACCCAGCTATTTGTTTTCAAAATTATTTAATTTTGAATTGTATAATTCAAATACTTAGTGGGAGGTTTTAATCTTGGAAGACTTGAGAGGGGACCATTTTAGGGAATACAACTTTGGCAAAAGAAGTGAAAGGAATTGCAGAATCTAGGTTTTCATGAGGACACACAATCAAACTGACATCTCCTTTAGTGTACAATTGCTTTTAGTAAATTTTAGACTAAACATACAACTCTGGAATAAACAAACTTCTCATGGAGTAAACCAGGTCTTAGTAAATTTCTTGTCCATGGAATAAAACTCACGTTTTATGAGGGCTCTTGTTACCGAGCAAAAGTTGGCTTGCCTCCTGGAGAGCTAAAATCAGCCTCTCCACTAGAAGTAGTTGTCGCACCAAGTAGAGCTTACCTGCAGCAACTAGGAGGCCAGGTGGAATCATTTACAAAGTCGTGGCTGTCCCAGAGCACAAGGAGAGCAGGGGCCTTTTATTTCAGATCGGGAATGAATATTCAAAAGGGAGAGGTGGCATTTACTTGGGCAGGCTCAGTTGGCATCTCTCAGTTCATCAGCACAGGTGCTGCTCCTGTGGTGGGGCTCAGTCTGGTTCAGGGGGTTGGTGATTGCATCTCTTAACATGACAACAAAAAAAACAATTTGGAGAAACAGTTAAATACTTCCAAAACCTCCCTTGAGTTTCTCAGGGTAATTAGTCAGTGACACTCTCAACTCTCTGATGTGTCCGATTTTTTAAGTGCCTTGTGATTCAATTGCTTTGAACAGTAGAATTAAAAATGAGCTTAAGAAATTGTGAAAACTGAGTCAGGAGTTTCAAGTTGATTCAAGACAAATTTGAATAAAAATTCTGTTTCTCATTTAAGAATAAATAATAATAGCACCCATTGGTATTAGTCAGTGTTCTCCAGAGAAACAGACCTAACAGGATGTGTTGAAGGCAGAGTTGCAGTTTGAGTCCAAAGGCAGCCTGCTGACAGAAGCCGTCTTGCAAGAGGAGGTCAGTCTTGGTTTTATTAAGGCCTTCAACTGATTGGAAGAGGCCCACCCACTTTATGGAGACCAATCTGCTTTACTCAAAGTCTACTGACTTAAACATTGATCTCATCCAGAAAACCACCTTCACAGAAGCATCCAGAATAATGTTTGACCAAATATCTGAGCATGATGCTTAAAATTAATTAACTACAATAACCTTATGTGGTTAACTTTGTCATCATATCATCTCAAAAGAACATTCTGAGTATTAAATGATTTAACAAATTTCAAACACTTAGGACATTTTCTGGCACACAACATTAATTGAATGTTGACTCTTATTGTTATTGATAATCAAGCAGTTACTTTGTTAAGACATATTGAAAAAAAATGACGGTTTTATAGCTTGTATAAGAAATACTTCTGTTTGAATGATGAGACATTTTAAGTGATCATGAAAAACATCCAACATGATGTAGATAAGAGCTTCCCAGTAAGTTGCTGGATGTTCTCATTCAAACTGAACTTTTGCAAAGAGGCATACATTTATGTATCTATCCCAAGGTAAATACACCAGAAAAATTTCTTTTACATTGCTTGCCCTGGCAGTTTTAGAGATACAACTCTTTCCTTTCCAGGGGCTAGAAAAAGCTCAGTTCCTCAAATCTGATCAGGAAAAGTGGCTTGCTTCCTTTTAAATTTAAAGTTTGTTCTTTAGCTTCCACTTTCCCTTTTGCTACTACTGGGGCATCAGTATAAAATAAAGGCTCATAAAATCTTAGGCAGCAGCATAGTTACATTACTCACACTTAGTTCAAATGGAGAAATTCGTTACAACCAGAAAAGTTACGAAAGATGTGCGGTTCCCAAGAGGATTGGCCTTCCACCCAATAAATCATTGATGAATGCACAAGGTTGTAGCCTGGGCTTCCCTCTTGCACCTATTTCGTTGTAGGATTCTCTTCTGCCCGGCGTCTGCTGCCCGCATGCTGATCTAACAACTGAAGCTCAAAGTTCAGAGATGAGCAGTGTCTTGCTCTGACAGCAATGATCTTCTCCCTTTCTTCAATAATTGCGAATTCTGTCAAAGCATATTTTTTTTAAAACAATCATAATTTGTTAGGAACTCTATACTCAGATTCCTTAATAAATCATCTCTTTTCTCAGACAATGTTCTGACTTCCCATTTATTTTGAGATGGTTTGAAATTACCATCTTTTATTACAAACGCCCTTGGCTCCTTTTCCTTTTTGTTCCACAGGCTTTGAATTGCTTTCCTTCTCCTCTTGTGTCATATGGGAGTTCGTTCCCTGGGCAGACAAATTTGCTGCTTCTGGTAGGAAAAAGTGTTATTCAGCTGCTTCTCTTTTGTCCCATGTTCTTTGTTTCTCAGCCTTATTAATAGTTAATCGTATAAAGGCCTCTGTTCGCTGCAATTGCAGGCATCCTGGGTGGGCATTGGCGTAGTCAGCCTGCCAGGGTTGAGGGTGGGGCAGCCGGGGTAGCTGCTCAATTGGGCAAATTGAGAAAATGTGGTGAAGGTGTTTGGGGTGCCCTTTGTCCCTCCTCTTGGGTGCCCATCCCTCCGACTCTTGCAGCTGTGCCCCTCCCTTTCCATTTTCTCAGCCAATGCTCTTCCTCTGTCTTCAGAACCTTTTATCCCTGAGAAGTTAATTCAGGAGTTAAGGATCTCATGTTACCTCTTAATTTCCATTATACATGATGGCAATATGAAGACAGCAATATTCAACCCAAAGGAAATGAGTTGAATATCTAGGCTCCTGGGATGGATAGCGTGTCCCTTCAACCACATTATATAGGTGATTACATACTCTATTTGTCGGGGGTCATTAAAGAAGTTCTCACTGTGAAGTCGATCCTGCTGGTTTCCTGATAAGCACACAATGTATTCGAAGCTCCTGGTTTCCCACTCTGATCCCAAAACAGTGCTGGTGTCATCATCTCCCAGTTGTTGACAGCTCACAGCTGTAAACTTTCTTAGTAGACTTCCCATCCACCGGTTGAAGCCATCTAACTGAAAAACTTCTGGGCCATTATTCTTGCCCTGAGGGCAGCCCACAGACATGGCCAATGGCTGACTGATATGCAGGACAAAATCCCAGCCACCTCACCTAAAGCTGAAACTACTGTGGGTTACCATTCAGGCTCCCGAACTCATTGGCTCAGCCAGAAGCTGGTTTCCGTTGAACCCACATCTTTGCCTAGCTTCTACCTTATCCCTACTCTGCTCCCTTCACTTACTTTTAGGCTTCTCCTGAGAACACTATCTTAAAATCACTTGCACAAAAATGCACCCTGAGGCTCTGCTTCTAGAGGACATGACCGAAGGCCCTGAGCATAAGGTTAGGGAACCAGCAAAGCATGGAACCTAAAAGAGAGAAGGAACATTTTTTGCAGAAAGAATTTGGTATTTCAAATTTTAAAAAATAACATCGAAGCACTCAGCATGGAGTAAATCAGAATTTTGACTTCTTTTTTAGAGTTTCATATTGTTTTCATTTTGAGTTACATCAGGCAGGTCACCTAATCTCTTGAGTGCTTAGTTACTCTACATGTCCTAATCAAGCATTGGTAGTAGGAAAGGGAATCTGTTGCACGCTCCCGTTCGTTTTCCATTCATTCAAAACTGCTGCCTCTGTGGATTCATGAAAGGAGAAATGCACATAAATTGTAGAATTCACAAATTTAACCATGTGCAAATCTCATAACTACAAATGAATCTTCCAAAAGAAGTGCAGTGGTGAGCTGCTAGGTGGTAATGCCTGCTAGAGGAATTTGCACTTGGCCACTCTAGGAACAAATTCTGGTCCAGGGAGGTGTGGGATGCTCTGGTATTTTCTGTATATTAAAGGAGGTCACATCACTTCCAG
This sequence comes from Equus asinus, assembly GCF_041296235.1. Taxonomy (NCBI): domain Eukaryota; kingdom Metazoa; phylum Chordata; class Mammalia; order Perissodactyla; family Equidae; genus Equus; species Equus asinus. The sequence goes on along the minus strand of NC_091792.1, from coordinate 50,410,652 downwards.
GATCCAGTTAAGAACTGTGAGCTTGTTTTGCTGGGCATCCTGTCTAGAAAACGACCTCAAAGACGGAGAAAGTCCAGAAGAGTTTATCCTTCAATGGCAGCAGGCTTCTGCCTGATCACGGAACTGTTCAAATTTAGGCAATCCTCTTATTGGATGGGCCATATCTCTTCAATTTTCCACAACCCAGAGCCATGTCTGTTTATGTTCACATATCACATTTAAGGAAGCTAGATTTACCCATGTAAGGCACACTCTCTATTCACAAAATTAACGTCTTGTTCTCATACTGCATCTACGGTTCTTCACTGATTGAAGGGTTTTACATCCCATCTCTGATCTGCCTCTGGACCTTCTCATTTGACCTTGGTATTTGGATTCACTTGGTTTGGTTCCCTCCTCCTCCTTTACTTACCCTTCTTCCCTGTTTCCTCACAGGAGCTCCTGCAGATGGACAAACCATTTGAGCATCTTCCAGGATAAGTGCACCAGCACTGGCTCATTCTTCAGCCATATCACTGCCTCATCTTCTTAGACACCATCCTCAATGTAGCCCTCACAATAGAACAAGACAAATAGAACACAAGGGAAGCCACCAAACAAGTGGGAGGCTTCCAACTGCCAAGCTTCCGAATAGATTAAGTCTTTACGTTCTACCACCTTTGCTCCAAGGACTGTGAGATCCCCATGGGATGAAAGGTAGGCTGATTTCTTGAATCTCTATGTTGACCTCATCCTGTCAACCAAGGTTTTTCACTAGGGGGAACACTAGCTTACAAAATGCCTCCTGTCCATGTTGCAATTACTAGAGCTTCAGGAACAGGGTCAAAATATTTTTTCTATTATGACTATATCTACTGCTACCTATCTTTTATTGCATACCTACTATGTGACAGGCACTGTGCCAGATACTTTTAGAGTCGTTATTTTTAACATCTTATTGCTGCGTGCGGGGGTAGGTATTATCTCCATTCTGCAGATGAAATTGTGGTTAAGAGAGGGCTAAGCTCAGACATTAAGTGACAGGAAGGTCTGACTTCCAAGCCTATATCTTGTTACATCCCTTTTTATTGTTCTCCAACCACTCATCTCAACCTAGTAACTATCCATTTGCAGAGTCCCCTGTATTAGTTACGTATTGCTGCAATACAAGCTTAGTGGCTTAAAACAACACACATTTGTTATCTCACAGTTTATGGGTCAGGAGTCTGGCCATGACTTAGTTGGCTTCTTTGCTCAAGGTCTGGAAAACACAATCAAGGTGTCAGCTAGGCTTCCTTCCTTTCTGGAGCTTGACGTACTCTTCCAAACTGTTAGCAAAATTCATTTCCTTATAGCTGTATGGCCAAGAGCCCTGGCTTCTTACTGGCTGTTGGCTGGGGGTCACTTTCATTGCCTAAAGGACCCGCACTTTCCATTGGCAGTTCACAATATGGTTGGTTGCTTCTTGAAAGGCAGCAAGAAAGTCTCCCTCTCCAGCGTGCTATGATGTAGTAATATATGCTTAACCTAATCAAAGGAGTGATATCCCCAAACCTTAGCCATATTCTATTGATTAGAAGCAAGTCGCAACTCCTGCCCACACTCAAGGGGAGGGATCCTACAGCGAGTAGATTATTGGGGGTCACATCAGAGTGTTTCTACCACAATTCCTTACCAAATTCTCACAGGGCTGCCGATGAAGGTTAGAAAAGAATAGCTCAGAGCGTGAGAGATGAAGTTCCTGCTGCTTCTGCTGGTTCCAGCTGCCATTTTCCTGCCCAATTTAAGTGGAGGGAATATTATTTGTCTACTTTGCTGGGGCAGGGTGACAATTTGGCCATAGAATGCTTTGATATCCATGATGAAAGACTCTTTATAAAGCCAAAATACATTTTTTTCCCCAAAAAAGAAAAATAGAAAGAAGTCATCTGTTGCTAAGGAAACCACAACCTTTCACTGTGCTTATTTACAAAAGAGACATATTCAAGAGTCTTCACTGTAGGAACAGAGATTGTGCTGTATGTTGGTGAGAATAAACAAAAAATATCATTCCTCTCAAATAGAAAAAAAATCCATTATTTTGCGTCGCTGAAAATATTTTATTCTCGGAAGTTCAATTCAAAATTCATCCCTTTTTCCCCCTGCTATTTTTGCCTTGTTCACATATGAAACTTCTTTGAAATTGGCAAAATCTTTGAGGCTGGGCAAAACATAAGAAGCTGGATGGAGATTGGGCAAGCTATCAACAACCAATTCAAGAATGGCCTGGCTAAAAGGTTATGGGCTCTCCCACACCCGTCCAGATTGCGCCTGCGCACTGTCAACAAAGAGCCAGCATTTTTTAATACTTACTCTTGGCATATCATCAGACTCCTTGTGTGATTGCTGAAAGGATCACATTCTCAAAAAGATACTGTGGTTCAAGTCATGCTTTTTAAAAAGGCAGTTCTATTTTCAGGTGTCTGGAATTTTAGCTAAAATGATTTAATGCAGTTTGACTCTATGCATCGCCTTCACAGACACTTCAAATCCAAGTCTTCTCCTTTGTGTCTTTGTAGGTGGCCTCCTCTTCCAGGGTCGTGGTGAACAGGCTTGCTGAGCACAGGCCTCCAATCTGAGGTCCGATGGGACTGCTAGTTAGAATCTCCTCAGGGATTTTCCAGGGATATTTACTTGTGAAAGTGTAGAGGAGAGACAGGATGGGGCAAGGAGGAGATAACTAGTGTTCGCATCTACAGAAATGTCGTCACATAACAATGGTGTGTGTCTGGTAACATGATCCTAGTTAGCCTCACTTTAAATCTAAAAGAAGAGAAAAGACATCTGGAAATTGAGGAGAATATTATTTTGGATTGGCCTTGTGTGCAGTCTGTATGCCACTAATTCTTCTGCTGTTTGTTACTGGAGGAAAAATATTTCCAAGTGGATTTTATGTCTTCTCTTCCTTGGTAGGGAGCTGTGTGCTCTTGAAGATTGTTCTCACCTACTCCTGCCCTTGATCATTAACGGGATGAGGAGAGGGGTGTGGACTTAAGAACCCTAGTTGTCCGAAACCCATATGCTAGGCAAGCAGAGCATTGCAGGGGTTTAGCTGCACTGTGGACTGTAGATAGTTGACTAATAAAGGGAATAATTATTTTATATCTTCTATTTGTCTCAGATGTCCCTTTCATAACTCTCATTGCTCTATGAGTCCAGGCCTGTGCTGATGGAACAATATCTTATTCATTATTGTAATGACTACATTGAAGTTTGTTAATTCAAGCTGTTAAGTTCTCTCTAGGAAAAATTCTCAAATGGTTGCAGCCATCGTTTAAACAGATCTTATACTGACGATCATAAATACAATACAAATAAATATGGAATAAAGTTCATTCTTTAGTTCAACACAAAAGGGTTAAAACGTAATATTTAAAACAATGCTTTGAATCACTATTTTGCCATTGTCATTTATATCATACTAAGAAAGAACAATGTGAAATAGATTTCTAATTATCATTCAGTCTCAACAGGGTATAAATTTATAACTTTCTACAGGAAAATATAGCCATTTTAAACTCCGCATCTGCCCACAAAAGAAACGTTACGTGAGGCCAGATGTGTGAATTACTGGAAATTATACGGAAAATTTTATCTAGGGAATATAAGATGGACCTGGGTTTCAAAGAGAGAATGTGTCATTGTATTCCCCAATTTTCAATATTATTATACTAATAATTGAGGAATCAAATACCTGGTTAGAAGCTAGGAGTAAAATGCTAACATTCTTCTAATTTTAAGTTATGAGTAGCACCATATGTTTCTAATAGCACCAAACACAATGTTGGTATTTGGTAGTAAAAGAAAAAAAAATAAAACCACTCAGTTTGTATGGTTGCATAGCAATAAGGCACAGCTGATTTTTTTCTTTGTGAGGAAGATTGGCCCTGAGCTAACATCTGTTGCCAATCTTCCTCTCTTTGCTTGAGGAAGATTGTTGCTGCTCTGGCATCTGTGCCAATCTTCCTCTATTTTATGTGGGGTGCTGCCACAGTGTGACTTGATGAGCCATCCCAGGTTTGCGCCCAGGATCCAAACCTGTGAAACACGGGCCGTTGAAGTGGAGCAGTGCGTAAACTTAACCACTAAGCCACCAGGCTGGCTCCAAGGCACAGCTGTTTTGAACCTGACAGGCTACACAAAAATATCTACCCACATTGTCTGCCTCATATATTTCTTTGTTGCTGGGAGATTAAAAGCATCAAGAAGGTAAATGAAATGGGCAGGAAGACTAAGTGGAAACACTTACCTTTGGTCAGCCTGTTCTGCCTGAAAATAGCAGAACATAATGACTTACAGTGGTAAACAGAGTTTATTTACTCATAGTCTGCTTGCTATTTTAGATCAATTCACAGCCTATGTAACACTCACAGAGAAGCAATTTCGTAAATTGGAAAAAAGAATTAAAGATTAGATATAATTCTAGAAAACTATTTGAGAAAAAATTTGCCGACTTTGAGAAAAACCTATCTTTCAACATCAAATTAAGCTTAATTCTAGCCCGCACACAAATATTTTTCTTCCTTTTAAAAACTTTTGGAAATTGAAAAATCAACAGATTATTTGGAAATCATTTCATTACCTTGGATCAGGTATGAAGCCATGGACGTGATCTACATATTTAGTAGTTATAGGACTTAGAAATAAGATTTGTCAATGAAGGTTCTTAGCCAGCCTATTTTAAAAGTTAGTAATTACGTCCTTTTCCAACTTTCTCCACATACTCTGCAGCCTGTGAAGTAAAATATTTTCAATAGAAATTGATGATTAAAAGGTGGAGGAGTTTCCAATATGTGATTAGAGAATCTCCTAATCTTTTTTCATTGGTCAGACAATTTCATGCAACTTGTCACTAACAGTGGAGAGATATAACTACAGATTCGCTGTCTCTACCTTGTTTTGCTCTGTGGAAGATGAGCAGAGATGACCCTAGATTTGTAGATTTTCAAATCCCACACTTACCTCATATAAATACAAGTGCAGATATAACATTTTATATTTAAAAGGCATCTTAGCAATCAATAAATGATGGATCAGAGCCAGAAAGGTACAGTGATTTGCCTGGAGTCATGAAGACTGATAATGTCAGAGCTGAGACAAAAGAGAAGGTTTCCTGGTTCTTAGCCCACTACATTCACAGCACCCCATTGAGGCATCAGAATTTGTTTTAATTGTGTAAAGTAAATATAAAAGTGTTACATTGTGATTTTCAGAACTCCTTGTGGACTTCCATAGGACATGTTTTCTAAATGATTATGGAAGCTTAAGTTAACACATGCTGCTTTTGAATAAAAAAGACATTTTTTTCTTTATAAATTTCTCCTTGCTTTTACTGTAAGTGCCAACAACAGAACCCAAGCTGTCAGTATCTTCATTTTTAAAAAGCATACAACAGAAAGTGGTTTAAAAGGTCTTATGAGGGGGCTGGCCCCGTGGGATAGTGGTTAAGTCTGATGCACTCTGCTTTGGTGACCTGGATTTGTGGGCTCGGATCCCAGCTGTGGGCCTACGCCACTCGTCAATTATGCTGTGGCAGTGACTCCCATACTAAATAGAGGAAAGATTGGCACAGATGTTAGCTCAGGGAAAATCTTCCTCACCAAAAAAAAAAAAGTCTTATTAGGGACGTGATGAGCTACACTACAGCCAAGATTGTGCCTCTTTCTCTACTTAGATGTGTTTGATAAATAATTTCCGTAGTCTGACCATCTTTTACATTCCTACAGATGCTACACTACACAGAAACATCAAGCAGATTAAGCAGAGATTTAGACTTTTTTTTATTAAAGTTAACATATTTAAAATGAAACAAGAAATGCGTTTGGTTAGAATTCAGTGTCTCCTCGGTGAATTGTTCTAATAACAATGCTGATGCCAGTGGGTTTTAAATGTAGTTAAAAGAGTTTACAAATACACACTAAAATTATATAATAGCCCGTGGTCATTTGGAGCTACGTGGACAAGTGCTAATGGCAAGGGTTCCAGCCTGTATTTTCCCTGAAATCACAAGCTTGTTATTTGATAGGAATTGAGTTCAAGTTTGCCTTGTCAGGTGGACTAAGACAAATTTGGCACATGAAAGTTGGCTAGCAAGAAGCAATACTGAGTAGAATCACTAGGTGCCGCAGAAGAGTGGTTAGGCTAACTTAGACTTTGCCTTCTCAGGAAAGAGCAGTTCTCATAGGAACTACTGGTTGGGAAAAGAGTTTGACCTAGACATCCTGTCAAGTCAAGCTGCAAATCTCAGCTGCTTTCTGACTAAAACTTTCCATTTTCAGTGGCTTACATGCCCAGTAACTATGAATCTATACTTACTATTTAATGTGATTCTGATTGCAGTTGGGTGCATGTTGACTGAAGAAATATATTATCAAGGAAGTTGACTTGCAAAGTCAGTGGTTTGGAAATCTTTCAAGCTCCAAATAATCTGTTCAAATGTCAATTTAAAATTCTTTGTCCTGTCACCTTCTGATCATTTCTACGATGCAATATTTATGTGGGTTTTAAATCTGGAAAAATTTTTTTAACGAGTGAGCTTTGGTGGGACATTTTACTCTTAATTCTACCACCTTGATGTTGTTCAATACAATGAGAATACATCCAGATCTTAAAATCGGGTATCTGTCTCTTACCTCAGCTGAATAACAATTCTCTCTATTTACTCTTGTGATGTGTAGGGGTTGGCAAACTTTTTCTATAAATGGCTAAATAGTAACTATTTTAGCCTTTGCAGCCATGTGGTCTCTGTCACAACTATTCAACCCTGATCTTATAGCACAAAAGTAGGGACAGGCTGTAGGTAAATTAATGAGAAGGGCTGTATTCCAGTACAAATTTATTTACAAAATCAAGTGGTGGGCTGGATTTGGCCTGCAAACTGTTAGCCAAACTGGGTTTTAGTAAACTGTCTGAAGTGAGAAAAACTCTTAAAAAAGTCCCTGAGCTTTAAAAGTCTCTTTACTAAACTGCTAGGAGGAGTGTTCCATAGAGTGAGTCTTACAAAAACAGCTACTTATAAATTTATTTCAATTCATGAGATATGTGAAGATATATTAAAGTTAGTTGATGGGAAGTAAAATTAAGAAATCTACTATTCTCGTTATTTAACAAATTATGAGGGAGTATAAAACTAAGTCTTGCAGAGATTACAGAATAAATGTAGCTGATTCGTCAATGCCAAAAGCTAGAAGCGATCAATTTAGATCACTACAGTCTGGAAGTCTACTCAAGAGAATGAATTATCCAGCCCATTAATTTAAGAATTGGCTAGTGTTGTGAGAACTTCTCTAGTTATTGATACTCTCATTTGCATCTTGGCCAATAGAAGGATAACTTGCCATTAGAATTGACGTATTAGATTGTGAAAAAAAAACTAATTCCTATTTTTGAGACATACAGTTTGTCATCTGAATTTACTGCTAAGAATATATAATACTACTGGGTAAATAAATAAGTATTGGCCAAGAAAGTTGCTTGAGGAAAACCAGGCAGTCTGCCAAATAAAACTAAGATCAAATATAGGAAAAGTTTGACAGATTCTACATGCTATTTTTATGAATATTTCGTTTAGTTTTTAGTCTCTGTTTAGGAAACAGAAGCTATGAAATTATTGTTTCTAGGTACACTATATTTGTGTTTTTATGACTTACATGACAAGCAGACTGATCAGGGCTAGGAACGTGTTAGAATTAAGAATGGAGGTGTAGGATATGATGAAAACAACAGGACCAATATTCTTGATGGTTTGAACAAGATTATTGTATAGGTTCAATGATGAGTGGGAAATTAATAGAAAATGTGTGTTAAAATATGAAGAGGATAAGCAAGCACATAAAACTTGATTTAAGTTTTATGTAGGCATGCAAGCAGGCATGTAAAACACTGATTCTAGAAAGGGCAAAGTGTGATGGCCTGCCTACAAGATGACCTTAATGTTCCTGCCTTCTGCTATTCACTCTCTTTGTTTAATTCCCTACCACAGTGAATGAGTGTGTGAGCAATAGAATGTGTCAGAAATAATGATATGTAACTTTTTTTAAAAAAGATTTTATTTTTCCTTTTTCTCCCCAAAGCCCCCTGGTACATAGTTGTGTATTCTTAGTTGTGGGTCCTTCTAGTTGTGGTATGTGGGATGCCCTCTCAGCATGGCTTGATGAGCGGTGCCGTGTCTGTGCCCAGGATTTGAACTGGTGAAACCCTGGGCTGCTGCAGCGGCGCACAGAACTTAACCTCTCGGCCACAGGGCGGCCCCAGATATGTAACTTTTGAGGCTAGATGATAAAAGGCATTTTGGCATTTGATGTACATTCTTTTGGATTGCTCATTTATTGTTATTGTATATATTTAGGTGTACAACATAATTTGATACATATATACATAGTGAAATGATTACTATGGTCAAACCAATTAATATGTCATTGATATATACCATTTTTGTGTGTGGTGAGAGCACCTGAAATCTACTCACTTAGAATATTTTTAGTGTTTAATACACTATTATTAACTATAGTCATCATGCTGTATGTTAAATCTCTCGACTTATTCATCCTACATAACTGCAACATTGTACCCTTTGACAAACATCTCCCCATCTCCCCACCCCCAACTCCCCAACAGCTCCTGGTGACCACTGTTTAACTCTCTGCCTCTATGAGTTTGATAGCTTTTCTTTTTAGATTCCTCATATCAGTGAGATCATACAGTATTTGTCTTTCTCTGTCTGGCTTATTTTACTTAGCATAATGTTCTCCAGGTTCATCCATGTTGTCACAAATGGCAGAATTTCCTTCTTTTTCCTGGCTGAATAATATTCCAGTGTGTGTGTGTGTGTGTGTGTGTGTGTGTGTGTGTGTGTGTGTAGCACATTTTCTTTATCCATTCATCTGTTGATGGACACTTGGGTTGTTTCCCTATCTTGGCTATTGTAAATAATGCTACAATGAAAGTGGGAGTGCAGCTATGTCTTCAAGATATTGATTTCATTTCCTTTAGATATATACCCAGAAGTAGGATTCCCAGGTCATACAGTAGTTCTGCTTTTAATTTTTTGAAGAACTTTTAAACTATTTTCCATAATGACTGTATCAATTTACATTTCTACCAACAGTGTACAAAGGTTCCCTTTTCTTAACACCCTTGCTGAATGCTTGTTATCTTTTGTCTTTTGGATCATAGCCATTCATTTAGACGATTTTGATTTACATTTCCTTGATGATTAGTGTTATTGAGCATGTTGTCATGTATCTGTTGGCCATTTGTATGTTCTCTTTTGAGAAATGTCTTTTCAGGTCCTTTGCCCATTTTTCAATTGGATTATTTGTCTTCTTGTTATTGAGTTGTTTGAGTTCCTTATATATTATGGATATTAAATTCTTATCAGATGTATGGCTTACAAATATTTTCTCACATTCCATAGGTTGTCTCTTCACTCTGTTGATTGTTTCCTTTGCTGTACAGAGACTTTTTAATTTGATGCAATCCTATTTGTCTATTTTGCTTTTGTTGCCTATACTTTGGGTATCATATCCAAAAAAATCATTCACCAGATCAATGTCAAGAAACTTTTTTCCTGTGTTTTCTTCTAATAGTTTTACGGTTTCAGGTCTTATATTTAGTCTTTAATCCACTTTGAGTTGATTTTTCTATGTGAAGTGAGATAAGGGTCTAATTTCATTCTTCTTCATTTGGAAAATCAGTTTTCCCAACCTTGTTATTGAAGAGACTGCCTTTTACCCATTGTGCATTTTTGGCAACTTTGTTGAAAATCAACTGACCATAAAAGTGTGGATTTATTTGTGGGCTGTCTATTCTATTCCATTAGACCATGCGTCTGTTTTTATGCTGGTACCACGCTGTTTGATTACTACAGCTTTGTAGTATATATTGAAATCAGATACTGTGATGCCTCCAAATTTGTTCTTTTTGTTCAAGATTGCTTTGGCTATTTTTTGTGGTTCCACCTGAATTTTAGGATTGTTTTTTATATTTCTGTGAGAAATGCCATTGGAATTTTGATAGGGATTGCATTGAATCTGCTTGTGGGTAGTATTGACATTTTAACAATACTAAGTCTTCCACTCTATTAACATGGGATATTTTTGCATTTATTTGTATCTTTTTCAATTACTTTCATTAATGTTTTATAGTTTTCAGTGTACAGAGCCTTCACCTCCTTGGATAAATTAAATTTATTCCTCAGTATTGTATTTTATACTGTTATCAATAGGATTATTTTCTTAATTTATTTTTTGGATTGTTCATTTTTAGTGAATAGAAAGGCAACTGATTTTTGTATGATGATTTTGTACCCTACAACTTTACTAAGTTTGTTTATTAGTTGTAACAGTTTTTTGATGGAGTCTTTAGAATTTTCTATATATAAGATCATGCAAACTGAGACAATTTTACTACTTCCATTCGGATCTGAATGTCTTTTATTTCTTTTTCTTAACGTATTGCTCTAACTAAGACTTCTAGCACTCCATTGAATAGAAGTGACAAGAGTGGGCATCCTTGTCTAGCTTCTGAGCCTAGAGGAAAAGCATTTCGTTTTTCACTGTTGAGTACAATGTTAGCAGTGGGCTTGTCAAATATGGCCTTGGTAAATTGAAGTGTGATCTTTCTATACCCAGTTTCTTGAGATTTTTTATCATGAAAGGGTGTTGAATTTTGTCTAATGCTTTTTCTGCACCTATTGAGATGATCATGATTTCCTCCCTTCATTTTGTTAAGGTGCTTTATCACACTCATTGATGTGCATATGTTAAACCATTCTTGCTTCCCAGGGATAAATTCCACTTGTTCATAGTGTGTAATCCTTTTAATGTGCTGCTGAATTCAGGTTGTTAGTGTTTTGTTGAGAATTTAGTTAGTTAGTACTTTGTTGAGAATTTTGCACAATCGTTTTCTGGCTTTGCTCTCAGGGTAATGCTGGCCTTGTAAAATGAGTTTGGGAGTGTTCTCTTCAATTTTTTGGAAGGGTTTGAGGAGGATTGTCATTAATTCTTCTTTAAATGTTTGGTAGAATTTACCAGGGAAACCGTCTACTCCTGGGCTTTTCTTAGTTGGGAGGTTTTTGATTACTTATCCAATCTCCTTACTCATTATTGGTCTGTTCAAATTTCTGTTTCTTCATGATTCAGTCTTGGTGGGTTGTAAGGTTCTAGGAATTTATCCATTTCTTCTAGTTTATTCAAATTGTTGATGTATAATTGTTCTTTCCAGTTGCCCTTGCTTCTTCTCCTGGATTGAACCTCCTGAATCTAGACTCTCTGTATTTCTGTCTCTTGGTTTAATCCCTCTTTGGGGGAAAACATACTCTCCAGTGTCATCCTGGAAAAGGTAAAGATGAGGTATAACTTTTCATACCTTGGATGTCTGAAAATGTCTTTACTTTTAGATTGACTTCTTGGTGTGGTATAGAACTCAAGGTTGAAAATAATTTCCCCTCAGAATTTAGAATAATTTTTCCAGTGTATTTTAGCTTCTGATACTGCTGTCCAGAAGTTTGGTTCATTCATTCACCAAATAATTATTGATGCTTACTATTTTACAGACACTGTTCTAGTGTATTTCTAGGGCTCTTCGCTCCTTTTTGTGGATCCAAATTTCTGTCTGGTATCATTTTCCTTCTAATAGAAGGATTTCCTTTTATATTTCTTGTAGTGTTGGTGTGCTGGTGATGAATTTTCTCAGCTTTTGCTTGTCTGGAAAAGTTTTTATTTCCTCTTCTCTTAAAAGATATATTACCTGTGCATAGAATTCTAGGTTGATTTTTTTTTTCTTTCAATACTTTAAAGATGGCGCTATACTGTTTTGGCTGTCATTGTTTCTGACAAAAATTTGGCTGTCATATTTAGCTGTCATACTTCATTTCTCTCTATGTAATGTGTCTTTTTGGGGCAGAGATACTTTAAGATTACTTTGTCACTTTTTAAAAGAAATTTGTTTATGATGTGTCTTGATGTAACTTTTTTCATATAACTTATGCTTGGAGTTTATTGAGCTTCTTGGATCTGAGAGCTTAAAATTTTCATCAAGCTTGGGAAGATTTCAACCATTATTTCTTCATTTTTTTTTCTGTCTCCCCCTCCCAACTTTCACAGCTCATTTTTTTTCTCATTCCATAGCTCATGCCACAGTTCACTTTTCTCTTAGTCTTATTTCTTTTCATATTTCATTTTGGATAATTTCTACTGCAACATCTTCATAATCATTAATATTTTCTTATGCAGTGTTTAACCTACTGTTAATCTCATCCAGGGTATTTTTCCTCCCATACATTTTCTTTCATTTCCAGACTTTTGGTCTGGGTTTTACTGTCTTCTATGTCTCTTATTATGCTCATGCTTTCCTCCACCTTCTTGAACATATAGAGTATATTTATAATAGCTATTTCAATGTTCTTGTCTACTAATTCTATCTGTATCATTTTTAACCTCCTTCTATATTTTATTTACTCATTGCATATTATATTCTCCTGCTTCTTTGCATATCCATTACTTTCTGATTGGATGTTAAACCAGACGTGGCAAATTTTACCTTCTTGGGTGCCAGAGTTTTTATTTTGTATTTGTAATTTGTATTTATTTTTTATTGAGGTAACACTGATTTGTAACATTATATAAATTTCAAGTGTACATCATATTTCCACTTCTGTATAGACTACATCCTGTTCATCATCAAAAGTTTAGTTGCCATCCATCACTGAACACACGTGCCCCTTTACTCTTTTCGCCCTCCTCCCACCTCCCTTCCCATCTTGTAACCACTAACCTGTTCTCTGTATCTGTGTGTTTGTTTATCGTTGTTCTCGTTTTATCTTCCACATATGAGCAAAATCATATGGTATTTGGCATTTTTTTCATATTTCTTCAAATATTTTTTGGCTTTGTTCCTGAGTAAAATTAAGTTACTTGGAGATAATTTGATCCTTTCAAGTCTAGCTCGTAAGCTATATTAGTCTAGAATAGCCTTTAATCTTGGGTTAATTTGATATCACTATTGTGGCACAATATCCTTCCTAAGACTCTACTTGATGCTTCATGTGTTAGAAAGTCTGTCCCCTCTGGCTGGGCTTAGAACATGAACTATTCCTGGTTATTTTTAAGCTCTGGGGCTCTTTTTTCAAGTGGTGCTTTCCCCAAACTTAGTGGTTTCCTTTCGGCATGTACTGATCAGTAATGTGGGTGAAGACTCAAAGAGGACTCTATGCGTATCTCCACAGGTCTCTTTCTGTACAGCTCTCTCCTCTTTAATTCTCTACCTCAACACCTCTGGCCACGTTGGCCTTCCTGAACTCTATCTTCTCAACTCAAGCAAATCACTGGACTCTGTTGGGTTCCCCTTCCCTACAGCTTGAAAACTCTCTCCAGGCAATAAGATGGGGCATTTTTAGGTCTCATCTTGTTTCTTTCCTTTCTTTCAACACTGCCTATTGTCCAGTGTTGGACAACTGTTGTTTCATATATTTTGTCTAGTCTTTTAGTTATTTTAGGTGGCTGGAGGCAAATCCAGTTCCTGCTACTCTTTAACAGATGAAAGTAGAAATTCTGGGGCAGAGGTTTTGATGGGATGTGCGAGGAGTTTTTTCGTGATATAATTTTATACCTAGGATATGAGGTAAGATTGTACTATAATGCAATTTCTTTTAAAAGTAAAATCAATTTTAATGTTTTTCAAATACATTGATTCTCGACTCTCATATCTTATGTGAATTGTTAGGAAGATTATAATTGGCAATTATTTGCCTTATGAAATAACTTTAATTTTCTGTTTTAGCATTTCCTTGTAGTATTTGTTATTAATTGAAGAACCAAAAACAATGTATTTTCTTCTGTTTCATATTTTTCAATCCTATATTTTAAAAATTCTATAAGTTAAAAATTTTATAATTAATTATATTGTGTCTATTAGTCACTTTTCCTTTAATTATATTTTTTCTATTAGTCTTTTTTACTAATCATATTCCCTATATTCTAAACCACACTAAACTGTTGATTTATGATTTAGTTGACAGTGGATAGTTATATTCTCTAAACAAGATGCCTGGATCAATTGTGTGTAACCATATGTAATCCTAAAGTTCTCCAGGAAATACTAGCTTTGAGGCACAAGTGAAATCATATTTATTTTTATTCCTCACTTCTGATGATTCTCAACAATACCCTTCATGTTTAAGCAGTGTCTCAAAGCATTTCTCAGCTATTTCTGGGAACCCCCAAAGGCATATCTCATATACGCCTATAAACCAGCGTTATGCCAATGAATCACCTGCAGTTCATCATATAGCATCCACCATTTTTGACATCCACTGTGTATAAAGTCACTCCATAAAGCCACTCTGCTGACATGGTTGATGGCACTCATGGTGAAAATATCACAGTCCTTGACAAGGGCATTGCCCCGTGATTCTTAAAATGATAGCATGGTGTTGGTTTCTGTGCAGAAACAGGGAGAATGCGCTGGGAGTTTCTCCCAAAATCTCTCTTAAAATAGGTCAATTTCTGGCATTCATTCTTTACAGAGAATCTCATCAAGTCCTTTATGAAAATAGTTCCATCAGCTTCTAGCCTTTACTTCTCCAATCAATGTGATTCAATGTGGTTTAAAGGAGCCTGATGGGTAATAGATACAATAAATTCTCTTAATCATGTTTTTCCCTTTCTCCCTAGGGAAACTTGACCTAACCAAACTACTAGCTCCTTCTGTAGTTACAAAATAATCTCCTCCACGTGTATTAAAGCATAAAAATTGTGCACAGAAAGAGGATGGATGCTGTTCCCATCAACAAGTCAAATTACTCAGGTACTTTTAAGAAAATTGATCCCAGATAAGCTTTAAACAAATACATCATAAAATTTGCAGTCTCTAATAAACCATGATAATTAACTCTATTTTTAAAAAGCCAACATATATCAATAAGTGGGCCATTTCCTACATCTAGATTGTGTAGTTTGCTTATTTTCCTGGATAAATAATGATCCATTGTTCTAAGAGCTTTACATGTATTAACCTATCTAATCCTGACAACAACCTTATGCATTAGGCATTCATATTTCCATCCCACAACTTGCCTAAATTTCCACAGCTCAGAAGTAAAGGAGCCAGGATCAGAACCATGTTAGTCTTGCTATGATATTTTGCCACTCTAAAGAGGAAGTAAACTCTAGGAAGAGTTCAGTTGACCGTAATTTTGACCCCTCTTTGAACACTTGTATATAAATTTTTATGTACCTTTATTTTCTTATTGCCCTTTAAAAAATTATACTTTTCAGAATTTTCAGATTGTGGGTAGAGTTTTGTAAGCTAAATATCTAGATGAAAACTGAAGATTCAGTAAAACAATTGGAGATTTCTAATTATCTTAAACTGATTGGACAAGTGATCATGTTATTCTTTCATTTTTAGGCCTTTCATATATATACAAATATATATATATATACATACATACATTTCGTGATAATTCTGGATATTTAGATATTAATCTATTATACTTGACGATTATAAAAATAATATTTTTGTGTGTGGGTGTAGTGTATTGGTATCTTTTTTGCTTCAAAGTGACATAAACATACATCTGCTTAAATTAAGCCCATTCCAGTGAGCCTAACTCTGGAATAGAATAATGAACCAGGAAAATGTCTTTTTTTTCCCCAAATACATTACTAAGCCTATTTCAACTGATCCGCTTGATTAAAACAACTGATCCATCTAATACATTCTAATGTCAATATATTAGAACTAAAAGTCTGGAGCAGGAAGAGACTTGTAAGCATTTTGCACTTTATTGAGATATGGGTAGCACTGGCACCCTGATGTCAGGGCCAGCTGTGAAAAGATGATTTCAGATACTATTCTATAAACTTACCTAAGGAGCATACTCTTTGCTCCAGAATATTGCCTGCAACTGTCACATGATATCCTCAATCTAGGTACCTCTCTGTAATTATAACTGAAGGGGCCGTTTTAACTCAGTTTTTTCTGCTATCCAGCATCTAGTTGTTTCCTTGTGTTAATACATTGGTATGCAGTTGGAGTGTCAAGTCATGGAAGCAATGGGAGAGGATTTTGGTAAGGGAGAGGTACACTATTCAGATTTGAGTGAATATAGTGTTGCAGTGTGTAGCTTGGAGACACGAACTGTCTGGGGTTGTGGAATAGTCAGAAGAAGTGATGAAGATGAAGGACGAAAAAGAGAAGTGTGGATGATGCTTGTTTCAGTATTTTACTGCACTTAAACTCTGTTCTCAGTTGAATTCTGGTGGTCTATGCTATAAGCCACATCTTGAATTCCCGTTAGATATCTGCACACATCCTAAACCCAAACAAGGTTTCTCTTTCCTCTGAATTTCTTTGAAAGTCATTTATGTTTCTGCTACCCTCTTTAATTCTCTGTTGATTTAGGCTTAGATTTAAACATTTTTTTCAGCTTCCCAGTAAAAAAACCTGATGAATTTTCATCTTGAAATATCATTTATACTAAAATTTCTTTTCAAGTGTATTCATTATATAACCATCAAGTGTTAATGATTAAGTTATTTTACATGTAAAAACTTGAGTATTGTATAAACAAACCACTGAAGCAGCAGAGAAATGACTTCTATAGAGTCCTTTGCAATTGACAATGACACTAGAAAAATCTTTGTGTCAGAAGATAGTTTGAGGAAATTGCTTTGTCCTGTTCTGTGCATGGAACAGGGTCATCCACAAAGTGTGTGGACAGAAGGCATACCACCTACTGTAGTGTGGCTTTCAGAAGGGTCAGCCTTCCTGCCTGGCAAGGCTTTCAACCATGCGATTCTTTATAAAGACTTAATTCTAACTTTGTTTATAATTTATTGAGTATATTTAGGCAAAGTACTGAATACATACATTCTAGTCCACTTTCTCTGTGATGTTTGCATTCTTAAGCAGTATGACATATTCAGGGTAAGTTCCATGTTACTGTATATTTACAATCTTTTATGATTATAAGAAAATGAAGTAAGTGATTTCTTATGATGAACTGAATGAACACTTGTCTTTCTTCAGTTCATGGGGGTTTTTGTCCTTGTATGTCATACATAATAAATATATACCCAATATTAAGCATAACAAGCTCATACCCATATATGCAACAAACAGATGTATACCATGTGTGGCAAACATGGAGATGTGCCCACAGATCGTCCTTCAAAAAAGGAGAGTGGCCAACTTATAGCCTCCTGTTGTTAACCCCTTCAGGTCCACCTCAGTTTTTGAGTCAAGATCATACTATTCTTGAGGTAAACAAGTCAATGACAGAGCAAGAAAGTGGAACAAGGGCCTAGCCATTTCCACTCAAATGTGATTCCTTTAATGGATAATCTTTGCACTTGTGGTCCTTCTTGGGCAAACAGGGACTTTGTTAGATCTGCATTGCTGTCTCAAGGCTCCCCATGCCTGATCCTGCTTCCTCTCTTTTGCTTTCACAGATGTTACACCCCAATAAACTTTCGGTACTCTTAACTCTGTCTCAATGTCTGCTCCCTGAAGTCAGCACCCAACTGCTGTGGTAGAGTTGTAAAGTTCACTTTAAGCTTTTGTTCTTCATGCTGACTTCCAATTTCTCACTAGAAATTAAAGAGAAAATGTAGTATAATTTAGTCTTCTTTGGAGAATTGCCATTATTGTTCATCCTCTCTGAGCCTTCCAGTTGTATGAAGAGAGTAAAACTAGTTTTTATAAACACACCTATCCTTTCCTGGGCAAAATTTCAGTGCTGCAAAATGATGGTGGGAATTTCAGACCATTAAACTCAAATTTCATCACCATCTTGGCCTTTTCATTAAAAAAGAAAAATCCAGCCTACGTTCCCAGCTTGATAAAATAGACTACTGCACTCTAATTGGTCATTTTAATAAAAGAAAGTGGCTTGTAATCATATAAGCCTCAGCTATTAAACAATGTTGCTTCAGTAACCGACATATGTGCCTGCTCTAATGAAGTCGCCTAGATCTCTAGGTGCTAGGAGATTCATTTGAGTCATTTAAAGTCAATTCTACAAAACTTTAAACGTGCAAAATGATGTTAGTACCCTATCCTATGGCTTCTAAACTTTAAAGTAAGGCTGAAATGGTTTTTATTAGGTTAATTGGCTCAAATACGAAGTTTCTGATTACCAAGTACATGCAATATAGATGGAAAAAAGATAAAATACTGCTTTTGTATAAGAAGATAAAGCTATTTACAGCTTCAGTTGGCTAACTGTTGAGAAATTAAATAATATAGCAGCAAAAGACCCAGGAAATACTCCTCTTCTTGGAATATTTTTAGTCTCTAGTTTTCTAAAAGCATTATGGAGTTCCCACTATAACAATTTAAAAAGACTGGATCTGCAGTCGACATATCTACATTTATATCACAGCCTTGCCACTCGCCTGCTGTGCAAAAATGGCATCATTTAACTTCCCTTAGATCTGGTTTTTTGGTCTATAAAAAATTTCTTCCAAAGATTGTTGTCATCTCCACATGGGAAGATGTGCATGATAACACTTTGTAAACTTAAGATTTATTCTGGTATTGAATATTATTTTTTTCTATATTATCAAATCTAAAAAGCAGAGGTGACTTATTCTGAGAAAAGTTATTAGGCATTTTGCAAGGAAAATGAGGCAAACATGTTACTATCAAGTCATCATCATTACTTCAACCACAAACAGCTTGGCAGCTTGGAAGGGTATAGAGTGACGATGACTCAAATCTATCAATTTCTGTACATTCGAGCTTTGTCTGTCATGGAGTGTGCGATCAGACACCAGTCTTTGTGACATATTCATTTGCTAAGTGACCAAGTATCTCTGAATTTGAAATATCTATATTTGCAAGCATTTGTTAAGAACTTTTGGTTTTGTATAATGTACTCTTGCTCACATATTCATATATATGCAAATTCTAGTCTTTCTTCTCCTTTTTTCTTCCTTTTTCTTCCTATTTTTTGTTAAGAAATACTACCTGTATTGCATCATGTGGCCATAAATGTAAGATTATACAGTGAAAAGACCTTTTTATGGCTTAACTTGAACCAACATTGTTCTCTTCCAACAGGGCTGCCTTTCCCCATAACTATCCTGCATCCTGGAGCTCATTTGTGTTACTGTAGTATTCTTCTGCAAAGCAAGTCTGATTTTATTAAGAAAGGGTGTGACAGGATGTTTTCCAAGATGTGTCTTTGCCAACAGGAATATAACATACAATATATAGGATCTTATATAAAAAAATCTTCAGAAATGCTACATAGGTATAAGTCGCTGCATCAAAACATTTCTATTCAAAAGAACACATTTCTGCTCAGTCAACAAATATTTTTTGAATACCTACTATGTACCAAAAAGTTTTAAACTGTTAATATTCCACCATAGCTACTCAACAAAGGGAAATGAGATCGTCATTATTCCCTCATTAATACATGCATTGAATTTTCTCCAGGTTTTAAAATAAAAATTAATACACTCACTTCATTAAAATTGCGAACATTACAGAAGATTGACATAAAATGGAAAGTAAAGGTCTCCTCCCTCCCTCCAGAATTCCCATCAACAATCCTCAGAAGTAACCACTCATAACAGTTTGTTGTGAATCCTTTCAGAGTGCGTGCATGTGTGTGTGTGTGTGTGTGTGTGTGTGTGTGGGTGTGTGTATAATTAGTCTGCTCAGCCTGCTGTAACAAAATGCCACAGACTGAATGCTTTAAACAACAGACATTTAAGACATTTGTTTTTCATCGTTCTGGAGGCTGGGACGTGCCAGCTGATTTGGTTCCTGGTGAAGGCTTGCAGATGTCTGCCTTCTCACTGTGTCCTGAAATGGTGGAGAGAGAATCATCTCTCTTCCTCTTCTTATAAGGCCACTAATCTCATCATGAGGACCCACCCTCATGACTTCATCTTACCCTAATTACCTCCCAAAGTTCTTATCTCTAAATATCATCACATTGAGGGTTAGGACTTCAACACGTGAATTTTGGGGGAGGCACAATTCAGTCCATAGTGTGTGTGTGTGTATTTACACACACACATTTATGTAAATATATATAAAACAATTTGAATCATATGATAACAACTGTTAAGCATTATGATTTTTCACTGGAGTAATTTTTTTAAATAGACTTTATTATTTCGAGCAGTTTTAAGTTCACAGCAAAATTGAGTGGAAGATATAGAGATTTCCCATATATCCACTACCTCACACATGCATAGGCTCCTCCATTATCAACAGCCCCCACCAGAGTGTTATGTTTATTACAATTGATGAACTTACATTGACACATCATTATCACCAGAGTCCATAGTTTAAATGAGGATTACCCTTGGTCTTGTAGGTTCTATGTGTTTGGACAAATTTATAATGACATATATCCACCATTATACATGCATCATACAGAGTAGTTCAACTGCCTTGAAAACTGTCTGTGCTCTGTTTACTCATCTCTCTTGCTCCCCTAACCCCTGGGTCTCACTGATCTTTTGTCTGTCTCCATAGTTTTGCTTTTCCAGAATGCCATATAGGTGTAATCATACAGTATGTGGTCTTTTCAGATTGGTTTCTTTCACTTAGTAATATGCATTTAAGATTCCTCCATATCTTTTCATGTCTGGGTAGCTCATTCTTTTTAGCACTGAATAAAATTTCATTGTCTGGATGCACCTCAATTTATTCATTCACCTACTGAAGAACATCTTGGTTGCTTCCAGTTTTAGCAATTGTGAATATAGCTGTTGTAAACACCCATGTGAAGGTTTTGTGTCAACATAAGTTTTCAGTTCCTTTGGCTAAATACAAAGGAGTGAAATTGCTGGATTGTGTGGTAAGAATGTGTTTAGTTTTATAAGAAACTGTCAAATTGTCTTCCAAATTGTCTGTACTATTTTATCCTTTCACCAGCAATGAAAGAGATTTCTTGCTGTTCCACATCCTCACCAGCATTTGTTGTCAGTGTTTTCAATTTTGGCCATTCTCATGTTGTGTAGTGTTATCTTACTGTCTGTTTAATTTGATGACACGATGTGGAGCATCTCTTCATATACTTATTTGCCATCTGTATATCTTCTTTGCTGCAGTGTCTGTTCAGATATTTTGCCCATTATTTAATTGGATTGTTTGTATTATTGTTGAGTTTTAAGTGTTCTTTTTATATTTTGGATAACAATCCTTTATCAGATACATCTTTTGCAAATATTTTCTCCCACTGTGTTGCCTTAATCATCTTCTTGACAGTGTCTTTCACAGAACAGAAATTTTTAATTTTAATGAAGTCCAGCTCATCAATTCTTTCTCTCATGAATCATGCCTTTGGCATTGTATCTAAAAAGTCATGGCCATGCCCAGTGTCATTTAGATTTTTCTTCTATGCTATCTTCCAGGAATTTTATATTTTTGTATTTCACATTTAGGTCTGTGATCCATTTTGAATCAATTTTTGTGAAGGGTATAAGGTTTGTGTCTAAATTTATTTATTTATTTTTGCATGTGCAGGTCCAGTTCCAGCACTATTTGTAGAAAAGACTATCTTTTATCCATTGTACTGCCTTATCAAAGATCAGTTGATATGTTTACGTAAGTTTGTTTCTGTGCTCTTTATTCTGTTCCATTGTATTTTTCTTTTTCTTTTTTTTTTCCACTACTACACTCTCTTGATTACTGTAATTTTACAGTCAAATATAGTCAGTTCTCCAACTTTCTTCAATATTGTGTTGGCTATTCTGGGTCTTTTGCCGCTCCATATCATATTAGGATCAGTTTGTTGATATCCACAAAACAACTTTCTGGGATTTGGTTGGGATTGCATTGAATCTATAGATCAAGTTGGGAAGAACTGACATCTTGAAAACATTGAGTCTTCTTGTCAATGACTGTGGAATATCTCTCCATTTATTTAGTTTCTCTTTTTCTTTTATTTTTTTATCAGAGTTTTGTAATTTTCTTCGCATAGATCTTACACATATTTTGTTATATTTATGCCTAAGTATTTCATTTTTGGAGTTGCTATTGACTAATTTTAACTTGTGAAATTTTTGTTGTGTAAATAATGTAATAACAATATTAAGGGAGATTCAAAAAAACTAAAATCAACAAAATAATGCTACCCATATAGTTTGGCTTATTAACATTCTCTTCCGCTTCTTTTCCACATGAACACCTACTTTGCAGATATATGATTGTATTCCACATACTCTTTTAAATCCTATGCTTAAAAATTGACATTGATGTGGATATTTTACTTGTGACTATGTTGTTTTAATAATTAACCTTGGCAAAAATTGTATGTATATCATTATTCATTTCTGCTCATAGCTGATTTTTTTTCTTACTTATAACTGGGAAGTTGGTTTTAAAATTCACAACTTACTAGGAAAAGTAGTATGAAAATACTCTTACATGGCTACAAGTCTTCTGTACTTTCTAGCTATGTGACTTTGAGTATGTTCAGAACTTAACTATACCTTATTGTTCTTGTTTGTAAAGTGGATCTAAATAATACATCTATCTTTTTCCTAGAGTGCAATGAAAGCTAAACCCTATGATGTATTTTAAGCTCTTAGACTATTCTCCAGCATATAGTATGTGCTCAATAAATGATAAATGTATATGTTTATTAATTAAAATTATTAGTAAAAATGCTTATTTAAAATGTTTAGCATATTTAAAATGTTAGATATATGGTTAAATCAACATCAGATGATTTGAGGTCCACAAACTAAACTATCAACCAAAAGATACTGCAATAATGCTGCCAAAAAAAATATCCAATGATATTAAAGTTGTTTTTCTTTTCTATTAGCACTGTAGTACAAGATGGATAGACCAGTCATGGATGACTCAACTTTCTCCATTAATCAGAAACTTCCATTGACTTGGTTGATTGCTGACAACTATTTTCTGAATATATGCAGAAGGCAGTGAATGGATGACCTACAGAAAATATCATTGTGAGAAAGCTATGTGTAGAAATGCAGCAGACCATGAAGAGTTTACTGTACTTAGCAAAAAACATAACACTCTCAGGGCTGCATAAAAAAGTAAGTCTTTATGCCTAAAATGCTGACATTCCAGAGAGATGGATGTCTATTTCTAAGTTCTCCTGAAGAACAACATTAGCTGATCCTCAGGGTATGGCTGAATTTGCTACACAGAGCAGCTAGAGTGACCTCAATTCCATATCCATCAATGAGATTTATGATTTGATTGTAAAAGGCAAAAAGCAAAAAATGCATTAAATGCTAATAGGATCCACAACAAAAACCTTACAAGGAATATACATATGCATGCATGTATGCACAAATGCACATACATGGACACATTTTGATTGTTGCTTTGCCAGAAAGATATACAGAAGAGTCTTCATTGTATGATTCGTCTTGATCCAGAGATGGCTAAAAATGATGAAGAAAATACATAATTTAAAGTAAATCGTGGCCTTTTCCCACTTCTTGATACTTCTAAAGATCCTGAAAATTTCCCTTAACGTTTTTTGGTTGAGGAGAAAGACTGAGCAGGTTGGATCCATGCATAAGTATTTTACAGTCGAGCAAAATTTTATGGTTCTTTACAACAATCCAAGAGAGACTGGGCTTTCTTCCAGGAGCTATCCCTTGCTTCATTAATTTTAAGGCCACCTTTAACTGCACAGATCATGATTACTTAAGAAGAATTCTTATACCATAAGGACAAATAAAATTTCAATTGGATATTTAGGCATTTGATTCTTTTCCAAAAAACATAGGGGCTGTTTTCTGAAATTCTGGGGACAGATGCAAAATTGAACACATTCAGGGATGGCATGATCTTGCTTAGCAATAGTTTATGTAAAAAAAAAATTGAGTATATTATTTACCAGAAATTGTTTCCTGCTGGAGTTAAAATAATAAAATGAGATTTCAATAACGCTATTTGCAACTTAGAGAAAATCAGAAGCAGCAATTTGAGTTACCACCAAATGTTTAATAGTCTAGCAAATCTAGTCTTGTACACGGAGCTTGGAAAAAAAAATAAGGAAAATTTACTTTGAAGATTTTCAGTTCATAGAGTCTCAGGCTTTAATGGAAACTGGAAATCACCAGCACCTCACCTCACCCCTTTAAAAGACCATCTCCCATATCTCCTATGGTGCTTTTCTCATGTGATCTTTCAATCTCTGCCTTGATGTCCCAGCACTTGCACTGTTGGACACATGTAGTTGCTAGAACCGCTTACATGGAGATAAAACTCATCCCTAAAATGCTCACTAGTTTTTCCTGGATCTGCCTCTGAATAGGAGAGAAGATTTGTTCCTTTTGTTTACTAATGAGCTTTCATTTGATAAAAAATCACAATTGCTTTAGGAAAACTATTACATTTTCCCCAATATTTTATTACTTATGCTAAGCAACTATATGCACAGACATTGAAGCTGAGCTGAGACAAAAATTCCTACTTGCCACTTCCTCGTTGTGTGACTTTATTGAACTTTTCAAAGTCTTAGTTTTCTTGTTTGTAAAGTGTTACAAAGCAACAGACCTTATAGTCTCTGAGCATTAAATAACAATGCAGGCTCTCAACAGATGTTAGCTACTGTTTTTATTCTTTTCAACTATTCCTTGAGTAACTTAAATCCTTAAGGGCTAGAATAGATCCAGATAAATTTGATTTGAATCTACTTCTTTGAAAAAAGTCAGTGTTTAATTTCTATAAGTTTCTGGGAGTGGAGGTTGAGAGAGAAAGAGAGAGAGAGAGAGTGTGTGTGTGCGTGAGCATGAGTGCATGTGTGTGGTGTTCATAATGGCCCTGATATCCATTCTCCTACATTAAACCTAGCGTATATGGGGTTAAAACCAAAGCACTCATTCCCTGCTTACTCCCTGGCTCCCTGGATCCAGAATCCACAATCTGCTGTGGAGACAAATGGCCAAGGACAGCCACCTGCACATTCTCTTATCAAATTCTTCAACATGTAAGGAGCTTCCCAAGGCCCAACGCAGGCTGGTGGGAAAGCTCCGACTAGCAAGGCCACTGACTCCCCCACCCCCTCTACAAATAGACACATTCCTTGCAAACTTTAAAAACCCCTTGCCTCCCATCTTTTGGGGAGATGAGATGAAACGAATTTGAGGGCTTACTCTCATCTCCTGGCTGACATCACCCGAAATAAAAACCCTTTCCTTGCCATAAGCCTGGCATTCTAGTTTTTATTTGGCCCCTCTTGTGTGGTAGGTAAGGAACCTATCTTTGCAGCCAATAATAGTGTTTGTGTGGTGTAGTTGCATTTCTCTGGCATCTCAAGCTCTGGCATTTTATCTCCATTGAAGTCTTACTTTCCATGATGTGGGTTATGGTTATTTTTCCTGGAGTCAATCTAAACACAAAATTTGGCCCCATTTTGATTA
Organism: Equus asinus; assembly: GCF_041296235.1. Taxonomy (NCBI): domain Eukaryota; kingdom Metazoa; phylum Chordata; class Mammalia; order Perissodactyla; family Equidae; genus Equus; species Equus asinus. The sequence goes on along the minus strand of NC_091792.1, from coordinate 50,385,255 downwards.
CATACATTCATATATGCACATGTATATACACTCAGGTCAAGTCTCTGAATATGCAGAAACTTTAATAAAGGTTTGGGAAATTAAAAAGGCTTTACTTCATGGCATGTAAAAACTTAAAATTGAATATCTGACTTCTCTGTTCTAAAATGTTTTCTCTACATTCAGCTATGTGTCTTTGCCACCTCTGTTTTATGATCTCCTTCCTCTCTCTCTGGAGCAAAACCACGGAAATTCCTCTGAGGAGCATTTCCTTATGAAAATGATCAGATTCTTAAGATTCAACTGGTTTAGAATTTAAGGGTACTAGTGACAGGTATTACAAAAATTACTTGGCTTTAATTAATAAGTTCCTCTTTTTGGAAATCTTATCCCTTCATAAACTTCAATGACAAAATAATGTAATCCTACAGAGAGCTTTTCTGCATTGCCAATTTGAGAAGATAATGTAGCTATTTATGGAAGATCTTTAAACAAAAACAGTTTGATTACCTTGAAATCACTTGCAGATGTTATTCAATATCTTTGCAGTTGCTGTAAGATTACAACTGAAGATACGGCACTCGTTATAGCCATCTGTTTAATTCTTTGTTGAGAAACTTCATCCTTGTAGCTTTTTCAGGATGATTTTTGAGTCCAAATATGAGTAAGATAAGTGTTTAAAATCCTTGTCTGCATAAGAACCTAAGTAGTTACTTGTGGAATTTTAAGTGTGTCTTTATTAGATGAGATTGTAAACATTATGAGGGCAGACATCCTGGCTGTGCTGTTTTCTGCTGTTTGCTCATCATTTGGCACAATGTCTGGCACATGGTAGAGTTTCCATAAATATTGGTTGAATGAATGAATGAACGAACACAATTTTAAAGACATATAACAGAATAAAAATGTAAAAAAGTATCCTTAATTCATTTTCAGATGACCAAGCCAGGTCCTTAATATCTGTCGAATTGCCCAGCCTTTCAAAAATTAAAACTACAGTTTTAATAATCACAAGCATTGTGATTAGGATTTGGCATTAAACCATGACCACATAATCATGACGTCTAATTATGATTTGACAGTAAAATAAAAGTTATGGAGAAAAGCAAAGGAATAGAGTGGTGAGGCCCAATTTGAATTATTTTGGTAATGGTTGAGATTTCTTAGTACTACTCACATCAGAATAATAATTATTGGTGAAGAACAGTGTAGGAGCAACCTGTTATCATTTGGAAAAATATAGATAGAATTTTTACAGGACCCTTTTGTTAGATATCAATACACAACTGTGTCTCCCCTCTCCCCTCCCCCAGTACAATGTAGATTAACACAGAGAGCCAAGAGTATGAACTCTGAAGCCAGGCTGCCTGGCCTGGCTTTGTTCTGTACCTCTCAAGTCATTAACTTCTGGGCAAGCTTCATAGCTCTCATTGCTTCAGTTCCTCCCATGGAAAGTGGAGATTATAATGTACCTATCCCCTAGGCTTATTTAATATCTCTAAAGTTCTTGAAAACTACACTTTCTTCTCCCCCTTCTTCACTCCCTCCGTCCTTTTTTCTTCCTTCCTTTTTCTTCCCTCCCTCCTGTTAGCACCTATAAACATATGTTCCCTACCCGCCACATAAGAAGGGCCAAATAAAAACTGGCACTCCAGACTTATGGCAAGGAAAGGATTTTTATTTTGGATCATATCAGCCAGGAGACAAGAGTGAGCCCTCAAATTTGTTTTGTTTTTCTAGTCTCCCCGAAAGATGACGGGTGAGGGATTTTAAAGTTTGTGAGGAATGTGGCTATTTGTAGAGAGGCAATGTGAGCAGTCGGTGGCCTTGCTGGTTGGAACTTTCTCACTAGTCTGCATTCAGCCTTGGGATGCTGCTTTCAGGAAGGAGGAGGAAATGATAAGGAATCCAGGTGACTGTCTGTGGCCATCTGTCTTCATGGCAGATAGTGGATTCTGGAGCCAGGGAGCCAGGGAATAAGCAGGGAAAGAGTGCTTTGGTTTTAAGCCCATGTATGCTGGGTTTAATGTAGAGGAACTGATATCAGGGCCAGCATCTCTCCCTCCTTTCTTTCTTTCTTTCTTTCTTTCTTTCTTTCTTTCTTTCTTTCTGTCCTTCTTTCTTTCCTCCTTCCTTCCTTCCTTTATTTCTCTCTTTCTCTTTCAAAACAGTGTTTCCCTTAATTGCTGTTTGTTTCTAGAATAATTTCATAACATACTTTACATTAAGTTGAAACATATGAAATTGGTTCAATGTTTTTTGGGGGACTACAAAATGGGAATTTATAGCTTGTAGAAAGAAGATGTGATAAACTTAAATAAGCAGGTAAAAGTAATTAAAGTCATGCCTAGGTGATGTTTAAATTAAGATTTGGGTTATCCTCTGTTTTCCATATAGAACTCTCTTTTATTTCCTCCATGCTGAGCAGAATTATGTCAGCTATCACATTATTATTTCTACTACTTTATTTTATTTACTTTAAGACATGTTTTTTTTTTCACGCTTCAACATCTCTGAAAGTGGGATGCATTTTACAAACTATAAAGTATGGTAGCCACTGTCAGCCGTACATCACAAAGTAGCTCTCACTGTTTGTGCATACGTGAATTTAGTCATAGCTGTACATATTGTCATGCCTGCACTGGAGTTACATGCATTGCTGATGCTACACATTTTGAGTTTGGTTGTGATTTGAAATGTCTAAGATATGTTAATCCATGATTTGATGTTTAAAAAAATGCTGTGGAGAAAACAAAGGAAACAGAGCAGTGAGGTTTAATTTTGACATTAATGAAACAAATGTTTGTCATTGCAGTTATAACCATGATTGCATTATTTTCTTTGAAAGCAAATCCAAGTGCTTTGTGGAAACTAAGAAGTGTAGAGACTCACAAGAAGAAGTTGTGTTACGTTCTATTACTGAAGTATTTTCAGAATGATTGCATCTGTCACTGTGATGCAATTGAAAGTGAGACAAATTGTTAATATCTTCAGATTAGATTTTTTAAAACTTCAAGGCAAAGAGACACTAGTGGGATGAAAGAAATATTTCAAAAAGTATAAAGTGAAAAAAGTTCTAAGTGATAAGAAAAAATTATATCATGGTGTAATTAGTATTATTTATTTTAGTAAATGACAGACATGTGAAGGATGACGTGAGTGGAGCCATATTAACATAGAGCTGGAACAGCTATTTCAGAGGAATTGCCTAGTACGTCTTGTTTTCGTTATCTTTCAAACTGGACCAAACCTCCAACATTCCAAGAAGTCTGTAAAACAAGAATATCCTGTTTGTAAGGACTGATAAAACTGGATTTGCTGATGAATGAATCTCTAACCAGTCAATGAAGACTAAGTCTAGCCTTTCCTCATAGACTAGCCACCAATAGACTCTTCTTTAATACAACTTACCTCATCTTCCTCCTTTTTTCCCATAAAAACCCTGAGCCCCTCTGCTGTAATCAGGACACTATTTGGGTTTCCACCTGAATCTGTGCTCCCCAAACTGTAATTCTTTGATCCCAAACAAACTCTTTGCCTCTTAAACTAGTTTTTGGTTTTATAGGTTGACACATAAACTAATGATGTATCATACAACCAGTGTCATCTTAGATTCATTGAAATAAGGTAAAATATTTTGTGTTTGGCCAATAACCACAACAGATTTTAATTTCTTCAACATATATTACTTCAGCGCTTCCCATGCGTAAGACAATAAATACATTAAATGCTGAATTAGTTTCCAAAGACTTCCACAAATACAACCACAAAGTGGGTAACTTAAAGCAACAGAAATGTGTTTTCTTATAGTTCTGGGGGCTGGATGCCCCAATTCAGGGTATTGGCAGAGCCATACTCCCACCGAAACCTGTAGTGGAGAATCCTTCTTTGTCTCTTCCTAGCTCCTTGTGGTGGCTGTCAATTCTTGGCACTCATGGGCTTACCAGCTGCCTCACTCCATTTTTGCCTCTCTTGTCTCAAGGCATCCTGCCTGTGCGTCTGCATCTTCACATGGCCTTTACCTCTTCTTATGAGGACACCAGTCACATTGGATTAGACCCTAACCCTAATGACCTCATCTTAATGTCATTACTTCTGCAAAGACCCTAATTCCACATAAGGTCACATTCACAAGTGTCAATACACCACTGTTCTCTCCTCTCTGTTATATAATAACAGAGGTTAGGGCTTCAACATATCTTTTTGACAGATACATTCAACCCATTACAGGTGCTATTTGTGAAACAGAAAAGATGAGATACATATGTGTTTGGCATACAAGTTGTTTACATTGTGGTAGAGAAAGATATATTGTATATAGTTTATATATACAAATGATAATACAAGTTGTAAAGAAATAGCAATTATAAAAAAATTCAGTTAAATGTCAGAAGAGTTGAAATGAAGAAAATCTTACTTTCATAGTACCTATCCTCTAGCAACTTCCATTCCAAGAAACACATAAAACCATAAACATGTCAATGCTTAGGCTACTATCCCAGCAGTGTCCATTAAATAATTAACTAGCTACATTCATTAATGTTTCATATATAATAGTATTCTCTTTTCCTCTATAGTTAACCTTGAGACAAACATATCTATATTGATTTATAATAATGATCTCCACTTCCTATTTGATTTGTAAGGTTAATTGTAAAAAAAGATTATTTTTATTACTTAAATACAGAAATCTCAAATATAAAATACATAAAAATAAAACAATGTGCAGAAACTTCTTAATTTTACCCCAAAGGCATGAAAGAAATTTTATATTTTTCCACAGTTGACTTTTTCCTAAATCAGGAATTTGCTTAGACATTGAAGTTGCCAGTTCAACAAAGAAAATGAAGTTGACTTTTTTTTTTAAAGTTTTGTTTCTATGTTTTGCTTTTGTTTTCTTTTATATTAAAATTTTTTTCTGGCTTTATTGATTTATTTTATGTATTATATCAATTATATAGATATAATTGACATATAACTGTGGAAGTTTAAAGTGTAGAATGTGTTGATTTAGTAGACTTATATATTGCAAAATAATTACTACTATAGCATTAGCTAACACTTCATCACATCATGTAATTACCATCTCTTTTTTGTGGTAAGAACATTTAAGATCTACTCTCTTAGAAACTTTTGAGTATATAATACAGCATTATTAACTATAATCACTATGCTGTACATTAGATCCCCAGAACTTATTTTCTTTCAATTTGATGCTGTGCATTAAACACCTCTTTTCCTGCAGAAGGGCTATATTTACGTGTGTTTTGTGTTGATATTCTTTGGGCAGATCAATGAATCACCCTGAGGCTCAGTTTACCCATATATAGAAAGTAAGTGTTGGGCAGATTTAAAGTGGCCCCCATCATTGCTACTTACTGGTACCCGTGCACTTGTATAATCCCCTGCTTGGAGTGTGGATGGGACCTGTTACTTGCTTCTAACAATAGAATATAACAAAGGTGATGAGATGTCATTGCTTTGATTACATTGTGATATATACAAGACTTTGTCTTGCTAGAGGATATATTAGAGAGGTTGCTCCTCACTGGCTTTGTGGAAACAAGCTGCCATGAATAAGTCGCCATACTGGAGAAGTCCAGATGGCAAGGAAATATGGGTGTCCTCTAAGAGTTAAGGCTGCTTCCAGCAATAAACTGAAGCGCTCAGTCCTGAAGCTACAAGGAAATGAATCTTCCACAAATGCAAGGGAGTTTGGAAGCAGATCTTTCCCAAGTCAAGTCTCTACTGGGATCACACTCATGGCCAGAATCTAAACATGTGGCTGGGTAAGATCTTGAAAGAGAACAGTTAAGCTGTGCCCAGACTTCTGACCCACAGAAATGATAAAATAATAAATGTATGTTGCTTTAAGTGGCTAGGTTTGTGGTCACTTATTATGCAACACTATAAAACTAATACAATGTAGATGATATTATGAACTTCTCACAATGGTTGTAAGCAGTAAATAAGGAATGCATGTGAAAGACTCAGGAGCAGGCATGGCATATTGTAGGCACTATTCACATGTTAGCTCCTATCCTTCCTCAGAATCCAGAGTATGCACTTCTAGTCACCACAATTTAAAACTAAGGCAATATATGAATGGTGCAGAAACCCGACAATAAATTTACCTATAAAAATATTAATGTGTATTAAAACTTGGCTGATTTTCATAGCAGCAATAAAAAAATTCAAAACAAAATTGGGTGAGGAATGAGGAGATGATCAGTGAGATGACGCTTTATTGCCAGGAAAATTTTTCTGGGTTAAACTTCTTAAATTGCTATAGCAAAACTTTCAAACTTAGGAAGCGCCAAAACACTATTATTGAATGAACTTAACGGTTCCCAGTATGAAACATAGATGATGTCTGAGGCTTCACTGAAATTTGTCCAGGGTACTGTTCTTTTGATTTTTTCCTTATATGTGTGCTTCAAGATAGAAATCATTAATGTAAAATAGTTCTCAGAAGACTTTTGCAAGGATTAACTTTAACATTTACCTTTTAACTGAATCCAAATTCTTATACCAATTTTGAGTCTCCTATTTACCTTCTAAGTATATTTGTGTATACAGATTGGACTTAGTATGTGCCTTTTTTTCATTCTGTTGTTGATGATATCAAGATCTGAAGACATTTAAATAATAAACTTAGACACTATGTCTTCATTTGTGGAGCTTTGTCTTCCTCCGTATTCATCATTATTCAAAATCAGACTCACTATTGCCACCAAACTAATTTGCAAAATGTTAAAAGACAACGTTAAGTAGTATTTTTTCTCTTCTTTTCGATCTGCTCTTCTTTAAATAGTAATTCCACTGTGCTACTGTGTTGATTGTGTAACAAAGCAACAACGTTTTTTACTAGATTTGAAAATAATTTATACATTAGCATGATGAAATCAATTTTATTGCAAGTCTAAAACCATAAATGATGCCATCACTACTATCCCAGAAAGCCTATAATGCAGTCTTTGCCAAATTGTATTTCATGGAATATTTCTCCACAGAGTTCCATATACAAATTAAATGAAGGAAATTTTGAGTGCAACACTGAGAATTTTGATATGTTAATGTGCATTCCAAGTAAGGTACATATAATGTAGATTTTCAAGACATTCATTTGATCCTAGTTCCCTTAAAAGAATCACCTGTTATCATATCCTAGATCTAGAATCTACTGAAATCCATTTTGGGAAATTCTTCATTAACTTTTGATGTTATAAAGTGTGGGACACTTGTTAAGGGGGAGAAAACTCTGATTTATTTGTTTCTATTGGAAGAGGATCCAACCGTACTTGCTGCTGAGGATTGAAGCCTCACCTTATGTATTTTATGCCTGCCTAATCCGAAAAGTATGATTCATTGATTCAGGAATAAGAAAGAATACTTGAATATGAGAAACATCATAGCATATTCCAAAACTAAGAGTTTACTCTCAAAACTTAAAAAAAAAAAGAAATAGCAAATGTGCCTATGGTTAAATATCAAATAGTGGGAAAGAGGTAATAACGAAAAGCCACATTGACCTGCACCATCCTTCCAACCCTGCCAGTTCTGCTTCTCGGAATCAGCCACTGTTTTCATTTTTGTCATGGTTACCACGTGGCTCTAAATAACATATGCTTATACTTCATTTAATTTAGATACTGTTTATTGACTTTCGGTAATGATATATGAGAATTTGCTCATATATACAGCCTTTCATATCACTTCCCTCTCTCCAATAGCTAGATTAACATCATCCTTGGAATTATGCTGGCCACCTCTACAAATTCAAACTACCTAAGCTCTGCTCCTTGTTCCATCGCTTAGAAGAAGCTTTTCTCTTCCCTTTGCACTTATCAACCTCTGTCAGCTATGCCTTTACTCTTATACTAAGAACATAGATCATTTTATTCCATCCTGTAAAAATAGTCTTCTGTGATTTGATTATAAAAGTATAAACCAGTTGATGAGTACATAGTCAAATACAAAATACTATAATAATGTAATGACAGTATGTAAATCACTTTTGCTGTAGTATGAAAGTTAAAAGAGAAAAGTATTAAAAATAACTATAAATACAAAAAATTGCTAATGAGTACACAGTACAAAAAGATCTAAAGTATGACATCGTTAAGAAAAGGGGGAGTGGAAGAGGTAAAAATGTAGAGTTCTTGTACATGATTGAAGTTATTAACAGCTTAAAATAGACTGTTATAATTATAAGATGTGTTATGTAAGCTTCATGGCAAAAACAAAGAAAATACTTATAATAGACACATAAAAGAAAAAAGAGGAAGGAATCAAAGCATATCACTCCAAAAAATCAACAAATCACAAAAGAAGACAGCAAGAGAGGAAAAGAGGAATAAAAGAACTACAAAACAGACAGAAAACAATGGCAATAGTAAGTCCTTACCTATCAGTGATTAAACATAAATGGATTAAACTTTCCAACCAAACGACATAAGGTAGCTAAATGAATTTTTAAACCCCCCAAATCCAACTATATTTTGTCTACAAGAAACTCATCTCAGCTTTAAGGACACAGATTGGTTCAAAGTGAAGAGTTGGGAAAAATTATTTTAGGCAAATTGTAACCAGAAGACAGAATAGTGGTTATACTTGTAACAGACAAAATAGACGTTAAAAAACTGTCACAAAAGACAAAGAAAGTCATTATATAGTGATAAAAGGGACAATTCATCAGGAAGATATAACAATTATCAACATGTATGCATCCAACTTCAGAGCACCTAAACAAGGCAAATATTGACAGGTTTGAGAGGAAATACATAGGAATACAATAATAATAGGCGACTTCAATACTCACTTTCAACATGGATAGAAGAGCCAGACAGAAAATCAATAAGGAAACAGTGAACTTGAACAACACTGTAGAACAAACAGACATAGCAGATACATACAGAACATTCCATCCAACAGCAGCAGAATACACATTCTTCTCAAGTACACATGGAACATTTTCTAGGATAAATCATATGTTAAGCCAAAAAACAAATCTCAACAAATTCAAGAGGACAGAAATTATATCAAGAATCTTTTATGACCAGAAAGTTATGAAAAGAGAAATTAATATCAAGAAGAAAGCTGGAAAAGTCACAAATATGTGGAAATCAAACAACATATTCTTAACCTTTGAGATAAGGGAGAAATCAAATTGCAAATTAGAAAACATCTCAAGACAAACAAAAATGAAAACACAACATACCAAAACTTATGGGATACAGCAAAAGTAGTACTAAGAGGGAAGTTTATAGTGACAAACACCTAAAATTAAAAAAAATCTCAAACAAAAGGCATGACTTTACACCTCAAGAAACCAGAAAAAGAAGAATAAACTAAGCACAAAGTTAGCAGAAGAAGGGAAATAAAGATAAGAGTGAAAATCAATGAAATAGAGAATGGGAAAACAGTAGAAAAAATCAACAAAACTAAGAATTGGTTTGAAAAGATGAACAAAATTGACCAGCCTTCAGCTAAGAGAAAAAGAGAAAAGACTCAAATAAATTACTGTACATTATTATATATAAACAACTATACACCAAAAAATTGGATAACGTAGAAGAAACAGACAAATTCTAAGAAACACACAAAGTACAAAGACTAAATCATGAAGAAAGAAGAAATTTGAACAGATTAATAATGAGGAGGGAGATTGAATCAGTAATTGAAAATCTTCCAACAATGAAAAGCCCAGGACCAGATAGCTTCATGAATAAAATCCACCATATACATAAGAAAGAAATAATGCCAATCCTTCCAGGAAATTGAAGAAGACTGAACACTCCCAATCTCACTTTATAAGGCTGCTATCAACCTGATATCAAAGTCAGACAAAGACATTGCAAAATAAAACAAAACATAGGCCAATATCCCTGATGAACATAAATGCAAAAGATCCTAAAAAAACCCAACCCACTAGCAAACTAAATTTGATAGCATATTAAGAGGATCATACACCATGACCAAATGGGATTTATCCCAGAGATGAAATTATGGTTCAACAAATAACGTGATACACTACACTAACAGAATAAAGGATAAGATCCACATTCACATCTTCATAGATGCAGAAAAAAACACTTGACAAAACTCAACGCATTTTCATGATAAAAATTCTCTACAATATAAGGATAGAAGGAATTTACCTTAATATGTTAAAGACTATATATGATAAACCCACAGCTAACATCAACAGTGAAAGCTTTTCCTCTAAGATCAGGAACAAGGTAAGGATGCCCACTCTTCCCACTTTTATTCAACGTAATACCAGAAGTTTAGAGCAATTAGGCAAGAAAAAGAAATAAGAGGCATCCAAAATGGAAAAGAAGAAAAATTATCTCTGGTTGCAGAAGACATGATCTTATATACAGAAGATCCTAAACTCCACACAAAAAATTGTAAGAGCTAATAAGTGAATTCAATCAAATTGCAGGGTACAAAATCAACATGCAAAAAACCAGTTGCTGCACACTAATAATGAACTATCTGAAAAGATAAAATACTTGGGAATAAAATTAACCAACGAACTGAAAGACTTGTACACTGAAAACTCTAAAACATTGAGGGAAGAGATTGAGGAAGACACAAATAAATGAAAAGACATTCCATTTTCATGCATTGGAAGAAATAATATAGTTAAAATATCCATACTACCCAAAGCAATCTTCAGATTCAATGCAATCCCTATTCAAATCCCAAAGGCATTCTTTACAGGAATAGAAAAGACTATCCTAAAATTCATATGGAACTACAAAAGACACCAAATATTCAAAGCAATCTTGAGTAGAAAGAAAAAAGCCAGAAGCATCATGCTTCCTTCTTTTCAAAATATGTTACATAGCTACAATAATCAAAACAGTATGGTACTTGCATAAAAACTGACATATAGCCCAGTGGGACATAATGGAGAATCCAGAGATAAACTCATGGTTGCATGGTCAATTGATCTTGGGCAAGGTTGCCAAGAATGCACAATGGGGAATGGACAGTCTCTTCAACAAACGGTGCTGGGAAAAACAGATATCCACATTCAAAAGAAAGAAATTGGACCCTTGTCTTACACCATTCACAAAAATAAACTCGAAATGGATAAAGATTTAAACATAAGACTTGGAACTGTAAACTCCTAGCAGAAAACATGGGGAAAAACTCATGGTATTGGTCTTGGAAATGACTTCTTGGTTATGACATCAAAAGCAGAAGCAACAAAAGCAAAAATACAAATGACATGTGGGACTAAATCAAACTGAAAACCTTCTGTAGAGCAAAGGAAACAATCAAATAGTGAAAAGGTAACGTACAGAATAGGAGAAAGTAGTTGCAAACCATCTATCTGATAAGGGATTAATGTCCACAATATATAAGGAACAAATACAACTCAGTAAGAAAAAAATTTGAGTAGACATTTCTCCAGAGAAAGATATATGGTATAGGTCAAGAGGTATATGAAAAAATGCTTGATGGGGAATCAACACTGGAAATGTAAATCAAAATCACAATGATATATCACACATGTTAGGATGGCTATTACCAAAACAACAAAAGATAACAACTGTTGGCAAGGATGTGGAGGGATTGCACCCTTGTACACTGTTGATGGGAATGTAAAATGGTGCGGCTACTATGGAAAAAAGTATGGTAGTTCCTCAAAAAATTAAAAATTGAATTAACATGATCTAGCAATCCCACAAAAGTATATTTCCAAGATAATTGAAATCAGGACCACAAAGAGATATCCGTACTCACATATTCATTGCAGCATTAATCATAATAGCCACAATATGGAAACAATCTAAATGTCCATCAACAGATGAATGGATAAGGAAAATGTGGTTGATACAAACAATATTATTCAGCCTTAAAAATAGTAAGTCCTGCCATACATGTCAACAGGATGAACCTGGAGAACATTATGCCAAGTGAAATAAGTTGGTCACAGAAGGACAAATACTGCATAATTCCACTTATATAGATTATCTAAAACAGTAAAACCCATAGAAACAGAGAACAGAATGATAGCTGCCAGGAGTTGTGGGGAGAGGGAAATGGGAGTTGCCATTCAATAAGTATAGTTTCAGTCATGCAAAATGAATATGTTGCAGAGATCTTCTGTACAACACTATACCTATAGTTAACAGTACTCTATTGTGTACTTAAAAATTTGTTACAAGGGTAGATACAATGTCAAGTATTCTCACCATAATTTTTTTTAACGTATGGGGAAAAAGTGTAGAAACCAGTAAACATCATTGCACATTCATTATCTTGAGAGTCAAATCACACACAAACATGTTTCTTTTACTCTGGGTCCAATGCCCTGTTCCTCTCAAATAATCCTTCTAGTATCTTCTTCAAATGGATTTTCCCTTCCCACATTCCAGTTAGATTTATAATACATTCAAGTTTTTCAAAATTCTCAATTACATTATCAGTTTTAACTATTCCTCACCTGTGTTTTTGGAGAATTCTCTGTCTACTTCCTCACTCTTGGTAAGGACGCCATTCTGGACTTTGGTTTTGCAGGCCTCCTGCACAGGTATATGGGGCAGAAGCGAGTACCCTTCGTGGCTAATCTGGATTAGATCCATTGTATTTCAGATTACGGGCCTGTCTTTTTCTTGGTTAACTTTCTTATATCCAGAAGTAACTTACTAAGAAATGGTTCATGGGAAATAAGCTTAAGTCTTGGCATGCTTAAAAGGATTTTCTTTCCTGCTTTTACATTAATTTATAATTTTGAAATCATAAAAATTTAAATTCACCTTCTCTCAGAATATCGTCTTCATTGTCTCTTAACAGTCACTGTTGTTGATAAGAAGTCTTACATCAGTCTAATTCTTGTTCCTTTGTAAATAAACTCTTTCATTTCCTCTTTGAAAGAATTTCAAATCTCTTTATTATTGGTGTTCTGAAATTTCACAATCATATACGTTCTACTTTGTTATTTGTTTGTATGTTTGGCTATTCTACTGGGCGGTTGGTAAACTTGTAAATATGAAGACTTGAACCTTTCAGTTCTAGGAAATACTCTTATATTATCTCTTTTATAGTTTCCTTATGTACATTTTCTTTAGTCTTTCTCTCTAGAATTCCTAGAATTAGAAGGTGGAACTATTTCATTCATGTGTGTATTTTATCTTTCCTCATATCATTTTTTAAAATTAATCAAGCAAGAAATATACAGGCATAATTATTTTGGCCACTTATACCCTGCATTTCTTCTTTATCTTCAGTCTTACTATTTAATTTATTTTAATTTCTGCAATCATTTTAATTTCAGAATTTTTTTCTTATTCACTGAACAAACATGCTGTTCTTGTTCTACAAACGAACTATGTTGTTAAGTGACTCTGAGGTACCATATTTTTAAGTTTTTTTCTGTCTTTTGAATTACGCCTGTCCGTTGAATCTTTTTTTTTTAGGTTTGAACTTTCTCTTTATTTTTTTTTTTTTTTTGAGGAAGATTACCCCTGAGCTAACATCTGCTGCCAATCCTCCTCTTTTTGCTGAGGAAGACTGGCCCTGGACTAACATCTGTGCCTGTCTTTCTCTGTTTTATATGTGGGACCCCTGCCACAGCATGGCTTGATAAGCAGTGTGTAGGTCCACACCTGGGATCAGAACCGGGAACCCTGTGCTGCTGAAATCAAGTGTGCGAACTTAATCACTATGCCACCCGGCCTGCCCCTGAACTTTCTCTTTTATATTCAAGGTATTTTTTAAAAATTTGATATTTCTTGATTGTCCAATGAAGGATTGAAACAAAATTAAAAGTTGATTTGGGGCTGGTGTATTGAGCTTGTTTTTGATGGTTAAGCATCACTTTAAGATGCTTGGCTGGTAAACTATGATGGGACACCTCCTTCTAACGGACAATATTGGAGCCATGTTGCCCAGGGGGAGCCCAGAAGCCAAAATATCCATTCAATTTCTGTTCATTTAGGGAAAAACTCCTAGGTTTTTTTTTAACTCTAATTCTTTTGTGTGTGTGTGTGTGTGAGGAAGATTGGCCTGAGCTAACATCTGTTGCCAATCTGTCCTCTTTTTCTTCTCTCTCCAAAGCCCCAGTACAGCTAGTATATCCTAGCTGTAAGTCATTCTAGTTCTTCTATGTGGGATGCCACCACAGTATGGCCTGGTGAGCGATGTGTAAGTCCGCACCCAGGATCTGAAACAGCAAACACCAGATTGCTGAAGCGGGGCCTGTGAACCTAACGAATTGGCCACAGGAGCAGCTTTGACTCTTAGGTTTCTGTGCTTTGGTTTCTCTATTTAGAACAGGGAATTAAACAACTTTGGAGGTCATTGGGAAAGAAATATTTGTGCCTGTGTGTTATAAATATATATATATTTGTATATGTTCAAAATATTTATGTTGATAAGGATGCATGATCAAAAAGGATTTTGAAGCCCATATTGATAACAATATATCTAGTTCAAGTGAAAATGATCAAATCATTAGGCTTTGGCATATATGATATCAAATTAAATGGCCATGTACATTACCTGAAATGGACAGTTAGATTAACTTAAGTATGTTATCTTTGTAATCAAAATTTGGATGTGGGATTGAGACTTGTGAGAACACAAAACTCATTTCTATACTAAGACGGGGAAACTTACGTGTGCTAGTTCATTAATATAAAATGCTGTTGTTACATAAAATCACTCTAAAAAGATTGTTATCCTACTTAATATATTTACATGTTGAGCTCCTTTTTTATGAGAATAATTTGAGCATCTGAAGTATAACAGAGCTAGTACCATAGCACTCTGTCGAAAATGCAAGTGTGTGGAATTCTGCAGAAGTTCTAGCCATGATAGAGCACCAGGACACAAATGAGTAAACTGGCTAATTCCTCAGGGAATTGTAAGAAAGATCTTTTCTTATGGACATTATCTAGTTTCTGCCTTCTCGTTAATTTGTAAAAACTTACTTTGTGCAGATACTCTACAAGGCAGTCTGAGAATAATAATAAAAATACACACAGATGACATCTTCCTTATGTGTAACAATGCTTTAATATAATTTCCATTTTTCAGAAAGTTTTTTTCCCTGGATGTAAGCATATTTTATTTTATTGTGGTAAGAACACATTATGAGATCTACTTTCTTAAAATTTTAAGTGTACAGTACATTATTGTAGACCATAGGTACAGTGTTGTATATCAGGTCTCTAGAGCTTATTCATTTTACTTAACTGAAACTTTATGATTGTTGATTAGTAACTCCCCATTCCTCCTTCCCTCTAGGTCCTGGTAACCACCATTTCACTTTCTGAGTCTGTGAATTTTACTATTTTAGATACCTCATATAAGTGGAATCATGCAGTATTTGTCTTTGTATGATTGGTTTATTTCATTTAGCATAATATCCTCAAAGTTCATCCATGTCCTCACATATTTCAGAATTTCCTTATTTTTTAAGGCTAAATAATACTCTATTACATGTATATACCACACTTTCTTTATCCATTCATCTGTTAATGGACAGTTAGGTTATTTTCACAACTTCTTTGTTGTGAATAGCAATGACTTAGAAGTGCTAACATCTCTTTGAGAGCTTGATTTCAATTCTTTTAGATAAATACCCAGAAGTGGGATTACTGGATCATATGGTAACTCTATCTTTAATTTTTTGAGGAAACTTCATAATGTTTTCCATAGCAGCTGCACTACTTTTCATCTCACCAACAGTGTGCAAGTGTTCCTATTTCTCCACATCCTCTCCAGCACTTTTATCTTTTGGGCTTTTCTTTTTGATAAGTCATCCTAAGGTATGATATTGCATTGTGGCTTTGATTTGCATTTCCCTGATAATTAGTGATATTAAACATTTTTCATATATCTGTTGGCCATTTTATGTCTTCTTTGGAGAAATATTTATTCAAGTCTTTAGCTCATTCTTAAATCCAGTTATTAGTTTTTGTAAATTCATTTTAATGAAACCTAATTTTCTGTGCAAAGGATTTTTCCAACTTATTTTATTAGGCAAAATAGCTAAAATATACAGAAAAATTGCCTTTACCCTTGTCATCTGCCTTCTTCCTCAACTCCTCCCCTTTCTTTATTCATGCTTTTCGAGAGAATCATCTGAAGTAAAAAGGAATCAAGGCTCTGCTATCAGAAAGTCTCTCTACCACTTCCTGATTGAGGTCCTGAGCAAGTTGGTTGCTTTCTCAATTTGTAATCTGCATAAGGATGACCACAACAGTGAACTCATTGGATTGTTTGAAGGATTAAATTAGATAACATGTGACAATGACCAACATTGGCTAAGAATATAATACGAAAATAAAATCCTTTTTCCAGTCTGATTTTTACTCTTCCTGTCCAAGATTTCTATATTCCAGTTGACATTTAGTTAAGCACTTTGCAGTGTTTTTGTCTCCAACCTATTATACAATTTCCTTCACATCTTAACCCTTAGGTGATTCAGGTCCTTCAGAAAATATAGCCCACTGATGCAAGATCCTTTAGCCAGGCTAGATTCAGCCTTTCTTCCATGGACAATTTTCCTTTTGTACAAGAAACCAAAATCAAAGTTACATCAAACATGAGTGTTTTCTGTGGCAAAGATCTTAAGGAATTCTTTATATTCTCCAGTATGTTAAAAAACAACAACAACAGTAGTTTTGGAGATAATTTCATCATTTCATGGTGTCACTAACCAACTCTTCATTTTTATGAGAGTAATTTTTTAGTTTTTAGATTATCCTTGCCCTTTATTTCTCCACCCTTTTTTTGTGTGTCTGTCTCTTGGCTATTTTTGTTGCTCATTAGTTCTTCCATCAGAGGACGGGAAATGGAAATAAAAGAAGATGAAACTCATACTCAGGCAGTACCTATGCAATATAAATGGCCCTTCAGGGGTGAAAGAAAACCCACCTGATTGGCTGTGGGGATCTTAATGACTGAATTATACTCACTATTCAATTTCAGACTGTTATGCACACAGTTCTGGTCAGCTACTTAAACTCATTTTTCTTCTTCAAATGGTTGATTGGTACTCATTACTACAGTGATATCCATCAGCCACCAAGGCCATCAAGCATGCTGAGTGATGGTCTTGATCTTTGATTGGTGGGCAGCTGTCTCCGCATAGCTTTCAGCCTCATCCAGGTCTGTATGCTGATTCACTTACCTATTCTCATTCCCCATCTGCCTGCTAGGGCTTGGCTTCTCACCACAACTTCCAATTCAATAGGACCTTTCAGATATACTAATATCCTGGGAGCCAATATAGGTAAGGACTTCAAGGACAGAGGGAGATCCAACTTTTTCACTCACTTTTCTGGCCAGAATGAAGGTAGGATTGGTTTACTTTCTTAAATGATCTATTCTAAGGTTTGGCCACCGATAGTTTTCCATTTTTTCCCTGAGATTTTGTTTTTCTATAAATGTCACAGTCCTTGCCAAAAATATAACCTTGATAAAAAACTGACTTGTTTTTCAAAACATCAAAATTCAGTTTATTATAACCAGTTATACTGTCCATAGTTAGTTTAGAGCTATATTTTGTTAACACTTTCTGGTCACAGATTTGGTTGTGGAACTATGGATGTCTGTGGGTTTCAAGTAAGTTTGCTTTAACTTCTCATTAGCATGAGAATTAAGAGTGGGGTACAGTCAGCTGAGTTATGTATAAATAAGTTATTTTTTACAAGCAGCTTTAAACTCTTGGCTAGAGTGCTTCTCTATTGTTTAACAATATGAATTAATAAAACTTCTGAAACCACCTATATATTAAATGTTTCTTTTAAATTCAGTGTCTCTGAGTGAGTCTTTATTCCAATAGAAAAAGGATAGAAAGAAGCCCTGAGAAGCTCCTAGTCAGACACTCATTGGATACTTCAATTGCCTATTGCTGGCTTAAGATCGTTCATTCCAGTTTTCAAATCTTATTCAGCTTCCAAAAAAAGTGCACTCGAAAACTGTAATATTAAATATTGGAACCCCTCCCTCGCCACACACACACATTGGCTGAAATTGCCACAACTGCCCTCTGAATGTTGAAATAACCCTAGTAAGAAAAGGTTGGAGTAACTGTGGCAGAAGTCTTTTCTAGCCAGGCTCATTTTTGCAATATTTGGACTGATAACATTATGACAGGACACCCTGAGGAGGCAAAGAAAAATGGGATTAGGAAGAAAAGGGAAGAACAGGAAATTAATGAGGAATTTGTATGAAGAGCAAGGAACAATAGAGCTGTGGTTTTCTAAATTTAGGGCTGTATGAATACACTCTGTGTCCTGCAGTATAAGAGAGCGGTAAGCCAGTTGCTGGAAGTCTGATCTTCTTTGAATATCCTCTTCTTCTTATTTTTAAAGGAATTAGGCTGAAGAGGAAATGTGCAAGGTAAGTTGACAAAGTGTAAAATTCATTTCACACCCATTCCTGAGTGTCTCAAGAAACTGGCTCAGAGATTTGAAAGGGCAAGCCACCGTATGTATGAGGAGTAAAGACCTGGTCTTCAGGCCCTGCGGTGGCAGACAATAATCCCATTGTGAAAACTTATGACAGGAGCGAAATTAATTAGCTCTCTCCTCCAACTGTGTGAGGCAACAGCGAGAGTTAGAACTCAGAGGAGCACCCCAGCGGGGGACATGGACTTCAGAGGAGAACAAGGAGAGAAAGTACTTTTCTCTCACCAAATTGTCACATTCATGTCACAAGGAAAATGGATGAAAACAATAAAAAAATGGCATTCTTTCCCATTTTGAGCATTTAATTGAGATCTTAGTTTGCTTTTAAAAATGAAAGTGGAGTAATTAACTCTGTTATCAGACAACAGCCAGACTGCAATGATTATTTAGAAAAGTTAGAAAGGGTGTCTGTTCTATAGTCAATATGACCTTTATCATTTATTAGGTTGTTTATCTGGCTGCTTTAAAAAGTTTTTCAGAAACTTTTCCTTTTAATTACGCGGGTAAATATCTTTGTGGTCTTTATTAATTGATTTTTAAAGTCACATTCAGAATTCCGTGCCTTGCATTTGCAAAGGTCAGGAATGTTTTGCACATAAATGACATTGAGGGAGAAGTTCTATAAATAATATTTCTGATTTTAAAAGGTCACATGATAAGAAAGAAAAAACTCAACTTTGTACTTCATGTGTCTCAGACATATTGTGTGCTTTTGTAAATGAGTCCTTTGCCAACATACCATATAACATGCTCTTCTTAACACTGACATTTGCCCCTCAATAATCTAGATTTTACTCTAACTAAGTTAAAAGAAAGAGTATGCCTCATATGACTCAGCAATTGGTACAAATCTGATTAGGGGAATTATTGGAGCCATGAGACTTTTAGAGTTTGGAGGAATGTTAAAGATGAGCTTAAATGCCTTCTTTTACCAAAGGAGACGTGAAGACCAGGCATGTTACATGGCTTGTTCTAATAAGAGAACTACTTATGCAGGAGTGGAGCTAGAACCCAGGTACCCTGATTCCCAGTTTTGTACTCTTGGTTAATGTAATCTCAATGAGCTACTGGCAGCACTTCCTTTAGAAGGAAGGTGTTCACACAACTACTTCTCAAAAATAAAGTCTAATTAGATTTTATTTTATGCATGTCTTTTTAAATAAGTCTTTATTGAAGTATGATATAAATACAGAAACGTGTCAACTAATACATGTACAGTTTGATGAATTATTATGAAGTATGCACATTCATGGACCCAATAATCAAATAAAGAAATAGATTATTGCCTGCACCCCAAAAACTCCCCCTCGGGTCCTTTCTCTGTCACTACTTATTTCCTATCCAGCGACAATAACAATCCCAATTTCTGTCACCATATGTTAATTTTTGCCTGTTTTCAAACTTAATGTATAAACAAAGTCTTCTGGTCTGGCTTCTTTTCCCTCAAGATTTTGTTTGCAAAATGTATCAATGTTGTTTTGCATGGTTTTTTCCTTTACATTGATGTTTGGTCTTCCATTCTGTGACTAAATCACCGTTTATTTATCTGCTCCAATATTGATGAACAGTTGGGTTGTTTCCAGTTTTGGACACTTAGAAATAACACTTCTGTGGATGTTCTTGTTCATGTCACTGGATGAATATATATGCCATATCTTTTAGGTGTATTCCTAGAAGTGAAATAAGGTAATGAAATATGCATATGTTTAACAGACACTGTCAACTTTCCAAAGTGGTTGTGCCAATTTACACTCCTAACAGCAGTATGTAACTTGTTCCACATTCAGACCAAAGCCGCATATTACCAGAATTTTTACTGTTATCTATTCCGGAACATATGTAGTGCAGTCTTATTGTGGTTTTGATTTGCTTTTTCCTGAGGGCTAATTACTTTGAACACTTTTCATATCATTTATTGGCATTTTGTATTGTCCCTTTTCGAAGTTCCTGTTCAAGTTTGCACTTTTTTTTTTTTGGCTTGTCTACTTTTTCCTCATTGATTCATGAGTTCTTTAGGCATTCTGGATGAGTTTTCGGTTAAAAACATTACAAGTATGTTCTAGTCTGTGGCTTGACTCTTTATTCTCTGAAGTGTGTTTTGGTGGAAAGATGTTCCCAATTTTAGTGTAGTCCAATGCGTCACTTTTCCCCTCATGGTTAGTGTTTTTTTAATGCGTATGTGCTCTGTTTAAAGATATTTGTTTATCCTCAAGGTCTTGAAGTTATTCTCCCACGTTATCTTTTAGCTGATTTATTGTTACACCTTTGATATTACGTCTCTAAGCCAACTGGAATTGGTTTTTTTTGTGTAATGTAAGGTAGAGAATTGGCATTCATTATTTTTTTCACATAAATATTTCCAGTGTGCTCAGCATAATTTCTTGAAAAGACTGGCCTTTCCCGACTGCTTTATAATCTACTTTTTTCATAAATCAGGTGTCCACATATGGGCGTATTTCAACACTTCCTATTCTGTTCCATTGGTCTGTTTGTCCTTGTGCCAATACCACACTAATTTAATTTCCCACGATTCTACTTTTTTGCAAATCCTATTAGTTTCACATTGGCCCTCTCATTCCAGATTCTCTCTCTATTTCTACATGCAGCCTTCTGGGTAACTCTGCCAGATTTGTTTTCCAGTTTGTTATTGCCCTCTTCTGATATGTTTAATTCACTTTTAAATCATTCCATCGAATATCAAATTTGTTCTGAAGTTCCACTGAAGTCTTGCTCTATTCCTAAGATTGTGTCTACTTTCTTATGTCTTTAAACATGCTTATGTTCTCTTTCAGATTAAGTTCCATTATCACAAAGTTTTTTATGACATTAAAGTGTGTTTGATGATTCTCATTTACAATTTTGTTTGTTTTGTAAATGTTGATTATGTGTTCATGTTTGGTGAAGATTTTTTTTTCCTGTGATCATGCCTCAGGACGAGAAGACGTTCCTCCACAGAGGTTTAGAGTGTGCTTCTGCCAGGTACCTTACACATATCATTAGTCTGGGGCAAATTTGTATGTTAAACCCCAGCTTTCTGTGCCACATGCCGATGCAAACCCCAAATCTGTGTTAGGTCAGGCCCAAGATTTTTCAGTGGTTTCTTTTTTATCCCGAACCATCACAGTCATAGACCTTGTCACCTCTCAAAGGATGGGCTCCTGGCAATAATATATATGAGATATTCCCAAAAGGAACAAGTATGGCACAAATATAAAATGTATTGCTTTTTATTTTATATAAAGATGCTACTCATATATGTTTAGTACAAAGAAACCTTACAATACTTAATAACATTCACTATTACAAATGTTGTAATAATGAATTGAAAGTCTAATTCAAAAACTACAAGGGGAAATCTTTCCCCTTGTATGGTAGTCTGCCCTCAGAATATTGGAACTGAAAGAACCTTATTGTACTTTTTCTCCATTTATATTTTACATTGCATTTTACCTGTCTCTCCCCTGCCCCACTTTGTCTAACAGAACGGAAACTCCACCGTGCGCGACATGTCTGATGCACAGGAAAGTGCACAAACTTAAGTCAGTGCTTTAGTGATTGTGTATTGAGCAGACCAGATGAACTTGAGCGTTTTCATCCTGCTGTCCCTGTCGCTAGATGCTTCAGAAACTAAGTCTCATGTATACTTAGAGGCAAACATGTAGCACTTTGTGAATCATGCACTCTCTTTCAGATCAATGGTCAGAAAGATTCTAGGCTGAGCGAAGAAGCAGATAATGAGAGAAAAAATCAAGGAGAGTAGGGCTGGAGTTAATTCATCTTTGTTAAGAATCTTCATTGCAGAAATATTGGCAGCACTGGCCGTGAGATTCTAGCTGAGGATGAAAAGAAGAAATTCTTATTTTCAATCTCCTGGGGAAATAAGAATAAAAATGAATTGTACTGGGAAAAAAAAAGCAAGCAGAATGTTTTCATCTGACTGATCAGAATTCTTCATAAAGCTCCATATCTAAGATTTTCAACTTGCTCCCGGAAAGAATTGGCAACATGGAGAGACACAAATTATAGGTACAGTAAGAATGAAGGCAAATCCAACAAAAAGCTTTCAGTTTCTTTCATTTTAGTTGAATATCTCAGCATTTCTTAGCTCTTAATTTATTTCTATTTTAATTCATATGATTCTTAGTTGGGACTGCAACGACTAAAACATTAAGGCTCCATCCATGCTAATGTGTCAAATGGGGATCTTTTTCATTTGTATCATCTGGATTTAAATGTTCCCTCGGTTACAAATTGTCTTAAAATGGAAATCAACCTGATGAGAGTTGAGAGTACTTTTTGTACTAAAGGATAACTTCATTGAATTCGTTAAAATCTCAGAACTTTAATAATGGATTATTCGTGTTTAAAGTGACAGAATGGAATTTTGATTTTTTTGGTACATATCTTTTTAAAATATCAATTAGCTTTCTCCTAGATCTAATTGAGTTTTATATGGGATGAGCTATGATGGTTATTAGCTCATATGTTGAAAAGGGTGACATACAGAGTTGGCTTCTTTTTTTATAGGTGCTTGTAGGTGTGGTGGTGAAACTTCTAAGGACAACAGCAAGAAGACCCACATTCTAAACCATCTCCCCTTTGCCTGTCCCAAAATACTACATCCAGTTAAATAGGCAAATGCTCTTATCATTGATATCTTTTCCCTCTCAATAGGAAAAGATTTAATCTAGCTGCAGATAGAGATGGACTGTTTAATGTACCAAACAAATTAAGTCAAAGAGAATACAGAAACTTCTCAGAATTCTCCAAACATTTCTAGTCATTCTTAGTTTGATCAAATGCTAAAAGTAATTCATCCTGTAGAAGTAATAAAAAATTCAAATATTTAAGGCCAGATATATAGCTGGATTGGAAATAGATTATATTTAATTTAAAAAAATTTCTATGTATCTAGTAAAATTTGGCTCTTTGTCAATCAGAATGATACAAGACCAGAAATCTAACTGAAATTTGCCTACTTATCACTTCACTTTCTATTTTTCTTTAGCTTCAGTGAAAATAAATGTATCATTACCTTAATGCCATCTATGAATAATACCCAACAGATAATGTTTACAGAGCACTCGCTTTATACAGAGTTTTACAATCACTATCTTATTTAAACTCATGCAAGCTTATGATATAGGTTCTATTTTTGTCACTTTCATTTCATATATGAGGAAACTGAGGTTTAGCAGTGGCAGAGCTGAGGTTTTAAATTGGGTTTCTCAAAACACAGAAGAAATCAGGATTGCCATGTACCTGGCAAGCCAGGCAGATAACCAGTAAATAATTAATATAACTGTATCTATCTATCTATCTATCTATCTATCTATCTATCTATCTAATCATTGATTCTCAAAGAAATAGGTAGAGAAATTATGAGTGTATTTACTATGAATAGATGTAGTCTACCTATGAATTTAAAGGCTGCATTTTTTTTACAGCCATGGAACTGATTATTGAATTTACTTAATTCTCAAAGTTTCTTCATAAGTCTGTTTTAAGATAAAATTATATGGTATCTGTTAGGGTTCTTTTAGTTACAAGAGACAGAAAGCACTTACATTCTCTTAAGAAGAAAGAATAGTAGTAAAATATTGGCTTACATAACTAAAAAGTCCAAGGATGGCATGAGACACAGCTTGATCCAGAGGCCCTAGTCATGTCATCAGGACCCTATTTCTCTCTATGTGGTGGTAACTTGACTGCCAGCAGTATCAGGTTTTCAAATATAAAAGAAAACTTACTGTTTTTCAGCAGGTCCACCTGCATCCCAGAACTAATTCTACTGAGTCTGATTTTGTCATGTGGCCATTTTTAAGCTCATCATTGTGCACAGGGAAATGTTATGCTTTACTTGTCCGTATGTCTGGGTCATATGCCCACTCCTATAACATGGAATTGAGGGGGGTGGGCAGTTCTGTACAATTCACGTGGATTAATGATGGACATTAGTAGCTCTTCAAATTAAATTTAGCAAATTATTTTCATAAGAAGAAGGGATGGATGCTGTAGAGCAAAAAAACCCAAAGTTACGCTGCAGCTTTCCTAATAGTTCAAATATTTTACAAGGGATTTGGAATTCCTTCCTAGGAAAGTTATGGTTTTAGGGCAGAACCGATGAAAAAAAGTGCATATCAAATGCTGAATTTTGTTGTAAAGCGTTTGAAAATGCTGGCTTTTTACCAATACCAAAATATGATTTTTGTGAGTTAGCTATACAAATGATGGATGATAAAAATAAGATCATCAATTATAATTACTGACTAAAAGTAAATATGTGGGCCTACCATATAGACGGGTAAGTCATTCTACATTGAATTAAGAACCTCGTCTATCCTACAATCCAGAATTTTCTGCTGAGGGTCTTATTTTGAGGAGGAAACAAATAGCGGATACCCAGGGGTCATTTTTTCTAAATAATCTTATAACAATGTAACCTTCATTTCAATGCACTTCACAAGTTCCCTGGGTCATTAGTTCCGGGATTATTGTCTTTGCTGGTCTGTATTTCTTCTCCTGGCACTGTGGGTAATGCCTGAAATATGGGCTGGTATGATATACTCAGTCCTCTTGCTGGCACCCTTAAGGCAAGATTAACACCCTTAATACAAGATTATTAGAAAAGGAGCTTAGTTAGTAGGAAAATAAACACAAATTCCAATAGCAGAAAAATATATGGAAGCTGAAATCCTTCATGTCACTGCATGAGCACAGTTTAGGTGCATTTCACTTCACCCTTAGTGTCTACAGAGGTGGACAGATTTTTTGGTCCTACTATGCCACTGATCTTAGAAAATTATACATGATTTAACCCTGGCTATAGTAACCAACATTTGCAAGTGTTTGCAAATATGCTACTTGATTCTGTCCCTTTCAATTAATTAAGATTTTTTGGGTCACTTTATGGCTGTCAATAATGGAAGAGGTTTTTTTAAATTTTATTTTTTCCAGTTTTATTGAGATATAATTGATGTATAACACTGTGTAAGTTTAAAGCATATAATATGAAGATTTCATACAAGGACTTACTGCAAAATGATTACCACAATAAGGTTAGTCAACACATTTATTACCTCACATAGTTGCCCTTTTTTTTTTTTGGTGAACATTTAAGATCTATTCTCTCAACAAATTTCAAGTATACAATACAGTATTGTTAACTGTGGTCACCACGCTTTACACTAGATCCCTACTACATATTCGTCTTCTAACTGGAAGTTTGTACCCTTCGGTTAACAGCTCCCCATTTCCCCTACTCCCTAGCCCCTGGCAACTACCATTCTACTCTCTTTTTCTATGATTTTGATGTTTTTACATTCCACATATAAGTGAGATCATACAGTATTTGTTTTTGTCTGATTTATTTCACTTATAATGCCCTCAAGATCCATCCATGTTGTAACAAATGGCAGGGTTTTCTTCTTTTTATGGCAGAATAAAAAGATATATACGTGTGTGTGTGTGTGTGTGTGTGTGTGTGTGTGTGTGTGTATCACATTTTCTTTATCCATTCATCTATTCCTGGACACTTAGGTGGCTTCCATGTCTTGGCCACTGTAAATAATGCTGCAATGAACATGGAGGTGCAGATATTTCTTCACAGTAGTGATTTCATTTCCTTCAGAAGTGGGATTGCTGATAGTTCTATTTTTAATCTTTAATTTTTGAGGAACCTCCATACTGCTTTTCATAGTGGCTGTACCAGGTTATGCTCCCACCAACAATGCATAAGGATACCCTTTTCTCTACATCCTCACCAACACTTGTCTCTTACCGTGTGTCTTTTGGATGATGACTATCCTAACAGGTGTGAGGTAATAGCTCATTGTGCTTTTGACTTGGATTTCCCTGATGATTAGTGATATTGAGCATCTTTTCATGTACCTAATGGTCATTTTTATGTCTTAGTTCGAAAATATCTATTCAGGTCCTTTGCTCATTTTTAAATTGGATTATTTGTGTTTTTTGTTGTTGTTATCGAGTTGTATGAGCTCCTTATGTATTTTGGATACAAATCTCTTATCAGATAGATGGTTTGCAAATATTTTCTCCCATTTCATAGGTTGTCTTTTCATTTTGCTGATTGTTTCTTTTGCTGTGCAAAAGTTTTAGTTTGATATAGTCCCGGTTGTTTATGTTTGCTTTTGTTGCTTGTGTTTTTGGTGTCATATTAAAAAAATCCTTGTCAAGACCAATGTCAAGAAGTTTTTTCCTGTTTTCTTCTAGGAGTTTTATGGTTTCAGGCCTTACATTCAAGTCTTCAATCCTTTTCAAGTTAAGTTTTGTGAGTGATGTCAGATAGGGGTTCAACTTCATTCTTTTGCAAGTGAATATCCAATTTTCCCAACACCACTTACTTAAGAGACAGACTATCCTTTCCCCAAAGAATATTCTTGACTCCCTTGTTAAATATTAGGTGAGTATATATGCAAGGGTTTCTTTCTGGGCTCTGAATTCTGTTCCATTGGTCTGTATCTATTTTTATGCTAGTACCATACTGCTTTGATTACTATAGCTTTGTAATAATAGTTTGAAATCAGTAAGTGTGATGCCTACAGCTTTGTTCTTCTCTTTCAGAATTGCTTTGGCTATCTGGGATCTTTTATGGTTCCATACAAATTTTAGGATTGTTTTTTCTATTTCTGTGAAAAATGCCATAAAAATCTTGATAGGGATTGCATTGAATCTATAGATGTCTTTGGGTAGTATGGACATTTTAACAATATTAACTCATTTGATCCATGAACACAGGGCAGCTTTCCATATATTTGTGTTTTCTTCAATTTCTTTCATCAAACTCTTATAGTTTTCAGTGTACAGATATTTCACCTTCTTGGTTAAATTTATCCCTAAGTGTTTTATTGTTTTCTATGCTATTATAAATGGGATTATTTTCTTTATTTCTTTTTCAGATATTTCATTGCTAGTATATAGAAATGAAACTAGTTTCTGTATGTTGATTTTGTATCCTAAAATTTTACTAAATTCATTTATTATTCTAATAGCTTTTTGGAGGAGTATTTAGAATTTTCTATATACAAAATCTGATCATCTGCAAACAGAGACAATTTTACTTCTTCCATTCTGATTTGGATGCTTTTTTGTTGTTGTTGTTGTTGACTAATTTCCCTCGCCAGAACTTCTAGTACTATGCAGAATAGGAGTGGTGAGAGTGAGCAGGCACCCTTGTCTTATTCCCTAGCTTAGAGGAAAAGCGTTCAAACTTTTACCATTGAGTATGAAGTTACCTGTGAACTTGTCAAATATGGCTTTTATTATATTGAGGTACATTCATTTTATAACCAGTTGCTGAAAGTTTTTATCATGAAAAGGTGTTGAATTTTGTCAAATGCTTTTTCTGCACATATTGAAATGATCATATAATTTTTATTTTTCATTTATTAATGTGGTGCATCACACTGATAGACTTATGTGTATTGACTCATCCTTGCATCCAAAGACTAAGTCCCTCTTGATCATGGTGTATGATCCTTTTAATGTGATGTTGAGCTCTGTTTGCTAGAATTTTGTTGAGAATTTTTGTACCTATATTCATTAGGGATATTGGCCTCTAGTTTTCTTTTCTTGTCGTGTCCTTGTCTGGTTTTAGTATCAGAGTAATGCTACCTTGCGGGAAGGGTGACATAGATAAAGAGAAACTGTTCCTCTTACCCTCTTCAATGCATCCAATATTGGCTTTTTTCTTCTCCAACAGTATGATGGAACTTCTCTGCTGGACTCCTGGACTTCCACAAATGCTCTCCTGTCCATGAACGATGGTTTAAATCAGTGTTCTTCTAGAGCAAGATGGTAAAAAAAACCTCTTATTCTGCCATGTGAATGATGTCACTCTCCCCTACTGGAAGAGATTTAAGCTAAGCCCTGGAAAACTTTGAAAAATAGCTGATTAACAACAGGGGAGAAAAGTGTATTACCTTACTTGAATGAAACCCTTGACTTGAAGTCCACAGGTAAACACTAGCCTATCAGTACTGATGCTTCCTTCTGAGGCATAAGAGTATAAGATTTTTCCTTATTAAAAAAATAAAAGTAGAGGTTGGCTCCATAGGTAGTGGTTAAGTCCGGCGTGCTCCACTTCAGTGGCCCGAGTTTGTGTGTTTGGATCCTGGGTGCAGATGCACACCACTCGTTAAGCCATGCTCTGGTGGCGACCCATCTACAAAATAGAGGAAGATTGGCACAGATATTAGCTCAGGGCTAATCCTCTTCAAGCAAAAAAGTGGAACATTGGCAACAGATGTTAGTTCAGAGCAAATCTTCCTCACCAAAAACAAAAGTGAATCGTTTACATTTTCATTGGGTTTAATTTTACCAACATTTCAAAATGAATGAAAGAATTTTCTTTTTGACTGATTGGCTTCAGTTGTCTCAGAATCTCTTTTGTGCTTGTAATGGTTACATTTCTATTCACTGATAATATTCCTGATAATATTACTACTAATAAATATAGCTGATGCTTCTGAATGTTCACTTTGTGCTATGTATTCTGCTAAGAAATTTTTAAGACTTTTTCTCAGCCCAGACTCCTGAACAGAAACCCAAATCTGTATAGCTAACTGCCTACTGGACATCTTCCCTCTGATGTTTTCAAGATACCTGATCATCTTCAGCCCCAAACTTGCTATTCTTTTGTGTTTTCTGGGTTAATAAATTGGATCCCTTTCCCTCAGCTCCTCAGTCTTGGATCTGGACATCATATTTGGCCTGTTGTTCTTTCTCTTCATCCCGATTGATGAAACATTGAGCCATAGTTTATAAAACTGTCAATGCTAGCCTACAAGTAGCTTGCAAAGTGGTCTATCCTTCTTCATCTCCGTGGCTGTCATCTGGTTTACACCTTACCTGTTCCACTGCAAGAGGGGCTTTTTTTTTTTTTTGACATATGACATTGGTTTCATATTGACTTATTAGCATATTAGTTTCAGATGTAGAACATAATGATATGATATTGTATACATTGCAAAATGATCACCACAATGAGTCTGGCTGACATGTCACTTTATATAGTTACAAAAAATTGTTTTCTTCTGATGAGAACTTTTAAGATCTATTTTATTAGCAACTTCCAAATATGCAACACAGTATTATTAACCATAGTCACTATGCTGTACACTACATCCTAGGACTTATTTATTTTGTAACTGGAAGTTTGTACCTTTTGACCACCCTCACCCATTTCTCCCACCTTCCACACCGTCCTCTGGCAACCACCAAACTGTTCTCTAGATCTATGAGCTTGGTATTTTGTTTTTATTTGTTTTGTTTTTTAATTGAGGTATAGTTGACATACATCATTATAATAGTTTCAGGTGTACAACATAATGACTTGATATTTGTATAGATTTCAAAGTGATCACCACAATGTCTGGGTTAACATCCATCACCATGCATTGTTACAGAATTTTTTTTCTTGTGATGACAACTTTGAAGATTTAACCTCTTAGTAACTTTCAAATATGCAATACAGTGTTATAAACTATATTCACCATGCTGTACATTTCATCCGCATGACATCTATTTTGTAACTGGAAGTTTGTATTTTTTGACCCCTTCGCCCATTTTGCCCATCTCCCCAACTCCTGCCTTTGGGAACTACCAATCTATTCTCTGTGACTATGAGCTTGGGGTTTTTTTCTTTAATTAGATTCCACATGTAAGTGACATCATACAGTATCTGTCTTTCTCTGTCTGACTTATTTCTCTTAACATAATGCCTTCAAGTTTCATTCATGTAGCAAATGACAAGATTTCCTTCTCTTTGGTGGCTGAATAATATTTTATTGTATATATATGTACCACATCTTCTTTATCCATTCATCCATCGATGGACAGTTAAATTGTTTCCATATCTTGGCTATTGTAAATTATGCTGCAGTGAACATGGGAGTGCACATATCTTTTCAAGTTAGTATTTTTGTTTTCTTCAGATAAATGCCCAGATGTGGAATTTCTGGATCATATGATAGTTCTATTTTTAATTTTTTGAGGAACCTCCATATGGAAACCCATAGTGGCTGCACCTTTTGACTTTCCCACCAACATGCGCAAGGGTTCCCTGTTCTCCACATCCTCACCAACAGTTGTTATTTCTTCTCTGTTTGATAGCAGCCATTCTAAGAGGTGTAAGGTGATATCTCATTATAGTTTTGATTTGAATTTCCTGATGACTAGTGATGTTGAGTATCTTTAAGTGTACCTATTGGCCATCTGTATGTCTTCTTTGGAAAAATTTCTGTTCAGATCTTCTGCCTATTTTTAAATTGAATTGTTTTTTGCAACTGAATTTCTCTTATTCAGTAAGTTGCTTTTTCATTTTATTGATGGTTTCCTTTGCTGTGGCAGAAGCTTTTTAGTTTGATGTGGTCCCATTTGTTTATTTTTGCTTTTGGTGTCAGATTAAAATAAAATCATTGCCAAGACTGTCAAGGAGCTTACTGCTTACTGTTTTCTTCTTGAAGTTTTATGGTTTCAAGTCATACATTCAAGTCTTTAACCTATTTTGAGTTAATTTTTGTGGATGCTGTAAGTTAGTGGTCCAGTTTCATTCTTTTGCGTGTAGCTGTCCAGTTTTCCCAACACCATTTACTGAAGAGACTATCTTTTCCCTATTGTATATTCTCTCCTCCTTTTTGGTTGATTAATTGACCATATAAGTGTGGGTTTATTTCTAGACTCTCTATCCTGTTCCATTGATCTATGTGTCTGTTTTCATGCCACTCTCATACTATTTTGATTACTATAGCCTTGTGTAGTCTGAAATCAGGAAACATGATGCCTCTGGCTCTGTTCTTCTTTCTCAAGACTTTTTTGGCTATATGGGGTCTTTGTGGTTCCATACAAGTTTTGGGATTGTTTGTTCTGTTTCTGTGAAAAATGTCATTGGAATTTTGACAGGGATTGCATCGAATCTGTAGATTACTTTGGATACTATGGATGTTTTAACAATATTAATTCTTCCAATCCATGACCATGGTATATCTTTCCATTTATTTGTGCCGTCTTCAATTTCTTTCATCAATGTCTTGTAGTTTTCAGAGTGCAGGTCTTTCACCTCCTTAGCTAAATTTATTCCTAGGTATTTTATT
This sequence comes from Equus asinus, assembly GCF_041296235.1. Lineage (NCBI taxonomy): Eukaryota > Metazoa > Chordata > Mammalia > Perissodactyla > Equidae > Equus > Equus asinus. Next base: position 50,353,724 of record NC_091792.1, on the reverse strand, counting down.
CTTTTTGGTGCAATTTTGAATAGGATTATTTTCTTAATTTCTCTTTCTGATAGTTTGTTATTCATGTATTGAAATGCAACAGATTTTTGTATACTGATTTCTTATCCTGAAACTTTATTTAATTCTTTTATTAGTTCTAACAGTTTTTTAGTGGAGTCTTTAAGATTTTCTATATACAATATTGTCATCTACAAATAGTGACAGTTTTACTTCTTCCTTTTTGATTTGAACGAGTTTTACTTCTTTTTCTTGCCTAATTGCTCTGGCTAGGACTTCCAGTACTATGTTGAATAAAAGTGGTGAGGGTAGGCATCTTTGTCTTGTTCCTGATCTTAGAGGAAAAACTTCCAGCTTTTCACCATTGAGTGTGATGTCAGGTGTGGGCTTGTCATTTATGGCCTTTATTAGGTGATAGTACGTTCCCCATTTATATCCACTTTCTTGAGAATTTTTCTCATAAATAGATGTTGAATTTTGTCGAACACTTTTTCTGCATCTATTCAAGAGGCTCTTAAAGCATCTCTTTATATCTATCCTTGCTGCCCTCTGACCTTTGCTCCACTCTACAGCCAGAAAAATGCTGATGTGTTCACATCACTTTTGAAACATTCTCCTATAAAATAAACATCTAGTTTCCCATTCTACTCCATCGGCTGCCTATTCCCTTACCCCATACTCCTGAACATTCAAGTCTTAGTTCAGAAGATACTTCTTTGGAAGAACATTCTTGATTCCTTACAATCACTTAGCTATATCTATTATGAGTCCACAGTACATTTTACTTTTTTTTAACTCCTTACAATTATGTATATACTAACTATCTTCCTCACAAGACATAGACTACATGAAGGCAGGAAATACAGTCATGTTCACCATAATATTTATATTGTCTAGCATAATGCAAACACTCCATAAATGTTTTTTAAGCAAGTGAATAAATCCTACATGAGTCCTCCAGTTCCAAGCCTGGACTCTTTACACTATGCCATTCTGCTTTTAGACACATTTTTATCTTATTTTCATGTCATAAAAATTCAATATTTGCCTCAGGGCTCCAAAAGGAATACCCAGTATATTTGATGTAGACTTTCACATTTGCTTTCTATTTAGGCAATATCTCAGTTTTTCTTAGTAATGATTTCTCAGGCTCTTTTTGAAATCTTTAGTAAAAAGATCAGAGAGGAATGGGCGTTTTTGAGTGAAAGTGATTAAAGTACATTTAAATGGTGCTGGATTATCTGAAGGCAAATTAAAAATATGCTTCAGGCAAAAGATTTTGAATATTGACATTTCCCGAAAAGAAAAAATGTAATCCTGATGGAAAAAGTCAGAAATTTGTTAAACTTCCTAAAACTCATCTGAATGTTTATTATTGGTTTTACTTTTGATTATATAAGCGGGCTCAATTATATTAGGCTCACTAAAGGCCTTAACGGGACTCAATTTTGAATATTAGTGTTAAAGAAAAATGTTTGATTTTCTACCTTTTCTAAACCAAGGATCTTCACTTTCTGTATTAATAATAATAACCCAGTAGTATTTTATATCAGATACTACTTCAGGTATTTTTCATGCATTCTCTCTAATTCGTGTTACCATGAAAGTTAGGTGTTATTCTCACAATTTTATAGATGAAGAAAGTAAGAGAATGGCCAGGTAACAAAGTAAGCTCCCCAACCTGCATTCTTTCTGGCAGATCACACTGGTTCATTCTGTGAGAGAGGGGATATGACTTCTTCCTCATCATATTCATTCTGGTAAGACAATTCCAATTCTAACCATGCAGCAGGATTGCATATATTGCTTCAATCTGCTTAAATTGGCTACTGTGCAAAACTGAAGTGAAGCCCTCGCAGCTCAATAGAAAATCCATATGTTCCAGCAAGATGCCCGCAGGGAAGCTGCAGATCTCTAATTTGAAACAATCAGTACAACAGGGCGTGTGGCATGGCTGCTTGGAAGAAATATACAAGAGTTTCGGTCATTGTAGTTGATGGAAGAACTGAGATTTATTGTAGAAACTCAGTATTTTCTTTAGAATCACTCATTGCATGGATCTGGAGTCAGCAGCTAAATTTCCTTTATTCAGGGCCTAGTTATGTCACTAACTGGCTAAATGAAGTTATTTAGACAGAGAGCCGTACCCAGTATTATAAAGCTAGGGCTAAAGTTTGAGTAAATAAAATAGTTGGAACCAGTTTAATCCAATAAAGTGTATTGAATAAGTCAAATTTACCTGAGAAAGTTTGGAAGTAGCTAAGATGAACTGGGAAATTCTACAGCTGTACTTTGTGGCAGACCTTTATTGAAAAGGTCTACTTCAACTGCTTAGAATTTTTTTGGCTTTTGTCCCTGAGGTGGGCCCTTGAGGTGGCATGGATCAAGGCCAGCTCTTCTCCTTTGGTGGCACTAGTAGATCCTGGATGCTCAGAAAGAATGCTAGTGCTGAGCTAGACCTGGATACAGGCTCAAGGAGAACCAAATGTGTAACTGTTTGCAAGAGTTTCTGAAGAAATGTACAGGAAAAGTGATAAGAAAAGTGAATAAATCAAGTGGTAATTTAGTCAATGTAAAATGAATATCTAAACCAATGAACCACCTTTACCTCAAAGGTAGATAGTAACGTTTTCCCTTAGTTTTAATTTGCTAGAAAATTTCCTCTTTCTTTCTTTTTTTTAAATTCTCCTTCATAATGCACAAATTGAAGGCAGCCCTTTCCTTTCTAAGCCTACTTCCCCTGCTGATGACTCGCCCTTCCCCCGCCTTCTTGACTCATCCCCTAAGATATGGTTTGCCGGCCTGACTTTCTACTTGATGCCTTCTTGCCTCTTCATGTGAATTTCAATGAGTCACGGTGGCTGTGCTTATTATAACAGTTCAACACGCAGCTAGTTCTGTAGTTACAAATGCACCAACTTTCGTGGAATATGACGGTTAGAATATGGTGTTAATAAGGCCAAGTGTGCTTATCCTCTTATAGGTTCATTAGTATCACTCAGAGAAATTGTCCATTCTAAGGGTAGCATTAGGGATTATGCCTCTGATCCCAGGGACGGAGCATGCCATTGTGTATATGGTGAAGCAAAGATTGCCCTTGTCCCCTGATATCCATTCTCCACTTCTTCCACAGTAAGAGTAAATAAACACCAAGGAAAAAGCCTAGGACAGCATTTCGCAGCTTTCCTTGCAGCACAGTGTGGTCATATGTCCAAAGCTATACTGTAGGAGTGATAAACTGGAAGGACCCTGGGTACCTGAAACCTGAGAGCAAGACAGCCCAACCCTGCTCTGCCAATGTCCAACCTTCTACATGAGAAAGAAATTAACTCCTGTCTTGTTGAAGCCACTTTTATTCTGGGTCTTTGTTACTCAGGGGTGAACCAATCCTAACTGATTTATAAGGCAAAGAGTATGAATGTCTCCAAGAACTACTGTTGGTTTTATTTAGAACATATATCTTCAGCATATTAGTCAAAATTATGAAAATAATTGAGCACAATACTTAAGTGAGCATTCAAGATTATATTTTGCACTAACTAAATTTAACAAAAAATTATTCAGTATTGTCTTTTAGATTAAATTAAATGAGAACATATATAGTTCCCCAGAGTAAATACCAAGTACATAGTGAATGTTCGATAATAATTATATTATCCTCCTTCTAAATAAAGGCACTGCATTTTCTTTATAAAGCTCTTATTATTTATTTTTATTATAAATATCGTTACAAAGTAGTATAATAGGGACTTCCTCTGATCTGAAAACTGCCCCACTGTGAAAACACTTGGATAATCTGACTACACTCCTCTAGAATAATTTTATCTAAACACACAAATTGTCTTATTTCAAAGCAGCAATCTTTTCCCACTATGGAGCATGGTGGGAAAGGAATGAACTCTAGTGGCCCTTAATGAACCATGCCTTCTGGGAGCCATGCTCTTGCGTGGTCATTGTCCTCTCCCACATTGACACTGGGTTTGGCCAGGTGATTTACTTCGGCCAATGGGACATCAGCAAACACAGGGCAAGCAGGAACTCGATATATGTTTACACATTGGAGCTTGCTCTTTTTGAATGTTGCTACCACCACGTGAGGAGGCTTAGACTAGCTTCCTTAAGGATGAAAGATCATGTGGAGAGAAGCACCCAGCTTCCCCGGCTATCCCAGCTGAGCTCAACCCCCAGTAACCATCCAGTTAAAGAGAACTGATTATGTGAGTTTAGGTGAGATCAGCAGAAGAACCAGAGTCATGAGAAATAATAAATCACTATGTTTTACACTAGTAAGTTTTGGGGTGATTTACTACTTACCCACAAATAACAGATACCTAAACATATACAAACTTCTTTTGTGTATGAAGTATATAATTTTTTCATAGTAAGGGATAGAGTAAAAAGACAACTAAGCTTTACTTTTCTCCTTATACTTTATCACCTTAGCAAAAAACCTAACCTCCTTTTTCATGTGTTTGACTGCTAGAAATCAGAGGAAAACATCAACAATTAAATTTGTGCACTGTGGAAATTCTGACCAGAGACTGACAGATTGGTTAACTGCGTTAGGAGCCTATCTACATAACATTGTTTTTTAAATTATAGAAAAATGTATCATAATAAAAGTCAAGTATTTTGTTTTTAAATTTCAGGAACTTTAATGGAAGCTAAAATCCAATGTGAGAGAGAGAGCGAGAGCAAGCGCACGCATGAGAGAACGGGATTGTCATGCTGCTATATTTTTAAGAAGCAAATAACTGAGGAACCAATCATACAACTCACCAGGCTATTTACCTGTTTTTTAAGAGTTCCCCTTGTGTGTTTATTCCGTTAGTGAGAGACTGATTGGAGGCCACTAGATATTTCCAGTAGCTGGAATTAACTTGCAAAGCAGGCAGAGCTGGGTTCCCGTTTGCTTTTCTATCATGATAATCTGCTTTCTAGACTAATGTTTTCTAAATATTACATCTTGAAGTGTTTTTAGGACATCTAGGAAGAAAATATAAATATCGTTTATATTTAAGTGGCATTGATTCCATAATTTCAAAATCCCCATCCCAGCTGTAAACTAGCTGTCCTTATCATGTTCAAAACAAATGAACCCACTCCTAGTGAACGTCATTTCTCTTGATGCAGGTTTATGACAACACTGACACTTTCATAGTGAGGTAAATATTTTATTATAATTTTGTTATTTTGTTAATTCATAGTTTGTAGGTCTTTCAAGGATCTTTTTCATATGCATAATATGGATAAACACTGAGTCTAAAACCCAGAATGCCTGAATTATAGACCCAGATGTAACATTGCCTAGTCGTATGACTTACAAGTAAGTAATTTAACTTCTCCAATTAGTTTTTACTTTAAAACATGTGCTTAGTAATATCTTCTTTGTTTTCTTCAAAGGATTTTTGAAGAACGAAACAATGTATGAGAAAGTATTAATTGGTATTAATAACACTTGACAATTTAGAGTAAGAAATAACTGAAATTATGACTGAAAGATCTCTCCTTAAAATCTTCTCAATACTTATGGGGCCGGCCTGGTGGTGTAGCAGTTAAGTTCGAGCACTCTGCTTCAGGGGCCTGGGGTTCACAGGTTTGGATCCCGGGCACAGACCTACACACCACTTATTAAGCCATGCTGTGGCAGGCGTCTCACATAGAAAATAGAGGAAGATGTGCACAGATGTTGGCTCAGGGCCAATCTTCATCAGCAAAAAGAGGAAGATTGGCAGCAGATGTTAGCTCAGGGCTAATCTTCCTCAAAACAAAAAAAATCTTCTCAATAATTCTTAAGTATTCATGCATTATATATTTATGACACTGTACATTGAGGTAGTTCTATGGATAGTGGTCTAAGAAATAACCATTCTCTCAATACACTTGAGAGAATATTATTGAGGAACTAACGGAGAACTTTAAATCTGGAAATATAAAAGCAGGAGGCAGTGACTTTATCATGAGGAATCCTGTGCCCAGTTTGGGAACTTTCCAAAGACACAATAGAATGATTTGGCTTTCAAAAGTGTTAGTTAAACATGACATGAACCTTATTCAAAGTGACATTTGGTCTACCTTGCCATCCTTCAATTATATCTGAATTGCTTGCTAATATATCCTGGCATTTGAAAAGTAAAATGTTTATTATTTCCTGTGAATGTTGAGTTTTCTTTGTACAGCAAACACGCTGGAAAAAATATGCTAGAGTGTACCAAAACATACATTACAGACAATGTTATTTGCGTGCCATCAATCTTATGTTTGACTTCAAAACATTATTTGAATCATTTGTGTGAAAACACGATCTTTGTCTTTTAGGAATTTATCTCCTCCTGCTGTTATTTATCTTATACTGTATTATGACTTCAAGTGAGGGAAAAGCAGCAGGAACAGATGAACTCTTAAAAATAAAAATCCTGTTTTCATGCAAATACCTCTAATAATTAAAACAGAGAAAAGGGAAAGTCGTCCACAAATTCTCTGACAAAATTTAATCAAGTTTTTCAGGACTAAAAAGGCTTTCATGTTTTGATTTGACATCTGAAGTCAGTGGAGTTTGCATATGTTACTTTGATCTTTAAAACCTGTTAAAAAACAAAATTCAACTGAATAAATTTGAAGATCTAATTGGCTTTATCCAACAATTCATGAAACAGGCAACATCTCATCTACCAAGTAGAAAGGAGGTCTGAGGAGCTGTGCAAAGTGGAAGGTTTTTAAAGGCTGAAAGGGGATGGGACAAGAAAGTCATAAACAAAAGAAAGGATTATTTCAGGCAAAGTCACCTTCCTTTGGGAGAAGGGCTGGGATCTATTACGTAGATTCCATCACCAGTACTGATCAAGTAATTCCAGATTGACTGCTTAAAGGTCACATTCCTAGGGGTGACTGAATCTACAACTAAGTCTTGATTTGCTGTTGTGGAGACAAGTGACTCCATTTTAGGCCTGTCTTTTTTTTTTTTTTTTTTAACAAATCTTACATGGTCTTGGTGCTAGTGACATTTAATGGGGCCACTTAGGTTTCCTGCAGTCTTTTTCTCAAAAGGGCTAAGGGGAAACTAAACACAATGTTTTCTCTCAGTTTGGTTTACAAACATTTGTTGTATTTGAAGATGACAATAATATTGTGCGTGGTATATAGACACATATGTGTGTGTGTATATATATAATTGTTACACTACTTTATATTTGACTAGCTTTGTAAATTAAAATATATTTCTCTGACAAAATAGTAATTTTCAGCCATTTCAAGGATGGGAATCTATTTTTGTCTTCAAATAATTTTGTCACCTTTCCACATGATAAAAGTTTCCTTTTTATTTATTCCAACTTTGGACAATGCTTACTGTGTACATAAAGTTTTGAACATCTTTTAGTAGCTGTGCTTACCCCACTTCTCTTGCCAAAATAGCTGATTCAGTGTATCTTTGATTTGTGCTTTTCTTTTTTTAGTGAGGAAGATTGGCCCTGAGCTAACATCTGTTGCCAATCTCTCTCTCTCTCTTTTTTTTTTCCCCCCAAAGCCCCGGTACGTAGTTGTATATCCTAGTTGTAAGTCCTTCTAGTTCTTCTGTATGGGATGCTACCACTTCAAGGCTTGATGAGCAGTGTGTAGGTCTGTGCCCAGGATCTGAACTGGTGAAGCCTGGGCTGCCGAAGTGGACTGCGTGAACTTAACCACTATGCCATCAGGCCTGCCCCAGTATATCTTTAATTTGGTTCTTTATTATTGCATTTCCATTTTGTATGTTGTCTACAGGGCAACTTGACTGGGTTGATAGATCTGTTTCCATGATGATTCACTCACATGGATGCCAAGTTGGGTGCTGGCTGATGGCTGAGAGCTCAGCTGGCATGTTGGCCAGAGGCCTATGTTGCTTTCTATGTGTGTCTCACTATAGGCTGCTTGGAATTCTTCATAGCTTGGATGCTTGGTTCTAAGAGTGAGAATTCCATGAGATGGGAATAGAAACTATTGGTCACATAATGCCTGGGCTCAGAAATTTGGTACAGTATCTTTTTTCCCATATGTCATTGGTCAAGCAGTCACAGAGCCCACTCAGATTCACGGGAGGGACAGGGACAGCACCTCTTAATAAGAAGACTGTCAGAATTTTCAACCACTTTTAATGTATGACAATTCATTAAAAAAAATAAATCAAGATCCAGATATTGGTAACTAGGCTTTACGTCATCTTTTCAAAAGATCAGCATTCTCTGCCAGTCACTCTAGAGGGCACAATACATTCCAGAAAAACTTACTCTTCTTCCTTTGCTCTCTCCTGTGCTAGGGCCTCTCTAGGACTGCATAACAACCCTGCAGCTATACAAACTACCACAGATCTTATTTCTTGGGCTTGTTTACTCACATGGCACCAGCATATAGGGAATTCAACTTCACAGTGACACTAGCCCTCTCTGCTTCTGGTTGAGGTCCTTGGTGACCTTCAAGCCTTCACTGGGAATACTCAGACGTCCTGTGACAACAGTAGGCAAAGAATTATGGAAGGCAATTCTGTAATTTAAAAAAATATGGAATCAGTGAAGAGTTGTTTCTTCTTATCCTCTCCTGAAACCTCCATCATCCCTGACTCTAGGACCTATCCTCTTTCCTGCCCACACAGGCATGGAAAGGATTGAGTTTTTCTCTTTTGCACAGTTGGTGAGATTCCTTGTCACTCTTTTGCCATGTCTTTTTAAATAGCAAAAGGCCTTACCTGGGGAAGCTAAAAGTAGTTCAAACTAAGAATATTGGATTTGGTATTCAAATGAGTGGAATGTTAATATTTTCTGGATGTAAGGACTTATGACTGACTTCTCAATATGGCGATTTTGTGGTTTAGATAAGCTATGGCTTGTGAGGTGGTCACCATCTCAGAAGATAGCATCACCTAGATGTAAGAATGACATTTGAGATGAAAGTTAATATTTGCACATAGCTCTTATGCTCTTTCCAGGTCTTCTTCTATGTGGAGCCTCCCACACAGTACATCTTTCTTCCTGTCACCTCAAGCTTAATGTAAAGTTACCAAACCTACCTCCATCATCACTTCATCACTTTTACTTTAATCCAGACATTTGGAGGCTTGAGAAATATACACAGATCTTTATCTGTCCCGTGTGACTTAGGTTTATCCAAATTTAGATGCAGGTCTATGGAGGAGATGAACTCAGCGTCCATAAAAATGACAATGGTACTCTGAACTCTAAGTTCAAACCCCTAGGCAGATTACACCTTCCTCTGAAACAGAAACAACCAGCTGGGCTAATCCTTCTGAAATCTTTCATGAAAATATGATTCTCAATTATAAAGGAGTAAAATCAAGTTTGCAAGAAGAATCTATTCTTATTTAACCAGCCAGTTTTAGTTGTTCTGTCATATTTTACTTTTATGATAAATAGTAAAACATGCAGAAGCAGTAAGTTGATTTTCAATTGTCCCCTTACCTATAAATTTCACAAGAGCCATTCAGTTTTAAGCGTTAAATTTGACCTAAATACAGAAATATGAAAACACACCCATGGTTCTATAGTACCTTAGGGGGTCTGCATGATCTTAGAACTATCAGATGTCAGAAGGTCCTAAATATGTCATGGACCTTCCCCGGCCAGTGAAGATGCGCTCGTGAATGGCACAGACTGCACATTCAGACCGGCCTTGTCCATCTGACTCCGAGGACATTTGATCTTTCTTCCTACTCTGAGGCATTATCTGAATATGTCATTAATTCATTTGGTGAAAGAAATGCACCATCTTTAGATTAAACCAGTATTTTTGAGGAACATGAGCCCTGATCTAACATCCACCGCCAGTCCTCCTCTTTTTGCTGAGAAAGATTGGCCCTGAGCTAACATCTGTGCCCATCTTCTTCTATTTTATATGCAGGATGCCTGCCACAGCTTGGCTTGATAAGCAGTGCATATGTCCACTCCCAGGACCAGAACCCACCAACCCCCTGCCTCCGAAGGGGAGCACGTGAACTTAACTGCTACGCCTCTGGGCTGGCCTCTAAACCAGTTTTAATTGTAAATTACTCAAATAGAATGTTAAGAAGAAAAGAGCACATTAATAACGAGGCTAAAATTGCTGACATTTTGGAGAATGACTCTTCCTCTTCCTTCTAGTCATCTTTTCCTTCTAATCTCTTCCTCCTTTGTTCACCATTAATGTGCCATTTTTCTTTCTTCTCTTCTATTCCCTTCAGGTTTAGGGCAAACTATCTTTTCCTAAACTTCTTTATTAATGGCATAACTTTAGATAACAATCAGAACTTTACTAGCCTAACACCTTCTGTGATCTAACTCCTAAAATAAGAGAACTTTAATTAGTGTGACTTTTGGTGCCACAGAATTGGCTACAGTGAGTAGAAAAAACATTTCTTTTTCGAAAAACCTTTACCAAATGAGATACCTGATTGACCATCAGATATTAACAACGTCCTGTGGTATGAGGCACTCAATTTAAAAACAGTAATAATGAAAAGGTTAAGAAAGGAAAGACTGCCTGTGTCAACTACAAAAAATGAGGTAAAAAATTTCTTCTAAGCTTTTATTTTATTAACACTATCTTTCCCTAATTTAAAACTTTCATTGGATTTGAAAAGAATAGTGAAGACTGAAGGGAATGTGCGATTAAAGAATTATTCGTGGTTGAATACCTGCAAAAAGTTCCCTAGCAAGTCCCTGCTACCTCCTCACCGAAAATATTCTCGTTCTGTACCAGGCCATAGTCTGCTCGCTCACTCTCCTCTGCTCTGATTCCCTACAGGGCTACCCCATAACCACGTAGGTCCTAAATATTCATAACAGACACTTGCCAATTTCTCTCCTTTCATTCCTAGTTAACTTTCCTCTTCTAAGAGTAGCTATATCCATGAAGTGTTTTATAGTGGTGTTAATTTTATGCATCAACTTGGCTAGGCCATGAGGTGCCAAGATATTTGGTTGAACATTATTCTGAGTATTTCTGTGATGGTATGTTTTTGTAGGAGATTAGCATTTAAATCAATGAATTTTTAGTATAGCAGATTGCTCTCCATAATGTGGGCCAGCCTCATCCAATCAGTTGAAGGCTTGAATAGAACAAAAAGATTGGCCTCCGCCAAACAAGAGAGAATGAATTCTCCAGCAGATTGCCTTCAACTGTAACATCAGCAATTCCTGGTTTTACAGCAGACTGCCTTCATACTCAAATGGGAACACTGGCTCTCCTGGGTCTCCAGCCTGCTGGACTACCCTGCAGATTTGGGACTTGTCAGCCTCCATAATCACATGAACCAGTTCCTTATAACAAATCTCTTTCTCTCTCTCTATACACATCTCATTGGCTCTGTTTTTCGGGAGACCCCTGACTAAGAAAATTGGGTTTCGTTGGGACCCCAACTATTAGATTGCCCTATTACCATTTAGCAATCATTCAAACACTGTTTAATTTCTCTCAGTCTCTGTTGAATATCTTTCAAAAAATATTGAAAAATGAAGTAGAATATTTACACAGTATACTCATACATGCAAAAACTTAGTTTTCTTTTTTGTTTATAAAAGTTCTCTTATTGTTAATGAAGCACCACCCCACTAACGGGGATTGGGGGAGGGAAGAAAAGCTAAAACTTGACGAATTTAACTAGAACTCTTCAAGTTTACAAGAGTTTCTTTAATGTTGTCTCAGTTTGTTTTGGATGATTATTTAATAAAATTCGAGGTTCAATAACTAGTTTTGTGTCTGTCTAAAAATTTTACTCTTTCTCCACCTCTTCCTCAGGAGAGGGTATTTAAATGTAAGAGTAAGTTTATGATGATGGATTAAGGGACAGTGGAAAGGCTGGCCTTCATTCTAGTCTTTGTGTACTTTTCACTGACCCCTGTGGAAGTGTCCCTAGTTCTTCTTGGCCACTGGGCATGCTGTTCAAATATACTATAGGTATACATCACTATTGAAAATCAGGACCTGTCCTTTCTGAATTGGCAAAAGTCCTGGGAAGTTGGACCTTGCCCTCCACTGAGTAAGGTCCCATTTTGGCTTGCCTGGCACTAAAGATCCCTCTTGTTCTGGGTGGGACTTCCTTTTAGTCCTGAGCCTGGTGGTCCACCCAGTAGTTTTTGGTATAAGAGCATTTTACCCCTGCCACAGTGATGACAACTGGGCCCACTCATTAGCAAGCTTGCTAGCCGAGTAACACGTGAACCTAGAAAGATTTTGGAATGCTACCTCCAGCCCATCCTCTGTCTAAATATGCCAGACCGCTCTTCTTATACTATCCCCTCGTGTTGGTTTGGAGCACCATTCAAAGAGGTGAGATCAGGATTCAGGAGCCCTCTGAATCAGACATTCAATGAGGTCCCTATCTTCTCAACACAAGCCAGGGGTGAGGGGATACTGAACATACTCTAAAAAGTTTCATCTTTCTCATCAAGAAAGAAATACCTCTTTCTTCCGGATTTCCCCCTTACTCTCTTGAGAGTTTTCTTCCATGTTACTTCACCTTCTTCTCTACTTACAATATGTGCTGCAGTCTAGGCAAACTTCACTCATACTTTTTCTAAGTAATAACCTTCATGGTGTAGCCTTAGTGAGATAGTTATAAGGGAAATAACTGGATTAATTAGAAGAGAAAATACATTGGTTTAATATTTTTGAAGCATAATTCCTGGTATATTCTGATAGTCACAGTATTTCCCTTGACCACTTGACCATTATGATATTATATACCTACATTTATATGTCATGAATCTCTACTAAGAGGAACAGAATTCTTTCTTCTTTAGGTTTTACTGAGAGCTGAACATGAATAAATAAAAACAAATAAATATTCTGTAGACTCTACCACTTGAAATATAAAGATTTTAGGTTCTGTGAAATGTGGTCATAAATCTTCTTTTAGAAAATGTAGAATTTTATAAACTTTTTTCAGGTATGTGGTTCCTTAACATAATATTACCTTCACAATGATTACCCAGTCCAAGTTATTTGGGGGCAGTGTCATGGTTAACTGCATTTATCAAACGATGCCAATAGCTCTTAACTTTGAGCTGAAAATTGTACAGTCTACTAATTTCTATCACTCTATTCTGTGCTTTGCATATAATGATTATTTGCTTATTATTTTTAAACATCTCAGAAATTGGAATACATTCTGCAATGACTGGCAATTTTAGAATTTTTTGCAACATACATTAAATAGGATTTCTTATGTGAGAGGGTTTTTCCCTGAGGAATAACCTGACCTCAACTGCAGGAGCTCAGGGAAAAAGAAGAAAACCTGGATTTAATAGCTAGCATTCAATGCTCATGAATCACAGAAATTTGAGAATATGCGTTTTATGTAGAGAATTATTGACAACTAGACATGATATAAAATCCTGATAAGTTACATTGGGGTGAGAAAGGGCTACAATCCTAGTAGGGGACAAGAAAATAAATTGGTGGTTTTTACTAGAGCTGAGATAATATGGTAGGGTTAAAGGAAAGATTTGGCTTAAGGGACAGGAGTGACTAGGACTCATTCTCATAGTATGGTCCCAACCTTGGCAGATGGATTAATTCTACAGTCCATATGTTAGCATGCAGGCATCTGTGGTCAGCACTGGATCAGGATAAATGGTACTAAGCATGAAGGTTGAAGATACAAATGCCTACAGCTGAGAAAGACTGGTAACTATCAAAGAATAAGAATAGATGTTGAAAATATAAACCTTTGTCTAGTTTATCTAGGTCTCATTAAAAGGTTGATCTCTTTGTTATCGCTAAAATACATGAAAACTATGCTGGACATCCCTACTATTAACTCTGTCATTTATTCATTCAACAAATGATTACTGGGCTTCTACAAAGTTCTGAGCAGTGGGGGATGGAGCTTAACAAAACAGGCAGAGTTTCTGCTCTCACTGAGCAAGCTTTCTAATGATAGTCTTGGGGCAGGGCAGGCAACCCCAAAATATCGCATGATAGGATATTGATTATTTTGAATTAAAGTTATGTGAGAAGCAGAAAGGGTATTCTGTCTCTGTTCCTCCTGAAAGCGGGAAATAAATCTCCCCTGTGAAAGGTGCTCTTCCTGTATCCTTGTCACCAGAGTGAGGGGATGCAGGACTGAGAAACTTGGATAAGCAAACCTTGCTAATTTACTACCTTAAGCCTACACTCTGCTTAAATGCCTCGCTAATTACGTACCTCAAAACTAAGTTTCTTTGTCCTGTCATTCCTCACAAATTTATTATTTCTTTGTGTAAGATATATATACTGCTTGCTTTGTTCACTCTCTGAGCATCCTTTCTCCGTGATCTCCAGTATGTGCATATTAAACTGAGTTTTCCCCCTGTTAATCTGATCTTGTGTCAATATTATTATTGATCTAGCCATAAAACACAAGAGAGAAGAAAGGGGATTTTCCCTACCCTGACAAACGGATCGAGACGAGAAGCCAGTAAGTAAACAAATAATTTTTTAAAATGTCATGGTATGATAGACTCTGTGAAGGAGATAAACTAGGTAAAGTGACAGAAGGTGGCCAGGTGGAGAGCACTTTAGTAGGCTGATCAGGGAAGGCATCTGTGAAGAGGCAACCATAGAGAAGAGGTGTGAACCATAAGCAAAGATCAGCCATGACAAGATCAGACACCACAAGTAAGCACTTAAAGCAGGAAAATCTTGGATCAGTTAAGTTATATTGAGAAGGCTTGCAAGGCCAGATCACAGTGGGAGAGGGGAAAAGGTGCATTATGAAGTAGATATGAATGAGACCATGGAGCCTAGCAACCATGGCAAAGAATCAAAATTTTATTCTAAGTACAAAGAGAAGCCATTGGAAGGTTTTAAGCTGTAGTGTGACAGTCCGAATAACATTTTCTCAAAATTATTCTTTTTTGGACAGATGATGTTAAAGCAGGGGAGATTGTTTGCCAACTTTCTCCACTGTAAAGGGACCATTTTCCCCTTTCCATGCACTGGCCTTTGTAAGCAGGTCACTAAGTCCAGCCCACATTCAAGGGAAAGGTAATTAAGCTCCACTTCCTGGAAGGGGTTATCTACGCGTATTTGAAATTAGGTGAACACTACTTTATGCATGTTATGTATTTAATCTGCATTACAATCTTGTGAGCTACATACGTTGCACTAATCACCTTGAATTTACAGATGAGAAAACTGAGGCTTAGCAAGGTCATGTAACTTTCTTAGTGTTACCCAGCTGGATTAATACTTATTAATAAGGAGCATCTGGTTCCATAAGGCATTTTGTTAACCCCTACTACTACTATTGTTCCCCATCAAGCCTGACTAATAAAAACAACCTGGAAAAATCAATTATAAAAAGAATGTAAACTTATGGTTCCCTATGTAATAACATTAAGAGTAAGAATAGAGAAATTATTCTATTTCTTGAAATTTTTGAACACCTGACCACTATATCTGCATAATAATTACATATTTCCTAAAGTTTAAAAAAAAAATCTTCAATATGTGTTTAATCACTTACAAACTTAAAGAATTAGGAGAGGGGCAGGCCCCGTGGCTGAGTAGTTAAGTTCATGCGCTCTGCTGCGGCGGCCCAGGGTTTCGCTAGCTTGGGTCCTGGGGGTGGACATGGCACTGCTGGTCAGGCCACGCTGAGGTGGCGTCCCACATGCCACAACTAGAACGACCTGCAACTAAGATATGCAACTATGTACCAGGGGGGATTTGGGGAGATGAAGCAGAAAAAAAAAGAATTAGGAGAAAATACAGAAGGGATGTGCATGTACCATTTTAAAGGTATTGTAGTATCAATTCTATTAGCATTATTCTTGGTTTTAATTTGCCTAGTGTTTCATTGAACTTATTTATAAAGTTATTACAGCATTGTACATTATAATATGTTTGAATAAGCTGATAAGCTTTAAATATGGCTTAGTCTACTTTGTTTACTATTTTTATATTATGTATCTGGCAATTACTTGTAATCTAGAGGAGAAAATTTTGATGATATTATTCTAAAAGATAAAAATTATTGTTAATAAAAAGTATATTGTTTGGGGTTTCTTTTTAAAGTCATAAAAATGCTCAAAAATTGACATGGTGATGGTTGCACAAGTCTGTAAATATACTAAAAACCATTGCATTGTATGCTTTCAATGGGTGAATTGTATGGTATGTGAACTATATCTCAGTAAGCATGTTTAAAAAAGAATATTGTTTAATTCTGTCACAGTAATGACCAGTGTGTAAGATTTTTTGCCTTAGAGCAGCCCACTCCAAGGAAGAATGTCTGTTTCAATTTTCTAGATGTACCTTCTCCTTTGCCATCAGTAGGTTGTGTCAGCCCTGGACACCCTAGTGGTGGAAACAGCTATTAGTGACTGGGTTCCAACGTGCCAGGCCCTGTGCTGAGCAATTTGTATCAATAACTCCATTGAATTCACTAAGATTTGTAGATGTTTGTGTTCCCGTTTAACAGGTGAGAAAAGTGAAACTGAGAAAGTTTAAGTAATTTACCTTTATTCATACGGTTGGTAAGTAGTAAAAGCAGGAAGTGAACCAGGTCTGCCTGATTTCAAATACTGCACTTTAACTTCCTGTCCTTTCATGTGATCCCCTCTTGTTGTGATATTCTCTTGCATTGAGATGGTGAAGGGGAAGAGAATTTTCCATCCTAAAATATGTCTCTTTGGCATAATAATTATTTTAGGCTGATTATTTTTAAGAAAGAGCAGATGTAGGAAAAGCTCTAAAAATCAAGTAGAAGTTACCCTTTTGTAAGAGACCCTTACAAGGGAAATCTCCATCTGTAAGGATATCTCTCTCTCTGTACCGAGAAGAGGAGGATGTGTAAATTTCTAGAAACTCATATCAATGGAGAAGACGTGGACTTAAATCTGCATAAAAATCACACCCTTGATTACTGTGCTTTGCTTAGTAATCTCTCATAACTGATCTCCCTCTTCCCACAGCATCTTCTTTTGTCTTTAGCTATAGATGGTATTTAAGGTGGTGGCTTGGACCATTTCAGAGTTACTCAATTTTCCTGGATCTCTCCCACATCTATACGAGGTATATATGTTAGTAAACTTCTGTTGTTTTTTGTCCTGTTAATCTACCTTTATCACATGTAGGTCTCAGCCAAGAACCTAGAAGGGTAGAGGAAAAATTATTTTTCTTCCCCCACAATGGGAAATAGATTAGGTGATTGAATGGTGCCCTTTTCCTCTGGTAGTCATTTTCTCCCTCTCCGCCTTCTCCTCCCCTCCCCCTCCTCCTCTCTCCTCCTTCTCTTCCTCTTCCTAATCCTCTTCCTTATCCTCCTTTGTTTCAGGCTGACAACTAAAAGATAATGAAGAACTGTGGAAAAAAGTAGAAAACAGAACACGTAACTCAGGAGTAATGGCAGTTTAATTAAATTCTGGCTCCTTTCTGCAAGTTTTACAGAGGAAAAGGATACAGTCTTGGACTTTATTGTACTACAAAGTCTTGATTCTAATTCCTAAGAATAGACTTCCTTTTTAAAGTCGCCACCTCTCTTGTACTGGTTCAGAGTGGCCACAGATCACTGGACATATGTGGTGCCACATTCTGGAATGGGAACTGGGGCAAGGGAGGTAATTGTTATCTTGTTTGTGGGTGGGGCAAACTGTCCACAAGGGCCCCAAATAAATATATAATCTAAGTAAAAACATTCACTTTGAAAATGAAGCTTCAAGACAAATCCTTTAATTCACCCTACCTTCTCCCTCAACAGAGGGTGCTGCTAATCCCTTCCTGTAGAGGAATTCTGAGACTACCACTCCCGTGGTGCGTATTGTCAAAAAGAAAAACCAGGCCCAAAATGGAGTTACCTGAGCTAAGCCCCACACCAGCAAACCAAAACTTAGTACCTAACCTAACTGCAGTTTCAGCCTTTCCCAGGAGTGGAATTTTAAACCAATCAGTCTGGAATTTTCCGATCAACACTAGTGAGATAATCTGCCCTATAAGACCCCTGCTGTACCTGGCTTTTAAGGAAAGGTGACCTTGCCTGAAATGATCTGCTCTTTGTTTTTTACCTTCTTCATTCCTCCCCTTCTGCCTATAAAAACATTCCATTTGTACAGCTCTTCAGAGCACCCTTCTATTTGCTGGACGGGATGCTGCTTGACTCATGAATCGCGGGAATAAAGCAAATTAGATCTTCAAATTTACTCAGTTGAAATTTTTTTTGAGGAATATTAGCCCTGAGCTAACATCTGCTGCCAATCCTCCTCTTTTTGCTGAGGAAAATTGGCCCTGAGCTAACACATGTGTCCGTCTTCCTCTGATTTAGGTGGGACGCCTGCAACAGCATGGCTTGACAAATAGTGCATAGATCCATGCCCAGATTCGAACTAGTGAACCCCAGGCTGCCAAAGAGGAGTGTGTGAACTTAGCCCCTATGCCACCAGGCCAGCCCCACTGAATTTTAGTTCTTTAACAATATTTTGGGAGAATCAAAAACTTATAAAGTATGGTCTTTTCTCTCAATGAGCTTATAATCTAATTGGAGAGTAAATATATAAACTTGTGGAAAAAGTAAATAGCAATAAAATATATATTAAAGTTTTTTTTTCAGGCACCATTTTTTATAAAAATGCATTGATGGGGTTCAGGGCAGGCCACCCCAAGATGTGCTCTCTTGTTTGCAGATTATTTTGAGCTAAAGATGATAAAGGCTCAGAAGACTCAGGAAGAACATTTGACCTTCCCCTAACTAAAAGAATTTAAGAAAGAAGCCCTGTTTCAGGAAGGAGCTAATGCTAGGAAATAATTATAGTATAATGTAAAATACGTGTGTTAAGAAAGGCACCAACAAGCCCATTTTTTATCAAAGTTCTGTCTCTTGGGCCACATGCTCTATAGGTGGCCCAGCAAACACTTGTTTAACAAACATTTGCATTTCCCTCTTCATATAAATTGCCTGCCTTCCCTTTGAAGTCCCAAACCACTTTGTCTTTAGCTGAAGATGGTATTTAAAGTGGCAATTTCAGCGAGTTGCTCAGTTTTCCTGAGTTTCTCCCATGTGTACATGTTATTAAACTTTGTCTGATTTTTTCTTGTTAACCTGCCTTACATCATTCTAATTATTTGACCAACCACAAGAACCAGAGGAAAGCTGGGTGGGAGAATACTCCCTTTTCTCCTATAGCATAGTCTCATTTTCCACTCTTTAAAATCACATTCAAAAATTGGCGAAAGAAGGCCTTGCAGAGTGAGCAAATGGGAGGTGGGGGCACTCTGACCTAATCAGAGGGGAGTTGGGGGTTAGGGTAAAACATGATACAGGGCAGAGAGACTGGCACGAAGTTGAAGGTGCATGTAGTGGGCAAGGTGATGCCCTGCGGATGGTGGCACTGGCAAGACAGGGGGTGATAGGACTGGACAGCTGGGGGGCACACTGACTGGCCTGGGGCTGTGCTACCCAGCTTGCCTTACTGCGGTCCTGGGCAGCCAAGGCCTCTCCCAGCCCTGGAGCAGAGGGACTTCAAGGGGCCAGCATAGGCTAGTGTTGTACAACCCACAGTTTCCTTTCTGTGGTCCCTGAACTTGGGCACTTAGGGTGAGAGGAAGGGGGTGCTACAGGAAGGATGAAGAGGAGCAGAATTTGCTACCCAAAAGTGTCTCTTTGGCATAAGGATTATTCTAAGTTGACTATTTTTAAGAAACAGCAGACACAGGGAAACTCTGAAAATTGAGTAGAAGTATCTCTTTTGTAAGAGACATTTACATTTACAAGGGAACTCCATTTGTACGGGTGTCTGCGCCTCTGAACCAGGAAGAGAGGATGACTCCAAATCTCTTGAAACTCCTATCGATGGCGAAGGCAATGACCTAAATCTGCATAATGACTTTACCCTTGTTTTCTACGTTTTTCCCAGTAACTTCCCATAACTGTCTCCCACCCCACAACATCTTTTGTCTTTAGCTGAAGATGGTATTTAAGGTGGTGGCTTGGGCCATTTCAGGGAGTTACTCAGTTTTCCTGGGTCTCTCCCATGTATACAGGAGGTATATGTGTTATTAAACATCTGTTTGTTTTTCTCCTATTAATCTGTCCTTTTTTACAGCCATGAACCTAGAAGAGTAGAGGGAAAATTATTTTTCCCTCCCTACAAGGGCAGTAGCATCTGCTGCCAATGGCACCCTCCAGGTCAAGCCCCACAGTGCCCAGAGTCTGAGGTGGGAATGAGGGTAGCTAGTGACACAGGCTCTTCTGGGATGAGGGCACAGGAGTTCCAGTCACTGTGGGAGGCCCTGGGCAAGGGAGACAATGGACTCTGTCCTCCACCAACTGGTTGGAGGGCAGGACAGCGCAGGGCTCTGTCTAGTGCTCTGTCTCTGTCACAGAGGGGCTAACGCATCTGATAATTCCAAACCATTGCGTCAAATGTGTATAGTAAACCAAATCAGTAAATCCAGGAGTAGTTTCTCTATACTATTGAAAGTCTCCTTAATGTGTTATAGTTGGTTTAAAAAACATCAGTATTTTGGGGATCATCTTCCATTTTATGCGCTCATGTTTACAAGTGCACATACCCACTTCACATACCAACAGTCTCAAAAGTTGGCTTTGGACTGTGCATTTTGCTGGCTAGCTGGCTACAAGACCCAGCCTGGAGGCAGGAGCATGAACTAAGACACCTCACGAGGACCTTTCCAGAACTCTGATTCTTAGGTTATATACCAACCTGAGACAGGGAGAAGAGGTAACTCTTGGAATAATTTCCAGTAGCATCACACTCCACTTGTCATTTCATGTTCTTGACCCAGAAAAAGGAGAAACTATTTGGATGCAGTGGCTGGAGCTTTCACTAAGTAAACAAATAAAATTAATGGAGCAAGGTGTGTGGCTCTGCATGTGTGTGTCTTTCCATCACAATGTCATATGTCATGAAGATACAGGGAGTTCTAAGCAAGATGAAGCAAATAGCAAAGCAATTTGTAATGCAAAATGTAGATTTATTCAGCAAGCAATACTTTTGACCAGATAGAAATGATGATAGCTCCTTAGGAGTTTATAATGATATTACTAGATTGCAAAGATTGTTTGAATAAGTAAGATGCTGTCAATACTTTCCAAGAATGACATTTATTTACTCTTTACTATATGGATATTAGTAGACACTTTGAAAAATTAGAATGTAGACATATAGCTAAAATGAAGAGACTTTACATTTTAGGAGATGCAAATAAATGTGGACTATTTCTCATAGTTTATCCTTGCCATTTTAATCTGTTGAATTTTATTGCCAGATTATTTTATGATTATCAAATCAAATAGAATTTCTAAATTATTGCTTCCATAAATGCTCACAAAAGGGTTCCATAAACTATGACTTGAGGACAATCTTCCCAAAGCCCATTGGCACACAGTGAAAAGGAAGCATAATATTTAGCAGGGGTCAACCGCATGCCAACCAATTTACTCACATCTTTTAAAAATTTAACCGGTAGTCAAGAGTTTAAGTAAACAGTATATGTTCACATAGCTAGTAGATGGAGTCAGGATTCTGATCCTTTCCATTATGTCATTCTACTTCTCTGAAGCCACTGTTTTGGATTCATAGAAGGATAACAAGTAATTAGGCAGAGACTTTCCCTTTCTATCATTTGTTTCCTTGTATATATAGTAAGAAAGTGTTTCTTTTTGTGTCATTGGAACTTTGTAGTTAAACAGAAGAAAATACTTGTAAGACAATTATCAAGTGGGAAACATTTCAGTGATCAATAATTATAGACTAATTTGATAAAGCAGTCTAAAGAAAAAGACCATTTTGTAGTAGTAAAAAAAAATTAAGTAATTTCTGCTTCTTTTTTTAGGCAAGGTATTTTGAAACCTTAACTTATCCAAATTTATAAGTACACATTACTAGGACATATGCTAGTAAAAATTTGCAGTTTTTTTTATATTTAAATTCATTGATAAATACACTGGCAATACTATATACAAGTAAAACTGTCCTCTTACTGTTATTTAGATTTGTTTCAATACCAAGACATTCCATAATCTTAACCAAACTTCTCCTTTAACTTCAAAGCTTTAACTTTCAGGACTGGGAGTGTATCTCCTTAAGATGACATCCTCTAGGAGGATATAAATAAAGAAACTTTGGATTTGGAGGAAGATGGGTTTGGACCTTCAGGAATTAACCAGTGAGGCCCAGTGATCCTTAACGGCACCGACCACTGGGACTACCCACATGAGTGAATGCCAAACTTTAGCTTGTGTAGTCATGCATCGCGTAATGACAGGGATGCTTTCTGAGAGATGCATTGGTAGGTAATTTCGTCACTGTGGAAACATGTACTTATATATATATATATAATGTATAGAGTGTACTTACACAAACCTAGATGGTATAGCCTACTACACACCTAGGCTGTATGGTACTAATCTTATGGGACTACCGTTGTATATGCCGTCAGTCATTGACCAAATCATTATGCAGTGCATGACCTGCATTTTTTTGATCCCTTTTTGAGGTGCACTCCCTCTCCTTTCTAAAATTGTAGATTTTTCTTTTATCCTTATAGCCTAATGAACTTTCATTTTTCAGACTTAAGCAATTTTAAAATTTACATTTATATATGTAACTATATTGGAAATGAGTATTAGAACAATTCAAATAAGACAGGAGAACCAGGAAAAAGCCTGTTGTGCCCCCTCAAACTCATTTCTTCCTTCTCCCTTTGCATCCCATCCCTAAACTTGATGTATATTGTGTGAAGTCTCTTTCTATGCATATGCTTGTATAAGTTTGGCTTTCTCTTTTACATATATGAGAACATTTTAATCAAAGTCTTTGTTGACTTGCTTTTCTTTGTCTTTCCTTCTCTTTTTTGGAAATCTTTACAAATGTCTTTTATTCTTTATTCAGATTGTCATGAACAATGCTGCAGTAGACATCCTTATACATATATTTGTACATATGGGCTATCCTTTTTGTAAGATATATTTCTAGAAGTTGAACTGCTGGGTCAAAAGGTATGCACATTCTAAATATTAGAACATATTACCAGATTGCTTTCTTTTAATTCTATCCATAGTGTATGAGAGTTCTTGAAGACAAAATTTTATCTATCTTTTAAAATTTTACAATTGAATGCCCAAAAAGATATCTTATTTTTATTTTGAATTCCTTTGATTACTAAAATGTTAAATATATTGGGATATTTTTATATTTACAGGTCATTTGCATTTCTCTTTCTGATAACCCTTTGGAAAGTTTTGCTCATTTTTACTGGATTTATAAGAACTCTTCACATATTATGGAAATTTACCATTTGTCTGTTGCACAAACTGTTTATATCTTGAAAATATTTTCCCCAAATTTGTTGCTTGTATTTTAATTTTGCTATGCAACTTATTGAAAAGAAGTTTTAAATTTGCATATAATGAAATCATTTAATTTTCTCTTATGACTACTGAGAATTTGTTTAGAAAATCTCTTCCAACTTGGAATTGTAATAAAAAATAGTTTCCTATCTTGTCTTCTAACTAGTTTTTAGAATTTTTTTTTTTAAAGATTTTATTTTTTCCTTTTTCTCCCCAAAGCCCCCCGGTACATAGTTGTGTATTCTTCGTTGTGGGTTCTTCTAGTTGTGGCATGTGGGACGCTGCCTCAGCGTGGTCTGATGAGCAGTGCCACGTCCGCGCCCAGGATTCGAACCAACGAAACACTGGGCCGCCTGCAGCGGAGCGCGCGAACTTAACCACTCAGCCACGGGGCCAGCCCCTAGAATTTTTTTTTTTTTTTTACATTTAGATATTTAAGTCTATCCGGAATTTATTTTTGAAAAGATATGAAATAACATCTAACAGTTTCTCCCCAAAGCACATCTAATTGCCTTAACACCACTCATTTAACATCACTGCTTTAAAAACTACTAACTTATGAATATTTTCATATGTTTATATATCCTCATATATATATACTACATATTTATACATTCACTATATATGCATGTAAGCAGGTATTATGAATATATATACACACGCATACATATAATGCTTATATACATGTATAGTATATGTATATATGTATGTACATATAGTATATAGAACATATGTATACATACATACATATGTATTTGGGTATTTATATTTCCTTAATAAATATATTGTACTTCCTATGACAATAATAAATTTTTTTAGTTAAAATATTCTATGACATATTTTGAATATTAAAGGGCAACTCCCTACTCATGTCCTTTTTCTCACACTTTTGGAGTTTTTTTTGTACATTTAATTTTCCAAAAGAACTTCAGAGTTACCTTAAGATCCATTTTAAAATCCAAGTGAGATTTTGATTATGTTTACATTGAATTATAGGTCAATTTTGGAAGAATTTATATCTTTATAATATGGAGTCTTCTCAACCAGAAAATTAGCATGATTCTCCACTGATTCAAGTATTCATTTATGTCCTTCATTAAATAAAGCATGTTTTACAAAAGTTTTTTACATTTCTCATTAATTTTATTCCTAGGTGTATCATCCAGGACTAGGTTTGGCTGAAAGTAAAAGAGACTCAAAGTAATAATGGAGTAACAGTGGCTTAAATATGAAAGAAGTTTATTTCTGCCTTACATGGAAGTGTCTCACAGAGGGCTGATATGGTAGCTCCACTGCACAGAGTCTTCAGGGCCCCAGGTTCCTTCCACTTTGCCCCATAATCTCTTAAGATGTCTGTTCTGGTCCTCATGATTTGGGATAACTGCAAGAATGCTAGAGACCACATCAGCATTCCAGGGAGGAAGACTGAGGAAAAGATATACAAGAAGGAGTCCAGGAGAAGATCCAGGAATCTTACAGGGAAGCATTTTGGAAACTGATACAGAATGATTCCACTTATATCCCACTTATATTCCATTGGCCAGAATAAGATGTCACATGGCCACCACTTGGTGGCAAGAGAGCCTGAGCAATATTTCCTTACTCTGGGATACTATGAGTCAGCAAAAAATCCAGCATTCTATTAGTACGGAAAAAGGAGAAATGGACATTCGGGTACAACTAGCAGACTCCACCACAGTAAATACTGTATAGTTTTTGTTGCTATTATAAACACATAGTATTTTGCATACACCTTTTCTTGTGATTATGTAAACAGAGAAAACTCAGTCATAACTTGAGAAATAGTGTCCAAAAACTCCTACCTGATAAAATGTAGAATTGTGCCATTGTTCAGTTAATGGAATGACCAAGGTGAGACTATGTGGCAGCCTGATGGAGTTCTAGGGTCAGGCAAGGTGGATCCCAAATCAACTTGGTGCTACCTGGGGACAGTTCTGCCTTCTGCGCCTGCTTAGGCTTGCCAGGATGTCTGAGAAAATTTAAGGAATAGTTAGGTCACATGGTAGCCTTTTGGTTTATCCCCTTAGGGAAGACCAGGTTGGCAGAATTCTAGGACACCGGAATTCGCCCTTGTCCTTTCCCTCAGTTGCCTGCAGTTCCCTGTTCAGCATCATTCTCTTTCCACATGCCCCTCACTCAAAGGTAAAACTTCAGCCCACCTTTCATTTAGAATGGGGGCTCAAAGGAAGAAGAGTATTATTTACGTTATGTACAAATTCCCATCAGTGGGGGGTATATTATAACAGAGTTTTTGGTAATATCTGCACATTGTAATAAAAGTCAAGAAAAAGATAAACATAAAAAGTAAGCAAAAATCACATATAACTCCATATGGTAAAAGTAGGGAATATTATTTTTTCTCCTCTCTCTCTCTCTCTCTTTCTTCCTTCCAATTTTCTCTTTTTCTGTAAACTTACAAGATGACTGTGAGATGTTACGTAGATTGATCTGCACAGCTTTGCTGTTCAATCACCCATTCTGCCACCTATAGTGTTCAAACCCTTCCGACATCATTCATCTCAGCTACTGAGCTGGTGGGAAGTGGGCTCTACAAGCAGGTTGTCTCCCAAAGATGATGCCCCAGGCAAATGTTTACAATATTTTTACCTAGTAAACCAACTTTTTTTTTTTAAGCAAACCAAATCAAAACAAAAACAACAATCTGTTTTCCCCATAAGCTGATAAAATGGCTCAAAATGGGTTGGAATTCAAATGAAAATAAATCACCTCTGGACACCTTCAGGACTCGCAAACTTTGAGCTAATAACTAAGGGGGAAATGTATGAAACAGTAGAAAAAGGACTCAATTATACTTTGGTTTGGGAATATTCTTGCCTGAAGTGAGACAAAACCATTTGTGTCTCAGTCCTCATGGGTCGTCATCATCTAAGGTGGTACGGCGTAGTGTTCAAGATGACAGGCTCATAGTCAGGCAGACTTGGTTTGCAATCTCACCTTTGCCCATTACAATCTTGGCTACATTATTTGTTCCTGCTAAGGCTCACCTTCCTTATCCTTTTTTTTTTTTTTGATTGGCACCTGAGCTAATAGCTGTTGCCAATGTTCTTTTTTTCCTCTTCTTCTTCTCCCCAAAGCCCCCCAGTACATAAATGTATATTCTGGTCGTAGGTCCCTCTGGTTGTGCTATGTGGAACACCACGCCAGCATGACCTGATGAGCGGTACCATGTCCATGCCCAGGACCCGAACCAGTGAAACCCTGGGCCGCTGAAGCGGTGTGCTCAAACTTAACCACTTGGCTCTGGGACCAGACCCTCACCTTCTTCATCTTTTGACTGAAGGTAATAACAACACTTTTCTGGTAGTGTTGTTGTGAGCATTAAATGAGATAATTCATGCAAAGATTTTAGACCATAGTGAAGTCAATAAACATTAGCTATTACTACATTATTATTATTATTATTATTATTTGTACTCTTACTATGCAAAGATGTTAATCTAAACTCTGTGGACTCTAAGGGAGGTAAGGTAAGATGTTAACCCTTAATATGCTCAAGTGCAGTTTGGGAGAATACGTTTAACAAGTCATAATCACGTTTGATAGGTAAAGATACCATGCTTCTTATTAAGGCTTCTTATTAAAGATACCATGCTGAATTATGAATAAAGGCCTCCATTGAATCACCTTGCCCTGTATCTATGCTTCTTTGCAATGTGATACTGCCATTTCTCCCATAATGGGCAGTCTATTTCAAAATTCCTTGAATCTAGGATGGCTTTGAGATTTGATTTGGCAAAAGAGATATTGTGTGACTTCCAAAACTAGACCTTAAGAATTCTTGCTACTCCCACTTTTGCTGTCTTGGAACACTTCTGCCATTATTTGAAGAATCTTTGCCTAGATTCCTGGAAGATGAGAGACCATGTGGAAGAGAACCAAGGCACTCCAGGCAATATCCAGTGCTAACTGCCAGGTGCTTGAGTGAGGCCATCTTGGATCATCCAGCCCCAGCTGAACCATCAGATGACTGCAGCCACATAAGTGATCCCAAGAACAACCAGCAGAGGAGCCATCCAACTGAGCTCAACTCAAATTGCTCATGAGCAAGTAAATGGTTCTTGTTTCAAGCCACTAAGTTTTGGGGTGGTTTGTTGTGCAGCCATAGTTAACTGATCCCAGTTGTGTATATTATTTGCCTCTACAAACTCCTTCCATTTAAACAATTTGAAGGCCCAGGGTTGTGCTTGTGCATATTGCTTTAGGATACATATGATGGATCCTGGGTCTAGATGTTCCTGCTTGTGCTTGCTAAGTCCCCATTTGAATGGAGAG
Source organism: Equus asinus (assembly GCF_041296235.1). Lineage (NCBI taxonomy): Eukaryota > Metazoa > Chordata > Mammalia > Perissodactyla > Equidae > Equus > Equus asinus. Next base: position 50,326,096 of record NC_091792.1, on the reverse strand, counting down.
ATTTTTCTTGGAAAGGAGGTAAGCTGCAGCATTCAGACAGTAAACCATATGATCTAAGAAAAAAGACAAGTTTATATCTTTTGTATATTTCTGCTTGAAATTGAATGAGAAAAATAGTTTGCACTGAGATTGTAAAATTAAAGTAGAATATGTAGTAAAATTTTAATAATCAGAATTCTGAAGGGCTATTTTCTTCAGAATGACACTTGAAACATTTGAGGAATAAGGAGGAATTGGAACTTGCACCAAGAAAGGCTTAACTGAGCCAGCCCTCATGATCTAGTGGTTAAAGTTTGGTGTACTCCACTTTGGCAGCCTGGGTTTAGCTCTGGGCATAGAACCACACCATTCATCTGTCAGTAGCCATGCTGTGGTGGTGGCTCACATAGAAGAACTAGAAGAACTTACGACTAAAATATACAACTATGTACTGGGACTTTGGGGAAAAGAAAAAAAGAGGAAGATTGGCAACAGATGTTAGCTCAGAGTCAATCTTTCCCAGGAATGAAAGAAACAAAGAAGAAAAGAAAGAAAGAAAGAAAGAAAGAGAGAGAGAGAAAGACAGAAAGAAAGAAAGGAAGAGAGAGAGAAAGAGAGAAGGAGAGGAAGAGAGGAAGGCAGGAAGGGAGGAAGAAAGAAAGAAATGAAGAGAGGAAGGGAGGAAGGGAGGAAGGGAGAAAGGGAGAAAGGAAGAAAGGAAGAAAGAAGGAAGGAAGGGAGGGAAGGAGGGAGGGAGGGTGAGAGAGAGAGAGAGAAAGAAAGAGAGAGAGAGAGACAGAAAGAAAGAAAGAGAGTGAGAGAGAGAGAAAGAAAAGAAAGAAAAAGAAAGAGAGAGAGAGAGGAAGAAAAAGAAAGAAAGAAAGAAAGAAAGAAAGAAAGAAAGAAAGAAAGAAGGAAAGAAAGAAAGAAAGAAAGAAAGAAAGAAAGAAAGAAAGAAAGAAAGAAAGAAAGAAAGAAAGAAAGAAAGAAAGAAAGAAAGAAAGAAAGGAAGAAAGAAAGAAAGAAAGAAAGAAAGAAAGAAAAAGAAAGAAAGAAAGAAAAAGAAAAGCTTAACCATGCTTGGTCTCAGGAAATGTAAATCATCTCTGTTCTTCAAATGACATGGGAACCAGAAGTAACTCCAGGCTAGATGCTGGAACTCAGGGAACAGCCAAGTGATAAGCCACTTCTTGAAAAAAGGAATGAAAGAAAACAAGAAAGGTGAAAGTATAGAAATTTTAGGGGTTGAGAACTTTGCAAAAGGGTAAAAGATGGCTGTTTAAAATAAATGTGGGTTAGCCTAGAGTCTGAAAGAAGAAAGAAAGGAGGGAAGAAGAGAGGAAGGAAAGGAAGAAAAGAAGGAAGGAAGAAAGGGAGGAAGGAAGGAGAGGAGGTGGGAAGGAAGTTTCTGTGGTCAAATCAGGATCTTTCCAAAAGCCTGAGCCAGAACCTACAAAGCGTACGTTCGCTAATGGATCAAAGTTTCTTACAGCCCAGCATAAGGAAAGCTCCTAAGGGAAAACAGGAAAGGATTTCTCAAAGGTCTGAGAATGTTTGTAGAAGTCACAGTGTAGTAACTTGCCCTTTCTGGTAAACTTACTTGGGCTCATGTTAAATGACTAATATATTCTAACTCTCATCTCACTTTCAAAGAGAGAGTTGAAGACCGCTTTGTTTCTATTTTCCCATCTTGTAAACCTATTTACATAAAGCAATCAAGTTAAATATTTCAATTACATTTCAGGTTGAAGACATTTTGTTGTAAGACTAGAAAAGGAGGACTCAGGGCCAGCTCCGTACCTGAGCGGTTAAGTTTGCACGCTCCTCTTTGGCTGCCCAGGGTTTCACTGGTTTGGATCCTGGGCACGGACATGGCAGTGCTCATCAAGCCATGCTGAGGTGGCGTCCCACATAGCACAACCAGAGGGACCTACAATCAGAATATACGTTTATGTACTGGGGGGCTTTGGTGAGAAGTAGAAGGAAAAAAAATGATTTGCAACTGACGTTAGCTCAGGTGCCAATCTCAAAAAAAAAAAAAAGGAATGCTATCTTAAACTATAGGTGACACCCTCTCATTGTCTCATCATACAATTTATTGAGAAATTTATACATACACTATCTTCACATGTCTATCTTCCATTTACTTTCAATTCACTGTAATCAATTTTTACTCCCACTCCCGTAAATCATTAACTCTTCTTCTAAGGTCCCCAAGGTTTGTAGTAGAAATATTTTAGTCTTTATTTTTCATGACCAGTGTATAGCATTTGACAATAATGTACACTTCATAAAATTCTCTCTTCCACTGACATCTGTGACCCAGGTTCTTCCATCTCTCTCACTAGATTCCCTCACTCTCTTTGTCCTTTAAACACCAGTGGTCCAAGGTTCTACTCCATTGTTGGAACTCTTTACTCCTTTTTTTGCATAGTCTTCCTTGTCAATCTTATCCATCCTTCCCCATGAGTTTCTCTCTTTTTTTGTTTAAAGTATGCTTTTATTTTTGATGAGGAAGATTGGGTCTGAACTAACGTCTGTTGCCAGTCTTCCTTTTTTTTTCTCTCTCCAAAGCCCCAGTACATAGTTGTATATCCTAGTTGTAAGTCCTTCTAGTTCATCTATGTGGGATGCCCCCACAGCATGGCTTGATGAGCGGTGTATAGGTCTGTATCCAGGATCCAAACCAGCAAATCTTGGGCAGCCAAAGCAGAGCACACAAACCCAACCACTATGCCACCAGGACGGCCCCTCCCACAGGTTTTATATCACCAGCAAGTTGTTTACTCCAATTGTGTTTAGTCTTTATTTCTTTCTCAAGCTTAAAATTGAGTGGTATACTCAGCTGTAATCTGTGTGTCTCTTGGATGTTCCTAGCATGTAACACCAATTTTATTTTTCTTTCCCCCAACTTGCTCTCCTCCTACCCCCACTCTGCGCCAGTATGAATTCATCCTGTCATACAAGGTAGAAACTTCAGAGTCATCCTTGACTTTTTCCTTTTTATTACTTTAAACATCCAATTAGTCACTAATTGTTGATATTAGTGACGAATATCAACTTTAGATATATAGGAAAATATCCTTAGTCTCTCACTTCTCCAATCCAAATATAATATTGCCATCAGAGTTCTCTTTGTAAAACCGAAATCTAATCATCCTACTTAAGTACCTTTGGTGGTCTCTTATCCTCCATTGAATAGTTCATAAATCCTTTGAGTTTGATAGAAAGGACATCTTTCACAATGTGGCTTCACGGTACATTTCAGCCTCATTTGCAGCCACTTTCACTGCAATTAATACTACTACCATGGAACTATTCTGCATTTCATGGATAGACCGTGTAACATCAAACTCCATATCCTCTACTTGCTAATCTATTTGCATGGGTGTTCTTCCTCTCATCCATCTGGTTATGGAATAGATGAAGGAACGAAACATTCCTTAAGACACAGCTCACATGTTATTTACATTGTGAAGTCATCCTTGATAGTCTCAATTTTTCCTCTTAGTCTTTTATAAGTATTTTTATTTAGAACATATCACATTGAATTACAATCATTTTTTTTGTGAACAACAGTGAACTTCAAATATCCAGTCCCTTGCCCAAAGCTTGACCCTTGGGATGGTATTTACATATACACCAATCAATTGGCTTATGAATGAACGAATGGGTGGCAGCACTTGATTTTCTTGTGCCAGACTATTTTCCTTGTCATATTTCTATCACTAGTTTTCAAGTTGAAATACAAACGCATGACTTTGTAATAGAAATATGAATGCTTCTTATTTAATGTTTCCTTTCAAGAAAATGTACTTCTAAGATTGACGTTACTAAGACAAGTATTGATGGCTTGATTGCTTCTCTCTATTCTTTTCCTTACCCTCAAGTTAGTTATTGAATCTCTAGGTTACTGATTATAATACTACTGGCAATGGTGATTTTCGTCTTGTTGAATGTGAATTATAGATTCAGGTCTCTAGACAAATCAAGGTTCTTTTTATCTGATTTAAATTTCTGCATCATGAATAACTCTCTCAGTCTGTACTTTCACCATGTTAAGTTTGTTTGGAGGTTCCATACATGGTTTTGTATACCTTACTGAAAGCTAAATGCAGTTTATTTAGAAAATTTAAGAGTGATGGGTGATTTTTAAAAAGTCCAAAAGCAAAATATGTATCTGTTTTGTAATGGTGATTTTTCAACTTTATTTAAAATATTCTTTTAGAAATTATACATTTCTCTGGGTGAGTGAGCAGATAATTAAGCAGAAAATTCCAGTTAAAATGGCACTTCTTAAAAGTTAGAAATCCAGTGATTTTGCTTATTTTTATTTCACTTTTTAATGGTCACATACTATTCCACTGAATAAATGGATCATACCATTTGTTGACAGGACATCTATATTGCCTCCAATTTTTTACCATTACCAGCAATGTTGTTTTATTTTATCAAATGTGAGCTTATTTTAACAAAAATCTTTTGTCCGACTTTCATATTTTTGACAGACTGATAGAGGAGTAGTGGTATTTCAGAGTAGTTTTAAAATTTCATTTTCCATTATCAGTGCTCAAGATCAACTGAACATCTTTTTACACGTTTAAAGGCCATTTGCATTTCTTTTTCCACAGATTGCCTGTTCATATATCCTGCTCATTTTTCTAATTGTTGGTTTTTTCCTTCTGTTTTAAAAGATTATTTAAACACTAAGATTATTAATACTTTATCATTGATAAAGTACTATATAAGTTGAAAATATGATACATAAGTTAAAAAATATGAGATATAAGTTGAAAAAATGTTATATAACTTGAAAATATTTTTCTAGTCTTTGACTTTTTTTATCTTGATCATGATAATATAACATTTTTCATACACAAGAGTGTGGAATTTAAATTTATTTAAATTTAGCATTCTATTTAGTGTAATTTATCAATCATTCTATTATTGCATCTTGATTTTAGTTAGAAAAGCTTTTCATAGCCCGAGGTTATAGAAGAATTTAGCCATGTTTTCTTCTAATACTTGAATGACTTTATTTTTTACATTTAAATATTTGATCTATTTAGAATCTATCGTAGTGTACAGGAACAGTTTCAATTTTATATTCTGTTATTTTCCTATCCAGTTATTTCAAAACCACTTATTAAAATGTTTGTATTTTCCCCAGTGATTTAAGATGCAGCCTTTATCACGTGCTAAATTTTCAATGAGATTAGTTCTACTTCTGCATTTTTCAATTCTATTCCATTGGCCTGCCAGCTTATTTATACTCCAGTGCCACACTGTTTTAATTACAGAAGCTGTATAGTATGTTTTAATATCTGGCACAGCAAAATACCTCCCAACCCCCAAGTGCTTTTATTTTTGGTACTCTCCTGGCTATTCCTGATTATTTTTTCTTTCAGATAAATTTTATATTCAACTTGTCTGATGGCAGAATAAAAAATAGAATTAATGGTGCTTTTATTGTAAATATTTTATGTTTATAAGTTAAATTAGTCATCCTGTTTGCTCTTGAATACACTCCCACAAATCCAACAACGTTGTTCTTGTCAAAGTCAACAATGTCATGTTTCAAAATCCATAGGCCAATTCTCAGGTCTTCTTTTCCTTGACATCTGCATAATATTTGACATAGTGTGTTATTTCCTCTTCTTTGAAATACTTTCTTTACTGGGTTTTCAGGACATGACTCTCCTAGTTTTCCTCTCACCTTACTGGAAGGTCCTTCTCTCTCCTCTCCTGGTTTCTTCTAATCTCTCAGATCTCTAAACTTTAGGGAGTCCTAGGACTCAGTATTTTGCCTTCTTTTTGCCATCTAAACTCAAACTCTTTGGTGATTGCATCATATCTTACGGGTTGAAATACTATCTATATACTGATGACTCCTAAACTTACATCACCTGCTCAGGCATCTCTTCCATTTTCCAGCCCCTGTATCCAACTACCTCCACTTGAATGTCTGATAGTCTACAGTTTCACTTAGATTTCTAATAAGAAGCTGAAAATTAGCATACCCCAAACTGAAATCCTGATCTTCCAACCTCAAAACTGTCACTCTCACTCCTTTCTTCTAGTCTCATAAATGACAAATCTCTGTTTTCAATTGTTCAGTTAGAACTGTTGGAGATATCATTGACTCTTCCACTAATAGCCTGGTGCAAGTCACTCCTGAGTTAATGCAATGGCCTCCTACCTGGGCTCCTTGCCTCCACCCTGGCTTCATAAAAATGTTCTCAAAACAGCAGATAGACTTATCCTGTTAATACACAAGTCAAGTCATGTTGCTCCTTTACTCAAAATTCTCTGTTTTTCCATCTGATTTAGTAAAACCAAAGACCTTACAATGTCTCGAAGGCTCCACCATATCTAGCGCCTAGTTCCTTTTCTGACTTCATCTCCCACTACGCTCACTCTTATTTGCTCTGTTGCAGTCCCTTGTCCACGAGACACTCTTTGCCAATATATCTACACTGTTTGTCCCATATGTCCTTCAGGTCTTTCTCAGATGCCATCTTCTCTATTGAGGACTTTACCACACCACATTATTTAAAATTGTAACTATATTCTCATTCCTTGGCACATCTTACCCACCTTCCTTGCCTTATTTTACCCGTGGAGTTATATTTTGACATCCTATTAATTTTGTTTATTTCATTGATTCATTTTTGATATATGCCCTTTCAAGAACGTAGCCCTCAAGAGCAGGGATTTCTTTTTTTTGAGGAAGATTAGCCCTGCGCTAACATTCATGCCCATATTCCTCTACTTTATATGTGGGATGCCTGCTGCGTGGCTTGATAATCGGTGCGTAGGTCTGCACCCAGGATCTGAACTGGCAAACCCTGGGCCAACAAAGCAGAGCACACAAACTCAACCACTTCACGACCAAGCCGGCCCAAACAGGGATTTTTCTTTTTTTAACTGCTGTATCCTCAACACCTGAAACAATGTCAGGTACTGTTCACTAAACATTTACTGAATGATTCAACAAATGAACTAAAATTAAGTATGTATACTTTATGCTTTAATTTTACTTAATGTATTATTGATTTTCTAAGGTGATCAGTATTGAAAATGATCATATTAACCACTAGACTATTAATTTATTTGACTATTTTAAATGGATTTAAAGGCATTTCTATTTTTTTTTACCTGTACTTTTGGCTTTTAAGATTTCCTCTTCCTGTCAATCAGAGGATAAATAAAGAAAAAACCCAAAACAAGGCAAGTAACTTAACTCAAATAAAATGCTAAGCCAGTTTACTTCATAAACACATTACCAAATGAATGCACAGATTATCCAGTTTTTAAGAACCAACGATTAACTGTGACACTTTTCAAGGAAATGTCAATCAAGTAAATATTTTTCTAGGAGAGTCAGTTAAGCGATGTGAGATATCTTCAGTTTCAACATTCTTAGTTTTCCATACGAGGAAATGGAGGTATCAAAAAGACAGCCATTAATATTTTCCAGTAACAATGTCACGCAAGAATCTGGATTAATAGTGAATCATCAGTTTAGTAATGTTTTCCCTAATATCTGTTCTGAAACAAAAATTGAAACATATGAACTTATGAGTTAAGTTTTTGAGGTCATAGGCGAGATTATTTAAAATCAAAAGGAGCTATCAGAAAATTTGTTCCATACGGTAATCATAAGAGATCATAACGCATTCCTATCTCCTGGTCAAATATCTTCTTCAAAGTTCCTCTTTAAAAAGCACGTTTTAGCTGCTGCCAGTTCCCTTACAAGCTAAGTAAATAAGGCGTTTATGTACCATCAACTTAGTCACCCACATACGTAGTGTGGTCTGAAGACCACTGAGGAAGTTACTCCTCCTCTCCCACCACCACACAAACATTTCTCTTCCTTAACTTCTTCACTTCTTGAAGTAAGAAGGGTCTGGAGCAAATGGAACACAGGAAAAAGTAACTTCTAATGGTGAGAGAGGGAGACAGGAAAGATTGAGAATTTGAAGTTCTACTTGCCCTGATGTTGCATTGTCGAAGGGACCGTAACATGAAGAAATCAACTACCTGCCATGGAGTTCTAGAAGGAAGAAGTTTCGTAGATGGAGTCTGACCAAATTTGGAACAACAACTTTGCCTCCTTCATATTTTGAGTATAAGCCAAGTCAAGTAAATAGCATAAGACGGTTTTCCATAGGTTACTCAAAGAGAGGAAGTTGTAAGTTCAAGAAAAGTATGACGTAGTTAATCCTATATAAGAAAATACTTGAATTGTTGCATACTATATCAGCTCATTCTCTTTTAGTGTAAGAAATGAAAATGGAAAATCACATAAAATACCATGGAAAAAGTACGAATGCATAAGGTAGATAGATAAGTTGAATTTTAATTACTTTAATTTTAATGTTGTTCATGATAGAATTGATTATGAAGCCAAACTGAAAAGTGGTTATCCCCTGGGCAAATGCTAATGTTCTCAAGACTCCCAACAAGGATATATTTAAAAAGGTGAAAAGAGGTTAATAAATTGCATCATAAGAATATCATCCTTTAAGCTAGATGTGCTCACAGAAGGATCACATCATCTCTTAAATGTATGAGTTTCCTTGAATTCAAGAATGTATCCCAATTAGAGTAGCTGTCAGCTTTTCATGCCTTAAAGCCACAGCATAATCTGTAAGTATGTGAGTAAAATTCTTATATCGGAAGAGAAAAGCTCATTATCTCACCATAACAGCATCAAAGGTGCTGTGAGGGACATTGTAATGGTTTGAGTGTCCTCTGAAGAGAAGGAAAGGGGCAGAGGCGTGTCATCGCACAGATGATGTGCTATGTTGTGTGTGTCACTGGACACTTGAAAGAGCCATTCTAGAAGGTGGGAATGTCTTTTGCATATCACATGTATGCTGGCTTTGTGATGATACAGTTCAAAATTAATATTGTGTTTAATAGTCTTTAAAAACTTGTCTATTTTCTTTCAGTGATAGAATGATTTTGCTACTTATCAGCCAATTAAATAGAATGTACTCACTGGGATCATCAGAGATCATTTTTTAATAACTCAAGTTTGGAGGAACGTGTTAATATACTCACATCATAGGAACATTTGTAAAGAGCATTAGGCATTAAAAGTGATTGAAAAATTAAATTTCTGTCTTAAGACTAATGTTGAGCTCCAATTGTTTTCTTCATATTTTTAATCTATCATTGATTTATCATGTGACTTTAGGCAAATTGATGGACATCAGCTAGAGTATAAATGGTGAAATTTGTAAAAGAATAATTCCCTTTCTAGTTTAGAATCTCCTTGGTGTAACTGTCACATGAATATCAGGATTTTGAAGCTACTTTAAGTCAAGTCTTATGCAAATGAATAACCATATATATATCCATTTTATTATATCAGCCTATATTCTCTGGATATGCAACAGATTCTTTCTTTTATATTATTCCCTTCATGCATGGTAGTAACATAAGAACTTGATAAACATACTAACCCCTCCAAAATCCTATAATCTCATTTTGTGGTAATATACCCAGTATATGACTTTATTTCTAAATAGTTATGGCAAGTTGTATACCATCATTTGTATCCAACAAACATGGTGTAAAATTTATCAAGATTTATTTTAGATTACTAATAACTTCCAAGTTTGAGAAAATTTCACTATATATTTTTAAATGTCTCAAAAACATCTGCTCCTTTTTTTTCTCTTTGTAACAGTGACAGCACTAAAGATCCAACATTGAATAACTCACTCAAGATCATAGATGAGGCCGGCCCCATGGCCAAGTGGTTAAAAGTTCACGCACTCCGCTTCTACAGCCCAGGGTTTTGCTGATTGGGATCCTGGGCATGGACGTGGCACCACTCATCAAGCCATGCTGAGGTGGCGTCCCACACAGCACAACCAGAGGCACTCACAACTAGAACATACAACAGTGTACTAGGGCGAGCTTTGGAGAGAAGAAGAAGATGAAAAAAAATAAGATTGGCAACAGATCTTAGGTGCCAATCTTTAAAATAAATAAATAAATAAAAGATCATAGATAAAGTAGATTGTGGAACTAAGACTCAAGCTCTGGTTTTTGGTCTCTGCATATTTCTGTTAACACTCATGTCAAAGCAAGAGTATATGAATATTTTAATATACTGCTCAAGTTGTGCATGAGTTCAACCATAAAGGCAAGACTTTTCCGGCAAACTGTCTCTGAATGATATGAGTAAGATGAGTCTGTTAGAAATGAGAGTTTTAACATGTAGTATAAGCATATTTAGCATCTGAAAAAATACTGTCAGTTCTGTGTCAAAATATGTGAGAAGTGCGCCCTTGTTCTCTCTGACAATTATCTGTGAGTTTCCCAGATAACACCACTGTGAATTTCACATAATATATTTTATAATATTTTCACATATTCTTTAAAAGAGAGAGTTTGGAGATAATGTTGATCACATTCTGTGTCTTCTCAATGCCAAAATAATCTTTTAAAATAAGTCTATTTGTTTGTTTTTGTTTATACAATGCCAGGATTAAAAAGTTGAGCTTCTCATGAAGCTGGCTAATATTTTTTAAGCAAAATTTATTGGCTTCTGTGGTTGTTTTTGTCCCAGTTAATGATAATAAATAAAGAGTTCAAGGAAATAGATTGTGACATGAGGTATTATTTTCAATGGTTTTATCAGAAAAGGCTTCTTGGAGGACGTAAAATTTGAATATAGGCCTGAATGAAGTCACAAAGAAGATAGCTGGGGAAAGGACATTCTAGGAAGAGAAAACATCTAATGCAAAGGCTCTGAGGTAGGAGCACGCTTGACTGATTGAAGAAATACCCAGAAGCCAGGAATTAGTGATTCTGCGTAAGGGTGATAAGAGATGCTAAAGGAAAGTTAGCCAGGCCAAGTCATGTAACTGCAGAACTTTGCAAATTTAAGGTAAAAACTGAATTTGTTTTCTAAGTATGATGGGAAGCTGCAGAAGGGTATTAAGTGAGGAATAATCAGTTTTAATGTCTTAAAAGAATTATTATGACTACTCTGTGGAGAAAAGACTTAGAGAAGAAGCAAGGACTCAGGATGCTTTGATTATGTTCTAGGTGAGAATAATGATGGCTTGGAATGGGGTGATAGCAGTGGAAGAAACAAGAAGTGTTAAGATTTGCCTTATTCTTTAACAGAATTTGTTGATAGACTTGAGGTGAGACGTGACGTAAAATGAGACTCAAGGATGATGGTACACAAATGACAGTACTATTTACTGAAGTGAGGAATCTTGAAGGAGAAGTATTGGAACTAAGACTTTGGTTTGTAATGCTTACTCAAGTGAAGACTTTTGCGTATATTAATCTGAGATTCATCAAAGTTGAGTCTGAAGTGAAACTTTAAAGTCTTCAGCATAAAGATCATATTTAAAGTCAATGAAATTAGAAGAGATCACCCAAAGAATTAAGGTAGAGACAAGACACAATGAATAAACCCCCAGGACACTTCAGCATTTACAAGTTAGGAAAGGAAAGATATCCGTCACAGGAGATAGAGAATTGTCATGTGATATTGTGATTTATAAGAAATATATATTTGGTCATTCAGATGACCAAAATATATTTCTCATGTATACTTGGTCATTGTCCACAGCTCCTGGTTCACAGCTCCCAAAACCTTTGGACTTTCCTGAGTGAGGGGAGCAACGAAGATGTCTTTTATTATGTTAATGAGGTGACTTTTGGACTGCTACTAAGAATGGGAGCTAGTTGGTAGTGGAGCCAATCATGTGATTTGAGGACTGGAACTTTCAATCCCACCTCTGGGGAGAAGAGGGAGCTGGAGGTTGAATCAATCACCAATGACCAATGATTAACCAATCATGCCTATGTAATGAAGCCTCCATAAAAACCCAAGAGAACAGGATGTGGACAGCTTTCAGGTTGTGAACACTTGAGATGTGGGGGAAATGGCACACCTGGAGAAGGCATGGAATTTCTGCACCTCTTCCCACATACCTTGCTCTATGCATCTCTTCCATTTGGCTGTTCTTGAGTTGTATCCTTTTATAGTAATCCAGCCATGTAGTAAGTAAAATATTTCTCTGAGTTCTGTGAGCCACTCTAGCAAATTAATCAAATCCAAGGAAGGGGTCACAGGGACCTGCAATCTGAATCCTGTCCATCAGAAGCCCAGGTAACAACCTGGGCTTGCAATTGGCATCTGAATTGGGGGGAGCAGTCTCGTAGGACTGAATCCCTTAACCCATGGAATCTGATGCTATCTCTGGGTAGATAGTGTCAGAAGTGAGCTGAATTGAGTTAAATTCTCGGATATTCTGCCGGTGTCTGAGAATTGCTTGGTGTTGTGTGGGAAGCCACTACCCATGCACACGTTGGAATTGACACAGGAAGCCAAAGCATCAGATGTTAAAAAAATCAGAAAGCATGGTGTTTCAGAAGTCAAATGTCCAACCAAGGCATTTCAAGAAGGACACAATTGAATGTTTCAAAAGTTTCCAAGAAGTTATATAAGATAAAGACCGAAAATGAAACACTGGAAGAAGTATTGTGAAGATCATTGATTAACTTGATAAAAGCTGTTTTAGTAGAGTAGGTGGAATGAAATCCTGATTGGAGTGAGACAGAACCAGTGAATGTGAAAGTTGAGTCAGGGAGTGTGGACAACTGAAGTTTTTCTTTAAAGAAGAACAGAAAAATAAGGCAATAGCACTAAGAGGGATTTTTTTAAGATAGAAGAAGTGAAAGTACATTTGTACGCTGACCACAAGATCTAGTAAAAAGAAAAAAATTAATAGTGCGGAAGAGAGCGAGAGTACTTGAAGATGGGTAATTCTGGGGCAGATGAGAGGAAATAGGATCTAGAGAATAAGAAGAGTTGATGCCTTAGCAGGAGCAGGCGTATTTTGTTGTACAGATGATATCATGTGAGGATAAGGAAGTTACCTAATGAGAAGGTCTTCATCTGCATGTGACAAGGGGGAGGGTTATTGAGGGGTTTGGGAGAGAATAGAAGATAGGAAATAATGGCCCCAGTAAGTCAGAGAATGAGTTGACTAAGGCAATGTAGTAGGACTGTAGGCAGTGAGGAGAGTTCACTGAGATTGGAATAGCCTGGGATAAAAGTAGCAAATCATAAACTTGAGTTTGATTTGGGCAAACGCCAATATATGAGCAAATCAAATGTAATAGGTGAAGAGTCTGGCAGCTGTGGTCTCTGAGTAGCCACAATATTTAAGCTTGAGTAAATGACTATATTAGTTTCTTGAGCACTTTTCTGATTTGGAGGACAATCTGCTTTTACATTTGTTATCAGGATTTCAACAAAGCCAGTTGGCGTTTAGAGTATGCCTCCATTCCAAGCAAGGAACGTGGAGTGCTAATTCCATAAACTGAGGCAAAAAACCAACCTTCACAATGAGAAGAAAAGCAGAAGAGAGGAGTGTTTTGCTAAGGAATCCAGGTATCCAGATCTACTCAGCTCACTGGATCCTGAATCTAATATAGTAAATCTTGTCTCAGACCAGGAATTCTGACTCAGTGGGGCCTCCTAATATATTCCTCCTCCTGGTCAGGTTAGGCTCAATGTCCAGGTGGGATTGGGTCTCCATTGAAGGGCCAAGATGGTGGCAGATAAATGAGGCAGAAAAAAGGCATGATTGGAAAGGATTAATGAGTTCGAAATCGTCTTTTGGAAACATGAAACTGAAGGTGCCTCTAAAACTAGCAGAAAAAGTGAAATGTTTTCAGGACCAGATTTGAATTACAGTGTTTGGTGAGTAAATTTGATGCTGTTTTCATTCAGCTAAGATTCAGAAAAGAAACACAGCCTTTATCTTGTGACAACTGAAAGCATGCACATCCATCTATAAAGATGTTCTTTTTGTTAAACTAAACTAAAGCACAAATTGATCACGTGCGTCCTTGGATAGAGAACAGTGAATGACAGAGGGTACAGAGTCTTTAAGCACAGTCTTATGATCAGTAAGGAAAGCCTGTACAATCTGTTTTTTTTTAAATCAATTCTCCATAAAAATAGGGAGTTTGACACTGAATTGGAACTAAGCAAAGGCAAAGATGTGAGAAGTGAAGATAAATTTGCACAGAAACTTTGTTCCTGATGGTCAAGCTCAAAGCAATGTCAGAACGTGACACCTCTCTATTAAGTGAGTAATTAACACACTCATTATGAAACAGCTCTCAAATTACAAGTATCATAAATGAGTTTTGCACAGGTGTTGGAGCTCATTTAATTTGTGTTCAAATCCTATGAGAGCTCCTAAGAGTATAGATATTTTACACTGTTGATTACAGCAAAGCCTGGTGCTCTAGAGGCCCAAGGGAGGGAGGACAGATATGATACCAGACATGACGTCCCATTACCTAGCCGTGTAAGGTGTTGGGCACTGCCAAAGCGCTATTGTAGGTTTCCATTTAGTCTTAGAGGTCAAGGCCTTATAGATGCTGCTTGCACCAGTCCTTCAAAGAAGATGGTAACTCTCATGTAATTTTCTGTTTCTTTGTCAATAAATGCAATGCTGAATGATCAGCTCCCAACATAGTAGAATTTGATGATAATTTGAACTCAGTATTTTATAGTTTCTTAGATCAACACCGTGAAATTGATTCACATATTGTGAATTTCTCCTATGAAGCATTTTCTTATGTATTCTATGCCAAGGAATAAAAACTGAATGAAAATGTTTCTGCTTATATATTGTATGAGCTTTATCCTGTATAATTTGCTACATAGAATTCCTAATTCTTATTTTGGTGTCACTGAATTCAAGTTCTATTAAAACTTTTATTAAATTTCCTACTAACCTTCTTTTTTCCACCAACATGATTTGGTGGCAGATGAATGATGATTACTTTCCAAAAGAAGAAAAAAAATTACTCTGTTTATCAAAAGCATTGAATACATATGAGACAAGTTAAGAACCAAAGAATTTGGCTATAAAAAATGTAGTAGTCTGAAAGAGATAGTTGCATGTTAAATTGTAAAGAATCATGTTTAAAAACTATTTTGATAATATTTATTTTAATGTAGTTCTCTTTTAACAGAAATCTTACATATAAGTTGACTCAGCTATTTTACAGAATATGTATATGTGTATACACACTTTTTTTTTTAAGATTTTAAAATTTTTCCTTTTTCTCCCCAAAGGCCCCTGGTACATGGTTGTATATTTTTTAGTTGTGGATCCTTCTAGTTGTGGCATGTGGGATGCCACCTCAGCATGGCCTGATGAGTAGTGCCATGTCTGCGTCCAGGATCTTAACTGGCGAAACCCTGGGCCACCGAAGCAGAGCACGTGAACTTTACCACTTGGCCATAGGGCTGGCCCCTACACACTTTTTTAAAAATATAATTGATGCTTTTTGGACACATAGAAACCTGCTAGTGGCCAATTTTCATTAATTCCCTTTTAGAATAAATAGATAATTTAGAAGATAAATACTTCATGTAGTACATTCAACTGTTTCAGGTACTGTGTGATGCATCACACATTCTTCATGCTTTATTTTTAAAAATAGTGTGTTTTTTTATACATTGTGGAATTAATGAGTATTTAAAGCTCAATGCAATATTGCTTGACTAATTATGGGTATATACATTTTAACTTAATGTATTACTTAGTTTTGAAGTAAAATATAGTATATATATTCTATTACTTAGTTTTGAAGTAAAATATAGTATATATATTCTATCTACTAAGTAAAATTGAGAAGAGTTCTTTATAAAGGTTTTGAAAATTCACTATTTAGTAAAGTGACTCTAAGTCAGAGTTATAATTCTGGTAAAGGTTAACTACAAAATCTTATAAAAGCCACTTAACCTTTCTGGGCCTTAGTTACTTTACAAGGTATGGTCTAAATGATTTCTGAGATCCCTTTGAGCTTAAATTATATGAAGTTGTCAAGCTGTGTCAAAATTTTTATGAAAAGTAGATAACAAAGTAATTACAGTGCTATATCAGCTGTGTTATGAATAGCTGTAATAATAAAGTATAAACATTTATCAGCAGAAGTTTATGTAATGACTGGTATGCTGACCATCAAAAAATTAGTGTTATATTTTCCCCTTAAGAGGATTTAATATTTAAAATAAACCCTTTCATCTTCTTAAATCCACAGGTGGGATTGCTTGCTACAAAGGAAAATCTGAAAGAAGTAGGCTTACACAAGATCTGTTTACTTTAAGGATAAAATACATAATCCACACATCAGATTAGATATTTTTTCCTCTAGAAAATGACTTGTTTTAAAAAGAACTGTGTAAATAGAAATTAGACTACCTAATTTAAATATTCAAAGTTAACAGATTATTAATGACAAAACCAGCTCTTAACAATTTCAGAGGCCTTCCATATGTACTTATTCATTTGATCTGCATGATGTGTTAGTGAAAGAAACAGTGCAGATATTACTATTTCTGTTTTACAAAGGAGGAAAATGAGAGTGAGAGAGGTACAGTGCATTTTCTAAGGACTTACAAGTAATGCAGATGTACAACCTCCCCCATCGCTCCTCCCAATCCCCTGGTGTGTCTGTGGGCTCTGTATGCATACAATGGGGAAGTTTAAGAAGAGAACATTCAGTCTTAGGGTCTCAAACTGGGAGGCCCATGAGTAGGCCAGTAGTTTGCAGTTGCTGGTAAATGATTGTAGCTTCCTTCACTTATCCTCAAAGATGGGGTTGGAGGGTTTAGAGATCTCTCAGCCTCTTTTTGCCTGGAAACCTGCAAGAGGATCAGAAATCAGACACCATCTTTTTTTTTTTTTCCTGAGGAAGATTCGCCCTGAGCTAACATTCATACCAATCTTCCTCTTTCTTTTCTTTTTTTTTTTTTTAGTAAGTGGGCCACCAGCACAACATGGTCACTAACAGAGCAGTGTAGGTCTGCACCTGGGAACCCAACCTGGGTCACCAAAGTAGAGCACACTAAAGTTAATCACTAGGCCACTGGGGCTGGCCCAGACACCATCTTTTTCAGGACTGCTTGCCCCAGAATAAGACACACAGCTCTTTTCTTGATGTGTAAGATTTCTATCATACAAAAATATAAAATAAAAAAAACAAGAGTGTTGATTTTACTAATAATATTTTCTATTTTACACAAGGAGAGAAGTTCTCATAATTAAAAGGCGGACCCTTTCTCTCACTCATGGCTCCTCACTTCTTCTCCCCATTCCTCCTTCCAAGACACCTCTTCAGGTCTTACAGCGAGAGTCCTCTTCCACCTCTCCAGCTCTCTCAGGAAAAAAAGCACATTTTTGGAGTCTTGTTAATTCAAGAATTTCAGTTTAGATCTAGAGGCTGACTGGAACTTATTCTGCTCATTCATTCCTGATAGTGAAGAAAGCGCGATGGGTTCTTTTCTGAAAAGTCAGTGGGCATTGTCACTCCAGCTCAGTATTCCTCACTTCCCCAACAAGTGTCGATGTTGCATTTCTCACAGTTACCTAAAACTATGACATCTCAAAAGATGAATGTGAATTTTCTTTCAAAGACTGTGAAGGATGACATGAGTGGAACCATCTTAAAATAGAGCCAGAACAGCCATTTCAGAAGAGTTGCCTTGCACATCTTGCTTTCTTTGTCTTCCAACCTGGCCAAACCATCAGTATTCCAAAAAGTCAGCAACACAACAATATCCTGTTCATAAGGGCTGATGAAATTGGACTGTGCTGATGACCGAATTGCTAACCAATCAGTGAAGTAGAGGACTAGCCTTACGCCATCTAGCACCAATGAAATATTCTTTCAAACAACTTATCTTATCTTGCTCCCTCTTTCCCATAAAAACCCTGAGCCCCTCTTCTGTAACTGGGACACTACTTGAGTTCCTACCTGAATCTGTGCTCCCCAAATTGCAATTCTTTGATTCTGAATAAACACTTTTCCTCTTAAACTGGTTTCTGTTTAGGCTGACAACTACAAATGTAGCATCATATGAGGAAAGCTTGTTTATACTATTAATACGACTTAGGCTGTCCTACTTTCAAATGAATATACTGACATCATTTTTCTAAGGAGCGTTTGACAAACTGCAGAGCCTGCTTATATTACAAAGACCACCTCATTGGCTATGAATGACTCTGAACCATCTGGTATAGGTGGAGTTATCCCAATGCAGTCTATTTTGATTCCAAACTTTCTGCTGGCTGGGGATGAGGTTGCATTCAGTTCATTCTGGTGATATATGTATGTATATAAATATATGTGTGCACACACAAACATATGCATATATATGTATATATATGTGTATGTAGATACATAGATATAATACTTGGTTCTCACTATTTCATGTTGCCTTCCAACTTGGTAAATCTCTGATTCTGGCTTTAATGTTAACAATTACCATGAAAAACTTTAACAGTATTTCCCCAAACTTTCAGTTTTTCTTTGTTTCTTGCCACACACGCCTTTGAAACTAGGTGTGGCAAAACGACTTGCTTTGGACAATAAAATGTGAATGAAAGTGACGTGTGTTACTTCTGGGCAGAAGCACTTAAAAGCTACCATAGTTTCTTCATTTACTCATCTCCTGCCATGATAAACCATAAAGTCTTGTATTGAGGTGGCAACATTATAAGATGGTAGACTTCTGTCCCTAGCTGAATCTGTGTTGGACATAACAAGTGAGTGAGAAATGAGCCTAAATAATTTTAAGGGTGAGATTTTGGGGTATTTGTAAACACAACATAACTTAGCTTATCCTGACCATTATACTAAGTCTTAACAGTATCTTTTAATTTGTTGAATCCTGAAAGTTAGTTCCTTGTCTTTATATCCCCAACCCCTTCTAATACTATTTCACTGTATTAAAATAATTTTTGTTTTACTACCATGACTTCCCAGAAGATTTGTGTGTTTGTTTGCTTTTATACATACAAATTCTGCCATGACACACATGCTAAAATTGTTGTATATTTACTTTCCCCTGAAAGTTTTAAATACACAACACATTTTGAACCTAATGGCACAATTTTTAGTATTTCTACAGAGGTTTTTTTTAACGTATTATTTGAAAATATTTGAATATACTATAAAAGAGGAGTACATAGGCAACACTCATAAGATGTGTTAGGTGTGTATATATAATGAGTAAGCAAGTAGCTTGTGAGATATAGACAGAATTTATAAGATGATCTAAGTAAAGATAAGAAAGGTAGTAAGCAGAGCCTGTGTAAGATTAACATAGCTACAAAAAGATAGAAAGATCAAAAGACACCTAATTTGTGTGATACTCTAAAAGTATGGGAGACACATAGTATTCATGAGGCACCAATTATATGTAAGCCCTTGAGTATTCATAAGGTTTTAATTTGATCACTCACTGGTAAAGTCAATTTTGGCCCCATGTGTCTTCTACTTAACAAACACAGATAAAATCCATAGCTTCTCATAGGGCTAATTGGTCAGTCCAGTGTTTGCTTAGGTTTACTTGTCCTACATCTCTCTGTTACAACAAGTATGTGTGCTGGTCCCAAGCTACTTCTGTCTATGAAGTCTGTTTGTTCAAACCTCAGCTTTAATGCTTGTAACTATACCATTAGTGGGACAGTGTGGCTCAAAAGAGAAAGAGATAGAGAGAGAGAAAGAGAGAGAAACATATGCACATTGTATTATCCAGAAGTTAGTGTCATCTTCCACTCTGCTTGCACACTATTTCAAGCCATCTTTTCCCCTTTGTTTCTAACTATGTATTTTAATTGCTTAAATATACCATATCATTTGAGCATTTTAATTTGTTCTGTGCCTTTCTCTTCTGTGGGATTTAGGATCTTGCCTGCAAGTGTACTTGGAGGATACCATTGCATCAAGATAACCTACTTTATGACAATTTTCTTCATAACAGGGAATATTCTAAGGCAAGACTAACAAACATCATAGCAATGTTAGTTTGGCTGCTCTATTTGAGGATTATTAATCCTGCAATACAGCTTGGGAAACATATTTGTAGAAATGCATATTTATTTTGTTTTTCTGAAAAATTACCAAAAGAAGAATGTTCTGAATACCACAAAGCATCTTCCAGCCCATGCTTCTTTAAACAAGTTGATATCCAAAGTATTTGATAGCTCTTTAATAAACTTTGTTTAAGGGGCTTCTATGTGTAATGCATTATGTTAGATAAAGTGGAAATTACAAATGTGTAGAAGATATAATCTGTCTTCAAGGAACTGATGTCTGGTAGGGCAAGGAAAGTTTATATGAGGTAAAATAGTACAAAAAAAGTAAAATGTAAAAATAAGCAGCAATAGAGGAATATAGAGGAGAGATTCAGAAGAGGGAGAGATGTCATTTACAAAAAGGAAATCTGGAAAGGCTTTATGAATTTAGGAATGGAAGGAATGTAAAGATAAAAATTTTCTGAGGAAAGCCAACTGCCTGCTATGGGGACTTACAGAATGCCATTACCTTGGAGAGAATTTACCAAGTGATAAGGCCAATTTACAAGTTAATTTACCTTATTTTTAAATGCTAGGAAACAGAAGTGAACTTAATAATTGTACTACTATAAAAGAAACACACTGAGAATTTATAATTCTATGGTAAAATATTGAAAAACATGAGAGCAAACATCTTTGGGGCAGAAAGCATACATTGACAGTGAAATTATCTTCCAGAGAACAAGATTGTGTTGCTATTCTTAAAATGTGCTTTAAATATAAACTTTATGTAATACATAAATTGCTATTAAAATAGGACATATAAAACATTATTGCCAACTCGTACCAATCTCATGAATTCTACCACTTTAAATACTATAAGCTTCTGTACAATAAAAATATAGAGATTAATGCTTTTAGAAAACTTGGGAAAATACCAACATTTCGTATATATACCAATTCATTATTTTGGGAGCAACTAGGAATATAGGAACAATGTGCTATTGGAATTTTAGTGCTGCTGAAATTTTAGCTATTCTTTTTTCTTCTTCTTTCTTTAGCTTTTGCTTGACATGTTCAGCCATTATAATGATCTTGGTTTCTTGTGAATAGAATAATAAATACTGCTACAAGAACTAATTAAATTATGTACACATGTGTGTATTCTTGCTTAAATTTCTAGAAAATGCCGGGTCTCCCTTCATTGTGTCCCTTTGCCCAAGAAGACCCTAAGAATCAATCGTGCACAGTTAGGCTGTGCAAAGTGCTGTCCAGGGTGCTGAACCAGGCTTCTTGACCCAAGGCTACAGCCTAATCACCAATCCAGCCAAGTGCTTTTTCTTGCTGTACACTTATGTGACTACAGGAATCTCAACTGTATACTCAAGAAACTACTATCAATTTCCTGTATATGGCTCACAAATTAAAGCCTAATAATCAAATTAAGTCTAAGGTCATGTCTCAGCCTTACATGAGCTTCAAAGCTCATTTTAGGCCCAGTGGTGCAGTGGTTAAGTTTGCACGTTCTGCTTCAGAGGCCTGGGGTCCGTTGGTTCAGATCCAGGGTGTGGACATGGCACCACTTTGCAAGCCATGCTGTGATAGGCGTCTCACATGTTAAGTAGAGGTAGATGGGCATGGATGTTCGCTCAGGACCAGTCTTCCTCAGCAAAAAGAGGAAGATTGGTGACAGATGTTAGCTTAGGGCTAATCTTCCTCACAAAAAAAAAAAAGCTCATTTTAGTAAGTACATAATAGACTGATCTGTAAACTGGAATGATAGTTTATTAATTCTTACATAAATTGTACCTAAATGAATGCTTATCAAAGGATAAATAGTCCCACTTTAGTCAGAAAATACTAATAACTAGCATTTACTATATACCAGGCACTGTTTAAAGTGCTTCATACATATTAGGTGATACAATCATCTCAACAAGTCTATAAAATCAATACTCATTACTCTCATTTTACAAGTGAGAAACTTTAAGTACATATCTAGAAAATGATGAACCAGAATCCTGCTCCAGGAACCAGTTTGGTCAGGAATAGGGGTCAGGGTACTCCCTTAATTCTAATGTATTTTTTTTGTGTGCTCACTAATAATAATCAATTCCATTTGCTATTTATTTAAATAAAGGCAATATTGCACATTGATTAAGTGGGCTCATAGGATAGACTGCCTGGGGTCTAAATATCACCTGGGACATTGGTAGCTGCATGACCTTTGCAAGTTGCTTTCCTTTTCTGCACCTCAGTTTTCTCATCCATAAAATGGGGAAAATAATAATGCTTGTGGTATAAATTTGTTGTGAGAATTATATGAACTAATCATATCAAGTACTCAGAAAAATGCCTGGCATATAACAGACCTCAGTGAACATTAGCTATCATTATTGCATGTTTGCATGGCCTTAATTATGCTGCAATGATAGTTTTGATAAATCTTTATCTTGTTCACAAAAATTTTGTGGCCAAAGGACATGATTTAAACATTTAATTTTCTTTCTTATGAATTGATTTTACTGTTTAAATATAGAGGCTTGGCTGTTTTTTAATTCCTCCTATTCATCTCCTAAATTTGGTCTATGTAGCTGAGTAAATGTGAAACAACATAAATTACAAATGAACACATCCAAACAAACAGTGTTTTTCATTGAACAGCTAATATACAATATATGCTATTGACGGCAGAAAAGTAACCACTATCAGCATTCGTACATGAACCAAGTCAATTAAAGTTAACAGAAGAATTGCTGTTTCTTGGCACATATGGTTAGTTAATCATTATTGGGCAGCTAAGACAATAAAGAAACCAGAAAAAAGTGGGCAGTTGCCACAATGAGATGATCAAATGAGATACACTATATAAATATCTAGCCAGTATTGAATCAGGGACACAAACAAAATGGGCACTTTTGGAAATGTTGCAATGCAACAATTCCTAATAGATAGTGTTTCATTTTAATATTAGTGTCTTTCATTTATAAAGCATTCATATGATTAATAAATTATCCTACGTTTCATACCTTGACATCCAGTTAAATTTTGGTTTGCAAAAGAGAAAACAAACAAACAAACAAAATGCAAGATGAAGTTTTCATCTTTAAAAATTTCAAGGTCAATAGGAGAGAGAAATTATGGCAATACAGTAAGAGGAGGTATGTATAAAGTGGCGTGGGAATAGAAATGAGGAGAGGCATGGGAGGGAGGTTTCAAAGAGTATCTACTTTTTTGACTTTCTGAACTAGTATCTTATTAGAAAGTACAGTTTAGTTTTTAAGGTGTAGGTTTGAAGTGAGTTCTGATTTCAAGTCTTGTTTTTACACTTCATGGTTGTGTGAACTTGTGCAAACCTCTTAAGCTTCATCTCAGCTATTATAATGAGTATTAAATGAGATAATGCATATAAAGTACTCAAACTCTAGCCTACTGGTGTTCAGTATAATGTTTCTATTATAAAAGATGAGAAAGAATTTGCCATGAAAGAGTTATTGTGTGTGGGTGCGTCCCTTTCAGAAATAGGAAAGAGATTACTTACAGCAAAGACGCAGAGAGTATGGGACTTTAGTAAAATGTAAGTGCATGTGGGCAAGCAATAGAAGAATAAAACAGAAAATTAGAGAGTTTAGGCTTTATTTCAATATGAGGATATTTTTAATATACGTGATGGAAGATTTGATTGCCTGGGGAAACACATAGTGACAAAGCCAGTATGAAGTCAGTCATGTTTTAAATGAGCCGCCATCTAATTAAACGCCATAGCATGATTTTTAAAAAAATAGTAGTATGCGTGTATATGAGACTGATTATTCCCAGACAATTCCTGGGTGCATAAGGAATTGTATATCATTTGTAACAACTCTGTTTGTAAACTACTGCCAATGACGATGCAGAATACTGAAGATTTTGCTCAGGGGAATGACATTTGCAGGTTTGCATTTGAGAAAGGGTACTCTGTCCATGGTCGAAGGATGGGCTGTAACAGGGTGAGGGAGAGGGTGAGAGTGCAGGCATGAAATCAATTAGAGGCCATTTCAATGGTTTGAAGAAGGGATATGTATCAGTCTGTGTCTTGGTAGGAAATAGAGGGTGCAATCTGCTGGGATTTATTAAAAGACATTTTAGTAAAGAAAGTACTTACTGAGATGTGGGTTAAGTTAAAGTAGCCAACAGATTAGGGCTAGCAAGAGGAGGAGGAGGCCATTACTACCCTTAAACCTTATTACCCTTACTGCTCTTAAGATATAAGAACCTGGTTGAGGGCTGGAATCACGGGAGAAGCTGTAATCGTGAAGCAAAGCAGTATCCATCAGAACCACTGTGAAGCAGAGAGGGAATGTGGGAAATATAAACCCAACTCTGTCTCTTTCCACTCGCCAAATCCTTCTGGTACCTACAAACCAAACTCAACCAGAAGCCAGAAAGCAAAAAAAAAAAAAAAAAAATTCGAGAGTGGTTAACTCTCTGGGACACTGAGAAAGACAAAGAAGAATATAGACTAGATCTAGAGGGGCAAACAAAATAGCCAGAATAAGATGAAAAGAGTTTAAATAAGGACAGTGGCAATGGGTGTGCAGAAGGAGAAACAGCTACAAGAAAGTTTTGTGAAGTGGGGTCCACGGGACTTTGTGACTATGTCACTCACATCCTATAGGGCTCTACTAACACACATGATAGGACATTGGATTGAAAACATATAATGACAGAGTTGTCATGACATCAGGCATACTTTAAAAGAACTGGCATTTTAATTAATGAAAATAGAATAATTTGTTAAAAAATTAGCTATATGTTTATATATGAGATATTGATTATTCCAATGGGATGTGAGTGAGAGAAAAGATCTTGCAGTGATATTTAGATTTCTTGCTTGAAAATCTGGATGAATGGTGGAATTATTTGCCAAGAAAAGGATTACGGAAGACAGAGCAGGAAGGAAGAAGGTTTGGAGTTGGACTTAAGAAAAGGAAGTCAATAAGTTGCATGAGGTTCATTTTTAAGGAGTAAAATTGTTTTATCATATTCCTCTTGGGTTAATCTTGTTCCAAAAGGCTTCAAAGTTAATGCTGTTCTAAAGTTGCAGTATTAACAACTTATTTGGAGAAAGTGACAGCATACAACTTTACAGTGAAACATAACAATTTCACAGCTAGTCATCACTTACTGTGAAAAAATATCCCTGCAATGAAAATCACCCTCCCACCTGATCAGGACAACTGCAGAGAAAACTCTCTTGCCTAGATATATGGCTTCAGGGTCTCCAATTCCCTGGCAACAACTTGAGAGAGCTTATTAATGTGATATTAGGAAACTGAACTATGATTTTAAGACATTGACAGTTCTGTTAGGCTCAGCACTGTGTTAAAAAATGGCATATTTTTTCCACTTCATTTGTTTGAAGTTGTTTTATTGACATCATGACCCTGGGCCTTGAAAGCAGTGATTTCTTTCTCTCTTTTTTTGATATGATAAATTACTCTTTAATGAACATCTTTGTGGATAAATATTTTTTCCCCTGCATCTATGGTTAGTTTTCTATAGTAGATATTTTAAAAAATCAAATCAGTACCTCAAAATCTATGGGAATTCTTAAAGCATTTGGCATGTATTACAAGTTATGAAAATCTTTTCTTGATACTTGAAAAATTATATCTCAATTTTTTAACTTGAATTTTAGATTTCAATTTTCATGCTTTTTTTTTGCCACTGGCATTTTGTTTGTGTGTGTGTGTGTGTGTGTGTGATTTCTCTATGTCTCTTTCTTTCTTATCTACTGAGGTCTTAGTGCTCTTTATTGATTTGTATGAACTCTATATATAGAATATGTTGCAAATATTTCATTCAGTTTATTAACCTTTTAATTTTTTTCTTTTTGAGGAAGATTAGCCCTGAGCTAACTACTGCCAGTCCTCCTCTTTGTGCTGAGGAAGCCTTGCCCTGAGCTAACATCGGGCCCATCTTCCTCTGCTTTATATGTGGGACACCTACCACAGCATGGCGTGCCAAGCAGTGCCATGTCCTCACCCGGGATCCGAACCGGTGAACCCCCGGGCCGCCGAGAACCGGAACGTGTGAACTTAACCGATGCGCCACCAGGCCAGCCCCTGATCTTTAAATTTTTATATGGCATTTTTGATATTCAAGAAAATTTGTATGTTGCTTAATAAAATATGTAACTATTTTTATTTGTGATTTCTTTCATTGCTTATATCTTAGAAATTCCTTTCCCATGAGATAAGTGCCTATCTATATGTTTTTCTTAATTTGATTTTAATTTATTTTTATAATGTTTAACACAAATCCTTCCAGACTTATTTTGGTTCATATACCAAATAAAGCAAATAATTTAACCGCTTTGTGCATCAGGTTTCTCTCTTATAAAAATGGGAAAAATAATAGTACCTACCCTGGAAAGTTGTTGTGAGGCTTAATTAATAGACGTAAAGTGCTAGAGCAGTGGCTGACACACAGTCGATCCTCAATAAATGGTAACTGTTATTATTCACAACCACTTGTCTGAATTTTAAAATCTAGAAATCTCTGAATAATGAAAATTTTTTCACAACTCATTTGGCATAAAACATGACCTGAATTGATATGAGTCTTATTTTATCACACTTGATCTGAGCCTTCATATATTTCACTGCAGACATATTGCTGTGTTTGATTTCAGGTTGCTGAACCAGTGGGGATACTATACAAAATACACTGTATACTCTATATTTTCTTTCTAAATGAATAAAAAGTTTGAGGATGAACTAGTCCCCAAATCCAGGCTATATTAGTTATTGATCAGTTGTTAAGTGCCAGGAATCATCCTAGGTATTATCTATATTCTGTTATTTTACTTAATCATCACAATGGTCCAGTCATACATTCATTCATTCACCAACAGTTTCCAGTTTCAACCAATAGGCCCCGTTCAGGGTGTTTGGAATATTTCATTAACAAAGCAGATTAATTTCTCCTTCCTTTGTTGAGATAGCATCTTAATTCTTCAGACTACATCATCACTGCTTGTTATAATTAATAAAATAACTTTTGGCGGGGAATGAGAAAAAAGATTGCATTAAAAGTACACTAGAATTGCACACATCTTGATTTCAAAAACATTAAAATAAATTGAGAAAAAATGACTTTGTATTTTACAGGAGAAAGTGAGGTTCAGAGAGATTAAGATACACTGATCAAAGTATAATAAATAGCAAAACTGGAGTGAAAACCTTTTCAAAGGCATACTCTTTCCTCAGCTCCATTTTCAAATCTGTTAGAAAGCTCTCCAACGGAATATATTTTACTTTCTTCCTTCTTGCTTTTCCTTCTCCCTCTTCTTGCCCTAGTCATCATAATCAACTACACATAACTGAATGTCCACTATAACTGTACACAAGGCCCTATTTAGAACTGTTACAACTTATCTTACTTATATATCACACTTCCACTCTACTTTCTTTTCTCCTAAAATCTTCACAAGTGAGAGGTATGCAAGACAAGTATTATTAACTTCCTTTTCCAAATGAGAACGATAAGGTGGCCAGGTTAAATGAATTGCTTAAGTCAAAAAAGATATCATTAAGAGAGTTAGGTCCAGAAGCAACGTTGCAGCCCTGTGAGCTCTTTTCACATGGCTCTCAGTGTACTTTAGGAATGAAAGTTGACTTGGAAAATCAGGAATGTCTATTGAGGTGTTTCCTAGGCAAATATATCTGTTAGCGTTTTATCTCATTATAGCTAAAAAGATAGAGCCTTGGGAAAATAGTTTGCTGCAAAGATCAAGAACTGTGACTCAAAAATCAGAAAATTATTT
The DNA here is from genome assembly GCF_041296235.1 of Equus asinus. NCBI lineage: Eukaryota > Metazoa > Chordata > Mammalia > Perissodactyla > Equidae > Equus > Equus asinus. The sequence goes on along the minus strand of NC_091792.1, from coordinate 50,298,433 downwards.
ACTTGTTGTGAGTATTTTATTCTGTGTTGTCCTTAATCCCATGCCTATAAATGGGATCAACCAAGGTAATCGAAGTAATTTGAGGATGTATACACAATCACAAGATCTGGGTGGAAATATTGACAGCAGATCACTCACACTGCTATTACAGCTGAAGACCATGAGCATTTGGTTAAGAAAAATTTCAACTTAAGATGATGAGGAGCTGACATATGCTTAGGTAAATCATCAGCATCTCTACTTTTCAGATACTTTTATTTTAGGAGAAAATTGTATACATACATTCTTTCATAGCCTACTATTGCTATCCATAGAGTTTTCTTTTCCTTTCCACAAGCAGTGTGTCTATTTCAAGAGAAATTTTCCTTATCCTTTCCTCTATCTTTAACCGAGTGTAGTTCATCTGTGACCACTTTTATGCCGTGTTAGTGCCAAACGACCACCATTACCGACAGAGCATCTGGAAAATGAGCATCACGTCATGGGACAGGCTACCTATTCTGTAAAATAAGGATGCTTAGTGACAGAAGAACATACTGAAGCCAAAGTCAAAATAACATTAATATTTAGATCACGTGCTCAATAAATTAATTTATGCCTGCTAACGCATCTTATGGATATAAGGATTCCCGTTGTTTACCTTACTTCATAAATGACAAATTAATACAAAAAGCTGGGTTAGCAGCATACCTTGAAAGGATGATAATCTGTTATGTGTACCTTTTAACCTTCCCATAAATCCATTCAAATTTGTTAGCAGAGTTGCTAAATATCAGCCGATTATCAAAAAGGTAAGATAAAAAAGGATTATGAAAAAATCTATACTAAATCTTTCTACTTAAAGAAGCTTAGTTATACATTTGTGCCCAGGGAATATTACTTTCCATGATAAAAACATATAGGGCCTTTGAGAGGCAATACATAAAATGATCTATTTTCCTTGCTAATATCCACAGTAGGGAAGAAAAGCTTCATTTGGATGGGTGATGCAGTTTGCCTTCCCAGACACACTAATGGATTAGCTGTACAGAGAAGACAGTTGCTGAGGTGGTCTTCATCTTTATGTAAATTAATGGTTTATGGCTACTTTTCCTTTTTCCTTCATTTTACAGTGATCTGTCTCCAAGTACAAAATCACCACACCTTGCTTTACGTCTCAAACTGTTTAAGGATAGATTAGAAACTAAAATTTAGTTGATACCCTGAGATTTTTTTTCCTGGTAAATAACTTTGGAAGCATTTCATTAACGGAGATAATGGAAATAAAATTCATGATAGATTTGATAACTGATGGCAAAGTTCACAAAGGCATAATGTCCACTCCACCATATATATATAGAATGGAATACATATATATATTCACCACACTTCCAGTTTTTCAGAGGAAGAATTATCTAAAAGTTCCTAGTATGCTATTACGAGACCAGCCTCCACGTGTTTAGGCTGATAGAATAAAATCTTGAATTTGACTTGTTACTGATTTAGTTGCCTGGCCAACATTTTAACCTCCCTAGCTGTCTGTTTCCTCATCTTCAAGAGAAGTTAATAAGACATTCATGTCATGGGGTAATTTTAAAGATCAAACAGACTAATGCACATAAGCACTTAGCACAGTATTTGGCACATAAGGGCTTAATAATACTAGTTTTCCTTATAATTTATTATTTATCAGCGGTTAAAAATTCATAGCTAAGAAAAAGTTTTTAAAAAGTCATTAGCTAGTAATGAGTTTATTAATTCAGATAAAACTAGAGTAATTTCATATTTCATGAAATCCACAAGGGAAAATATTAAAAGGTGTCTGTTTTTTCCCACCAAAATATTCATTGTTTTTTGAAGGGAATCATGTATCAATATGAAAACAGTGTAGCAGACCATCAATAATTGGGGCAGAGTTAATATTTCTACTCTGAATTTTCAATTCCAAGAGTTAATATATTCACCATTTAAACAAGATTAGAACGTAAGATAGATTTGTAAGACATGAGTTCAGACGTATTTTTTCCTAAGAATTATTATACTTTTTTCAAAGTAACAACTGGATGTTTTATTTCAGTTATTTATAGCCAACCATTTGGATAAAAATATCTTAAAATATTCAAACAGCATGACTTAAAAATTACAAATAAAGAGAAAAGGATTCATTAGAAGCAAGAAATGTCAGTGAGACAGGCAAGGATCTTGGTAGGTTAACACACACTGGGAAAGAAGTTCTTGTAGAGATGCAGTAAATTCACTTTGCTAAGATCAAGGGCTTCCGCGAAGACCACAGCTGGTATTTTCAATTCTCAAAGAAGGCCAGAATGATATAACTGAAGACTTTTCCATAGGACCAGATAAATGATCACATACAAATGCACTTCATTTTTCTTACAGTAAGAGATACAAGTTTTGTTTAACCCTTTAGAGTAGTGATAAAAAAATGCTGAAGGATACACTTTCTGATCTTTCTGGTTATTTGTCTAAGTTCCCCAGTCTGCTAACACCCGATGACCTTCTTCTTGTCTCCATACTTGTGCATTAGTCCAGAGAATGCCAAAGAACAACAAGATAAACAGAAGCGATGAAGATAGATGGGGCATCAGAGAACCAATCTAGGAGGGAAAGCTTACAACTTGACCTTCTGATATACTTAGAACAGCATCATTAGCAGTTCTAATTACTTTTTTTCAAGCAATTAGATCCTTTGTCTATTCTCAAAGACGGTCATTGCTTACGTTACCAAATTCATACCACTCAGGGTTTTTTATCATCTAGTTTATTTCCTAGCAGCCCTGATTTTAAAAAATCTTCATTATTTGATATTTAAAAAATACTCATTTCTAAAAGTTGCTCATGCATTTATATGTTCTTTTGTCCTTTGAACGAAAGGATAAGTGATTATCTTAAAAATTTTTTTAATCTTTAAAACAAAAGCCAGGATGTTAACAAGGGTGTGAAATATATACTTACAAAATATATAATATATATTAATGATACCTAAAGTGTTTTAATTTGAAAACAAATAAATGTAAGTCAATATTTTTATATTTCCTACATTATTTCCAAACTATATGCATCATGGCCTTTTTGATATTTTATTTTTAAAAATAATTTCTGATCCTACTTTTTCACACAATTTATTACCTTTCCCTTAGAAGAGTCCTAGTGAGTTTCAGAATTTCATAATCCATTAACAAGCTTGTTTAATAGAGTGACTAGCCTTCAAGTTGTTGTTATATTGAGTTCTTCTCTTTGTATTTACAAAGATTAAGGAGTTCCTAATTGTACCCATATTTATAATAAAGGCTATTCCAAGTTTCTTTATACTTCTAAAGGATGATGGTGTATGAACCCGCTGGCAGAGACCACATCTTCCTACCTACAGCGAGAATTTTTAACACGAAACTGCCCTAGACTGATGTAGGATTGGCTCTCAGACCTGGGGTGTATATGTGTGTGTGTATGTGTGTTTTCATTAATACAAGGGAATCTTCGAAAGTATTGATGCTGTATGTTTATTCCTCTAATAAAACATCTATTGATATAAAGAATATTAAGCAATAAGAATTGACATCACATCTTTTATGGCTTATAATGAACTTCTTATGATTTAAATGGTTCATCAGTGATGACAATCCTTGGGTGAGGCCACGAGGAAGTCACTTCTAGAATGTCCACTAGTATTTGGTGGGGAAGGAAGGAGGAAAAAAACTACAGCCACGAGGAAATTACAAATGTGGGAGCTTGAGGGCGGCGGTCTTTTCCGTGTTAGTATCATAGGGTCGTCGTGGCCCCCCAGGATCCCCATGCATTGTTTCAGATTCTTTCGCCCATAAACAGTACATGCCTTTCTTCATCCTTTTAGCTGCTTGTCATTGACGCTGCCACCGGCCAGACATCCTAAACTTTCTCACTGAGGCTGGGGCTCCGGAGTCCCAGGGGTTCTAATCATTTTCCCAACTGCGTCATAGGTGTCTGTCAACGTGCTGGGGCGCATGAGCTGCCAAGAAGCCAAAAAACTTTCTCCTTACCCTTGGCATCTGCCGTCAGTCTAAACACTGAGTTAGGAATCTTTGCAGCAGAGACAGCACTTTTCGTCCTGGGCTCTATCCCCACCACACCCACCCTGCCCACACCCTCGGAACCACCTTTCCGCAGACCCCTCCTTGACTCCAGTTAGCCAGGCCAGGCAGGTTCTGGGTACGCCTAAAGGCTTTGCTGCCGCCTCCGCCCGTGCCGTGTTCCCTGCGTGAGCGCTGGATTATTCCAGTCTTTTGAGCATGGCAGATTTCCACCGGATGACATCATGGGAGCCGAGCGAGTGCCGGCTCCGAGAGGGGGACGGAGAAAGGGAGGGGGAGGAGAGGAGGGGAGAGGGCTGGGAAACCGAGCCAGAGCCGGGCTGCCTGCCATCCGGCTGCACGTCCTCAAGCTGGGGAGGAGCGCTCCGCCCGCTACTGACAAAGGATGGGAGGATGCCTGCGCCCCGGGATGCTCGATGCGCGCAGCCCGGCGGCCGCCTGAGCGACTTCGCCCTCCGCCGGTGAGTGGTTGCAAAGATCTTTTATCAGCCTCGCTGCGAGCCCGTACCCTCCTCGGCTCGCCGTCCCGGGCACCTGTGTCCCTGACCCCGAGCAGGGCTTGGCACAGCACCAGACTCGGAGCACAGGCAGCAAGTGCCTTTGCCCAGTGGGTCAGCGGAGGAGCTGAAGCTCTTGGTTGGGGTTCGTGGTGGGTGCTGCGACCCAAGCCCCTGGCGGCGGGCTCGCCCTGTAGGCGCCGCTCTGAGTGGGGGCTGTTCCAGCCGGCTGCTTGGGGTAGTTACCTCTATTGGCCGGCCAGCGCCAGCCTTGCGCGCAAGCAGTTTCTGGTGGATCCCCAGTGCGCGGCGCGCTGTTTACGCCGGCTTCTCACTAGTCACCGAGCCGCACCCCTCGGAAGGCGCGGAATCGATGACGGCCACTTTACAGGCTCACGCGCTACCAGTGTGGGCTTAGGGGGCGGGCACCGATTACCCAGGGGGGGGCGCGCCCTACGGACCACCGAGGGCAGCCTTTGTTTCGGGTTTAAGGCTGATGTGCGTAAACCTAAGTCAGGCTGTCTGCAACTGTCCAGTCGGATCCGGGTCCAGGCACCCGCCCGTCTGTGCGAGGGATGCCATTGTGTTCCTGCTGCAGGCGGGACTGAGAGCTGGGATTTAAGACTCGAGAAGAGTCCTGCGCCCACTGGTGAGTGTTGCAGTTGTCCAGGTGCAGAGCAAGCTTCTTAAGCTCCAGGAAGTGAAGTGACCAATCGAGGCAGAAGGACGCCCAAGTTCTGTCCCTGAGCGGTATGAGTGAAAGAGCAAACTTGACGAGACTCCCTCTCGCTCTCTTTTTTCTGGTTTCTGAGGCGCTTGTTTTGAGGAGTAAAATAATCACAGTAAAATAATCTGTGGCAGGTGGATGGAGTTAGAGGCATGTCCAGTATATAGTTAGGGAGATCCACGTTTTTCTGGAGATCCCTTTTGTTATTCACTGGTTCCGGAGGAGGGTTGCTTGCTAAACATTGTTGAGCTCAGTATCTGTACTGTTATAGAGCCTTGTAGGCTTAAATAGGAAAGATTCGGAACCCGCTTCACTGAGAGTTGTGCTACGTGTAAGCGTTGTAAAGCCAACATACCAATACCCACGCCTCCTCGCGACCTGCCGGTTCCAGACATATTTTATCCATGAATTCTTTCTGTTTCGGAAAAGTCCAATTTTCAGATCACAGAGAAGTGGTGATACCTATTGGAATATTTGACTTTAATGTCAGTTTATTTTCCAAATAAACATTTTTGAAAAAGGTGGAAGGAAGCCTAAGTTTGCTACTTTGGGGTTTAGTTCCTTTTCTTTTTAGAGTTTCATCCACTGCAATCTAAAATATTTAAAATTTTAGGAACTATTTCATATTCATGAACTTAGGGTATAGCAAATGACCCCTGGATACTAAGGAGATTCTTGATATACAAGTTTGATATTCCAGCATCTAACATAATATTAGAATATAAGAAAGTCACAATCACACTTATAGTTCAGATGGTCATTTTATTTTCTTTTTCTTAAAAAAGGTTTTCTGATTTTCCTTTAGATTGTTTCTTTTTCCTTAAAGATAGGTTATCCTAATGAAGCTTTTCTAAAACAGAAGTATCAAAGTAAGTTTTCTTGATTAGTGATTGCTCTTCTGATAAAGTTTGGGGTCTTTTCGGAACAGACATAAAAGAAAATTATTGGAATAAGAAATGTGGTGGAAGTGGAAAAGGAACTGGGAGAGATAAGAGAAGGAGATTTTGCTAAGTGTAAAAGGTGGGACAATAATGGGCATCAGAGGATGTCACATCAGTTTTGTTTTTGGAAAAGCTCATTGCAGCTTTTACATGCTTGTCTCTCTTTCCAGCAAGTGCAAGGTTAAATGTTTGATTATGTTATGTTATGTTGAGAGACCAATGATAGGACCAAAGAGAGCTTGTCTTTGTTCAAGACTTCCGGGGTTAGGCGCAACATTTTCTCCTGTGATTCAGAAATAATTTTTGTTTCATTATTTATTTCCTGACTTCTTATCACAAAGGGCTCTACCTGTTTCTTTGAAAGCTTTATTTCTTTCTAACTTTATTGTACTCATCTCTTGATAGTAAAGCTTAAGGAGTTTTATGTGAAGGTTCTTAGAAAACCTGTTGCTCATGCTGGCTGCTTTCCTGAAATGTTATAATAACAAAATCTTTTTTTGAAATTAGCGCAGAGAACATATGGTCTGCTGATGTGCTTATGTGATGGGGAGTACCTGACATAAAAATATACATGTATATGAAATATATATAACCCCAGTTAGACAATCATCCAGCAATGATAAGCAGGAGGCACGTAGTATTCGGCCCATGATTTTTGGCAGATGATGTTTCTTTTAACAAAAGGATCTTTTATCCTTTGTATGTGGTAAGAAAAAAAATGTACATTAAGGATAACAGGTTGTATTTTATGTCTGAAATGTTTTATTTCAAAAATATTTATCCAAGAAGGTCAAAAATGCTCTGGCACTTCACTGCACACGCTAGGATATGTGAGGAAAGTCCTTAGAAAGTGTATTTTGTAAATATATGTGATTTGATATATTTTCTAGGCAGGAAAATATTATTTTTAAAAACATAGGAAGTAAAATAATGTCCTTGAACTAGAGAATAGTCTCATAATGTTTTTAAATGTATTTAATAAATATTTTGGCTATTTTGTTACACAAGGATTCTTAATCGGGAGAGATGAGAGGAAGTTGCCTTATAGGACAAAAGCAAAGCTATAGTATATTTCCCGGAATAGGCAATAGTGATGTTTCAAGGTCATGGAAAAGAGCATTATATCAGAGCACTGCAATATTTCCAAGAAAAGATTATGTACAAGGAACAAGCCTACACAATTTGGTAGCCTCTTGCTTTCATCATTCCAGTTGTTTGAGTGAACAGACACTGTAGGATCTCTGTGATATAGAGAAACTCTCTCATTTTTCTTGAGGCAAAATTATATCTTGAACTCAATCAGAAGGTTCTTTTATGGGCTTTTCCATGGTGTAATTCAAATTCTAGTTTAAGGATGCTTTATGGATCCCAGAACATTGTGATTTTAACTTTTGTGTAGGCCTTCGATATGGAAATTGGTCAGTAAATCTTTTTGGCTGAAAGGTTTTGGCATCTCAGCTTCTTCTGGAATTAATGAGTTAAGAGTGAAAGGCAACAGTTAGAGGATTATTGAAATATTCAGGAATAGGATATCTTATTCATAGGGTAAAATAATATTGTTCATGGAGTTCTTAAAAATAAAGTTAAAGAAAATAGAGACAAAATCTCCAGAAACCGAAATTATCCCTTTGTTATATATTGAACACCTATTGCAACTTAATGGACCTATATGATACTATTAATTCATTTGCTACTTCCCAGTGTGAGAATGAGGAGCACTGTGTAGGAAATGTGTTGTGGTTTTGACTTTATCGTCTAATTGAGAACGAGTCTCTGAACCTTTTGAACATTACTTTCATTTTACATAAAATAAAGATGATAATGTCTGCCCAGACTTCCCACAGGGAATGGTGCATAGTAAATGATCTAATATGCAAAAGTGATTTTGAAACTATGGGAAGAACTACCTAACAAATATTATCTCTAAGTTAACTTTTTAACTTCTAGGTCTTTTCAGTTAAAGTTGTAAATTTACATAGAGGTGAATCCAGTTTGTGATTTGTCTTTTAAACATCTGGTTTTAATTAGTGGCATTCTTGACAATTCATTTAATATAATTTATCAAAAAAATTATTAAGTAGGTTGTTATATATCTTTTTAATTCAAGTTTGCTGGTAGTAAATTCTCTCATTTTTTGTGTGTTTGAAAATGTTCTTACACAGCCTTTATTTTTAAAGAATATTTAAGCTGGACATAGAATTTTTTGTTTGGCAGTTATTTTCTTTCAACACTTTAACTTGTATTCCTTTGACCCTGGCTTCTATCAAGTCTGTCAGTCTTATTGTCGTTACTTTGAAGATAAAGTGTCTTTGTCTCTGGCTGATTTAAAATTTTTTCACTTGCCTTTATTTTTCTTCAGTTTTACTGTCATGTTCCTTGGTATGGTTTTCTTTTTATTTGTCCTTAGCGTTTGCAGAGCTTCTTGAATTTGTGGACTGATGTCTTTCATCAGATGAAATTTATTGGTGAATTCTTGTTATATAGCTCTCCTCCATGCTGTCTCTTTTTCTGAGATCTCAGTTGTATATTTAATACATGGTTTCACTGCGCCCAACATGCCTTTTACCCTTGTTTCATTATTTTCCACTCTTTCTTTCTTTCTGTGCTTGTTTAGATATTTCCTTTTGACCTTTTCTTCCAGTTTCCTAACGTTCTCCTACACTATGCCTATTGTGCTGTCAAGCTCATCTATGGGTTATTACTCTAATTATTGTATTTTTTCCAGTTTTCAAATGTGCATTTTATTCTTTTCTATGGATACCAATTTATCTATTTTCTTCATCCTTTCCTCTGTTACTTTGAACATAGTAATCAAAATTATTTTAAAGTTTTTGTCTGCTAATGCCATAACTGGATTGCTGTGAGCTTCTTTTCAGTGTCTCTCTTTACTCTTGATTTTATTAATTGTGTATAAAAATTTTACAAGTCTCTTTATCCAAGTCCAAAGAGTTGTCAGCATTTCTTCTATTAGGCAGATTAAATAGAGAGGTGGCCAGTTGTTGTAATCCAGTCAGTGACTGAGTTGACTCAAGTGCTCATAGACTTCATCACCTGCAGGGGCACCCAGATGCCAAAGTACAGATATCCAGAGCCTTCCACTGGTGTAGTCACAAGTATTAAATACAATTCAGGGGAAGACTTCTGAGAATCCTGCTCTTCTTTTCAGAATCTTTCTTCTTGGTGTCTTAGCCTCCTTCAGTCTTGTGTGGAACTTCAAATGTCAGCAGTATTTTGTGGGTAAAACCAAGCGTGTACCAGCTTGGTGCTTCGTCATTTATTTCTCATTGGGATCTTGGTGTCTCCTATCTCTAACTTTTTATCTTTAGCTCCACAAGGCTGCCAAAATTTCTTCTGGATTCTCTACCCCAAATCAGTAGTCTTCTGCTCAGGCAGAGCCCATGTTCTCAGGCTCTTGCTGTGTGTCTAGATTGGCAAGTGACCCTACTCTCTGTCCCAGGGGAAAAAAGCACCCTCAAAAATTCAGCTTTCCTGTTTGATGCTTCCTGCATCTGGAATCTTGAAACCTCTAGTCTTGGCTTCTTCAAGGCTCACCAACAATTCTTTTAGAATTTTTTTTTTTGTATATATATATATATGGCTTTTCTAGTTGTTCTTGGTGGTAATGTTGGTCTACCGTGAGTTACTCCACCATGACTCTCAGCTGAAGTGGGTTGTTGTTTTTCACTGATTACAAAAATAGATGTATAGCCATGCAAGATCATTACTTGGTGATAAAACTGGTGTTAATAATCCCAGCCCACAGGCCCCTAGGCAATACAGCTAACTCTGAACCAATTTGATTTAAAAAGTATTGTCTTAAAAAGAGGTTACATTCTACTAAGTACTTATATTCTGTACAGTATGGTTTGGAGACAGCTTGTCTATTTCCTTTTTGAAGTAGAACCTAGCATCAGTGAAAGCCAATGATTCAAATAGCTAGTAAATTCAAGTTCATGGTAACTAAATGTAATAAATTGGCAAAACTTTTCTTTTCCTTAGGAGTGATACACACACACACACACACACGTGTATGTATAAAAAATAACACTCTTTCCTGAACATAAGCACTCTATGATTTAGGAATCGTCCTAATTTACAAATCAATTCCACATATAGAGAGTGAACAATGTGGGAAGTCTGAAGCCTCTCTCTTCTTAGAAATCATTGTCCTTTGTTTTTCAAATTGTTACTCTGAAAAGCAACTGATACAGGAGATATCATATGCATATAATAAAATCAACAAGTCAATAATATATCAACTTCTTATTGGTATATGGATAAAACTCAGAATATATTTCATCCAGAAGAAATATTACAAATGGTGCTTCGTTGTTTTAGAAATAGTGTCTTTGACAATGCTATACTGAAAACATGACCTAAATTAACTATAGTTCGTTTAGTGGATTAGCGTAGGATTTTTGTTGAATCTGTCTATTGATGGATGGATTCTCAAGGTGAACTAAAATGTATAATGCCATTTTTAAGTGATTAAATATTTCAGACGACACAGTAGAAACCACTGACTTTTTGGGACACAATCAAGTGGAAGTTGGAGAATACCTGGAATGGACTTTTTTGCCTGCTTTCCATTTGATGTTCTAACGTGCATAGGAAATTCACTGAAGCTTGGTGAGAGTGATAACTTAGGTACTGTGGTGTTGCTGGCTCATTATTTGGGGCTGACACTCTGATGAGCAATGCTTTGATACTCATAAGATATATCATATGCCTCTTGTCTCCTGTCTTACATCCTTTCAGCCTCATTTCCGGTTCTATGACTGTGGCAAACATTGTAGGCAGGCTGTGACTCACTTGTGCTGACTTCTTCTCACCTTGAGCTGTGCTGAGTATCTTTTACTCTGTGACTTTACAGGCATGTCTTATGTCTGCCTCTGTCCCTGGAAGTGCAGCCTAGAGTGGGGAGGAGCTAACACCACTTAGGAAACCCCTCCATCAGTAGGAACCGGGTGGACAGATCTGAGAGGCTGTCTATAGTTCCTCAGAAGGTCTGGGTCACATAGAGCCTCAGTTGGCCATGGTGATGACCCAGCTTCGTACACTTGTATTGGTTCTTATTCTGTCCCCATTTCACTTTACCTGGTGCTTCATTCTTACTCTCTAGGATCTCCTTCTACTATTGGTGCATAAGTTTTTATTTCAGATTCTGCTTTTGAAGGGAATGTGGCTAAAATATATTGTAAATTAGCTTTTTTCTCTAGAGGAAAATGAAAACAAAGAAAGAAAAAGAATCAAGACTAAATCCCAAGCCACATCCATTTACAATGAGAGAAAAATGGTAAGGAAGAAGCTAAAATAGAGTATTTTTCAAAGATATTTTGTTTATAAATTCATCATCTTTCCGGTCACCAAATGAGGCCAGTTAAATAATTCGTTTAGTAAGTATGAGGTCATCTCTTGACCTAATGATTAATTTCCTTTCCTCCCTTCTTTCTTTTTTACTTCGATACAGCATAACTCATTTTATCGCATTTCACTTTATTACACTTCACAGATACTGTGTTTTGTACAAGACCCTCCACTGGCAAAAAAAAATACAACTGGTTGAAGGCTCAGATGGTGGTTAGCCTTTTTTAGCAATAAAGTATTTTTTAATTAAGGTATATACATTGTTTTTTTAGATGTAATGCTGTTGCATACTTAATAGACTACAGTATAGTGTAAACCTAACTTTTATATGCACTGGGAAACCAAAAATTCACGTGACTTGCTCTGTTACCATATTTGCTTTATTGTGGTGGTCTGAAACTGAACCCACAGTGTTACTGAGACATGCATGTATTTATTTATTGACCATCCACTCTATGCCCTGTACTCAGCCAGGTCCTGGTGGTATAATGAGTAAAAATGTGACAAGATTCCTGCCTCTTCAGAGCTTTTTATTCCTGTGAAATTAGTTAAAAAATCTTACAAACAAATGCACACATGCGAGAGTGAAAGCACTGAAGGACAGGTACACAGTGATGAGAAAGCCTTTCATAGGGGAGTTTGACTTGGGCAGAGAGGTTTGGGCAAGACTCCTTCAGGCGGTGACACTTGAGCTGCCATCTAAAGGATGAAAAAGAGTTAGTTAGCTGGAGAGAGAAGGAAAGAGTTTTCTGACAGAGGGGCAAAGGGTGTGTGCTCAAGATCCTGTTGCTGGGAGAAGTTTGGCAATTTTGAGGGAGTCACAGACAGCCCAAAGGAGGAAGTGTGATGTGGATTGAAGAGATGTACCAGATATGAGGGACTGTCACAGAATATTTTGAATATTAAAGAAAGAGGTGTGTGTGCATGTGTGTGTGTATGTGTGATGGTGGCAGCGAGGAGAGGCCTCACAAGTAAACAGGATGATAGAGTAGCAAAAAAGAAATATATGAAGGATCTGGGGAGAATATTGTATAAAATATGCAGACCAACAAACATGAAGAGTTATGAACATTTGAAAAGTATGAGAAGTGTTTGTTGTTAATGCTGTTGAGTCAATTCTGTCTCCTAGCAACCCTGTGCCCATCAGAGCAAAGCCCAGCTGCATCTTTTTGTGCCATCCCCTCATCTTCCACTGCTGTATCAGACTGCTCCACTGCTATGCATAGGATTTTCATGGACAATTTTTTCAGAAGTGGGCAGGCAGGTCCTTCCTAGTCTGTGCTAGTCTGGAAGCTCCGCTGAAATCTGTCCACCATGGGTAACCCTGCTGAAATTTGAAATACCAGTGGCATAGCTTTCAGCATCACAGCAATAGGCAGCCACCACAACGTGACAACAGAAGGGTGGTGTGGTTCCTTAGGGAAAGGATCCTCTGCTGCCTCCACAAGATCTCCAAATCTTACCCACTAGACCACCATGGCTGGCTATGAGAATTGTAGGAATTGATATTTTTTAACCGAGTGATTTTCTAAATAAACAGGCTTGAAAAAAAAGAGGGAATAAGATATTTATTCGTTTACTGCCAATTTATTTGTCCTAGCTTGTGATGACCTTAAAAACTGTATGTGAGACTTTTTCAGTTCTATAAAGTCATGCATAGCTTAATGATGGGAATACGTTCTGAGAAATGTGTTATTAGGTGATTTTGTCATTGTGCGAATCTCATAGAGTGTATTTACACACACCTAGATGGTATAGCTTACTACCACCTAGGCTATATGGCACCAATCTTATGGGACCACCGTGGTATGTATGGTCTGTCTCTGAAAAGCTGTTATGGGGCACATGACAGTACTTCACTTCCAACATGGATAGAGGATTCGAACAGAAAATCAATAAGGAAACGGTGAACTTGCACAACACTGTAGACAAAATGGACCTAACAGACATGTACAGAACATTCCATCCAACTGCAACAGAATACACATTCTTCTCAATCGCACATGGAACATTTTCTAAGATAGACTCTATGTTAGGCCACAAAACAAGGCCATATCTAAGCAACGCTACATTGTTATGAAATTTATATATTTTTACTAGTTATCTCTTAATTTTGGGGGTGGTTAAATTATAGATAGACTTTTCTCTTTTAAAAGTATTTCAACTAAAATTTTACTTAAGATTCACTTTAATAGTGTAACACAAAACGAATCTGTATATATGCTACTCAAGCATGGTGCACAGCGACATTTAATTACTCAGTCCCAAGTCAGTTCTTGTACTTAGGTTTTAATAAAGTTAAATTGCTTATGTACTCACACAAGTGTGGATTCTGGTTCTGCTAATTTCTCCCAAATTTGAAATTCAAAGAATTAGAGACAAATTATTTTCCACTTAAAGCTATATTTCCTTTAATACTTCTTAGCAGTTTTGACTTAATTGAACGCAAAGTTATATTCCAGACACAGTGTGAAACGACTCTTTAAGATTTAGCATAATATACACAATAGCTCTTGCCAGCTACCTTTCCTTTTTAATGAGATAACTTGGTTTATTTTTATAGGTTACTTTTAAACAATCTTTTTTGAAATCTCTTAACCCCGTGAGTATGTCTTATTTTAAAAGCAATAAATAAATGAATAAACAAGTATTTATTTAATAACTACCACATGAAAGAAAGATTTGTGCTATGAACAATTGCAGGGAATTAGACAGAAGTGGGGGAATTAATTGGGAAGATTATTAAGATATTTAGTAACAAGTATAAAAGGTAAAGTCTGGGAATTTTTGATTTATTACTAATGGTGTTCATGGAAGAGGATAATCGCTCACAGACTCAGAAAAATAACCTTAGAGAAAATCCCCTCCCCTATTTTTTGTAGACCAAAAGTGAAAAAACAAGTCTTAAAAAGCAATGATAGAAGACACTCTTCCGTGGACTTGTGTTATAAGGATGAACCATAGTCGTCAATTTGTAGAAACAGTCAAAAATGATGCAAAAGATGTTAAAGTTTTTCCATCGTACATTACCCAGTAACCCAGAAAGCCCAAAAATATATTTTGGGGACATGTAAAAGGGATCTTAGAAGTCTAATTACAATATGTTCTTTAAACAATGAAAGGAAGTATTTCAAAATGTTGATAGTGGTCATTGAACTATGCTTAGTTTTTCATCCTGCTTTTTTTTATTTTCCAAATACTTTTTAATAAGTATGATTTACTTTTACAATAAAAATGTAAATAAATGCTTCTTGAATAAAAAATTTCATATCTGAAGGAAAACTTCAAAATCTTAACCTCTGTTAAATCTGAATAGTTCTTTTGTGGGTGTTTGCTATTTTTTAATACTCTTCTGCATGTATATATATAGAGTTTGTGATAAAATTATATACAGAGGAAAAACTGATATGAAAGAAATCTTCTATTTCATGCTAAATTATGCTCTGTGGAGATATATCTAATGCTAAAATTTTTTGCGCAATTTGCCTCTCAATAGTATGAGACGATGTGTGTCTGGCTGTTTCTCAGTGGGATCCAAGAATTGATGTTTGTTTTAAGTAAGTTGTTCTAAAGAAATTGTTGATTATCCTCACTCACTTATTCCAATAAATAACTAAGAGGACAATCTAATATAGCCAAATCTTACTTTTGTGTATTTTCATGAAAAATGAAGAGTAATGTGTATCTCCCCTCCCCCCCTTTTTTATGGTAGTAACAGTTATATAGATTATAGACTTTGAACTCGTAAGCCCCTGAGTTCATCATGGGTCCTACTCACTTAGCAACTGTGGTGTGAATTTGATAATGTACATTTCACCATGTGGATGCTAGGGGGGTGTCTGTGCTTTTAGAGATGAATCCTTTTATGTTAATTCTTCCTCAATGAGAAAAAAAATTATTATCGTTTAATTATTATACTTAGGGAAACATTTGTTAGATAAAGGAGTTTTGAAAATTGATTTTAAGCATAAGTTCAGTTTCCCTGTTAGAGGAGTAGAAGATCATGGTAGTTGGAAAAAGCTCAGACTCTAAGCCATTTTGAGCTGTCTAGGAATCTCCATTCATTAGTTAGGTGACACTGGTCAAAATGCTTAACATGTTTGAATATTGGTTTCCTTATGTTCAAAACATGGATAATAGTACCTTCCTGCTAGGGTTCTTATGACAATTAATGGTAGTAGGTAAATTCCCTAATAAATAGTGGGTATTTAATGTAAGTAGTTTGTACCATTATTAAAGCTAAATTATATATTCTTTAAACACTCAAGTATAGTTTTCTTTATAAGATACATGTCATACATTTTAAGCTTTGAGTTGTCTTGGTACTTTTTGTGTATGGATAAAATTTGAAGATTTAGTTGCAGGAGAAGCTAAGACAGTTGGCAACAACAACTACCACCATCTCCAAGTAAATCCAAATGAATGAATGAATAGTATTAATAATTGGCATTCGTTTACAGTGAGTGCTTTTGTTTTTCCTTTTTCTCTTTATTTTTTAAATTTTCAATAAAGAGAGCATATCACTTTGATAATAGTAATACCAAGGCAGCTACTTGAAAAAATAAGTTAATGGCTTAATTATTAGTTTGTGACATTCAATTTGATATCCAAGAGTATTTTTGCTATACCATAGTAGCGTAATAAACACAATACAAAATAAGAGAACGAATGTGGATTTTTTCAATGTTTTTGAGGCTGTAAAACTAGAAGGTAAAACATGTTTGTTGTAAAAAATTTAAGCTATATAGAAGTATCAAGTGTGAAAAGTGAAAGACCTCCTTTGGTTCCCTCCCAACTCAAAAATATTTCCTTCCTGAGATGTATCCACAAATACAGACATTTTGTAGTCATATACATTAATTAGCTCAGATATATTAGAACATACACACTTTAATAAATACATATTGTGTTGTGCCTTATCCTTTTTTTTTTTGGTGAGGAAGATTGGCCCTGAGCTAACACATCTGTTACCAGTCTTCCTCTTTTTTGCTTGAAGATTGTTGCTAAGCTAACATCTGTGCCCATGTTCCTCTGTTTTGTATGTGGGACACTGCCACAGTTGGCTTGATGAGCGGTGTGTAGATCCACGCCTGGGATCCAAACTGGTGAACCCCAGGCCGCCTAAGCGAGCGGGAGATCTTAATCACTATGCCACCAGGCTGGCCCCAGCCTTATATTTTTATAACATCCCTTGCATATCTTTTTCATGTCTATATAGTCTACTGACTGTATGGTATTACCTTTCTGGAGATATTCAGCAGTTTGACTTCTAGAAAAACTCTTGTTTCTGGGTACAGAGAAACATGAATTTATGGGAGTGTCATTTGTATTAATTTAAAACTTCTAAAAATCCTAAATTATGGTATCTTGATGCACCTGAATACTATATAGTAGTTAAAATGAATGAACTAAAATTTACGTGTCAATGTAGATCAATCTTTAAAATTTAATTTGAGTGGGAAAGAAAGTTTCAAAGGATAATTATAGCGTTACCTAACTTTTACAAATTTTATAGACAAAAAAGAAATTCTATATGTTAGTTACAGATCCTTAAATATGGAGTAAAATGGTGAAAACGTGGCCATGGTGTTCAAATAGCGGTTTGTATTTTCAACAGATATTTCTAGACCTGTCTATCCTCACAGATAATGTTATTGCTCTTCATAACGGTTGTACTAGTTTACACTCCCTTCAGCAATGTGTGAAGTATTATCAGA
Organism: Equus asinus; assembly: GCF_041296235.1. NCBI lineage: Eukaryota > Metazoa > Chordata > Mammalia > Perissodactyla > Equidae > Equus > Equus asinus. Next base: position 50,281,120 of record NC_091792.1, on the reverse strand, counting down.
CTTGTTATTTTTTGCACGTGTGTTTAAATATCTCATTGGTCTTTTATTTTCTTATACCTGATTGGTGTTGTTGAGCATCTTTTTATATTTAGAAGGACCATTCAGGTCTTCTCTTTCATAAATTGTCTTTTAAATCCTTTGTTCTTTTTTCCCCTCAGTTTGGATTTTTTTCTTCTGAGGAAGATTAGCCCTGAGCTAACATCCGCTGCCAATCCTCCTCTTTTTGTTGAGGAGGAGTGACCCTGAGGTAACATCTGTGCCTATCTCCCTCCACTTTATCTGCGGGATGCTGCCTCAGCACAACTCGATAAGCAGTGCGTAGGTCCATGCCTGGGATTTGAACCGGTGAACCCTGGGCTGCTGAAGCAGAGCGCTCGATCTTAACCACTGTGCCACCAGGCCAGCCCCTAAAATGGATTTTTAAGAATTGTTTGAACGTTCTGAGCACTAACTTTTTATCACTTATATGAATGAAAAATATTTTCTTGCTTACTGTCCCTTGTTTTTTAATTGTATTACGACGTCATTTATTATATAGAGATTTTGAAATTTTATTACTCTGTTTTATTATTGGTTTCCTTTTTGAATTTTGGTTTTGCTTGTTTGTGTAACTTTTTCTTAGAGATTATAAAGATATCACCTAGTTTCCTACTGAAGCTTTAACTACATTTCGCACTAAGGTCTCTGGCATGGTTGGAATTTAATTTTGTAGTTGTTTTGAAGTAGAGATCGACACTCCCTCCCGACACCCCCCTTCCATGTACAAAGCCAGTTGTCCTAGTTTAACTTATCCCACTGATTTGTAAGGCCAACTCTGGCATTTGTAAGTGTAATATATTTAAATCTGTTCTGGATTCTCTATTCTGTTCCACTGATTTGCCTAATCCTGTGCCAATTCAATACTTAATTCGTTAATCCTTTTAACATTATAAGCAGTCTTTATATCTGTTAGGAAGAATTCCACTCCTCATTCTTATTTTTCAAAATTGTCTTGGCTGTTATTTTATTTGTTTGTTTATTTAAATTGTTTCATTGGAGTCATATCGACTTACAACATTGTGTAAATTTCAGGTGTACACCACTATATTTCAGTTTCTGTATAGACTGTACCGTGTTCACCACCAACAGTCCAGTTTTTATCCATATTATTTTAGAGTCTGCCTTTAAATTCCATATAACATTCTATGTGATGGATATTCTTCATTTGCCTCTTTAGACCAATTCTCCATGGAACTACATCCCTTGTGCTTTTAGCTTCTAACTTCTAGCTGGGTTTGGTCAATGGGAGACACCAGCAGGAGATTGGGGTCGGGAGAGGAGAGAGAGAGGTAAGGAAATTTGTTCCTCTGGCTCTGTCTCTGCCCCTTAGCAAATGTGGCAGCAGATGCATACTTGTATGCCCACAACTCCTATACTACAAGGTTCCAGTTCCATCTGGATTTCTGTAACTCCATTCCTTCCCTTCACCCCATCAGGCCTGGGAGGTAGTGGTGGTTGTGGTAGTGAAGGGGAAGATAGTAGATAGTGGCATCCTTCTTTTAATTATCATCACATCTCTGTATCTAGTCTCTTTGGATGTGCTATCTCTTTGCTCCAAACTTCTGACATACACCTTGCTGGGATTGGAAGTGCATCAATTTTATAGTTTGAGAGACCTGCCATTTTTACAATGGAGCCTTCCAATCCATATATATGTTACACTTCTCCATTTACCTAGTTCTTCTATGTGCTCCAGTGATGTTATAAATGTTTTTCTGTAAAGGTCTTTCTTACCTTTTTAGAAATTTATTCCCAGGATTATTATTGTCTTTGTTGTAATTGTGAATGAGATATTTTAAGAGATACATGTTATAAATGTTGATTGGTGATGGATATTGTTTGTTACATGTTGATTTTCCATCCAGCAAACTTACTAAACTATTTTATTTCTTCTAATAGACGTTTTTGGAGGTTCTGTTCTATAGGCTAAGTAGATAATCATGTTGTCTCTGTATAGTAAAAATAATCATAATAATCATTAGTAATTACTGAGAACTTTTTCGAAAGACATACTTTAAATGGAGTCAGTCATTTAATCTTCATTTCAATCCTATGATATAGATACTATTATTAATCATGCATTCACATTTTAAAAAATTTTCTATTTTTTAAAAATTTGTTTGGCTTTCCAGCTTTATTGAGATATAATCGACAATAACATTGTGTAAGTTTAAGATATACAATGTGATGATTTGATATAGGTATGTATTGTAAAATGATTACCACAGTAAGTTTAGTTAACACATCCATCATCGCATATAGTTCCTGTTTTGTGAGTAGTGAGAAATTTAAGATTAACTCTCTTGGCAACTTTTACATATACAATACAGTATTGTTAGCTATAGTCACCATGCTGTACACTATATCCCAGAACTTAACCATCTTATAACTGGGAGTTGGTACCCCTTGACCAGCTTCACCTACTTCTCTCACCCCTTCATCCCTGACAGCCATCATTCCACTCTCTGTTTCCATGAGTTTGGATTTTTTAGGTTCCACATATACATGAGATCATACAGTATCTTTCTTTCTCTGACTTATTTCACTTAGCATAATGCCCTTAAGTTTTAACCCATGTTATACAAAATGGCAGAATTTCCTTCTTTTTATGGCTAAATAATATTCCATATACATATGGTATATTATACCATTCACATTTTCTTTGTCCATTCATCCACTGATGAACATTTAGGTCATTTACATGTCTTGGCTCTTATGAATAGCTCTGTAGTGAACATGGAGGTTTGGATATCTCTTCGTGATAGAAATTTTATTTCTTTTGGATATATGCACAGAAGTGGGATTGCTAGATCATATAGTAGTTCTATTTTTAATTTTTTGAGGACCCTCCATAGTATTTTATCTAACGATTTACCAGTTTACATTCCCACCAGCAGTATACAAAGGTTCCCTTTTCTCCACATCTTCACCAGCACATGCTATCTCCTGTTTGTTTGATAATAGCCATCCTGACAGGTGTGAGGTGATATCATTGTGGTTTTGATTAGCATTTCCCTGGTGATTAGTGATGTTGAGCACCTTTTCATGCACCTGTTAGCCGTTTGTAGATCTTCTTTGGAAAAAATGCCCATTCAAGTCCCCTGCCCATTTTTTAATTGGATTATTTGTTTTTTTTGTTATTGAGTGGTATGAGTTCCTTATGTATTTTGGATATTAACCCTTTATCAGATATATAGTTTGCAGGTAATTTCTCCCATTCAGTAGGTTCCCTTTTCATTTTGTTGATTGTTTCTTTTGCTGTGCAGAAGCTTTTTAGCTTAATGTAGTCCCACTGGTTGATGTTTGCTTTTCTTGCTTGTGCTTTTGGTGTCATATCTAAAAACTCATTGCAAAAACCAATGTCAAGGAGCTTTCCCCTATGTTTTCTTCTAAGAGTTTTATGGTTTCAGATCTTACCTTTCAGTCTTTAAGCCATTTCAAGTTAATTCTTGTGTGATGTAAGATAGAGGTCCCAACTTTACTAATCATGACAAAAGGAGAGGGGACTCAAAATCAGAAATGAGGGGGCTGGCCCCATGACCAAGTGGTTAAGTTCGTGTGCTCTGCTTTAGCGGCCCAAGATTCCAGTCTATATTTAATGAGTGTTTTATTTTGCCTCATTTGGAAATTCTTTTCTTCTATCATTTGTTGGTTCTGTATTTGTTTGGTGTTGGTATGTATGTGTTTGCCACATAGAAGCTTGAAACAGAATGGAACACATGCATGTTTTATGTATACTAAATTGTTTTCTTGTGAGATTTACTGTTAATAAGGCTTTTACCTCCTGGAGTATTTTATTGTTAGAGACTATGGCAATTGTGTATGCAACCAGAATCTATGTATCCTAATCAGTAATTTTTTGTCGTTGTGAGAAATGATTCCAACAATTATATTTTATAGAAAAACATGTTTCCAGAAAAATAATTTAAACAAAAATGAAGCAGTCTGTTAGGACTGTAACTAAAAGTAAACAAAATATCAAAATGAAAAATCGGAACAGAGGAACAACTATTGTAGATGATACTGTTTGTAGATGAGTTTCTAGTTATAGCAAAAGTTTGTCTCTTTTGCTTGCTAAACTGTGTTAAATACTGTTATATAAACTCCTTGTCATTTTATAGCTCTGGTATTTTCATCCTCTGCCTTGACCAGCTTTTGATAAATCACAAATCACTATTTAAATTTTAACTAGTGAAAAAAGTGCACCATTTGAACCTCAACTGTATTGGTTATTACTCTGTGTTATAAAGGAAAATTCCTGACCTTTCCTGGGTAGTAAAATGTGACTGTTTTCCAGTCCAGTTAGTTTTAGGTGTCTGTGTGTCAATAAACTTTGGTAGAAGGCCACTGATGGAGGCAGAGCTTCCTAGAGCTCCCTAATGGCCTTACCTTCATCCACATAAATCATATGTCCTTCAGACATGAGAACTAGTAAAAAAACAATTGTTCATTTAGATTCCTCTGGTGTGGAATAAATACACCACTGTTTTCCTACAATAGTTCAGATAATAGAGAGTTGACCATTTTAAAACAAAATAGAATTGTTCACATGTGTTTGAAGGATTACATGTTTTAAAGTATGTCTATCTCTGTCTTCGAGATAGTCACACACGTAACTGCCCAGAGGTTTTAGGTATTATTCATTGTTCCTTAGAAAAGATTTTCTATATAAGCCGTTTTCTCTATTTATTCATCTGCTATGTCTTTAAAACTTCTGTACCCTAGGCATACTTAAATTTAAACTACGTATTTGGTTTTACTGAGGGTAAAAAAATATGAAGAGTAAGTCTTAGAATTCTACAAGTGCTTAATGTACCCAGGAGTTTTAGTGTGCCCCAAACACTCTGGATTTGTGTTAATATTTTGGGGCCAACCAGGTAGGGATGTATGATTAAAATTGTTAGTGTTCATTTCTGTCAATGAAATTGCACTCCATGTTCTGTGGTCATTATAGTGCAGTGTTGTGTATGTCATTTCACAGTCCACTCCAGAAGTTTGTATACCTTAAAGGCAAAGTTCTGCCTTCATGAGTTATCTTTTAAAATTGTACATGTTTAGAAGGCAAACCTCAGAAACGCATGACCAGGGTTAATGTTTGATTATGCTACAATAAATCCTCCTGGTGGAGGATTCTTTTGGGTGTATTCAACTCCCTCTACCAAAACCAGCTTCCTGTGGTTGTAGGGAAATAAATGCAAAGGTCATAGTTGCACAGATGTCTGCAAAAATGAGAGAATGATCACAGAGGCAGAGTTCAAGGAAAAGGAGGAGAGAGGCAGAGTGAGAAAGAGGAGAGAGAAACTGTCTGTTCTCAGATAAGTAGCAGTTGCAGTAAATACTGCGGATGTTTTTAGTGTCCATAATGGAGGGACGCAAATTCCCTTATGGATTTATATTATACCAATCCTTATATTAGCAAATTTGAAAGTGTGGCAACAGCTGGCATTAAAAAAGAATGGTGGTTGATGAAGGATCTAACTTAATTTGAACTTTGAATAACTGTAGACAAAAAGCATAAGAATTCTTCTGTTAATATCAAAGGTTTGATATAAGGAGGTACCTATGTCAAAAAGCAAGTGTGGAACACACAACTTTGCAGGGAAGAGAAGAGGATAAGCCAATAAAACTTCAGAAGAAGAGAATACAGCCAGGGCTAGGATCTGTTTCAGCCGTGTTTAACAAAGTGTTTCACCCGTCCTTAATGATCGTTATAACCAGAACTAGTACATAGCATTAGGTTCATTTATATGTGTTTGCTTCAGTTACCTAATTCGTCAATAAATCGTATACAGTGGGCCCTCCCTACCTGCAGATTCTGCATCCGCGGATTCAACCAACTGTGGGTCAAAAGGCCTATGATGGTTGTGTCTGTATTAACATGTGCAGACTTTTGTTTTCCTGTCACTGTTCCCTAAACAATACAGTGTAACAACTATTTACATTGCATTTACATTATTTTAGATATTATAAGTAATCTAGAAATGATTTAAACTATACGGGAGGATGTGCATAGGTTATATATGCAAATTCTGCACCATTTTATCCAAGGGATTTGAGTATTCTCAGATTTTGGTATCGCCAGGGGGTCCTGGAACCAACTCCCCCTCAATACCCAGGGACGACTGTGCATATGATTTACTATCAATTGTGGATCCAGGTATTCTCCACTAAGAATTTCTGTTTCTATAAAAATTCAGAGTTGGAAAATCCTTTCAGCTATTATTATAAATAAGTATATGAAAAGGATCATCGCAGTTGAAATTTTGGTGCGTATAGCAGGAACGTCAGTGCCGAGAGCCATTTACTGCAGTGTGTCTCCAAGCACATCCATGGACTTCCTGCATCAGAAACTTCTAGAAAGGCTCATAAAATGCAAAACCACTTCCCAGACCAACTCTTTGGGTGGAGCTGAGAAGTGCACATTTAACCAACCCTTTTGGTGATGCATATATATGATGAGCCCCAACTTGATAGAATGCTGGCCAAATAAAGCCTATTCCTGTTTGAATATGAACACATGCCATGGTCTTACCACGGGCATTCTATTTTGTGTTATTTTTCTTTCATTCTGTCCCTGGAAGTACCACAAGTAGCCACCTGCTGTGTTAGACATATTGCAAAACTTGGAAAAAAACCCAGATCTTTTCCCCCCTAGTGGACAAAGCTGGAAGCTTTTATCTTGCAAATGAAGCCGGTGGGAGGAAAGCCAGCCGTTCTGCTGGGTCGCAAAGTCTTCATTATGGTCTTCTTGTTAATGATTACTCAAGGACAGTTAACGAGATGAGCTGGGGCAAGTGTTGCTACAATGGTCGCCTAATACCTCTGTGGCATGCTGATGGCATGGAATGATCTTGGGGGTCGTGCTCATATTGGCTACTAAAATATGACACCGTCCGAAATGATGCCAGTTTTATTTTAAAAATCTATATTCAGTGCTTCTCAGATTTTGCTGTGAATCGCAGTCACCTGTAGAACTGCTAAAAATCCAAATTTCTGGGCCTTGCTCCCAGAGATTCTGACAGTTTTAAGTGAGAACAGCCACCTGTCATTTTCCTAGTGGCCTGCCTCTCCCAGAGAGATGGACTTACAGGTGGGAGCTAAAATGTAAGCACGTATGTTATGATTTCTATGTAAGCATTATCAGTACTTATGAGGATATTTTTTTAAAAATAGACATTGTTACTGCAAAGAATTCACTATAAAAAAATATTAAGCTCTAGAGGATGCCTTATTTATTTCATACCATAGCTAATACACTGAAATTGCAGATAAAAATGATCTGAATATTATGTTGTGTATACAGTTGGTTAAACTGTACATCCACCTTATAATATATAGAATATGGACTAGGGACTTCCATGATGTACTTACAGCACATCAGGAGTAAGGGCTTCAGAAAAGCTTAACTGGGCATCATAGACTTTAGAAAATGTTTCTTCGCGACAGAGGAAGCAGCTAAGGGGTCTCTCTTGGTGGGTAGCAGAAATAGTAGCTTGATTGGAGGGTCTCACTTCAGACAGACCTGCTGAAGTTTGTTTACAGCTTTTAAATGCATCGGACAACAGTACTGAAAACAGTGGCAAATGAGGGGAACAGTGAATTCCTCCCAGAACATCACTTCGTGAATAGAGTACTATCTCTCAGAACCACCACGCATGCAATGACACACATCAGTGGACTTAATAGAGTGCTTACGGGCACGATGCAAATGTCCACGTCTGCCAGAAATTCTCTACCAGCTGGATGCGAAGGAACAGAATTGCTTTCCCATTAAACACACCTAACGCACTAGCAGTGTTTACTCTGAATCCCCAGAAGAAAACAGAAATCTTTTTTGTAATTTAAGGTTAGGCTTTCTGGAATAATTAGAGAAACTCCTTCTTTAAATGGATTGAGATATCAGAATATATTAACATATCTTCCTCCAAATATTTTAAAGAAAAATGCCATTCCTATAAAAATACGTGGAAAAAATTAAATGACCTCTGTAGCTTCCTTTTATATTTCTATGTTTTTATTTTTTTTAATGTCCAGTTGCTGAATGCCCAATATTATCAATACTTTGAAAAAGCCAGTTCTTAAAGTAACAAATATCACTCAGTAACATTTCCTATTTCAAAAACTATGCTGAACTTGGTTTAACAGTCAGAAAATAGATTTCGTTTTCTTGGGATGGTATTAATAATATTAATCCAATTACAACTTGTTTTACAACTTGAAGATCTTATTCACTGACTTCCTTCCTTCATGATATCTGCTTAAATGATAAAGTACTTAAATTAACCATTTACCAAGAGTGATATCAGCTTATGCTTCTTTTTCACTTTTTTTATGTCTCCAAAGCAAAAATCATGTTGAAAATGTCATTTATTTTTATAATATTAATTTTAGATACTCTGTGTAGTAAGTCTCATTTTGAAATTCTTGCTATTCTGCTTCTTATCACAGTTTTTTTTTCTTAAACAAAGCCAAGGTTTCTTTTATCTTCTAATTCTTTCTGTGGTGCAAAGGAAACTTCCCTGGTGCCTCATATTCAATGTTAGTTGGCCAATGACTTTCTTTTTAGCATTTGTGCCCCTCAGTCACATGGGCTGTCTCAAGGCTATCCACTTAAGAGGGACTTCTATCTATTTCTAGTGATTCCAAGAGATCCCGGGGGCTCCTGCTATGCATCTAGGTCTTCACAACCCTCCTGGGCTCACGGTCCAAGGAGCAGATGTTCCCTAGCAGAGGAGGTTCCACAAGGTCTGTTCTGGCTCACACCTCGGGCTCTAGTTGTGTACTGTGGACTGACTGTTGTGAGCTCAAAGTTGTTGTGGGGGAGATTTTCATGCCTTCCTGGGGAGTGGCTCATATTCTATTTATTAGGAAAAAATAGCCACAGTCTATAATTTCTGCAGTGTTTCCCTCTCCTTATGATTCTCACCTTGCCACCTGTCACCTGAGCGCTGGCGATTTACAGACTCAATGGGAGAATCTGAAACTTCCTGCTGCCATGATCCCTTCCAGAAAATGGATTTTTCCTTCTTTCTTCTGAGATTTCTGGGAAAAAATGATTTCTCAGCTATCTATTTTGTACAAACTTATTACCTAGCTGAAGGTTTTATTTTGTCAATGTTGGGATGGTCCGAAAAAACCTCTTTTAGTTTTTATCAATTACAAAGTTTTCACCGGTTGACACTCAGTACTTAAGATAAAATAACTCACATTCATTTTACAATGCCACTGTCACTATGGGATTCTGACTTTCTTCTGTATTGAAATTTGAACTATAATCAGAATTATTCTCTTAAGTGTATTATTATTACATTATAGTTTTTTTAAATTGGCATTTCTTATATGTCTTATGGGGATATGGTAGGCTGAATAATGGCCCCCTGCAATATCTCCATTTTCTGATTCCCAGAACCTATGACTGTTAATTCTTATGGCAAAAGGGACTTTGCAGATGTGATTAATTTAAGGATCTCGAGAAGGGGAGATTATCCTGTATTATCTGGGTCGGACAAATGTAATCACAGCAGTCCTTATAAGAGGGAGACAGGAGGAATCAGAGTTGGAGAAAGAGGTGTGATGACAGAAGCAGAAGATTAAGTGATGTGCTGTGGGGATGGAAGAAGAAGCCTCAAGCCAAGGAATCTAGGTGGCCATAAGAAGCTGAAACAGGCAAGGAAACAGGTTTTGTCCTCCAGAATGAACCAGCCCTACCAACACCTTCACTTTAGCTGAGTGAAACTGATTTTGGATTTCTGATCTCCAAAACTGTAAGATAACAGATTCGTGTTGTTTTAAGCCACTAACTTTATGGTGAATATTATAGCAACAATATGAAACTAGTACAGTCTGCATAAGTATGAAGGAGAGTCTTAGACTTGCCTCTCCCCAAAGATGACAGAGAAGATATTCCTGTACTTTGGTGTGATATGAAATTAGATTGGCACACATGATTTTTAAACGTAGACTATTTGCACAGAGAGGCAGTTTGTATATCCACAGTATCATGATAATAAGAGTAATAGTACCTTTTCTTTTCCAGGATTATTGAAAGTATGTGTATGTGTGTTGGCATAAATATTCAGGTGCTTCTTATGAATCTGAATATGTCTTAAATGCATTACAAAGATTACAATTTAATCCTCACAGTCTGTGAAATATCTGCTATCATCCCAGTTTTATAATGAAGAAACTGAGGTTTAGTTGACCAAAATCATTCAATCACATAGCAATAGAGTTGTTCTAGCTGTAGTGTTTCAGGTTCTAAAAGCCAAATATTTATTTAACCACCATGTTATATTATCTTCTATATATTTGAAATTTCTTGAAACCTTTTGAATAATGTAAGTTTGAAATATCATCATTTACATGGGACTTTCCTGTTTTACCTCAAATGCGAAAGAAATATTTTCCTTTCTTCCTTCTTGTTTCTTCTTTTGTATTATATTCTTTATAGATAACTGCATGTACTGATAAAACATCCCTCCAAGTATAGTGGTTCTGATTATGATATTCGAATTCTGTAAATTATAGAGTATTTGAAGTCTTAGGAAAACCCTTACTCTCTAAAATTGCATTAATTTCAGAAGCATTTCTATAAAGGGATATGAAAACTATAATATTGAATAAACACTGGAAAATGAGTACTGTATTTTAAACAGGATATACTGGAAAAAAATATCACCAGCGTTTCTTATATAAAGATTAGTAGTTCTGAATGAGATTGCTCATGGAAAAAGGATACTTCAAAACTGGGAGATGTTGAGTGGCTGATGGTTTGCTATTATTAACTTTGTGCTTTGTTTTAATAATACTGTTGGAGATGAAGAGAATGAAAATGCAGAGGCATTGTAACTTCAAAGTTCGCTTCTATTCAAGGGTTGGACTGGAAAATGTTTTTATAGTTCATAGTTTATCTAGCACTTTGAGAAGTACAATGGACTCTTTCATGTGGCTAGTATAGCTTTCAGAGGATGCACATTAGATGCCAGGAAGTTAAACATGAACTTGTGAGTGGGAGGCAGGTGTCTTTTGGTAACTCACAGTAGATTGATTACCAGAATTAATTCAAAAGCTGTGGCAGGGAGAGGCTTTCTTTTTCTCCCCCATCATTATTCTATCCTGTTCTGTGTGCATTAGTAACTACCCCTGTGTGTCAGGAGGAGTAAAACTTTTCCAGATAGAAGAAGATCTTCAGGTGTACAAAAGCTTTGCTTACTGTTAGAAACTCAAAGCAGGTTTTGTTGATCATAAATGAACTGTCTTCGCTGCTAGAATGTAAGATGCTCGAAGACAGGGAGCTTGTCTGGCTTATTCTTGTGGTATCTCCAGTATCTGGAAAAGAGTATGAAATATAGTAGTGTCTCAATAATTTTTGAATGTATGAATAAATTGGCCAAACATCCCCTGCCGTGGTCACATACAATTAAAGACTAGGAGATCATATATTTTTTTTAGGTAAGAATCATATCTCCTGGTTGTTTTGCTTCATAATGCTGGTTTGTTATTATTATTAATTCATTCTCTGACCATAGTTTTATTTCTAAGTAGAAACAATATTGTTATTAAACTCCCCTGGAGTTTAGAGCCCCATGGCTCTCACATCAGGCTCCAAGTCTTCTCAGAAGAATATCAATATGTTCTCTTCCATCTGGATCTTTTGTGAGGACCCAAGGAGAGTGACACCTACTTATAAGCAAGCTATCATATATCTGTGTCTTTGGCTCCTCTAGATCATGGGAACATACCATAGAACTCAAAAAGAAGTTGACATTTTAATTGAATAAAGATTATCTCTATATTCTTCATGTCTTATTGCAAGAAATCAGTTTGTACTCCCTCTCTCTTCTCCCTTCTCCCTAAATAAAGGCAGTTTATAAATCAACACCGACTGAGGTGCAGTCTGGGCTGCTGAGCAAGCTCTATACTTTTAAGTAAGACAGATCTTCTACAAAGAAAATCAGGCAAATTCTCTTGATGCCAATTATTGGGCAGAATGTCTAGATTTTTATCTTCCCTCTTCTATCTGCTCCTAGAAAATTGCAGAAATATCAGATTACCACTCCCTGCCACCCCCCCCCCCAAAGAGGCAAGTGTTCAGTTTTCATTCATTTAATTTAGTTTATTATTTAATTCTTCCTGCCTTTTCAAAACAAATTTTTAAAAATCTAATAAGATTAGGGATAAGGCTAGCATCTTAAACTCTGGGTACTGATAAAATGAATATATAGAATAAATTGTATTAAATGTCATGAACACAGACATTTTCTATTCACTTTAGCTCTAAAATAGGTGTTTTTCATTTTATTTCTTTAAATATTTTGGTTCTTGCTTCTCTAAATTAATGTCCACGAAGTACAGAAGCTCCTTAGTGACTACAGAACTCATAATTAACAATTTTCTTAGTACTTCTCTCCTTTAAACAGCTATTAAGAGCTTCATCATTCTTCATTTTGAAGACTAAGATAGGAATATGCCTTGATTCTTCTAAGAAAAAAATGAGAGCACAGTGGGGATATAAGAACTAAATAATTAACCCACTTTGGGAAATGGGACAAGCTGCCTTTACCAGTATGATAAATTAAAAGAAAATAAAAATAGCTAAGGATAGGCAAAGGAAATAATTTCAGCATCATTCATTAACATGACCCAGGAGGTACAGCAGGCCCCTTGGAAGAGCTGGATGATAGAGGACAACATCTGGCCCCTTTGCCTGAAATAAATGTTTGTTTCTGGCAAAGAAAAGAACTTACCCGATGATTCTTCATTGTTACAGCTCTGCAGGCCATTTCTCAGCTGTGTGAGTCACCAGTGGCAGTTCTCGTTCAGCAGCATTTGGAAGGACACATAGAAATAAAGTCTGGAATCTCTGATAATGCAAAAAGAGAGATATTCGAAAGAGGTTTTCGAGAACTGCACATCACTTCTTCATTTAGCGGAGTCCAAAATCAAGCTGTTCCTTACAATTTGTTTCCACTTGTTCTCCATTTATTCACTCAACAGAAGTTGAGCACCTGTTGTGTGCCACACTCAGTTCAAGGAGCGTAGGAAATGTCAGTGAAGAAACAAAGGCCCACTTCTCCCCAGCATACTCTCACTTGGAAGGTGATCCCACTTGTGAATCCCAGGACAGAAGGAACTTAAAAAAAAAAATCTAGAAATGTGAGTACAGGTACGTGAGTCTAAAAAATAAACCAAGGAATTTTTTAAATTAAAAAATTAAATTAATTTTGATTTACGTTTACATTTTTTTTCTTAAGGACATGTAAAGAAGGATAGTCCTGACTCATTTAGGCATTATGAAAATCTCTATAATGTATATGGCTCTTTGTAAATCTGCATTCATTCACTCATTCATTCATTTGTTCAAGTTATTAACCCTAGTGCCAGGTACTGTGCCATAATGAAGCTATCTTTTGAAATGATTCAGCAGCATCTCTGAAGTGAAAAGACTAAGCTTTTTACATGCCCAACTGTTTACGTTTAAGCATATGTACATATACATACAGGTTTGGCAATATCAGCATTTGTCGGAATCATTCATTACTGTACTTGGTACTAGACGTACTGAGAGGCAGAAGATGACAACCAGGTCTCCAGAACCCTTTGATCCACCCATTAGATGTATTCTTAAAAGACTAACTATTTGTGAAAAATGCAGTTTATATATATATATTCTCTTCAAAAAATAATAGATTATAGAGAATTGTAAAACACATCTTCTGTTTAAAAGTATTGAGAATTTTTTCCCATAGCAGTGAATCTATCTATTCAGTAACATTTGACTTCTGTACATTTACAGAATATAAAATTTTACTTATCCCAGTATTTCTTTTGTCTCTTTATTACTTGAGCTCAACTCCTAAGAGGCTCATTTTCGATATCCTGGTATATCTGGGGAATTATGTGTTTAGGTCCGCTTAGCTCATTTACTCAGAACTAATGAGAACAAAGTCTCAGCTCTGATACCCAAGGGAACGTGTGGTCATTGACTGTACACTTGCCATCTCAGCTCTTAGCTGGAATGGTGACTTTGTCTCAGCAGCAATCAAACCATAGGCCTGATAAAACTCATGTTATTGTTAAAAATTCTCTTTCTATAAATCCCTGATCTTATTTGTTTACTTAATTACTAATAAAGGCATTATGAATGATTTTTATTATTGTGAGAATCATTAAATCAGGTTTTGGTATATTCTTATGAAACTCTTCAGAGAGCTTCTAATATTTGCAATGTGTTGTCAGGTTCTGGAACTCAGAAATACTTTAGTGTTGCCAAAAATGAGGAAAATAAGTAACTTGGAAAAAAATAGCAGCAGATGATAAAATATTAAAACTGTATTTAATAGAGAAGCCAAGTCCCAACGATAGTATTTGCAGTTGACAATATTCACAGGCTAGTGGTAAGCAAATTCACATCTGCATGAGGTATGAATTACAGAAACAATTTAAAGTCGTGGCTTATTGATTGTAGATTTAGTACCTAGCGTAGTCCTTGGCACATGAAAACTGTTTACTTACTGTTTGCCAAAGGGAAAAATTAACTAATGGGTCCATGAATTGACTTTGGTTATGAAGAACCAAACTTTTTAAACACAGAGAGCAAAAAACTTCTTTACTTTAATCTTCTGTTTCATTAATTCTCAGTGCCTGGGTAGGTTGGTTCAGGATGGGTGTGTTCCTTTGTTGGAGGAGGTCGTTGAGAGGATGTGACCGCCTGTTGACCCACAAGTTGTACGTGGGCAATGGATGATTCCTTACCCTCTCTGCTGTCCTTGAAATGTACCTTCCACCCACCGTTCCCATAGCTCAAGCCATTTCAAGGACATAATCTTGAAAGAGCCGTGTGTTATTGAGACCATCTGGACTAGATACCTGACTGAATCCAGTTAAGGCCTCTATATAAACTTTTAAGATTCTGTTGGGTAAGTGTGGGGATCTACTTGTTTTGTGGCCACCCAAGACAAACCTCTGGGTAAGTTCCCTTGCTTATTAAACCTGCTGCCTACCAGTCTGGAGTGGCCTGCCTCTTTCTTTCATCTCTCCCCACCCTTCGTGTAAGGGGGCCAGTTTCTAATTTCCCTAGGGGAGCTCCTTAGGTTGTGAACCCACATCCTTGCTATTTTTTAGACCCATTTTGTAGATGTGCAAATGGATGGACAGGAAGGTTAGATTTTGCCAGAATTTATGGTTAAGTAGCATCAACAGGAAGAGAAGTGGCTCACAGACTCCAAATTCATTTCTGTATACTAGTCCATTAAAGCTGGTTGCCTTTCTAGATCCTCAGTGAGCCTACTTTTTATCACTTGGTTTCACTCTCAACCAAGTCGTGGAAGAGAACGTTGACATAGAAAATGAAATAATCAAATTTTGTTGAAGATGAACCCTTCATTTTAATATTCAGAGGTGCTGAGTAACAACACACACACACAGAGTCAATAGAAGACTATTAATATACTCAAAACCAAGTGCTCCACAAAGTTACCCTTTCAAGGCTTTACTTTCTTTCTTTCTTCCTTCTTTTTTTTTTCTCTTTCTTTTAGGAGGTTATTTGATTCTCACTATGGTGTGAAAGATTGATGGACAGAATTATCCTGAGCCATTAATAAGCCAGTTAGTATGAATCATCACTAACTTGTAGGAGCGAAAGATTTTTGTACAAAGGTAGCCTTATTTCTACCCCTTTTCTGTGATGGTTCACATCCTTTGCTTTTAATACCAATAAGGACAGAAGAACAAGCATTTGCAATCTGTTACTATGGCGGGTTGCCTGCCACACCTACAAAAAACAGTGAGAAGAAAGTAACCCTCATACTAATAATATTCACAAATTTTATCCTGAAAGCAAATGTATTCTTACTACAAGTATAAACAACTCCTACTGTGAAAGAAAGTCACAATAGGAAATTTTCAATAGATTGGTTGCTGCTTCCAAGATGCATTATTTTAAAATATGAATATTTGCTTTAAAAGGAAAGAAAGAATAAAAAAAAAAAAACACTTGTCCTATAACCCTTGCTATGTATTATGAAATAAATGGAGTAGGAAAACTGATTTGCATGAAAAAATGATGGCAGAGACCTCTGGGTCCTTTGAGGCCGGTCATTTATTTTACAACAGATATTGCATATTCTGTACATAGCCTGAAAGACAAAATCCTTTCTGGTTAATATTTCCATTCTTTCTGCCTCATCCAAATATCGTATTACCTTCCTGTTTTAACACCACTTCCTGCTGTTTACTAAACATTCCTACCTGATGGGCTCTCCTTCATGCATATTGGCAATTTTCGGAATAGGCCAATTTGGTTGTTAGTCTCTCATCTATCAAGAAGACAGCACTGTCTTCCCCTTTGATGGTCTGGTTGGAAAATCTTCCCTTTCACAGCTGTGAACTTTCTGCCTCAGCATTTTATATTCATAAGTTTGATACTAATGTTGTCTCTCAGTACAGCAAATGCAAGTTCATTAACTCTCATTGAACAAGTAACTGTTCTTTCCACAACTACTTATTTTAGTTGAAAAAGAAAAGAGTTTCTATTGAAAATACTATGTAGTATACTAAGCTTGCCTGATTGGTGATTGGAAGAGAGAATATATATATATATATACCCACATAATTTTATGTGCTTACAATTACATATTACAAATATATACAATTTTATAATATAATATTTAAATTACATCTTATTTTTATTGTGTAAAATCTGAAGCATATACAATAAGAGAGAGGACAATAAAATGAACTCCCATGTTTCTGTTGCCCAGCTTCAACAATGATCAACTCATGGCCAATCTTGCTTTTACTTCTGCCTTCTCCCATTCGCTCAGATCATATTGAAGAAAATTACAGACATTTCATTTCACTCCTACATTTCAGTATATATTTTTAAATACAAGGACTGTTAAATAACTATATGCACAATACCACAATCCCAACTAAAAATTAGCAGCATTAAAGTATAGTTAATATAGACAACTCGTAACAAACTATGTTAGAGTGTTTCCTTTCTAAGTCAGCTTTCAGAACCCCTCAGTGAAAACTACAATCTTATAACTCTTATTTGGCATCCAAACTGTATCACAGATGCCCAGTTAATCAAGATGCTGTTAAAGTGTGGCACTAATTACACTGAGTTCTAGGTGCTGGAATCAGGGCTTTTCTTTCTTGTGCTCAAGGCCAGCCCTAAAGTAAATTTTGCAATGCAGTAAAGCTGATCTTCTTTTCTGCATCCTGGATCCTGGCTCTTGCCTACATATTGCCCCCAGGACTCACAGTGGTGCAGGGAGCCCAGCCTCTTCCTATCCTCCACAGTGCTGCCTGCTACCATATCACCTCACTTTGTTCCCTGCTCTCATCCCCAGTGCAATGTCCTATTCTTACAGAATTCCTTTCCAGAGTAAATTTCAGTAGAAAGGCAACCTGTACTAATACCCACCCACCAAGATATGTGAATTAGAAATAATCATTTTTCTAAAAGCAGCCTTTTAATAGTTATTTTTGAAACAGTCTTTGGCAGGAAAAACAGGAAGGTAGGAGGAGATGGGAACCGGAACAACAGCCATTTGTGTTCTGGGTAATATGTAAACTCTGGGCATCCTGAAAGTGACAAATAAAGAAGACATGACAAGACATGTTCTAGCCCATTATTCCATCTTCTTCTCTTTCTGTCTGCATGCCTATCATTTTTCTTTGTCATAACCTTAATAGGAACAGACAGAATAAGAGGAAGAATAAGTTAGAAGGGGAAGAATAAAAGGTAGAAAAGAAAGACAGAGGTAAGGGGAAATGCAGGAGAGAGAGGAATGCTCTGTGGGACATTGAACTATGTGGGATGCTGGCATATTTCTAAAGAACAAAAATGTTGAGAATAGGACTACCCATGTATTTATTAAAACGATTTTTTTAATGATAGGAATGTGAAAGTTTGTCTTCTCTGCTATTGTATATGTTTGAAATTTTATACCACAAGGATAAGTAGAAGTATAAATATAATATTATAAAAGAGATGATAATGAGGTTGAGAAGATTGAGAGAAGTATTCAGAGAAGATTTTTCTCTTTCACAGTGTGCATAAAGTTTATCCTGAGAATTAGAAATTATATATGTATGGATGGGTAGATAGATATGTATATATATACACACACACATACTCATAATACTATATATAAATGTGACAAAAAGAGAAGGAAAATGGGGTGAGTTAAAGCGTTCTTTCAAATGCTTACAAATGACCTGTTAAGGCCAATGATTCTGAAGAGAAAGAATAGAAGTGCCCTCCTGTGGCATTTTAATAGTCTTGTATTAATATCTAAAAATACATGCATATATGCAAGTAAAGCATAAAAGGCTGAACAAAAGAAATTAAAGTGCTAAAATCCAATTGTGCAAATGAGAAGTCCAGAATCAGAGGGGTGGACTTTTATTCTTTGTCTTGAAAATCTTGGTTTTAACAGGTTGCCTTGTGAAGCACTTGAAAGAATGATTTAACTGACCCTGTTTTTCCTTTCTTTCTTTCACAGGACCTTAATTATTCACCATTGTAATTAATTCTTGCATTTTATACTGTTTTTTAATGTTACTTATTTTGAATGGCCCACTATTTATTTTCCTGTTTCTTTGCCATCAGTAAAATCTCCGAGATCATAATAAAAGGCAATGCTATTCACTTAGGAGAGGAAATCTCATGATTATTTTTTAAATAAGAGAGGAGAAAAGAAATATTAACTAGTGATATAAAAAGGACGAATAAAACTACTTAAAAAATATTTTCGCCAGAAGAGCTAATGGTTAAGTATCTCAGACTTTCAAGCAGCTTAGTTATCTCACCCAAAAAATGTAAAGCTGTAATTCAGGAATGGATGTACTTGTATGTGTCTGTAAGTAACATTCAAACTTGCTTTTATAGAAGTGGATCACTGTTACATCTGGGACGTTTGGCAAAAATATGATTTATATGTTTCAACAAATATAGGTATAGTTTGAATGGTTGGTAACGGCTTCATTTCCCAAAGGGTGGGAAAAAACCAAGTGCTGTTGCATAACCATTGAGAGAAGAGCTCTCTTGCCAAGTAGGATGGCAGTGTTTTGCATACTGTAATCCTATCCTGTATCAGTCAATACCGCATTTTCAGAGACCCCCTGAATGCCTCCATGCAGAAGACCAACTATGCGTATGTTCTTTACCGTGTTCTTGCAGTGGTTTTACTACATCTCCACATTTGAACGTTGTCTGTTCCACGTATTTGCAAAGGAAACCCTGTCAGCTTTATTTCCTCAATGACAGATTGGATAATCCTGGATTTTACAATTTGCGGTGGTTGAAACATATGGAACTTTCATCTTGTGATTGTCGGTGGAGTTTAGGCACGTGTGTGTGCGTGCACAGAGCATTGGCAGCAGTAGTGGCTGTGAGTGAGAGATCAAGTGATGGAGGGAATGAGAAAACAACTATTCCTAACTTCGTCCTGTACCCTGTTGTAGAGGATAAGACGGCAACTCAGTGAGCTGTTTCTCTGGAAAGACTTTGTGGGCTCTGAACAGACATCACACTGTTGTTGTTCAGGTGACAAAATAAGGTTTGCAGGTGAAAACACCATTTTTTCTCATCTTTCTCAAAGAATCAGGAAGCCAATCAGGTGGCTTTAGAAGCAGAAGGTGAGAATGCCGTTGGCATAGGCTTGGCATTTTCACAAAGAGGCTTTCTCTGTGGTCACCCCAATGGAGAACAAAGGAGGAAAACTGAACAGACGCTGTAGCTAAGAGACTGGTGTGTGAGCGAATGTGAGACATCCCTATCAGAACCCCAAGAAACACCGGAGGACCCTCTGAGGAGGCGGTGGAAATGTGATGTGAATAGATGGGGGCTCGGAGCCATTGTAATTGGGCATTAATATAATTATGATTTTTTTCTCTTCCTACCTCCCTTCCTTCCTTCCCTCTTTCCTTCCTTCCTTGTTCTTCTTCTTTTTTTTTTTTTAATCTCAAGCTGGTGAAATCTGGAACACATGGACTGCTTTTCTTATATTTTAATTGAAATATATACTATTCTAATACTTTTGGCAGGAAAGGGTTATAAATTTAAAAAGAATCAGATGTCACAATTCCCGTAAGTAAAAGATTGTCACAGAGGTCAAGAACAGTTTATTTTTGCCAGGGCGCATCTGTTAATTTCTCACGATAATGAAGATTTTATCTGTTTCTGGCAGTTTTTAATCTTGTTCCGGGAATCAAATGACAGAACTTTGTTTTGGGTGGAAAGTCCCCTTCCTTCCACAATGAGGTAAAGATGTACAATACTGAGAGAATCGTTAAGGGATATTTAAGTTCTAAACGCAAGAGTGCATTACATATGCTTAGGTTGGTAAGGTATTTGAAATACATTAGTGATCCTGCCAGGAAAGAATTCTTAACTAGAAGTTTATTCTATGGCAAGAATGCTTAAACTAGGCATCTTTTGTGAATTACTGTGCTGTACTTCAGTCTTAGCATGTGAATTATGTAAATTAACACAATTTTAAAAATATATATTTGTCTGTTTAAATATATTGCTTGTAAGTTGATACACTGACTCAACTAGATACTAGGGCTTTGCTCTTCAGTTGCCATATTATTGATAGCATTTGGCTTCTTTAAGAAATAGATTAAGGCTGAAATAAATTTTTTATACCTGACTGGGTGAATATGTTCTTTTTGTAATAGTTTTAAGGCTTTAGAATACTTCCTTGCAGTTGGTATACAGTTGTGGAATTCATAAATCTAAATGTCACTTCTTGCTGTTTTCAAAATAAAAAGTAAATGTTTACAGTGTTGCTAACATTTCATTGCCTTTTAGAACACACCTAATTTGTTGGGCTCATTTTCCCTCTACATAGTCAGATATGAGAAAATGTGTCCTTTATTAAAATATTGGTCTACGTCTAACTTTAGAATTTTCTCCACAAATATTTTTAAAGCCTCTTAAAAATCCATGCTCCATAGCCGTCTGCTCTTCTGATTCCAGGCACTGTCCCTCAAGTTATAGGATAATAGATATCCTACATTGTGATGGGACACAGTTTTTAACTCCAGCCATGCATCTCTCCTGAGTCTCAAACCTGAGACCTTTCCTTGGATGTCCCACATTCAACTCACACTTGACATGCCTCATGCTAGACCTCTCCCCAACCTGCTCTTCCTCCTGTCTTAAAGGATGGCTGCACCAGCTTTCCAGCTACACTAGCCAGAAACTTCATGGGCTGGAAAGTCATCATAGATTCCTTTGTTTCCCCAAATTCCTATATCAAATTAGAAACCTAGTATTAAAGACTGGTTTTCTGTTATTTTCCCTTTTCTCTCTACTGACATTGCTTTAGAATAGGCTATCATAGTTCTCCCTAAATTACTGAGATGGCATTCAAAGTGGCCTTTGCTTCCAGTGTCACCCTCTTCAGTCCATTTTGGATGCAGAGCTCAGGGAGTATCTGAGCTTGTCACTCCCTGACTTAAAAGCTTTTCAAAATCGTTTTCAAATGCCCAGACATACAAAATCCTTCTATTTTGCCTCTACTCATTTCACTGACTTAGGCATGACCATCCCACCACATTCCTCACTCTCGCCCCCATCTTAACTCCAGCTGTTACAAAAGAACTGCAGATTCCTTCTTTAACACTATGATACTTCATTTTCTCATCACTTGCAGCAGCTGTGCTCTTCACTCTTTCTCTATTTGTCAAGACTCATCTCAATAGTCACATCTTGAAGGGGGTTTTTGTTAACTGTCATTGAGCTATGCTGCTCCCTCTGTTTTCTCAGAGGATTCAGTATGTATCCAGTTGAGGCTCTGGCAGTATGACTTATAATTGCTGGTAAATTGTCCATCTCCTCATTAGATTACTTGAGGTTAAGGCTATATTTCTTATAATTTTTGTATTTCTAGGGCTAATATAGCATCTGGCATGTAGTAGACACTCAAGTATATTTTGGCTGACTGAGAACCAGATAATAATAATAGCTAACACTCATTAGTACCTGTACTTTCCAGGGATGGCTCTAAACCCTATATATGTTTTCACGTTTAATCTTTACAACAGGACTGTGAAGTAGGTACTATCATTAACCCTCTTTAACTGATGTGGAAACTGAGACACAATAAAGTAAATACCTGGGGTGACAGCAAGGAAGTGGAGAATCTGAGATTAGACTACAGGCAGTCTTCTGTTTGGCTCCAGGATCTGTGCTCTTAACTTCTATGTATGAATAAGTGAACTTTGTGGTTTGATCGAAAACTTAGTAGTTACTGCAGAAAATTTGTGGTTATCTTATTGCCAAATCTAGTTTGTGTAAATGAAACTATACAAACAGCACTTTGAATTTGTCAAACAGGTATTGCTTTGCTGTATATATTGACAAATACTAGCTTCCCGTGGTCACTTTGCTGTACCGCCAAATTTCTCTTCTGCCTACCAACTCAGGGGCCCTTGCCCACTTCTCTCGTACAATTTTCTCTTCAGGAGTTTTGCTAGCGACTACCTTTAGAGTCATGTGTTCTATTATTTTCATCATTATATTTATTTCTCCAGGCAGCCAATTGATCCTTATTTTTTAAAAATAATACCTTTGATATAACAACTTTATTTTTATTAAAATTAAAGTTCTTTTTAAATGTAATGTAGACCTACTGGATGTCTAGATCAGAAGATAGTCTGGATGAAAAGATGCAGCCATTTTGCGTCTCATGGTCCTGTAACCATGACCCCGCCCATCCTGTTTTTATGTTGCATTTAACAGTGTTTAGAGATTTGCTACTTCCATCATTGTATCCTTGGAGGGGAGCTACAATCCTAGTGAAGGCAAGAATAAAAAATATATATATAAAAAAGGAAGAGAGATGTGAGAAGTAAAAAACAGTAGGAAACTTAAAATAATAGCAAGCTTTATTTTGCTGCCTGATGAGACAATATGCTGATTTGGGAAAACATGAATTTGAAAAACATTAAGGATACTCTTACAATTAAGGAGGTTTCAAGCACTTATAACTGAAAGTTTTAGAATGGACATAAAAATGTAAAATAATGAACTGTGTCTTTAGTACTTGCCATAGTCCCTGTTCCATATAATATGTTTTTAAATCTTCATGAAAAATGTTTTTATTTGTATTTATTTTTGGTTTTTATTTTTCCCCTTGCTACTAGGTACCAATTATTTGTATGTGGTAACTTTGCCATATCATACTATAAATTTTTTATAAAGTGGAATGTTTCTATCACATTTTTATACTTTCTAGGTTTCTTGGTCAAGAAGGTCATACTTGTACACTCAGCTTTTTGGTACAATTCTTCTTATATTGGTTTTGCAAGTTTTCTTTTACTTAAAAATTTTTTTAATTTAAAATTGTTTTAAATTTAAATTTTAAATCATGTTAAATCCATTTTTGCATATAGAATAAGATAAGGATCCAATTGAAGATTTTGAAGTGCATAGCCAGTTATGCCGATCATTTATATATAATCCATCCTTTAAAAAAACTGTATTGAGCTATAACTTTTGTCATGTTTGTGCACACATATATATGTAGATGTCTATATGTATATATCTACACATACGTATACATATAATATGGATTTATTTATTTTCATTGATCTATTTGTCTCTTCCTATTCCAACATTTGTAACATATCAATATGATTACTTATCTTGTAATATAAGGCAAATCTCTTCCCTTCTCAAAATTATTATTATTATTTTTTGGTACTGCTTTTAGGTGTTCTTGGAAATTTATTTTTCCATATGAGTTGCAATATCATTTTATTCAATTAAAATTTATTGATATTTTAATTAGAATTGGATTACATTTACATGCTAAATTTTTAAAAATTTATGTTTTGCTATATGTCATCCAAGAAAATAGAATGCATCTCCATTTACATCTTCTTTTGAGTCCTTCAAAAATCAGTTCATTATTTTCTTCAAATCAATCCTTTGACTTTCCTGTCAAATTTATTTCTAAAGATTTTATATTTTTTGCTGCCCTTGCGAATATTTGTTCTCAATTGTTTTCAAATTATTTATTGCTAAAATAGAGAAAAAGATTGATTTTTTCAAACTATTCTTACATGAAGAATTTTATCAAATTATCCTAAATTTAATAATTTTCAAACTTGATCCCGAGTTTTCAAAGCATAAAAACATACCATTGATTCACCACAAAAAGTTTCATGTATTCTTTTCCATTATTTATACAGGTAATTTCATTTTCTTGTCTAATTATATTTACTAGAACCTCTAAGTTAATTTTGAATGATACTGTGATTCCCTATGCAATTCTCAATTATCAATGAAATTGTTTTAGTGTTTTAATATTTGAGATCGTATTAGCAGTTCATTTTTGTTAGGTAATTGTAATTGTATATCAGCAGTGTTCTTCTGTTTCTATTTTACCTAGAATTCCTTTTAGGAATATGAAATGTGCCAAAAGCCTTTTCTATCCCTAATGATACGATTATATGATTTTCTCCATCTGTTTATTGGTAAAATTGATTATGTTATCAGATTTCCTGATATTAGATACTGTCAGGTTGTTTTAAAATCATCTCTTTGGGAGAAGCCCAAGTGGGAGCTGTTTCACATGTATTAGATCCTCAGAATTCATCTGGTCCTCAGCTCTGCACTCTCCGAAGCTGGTCTCCAGGCCCTCACTTAATCTATAATTGAGAAAACCCACACCAGTTCTCTGTCTTGAGACCGTAACTAACACTCACTTACACCCTTCTGGCCTTTGGCTGAGGAAAGACAGCAAGACTGGAGCTGAGAATGGAGGGATAGTGAGCCATGTCTGGTAGACATGTCCCCAGAAGTTTGGGCTCCCAATTGTGTTTTTCTAAATTTTATATCCCTAATCATATTTTAAGGACATGTCTATAGTTTTCCCTAAGGGAAGCTTTGTTACTGTGGGATCACCAGTTCCAAGGGCTTGGATTTCTTTTAAGGATCTGAATCCTTAGCTCTTTCCAGGTTATAGTTAACTGATACATTTTCAGTTTTTGATCTTCTCTCTCTGTTTGTTTGTGCATATAAAGCTCAAACATATCTGGATGGTAAAGGATATAGATTGTGTAGTTTTTGCCAAAGGAACCCGTATTAGATAAGGAGCCGGTATTTTCTTAATGGTGGCTCTCAGCTTACGGGTAAAAATTGGGACTTGGAGACAGCCTCGCTCCTTTCCTTTCAGAGCTGTGTAACTTCTTTGACTTCATTCTTATGAAAAGGAATTCATGTTGCCCACTATTTCTCATCATTTGAGGAACAGTAATTCCTCAGCTCTCCTGCTTTTAGTGTCCTACTCGCCCTTTCCTCTCATTAGAGATTTCGGATAGTAATGTTTGCCTTGGGAAGTATCATCTGACAGAGAATTCTGGAATTAATTCTCTAATGAGTCACTTCTAGCTCATTAGAAAATTTTCATGATTCCTGGACAAATTAGGTAGTGTGCAAACTCTGTGAGGATAGGAACACGGTTTGGGTTTCTATTATTTCTCCAGCATCAAAAATAGTGACTGGCATAAAGTTGGTGCCAATAAAGATTTGTTGAATAGAAAATTGGATTCAGTAATTCACAATTAGACACAGGAATGTGTGAAAAACATCATAGGGACTGTCCTGACCTACATAAACCATAAAGGTGTGTGTATATTATTCTTCTTATAGTATAAGAAACTGTACATATTTTAATCTGAAAATGTTTAGAGAAACATGACATAAACTACTTGAGCTTACAGGTTTTTTTTATAATACTCGTCTAACACTTTTCTTTGTTATTCTCCATGATTATTTAGAAAATATGCATAAATTTTTTGCATATTATTTTACTATTCTCATTCTAGGATATAAATATGACCCAGGCATGGCCCCAAGCCACATATAAGCCATTCGCAAAGTCTGTTACCTCGTCTATGTCTTTGTTTTCCTTTTTGGATAAATTTTCTGAACTAAAGAGGAAAAGTAATTCTTTAAAGTATAAACTTTAAGAATATGACATTTCTCACGTTCTTTCCTTACTTCAAAGAGCCTTATCAATGACAATTTTAAAAACATTTCTACCACACATGGGTTTATTAAAATAAAACATTTTTTATTAAAGTAATTTTTCTCACTTTTCCATGGAAACAGTATTGCACATAGCACAGTTAAGAGGCGAATCAGCCAAGTGAAGGTACTTTCTGTTTGGGATGCTGCTTCTCGTGTTTGCTTACTTGTAGGCATCAGGAAAGTACAGCTGTCTTTTGGAGTCCCCCCCAATTCAGGTGCCTAGAACAAAACTTGAAGAGGTTCTTCAACTCTGTACTTTATAGTGACAACCAAATAAGATGAGTATTATCAAGTCACAAGATGTATTGAAAATTATATAGTTAATTTAAGAAGAAAAGCGTATGTGTTCTCTTATATAAGTATATTACAAGTGATGTAGATTAGAGTTCTGGTGTTAAATTTTAATTTCTCCTATAAAAAGGACTTTCATGGCTAAGGGAAATGTAAGAGCAGTCCTTTGTAATCCAGGTTATGCAGGGTCTGCCAGGCTTCTCTTTGTCACATTGCCACATCCCATCCTGCTTCAGGGCATGCAATAATAGCTGCGTGGAATCCACCATCAGTGAAGGTTCTCACGGGTTATACTCTAGACAGTCACCTTTCAAATGTGTTTCTATAGAACAACTATCCTTGTTCCTCATTGTATGAAACTTGAGGCAATTCCTTCTATATTTACCAGGTTCTTAAAATGCCTGTCATTTATTTTGTCCTGTAATGTTTTCTCTCTCTTTGTAGAGTACTATCACTCTCTGACATCTATCTCTGTGTCCTTCTACATAATATCCAATCATTTTCACTTAGCCATTTCTGAATTATGTTGTGGCAGTATGAAGATTTTATGTATCTCACTCTTCAGAAGGGAGAATCAATTCCAAATTGAGTATGACAAAACCCAAACCTGCCCCCCCATTAACATCAAACACTTCCTCAGGCTGTAGTTTTTACTTTTCAGCCATCATCCACATGATTGCAAGTTGTAGTGCACTTTTTCCAAAATACGAGTCTGCAGTTGATAAAAGATAACATTCTTTTTGAACAGTTATCATGTATAAGGACCTGTTACAAATGCTTTACATCTATAAATGCATTTAGTCTTTACACCAGCTCTATGAAGTAGATCTTGTTATTATCCCCATTTTTTGGTAGATGAGGAAGCTTGGATAGAGAGAAATTAAATAACTTGTCCAACTGACACTTTTAGTACAAAGAGAAACCAGGATTGAAATTCAAGCAATTGGACTCCCAAGTTCACGCTTGTAACCATTACATTGCACTGCCCCTTAAGACCTTGAATTTTCACTCTTTCTGGAGTTAAAAGTAAAGTGCAATTTCTGTCTTGTCAATACTAACTATATATATTTAAACTATGAACATGGATCAGGTTGGAGTCCTTGATTCTAGGTGAAAACCATCCCAAATTGCACAGAGCTGAGTCTGGACATGTTATCAGCTGGGTGTTGTGGCTGATTACTAGATCCTGAAAATTAGTTTTTAGCCAGACTATAAGTGCCTCACCAGGAAGGTACATACTAACAGGGAATCAAAAACAGTCCACTTAATTCACGTCTCCCATCAACCCACAGCCTATAAAGAGCCACTCATCCTTTGGTCCAGAGTTTTCCCACCTAGTCAGAATCAATACAACCAAAATCTTGCCTACCTGCAATGGCTTTTCTATTCTCTGTTATTTGATTTCCTTGCTAAGGCAGAGTCTGCTGATTGTCTCCCAATATTTACTCTCCTTTTTTGAGGAAAAGTGCTGCTCAGCCAAGACTGGTTTCCAGCTCTCCTTGTCATAGGACTGACCAAGTGACTAAGTTCCTGTCAATGAGATGAGAGTAGATGTGTATGGGGTGTTTAAGGAGGCTGGTCTCCTTTTTCACCCTTTTACTTACTTAGTGGATGTTATGATTGCAGATCTAACCCCCATCCTTGACCATAGAGAAGAGGGTCATCCTCCACGAATCGCTGAGAGGGGAGCTGGAAGGAGCTGGGGTCTGAATGCAATTTTGAGGAACTACTCTACCAACCATGGACACCACATATCCAGGCTTTTTTTTTAATATGAGAGAAATACACTTCTGTTTTGTTTAAGCAAATGGTATTTTGGGTTTCATTGCATCATATAGCTGAACTTAACTGACACACTCTCTAAGTAGAAGAGATGAGTTTTGACCAACTGAACAAATGGACAATAGAAAATCAGATAAACAGGTTAAGAAGAATTCGCACATGGTGTGGTTTAGAGTAGAGTTAGTTGCTTATCTTGGAATAGAAATTTATTTACTTCACTTACTTTGCTTTTCACAGGAAATAGCATATATCAGAAAAATGTCTTCAAGATATTGTCCACTAGAAAGAAAATATAATAATCAAGGCAATATTAGAATAACTTTTAGCATGAAAGAAATATTCTTCAGCAAAAAGGTATTCTTTGATTCTCTTTTGTAGGTATCTTTCACTTCTCTGAGCAACTTTGTTTTATTATTGTTGTTTTAACAGATAAATAAGAATTGTAGAACTCAGATACTTAAAAATATTTTAGAAAGGTTTTGTTGTTATTGTTCTTTATTTTTTAATTTTTAAAACCCAATGTTGGTACTAATGTTTAAATACAACTTTCCTTACTTTCTCTCCTTTTCCATCCCTTGCACTGAAACCCCTTATGAAATTTTTATCCCTTAAAAATGAGCCAACTGAGATATGAATACTAACTAGTGGGCAGAAGAAGTCTTTTATTGCTTGAAAAAGTAGTTGCTAGTGTAACCTATTCATCCTTATTTTTACCCAACCCCTCTCTCCCAAACCCTGACATCATTACTACCTTTGGCATGGCATGCTAGGACTGGGAGTTTATTTGGCTTAGTATATTTACATCACTAGAATATCATTTACTTATCTCTAAAATAAGGGTGCTTCTTAGTTGATCCTTTTGATAGCTTATATTTCTAAGAGTTTGTTATTAGCATAGTGTAACTAGATTATTATTGGATATGATCTAGTTATGATTCATAGGGATCTCATATAACTAACAGTCTCCCAGTACCTCCCAATGCACCAGCCAGACACCTTGTGAAAAATAAGATTTCCTGAGGCCACTGAAGGCCTTCAGCTTTCTGATACAGGTCAGTAACTGACCTGAAACAACTAGAGCAACTTCTAAATCATCTGTAAAATGGACTGTTGATTCATACACTAGACAAACTTGTCTCCATATGTTTCCTTCCTTGCTGCAATCTGGTAGTGACACATTGGTATGTACATCTCCCTTCCTTATGAGAATGTGGTTGACGGGATCCTAATGGTGTGTAACATAGTTTTGCATCTCAGAGTGATTTTCACCTTGTAGAATTAGAAAACTTTGATCTAAACATTGCCTACTTGTGTATTAAGTTCTCACATATCTATAATGTTTCCACAGTGGTTTGCTCACTATTGTATCAAGATCTTAATGAGTCTTTTGCATTGCTTCTATATTTTCCACAAGATGGCGTTGTAATTGAAAGTTAGAGGTCTGTAGAATTTTTTTTAGGTCAAATTAACCCAATACAGAAGAAAGCTAAAGTTGGCCTTGTTCACTTGGTTTTAATGAGATCTGAAGTGTTTTATGGAGCATAGACAATCTTAGTGCTTAGTGCATAAAATGTAGCTTGGCCAACTCCCTCAGCATTCTGCCATACTCGAGTAAACTGTGGAATAGCTTTTCTGTGTTTTTTTCTTGTACCATATTAGATATTTAGTTGGCAAGTGCCTTTTAAAATCATTTCTAAAAGTTGTTGGATTGCCACTATTACAGATAAGAGTTTTTAGGGCCAGTAATCAAAAAATGTAAATTTTCTGACATTTTCTTGGTTGAGCAAAGAGAAAAGGACCTGAGAGATTACATTTTACATAGTATAGTAGAATAAAAGCCATTGCATTATAAACATAGTGAACATAGCATCTATCATACCATAAGGATTCAATATATGTTAAATAAATAAGAAGTAATAGGAGATGGGAATGAAAAGATGTGATGGCAAGGACCACACTAATAAATTACTAACAAAGAATTAACAAATATTTATTTAAAATTTTGCATCGCTTTGAAACTGCATAGTGACCATATAGTCTCTAGAATAAGGTAAATTTTCTAACCCATATCATTCTTAATGTATTTTAGTTTGGCCAGATTTCTCCAGGGTTAAAATCTTACTGGCCCCATTGGGTGCATATGTAAGTATTGACTAGCAAAACTCCTGTTGCCTACAGTAAAGGTCAGTAGAGAGAAAGCAGTTGTTCCCAGGTGACTTTCCCTAGAGATGTGTGATACATGAGATTAGTCCAGTTGGTTCCAGCATTGTATGGCTCTGTCCTGCTAACAAATAAGATAATTAACTCTATAGACAAGTTGTGATGAGCACTCCATTTTAAGGTCTGAACTTGAATAATTATAGACAGGAAGTGTATTTTTCTCTAGTCGTTACAGAAGTCATGATGAAAGAAATGATCCGTTCTGATATAGACCAGAGAATTCCACAGAGCAATTTGGGGTAGAGAAGACCATCAACAGAACATGATGAATGAGCACAAATGAAGGGCTCTCTGTAGAAGCTGAAGGATTTTAAGTTTATCTTCCAAGCAATGAAGGATTTTAAGCAGGAAAGTGTTAGGATTTGATTTATTTGTTGAAGCACTTCCTCTGGCATCTGAATAGAGAATGGATTAAAATGGATGCAACTGAAGTTGGAAAGCCTGTTTTCTTTCAGGCAAAAGATAATGAAGATCGGAACTAGGGCAGATTAGTAGATGTATAGAAATGGTGTATTTGAGAATTATTTATGAGAAGAAAATGTCATGGCTTGATAATTGATTGAATGTGGGAGAGGAAGAAGGCGCATACTGATTCTCAGGTTGTTGGTGTGGATGACTGGGTAGATTTAATTTTCACTTACCAAGTTAGGCAATCTAGGGAGGAGAGTATTCTGGGAAGATGATGCATTCACTTATTCAAGGGTTTTGTTTTCTTTTAGAATAAGTGTGATTTTGGAGAGGAAACTTATTAAGCCTAGTAACTATTTAAAGCTGGTGATATTGTTACTTAGGGAGAAAGAAAGGAGAAGAAAGAGGAAGTTAGAGGCCTCACAGAGGTCATACCCACTTCACTGTTTTTCCTGTCCTGTCCTGACCTTTGTTCTTCTATTTCTGAAACATATCTGAGAAATATGTGTTTACTCTGCAGAGGATCTAGACTTTTGGCACAGCCTGTTCTGAACTTAGATATTGGGGAGGTCATTGTGGGCAGGTCCTGAATGCTTAGGAAGTCAGATGATTGAATGAGTTACTGCAAATTCATGCATGGTTATTTAGCAATCTACAGTTGACTAGTTTTCTTGAGTTTCCCAGATGAAGACAAGTCATCCTTAGTGCCAACGTCGTCAGTGTTGAGGGTGTAATTATATCTTCAGAGAAATCCTGAGTTGTCCCACAGCTGCTTCATTGTTCTAATGTGTAGTCTTGGAGTTTGTGGATCTGTAGAGGCCACAGGACTTACACAAGGCTGACTCCATATGTTAACATACTTACTTTTCTAGTGTAAAATATCTTCCTCTTTAACATGGACTTGCTTTGAGTTCAGCATGGAGAAGGAGGAAACTACTGTGAGCAGTACGAGAATAAGAATTTTTGTAAATAGTAGATACTTTCTTTTCCCAATCTTAGATAGTTATGGCGAGTGTAAAGAAAATAATTTACAAGTGGTTCATTTGTTTTAGTATCAAAAGTAGAGTTACTTGAGGAAAGTGCTGTATGTACAGCTCCAGCAGAACATCGCAAATGTGACTTGTATATCATGGCTGTGAAGCTTCTGGGGTATCTGTATCCTGTACGTTGAAGTTACCTTTTCCAGAAGTTCAATTTGGAGCTCATAGGAATTCTTGGAAGAGATAAGATCTGATTCACCTGTGTCTGGGGTAACAAGAAATTTGAATACCATCTTCTATTCTGGCAGTGGTAGTGCCACAGGTAAAAATGGACTTTTTTACTTGCACAGAGAAAACTGAAAATATATGATCATTATAGGTCTCATTTGAAACTTGGAGATCAAATGGAAAAAAAAAAATCAGTCCAAAATAAAGGATAAGGCAATCATTGTTGAAAACGTTAACAAGAAAACCATAAAGCTCCTGTCCATCCCAGGAAGATCTTCAAGATGTATTTAATCATATTATTTAGTGTCTTTATTATTTGATGAATAAACATTGTTATATGTGATATAATTCCTCATCTCCATACAAATATGTACTTCTTACGTGAAACACACCTGCTGGCAATAATTCTTCGGGAGTAGATGTAATCCAAATTCAATTGACAATTCTTCACAAATTTCATCAATCAGATTATGAAAAAAAATGTTGACACAAAAAGGATCATCATCAAGATTAATGTGACTCAAGATGATTTTGGAACCATAATTTTTTTCCTTAGTTTCATAGCAACTGGGAGCTAACTACATGGATCTCTTTTTAAATGTCTCAGAACTTAAACACACGGTTTGGACAGATGGTCAGTGGAAAGATTTCCTGTAGAATTGTTCAATGAATAGTAATCTTTAAGAAAACGTATTTTTTCTTAAAATATGCATAGCAGAGGCATCAGTTAATTCTATACATCCCATTCCAAAAGGTTCCAAAATGTTTAATTTTAGTTACCTTCATATTGTCATAAAGCTAAAGAAGATGTTTCTGTAACTGACATTCATAGTTTGTTTGTTTTTTTCTGCCCCAGGCTCCCCCTGGAGAACGACTGAGAGTTTATTTAAGAGAATCTTGGGTGTTATGAGTTGTAATACTCATAATAATAGCTCAGTATATGTCTGTCTGCAGTTCAGTATAGAGCACGGTGAACTAAAAAGAATAATTGTTTCAAGAACACTCACCTGTTAGCATATTAAATAAATGATAAAGAGGAACGTCTTTGTCTCTGGAGGCAAATGCAGTATTTACAGTGCTTTTGGAATGGTTCCACTTCTTTTCCCTGAAATTCTGTAAGATGAATTCTACGGCAAAGTATCAAAAGAAGGAAAATGTTTTTAGCGGAAAGTTTCAGCACACAATCTCAGAACTAGGTTTTCAAAATTGGGTCTGTTTCAGTTTTTATTGTAGACCCACAAATTACTAAATGGAGAAGAAAAAAATCAATATTTATTCTCCATTGTCGTTATTAGGAAAATTTCTAAACTGTGTGTGACAAATTATATTTTTGTATTTCCAATTATGTCGTTTGATTTGTTCTCTATTTCTTTATGAGACTGCATATTTACTTTTTATTTAATGATTTAAAATTAAGAAGCTATGAGTAGTAGCTTTAAGGAACTATGTAATTTCTCTCCGAGCAAATTGTTACACACAGTAAAGGATTAAGCACCATGAAATAATATATTGTCCACTGTCGTAAATATACTTCAATTTTGTGATGAAGAGAAAATATTTTCATAAACAGAGTGGTTTTAATGGTGTCATGAATGAGCATGTTCTTTATGAAAATGCTTTCTTCTCCTAATAGTTCAATAAAACTTCAATTCCTTTTTTCCTAATGATTTGGAAAAGAACTTAAAAGGAACATTATTTTATGTGTTTCTTTGAATAACAAAAAATGATTTGCTGTGAAAAAGAGTTCCTGCATTGCATGAGTTTGATTTTACACATCATTCTTGATAAGGGAGCTATCAAGCATCAGAAAAAGAGCAAGTGATGTCATTGCTATTTCTGATTTACCATTAAGTTCTTAAACAAAGCACAGGGTTGCCATTACCTGACTTGCCCAGCAATTCCTCATACATATCCAATTGTCTGGTTTCGTTCTTTTTTTTTCTCTTAATTTTTTTGGGCATACCATAAAATGGATCTTATTCTGTTGAACTTGATTCAGTTCCACAACTAGTTATTGTTTGATTATTGTGTTCTTGAACTATGCTAAACCTAGAATACAGAAAGAGAGGATAACAGAAAGATATGATTTGCCCCTGTCCTCAAGGCATTTATAATGGTGTTAAGAGAGCAAGTCAGATTTTATTGATTTGTAACAGTTGTGATGCCCACCACCATGGCCCGCTTCTTCTAAATTATACTGCCTTGTACCCAGCCCCCTGCTTGG
Source organism: Equus asinus (assembly GCF_041296235.1). Taxonomy (NCBI): domain Eukaryota; kingdom Metazoa; phylum Chordata; class Mammalia; order Perissodactyla; family Equidae; genus Equus; species Equus asinus. The sequence goes on along the minus strand of NC_091792.1, from coordinate 50,246,889 downwards.
GAATGCTCTGCTAGATGTTGTTGATCTGTAGCTGAGCATTTGACCCACAGTATTCCATCTGTAGACTTGCCAGCAATTCTTCCGGGGTCCACAGGAAGGGTTCTGTCAAGAGTGTCATTATCATTGACTCTTTCTCAAATGTGGAGGGTAGAACAGGGCAGACACACAGTGAAAAGCAGAGTCATGATACAAATACACACACACACAAAGTGCTATGTAGATTTTACGTATATATAAAATCACGTATATGCACTATACATACACACACATATATATACGTATACTCATTTTTAGTATATATACATATATAGTGTAGATATGTGTATATACTATGTATGTATACACACAAACACACACACACACACACACACAAAGTACTGCTTATGAATTCATCAGCACTTGGGAGCTTCCCAGAATTATAGAGCTGAAAAGGATTGAAAATGTTTTTGGTACATACACAAATGGTAAAATAGACCTTTAAAAATATCTGGGGCAAGTGATTCTATAATTATAATTCTATCCTGTTTTCGTGTTTATTTATTCCTGCAGCTTGTTTTTGCTTTATGCCCAAATTGACCGTTTCTTTGAACAATATAGATTTTTATTATCTATCATCTGTCTGTCTAGCCTTCTACCTATCTGTTTTTACTGATATAAAGTTTTATATAACCCTCAGCTACACCTTCTTTTTTCTCTAACAGTATTTTTTATCCTATGTGATCACTTTATGAGGCCATAAGTCTTTAAAGCATTTTTATATTTTGTTTTTTCTTAAATAATACCATTTGTAGCGATCTTGCATAACTAGTTGAGCTCTTCTGGAGCTTGGGTAAGCAGAGAACTACAAGGACAGCAAAGTGAGCTGATTTTCTAGGAAAATAATTATGCTCACAGAGCAGCATCTTTAGCGAGTGTGGTTTGAAATCAAGAGATTCCACCAATGATATCATTATAATTCTCTACTGATTTCTTTGTCCTCGAATCCAGAAAAGAAAATAGCGGATAATTTATTCCCCACATCTGTTTGTTTCGTTCAACATAAGTATAATTTCTAAGTTAATGTTTGCTCACATATCTCACATTCAATGCTAGGCTTTAATGATATTTCAAGATCCTCTGTGAATTATGTCAAGTCATAAGCATTGTTGTGATTTTTTTTCTACTTAGAATTAAATATGTCATATTAAGGTTAGTGGTTTTTGAAAGGGTGCTTGATCTAACTACTCTAGGTTGAGAGGCCAATTTTCTAGTCCTGTCACTCTAGCTTTCCTTGTACATTGTTCTGTATTCATTAGTGTATAGTTACTCCATCTGGCAGATGGAAAAGAGTCAGTGCAGCTATAAGACAACTTGAAATTTTGACATGATCAGTAGGCTCAAGGGGCCAATAATGTGAATGAAGACACATGATTTGAAAGCATTTACAGCACAGTAGTTTTGAAGACTCCACCATTATGCTCATGCATTCTTCCTGAAAGGAGGCATATTAGGGAGTTGCAACCATCTTATAGTTTCCTGGTCTTGTTACATTGTGCAAGTTTCATTATAGTTTTGTTTACTTTGATTGCGCCCATACTCTGTCTCCTGATGAGACAAGATGAAACGGCATTGGATTCAGGCTTTCCCTTCCTCTTGCCCAGAGGGCTGGTGGTGGGAAGTAAGAGCCCCTGAGATAGGACAGGGATTATATAGGGTGGGGAAGAGAGGGCTCTGACCTTCGCTGGCCACATATCCATCTATCAACTATTGACGTCTCAGCTTTAGAGGAGTAAATAGGTTGCTGCTATCTTTTCCTTCCATTCCTGCATTCACAACCTCTTCAGTATCTCCTTAAACTCATTGGAGTTACTTTGGCTACTGCCTTGCAGGGCTGTAAGGAATTCTGAGAGGCTTTGTCTTCCTAAATACTGACTTTTTCCAAATTCCTGAGAAGCACAGCCCAGTTTTTCCCTGTTTTCTAGATTTATCAACTCATCTGGGGGTTCTGTCCCCAGTTCAGAAAATCTAGAAAAGCTTTTGGTCTTGTTGGGCAATAGATGAGCTGTGAGTAGCGAGGAAGTCTATTTTCTATTCCTTTTATGTTTACCCAAATCTTTTGATCTTTTGTTCAAGCAAGAGTTTTTCTTATTCCTCCAAGCCTAAGGGCTTAAAATGAAAAACTCAGAAGAAAATAATTAAATATTAGAGGGCCACAGTGTAAGAAAATACGGAAAATGTGTGTGTAACATCTCTAATTATTAACCCTCCCCCCCCACATTTAAAATTGCTCAATGAGTAAACGTTGTCACTGGTGATGATTAATTTATGGTTTGTTGAGTACCTAACTTTTAATGAATATCTTTTATACAAGAGGCTAAATTAATATTTTCTCTCTTTATTTTATTAAATATGGTCCTTCTTTTCCAGATGAGTGATAGATGGGCACAACAGGGCTGGTTGTTTTGTTTTAATTTATAAACTTTCTGGATGTGCACTATTCTATTAGGACATTTATTTACCTTTTAATCATCATTTGTCCATCTCAGTTTTAGGAGGAATACATTATCCTTTCTGACAGTAAGTATAGATTATAATCTAAATTAAAGAAATATCAGAGAAGGACCTTGGAGGTCACCCGAAATCAAGCGACTATTAACGTTTTCCTGAACAAAATAATCTTATTGCAGTGGGGAGAGAATCATGTAAAGCTGAATTGTCTGCAGGAAGGAGATGAGCATGAGGTGGCAGAGTAATGGGGAAGTAAGTTTAGCAACAACATCAAAAATAAGCATTGGCTCATTTGTGACTTGGGCCGTGAACTTGGATGTCCACCTTTTCTTTCTGGAATGCAGTTTCTTCTCTAAAGAAAATGAAGTTGGTTGATTTTAGTACATAGTTTCTCAAGATTTCACAGAATTCTATAATTCAAATAAAATGTAGAGAGTTTCAGCTGAAGAAAAATGCTATAGACTTGGATGAGGTTAATTGACTTAATTCTTTTTCTTGAGTGATCATAATCTTCCTAACATGTTAAGGAAAGATAAACAAATCTGGAGACTACAATGCTTGAGAATGAATTTGTTTTTGACAGTGATCAATTCCAGAGAATTAAAATTCCTGGCTATGTTTTTCTCTTTTAATCTCATTTTTATTTCATATGTAGTAACAATAACATGATTTCACCTTAATTTAACTGTTTGTGAATAAGACGTGTGCATTAGTAACAATTAGTAACAACATTTTAAAAGTTCAAAGCATTATTAAACATGGAAGAGAGTTTATTATTTAACATGCTGCAGTATTATTCTTTTGCGTATTATTTGAAAATCTTAGCTACATATGGAAAATATGCAGAAATTTTCATTATTAGTTCTTGGTTAGTCAAGTATTAAATGTAGTTTATACAAAATAAATACTTTTAATAAATGATACTTTTATTTTCTGTGAAGCATCAATTTACTAGTCTTTGAGGTAAAGATTACTCATGAAATCATGGGGTTTTAGAGTTGGAAGCTACCTTATTCTCAACCTCCTCATTTGTTCATGCTGTTAGTTATTGGCGCCACTGGAATAGGGCCCACGTGCTCTGATTTCAATTGCAGTTTTCTCCTGGTCGTATAGTTCGCTCTGGCCTTCTTTCAGTTCTTTCCGGCATCTCATCTTTTCCTATCTGAAATGTTCTCTCTCTGCTTTTGGGCCCCCACTCCTACTTGTTTGTCAGATTTCAGCTGAATACCCTTCATCCTGAGACCGCCACTCAACACTGTTAGTCTTTCTCAAAATATTTTGTCCTTTTCCTTCATAGCACTTAATCATAATTTGTAATTTTCTATCTGTGTGTATGTTGTATATGTTTGGTTAGTATCTGTCTTCCCAACTCAAGTGCAATCCATTTGAGGGTAGGGGTCATGCCTTTGACGGACTACAATCGTTTCCCAGTGCCTGGGACAGTGCCTGGCACGAAACACAATAAATTTGCAATGAGTAAGTTACAGTGTGAACTGATGAATGAGAGGGCCCTCTATGATCAGAGCAATGTTTTGGGGTTTTGCAAATGATGTTGGAAACTTAGACTGTGTCTACATTCTCAAATCTATTTGATGAAAACTTTCAGATTCATCAAACATCTAAAAATCTAAAAGCAAATCTAAAAAAACGAAATAAAAAGTGAATGATTTACTTACTAAATATAGATTTCTCCTTCCCACAAATAAAACAAAACATGCAAAAACCCTCCTGTGGACCCGGTAGGCACTGACACAATCCTGCTCTTCAAGGTCATTTATAAAGGCGTAGCATGTGAGCATAATGGCTGTATCAAAACACAAAATTTTGATGTGAATATTTAAGCTAGCAGGAAGCGTTCACAGGTTCTAGGATCACAAGGGTTTTCATTTTATCTTGGGGAAATAAGTTATCTTTTCATGTGCCTTGCCACAACCCATTTCAATACAAAGTATTTCCATCAGAGTAACCTAACACTTGAAATCCAAACTAGGTAACTGTCTGAGAATTTATATAAATTCTCAGAAATTATCATTAAAGAACTCTGAGCTAGATCTGACCACTGCTAACCGACACTAAATAGTTTCAAAATGAGTCAAGATGTGAAGAATTAGGAAGAGGATAGACCAGGGGGGTGCACACATGACTTATTTATTTCAAAATGTACTTGCAGTATATGTAAAAGCTCTTAGCTTACTAGATAGTGACACACACTTTCCATTATCGGCTTGATTGGCTTCTTTAGAATTTAATAGACTATTGCTGGAGGCCTCAGAGTTTGCATTTTTTCGTCCCGCAACTGCTTTATGTTCATGGATTATCTTCAGGGACATCTATCTTTGCTTTTCTCCCTTTGGTGATAGCTAATCATGTAACATATTTCTGGCATCTCTTCTGCAATCTCCTATTTATGATTCTAATTGCAAGCTTCTATGCTATTTTGTGCCTCGCCATCTTCCAGTCTTTAGGGATTAATTTATAATTTGATTGTTTTAGAGAATGTATTTTAGGATGAAATAGCTTGGCGGAGTCCGTTTGGAAGGGGTTGAATAGCACATCGGCTTGATATCTTAAATGCCAGCGGAGGGTAGGCTAGGGGAGCTTTCACTCACATTATCACAACAATGCCCACAGGGGCTATAACTTTCCTCTTTCCTAATAGCACCTACGAAAATAAAATTCCCTTCACTTTGTCTGTCATGAATTTCACTTAAGATCCCAGACCTGAAATGTGTGTGTGTGTGTGTGTTGGTGGCAAGGGTGGGAGGAACGCATGGGTAGCTGTGGTAGTGAGGGTGAGGTGAAATGAGTTCAAACCCCGTGAGCTGTATGTTTCGCTCATATTACTCCTTCCAAAATGCTGCAGAAACACTTGTAAGGGCATGACCACAATTCCATGTAGGAATGAAGGATGGTAATTTATTGAGCACCCACTCTGTGCCAGGCACAATGAAAGATAGTCTACACGCAATCTCCTTTATTCCTCACTTAATTTTGTGAGGCATCAAAGATGGGGAGGACACAAAAGCTCAGAAACGTTAAATCACCTGTCCAACCTGGCCCAACATTTTAGCTGCCTTTCCTCTTGGGGCTTCTGGAAAGTGTCTTCTTCCTCACCACAAATACATTCTTCCTTTCTTGGAAGAGACATGTGTATTCTTATTCAAAAGATCGAGTTTCTTAATGCTATTGTACAGAAACAAACCATAAAGCAGAGAGGAGCCTGGTGAGTTCTAGGGGCCCCTTATTGAAAGAAGAGAAATGAAGGTGAGCTGGGCAGCAGAAAGTGTGTCTGTTCACACGTTGTCATGATTTATTCCAAACTAGAGAGAGAATATGAATCAACTCTGTGGCAGAGATAAAATTACAGACCCCAGTGTGAGCCTGTGGAATTGAGAGTGCCAACCACTCCCACTCCAGAAACATAAACATCTATTAGTGATTTTAAGATCTCGTTTGGAAGCCTTATATTTCTAAACATGAAAATAGACTTGTAATTATGTCTAACTGAATTCCTTCATTCTGCACATAGATTCTGTTCTTTCTCTAGGCCTTAATAGGGTGCTAATTAGAATATTCTTTTTAATAGAGCTCATAAACATAAAACATCAAAACTGTGTTTTCAGGCTTTTTCCCAGCCTTGTCTTCTGTAACCAAAAATCTCTACTTTTTAGGCATCATGACACCATGGTTAGTAAAGATTTACCATTTCTCAAAAAAGAGATTTGGAAAGTTCAGTTGGTTTTGAGATTTTTAACTACAAAATTATAATTTTAATTCAAGACATGTTAAAGTTCAAATATGCCATTTAAGGGGCTGGCCTGCTGGCATAGTGGTAAAGTTCAAGTGCTCCCCTTCACCGTCCCGGGCTTCTCTGGTTCGGATCCTGGGTGCAGACCTATGCACCACTCATCCAGCCAAGCTGTGACAGCATCCTACACACAAAACATAGAGGAAGAAGGGCACAGATGTTAGTTCAGCAACAATCTTCTCAAGCAAAAGAGAGGAAGATTGGCAACAAATGTTAGCTCAGGGCCAATCTTTTTCACCAAAAAAAATAAATAAATAAATTACATGTCGGGGTTATTTTTAAAATAATTTACAGCAAAGAGTAATCATGTTTATCTTTGTTTCAGAGAACAGAATGCTATAAAATCCTTTATATTAGTGCCACTTACCTAAGTTCTTTTCCTCTGGAAGAGCTGAATATGGCATTGCATAGAGTTGTAGGCCAGTAGCCAACCAGCTCAATTGCTGTCTGACGTTAGAACATCGTGGAAGATAGATTGGAACAATGTTTGTGATCTAGGTTATTTTCATCAGTTGCATCAAATAAGAAAATTTTCCTCTGTGTGTCTAGAGTCTGTGCAGCCTTGGCTGGAATGCTTTGACTGAGCTTGTCAGATTTTCTTTTTTCCCCAAGATTGTCACCTGAGCTGACATCTGTTGCCAATCTTCTTTTTTTTCCTCCTTCTTCTTCTCCCCAAAGTCCCCCAGGGCATAGTGGTCTATCCTAGCTGTGAGTGCCTCTGGTTGTGCTATGTGGGATGCTGCCTCAGCACGGCTTCATGAGCGGTGCCACGTCCACGCCCAGGATCCAGGCCAGTGAAACCCTGGGCCACTGAGGCAGAGTGTGCGAACTTAACCTCTTGGTCACGGGGCCGGACCCTGACCTTGTCAGATTTAATTCAGGAGGCAAAAATCCAACTTTCTTTCTTTTTTCTTTTTTTATTGAGGTCATAACAGTTTACAACATTGTATAATTTCAGTTGTACATTATTATTTGTCTGTAACCATATATATGTACCCTTCTTCCCCTTATACCCACCTCCCAACCCTCTTCCCCTCTGGTAACCACTAATCTGTCCTCTTTGTCCATGTGTTTGTTTGCCTTCTACATATGAGTGAAATCATACAGAATTTGTCTTTTTCTGCCTGGCTTATTTCCCCTAACATAATATCCTCAAGCTCCATCCATGTTGTTGTAAATGGGGCAATTTTGTCTTTTTCAGTGGCTGAGCAGTACTCCAGTGTGTGTGTGTGTGTGTGTGTGTGTGTGTGTGTATACCACATCTTTTTTATTCATTCATTAGTCAATGGGCACTTGTGTTGCTTTTATGGCCTTTGTGAGTAATGCTGCAATGAACATAGGGGTCAAAAGTCTCTTTCAATTGTTGATTTCAAGTTCTTTGGATAAGTACTCAGTAGAGGGATAGCTGAGTCATATGGTATTTCTACTTTTACTTTTTTGAGAAATCTCCATATTGTTTTCCATAGTGGCTGCACCAGTTTGCACTCCCACCAGCAGTGGATGAGGGTTCCCTTTTCTCCACGTCCTTTCCGACATCTGCTATTTTTTTCTTGGTGATTATAGACATTCTAATGTGCATAAGGTGATGTCTCAGTGTAGTTTTGATTTGCATATCCCTGATGGTTAGTGATGTTGAACGTCCTTGCATGTGTCTATTGGCCATCTGTATATCTTCTCTGGAAAAAAAATGTCTGTTCATATCCTCTGCCTATTTTTTCATCAGGTTTGTTTTTTTATTGTTCGGTTGTATGAGTTCTTTATATATTTTGGAGGTTAACCCTTTGTCAGACATTTGAATTGCAACTATTTTCTCCCAGTTGGTGAGTTGTCTTTTTGTTTTGTTCCTGGTTTCCTTTGCCTTGCAGAAGCTTTTTAGTCTGATGTAGTCCCATCTGTTTATTTTTTCTTTTGTTTCCTGGCCTGAGTAGATGTTGTATTTGAAAAGATCCTTCTAAGACTGATGTCAAAGAGCGTACTGCCTATATTTTCTTCCAGGAGTTTTATGGTTTCACATCTTACCTTCAAATCTTTAATTCATTTTGAGTTAATTGTTGTGTATGGGGAAAAATAATGGTCTACTTTCATTCTTTTGCATATGGCTGTCCAGTTTTCCCAACACCATTTATTGAATAGACTTTCCTTTTTCGCTTGTATTTTCATTCCTTGTTGAAGATTAGCTGTCCATAGATGTGTGGTTTTATTTCTGGGCTTTCAATTCTGTTCCACTGATCTGTCTTCCTGTTTTTGTACCAGTATCATGCTGTTTTGATTGTGATAGCTTTGCAGTATATTTTAAAGTCAGGGATTGTGATACCTCCAGTTTTGTCTTTTTTTTTTCTCAGCATTGCTTTAGCTATTTGGGGTTGTGAAGAATATCATTGGGGTTCTGGTTGGGATTGCATTGAATCTGTAGATTGCTTTAAGTAATATGGACATTTTAACTATGTTTGTTCTTCTGATCTATGTGCATGGAAGATCTTTCCGTTTCTTTATGTCATCATCGATATCTTTCAATAATGTCTTATAGTTTTCATTGTATAGGTCTTTCATCTCCTTGGTTAAATTTACTCCTAGATATTTTATTCTTTTAGTTGTGATTGTAAATGGGATTATATTCTTGCATTCTCTTTCTATTAGTTCTTTATTAGAGTATAGAAATGCAACTGATTCTTGTAAGTTGATTTTATATCCTGCAACTTTGCTGTAGTCGTTGATTATTTTTAATAGTTTTCCAATGGATTCTTTAGAGTTTTCAAGATATAAAATCATGTCGTCTGCAAACAGCGAAAGTTTCACGTCTTCCTTGCCAGGTTAGATACCTTTTATTTCTTTTTCTTGCCTAATTGCTCTGGTCAAACCTCCAGTACTATGTTGAATAAGAGTGGCAAGAGTGGGCACCCTTGTCTTGTTCCTGTTCTCAGAGGGATGGCTTTCAGTTTTTCCCCACTGAGTATGATGTTGGCTGTGGGTTGTCACATATGGCCTTCATTATGTTGAGATACTTTCCTCCTATATCCATTTTATTGAGAGTTTTTATCATAAACAGATGTTGTATCTTGTCAAATGCTTTCTCTGTATCTATTGAGATGATCATGTGATTTTTATTCCTCATTTTGTTAATGTGGTATATCACATTGACTCATCTGTGGATGTTCAATGATCTCTGTGTCCCTGGCATAAATCTCATTTGATCACAGTATATGATCCTTTTAATGTATTGCCATATTTGGTTTGCCAATATTTTGTTGAGGAAAAATCCAAGTTTCTTAATGTCCAACAAAGTGCCTGAGTACTTTTGATTACTTGGCTCATTTTCCTTAGGCTAATACCTCATTTCATTAATAAAGGCAATTTCTAAAATTCCTTCTTATTATTTACGATCTGCTGCTTTCTGATGCAATAATTTCTTTCCATTGCAATCTTTCTAAGATTTCCATTTAACATGTCAAAGTTGTCAGGACTTTTAACACTACTTTTTTTTTATTTCTCCATTAAAACATAGATTTTAGAACTATAAATTATTGTGGACAGTTAAGGGATTTGGTCTAGGAAGCTGTCTTAATGGTGTGAACATAGCTCTAATGGAATGAATATAATGCCACTTCCTTGCACAAGGCCTAGTGCATAGTGGAAACCCAATAAACATTTGTTGGATGAATGCTTGCTTAGTACATATTTTTTAATGATAATTTTGAGCAGAGATTTCATTAGTATGAATATGTCAGGAGGGATATATTGTGGGATAGTATAAGTGCATACTTTAAGATTCATTTCTTTTAGAATGTCAAGATTTTTAAATAAAACTCACTTGAAACACATTTTTTCCCTCCCCCTTATGGGACCTTTACTTTCTTCCCCTTCTTTTACTTAGACTTTTTTGTCCTGAGAAAATAATCTATTCTATAATTTACTTCCCTGAAGGGAAAGTGAATTATCTTCTGTTGCTTAATTCCCTCTAACCATAGCAGAGTGCTTCACTTGGCTTCAATCTTTCTGTTGGTTTAACTTGAAGAATAATCAAGTATAACTTCTTTCTACAGATATTCTGAGCAGAACAAGTCCTTCTAGTAACAAGGGGTGACATTTGTCCACAGAAGCAATAATATATTGCCCATAACCTTAGAGAGTTAGTTCTTTGTAAACATCCTAAAAGAAAAGCCCGTTTTAAGCTCTGGTGGGAGTTGAGTGTAACTTTGTAGAAAACAAACCTGGGAGGCCTTTAGAGAAACCAACTCGTGAAGTTTTAGGAATAACCAAATCCGTGCAAATGTATTGCAGTACATTCTATTATGTGAAGCAAAATATGAAAACTGTTTAAAATATACAGAGAGGAATTTTCCACATTCAGGTGGTAATGGATTACTTCCAATGGGTCTTCACTGCTCAGACTTTGAAGAAAGTATCTGTTGCAGAAAGATTTTTGGGTCATAGAGTTTTTGTTTTTGTTTTAAGCTGCACTCAGAAAAAGAAGTGCTACTTCAGGCTAATTAATTTGTTCATTATATTCATTCTCTCTTTGCAATGTAAAACAATCTGGAAGGGCCTTTTTTAAAATCTATTTTTACTTAACATTTTAAGTTATTTTTATGCACTTGCTCCATATTTAAATTTACTATAAAAATACTGCTTTGTAGTGGGTAGCTCATAAGGGAAAAAATGCGTTTATGCTGAAACATCCAGGGCTTTTACTTATGATTATGAGTAAAAATTCCTAATATGTTAGAAGTCTTTTGAAACTCTGAGTCTTGTATTTTCACCTCTATCATTTGACATTGTTTTAAGATATATTGCTAGATTAAATAGGTGAGGATTAAGATTTGACTTATCTTGTAAAGTTGATATCAGAATTCAAAATCATAAGGTCTCAAATAGAGGAGATTCATGGCATCTATTTAATATTTAAGTAACGTGTTTTAGGTAAATTGAGTCACATGATTTCTATATTTTATGGCTCCCTCCCCCACCGTTTATTTTATTGAAGTGTAATTGACAAAACAGTATTATATTAGTTTCAGATACACAACATAGTGATTCAATACTTTTATGAATTATGAAATGATCACCACAGTATGTCTAGTTACCATCTGTCACCATACAAAATTATTATAATATTATTGACTATATTCCTTATGCTGTACATGATATCCCCATGACTTATCTATTTTATGACTGGAAGTTTGTGTTTCTTAATCCCCTTCACTTATTTTGCCCATCCCCCAACCCCCCTCCCGTCTGGTGACCACCAGTCTGTTCTCTGTTTTTATGAGTTTGTTTATGTTTTGTTTTGTTTGCTTTGTTGTTTAGATTTCACATATAAGTGAAATCATACAGTGTATGTCTTTCTCTGTCTGACTTATTTCACTTAGCATAATACCTTCTAGGTCCACCTATGGTGTTGCAAATGGCAAGATTTTGTTCTTTTTTATATCTGAGTAATATTCTGTTCTCTCTCTCTCTCTCTACACACACACACACACACACACACACATATATGTGTATATATATATATATATATATATATACACACCACATCTTGTTTATTCATTAGTTTATTGATGGGCGCTTATGTTACTTCCATATCTTGGCTGTTGTAAATGCTGCAATGAACATAGGAGTGCATATATCTTTTTGAAATCGTGTTTTCGTTTACTTCAGATATATACCCAGAAGTGTAATTTCTGGGTCATATGGTAGTTCTGTCTTTGATTTTTTAAGGAACTTTCATACTGTTTTCCGTAGTGACTGCACAAATTTACATTCCCACCAACAGTGTACAAGGATTCCCTTTTGTACATATCCTCACCAACACTTGTTATTTCATGTTTTTTTGATAATAGCCATTCTGACAGGCGTGAGAGGATGTCTCATTGTGGTTTTGATTTGCATTTCCCTGATGATTAGTGATGCTGAGCACCGTTTCACGTGTCTGTTGGCCATCTGTATATCTTCTTTGGAAAAATGTCTATTCAGGTTCTCTGCCCATTTTTAAATCATATTGTTGGGTTTTTTGATATTGAGTTGTATGAGTTCTTTATATATTTTAGTATTAATCCTTTACCAGGTATAGTGTTTGCCAATGTCTTTTCCCATTCAGTAGGTTGCCTTTTTGTTTTGTTGATGGTTTCCTTCACTGTGCAGAAGCTTTTAGTTTGATGTAGTCCCATTTGCTTATTTTCACTTTTGTTGGCCTTGCCTTAGGAGACATATCCAAAAAAATTTTGCTAAGACCCATGTCAAAGAGTTTCCTACCTATATTTTCTTGTAGGAGTTTCACGGTTTCAGGTCTTACATTTAAGTCTTTAATCCATTTTGAGTTTATTTTTGTACCCCTACCTTTTTAATACACTTTCTGTTTTAGAATAATTTTAGATTTAGATTTACAGAGAAGTTGCACAGATAGTATAGGTAATTCCTATATACCTTGTCCATTTTACAATGTTTAACATCTTACATAACCGAGGTATGTTTATAGAACTAAGAAACAATTAGTTCTTACAGCATTACTGTTAACTAGACGCCAGACTTCATTCAGACTTCACTAGCTTTTCCACTAATGTCCCTTTTCTATTTTACAATCCCACCCAGAATACTGTGTTGTGTTTAGTCATGTTATCTCCTTCGTCTCCTCTGGTTTCTGACAGTTTCTCAGTCTCTCCTTATTTTTCATAACCTTACCAGTTTTGAGGAGTACTGATCAGCTATTTTGTAGAATGCCTCTGAATTTGGGTTTATCTGATGTTTTCCTCACGAAAGACTAGGATGAATACTACAGAGGTGAAGTTCCCTTCTCATCTCATCACATCAGGGTTACCTGCTCTCAGTATGACTTATCACTCGTCGTGTTAATCTTAATCACCTGGGAAGGGGCGTGCTCAGTAGGTTTCTCCACGGTAGAGCTGCCTTTCCCTTCCCTTCCCGTACTCTCTTCTCTGCAAGTGAGTTATTAAGTCCAGCCTAAACTGAAGGCTCCCTCTCCATTTTCAATGACTCAGGGAATATATGGAGGAAATTTCCTTATTGTTTACATTGTAGAAAAATTTAATAAACCTACCATTTCTTGTATGCCTTCTATATTCATTCCACTGTGCTAAACATGGTTTATCAATAGTTTCTCTTAGTACTACAAACATACAAGTAGAGATAATTATTTCAATTTACAAGTGTGGAAACTAGAGTCAGAGATTAAGCAATTTGACAGTGTCATACAGAACAAGAACGTGAACCCAAGTCTGTTGGGGGTTACTGTACTTCCTTTTAACTGTTAGGCGATACTCCCTCCTTGGTAGACATCCCAAACTTCACCGAATTTGGCCATGAGACATTTTAACATGCTTGTTTGTTTGTTCTGCCTTCCTGGTTCCATCTACATTAAAAGATGCATATTTGGGGCAAGTATTTTAATATGAAAAAACATATGCAACTTGAAAATTCACCTTTTCTAGACACTGTATCTCCATGACAAGAGCTGTGCAATCATATTAGGTAGATGTGGGGTCTTAGGATGACAGAGGGACTGTATGCAAGCACACATGAATATTAAATTCGAGATACATATTGATGCTCTTTGAGCAGTTAAAACTTCTTTGAGCACCAGTGGAATGTTTGTGCTGCGTATTAAACAAAAATAAACAGCAATGACAGATGTAGAAGAAGTGTGACCATCTTCACAAAGCCGGTGATCCCCAGACTATTGGGGGCACATAAGTATTACTATTTGATTGATTTCATGACACTGGTCTGGAGTCATAAAAAAATCTAGTGTTTTTACTACTTACTTTTTAAGTCAAAGTGAAATTATTTTTTATTGAGAATTTCAAAATACTTCTTGAGATGATTATAGATTTTCTAATTATACAGAAACAAGGCTGGAAATTTCTGTTTAAGCTACTCCTCCCTTCTTTTGAACTACCGAACAAATTTCTCTCCTTTGATTGATATTGTGTGTTTGTGTGAATGTGTGTGTTATAGTTGTGTTTTCACATTCATCCATAATTCCTCTGCATTCCACAACACTCTCTTTATCTAGTCAATTATCAAGTGCTATTGATTGTAGCTAACTCTCAAATATACTTCCCTCCTCTACCCCTTTTCCATAAGTTTAGGTCATCCTCTTCCATTTCTTTAGCAAATGCTTCAGCTTACCACCTGTTCTTCCTACTTCTACTCTCTTCCTCTTTTCTCTTAGAAGAAATATCTTGATCATGTGACATTTCTTCTTAAAAATCTCAGTGCCTCCCTCATATGCAAAATTGATATTCAAAGATATATGCACAAGTTGATTAAAAACTTGAAACTTATCCACTTATCCATATCCCTATTTGGATATGTCTTGAAATTTAACCACCTTAATTGCTACACTTTCTCCCTTGCAATCTTATACTCCCACAACATTGAATCTAATTTAATTCAAATAAAATCTTGTTTTCTTCTTCCATGACATTTCACATACTATTTTCTTGTTGGAAATGTCCTTTTGTGTTCTCTATGATCATGGGGGGTATTTAAATTATGTATTTAAGTTGTTGCACCTTTATAATATATTGTAACTATTTGTAAGTATACATGCCTTCCTTACTGGTCTGTAAATTTCTTGAGGCTAGGAGTCATGAGATATTTTATTTGTATTCACAGTTTCTCGACAATACTGTGCATGTCAAGTAGAAGTTCAATAAACGTTAAATTGAATTGAAATGTATAATATATGCAATGTTTATATATTATTGATTATGTAAATCTGCTAAAAAAAATTCTTGATTTGAGAAGATTTCATAGAGCACAGTGAAGAAGAAAAGGATTGTAAAGGAGAGGAAGAAAGAAATTTAGGAAACCTTAGAACCAGGTGGTTTATGTAACGTGAAAAAAATACAGTCTAGAGTTGGGACACAAATAGATTTTACTTGTAGCATTGACTCTGGTCAGCTGGTTGTGGCTGGAGTCACATGTGAGAAGAGCGATGAGTTTATGGCAGGATTCAGAAGGAAAGAGAGAGAAAATTGATTTGTAATGTTGCCGTGGGCACAGGAGGAAAGATGCGGAGCGTCCCAGCCTTGAGTTTGCTGAGTTGCCTGTGAAGCAGTAGTTCTTAGGATCTTTTGATGTTGAACGAGTATTTACGTGGGAATACTGTTTGGATTGAAGCATAAGCAAGAGGGTTTTCTAGCTATGCAATTTCTTGCCTCCTATTCTCTTAATTGATCATAACACAAGTATGTTGTGATGTTCAGGTTGAGAATTGCTGGTCTTCCCAACAATGATTCCCAACCAGCGGGTCTTAGATTCCTGAAGGACAGAGGAATTATTGCAAGGGCTCTTCATGTCTATAGGCACAACAAACATTGTCTTTAGTTAAAAAAAAAAGTCATTAAATTATATGTATTAGTGATTTTAAAGTGTATCTACCAGCTATTGTGATTTTTAATAAAAAATAAAATTTGTCTGAATAATTTACTAATTGTATAGTAGCTTCTTGTCATTATGGGTTTTCTCAATAAATGAACACTAAAATACTATTTATTACTGTCATATAGGAACATGTGACTTTTTTTCACGTTCAAATGGTTTCTTATACCCAGAGAGAAGGGATAACATTGTTTAAGAGAAGAAGGTAGTGAACCAAATTTAACTTTCATGGGTGTTGCTAAACAAAAGTGAAAATATGATCAAATGATTGGTGAGGAGAAAGAATTGTTACATAGTATCCTGAATTTTACAAGACTAGTAGAACATTTTAGGGAGGAGTGACAGTGATATACCAACATGTAGGGAAAACACTGCCAATAGAGATTTAAATGATTACGAAATACACATACTCTTGACTTTATTATAGTAAAAACGTACATTGAAAAAAGTCAGTTGCTAGTATTAAGGCGAATTCATGGCCACTGTTTTTCATTGATTCTAAGGAGCACATATTTTACACATTTTAACATTTCTGAAATTTATATGCAGCTTGCAGTTGCTATCGTACAGTTGGCAGTTGAGAAGTAGTTTTTATTGCCTTCACGTGAATAGACTTTGTTGTGGCTTATGTCATTCCTGGTGGTGACAATACAACGTAATCTTGGCATATGAATAATCTTGACAGTTCAGGAAACAAACTGTGTGAAAACCATTTAGAGGGGAGTATGATTCCTTTATGTTGTCTGAAAACTGGTTATTGACATTTTCTGTTAAGATCAAGAAAGCATCAGCATCAAAACCTGCAGTGTAGGTATACGAAGCTTGAAGACAATTCTAGAACTTTCTTTTTAAGAAATGCTGCTTCACCAGTTTGCTTGGTGGCATAGAGGATAATTCTGCATGGAAAAGAAAAACAATGATCACTTTGAATGTAAAATGTTTCACAGAAGTTAGACTCAATATGAAAAAGTTTTAGAAATACTCTTTTTTTTTTTTTTTTTTTTTATTAATGTTATGATAGATTACAACCTTTTGAGATTTCAGTTGTACATTTTTGTTAGTCATATTGTGGGTACACCACTTCCCCCTCCGTACCCTCCCCCCACCCCCCCTTTTCCCTGGTAACCACCGATCAGATCTCCTTCTCAATATACTAATTTCCACCTATGAGTGGAGTCATATAGAGTTCGTCTTTCTCTGACTGACTTATTTCGCTTAACATAATGCCCTCGAGGTCCATCCACGTTGTTGTGAATGGGCCAATTTCGTCTTTTTTTATGGCTGAGTAGTATTCCATTGTGTATATATACCACATCTTCTTTATCCAATCATCAGTTTCTGGGCATGTAGGCTGGTTCCATGTCTTGGCTATTGTAAATAATGCTGCGATGAACATAGGGGTGCAACGGACTCTTGAGATATCTGATATCAGGTTCTTAGGATAGATACCCAGTAATGGGATGGCTGGGTCATAGGGTATTTCTATTTTTAACTTTTTGAGAAATCTCCATACTGTTTTCCATAGTGGCTGTACCAGTTTGCATTCCCACCAACAGTGTATGAGGGTTCCTCTTTCTCCACAACCTCTCCAACATTTGTCGTTCTTGGTTTTGGATGTTTTTGCCAATCTAACGGGGGTAAGGTGATATCTTAGTGTAGTTTTGATTTGCATTTCCCTGATGATTAGCGATGATGAACATCTTTTCATGTGTCTATTGGCCATATTCATATCTTCTTTTGAGAAATGTCTGTTCATGTCCTCTGCCCATTTTTTGATCGGGTTGTTTGTTTTTTTGTTGTTAAGCAGTGTGAGTTCTTTGTATATTATGGAGATTAACCCTTTGTCGGATAAGTGGCTTGTAAATATTTTTTCCCAATTAGTGAGCTGTTTTTTTGTTTCAATTCTGTTTTCCCTTGCCTTGAAGAAGCTCTTTAGTCTGATGAAGTCCCATTTGTTTATTCTTTCTATTGTTTCCCTCAACTGAGGAGTTACAGTGTCCGAAAAGATTCTTTTGAAACTGATGTCAAAGAGTGTACTGCCTATATTCTCTTCCAAAAGACTTATTGTCTCAGGCCTAATCTTTAGGTCTTTGATCCATTTTGAGTTTATTTTGGTGTGTGGTGAAAAAGAATGGTCGATTTTCAATCTTTTGCATGTGGCTGACCAGTTTTCCCAGCACCATTTGTTGAAGAGACTTTCTTTTCTCCATTGTAGGCCCTCTGCTCCTTTGTCGAAGATTAGCTGTCCATAGATGTGTGGTTTTATCTCTGGGCTTTCAATTCTGTTCCATTGATCTGTGGACCTGTTTTTGTACCAGTACCATGCTGTTTTGATCACTGTAGCTTTGTAGTATGTTTTGAAATTGGGGATTGTGATTCCGCCGGCTTTGTTTTTCTTGCTCAGGATTGCTTTAGCAATTCGCGGTCTTTTGTTGCCCCATATGAATTTTAGGATTGTTTGTTCAATTTCTGTGAAGAAAGTTCTTGGGATTCTGATTGGGATAGCATTGAATCTGTATATTGCTTTAGGTAGTATGGACATTTTAACTATGTTTATTCTTCCAATCCATGTGCAAGGAATGTCTTTCCATCTCTTTATGTCATCGTCAATTTCTTTCAAGAAAGTCTTGTAGTTTTCATTGTATAGATCCTTCACTTCCTTGGTTAAGTTTATCCCAAGGTATTTTATTCTTTTCGTTTCGATTGTGAATGGGATAGAGTTCTTGAGTTCTTTTTCTGTTAGTTTATTGTTAGTGTATAGAAATGCTACTGATTTATGCACGTTAATTTTATACCCTGCTACTTTGCTGTAGTTGTTGATTATTTCTAATAGTTTTTCTGTGGATTCTTTGGGGTTTTCTATGTATAAGATCATGTCGTCTGCAAACAACGAGAGTTTTACTTCTTCGTTACCTATTTGGATTCCTTTTATTTCTTTTTCCTGCCGAATTGCTCTGGCCAGCACCTCCAGTACTATGTTGAATAGGAGTGGTGAAAGTGGGCACCCTTGTCTTGTTCCTGTCCTCAGAGGGATGGCTTTCAGCTTTTGTCCGTTGAGTGTGATGTTTGCTGTGGGTCTATCATATATGGCCTTTATTATGTTGAGGTACTTTCCTTCTATACCCATTTTACTGAGGGTCTTTATCATAAATGGGTGTTGGATCTTGTCGAATGCTTTCTCTGCATCTATTGAGATGATCATGTGGTTTTTGTTTTTCACATTGATTGACTTGCGGATGTTGAACCATCCCTGTGTCCCTGGTATAAATCCCACTTGATCATGGTGTATAATCTTTTTGATGTATTGCTGTAATCGGTTTGCCAAAATTTTGTTGAGGATTTTTGCATCTATGTTCATCAGTGATATCGGCCTGTAGTTCTCCTTCTTTGTGTTGTCCTTGTCAGGTTTGGGGATCAGAGTGATGTTGGCTTCATAGAATGTGTTAGGGAGTTCTCCATCTTTCTCAATTTTCTGGAACAGTTTGAGGAGAATGGGTATTAAGTCTTCTTTGAATGTTTGGTAGAATTCTCCAGAGAAGCCGTCTGGTCCTGGACTCTTGTTTTTGGGGAGGTTTTTGATTACCGTTTCTATTTCCTTACTTGTGATAGGTCTATTCAGATTCTCCATTTCTTCCTGATTCAGTTTGGGGAGATTGTAGGAGTCTAGGAATTTGTCCATTTCTTCCAGGTTGTTCAATTTGTTGGCATATAGTTTTTCATAGTATTCTCTTATGATCTCTTGTATTTCATTGGTATCTGTTGTGATTTCTCCTCTGTCATTCCTGATTTTATTAATTTGCGATTTCTCTCTTTTTTTCTTGGTGAGTCTGGCTAGGGGTTTGTCAATTTTGTTAATTCTTTCGAAGAACCAACTCTTTGTTTCATTGATCCTTTCTATTGTCTTTTTTGTTTCAATATCGTTTATTTCTGCTCTTATTTTTATTATTTCCCTCCTTCTACTGACTCTGGGCTTTGTTTGTTCTTCTTTTTCTAGTTCTGTTAGGTGTCGTTTGAGGTTGCTTATGTGAGCTTTTTCTTGTTTAGTGAGGTGAGCCTGTATTGCGATGAATTTCCCTCTTAGGACTGCTTTTGCTGCATCCCAAATGATTTGGTATGTCGTGTTCTCATTTTCATTAGTCTCCAGATAAAATTTGATTTCTTCTTTAATTTCTTCAATGATCCATTGTTTGTTGAGAAGCGTGTTGTTTAGTCTCCACATTTTTGCACCTTTCTCTGCTTTTTTCTTGTAGTTGATTTCTAGTTTAATAGCATTATGATCAGAAAAGATGCTTGATATTATTTCAACTCTCTTGTATTTATTGATGTTTGCTTTGGTTCCCAAAATATGGTCAATCCTTGAGAATGTTCCATGTGCACTTGAGAAGAATGTGTAACCTGCTGTTTTTGGATGAAGTGTTCTATATATATCTATTAAGTCCATCTGGTCTAATTTTTCATTTAATTCTATTATTTCCCTGTTGATTTTCTGTCTGGATGTTCTGTCCATTGGTGTTAATGGTGTGTTGAGGTCCCCTACTATTATTGTATTGTTGTTGATGTCTTCTTTTAGTTCTATTAAGAGTTGCTTTACAAATTTTGGTGCTCCTGTGTTGGGTGCGTATATATTTATAAGTGTTATGTCTTCTTGGTGGAGAGTCCCTTTTATCATTATATACTGTCCCTCTTTATCTTTCTTTATCTGTTTTGCTTTGAAATCTACCTTGTCTGATATTAGTATAGCGACACCTGCTTTCTTTTGTTCGTTATTAGCTTGGAGTATTGTTCTCCATCCCTTCACTCTGAGTCTGTGTTTGTCTTTGGGGCTGAGGTGTGTTTCCTGGAGGCAGCATATTGTTGGATCTTGTTCTTTGATCCATCCTGCCACTCTGTGTCTTTTGATTGGGGAGTTCAATCCATTTACATTTAGAGTGATTATTGAGACGTGGGGGCCTTCCACTCCCATTTTGTGTCTTGTTTTCCGGTTTTCTTCAGTTTCCTTTGTTTCTCGTCCCATGGTTTAATCTGTTCTGATGTAGAGCTGCTACTCTCTGTTGTTGTCCTTCTACTTATCTCCTCTGCTCTTGGTTTTGTAGCCCCTTTCCTTTTTTGGATTTTTCAGGAGTGAGGGTTTTCCTGAGGATTTCCTGAAGAGGAGGTTTTGTGGCAATAAACTCCCTTAATTTTTGTTTATCTGGAAAAGTTTTTATTTCTCCATCGTATTTGAAGGATATTTTCGCTGGGTAGAGAATTCTCGGCTGTAGATTTTTGTCCTTCAGATTTTTGAATATATCATTCCACTCCCTTCTAGCCTGTAAAGTTTCTGCCGAGAAATCTGCTGATAGCCTGATGGGGGTTCCTTTGTAGGTTAGTTTCTTTTGCCTGGCTGTCCTTAATATTTTCTCCTTGTCGTTGACTTTTGCTAGCTTCACTACTATATGTCGTGGAGTTGGTCTTCTTGCATTGATAAAGTTTGGAGATCTATTGGCTTCTGTCACCTGCAGATCCATCTCCCTCACCAGATTTGGGAAGTTCTCAGCCATTATTTCTTTGAATAGGTTTTCTGCCCCTTTCTCCTTCTCTTCTCCCTCTGGTATACCTATAATCCTTACGTTGCATCTCCTAATTGTGTTTGATAATTCTCGGAGAGTTTCTTCATTTCTTTTAAGTCTTGCTTCTCTCTCCTCCTCTGCCTGCAACAATTCTATATTGCCATCTTCCAAATTGCTAATTCTTTCCTCCATATTATCGGCCCTACTGTTCAGAGCATCTAGATTTTTCTTAATCTCCTCTATTGTGTTCTTCATTTCCAATATTTCTGTTTGGTTCTTCTTTATCGTATCAAACTCTTTTGTGACATAGCTCCTGAACTCGTTGAGTTGTCGGTCAGAGTTCTCTCTTAACTCATTGAGGATCTTAATGATGGCTGTTTTGAAGTCGTCATCATTTAGGTTATATATCTCATTTTCTTTGGGATTGTTTTCTGTGTATTTGTTACCTTCTTTCTGTTCTGGAGATTTAATGTATTTTTTCATATTGCTTGATGATGTTGATTTGTGCCTCCGCATGGAGATAGAGTTTAGTTGCTCCTTTCACTTGTTTCAGCTGCTGTGGTGGGGGGAGCCGCTGTTTATACTTCACCTACCAGGAACCCTGTCCGTAGTTGCTAACTGGGCCTGGGCCCCTCTTCGTAGCCACAGTGGCCCTTTGTATTCCCTCCTCTGCCGTGGGGGCCGTCACAGGGGGGCTTCAGGCTGCAGGTGCCTACTGTTGCAGCCCACCTAGATGTGCTCTCTCCTTGGGGTCTGCAACGGTGTTATGGGCTTTTCCAGCGGCCAGGGGTGGGATCACTTATATTTGTTGCTCCGTTGCTCTCTGCACCCACCAAAACTCACTTGTCCTCTATGGGTCGCAGGAGAGCTATTGGCATCTTCTACAGTCTGTGGTTAGTACACTTAGCTATGCTGCTTTTGCCCTGGGGTCTTCCAGCCTTGTGGCTGGCGGCTGGGTGCCTTCTACTGGTGCTGTGCAGAGGCTTTCCCTAAGGCTGCTGTGAGCCTGTAGGGTTTCCCACTAGGCTACTAAGCTGGGTCTCTGGAACTCTCTCCAGCCCCAGTCCTCTCTGAGATCTCCGGCAATCCCTAGCCCCACGGGGCGGGCAACGGCAGCTGGGGGTCGCCCCGCTCTCTGGGATTCTCTCCGGGCCTCTCCCCGAGCCGTGAATGTTCAGCGTGGCCCCTCTGCTAAGGGCAGACAGAGAGTTTTGTCTGCTGCCCGGGCGGAGCTCCGGCGCTTCCCCTCCGGGTCGCAGGACCGGCCTTTGAAACTTCCCCCCGCCCCGGTCCTCTCCGAGATCTCCGGCAATCCCTAGCCCCACGGGGCGGGCAACGGCAGCTGGGGGTCGCCCCGCTCTCTGGGATTCTCTCCGGGCCTCTCCCGGAGCCGTGAATGTTCAGCGTGGCCCCTCTGCTCAGGGCAGACAGAGAGTTTTGTCTGCTGCCCGGGCGGAGCTCCGGCGCTTCCCCTCCGGGTCGCAGAACCGGCCTTTGAAACTTCCCCCCGCCCCGGTCCTCTCCGAGATCTCCGGCAATCCCTAGCCCCACGGGGCGGGCAACGGCAGCTGGGGGTCGCCCCGCTCTCTGGGATTCTCTCCGGGCCTCTCCCGGAGCCGTGAATGTTCAGCGTGGCCCCTCTGCTAACGGCAGACAGAGAGTTTTGTCTGCTGCCCGGGCGGAGCTCCGGCACTTCCCCTCCGGGTCACAGAACCGGCCCTTGAAACTTCCCCCCGCCCCGGTCCTCTCCGAGATCTCCGGCAATCCCTAGCCCCACGGGGCGGGCAACGGCAGCTGGGGGTCGCCCCACTCTCTGGGATTCTCTCCGGGCCTCTCCCGGAGCCGTGACTGCTCAGCGTGGCCCCTCTGCTAACAGCAGACAGAGAGTTTTGTCTGCTGCCCGGGCGGAGCTCCGGCGCTTCCCCTCCGGGTCGCAGAACCGGCCTTTGAAACTTCCCCCCGCCCCGGTCCTCTCCGAGATCTCCGGCAATCCCTAGCCCCACAGGGCGGGCAACGGCAGCTGGGGGTCGCCCCGCTCTCTGGGATTCTCTCCGGGCCTCTCCCGGAGCCGTGAATGTTCAGCGTGGCCCCTCTGCTAACGGCTGACAGAGAGTTTTGTCTGCTGCCCGGGCGGAGCTCTGGCGCTTCCCCTCCGGGTCGCAGAACCAGCCTTTGAAACTTCCCCCCGCCCCGGTCCTCTCCGAGATCTCCGGCAATCCCTAGTCCCACGGGGCGGGCAACGGCAGCTGGGAGACCTCCGTGCCCTCCGTGTCTCTCTCTGGGACCCTCCGGGCGCCCCGAGCACCAGGCTGGGTCTCCCCGTCAATGGCGGGGAGAGACTCTCCCCGCGGGCTCAGGTGTGCAACTCCAAAGTTTCCCTCTGCGTTTAGGAGTAATTGCGGGGGGTTTAGGTAGGGTTCTGGTCACCTGTTTCCACCGTCGCTCCTCTGTTGTGTTCTCGCTCCTGGCCTAGATGTGTGTGGATCCTCTGGGGGCGTCCGTTGGAAGAAAGCCGCTTGCGGGTACTAGGCTGCCCGTCGGGGTCGGAGAGTTTTCACCTATTTCCACATCCTCCCGGAGGAAAGTCCATTCGCCTTCCGATGTATAGTCGCGTGGGTGTCTCAGACGTCCTGAGATGTTGTCTGGATATCCTTTGTCAAGCGATAAGTGTCCAAATAATTGTAGACTCGAAGGGCGAGAGACAAAGAGGACTACTCACGGCGCCATCTTGGACCCCCTCCTAGAAATACTCTTAAGCAATTTATTTTGCCTACATTTTTCAACAGGAGTTGGTAGAAATCTGTGTATAAGTAAATCTAAAAGAGATCTTTTAATAAGTATTAAAATAAAAATTCTAATTGATAAGAAATTACAGTGACAAAGATTTAAATAGATGTGATATTTTTTGTTCCTTAGAGGCACATAAAATAGTGGGATATTTATAATTGATTGCATCTTACATTCAATCAAGCATGGAAAATCTCTTAGTTGGCAGTACGTAAACCGGAAATCACTGTTAATTGGTATTTTAGCAAAATCTGTGAGACAGTATCAATAATATTTGTTGAATCAATGAATTAATAAATTATAGTAAGTGTAAATAACAGTAAAATACCTAAGAGAATATAATACATCTAAAGCAACTCCAAATCATCAATGAAATATAGAATTAAGTTCAAATAAATAATTGTATATTATTGCACTTGAATGGTAATCCAGACATCAGTCTCTATCAATCAGATAATTTTGCTGCTAAAACCGTGATTCTGTGAACCAGTAGTTTAGAGAATTTACAGCATTTAAATTCATAGCCGCAGAAATGACATGTAATAAACAATGTTAATTATATGTAAATGAAAATCTATTACATTAAATCTTTTCCAAAACAGATTTTCTCTTCTATTACTGCAATCCAAATTTATTTGAGTGATCAAGAACTTTGTTTTATAGTATTGAATTATAAAATCAGAATGCAAAAACTCTGATCAATCTTTCACAAATTCTCAAGCATTTAAAAGTTGTAATCTGATGATGTCCTTTGTCATCAATAGAGTTTGAGTCCTCTGATCTTTAACCATATTTTCTGGGCTACTGAGTATTTCTAAAAATTTTAGTTTAAAAGTCAAGATAAATAAATAATCTTAATATTATAAATAATCGTGATATTTAAAAAAAAATTTCTGCTAAGAAATGCATAAACCCAGAAATATTTAATACATGCAAAACTTTCAAATATAATACTAGTGGAATATTTGTAACTAAGGTTATTTGGATTTGTCTTCTTTATCTTTGAAAAGTGTGTCTATTTCTAGAAGTTAAATAGAAATAGATTTGAAGGATTATTTTTCATGATCTTTCCTTCATGGGCTACTTTATGACAATTTGAGATAGCATAAAATCAGTTCTTAGCTTTCATAAAAATGAAGCATGAATACTTTTCAAATTATTTTTTTTTATTTTACAGCATTTTTTCTTTGAATGATATGATTAAAAACTCATTTATGCATTTTATCTTTAAACCACATAACTGAAATTCTCAATATATTATTAGTAAAAATTAGGTAAGTAAATAAAAAATATATATTATATAATGTCGGGTTCTTAACTTCTTCTGAAGCTGTCTTTTTCTTTTCCCCAATTATGATTTTAATTTAATGACATTACAAGAATTTAAAATGGAGAGGATCAGTTTTTGAACTTTAGGAATGGTTATGAATATAAGTACCTGCCTTTTGCAAAGCAGTAAGTTATAAACCTCAAGAGTATATATAAAACTCTTGTGATGCAATATCTTTTCATTTGTTTCAATTGATGAAACTTCAAATAATGTAAGAAATAATGGATGAGTCTCCCTGATTTTTTTATGTAATTATAGAGACATCATTATTTATCCATTCATCAAACTTGTACTGAGTGACTGGCAAGCCCCAAGGACAAATCAAGGTGTTGAGAAGGCAAGATGAATAAGATCAAGCCTCCAACTTGAGAGAGTCCATTTGCTAGTGGGGAAAATAAATTTGCAAATAAATAGTTACAATCCGAAGTGTGAATTCTATTAAAGAGACATGTATGAGGTGCTCCTGGACATAGGGAAAGAAACATATGTGTGTCTGTGGTGAAGAATTTAAGAACAATTTTGGAGAAAGAGATGAAATAAGAGAAGACACAAAGGCATTCTATGAAGGCATAGAATTAACAAGAAATAGGAGATCATTTGTTATGGCTAAAATACAGAGAAAGCCCGGTGATAGAAGATGAGGCTAGAAAGATAGGCTGGGATCATAAAGTAAAAAGGCTGAGTATTTTAATCTTTATGTTTATAGAGATGATAAACCACTGACGTGTATAATGCACGGTATGATATGATCAGATTTTTGAAAGGTCTTTGTAAGAGCAGAAGTGAAGATGGAATGGTGGAGAATGATTAGAGACACAAAGACCTGTAGCCTATGAAAGTCTGATCAAATGTGAGATATGGGAGATGAACTAGCCAAGCTTTGACTCTGTTGTTGCTTCAATCAGGAAAATGAAGGTTTGAACAAGAAAGTCTATTTTCTTTAATCACTCCTGGAATCTCACTAACCTCCTACCTTCTGCAACAACTTGCCTCCTATTCACACAAAACTGGCTACATCAATGAAAATATATTTTCACGTCAAATCCTACTTTAAAAAAATCTGTCATAAGGATCATAAACCCCACATAATGACCAATGTATTTCAGGTTCATTTTGAACAGCCTTCAAAATCCAGATATCAAAAAATCTAAAATTATCCATAAAATCACAGAATATTAAGCGACATCAGAATCCCTTCTTTAGACGGTGGCA
This sequence comes from Equus asinus, assembly GCF_041296235.1. NCBI lineage: Eukaryota > Metazoa > Chordata > Mammalia > Perissodactyla > Equidae > Equus > Equus asinus. The sequence goes on along the minus strand of NC_091792.1, from coordinate 50,220,317 downwards.
GTGAGCAAGGCCACACTTGGAAATTCCCAGACCTCCCTAGGTCCTTTGATGCTGATGTCAAACAGCATCAAGAGTGGGCACCATTTGTGGTTCGTTCATCATTAGGCTCCAATATATAAAGCCCCAGTTACTAGTGTTTGTTTTATAATGAGCACTGATATACTTTCAGCCAGAAATCATCTATGGTAAACAAATGAGGCCATTAACTTAATTAGGATAAATTGAAACTTACAGAATTTGTTAAAAAAAAAAACAAACAGAGCATAGCAAATATCAAAAAACCACAAGTATTTTATCTGGAGCATTTAAATCTCAGACAGTCAAGATTTAAGTACTTTTTACCTAATCACTTCTAGCAAGTATAATGAAACAATTTGGATAGTCAAGGAATGAAAGAGGATTTGTAGAAATAGGATTTGTTTATGTTTTCTTTATGAGAGCTAAACTGGTAAATACTTCAGGGACTGTCAATTACAAATGTTACATGATTTCTGAGAAACTAATGGTGGAAAATCCTCATGTTTATCTTGAGTCTTTCCCAAAGATTTCAAAAGAACGCCATTCATGAATGGAGCAGGTCTCTAGAAATGTGGTGAAAGAAGAAAATTTGGCTAATATTTACATAATGACATAACCAGGGAGAGAGAATCATGATAATTGTTGAATGAGAGGGAAATCTCTTTTTTATTTATTGTATTATCTTTTTTTTTCCTTTTTTGCTGAGGAAGATTTGAACTGAGCTAACGTCTGCTGCCAATCTTCCTCTTTTTGTATGTGAGCCACTGCCACAGCATGGCCACTGACAGATGAGTGGTATAGGTCTGCACCTGGGAACTGAACGCAGATCACCAAACTGGAGCATGCTGTACTGAACCACTAGGCCACTGGGGTTGGCCTACATTATCTTTTATTATGACATTTTTGATGTCATAGTATACTATGATGTATGCATAGTATACATGATGGTATGATGACATTTTTTTCATCTCTCACAGTTTTCATTAACTCGGCTTTTACACCTACAAATTCTCATGCTGCTTATTTCCTTTTTAAATTTCTTGTTCATAGAGCTACTCCATTCCTAATACCGAACAACACAGTCCAGTCTCCATCATTGGGAGATACCTCCTGTGATCCACATGGCTGTCACTAAACGTCCTAGGCACCATTCACTTTCCTTTTTCACTTTCTTTCTTGGAATTAATTCTAGTGAATTCCTTCTTACAATCCCTACTAAGAATCCTCATTTTTAAAAATCAAAAATCTGAATTTTAATCTATTTGAAAGTATTCTATGTAGTTTTGGCTCTTGTGATAAGATTTTAAACATCTGTCTTTCTCTGTCCTTTGCACGGTAGCATTGGCTGCTTCTAAAGTCCATGAAAACTCAGACTTCAACATTGAGTCTCTTACCTTGAGAATTTGCAACCCAGGATTTTCAACCATACGGATCATAGATTTAATCTTTGCCTGTGACATTTCTGTTTCCTTCCTACACCCACACAGCATTTCTTTTTTGGATACTCATAAGCTTCCCATAGCAGCCTCAGTTAAAATTATATCTTTGTGTTTCTGGGCCAGTTTATATTAACAGTTGTAGAATTCATTTCAGTGTACTCTGATTTTCAGCTTCTCTGAAAAGTATATCACTGTAATCTAATGGTTTAGTAAACAAATTTCTAAGAACTTTTATTTTCGCATGCAAAATTTTATGTAATGCAGTCAACAATTAACTGTTCTCGAGTGACCTTCTGAAATCTCTTATGAAAACAAAGATGCTAATTTAGTGTTCATGTCGTGCCAGCACCACTTCCACACAATGATGAAAAAGATGTTTTTCTTGTGCACGTCCTGAAGTAAGAGAGATTGTGAAGACCTCAAAGTTTGAATGTAAGATTACTTCTCATTTAAATCCTAGTAAAATTGCATAAAAAGCAATCAGGAAGAGAGATGTTGTCTCAATGACTTTTAAAAATTTGACTTCCTGATTCTAAGGAACGCCTTGGAGTGTATTCTCTTAATCAAGATGTCCAGTGACATCTTCGCTGCTTTGAAACTGAGAGCTCTGTTACAACATGACAACTTGGTCTTATACTGTATTGTCATTTAGCTTATCTTGGAGGCTGTCCTTCGGAGTGACAGGCAAGAAACCTCCTAGTAAAAATAATGACAGGTAGTCCTTGACTATTTGCCCTGAAAATGAGTTCATTTTCTATGAGGATGGGTTGTTTTTCCCTTGTTTCCACTCCCATGAAATCCCTTCCATATACTTGACTACCGATGACAATAGACTTTGCAGAATGCTTTACCGGAGGGATAAATGACCTTTAATGTAGGCTTTATCCACTTTACATTACACACACACACAGATACCACACACCCACACACACGCATAAATAACATAATATATGCACACCTACATAATAATACCTGAAATCATCTAGCATATATTTCCATGCTCTTTAACAAAATATTATCATTCATGGTGCTGAGGAATTGCATCAATTTTGTGTTTCCCTAGAACCTTATATATTTTCTAAAGAAATACATTATTCTAGGAAAATAATTGGAGTGAATGATCCAGTAACTGTAAATTAATTGGCACTAACATTGCTAAAATATGTAAATAGATTCATAGGTAGTAGTAGCTAGTTTCAAGGACTTTGAGGGATTGATGATAGGAAAAAACTGATACAATTCATGGATTGTTGGATTCAATTTTTCATGCAGTAGTGGTCATATGTAGCAGGAAACATTTTACTTTTTTCTTTAATGTGACGTTGTATACTGATTTCCTAGGTAGGATTGCCAGATAATATACAGGATGTTTTTTAGTTAAACTCAAATTTCAGATAAACAACAAATACATTTTTAGTGTAAGTATGCAATATTTGTGGTCTATTATACTAAAAACTTTCCTTGTTAATCTGAAATTCAAATGTACAGAATGTCCTGTATTTTTATTTGCTAAATCTGGCAACTCTACCCATGTGCCTGGTTTTTCACCAGTTTAGAATGATCTCTGGTCCATTTCTGCAAAGTTGCTTGCCTGGGAGATGTGTTTTCAAACATGCCTATCATAAGAATCATGTGCGGAACTTCTTAAATGTTTCCAGAACCCTACTCTGGAGATTCCGATTCAGTGGGTTAGGGTGAGACCTAGCAATCTTTGTTTCTAACAAGTGCCTGGACCAATTCTCAGGATCATGCCTGTCTGCACACTGCCATTAGAAGCCCTGCAGGGCACCTGGCCCTGCCCAGCAGCCTCCTTCTAGTCCCCTCCCCTCGGTTCTTCCCAAGTCATGGGTTCTCTTGATGTGATGTCTCTCCAGTGGCCATCATTCAAGAGCTTTAAACCTGAACACCAGAGGGAACCCATTGAGTTTTATTTACACAAAGCATGGGGTCTGTGGAACTACATGCCATTCACAAGCAAAGAAGGTACAGTCTGACTTTTTCTCTCTGTCTCTGAATAGTTTTACTGAAGTTAGGCAGGCTTTCTCTTCACAGTAAGTTCCACATAGTTTAGTATTTTTATTGTATTATTATCATTATTATTTTATTTCTAATATTTTTCAGTGTGTCTAATCACTGAATTCAGAGTTTAACCCCAACCTGCATAACTCTGCTTGATGGCCATGGTGCTTATTGCTACATATAAGAATCATGTTACAAGGGTTATGATGAAATCCCACATTTGGAAAGAGGGGAGTAAAAAGACCAACTCATAAGAGTTCACATACATAGTAAGTATCTTGTATAGTTTGTGTTTTCCAGGTATTCAGTGGTTTAATTTTATTACACAGTGCATTAACTCCTCCCTAAACATATGAATGAAATCAACAAGGTGACCGAATCCTCATGTATCAACTCACAAAGCTTAGATTTTCTGTTTGTTTTGGGGGATGAATATTTACTTTTAATCTCAATGGTGTCAGGATGTATTGAGAGTTCTACTCAAAATTTGTTTTTCTTAAAAATGAGTGTGGTTTGGGTGTCAAATTATTTCTCTAGGAGAATCAAGGAAGAAAGTTGATGTGATGTGAAGAAATTTTTGATGAGGCAAAAATTTAAAATTGTCAGTTACAGAAACAGACAGAGAGAGAATGAAAGTTCAATTGTGTTTGAAATAAAAAGGAGCTGTCATCCAAGAGACTTCACGCACATATTGAGAGTCTGTGTCTCCATCTGTGCCAGCTTCTCCTTTTAACACTGCGATTCTCCATGGGCAAACAGAAGACAATAATCGTTAAATAATAAGTCCTGTCAGGTTATTAGTCTGTTAAAGTAATTTAGATAAAATGTTTTGTGCTAGGATGTTTTCTTTTTTTCCATTCCTGATGGAATTTGTTAATTGTGTTAACTTGAAATAAGCAAGCCCTTAGGAATAATGAGATACGTAAAAACTAGAGTTTTATTTAAGGTTAAAACACAAACAAATTACAGATGTCTTATTTTGATTTTCAATAAAATATCTTAACCTGTATGTGACAAGTGAGCCAATTTACGTAAAATACTCAGGGTAAATGATTGGCATATACTAAGAACTTAGATACTGTGGTGGTTGTTTTTTATTATTCTCATGATGAACTTTTTGATAAAAGTTTCATAAAAATCACACAGCCAGGGCTTATGACTACAATTTCTCTTTATCTTTTGGGGAGTTGAGCTCAGGTAGACTTTCCTGCTCAATACTGAAAAAGAAAGTTTTCTAGCCCTTTTGTTGTGGTCATTTCAGTTTATGGAGTATTTTCCTTCTGCCTATCAGTTGCATTTAGATTTTTATATTGGTATTTCATTATTTAACTTGCATGTTTACTCCCCACAAGAGGTGCTGGGAGGGGTGAGATGAGATCAAAGTAGCTTAGATTACTATTTTTTATTAGAAGTTCTGTTGTAGGAGAGCATGACCTGAATTATCATTAATTTTCATGATATATAATCTATGGCTTCAGTTTAGCCTCTTTTGAAAAATACAGTGAAGAGGGGGCCAGCCGGGTGGTGCAGCGGTTAAGTTTGCACGTTCTGCTTCAGTGGCCCAGGGTTCGCTGGTTCAGATCCTGGGTGCGGACCTATGCGTTGCTTATCAAGCAATGCTGTGGCACACATCCCACATATAAAGTAGAGGAAGATGGGCACGGTTGTTAGCTCAGGGCCAATCTTCCTCAGCAAAAAAAAAAGGAAATTTGGCAGCAGATGTTAGCTCAGGGCTAATCTTCCTCCAAAAAATTTTTAAAAAATACAGTGAAGATAGAACAATTACTAGGATATTTAACTCAAAAATAGAATATCCTTAGCAGTAATAGCAGTAATAGCAGTTCGATTTTTAGGCTCTTTTTTGGTTATGAAATATTAATTCTTATTGACATATCTTATAATTGCCTTTGTTCTGAAGCTCTCACAATTCTTAAAATCTGTAAACATAAGTATGTTATTATTCAGCATGGTCAAATAGTTTCTTATTATAAAAAGTACTTTATGGGGGCTCACCAGTGGTGTAGTGGTTGAGTTTGCACTCTCTGCTTCAGTGGCTCAGGGTTTGCAGGTTCGGATCCCCAGAGTGGACCTAGCACTGCTCATCAAACTATGCTGTGGCGGCATTGCACATAAAATAAAGGAAGACTCACACATTGGCACAGATGTTAGCTCAGCGACAATCTTGCTCAAGCAAAAAGAGGAAGATTGGCAACAGATGTTAGCTCAGGGCCAATCTTCCTCATACAAAGACAAAACAAACGAACAAGCAAAGAAAACTATATTCCCACTTGCAGTAGTAAAACTTCTTTTGTAAAATAAACACTTGCTGAAGAGACTGCCATTTTGTCTATTATTATGTGATCAGTTCATGAAGGAAAAATAAAATCAGACACTATAAATGCATATGTATTTTAGCTATGAGAAAAACTTAATTCTGTGTAAGTTAAAAACCCAAATTATTTGTATTACTTTGTATCTAATTTTCCCATGCTATATTTGGAAAAATGTGCCAAATATATGTGTTATTGAACTATTTTTTACTTCTCAGTGTCGATCAAGGAGGAACAATGTTTGTGATGGTTGAATATCTTTGTGATTTTGATCCACTTGTCCCTAACATACAAGGTAATTACTGATCGCCAACTCTGATGACAATAAAGCGTACCCTGGAAGTCAGAGAGTAAGACTGATCTGTTCTTGGTTTTCCCAGGACTGAAAGCTATTTAAAACTATTTAAAAGTTGGATTTTTTTTAATCCAAACTAGTTTTTTAGCTCTTTCAAGATGAGTTGCTTCTTTCAAGATGTGCAGCTATGACTTGAACACTCAAATCCTTAGTTACCTAGTTGTCATGATATGCTATAAAGGTGTATGTGCTCAGAAATACTATAGGACACCCTATTTCCTGTAGAGTTTTCCTACTGTGGTGAAATGAGCCAGACCAGCTATCTTTTTTCTTTTCTTTTCTTTCTTGTCTTCTTTAACTTAAGCACTGGGATAAAGGCAAGTTGGTCTTGAATGTCTTTCCATTTGGTCTACACTTGCATATATATCAGAATACTTAAATGAGTAAATTATCCAAAACATTTAATCTTGCTTCACATTCAAACTAAGAATCTGTTTCTTTCCATCCGCTAGGCGCTTTGAATAGTCATCCATCTAAAATCCTATCATCTCAGGACCTAAGCTTCCTCAGTTTGAGTATCTTTTATCTCCAGTTTATTGCTTCATTCCCTCCAATTGAATTGATTTCAAAATATCACGAATCAATCTTATCATTGACTCCAGTTGTCTTTTTTTAAGTCATTTTCTTTCTTAACCACAAGTAGCGTTTGACATTCAATAATTCTGTCTGAACCAGAAGTAACTACTGATTCTTTTGTTTATAATAAAATGGTCCCTTGTTGATAAATACAATACACTAAACCAAATCAGAATTCAAAGTATTGCTCATTTTTGAAAATCCTTCTTCCCTTGGTTTCTATGTTTGCCGCCCTCTCTACCTTCCATACACACTCCCTCTTGAATTTTCTCCTATCTTCCTTCTACTGTCTTGGTCTTCTTGGCAACATCTTTTAATGTCTCTCTTAGTGCTTCTGGACTCCATGCTGTTTTTCTTACTGTGTCCAATCTTTATAGGTGATCTAGCGGCCTACGAAAGCTTCAGAGAGTACGCATATAGTGATGAGTTCCCAAGGCTTTCCCAAGCTGCTAGCACTTCTGGAAATCCTCACTTGGACGCTCAAAGTGTCTCAAAGAGGATTCATCATGATACCCTTGCTCCCCAAACCTCTCTCTTTTTCTTTTTCTGTGTTCTATCTCTTAGTGAATATCACCATTTTTCCTCATTTCCCAGGCCTCTTCCTTGAGGGCAAGTGTGGAAACAGATAAACTTTATCAAAAAAATCTGAGGCCGTTCCTCTAAAGTGGCTTTTATATGTTGTGAATGTGGTAGCGAAAGTGTGTTTGATGCTGAGGAGAGAGGAAAAGCGTGGCATTCTGAACCCAAAGAGTGGATAAGTGAGGTTACTATGTAAAAGAAGTAGGCTTTTTGGGCAACACTGAATATCCATTTGAATTTTTTTCCAGCACAAGAATGGAAAGATCAATAGAATAGAATCAAAAGCCTAGCAGTAGACCTAATTATATAAACCACTTTAGTACATCATGAAGGTGGTATTTCAAATTAGTGCAAAGAAATGAATTATTCAAGAAAAGGTGTTGAAACAACTGGCTGACTATTTGGAAAAAGAATAACATTGGTTCTTTCTTTGTGACACAAACCAAAATAAACTCCAGATGGATTATAGATTTATGTTCAAATATTGAAACAAAATTTTATTACGCATGTCAACTAACTCAGAAAATAAAAGGCTGGATGGTTTTCCCAAATTTAGGTACATTTTGGGAACAGCTATGGGACTCTTTAAGGTATAAATTCAGACTTTTATTTTTCCATCTCAAAATTCTTAAAATTTATTTTTTTCTAATATTATTAGACCCATTTTACTAAGTGAGTCGGTAGTGGGAAGTCAATCGGTAGATATTTCTATATTCTTATTTCTAGCTGACTCTACCTAGATATGAAGATATTGGCTGTAATTTTGTAGTTCTGAAAATTTCCGTGGTTTTGTTAGAACAAAGACTGGTGATTTCTAAGAGAATCGTTGAGCAATTATACAATACTTTGGGGAATGAAGAGAGGACTGAATGGGATGTCTTCCAAAAGAGCATTTATGTCACAGGACAATATGGAAAAATGCATTACTCATAATCAACCTGAATACTCAGGAGAAATCTTGATTCAGACGTTTCTCAATGTTTCAGTTAAATTCTTATATCTATTGTGATGCATAATCTTCAGGAACATAAGTATCATTTATTGTGTAGCAAAAATACATGAATAACATAAAATAGTGAGATCAACCACATGAAATATTCAAGCAGAAGCCCAATTATGTCATGATGGTTTTTAATTTGTTCAATTCATTCATGCCACAAATAGGTATTGAATAACTACCACATGCCTTTCTTCTTAAGGGCTGAGTATACAAGTCATACTATTTTCCATCAAAGAGTTTACATTAAAAGTCAAAGACAATGGAGTGTAGCAAGCACTCTAATGGGAATAAAAGATGATGTGGGAGCACTCATCCAGTACTAGTGAGTAAAAGGCTTTCCTGAGGAGGTGATGCCAAAGTTGAAGCATGAATGATGACTGCCAAGTGTCAGCCAAAAACAGAGGTGGGTGGAGTGAAAGGGAAAGGCATTTTTGAGCAGAAGGAAAATGTGTATACAGATCTGAGGCAAAAGACAATATGGGATATTTAGGGGAACTAAAACTGGTTTGATAAGTTTGGACTATCTTATGCAATGCTGAGAAGTACCAAAGGAGGAGGTTAAAGGATCTGGATCATGAAGAACCCATATATCATGTTGAACTCACAACTTCATCATTAGGGCGATATGAAGCTGTTGACCTGAGAAGATGTTTTATTTTGCAGGAATGGTTTACTGTAACCTAAATTCTGTGAATTTAGCAACTCTGAAGTGGGGCCTGAGAATCTGCATATCTAACAGGTTCCCAGGAGATGCTGCCTCCTGGTCCCACACCACACTTGGAGATCCACTGTGCAGAGAAAGCAAGAGTCTATCCACAGCCCCAGTGTCTGCCGTCCAGGCTGCACAGCACACACACCTCGCGGTGGGCTGTCAGTTTGTCCAGCTTCTTCTAAGAGATGATTTGAACTAATCACAAAGTGTCCCACACTTCTGCAAACCTTAGTCACACCTGTAAGGCCAGGACTCCCCGGCTTTCAATTATTATCAAGATTCTCATCCCCACACCAGTCACACTTCCCTCATCTGGTCCGATGTCTTGGATTTGCTTCCTTCCTTCACCATTTCTCTCTACTCTGTGGCCCTCCTAGTTTCTAATTTACACGCGATTCCGTAAATCAATCTTTTCTCTGAACGTCACTTTCACTTTCTTGTATTAACTGAGTTCTATTTACATGGAGTTTGTTTCTTCTCCCTCACGTCACATATCTCATGGAAGGATCCTCCTTTCTCCCAACTACACTTTCAAATCGTTCTCTTTCCTCCTGCAATCCTTGTCATCTTGAACTCTCAGACCATCTGGTTGTACCACTCTCCTCATTAACATCTCCAGCTCTCTAATTCACCCATAATTGTGACTCTGTGCTTGAATCTTTTTCAGCTTTATCTTCCTACATCCTGGCCTCTTAGTTCCTTGAATGCTTCACCTTTATACTCCTTAGCCATCTACTGTCATGATTACACTTGCAACCTTATCACCACCAATAATTATACGTGCTCTGAGATCTCTATTTCAACAAGTTTTCTATCAGACTTCCACCTACCAGCTCCCCTTATCTAGGAGCAGTATTTCCATCTCATCAACCCTGCCAATAAATTTACCCATCCTACTTTCTTACCATCCATCACCACTGTCTTGCTTCACTTCCCACATAGTTCCACATTTTCAACACTCCTTTGCAAACATCCTCAACTCTCTTGCCCTTCTTTCCTTCAAAAACATTCAACTGGTCTTTTGGTGAAAACACTTTTTGTTGAAAGTGGCAGGAAGACAATTTAACTCATTTGAACCAAAAGAGAAAATTTTTGAGTCTCACAATTTGGAAGTCTAAGAATCCAGAACAGCTGGATGTGGAGGTCCAAGAATGATCAAAGGCTTCTGTCTTTCCATCTCTCTGCTCTATTTTCCTCTGTAGGAGTATTATTCCCAGGCAGTGAGAATGACTCCTCAATAGCGTTACACTTAAACAATGTTTAAAATCAGTGGCCTTAGAAAAAAGCTCTCTAGCAATCACTTATAAGTGACTCTGACTCTGCTTGCATTATACGCCCATCTCTGCATCAATCACTGTGGACAGTGATTTGTTGTTATTAAGAGTTCAGTCTTTGAAGTCAAATGAGCCTATGTTCAAACTTCAATTGTGCTTTATGCTAGATTTGTGACTTTGAGGAAATAAACTTTCTAAATCTCAGTTTACTCAGTGCTAAAATGGAAGTAATGATAAAATAGGTGTAACAATAATATCTTTCTTATAGGATTATTGAGAGGATTAACTGAGAGAATCTATGTAAAGTACTTAGTATAATGTGTGGCACGCATTAAATATTGAATGAACTGTTAGATCTCAATCTATTTCAAAATGAGATGGGATAATTCTCCTTCAATTAACTTCTGTCTTAAAGTTTAATTTTTCCTATTGTTTCACTTCTATGCCAACACGTGAACTTAAGAATCATTGTGTAAAGTTTTCAAAAGGGTTTTGCTGGTATTTTGATTAAAGTTTATTAAACCTATAGGTAAATTGGGTGAACATTTGGATTCTCCAGAAAAATGTTACATTTCTTATTTTTATATCCCTCAGTAAAATTAGAAAACCTTTACATTTCTCAATATGTAAATATTTATAGATACTGTATAGAATAATGTCGTTTGTCCTTGAAAATGAGATCAATTTTTGAAATCTTATTTTTAACTGATTATTGCTGGTATATTAAAAAGCTGTTGCTTTTTAAATATGCATTTTGTAATCTGCCAGCTTCCTGAATTTTCTTAGCTCTAAGAAATTTTCCATTGTATTGACTGGACTATCTTGTATAGACTGTCGTGTGCACAGATGATTTTCTCTCTTCCATTTTATAACATAAAACTTTTATTTTGCTTTCTTTTCTTATTGATTTAAACTATAAGAACATTTCAGTAGACTGTGAGTTTTATTAGTGCAGGATTATGTTACCTTTTTAACTATGCTTCTAACTTCTAGCACAGGGCAGGAGTGTAAAAATTTACCCAAATGTGTTTTTGGCACCTATTGAAAATAATATATATTTGTCTCACTTAAATTATTGTAATCAATTCTCAAAAGATGAACTATTTTCAAACGTACAGAATAATACCTACTACTTAATTGGGCATTTGGTTCATGCTATACAAAACTGGTTTTAATTTGATAATATTCTAGTTAGCATTTTTAATTTGTATTCAAAACTAAGATTGATCTGTGGAATTTTGATTTTGTCTTTTTTGTCATATTTAGTATCAAGGTAATTTTAGTTACACACAGAGATTAGGGAGTATTCCATAGTCATCCACACTTTGGAATAGTTGAACAATATAGGAGTTACATCTTCATTGAAAGTTTATGACAGAACAACTCTGTCATATTTTTGGTGGCAACTTTTTGACAAAATTTTAAATTACTTCTAGCATATTTTATCTATTTCAGTTTTTTTCTTTGTTTTTGAGGAAGATTAGCCCTGAGCTAATATCCGCCACCAATCCTCCTCTTTTCGCTGAGGAAGATTGGCCCTGAGCTAATATCTGAGCCCATCTTCCTCTACTTTATATGTGGGACACCTGCCACAGCATGGCTTGATGAGCAGTGGGTAGATCCGTGCCTGGTATTGGAACCAGTGAACTCCAGACCTCTGAAGTGGAGCGTGCATACTTAACTGCTGCACCACCGAGGCAGCCCACTTCATTTCAGTTTTTATTTCCTCCTAATTACATTTAGGATATTTATTTGGAAATGTTCAATTTATGAACGTTTGAATTTTATTATTACAAAATTTTATATTGAATTTCTCTCATTTTGAAAAATGTTAATTTATGTACATAATACCTTTCTTTTATTTATTTATGTTTCTTTCTTATTTGTTTTGACAGAGGTGTTAAAATTTTGTTGTTCTTTCAAAAGAACTCTTGCTTGTTTTATCAATTCTATTTTCCTATTTTTTCCAGTAGATTAATATATGTGCTTATCTTTTAAAAATCCTTCTACTCTATTTTGTTTTATTTCTATAATTTCTTCAATGATTAGTTCAGTTATTTTTTTCTGTTAAGATATTTTAAATCTTGTATAAATTTTCATCAGGTTAGAAAATTTGGTTGCATCCTTTAATTTTTATGTATTCTAAATTTTGGCTTTTTTCTCCTGACCTAAGAGGTACATTGATCCCACTTTAAGTTGTATACAGATTTTGGTTAACCATTTAAAAATGTCTGTTAATTTTCAGGTAAAATAGAACACTGATCTATAGTGACAAAAACTATAAGTGGGCCTAACTAATATATTCTGAGTTATGTATATATGCATATGCATGTGCAGATATTGGTAAATCTGTGTATAGCTTATTTGTGGATTTATATTTTTACCCTTCTTAATTCATGGCTTAGTCTAAATCTTGTGGAAAAAAATTAAAAAGTAAAAAAAAATACAGCAATTGAATGGTGTGAATAAGAAATTACTCCAAGTGTGTAGAGTGAAGCAACTATTTGGTTTTATCTGCTCGTCCCCGCCCCCCCCATTTCTTTTGTATAACAGATTGACTCCCAAAAGGAATTAATTCATATTGGGTTTTGTCATAAATGTTAGAGTTTCGAGATGTCTTGTTAACAAAAGGGGGATTCAAGAGTTCCTTTATCTGCTGCTACTCAAATGCATTTTATTTCAAAAACACTGAGGCATTGCTGATAGATCCTTAGGAAAATGCATTCACAGGTAACTTCCAATCTCACTGAGCCACAGTTGAAAGATTTTTCAAGGTCAGTTCTGGCGTCAGCTAACGTTATACTATGTAGCTCAGGAATTATTTTAGTCTTTGATTAATGGGCATATGTTTGATGTGTCATATAATTTTGTGAATGCTGAATCAAATTGCAGCTTAATTAACTTGATTTAGTGGCTTGGGAGAAAGCTTTTAAAAAAATTTTCCCTAATTTGTTGCTTAGTTTTCTTTTTTAACTTTTAAAAATTCTTTTACTTATTAATTTGGAGCCTTCCTTTTAATGACGGTTCCCCTTAATTGGAAACTAATGTGAATGGACTACAACAACTTGGCCCGTTTTCTGTATATGATCCTTGCTGTCCTGATTTGCAGGTACATCAGTTTGTTCTTTTCCTCATTCATTGCACAAACCGTTATTGATAGAACCTAAGTATTAGGTACTGTACTAGATACTGAACTAGATCAATGGTGAGCAAAAAGGAGTTCTTGCTTTCGGGAGACTTGCAGTCCAATATGGGAAATGTGACTTGTTAAAATGTAAAGGTGCAATTGTGATACATGTGAGAGCGGTACGTGTTGACATATGAGCATACAATAAATGGGCTGGGAGGCCAGGGATGGATTGCAAAGGGAATGGATCTTCTGCTGAGACTGAAAGTTGAGGAGAGACTCTCCGGGAAAGAAGATTCTTCTAGGCAATGAGAGGAGCATATGCAGAGGCCTTGAGACGGGAGGAAACAGGTATATACATAAAGAACTGAAGAAAAGTCTAATGTGGCCTGGATATTGACAGCCAGTAGGAAAGGAGTTGAAAAGAGGCTGGAGAAGGAGAAGGTATCTGCATTCTGCAGGGTCTTCTTTTATATGGGAAGATTGGTTCTCTATTCTGAGTGTAATGTGAGGCCAAAGAAGTGCTTTAACGGGGGATGTGGTCTGATTAAATTGACTACTTCATTTAACAAATATTGATCAAGTGCCTATTGTCTGTCACACATTGCTCTAGGCACTGGAGACAACAGCAAGGATTGAAACAGACAAAAACTGTCCTCGTGCAGTTTATAATACAATGCAATGTTTAGTAGGTCAGAGAATTCCTCACTGAGGAAGTGACATGTAAGGAAGAATCTGAAGAAAGTGAGGAGATGCAGGGAGGGAAGAATGATGCAAAAGCCCCATGAATGCAGGCAGACCAGATGAAACGATTGTAGTTGTCCTGACTCTGGATACTGTACAGCTCACAGCAGGTTGGTGGCTTCTCCCTCTCTTCCTTATTCGCGCGTTCTCTCTCTCTTTATAAATGAGTAGATGTACGCACGCACGCACGCACGTACGTACGCACGTACGTGTTTATGTGCGTGCATATTATATACAGTAAATTAAGCAATGGACATGGATAAAATAGGCTAGAGAGAGAATGTAGAGTGAGAAGAGTAACAGACTAAGGCAAGATTTTATGGCTGGATGGAGAAAGACGAAGTGGCTCTGAAGATCTGGGGAAAATACCACAAGTATGTTGTGTAACGGAATTCAAGGAAAAAGAAGAAAGTAGTAGTTTCATCGGTAAATGCTACTGAGGGGTAAGGACAAGAACTTCAGCATATTTTGGGTTTATTGATTTTAGGATTACTAAGCCCTGTTTTGATGGAGTAATGGCAGCCAAATCCATTAGAATGGAATAAACAAGAGATGGAGAGCATGAGAATAGGTAACTTTTTGAAAACTTTTCAAAAATATGAAAAGAAGAAAAGAATAAAATAGTATCCGAAAGAGATTGCTGAATTGGGGAATTTTATTTTTAGGCAGAGACTCTGGAGTGTTTAGAAGTTGATGAGATCCAAGTGAGATGGAGATATTGAATATACAAGTGAGAAAAGAGAAAATTAATAATTAAGTTTAATGGGTAACCTTAACTTGGCAAATACTATGAGTTTTTGTGGAGGCACAACTCTGGAGGCAATGTCTCTCCAAAAATCATCAGAGTAATCAATTTGGTTATTGTTATCACTTTAAATGTAGTTTTCCAGTATCAACTAATCTCTATTTAATGAATGATGTTGCTTCTTAAGGAAAAGGGAAAATGGCTTCGTCTTTCTCTTGGTTGAGTATTTGACGTCAGTGATTCACTGCCTCTATCTTGCTTCACCAAAGATAAATGGAATCTGCATATTACCTACCTTTACAATGCATGACAG
The DNA here is from genome assembly GCF_041296235.1 of Equus asinus. NCBI lineage: Eukaryota > Metazoa > Chordata > Mammalia > Perissodactyla > Equidae > Equus > Equus asinus. The sequence goes on along the minus strand of NC_091792.1, from coordinate 50,205,086 downwards.
TTTATAAATAGCCAAATTTTAGGGGCTAATATTAAGTACCTGAGTGGAATTTAATCAACTATTAATCTCTTTCTCACTTCTGGGTTATTTATCAACTTTATGTCAAGGGACAAGGAAAAATTATCCAAACATTGTTTAGTACAATCATCATTAATTAGTTAACACTTATCTAGAGGGGTTTTTAACCTTTTTCTCCCCCAAGGATTATCCTAATGTCAAAGTAGAATAAAAAATATCTACAGCAACCCTTAACTCTTCCAGGCTTACCATTTATCATAAGTCAATTAGCTCTCTACTGGAGGCAGGGGAGTGAAGGGCTGGTTGTGGGAGTCTGCATAGCAGCAGAAAGAAACAAATCTTCTGGGAAAATCCCTTCCCATTCCTCTTTTGATAGCTTTTAATTTTTGTCATTAATGACCAATACTTACTTACTCTCCATTTCTTTTCCAGAACTCTTCGTTTATATGTGGTTACTGTATTTAGGTTAAGGGCAAATTGGCCTTATCTCTTAGCATATTTTTACAGCTTTCAGAATAGTGTTTACTCTTAAAAGTGGACTCTGAAGCACATGCTGTGTGTCATGTGGAGAGTTAATAAATCCTGGCCAATTGGTGATATTTCAAACCTAATCAACACCAGCGCTCTTTACTTGCACAAACAACCATGAATGACAGGGGATTTGAGAATGATTTTCACATCTAATAGAACTTTCAGATAAATTTTCCTTTTAATAATTTTTTCTTGGTGATCCATATGAATCCTTCTTATTATGAAAAATAAACTGTCCAGAATTCACTGAAGAACAACATAACTACATGTTAATTGTTCAGGGAAATGTTGCAGGCTTAAACAATTTTAGATGTAGATATTGGATCTACTATTTGCTATAAACAAATTTTAAATGCTGATAAGGACCTATGAGTCACCTTCATGAGCTGAAAGAATGGTTAAGTTGCACGTGCATAAATATTATCATTTGCTACCCACTTGCTCACCACCAAGGTAAAGCTCCAGAAAGAGTAGAAATTGAATAAACAAGACACTCGTTTCTTTCAGTAGAAAATAATTTACTATCAGTGTCTAGTTTTAGACTAAGTAAATTTAGCTTTGTGATTTATTACCTAAGACATTTTCTTCTCTACTGTAAAGCCTCATGTCAAAAGAGATGATTTTGGAGAGTTGGGGACCTTTGATGAATTACCTGCAATTCTAGCAGTTTGAACTGAATATGGATTTCTCTATTCCTCTTTTAAGTACATGTTTGTTTATTCCTTTCTCAAAAAAACTTTGTAATAGCCCTCGTTTGCCTGTTTTCTTCTTTCTTATCATGGTTTTAGAGCTTTGGCTTACTTCTAAGAATAAGCTAGCACATATTCAGAAATTCTCTGATTAAAAACACCAACAATGGACTTTTGTTAAATTTCAGTTACTATTACTGGTGAAACACATACATGTGTCTTACTGAGGATATTCTACTGTAGTTAGAGTTTTAGTAGTCCTGTTCAAGATCAATCACTTAGATCTTTTCTAAGGCTTTGTACATGCTGGAAGTTCGTTTTCTTTCTTAGGAGGCCACATTCTATCGTGTAGATACACAGATGAGTTTTGTATCAGCATAGATGCTTTACCAATCTCTGGTTGTTCTTTAGTGAGAATCTTATAAAAACATTAATTGGTAATTTTCTCTGAGTTTAAAATTCAACATATGCCTGTGATATAAAGCTCAAAATACAAATAATTGAAACACATTATCCCACAAATATGGGAGCTAATACTTTGTGTATTTTGTTTAGTATTTTATATTAAAAATATTTGTACATATACACTTATATATAACTAAGAATGTATATACAACTTTGCATCACAAATCTACACTTAGGAACAAAGCTATGTGATATACCATTATTCAACTGGATTATAACTTGTTTCTCCATTGGTTTATTTTTGGTTATTTAAGATTTTCCACTATTTTTATTTTCTCAGTTTTTATTGTGTGATGTTTAATATATACAAAATATACAATATAGATTTAAGTGTAAAGAATGATGCTAAAACAGATGCTACTGTACCCACCACCTTACTTAAAAAAATAGAGTAATGCTAATTTCTTTCCAGCTGAAATCCCCTCAACCACTCAGAAGTATTGTCACGCCTTTTCCTTTCTTTGATTTTCTTATAGTTTTATCACACATGAATCTATTCCTAAAAAATGCATTTATTTTGCATGTTTTTGAACTTTATTTGAATGTAATCGTATTTTATATATTCTGCTGCTTGTTTTTTTCACTAAACGGTATATTTGGGAGATGCATGTATTCACGTATGTATTTATAGTTGATTTATTTTAATGGCTTTGTGTAATTCATTGTTTGAACAGATTCAAAGTTAGTTTTACATCTTTTGCTGGAAATTTGGGTGATTTTCAATTTTTTGCTATCACAATGTTGTAAGCATTTTGTGTATGTCTCCTGGTGCATATATGCAAATTCCTCTTGGGTAAATACTAGCAGCAAAACTGCTGGATAATCACATACACATATTTACAACTTTATTTTTATAATGCAATATTTCATAAAGTGGCTGCATCAATTTACACTTTTACCAGCAATGGATAAGAGTTCCTGTTACTTCACATCTTTATATACTTCTTTTTATCTTCATAGCACATGTAATAATTATTATTTTTAGACTGTTTAATTTTTACCAAGCTGGTGGATGTGAAAAAAGATATCTCAGAGTGGTTTTAATTTGCATTTCCCTGTTCATTTATGAGAGTGACCCTCTTTTCCTTTTTAGTAGGCATTATTTTGTCTTTTTATTTATATGTTTTGCTCATTTTTTCATTTTATGTTTTCTTTTTCTTGCTAATTTTTGAGAATTCATTATATTACATATTCTGAATATATATTCATTTTTTATATATGTTGCAAGTATTTAAAGTTTATAATTTGTGTTGCCATATTGTAGTATCTTCAAAATATGGAAGCTTTATATTTTAATGTAATCGTAAATGCATTTTTTCACTTTAATGTTTGTGTTTCTTGATTTTGTGACCTACCAAAGATCACAAAAATTCTTATTTATTTTTATGTAAAAGTTTTCAATATTTTCTTGGAATCCATGTTAAATTGATTTCTATTTATGATGTGAGATAGGTATTCAACTTGTTTCCCATATAGATAACCACTTATTCTGTTGCTGCTGTAGCAAATATCACAAACTAAGTAGATTAAAATAACACAAATTTATGATTTCACAGTTACGTAAGTGAGAATCAGACATGGATTTCACTGGACTAAAATCAAGTTATCAACAGAGCTGGGTTTCTTTCTGGTGGATCTAGGGTAGAATTCGTTTCCTTGTCATTTCCAACTTTTAGAAACCACCAGCATTTCTTGCCTCATGGTCTTCTTCTTTCTTCAAAGCCAGCAATGTCACATTTCTCTGACCCCTTTCCCCTGTCACAACTCTCTCCTTCTGACTTCAGTCTAGAAAGATTCTCTAGTTTTTTTTGGTGAGGAAGATTGGCCCTGAGCTGACATCTGTGCCAATATTCCTCTATTTTGTGTGTAGGATGCCTCCACAGCATGGCTTGATGCATGGGGTGTAGGTCCATGCCTGGGATCTAAACCTGTGAACCCTGGGTCACCAAAGCAGAGCACATCAACTTAACCACTACACCATAGGGCCAGCTCCAAGGTTCTCCATTTTTAAAAACTTGTGTGGTTAGATTGAGCCCATCTGGATAATCCAGGAAAATGTTCTCACCTCAAAGAGTATATTCTTAATCACATCTGAAAAGTCCTTTTTGCTCTTTAAGGCAACATATTTACAGGTTCTGAGTTTAGGATATGGACATCTTTGAAGGCCATTACTCTGCCTACTACTTCTCTTGCCTTAACATCATTGATTAAATTGTCCATTGTTTACTTAGTGATTTGCAATGACTTCCCTATCAATTATCAAAATTTGTATAATTATTGTCTCTTTCTTTATTTTATCCTGTCAGTTTATTTTTCTATTCATCATGGTACTTGAATTTACTACTGCAGCTTTAAAATAAGTCTCAAAACTTATAGTGTTTTCACCATTTTCTTTTCCTTTTTCTTTAGAAGTTACTTGACTACTCTGGCTCTTTTGTCTTCCTTGTATATTTTAGAATCATTTTGTTGAGTTCCGTGAAGAATTCTGTTAAGATTTAGATAGGAATTTATTTAAATTTTGGGTAAATTTGGGAAAAATTGATATGGCTACCAATTTTAGTGTTTTATACATGAATATGGTGTATTTGTCTAACATTTTTTCCTAGTTTGATGAGTTTTTTTTAACATGGATGAATATTCAATTTTCTCAATGTTTTTTCTACCTTCGTTGTGGTAGTTGTGTAATTTGGCTCTTTTAATTACTTAATATAATGAATTACATTTATGAATTATTATAACTATTGAAACAACTTTGAATTTCTGGGGTGAACTCAATGTGATATTTATTCACGTCTATTTAGAAATATACTAGTGAACCAAACACACAGAAACATCTATCGTTATGGAAATTACATTTCAGCGTTGGTAGTCAGACAATAAACGAATAAACATGTATATTTATAGTTTGTCAAGGAGGATAAATAAATTGGAGAATATTAAAGGGAGAGAGAGAATATTAAAGTAGGAGAGAGATTGGGAGCATAAGACAGTAATTTTAAATAGGGTGGCCAAGAAGACTTCCCAGAGAATGGGACATTTGAGAATAGAGATGAAGGACATAAGAGAGCAATTCTGATTATTATCTGGGAGAAAAATCTTTCAGCAGAAGCAACCACAAGTACAAACACCCAGAGGTAGAGTATACTGGAGGTTTTATGGGATAGCAAGGAGGACGATAGGACTGCAACAGAACCAGCCAAGGGGGAGACTAGGCCAGACAGTATATGGATACCAGATGGGGAATGTCCCTCAGGCCAATGTAAGGATTTTACTTTTACTATCAATACTATGAGAAACTATGAGAGATTCTGCAGCAAGAGAAGTGGCGTCATCTGTTATATGTTTTAAATGAAGACTCTAGCTCTGTGTTGAGAATAGGTTGTAAGGGGTCCAGAGCAGAAGCAGAGGGGCCATTTGGGCGGCTGTTGCAAAAAGTTTCATGAAAAGAACAAATCGATAAAAGGTGACATGCCCAAACTGACTCAAGGAGAAAGAGAAAATCTGAATCTTACCTTCTCATCTTGAGTCAGTAGGTTAAACCTCCTCCTCTCCAACCAAAAAAGGAAAGCCAAAACCCAAAACCAGCTCAGACACTTTTACAGGAGAGTTCTAGCAAACATGTTAAGAACAGTTAATGTTACTCTTACAGAAATTCTCCCAGAGACAAGAAAATGGGACACATTCTCTTAATTTTATGATGGTAGTATAATCTGCACATTAAAGTTAGATAAAAATAGTACTAGAAAATAAAATTAAAGGGTAATCCCTTTCAGGAATCTAAACCCCAATATCATTAGAAAACCGGCAATGAGTAACAAAGATAGTACCTTATAATAGGCATCTCAAACTTAACAGAAGTTCTAACTTGCACTACATTCTCTGTCACCATCAATATTTTCTCCTGGTACTTGGCAACTCTTTTCAATTTGCTGAGGTTTCTGACTGCCTGTTTCTTCAAATAGCATTCAGGATTGAACCCCTTGTCAACACCTCTACTATAATCAACCTAGTTCAAACAATTACTATATTTTCACTTTAACAAGTTCAATGCATGATTCTTTTTCATATCTTTCTGGACAATTTTTTATATTCTAATGTCACTCAGAGTTTAATCAGGAAAACAGAAGCCATGCTATATGTTTCAATAATAATGGTTTATTATTAATTAGGGGCTTTTACTACTGTTGGAAGAGCTAGGGGAACAGACATGGGGAATGCAGCTGGAGAAGATTAGAGGGACTCTGGTTTATATCAGAGATCCCAGCCTGAAAGACCAGTGTGGGTACAAAAAGCAGAGCTTAAGGGATTTCTGAAGAGTCTGTAAATCCCGCCTAAACTAACAGTGAGGGCTCATGAAGGGGTCTGCAAGCCATCGTTTCTGCCATGTCTAATCCCACACCTCCTGAATATAAAGACCTCCTCTTCTCCTTCTCCTTTCAACTTTCATGAGTTTCTTTCATTAGCAAATTCAAACCTGCAGCAGTGTACCTGGAGGGAGACTTTGGTGGACACGGGTCCCAGACTCAAATGGGAGTGGTAGCAGTGATGGCAAATTGACCATCCTGTGTACTTCTCTTGTTCTTTACTCATAATTTGATTCCTTCTTTTATTTTTTAACCACATTAACATATTATTTTGTAATCTATATCTAATGATACAGATATTTGATGTCTTTTCGAGTTTGAATTTTCTGCCCATGTTTCTGCTAATTTTCATTGCCTTGTTTTATCATCTATTTTGTGATTTTTGTCTTAGAGGCTCATGGTCTTTGATTCGCGGGAGGCCTGTTTCATGGGTCATTCTTCCAAAGAAGATTGATTTTATTTCTACCCGGCATTTTGGACTGTTACCAACATGAGACCACTTTGAATTATTCTCAGCTGGCAAGTTAGGGAAATGTACAGGTAGCGTGAGTTCAGGCTGAACCCTGTTTGAGAGCTGAATTCTGGTTACAAACTCCACAGGGAGCATTTTCTCCCCCCACTCACAGCTGAGACTGCAGGCTCTCCTGCACAGTTAGCTAGTTTATTTATTTTTGCTTACTAAATCACCAATTTCTTATAACAGGATATAACTCAGGAACAGCCACGCGGAAGAGATGCATAGGGCAAGGTCTGGGGAAAGGGTGTGAAGCTTCCATGCCCTCTCCAGGGGAACCAGTCCTCACGAATCGCCACGTGTTCACCAACCCAGACGCCCATTTTTTATTTTTTGTTCACACTTTCACTGAGTGCATAGCACTTAAGTGAGGATCTCAAAACTAATTTTGTACTTGGTATGAACCCTGACTTTGTCTCCTGTGTCACTGTTGCTGCAGTCATCTCAGTGTTTGAGTGGGGGCAGATCCATGTTCACTCATGTGGTCCTGGCTAGATTCAGTTCCTCCCAGACTGTCGGACCGTGGATCTCAGTTTCTTCCTGGATGTTTGCCAGAGGTGGTACTCAGTTTCTGGCCACATGGCCCTCTCCATTGGACAGCACACAACATGGCACGTGGCTTCATCCAAGTGGGCCACCAAGAGGGAGAAAGAGAGAGGGGGCAATGGGGAGGCAGGGAAGTCACTATATTTTATAACTTATTTTCTGAAGTGACATCTCATTGCTTTTGTTATAGTCTACTCAATGGGAGTAAGTCACTAGGTCCAGCCCACACTCAAGGGGAAGGGATTACATAAGGGCCTGAATACTATGAGGCAGAGATCACTGGGGGCCATTTTAGAAGCAACCACAATATCTTATCCAGAATATATCTTCTTCAGAGCTTCAAATATGATCTCTTCTCTGGTCACTCTAATAGTGAATCTTCCTTCTATATACTTCTAACTCTCAATTTTTCTCTAACTTTCTTATCACATACAGACTGTTAAGTGTATGTTAGATGTTTGTGTCTATCTTAATTCTTCATAGGCTTCTAAACTCCATCAATATTGGACTGGGATGTGCACATCATTTTATCCCACCAAACCTTAGCAGCATATTCAATATTGAGCATATACTTGGCTCTTAATGAATATTTCTTAAATTGCTGAATTGAATTAGCATCTTACTTCTGTTGTTTCTCGCTGACAGGAAGAGGAATTTGTTTTCTCTTTGTTTTAGTGACTGATTATGTTAAATGTTGCTTTTCCGTGTTATTTTGTTAGACTAGAATACAAATATTTAAGGCTAAAATCAATTCTCAAAGGCAAAGGATCTGAACAGAGATTTCTCCAAAGAAGATAGGCGGATGGCCAACAGACATATGAAAAGATGCTCAACATCCTTAGCTATCAGGGAAATGAAAATTACAACTACAATGAGGTATCACCTCACTCCAGTCAGAATGGTTATAATTAACAAGACAGGAAACAACAAATGTTGGAGAGGATGTGGAAACAAGGGAACCCTTGTACACTGCTGATGGGAGTGCCAACTGGTGCAGCCACTATGGAAAGCAGTAGGGAGTATCCTCAGAAAATTAAGAATATCGTCCAGCCATCCCACTGCTGGATTTATCCAAAGAACTGGAAAACACAAAGGCATAAAGATACATGCACCCCTATGTTCATTGCAGCATTATACACAATAGCCAAGACGTGGAAGCAACCTAGGTTCCCATCAAGGGACGAATGGATAAAGAAGATGTGGTGTTTATACACGATGGAATACTACTCAGCCATAAGAAATGATGAAATTTGGTCATTTGTGACAACATGGTTGGACCTGGAGGGTATTATGCCAAGTGAAATAAGTCAGAGGGAGAAGGTCAGATACTGTATGATCTCACTCATAAGTAGGAGATAAAAACAATGACAAACAAACACATAGCATTGAGATTGGATTGGTGGTTACCATAGGGGAAGGGGGAAGGGGGGAGGGCAAAAGGGGTGATTAGGCTCATATGTGAGGGGATGGACTATAATTAGTTTTTGGGTGGTGAACATGATGTAATCTACACAGAATTCAAAATATATTATGATGTACCTCCGAAAGCTATGTAATATTATAATCCAATGTTACTGCAATTAAAAAAAATAAATAAATAAATTTCCAAAAAATAAAAGATTTTGTTTGAACAATAGCCCTTGGTTTGCATATCTAACCTCTGTTTTCATGTGCAAAGTTCTTCTTGAAATGGGCAGCCATTACAAAGAATCATCAATCTTGTTTCCTTTTCTGAGCTATGAAAATAAATATTTAATTTGAGAATTTAGATAAATAAGTCTAAAAGTCAAAGGATTAGGTGGGTTATGAGATCCATTGGTACTGCTAAGCTCCTAACTGATAACTGTGGGCCCCAAGAACTCTGTGGATTAGAATCTCAGAGGCAACATTTAGACATTTATTTATTTTGAGAATGGGCCTAAATAGTGAGTGCATTTAAGGCTGTCATAGCAATTAATTTTCTTAAGTTGGAAATGTAACTGGTTTCTGGTGGTAATATTAATAATAATCATCACATCTGCTAGTACTATTTTAATGGTGTTTTATGGTTTTACAATGCCATTTCATTCATGTAAGACATCTCACTTGATCCTTAGCAATTTAAGTTGGGCAAGATGGCAAATGCTATTGTTCATATTTTCTTGTCTTTATTTATTACTTTATAATTGTATTGTGGTAAGAACATTTAATATGAGATCTACCCTCCTAACAGATTTTTAAGTATACAATACAGATTGTTAACTACACACATAACGATGTACAGTGGATCTCTAGAGTTTATGTTGCTTAACTGAATTTTTTTTCTTTTTTAGGAAGATTGGTCATGAGCTAACATCTGTGCCAATCTTCCTCTATGTTTGTGTATGTGGGATGTTACCACAGTATGGATTGATGAGCCACTGATGTGTAGGTCTGCACCTGGGATCTGAACTGTTAAACCCCAGGCCAATGAAGCGGAGCACATGAACTTAACCACTAAGCCACCAGGCTGGCCCCTTATCTGAAATTTTATACCCATTGGTTAGTAACTTCCCCTTTCATCCTACCTCCTGCCCCTGGGACCACCATTCCACTCTCTATTTCTATGTTTGACTATTTCCTGTTCCATTCATATAAGTGGAATTGTGCAGTATTTGTCCTTCTGTGACTGGCTTATTTCACTTAGCATAAGGTCCTCAAATTTCATCCATGTTGCATATTGCAGGATTTCCTTCTTTTTTAAGACTGAATAATATTCCATTGAGGAATCTGAAGTTAAATGAGGTTAAGAGATTTAACCAAGGCCACATATCCAGGCAAAGATAGACTACACTAGATTTGTCTCTCTCACAATTGACCTGTGTGATTGTAGCTTTCAAGATCCCTTTAGCACTTTGTTCTAAAAATGAGACATCTGTTCATTTATTCATTCATTTAGTATTTGTTCAGCACTTACTGCATATTCCAGGCAATACTTTGACTGTATTTAGAATGAACAAAATAGGCATGGTCCCTTCCTGCACAGATTTACAGTCTTTCTGCTGAAACAGATGTTAAACAATCTTCCAATTATTTTAAAATTATAAATGTGATGAGATACTATATGACCACACAGTGGTTCCTAATTTGGTTGGAGGGGGGAGGCAGTGAAGGAAGGCTTCCCTGAGTCACTGCCATTTAAGCTGAATTATGATCGATGATTAGTAATTTGTCAGGGGAAAAATAGTACAGGCAAGGAAGAGCAGGTAAGAAGACCTGGATGTGGGAAGATGTTGTCTTGGTCTAGGAACTAAAAATTGTCTGGTGGCTGGATCAGAGTGAGAGAGGGGGAAGTGCTATTAAATGAGGCAGGGGCTTTTGAATGAAACATATATTCTAAATTGGCAGAATTTCCTCAGTGAAGAATCCAAAGAGGGTGTCTATGACAGTGTCATCTGGATATTTTATAAATTCCTCAGAATGATTCTTTTTTCTTTGAGGAAGATTGGCTCTGAGCTAACATCTGTTGCCAGTCTTCATCTTTTTACTTGAGGGAGATTGTCCCCGAGCTAACATTTGTGCCAGTCTTCCTCTATTTTGTATGTGGGGTGCCTCCACAGCGTGTCTTGATTATTGGTGTGTAGGTCTGCTCCTGGGATCCGAACCCCCGAACCCAGGGCTGCTGATGCAGAGTGCATGAACATAACCACTAAGCCACTGCCCCGGCCCCATGGAATGATTTTTATCTACACTGCTTTGCAGAATTATAATTGGCTGTGAAATAGGTAATGATAATAGTCTTATGTTCTATTTTCAAAACTTCTTAATTACTTACTAATTTCTGATTACTTAATGTATAGATTTATCTTCAATAGTTTTATCAAATTCTGAATAACATATTTCAAATTGATATTTCAATTAAAACAAAGTCACAAACTTATCCTCTATGTTACGAATGAGATTTCCGAAAGGAGCATGATAATATATTCTGTTGTGATTGTGTATAAAATAATAATAGTGAATAGAGTATTACTTAATAATTTGTCAAGTACAAACCTATGAAGTAAATCAAAATTAGGAACAGTACTACAATATTAAAACTGGATTTAAGAGCAGCTCTGCAGTCTGTAACAATGGTGAAATTTGCAAAACTATGGTGGCAGATCTTATATCTCAATTTTGACACTAACTCTTCATGCTTCAGTTTCTTCATTAGTAGAAAGAAATGAATAAAAGTACAATGTTTCTCATATTACCTTGTAGATGATAAGGAGATTTTAATTTTCCAAAAATGTTTGTATTATTAAGTTGAGCTGCCTCATTCTAGTCTTGATGCAGTTTTTCACTTTAAAAAATATGAAAATTAGGAGCCGGCCCCGTGGCGCAGCAGTGAAGTGCACACATTTAGCTTCAGCAGCCTGGGGTTCACTGGTCTGGATCCCAGGTGCGGACGTGGCACTGCTCAGCAAGCCATGCTGTGGCAGGTGTCTCACATATAAAGTCGAGGAAGATGGGCACGGATATTAGCTCAGGGCCAGCCTCCCTCGGAAAAAAGAGGAGGATTGGCAGCAGATGTTAGCTCAGGGCTAATCTTCCTCAAAATAATATATACATATATATATATAAAATAATCAAATAAAGTTGAAATCTTTAAATAAATGTATATTTGAAACTATCAATGTGGTTTATATTCAGAACACACAGTAAAACTTCTTTACCTCCCCCTCATGCCCGTTGATTGCTGTCTAAGTCCATGTGTTCTTTTCTGCCTCAACTTTTCTCCAGACTTTCATTCTCCTCCTGGGTCTCCCTCCATCTCTTGTCTCTCACTTGCTAGCACACACACACATACACACAAACATACCTCTTGAAAAATGGCCTCTTCTCTTTTTCTCAAAGCGTCCCGAAAGTCTTTAATAAAATCGGCCCTCGTGACCTCTCATCCTTCTCATCCACTCCTCTTCTGCCCTCCTCTTCTTGCCACCATTTCTAACCTACTCAGTTAGACTAGGAAGGGAAATAAGTACTCTTATTTTTCCTGTTTATCCTTACTATTACTAGATGTTTGTGGGTCCCATGGCTGGGGGGCAGGGCATGATATTTATTTGATTCACTCTAAAATTCATCCCTCTCTCAATGAATCCCCACTTGTTCCTCCTTCTTCTATGGTTGAGAGTTTATAACTGTCATTGCACCAGACACTTTAGCATCAATATAACTGAATGCTACGTGTCCCTTTTTCATATGCCAAACAAGTGCTAGCATCCTGCTTGCCCAAAGTTCAACGAAGTCCAATGGTGGTTTCTGAGTTGTCCACCTATGCTTGGTCTGTGAAATGTGATTGGCTCGCCATTTGTAATAGTGATCTCATCTCTACTGGGTGTACAATTGGAAAAAACTAATTGATTGAGGATACGAAGTGACTCAGGCTTGGCTGGGGCTATGCGGGGGCAAATGATGGAGCAAGATCCTTGCTTGTTGAGAATCCAGTTTTGATGGGCTGAGGCATAGTTTCTTCCCACATCTGTCACATGGTCGTGCATTTCCTAATCAACAAGCATCTTTTATATACTAGGTTCTATTCCAGGCTCTTGGAATATGTTCACCTCTGGGGAGGTGCACAAAATAAATAAGATTCATTCTCTCATGCAGTATTCTTCCTATTCTCATGGAAAGCGACAGTCAACAAAAAGCTTCTGTCAATTGAAAATATAATATTAGGTTGTTCTAAGAACCATGATTCTTTCTTAAAACATTTATTAATACGTTCTGTTTTATTTACGGAATGTATTAAAGAGTCTTGGTGGTCAGAAAGCCTTTACTGTGGAAATGATATTTGAACTGAGACCAAAAACTTGAAGGGGCTGGCTCTTTAGAATTGGTGGAAAAATATTTCTAGTAGAGAGAACAGCAAGAGTAAAGGACCTAAGATGGTAAGCTCAGTCAGGTGGGGAGAATATGATGATTCAGGAGTGGAGGGATGCGAGAGGATGTCAGAAAGACAGTCAAGGAAGATGTCGTGTAGAGCTATGAACAAGAGTCTGGATTTTACTCTGTGGAAGGGGAAAGCCATTTGAAGGTTTTAAGCAAGGACCTAACATGATTTGCAATACATGTTTTAAAAAGTGGCTGAGAGAAGAATGCATTGGAGTGGGTCAAGAATGTATGATTTTGGAGAGGTCGCACAATCTCTGAGGTGTAGTTTCCTCATATGCAAAATGGAGATGGTAGTATTTACCTTATCAGATTATGAGGAGTATTTTCCAGGGTTGCTGTAACAAAGTATCTCAAACTCAGCAGCTTGAACAACAGAAATGTATTGCCTCACAATTCTGGAGGCATGAAGTCCAAAATTAAGGGCCACGCTCCTTGTGAAAGTACAGGGTAGGAACTGTTTCAGGCCCCTCTCCTAGCCTCTGGGAGGGCCTTGACTTGTGGTAGCGGAACTCCAATCTTTATGTGGCATTCTCCCTGAGTGTCTGTCTCTGTGTCCAAATTGCCCTTTTTTTTTTTTTTTATAAGGACACAGTCATATTGGGTTAGGCCCACCACTAATACCTCATCTTAAATAATTACGTCTGCAATTTCCAAATAAGCCCACATTTTGAGGTACTTGGGGTTAGGATTTCAACATATGAATTTTTGGTGGAAACAATTTAACCCATAACATGAAGATTGAATGAAATTATTTATGTAAAGAATTTAACAAAATAGCTTCCAAATAGAAAACCCTCAGTCTATCTTATCTCATCATTATTTATTCACATCTTTGTATTATTGGTGTATATGTAGTCTTGCTAAAGGTAGTTACTCATCTTTGTGTCCCCACTCCTTTATAGCTGATAGCCTGGGGCTTTTGCATACTCCAGGTACTGAATAGTTGATAAATGCTCTTTAGTCCTATTTATACTGATACACAATTAGATTCTGCATGTCTAATAGTGGTGATGTTTCTGTGAGTTTCTATGGCTAAACACAAAGTTATAAGTGTCTACTCCAGTAAATATCTAGAATAAGGGGAAATAGTATGAGTGAAATTATCAACCAGGTTTTGCTGACTTCAGCTGTATGTCACGTTTGCTTGGTCAAGAGAAATATCTAAAGTGAGGCCTCTGGAGCACATTGGGTAAGTAAGCACACCAAGTGGAATGGTTACTGGAGAAAGTGTGCCAACTAGAGAGAAATAGAACAGGGGTAGAGAGTTAATTTACCGCTTTCTTGAGTGAAGAATGATCCACAAGTTCTGCAAAATTTAAGTAGTCTTAAAGGACACGTTGTTGACAGATTTATCTTATATTCTCTTACTTAGTCTAGCACTGCTTCAAAACAAAGCAATTTATTGAACCCAGTAGTCTCATTATTCTGGAGGTTTATAAGGTTAAAAGTATCTGGAGTTTTGTGAGCAACAATAGCGTGAAATGGGATATTAATAGTGCTGTGCATGTTTATTGCACCTGTGAACACAAGGAGACTGAAGCTTGAGGGCTCATGATCCTGAGTTAGAAGAAAAGAGAAAATAAAAACTTTGTATTAGATTATTTTAATGTTAAGAAGAAAAGAACTTACCTCCACATTTCTTGGCTATTATCTTTTTACAACTTGGTCAGTCGTTCTCACTTCTGCTTCTATCTTAGAATCACCTGGAGATATCTAAAAAATATGCTCAGCCCTATTTCAAATCAACTGAATCATCGCAGGGGGTGGCCCAGCGGCAGCCAGCGTTGAGAACCACTGTTAGAACAGGGTATTTCTCTGTGGCAGTCAATTAGGATAGTGATAGCTGTAGGATATGCAAATTACAGAATGGCAACCAAAAATAGTTCAGCTTATCTCCAAAGAGCTGAACATCTTAAACCTGGTGGTTACTTTAGAGGGAATAAATCTATGCAAATGCCAGAAGTTATGTCCATACACTTATTTCCAAGGGTCACGTAGAATTTACGTATATACACTACCTTGGGGATCACATAGATTCACCACTCCTGAAGAAAGCAGAAAACTTAATAGTGCACACTGCTGAACTGTTATCTGTCTAGTGTTTGTTGCAGCTCTGCATTAATTAAGAATTACGGAGCAACCAGCGTTGATGTAGGTGATGCACAGGGATGGCATGGAGTGGGGAGGAATGCGATCAGCCTCTTCGCTGTGGAAGATGAAGACTCAATGATTCAATTTAATACAGATTTACTGTTTATTGCTAATTTTTGCTGGAAAAATACCTAGATTTCACTTTTAAATATTATAAGCGTGGTACCTATTGTGTAGGAAGTGCTCAGTAGATTTCTCTCTCTCTCTCTTGTTTTTAATGGATTTGCCGTTTGACATAAAGAATGGACAGACTTTCAATGACTATCTGCTTGATTTTATAGTCTCATTTATGTTGGCCTATAGATAGAGAAATATTTTGGGTCCCAGAGGTTAGTATTTGCCTCTATAATTCTGAAATGTCATTATTTTTCACTGTTAATAAAAGCCTTAGACTTTAAAGATAACAATTCCCCAGAATAATCAAAGCAGAGCTATTAAAGTGAGCAAGAGGAAGGATGAAAAATAAAATCAGACATTACTTGAATACATGCTTATAATCAAAGGGCTGCACTATATTTCGAAGCCAAAAATAGAATGGATTATAAAATGTCTGCATAAAATGATCAAAACATGAGACCCCAAGTACGTTTTCTTGATATATGTTGTAATTCTTTACACATTGAAGAAGCTCATCTTAACAATTGCATTCAGTGGCAAAGAACTCTAAGACTCAAATGTAATATTAACTACAATCCCTATGAGAGAAGATGATTAGAGCTCTGAATTAGGAAGAGGGGGTCACACCCCTAATTAACTGTGGAATAGAAACCAGAACTCAGAGCTCCTAACCCCTAGTGAAATGGTGTTACCATCTGCAGAGTCCAGGCTATTTTCCTGAAAAAGCTTTCTTTCTCGCTTGTTCTCTGGCTCTATTTCTTGCTTTTATGCCACCTTTCACTTATATTATTCAAAACATAAAAATATAGAAGTTGCCTGGGCCCAGTTGCTGAGTGGTTAGGGTTCCACAGACTCCGCTTCAGTGGCCTGGGTTCCTGGGTTTAGATCTCTAGCCAGGACCTACTCCATTCATCAGCCGTGCTGTGGAGGCATCCCACGTACAAAATAGAGGAAGATCAGCACAGATGTTAGCTCAGGGAGAATCTTCCTCACCAAAAAAAAATACCTATATATGGATATAGAGAGAGAGAGAAGTTTAAAAAATATTGTTTTTTTTGTAAAAAGTGAAGAATTTTAATTTTTCTCTATTTTCCTTCAGAACCTATTCATATGCACAATTAATTTTATTACAGTTTTCTGCATTTTATTAAATATTTAAAAATACTTTATACATTATGTATTTATACATTCTACATTTTATGGTTTTCACTTAAAATTTTATTTAGTGCTATCCCATGTTTTTCCAAAAATATTTATGTTATCTGACAACCCATTATTAAGTCACAATAAAATTTAGCCTAATAAAATATAAAACAAATATGTTAGAAAGAAAAAAAGGAAAATATAAAACGGGATTGGCAGTTTATCGTAACACATATTCAAATACTTTTCATATGGTTAGGCCTCCAATATAGCTCTAAGGTTTTTGATAGTCACACCGAAAGGAAAAATTCTACAAAACCTACAAAATGTATTATGTCTGTAAGAAAAACAAAAGAAGTCATCCAATTGCTTCTTTTTTCTAACACTAAGATAAAATTGAAGGTATAAACAGATATGTGGATCAGCCGGGGGGTGGATATGCTTGGGTTTACATTCTGAATAGGCAGCCTTTCATCTCTGCATCACATTTGGAGTTTCACTGAGTAACTGCATTGTAATTTTAAGCAAGAATTCATCTACTGATTGATATTTGTAATGTTTCCAATATTTGTAAATATTATGTGGTGAACAGTGTACATATAGCTTTTCCTTCTTTTGACTCCTTCACAAGGACAAATTCCCATGGTTGTGGAATTCTTCATTCTTAAGCTGTACTATTTAGTTATTTTTCACAGGAGTTGTGACAAATAAGTTAGTATAATCAATTTATGAATTCATCGGCTTTCCCACAGCCTTATCATCTTAGAGTATTATTTCTTTTTTTTTTTAAAGCTATTCTTTTTTTTTTTTTTAAAGATTGGCACCTAGGCTAACAACTGTTGCCAATCTTCCTTTTTTTTTTCTGCTTTATTTCCCAAACCCCTCTGTACATAGTTGTATATCTTAGTTGCAGGTCCTTCTAGTTGTGGGATGTGGGACGCCACCTCAACATGGCCTGACGAGCGATGCCATGTCCGCGCCCAGGATCCGAACCCTGGGCCGCCGCAGTGGAGCACGCAAACTTAACCACTCGGCCACGGAGCTGGCCCCTATTATTTCATTTTTAAATAAAGTACACTTGGAAATAGAATTAATGGGTGATATGGCACAAATATTTTTAAAAAATAAATATGATCAAAATATGCACCAAATTGACTGCATCAGTTTATATTCTTGGCTTTAGGTATGCCTTTTAGGCGTAGCTATTGAAATCTTCTTTTAATTTATTTTATAATGCTTGCTCCAGTCATGTTTCCAACTTATTCTTGGACTTATTTTGGTGATTAATTTTCTTAAAAAGTTATTCAAGATTACTTTAATAATATTTTTTATGATATTCTTTTATAATGCTAAAAGTTTTTCTCAATCTGTAGTCAAGTCCCCTTTTTTATTTCTGGTAGTGCCTATTTTTGCCTTCTTTCCTTTTTTTTCTAGTTATTCCTGTCATTCAGTTTGTTCTTTGAAAAAATCAGTGCTTTTAACTTTGTTAGTCAACTCCTTGTTTTTCATCTTCATTGTAGATGTTTTCTCTTTTCCTTTTTTTTCTAGCTTCTTGTGTGACAAGTAAGTACACATTTTCAGCCTTTTTGTTTTGACCTCACTGCATTTAGGGAAATAAATTTTATTTTTAGCACCATTTGGATCTATCCTAAGCTTTTGGAGAATAGTGATAAAATTTTCATTTGATTGTAAGTAGTTTGTAATTCTCTTTTATTTAGTATTTGTATTATAAAATTTTCAGATACTTGGTTTTTATTTAACTATTATTGTTTGTTTTCTAAGTATTCTATTGTGGTCAATGATTAGATAGTGACTTTTATGATATAATTAAAAAGTTTTTTCTTGAGACTGCCTTTGTGGTCTACTAGCCAGTCAAATTTTTAAAATATTTTTTACAATTAGAAGGTTTATTCTGTTTATTGGAGGCATAAAGCAATTAGGTCATTTGTTAATTATGTCATTCATAATCCCAATGCATTTCCTGTTTTTGAGGAATTTGGTCTACTGGTTTCTTAGAGAGTTATATCAAGTTATCAGATATGATTTATAATTTGTTGACTGTTTTCTGAACTTATATCAATTTTTCTTTATATATTTTAAGGTGCTTCTATAAGGTACATAAATATTTGGGACTCATATCGTTTGGTATCTTTCTTTGTCCATTTGAAAACCTTTCCTCTTTGATTTTAATAATTCAACAACCGCTATTTTACTATTTTATTTTGTCTGATATTGCTTTTGCATCTTATTCTTTTGACCATTCCTGAGCCCTTTGATTTTAGGTGGGTCTGTTGTAAGCAACATAAGCTGAATCTCATCTGTGATATTCTCCATTTTTTTAATTGGTGAGGATAAATCATTTTCATGCGTGGTATTATTGAAAAGTTTGGACTTATTTCTGCCATATTATTTTGTCTTTTCATCTTTCCTGCCATTTGTTAGATCACTGAATTTTGCCCTTTGCTGGTTTGGCAGTTATAATCTATATTCTTTTAGGGACTATATTTAAATTTTTGCTTTAATTTTTTGTTTTATGAAACTTCATATTATGAAATAATTATAGACTCATGAAAGTTGCAAAAATAGTGTAGAGATATCCCTGTACCTATGGCCAGTTTTCTCTAATGGTAACATTTTACATAACAACAGCACATTATCAAAAACCCCAAATTAGCATTGATATGTAAGTAAATACACTGTAGATTTCATCAGTTTTTGCATGGTTCACTTTTTACACGTGTGTGTATAGTTCTGTGACATTTATCACCTGTATAGATTTGTATAACCAACACTGCAACCAAGATTCAGAACTGCTCTGTTCACAAAGGACTTCATAACACTACTGCTTTATGGTAGCACGATCTTCTGTCTCACTCTGGCTGCCACTAATCTGCTTTCTAGCTCTACAATTGTGTTATTACAGGAATGTTATATAAATGGATTTGTACAGTGTGTAAACTTAGAGTGTTTTTTTTCACTCTGCATCCAAATTCTCAATGATTCTCTTGTTTGTTCCTTTTCAATGCTGAGTGATATTCTATTATATGAATGTCCCAGATTTTGTTTATCAAGTCACCCCTTGAAGGACATTGGCTTGAAGGACACTGGGTTATTTCCATTTTGGGGCTATCACCCAAAAAGACTGCAATAAATATTTGTGGACAGATTTTTGTGTGAATATGTGTTTTCTTTTCTCTAGAATAAGTGCCTAGGAATATGCTTCAATTTTTAATGCAAAATTAATCTTGTATCTTTTTTAACAAGTTTAGCTTTAATCAATATTCATATCTTCTCCCCGAAATCAATGTACTGAATATACTAAGTAGACTGCATTTTTGTTGAAATTCAACACTCTTATTGCCTCTAATTTTAGTTTCAATTTCCTGTTGAAAACATTCTTGGGGGGGGCCGGCCAGGTGGCACAGCGGTTAAGTGCGCACGTTCCTCTCAGGTGGCCCGGGGTTCACCGGTTTGGATCCCGCGTATGGACATGGCACTGCTTGGCAAGCCATGCTGTGGTAGGCATCCCAAGTATAAAGTAGAGGAAGATGGGAATGGATGTTAGCTCAGGGCTAGTGTTCCTCAGCAAAAAGAGGAGGATTGGCGGCAGATGTTAGCTCAGGGCTAATCTTCACCAAAAAAAATTTTTTTAAAAATTAAAAAAGTAAAAAAATTAAAAAAAAAAAAGTTCTTGGGGCTGGCCTGGTGGCCTAGTGCTTAAGCAAACTTAACATGCTCTGCCTCGGTGGCCTGGGGCTTGCCAGTTCAGATCCCAGGTTCAGGCCTACATACTGCTTGTTAAGCCATGCTGTTGTCGACGAAAATAATCCATAACCAATCTATAAATGAAAATTTGGGTGAGTTTATTCTGAACTAAAATGTCAGGACCATGGCCCAGGGCCTTTCTTCCCGAAGGAAGAAAGGGCACCAAAGAAGTGAGATATACAGAGTGGTTATATACCCCAAAGAGGATGCTTTACATATGATTGAAATGTCCCTCCCACAATAGTCACAAGATTGCCCTGTTGGCACTGTACTTGATGGACACAGCAGGTAGTGGGTCTGCTATCTTGGCAGGCACAGCAGGAAGCAAGTCTGTTGTCTAGAGCTGGCTGGTCACAGGTGAGCCAGCTCACAGGTGAGCGCAGCAATCAGTTCCTAGCCTAAGGAAAGATGCTTAATCCTTAAGGAACTGCCAACGTTGGGAGGGGGAGGGAAGTTGCACCTTTATCTCATGGGCCTTTGTTCTTGCCAAAAGAAATGTCTAAAGCAGATATACAATGCATGCTTAACAGCCACGGTCAGGCCCTTTTGGAAAAACAAGGTCAGGCCGAATGAGGTTTACACCAAATGGGTTCCTCATATACTCCAATATATCCTATTGCTTGCCTTTTCTATTTGTCACTGTGGTGGCATCCCACATACAAAATAGGGGAAGATTGGCACAGATGTTAGCTCAGGGACAGTCTTCCTTAACAATGACAAAAAGTAAATAAAATCATTCTTTTAATTTGTATCTATTTAAGTATTACAAGAGATTTTATTAATTCAGTTGCTTTACTTTTTGTTTTGCATCTTATTATTTCCTTCTAGGATTTTTTTCTTCTTGGTGGAATATAGTTTTATTAGAAAAAGTTTTGTGTGTGGTCCCCTTTCCTAGTACTCAAATGTCTGAAAATGCCTTTATTGAGCTCATTTCTCTTGAATAAAAGTTGAATTATTAGAGATTTCTAGATTTAAACTCTTTTCCCAGAGCATTTTAATGATCTTGTTTTAATCATTCTTGTATTTAATTTTTCAAATCATAAGATTGAAGTACTGTATCTTCTTCATTTTTGGGATAATCTATCATTTCTATTTGAATGCTTTAAATTTTTTTTTCTCATCCTCATTGTTTTCAAGTTTCATTTGACTCTGTTATTGCACCCTACTGTTTTAATCCTTTTTATTATAAAGCCCTTTTGTAATTCCTTTTCATGGCTCTTTCATTTGGAGATCTAGTCCCTTCCTTTTCCCCCTCTCTTAGTTTTGGAAAATTCTCGGGCATTATTCCTTCCAATATAGATTAACTTGCATTCTCACTTAAATAATCTCTTTTTTCCCTCTCTGAAACTATTAAGAGAGAGATTTTGGAAACTCTGAATCTGTGTTCGTTCCCCATTTCCATCTTTAGTCATTTACTGAGTTTGTGTTATAACAATTATATTTCTCGTTTTTAATCATTCTTATTACTGTAAGATTTTTGTTGCGTTACGTTCTATGCTTATTTCACGTAAACAACGTTTCCCTCCTTTCTCTGAAGACGTTAACTTACTTATTTTAGTAAGTTAATGTCGATCGATTTATTAATTCATCTTCTCGTGTCTAAGTTTTTTAATGTGTAAAATCTGTTGATTCTTGTTGATAGTGTTGGTCTTTCTCAGGTGTCTGGCCTCCCAATGGCCTTGGCTTTGAGGCGTGACCACATGAGCTGAGGCTGTTCTTCAGCCTGATGAGGGTGCTGCGCACATCCACAGCTGCTGGTGAGGCTCCAGTGGGAGGGAGCTTCCCAGTGCTTCCTGCATTGAAGTTTATTGCTGGGGCCATGTCTCTTCCCTTTCCTTGGGATTACCTCTAGGGATTTTCTTTTCTATCTTTTTTTTTTTGAGGATGTATGAGGTTGTATACTTAAAAAACTGTCTATTCTGTCTTTTGTAGAGATTTAGTGCAGGAAGGGTGATCCAGCGTGTGCTTAGTTTTCTTGTAAGCTGAAGATTTAGATGTATTCACAGTAACACTGGCTTAAATTGTACCTAGTTAATATAGTAAACTCTCTTTTTCATTGTATTGCTTAAGTTAGGCTAACCATCTCTTTTAGGATTTTTTTGTTTGTTTGTTTTTTTGCCTCCATATATAAGTAGGTTTAAAAAAATTCAAATCCAGGAGGCTGGCCCTGTGGCCGAGTGGTTAAGTTCGTGTGCTGTGCTTCGGTGGCCCAGGGTTTCACCAGTTTGAATCCTGGGTGCGGACATGGCACTGCTCATCAGGCCATGATGAGGCAGCATCCCACATGCCACAACTAGGATGACCCACAACTGAAAATACACAGCTATGTACCAGAGGGCTTTGGGGAGAAAAAGGAAAAATAAAATCTTAAAAAAAAAATTCAAATCCATTTGAGGTTTAGTAATCATATCTCTGGGATAATTTGAGTATTTCTCTCCCTCAACCATTTATTTTGTCATGATTTATTTAAGATGAAAACTATTGATTTTTTAAACAATCATTTAAAAAATCCATTAACACTTTGTGCCTTTTTTGGATAAAATTATTTAAATTGTTTTTTACTTTTCTTTCGTAGCCTTCCTAAAATTGAGTTATCAGCTTGTTATTTTGTCAGTTTTGAAATGTATCTTTTTTATTTCTAGGTTGATTTCCATCCTGTTAAGATGGTATTTATTAGCACACAGCTATGGTGTGTTGTGTTGTTGTCTGTGTGGAGAATTCTGTTGGAAGGGTTAGTAAGGCAATACAGAAATTTTTTCATGTAAGTCGAGTCCTGAATTTTTCAAAATGACTGTGAATTATAAAGAAGGCAGCATAAAGTTTTGTTTTATAGATATTACACGAAGTAACTTGCCTTTACCGTCATCCTGATACATAGAGAGCAAAATAGTATCTGTTTACACACTGTGTAAATCAACAGTTTGAAGGCCGAAAGTGATCATTGTTTCCCTGTGAATTTCCCTTTGGCCTGAGGCTAAAATTTGGCATCTGTGGGATTGTGTAGGATTTGACTAGGAGAAGGGCCAAGAAAGAAAAGCTGCCAGGGCAAACATTATATTTCATTATACATAAGCATCCTCAAATGTCCTCAGTCTCATGGCTGACACTGTATCTTTTTTCTGTTGATCAATTCATAAAATGGAAGTAAAACACTGAGCTCGAATTGGGTAAATATAATTATGTTCTATGTTTGAAATGGTATTATACCTTAGAAGTATGGAAAGAGTGGTATTCTATGCAATGTTAAGCAAAGAGCAAATTCAAATAGAATTTGCTGGGGAAGTACATTTCACAAATGAATAACTCAGAGAAAAGAACACAAGGCTTATATTAACTATTTAGTTTTACATAATGATTAGCTCATAGTTGACCATTTATTTATATGAAATTGCTATGCTGATAGTAATTGTTCATGGTAATATTTTTCTTGATCTTTGTTGTGGGTCTATTAAATGTTAGTAAGAAATGACATCTCTCAAATCGTTTCAGTGCTCCCCTCCCAAATTTAAAAAACAAAATGAAACAGGTAGGGCATAATGAATTAGCTCAGATAGCACACATTCAGGTATTCCCAGTTGATAGATTTGAAGGCCTGGATGCATTTTCTTCTTCATTTCCGCTTTGCATTATATTTTCCCCTTTTCCCTGTTGTAGTCAATGCTGTTAAAATATTTCTATAGATTGTGGTAATTTTTAAAAATTTAAACTACTTTGGCTGTAATGGATAATGTTATTGGTTATTAAGTGATTAAAAAACCAAACTCTAATTTATCATGTCTTATGAGATTTATGATTAATTATTGAATTATTTAATCAACCTGGGATGACCTGGGATGAGAAATAACTTCTCAAAATATAATTAAAATAAGTATAATTTATTAATATGATGTATGTGATGTTAGCTTTATTAATTAAGAAATCTTGGAGTGGAAAATTGAGTTACCATTTTTCCTCTAGATTTATTTCCTAGTTAACATGAGATCAAAATAATACTGAAACTACTTGGCCTACACAATTTCAGGGTTGATCTTTCGTATTTTCCACATTGTTCCACAGAGAGCATCTTCTGTCTTGGCTTTGTGAGGGAAAAATTCTAAAATCTGATAACAAATGAAGATCCATAAGATATGATGATTCATTTGAATATTTACTCTTAAAAATATCTGCCTTCTATTTTTTTTTATTCTCTCTCTCTCCTCCTTGTTTTAAGGCTATATTCTTTCCAATAATATCCTGTAGCATAATGGCTTTTACTGTTCTTGGGACCTGGAAATGGCCACCCCAAGATATGTTTCTTTGGCATGATGATTATTTGAGGCTGGTTCCTTTGCAGACAGGAAAGCAACTGAAAAGTAGAACTTGCTTACCCTTTGTAAGAGACATTTACATTGTAAAGGAACTCTCCATCTGTAAAGATATCTTCCTCTCTGTACCAGGAAGGGGAGATGACCTTCTCTCTAGAAACTCTTAATCAATGCCAAAGACAAAGACTTAAATCTGCATTTTGTTTACTGTACTTGTGTGGTAGTCTCCCATGATCGACTCCCGCTCCCAACGTTGGCATTTCTTTAAGGATTAAGCATCTTTCCTTTGGCTAGGAACTGATTGCTGTGCTCACCTGTGACCACCCAGCTCAAGACAATAGACTTGCCTCCTGCTGTGTCCATCAAGCGCTGTGCCTACAGGGCAATCTTGTGATTATTGTGGGAGGGACATTTCAATCATATGTGAAACACCCTGTTTGGGGGTATAGAACCACTCTGTGCACCCCACTTCTTCAGTGCCCTTTCTTCCTTTGGGAAGAAAGGCCCCGGGCCATGGTCCTCATAAAGCTTTGTTTAATTTTCTCTTGCTATTCTGTCTCATGTGAATTTAATTCGTTCTCTGGCCAGACGAACCCAGATTAGGTAGAGGAAAAGTCTTCCTCCCCTACACTGTGCATATGAGTCACTCAAAATCTGGCTTGGATCTGCCCTCTCTGTGGAGCTCCAAATACTATCACCTGAATTTTACTCCCTTTCCTCTAACTCACATGACACAAACTCAACTGATTATCTTTCCTGGATCTGTCGTTCACTGTGTGATCTTGGACAGATCCCTTGAACTGCCTCAGTTTCACTATTAGGAGGTTAAATGAGATAATACAAGTAGTGTGCGTAGAATTGTGTCTGGAGGTGCTCAATAGTTATTTGCTATTATGGCCACCTCTTCCCTCCATGATCTCCTCTCTCGAGTTTTCCATTTCTGTCAGTGGAACCTCCATCCAATCACCAAATTATCATCTTTCAGTTTGCTCTTTTCCTTGTCTCCCACAGCAAATCCATGAACTTCCATCAATTTTTTTTTTTTTTATCCCAAGTGACTATACTCTAATTGCCTGGGTCATTTCATAGCTGGCTTTAACTGTTCTTCCTCATGCCTCCCTCTTCCTTCCTTCCTAAGTTCTTACATATAGTTAGGAAAAACTTCCGAAATATAGTTCTGTGTGTTCTTCCCCTACTAATAAATTTTCAATGGATTTCCCAATATCTACAAAATAAAGTCCAGCTTACTTGGTTTTAGATTCAGGACCCTCAAAAATGGGATGTCTAAGCATTTCTCTCTCTATCTTTACTGTTCTCTTTGTAAACCTTCCCTCCCGTCACACTGAGCTGCTTTGATTGCACATATACACCACGTTTTCCTTTGTCAGAGTCTTTATGTTCCTGCCTGACTCAGTGCCTCAGAATGTCTTTCTTCTCATGTCCATATGAGCAAAATCAAACCCATATTTTAAAGGTGCAGCTCAGAGCCTTCCCTCTTCCCAGCGATTTCAGGTAATCCAATCATTCCTTAATGTAAATTCTCACTTCATCTGTATGTGCATTGTATTAGTTACATGTCCTCTTTCCCATTTGTCTTTAAGTGTCTTGATGGCAGAATCCATAGCTTCACCTTAAAAACCTTAGATTCAAGTCAAAGATATTAGAAGCAGTCTCTTGTTTCTTTTCCAAAATAGTTTTTTAAATGAGAAATTTATTAAGCAACCTAAGTTCAGTGATGTTTCCCATTCAGTAAGACACATCATAGGAGAGAAAATATTTTAATTGATGACAATTTTTAATTCATGGACAATATTCATTTCTGAATAAATATCTTGCAGAACTGAGATTTTCCTGAGTTTAGTGCTATATATATTCAATGATATTTTAATAGTGGTTTACATTTTTAACAACTTTCCAAAAAAAGTCTTTACACTTTCAACTAAATTAGGTTTTGTGATTTTTTTAAGACAACAAACTCTTCAGAATGAACTGTTCTCAAGATGTTTTAATGAGATACAGAAAAGGTTATACTAGCCAATATATTTAGCATTTGTTTTCTAACAGATGAACTTATGAATTTTTGAAAATGTTTTTTAAAATATGCTTTTCAGTGATTCATTTAGTTAAAACATATTCTGCCCTTTAAAAAAGAACATTTCTGTCAATCCTCCAAATATATTCTATAATTTAAGCTTCTAATTAGGAGCTTTACCATACAAATTTTGCATTAAGATTTTGGCATAACATAAATATTGCACATTCTTGGTTTTTCAGTTCCCAAGACATGCAGTTAGCCATTTTTTTTGTGTGTGTGTGGAATTCTTAAAAGTAATTGGTAGTTTCTCTTCAATTTAGTTTGAAGTAATTATTGAACATCTTAATTATAATTACTACTTGGTTTTAGTATATTATTAATAATAGTGTAGCTTTTTCTATCATGAGGAAAGATTACCTAGTAAGCTTTTTATATTTATAAAGGCTAAGGACAGAGGGAAGGCCTGAAAGCTAGTCGTGTTGAATTTTAGTCTCAGTGTTTTATGTACTGTTTCATTTATTAATTCACACAGTCGTATATTCAACAAGTATTCATTGGGTGCCATTTTGGGCTCTAAGAAGGGTGTGGAGCTACAGAGATACTTTGAATACTGGAGCTAAACCCCACCCTCAAGTTAAAATCAAGAGGAAGAAGGACTGAAGGCTTCCAGAACTTAGATTAGTTGTCCAAACAGAAAGCAGTGGGATCCACACTGAAACCCAGGTCTAGCCTTTCCGTTTATGCCATAACCCATGGCCATGAGATCATGAATTCTCTCTGTGCCTTGCACCTCTCTTATGTTAAATGAAGAAGCTATTCTGCATCTTCCCAACCCAAGGAATGGGCTAGGGTAAAATAAGATCGTGTAATTGAATTCTTTTTGAGCTTCTGTGAATTCAGAATAATGCCATAAAATTCTAAGGTACCATCATGTAATAGTGGCAAAATTTATGAATCATGATCTTTCTAAGTAAGACACTTAAAATTCTGATGGTAGTAGCTTGTGCTCCAGCAACTCTTATCTTATAAATTGTTCCGGAGTCTTATATAAAATATGAGAGAATAACATGGAAGTCATGGAATACAGATGATGATTACTGATATGTAACACACATGTACTTAAAACCAACAAAAAAGCTTTGTGATTAAATTTATGGGTTTTGGCTTTTCTGTTATTAATATTGTTGTTAGCAAATTGGGAATAACCATGGGGGGAGAATGTGTTTAACTTCAATTGAGAGGATAAATCCTATGTTTGGAACTGTTAAGGTAGGGGCCATTTGTTCTTTCACTAATCTCATAAGGTAATTTCTGAACAAAATACCAGCAACACTTGGTAAATAGTTTTGCCTTTCAAAAATAAGAAGCATCTTTTCAGGGAATCAGAGTTGGCTTATTTACATATTCCAGTGGATTTATTATGAAATTGACAATTTCCTAGTCCTTATATATAAAATAGTATAGTATATTGTGACCTTTACTGTTTTTAATCCTCCTGATTGCAGGAAGAAATAAATATAAAGGAAGAAGTAACAATTGCCTTAAAAATGAGACGTCCCCACTAATATTTTTTACTTTTTTGACATATGCTTTTCTAAACTTTCATGGCCAGTGGTAAACATTGGACTCTTCATCATCTAAGGAAACAATGCAGAATATATTACTGACTGTCTTAAAAATCATTATTCATTTATTCTTGTTCTGTTTGTTTCCTCTTGACGTAAAATAATTGTTTTGCATATGGAAATCTAGGTTGAGTTTCAAAAGCAGCTTGAGAGTTTGTTAAAATCTTTGATAACATGGAGGGAAAACTGTGAGAGACACAAAAATCAAATTCCAAGAGAAGCATTATAATCATTTTTATACCGAGAATCACTGTTGCCATCACCATTGCAATCATCGTGCAGCCATTACCAGGCAGACATTTAAAAAGCTTTAAAAATGGAACATTTATTCTCGCAATGCACCTTGGGATTGGTGCATATATTTTGCTTCTTTTATTAAATGCAGTTTGTGAAGCTCCAAGATGGTACGAGACTGGCTCAAAGTCACAAAAAATTAATAACAGAGTTAGAGAAAGAACTCTTGAAATTACATTACTAGGTCCAGTATATTGGTCACTAAATGATCTTACTCCTCCACCAGTGTTTAATGAAAAAATTGTATGCCACAATTTGATGTATGGGATAGTATTGCAGGCATAGTATAGGTCAATTGTTGATTTTCTCTAGGCCCTGACCTTTGTGAGCAGATCACTTTAATTTCTTGATCTTTAAGAGCATGATATTATTTACTAATGACTACATGTATTTAGTAAGTGTGGAATTTTATGGGATGATGTGGGTAGATTGTATTTTCCAATATGGGCTCAAGAACATCTCACATTGCATGTGCTCCGTATTAATGGTAGGAGTCTAATTCTGCTCCCCTGAAATCTGGGATCTTAGTGACTCACTTGTAACCAAAGGTGATGCTGCATGAATTCTCAGGCTTGATCAGAAGAAGCCCTGAAGCTTCTGCTTTGGTCTCTTGGAGCACTCACTCTTCTTCCTCTCAGATTCTCTCTCTGGGACACCCGACTCATTCTGAGATTCCCAAGTCACCCTCAGAGGCCACATGTAGCACTGACAACCCTAGTGAGCTCAGCCTTTAAGTCATTCCAGTTCTAATGCTAGACTTTGTGAGAGAAGAGCCTTCGATGATTCTAGACCTCAGTTCTTTGAGTTGCCTTCATTTCTTCAAATTTTAGCAACTGAGGCTCTTGAACTAGATGCAAGCCATCACGTTGCACACTGTCCAAATTTCTGACCTACAAAATACATAAGCAAAATAAAATGTTTCTTGTTTTTTCTTCTAAATTTTGGGAATTAGCTATACAGTGATAGATAGTTTGAACAGAGGGTGAAAATAAACTCTTTGGACAAAATAAAAATTGTTATAATATCTATCTTTTAACATCTCTGCTGGAGCAGAACTTTGATTGTACAAGTGTATGGATGAGTAACTGCATCACTGCCGTCAAGTGCGTAGAGATTCTCATGCACAGGGCCTCCTATCCCAGGTTGTCAGCAGCCTGACCAGTCACACATCCTTCCCAGTGAAATTGCTTGTTTCCCCTACAAATTCTGCCTGCTTTAATCAACAAGACTGAGACTGTAAGCACTGATCTGTAAAGTGCCCACAGCAGTGGATGGGCGGTGATCTTTGAGTGTGGGACGTGCTCACAGGGATTAAAGATCCTTGTAGAAACTTCAGAGAGTGGAGTTCATTGTGATGCAGAGGCAAAGCCTCTTGGTAAACAGTGACCTGGGTGAGGGAGGGGAAGTCCCTGACCCTTACCTAGAGCATCCCTCAGGAAGCTGTCTATATCTAGTTTCTTTCACCACCTCTCCTCCTAGGGTTAATTCAAATAATAGTAAAAGGGTGAAACTAAACCTCTGAAGAGAAAACAGCAAGATACTGATTGCTACATATACCATAATTCCATTTTTTTAAAAAATATTTGTGCATACATGTATGCATGAAAGCTGTCAGTGGAAGAGTAAAAACCAGTGTTTAAGGGAATACACCACATTGCTGAGAGTGGGTAGTAACCGCTATGGATAGAGTTAGAAGAGCTGAGAGGGCAGGTTAGGAAATGAGAATTAAATCTCTGTCTCTCTGTCTCATTCTCTGTCTCTTTCTCTCTCTGCCTCTTTTTCTCAGTCTCTCCTCTCTTTCACCTTCCCTCCATTCTCCCTCTTGTTCTGAATATAGCAGAACCAAACCATTACAACATAGATCTCATAGATCTGTCTTGTTAAAAACTTGGTCTCCTAAAAGACATGTATGTTCCACATTTGATCAGACACCCCTTACATATCATCTCAGATGCTCTCAGTCTTTTTTGTTTCAACCATTACTGAGTCAACCAGCTCTGCATAGGCTCCAGTAGACTTCACTCAGGTACAACCTGGCAACCCCTCACCTTATTCCCCGCTATATAATTCTTTTTCCCTGCCAAAGGGCTTCTTTGTTGATTCCAAAGGGTGGGATGCTTAGCACTCATGCACTTGTAAACTCAAAAGTGTGAGGGATTTAAGAGTTTATCACAGAAACTTTTGACCAGTGGAAAAGGGAGACAGTAGATAAAAATTTCCTCTTTTTCCCCCAGGTAGAATGTCTTGATGTGAAGTTTCTGTTTTTGCAGGTTGACATATGTTTGTACAAAAGTTTTCGTTTGATATTTTGCATTTCTTCTTAAAGTAGTAGGATACGAGTGTATGCTTCAGGCTCTGCTTCCTGCTAAACCCAGTATAAGAAATGTAGAAAGGAAGAATTTCTCAATTTTAAGCCTCTTGATCAAACCCTGAACACCTATCATCTTGACAGACTATTGTCAAGAAAAATTAAGATTGTGGCCAAATATTAATTGATGAGGAGTTTTAGGCTGGTTACTTTTAAAACTGCAGATGAGAAGCAGGCTCTGAGGAGCAGAGTTTGCTTGCCCTTTGTTGGGAGACATTTACATTTGTAAGGGAAACCTCCATCTGTAAAGATGCCTCCCTCTCTGTGCCAGGCTTTATCTCTAGAAACTCTTAATGGGGATGGCAAGGGCATAAGTTGGTTACTGTCTGTCAACCTCATGTAACTGATTTAGGGTGGTGGCTTCTGGCTTTACTTAATCCGATTTGATTCTTATCTAAAAGTTGTGGGACCACCCAATGGCCAGACCTCACCTGCACTGATACCATTTTAACTTTTTTACATGTTCTTTCCTTTGTCTTGTAAAGAGATGGCTCACATACTTATGCCTTGAATTTAGCCTTACTCTCCACCTATGTTTGCAGCAGTAGTGGGGGCTGCAGCAGTGGCTCCTCCTGCCCTTGGGCCCTGTCCCCACACAGCAGCAACATGCCGGCACCAGCTCTGTCTGCCCATGGGTCCTGTCCCCATGCCAGCGGCAGCAGCAGCTCCCCATGCCAGCAGCAGCTCTGACTGCCCATGGGTCCTGTCCCCATGGCAGCAGCAGCATGCCAACACTAGCTCTGCCTGCCCATGAGTCCTGTCCCGATGCTATTCCACACTATTCTCTAAATAAAAGAGC
Organism: Equus asinus; assembly: GCF_041296235.1. Taxonomy (NCBI): domain Eukaryota; kingdom Metazoa; phylum Chordata; class Mammalia; order Perissodactyla; family Equidae; genus Equus; species Equus asinus. The sequence goes on along the minus strand of NC_091792.1, from coordinate 50,173,463 downwards.
ACTACTGCCAGATCTTGAGAGTCCAAGAAATCTTTCTTTCGACTCCTCAGCTCACCGACCCTGCATCATTAATCCGTCTAAAGTTTTGAACTCAGGGCATCAATGTGTGATGAGTGACCACTGGGCCAAAACATCAAATGAAAACTTTCATACAAATACATGCCAACCTGCAAAAACAGAAACCAGTTTAAGAGGCAAAGCACTTATTTCTGACCAAAGAATTGCAATTCGAGGAGCACAGGTTCAGGTAGAAACCAAATAATGTCCTACCAGGGAGCAAAAGTCAGGGGCTTTTAAAGGCAAAAAAGAGAGGTTGTGTTACAAAGAATTTTAATTGGAGTGGGAGGCAGTGAGAGCTAGTCTTGGTTCAACATTGATTGACTATTGATTCTATCTTCAGAAAGTCCACAGTGCTCAGTCTTTCTGATCAGGATGTTCATTCTCCTGCTGAATTCTCAAACAATTGCTTATTAAACCAATGGCCATTTTGATCCCCTGCAATGGTTTGGTCCAGTTCAAGGTTCAAGACAGCAAAGCAATTTCTCTGGAAAGGCTGCTCTGAGTCTATTTTAAAATGGGTCCACTATAGTCAATTTTGACACACATAAAAATGCAAAAAGTAAAACTTAAATTTATATTATTTAAGCCATTTCTTGGTAGAGTGATTGATGGGACCTAAGATAAGAACGGCTAAAGGCCACTTATTTCCTAGAAAATTAAGGGACAGGCAGAGGAACAAGAGATAGTTCTTATTAAACATCAGCAGTGGGAGTGATGGGAGAAAGCCAGGAGGGAGTGATGATCTGGAAGCCGAGTTCAAATGATGCAGACATGTAAAGCGAGATGAAGAATGAAGTCTCCATTGGAACTGGGCTTGGAAACTTGTTCAAATACTAATATATATTGTGGAAAGCTATTTCTAAAAGATGGCTCAACTTCTTTCAAAGTAAAACCAGATAAAACATATTCAGGCTACCTCACGTGCTGGTATTAGTGGTCACTTCTAATGGAATGTTTGCTACTTGTATTACAAAAGAAAAATTCTGGAATCTGTGAGCTAAAAATGAGCTTGGAGAACCTCATTGAAGGAATTGGGATAAAGCAACATGGCTGATTGGTGGCAGAGCTGAGGCGGGAATCCAAGTCTCCTGGTTCTTATTCTGTATGTCCCTTTAGGTCATACGGTCCTTGAAATGACCAAGTCTGTCCTACTTGTCATATAAGCCCAGTGTCTGTCTCAATACTGAGCACCTAGAAAGTGCTAAATGAGCATTTATTGAATTAATGAATAGCTGTGGCCACACAGTACTTGTTTAAAGCGAAGATGCTCTCTTGCTATATTTAAACATGGACTTATCAATGCAAGATATAGAGGAAAGAAATGCTTTCTTTAAGATAACATAACAATAGTATTCAATTAAGAATGCTTTCTTGCTGTCAGAAAGCTTTTCATCAATGTGAAGTCAAAACTAAGTTCTGTGAAATTGCTGAGGAGGTCAAAGTAACGGAAGAAAGGACATGACATACACACACACACCTTTTTTTAAAAAAAATTCTGTGAGATTTCAAGTTTTCAAGAGAGAGTCTATTTTAACATGAGTGCAGATGTCATAGGTTTATTACTGGAAATGTTGACAGGCTCATGGTTTAGGTGGATTACCAAAGTCTCTAAGTACAAGGCATTTTCAAATTTTGTCAAAACAGTTTCTTGTACTCAACGTGTGTTTGAATTACCGGTAATGTTCTTCTCCCTGACAAAGCAGTCTGAACACTGTGTAATCCAGAAGGAATATCGGAGATGTCAAGGACTGCCTAACTGTAGTCACGTCAAACCACATGATTAGGAAGATCTCTAGGGATGTGTCTTTTTCAACGTACTACTGAAGTTTAAAAAATGTTCTCAAATACCACAAGTCTTCTAATAAAAAATTGAGCTATTGGTAAATTTTAAAATAATGTTTTTTAAAAATACATTAAAGCCTAAGAATCTGCTTATAGGCAGGAATTAGTAACTAAGTAAAATTATGCCTTTATCCAAACAAAACAGATGTTCCAAAGTTCTTGCTGTAAAGATAATGTACTTAGATCATGACACAGCCACTTCCCCCTCACTCAGAGCCTATTCGCTTTTATTGATACACAATTTAAATAGAATCTCAGGTAGCAAATTAAGAAAGATGAGAGGAAAGTTTTAAAAGATGAAAGTTTTGATACTAATAAAAAAATCCCTCATTTAACTGGAAAAATAAGTTGCAAATTTGACCAGAATTTGGTTAATTAAGGTTTTATTTTATATGTTTACAAATACACATTGAGACAGGAACCAGCCAAAGGAGACAGGGCCATCTGCAAGACCCCTGGCCCAACAAGATAGGGCTCCTAACCAATCGACAAGCTGGGATAATCAGATAGAGGCTACCAAGATCCACATTTTGCAGCCTCTGGACTTTCCAGGATTTACGCATGGCCCCTAGCACTCAAGAGTCCACTGAAGGTGACCCTAGCCCCAGTAGCATAGTAAAAATCATGCGCAGGAGTGGAGATCTAGCATGCTAGTCATACATGCGTCGCATGTAGTAGCATCCTACGTGACGGCGCAGGTGCAAGCACAGCCCCACCTCTACATGCCATGACAAGGCGCTCCTCCCCAGCCTTTGCCTGATAAAAGCCCCAAAACCCTGTTCCTTAAGGAGCTGGTCACCTGCAGCTTTCCTTTCCACGTGGGCTCCCTTGTGCCTCTCCTGTGCGCAAGCTAATAAACCTTTACTTTTCTACTCCAGTTTGTTGTGTCTCTTGATTTCCATCCTGGGAGACAATAAGAACCCAATGTGCCAGTAACAACATTATTTCATTAAAGACATGGTTTCTTTTCATAGAAACTCATTTAGTAATTCTGTTTTCTAGTTTCAATTGTAATATTGCTACTTTAAAAATACCTTTCTTAATCATATTTTGTCAAAATCACAAAATGTGATGAATGGAACTTTTTTAACCTTTTTTTAAGATGATATTTAATTTCATAACTACCTTCTGAGGAAGAATTAAAAGTATAAATAAATATAAATTTACTACATTAGTGATCAAAATGTAATGTCATCAAGGGATGTCTTATGGAGGACTCAGTTCTTACCTTGTAAAGTAATGCAGATTGTGCTTAAGTGGTAGAGTTACAGTGAGTTTCTCATTTGGAAACTTAAACCTTTTTGTATACAAAATCTATAAAATGTCAGTATGAATAACGCTAACCAGTTGTTGATTCATCTTTCCATTGGATTTACTGTGGTTTTTCTCTGTTGGCTCTCTTTTTCTATTCCAATATTTAGTCTCCACTGAAGCACAGAAGAAGGGGTTCTCACGTGCCTGAGTTTTTTGAATCTGCTTTTGAATTAAACTCAGACTTATTCACTGGGTGGAAATAACTTTCAAGAAAAGACTATGGAATCGCTAGTCTAAAAATTGGCAAATTACCAATGCTTACATGGTTTGGATAAATTGATTCCCTATGAATTTCTACTTAGAACTTATGAAGGGAATTTGTAATAGTATTCTAGAATCATTGAACTATTTTTGTTCAACTGTTTTTGATTTTAAAGCAGAAGTGATGGCTTCATATGTATAGATAAATAATTTTAAAATTTCTTGAATATCGAGGCCGGCCTGGTGGCTCAGCGGTCAAGTGCACACTGTAGTGGAGGAAGACATTTCCTCTTCCCAAATGTCGGTTCGTCTGGCCGGAGAACGAATTAAATTCACATGAGACAGAATAGCAAGAGAAAATTAAACAAAGCTTTATGAGGAACCATGGCCCGGGGCCTTTCTTCTCGAAGGAAGAAAGGGCACCGAAGAAGTGGGGTGCACATAGTGGTTCTATACCCCCAAACAGGGTGTTTCACATGTGATTGAAATGTCCCTCCCACAATAGTCACAAGATTGCCCCGTCAGCACAGCGCTTGATGGACACAGCAGGTAGTGGTCTGCTGTCTCAGAGGGCATAGCAGCAGGCAAGTCGATTGGAGCTGGGCAGTCACATGTGAGCACAGCAATCAGTTCCTAGCCTAAGGAAAGATGCTTAATCCTTAAGAAATGCCAAAGTTGGGAAGGGGAGGGAAGTCAGTTACAGAGGTTACCAGAGAAGCACAATAAAATGCAGATTTAAGTCCTTGACTTTGATATTGATTAAGAGTTTCTAGAGAGAAGGTCATCTCCCTTCTTCTTCCTGGTACAGAGAGGGAGGCACCTTTTACAGACAGAGATTTACCCTCCAAATGTAAATGTGTGCTAACAAAGGGCAAGTTCCATTCCTCAGATCCTCCTTCCCTGTCCCAGTTTATCAAAAGCAATCAGCCTCAAATAATCCTGATGCCAAAGAGACATATCTTGGGGTGGCCAATTTCAGGTCCCCACAACACGTTCTACTTTGGCAGCCCGGGGTTCTCTGGTTCGGATCCCAGGTGCAGACATGGCACTACTTGGCAAGCCATGCTGTGGTAGGTGTCCCACATATAAAGTAGAGGAAGACGGGCATGGATGTTAGCTGGGGGCCAGTCTTCCTCAGCAAAAAGAGGAGGATTGGCAGCAGATGTTAGCTCAGGGCTAATCTTCCTCAATGACAAAAAAATTTCTTGAATATCCCTTAAAATATGTCGCATGCATCAATTACTCATTGATTTTTTTCTAAAGTAGTTTTTAGCATTTTGTTAAAAGAAATGATAGGTTTGCGTTTTAGTCTTTTTGAGGATATGTATTCTTACATTAATTCCTTTTCATTGTTAGTAAGAATTCCATGCCTGAAATTCATTATAATTTTTTTGCTGCTGTGGTTTGGTGACTGTTAGGCTTAACTCTAAGTCAAGCACAAAGCGCTGAGCTGCATTTTGGAGGGATGGTTCAAGGGCAGAAAGCAGCACTTTTTGAGCAGCATTATTTTAAAAAAGAGAAGAAGAACATAATAGAATAGAAAAGAAATATCAGAGTGCTTTGCAATTAATGAGGGAAGAATTATTTTGTAAACTTTTATTTCAGGTAATTTTCTTGTTTCTGTGTGTGTGTGTGTGTGTATGTGTGTGAAGCCATGTACCCGAGGGGTACTGTGGATGTTAAGCCAATTTGCTGTTTTCCTGTTTAACTTGAGAGGTGACTCAGGGGTCTAGAGGATTTCTGAGCTTGTTTTGCAGAAGAAAGAGAATGCCTCCAGGGAGGTCCCCATCACTGGATGGCTGGTCCTCAGCAGCACTTGAAGCCCAGAAGTCAGATTGCCCAGGGGCTTCTCGGGAGTGACCCCTTTGTTTCCCAAAGCTCCTCTTGTGAAGCCCCTTAGCTCCATAAAACCTTCTGTCCTTGGGGAGGCAGATTTGAGTGAACCCAGGCTTCCTTACTCATTTTGGCCCATTCGAATAAATCTTTCTCCATCTCCAAGCACGGATGTCTCAGTGTTTGGCTTGCTGTGCACCTGGCACATGAACTTGAGATTAAGAGGTTCGGTATCATGTGTCTTCGTACTAAGTCATCATATAAAATATATTTCATGCTGTGGGTTGTAGTCAAATGACAAAACTAAAACAATTTAGTAATGAGTTTGATGTTCTTTATGGAAGGGAAAACTATCCGTGGATTGGGGGAGTCCAGTGCCTCACAAACAGTGGAGCACTCTTCTCAAGGGATTTTGAACAACAACTGGTTTTACAGGCCTTAGAAGTGGCAACGCGCAAACAGGGTGTGATTGGCCAGGAGTGCACGTCTCAATTTATTTAGAAAAATCAAGGAACAAAGAAGTAAGTATACCCAGAGTTGGCTTGGCATCTGGGGATTGGCTGCCTGGATGTGCGTACTGCATTTCTGGTCAAGTGGAGATTTACAGGAACACAGAAGTTCAGTTTGCTGATGTAGCCCACTGGGCAGGATCAGCTCCATTTTGGGCTCAGAAATTTCTTTCAAAGTAGTCAAACTGTTCAGATGTCGTTGGTCTTAGAAACGCCTACAGATCATGGGAAAGAAGAAAAAGAGGAGATGGTTACAAAGAGAGAAGCAGCGACAACACAGAGTAATGTCAGACAAGCAAGAGAGGCATGAGGCATGGAGTGCTCAAAAGTATCAGAGTGGCAGTAAGTGCTTCCTGTTTAAGTGAGATGTAAGTCGGAGCCATCAAACTTGGCAGGAAAGAGGTTTTTGGTGTCAGTGAAGAGTGTAATTTTAATTGGGTGTTGGATGCAATGGCCGGATTTTTAAAGAATTAAGGGCTAACAGGGAGATGAAGTCATGTCATCAGATGTAAGTGATTTATTCACAGATTTGAAAATAAAATGGAAAGAAAATAAACAATAATTAAAGAGCATGGCACCAACTGGGAAAAAGTTGTTCAAGATGTTAGAAAGTTGAGTCTATTGGAAAGAGGTGCCTGGATTTGGAAATGTGAAGAAGCAAATGAGAGATATGAAAGTGGAGCAGTTATGTAATGCTGAAAGCCAGGAGGATTCACTGGCATGCGGTTAACAGAGAGAGACAGCGACCGACCACCAGCGAAGTGGAGGAAGGCTCAAACAGGAGGAAGCATTGTCAGGAGTATATCAAATTAACACAGTTTGCGGGAGTCAGAATGTGTTCTAGTTCAGTTCTCATTATTCACAGATGCTGTATTCCTGAATTCACCTACTCACTAAAATCTATTTGCAACCTCAAGAGCAGTGCTCTCGGCGCTTTCACTGTTGCCTACACACTCAGAGGAGCAAAAAATTTGAGTTGCCTGATGCACGTGTTCAGAGTTGAGATCAAGCAAAGGAACATTTTGCAGTCTTGTTTCAGTCTCATGCTGTGAACAAGTCTGGTTTTTGCACTCTATTTAGTGCCATGTTTTCCCCTTTTTTTTGTATTTTGTTGGTGATTTCACTGTTTAAAATGTCCCCAAGCATAGTGTTGAAGTGTTGTCCAGCATTCCTAAATGCGGGAAGACTGTGATGTGCTCTATGGAGAAAATACGTGCATTAGATAAGCGTCTTTCAGACATGAATTATAGTGCTGTTGACTGTGAATTCAACATTAATAAGGCAACAATATATGTTAAATAAGGTGTCTTTCAATAGAAGCAGACATGAAACAATGTTATTTATTGATCAGTTGATGGAAATGTGAACACATATTCCCCGGGACCTAATCCAGTATTTCCCCTGGAACAATGGTTCAGTATTTGCTAATTCAACTTTCACAGTGACAGTTTAAAACCTAACTACTGGGAATGACAAGAACTGACTATACTTCTAAATAGCTCATATTTAAATGGATTATTCAAATGGAATACTGATAATCCTTTTAAAATATTTCTCAGTTCTGTATTTCATTCTACCATAATATATTTTTTTCACCAGGGGGCATGGTAATTGATAAAACGTTTTTCGTAAGTTTGTATATTGAAGCAAAGAAAGTGTATTTTATTATCTTTCCACAAAAACCCAAGCTGATTGAGAGAAATTTTATAACAATATATTCAATTGTTATGGATTTTTCAGATAAGGAGCCATTGAAAGTGGCTTGTGTGTTAAGTGATTTTTTAAATAATATTTTTAAAAGTATTTTACGTGTTTTTATCATCTTATATACCATAGATAATAGAATATTGATATGTGTGTTTTCCATCTGAGTTTGTGTCTTTAGTACAAATTCATTTCTAAACTTTGATCAATATTGTAAACAGTTTGTTAATGTTTCCTAAACCCTCTGTTTTGTTGGTTCAACTGTCTATTTTTCCTGTACGCATTTCTGAGATAATCTTACTGTTTGTATCATCAGCTAGGAAACCTGGTAGAGAAGGGAAAATACTTTGAGGCAGTCTGCTATAAAGCAGTTTTTGTAGGAACTATGGAATAAAAATTCTTGAGAACAACCTTCTTGCATCTATGCCTTTGCTGCCCTCCAAAGAGAGATCACATAATTAGTTAGTGGCAGTTACCCCTGTTTGAGTCATAGGACTCAACACATGCCAGCATTCTGAATATTTAATATAGGTCCTTCTGAGTATTTAACAGGAAGGCACAGATGGTTCATCACTTTAACAGGCATTTAACAAACCAGATAAGGTGAAATGGAATATTTCTGTGATAAGAAGGTAGAAATGATTGAAGAGAGGAGAAGTTAGATGAAGACTTCACCCTCATTAGAGCCTCTGAGCCAGAACCACTCAGTCAAACCACTTCCAAGTTCCTGATGCCCAGAAAGTGTGTGAGATAATAAACGCATGTTGTTTTAAGCCACTAAAATTGGGAGCAATTTGTTATGCAATGATAAGTAACTAATACACGTTAGTATTATTTTACTTTGAATCAAGAATTTAAATGTATCTTTGCTTGTATTGCTCAATGCTATTTGTGGGAAGGAGTAATTGAAACAAGTTTAGTACTGAAATTCCAGAATTCTCAGAACATCAGGAAAATCTTAGTCCTGAGTGCTTTGTTGTCTAGATATCAGGGGACAATTACTGGCCAAAAGTAGAACAGACACGTAAGCAATGCTGCTTCCCCTTATGTAAAAGGCCAGTACATGAAGTGGAAGAAGAAGGCAAAAAGAATGAATGTGTTTTCTTTATACCAAAATCTGAATGTAAGTGGGTTTCTTTACTAATGATTTCTTGTACCTTTGCTGGAGAAAGAAGAGCAGCAAAGAAGTTAAACTAGAACTCAGAAAGTAAACTATGACTTAGACTTTCTCTGGAGAGGTTCCAGATGTCAGCACTTACAGTAGAAAGGGAAAAACACTCGGACTAAATTTTAGGTTAGGTTCAAGAGTTTTCCTGAAGTATATTGTGCTCTTGTAATGGATCTAATACATTAGAACTAACATGAAGCAAAATGCAATATTCTAAAGAGTCAATTGATGCTTTTGTATGTTTTTATTCTAGAGAAATATCTAAGATTTGGAATTTGAGAGACAGAGAAATAGGGACTATTCCCACTGTCCTTGTGTGTGGAGAAAGCAGAAACCAAGCTGGATATAATGTTTAATGTACACATGAGGAGAGAGTGACTTGGGAGAGAGAAAGGAGAAGCCTAGGGGAAAAGTTTTAGGGAATGTCCTTATTTAGGACATAGGAGAAGAAAAAGATGTGAAGGAAGGGAAATTAGAACTAATTGTAGCAGGAAAAACAGAGGATAGAATATTTCAAAAGTGTGGATACCCCAACTTGATTTAAGTGGTAATAAAACTAATTTGAGTATGAACTCTCAGTTTTTTCTCTTCATAAGGCCCCAGCAAAGACTATCAGAATCTGTTAAACCAGTAACACCGCTGAGTAGAAATTCAGTTGCTGAGGTAAATAAGGATTCTGATAAGGATAGTTTAAGTGGAAACCTTTCCCATTTTATCTGATGCTAAAAATCTTTTTAAAAATTCTGTGTCTGTCTTTGATTTAAGATCTTATGGTGCCTCAAAATCGCATCATTTTCATTGTATATTTCTTTGGATTTAAGAGATTAAAGAGAATTAGTTCTAATACCAGGGCATATCTTGAAAAAGCTTATTCCAAGTAAATCCATTATAAAATTTCATCTTTTATCTTTGACTGTTCCCCTTAGAAGTGCACAGTAACGCATTTGTCAAGGAAGAAAGGATAGTAGGCTGAAACCATGTATTGGTCATTTATTATGACTTTCACAGACCTGTCAATAAAATAAGTTCACTGGCTAAAACAAAGTAATAGATTAGTGGTTTTATTGTTGTATTGTTGTTTTTATGGGTGTCTCTTGTTCATTTTATTTGAAGTTTCTGGCAAAATAAATCCTAGAAAAGTTACATATGCATTGTATGATATCTTTGTAGGCATGTACAGTAAATGATTCTTGTATAGTTTATTCAGCATGGCATACATTATAAGACTAGAAAGGGGTATTAGAAGGCTGTCAAATTAAAAGTTTTTTCTATTGTTTATCTAGACATTAATAACTCTAGCTTGTTAAACCATTCTGTAGTATCCAGAGGGTAATTTTTGTCCTTCATAGTAATTTTAGAAAGCAGACAACTCCACCGTGAGTTTCTCACAGGCTCTTTACTTCATCTTAATTTGGAATGTGACTAATAGAGCTCAATTGATAGAGACATTCCAGAAATAGACATTTAAGGTGGGTAAGAATCAATTCTCACTGAAAAAAAATTCAGAAATAATTTGCCATTTGATTTGAATTTCAATTTATAATATTTATGTGGCATCAAATTACAAGAAAAACTTGACTTTCTTATAAATTAAGACATAAAATGACTTTATAGAGGTAACGTTTGGATTTCATGTTTCCATTTTCTTTTTTGGTGGTGATATGGTATTGCTATATCTTTCCTTAAATTTCACCAAATTATTTACATGATTCAATTTACAAATATATAAAATGGAGACCTTTATTTTTCTACGGATTGAACTGACCAGGAAAGTATTATCTCAGGATCTGCTCTTCTTGGCTGGGCCTGTTGCAGAGAAAAAGGGCCAGCTGGGAGGGATAGGACCCACAGTTTGAAGCCCAGTGTGGAGGCAACCTTCTGAAGGCATGGTTTTTAAAGGCACAGACATCATCTGTAGGCACCTGTCCTATTCATTGTTGGTCCTGAGTAATTTAGTCCAGGATAATGGTGTGTCATGAGAGGTAAACAGAGCTAGGTCCTGATGGATGTAAGAAGGGAGGTGAATAGAAGAGTCAGGCAGGCAGCCACGCACACGGATTCTAGTCTGGAGCAAGACCCTAGATGCTAAGTTGTAACTAGGGGGAAGCTCTAGGGATGTACGGTACTGAGGAAAATGTCAGGACCTTATGCCCAGACAGATTATGTCATTGGGCAGGTTAATAAGATAGCAACTCTAGAATGGTGAGCAAAACTGGGATCTGGTTATCAGTACCCACTGAACAGTAGGAATAACATTTTAGAAATAAGCGGAAATCTAGTTGTTCTCCAAGCTAAGAGTTAAAGAGTAGACCTGCTGATTTCCTTTATTGGTGTATTTAGCATACACTCACTGGGATACTGTTAAGTACCAAATAATGTGTTATGATTCTGAGTCCAAGAATACTACTTTTTAGGTGCTTAAAAAAACCTCCTGTATAATACCAGGATTACTTTTAAAACAGAGCTGAGCCTGTAAATGGGATTCAGGGAGAAATTTTGTCGAGGCAGGGGATGAGAAGGGCCTGACAAAGCTAGTTACTCACAGTGGTGAATGAATCTCATGTTAAACATGTAAGAAGTTTTATAGAATAATATAGCACAAGTCTATGTGTGTTTCTGTGTATGTGAATGTGTGGTTGTGTAACTACTATTGCATCTTGCACTGAAATTGAAGGTACAGCTAGACTTGTATGTGTATAAGGTTTTCTCACACTTAAGTACTCTTCAATCAGCTAAGCAAAGGGTAAATTAATTAACTAACAGTCCAATGTAACACATGAGAAAACGTGTTCGATATGATACCATTCAAGGCCCGGACTTTTTATTCAATATATTAAGCATATTATTCATGAGTCAGAGGAATAACCACATACTATGTACATTATTATCAAAGAATCTGATTTATAATCAATTGATGGCTGCATATAGGCAAAGGTTGAATATTTCTAACCTTCAGGATATAAGAGATAAGAATTTGTATTTTTTGATTATTGGTTATCATTCGCTGATATAAACATTAGTGTACCTGATCCCTGTCAGATGCATTTCTTTGTTATTATATATCTCTGGTCATCATGAGGCATCGTATCCTCCTCTGACATGATGTATGCCCCTGTCGTGGTGTATGTGTGCATTGTGCGTGTCTACGTATGTGTGTGTATGATAAGACTTCATAAACCCAAAGACACTGAAGTAGATTCAACTGTAGTCCCAGGAATAACACTAAGCACTGTGAGGAATTTGTGGTGTTTTATAGCAATGGACATAAATGTAGTATGATAACTCTCTTTATTAACCTTCAAAAATTAGCAATCATTTTTGCTCAGCGTTCAAGTGAAGACAGTGATTACCGTCAAAAGATGATGAATGAAAATGATGTTGCTTGATTAAAATTAGGTTTTACTAAAATTAGTACTGACTTTGTTCTTTGTGAACTAATCAAGCTTGTCACGTAAGTGGTTGCCTTCTTTGCTTTAGAATGGATTCTATGTAAATGCAATAACCTAATGATTTAATTTCACAATTTCTCGCTGGTCAGTCATTCTATTATACATTTTATGATATCATTATATAAATTAACTTGACAGTTATTGATGATATGACTAAGGGTCATTCAATCATTTTTGTCGCAATTGTAGTATCAAAGCATTTAAGTTGTCGATAACCAGTCATAAGGGCCTGAATAGACTGGGTTATAGATTTAGGAACTTCATTACACTCCTGTTAAAATGTATTACTTTTACCTTTATGAGTCTGATCTATAATATTAAATTCAGAATAAAGAGTATAGAAGAAGAGAACACATTCTTTCAATAGTTTAACATTGGGTATTTATGTGTAATTTGGGCTGAGAGCTGGGAGCAAAGGACAGGATATTCAGTCTAAAGCTGTGCATTTTGATTGTCAGCTCTTAGCCCCCCACTGCACATCAAAACGACTACACACATTTAATAACACTTTAATTCTGTTCTCCCACTTAGGAATGTGTGTGCCAAGCACTTCAGAGTGTCCTTTTCATACTTCTCTGCTAGGCTTAAAAAACGACATGTTAACTGTTACAAAATTTGAAGGATTTACATGCTAGATGTGTTCTATTTTGAACCAGATTGCCAAAGTACGTGCAAGAGGAAAGGGAGATTCTAACCTACCAAGAACCTAACAACTGGAGTGTCTAAATTTTAGCATGCTTCAAAAAATTGACCAGTTCTCCATAAATGGAATTATGAAAGAAGAAGCCATATTATGATATGTCAGGAATGCTGTGGAAGAAATTTTTGTGGAGGTTGAATTGGGTAACCTGTACTTTTGCTCCACCCCAAAACATTTTATTATTATTTTCTTTTTCTTTATAAAATCTCTGTTATGCCTTGTCTTTCTCCATGAAAGCAACGTAGACTTAGTGGTGAAGATAGAATTTGACAAGCTGAAGAAAATACACCATTTTTTTTTTGCTCTTCACTTTCACTCCAGACTTTTCTATCCATGCACATGTTGTTCACTAAGCGAGAATTCTCCTAGTTGTAAGGAGAAAGTAGGATTCCTTAAGCATTTGTGGTCTCTTTTTCTATAAGTATTGTTCCCAGATTTCTAGGCAGCAATGCTTTTCAAGGATTGGATTATTCTGATATTCCAGGGATTCTAACATTTCAGTACTATGCTTGTTTGAATGGATACTTCTATTATTGTCTCACAAGTCGCTGAGCAATAAAAGAAAATGCCCATTTAAACTCTTTACCAAAAGTAATAATAATAGTAGCGTATATTAGTTATTCATTTCTGCATAAGAAGTTACTCCCAAATACAATTTACAAGTGGCATAACTGGGTGGATTCTGGCTAAGAGTCCTTCATGCAGTTGTAGTCAAGATGTCAGTCTGGGCTACAACCATTTGGAGACTGAACTGGAGCTGGAGGTTTCACTTTCAAGGACCACTTACATGACTGTTGACCAAAGGCTCAATTCCTCATTGGCTATTGGCAGCCGGCTTTAGTTTCTTGTCATGTGGCCATTCCATAGTGCTACTCACGACATGGCAGTTAACGTTCCCTAGACTGAGTGATCCAAAGAGAGAGAGAGAGAGAGAACCATGGAAGCCACAGAGCCACAGAGATGCCTTTCATTACCTAGTCTCTGAAATTGCACACAAGCACATCCACCATATCCTATACATCATCAGAAGCCATGCACTAAGTCTAGCTCACGCTCAAGGGGAGGGTAGGCAGGCTCTACATTTTGAAGGGAGAAATGTCAAAGAATTTGTGGACATTTAAAAGCTACTACATAGCACTACTATTGACAGTAGCTACCATTTAATGAGAGCTTATTATTTATTAGACACTGCTCTCTATAAGCACAAAGCTGCTTCTCTGTAACCTCCCTTTCTACCTCAGATGTGTCTGATGCACACAGATGCCCTTGCCTTTGCATATGCTCACAAAGCTGTGGCATCCTTTTCCTTTTCTTCCTCTTACTTACCGACTTTTCTTTATCTATTAATTTCACTAGGGCCTTCTTTCATGTGTTACTCTGTCCTCTCCTCCGTCTATAAAGACTGGAATTTGGTCTACTAACCTCAGAAACATCTATTTGTTTTCCCTGATCAAGAAGGCCAATCGATTTACATCCGTTTGTTCACATGAACTGAAATTTCTCAAGAAATCCTTAGCAAAGGGACTAAAGAATAAAACTGGATCCTCTCCTATTTAATATCTGAAGACAAAGGAATTGTGGAGGGCCATGAATTTCCTCAGATATTCTTGTTTTAATAATTTAAAAAATAAGAAAAAATTAGGTATACATTCTGACTTCATTCCTGGTGTATGCATTAGAATTAAGGGAAACATTTTTTTCCTGAAATTTATAGATTTGACCATCATTCAATCTAGTGATTTTTTTGGTGTAATCTCCACAATAAACCAAATAGTTCCAAGTGCAGATTAACTGGTAAAGAGAACTTTTCAAACAAAGACTGTTAACAATATAATTAGCCAAGAATAAAGCTACTTATTATAACATTCCATTTAACCCAATTAGGGAAACTCTTGTGTTTAATTCATTATATAGTTATCCCCTAATAGATTTAGGGATTTTTAAGCTTTTTGGACCAAATAAATAAAATATAGTGATAACAAGAAAAATTCAACCCTCTGTCGTTAAGAGGGGAGTCTGTGCCTCTAAACTCAGCCGGATTCACTGTATTATCTGGACTGTGTGGTTTGGAAAACTGAGTGGGCTGCTTCCTCTATTGTACTTGACCATCATCATCATCAGTTAACTTTTATTGAGGTCTTAAAATGTGAGCATATTTTGCAAACATTCTGTAATTTAACTATAAAAACAAGTCTATAAATAAGTCCTCTTACTATATCCATTTTGTAGATGGGGACACTCATGTGTCTCTGAGGACACATGAGGCATGGAGAGATTAAGTGACTTGTCCAGGGTTACATTTCTAGGAAACAGTAAAGGGGGACTCAAATCCAGGATTCCTCTTCTTGCTGCGTCATCCTTTGACTATCTTATAGTGCCTCCACCATGTATGACACAGCCTTCACCAGCAATACTGCCTCTACCTTCCATCACAACCTAAGAAGGTATTTATTTTCTTCTCAAACCCTTGGCAAAGGAGTCTTGTAATTGGCTGAGTGTAAAGATATAGATGATTTTTTATTAGCAACCTTGGATAGGCACAGCAGGATATGGTGGGAAATATCCAAGACTACAAGAGCACTCATCTTGTCCTTCTCTTCCACACTGGGTGTTTTTTCAGTTTTAGTAAATTAACACTGAGGTAATATAGTGGCTTTGGCTAGTTTTAGCACATTCGTCAACACTGCCTGCCTTCATCTACACCCTGACCCCCAGCATAATCTGTATGAAGAAGTATTCTTATCATCCAATATCAGCAAGTGCCGTTCTCTTCAAAACCTTATGATATCCTTGACCATGGTTTTTGGAGCCCTGTTAACAAATTTGTTATTCAGTGCTCCTTGTTTTTTATGATATTTAAGATGCCTACAAAAATGGAATGGAGGGATTTCTCCCAATCTCTATTTACTGAGTGTTACTTTCAGTTACTCCACTAATTCTTTGGGGAAAATCGTATTGTAATAAAACCTGCATTTTAATATTTTCATTAATAGACCTCCTTGGCTTTTTAGCTACACTTTCTGTCAGCTTTTATGGATCAAGCCTTTCACCAGAAAGCAAACAAATGTCAGAGAGATGAGAATGAGGGCTGGAAAGGAGAAGGACATGTAATGCTTAGTCATTTGATATGGTCCATGGCTGTTGGAAATGTATTTGTTTGTATTCTCTATCCACTAAGTACAAAGTTCTATATATTATGTTCTATTATACAAGGTTCTATTATACGTATTGCAAAATATGTCTAGTAAGACATATATGTGCACTACATAGATATATGTATGTCTGTGTAGATGCATGTATCCATTTATACACACACATATATATGCACATATATAATATACGGATGGGGATGAAGGCAGTAATTACATATATACACATATACACGTATATATGTATATCTAATGCACATATATGTCTTATTAGACATATTTTACTATGTCCTATCCTCTTTGTACTTCTCTATTTTATCTCACTTTTTATTTGTTTGTATTTTTGCACTGAATTTTGGGAGAATCTTTTGGGTTAAACTTTTATTTAAGTAATGTGATTTTCTGTTGGTTTAGTCTACTCCTCAATCTATTTGTTGATTCCTTTACTTGTTTTCCTCTTATTTTTATTTTAGCAAACAGTCCCCCCCCAACTATCTTTCTTGTTGATTTATGGAGGTGATAGCCTTTTGAATATCTGAGGGTATTAAATACACTACTTATTTTTTCTGTTCCTTTATTAATTATGATTTTCAGGAGTTACGCTCTCTGTGAAATTCGTAAATAGCTTGGTCAGACTTCTCTTATTCTTAATGTTAATTTTCTTCAACTTTTTGGTGATTTGAGGATATCTATTCATATTTGTGGTTAAAAATTTAGATTAAATAGTATTGACAGCTGGAGTGCATTTTTAAAGTCTAAATGTAGATTATAGAAACTCAGTGTGTTGCTCATTGGTTGGAGGGGTAGGAGGTACTGTGGTAGCAGAATAGACAGGTGGCATGTTTTCTGAGTGCTGGGCCCCTTGACCTCTAGTTAGCTAAGAGTACTGTTCTCTTCCAGGACCCAGTTTAGGGTGCCCAACTCAGAATTACACTTGCAGCTTCAGCTGTACACACATGGTTTGGGGGAGGCTTAAAAAGAATTATATAGGACTATATCCAAATAGTTAAAACTATACAAAATAAGTGTAAAATAAGTGTAAATGAGTCAATACACACAAACAAAAGAATTGTTGAGCGCCTGCTGTGTTCCAGATAATATCCCAAGCAAAGATAAAAAAACTGATTAAAAGGGAAAACAGGAATTGATGCTAGGGAGCAGACGAGTATGTGGGTGAGGAGGCTGGTAAATTGTAGTAAATGGAAGAGCATCATACCGTTATCTCAGTTTTCGTGTACTCTGGCAGTATTTTCACTTTCCCAAGCTGAGCTGGTGTTTACTGAAAGGAATCGTAAAGCGTATAGTGTTATGCTTATAGCAGATTTGTAGTTCCTGCATAGAAATGTCGACATCTACAGCATGAAGTACCAGTGGTTAAACTTTGCTTCCCTATGCAAACTCTAAGTCAGTATCCCCAAGGACTGGTGTGCATCACTCCACCATATGTGGAGTTTCTAAAACTTAGAGGTGCAAGGTCCACACATTATAATTTCTGGTTCAGAAGACTCTCAGTGGAGCCTTTCTTTTCAGAAATGTTTACATGTGATTCTGATGGATTTGAATTGAGAATCACTGGCCTAAGCAGAAGAGAAAGACAAAAGGGAGAGAAAATAAAGAGATTATAAGAGAAGAAATAAGACAAAAAAATGAACATGAGAAATGGTGAGGGGGCCAGTCCTGTGGCATAGTGGTCGAGTTTACATGCTTCACTTCAGTGGGCCTGCGGGTTGCAGGTTGGGATCCCAGGCGTGGACCTAGCACTGCTCATCAGGCCACCCTGTGGCAGCATCCCACATAAAATAGAGGAAGATTGGCACAGATGTTAGCTCAGCGATAATCTTCCTCAAGCGAAAAGAGGAAGATTGGCAACAGATGTTAGTTCAGGGCCAATCTTCCTCACAAAAAAAGAAAGAAAGAAAGAAAGAAATGATGAGGCTGAATTGGTTGTGTAAAACGCATTATATAACAGTTGATGGTGTAAAACTCCTCCTGCCCCTACGATTTCTTGATTTCCTAACAGTGTTGCCATCAGTAACCTCCCTGCAAGGTGGAATGACTTTGAAATTTATTCAGGATAAAGAAAGATTGAAAGAAGAAAATAATAGCTATGGTTAAGTTTATGGCATGCATTAAAACCAGTGGGAAATGTTTCAAATGAGCACTTAAGCCCAACTAACTTGGCGAAGAATTAGAAGTATGTTTCATTTGTAGGAAACTGCCAGACTGTTTTTCCATGTGGCTGTATTATTTTGTGTTTCCACTAGTAATATCTGAGAGTTTCAGTTCCTTCATGTTATCACCAGCACTTGGTTTTATCAGTTTAAAAAAATATGCTTTCTTTAATTTAAATTAAAAAAATTTTGTAAGGGGCTGGCCTGGTGGCCCAGCGGTTAAGTTCGCACGTTCCATTTCGGCAGCCGGGGGTTCGTCGGTTCAGATTCTGGGTGTGGACCTATGCACTGCTTATCGAGCCATACCATGGCAGGCATCTCACATATAAAATAGAGGAAGATGGGCATGGATCTTAGCTCAGGGCCTATCTTCCTCACCAAAAAGAAGAGGATTGGCAGCAGATGGTAGCTCCGGGCTAATCTTCCTCAATAAAAAAAAAAAAAAAACTTCTTAAATTCTAATATTTATGTTGTAGAAAATATAAGAATATGAATAACTCACAGGAGGCTTGAGTAACACTTCTTCCTAATCAGAAAAGGCACACCTTTCATTTGATCTTTAATTGACAGTAGGATGACCTAGAAGGAATAATGAAATCAGAGACCAGCCAAATAACTAAGGAATATGAAGAGAATATATAATTACAATTGATATGCTTATTAGTCACAGTGAAGTTTCACGTGTTTTTTTCCTGTGCTTACAACCTTCAGTTTCAGTGATCACAAAAACTCCTTCAGAAAATAGCGGTCTTGTCACTGGGTGTCAGGTAATTTGGATATCATAGGCCCAGAATAATAGGCAGTGACGAAGTTTCTGCAATGCCTGTAATTATATGCCACTTGATTTTATAAAATTTCCTTTAAAAACATATTGACAAAGGAAAATAAACTTGAGACAGAAAATAATCTATGCATTGAACAAATGCTTCTTAAATATCTACTTTATAAAAGACATTCTGTTAAGTGTTGCAGCAGACACAAAATGGGATGTCATTTGGTACAGGCGGGGTAAGACAGTTATACAGTTATCTCTGGTTCAAAGTAGATTGTGAAATGTACCATGGGAGACATACGCCACAGAACCCTGGAGTTGGGAGGCAGAAGCAATGACATCTGTTAGGGGGAATTAGGGAAGTTTTCTTGACAACAAAGAAAATCAATTTGGCCCTGAAGAATGCATAAGTGTTTTTCTGTTTGTTCATTTTGTTTTGATTTTTAGTTATAAAAGTAAGGTTATTGTAGACAGTATTGAAAATCCAGATGCTTAGGGAAAGAATTACATCTCTGATTTCACCACTCAA
Organism: Equus asinus; assembly: GCF_041296235.1. NCBI lineage: Eukaryota > Metazoa > Chordata > Mammalia > Perissodactyla > Equidae > Equus > Equus asinus. The sequence continues at coordinate 50,154,062 of NC_091792.1, read as the reverse complement.
ATAAAACCGTAATTAACACTTGAGTATATTTCACTTTAACCTTTCTTTTACCTCCTATATTTGAGAACATAGTAAGTGTATTTATATGCTGCTTTTTAAAATTAATATTATGTTAACTTAAATAATTTAGAGTTGCACCATATTTTAAAACTTCTTTCTAGTTATTATATTGTTAATGGTTGTTTATTCCACCAGTGTAAATGTTCTAAATACTGAGCCAGCCTCCTTCTGTAAGACATTTAGGTAATATCCTAGGTTTTGCTAATGTAAGTTACGTATTGAACATTGTTTCATGTAAAGCTATTTTCTACATTTTAGATTTTTTTTTTTTTTGAGGAAGATTAGCCCTGAGCTAACATCTGCTGCCAATCCTCCTCTTTCTGCTGAGGAAGACCGGCCCTGAGCCAACATCCATGCCCATCTTCCTCCACTCTTTTACATGTGGGACGCCCGCCACAGCATGACTTGCCAAGCAGTGCCGTGTCCGTGCCCAGGATCTGAACCGGCAAAACCCGGGCCGCCGAAGTGGAACGTGCGAACTTAACCGCTGCGCCATGGGGCTGGCCCCTACATTTCAGATTTTTATAAGATGGATTTCTAGGGGAGAGGTTACTAGATAAAGTTCGTGAAAAGTTTTAATGCTAGTGATACGCAGGCAGATTGGGGAGAGAAGGTAAGGGTCGGGGCAGAGAAATACAAAAAAGAGAGAAAAGCATAAAATTAAAATAGCAACAGAGGTAAGAATTCTAAGATATTTATGATGACTATCTAGTTCTCCACTTTGACTAACAGATAGTGTATATGGAAAGATGCTATAAAAGAGAATGCTAGAAACGTCCTGAGGCAAGACTAAAATTTCCTAAACTGTAATATTAGTTTCTTTGGATAGTAGTGGGTAACACTAGAGAGTGCTCTGGATGCAAATAAGTTCAGAAATTTAACAACTGAACAAATTAATCCAATTTAAAGATTTTATTTTTCCTTTTTCTCCCCAAAGCCCCCCGGTACATAGTTGTGTATTTTTAGTTGTGGGCCCTTCCAATTGTGGCATGTGGGATGCCGCCTCAGCGTGGTTTGACGAGTCGTGCCATGTCCGCGCCCAGCATTCAAACCAGTGAAACCCTGGGCCGCTGAATCAGAGTGCTCGAACTTAACCACTTGGCCACGGGGCTGGCCCCAAATTAGTCAAATTTAAAAAGATTTTTGCAGGAATTTTCAGAGCCTTTAATAAACTAATGTGAGTCACTATTCTCTAAGAGGAGAATATAATTTGTATGGTATATGTTAATAAATATGTTTCCTACATATGTTTTACCAAGGAACACTTTTTTAAAAAGGCAGAACTAGTATTTCACGAAACCCACTTTAGAGATTGGTAGGCTAAGGCAGAAAGGATTTTTTCACTAAGGAATTTGCGCTCAGTTCGATGGGCATGAAAGTCACTAGGGAGAGCGTATCTGCTCACGTTTACAATGAATGGTGAAATCTTTATCTTTGGATCTTCTTCCCAAAACATTGAACCTAGCTCACATAAATATCTGTTGGTTGAAGAATGAATGCAATCAATATTCTTCATCTGCTTTTCCAATAAGTTGATATTTTGCACTCAGTATTCAATCTTTTGACTTTCCTGGTGCCTTTCGAAGAAATGCTGAAGTCCTCAAATGTTGCTGTTAACAGCCACAAGTGTCACCATACATATGTCCTTGCGTGACAGCTTCCAGCTCCTCCCTTCTCTCTTCTGGGTAATTCAGAATGAAACAATACAACCTATTTCCTCCCTATAGATTTGCTGTTGTCATTTTGCATTTCTAAAGCTTCATTATAGGTTCAACTCTACAACATTATGTTTGAGGTCTTCCCTCACACTTCCCCCATACTTTATTATTCCTACTGTGTTAACTGATACAGAGTTCATGCCCTCTATCAAATACTGCCCTTAAGGTAGAGTAACACACGTCATAAACACTGAAGAGTCATCATTTGTAAAACTGCCATTCTGTCTTTATAGTTTTTGGTTAGTCAGACATTTGTTATAAAGAAGCTCTCTCTCTCTCTCTCCCCCTGCCTCCTTTACTCTCCCTCTCTCCTTCCTTCTCTTCTTTCCTTTCTCTCTCCCTTTCTCTCTCCCTTTTTTACTATTTGGCAAACTCTGTAGAACTCCCTCTGGAAACAGCTACCTATGAAAATCTGGGTGAAAGGTATTTTGCCTGCATATGCTGACAGGATTTATCATTCCTGTTATCTCTACAAGTCTACCCTAGTAAGACTTTTTTTTCCTTTTATAAAAATATTTTACTGGGGGCTGGCTCCGTGGCCGAGTGGTTAAGTTCGCCCGTTCCGCTGCGGCGGCCCAGGGTTCGGATCCTGGGCGTGGACACGGCACTGCTCATCAGGCTACGTTGAGGCGGCGTCCCACATGCCACAACTAGAAGGACCTGCAACTAGGATGTAGAACTATGTACGGGGGGGTTTGGGAAGATAAAGCAGAACAACAACAACAAAAAGATTGGCAACAGTTGTTAGCTCAGGTGCCAATCTTTAAAAACAAACAAACAAACAAAAAACTATTTTACTTAGAATTCAGTCTGCCTTTCTTCTTAGTATACATAAGTCATATATTTCTTTCACATATCTGAAGAGTCAACTTTTTTTTTTGTAAAGAAGATTGTTGCTGAGCTAACGCCTGTGCCAATCTTCCTTTGTTTTATGTGGGGTGCTGCCACAGCGTGGTTTGATGAGTGGTGCTAGGTCAGTACCTGGGATCCAAACCTGTGAAACCTGGACCACTAAAGTCTAGCACACAAACTTAACCACTATGCCACTGGGCTGGCCCCAAGAGGCACCTTTTTTGGGTTATGCCTTTCTGAAATATTTTCCACAAATTAATTTTCTCAACACATAAAGCATAAAAAACATAATCTAAATGAGGGGCTGGCCTGGTGGCTTAGTGTTTGGGTTCACGCACTTCTCTTTAGTGGCCTGGGATTTGGGGGTTTGGATCCTGGGCATGGACCTACACACCACTCGTCAAGCCATGCTAGAGAAAGATTGGCATGGATGTTAGCTTAGGGCCCAATCTTCCTCACAAAAAAAAAAAGAAAAGAAAAGAAAAACCCATAATATAAATGAACAGGAAGGCAGCAGAAAATGAAAAGACACATATTGATTTAACATCTAAAATTCTAAAAATATCAACTCCTATTCTAAAGAAAATAAAAGTGTTGACAGGTGGTATTCAAATGCAATTTCTTTTTTACTAAAGTGGCAAAAAAACACCTCACATTTATCCTTCTGTAGAGAGTGTAATAATAAAGTGTACCTGCATAACACACTGAATCAATTTAAAGGTCACCTACTTAAAATTTCAAACCTTCTAGCTTATTAAATTATAAAGAGTCAATTTCTGGAGGATATTTAATAGCAGATACCAACTGCTGTCTTCCCATCATTTTGCCCTGCTAGGTCTTTCTCTTGGCTATTTCAACCGTGATTTCTTTGTACTGGCATGTGTCCCTTGAGCTCAGGGAACATGGTTCAGAGAATGATCATAACTGATCCAAAGCATTTCTGATAGCTCATTTTCCTTTCCCTGTGATTGGTCTGGGAATGGACATGTTATCCAGTTTTGACCAATAGAATATGAACAGAGTTTGCTGGAAAGCATAGCTGTTCACCCCTTCTTCTTTCTTCTTGGAACACTGATATTCAGAAATATAGCAGCAGCTGTTTTGTGACCATGAGGCAACATACAAGAGTAAAAAATCACCAAAATATTGATGATTGAGAAGAGAGAAAAAAATCCTATATTTCTGAAAGCATCACTGAACATCTGTAACCATCCCTGGATTTCTATGTCTAGATGTCTGTTTGTATGAGAAAAATAAACCATTAATTCTTTAATTCACTATAGGCAGTTGCCTTTGTTTTCAACTAAAATCAATTTTGTTGGATGCAAATTTGATGCTGTGTATTTGTTTTTACTTAATTATGGTTAACATGAGTGTAAGGGACTATGAAAACTAAGTTAATCCTATGTTTTTATGAATTTTATTTTCTACTCTTCCCTTAGGTATCAATTGTTCTCTCTGATTGTTTTCATTCTCCCATAACCACTATCATAGTTTCATGTATTTCTCTTTCTCGGCTATAATTTAATGCTATTTGTATAATTCCTTATTTAATATCTGTTTTGTCCGTTAGATACATATCATCTCTGATGTTTTGAACGATGAAGCACAAGATACCCCATAATGTTTAATCTAATTTATAAGTTAAACACAATAATATACAGATCTGTTCCCATGTGTCTTCAAGACTGGTTTCAGTGTGGAGGTGATTTCCTTATTGTCAACAATTTACCAGCCAATTTGTAGACTCCTGTAGTTGTGTATACTCTAAATCTGGTGCACAAAATGTGATGATGTCCATTAGGGTTTAATGTTTAAAGTTATGGAATACATCTTTGAAAGATGAAACCAATTTTGAAGGGAATGGGAGATTCTAACTTTCTTCTTCTTCTTTTCCCCCCTGCATTTTTTCAGACTTCACTAGGAGGAAGAGTAGGACAAACAAAAATATTTTGAGACAGGAAAAAGAAGTGGCCTACAATGCCCCTAACAATATATTATTCGATGTCCCAGCAACTTTATTTTTGTTATAGTAATGGACTTCGTTTGTAATAACTTTGTGATCTGTAGGGATGACAAAATATACTTTTCAAAAAGTTTTCAGTACTTTTCAGGTAGTATAGTTTCCAAAAAGTTAAAAATATAACCCTTGTACAAATACAAGATGATAACTATTTTATTCAAATCATTTATTAGGTAGGGACTATTAAGATGGTAAACCTGGTTTTAAGTATACTTGAGAAACAAGGATTAAATAGTCCATTTGGAAAAGTATTAAAAAGTTTTAGAATAAGATTGCTAGGTTAGATACACGCAAAGCTGTCATTGTGTCTTACACGGCAATAAAACCATAACCTTTAGAGGTATTTTCTCTACTGGACAGAAATCTACACATTAACATGTCACTTTGCAGTGTCTTTAATTAATTGTAATTAAATAGCAATGATAAAATCAAACACAGGTATCTTCTCCTGGAGATTTAAGTAAGCTGAGTGAGTTTGTTCTGATGTAACATTAAAAGAACATATTGCTCACAATGTTTTTTGGTCCTTTTTCCAAGTTTTAATTAAATTTTAAGGGGTTAATCAGAGACGCTGTACAGTTAATAACCTCTAGAAATGTACAGAGGTACTGAATTTTTAAATAGCTCCCTTTGAGACTTGATGACTCTTGCTTCCTAAATCATTTCAGTGTTCTGAAGGCATAGCCCAGATACTGCCTTCTACCTGTGTTAAGATTTCATCAGGGAGATTGAGTGGAAATATTGGATGATCCATCCCTCTGAAATCCATAGCATGAAAAACTGGATCAACGTAAATGTAAAATATACTGGAATTTCAAGTTTTACATTATAATCGGTTCTTCGTTATTATGATACAATTGATGCATGCTCTTTGTATTACGTATTACCATATTGCTTTGAAGAAAATTTATTTGAGATCATTGGTTTTAGATTAGAGATAAAAAATACATTTTGAACTTCAAAACTGATTTCCAAAATGGGCTAAGAGCAACTTGTGAGTGTGGGCAAACGTGTCATTTTGTTTATTAATGGGTCATTTGTTTCTGAGTCATCTTATTGTTGTTCTTTAACCACTAACAGTAATAACGATAGCACTAAATATTCAATTTTAATATTCTTCTTCTATATGATTAATAATAATATACTTCATCACCATTAGCATCTTCCTCGATGAATGCACAAGCTGAGACAGATGCTAGGAATACTCATGAGGATTTTTTCAGGAAAATGCAAATCTCATGTGAAACAAAGCTAAGTTTGTACTTCTCAAGAAGAAACTAAATAGTAGGAAATTAGGGAATAAAGTAACATCTTTCGTAACCCAAATCACTACTGTCTGGATTCCCTGAGTTCTCCAGCCTTCTGGGGAATACCTTTTACATTAGTAGGAAAATAGCATGGCTCGTGCCCAATTTTCTAGCAAAGATTCCCTTGAGGCTGGTGGTCTCTGGTCACCTCCTTTTCCTAATCCTGTTTCTGGCTCACTGTTTCATCTCCTGTGGCGACCGTCCTTTCACCCCTCTTCCTTTATTGTCCAACCTCATTAATGCAACATTGTGAACTTATGATTTTTCCCAAAGGTTTGGGACTGAGACAGACAGATGATAGCATAGAAAGGAGCAGAAATGCCACTTAAATTTGAATACTTAAAATTCTTAGAATTTGAATACTTCAGTTCTTAGACTTTCATGATCCGTCCTCATTACAGAAAAGTAATTTCTTACTAGCTGTTTCCGGTAAGGTCTCTCCATTATCTCCGGATATTTCAGTATTGTTCTCCTGTTACTGAATGCCAGGTACCTATTTCCTCTTTATAATTTTTTTTTGCCTTATGATACAGGGAAATTTAGCCCGTTACCTAAATGTTTCTCATAAAGGCTTTGATTGTCCAATGAACCTTGCCTTTTTCAATCAAAAAGATCATCCTAAAATATATTCTTAAAGAAAAAGCCTGAGACTTCTGTGAAAGTACTTCCCCTCCCCACCATAGCAGAAGCCAGGCCATCTTTCCTTGAAAAAAGTCATTTTTTTTCTTGTTCTTCCAGTTATAAAATTATTCCTCCACTGAAAACCTTTCTTAACACTCTGGGTGAGTTGCTGGGGTTTTTGCTGGTGAGCAGGCATTTCCCCAGCCTGGTCTGTGGAGGTTTTCTCATCGTATATGCGCAAAGAACAGGAGTACTGATGTGTGGGGAGCACCTTTCAGGCTTCAATTTGGCTTCCTGGGGACGGACGCGTTCTGAGGCTGATGAGTCTGCTCTTCCTCCGTTTTATGTTCTAACTATTTTAATAACCCTTATAAATGATCTGGGCAGAATGTGTTCCTGAGACAAGTAGGCCGTCAGTGTTGGCATCTCGCACTTTTATTACCGAAAGTGTTGTAAGTCATTCCTGGGAAGTAATGCCCTTACTTATGTGGGGACCTGGAATTGGCCACCCCAAGATATGTCTCTTTGGCATCAGTATTATTTGAGGCTGATTGCTTTTGATAAACTGGGACAGGGAAGGAGGCTCTGAGGAATGGAACTTGCCCTTTGTTAGGACACATTTACATTTGTAAGGTAAATCTCTATCTGTAAAAGGTGCCTCCCTCTCTGTACCAGGAAGAAGAAAGGAGATGACCTTCTCTCTAGAAACTCTTAATCAATACCAAAGGCAAGGACTTAAATCTGCATTTTATTGTGCTAGTCTGGTAACCTCCTGTAACTGACTTCCCTCCCCCTCCCACCGTTGGCATTTCTTTAAGGATTAAGCATCTTTCCTTAGGCTAGGAACTGATTGCTGCGCTCACCTGTGACTGCCCAGCTCCAAACAATCTACTAGCCTCCTGCTACGCCCTCTGAGATAGCAAACCATTACCTGCTGTGTCCATCAAGCACTGTGCCGACAGGGCAATCTTGTGACTATTGTGGGAGGGACATTTCAATCACATGTGAAACACCCTGTTTGGGGGTATAGAACCACTACGTGCACCCCACTTCTTCGGTGCCCTTTCTTCCTTCGGGAAGAAAGGCCCCGGGCCATGGTTCCTCATAAAGCTTTGTTTAATTTTCTCTTGCTATTCTGTCTCATGTGAATTTAATTCGTTCTCCGGCCAGACGAACCGACATTTGGGAAGAGGAGATGTCTTCCTCCCCTACACTTATTTCATTGTGATTATTTAAAAATGACTTTTTTTTTGGGAAAAAAACCATTTTTCCCTCTAATAGTCTATCCTCGATCCTTAGTAGTACTAGCTGGTGCTTTTCCCAAAACTTATACAGAGCTGTTGGCCTTTGATGGATAGATAAATGAATGATAGATGAATACACAGAATCAATTTTTTATTTGTTTGTTTAAAAAATGTGTCAAAACTTTTGCCTTTATGTGAAGGCTTCTTTTATTCCAGGCTAAAGCTATTAAAGCCTACGTCAGAATTCCAGGCAGTAGGATATAGACAAGTGATGTCTACTCCAAAATTGTATTGGGATGTTATCTGGTCTGATTGAATGAGGATATATGAAAAACTAGGCTAATCATATGTGAGTTGTAATTTAGTGATAATATTTAGGCTGCCGTAATGGGATTCTCTTCAACAGCAGAACAGAGTCATTGGCAAGCAGCCGAAACATTGACAAACTGTAATCTCTAATAAATGAGAGTGAAAAGGTGCTTGCTCTGAAGATTTTTGTTTATCTCCAGTAGTTCTAATTCTGCATTTGTACTCCAAGCTATATTTATTTTCCTGCCATTGATCAAGGTAAAAATATCCTGATATTTCTAGAATATTTCTATTAATAATTTTGTGAATTTGTAATTCTATGTTTTTAAAAATTGATAAAAACTGGGTCTGGCCCAGTGGCGCAGCGGTTAAGTTTGTGCATTCTGCTTCTCGGCGGCCCGGGGTTAACCGGTTCGGATCCCAGGTGAGGGCATGGCAACGCTTGGCAAGTCATGCTGTGGTAGGCGTCCTACAGGTAAAGTAGAGGAAGGTGGGCACGGATGTTAGCTCAGGGCCAATCTTCCTCAGCAAAAAGAGGAGAATTGGCAGCAGTTAGCTCAGGGTTAATCTTCCTCGGAAAAAAAAAGAAAAGAAAAAAGAAAAATTAATAAAAACTAGTAATATTCTTAGATCAAGTAGCTATAACATTTGTAGATCACAGAGCTTGGTAGACATATTGTCTTTTTAAAGTCAGGAATTTTCCCTGCATCAGCCGAGACCTGGAAGAGCTCTCCTTTCACATGGTTTTCTCCTGGAATGAGACACCTGTAGGCCATAGATAGTCCCTTTATTTTTCAAACCCTGTAAAAACTTAGAGTATAAACTCTGTATTCTCTCATGAAGCTCAGGATAATTAGAATTTAAATATTTTTCTTCATCAGTAATTAATCTAATCCAAGAAATGACTTCGCTTTATTAATAGAAAACTTAACTAAACTTGATCGTTCCTTTGTTAGCAAATGGGTTCCAACTAATTAAATTTTCACATAATTATTTTTTCAATCTGCTGCCATTCCTTGTAAAGCATACTTTTTTCTTCCTTTTCTTTATTAGCATCGCATACCCTTTCACCTTAAATTGGGAGATTTAATGAAATACTAATGAGACTTTCAGATTCAAAAGAATGTTTAACAATGTTATTTTCCAAGACATTTAGAATAAAGAGCTGTAATTGCACATCATTTTTCCTTTGGCTACCTGACAGTTTCTCCTGAAAGACGCATTTTTATTTCTAAACAAATGAATCAACTGCCAGTGTTAATACTCATGGTGCTTTCTTAAATAAAGGTCAAGGGAGAAAATGGCCAAGCCATAAATGGAAATACTTCCATGTGTTTAAATGTTGGCATCATCATTAACACATTTCTTTTCACAGAGACTTTCAATGCACTTTAGGTTTGTCCTGTCCTTGGGAAACACTTTCTGTGTTGCCACACAAAATTGTGTCCTACATATCCTCATTAATTATATAGGCCCTATAAGAGAACCAGCTTAAGCACAGAAATAATATTTTTCATCTTTTCACTGTATACTCTTTGATCACTTCTAATTATATTGCAACAATTTTATTGTATTATTTTTTATAGAGAGAATAGAAAGTTCAGAATTTTCTTTAGCATGATTGGTTGAAAATTGTTTTTACTATTGTTATTTTAGAAAATGTGTCAGCTCCTCATTGGTAGTGCTATACCATTCTTTAGGACCATTATTAGCATTCTTGATTTTTGTTCTAGAGTTCTGACTATTCCTGCTCAGCCTCATCTCTTCCTCCTTAGATCCCTTAAATTTTGGGTACTTTCTCAACTTCACTTAATTTTGTTGTTTGAAGTTCTTGTCCAGATGTAGTACAATCAAATTATTTCAAGAATCAGATAATAATGGGAAATATGATAAGAGGAATTGGTGGAGATTGTGGTGGATCCTAGAACATGTGATCTACCTAAAACGTACTAAAGTTTTGAGAATAAACTAAAACTTTTTGCTCACCAAAGAAAACAGTCCCTTGATCAGAAGTTGGCCAACAGCCTACCAATTTGTGACATGTCTTCTAGACCAACAAATAATCTGATGATCAGAATTTTGAGCACCTTGTCTAATGACACAATACTATGGTAGAGCCATGAATTGGATCTAGATCTGTCATTTACAAAATCTTTGATCTTAGTTTGATATTAAATTATCATATCATATTAGGCCTTTGAAAAATAGAGACATTTTCTTGAGAATAATGGGGATTCAATGAAGTGAAATGATATAAACAAAGGTGTTTTTTAGAAGGAACCTTTGTTTATTCTAAAAAACGGATTGTAGACTTGCAAGTACATATGGTTTCATGTTAACCAGAAAGGAAGGTGTTAGGAATTTGTGTAACAAATTATCATAAATGTGGTAGCTTAAAACAACATCTGTTTATTATCTCACAGTTCTGAGGTCACACATCTTGGTGGCCACCACCCAAAACTACTGCCACAACTTCTGCTCCTAACACTACTCTTATTTCTGTATTTTAGGGCCTGCACTAAGTACTTTATTTGCATTAGCTCATTTAAATATTGTAAGAACTCTATGAAGTAAGTTTTTAGTATTATGCCCATTTTAAATATGATGGAACTGAACAGTGGTGGTCATTGGAATTGATTCCATCAGCAATTGAGTATTTCTCCCATTGTGTTTCATTTAAAAGTGGAAAGCAAACAAAGAGTTTCCTGGGATGAAGAAAATATAAGAGGATGTCACTGCTGTGCTGAAGTATTCCCTCTCCCCTACTCTTCTGTATTAATTATGTCGCTTTAATTTAGCTAAAATAGTGCTGTCTTTTCTTCTTCTCCCAAATACACGAGTAACCTTTCACAAAAACTATCTTAGTGTATCATGCATCATCCATTCAGGAAAACAAAAACCATTATAAGTCTTGCAAACAAATACCGAAAATTTGTTACAGAGGTTTTGGGAGGGTGGGAGGATGAAAGAAGTGGATGTATTCCTGATAACTAATAACTGTTGGAAACTCTTTTTATCCTGTTGGGATAAAAAAGAATAGAGTGGGGAAACCAGAGTCCAGGAGCAGTTCTGCTGTGGGAGTTCACTGCTGTCCTAAACCATGGATCCTCTGCAGAAACTTCAAAGGCCACTCAAGTCTCTGGCCACACACTGCTGACAACACGACTGACAGACACATCACTGGAAGCAGAAAAAAGAAGAAAAGTTTCTCTCTTCCCATTTTTACTTTCTTCTGGTGCTTTCCATTGGTAGAATTCAAACTAATCCAGCATGAAAGAAAGTCTAGGAAATGTAATTTGTGGGTTTTCCAGTGCCTTGAGATATAAAGAAAAATAGAAAGGGGCTGGTGTGTAGCTACAAATAGTCAAATGACTAGCATCCTGGGAACAAATGCTATGGGAAATTGGTGCAGTTCCTGAAGTTCCTTCTTTCCTCTTCACACTGTTCTACCACTCTTCTCAATCAACCCCAGACCTCTTCCTCTGTTTAGAGGTGACAAATAAAAATGGCAAGCAATAGGATATATTGGAGAATATGAGGAAGCCATGTGGTATAAACCTAATTCCGCCTGACCTTGTCTTTCCAAAAGGGCCTGCCCAAGGGCGTTGAGCATGCATTGTATATCTGCTTTAGAGATTCCCTATGGCAAGAGCAAAGGCCCTTGAGATAAAGGTGCAACCTCCCTCCCCCTCCCAACTTTGGCGTCTCGTTAAGGATTAAGCATCTTTCCTTAGGCTAGAAACTGATTGCTGCGCTCACCTGTGACCGCCCAGCTCCAGACAATAGACTTGCCTCCTGCTACACCCACCAAGATAGCAGACCCACTACCTGCTGTGTCCATCAAGCGCTGTGCCAACAGGGCAATCTTGTGACTATTGTGGGAAGGACATTTCAATCATATGTAAAGCACCCTCTTTGGGGGTATATAACCACTTTGTACACCTCATTTCTTTGGTGCCCTTTCTTCCTTCGGGAAGAAAAGCCCCGGGCCATGGTCCTCAGATTTCAGCTCGGAATAAACTCACCCAAACTTTCATTTATAGATTGGTTATGGATTATTTTCATTGACAGAGGTTTAAACGGAAGGAGATATTCATCTATTTTCCAAGAGTACCTTCCTTCCCCTCTGTTGAATTTCAGCCCTGTCTACTATTGCTAAAATTGTTACCATCCAAGGTGGTGTGGTTTGCCCAACGCAAGACATGCCAATAGTTGAGAGGCAAGGTGGTAGGAGAGAAAGGGTTTTTTATTACAGCTTGCTTGCAAGAGGGAAGATAGCCTGCTAATGTCTGAAAGAACCATCTTACGGAACAAAGATTACAGGTCAGTTATATACAGGGCTGGTCTCTAGGTGGAGGAGGTGGCTGGTCTCTGGATGGGGCGTCCATCTGATCTCCGGATGGGGGCAGACATCTGGTCTTAGCCCCTGATTGTCTTTTGTTTTACTGGATATGCATCAGAGACAGGAGCAGTGCCCTTTATTCTTTTAGCTGTCGTTGATTATGGCTGTCAGCATACACTCTCTGCCTAGGGGTCATCACATTCCTCAGGAACTCAAAAGAACAAAGTTATAGACTTATACCAGCTGGGAGGGGCCATAAAATCTACAGAGCCTACAAATACCCCAGAGACAGATCTTTACTTATCTAGGCAAACTAAAGCAAAGAGTCAAAGGGGCTGGTGAGTCAGATTTAATCAGAAGTCATTCAGAGTTATAATATGGTTTCTTTTCTACAGTATGGCTTCCTTCATGTCAGCTTTGTGTGGAGCTGGTATCAGAGTCTTCCTGCTTTATAATACAGTCCAGTCACAATTTCTGGTCCTATCTAAGGCATCCATTCTAGTCCTATACTGATGTGGATCTTATTGTTTTTATTTTGGAGAGAAGAGCGGTAAATTCTTGAGATTAGTTTGTTGTATTAAAATCAGGACTTCTTATTGAAATGTTAAAGGTGAAATTTTCAGTTGTAAATGATGAGGATATTTAAGCTGATTACTTTTAAAACTGCAGATGAGAAGCAGGCTCCGAGGAGTGGAGTTTGCTTGCCCTATGTTGGGAAACATTTACATTTGTAAGGGAAATCTCCATCTGTAAAGATGCCACCCTCTCTGCACCAGGAGGAAGGTGGGATGGCCTTATCTCTGAAAACTCTTAGTGGGGAAGGCAAGAACTTAAGTTGTTTACTGTCTGGCAACCTCATGTAACTGACTCCCTACCCCCAACATCCTCCTTTGTCTTTAGCTGAAGATAATATTTAAGTGGTGGCTTCTGCCATTTACTTAATCCGGTTTGATCCTTATCTAAAAGTTACAGGACCACCCAATAATGAGACCCTACCGGCACTGATACCATTTTAACAACCCTTTTTACATATTCTTTCCTTTGTCTTGTAAAGAGATAACTCACATACCTATGCCTTAAATTTAGCCTTACTCTCCACCCATGTTTGCAGCAGCTCCTGATGCCTGTGGGTCCTGTCCCCACACAGCACCAGCTCTGCCTGCCCACGCGTCCTGTCGCCATGCTATTCCATACTATTCTCTAAATAAAAGAGCAGTACTGCCAGATCTTGAGAGTCCAAGAAATCTTTCTTTCGACGACTCAGCTCACCGACCCCACAACAGTAAAGATATTTGTCTACTTTTTCTCCAGAAGCTTTATAGTTTTAGCTGATATATATAGGTCTATGATCCACTTCAAATTAATTTTTGCACATGAAATGAGTTACGGGGTCAGAATTCATTTTTTCTATGAATATGTTTCTCTTGTCCCAGCATGATTTTCTTGAAAACACATGGTGTTCAAAGCATATCTTGATTTATTCTAGATTAAATCTAGTTCTAGATTTAATTTTTTGAGGACCCTGCGTACCATTTTCCATAGTGATTGCAACAACTTACAACCCACCAACAGTACATAAGCACTCTTTTTTCTGTATATTCTCACCAATACTTGTTATCATTGCTTCTGAATAAGAATGGCCTTACCCTAGTAAATTTGTTTCAAAAGAGCTTGCTTAACGTCTGGCTGATCCTTTATAACCCCACAATAAGTTCAATTGGACAGGAAAAATAAGATGTCACTAATAAGTGGCACAAATCTTCATTTTCATTTTTATCATTTCAATACTCAAAGAAAAAAATCCAGAAAGTTCTGTGAGACATTTTAGTGTATCCGTTGTTAGTGCCAACATGTTAAGTTCTCTCTCCAACTTTCCTAACTTTCCAGAGAGCTGCCTATTACCTGCAGCTAAGTCTGTCTCACAAGATATGCAGTGCGGTGAACAGTAGAGTTAAATCTAACATGCAGAGTCCTTCTGGATTGCTTAAAGCCCTGTTATGTCTCAATATTTCTGCTAATAGGTTGATTTTTAGTATAAACAACACATTTCTTATCATCATATATGTCACTGCTCTATTAGTTCCATTTTTAATTTAGTTTTAATTCACACATTTTTTAAAGTAACAGAATATCATGAAATTATGATAACTAATGAATATCATTCTCAGGCTTAGTCATATATTTATCTTTATGTGAATATTCTCATCAGAATATATTTATTAGTACTGACAATATAAAAATATAATTTCTTACTAGGATGAAGAACTATGTACATTTTACCTGAAGGTTCAAACTCAAAAAGCCCTAACTACATTTTTTTTGACTTAAGGTTTTTATTGAAATTTCCATTTCCAGTTGTCTGAAAGTTGTTTTTGCAAACTAGTGGAATAGTTGACATTTTAAGAAATTTTTTAAATTGAGATATAATTGACATATAACATTATATTAGTTTCAGGCGTACAGTGTAATGATGTGACATTTGAATATGTTGCAAAGTAATCACCTCAATAAGTCTAGTTAAAAATCTATCACTTCACATAGTTATAAATTTTTTTTTCTTGTGATGAGAACTTTTAAGATCTACTCTCTTAGCAACTTTCAAATCCATAGTATAGTATTGTTAACTATCGTCACCATGCTGTACATTACATCTCCAGGACTTATTTATTTTATACCTGGAAGTTTGTACCTTTAGACCCCCTTCACATATTTCCTCCACCCACCACCCCTGTGTCTGGTAACTACTAGTCTGTTCTGTGTTCCTATGAATTGTTTTTTTTAGATTCCACATATAAGTGAGATCATGCAGAATTTGTCTTTCTCTGTCTGACTTATTTTGCTTAGTATAATGCCTTCAAGATCCATCCATGTTGTTGCAAATGCCATTTCCTTCTTTTTTTGTGGCTTGATAATATTCTGTTCTCTGTGTGTGGTATGTATACACACACACACGGATCACATTTTCTTTATCCATTTATCCATTGATGGACACTTAGGTTACTTCCATGTCTTGTCTATTGTAAATAATGCTGCAGTGAACATAGGGGTGTATATATGTTTTTAAGTTAGTGTTTTCATCCCTTTGGATAAAAACCGGAAGTGGAATTGCTGGATCGTGTGGTAGTTCTAGATTTAATTTTCTGAGGAACCTCCATACTGTTTTCCATGGTGTTTGCATCCATTTACAGTCCCACCAACAGTGTAGAAGCGTTCTCTTTCTCTATATGCTCACCAACTCATTGCTTCTTGCCTTTTTCATAATAACCATTCTAACAGGTGTGAGGTGATATCTCACTGTGGTTTTGATTTGCATTTCCCTGATGATTAATGATATTGAGCACCTTTTCACGTACCTGTTGGTCATCTGTATGTCTTCTTTAAAAAACTGTCTATTTAGATCCCCTGCCCAGTTTTTGTTTTTTTTAAAGATTGGCACCTGAGCTAACAACTGTTACCAATCTTCTTTCTTTTTTTTTTTCTGCTTTTTCTCCCCAGAACCCTCCAGTATATAGTTACATATTTTTTTAGCTGTGGGTCCTTCTAGTTGTGGCATGTGGGACACTGCCTCAACATGGCCTGATGAGTGGTGCCATGTCCGCATCCAGGATCGAAACCAGTGAAACCCTGGGCCACTGAAGCAGAGCGTGCGAACTTAACCACTCGGCCATGGGGCCGGGCCCCCCTGCCCAGTTTTTTGATTGATTTTATTTTTGCTCTTGAGTTGTACAAGTTCTTTATATATGTTAGATATTAACCCCTTATCAGGCATATGATTTTCAAATATTTTGCCCCATTGGATAGGTTGCCTCTTCATTATGTTAATGGTTTCCTTTGCTGTGCAGAACCAAATTACATTTTAATTCATAAAACTTTTGTTATTTATCATGTACATATTTCAATTTCTAAATGTACTTTCATAGAGCAGAGAACCAACATTTTAAGCTAATGTAATTTATTGAGCCAAAAGGACACCTCATATTTGATATGTACTCTTTAAATTTTTTTGAAATTAGCTTCTAGTTTTAATATTTAAAAATATTAATGACATAATTTTGGTAGCATATATTTGTATTACCTTTTTTCGCCTATGGTCAATGTGTTATGTGTAAGTTTTAAAAATGAAATTCCAGAGAAAAGTGACTAAAGGCATATTAAAAATTTATCCAAGTTAGAAAATGAATTACTTATACTAGGGATTTTTATGTGACATAAAAATACACACATATAACATAAGCACACATACATATACGTGGGCTTGTCATTTGCCTATTTGACTTCAGTTACATTTTTGCCTGTTGTTGTTTTGTATCTCTCAGTGTGTATATATAGTGTTACTATAATGTTACTATACATATATATATGTGTATATATGGGAGTCTGAAATAAGATGGTGAAACAAACAGGTGTGTCTTTCCCCAAATCCATGAAATAACAGAAAGCATATTTTTAAAATTAACATATATGTTAACATCTCTGAAAAGATAGAAAAATAGGAAGATATCTTTAATTAAATAGTTTAGAGCACTGGCTCTGGCTACAGATACAGTGGATTTTCAATGCTTGACTCACCACACATTGGCTGGATGATCTTATACAAGATACCATAGTTTTCCTCCTTATTCTCCCTAGTAAGATGGGGGAAATAATCATTCCTTACACGGCTTTCATGAGGATTAAATGAGTGAAATGTGTGCCAAGAGCTTTGCATAGTGCTTCGGACATAGTAAATGTTCAATAAATGTTGTTGCTGTTCTTCTGTTCCTGCTTTTGTCTCTGCTTATGCTTATCATCATCATCATCATCATCACTATTAGGCAAATTATTAGCTGCTTTCAAAGGAAGTCAAATATCATTTGACACCATAATAATAGTCTTCCTTCTCAGAGATTTTGCCCCATTGATTTTTCTGCATTATTTCCTTGATTTCTCCCTTTCCAACTTTTCTTTTCCAAGAGTATTTAAACATATTGTAGTATCCTCCTTCTTAAAAAAAAATTCATTTAAATCTGCCTTTGTGCTAACAGTCTATGTTCCTTCAAAGCAAAATTTATCCAAATAATTGTCTAAACATGTCGCCTTCACTTTCTTTCTTTCACTTCTGACTTTAATCATTCCCATATGGCAGTTGGACAAATTTTCCTGCTGTGTTTCTCCTTTACTCACACACACAATACTTCTGACAGCAGATGTGTGGGGTTTTTCCCACACCAAGCAATTCTCTGCAACACTAGCGAGTGTCCTACAATTCAGTTAAATTCTGACACTAACAGGAGTTATTGCAGACACTACAGGTGAGGGGCTCAGTTCCAAAAGACTGCCGCCCACTTCAGATGCCAATTACAGTAGTAGGGCCTGTGGATACCCACAATTTCTGTCCAACTTGCTATAAATTTGAGGTTTCCATGATCCTCTCTTTGGATTTGATCATTTGCTAGAACAGCTCAAAGAACTCAGGGAAACATTCACATTTACCTCTTTTTTATATCATAAGGGATAAGATAAAAGAAAAAGATGAACAACCAGATGAAGAGATACATGGGTTGGGGTCTTGAAAGGACCCAAGCACAGAAACTTCTGTCCCTGTGGAGTTGGGAATTGCTGCCCTCCTGACCCATGGATGAATTTGCCAAATGGGAAGCTCCCTGAACCCCATACTATTGAGATTTTTAAGGAGGCTTCATCATGTAGGCATGATTGATTATGACTCCATTTCTAGCCCCTCTCCGCTCTCAAGATAATGGGGGGTGGGACTGAAAGTTGCAAGCTTCTAATCATGGATTGGTATTTCTGGTGAACAGCCCCCATTGAGGAGCCACAAAGAGTCATCTCAGAACAAAATCCCCCAGGAAACTCCAAGGGATTTAGGAGCTAGATGTCAGATGCTCCTATTGCCTAGGAAATTAAAGGTCTTAGGAGTTCTGTGTCAAGAACCAGAGTCAAAGACTAAATGTTAGAACAAAAGATTCTTCTAGCACCCATGTTTACGAGGGTTTTAGGAGCTTTGTGACAGGAACCAGGGGCAGAGACCAATATCTAGATTTGATTTTCTTGCTGATTTTCTGACTCTTCCTCATCAACTTTGCTGCCTCCTACTTCTTAACACACTCCTAAATACTGAAGCTTTTAAGGCTCAGTACTGGACTTATCCTCTTATTTCTTAGCTTTGTTCATCTGCTCTCATAATATCAAACACTATCCATATTCCAAGGCATACTAATATTTCTATCTCCAAATGACTTGAATCTTCAGAGCTCCAACCCATATCTACAGCTGGCTACTTGACTTTCTCAGTTGGGTGACATACAGGTATGTCAAACTTAATATGCCCCAAACTGAACTCTTGATCGCTCTTCCACATCTCTCTAATTTTCTCCATTTCAGTTTGTGGACTCTACCTTCATCCAATTACTCATGCTAGAAACTGAGAAATTAGCCTTGATATCTCTCTCTCTCTCATCTTCCCTATGTAACCCGACATGAAACTCTGTCAATTCTACTTCTAAAATGTTCTGTAGCTTTCAGCCATCAACTTCTCTTCATCTTCAGAGATGCTGATAAATGATCCAGCCCCTCTCACACTTAGGCAAGTGTAATCGTTCTATTATCAATCGCTCTCTGTCCACTCTTGCCTCTTTCTAATTAATACCCCATACTGCAATCAGAGTGATCTATCAGTGTTTCCTTACATATTCTTTAATTTGTAACTGAGAACTGAAATAGTATAGCAGCCCTTTCTTTTGCACTACTCACAGAAGAACAATTTTCAAGAAAAAAAGTAAAAAACATTTAATTGTATGTAACTTTCCTAACCAAGATGTTTATTCAAATAACTCATTTCAGAGTCAGTAAGGCCTAATTATTTATCTTTTTTTGCTGTGTTTTGTAATACTTTTTTTCTCCTTTTAGTGGTCTAGTTTCTTCTCATCGTTAATTCTAAATGACACATACTTTTCATGAAGCCTAAATTTTCTTCTAGAGGCCACTCAGTGAAATTAATTAAGAGATTTTTCATATCAGTAATATATTCCAATTATGGATGCTTGTTAAATGGAGAGGATTGATTTTAGGAGAAGAGGCAGTGATTCACAAAGGAAAAAGGCAATTTGTAATGCTATATTTATACAATGGGAATAATTAAAAGCATTGATATGATTAAAATATTTCCTGAGAAGACACAGTAAATTTTGTTTCCTTACTTGAATTTGCCTACATAACATCCGTCTAGGGATAACTGTCATTCCTTAAAAGCTAGAGAAATAGTCAAGCAAGAGAGAAAAGTTAAGAGTCTTTACAGGCGGTATCAGATAAGAATAGTGCTACAAAATGGAACAAAAAGTCTTGTTTTGTTTCATTTATTTTGTCCATTCCTTGTTCTCCATGAATCTACCTCTGTTTGCCTTAATGTTGGTTGCTTGGCATTGCAGAATTTCTAGAAATATATGTCCTAAGACAGCCTTGCAGTATCAGAGACTGTCTGGCTACTAATCCAACCCATCTCCTCTTCTACCTGGGTACACAGCTAGGCTATCTGTCCCAGACTGCCTTGCAGTTAGGTTTGACTGAGTATTAGCCAGTGAACTACGAACTGTGAACTGTGAGAAGATTGCAGCCCTGGGCCATATAAACCTCCTTTGTGTGACGCTCCATGCTCTGAGGTTTGATATATAGGTGAGCGTAGAGATCTTGGAAACCACATTTTCAAGATGGCAGAGCTGTAAATTGGAAAGAAATATTCCTGAATTACCAGTGGAAGAGAGTCATTGGATCAGAAAGAGCATTTTGTCCTTGACTTGAGCAGAGAAACTAATATGTTAAGACACTGGGATTTTTGGTGCTCTATCCATCAAAAGAGCATTGCCTTGCGGCCAGCCCAGTGGTGTAGTGATTAAATTCAGGGGCTCAGCTTCAGAGGCCCAGGGTTCTCAAGTTCAGATCCTGGGTGCAGACCTAGCACCACTTGTCAAACCACACTTGGTAACATCCCAGATAAAACAGAGGAAGATTGACACGGATGTTAGCTCAGCGACAATCTTCCTCAAACAAACAGAGGAAGGTGGACAGCAGATGTTAGTGCAGGGCCAATCTTCCTCACACACACACACACACACACACACACACACACGCAAAGAGCATTGCCTTAACTAATGTTAATGCCATAAAATGGTAACCTGATTCTCTAGCTTTTTCAATTAAAATTTTGAATAGAAGGAAGCTTTTAAATGCTTACTTTTCGTTATCCAGAGCTTTCACTCGTTTCCTTCTTGTGAACTAGCACTGTGTTTGCCTGATACCACCTATAAAGCGTCTTACCTTTTCTCTCTTGCTTGATCATTTGTCCAGCTCATGAGGAATGGCAGTTATCCCCAGGCTGATACAACGTGGGCAAATACAAGTGAGGAAGCAAAAATTGCTGTGTCATCTTGGGAAATATCTTTACAGGGCATCTGGGAGGACTCATTTAACTTTAGTTAAACCTCTGCCGTTGGTCCCTGAAGGTTCAGCTTCAGGTCAAACTCCTTTCTGGGTCCGTTAGGCTGGACATGAAGTAAAGCTCATATTTCTCAGTTTGCAATGGGGGTAGAAGGAGACAGAAAGAATCTAGCCCAAGGTGTCAGAAGAAGCCATCTTTTATAGATATAAATTAAATCCTGTCACTTTCTACCTTCCCATTGCACTTGAGTCAAATTCCACATCTTGAGGTGGCCCACCAGGCCCTGGCCCCTGCCTGCCCTTCCAGCCTCCTTTCAGGATCTATTTCATTCTACCCACACTGATTATTGCATTCCTTGAAGACCCAGAGCTCTCCGAAATCAGTGATTCAAACATACAGTCCCCCTGCCTAGCATGCTCCTCCCTGAAACCTTTGCCCAGAAGCTCCTGTCTTCCAGGCTCGCCTTAAGTGTCACTTATTTAGTGAGGCCTTATCTATTTCCATCCTAGTCAAAATTGGTTTCTTTTTTTAATAAGTTTTCTTATCAAAGCATGGTTTTCCTTTATTGAAGCTATTACAATTTGTATTTGTAAATAGACTTTTATGGTGATTTGTTTAAAGTCGCCTGTTTTATTCCCATCTGCATTCGTTCCCATTTCCTGTAACACAGTAGTAGGGAATATTTGTCAAATGAATAAATGAATGATATTAAAACAGAAAATTGAAAAGTCTGTTAAATTTATTGGTCCACAATCAACTAAACATTTCCAGATACGCAGTGCTATCCCAGTGTGAGCATGTTATATAGATGTATTAGGAAATAACATTTTTATGCATTTTAAAATACAAAATAGAGGCTGGCCCAGTGGCATAATGGTTAAGGTCTCATGCTCCGCTTTGGTGGCTTGGGGTTCGTGAGTTTAGGTCCTGGGCGTGGACCTGATGCCGCTTGTCAAGCCACACTGTGGCAGCATTCCACATAAAATAGAGGAAGATTGGCACAGATGTTAGCTCAGTGACAGTCTTCCTCGCAACAAAGCAAAACAAAATAATGATGACTTGTTTTGGCATATAGATTACTGTACTTCAGTTTTTTCAAGAATAGCTTCCATTCCTCCTTCCTCTCCCCAAAAAAGATCAAGGAGGAGAAGAAGTTTCTATTGCTTAATGAATTTATACAATAAATATGTAGGATATATGAGCATTTATTTGACTT
This sequence comes from Equus asinus, assembly GCF_041296235.1. Lineage (NCBI taxonomy): Eukaryota > Metazoa > Chordata > Mammalia > Perissodactyla > Equidae > Equus > Equus asinus. Next base: position 50,131,939 of record NC_091792.1, on the reverse strand, counting down.
TATTATTGATGTAAACTCTTAGTTTGAGCAATTATTAAATATAATTATTACACGTATTGACTATATTCCAATTAAATATATGAATATCTTATGATTACTTACATAAAAAAGGTATAGCTTAATTTGAGTAATAGTTAGTTTTAAAAGGAATGAGGCACTGATTCAAAGGTAGGTTTTTGATCTTTGAAAGCCATTCTTCCTTTATTTGAAACAAAGGTAACTGTAGAGTCTGTATTATAATAAATTAAGGAGCCAAAGTGTTTCCTTCTTTTCCTTTTCTAATTCTTAGTTTGCTGTCTGACAAAGCAAAGCACTGTGTTTTAACATTTTTAGTGATGGAAGCTTCTTTTTGTTTTTGTTTTTTTTGAGGAAGATTAGCCTTGAGCTAACATCTGCTGCCAATCCTCCTCTTGTTGCTGAGGAAGACTGGCCCTGAGCTAAAATCCATGCCCATCTTCCTCTACTTTATATGTGGGAAGCCTACCACAGCATGGCTTGACAAGCGGTGCCATGTGTGTACCTGGGATCCGAACTGACGAACCCCAGGCCACCAAAGTGGAACGTGCACACTTAATTGCCGCGCCACCGGGCTGGCTCCCGTTTTGGTTTTAATGATAAGTTTTCTGGAGCAGTTTTGGCGTCATTCAATAGAAAGAGAGCAAATGACATAAAAGTTTACCTTAGTCTATGTATTATGAAATAAAAATGTATTATTCCTCATTTTCACCTCTTGCCAAAGGTAAGTAGGGGCGGGTGTCATGATGCCTTTAGTGCTCAGATGCAGAAATCTAAGAATACAGAACAGAATAGAGTGAATCACTTATTCTTCAGTCTTGAACTTAATTTTTACATTTACATTATTAAATCTGAGCCTATTGTTAATGGTCATTGTTGAGGAAGTCTGCATCTAGTCATATCCCCTCAGAAGATACTACCATGAAATATATCATCCTGAGAACTTTTATCAAATTGTGTAGGGTGGTTGAGTTTTTAGTTTTCTTTGACTATCTTACAATTTATTTTTACTATCTTTTTATGGTTGTAGAGATATCTCACAGTACTTTAGGTTAAATGAATTTCAGGAACCATTAGAAAAAGTTTTTTGAGGTAGAGAATTCTGGCTCATCTTAGTTGGATAGTCAGAGCAGCGAGATTACAGAAACATTTCAGATTTTTAGCAAGCTTTTCAGAGAAAACGAACAAACAAAAATCATCCCTTCATACCATCATCAAATCCCCAGTGGAACAGGGTGTAATCTAGGTGATTACTCATTTAGAACACTTCGGGTTATTTTCAGTTAAGTGAGAGACTTAAAATCTTCATTCTTATTACATGATCTTGTAGAGGAGGAAGACATTTCCTCTTCCCAAATGGGGGTTCGTCTGGCTGGAGAACGAATTAAATTCACATGAGACAGAATAGCAAGAGAAAATTAAACAAAGCTTTATGAGGAACCATGGCCCAGGGCCTTTCTTCCCGAAGGAAGAAAGGGCACTGCAAAAGTGGGGTGCACATAGTGGTTCTATACCCCCAAACAGGGTGTTTCACATGTGATTGAAATGTCCCTCCCACAATAGTCACAAGATTGCCCTGTCGGCACAGCAGGTAGTGGTCTGCTATCTTGGTGGGCATAGCAGGAGGCCAGTCAATTGTCTGGAGCTGGGCTGTCACAGGTGAGCACAGCAATCAGTTCCTAGCCTAAGGAAAGATGCTTAATCCTTAAGGAAATGCCAACGGTGGGAGGGGGAGGGAAGTCAGTTACAGAGGTTACCAGACTAGCACAATAAAATGCAGATTTAAGTCCTTGCCTTTGGTATTGATTAAGAGTTTCTAGAGAGAAGGTCATCTCCTTTCTTCTTCCTGATACAGAGAGGGAGGCACCTTTTACAGACAGAGATTTACCCTACAAATGTAAATGTGTGCTAACAAAGGGCAAGTTCCATTCCTCAGAGCCTCCTTCCCTGTCCCAGTTTATCAAAAGCAGTTCCATTCCTCAGAGCCTCCTTCCCTGTCCCAGTTTATCAAAAGCAATCAGCCTCAAATAATCCTGATGCCAGAGACATATCTTGGGGTGGTCAATTTCAGGTCCCCACAATCTTAATCTAAGAAGATGGACACTCCCTGCTTGTTACATGTCAGTTCATTCCCTGACAGAAAGAGACAGCAGAACGATTTAGAGCAGGGATTTGCCACTGCCGAGGCCAAGGGTCAAGCCCACCTTCTTCTTTGTGACTCTAGACAACTTACCTGCACAAATCTTATTTTCAGTTTTCAAATCCAGATGACAATAGTGTGCATATCTCTGAGTTGTTATAAATAGTAAATAAAATAAAAGTTCTTTGCACAGTTTGGGGACATATTGACTTCTCAATAAATACAAGCTCTCATCATTACTAAATAGTAAGATGTAGCCAGCTGTTTTTTTTTTTGCTGAGGAGGAAGATTTGCCCTGAACTAACATCCGTGCCAATCTTTCTCTGTTTTTTCGTATGTGGGCTGCCAGGACAGCATGGCCACTAACAGAGCAGTGTATGTCCGCACCCAGGAACCAAACCCATGCCACCTAAGTGGAGCACCCTGAACTTAACCACTAGACCACCAAGGCTGGCCTAAGACGTAGCCAGCTTTTATACACACATTGTTTACGCAGCCAGCTTTTATACACACATTGTTTTTCTTTCTGTCAATGACTAACAATGAAATTAATTCTTAAGTATCTATTTTTTTATACAAGATTAGGAATAAGGTTTTCAATCAGAATTAAATAAGAATACAGGGTTTTAAGTCATTAAATCGAAGGGAGGAATACAGTAAAACACTAGATAAAATTAAAATCTTCTTGAAATTGTTCACTGTATTTACATAATTGTAGTTTTAAAATAATTGAATACTGTTTTATTTAACTTTGTTTATACGAAGAGAAATTAGGTTTCTTGATTGTACAGAGACATCTAAATACTGCACTGGTAGAGAATTTCATGTTGCAAATATAAAGTTAAATATTTAATACTCCCATTTCGGTTTACAAGTCCTTGAGGAAATTACCTTCTGATGAAGCAGGACGAGGCTGGAAGTGTTGCTTCAGAGAAAATCCGTAGTATTCGGCGCTGAATGTCTTTTGACACCTTCAGAGTTACCTTTGACATTCTTTTCACAGCCTCAACCATTACTGGCTTTCTGATGCCTGTCACAGGACGCATTTTCAGGATTCCGGAGTTTCTGAATCAGACAAGCTTGCATATTTTATTAAGCACAAAGTTTTTAACACAGAATGGTTAGATAAAACTGGGTCATTGCTACTGAATAGTGAATGACACACTTAATGTCATTTTTCACTGGCAAAGTCTGCTCTGTACTTACAGTGAAATGTGACTTACACAAAGGACTCATATTATTTTCCCTTTGCCCGGCTATCTTAAAGAGCAAAAAGGGAAATCGTGATTTTTAAAAACAGAATCTCTTATGGAGGTACATCTCTAAAATCAGGAGGAAAACATTACTTATCCCAAACAATTTCTGTAAGTGAAAGTAGAATTTTTGATATGACTGCTATTGTATGTTGGTTTCTAATGTTTGTTCTTTTAGCTGCATTCAAAATGGTGAACAGTCAAGGCGTATCATCTTTTGTTTTGAGGGACTGGTGCAAAATTTGGGAATTTTTTGACTTTTAATGAGACTTCATGTGACAGGCTTTTATTTACACGCTAAACCATGCCTGGGCACATAAAACATAATAGTACCTGTTCTTCATATGTAGTGGGAAAAAATATCACATCAAAACAAATACAGAATAGGTAATTTTCTGTAATTCTGTAATTCCCTCTGTAGAGGGTATAGGTGCTAGTAGAGTTATGTTCAAAACGCTATAGTGAAGTAATGATTTTAGAAATATAACACAAATCTGTAAGCATATAAATATTTTTGATTATAATTGAAATTAGCTTATCTGTGGATCTGTATTTAAACATGATGGTTGAACAAATTTTACAAGTTAATGTAACTCAGAACTTTCTATTTATAGTTCAGCCTCAGTTGTCTTATCTCTTCCACTTTCTCCCCAACATGTTTATTTTCAAGTCGGGGTGTTTTTTACCAGGGCTCCAGATTGAAAGTGATGCAAATCTCTATGACTCTCAAAATCCTCCAGTGAGGGTTAATTTTATGTGTCAATTTGACTGGGCCATAGTGCTCAGATATTTGGTCCAACATACTTCTGGATGTTTCTGTGAAGGTGTTTTTTGTCTGAGATTAACATTTAAATCAGTGGACTTTGAGAAAAGCAGGTTGCTCTCCATGATGTAGGTGGGCCTCATCCAATCTGCTGAAGGCCTTAAAGAACAAAGACTGACCTACCCTGAGCACAAAGGAGTTTTGCCAGCAGACTGTCTTTGGATTCAAATTGCAACTCTTCCCTGAGTCTCCAGCCTGCTGGCCTATCCCATCAGATTTTGGACTCACCAAGCCTCCACAATCACATGAGCCAATTCCTTAAAATAAATCTTTCTGTATATATACATATCTTGTTGGTTCTCTTTCTCTGGAGAGTTCTGACTAATACAACTCTCCTAACTAGTTTAAGTTTCTATGGAGTTTCATATTAACTCACTTTGCCCCTTGACCCTGAGGAGGGGTGCAGAGAGCAGGGTCCCACATGACCGTTCTGTAGCTAGCATCTTCTTCTCTTTTCTCCAGACTCTTACAGTCCAGAAAGCATTGCCTGGCTGCCTGTTTTCCTTCATTCCTTTGTTCCTTTGTTCCTTTCTTACTCATTTGTTCATTCCTTCCTTCCTTCCCTCTTTCCTGAGTGCCCAGAAAAATGGCTCTATTATCTTATGTTCTCCCATCTCTATTGTTAATTATAAGCTTTTTGCTTGAGTCTTCAAGTCTTTAACATGCAAATTTTAAAGCAAAGCTCTTATAATTCTAAAAATCCTATAAACCCAAGTTAAGGCCTGATTCTAGGCATTGAAATCCAGGGCTTTCATGACTATTGTCCATATCAAGAGGGGAAAAAAAAAAATCAGAAACGCAGTCCACTCCTTTGTTCTCTGAGTTTGTTTGTGTGTGCATGTATGGGTGCTCATTTGTGTGTTTTCCTGTTTTAGTTGAATGGTGAATGGGAATAGGTCGAAAGGAATGTAAAGAATGAAAATTACATTGACTACTTCAAAATATTGTCTCAGTACACTTACTATAGGTTGGCAAAGGAAAGTGAAAAGAAGATAGATGTGACAATTTCAAGCATCTTGAATGCTTTTATATTCTGCAAATGACATAAGCTAACCGTTGGAAGGATTTGGGAACTATGATTATTGTTATGTAGGCCCAGCAGAAGGAGGTAACAAGATATAAAGCAGCAAGGTAGGCTGGAAAAGTATGCACTTTAATCAGACAAAATTGGATTTAAATGCTGGTTCCAATACTAGCTATGTGCCTTGGACAGGTTTCTTACACAAAGGCATAAAGATACTTGCACCCCTATGTTCATTGCAGCATTATACACAATAGCGAAGACTTGGAAGCAACCTAGGTGCCCATCAAGGGATGAATGGATAAAGAAGATGTGGTATTTATACACAATGGACTACTACTCAGCCATAAGAAATGCTGAAATCCAGCCATTTGTGACAACATGGATGGACCTGGAGGGTATTATGCTGAGTGAAATAAGTCAGAGGGAGAAAGTCAAATACCATATGGTCTCACTCATAAGTAGAAGATAAAAACAACAGCAAATAAACACATAGCATTGGAGATTGGGTTGGTGGTTACCATAGGGGAAAGGGGGAGGGGGGAGGGCAAAAGGGGTGATTAGGGTCACATGTGAGGGGATGCACTATAATTAGTTTTTGGGTGGTGAACATGATGTAATATACACAGAATTCGAAATATATTATGATATACACCCGAAAATAAATAAATTAATTAATTTTAAAAAAACAAAAAAACCCCCAAAACAAACAAACAAAAAAAACAAACTAAGCTTTGTGATTTTTTCACATATTTAATAGAGATACTATGAAATATCTGCCTGATAAAGATTTTTGGAAAATTAGTTTTTACACATTCTAGTCTTTTAAAAATGCAAATCAATTTATACCTTTCTTCTATTTTAAGTATTTCGTTTCTTTAACAAGGGTTGGGAAACTTTATTTCTTATAACCATAACCTATAACTTCTTACTGACTCTGCAACCATATTTCATGCCACTTTCACCGATTACCCTCTATGATTCAGTCATATAGAACCTTTTTAGTTCATGAAATCGAGCGCATTCTCTCACCTTTGGGTTTTAGTGTAGATGGTTTCCTCTGCCTAGAACTCTCCTTCAACCATCTCCTTAGCTTAGATAGCTCCTGTCTATCTCTCAGATCATCTAAATGTAATGTCATTTCCTTGGACAGTCTTTCCTGGCTCCCTAATCAAGTCAACTCCTCAAGCTACTGGCTCCCGTACTGAAACTTATCCTTCTGTAACCCTTATAATACATGAAATTATTTCTTGTATATTTCTCTTCCCTACAAGTTGCAAACTCCAGTAGAGCTGAAATAATTTTTGTTTTGTTCATCACTGCATCCCCAGGACCCAACACGGTCCCTGACTGTGAATGCTCAATAAATATTTGTTTAATTGAGTAGAAACAGAACACACCTAGTTCAGCGGACAGAATAATCCTTAGTTACATTTCCCTCCTCTCCCTAATATTTTGAGAAATGCATTATATATTGTATTTATAGCAAAAATAATTAAAGACTTCTATATCATGCTAAGGACTTTGGATATTAAATCCAAACTAGCCTTTCCACAAATAAAATTCAGAATTTCTGTCCCCAAAATTGCTCCTTCCCTGTTCTTCCCCTTTGAGATGGCATCCCTCCAGGTGCTCAAACCAAGGATCAAAATATTATTCTTAATTATTTCTTTATCCTGTCTCTCATATGCAATTGTTTAATAATTCCTCTTGACTCCACCTCCTAATTCACCATTATTTTCCTTTCCTAAGCCACTCACATGCCTTGACTGCATTATTTCAGTAACCTCCCAACTCTTGTCCTACTAAAAATCCATTTTCCCAAAGCTGTCTTTTTTTTTTTTTTTTTTGCTGAGGAAGATTAGCCATGAACTAACATTTGTTGCTTGCCAATCTTCCTCTTTTTTTTTGCTTGAGCAAGATTAGCCCTGAGCTAACATCTGTGCCAATCTTCATCCACTTTATATGTGGGTTACAACCACAGCATGTCTAACGAGTGGGGTGGGTCTGTGCCAGGGATCCAAACCCGTGAACCTGAGCCGCCAAAGCAGAGCGCACTGAACTTGACCACTACGCCATGGGGCCAGCCTCTCAAAGTAGTCTTTTAAAACATAAATCAGATTTTGTGCTGAGAAGATTTCAAGATGTTCCTGTCATTCTAAGATAAAATCCAGCTGCTTTTTCTTGATTTGTAAGGCCAGTATGAGTTTCAGCAACGTTACCTCCTCCCACCATCTTTCCTCTGGCTCACTCTTGTTAGCCAAGCAGGGCTTGCTTTCTTTCTTTTCCCAAAAAATCCAACCTCTTTCTGTTTCTTGCCTTTGCTGGCTGTTTACTCTGCTTGTAATGCTCTCTGCCCCACGTGCTCACTGGGTCTTAGTTCAGTCAACACCTTCATGGGAAGAGCTTCCAGATATCTGCCTATATGAACATTCACCATTTTTGTAGAAAGGTAATTGTGGGAGCAATTTAATTTGCAAATATTTGTTAAATATCTGTGTATCTGACAAAAGACCTTGAGGACTTCGTAGACAATGGAGACATGAACAAAGAAATATTTTGTAGATCTGTACCTGGAAAGAGAAATAGAATCGAACAAGTTAGGGAAGAGGTCCATACACAGGAAACAGGTCCAAGATATATTTAGAAGATAGTAAGTCGCCAGCTCAATATGATTCAGAGCACAACACGTTAGAGGGTGGAGAGGTAAAGTGCACCTTATTTTCTTAGTTACTTTAATCATATTAGGACTTAGCCATCCTTGATGCTTCCTTTGAAAAACATCTCAAAATGATTATTTAATCTTCAAAATGATATTTCATAAATATCTAGTCAATAAATAATATGACAGGCACTAAAACCCAAAAATAATAAGATGAATAAGTCATTCTAGAGGAAAAGCCAGACACACAGCAAATAATACCACATGTTAGCTGCAATGGTATAAACATGCGTACTGTGTCTATATGCACAGAGACGGGACACTTTTCGGAATCTGGAATCACCCAGGAAGACCTCTTGTGGAAGGCATAACTTAGCTGGTTCTTAAAGAAAACGGTAACTGAAAACAATTGAGGATTGCAGGGAGGTCCCAGGAAAAAGCGCGAGAGCAAGGACACACAGGTGTAAAAGTATGGTGCTTTTGAGGATACTTGTAGCATTTTGTTTCTGCTGTTGCATACAGCTTGGGGTACAGTGTATTGGGAGCGGAGACTGAACACATACACGGGCCTAGAGGACCGTATATGTCCTGATAAGATGATTGGGAGGATGTTGCGAAGCCACTAAAACTTTAAGCAGGGGAATGACATGGTTATATCTCCACTTTAGAAGTATCAATATGGCAGATGGATTTGTGGGAAGGAGAGCAGGAGGATAAAGTTTAGTATCACTTAGAAGCTTAATAGACAGCTGTATACAAGAGAATGTTGAAGGTCTGAAACCAGGAAGTGACAATGAGGATGTGCAGAGTGGAAATACTGGGGAGGTAAACTAGGCAAATTTTGTGGGTGTTTATTTTTGAGACAGTTTGCTTAAGCTTATTAGATTATCTCACTGTTTCTCTTGCTATGTGTGGGTTATAGGGTTTGGAACATATGATCAATCTAAGCACACATAAGTCAGCAATCTGAATAGGATTGTTAAAATCCATAAAAATTTTACTGCTGGCATCTGGGATAATTTCTAGTTGCTGTTTCTCATTTTATTTGAATCTATTGCTCATATCCTTATAGTAAGGGTTTCAGGAAATGTATTTCTATTTGCCTAGAATTGTAACCATTTAGTTCTGTGCCTTTCCCTTTTGATTACGGTTCATATTATGAGATGGGACAAAATGATACTTCTATTCTCAATTTGCTTATTGGAAAATAACAGACTAGACACAAAATAAAGCACGATGTTTACTCAAGGCTTTGGGGTTATTTACTGGTGGAATTATGGCTCAGACACAAATTTCCTAGTGCCTGTTTTTCTAACTCATCTCAATAGACCACCGTATTAACTTATCATCTTCCTGAATATTTTCTACTAAACTCCATACACCTGTGAAAAAATTATTTTAGGGAAATATTATTTTCATACAGGATGTTTAACAAATATAGGACATATACCTAGCACCTGCTGAAAAAGATCTCATGATCCTAGTGGAAGAACTAATTAAAACCAGTAATATTATTTTATTCGCTTACTAAACACAAAGCAGTCTCAGAAAGGAGAAAATTATTTCTCTCTAAATGGATATATATGGCTTTTAAATTTTATTCCCGTATCGTTTGCCATATGTAAAATTGGTTAAATGGTTTGGTTTTGTTATAATTTGACAGAACAAATACAACCGAGATCACATTATGAATGAGAAATGGAAAATTCATGCTATTTTATAACTCTTTAATTACCAATTACAAATCAAATTCTTTATTTGTGAGTTTTCTGAAAGCTTTTCAATCTAAAGACAGCCTACATTATAAGATATTTTGGAAAACACCAATAAAGAACAGATTTAGCTTTTTAGAAGATGATTTCGGCTTTTTATTTATTTTTTCATTTGAGAAGAAATCTCATCAAAAATATGCTTTTTTCTATTCACTGTGTTATTTATTGTCTGCTACACATATTCTCAGGCTATTTTTAATCTAGTGTACAGATTCAAAGATAGACTCATCCTGTTTCAGATCTCTAAGATTGAAACATCAAATGGGTACTTCTGAAGAGTGACTCATTGAGAGTAGGGTAGAGAGGAAGGAGGTCCTTGTACATTCACAAATCAGCATCCACGTGGGCATCAGAGAGGATTTCTTTTCATCTTCAGCCACTCATAGCTTCTTACAAGGAAGATCTATACGCTAGAATAATTTTTCTGCTTGATCTGTGTTACCTGTCAATTCCTTTACACATAAGACTGGTGAATATTAACGAGGAGAGCAGTTTTCTACAACGGTTCTCTATCAATTATCTTTTCTCTTTTACTCATTGTCTTCTTTTTCTTTTTTTAAATCACAGCTTTCTTAGGCAGAGGAAAGACACTACAACCCAGTTAATAATTCTTGCTCCTGTTTTCAAGTGAAATAAACTCTGTAATTAAAAGAAAAAGTGGAAAGAAAAAATTTACAAGGAAGATGTTGCTAAAAAGACAAAACAAATTACAATGAATTTATTAGTAAAGTTAATTTTATGTAATTTTGGGGGAAAAACTATTGTGATTTGTGCTTGATTTATATTTTAAGACAATGATTTATAGAACTAAAGAAACTCAGTACACTTATTATTTTAATCGCATGTTGCAAATTATTTAAATCATGCAAAATAATTTTATAGAGTCAATCAATTATCCTTGAGGACATTATGCATTTATCTGTTTTAACAAAAACATCATGGAAAAGAGATATCCGAACCTCAGAAAGTAATAATAAATAGCAGTAATCAATGGTAATAAATAGCAGTAATTAAGCTATCATCTAATTCAAGGCATCATCGATGATTCCTTTATCAATCAAGGCATTTATCAATGTATTGATTGCTGGAAAATTGCAACTATGTTCAAATTGAATTTTCAGCATTTACTGATGTCTTTATTGTTAGTATAGTACAGAAATGAAAACCTCAATAAATTCTAGTTATAAGCCAACCTGAGTTATTAATACCAGATTTCAGTAGTCCCTAATAATTCACTTAAGTTACACCATGTGTAAAATTAAGTCTATGGGATTTCGGTAAAAATTCCAAAAATGATTTATAATTTTGACTAATTTAAAACCCAACAAGAAGAAACTCTTACGATCAACAAGCTAGGAGCTATATTTGAAGTGTCATTGGTCCACGTTTGTGGAATTTTACTGCTGGTCTGGATAGTCCTCAAAGAACTTAGAGTTAATGGAGTGACTGTAAGGAAAATATGTTTTCTCTTCATAGTCAGCAAAGTTTTCGGGTGTGTACATTGGTGGTTTAGAGTTTAGTATAACATAATTCATTTTAAAATTTCTGAAATATTAAATTTTTGAATTTTATTATTTGATATCAAATGTTTAAAACCATGCTTTTCTCCTTTCTTATGAAAACCCACTAAATGCTCATAGAATATGGTCTTAACATTTTGATATTAGTCAATAATATCCTGCTAAATTTTATTATAGAATGACAACATATAATTAAGAGATGTAGACAGTAAGTGTGAAAAGTTAATTAACTGAAAGATTTTGACAGACACTAGATAATTAAAAATTAAAATGAAAATAATTTTAAAAAATTTAATTATGTTTTAGTTCATATTAGGATGCTAAGAAAAGTGAAAGGGGATGTTTTCCATTAGCTAGATTTGTTCATCCATCATGGTAGTTCTCACATTATTCTCCCAATGAAGTCATAATGCACTTCCCACCTGCAGAGCCCTTAATCTGTTTCTGAAAGTAATTTTAGAAATTAGAATACTGCTGTGGCATTAAAGTTTAATACTTTGTTGGCACCGTAGGCGGAAACCACTAAAGGAAAAAAACTCTACAAAATTGAAACTAAAATTATGTTTCTTATCATTTTTTCTTTTCACAAAGAAACTTGTGTGTAATATAGTCATGAAGACAAACAATTTAATTTATGTCTCACTATAATGCTCTAGGAGTATTAGCTGTACCTTATTATGTCTCAGCCTTAGTTTCCTGATATTTTTTGTTGTTGATGATGATTCTAATTGACTTCTCCTATTTTTGCAAGAGACAGCTTATCTTTGTGAATCATGGACAATGGACATCAGGATCTTTAAAACAGGTTTTAGTCTAGTACATACCAAAATCTTTATACCACTAAAGCCACTTATTTAGAATTTCTAACCACAGAAGTCAAATTTTGGGGGATATGTGAACAAGAGCCAGCTGCTTCTTAAAGATGTAGCTTGTTTATTATAAGGTTTTTAGTTTGAGGCTTATCTGACAAACATCGGACTACTGGCCTGAATGTTATAGGTCGACTTAAAGGACTCTATTTGATAGGTGCTGGAAGTTTCATGACAACACTTATTCATTCACCAACTGTTTATTATGTGATGATTATTATTCTAGCACTGAAGATGAAATAATGAGCAGACATGGTAATTGCCCTCATAGAACATTCATTGGATTGTCAGTGCTTGGGAGGACAGAAGCCGTCTTGATACGTGAAGGGAAATTTGTTTATTCTATTGAAGAACAGTAAGTTGAGGAGGTGTCCTCCCTTTATCATTCTCAGAAATTAAAATTTTGTCTAGAATTTTCTTAAGGAATGCTTCTTCCAAAAAGTGTCTAGTGAAAGATGGAAGTCATTGGCATAGCAGACATATGTCCCTAGTGTGGACTAGTGTTCTGTATAATTTCTTATGGGGAAGAGAAACTCTTAATATGGCTAGACTTGAATCTACCTCTGACAACTTTACTAAAAGTTTTGTGTTTTAAAATTTTAAAGTTTATTACTTTTTAAAGCATTAGGTGGTTATTGGGAAAACTATGAAGACATATAATCCTATACTTAGTAATTTGCAAAGTAAAATAATTTCCAGAGAAATCCTGTTAAGCTTTTAGTCATCACTTTGCACCTAATCATTGTGAACTTACTACAATGTCAGTTTTCTCCCTAGTGTTTACTTAACAGGGTGCAGTTCTTCACTATTTTTTTTTCCATTGGTTTGTTTTCACTTAGGTTTATTAAGTATTTACTTTTTGTATTTTACCATTGGATTGTTTTCTATTACCAGTTCCTCCAAATAAAGTGTCACCTGAGCCATAATTGTAATGATAAGAATAATAACACAACGTTACAACACATATGATGTTCATTGTGACCAGGATTTAAGTAGACATATATAATGTGAGTATGTGCCTATCAGTGAATGTGATCATAGTTATTTCAAAGAAAACCATTTAAATATGGGCAAATAGGAGGTACAATCATCACTATCAAAAAATTGGACTATATTGGTTTATAGAAATCCATTTGCCTCGTCTCAAATATATTATGTATTATAAAACTTTACCAAATAGTGATTTTTCAGAACAACTACAAAATCATATTTCCAGTACAAACGTGATTAATTCTGCAGTTATATGAAGAGAAGGGACAAACCCTATAGTTGTTCAAAATTGCATTTCTTAAAGCAAAAATAAGAATAAATAGCAGTATTTCCAAGAAATTTGTAAAACAATTGCCGTGATAATTACAAATATTATAGTCAGAGACAAAGTAGAACAAGTTATTGACAAAATCTCTTTGTTAAATGACACTGCCCAGCACCACACTACGTTAATGATATACATTGTAGAAAGTGATTGCTTTTTAATATGTATTCTAACAGACATTTGATTTTATAGCTGGGTCGATCAACTGATGTGCAGATTTTGAAGCAAGCTCTTGGCATATGTACAAACAGAGTATGAGGGGGGAGTGTCCTATGGTGATTCAACTCCACCTATATGAGGGGTAAGAAAGGACAGGTTTACTTTGAAGTGTAAGAGTTTTTCACTGAATTTTAATCCGTACTCTGAATCTTGATTGTGTTGTGTATTGAAGACAATAGTGAAAATTATTATGCAATCACTATCACCAAATATTACTCTTTTCAGTATGCTAGAGAACTATATAACTTTGCTTATCTACCCTGAGGTCAGCTGACCATTGAAGGTAAAGACAATTTCCCAAGTGTTTGAAAAGAAACAAACAAAATCAAAACAATAAAAAAAACAGTTGTTTCTTGATACCAAAAGCATAAGTAAAGAGAAGTTGTGTGATTTCAAAGAACATGCTTAAGTAACTATCTTAGTAATGAATCCCAAGCACTTAAAACCCTGAATCTATTTCTTCAAGACTGAAGGAGAAAGATTTCTTTTCATGTGGGTATATCAATGTTTCATGTGAAGATGACACTCAATAATCAAGAAATTGACACTCTCACAGTACTCCTTCAAAACATTTTTCCTTTTAAAGTATTTTTTAATGTATTTGGACATATGTAAGAACCACAACAAAATCTAGCAAAAGCAGGGAGAAATAATTTTCAGGGCTGTATGCCGTCAAAATCAGATTTGAATTCCATACACTGCCCTTTCTTCTAAAATAAAACATTCAGCCTTCCAGTTTTGAATGTGCCTTGCTCACTGACTTTGCATCTGAAGGAGTGCTGGAAATGGCCCTTAATGAGAAAACACTCATAATTTCTGAATCTACATTCAATCTGAATATTCTAAAGTGCTTTATAGTGCCAAAAAATGATTGCCATTTACAGTAATTTTTGTTAGGAGATTAGATTTCCCCATTTGTAGAATTAAAGAGTCAGAAAAGATGGAAACTGACACACAATACAATCTCTTGGCCATCAAGAAGGTTGAATAGATCTATCTATTATTTATTTATTTATTTATTTATTTATTATAAACAACATAATTCCTATCATCGTATGAAACAATTCTGACTAGTAATTTTAAAAGACCATGCTTTATTCTTATTGCTAAACATTGTCTTAATTTCTTTAAATTCACAGTATTCTCCCTTATCTGTGGTTTCACTCTCTGCAGCTTCAGTTAATTGCAGTTCGAAAATATTAAATGGAAAATTCCAGAAATAAACTTTTGTAAGTTTTAAATTGTGTGCTGGTCTTAGTAGCATGATGGAATCTTGCACAGTTCCTCTGAATCCCACCTGGGACGTGAATCATCCCTCTGTTGGATCCCCAACCATCTGCAATGTCTGCTCCTGACATCCAACCATCAACATCATCATGGCTTGATGATCGTCCTTCTGAAGTATTGTCAGGTCAATAGTAGCCTGGTGCTACCTCACAATGCCTATGTCATTCACCTCACTTCATCTCATGGCGTAGGCATTGAATCATCTCATAGCATCACAAGAAAAAGAAGGAGGAGAAGAGTGAGTACAGTACAACAAGATATTTTGAGAGGGAGACCACATTCATATAACTTTTATTACAGTATTTTGTTGTAATTGTTCTATTATTAGTTGTTGTTAATCTCTTTCTGTGCCTAATTTATAAATTAAACTTAATCATAGATATGTATATATAGAACAAACATAGTATATACAGGGTTCAGTACTGTCCATGGTTTCAGGCATCCCCTGGGGGTCTTGGAACATATCCCCTGTGGATAAGAGAGGACTCCTGTACCTACAATTGAGATTCATATTGTCAAGCACTCAAGGAGGTCCTAACATCAGTGACTATGACAGCTGCTAGGAAGGCCTGCCAGGCTTCCGTTGATTTAACCAGTGACGAGACAACAGGTCCAAAGGATTTAGATGGTTTATTCCTCACAGCATAACAGCCAGCATGGGGTTTATGTTTATATCAATTCTTGATGTGGAGGGGGCCCACGTAGATATAGTGCACACAGTGGGTCTGTGCCACAGCTGAGGAGAAATCCCTGACTCATAAGGGGACTGCTACCAAACCTGCTCATCCTCTACTTCTGGGAGAGACATTATCCATATCCAGGTCAGGAAACCAGTTTGCCCTCTGACTCAGAGGAGATACTTCCTTTATCACCCTGGAACGTGCCTGGGAGAGGAGGAACTTAACTTTATTATCCCAGTACAGAAGCAAATCTGTTGCCTGACCCACAGCAACCTTACAAATGTCCTTGAACAAAATTATCAAAGCCCTTTGCTCAGGTGTGTGGAAATGCCAGCCCCATGGTGAACATTTCCCAACACACATGTGCATCCAGTGCCCATAAATGGTGGACAGATGCTGAGAGTTTCAGCAGGATTAGAAGATAATGTGCATTTGCACTCAAATCATAATTGCTTCAGTCATAGTTGAAGGCAATTTGAAACTGTCTCAAATCATATCATTTTTAATAAAAACACCATTTATATTGACTTACAAACATGGAACCTACTTTTGACACACTCAGAAATCCTTGGTCTAAGTGAAAGCCTTTGAATATACTCCCCATCCTGCTATTGAGATTTGGCCGTATACCCTGTCCACAGGAAACATATGGGAGACTATCCCTTATATTATAAAGAAAACTATAACACTTAACTAATTAAATGGTAGGAGATCAGAATGAACTCTTGTGATATCTTTAATTTAACTGAAACCTGGGAGTCTCCAAATGGCTCAACATTGCTGAGGCTTTTACTCCTGTGAGCCTCCCCTGCTAAGAACGTGTGCAAAGACCTAGAACTGAGCAAATCTTGGTTTTTAGTTAGAAGTGGGAGAGCTTATTCTCTTCTCAGATTGTACTGTTTCCTCTTTTGAAGAAGGATGTGACAGTAGGGGCAGATGGGGCAAAAAGCTCCCTTCCAAACAAGGGCCCCAGAAATGGAACTGGCACATAGACTGGGTCATTGCTTGGATGACAGTTGGTAGCAGGAAGTTGGGAGTGAGCAAAGTGTCTGTTCTCAGAATTTCACACAAGTGGGTCATGTAGAGCGTGGCCAACAATGATATAAATTCTTTTAGGATGACAGGTTTTTAAAGGGGGAGGAATATACTAATAAAACAATTGATAAAGGCAATTTTTCTATCCTTGAGATGATGCTAAACACCAGTTAAACATATATATACTTTGGCGGTTGTGGGGTTTCTGGATTACTCCATGTTTTCAAAGATTATTGAAACCAGAAATCAACATTTGTCCTATGAAGCCCTTAGCTAAAATAACAGACTATTGCAAGGAAATTTACATAGTGGCCTGAAATGTTTTTGCAACTAGTTCTACTATCTCCTGCATTATGAAAGGAATTTTAGTGTTTATTTTTCCTGAAAATAAGAGACTTATTTATATAAATCATCTGGGTATATTCTTACCTCAATGGGGAAAGAAAGTTTTATTTTTGAATCTCCCCAGAATTTCTGGCAAAGATTTGTAAATAGCTCTTCCTTTAGAAGAACTGAGTCTCGGATGACATGAAAACAAGCATGAAATTAAATTGTTGAAATATATTGCTTTTCAACAATCCTTATGTCTCTAAGGACTTAATGTTGTTTCAAAGTGTGGATGCTTCTATAATGAAACCTGTTGTGCTCATACATGGTAAAATTAGATAAGACCTCTTTGCTGTGTGCAGATCTTAGAGATTGATTAACCTTGGAAAGCAATTTTCCTAATGAAGTTATTGCGTGTAACAATTGCAATATTTGCATCATTTAAATTAAAGCTAAAATCGGTAAAAATAACCATTCAGCCAAATGCCTTATGTGTTCCATATGTTTATCACCAAATTATTAGCATTAGAGCCTCAGTCAACACTAATTTAGTATGCTAATACAACATAAAACAAAGGCAAACAGAAATAAGCTAAGAGGGATTTATCTAGTATTTTTGCCCGTTCTCGATGCCCATCCTGGATATCTAAATATAACGCTCAAAGAATTTTATGAGGGCAACAAAATGATTTATTTAGAATGACCTATTTTATCCTAATACCAATATTTTAAAATTTTGTTTTGTTTTTTAATTTTATTTTTAAATTTTTAAAAATTGTGGTAAAATACACCTAACATCACATCTTGACTATTTTTGTGCATACAGTTCAGTGGCATTAAGTGCTGTCACTTGTGTTGCTATCACCACCATCCATGCACAGAACTCCCTTCATCTTGCTATGCCTATATTTTTGTACGACACGCTCTATGCAGGTTTTGATATTAGTATCCAATTCATAATCACTAAGAACCCTGGGCGAACTCTCAGCATTGTGGTTAGCCAAGACTAAGGGGATGGCTCTGATCAGGCTCGGTTCTCTCTTGTGTATGCCACATGGTCAGCTCAACATCAGAAGTCCGTTGTTGCTTCAGGGGCCATACGCCAAGGAGTTAATGTTTGATTATGTCTTTGCTTAAATATATTACTCTGTACTGAGTTTTTATCAACTATTTTCTCTGGAAGGTTTTGCTTTCTGTCACTTGACTAGGCAAACTTCTGCCTGCTGCCTAGCATTGGTATAACCCTTTTCATCTCCGGCAGAGTCGGCGTTCTTCTGTGCAGTTTGCCCCCTTCTGTGCATGTAACAATGGATGTATGCCTCTTAGTAGAAAGAGTGACTTTCTCTTTGATATGGAAGCTAAAAGTGGATTCTCAATTACTAAGTAGGTGATATGGAAAGGCTGAAATTAGGTGTGCAGTAAAAGCATATAGAAAATATTTACTGGAGATAGTATTTTCTGTTTATTTCAAACCAAATCTTGCAAGTTTATACCTACGATGAGTGTGAGGTGGGGAGAGACAGAAACCTAACTGGAAAACTAAGAGTGGCTTAGCAGAAAATTGTAAAATCCACATGATTTGACATGTAAAAATTGTGACAATAGAAATACTGGAAGAAAAAATAGGATACATCCTTTATAACCTTGGAGTGAGAAAGATTTTCTCTGAGTCAAAATTGAAAAGATTGAAAAAAAAGATTGATGGTTTTGACCATATAAAAATTAAAAACCTGTATGTAACAGGAAATCCCATAGACAAAGCAAAAGGGGATGACAAACTGAGAGAAAGGTATTCTACTCTTATCACAGACAAAGGATTATAAAGAGAGAGAACAACATCTCAGTGGACCAGAGAGCAAAGCATTTGAATAAATAGTTCTTGAATATCATTTTTTAAACACAGCATTGGGAAATTTCTAAGGTTGATAATACACTCTTTTGGCAAAGCTGTGGGGAAAGAGACTTTCTCACATCTTCATATTGAAGTGTATATTTGATTTCCCTATAGAGGATGACTTGTCAATAACTTTTAAAGTTGTGAATTGACTCAGTAACCTCACTTTGGGGAATTTAACTTAAAGGTGAATTATGCAGTTGAAGAATGACATGGCACTAAGTTATTCGTCTTAACATTGTTGTTTTGTTTTTGTTTTTGCTGAGGAAGATTTGCCCTGAGCTAACATCTGAGCCAGTTTTCCTCTATGTTGTATGTGGGTCACTGCCACAGCATGGCCACTGATGAGTGGTGTAGGTCTGTGCCCGGGAACTGAAGCTGGGCCACCGAAGTGGAGTATGCCGAACTTAACCCCTAGGCCATGGGGCCAGCCCCTTAACATCGTTTTTAAGACAAAAGATTAGAAATACATCGTCTGTCCATCAGTAGAGCACAGGCTAAATAAATTATGGTACATCCCTACAGTGAAGTACTGTGTATGAGAGAATGAAGGAGCTATCTGTTTTAAATGGACAGGTTTCCAAGTTTTATTGTTTAAAATAAAGTTTCAAGGGGCTGGCCCCGTGGCTGAGTGGTTGGGTTCGCGCGCTCGGCTGTAGGCGGCCCAGCGTTTTGTTGGTTCGGGTCCTGGGCGCGGACGTGGCACTGCTCATCAAACCACGCTGAGGCAGCATCCCACATGCCACAACTAGAAGGACCCACAATGAAGAATGTACAGCTATGTACCGGGGGGCTTTGAGGAGAAAAAGGAAAAAATAAAATCTTTAAAAAAAGTAAAATAACAAAATAAAAAAAAATAAAGTTTCAAAATTGTGTACAGTATAACAGGTTATCTTAGGTATAAAAGGGGGCAACTCTATCCATTCATTATTTGATTATGTTGCATGTAGCATCTCTAGAAGAATATACAAAAAATCATGTGACAGTCCCACTGGCTGTGTGGAAGAAGGGACTCGGGTCCGTTTTTCAATGTATACTGCTTTTTAACTTTTTAGTTTTTCAACCCTGAAGTCATATTCCCTATTAAAATCCAAGAATAAAATAATTTGAGAAAGGAAAATGTAAAAGTATTAAAAATGTAAAATAGGAGGAAGATATAAGAACTGAAATTGTTTATACCAGGCAGAGGGAAGTTAACGTTAAATTGGCGATAGTCTTCAAGCTTAAGGGCTTCAGTCAGAATGAGGGATTTAGACCTTGATCTCTTGGTCACTTCAAATTCTGAGACCTTATCATTGGACATGAAGGGCTTTTTTTAGAAGTGTCATGTCCAGATATTTTCTGTCTCCATTAAGAATAGCACAAAGCAACGTGGGCTTAAATTTTTAAAGGAAAAGTATGATGCTGGGTTTGGGAAAATGTCAAATTATCCATTTCTGATAATGGCAGTCTTGACTGTATTGAGTATTACTATGTAGTTGACTTTGGGAGCTTTTTCTTCATTTTATTTCCAATTAACTGAACTTTAAATGACATTTATAATTGTTGCAAACTTCTGGTAGTATAAATGTAAAATTAGAAAAAAATGACTTCCGTCCTATTCGCAAGAGTAATTATGGTATTGTAATTGGTTTTTGTTGCACACACATCAGATATTTTTATAAATGTATATATATACTAAAAAATTTGTGTATATTATACATTATAGATAGAAAGAGAGAGAGAGGGAGTGAGAGAGAGGGAAGGAAAGAAAGATTTTCTTTGCAAAGGCAATGAACTTACATACTTCTTTGCAGGTTGCTTTTTTCGTTTACAAATATGGCTTGTTTAATCTTCCTGATACCTATACATCTACCGCAGAAGATATGTTCTGAATGAGTTTTGCTCTTTGAAATTTATTTATGTATTATTTATACCTTAAGGTAGTCGATTTTATTTTTGTAAATATTCTATGGGAACGTTAGTAGATTAAAAAATTTGCTGTGTGTCTGTTAGTCAAACATATTGATTAGGGACTGGCCCAGTGGTGTAGTGGTTAAGTTCATGTGCTCTGCTTTGGCGGCCTGGGGTTCGCCAGTTCGGATCCTGGGCATGGACCTACACACCAACACCAAGCCATGCTGTGACAGCATCCCACATAGAAGAACTAGAAGGTCTTACAACTGGGATATACAACTATGTACTGGAGCTTTGGGGAGGAAAAAAATATATAGATAGATAGATTATATTTTATAATTCTCTCTGCATCATCCTTCCCTTATTCTTTTTATTAACCTGTGCCCATCTCTCACTGCACAATGCCTTCTACGGAAGTGCAGAGACCTAAAGGGACTCTGATTTGGTGTAAATTTTAATGTCTTCATGATTTTCTTCTTAGTCTTTCATAGCTATTAATCATTTCATTGCCAAGGGGATGTTTATCTGTAGATTTTATTCTTTAGTTCATTTTAATGAATTTCAGAGAAAAGAAGAGAAAACATACCTTTTACTGAAGTCCTAATTATACAACACATACTGTCTATTGTAGGTTGTGTGCATAATTAAGTCCCGACAGGGAAAGCTTATCCTGGCAAATGATTTAATTCAGTTTACATTCAGGGAATTTGTAATGTGACACTAAAAGCAGAATTTCAAGAATCTGTAGTATAGTCCTTAGTTAAAATACATTAACTTGACACAGAATTTAAAAATAACAGTTCATGAATTGTGTTGCAGCAATGTATGAGAAAGTTGACAAATCTAAGGAACAATACTCTAGTTTATTTTTAGAAAATCTTTGAGTTAGGACTATACTGTCATGTTGTAAGCAGCACTTAGCACATCTGTTTGATGGTACTAAAAATATAATCACCTTCCCAAAGAAGCATCATAATTTAGCACTGCTTATTATAGAAAATTCATCAAAAAACTGTCATGGAAATACATAACTTGGAAGTGATTTTATTTGGGGTTTTATTTTGTAAGATTTCAAAATTATCTTATGATGCTTCTTTTGTGTGCTTAACTTGGAGTCCATTCATTTGGCCATCTTTCTCTGCTGTGGAATTAGTCGTAGTTCCAGCACATAGTTGATATAACTTATACTTATTGAGCCTGAATATGTGCCAAAAATTAGGCTTGGATGTAGAGATAAAATTATGAACAAAAACTAGATACAGTCTCTGCTTTCATGGAGCTTACAGTCTACTAGGGTGGATTTACAATCATCAAATAACAAGTATATATACCTTACCTTATACACACGCTATATATGTATACATATATAGCATATATGTGTATATGTTTGTATATATATGTGTGTGTGTGTAATATACACGTAAATATGTATGCAAAAGTGATGGAAAAGAGATACACAGGATCATGTTGGGAGCTAAAATTAAAGGTTGAGTAGGAGTTAACTAGTCAAAAAGGGAGGCTAATGTATTCCAGGCATAGGAAGTACTCAAGCAGATGCTTTTGTGGAGAAGAAAAGTTGGTGAGTGGAGGAGCTAAGAAAGGCTTAGATGGCTGACCGCGGGAGAAGCAAGGGGGACCGAGCCTTATGGGAGATAGTAGGCCATACTAAGAGTTTGCTTTTCTCCTAAGAGCAATGGGATTCTACTAGAGGATTTTAAGTAAGGAAATGAGATGATGAGAATTTTACTTTGAGAAGATTTCTCTGGCTGCAAAATTGAAAACAGGTTTTAGGGAGGCAAGTGGTGCCTAGGATGGATGCAAGTAGCCTGGGGAGAAGATTATTACATGGCTCAGGTGAGAGATGGCAGGTTGGACCAGAGCAGTGGGAGTAGAGGAGGAAAGTGGACATTGCAATTCTAATTGCATTTGTCCTTTAAACACTAAGTTCTACGTTAGTATAAATTTTGTTACTTACTAATCCATTACTTACGAAGTCTTAGTTATAAAATAGTAAGATTTGGAGTGACTTGTAAGGGATTTAGTAAGCTAACTTGTCCCTAAGAATTAGGGTGAATTTAGATGACTGCACACACATTTTCTGTCTTAATGTAAATAAAATATTTGGTATTTGCTTAAAGATGATATATCGCTGTTCTTCTGCTACATAAGCCCCCTTATAAAATAAAGGAGCATCCTGCCAGTTATCATATTTTAATAAAACTTACAACTCAAACTATTTTATTGTTACCAGGTGCTGTATAATTTTTACAATCAATGCAACTGCCAGTTATAATTTAAAAAATATTAGATGGACATTAAATGGACAGCTAGAATACTAGAATACTATTAGATTGCAATTTCTGGTAAGTGATCTGGAAGCTTAGTTGGACTAATAAATCTTTAATTTTAGGCAAGAATGTTTTACAAATTCTTATGTAAATATTTAAATGACAAAAAATTCTTCATCTTTTCAAATTTAGCACATGCTGAATTCATCTAATAAATCTTTATTTGTTACATCTAATGAAATTCTTACCAGAGGGGCTGGCCCAGTGGCGTAGTGGTTAAGTTTGCCTGCTCCACTTCAGCGGCCTGGGGTTTGCCAGTTCAGATCTTGGGTGCAAACTTAGACACTGCTCATCAAGCTGTGCTGTGGAAGCATCCTACATAAAAGAACTAGAAAGACTTACAACTGGGATGTACAACTATGTATTGGGGCTTTAGGAAGAAAAAAAAAGAGGAAGATTGGCAACAGATGTTAACTCAGGGCCAATCTTAAAAAAAAAAAAAATTCTTACCAGAGCAGAAGCCCTAACTGAATATAAATTCTTAACTTAGGGGGCCAGCCTCGTGTTGTAGTGGTTAAGTTCACGTGCTCTGCTTAGGTGGCCCGGGGTTTGCAGGTTGGGATCCTGGGTGCAGACATGGCACCACTCATCAAGCCATGCTGAGGTGGCGTCTCACATAGAAGAACCAGAGGACCTACAACTAGGATGTACAACTGTGTAGCAGGCCTTTGGGGAGAAAAAAAGTAAAAAAAGGAAGATTGGCAACAGATGCTAGCTCAAGGCCAATCTTCCTAAAAAAAAAAATGAACTTCTAAAAAAATTCTTAACTTAAAAAAAATATATATATATATAACTATGTGCCTAATCTTGAAATTTTTCGCAAGTGAACTTTGGAAAAATTTCGTTTATCTTTTTAATTTAGTGCTCTCACTACAAAGGATTTGACCTTCATAAGCATGGTGTGACTTCAATAAAGAAACAGACAGCACTAAACAATGTATAAATGCTAATCATTGTTGGAGATTCAGCAGAGAATGAAGCAAACACTTAACATCAAGAGTTGGACTAGTATGGACTTAAGTTTTGCTAGTCTGTCCTTGCTGTACACAATTAGCCAGTATTCAAGTTCTCCTCCCTCTGGACATTTACCAGTGTATGCTTAGGTTGAGCAAAACTTTCTTCTCAGTACTTTTCCCACCTTTCTCAGTCTTTTTATAGGTTAGAGAGCATCTAATGCTTTTATGCAAATCAAAATTTTCTTTTGAGAAAAAAAATTTCATAGAGATTTTACCAGATGGAGAGTAATTAACTGCAAATAAGAAGACGCATTAATAGTACCTTATAAAAGGGACATTTGTCATAATAGCATATAGGAATGAATGTGCAGTTTCCTCATTAAACTACACTTTATTTTGTGTATGTGTGTGTGTTTTAATTCCAGGTAATTCATTTTTATAGTTGACTTTTATGTTATCCCCTAACATGAATTAGGAAAATTGTACTTTTCAATGGTTTCTGTAACACTTTGGGGAAACATTGTGACTCTGAAACTATTCAATATTATTATACTAGTGTACTAATTCATAAAACTTGCTACTTGTTCCCTTTATTTGTTCAACTATTACATATTTTGCCATGAGAACATGGCTATGAAAAATTGATGCCGAAAGAAATTACGATACAGGACTAGTGACAAGTGGAGCTTATTAATTCTTAATAATTTTAGCTTAAATATAATGAGAATTTACTATGTGCAGGACCCTGTAATAAGTGATTTGCTTAAGAGCTAGTTTTGTTGAATCCTAGAAAGAAGAGGCTGTGGCTTCCTCCTTACTCATCACCTGCTGCTTCTGCTCCCTGGGGTTATGCACCTCGTGGCTCGGTGGTTGAGAAACCGCTTATGGAGCCAAAGGACTCCTGGGGTAGTGCCCAGGAGAACATGGGAAGAGCACGTGATCTCTTCCTAGACCACGCCACCAGCAGCAGAGGGAAAGTTGGTGCTGTGTGCTTTTCTTCTCTGTAAACTGAGGTCTTGAACTTTTTCTGTAGGTGTCCTCATCTCACCTTCAAAAAAAAGTCAACAAACAACCATGATGCAAATTTTTCCAATTCACAGGAGAAACAGTTCTCCATGTCTTTGTAACTTTCATTTTACCTAGGCCTGTAGTATGATTATCCTCTTCTTATCACATTTTTAATTTTTTCACCTTGAGCTATATTTCTTTCTTTCTTTTTTATTTTTTTATTTTTATTTATTTATTTATTTATTTTAAAGATTGGCACCTGGGCTAACAATTGTTGCCAATCTTCCTTTTTTTTTTAAGGATTGGCACCTGGGCTAACAACTGTTGCCAATCTTTTTTTTTTTTTTTTCCCCCTGCTTTATCTCCCCAAACCCCCGCTGTACACAGTTGTATATCTTAGTTACAGGTCCTTCTAGTTGTGGGATGTGGGATGCCGCCTCAACTTGGCCTGATGAGCGGTGCCGTGTCCGCACCCAGGATCCGAACCCTGGGCCACCTCAACGGAGCACTCAAACGTAACCACTCGGCCACGGAGCCGGCCCCTATATTTCTTTCTTTAACACCTATAGTTAAATGGACCACTGTTTTTGAAATGTCAAAATGTTATTATTATCTGACGTAAGTCTTCATTTTAAAAGAGAAAACACTAACCTCTCCAAATACGTTATAACATTAAACATTGTAGTGATGTTTAAATTTTCATATACAAAATAGCAGCATCAGTAATCAATGATTTAATCTGGGAGGCATAGAGCATACATCACTTACTGCTTGAGCTCCTTAAGTCTGATGGGAGGTACGTAAATAATTATAATTGTTTCTCTGTTACCTCATTAGATATAAACTATATTTGAATAATGAATGTACTATATTTGAATAATGAATGTGATTGGGTTCAAGGATGTTTTTACAGAAAACTAGGAGGTTATTTTTGAAAGTATCACTGCACATGAATGCCCTGTTTTAGGTCCATAAAAAAGAGTGTTCTGTGGCCATCCCCCTAGGGCAGATTGTTACATGTTAGGGACTCTGATGATGGAATTACTGTCCCTCTCTGTCCAGTCAATATGGCTGTAGTGTGTATTTATGATCCAAGAAGTGCTAGGACTACACTTATAGCCACATTCTCTCTGTCTCTCTCTCATACACACACATACACACAGAAACACACACACACACAAATCTACCGTGATAGCATGGTATTTTACTTGAAATTGTGAAAATTGTAAGCCTTAGTTTCTCCTGGGTTTGGAACCATCCATTTTTCCTCTTTAAGAAATATGGTGCTTACTAGGTGTCAACATTAAAACTTGCTTTCATTGAACTCACATTTGGTGAGTCTGTGTTCTTTATTAAAAGATCCACCTTGTTAGAGGGAGAAGAACTTGTTCTTGGTTTACCTTAAAATTAGAAAATGTTTCTGTATTGAATCTGAAATGTTGGACTACCTTTACTTCTTTCGTAATCCTCTCCTTTGGCATTTACAAGCCAGGCAATTCTTGGTGCGTGGCAACTGCACAATACTGGAAGTCAAATACCTTGGGTTCTATATTCAGTTCTGCCTTTTACTAATTGTGTGATTTTGGCAAATAACTTTACATTTCTAAGTCTTGGCTTTATTACCTACAAAATGATCCCTCTTTTGGCCACAGGGAAGTTACTTGTGTGAAATAATGCATGTGAAATAATTCATGCATTTAATCATTTGATCAGGATTTATGAACAGCTTCTATGTGCTGGAGATATGGCACAGAATGAGACTAAGCTCCTAGTCTTGTCTAGTTTCATTGCAGTAAACTCGAAACTTAAGTACTAGACAACGGTAAATATTAGAAAAGCCGTCTAACTTTATAATATATTATTTATGTGCTTATTTATGCAGCCCACTTAATTAAATTGTTGGTTCCGTGGGGATAAGAAACATGCCTTCATTCTGATAGATCCTTTTCAAAATATATATAGCAAAGTAGTCACATATAAATCAAACTGAATTTAAGGAAAAAAATAATGGAAAATCCAAGGATGAAGTTAAGCATTTAGAAGCCCTCACAGCCAGTCACAAAATAGGTTATATTTCTGAAACTCAGTTCATTTTCTACCAGACCTAGCGCTTGGGTTTTTAGTGTCATAGAAGGCTGCAAAATTAAAACCCTTGCCGGTGGATATAATGAAGATATCTCTATGAGACAGCTGTGTGGAAAAAAAATACAATTAGCAACATAAAAATGGACTGTCTCTGTGATTTTTATCCATCTCAGAAAGGCTATACCTTGGATTCCCAAACTGTTATAGCAGGAATATATTAATTCTGGTCATGATTTGATTCTCTGTGATCATGGTCCTGTATCCTTTTTGTCCCAAGGGAGTTAATTATTTTAGGCTGATTAAATACTAGGATTGCTAATAGGGTTGGCGTTACTTGAAATCATTTTAAAATGGGATAATTATTTTTTTCCTTGGGATATATGTCAGTCTGAACAGAAAAAAAAATCTGTGCCAAATATATTGATACCTTCAGGTAGTGCTGAATGATACTAAAAAATTGAGGATATTTTACTTCTATGTCTGCCCATGTGACTACACCAATGTACTGTGTTTAACACTTCGGTCAAGGCCAGGTGAAAAATGATTATGTCTCTCACTCAAACCATGGCCTTGCTTACCCAATGGCCAATCATGTTCAATCAGGATCTGAGGAAGTAAGATGTAATGAGAGATTTTTATGTCCTGTGAATACCTCTTGGTATTGAAAAGTCTCTTGAAACTTGGTCTTGAGTGAGATAAGGAAGAGGTCTCCCCTTTTATTTCCTATCAACAGACTGGTATTTTAAATCATGTTTAACATTATGTCCCAGCAGACATAGATACCTTTTTTTGGCTTGATGAGGACTGATGGATAATTTTAGGAATATTGCTAGGTTATTGAGGCCCAAGTGAAAATAATTTAGAAAAGGCTCCATGGGTGAATTAGTCAGGGTTCTTCAGAGAAACAGAACTCATAGGATGTGTGTGTGTGTGTGTATGTGTGTATGTATGTGGAGAGACAGATTTATTTTTATTTTAAGGAATTGGCTCATGTGATTGTAGGATCTAACAAGTCCAGGTCGGTAGGCTACAAGTTCCTGCAGGAGTTGACGCTGAAACCTTGAGACTGAAGACAGTCTGGAAGCAGAATTCCTTCCTCTTCTAGGGACCTCAGTGTTTTTCTTAAGGCCTTCAATTTACGGAACGAAGCTCACCCGTATTATGGAAGGTAATCAACTTTACTCAAAGTCTACTGGTTTAAATATTAATCACGTCTAAAAAATTCCTTCACAGCAACACCTAGACTGGCGTTTGACTAAACAACTGGGTCCCATAGCCTAGTCAAGTTGACACGTAAAATTAACCATCACAGTGGGGTCTTCTCAAAATGAAGTTTGCCATAGACTTTATTTTGCCTTGGAAAAAAAGAGGTGTAATAAATACTATTAAAAAGACCCAAATTTTACCATTAGAACTACTAATGTGGGCACCTATGGAAAAATAGGGGGCTAGGTTGTAGAGACCTACATCTAGATTTATGCTTTGAAGTCTTACATTTTCTTAGCTTTTATAGACATAAATAAAGCATGGAGAATTTTGTAATAATAATATATTAATTGTAATGATATTAATTGCTAGTCAAGTCTTCCACATTTATTATCTCATTTCATTTTCACAAGCCTAAAGTAGACACTAATTTTATGTCTACTATAAAGATGAAAAAACTGATGCTCAGTTAGGTTGAGACTTGTGCCAGGTCACAGAGAGAGTGAGAAGTGGAACTAGGATAAATTATTGCATGTGTTAAGGCTTTTCTGCGCCCATCGCAGTTCAAAACACATCCTAAATGGGAGGCTGTCCAGTTTCTGGTCCTTACGCGCACTGTCTGCATGGACCAGAGTACTTTGTAGCCAATTTTTATAAAGAAACTCTCTTTCCTCCAAATTATAAACAGATAGCTAATTAGTAATGCCATTTTAAAAGTATGACTCTTTCTTCCTCCTGAATAATTTGTTGAAATTAGTTTTTTGGTCAATATTTTCTACAACAATTGTGTGAGTATTAGGCACAACTATACGACTATTTACAACTGTTAAATAGTATAAATTTTTAAAGAAATGTTTTGGAATAACAGAAAATTATTTCAGTTTGACCTTTAAACTCACGGAGGAAAGTTAAGCCTTATAAGCTTAATAAAAACACTTACCTACTGATGTTTCATACAACCAATACTAAGGTTGAGCTTTCTCTGCCAGCCTTTCTAATCTCTCACCATTCCTCACTTTATACTCTTGGCTACAATCATTCGCAAGTTCTTTCTGTTTTCTGAACATCAAAGTTGTATTTCTAAAGCCTAACACAGTGTCTGGCCTGCAGTGCTTGATAAATAATGCCAGAAAGAAAGGAAGGAAGGAAGTTAGGAAGGAAAGAATATTCCCTAGAAATTTTCACTTTTTAGCTCTGCACTTACTTTCCTTCAATCTCTTCCTTTACTCATATAGGACTCTTACTTGCATAATTGGCGGCCAGGAAGCTAAGAGGCTATGGAAAATGTAGAGTGTTGATCAGATGACTATGCAGTCATTTCAGCTCTCTTCCCTTATTGTTTTTCTGTACCTCTTGCTGTGGGTTTGTCACACATTTTAAGGCCGAACATTGCACATTTGGATCTCAGCATGTGCTGAGCAGTAGTGAAAAATACTTATCTTTGCATTTTGCATTCTTATTTTAATGCAGAAAGTAGTATTGACCAGCTTTTTCTAATGAACAATTTTAGAAGGTTGGTTGTTACTGTAATGTTAGATAATTTCTGCAGAGTAATTGCTTTTTTTTTAAAACCTCCCAAGAAATTCTCCTAGCCATAGAATGACAATTGTTATAAACTTGGGAAACATGTTTGAAGGATGGGAAAGGCTAGAGATTGCACATGCCGTTATTATTTTAA
This sequence comes from Equus asinus, assembly GCF_041296235.1. NCBI lineage: Eukaryota > Metazoa > Chordata > Mammalia > Perissodactyla > Equidae > Equus > Equus asinus. Next base: position 50,101,930 of record NC_091792.1, on the reverse strand, counting down.
TATAACAATTTGTCCAATCTGCCATTGTAAAAGTAATTTCTATTGATGATATTCAGCACAAACAGTCAACGTCATTTAGCTTTGGCTTGAAACTAATGACTAGGAGAACCAGTCATAAGAAGATGTATTTTGGGCCAAATAAAATTGAGTAGCCAATGTGATAGCCAAGTGTTCATTTTATTTGTTCTTGCTTCAATTTAATCATATTTGTCAGTAGTTTTTTAGTATAAACTTGAAGAAAAAATGACTTTTCAGGTTAAAATATTAATCTGTTCTGGAACTTTTAAAAAATTGCTCCGTGAAGTCTAAATGGAGATTTAGATGCAAAACCTAATATTTGGAAATAAATATTTGGTATCCTTTTTACTCATAACTTGTACATTCTACTTTGTCAGTTTTCACTCCATTAGATTTCAATTTTAAGAATTTTATGAAATAACTATTATAGTGACATTTAAAAAAATTGTCCTTTATATAGTAATCCATCAAACCCACAAAAATAATAGAACTTTAAGATATTCTTATACAGATTTTTTACATTAATTTTTGTCCCTTAATTTTCTTTAAAAAGATATTCTTGTGTGAGAATGGGGATAGAAAAATTGTGCACCCTGTGTATGTGATAAAGAGAGAGGGAAAATATGATAACTCTATATAGTTTGCAATTTGCAAAATTCTTCTATATCTAATATTCTTTCTGGGAATACATTACAGACTTGGAGGAGGTAAACTGAATTTTAACTCAAAAAGTGTTTTGTGTGCTTTATTGGGAATTTGCTATTATTATTCTCAAAATAATTTGTCAATACTATTCTGTATATTGGGAGACATGAGTAAAGAATAAGCTTCTAGTAAACTCAATGAGCTTGCAATATTCTGAGAAGCATGGGCCAAGGCTTAAAGTTTTAAATATTCTTTATGAGAGAAAAATTAACTTAGGTCTCTGGTGCTCAGAAAATGTTACTTTCTAATATTCATTCTAACTTAACAAACATTTAAGTGATTAGGAGAAAAAATATGTTGTGTTCGCTGCCCATAAAGTGATTATTGATTCATAGACAATATTCCCATTTTCTTAGTGGTTTTGATTTTATTTTAACTAATTTCCTCATTCACTCTGTTCTAGGCACTAGAGAAAAGAATGCAGCCACATAGATGATGAGCTGTAATTCCTGCTCTAGGAGACTAGAGAGAATGAGGGTTGATGGAGGATCATGGGGTAGACAAGAAAGGGACATCTGAGTTTGGGGGAAATAGAAGTGATGAGTACAAATGCTCCATATTTGATCACAGGGTTCATGTTTGGTATCTTAATTCTACCCCATGAAGCCAGATGGCTGTTGGAGAGACTAGCTGTGTTGTAGAGACTGTGGAGCAGGACAGGTGGATGGAGCTGATAGTAAATTCTATTGAATAGAATGGAATATTCCCTGGTGAAATCAGAATGTCATTCTCAGCAGAGTAATTGAAAAACTAGAGAAATATTGTTTTGTTTTTTAAATTTATGGCATCAGATTTAATACACATTTTTGGGGGGGGTGTTTTTGTTTGTTTTTATTGCAGTAACATTGGATTATAACATTATATAGCTTTCAGATGTACATCGTAATATATTTTGAATTCTGTGTGGATTACATCATGTTCACCACCCAAAAACTAATTATAGTGCATCACCACACATGTGAGCCTAATCAGCCCTTTTGCCCTCACCCCTCCCCCCTTCCCCTAGGGTAACCACCAATCCAATCTCCAATGCTATGTGTTTGTTTGTCGTTGTTTTTATCTTCTACTCATGAGTGAGATCATACAGTATTTGACTTTCTCCCTCTGACTTATTTCACTTAGCATAATACCCTCAAGGACCATCCATGTTGTCACAAGTGGCCGGATTTCATCATTTCTTATGGCTGAGTAGTATTCCATTGTGTATACATACCACATCATCTTTATCCATTCATCCTTTGATGGGCACCTAGGTTGCTTCCAAGTCTTGGCTGTTGTGAATAATGCTGCAATGAACATAAGGGTGCAAGTATCTTTATACATTTGCGTTTTCAAGTTCTTTGGATAAATGCCCAGCAGTGGGACAGCTGGATCATATGGTAGATCTATTCTTAATTTTCTGAGGATACTCCATATTGCTTTCCATAACGACTGCACCAGTTGCACTCCCACCAGCCGTGTATGAGGGTTCCCTTCTCTCCACATCCTCTCCAACACTTGTTGTTTCCTGTCTTGTTAATTATTCCCATTCTGACTGGAGTGAGGTGGTATCTTGTAGTTTTGGTTTGCATTTCCCTGATAGCTAATAATGTTGAACATCTTTTCATATGCTATAAACTTCCCTGTTAGAACCGCTTTTGCTGTATCCCATAGATTTTGGCATGTTGTATTTTCATTTTCATTTGTCTCCAGGAATTTTTTGATTTCTCCTTTGATTTCTTCATTGATCTAATCATTGTTCAGTAGTATTGTGATTAATCTCCAAATTTTTGTGGCTTTTCTGGTTTTCTTCCTGTAGTTGATTTCTAGTTTCATAACTTTATGGTCAGAAAAAAATGCATGGTATTATTTCGATCTTCTTAAATTTATTGAGCCTTGTTTTGTGGCCTAATATGTGATCAATCCTGGAGATTCTTCAGTGTGCATTTGAAAAGAATGTGTATTCTGTGGTTTTTGGATGGAATGTTCTATGTATATCCACTAGGTTCATCTGGTTGGTCAAACGTGTCGTTTAAGCCCAGTGTCTCCTTATTGATCTTCTGTTTGGATGATCTATCCATTGGTGTAAGTGGAGTGTTAAAGTCGCCTACTGTTATTGTGTTACTGTCTATTTCTCCTTTTATGTCGGTTAATAATTGCTTTATATATTTGGGTGCTCCTATGTTGGCTGAATAGATATTTACAAGTGTTGTATCTTCTTGCTGGATTGTTCCCTTTATCATTATGTATTGCACTTCTTTGTCTCTTGTTACAGTTTTTGTTTTAAAGTCTATTTTGTCAGATATAAGTATTGCTACCCCTGCTTTCTTTTCTTTGCCATTTGCATGGAATATCTTTTTCCATCCTTTCACTTTCAGTTTGTGAGTGTCTTTAGGTCTGAAGGTTGTCTCTTTTATGCAGCATATATATGAGTCTTGTTTTTTTATCCAATTGGCCACTGTATCCCTTTTGATTGGAGCATTTAGTCCATTGACATTTAAAGGTCATATTGATAAGTAGCGATTTATCAATAGCTAATATGTATTTATTGACATTTTGTTACTTTTTTTTCTGGGTGTTTTAGCAGTTTGTCTCTGTTCCTTTCTTTTTCTCTTGCTCTCTTCCCTTGTAGTTTAATGGCTTTCTTTAGTAATATGTCTGATTTCGTTTGTCTTACTTATTTGCTTACTTATTATAGGTTTCTGATTTGTGATTACCATGAGGATCCTATATAATATTCTATGTATACAGCAGTCTAAATTGAGTTGATAGACTCTTTAGCTTGACAGCTTTCTAAAAGCTCTACTTTTTCACTCCCTTCCTCCCACATTTTATGTTTTGAAATTATATCTAACCTCTTGTTTTGTGCTTGTCTATCCGAATATCATTGAAATAGGTAACTTTCTAACTTTGTCTTTTAACCTTCATATTATCTTCACAAGTGGTTGATCTGCTACCTTTACTATATTTTTACCTTTTCTAATGATTTTATTGCCTGTTTATTGGGGGTATTTTTGATCATTTTTTTATCCCTATTTGTGGTCATTGCTTTCCCACTTAAATAAGTCCCTCCAGCATTTCTTGTAGAACTGGTTTCTTAATGATAAACTCCTTAGTTTTTCTTGTATGGGAAGCTCTTTATCTCTCCTTCCATTCTGAATGACAGCCTTGCTGGGTAGAGTATTCTTGGCTGTATGTTTTTTCCTTTTACCACTTTAAATACATCATGCCATTCTCTTCTTGCCTGTAGGGTTTTGGCTGAGAAGTCCGCTGATAGCCTTATGGGATTCCCTTTGTATGTCACTTGTTGCCTTTCTCTTGCTACTTTTGGGATTCTCTATCTTTAATTTTGGGCATTTTAATTATAACGTGTCTTGGTGTGGAGCTCTTTGGGCTTATCTTGTTTGGAGCTCTCTATGCTTCCTGTGCTTGGATGTCTGTTTCCTTCCTTAAGTTAGGAAAATTTTCAGCTATCATTTCTTCAAATAAATTTTCTGTCCCTTTGTCCCTCTCTTCTCCTGCTGGGACACCTATAATACAAATGTTAGTGCACTTGATATTGTCCCAGAGTTCCCTTAGACTATTCTCATTCTGTCTAATTCTTTTTTCTCTTTTCTATCCAGCTTGGGTGATTTCCTCTAGTCTTTCGTCTAACTCGCTGATCCATTTTTCTGTATCATCTACTGTACTATTGAGTCACTCTAGTGAATTTTTCATTTCCAGTATTGTATTCTTCATTTCTGATTGGTTATTTTTTATATCTTCCAGTGCTTTACTGATGAGCTTACTGTGTTCATCCAGCCTTCTCTCAGTATCTGTGAGCATCCTTATGATATTTTATTTGAACTCTTTGTCAAGTAGGTCACTTGTTTCTGTTTCATTAAGTCCTTTTTCTGGGGTGTTGTCCTGTTCCCTTGCTTGGAAAGTATTCCTTTGTCTCCTCATTATGCCTCTTTTTCTTGCTTATTTCTATGTATTAGGTGAATCGGCTATGTCTCCTGATTTTGGAGAAGTGGCCTTATGTATGAGATACCTTATGAGGCCCAGCATTGTGCTTCCCTCTCACCATGAGTCCAAAAGATCCAGGAGTGACCCCTTTATGGGCTACTTGTGTCCTTCTGCTGTGGCAGGATTGCTCTTACTGCAGGTACCCAGAGAGTCTAATCTTTCCTTTGTAAATCTGGCTTGGGGAGCCTCAGCACTGTTGGCTACAAAGTCTATCAGCACACTTCTATTGCAGGTTTCCTCTTAATTGGGTTGGTACCCAGTGTAGCTGGTTGCTAAGCTCAGGGGCTTACAGCTGTGATAGGCCTCAGGCCTACACAGCTGTTGTCAGTTCTCTTAGGAGTGCAGCTCAGTGGGGCTGGCCCTACGCATGGGAGCACTCAGTTGTTTCAGGCTGTGGAAGGTGGGGCTGATCCTTTTTATGGCTATTTGTGAAGCACAGGTCTTCTGCTGCTGCTAAGTCTCACTCTCCACGGGACCACACACACTGTCAACACAGTCCTGGGTCAGTGCATACTTCCCAAACCCCTGGAGTGTACCCCAATGCTGCATTGCAGAGGCCCCCACCTCTCCACCAATGCCCCCGACAGTTCACTTCGTCTTCACACACCTGCCCTGCCCCACAGAGGTGGACACACTTGCCTACCTATAGAGGATCAAGGCACCCAGCCAATGAAGGCTGGCAAGTAGACTGAGGGCTTGCTGTTGGGCAGGGCAGGTCCCTAGGGTGGGCTGCCTGCCCTTGTTAAACTAGATTAAATCTTAACTCTAGTGGGTTTGGCAGACCCCTGGACTAACAGGCCAGGGGAAGAATTTCAATGGCATATGCTGGGGTCCATGTCAGCACGCCTGGACTAGGTCACAACAATGGCCCCCACCAATGTCTCAGTCTCTGGAGATGTCTCTCCTCTCACTGAGATGCACCCAGAGCCTACCAGGTTAGTCTCCTTTCACCAAAGGACTGTCAGCCTTATCTCTGGTGATTTTATGTTGCTGAGATGGGTGACTTTGTGCATTGACCCTTTAAGACCTGGATCTTTTCGGCTTTCATCTGATAGCTTTTCTGGGGCTATCCCTGCTGCATTTAATAGCCAGTGAAGGTAGATAGTAAGACCCTCATCTCATCTGTGCTGAATCTGAAGGCTGCTTATAGCAGTATCGGCCCCGCTCAGGACTTCACTCCTCCAGGGAGGGCTGCGTACCTTAGGGTGGCTCCTGCCTGGCCAGCTGAAAAACTCTGCTTCTCCTGAAGGTGGCTTTTTCTCTCCAGAAGGAATTTATGCCTGTTCCGCCTTAGGACTGTCCCTTGTTGTGGGAGTTCTTTTTATCCAGTTTTCGGTTTTCTTTCCATGGTGATTTTTCCAAAAATAGTTGTAACCTGATTGCGTTCATGGGAGGAGCTGAGTTCAGAGTCTGCCTACACAGCCATCTTGACGAGATCCTAGAAAAATATTGGATTTGCTATAACACCATCGGTTTCTTAAACTCATACTTGCATATTGGTTGGCAAATCTCTTGAAAAGCAAAGTTTAAAGGGCCTAATGCATTTTTATTTTCTCAGCACTCATTCCCCATATTGTGAGGCCTTTGAGTGACAGGAAGAGTCAGTATCCTGAGGAACTTGATAGTAAGCTTTATTTTTTAATCTGTTGTTCTTTAAAAGTGTACTTAAACTTTTATTAGGCTTTGGATTCTAGTAATTTGCCTTTCTTAATAAGCCTTGAGAAAAAATAATGTAACCTTACTTTTTCCTTTTAATGGCATAATAGTATAACTGATAAAATTTCTTATTTTTTAACCCTTATTTGAGAAATAATCGCTCCTATTCTTAGGATCTTCTAATCACTTGATTCACTTAATATGGCAGTATAATAAGCATTGTGATAATTTGTGTCCACTGGATAATATGTTTTAAAAGCAAGTGGGTGGATGTAAACAGACACATAAATATTTATTATATTATTATTCTATTGTGAGTATAGTTTTTAATATTGCTTCATTGTATACTCATTTTTCTAAGTCAAGAGTAAATTACAGTAATGGAAAAACTCAAGCTCATAAATAATAACTCTCTTTTTGTACTACTTATGATGATGGAATTTACAATTTTCAATATTCACATTGAAAAGGAACAGTTGAAATAAATGGTAAAACAATTAATGTTTACTGAAAGGACAAAAGTACTGTGAAGTACAAACACATACATCGGACATTTTTTCCTCATAGGTTAATTATACTTACTACTCAGTTAATTGCAATATTTGTTGAATGAAAGAATAAACATCTTAAAACATCGGTTACATTAAAGGATAAACATTCTTTTTTTTCCAACTCGGGGTCTGTATTAGTAATTAGCAATAATTAGTGGTGTAACTCAAAGTTAATTTCATCAGATTTGCTTTGACATCTTTGCTAAAGTACATAGGAGCAATCATAATGGCTCATGGACATTTGTAGGCTGTGAACATGAATAAATTTTTCGTGCCAATCGGCCCATCATAATGGCTTCCCCTCTGTGTTCTGGTTCACTTTTCTTCTCACCTCCACAGGGATTTGTCCTATCAGTTTTAAATAAATTTCTTTCTGCCATTTAGCTAAGTTTTACATGTCCTTCAAAATTAATTGTAAGCATAAAATCTTCGAGTATTCTCAATCAGATTTAAATGGCTCTGCCCTCCTCCACTCCTGTAGCACCACTGGGCATGCTTCTACCATCACAATCATACAATAATTGCACTGTGGTCAGTACAACTGTAACAGACTGTAGGCGTTTCGAGGGCAGGAACCATAAATAAGCCAATATTTATTAAACACTTAGTAAGCGGTAGCCACATACATTAGTCTCCTACATACGTACTAGTCACATACATTAGCTCATTTAATCTTCAGGACAGTAGTGATTGTGAAAGATAATGCTGTCGCTGCCCCAAGCTCAATAAACATTTGTTGACAGTATTATTCATGACAATAATAATAATAGCCCGTATGACAATAACTTTAGCCTGTATAGGAGTATACAGACTAAAAAAAGAAAAATAAATATATGAATGCCACCACCCATTTAACAGGTGCGACTGACATTTATAACAAACTCTAAGATACTTTCATCAAAGGCAGTTAAAGGCATTTAATTCCTGTTAAGCTTCATGAAGAAATATACCTTTGCAACATCTGCAAAGACTTTTTGTGGCCAATACAAAGTAGTTTAATGTGTTATGTTCTTGGAATAGCACACTGAAATTTTCTTTAAAATGTGTTTACCATTTCCATGAAAATATGAAAATTTAAATTTTCATAATAAGAGCTGGCTCGTTTTTGCAAGACCTAAAGCATTATCCTTTCATTTTTTTCCTTTTGTTTGGTTTTCCTGGACACCTGCCTTTGTGGGAAGATAGCTGAGAATTTTGGCTTTCAAAATACACCTGAGTGCAATTAAGCAGACTGGAAATACAGGGAGCAGTAAGAGTCAGAAAAACTGGCTAGGACATGGCATACGAATTGCTGTTGCTAAATGAAAGGTAAATGCATATTTGTGGAGGTGATAGATCTTTAATTCTCCAGGTGATTTTAAATTGCTTGGCTATGCTTTCTGGCTGAAAATGATGTATGGGTTACTAAGTGAGTGAGTCATTCATTCTTGTAAGTAAAGATAGTAAGAGAGGAAGGTTGGGCCACTGACCCCTTGACACGCAGTACAACAAGCACTGTCCAACAGTCCTGGGTGGTCATGGTTTTGTATAATTTTTGTCTTTTCAATAGGCATCTTCTTTTAAATATGTTGAAAACACTTTGCTTTTATAACTCTTTAATGTTACATATATTAAAAAGCATAACTTACATTTATGTTTGGGGGTTTATAAATTGTCATTATTCCGGCAGAATACATTTTAAAATTAAGGACAAGTTTAGAGACTAGTTATTTTCCTTGTAACCTATGGTCTGTCTTTTTAAAACACTCCGCATTTTGATATAAGATTTTTTGGATAACTTGATTATATAAGTGAGGAAATAATGAAAAGCCTTTAACTAGCTTCACACTTCATTTGGACTTTGATGGAATTTTATTAGACTGAACAAGCTCACCCAACATGGCTATATATTTATCATCTTGTGCATGAAATGAGGGTGCCAGAGGAAAAGGCATGAAGAGACAAAAGGAGCACTTCAAAGGCAGGAATCCTGATTAGGCTGATGGAATTCTATCCCCAGGTTGATTTTTGATAGGCATAAAATTCTTTGAAATTCTTATCCCAAATTCCAGTGAGAGTGTGTCTTGTTAGAGCTGAGCCTATCAATCTCTGTTCCTTGTATGAATTAATTTAAAAAAAAGTTTTGCAAATGAGTTGCTGCATTATTTGCTGAGCATATTCAGCCTCTGTACTTTCACACGTGAGTCAAGCAGACATGAAAGGAAAAAAGCAATTGGAACGGTGTTTCACTCTACTGTTTTGCTCTCCGAGGTCCATGATCACTCTGGTGACACGGTAGGCGCTTGACGTATTGGAGTGGTAAAGACACAGGAAAGAAGGGAATTGAGAGGGAGGAGCACTCCAGCTTAGCTGACAGCTTCAAAAGATGAAGGAAGAAGTGGGACTTGAGATCATTGGGCAACAGAGAGCTCAAGTCACCTCACATCCCCTTCATGCCCACCCAATGTTGACACCAAATGCAGGATCTTTCAGCTCGTGCGTATTTTCTGTTTTTGTTCTTCAAAAGATTCTTTAATAGGTAATCCACATTCACCAGACAAATTCTGCTTAATGGAGGGAAAATAAAAACTTTAGTTGCCTTAGGCAGCTTGGGTTGCCATAACAAAATACCATGGACTGGGTGGATTAAACAACAGAAATTTATTTTCTCATAGTTTCAGGGGGTGGGTGTCTGAGATCAGGGTCCCAGCATGATAGAGTTCCGGTGAGGGCCACCTTCTTGGCTTTCAGACTGCCCATTTTTTCTTGTGTCTTCACAAGGCCAGTGGGACCAGGGGTGGGGATGATATTAACTTGAGGGGCTGGAGAGAGACAGGGACAGGGACAGAGACAGAGTGTTCTCTCATGTCTCTCCTTAAAAGGACACTAATCCTATTAGATCAAGGCTCCACCTTTGTGATCTCATTTACTCTTAATCACCTCATAAAGACCCTATCTTCAAAGAGTCACATTGGAGTTGGGACTTCAACATACGAATTTTGGGAGAATACAAACGTTCAGTACGTAACAATAAATAGATAGTAGTAAGTGTCTCTGGCTCAAAGCCTTTACCAGAAAAATTGCCAGAATCACAACCAGAAGATTCTATCTCCCTTATTCACAGAATCCTTGAGTCATCTAACATGTGCTCTTTGCATTTCCAGGCATCTGATCCCCTGCTCTTGGTTATTTCCTGCCTTTTCAACATTGCACTCACTGGTGAATCCAATTCTGGCCATAGCCAGGCTTCTTTCTCTTACATTGACATTATATTCTATATACTTCCTTCTAATAGTTAGTGGGTCAGGAAGGAAGGAAATCAGAGAGGGTCTTACTTACTTCATTGCTGTTTTCTTATTAAAGTAAGAGAAATAATTCTTATTTAGAGAATAATGCTATTCATTATTGCATGTATTATTTCATTTTAACCTTTAATTACATATATTATTTCATTTTAATCTTCTGTGTGGGATGCCACCACAGCATGGCCTCACAAGTGGTGACTAGGTCTGCACTCACAATCTGAGCCAGCAAACCCCAGGCCACCAAAGTGGAGCACGTGAAATTAACCAGTCGTCCATGGGGCTGGCCCCCAACTCCCTTTTCTAATATAGGCATTTAGTGCTGTAAATTTCCTCTAAGCACTGCTTTAGCAGGATTCTTCCAAGTTTTCATATATTTTTGTTTCATTTTCTTTCAGCTGTTTTAATTTTCCTTTTGATTTCTTCTTTGACTCATGTGTTATTTAGAAGTGTTTGGTTTCCAAATGCTTGTGAATTTTCCAGATATCTTTGTGCTACTTAGTTCTAACTTAATTTCTTTGTAGTCCGAGAACATACGTTGCATTATGATGAATCTCTTATATTGAGACTTATTTTTTCATCCAGATATGGTCTATCATGGTAAATGTCCCATATTATTCTGAAAAAAATGTGTATTTTACCCTTGTCTAGTGAAGTGTCCCATAAATGTCAAATAGGTCATCTTAGTTGATAGTTGTTTAAGCGTTCTATGTACTCACTAATTTTCTGATCACTTGTTCTATTATTTATTCAAAGAAGATACTGAAATCTTCAACTGCAACTCTTGATTTATCTGTTTCTCTTTCCAGTTATGTAGTTTTTGATTTATGTATTTTGAAGCTTCAGTTTATCTCGTCTTTTATTTTCTCGCCTTTCTCTCAGGTTGATTGAATCTTTTTTTCTGTTCCACGGTTTTTCCTTCATCAGTTTGAAAGTTGTCCATAGGCGCTATTTTTTTTTTAGTGTTTACTGTAAACTTTTAATATTTACACTTTTAAGTCAAATATGAATCAGGATCTCAACCTTACTTCCAAACACTGCAGTCAAATTTCAATCATTTTGTCTCCAATTACCTTTTCTTGACTTGTATGCTGTTTTGGTTCTGTATTTTAGTTTTATCTTGGTTTTTAATTATCTATATATTATTATAATAATTTTATCAAGTCTTTTTTGCTTTTTAAATATTGTCACATATTTATCAGTTTGCTTGCTTTTCATTTCTTTCTGTATCTAAGACCTCTGTGTGAGATAACTTTATGTTTGCTTTAAGAACATTCATTAAAACGTTGATTAACTCCATTGATGGAAAATATCTCAGTATTTTTCTAAAATTTTCTTAATTTATCCTCTTTCATGAATGTTATTTTCATTGATATAGGATTCTAGGTTGACATTTATTTTAATGCAGCACATAGAAAATAATATTCCACTGTTTTCTGGCTACCATTGTTTCTCTTGAGAAGTTAGCCATCAGTAAAATTCTTGCTCCTTTAAAGGTGACATGTTTTTTTTCTCTCTAGCTACATTTAAATTATATTCTTTGATGTGTATGTGTTCTGCTCTTTCCTCATAATTTTGCTAAATATTGTTTTCTTTTTATTTGTCCTGCTTTGGATTTTCTGGACTCTTGTATCTGATAACAAGGTCTTTCATCTATTTGGGAAAATTCTCAGCTATTGTCTCTTTAAATTTTGCCTCTGCCTCATTGTCTCTTCTTTTCTCACCTGGGACCTTAGTTATATATTGTTCTTGATATATATATTTTTTTAATTCCTCTGATCTACTCTTCCCTTAAGAGGCTCACTTGTATGGACTATATTAATCACTTCCCTTTCCCTCTGGCTTCCAGATATGTTCAAATAATGTGAGGCATAGGCAGCAGATCAGAGGAGGGAGGAGAATGGATTTGGCCTCTTATTTCCATTGTTCCCTCATTGCCAGCTAATTGGCCATTTACTAAAGCTCCTTTCAGGCAGCTCCCCCCTTATAGCTGTCCTCTCTGAGTTCCATCACCACTCCCTTACCTTACCTTTCCTTTCTAGGTCTAAGGTTATAGTGCTCCCCACAGTTACTCACAGTGGGATACTAAAGCACATCATGTAGTTTCCTTAAACTGTGGTAAAAAATGTGAAAATAGTCACTCTTTACCTCTCTTCAAACTTCTCAATTTGACTTTCCTGTTTTCCAATCAGACTCTGAATTATACAGATATTTATGACACCTGATCATTGTGTCCTCCATGACACCTAACCTGCTCTCCATAACTGGTATCTCTATGTCTATCTGTGCTACATGTAATTTCTTCCAGTTCAAATCTCATTTCTTTAGTTGTTCTAATGATGATTTTTGGATTAAATGATTAACTTCTAAAAGTTCTATTTGGTTCTTTATGAAATCTAGTTACTTATTATAGTCTGTGGTTTTCATTCATATTTTATTTTCTTGTTTTTTACCTTCAAACATATAAAACAAATTTCTTTTATATGCTGACTGATGACTCCTATATCTGAAGTCTTCATGAGTCTGATTCCATTGACAGATGTTTTCATTGCCTCTTGCTTATACTTTGTTTCTTTTAGTGTTTTGTGCTTTTTTGAATGTGAGCTTATATTTCTTGAAATCTAATTTATGGAAATTTTTTGAGTTTTGGGTTGAAGATAATTTCCTCCAAAGGATTGGGTTTTCTTCTGCCAGGTCCCTCAGGGAATTATGAATCATGGATCACTATAAATTAAAACATTATTGGAATTTGGGCCATCTGAGGGATGGCTGTTGATTGCTACTAATTATTAGCAGCAAGGCAGGTGCATCTAATTCATGTTTATACTATGTTTATAGCCATTTGGTGTCCTACATCTGAAGAGCGGATTTCTTCTTCTAGATACTCTACTTGAGAGAAACTCCAGACGTTGTCTCCTAACCTTTAAGTTATATGAGGCTATGAAAATATCAGTTCCAGTTTATGAGGTCTAACATTTGCCCTCAAGATGAAAGGTATCATTAATGCTTCATTCTTAGTTCCCATCTTCACTTAGGTTTTGGCCTGAGTAATAGTACTATCATTGTTATTATTTTAACATCTTGTGGAGAGATTTAAGAACATGCCTCCCTAAATTTTATCTGACATTCATAATAGTTTTCAGTTGAATGGTCTGTTAGTTAGTCAAAATACTAGAAATGGTAGTCATCATTTTATTCTTATCCTTTTGTCATTTTGTATCAGGTATGTCTTTTGTTAAAAGCATAGGGCCGATTTTACTGTTATTGAATCTGAGGTTTCATGTCTTTTAATTGCCTGGTCTGCCTTCTCTTATCTTGTTACATGTTCTCTGATCTTTAAAATTCTTCACTTGGGTTATTCCTGAAAAGTTTTATGGAGAAGATAAGCCTTAAGCTGAATTGTGATGAAAGTGTATCTGTCAGTTGGGGTTTTATAATCAAAGAAGAAGGAAAGAGCACCAGCTGTCAGTGGTTGAATTCATATGTTCATTTTGCATCATGCTGTTTCCCATATTTTAAAAGTAGCATATAAAGAATTATAGCCAAAGGTTTTTTTATGTTAACTTCCTAAGCATTGTTTTTTTTGATAATAGCTATTTTATGGTTCTCTAAGTGTAAAACATTTTCTAATTTCAAGTCACATCAGAAATCTAAAGTCAGATTGTGATAATGAAATTTTACTGTATATTTCTAATGAAAGATGGTCTTAAAAAGTAAGAAAGTCTTTAGAATCCATAGTAATTTGGATGGCTGATAAAATTCATGTTTTATACCACTTAATGATGCTAACAAAAAAATCATAGTGGCTGTATGGTTGTGGTATTGAGTATAATATTAAGAAGGATACTAGTGTCAGGTCCTTGCTCAGTAGAAATGGTGTCTTGAAGGATAAGTAGTATGTTTCAAAGGCATTTTACAGGTCAAAACATTGAATGTCACAATTTGCTCATAACCATGGCTCACTGTGCTCAAGTTACAGATAAAGAATAGGATCCAGAGAAAAGAGACCTTCTCTAATAATTACCCCCAGTAATCTTTCATAAATATTTCACTTATAGCTCCTTTACACCAATTTTACAAACTTTTCTACACACCTTTACAAGTATTACCGGACTAATGCACAAGCTAATGTTGAGAACATTCTCTGATGATCTGCAATGTAAGGAAGCCCTCTTGATTGCCTGAGATGAGCAAAGTCTGCATCAATGATTTTACTTGTCATTTCTAGCTCATTTAAGTTATCGTTTAAAGTATAGTAACAAAGTCCTAATGAATTTGTTTATTTTTCAATTCTTCCTAATTTGTGTCTTTTATCCATATCATCTATTTAGAAAGAGAGAAACATATATTCTATTCAAAGAAAAAATTAAAATAAGTTAGATTTATAATTTTTTTCTTAAATAGGAGTTTTGTGGTGGAGAAAACCGTCTTTCACCATTTATGTAATTTATTTAACAGAGATACAATGAATATTTGTACCATTGCACATAATTCCTAATTTCCAGTAGTTTCAAGTTAACATTTTTTTAGCCTGAACTATGTGTGCAGTATTTAATCCTTGCATTATGAGGTTAATTACTTTGTTATCTCCATTTTGTATAAGAGCAAACTGAGACTTGGAGAGATTAAGTAATTTGAAATGGATTCTAACTCTGTCTGACTGCAGAGCCTGAGTTCTTAACCAATGCTATATTGAAACCTGAATATGTTAAAACTTGGTGTAAACTAGCATAATTATTTCTAGAAATCTAGATGTAACATTTCTGAGTACTATGATTATTATTGAGACTCATGTTTATGAGAAGTATCTGTAATTATTACATAAACTGGCTGCTTAATTAATGAATCTTCTCAGATTTCAAACTCATAAACATATGTGAGCCAATTAATTAGGTGGTATCAAAACAATTGCCTTTAAAAATAAGAGCCACAGTGAAAAGAAAATATTACTGGCATAATATCTGACAAAGAGGATAAGAAAATAAAGGAAAAAATATGGGCCAAATTGAGAAAAGAAACAGAAAAGAGCTTATCAGAGTTTGAGTGAAACCAACAAAAAATTAGAAAAATCTAGAAGTTTTAGAGGACAGATATTTATTTATTACTTTCCATGTGCCAGGCCCTGCAGTAGATGGTGAGAATATGCAGATCAATAAGATATGTTTCTTTCTCTGAAGAAACTCATAAATTAGTGCACAAATTCATAAACAGCTAGCGATAATAGAGTGCAAAGTACTGAAACAGTTCAAAGTAATAGAGAAGACGTGATTAATTCCTTGTGTGGAGGATGGGCAGGGGATGGAGGAAGCAGGATGAGATCCTGATTCTACTTTCTAAGAGAAATTCCTTTATCCAGGTTCTCTCTGTGGAGTCTGTCTCTGTTCCTGGTATCTAAGCTGATCCTTTAAGGACAATGTGATTTTGCCAGGTAGAGATAGGGAAGGGCATTTGAAATTGACTGTAGATAAAAGGCAGAGAAGAAATAGTCCATATTTCAGAGAGTAGTGGGACAGGAACAAGGACTGTTTATTGTCAGAAGGAGTGTGTATTAGTGTGTATTGTTTTGTAATGAATTGTCAAATATTTGGCAGTTGAAAACAGCATTCCTTTTTTGTCTCAGTTTCTGTAGGACAAAAGTCCAGGCATGGCTTAGTTGACTTTTCTCCTGAGGGTCTCACAAGGCTTAAATCAAGGTGTCAGCCAGCCTACATTCTCATCCAGAGGCTTGACTAAAGAGAGATCCTTTTTGAAGCTCCCTCCGGTTGTGGGCAAAATCCATTTCGTGGTTGCTTGCTTCTTCAAAGCCAGAACCAGAGGTAGAATCTCTGATACTTAGCGTCTATGACTTCTAGACCTTCTTTAAAGAAATCTATAACTCTTTAAAGGAGTCACCTGATTAGATCAGGCTCACCCAGGATAATCTTCCTTTTGATTAATTGATTAAGGACCTTAATTACATATGCAAAATCCCTTCCCCTTTGCTATATAATGTAATCTAATGAAGGCAGAGACATCCCAACTCTATGCCATATTCTTTTGGTTTGAAGGAGGTCAAGATTCTGCTCTCATGCAAGGGGAAGGGATTATAAAAGGGTGTGACTCATTGGGAGTCACCTTAGGGTATGTCTGCCTCAGACTGGAATGATGGATGGGGAGAAGTAGAATGAGATAACCTCAGATAGGAAGGTGTAACCTTACAAGTTTCAACCATTTAGACTAAGTCTATAATTTTTTCAAATAGCATCATACTACTTTTCCATCATAGCATTTTGTATCAGCATGTCCTTTACGCATATAGAGGTATGATTATTTGATTAACACTATTAATGCCTTTCTTCTGCCATAACTGTGAGCTCTGTGAAGGCTGTGCTTTTTGCTCCCATTCATCATCTTTTCCCAGACCTAACATAGTGCCTAACACATAGCCCTTGTTCAGTAAATATTCATTGAATGTACTAAATTATACTAGGGTTTTGGACTTTATTAGCATTAGAGGATCAGAGTTTTTGAAGCAAAAGAGTGACAGGGTCAGACTGTTGCTTTATACACCTTGAGTCCAGTCAAACTGTGAAGGATAGATTGAATGGAAGGGGTTGGCTGTAGCTAAGAGACTATTAGGCAAGCTAGGCCAACCTTGTTAACAAATACCAAGCTGCCGTGGATTAAACCAACAGAAGTGTATTGTTGCATTTTGTTGATTTGTTTGTGTGTGTGTGTGTGTGTTTTCCTACCAATATCTCAGGCCAATGAGGAGCAGCAGGGGTTTCTGTTCCCTGCGGTGACTTAGGGACTCAAAGTCTTTCAGGTATTGGTTTCACGTACACAAACACATATGTACAACCACATATGGGCAAACACACCCGCAAACAGGCGTGCACATACTCTGAAGCCTGGGCTTAAGAGTTAACTGCTGGAGCCTCTGAAGGCAGTCAGTACACCAAGGAAGAAAATCCTTACACGGGTGATTACATGGAAGAGTTTGTGAGCCTAAACCAGGATGGTCCATGTCCCTTCCTTCCATATCCTTTTGCCTGGAACTCAGCCATATGACAACCTAACTGAAAGGGAATCTGGGAAATGTGTCCTAGCTGTGTGGCCAAGAGAAAAAAGCAACTGAACTGGTGAATAACTGGCCAGTCTCTGCCATAGTTGGTTTTTATGGTCACCAAAGATCTATTTTCCTTTTTTCTCCCACACGTAGAATACTTTTACCCACTTCACAAGAAATACAACCTCAGATCCCATCCCGTTACAGCAACAGTTCAAAATCTAGTCTCTCTGAGTAATATGCAGTTGTTCTTATTTGCTACAGATGTGATTATTGGTGTTATGGTGGATTACTAACCAAAATAAAAATACAAGTTATCTCCTTCTCATTTCCTCCCCTCTAACCCCCACCCACCTTCCCCCTGCTAATATGCAATGGTGGGCAAGACAGAATAACATCAATAAAATGTCCCACTCAGAAAATGCAAGAATGGGAGGCACACAGCAGTCATAACGGTGAAATCTTCCTAGGCAGGCATTAGGTAGATTCTCTACCCTGGAGGTGGGGAAAACTAGATCCTGATTCTACTTTCTAAGAGAAATTCCTTTATCCAGTTTTTCTCTGTGGACTCTGTCTCTTTCCCTAGGAGGACATTCCCTGTCAGTTATCCTTGTTGGCCATATCCGAACTGGATGTAGGGGAGAATACTCAGTCTTCACAGTCTACTTGTTGCCAGAGCAAGCTTGTGGTCCTGGAAGTTGTTTTATAACTCAAAACTGAGAGGCTCTTTTATTCTGAGTTCGCTCTTTTTTTGGCATATGATCCCCTTAAAGCTTGGTAGTAAGTTATAGACAATTACATGCGCCAGTATTTTCTTAGACATACTTCTACAAGTCTGATTTATTTCTTTGCCCTTGTGTGTCTCTCTCAACTTAAAGGAGGCTGTTTTGAGGTCACAATAGATGGAAAGGCTACACTTGACGTTTGACACATTGTATCTTCTGGTTCAAAAGAAGTTTGCTGGGCATTTCTTGCTCACAGTCTTTTAAAATTGTGTCTCATACTTTGAGGGTCTAGAAGCAAATGGATTTTCCAATCTTAAATGCTCCAAATTTATGAGTTTTTTTCAACCTGCACGCTATTTTATTTTCAGCCTGTGCATTGGCCAGGTCATTGCTGAGCTCATTTGTTTTTAATATCTTGCCAAAGATAGTCAATGGAAGTCAAATGCACGATATTATAATTCTTTCCAACGAATGCCCCCAAAACTCCAGATTCATTAGCATGTGTCTTTCCTTTCAAGTGATCTCAGGAGACAGTCAATAAATATTTTGCCATCATATAACTGGTTACCATCTTTTCAGTTTCGAATAACAGATTATCTTCTCCTGACAATTGACAATTAAATCAATGTTAGGTTTCTTTATTAAAGCTATACTCTCCTTCAAGTTACCAATTTCAGTACTAGTTATGATTTGTTCACTACTTTAAGTAGAAATTCAAAATTTCAGTCTCCTAACACACTGAAAGTTTGGTTCTTACATCATAGTCCAAAGCAGGTTGGCAAAGTGTGGGGGCGTGGCTCTGTCCATGAAATCACTTGAGTCTTAGGTTCCTTTCATCCAAAATTCCTTATCATCCACGGTCTTGTAGTTCTCTTCCTTTTTTTTTTTTTAAAGACTTTATTTTTTTTCCTTTTTCTCCCCAAAGCCCCCGGTACATAGTTGTATATTCTTAGTTGTGGGTCCTTCCAGTTGTGGCATGTGGGACGCCACCCCAGCATGGCTCCATGAGCGGTGCCATGTCCGCGTCCAGGATTCGAACCAATGAAACACTGGGCCACCTGCAGCGGAGCGCGCGAACTTAACCACTCGGCCACGGGGCTGGCCCCTTGAAGTTCTCTTCTGATTCCTCTCGGTCTGACCAGAAGACAACAGGAAAGAACGAATGTGTAAGATTTTGTAGGCGATTTTATAGCCCAAGTAATATGTGTCATGGAACAGGTGGTATAGATCACTTCTACTCAAATTCTATTGGTCCAACACTGTCACAAGGCCACATCTGACTGTAAGGGAATCCAGAAAAGGATGTCTAGCCATGTGCTCAGGAGAATATGGGAAATGGTTTTGTAAGCATTTAGCCAGTCTCTGCCATTCCATTGGAAAGCTATGGTAATAGACTAAGCAAGATAGGACAAAGACCTAAAGTAAGCACTGAAAATAGCAAAGAAGTGATTTATTTGTTTATTTATTCATTCAGCAAACGTGTACTAAATATCAACTCTGAGCCAGGTAATGTGCTTAGGACCTGGAGAGTCCTGCATGGCAAACTTCATAGACAGCCCAAGTCACTGCCCTCGTGGATCTTACACGACAGTGAAGTTTAAAAGGCATCTTGGTGGTTTTATTCTGTCCTGTATATAAGCATGTCACATTTAAGTAATTTTATAGGGTGTAAGCTTATCCTTAGTATTATTAAAAAGCATGCAATTTATGGTATTTATTTATCTATTTGATTTTGCCGAACACTCTTCTGGGTACAAGGAATGGAGAGTAACCTAAAGCAGTAGATGTCTTTACCCTTCTGTACCTATATAACTAACATATGTTCCCAAAGAGGAGACTAATAAAAGTAGCTTGGTGTCCAGATCATACTGAGGAGAGGTGCTTGGTATAGTCAGTGTTACACGTTCTCATTGGAGGGGGAATGATTCTTAGAGCAGAAATACTCATGAAGACGATGTCATTTAACCTAGGCCTTGAAGAAGAGGGAAGAATAGAGGGATGTGGGCTGAAGAAGACATTCCTGGTAGAGGATGACTGGGAACAAATGTAGGAAAAGGAATAGCAGCTGTGGAAACAGGCCAGTTTGGCTGGAGAGAGGCTGCTTGTGGAACAGTTGGATGAGAGAATTTTAGATTTAGAGCTTTCTTTCACGCTTTATATCCATATATTTCATTTATATTTCTTTATTAGAGGAAAGTACAAAATACGTGGGCATCATTATTTTTTAGTGAATTGGTTGTCATCAAAATTGCATTTGTTGTCCTCAGCCGCAAAGTGCAGCACTCATTCGAGTAGCTGTTGAAATAGAGTAGGAACAGAGTCTTTTTTAGCCAATTAAAACGTTATCTTATTTCTAAGCATGCCACTGATTAAACCTCAGTTTTAAAGACCACAACTTGTCATTTCTTTTGGGTTTTGAATATGGTACCAGGGGCATATACTCTCCCGGTATTCTGCTGATGAATTTAGTCGAGTGAATGTCGGAACAACTGCTAAGAATAGGAATGACTGCCACATGCCTCTGAAGAATCATTAAAAAAAAGTATTGAAAAACCTAATAGACTTAATATTGAAGTTATATATTTTTTCATGTTTGTTATGGGTTGAATTGTGTCCCCTCCAAAAAAGATATGTTGCAATTCTAACTCACAGTAACCCAGAATGTGACCTTATTGGGAAACAGTTTCGTGGCAGATGTAATTAGTTAAGATGAGGTCATAGTGGAGTAGGGCGGACTTGTGTTGTTATAAGAAGGCCATGTGAGGACACAAACAAGCATGGAGAACATCATGTGAAGACAAAGGAAGAGCTGGTGTTACACAGGTACAAGCCAAAGAATGCTAATGATTGCTGACAGCCCAGAGACTAGGAGGAGGCAAGGAAGGAGTCCCCCCCATGTTCCAGAGAGAGCAGGGCCTGCTGACACCTTGATTTCAGGCTTTGCAAGACAGTAAGTTTTTGTTCTCTTAAGCTACCCAGTTTGTGGTATTTTGTTGTTGCTGCCTTAGGAAACTAATACAACGTGCAGTGGAATGGATCAGATGGACAGAGCCGTTTTCGACAGAGCAGTTAGCATTGTTTTTATAAACTGTGATGCTTCCTTTAATTCTTGAGGAAAATACTTTGTTTTATCCTGAATAATGTTATGCCCAGAAGTTGTCTTTTAAAAATATTAATATAATTATTTTGATATCAATTTAACAAACTACTGTTTACCAGTGCTTTTTTTAAGAGTTTATTCTTTTATAATTATTATTATCATTTTTGTGAGGAAGATTCTCGCTGAGCTAACATCCACTGCCAAACCTCCTCCCATTTTGCTTGAGGAAGATTAGCCCTGAGCTAACATCTGTGCCAGTCTTCCTCTACTTTGTGTGTGGGACACCTCCACAGCATGGCTGATGAGTGAAGTAGGTCCACACCGGGATTCAAACCCACGAACCCCGAGCCACCGAAGCGGAACGTGTGGAACTTTATCTACTGGGCCGTGGGACTGGCCCCTCCACTGCTGTTTTCGATGGTTCTCCAGAAGCATGTTTCAGTCATTCCTATTAGTATTTTTAGTATTATTTTAATTTTAGATTTGGTGAAAACAAATTAATATGTAAATATATAATATCACATGTAAATATATCCCATAATATCATTTTACTTATGTGCATTTCTTAGAATTATATTCTGGTTCTGAAGATTTTCCATGTATGGAAAAATGAATAGAATTATGTGTGGGTATAAATCAGGGAAATAAAAAGCAAATTATAGGGATCAGAGAGGCAGCAAAATCAGAGGAAAACACCTTAAACTAAAAGGCAAAATAATTGACTTTTAGTTGTGGCATTGCTATTTAGATGCAGTCTGTCCTTAAATCATTTAATCTCTGGACAAACCTCACTGATTTCCCTGTAAAACTGGTGTAATGCTGATATGCTCTCAAGATCAAATAAGAGACCTCACCCCTCACTCATATAGTTCTTGGTAAATCACAAGGGCTCAGAATGGACCTGTTAACAGATGTGTAGACAGTAGGCTGGGGGACTACTGAATTAGGAAGGGATGTATGTGGCATTCTCAGCCTCCTATAAAATAACAAGAATTTGAGTTTCTTTTCCCCATTTCTCTACCAACACTACTCTTCCTCTATTTTTCTATTGAAGCCAGATCTAATTGTATTTAATCACTTCAACAGTAGTTTTTGACTATGTACCAGATAGTTTTTTAATGGACACTGAATATCTAAACACAAATATGAAACTGTCATTGTCTTCAAGAACTTAAATGAAGGTTTGGTGTGAAATTCATTTGGAATTCTTGTTAAAAATTTAGAATTCGAAGCTTTATCTAGAAATTTAAGTTCGGTAGGGTTGCAGTAGGACCCAGATTCTGTGTCTTAACAGGGACCGTAGGTAATTCTGGAGCGAGTTGTCTACAAGCCACTTTTGAGAAAACCTCTGGTCTTAATGATCAAAAACTGATTGAAACAGTCCATTAAGTCTTTTGCTGGTTCTTTATTGCTTAAATGGACACTTCCCCCCAAAATCATGATTTATTACCACTAATATATGTTACTTTGAATGACACCGAAGGATGGAAATTCTTTTGAAGAGAAAGTAAGATGAAGAGAAAGGTATTATAGACACTAAGATTTGTTTTACATGAAGAAACCCTTTCAATAGAAATGCTTAAGTCCACAGCTTAAACAAGAACTGTTAAGTGTGTAGGGAACAGATGTTAGAGAATATATATTTTGCTGCGTGAAAATCTTTCTTTCAAATTGAAAAAATTAAGTATTACTACATCTTCAGTAGGAGTAGTGGAATTTTAATGAATTACCAGAGTTCTTGAAATGAATAATGTTAATTCTATAAAAATCATGAAATGCACTTCTTTAGTTTTAGAAAAAGTTGGTGTTGGTTATTTATAATGAGCAGGTATGAGATTTCAGGTAGGGACAACAGAATATGGTGAACTTGGAAAAGACCTGGGCTCAAATTTAGGGGTCATGAAGTTAATCTTACTGTGTCACTAACTACCTGAATGAGATCATGAAGAACTTTAACATGCCTAGACTGCCATTTCTACCTCTGTAAAATGAGGAACAGAGGCTAAATAAGCTTTAAATTTTGTTCCATTTCTAAAAGATGTAATTGTACATCTGTGATTTTTAAGGTATCTATTAGCAAATTTCACCGCATGACTGGAAATTTATTCCTTTTCTTTAAATTGGCCTAGTGACAAGACATTTTTCATATTTAAATAGCTATTTTTGAATTTTATTATTGCTGATATTTACTCCGTAAAACATGCAAAAGTACATGTAAAGCATTATACTGTTTTTTAAAGCGTATTCATTTACAACAAATTTCACATGCATAACCCACGATGTATGAAATAGATCCAACTCACATTTGTGTTAGCTCTTGAGTGGCACAAAACACAATATAGAACAGGTAAAGAGAATAATCACACTTCTCTGGGCTTTTATAGTTTACAAAGCAATTTCTGAAAGGATCATCTCACTTAAGGTGAATTTAGTATTTCAAAGAAAAGGCATGAATAGGTTCATGTATTTTATATATTGTTGTATATATATATATATCATACATGTAGTTTTATCTGATTTTTGTAATAGTACATGTATTTAAGAAGTCTAAATCAAGACTTTAAAAATAAAATTATATTTTAAATGCACAAGAAGAGGAGGCTATTTAAAATAATCTGTGATGGGTTTTTCTTTTAGTTTCAGTGATTTGTATAATGTATATTCTGAAAGTCAGCATGCTTCGTTTATGGAGAGCCCTACTGCATAAAAGTCCCGTTTATTCATAAGTGCTGATCTGTAAAAAGTCAAGCCATTCTTCCTTAAAGTTGATAGAATTGTTTCTTTACATGTAGACATGCTTTCTTTATTAAAAGAAGCATCATATCTGTATTGTATCTACACACAGGTGATATTGTATAAATAATAGTGTTTGGCTATTTTTCAACATTTTCAAACTTTCAATTTAACATTTCACGCTTATAAAGTTTTATTTTATCTCACTGGTTCTTTATCCCTGCCCGTCACCCCCGAGAGTACTTGAGGTAAAGTTATTTCTTCTATAAACTGCTTTGGAAAGTTTTCTTTTAGGTTAAATGGATAGGAGTAGCTACTAAGTAGATAAGCAGAGAATAGGTATATTACAAATTAACCGTTTCATTTTGTAAGTCTAAGATGGTTCCAACTATTGCTTTGACGGTTAATACATATTTGGGTATTTTTCTGTATGTCTAATCTAATCATTATTTTTGCCTAAAGTACTAGTTTATATATACTTTCTCAAATTCTCTGGAACGATGGGGGAGATTCTAAAACATAAATGAAAAACTAAACTATTTTTAAAAAATTCACAAATAATTTTGGTAGCATCTTGGCTAAAGTAATCTCCTCTAAGTCACTCTGGTTCCCATTGTTTTATTTTGCTTTTACTACTTATCACCACCTGAAATTATAATTTACTATGTATGTCTCTTTGTAAGTGCCTGTTTATTTTTTCTTCCTGTCTTCCCCACATTCCCACTAGAATATAAAAGCTCCATAAAGGCAAGGATTTTTGTCATTCTTATTCATCATTGCAACCGCAGGACTTAATGAATGAATGGATGGATATGGTGAGAACTGTATTTGCTAACTTCCACTCAGCCAAAACGTTCTCAGTACGGTTGTGAAGAGCAAGAGCCAATACAACCTGAAGATTTGGGAAGGTCAAGAAAGTTGCAATTTTATAAACGAGTGAAGTCAAAATTTAATGTGAATAGTAATTAGGGAATTACGGATGTTGACAAATAAAACTTGGAGTGACTTAGAAAGAAGTACTTTCAGTTTTAGTTTTCTATTTTAGTTGAAAGCACAAAATGAAATAATCTGAAAAAACATTCCAGCCAGCACTCAGTGCATTCTTTTCTTGGAGCAGATTCCAGTGGAAGAGAGGAGGCCTATTCTCGCTATTTGGACTAACCCTTATGGGAGATGATGGAGCTGCTTTCAGTCAACTTGCACGAGCATAGCAAAATTCAGAAATTGAGATAAGGAACCTCTGAGTCCCAATTGCACTCAATTCTTTTGAGCACAATTTCTTCTGTCTGAGGCAAGTGAGAGAATCTTACTTCTGCCAAAGGCAAAAGACTGTTGTTCAACCTAGAAAGCTGATTCTAGTCTCAGACTTTTCACCCGCGAAATTTCATATGTAAGAATAAAGCTCTGCCCAAGAACGAAAGATGTCAACTTTGTCACCACCAACTCAAAACCCAAATGGAGAAATTTCTGTAGTAATTTTATCCTTGGAGCTGTCTTCGCTTTCCTGTTCATCATTATCTTAGTTTTGTACTGCTGCTGTAACAAATTATGGCAAACTTACTGACTTAAAACACCTCACATTTATTTTTGTACAGTTCTGGAGGTCAGAGATCCAGAATGGGTCTCACTGGGCTGAAATTGAATGTCAGCAGTGGATTCCTTCTGAGGGCGTTAGGAGAGAATTTGTTTTTCTTGCTTTGTTCAGCTTCTAAAGGCCACCCACGTTCCTTGGTTTGTGGCCCCCTTCTATCTTCAAATCCAGCAATGGTTGATAGTCTTTCTCATCTCACATCATTCTGACACTAGCACTTGTGCCTCTCTCCTCCCATTTAAGGTCCCTGGTGATTACACTGGGACCGCCCAGATGATCCAGAATAAGGTTAGCTGGTTAACAACCACAATTTAGCCTGCCACCTTATGTCTCCTTTGCCATATGACATAACATATTTATAGATTCTGGGGATTAGGACACAGACATCTGTGGGAGACGATCAGATCATTCTGTCTACTAGATTATGTATTTTCTTTATGAAGATTTAGGCTTTCCCCAAGATGAATATGTCTCTAGAAAGGGGACAATTCTACTTTCATATCTGGTTAGAATGGCCTAAATCTGGGATAGAAAAGGTTGCTGGAGTAGAGTGAAGTCAGAAATGTCATGGTGGCAACTTATTTTTTCCAATTAGACTTCTCTGCTCTTTAGAAGAAATGCCTGTTCTCTGTATGAAGACAGCAATCACATTCCTTGTTATATGTAACTACCTATTTGCAGACTCAGGTCTCAAATAGGACTTTCTTTTTTTTGAGAAAGATCAGCCCTGAGCTAACATCTGCTGCCAAGTCTCCTCTTTTTGCTGAGGAAGACTGGCCCTGAGCTAACATCTGTGCCCATCTTCCTCTACTTTATATGTGTGACGCCTGCCACAGCATGGCTTGCCAAGTGGTGCATATGTCCGTGCCCAGGATTCGAACTGGCGAACCCCAGGCCACCAAATTGGAATGTGTGAACGTAACTGCTGTGCCACCGGGTTGGCCCCTCAAATAGGACTTTTTATGCAATGTTTTTTGTTTTTTCGGTACACTCATTGTACTTAACAGGAACTTGTGAACCCTGGGAAAGACTTGAAACCAGTGCTCTGTGTTAGCAAAGAATACAACACTCCAGTCATTCTCAAAGTTTTTAGAAAGTAAAGTTAATAACAAGTCATTTAAAATCATTATTATCAGTCCAGGTGAAATTTAATAATGAGAGTCATATGCTTGACCTCTCTGACAGATTCTAAATAAGAATTAATCTCTGTGATTAACTTGCAATGGAATTTCACGTTCTAAATATGTGCAGGTAAGACCAACAGTTGCTTATTTTTTTTAGTGTTTTTGGCAGTAACCGTTCCATCACATTGTTTTATGAGGCAATAATACAGTGTCTAAACAGAAAAACCCTGGGCACAAATAATTTATCCTATTGAATAACGAAGAGATTTCCATCAATAAATCAGGAAATCAGATTATTTTTCATGCAGGCCAGGCCCAAGTGAGACACTCATAACTACAATAAAAGCCATGATTAATGATATTTGGATGTCAGAAGTCTGAAAATTTGACATAAATTTATTAAATATCCAGAAATTCATAAGATAATTCACACTTCAAACAAGCAGTCTGAATGTCTTTACATTATTCATCCAACACCTACTACACCGGAGAAGCTTCTGATTTATCAGGTATCTCCAAAACTATGTGAATTCGTGGTATTCTTGAACAAAAATATGAATTTTTACTACTGACTTAAATCTAAAAGTAGTTGTTTTTACTGAAAAAGTCCTTGAAGCTGTTGCTAAGGAATCAGCCTTGGAAAACAAGGGCAAAATATCATCAAAATCTCTTGCCTAAAAAGGAGAAAAGCCCTGAAAAGCAGCCATTTCTCAGGGAAGCTTATATGTAGTGATAAACTTTTCCAAACCTGCCCCATCCTCTAGTTGTTGTGCCATAAAAATATCTTTCTACACTATTCTGTGAATTGTATATTCCAGGTTCTGATACTTCCTGAGATGGCATATGTTGGATTTAATAAAAATTCACTTTTCAAATGCAAAGAGCTCAGAGAGGGTCTGGAGTCCATAGGACACACTAAACATGTCCTATGCATGATCCTTGCCTACAGGAAATGAAATATCTTGTTAGGATATAAGACTCAGATATATGTGAGACCTTTACATTAGCGTCTTTGTCCATGTTAATTGTTATGGATGGTCAGTAGGAAGAAAAGGCAACATTAGCTTGAATCTTCAAAATTACTTATAGAAGTTAATCTTTTCTTTTAAAAAAGAATTCACAATGCACAGTGCTCAGCTAGCCAGAATTTTCTAAAGGACTTGAAACATATTTAACAAGAGTCAGCTTGGTTAATTGCACTTGTTTTTTTGTTTTGTTTCTTCTTTTTTTTGAGGAAGATTGGCCCTGAGCTAACATCTGTTGTCAATCTTCCTCTTTTTTCCTTTTTTTTCCTCCCCAAAGCCCCAGTACATAGTTGTATATTCTAGGTGTAAGTCCTTCTAGTTCTTCTCTGTGGGATGCCGCCACAGCATGGCTTGATGAGCCGTGTGTAGGTTGGTGCCTAGGATCCGAACTGGTGAGCCCTGGGTTGCCAAAGTGGAGCACTTGAACTTAACCACTATGCCCCTGGGCCAGCCTCCTGCATTTTTGTTAAAATAATTTTTCTTTCTATTTGAGAACCTTCATGGAATTCTATAGAAACCCCAGCTTCAGGCAATGGCTTACATAGAAGCAACATAGAAGTGACTCTGCTCACTCAAAGATTTTACAGACTAAAAATTTGTTGAGAAAGTTAAGTATGAACAATGAAACTAGGAGAGAGATAAAGAAATGGTAGAATGAGGTAGTGATTAATTGAGGAGAAGATGACTGTCCATCATTGGCAGTAATAGATTACTTAACCAGGATCTATGGAGTATGGCGTTTCCCTGAAGTGTCAGGATTATCTGCTGTCATTAGTCAAAGTAGTCTTTATTTTCACACTGACTCATTTTGGAATTATATTCAAGAATTTAGCAAAATCCAGTGGACTGACATCATGTCAACATCCCCTACTGGTAGTTATAGCTCCAGTATCTTTTGGTTCTCTGGTAAATAGATTGTCCTCGTTAGATACTTGTGTGTTTTCTTTACCCCTGGGTTCAGGATATCACAACTGGGTAGCTATTACTATAAAGTATTTTTGGTCATAAGAAATGAAAAGAACCAGTATTAATTCTCGGAGCATGATATTTTCTAATATCTCAATTGAATTTGATTATTAAAAAAACTAAATATGATTGTGTTAATTTTGCTTCATTAAATTTTTATCACATTTGAATATTCTGTAGGTTATTCTTTTCTATATTTACCTAAAATCCAGAATGAGTTTTTAAATTTAGTTTGCACAAATTTGAGTAATTGCATGGGACGATGAGAGTTTTCTATAAAGTCGCTTTAAACACTTATTCCTGTACCCTTTGACAGGATCTGTGAAGAATTTGCTTTTACCTTGTTGCCATCTTACGTAAAGTGTTCACATTGCCAGTTCAAATGATGAACTCTGTATTGAAAGTACTAGTGTACTTTTTTTTTTTTTAAATTACAAGAGCCAGCCTTGCTGTGAAGTACATTGCCTGGAGACAGGACAAAAGATAGATGAAGGAAGAACGAGGGGTGTGATTTGGTGTGGTAAGGTGCAGACTCGTTAAACTTAATCGAGTTGGTTAGGGGGAGGGCATGGTTCTGTAGATAAGTTTCTTTGGACGGCTTTTCTTTGTAAGTAGCTGCCACTGAGAGAGCTAAAATGAAACTTGCTATGGTTGTTTTCTAGATGAAGCAGATAAAAGTTAACACTGGTTGATCACATAGAGAAGGAGCCAATAGCTGTTTCAGAGACAAATTGCAGATCTTAAAATAGTGCTAGACAGGAAAAGATTCTAGAAGCTTCATCCTTAGAGAAGGCTGGTAGTGGGGCATATTTGCCAAAGGAAAGACCAGGAAGCCATTGTTGCCTGCTGCTACCACCAAGGGAGCAGTTGGTGATGTTTCCCTCGCTTTCCCTTTACGCTTAAAGGTAAACTCATCAAGAAAATCACTACGTGAAGCCAATTTCAGAAGCTTCTGTTGAGAGTAATAGTGTCAGGTTATAGGGGCCTGTTACTCAAAGGACCCCTAGACACTGAGGGTAGCAAATAGATTTTGATTCTTCTGCTAAACTTGATGAATTGTCAGAGACTGCCTGGAGCACAGTCTTGACAAAGTTTAGGAAATGACGTTCAGGTTTGTTGAGTAAGGATGCTATAATAAGAGATATCCTTTATGGATGAGAGTGAGGGATATAGGTGTAGTTGAGCCACTCTTAACTAGAGTTCAGCAAATAAATATATCTATATCCTTATCCCCTAGGGGTATATTTTATATTGATATAGATGGAGAAATGTTGGTGCTATTAGAAGTCCAAAAGATAAATGGTGTAATTCAGAAACGGAGATGTTGATATGCTAACTGGCCCTTAGATTCATGATGTGGGGGCCTGGAATTGGTCACCCCAAGATATATCTCTTTGGCATGATGATTATTTGTGGCTTGTTACTTTGCAGACAGGAAAGGAACTGAAAAGTAGAATTTACTTACCCTTTGTAAGAGACATTTACAGTGTAAAGGAACTCTCCATCTGTAAAGATATCTCCCTCTACCAGGAAGAAGAGGGGATGAACTTGTCTCTAGAAACTTTTAATCAATGGAGAAGACAAGGACTTAAATCTGCATTTGTTTATTGTGCTTGTCTGGTAACCTCCTGTAACTGACTCCCCCCACCCCCAACATCCTCCTTTGTCTTTAGCTGGATGTGATGTTTGGGCTGGTGGTTTCGGCCTTTGGGCGGGTTGCTCGGCTTGCCTGGGCCTCTCCCATGTGTGCATTGACGGGTAAAGATGGCAAGCAGTGGGATTTGTTGGAGTACGTGAGGAAGCCATTTGGTGTAAACCTAATTCGGCCTGACCTTGTCTTTCCAAAAGGGCCTGACTGTGGCCATTGAGCACGCATTGTATATCTGCTTTAAAACATTTACTATGGCAAGAACAAAGGCCCTTGAGATAAAGGTGCAACTTCCCTCCCCCTCCCAACATCAGCATTTCCTTAAGGATTAAGCATCTTTCCTTAGGCTAGGAACTGATTGCTGCGCTCACCTGTGACCACCCAGCTTGAGACAATAGACTTGACTCTTGCTAAGCCCTCCAAAAGAGCAGACCCGCTACCTGCTGTGTCCATCAAGAGCTGTGCCGACAGGGCAATCTTGTGACTATTGTGGGAGGGACATTTCAATCATATGTGAAACACCCTGTTTGGGGTTATATAACCACTCTGTGCACCCCACTTCTTCGGTGCCCTTTCTTCCTTCGTGAAGAAAGGCCCCGGGCCACGGTCCTCATAAAGCTTTGTTTACTTTTCTCCTGCTATTCTGTCTCATGTGAATTTAATTCATTCTCTGGCCAGACGAACCCAGAGAAGGTAGAGGAAATGTCTTCCTCCCCTACAATGACATAGGTTATACTTGAGTACACAGGATAATTAACATGCCTCTGGAATTGGTGGCAGGGGGAGAAAGATGAAGTGAGGTATGTCATCTTGTGTCCAGAAATTCCAGTGGGTCTAAATCTAATTTAGTATCTCCTTATTTTCCTAAAGGTTAATATAGTCCATGATATATATTGTAATATTATTTTTTAGCACTTACAATAGCCATTAAATACACATGCTTGTGTATAGTGTTTTTTAAATTTTAATTCTCTAGCATTGGTTTTTTCATTCTGCTTAAAGCATCTTTGAATTTTCGAGTAAAGGCATTCTCCACTCCTGCTCTGATTAGCCACCCTCACAGCAAGGATCAACAGCTCCTCCTTTCAGGTCTGTTTTTCTCTTATATAAATACTACAGGTCATTTCTGTCACTCCAGCACTTCCACTTTACTCTCCCAGCCCCTTGATGACAGGAGAAGGTAGACATCGTGTTACACATCCCTTCTCATCTTTTTGGCTTTAGGTAGCTCAGCTGCAGCTAACCAGTGTTTGAAGTTTTATGGAGGGGAAGTCACTACCTGTCATAATGTCACCATTTCTTACATGAAAAGGACAGGGTTAATGAATATGAGATTTTGGAAAACTTTTAAAGATCAAGGTTTTCTACTTAAGCTTGGGCACAGAAAGATTGATAATGCCTTTTCTGAGGTCCTTTTCCAGTTCTCTTGAAGATATGTTAAAATGTTAACAGCATTTCCTCTTGCACATGGCATTCGTGTGTGTTTATGGTTGCATATTATCAGGTTCTCTGAGACTTTCTGTTTGTTATTAATTGGCTAAGTCTGCTAATTTTGTAGAAAATCATGTTCATCTTACCATGGAACTTCATACTTCCACAGAATTCTTAGATTTTCATTTATTCGGTCAGAGAAAGAAAGTGTGGCTCTACTACCCTTTCCACAGATGAAGAGTTTAGTTTCAGAAAAGCCCAGAAGGAGTTCTAGTAAGATAAGTGAGAATAACATTCTTACTTCTTTCTGTTATAATTTGTGTGATGGCTAAATCTATGCCATAGCAACCTAAAGCTCACAATACATTCATTTTTTAAAACAAGGTTGCCCAGCAATGATAGCCTTTGGTTCTCTACTTACCCACACAAGAATTTAGTCCCTCAGAAATGTTTTACTTATGCGGAGAGCCTCTCAGGGAAGGAGATGTCACTCATGTGCTCAGGAAGAGCCTCCAGATGAAGAGATGCTAGTGCCTTTCAGTCTCTAGCCCTGATGAGATCCAGGTAAGGCAAGGTGACTTGCCTTAAGTCAGTGACTATCTCCTGCTCTTACTGTTCACTGTCACCAATACTCTGCACTGCTCTGCTTATGCCACTTCATCTGAAGTGTGGACATGTCCATTTCTTTATTTAACCAAATACAAGGAGGGTACAACTTCAAATTTTTGGTAAGTCTATTCTAAAGGTTCAGGGACTACTAGAAAGAGAAATACAGTGCAATGATAACATGTAGCTACATAGAGTTGGTTCCCACAGAAAACATGTCTTCCACCTGCAGGGTCCATTTTAATTGTGCTTCTATACCTTTAGCTCCTGGCTGACCCCAATACGGCAAGTGCCCCAAACCCATTACTACCGCTATCCTCCAAGAATACCTACATGTCAAAGTCCAGGCTCTACTTCTGAGCAGTGACCCCAATGTTCAGAGTCAGGCCTTGCTCCCTTGCTTCTACTTCTGGTCTCAGGCTCTAACTCTTCTTTGGCTCACTGACACTTGAAACCCTTTATCTTTCCTATAAGAATGTCTTCTTGTATTATGTCCCTCACAGGACCATCACATCAGTACATTTCCCAAAATGTAGGTGGGCCAGTCTTAAGTAGCACCACGTATAGGTCATTAATTTTATAGTGTAGATTGGGTTTACCTAAGCCCAGACCATTTTCTTTTTAAAGTCTTTCTTTCAATAAATGTCGTTTTAAAGCTATGGGCTGAAGTTTTAGGGGCCTCAGCTTAGGTTGTTCAGAGAGTAACTTCTCAACAGACACACAGACACATACACACATATTGAACAAGCAGTAGTCAAATATTAAATTAATACAGAACTAAGAAGGACTTCTCCCAAAGAAGCATTCAGATGTTTCTGAATGTTTTGTTTCCTCCAGCAACAATGAGAGGTGACCCTCTTTATATTTAGATAATAAAGACCTTTCTCAAATTATTTTTACAGAACTAAAGAGATTCATTCCTCAGATCCCACCAAAAGTACAGCTCAAACTAGTTACGATTTTAAAATCTTGCTCCTCCCTAGGTCCTGCTCCTCAAGGTTAGCAACCAATCAACCAACGAAACAGAAAATTTAAAAATATCCTCTTATACATTTTTTGCTGTTGTCTATTAACCCAGTTGTTAATAGGTACGTAGCCTTTCCCCATCCCTTCAGCCAGAAATAATCTCTTCTTCCTTATTCATTCCATATGGCACTTTGACACTCTCTTGTGTCACTGGCTCTTTAATCCTTTGGGTACCACTGTCTTCATACTTTATTGTAAACTCTTGAGGACGTAGACAAAGTCATTTTTATTTATGTGACTCGCTCCACACCACTGTACCATCATTTTTGGTAAATAGATGTCTTTTTGTGTAACTGTTCTCTAAGAGTAAGAGTCTTATGTTATGGACTCTAACTCAATTTTTATGACTGCTTTAGAACAAATAGTAATAGACTCTTACAGCTCTTACATTTAACGGTCATGATCATTGACAGAGAGGTACTGAGGCAAGAGATTAGAGTCAGATGGGGAGCAGCTTCCTTCACTCCCTGCATGACAGTTTTCTCATCCATGAAATGAGGATGCTAATGGTACCTTCTTAATAGTGTATTGTAAGGACTATTTGGAGTTATTTCATGAAAAGCTTTTAGAACAGTGCCCGACACACATGCTTCATACTCAGGAAAGGTTAGCTATTGCTATTAACATAGCCTTGGCCATGTGAAAGAACAGTATCTCTTTAAGTCAGGCCAAAGGGGAAGAATTAAATATACAAAATATATACAGTATGTAGCCTGGACTTCTCTGTTAACAGCTTGTCATTTTGTTTAGTAAATGAGATTCAAATATTTTACAGTTTTGTGGTGTGTGCGCTCCTGAACTTAAGTAGCCCATTGACACAAGCTCAGCTTGTAGTTGGGGGTTCTATTTTCCAGGATTAAAAAAGATAATAATAAAGTTTACAATTACAGAAAGAAAAGAAAAACTAGGTCATATCAGAGATCAGCAAAAAAAGTAAACTAGATGAAAAAGAACTTAATATAATATAAAGAATATATAAGGAAATTTCTTATTTGGTCAAATAAGTCCTCTAATAAACGTAAAGACATCTCCAGTCCTCCCCACAATTCACTAGCTACTTGCTGTCACTGTAGCACTTTGACCCTAAGCAGTCCTCCTCGGCTTTGTCATTACTACAGTGAGAAACACCTGGAGGAAACTAGTAAGCAAGGAGTAAAGCAATAGCTGTAAATTTCAGAAATTACCACCAGGGGCAAGTGTGCTTTTCAGTCGTTTTCCTTGTGCTCACTTTACAACTTCCTCAAAACCATTCCGTAATAAATCCAACACTGTCAGTTCTTCTTACTAACCTATTTGAATTTGTATTTATTTAATTTGTAGCCTAATTAATTTGTATTTGTCGTTTGTATTTTTTTGTGGCCTAAATTTTATAAATTTGTAGCCTAAATTTTAGTTTGTATTTTTTTTTTTTTAATTTGTAGCCTAAAGATTTTTAGTTCAATCACAGCGAGGAAAAATATTCCCCAGAGATCTGGAAAAAGTACAAATGATTAGATACAAGAATGGAATGTACCCTTTCATCATTAATCATGTACTTTGTTAAATACAGTTCTCAAAATTAAGATATTAAATATTTCTTTTTTGTTGTGACATGTTTTGCTAGGAATACATATTTTGATATATTCTGAAAGAGAAAAAAGTGCTGTTATTTTTAGATATTGACCCAATGAACCTAATTCATAGCATTTGGTGAGAAACCTGAAACTTGCAACTTAATATTGTGAAAGCATGTTGCTAGCTGAATTTTCCTTGCTGCTATTAGAAAGTCACTCTGTTGAGTTGCGTGAAACATAGTACCATGTATTTTATCAGGTTTTTTCTATCATCTTCTATTATTACAATATCACAGAAAAATATTAACGTAATTATTTTATTCAGAATAGTTCTCCTTTTGACGTATTCTGGGGTTTCAGTCTAGTAAGTAACAAGATTGCCTATTAAGAAGAAGAAAAGTCTTAAGGGAAGTCCTGACAACTTTAAAGTTGGAAAATGGATGCCATTTTCAGTGTCAGAAAGTGGATGCCAATGGTAAAAATTATGATAATACTTAGGCAAATAATGAGAGCTGAGACGTTTGAATTGAATGGAAAGATAACACTAAAATCGTAATATTTTTGACTAAGGTAAAATTTGTCATACAGTTAAATCTCAAAATAAGGTTTCTAGTATCCTTAGTTATCAACACATAATTTAGACAATTAGTTCCTTTCGTTCCTTTGGGGGCCAACAAGCCTTTCACTGTTTTGTTTTGTTTTGTTTTTGGTGAGGAAGATTGGCCCTCAGCTAACATCTGTTGCCAATCTTCCTCTTTTTTGCTAGAGGAAGATTGTTGCTGAGCTGACAATCTGTGCCAGTCTTCCTCTATTTTTGTATGTGGGATACCGCCACAGCATGGCTTGATGAGTGGTATGTAGGTCTGCGCTTGGGATCTGAACCCGTGAACCCCAGGCCACCAAAGTGGAGTGCAAGAACTTAAGCACTACACCACTGGGCTGACCCCCAACAAGCCATTCATATAAGTCCTACTGTTAACTCTCTTTCCCAGAGATATCTCAGTGACTGGGGAGTGATGTATCAAAAGTTAGCATTCATGTTCCCAAGTTGTAGAATGACATACAGTAGTACCTACTTATTCATTGTTTCACTTTCTCTGGTTTCAGTTACCCAAGGCCAACCATGGTCTGAAAATATTAAATGGAAAATTCCAGAAATAATTCATAGTTTTAAATTGCACGCCTTTCTGTGTAGCATGATGAAATCTCTTGGCATCCCACTACATCCTGCCCTGGATGTGACTCATCCATTTGTCCAGCATATCCCTGCTGTATACACTACCCACTCATTAGTCACTTAGTAGCCGTCTTAGTTCTCAGATAGACTGTGGTCCAGTATTGCAGTGCTTGTGTTCAAGTGACCCTTATTTCACTTATTAATGGCTCCAAAGTGCAAGACTAGTGATGTTGGCAGTTAGGACATGCTAAAGAGAAGCTGTGAAGTGCTTCCTTTAAGTGAAAAGATGAAAGTTCTTGTCTTAATATGGAAGAAAAAAAATGAATGCTGAGGTTGCTAAGATCTATAGTAACTTTTATTGCAGTATCTTGTTATACTTATTCTATTTTATTATTAGTTATTATGTTAATCTTACTGTGCCTAATTTGTAAATTAAACATTATCATAGGTATGTATATATAGGAAAAAGCATAGTATGTATAAGATTTGGTACTATTCTTGGTTCCAGGCATCCAGTGGGGGTCTTGGAATATATCCCCCATGAATAAGGAGGGACTGTATTTTTCAGCTTTAGGTAGCCCATGTCACAATATTGCATTCTCTATATCCTTCTTCTCTTCCATGCCACATAGATTAGCTTCTTTGGTAATGATTGTACCTGGGGAAATATGTAGCTTTAATAGTCTCAAGTAACTTTTTTGCTGCAGAGTATTTATATGGAGCAGGTAAGCACCAGATGCTATACACAGCATACAGGTGACTCTCCTCTGAAAGTAAGAACAGATTTGTCCAACTTTTGCTTGAAGGCAACCTATTGCAGCTTACATATGCTTTGTTACTTGGATCGCTGCCCTGTATTCTGGCCTTCCATTGGCTACTATGATTTTTTGAATCAACATGTCACCCCAGAATATATACTACTCCTCTCTTTCATCTCCTAAATAACGCCTACTACAACTCTAGGATGCTGATGGCTTAGTGCTCAGGGGTGATGCAGTGAATTACAACCTAAGAAAAAGAAATAGTGAAAACTAAAATTTGATGTTAAATTCTGAGTATCCCAGAGGAAAAAAAAACAAACTTGCTTTAAATTTAAATTTTATAGGGGTCCTCTCACAGAAATACTCACATTCTTAGTTTGATAGAAGACTTATCAAACTCTTGTAACTTTCTAGACAGAACACTTCACTTCTTTTTATTGTTAGTCTTGCCTTAAAAATTATCCTCAAGACAAATCTGAGTGAAAGAAACAAAGCCAATTACAGTCACTTCCCAAAGAGTGATCTATTTCAAATTGCCATCATTAGCTACACAAAGACCTGTTTGAAATTACGGTTGTTTTCTTTTTTTGATATTGCACTAGATCAATATTTTAAGCAAGCTTTCCACTCCCACCACCTTTAGAGATTGAGGGAATCATTAATGATATTTTACAGGAACTGTCATAGTGAACTGCAAAGAAGATGAGACTGCTCTTGTAAAAACACTCACTATAAGGAAGAATTCTAGAAAGAATGCAAGCAATTAAGAACACTACTGTGAGCCACCTAGCCCATTGAAGGTGACAGTCTCTAAATAACTGTTAGAGTCAATAATCCATAACTAGATTTAGAAAAAGTAGGGAAGTGGCATTTTCTAGCCACTTTCTGTCTTAAGTATATTTTTTCTGCTGTACTATGCATTTGTTTATATTAACCATTTACTCAATTTTATGTAACATATATAATCATCCAGGACCAATTAAACCTTTGCTTTGTCTTAAAGTGGCCAGTTAAACTCTTTTAAGAAGAGTGAAGCTTAAAAACCTCAATTAGGTCTATTAAAACACATAAAGCCAAAATTTTGATGGACAAAGTGAATAGATGTGGTGAAAAATAGTCCTTACACGATGGTGTTCAAATAGACATTTTTCTAAGTGATTCTCGTGAGTGATTCTCATAAATAGCAACTCAGAGTGACCTGATTATGACTATCTACATTTTCTTCACCAAGATACCAAATGTATCTGTCTTAATCGACAAAATACTCCTTTTAAAACTTCTTAAAAGTATAGGACACATATGCCTAAAGACTCCGAAGATGCAGGGTCAAAATGACTACAAGCATATTTGCCAAATCTAACATCAATCTAAATGATACTTAGTGTTTCATGTCAGTGATTGAGAGAGAAAAGGACAGTAGAAAAAGCAAGCACAAGCTAGGAGAGGGAAAACCTTAGTTCGGGTCCTGGCTCTGACTCTACCTAAGTGTATGACCTTGGGCCAGTCACATGACCTCTTTGGATCTCATTTTCTTCTTCTGGAAATGAAGAAGCTAGAGCTCTGTCTAGATTTCCTCTATGTTAACATTCTATGGAGATAGGTTTTTAAATATTATATTAAAAATAAAAATGATTTGTATTTTTTCATCTTAAATGTTTAATAACTATTGATTCTATAAAGCTGAATTCAGTATGATCCTACATGAATATGAATTCATTTTGATTCTGATTACTAATGAATATATCATGATAAATCAAAATTCAGCATTATATTCTCCATGTAAATAGTTTCACTTCCTTCAGAATTTATGCTAGTAAATACGCTTGTTGGGTATCCTGTAATGTTTCTTAGAACAGAGGTTGGTTTGGTACATTTATTTCAGCATTTGCTATGAGGTGCTCTCAAATAAATGCTCATTTCGTCACTTGTTATAGTCATTCCTGTACATTCCAATGTAATATGATATGCTTCCAAATGGATATTAACATTTAGTATGGAGAAATTCAACATTTTCATTGGGCTGTGGGCACTACTATTTTAATTTTAATTTTTAGCTATTTTTATGGTATAATTCACGTACCATAAAATTCATCTTTTTTAAGTGTGCAATTCAGTGATTTTTAGTATATTTACAAAGTTGTTCGAACATCACCATTATCTAGTTACAGAACATTTTCATCTAGTTTCCAAGGAAATCCAGAATGACTTTCTTCTATTAATATAAATGTTTTTAATTTTATATTAATATAAAATTAATAATATAAATTTTGTATTTTATTTAAATATTTAAGTTAATATTTTCTACTCATATAAAATTTTAATTGTTTAGGTTAAATTTGACGTATGTTTTATCCAGATTCTTTTGTCTTGTTGGGGAGGGGAGGATTCCTGCACTGGGATGTTGGAGGTGGCTGAACACGACTCCGAACAATGGAAAGATGAGATTGACAGCAATTTATTAGTCTCCTATACTTATAGCCCAGGTGAGGATGACACTGCATTCCATGCAAGGCCATATGGGGCTTGCACTCAGGAACAGTGGCAAAACAGGGTCTATAGGAGGCAGGCTTTGTAGTATCAAGAGGAGAGGTGTCCTCTGGTTCCTGCAGGAGGATCTCATTGGCTCGTTTAAATAATTCTGTGGGCTGGCTGGGAACTGAAACCCACTACTCAGGGATAAACAGGGACTGTGCCTGATCCCTTTGATAAGGAGGATTGTTTGTGTAGGGGACCTTGCCCATGGGAACAGAGTGGGAAGAGGAACTTGTAGTTAAACCATTCAAAACCCTCTGATTTTACCAGATGTCAAGGCAGCACGTAACACTGGGCCATAATTTTAGACCCTATTTTGAGTGAAATTAAAGAAAAGACAGTTTTGGCTTTTAATTATTTTGATAACTTGATAGTTATTTTGATAAATGAAAGAGCAAACACCCTGCGTTTTAGTCAGGGAACTATTAGAATTGTCATTGTTAATGATCAAGAGATGTTAATTTAATGTACTTTTTCAAGATGAATAAATTTGAAATGAGTCGTATGTTCATTGAACGCACAGGGGATTAAAGTTGGAAACAACCTTTCCAAAAGTTATTTGGGGTGACATCTCTGTCTCTTGATTACTTCCAAATGTGATGTTGATTACAGGTTTCTGATTTTTTTTTTTTTAAAGATTTTATTTTTTTCCTTCCCAAAGCCCCCTGGTACATAGTTGTATATTCTTCGTTGTGGGTCCTTCTAGTTGTGGCATGTGGGACGCTGCCTCAGCGTGGTTTGATGAGCAGTTCCATGTCTGCTCCCAGGATTTGAACCAACGAAACACTGGGCTGGCTGCAGCGGAGTGCGCGAACTTAACCACTCGGCCACGGGGCCAGCCCCCAGGTTTCTGATTTTTTTTAAAGAGATATTTCAGTGTCCAGAAAATATCTTTTCCTAAAACTTGACTCAGTCCATTTGAAAAAACAAATATAAAGGAATTCACTATGTTTGTGGAAAAACTAGATATAGAAAGAGCTTCTACCTCAAGTAAATCTTTTCTAATGAAATAAATTTTTTTATATCATGCTGCTGCTTCTTATTCTTATCCTTTTCTTCCTCTTATTATTGTTACTATTATTATTCAGTAGTAGCTCAAGTTATCTTACCTATTTCAGCATCATATCTATTCATCACAGAGCATCATCCCCAGTCATGATATACTTAAACTGATACTACTCTGTACAAGCAAAATAAATGCAAATTTGATGGTTGAAATGAAAGATTCCAGATGGGAGTTTCAGGGGGGACAATTTCTCCACTGAAAACAAGAGGAAATGGTCTGAGACTACCCTTTGAAGGATTCATTTCAGAAAGGGGAGAGTTCTTTGAAATGAAAGGAAGGCTCTTAAAATGTTCATTCTCTTGTTAAGGGAGGCCAGAACCTCCTCTAGAAATTTGTAAAGGTATGATAAAATCTCATCTGTTTGGAAATACTTTTCTATTGATGGTAGCAAGAAAAACTAGATAATCACTTGAAGAGACCTGTGATACACTATGTAAGGATTCTACACACACAACAAGGGACTACGAAAGCTAAAGAGGACCAGCCTTAGAAACACTAGTTATCTAAGTGTATTTTATTAGTTTAATTAAAAAATTGAAAATATATGTTGTAGCAAAAAAATGGATGATATTATTTTCCCCAATTTCATGTTTAGAGGCCATTTTAATTGGTTTTATTAATACAAAAACTTAAAAGCCAAAAGACCAAGGGAAAACCAAAAGAGGCTCAAGTGAAGTATTGAAAACTTGGAAAATACCATTTTAATTTACAAGAAGATTAAATAGTTTTATGGCCCAAAGATGTGTAGGAACATAAATATGTATTACACTTTGGTTCTCATAGTCGTTAATTTTTTCTAGGCAGATATATCACTTCTAATCTACTTTATTATTATAGATACACTTAATACTTTGATATATTTTTTTGGCCAGCCCTGGTGGCCTAGTGGTTAAGTTCACCGTGCTCTGCTTTGGCAGCCTGGGTTCAGCTGCCAGGTGTGGACCTGCACCACTTGTCTGTCAATGACCATGCTGTGGTGGTGGCTCAAATACAAAAAGAGGAAGATTGGCAACAGATGTTAGCTCAGGGCAAATCTTCCTCAGTGAAAAAAAAATTTTTTTGATTTATTTTTAAAAATTTTAATAATATATTTTTTCTTTTTTTTTTTATTTTTTTTTTGAAGAAGATTAGCCCTGAGCTAACATCCACCGCCATTCTCCCTTTTTGCTGATAAGTGATGCATAGGTCCTCACCCAGGATCTAAACCAGCAAACCTGGGATCACCAAAGTGGAGTGCATGAACTTAACTGCTATGCCACCAGGATGGCCCTTTCCTTTGATATTTTTAATCTTCAATATTTTGAGAAAAAAATATATTCAACTTTAATTGGTTTATTTTCTAGAGCTTATTAAGTGCTAATAACCTTATTTTATTGCAAATATAACGAAATCATTTTATAGTTTCCTTATCTTTGATTCAATTGTATTTAAAGAAGTGCTACACGGATATACTTGTTTGTGGTTAATTCATTAAGACCCTATAATGAAACCACAAAAGTAGATTAACGTTACAAGCTTATCTTCAATCATTATGGCTCTGTCTTA
Organism: Equus asinus; assembly: GCF_041296235.1. Taxonomy (NCBI): domain Eukaryota; kingdom Metazoa; phylum Chordata; class Mammalia; order Perissodactyla; family Equidae; genus Equus; species Equus asinus. Next base: position 50,060,075 of record NC_091792.1, on the reverse strand, counting down.
CAAGTACGTTTCGTATATGTCTCAGATTCATCTGGCTCAAAGTATCTTCTCAGTGCCATCCTCTTCCCTTCTGACCTCATTGTAACCATTATCTGCTGCCACATCTTCTGAAAAAGAGACTTAGCTTAGTGGCTTAACAGTCACTTTAAACTCTCTCAGAAATCCACTCCATTCAAGCAAACAAGTAGTAAAATGGATCTTCTTCCAAAGTGCTAAGATTTCCCAAATAATAATGCTTTTATCTGCTTTTCTTTAAAACATGATTTATTTATCAAGTCTAATTAATCTTCACTCACTTGGGGCCATATTACTTTATATAACATTGTATGGTATCTGTCACATTATATATGGACATAATGCAATAATCTTTATTAACATTTTATATATTTAAATTTACATTATGTTAACATTTTATACATTTAAGTATGCACATAATATGTAGTTGTATATGTGTATTTATGTATATATGTGTAAATATATTAATAATCAATACAATCACTTCAATGACACGGAACATTTCTTCCTAAATTCTCTTTAAAGTAGCTTTGGCGCTGTATAAAAATGTGTTATAATCTTATAAAAGTATATTGACTATATCTTCTCTCTATGTACTTGCAAACAGATATAGTCTTTCTTCTCTTAAAGAGTCTAGGGTCATTATTCTGGGGCTCAAGTGTAAAAAAGATTCTAGCTGTGAATCTAGATGCCTAGAATGGACCCCTGAATGGTCTGATTTGTTGGGACTGAGAGAAGGCTCAAGCATCTGCACTTTTAACAAGCAATCCAAGTGATTCTGATGAAGATATTTCTTGGATCACATTTTTTAGCATTCTATTCTAGATGAGAATCTCCCAACTCAGTGTCAAATACAATTATTCATTAAGTAACTTATCTTTATTGGTGGCTTTAATAAATTTAAGCAGATCTTTTACTGAATTGTTGACTGACTCATTCTAAGAAAATGTCAAAATTTAAAAAATGACAGTGTTCCATATTTCCATATATAGTAACTTCATTGCTGACAATTGTGTTTCCAAGTGGAATTCTAGTTTAATTCAACCATAGTTCATTTCCAATATTTCTGATTTACATGGAGTTGAGGAGACTCTGCATGGAGGAAAGAAGACATGAGAGGCACTAATAACCAACCAACAGGACCCTGTCCATTTATTTGAATAAGAGGATCTCAGAGACAACGATTAAAGCAAATTCCGCACGGAACTCCTTCAAAGGACACATGAGGAAAATGAGAGGAAATATCAAGGGTACCTATTACCCTGCCTAAACCTCACAGGTGTTATCCAGATTCAGGTCAACTTACTCCATAGCTTAGTTGCTTGGGGAAATAACTGCTTGATTAAACTTGGGAAATTAGGTTTTCTCTAAGACTGATACTCTAACAGACTCAATAATGCTTGATTTTTGTGTCTTGAATCTTCTATTTTTTTTTCCCAATTGGTAATACAAGCATATGCTAAAAGAAACTCAAAGAGTTCGAAAATAGAGAGACCAAAGTGATTCTGTCTTTTGCTCTTGCACACAGTTCTCTCATTCTCCTCCTTAGAGGCAACTGCTATTTGGCATTTCTTATGTATATTTTCAGAGTCTATTGAATATTGTGGCGTGTGTATTGGACGAGGGGAGGAGAAGTATAAATAAATGCATGTTAGGAAATTCCCTTGATTTTAAATTAGCAAGAGACGTGCATTAAAGAGTGACTTAGTGGCTTGAGTTAAAGTCACAGAGCAGCATATTTGCCACCAGAGCATTCCTTAGATACCAGAGGAAATATTATATATTCTTCAAGTAAGCAAGTATTCTCTCCGGGGAAAAAAAATGGAATTTTAAAGCAGGTACTGCTTTCGACAGACAACAGAAATTTAAATGAGAATGCACTTTAGCATAGTGAAAATTGTCTGAGTTCTAAGATACCTTGAGATTGTAGAAACACTGGTACCCAATCAATTGTTCTGGCGGAGTAAAATCAATGTGTACCCTATACTAACGTGTTTGGAAAGCAATTTGCAAGTTAAAGAAGAAACTGCTTCCTTTGACCCATTCATGAAGTTTTTTTGTAAGATCTAACTAAAAAGGTTTTAGAAAGATAAAAAAATATAATGGCCAAAAAGGGCAAAGATCATAACTTATTATTGATTAAGAATAACTTTGAAAATAAAACTTTAATTGAATGCCTACTATTTATAAGATATTATGCTAACATTATAAAACATCCTTGAGGAATTTTCAGTAGAGTTGGGAAATGATAAATATGTGGAAAAAATAATCTTTGCCTAATAGAGTATCTGTTTAGAAAGTGAGACCATATTAAGTGGAAGTGGACTCTGTGCATCATAATCTCTTCGGACCTGGGCTACTCTCTCTTTCACAAAGAGCAGTAGCTCATCCAGGTCGCTGAGAGAATCAATTGCAGCAGCTGGTAGATGTGTAATGTCCACTGCTGGGATGAGCCAGATGCTCCTTTAGTACACATCAAACTTCAAGAAGTTTAGCTCTCTTTTAGGCTGTACTTCTACTGCCCTTACCAACAGCCAAGGTAGTTTATTTTTGGTAAAGTTATCAGTAATTGACTAGTCTTTGGACATTAGAGTTCATGTAGGTCAGACATATATTCATCTTTCTTTAGGTAAAATTTCACTGTTGCATGCATGTACACGTGTATTTGTGTTTATATTTTAATGTGATGAGACTTTAAATTAAATAAACACTATAGTGGTTTTGAATCCAATAAAATGATACTCATCTTCCTTGTCCAAGTTCACAATCAATGGAGATAGAGGAGTCATAATGACTAGAGATCAAAATATCGGTTTCATTCTTGATAAAAACCAGATTGGGATAGATGGCTTCTTTTTTTTTTTTTTTTTTGAGGAAGATTAGCTCTGAGCTAACATCTGCTGCCAATCCTCCTCTTTTTGCTGAGGAAGACTGGCCCTGAGCTAACATCCATGCCCATCTTCCTCTACTTTCTATGTGGGACGCCTACCACAGCATGGCTTGCCAAGTAGTGCCATGTCTGCACCCGGGATCCGAACCGACGAACTCCGGGCCACTGAAGTGGAACATGCACACTTAACTGCTGTGCCACTGGGCCAGCCCCCTGGGATAGATAGGTTTAATCCACAGCTATAATGGGCCTGTCCTCCAGCACTGCACTAGGTAGAATTTTCTACTCAGTCATTGGCTCATTGGGCACGCACAAGCTTCCCCCACAGGGGCAGATCCCTTACTGCAATGGATGAGAGCACCCTGGAATGCATACATCCTGCTGAGATCTACTTAGAAAGAGAACCCTGAAGGCACTGAGCTACATTTTCCCTCTTCCTTCCTTCAGATATACCAATCAGACAATTTATTCCTCTTCCTCCTTAGAAAGTTCATTTCAGATCTGGGGCAACTATAGTACAAGTAGTGACCAGGACATTGTATTCCACCAGAAAGCAAGAAAGTTTAAGGACTAATGGGATCATGTTAAGAGGAAAGATAACCCAGTTTGAAGACATTCCTACAGGATAAATTTATGACGTATTTGAGCATCTAAATATGATAGTGTCTACAATTGATTGTAACATATAGTAAAAAAAAATCATGACAACAAATACATATATGCATAATACATACATATATATGTATGTACATATATAAATAAGAAAGAGGGAAAGAAGAGCAACATCTTTTTGTGGAAGATACGCTAGATAAAAGGTATGTGGAATGATAAAATTAGAAATTCAGCATTTATAACTGATTCGGGTAAGGGTCAATCAATGCTAACACCGTCTTATCAATGATCGTTGGGGAACAGGTTATTCCAATGTTGGCAAAAGAATCCAGCACAGATTCCAAAGGGAAAAATGTACATTTACGTGGCCAGAACTGGCGGTCATCTTGGCCAAATGACTACATTTACAGTTCATTATCACCAATGGTAGAGCAATGTCATAATTTTTTATTTTCTGATATGATGCAATATAAAGAAAATCACTAATAAATAGGCTAATACAGCCTCTACGCTCCGTTCCTGATCCCAGCAAAAGGAAGAAAGAGAAAGAAGGTGAGGAAGGAAGGAAGGCAGGGAGGGGAGAGAGGAAGAAATGGAGGGAGGAGGGAATCCAGAGAGGGAGGGAAGAAGGAAGGAAGGAAGGATGATTGTATCGTTCTATTTCTGCCTCCCTACAATTTGTCTCTCTTGAAGTATGAATCACTTATACTCCTAACACATAGGAAGCTGCAGGTTTTTGTTTATTGCATTTTATTTTGTCCTACTGGCTGTTCTGTGTAGGATTTCTTGCTGTTAGAAGTCAGCACATTTTAAGTAGTAATTCAAAATTAGTATGATACATAGGATTTGTAAATATTCTCTTGTAATTTTTCTGGTGAGGACTAGTCAGTCAATGCATTCCTGAAAAAAAATTTACCTTTGAAAATAGACATTTCCATGGCATGCATCACGTCTTCGGTACACAAACTTCATGTAAGAAATTATGTTTTTATGTAAAGCTAGTTAATTCGCTGAAGGCCACCTAAGAGCTATGTTAATTAAAATGGAACTATTTTATAGAGCAAAATGGTGTATCCATAAGCTACTAAGAGTAGCCGGCACAGGAAACCAGTTTGCTAACTGGGCCATCATCAGTAGAATTTTAAAAGATTTGCTCTTCCCTTTGATAATTAATTCTTAGAATTCCCAGTTTCACATCTTAGAAGGACGGTCACAAATAGTTTCCTAGTTTTGTTTACCTATAATCCTATAAGAGGGAAGTATAAATTCCTATTAGTAAAACATAATATTAATCTTTTTCTCAATCGGGTCTTAGAAACTATCATTTTCCTTGAGCATTATGATGCCATTATAAAAACCGCTCTCTCAAGTTTTAAAACAAATTAGGTTTACAATTATGGGATTGTATTTCCAAGTGCCAAAACTAATTTGCTCTGACAGGAGGAATCTTTTCCCATAGACAAATCTTCAAGTTCTTCCATTGTTTAATGGCAAATTAGATAGCAAACTTCTCTCTCCGTACCTGCATATACTTTATTTAGCCTCCTTTCATCTGCTCTGCAAACGCTCTTAAAAAACTGTATCCCATGGCAACCCCCAGTGGCATTTTAGCTTCCTGTCTCCCAACTGAGTTCATCTCTCCTGGGGAAACCACCTCAGCACTTCAAGGGCGCATGTTTCATTAAATTGGATGGGGTTTGGTTTGTGAGCATCCCTGCCACAATTTGCATTCTCGAGGATGGATATTGCATATACAATCCTTTATCCTTACAAGAAGATACTTGATTTTCACATGGTTTGTGAATCATGTTTAAATCCCAAAGAAGAGAATGAGTCACGTTATTTCACAAAATCATTACTCTCCTGCCTGTAGACAAAGAAATGACAGATTATCATTTTTATCAATGCAAAGGAAACTTTCCATCCTAGAAAGTTATTTGGAAAAAAACCCATAAATTTAGAATTTTAGTGGGAAGAGAAAAATTCAAGTGCATTCACTGCATATTTATAATACATAACTATATCAGTTAACTTGTTAATTTATGCTGAGAAAATTGTGGCATGCTGAAAAGAACAGTGAGCCAAAACCAGCCAGCCTGGGATCTATTCCCAGTGGGGCCACTTACAGCCATAGTATTTAGAGGTCATTCAATCTCTCTAAGCCTTGATTTTCCAGTTTAGAAAATGGGTGAAACTTCCTAGGGTGTTTGAAGATAATATGAGATTTTTATGCAAACTCTTCATTAATGGCAAGGCACTCTGCAGGGTTTATTTTTACACTCTCTACCTCAACATTTTATTATTGTGAGTGTATACACAAGTGAATTGTCTACACAGTTAAAACATGATGATATTGTAGCTTTAAGCACATTTATTCAAAGCAATGAAATAAAGTGAAGTTCTAAATGAAATCAATGTTGGCATTTGAAATCTTCAGTGAGAAAGGAAGAGTAAACTGTTGTCCTGCGTAATCTTTCTTATGAAACCAAAGCACTCCCTAGCTCAGTATTTGAATGGAAAATTGCTTTTGTACCTTTGAATATACATCAATAGTTTAATAGCTGTTTGGAAAGCATAATTATTTTGAAAAATGCCTTAGTATTCTATTGTGATAAACCACTATAAAAAATAAAATTCATATGTGCTTAAAAAGATATGTTTATTTTTAATGTGTTTTGTTCTATTTTTCCTTCCAGATGTTATCATCGATGCTTAAATTTAAAATGATAATGTTTATAAAAGTAGTGTGTGACTTTTGCATTCTGATGAATCTTATTCAAAACATTAATTTATTTCATATGCTTTACAAAACTCTGGATTGCACATTACAAATACATATGATTAAAATTCAGTAGCATAGGATTTACTTTCTAAAATAAATGTGATGATTTTAGAAAAATTTTAAAGCTAGAAATTTATTTAAAACAATAATTCATTAAAAGACATTCAACATTTGATTGTACTACTGATATAGAAGAAACTGTGGGAAAAATCTACACTGAGCCAGTATTTCGATATACAATAATAATCATATAATGAAAAAAATCATATTATGTACATAATAAAATCATATAATTAACTAATTCAGAGAAAAATTAGTATAAGTAGTTGTAAATACTTGTCAGTGTACTTTTCAATGACTGCCTCTCTGAGGCTATGCTATCCCTTTTTGATAATTAATTCGCAGATAATCCATTCAACCTTCAAAATTAGGAGAATCTCAAAAAGTTTTCTGTTTTTGCTTAACTACGACCACAAAATAGGAAAGTACAAATTCATACTAGTAAAATACTATATTAATTTGTTTTTCTTAATCAGTTCTTTGAACTCTATGTTTTCTTAAAGAATATTATCAAGCCGTTATAAAACTGCTTTATCAAGTTTTAAAATAAATTAGATTAACAATTATGAGATTATATTTCCAAATGATAAATCATAGGTGGGCTAATATTTTGCTAAAATAACACTTTCAACTTCTCTGTGCCAACTGTTTCTCCCAAGAGTCATTGTGCCTTTTAGTTGACAGAAGTATTTAAAAATATGATATGCACTCTTTTTCTACCCCCACCTTCACTTCCCTTTCAAGACACTCCAGTTTGAGAGCCATTAGGTAGGACCAAACAAAGTAGGCATTTGTACAGGTGGACATTGGGCTGGGAGGCAGCAGAGCAGGGTGTAAGAGTTCAAAAAGGGTAAAGAGGGAACCTAGGTGTTAGGCTGTTGACCTAGCACAAAGTATTAGTGTCTGAGGGAGATGATCAGGGTGGCTGCATGAAGGGAGTCATCCAACACTGGATTTTGGAGAGAGAAGTCCACAATGGGGAGTAGATCAGAGGAGAGTGAGCATGTTATTTCATGTTAGCAGAGGAGCATCATCAGTGAAGAATGGATTTTTGGGTCAGTAGGTAAATCCATTAACAATTTTGTAGGGTATTGCAGAGATTCTACTGTCCTGAGTTCTCACCTGCAATGCGTGTGTGTGTGTACATCCCTTCCTTAAAGCTTTGCCAAAGTGTATTCTCAATATTGTTTTTTTTATTTTTGCCTTTCTGAGAGATGACAAATAGTATCTCATGGGTATTTTTAAGTTGTATTTTTTTTTATTATGAGTACATGAGCCTCATTTCATGTGTTTGAAGGTCATTTGTATATCATTTCTTGTGAACTCTCTGTTCATACTTTTCGGCCATGTCAATTGAGTATGGTGGTCCAGGGGTTAACATTTGATGCTCTCACCGCCACAGCCAGGGTTGGTTTCTGGTCAAGGAACCACACCACCTGTTTGTCGGTTGTCCTACCGTGGCAGTTACATGTTGCTGTGATGCTGAAAGCTGTGACACCAGTATTTCAATAGCAGCAGGGTCACCCATGGTGGACAGGTTTCAGTGGAGCTTCCAGACTAAGACAGACTAGGAAGAAGGACCTGGCCACCAACTTCTGAAGAAAATTGGCCATGAAAACCCTATGAAGAGGAGCGGAGCATTGTCTGATATAGTGCTGGAAAGTGAGAGGATGGCACAAAAAGACCGGGCAGGGCTCTGCTGCTGTGCATAGGGTTGCTCGGAATTGAAATCCAATAGATGGCACTAACAAAAACTAGGGTTCTAAGTTGTTTTCTCTGTAATTTGAAAGAGTGTGGTCAATATTCATAGCTGTTTGTCTAAGAGCTTATAATTTGTGCTTTGAATTTACTAATGGTACATTTTGTCATTCTAAAAAATATAAGTGAATGTATCTGTATTTTAAAAATATAGGTGAATATGTCTGTATTTTCTTTTGTAGCTTCCGGATTTTACATCATTGTTAGAAAATTTGACCTCCAGATTATAAAAAATTAATCCATGTTTTCTTCTAGTGCATGTATTTCTTTTTTATATTTGGGTGTCCTGTCTACTTAAAGTAATTCTGTTCTGTGATGTTAGATATGGATCCAACTTTATTCAGATGGCTATCCATTTGTCCATACATTTTTACTTAAACATCCATTTTCTCCCAGAATTATATTGACCAGTCTAGTTCTTGAATGTCTACTTCATGTGTATTTATGGGCCAGGACAATACCATTTTAATTCTAGAAGCTTTATGGCATGTCTTACTGTTTGCTGGGGCTGAGGCCTCCCTCATTTCTTTTTTTTTTTTACTTTTTTAAAATTTTTTTTTAAAGATTTTATTTTTTCCTTTTTCTCCCCAAAGCCCCCCGTACATAGTTGTATATTCTTCGTTGTGGGTCCTTCTAGTTGTGGCATGTGGGACGCTGCCTCAGCGTGGTCTGATGAGCAGTGCCATGTCCGCGCCCAGGATTCGAACCAACGAAACACTGGGCCGCCTGCAGCGGAGCGTGCGAACTTAGCCACTCGGCCACGGGGCCAGCCCCTCCCTCCCTCCCTCATTTCTTTTGTGGGGTTTACTCACTTTTCTCCATTATCTATTTTTCCACTTGAATTTTAGAATCAGTCTGTCTAGCTTTAGAAGAAAAAACAAAACAAAAAAACCTTTCAGCGTTTTTGGAGATAATTAAAAATGTATATATTGACTTGAATAAAAATTATTGTTTTGTGATTACTTTCCATCTTCATAAGTAAAGGTTTTTTCAAATAAGCAGTGTTCTTTTCTTGATAAATTTATTCTAACCATTCGAACTTTTTGTTGTTGTTGTTACTTCTAATGTGAGATATTCCCTTGCATTGTATCTGGCAAGATAGATGAAGGCTATTGATTTTGAATGTCCAGTTTATATTTTTCAATCTTCCAAAATTTGTTGCTTTAGCAATGGATTTAGCATTGTCTCAGCTCTTGGGTTTTCCATGCAAACCATTCTATCACCTGCAGATAGATAGTTTATCTCTTTCTTTTCAATGCCTATGTTTCTCATTGTTTTCTCATACCTGATTACTATGGCTACTAAATCCAATAAGAGTGAGCACAGTTGCCTTTTTCTTAACTTTACTGAGAAAGCTTAATAATTCCCCATTAATATGTTGCCAGAATGAAAGGGTTAAGAACAGAACCAGTTAATTCTTTGACCCTACGGACTGAGAAGTGATCTTATTCAAATTCCTTATAACTTTAACACAGGGAATATATAGAAGCATACCAGATCCAATGTAAATGTGAATTTCTAATGAGGTTATTATTTACTGAGTTGAGCACTCTGTACCAAGTAGTTGGAATTACGTTTTTCTAAATAGTAATCCGTGCTATGCAGCAGCACAAGAGAATGAGAGCAAAGTGCAAAAACTGAAGGACTGGCAAAGCCACTGGCTTCCCTGAGCTGAGACGGTCTATACCTCTTTATTCCCATCCGTACCTCCAGAGTCTCATTTCTTAGAAACATGTGCATCCTAGGTGTGATTGTGGATATCAGAAGCTGTGTCTGGGATTTACAAAACTCTTCGTGTGTTTGCTGTGTTGCCTATTCTATATTCTTTCTTTCTTTTTTTCCAGCTTTATTGAGGTATAATTGATAAATAAAATTGTAAGATATTTAAAGTATACAACATGACGACTTGATATACATTGCGAAAGAATTCTTCCTTTGATTTAATTAACACATTCATCACCTTTCATACATTTTACTTATTTTTTTGATGAGAACACTTAAGTTCTAATCTCTTAGCACTTTTCAATTGTACAATACAGTGTTATGAACTATAGTCACCATGTTATATATTGGATCCTAAGATCTTATTCATCTGATAACTGAAAATTTGTACCCTTTTGCCAATCTACATGCTTTCTTAACTTAAAGTTGGTCTTGATTAAAGCCTATTTTATCTCATGTGCTTAAGTATCATTCTGAGCCTGCAATGCAGAGTGGGAGTTACAATGACTTTGGGTGAGATGTATATATATTACATGATAAGTATGTATTTATGGTTCCTATTCATAATGGTCTTATTAAGAGTGGATGTTGAATGACAAAAACATTTTCAGCAGTTAAGATGATCATAAGATTTTTCTCCATAAATCTATTTATATGATGAATTTTGTTAATGAATTGCCTATTATTGAACTATCCTTGCATTCCTGGAATAAATCCCACTTTGTACTGATGCATTACGCTTTTTAATGTGCAGTTGGAGTCTATTTGCTAATAATTTACTTATGATTTTTTCATGAATAAATATATAGACTGAGCTGTAGTTTTCTTACATAGTGTAATTTTATCAAGCTTTGATATCTATTATATTTACTTCATAAAAATAATTTAGAAATGCTTCTTTGTTTTCTCTCAGGAACAATAAATAGTATTGGCATTATTAAGTCTTTGAAGATTTGTTTGATTACAAATTTTTGAAATATTTGAGCCTGCTTCCTCTATGAATGGTATTGTCTTATAACTTTCTTTCTTCTATAGAAATGGGTCCATTTAAGCTTTTTTCTTTTCTGTGGTCAATTTTTGTAAACTGTATTTTCCTGTGAAATTATCCGTTTCAGCTAGAGTTTCAAATTTATTTGCATGAATTTGTGCAAAAAGTCTTAGGATATTTGAACATCATTAGTTTCGAAGGTTATTCTCTTTTTGTTACTTTTAAATTGGTGTCATTATGATTTCTATCTCCTAGTCATTAGTTTTATTAATAGTTTTGATATTTCTATTATTTTTTTCTCAAAGGATAATTTATTATGCCTTTTTAAAATATTTAACTTTGATTTTTGCATTATCTTTATTTTTTCCTTCCTTTTACTTTCTTCTGGTTTACTTTTCTCCCAAGTATTTGCATTTACTATTTGACTCATTTATTTTATTTTATTGTATTTTATTTACTTTTTTTTTTGCTTTATCTCCCCAACCCGCCCCCCCCACCCCGTACACAGTTGTATATCTTAGTTGCAGGTCCTTCTAGTTGTGGGATGTGGGACTCCGCCTCAACGTGGCCTGACGAGCGGTGACATGTCCGCGCCCAGGATCCGAACCCTGGGCCACCGCAGTGGAGCACGTGAACTTAACCACTTGGCCACGGAGCTGGCCCCAGACTCATTTATTTTAATTTTTTATTTGTGCTGACATATATATTTAAAGATGTGAATTTTCTTTGATTAATACTTTTATTATATCCCATAGAGTCTGACATCCTAAATTTTCATTATCATTATTTTTTAAAGTATTTCAGTTTGGGTGTAAATTATCCCTTCAAATATATAATCACGTAAGTAAGATTTTTTAAACTTTTATGTGACAGAGACTTTAACCATTTTTATTATTAATTTATAGTTTTATTGCATTGTGACTAGGAAATATTGCTTGTATTATTTCTACTGTGAGACTTGCTGAAATTTTTTTAAGGACCAATATATGGTCTATTCTTACTGATGTGAAGAAGGTGTGCCTTCTGGTGTAAAAAAACCCCTTATTAATTCTCATGTTTAGGTTATCTATATCTATATATGTTTTTATATATTTTAAATATTTTTCCCACTTGTGTCTTTGTCTGAGAGTCTTGTATTATTAGTGTTTTTCCATCAATTTCTTCTTGAATCTACTTGAGTTTGTGCATTTTAAAGATAGTTGTGGTGTCATTTTATTCAGATTTTTATAAGTCATATCTTTATTGCTATTTTTGGCATTTGGCATTACAAAATGTCCTCTGTTGCCTGCTTTAGTATTTTTGGATCTGAATTTTACTTTCTCATATCAGAATTTAAAACTACTGAATTTGACTGTCATTGCATTTGATTTGTATTGGCTGAAATACCTTTGCACATCTTTTTATATTTTGCTTTTCTGAATTTTGGTTAGCTGCTGATCTCATAATTAGAATAGAATTTAATTTTGTTTTTTAGAAATAAATTGAAAGGTGAATTAAGCGTGTTTATATTTATTGAAGTCACTGATATCTTTGGTCTCCGTTCTGTCTTACATACTCAGGTTACTGTGTGTATTACATTTTGTGTTACTGTTTTGTTCATTAGATTTTCTATTTACTCTATTTTGTATTTTTCTTATATTTACCATGGTTTGCATCTTTACTCTAGTGATTATATTTGTGCTAATACTTGTTACAATGCCCTTACTACTTTCCCTTACTTGTCTTAAATAATATCCATTATTTACCTCTTCCTATGTGGCAATTAGTCTAGTCTTTTCCTTCTCTTCCCATTTTTTAGTTGAATTATTTCTACTGTGTTTAAATTCATAACCTTTACCTACTATTCTTCCACAAATATCCCAATCTATCTTTTTACTTTAGGGTCACAAATAAATATTTACAAATCTCATGACTAGTTCATTTGTCAAAATTTCCATATTTATCTCTTGATTAGCTGAAGCTCATACTCCACCTCAGGAAGAGCTCACAAGTACAGTGTCCTCTGAGTTCTTGCAAGTTTAATACTGTTTTCCTAGGTCTTAATGCTTAAATTTAACTCATCTGTCTGTAAAATTGCCTCATACCTTTCACTATACATTGATAATGCTTCTCCCATGTTTTCTTACTTTGTATATTTCTGTCCAAAAATCTTTGGTCAACCGACTTTTCTTTTGTTTTTCAGTGGATCATTTCTTCTTTTGCTATGTGCAAAGAGAATTTTTTTCTTTATCTCAAAATCTAATAATTTTATTAGGATGTTTATTAATATATATCTTGGAGTTGACGATTTTCCCAAGTACCAGTGATGCTTTCAAAATTTAAGCATTTTTTTTAAATTTCTGGAATGTTTTCTTGGATTATATTTTTAAATATTACTTCTATTGCATTATATCATTTTTCCTTTTTAGTAACTCCAGTTACGTGTGTTTTGGATTGTTTGTCCCTATTTATCTCTGCTTAAACCTTCTTTTTCTCTACTTACTATTATAAACTAATCGATGTTATTTGTGTTCTGTCATCACTAGGACTCCTCTACACTTATCCACTTCTGTACTCCTAATCTATCCCTGCTCAGGAATGGACTCTGAGCTGTCAGTGTTGATTTCAAATATTCATTTACATATTATTGAAAATTTTATAACTCTCTCTTGGTTTTGCTGTAGGATACGGGTGATTTTATTTTATATCTTTATATTTATATCTATTTTTTGGAGGAGTATTAAGAGATTCAATTTCAGGCCACTGTAATTTTGTTATGGAAATCAGAAATTCAATTCAATTATTTAGACAATTTCAATACAATATATGCAAATATTGAATTTTGGTTGGTATATTTAACAGTATTTTTGCAGACAAATAATTTATAATAATTTTAATTTTGAGAAGCTATATTTACATTTGGCAAAGGCTACTGAAAACATTTTGTATATTCTGAGAAAGCATATTTTCAAGGTATTTGGTAAGTTATTACTGTAAATATTTTACAGTACTTCAATGAATATCATGCTGGATTTTAAAGAATGGCTTAAGGTGTTTAGTTCTTGATATCATGATTTCTCATAAATACATATTACTACTAGGTTTAGTCAATATTAATTGAAGTATTACATAGCTTCCATTTACATTTATCATAAGTCACCAAATTGCATGCATCATCCTGAAACTTACTGTGCATAGTGTGTCCATGGACCAGCAGTTTCAGCATCACTTAGGAACTTGTTAGAAATGCAGAATTTACAGTCCAGTTCAGACCTACTGAATCATAGTCTGCATTTTAAAAAGGTCCCTAGATGACACGGTTACCCATTAGAACGAGATAGGCATTGAGCTAAAATAATGAGGAATTTATTTTTTTTAGTATTGTAAAATATTCTTTTAAAGTAGAAATTGTTCAGTTATTTAAAACAGACATTGATTTGACATTGATATGGCTTTTAATTTTGGATGAAAGATGGACGAACATTGGAATTCATACTCATATTGTCTTCTTTTTAATTCTTGTATTTTCTTCATGTCAGAGGTTAGTATCAGTGTCAAGAGGTTCAGCCACTATTGCTTTGACTTTTCCTAATGCTTTTAAGGGATACACACACATACACATACACTGAGTTTGTTGTACATTTTTTTCTGTAACGCAGTGCTGACCAATATAACTTTTTTGAAATATTTTCTCTCTGCACTGTTCAGTATAGTAGCCAGTAGCCACATGTGATGAGTACTTGAGAATTTTTAATTTGATTTAATTTTCATTGCTTCAGTTTCCTACTGTGTCTACTGAGAACTTGGAATGTGGCTAGTACACCTGAGGAAATGAAGTTTTAATTTTAATTACTTAAATTTAAATTTACATGTGGCTAGCGGCCACTGCATTAGATAGCAAAACTCTAAAACAGACACTGTCAATGTACAGCCTGCTTTTGTATGGCCCATGAGCTAAGAATGCTTTTTATGTTTTTAAATGATTGTACACACACACCCACACACCCACACACACACATACACAGGAATGTGCAACATAGAAGAGACTATATGTGGCCTGCAAAGCCTAAAATATTTACAACCTGCCCTTGACAAAAATATTTGCAGACTCCTGCTCTAAAATTGTAATCTTACTTAGTACAGCATGCTGAATTAGGAAATAAATTTAAAAGCAGATATTTTGGAACATGAGTCTAACATTGTCATTAAGTGATTTATGAAAAGAATTACATCATAGCTTTAAGGTTTTACTAGTATGAATGGAGGCATCAATTTAACTTTCCCATTGAATATTTATAATGCTTTCATGTTTATGGTTGACAAATTTTCAATATCATCCAAAATTTAATTGAAGCCAAGGAAAGTTCTAGAGATTTTCAAACTCACAAGACAAAATCAGTGACATCCAAAGAAATTTTTGCTGTATCGTTAAGTATTCATGGTTACAGGCTGGATAGCAAAATTAAAAACTTAGTCCTTAGAATGTTCTTTTGAATACCTTCTCCTGAAATCAAAATTTTACTGAAATCAATTATGTTTTCCGTGTATTTTGGGGCAGCTATGACATCTGCCTAGCCATCAAAACTTTTCCCCCCAGATTCTGCGTTTTAAGAATCTACAAAAATTGTGTCTTCTTGTTGTATCTCCTGGAAAAAACTTCACAAATATGCTTACATAAAAATATCAAAATTTTGAATAATCAATTTCTCAATAATTATAATTTGTTACACAAAGCTAACATAGTGATCTGTATCTAAAATAACTTGAGTTACATTTAAGCATTTCCTTCAAAATGAATAATTCATTACTTCTCCAATAAATCTAATTATTTAATTTTGTATATCCTTTCTTAAATTATGTGTCACATTACTTGATGCCAATGTTGGTAGTCTGAATGAATATTCTTTTGCAATATTATCGTGTTGTACTATGATCTTTGCCAAATGCAGAATATTTTCTTTATCACTCTTACAAACTTTCTTGGATGATCTTCTGAACACATTTGTCTTGCCAAAATTTAAATTATTCATATTATATGTTCAAAACATGTCATCTCTTATTTTCATTAGTGTCTGTTCTTCAACAAAAATAGTTATTGATTTTTCAAAATTAGATTTTAATTTTAAATACTTAACACTGTGATTGCTCTCCAGTCTACTTTATTCAAGTTTATTGCCTGTGCATAATTAATCATTGCTCATTCTCAAGTATCTATTAATTTTTCTTTTTTGAGGAAGATTAGTCCTGAGCTAAGATCTGCTGCCAATCCTTCTCTTTTTGCTGAGGAAGACTGGCCCTTGGCTAACATCTGTGCCCATCTTCCTCTACTTTATATGTGGGACGGCTGCCATAGCATGGCTTGACAAGCAGTGCATAGGTGCACGCCGGCCGCCCATGCAGCACATGCGACCTTAACCACTGTGCCACCAGGCCAGCCCTCGATTGATATCTTCTATGCCTGCAGAAATTCAGATTAACTATAAGATCTTTTTCATAAAGTAACTAGAATGTAGTATTTTTTTTTAATTTGAAAAAGCAGAATATAACAAACATCTCCAAACTTCCTACCTGTGCTGTCTTCTGTAAAGTCAAACTTTCTTTGGTGAGAGGGATGATTTTCAGAAAAAATAGCTCATTGATGAAAATTAAAATATATGTCTACGTTCTGGGATTTTAAGGGAACACGTTGGTTTGACGAATTTTTCAGGATTTTTTTCTCGCTAGTTTTTTTGAAAGTCAATAGTCTTTGTGGGCATGGAGATGGAAGATAATTTCATATCTTGTTCCATCAGTGATGATTTATGCCACATTCTGCTAAAACTAATAGCTCTGAGGTCTTCCCTCCTAGCTTTTTTTGGTCGTTCAATCTTCATTCTCCAAATTTTTTTTAATATTCCAAATAAAAAATTTTTTTGTGTGTATGATAATTTTTATCAGAATAAAATAAGCTTATTGCAGTAATTGTATTCTGATAATTTTATTGTAAATTTTACTATTTTTCTAACACTTAGGGACAATAATATAACATAATATGATATGATATAGTATCCAGCCTGTATTGGAAAGAAACAGAAAATTTTAACACCTAAACAAAACACCTGACAAAATTTCCACCTAAAAAATACAATTATTGTGATATAATGGGTAGATCATTATGCAGTAATTTCTAATTTAAGCCTATGTTAATGTTTACTTTTGGAATATTAATGATTAAATAATAACACTTACCTAATGATTTCTATCATAATGAGAGTAACTTCTAGACTTTAATAGGGGACTCAGAAATACCTTCCTTTATGTTCCAGTAAACAAAAAACAGATGATATGAACTACAGTAAAATATAGCCAGTGCATTTACACGAATGAGTGACCTTTTTATTTTATGACTGTATACATATAATTTATGTACCTCCATATGATGGTGGATAGATTACTTAAAGAGGGAGGTAGATCGAATAGAAAGAGGTAGATAGAAGATTGATGGATATATCAGTTTGAAGCCCCAGCTACTTGTTTAGCAGTACAGATTGTAGATTATCATAGATGTTATTAAATCAACACTGTTGTTCAATTATCAAATCTTTAGTTTATATCCCATTTACTGGAAGTTTGTCATAATAAATATGCAAATCACCTATTTTTGGATTAAAGTTATAATAAAAATATGTTTGAAATGAGTGGGGCACCCTTAGATGTGCTATGCTCAATCTGAATAACCAAATCTGTCCAGCATTTTTAGCGAAACAATAATTTCCCCTTTAGTTTACATTATCCCTCTTTCCCAAAGAATCTGCAGTGGTCATAGTGGGAGTGACTTGAAAAATAACCTCATGTCTAATCATTATGGATCATCTGTTGATTAAATCTTGACATGCCCTCACTTCTGCCTGAGCAGCTTATTTCTGGGATAAACTTATCTATATAACTTTCTATTCACTTAGCTTTCTCTCAGGATTCTCTTCAGTCACTCAGGCAGAGATAATTTTGACACCCATCTCACTAAATGCCCAAATATGTAAGAACACCATTGGTGACCACAGTTTAGTCTCAAACTCCCTTCTTCCCCAGAGACATATCTCTTTTCGTAAGCTGTGTTCTTCCCTTTCTCTTTTCCTCCCTGCTTCTCTCACTTCCTCCCTCTGTTCTTTCCTTTGTTCTCTCTCATGCCATATTACACAAAAGGAAGTAAATGTTGGCAGATACATATGAAGTGGGAAAATATCTGATTTATTAAACTTTCAAAAGGCCAGCTAGAGAACCTAAAATAATGAAGCAATAGAATGCATGATACTAATCTCTCTCAATTAATGACAATATAACTTCTGCATAACTTGTTAGGGTTTCTGTTTGTTTGTTTTCGTTATGCTAATAGATCCATTGATATTTCGCAACGCTTTGTATTCGGAACTCAGACTTTAATATCTAAATTCCATTTAAATTACATAATCTGTAAAAATGGGATTCTTCGAAATATGGAAAATTTTTAAGTTATTCAGCTTAGTTTAAGCAAAACTGAAAGTTGTTGGACTCTTCTGAGCTAAAGAAGGATATTGTTTTTTAATTTGTAAAAGAAGTCATTTGCAATTGTTGATGGATATTTGATTGCTAAGATCCTATTTATTTTGGGTATTTGAAAATGCACAATTTGTAAAAAAATTATGTAGTGAAAGTAAAAATAACGACGACGTATTTTTTAAATTGCATTCATAATAATTTTTGAATAATTGAAAAATTAATGGAAATTCTCATGGGTCTATATAATGTATTCTTCTCTTGTGGAAACATTTTTGTTATTATTATTGTTATTTCTCTAATTGATTACCTGGTTTTCAATTTGTTGTATATAGTTTGAACTTAGTTTTTCTACCATATATGGTTACAATGTGTTCCCAGTGGCAGCAGCTGACTTTTGTAAATCACCTCATGTATTCTATGGGCAAGCTTATTTTAAATAACTATTACACTACCTCTGCTTTAGCTCCATGCACATTCATTTTATAAATAAATACAACTCTGATATGTAAATGTCGTATTTTCTCGACAGATACAATGTTACTCCATATATTTTTTGAAAGATGATCAATAATATCCTCTATCAGCCCAGTTCAATAAATACCGTGTTGTGATCTTTCTTCACGTGAAAAAGAATATGGAGAGATTCTAGGATATCGATGCCAGTTTACTGCAGGGACAATTGGCATTCTTAGCCCTGTCATCCAGACATAAGCAACTCAATATTGCAGTTGTGTTTACTTTCTATTGCAGTGGATCTAAAACAAACAAGAGGTGGAAGAGTTGGTGCTGTTTTATACATGAGGATATAAGAGGCAGTGAAGTGCACGGCTTGTGAATATTTCTTCTTAATGTGCTGCTTAGAATATTTAAGAATCCAAAAATGAAGCTGTTGCTTAGCTTCGCACAATGTTCTTTTGTTTATCTTTCAACTGCTTCATCTTTTTATTCATCCTCATTATGTTTAAAACATTCTGTCAATTTCAAACTTCATCTTCATGAAACGACTGTATCAAACTGGGGCCAGATATTCTAGCTTGAGTTTTAGTTTGTCCTCTGTCTTTACAGCAATTGCTGAGTATCCTAGCTGTTCCCAAGCAAATAAGTGGCATAAACAACCTTTTTGGTCTTATACCAGAAGAGATCGTTTTGAACTTTTTATTAGAAAATAAAATTTCAGTTGACTCGTTCATAACGTATAGAAGTAATTAGGTATTTTGGAACTGTATAGAAATTGTTATAAGTTCTTTGACAAGATCTGAATATTGGCACAATGACATTAGGAGCACTTTCTGGTACATCATAGTTTAAAGACTATTTAGATAGGATCCAATTTGTACAATATTTGTGTGGTCCTTCCATTTACAAACTTAGTTTCCTTATAGTTATTTTTTTAAGTTCAGCCTTTAAGTTTGTTTAATTTTCTTTTTCAGGAAATGTACTCAAGAAGAGTTCTGAGCGAATATACTCAGTTGTCCTGCTGTGATTAAACAAGGCACTGCTGTATTTTGTAAGTTCATCTATTTTTATCCTAGATAAAGCAGACTGTCTGTTGCAGAAAACTGCTTTTTCATTTGGCATTAGTCAAATCTTGCTTTAATGGAAGACTTAATTGATTTTATTTTTTCAAGCTTTCTTTTACCTAAATTTTATTCAATTTAATGGATAGTGAAAAGCATTTTTTTAAAAAAGATGAACTCTGTTTCCTCGTGTCTGTTAGTCAATATTTTAATGACTCATGATTAGAACTTTGTCAGTTGAGCCATTTTAGAGTTACAGTGCTGTCAGTAATACTGATTTGGCCTCGGCGAATATATTGGTAATTATAATATTCTCCATTTCAGCAAACAAATATATTTGATCTTATCTGCAGTAATTTCCTTATGTGGCCTATGTAGGTAACTGACTGCTGACCATCTTTAGGAAACATATTGATTTCATCTTGTTACTAATACTTAAATTTTACATTCAAGCATTATAATATTCATCATGTTGACATGTATACTACATGACTTTCTTTGATGTACTAGAATCTGTCTAATACTTATTTGTTTCACATGACAGAAAGCAAACAAACAAAGGCTACGGTGTGGAGAGTCATGAATGATATTAAATTGAGTGTTTCCTGAACTTGTAAATTTATAATCCTTCTGATTACCTCAAAGTTGAAATTTTGCCATTTCAGTTTCTAAAACACAGTATAAAGCAAATAGATTTTCCCCTCTTTTACAAGCTGCCTTCTGATATGGAGATAAAATAGGCCCTTTGCCTCTAATTAGTTTTCTATGACAGACCCAGTAGATTGAGAGAATGTAATACATCATTTATTTTGACAATTGCAATTTTTTCTTGTATTTTTTTCTTTTCTTTAAGGTAGACTGCTTCCACTAAAAAAGAGAAAAAATTATGCTATATCGCCCCATCATAACCAGGTGGAGGATCAATCAGATGAAAAGATGTACCCAAAGATTTGTAGTCAATGCACAGTAGCCGTTCCAAGCGCTCTTCGTCGGAAGTATGTGGTTACCATAGTATTTATGAACAACTTACTTAGTGCTGAGTGTGGTAACACGAAGAGCACACTTAAAGGTTACAGCAAATTTTAGAAACCTTTATAGTAATTTGGAGGGCATAAAATCAGTTCAAAAATATCTTGAAATTGATGGAGAATCACAGATAAAAAAAAGGACAATCCTATCAAGACAGATATTAATATATCTCATGAACAAAAAACATAAAGATTGTGTAGGAGATTAGCAAAAAACCTTCATCTTAAATTTAAACTATGACACAGCAGCTTCAATTTTTTTCAAATCCTGTCCATTTATATTATTATTTTTCGCCATGAAAACCATGGAGTTTTTCTCCTAAAACACTGCATTTAGTAAAAGTGATCAATTCACTACTTTTTATTAGGTAAAGATTTATCTATCTATATATGTATCTTTTAAATTCTGATTTTTTTGATCATTGAACAGCAACAGCATTAAATGACTTTATAGAATTTCTTAATAGGCAATATTTGTTGAAGATTTACAATGTATCAAACCCTATGCATGAAAAATGGCAAAGAAATTTGGTGTTGAATAAGACACATGCAGTTTTATCAGTGGTGAATATACGTTTTCTATTAAGATTCACAGAAGTCTCCTGTTTCCTGATTACGACATCAATCTCTACTGGTCTAAGAAATCAAAGTTGAGAACCATGGACATATTATTAGAACTTAGATTGGTAAAATGCAAGAAAGATTTTTAAGAACCAGGAACAAATGGTCACACTCCTCTTAATTATTCTGAGCACTTGTAGTCTATTCAGCTAGTGAAGTATCTGGAATATATGGAGGAAGTGCTGGGGAGAAATAAAAATTGTGATTAAAAATTCTCACTGATAGTTTCTGTGATAAAAATTTAAAGGGAGTAGAATAATTCCATTTGAAGAAGAAAACAGAGTGAAATAACTGAACATTATTCTTCATGTATTTGAAAAGGTCTTATAGAAAAGGTGACCAAGTCTTGATTTTTTAGTGATTAACAAAAACCTGAAGTATAATAAACCTGAACAATTATCAGTGTAGATTTCCAAGCTGTGAGAATTTCTTTTTTTTTTTTTTTTTTTACTTGTGGAAGATTGTGCCTGAGCTAACATCTGTGTCAATCTTCCTCTTTTGTATGTGGGACACCATCACAGCATGATTTGATGAGTGGTGTGTAGGTCCAGGCCCGAGATCTGAATCCATGAACCCTGGGCCACCTAAGTAGAGCATGTGAACTTAACCACTATGCCACTGGGCCAGCCCTGAAGCTATGAGAATGTTTAAGCACTAGAATAACTACAGATAGAACTTTGAAAATCCCTTATTTTGAAGAGCCTTTTAAAACAAAATGAATCGTATCTTGCAAGGACTGTCAGAAAGAAAAAATGCTAATTAATCCAACACGAAATCTTCCAAACCCAGGATTATATGATCATAAATTAGCTACTGTTTTACATTCTGCAGTAGGCCATTAGCGTCAATCAACATTGGCTTTGCTTTTCTGAGGCCATACAGAGGAGGAAGCTAACTAGTTTAGCAAAACTTCTCCTGCTCAGCTTTGGTCCCACTTGAATAACTGTCAAGTCCCTGATGGAGAATTAGTACAGTTTTCTCTAGGGGTGTAAAAGATGATCAAAGTAGACCCTCTGCCTTTGGAATGAGAACTTCTCTGGGAGCTACGCTGATTTTATCTGGCTGGAATTCAACTAAGCAAATGTTTTAATGAGCACATTTTAAAAAAAATCACCGCTATCTTTTTGCTGTCTGTTATTATTATTCCTTTAAGAAAGAATTGTACTTCATAAGGTAATACCTCTCAATAGAGTCCTTTTTTGTTTTTGGTATTTTAGACAATCGGTGATTTCAGCTTAGAAATAACTCTACCTTCTGACTTATAATGCTAGTTATTTTATAGACTTTCTTTTCCCAGAAACGCGGTAGAGATGAAATCCTCACTATATTTTTTCAAGCTTTTTAAAAATTTAAGTGGTTCAATCAAATGAATATTTGTGCTAAGGGCTGGTGGGAATAAAAGGAAAGTGCAAATTATGACCAGTGCTTCCAAATTGCTACAATCTCATTGTGGAGGAAAATTAATTACATAACGTTAATGTGGGATTAAAGTCAGTGAAAAATGAAGACTATATGATAACTCTGACCTCCTACAACATATTGATTCTATCATTTGCATGCCATGTACATATTCAAAGAGATGTAGGAAAAAATCCGAGTGAATAAAGTGTGATAGCTATTCAGAGAATTAGTGTAATTAAGATTGAGAAATGAAATTTAGATAAAACTTAGGTGGATACTAAAGGACTGATTTCACAGGTAGGATAAAGTAAAAACAACAGACTTGACAAAAATTTGTGTAGAATGTGATGATCTATCACAGCTTTAAAGATATTGGAAAGAGAATTTTACAAACTGAGTAGTCGGAAGCAAAGCTAAGTAGATAAGTTTGGTCTAAACCATGAAAGGTCTTAATTCCATGCTAGGTAGCTTATACTTTAGTGGGAGGGGAAGTCACAAGACACATTTCAGTGAAATCCTCTCCTATCAGTTCCTGAATAACTGATATGGGGAGAAAATCAAATACGATGCCGTATTTCTAAATATGAATAAGTAGGAAAAAGTACAATGAATGGAAATATGAAAATTGAGAGTTTGCTGTGCAGGGGGGAGTTTGTGTGGATGATACATACAATGGGATCTTCCAATTTTTGAGACATCCTCAACTTAATTTTCCAAGGGTGTCTTATCTCTACATATATTTTTATCTCAAATCCATTCTTTTTGTTTTTTTATATCATTGGCATTTTTTAGAATAAGACATATGGGTCATTTGCATTTATTTTCATCTTATGCTGTCACTGAACATCTAGTTTATCTAACAGTGAATTTTTAAGTGAATAAACTTAGGAGTCCTTGAAATGTTGAAAGAATGGTAATTCATTTTGGAATAGTTTTTACCCACCTCAGGTCCAGAGTTGACATCTAGGAGTATTGTTTGCTTCGTTAAAGACATGAGGTGTTTTGTGTTTTTTTTTTTTATAGCCATAGACATTTTGAAGTGACAAGATGGATTTGATACCTCATTTCATTTACAAGTACTTTTCTTACTTTCCTAAAAGAAAGAAATATACTTGGTCAGAAAGGGATAACTATGAAGTGGTAGCCTAGATGTTTCATTTGTTGATTTTCTCATTCCTCAATAGGCATCTATTTATGATGTGGACAGAAATAACTTAGATATTCTCTGAGGAAGATAAAATGATGCTTTCCCTGAAATTTAAACTTTTCTTTAGCTACTTAAGCAATATTTGTAAAAATACACATAGGCTATATGAAAGAGAGTGGTATGGATGGCATGGATACCTAGGGAAGCTGACATAAAAGGATGAAAAATAACAGTATTTTCCTAAGTGTCAGTGAAGAATAATTTAGAATAAAAATGTTTATTAATAACTTTTCAAGAGTATTATGAAGCTCAGTGAGATTTGTCCATGGGGACCCTTTGGAGGCCTCAGCAACCAGTTGTGAGAGATAAGAATTAATAACAATAGTTTCAGCCATACAAACTAACATCTTGTAATCTGTTTTCAGATATATTTTTACTGTTTTGTTTTTACCATTTATCACAGTATATTTTTTAATGTTAAATATTGTCTAATCTAAAAGACATTTGTGGTGATTGACAAGAAAAATATAGACTATGAGCCAAAAACCACTGATACATGATGAATGTCATGAACCAGGTGCAAAATTGAACAAGAGATGGTTGAATCAAAACAAAACAAAACAATCAAATGTGTGGGAAAAGCTATAGCATTTCACTATATAGCTTTGAGTTTGCTAGACTCAGCTTGGCTAAGAGAAAGGATAACAGTTCATCAAGAGAAACATCTTTCTCCCCCATGTCTTATGAGGATGCTTATACA
Source organism: Equus asinus (assembly GCF_041296235.1). Taxonomy (NCBI): domain Eukaryota; kingdom Metazoa; phylum Chordata; class Mammalia; order Perissodactyla; family Equidae; genus Equus; species Equus asinus. Next base: position 50,035,280 of record NC_091792.1, on the reverse strand, counting down.
TTTGAACAACATAGTGGCATATAGTCTCAATAGAAACTTTGTGAAATATGGTAAAGACCTTCCACATATGGTTGTCTCTTGCATCAGCCTTTGGTAGACACCCTGAACAAAACTTAAATGCAATTAAACAAGGAAACAAAGTGATTATGGCAGCTTTCTGATTATCTGTAAACACAGGGAAAAAGCCTGAAGAATCTTGAAGGAGTGAATAGTCAGCAGCTTATTCCTCAGACAATTATCTTGAAGATCAACTGTCTCCAGCAGGCTTAAGACAGGAGTTTTATGGCAGACAACTCGTAAGCAATATTTTAGTGTGTATCTGAAGGGCAGGGGTTTTTTATTCCTGACTGAAAAATCACTTCTATGCTATAGATAGCAGGCATATTGAAAATAAAGATATTCCATTGTGAAAGTTAAAGATTGTGAATTCATTCATTTAGACAATACGTAAATTTACTTGGCATATGTTGCTGCCCATTCTGTTTATCACTAGAAGTTGAGGTACCTATGTGCAGGATGAAAGTGTTTGTCAGGAGGGAACTCTAAATGCTTAAAAGCATGCTAAAAGGATACCTAAACGTTTTGAATGTCTTTGTCATAAAGATTTTGACCCAAGATCTTGAAGATACACTGTATACAAACAACACTGTAAAAGCTTAAGTGTCTCTCCTCATGAGTTTAATTTGATTGAAACTCCCTCGTGCTGAATCTCTAGGTAAACATCATTTCCAAGTATAGTGATGGAAAATGTGTGTGTTTCCCCTGTTCTTTCTTTTTTTTAATCTATGTTCCATACTAGGGAGTTGTGGCAGTTTTGTTATTTGGAGTAAAGCTCTTAACACCTCTAAATGGAAAAAAAATTGATGTGTAACATAAGTCCAAACGAATAAGTGTAAAAATTAGAAGTCTGTAAAAGGAAAATTCACAGTTTCTTTTCAGTTAGAGATTCGTTTATAGAATAGAGATCAATATAGTTAGCATCAGTTCCCAAACTAACAAAACTGTATCTGTTATTCTTTCTCATGAGCCGCAGCAATGGTCCTTGCTGATTAGCAGACAGATGCTTATTGCCTCTTCTTTGTTCATAATTACTATCAATTCCGTCCTTGGGGCATCCATGATAGAAAACAGAACAAAATTAAAAAGCATTGGGTTCTCCCTTTTCGTTGCTTTTTAAAAAATTATATACATATGTATATATAACACACACACACACGCACAGATTCCTGACATTACAACCTCAAAAGCAAAATTGACAAAATTCTCTTTTGAATAATTTCTTTTTTAAAAGAAGTTTTTTAAAGTGTGACAAACTCTAATTTGTTTTCTCAACATAATTAACAGCTGTGACTTTCTATTTCATTTGTCTTAACATTCACATTAATGAATTCACCTTTTGTCCTGCTCTGAACTTGATATTGAAAAAGGTTTTATGCATCATTGCTTCTTAATATACCTCAGGTAATTGGTCCTGTTACAGTAGCTTGTATAATACTTCTCTGAGAAAATGAGAGAGACCTTCTCGAGAAATAGAGTTTATCTTAAACTGATTTTGTTTCAGAGAGGTCATTATCAACATGGATGTTTGACAAAGAAATATATAAAATTACAGAAATTGAGAAAAGTATTTTGTAGATAGACTGATTGACAGACAGATAGATACTATTGTTCCACATAGCCTCAAATATCCTTAACATTAAATATTCTAACATCCCAATTTTCTGTTGTTAAATAAATGAAAATGAGCTCCTTGCAAATTTACTTGGAAGCAGAATAGTACATGAATAGTACATAAATATCTCAATCTCCTGAGATATATGACTTTGCCAGACTATTATCTCATCTTTGCCTCTCTGAGTCTTCTGTGGGCTGAGGACCGTGAACAAGTCAAACCTTTTTTATGCTGCCGAGAATACTGGTGTCAAACTTTCTGTTGCATTTTGAAGAGACTGAATCAAAGCCTTGTTGATGATGACAAATGCAGACATTTCACTGTAGTTTGAGGATTCTCCACATAAGTCCAGCATTGGTCATATTTCAAATGCTAAATCTGCAAAAGGGAATCTTTTCTGGTTTGCAGTGGTACAGAAAATGCTCCATTATTTGGAGCCAAAAGAGGAAAAATTGGGCCATTTACGTGGACTTTCTCTATGGTTAGTTTGGGTAGCTCCTCAGTGTTTTTAGTCTAAAGGCAAAATGATCATGTGTCTAAATGCATTTCTCATTATGTTTGTGGTCACGCAAGAGTTAGGAACGTGGATACTCAGCCTCAGCCGTTGCACAAAAGCAGGCAAAGTCATTTTTGCATCACATTTAAGTCTTCACCTGAGTACATCTCTCTTCTCTGGTTGAGGAGAGGATGTAAAGATCTCCATTTTTTCTTAAAATGGCTGGGAATACTGTATATTGGTGATTATGTTCTGTCGCTTGTATTGTAAGACAACAAATCACAAATTTAAATTTAAATTTAAATTCTTTAAATGCCAATCCTAGAATAAGACTGAAGGATAAGACTGAATATTACACCATGGAATAAGAGAGAAGTGTATTATGAACTCAGCTAGATGGGGAATGAAATCATTCCCCTGAATTGAGTCGTAACGTTTTAGGATTGCTCTTCAATAATTCCTTCTCACCCTTTGAAACAAACACTTCTTGGTAATCTTTTCTGTTTTTGTTTTTCTTCTTCTGCTCTTCATTGCAGAGTTGCCTTTCCTATATAGCTAGGACCTTTTAGATAAGTGATAAGCTAAAAGAAAGTGTGTGATTAAGTTGTTTTATTGTGAAGTGAATCTATATACATTCTCATAACCAGAAAATATAAGCCAATACTTACTTTTGAAATTATAATAAATATTATTTATTTATTTATATATAAATGGTAACCTTATATTTACCATCATCTTTTGATAATATTAAAATTTGTTTTAAAACATGGTTTCTTATAATTTTTGTACTGTTTCACTATTCAGTCAGAGAAGCTGAAAAGTTAGGATTATATATATACTATTTGTTATGGGAGAGTTTTATAAAGGTTTACGTAATTGCAGGAGTTGGTTATAATATGTCTGTAAGCCTGTGTCTTTGCATGTGCTTCTAGAATTTGAAATCCACAGGATAGGCAGTTGGGAAGATGCATATAAAGTGGGAAAGAGCAAGCTGTAACTCACAAGCATGAGCTGAAACCAAGGAAAATGGATTAGAGCTCATGTCAGTTTTCACTTCTGGTTGCTTTCAAACTTGTTGATATAGATGTCATAGAGGAGTAGCTGGTGCTCATCATCATCACAGAGCTAAACACATGTCTAGCCCAAAAGAAGCTGAAGGAAGATTCAGGGAAAGGTGAACTAGTGGCAGGCTCGGCTTCTGTGCCACACCAGTGAAATGAGCTAGAAGAGAAGCTGCAGAGTACATGAGCTACAAAGGCACTCGATGACTCTGCCCTGCTCTTCCCAATAAAAAGCAACACGGCTGCTGCTTCACTTGCGCCCACAGACCTTACAAAGATGTCTCCATGGCCCACACAAACTGGAATCATCCAGGGTAGGAGATTCTGAGAAATGTTGTTTATCCTACCCCAGTTGACACATTACAGAGCCACTACGTGCCATGGGATTTGGAAGTCTGGTGAAATTTATGCATCCCCTATCAGAATAATGTTTTTAATATTTTAAATACATGTAATAAAATTCAGAGGATTACAAAGAGAATCAATTTTTTAAAATACATTTATCAAAATATGAGAAACCAAATTTGTGATATAGTAATAAATTTTGTAATACATTAAATAACAAGATCTAGGCAAAAGTTTAATAACAATAGTAATTTTGAAACTGTGATGAATGTAAATCATATTTTACAATATTTGTAACAAAATGTGAAATGAAAACCTATGATGGAAAGTTCATAAATATTGCTAATTCTATTGTGGTTTGTTGACTGAAGTCATAATTCAAGAAAATGATAAATTTTCAGTTAGAGGTTAGTGGAAATAAAGATATGGCTTTTTTCCTATCCACATGCATGAGTCATCTGAATTCTGTTCATAGACCCCATAGATAGGATCTGTACCTCCTAGGATAGAGCTCCTCCTTTGGAGTCACAAATTCTCTTGGTGAAAGATCCTTACCTATACTTATTTTTTAAGGTATTAAGTTCAAAAAAACATTTCTGAGACCTACATGCCCTGCTATGAGGTATTACATGCTAAATGATGTCTGCAGTATAATAAACCTCACACTTTTTTTAACATGTCTATAGTTACAAAGTCTTAATCATAATGAACAGCATTTCAGCGTGTCTTTGTGGAATGTAAAATTAACATTGCCACAGAAATTGCAATGCTAGATTGTTAGTAGGCTCCCCAGGGTTTTCCTTTTTGCTATGAAAGCTGCAATGGATTTCTTCATAGTTTAGACACAGTAAAATAGCACCATTTAAGCCATTTAAGCTTCTGAGGATGGCAGGCACTAAATGTTTTCAAATAAATTTCTTTCCATTTGTGTTATACTTACAGGGAAAAAATTTATTTTTGCATGAAATAAGATTGCAGAATAATGCACAGCTTATTAAATGGATATTGCTACATGGATACAAAGTAAAACAATATTAAATATTAGTATAGAATATCAAATTTATATCTCATTCTCTTTCTTAATTTGTGCACCCTTTCTTAGTTTGTGTTCAACCTAATTTGTTCTTGAGTATTCCTTAAGAAGAGAAGGGCTCTAGCGGCACAAATGTTTAATAAAGAGTGTATTTAATTTTTTTGGCTGAATTTCTATTATTCCCTTATTTCAAGATAATATCAGAGATAGCAATGAAAGTTGAGTTACTTGTTTACAGTAACAGATACAGGTCATGATTAGCAATTAATAATTATAATCTATTATTATTGTATTTTACCGTAGTGTCTAAAATTCACTTTATTATATGTTATTTCATTTGATAATCTTGAGACTACAGCGCTGAGAGGGAAATTTTAATTTTCTTGATTTCATGGATAAAAAAACCTCTAATGAAGTGAGGGAAAATGATTTTCCTAGGGTCACAGTCGCATCGAAGAAACAGATAGTGCTTGTTCTAGAACTCAAGTCTTCATCCTTATATTACCTTTCTCTGATAATGACATTACATTTTCTCATGTTTAATTTCACACAATAAAAAATATTTTATAGATTAATAAGAAATTGTGAACCTTCATAATTCTTATATCTGCTCTTAGGAATTAGAGGAAAAGCAGTAGCCCGATATTAATTACGTAATTTTAAAGCAATTCTGGTTGCTCCATCAATTCTGTGTTCTTTGGTGTAAACTATTTAATAATTTGATTTTGTGTCTCTTTCTTGGTTTGATTTTTAAAAACTTCTGAGCTGATTCTTGATCGACTGTTCATCACAGTATTGACGTTCCCTGTTGGATTGACTGCTACTGTTTGCAGTTACTTTATTTTACTTTTCGTCTTTGGTGGGTGGGGCGGTGGGTGGGGTAGTGGAATTTATACTGTGTGAACTAAGTAGCTTTTTCTGAATGTGAGAGCACCACTTTCCTCCGAAATGTTACAGTCATCCAGAGCATTGTCCGTTCTTTCTCTCCCAACCATCCAATCTTTCATTCCCCCTGGCTGAAGTTAGACAAGCCTCTACCATCGCAATTTTCCTCAATCTTTATGTCCCACCTTCATCGATGGTTGCTGGGCTGTTCCTAGTACCCGTTTTCTCTCACCTCCAGGTGTGCAGCAAGTGTGGTTTTATAGTTTCAATGATGCTCTTTACCTTTATTGAGGGGCAGAAATGTTGTATACATTTTAGCTATTACAAAAGTGAGTCAGCTGGGGTTCTAAATGGTTTATGTATCAATTCATTTAATCTTTAAAGTGATCCTCTAGGGTGGGAGTTATTATTGTTGATATCTTCATATTTCAAATGAAGATAGTGAAATAGAGAGAAGTTACGTAACTTGGTAGAGGTAATGCTTACCTTAAAAGTGTTTGTATTGGAAACCAGGTAGACTGGGTCAGGAACTCCAACTCTATTCTACCACTCTGGTACATAGAATATAGCCCATTGACCCAAGCCTTCTAGCGTCATATGGCCAATGACAAGAGCTCAGTCTTTGGAGTGAAACTTAAATTTAGATCTTGACTCTGCTACTTTCTCACTGAGTGGCCTTGGGCCTTAGATCAAGCACTTATTCAGGCTCCGCTCAAGTGAACGTGTTTGTAAAATGGTAATGATTAGTCTTTACTCTTTCATGATTGTTATGTGCTTTACATGGTACATAGTAGGTCTAAATAAATACCAATTAAATTTTCTTTATATAATGTCATGAGCATTTAATATATTAGACATTATTAAATATTTAATTAAAATGTTCTTTTGAAAGATTGTGGCAATTACTCACCTGTCTTTTTAACTTTAACCAATTTTTTCCTGTTTTGTATAACACTACTGTCATTTCCCAAGTAGTATAGACATAAATTCTCCCAATGTATCATTGATTCTCTCCCCTTTTTTGTATTGGATACTTTGTGGGTCACTAGCAATTATTCTGTACAACATAATGTTAAAATAATTACTTTGGATCTACTTTGTCTCTGAGTGGTTGTCAGAAGTGTTAAATTCTCCCCAAATACCTCTGTCTTGGAACATCTTGTCATGCACTGCCTGTGGTCAGAAAGGTACTTGAGGGGCCGGGCCCATGGCTGAGCGGTTAAAGTTCTGTGCACTCCACTTCAGCAACCTGGGTTTGCAGGTTCAGATACTGGGATGTGGACTTACTCCACTTATCAGCCATGCTGTGGAGGCATCCCACATACAAAAAATGGAGAAAGATTGGCACAGATGATAGCTCAGGGCTAATCTTCCTCAAGAGAAAAAAAGAGGAAAATTGACAACAGATGTTAGCTCAGGATGAATCTTCCTCACCAAAAAAAAAAAAAAAAAAAGCTTGATGAAGGTCCCTGTCACAGCTTTGCCACTAACTTTATTCTTGGAAAATCCATTTATTTTCTCTGGGGTGCGATTCTCTATAAATTAAGAGGAATAATCTTTATGAAATGTCTATTAAAAAAGCAAAAATTTATTTATTTATTGTACTAGCCCTTCTAGCTTTCAAAGCATATATGTACATAGCCTAAGTTGAGCTAAATCGTCTCTTTTCAAAAGATGAGAAACCTGAATACAGTGATCTGTGGTGTGTCTAAGATTTGATCACTGGTGGCAGAAGTAGACTGAGCCAGTTTTTTTCACCATATTTTTGGCTTCTGTAAGTTATGAAGCAAATTACAAACTGATAATAATACTAACAATCATATGTCTTCCCTTTGAAATTATAGAAGTGATATATATCAAAGTTGAAAATAATAAATTTGGGGGCTGGCCCGGTAGTGTACTGGTTAGGTTCGTGTGCTCTGCTTCGGCAGCCCAGAGTTTGCGGGTTCGGATCCTGGGTGCAGACCTACACACTTCTCATCAAGCCATGCTTTGCCAGCATCCCACATGAAATGGAAGAAGATTGGCACAGATGTTAGCTCAGCAACAATCTTCCTCAAGCAAAAAGAGGAAGATAGGCAACAGATGTTAGCTCAGGGCCAATTTTCCTCACACACACAAAAAAGAAAATGATAAATTTGACCTATGCCAAGTTTGAAAATAGAAAAAAGTATTTTAGAATTTTATTAAATATTTAAATTTATTTAGGAAAATTTCACCTATTTATGATATTTATTTTTCCCATTTAAAAACATCATAAAACTTTTTATTTTTCAAATTGCATGTTTTTCTTAGTAAAGATCTGCAATTTTTGAAATACACTATCTAAAGATGTCTTGTTTATTTCCATATATTTTAAGTTTTGCTGAAATAATAAATGAGTACTTTTTAAATTATATTTTTAACTGGCTATTGCTCATAAGAAAGTATGCTAAAAATTTCCATATCTTTAATGAAATCTTTAGGCAAGATTCTGTAATCACACATATTAGTTTTACTAGATTATCAGTTGAATCTTTGTTTCCAGGCTTACATTCCTATCATGTGTGTATGTATGTGTGTGTATATGAGTATCTGTGTTTGTGTATATATTTATATGTGTGTAATGATTGCAAATACAATTACCACTTCCCAGGCATTTTTTAAAGTGCTTTACCTATATTAACTCATTTATCTTCACAATAACTCTATATGATATGTTCCATTACTGTGCTTATTTTACACCTGAGTAAACTGGAGAACAGAGGTTAAGGAACTGTCTCAAGGTCACCAAGCTAGTGATTGTCAGCTAGTGAGAGATAGGCCCTGGAATATAACCCAGACTGTCTTGCTTCGAAGTCTAAGCTCTTAACTTCTGTGCTATTAGGCCTCTCATAGCTTTCTTTCCTCCTTTCCAACTACTATAAGTTTCATTTCTGCTTAGTGTTTTGTTGTATCAACTAAAGCTTTTAGGCCATTTCTATGTATTAGTCATGATATGGGTATATTTTAGCCATATTCAGACTTTAAAGGGATTGCTTTCAGTTTATTTACTATTAAATTTTTTAGGAGGGGTGTGTTATTGTTATGATAAAGATATCTTTCATTATGTGAAGATATATTCTTATATTTTAATTAAACTCAGAATGTTTCTCAGAAATGTGTTTTGAATATTATTGATTGACTTTCAGCTGCAAGATGATTATAGATGTTTGATATATTTTATTGATGTTTCCAAATAGCTTAATAGTTCTTTTTTTGTTTTTTCTTTTTTTCTTTTTGCAATCTAGTGGTAAATAGCACTTAGCCGTGGTTCTGAGTTCAATTTTCATGAAGTTAGTTTTTAATATTTACATTTATATTCTTAAAATAGCTTTATATTTTGTATAATCTTTGTTAGGCTTTTAGATCAAAATTATATTAATAATTCTCAGTCCTTGGGGATACTTGCATATGGTCTGTTATTTCCACACCCTTACTCTGTTAGCTGAGACTTGATTGTAAGAAAGAAGAGCTTAGATAACCTTGTCGCACTGGGGCCCATGGCACCACATTAATGACTACTACAATGTGATTACTGGCACCAGTGGATGCAATATTACTCTGTGTTTCCTGTACATTGTTTCCTGGTAACTACTCCTTGGGCCAACTTGGCTGTACTTTGAAGGGTATTGCACTGTGTAATTCTTTATTCTTCCATCCATTTAAGTCTTCATTCAGCTGGTGCATATCTGTATCACACTACAGCATCGTGAACTGCTCACTAAGCTGGGCTCATGGCAGACTGCTGGCTTTAAAGTCAGTGTACTGATTTAGTAACTGAGAGAGGCGTAGGAGTACAAATTATTTCATCTCCTTTACCTGACCACAGTCCAGCCCTTTTTAACATGCAGGGCCGCCTTTCTTCTTCTTACAGGCATGTCCTGAACAGCAGACACAAGGAAGTCCAAAATAGTGACCTGAAAGGAATGTCTGGATCTTAAGTATTCCTCTCAACCTACCAGGCATGCCCTTCCCTCATTTGGACTGAAATCTAGACGAATGAATTGGGACACATGTCAAATAGGTTAACAAAAAACACTCCAGTTATTTCAAACAGAAAAAAATGTTATATTAATACTGTATTGGTTATAACAGTGTTGAAGGTGCTAGAGGGGCAAAAAAGGGGAAGATAAAGTTATGGGGCAAAAACAAGAAAAGAGAAGGCAACTCAAGAATTAGTGACTATTTCTTTTTCTTTTCCGGCCTGGAGTGGAGGTGCAAAAACTTTCCCATACACTAAGGGTATTGTATCGAGAGGGCTTCTGTTGCTTGATCCCGGATATTCAGGAGCTTATTCTAGTCTAAAGCAGCTTCCAGAAGCCCTCACTGCCGCTGTCCCCTCCTTCAGTGCTGAAATTTTTGCTACACTGTCCTGCTGGAGATGCCAGCAGAAAGTTGAAGTGAAGAGAGTTACATTTCCCTTTCTCCTGCCTTCTAATTTTCAATTTGTGCCTCTTATTGGAAGACCTTGATTGGAAGTTTGACCAAGGGGATCTTGGAAAAGTAGTTTGTAGTGTCACCGACTCCTTGTAATACAACAGAGCACAGAAGAGTAGGAGTGGAGGCTGAGAGCAAAAGGAGAAGAGATGAAACTAGTCTTTACCTTTGGTTTCTCAGTGTCTATTCTCAACTTTCTATGCATATATAATTTCTACACAATGATAAAAACAGGTTTGTGCTTTTGTTTAATATGATAAAACCATTTTCATACAAATGAAAAGGCCCTTCCCTTCTTCCCCAAAAGGAAGAAACGATGTTTCAACAGTGGTCATATCCATCTCTGGGGATGGTCATTCCTCTTGTAGTTTAGGAATATTCCCATTGGATAAACTTTAACCTAAAACCACATTTTAACGTATAAATTAATAGGGGAAAAGAAGAGGGAAAAGTAAGTTTATATATTCAAATAAATAAGGAAGAATCCATACACATGAGGCTAACAGCCTCATTTCTGTAACTATAACTTCCTCATTCACTATGCATTCCATCTTCCCCTGTTATTAGCCAGAACCTCAGCTTGTGAAGGTTCTTCACCTGTGGAGTAATCCAAATCTCCTTTTCCAGAATGTCTTAAGTTCTATGGTCCTGTGTTTATGGATTTGTTCTAGTTTTCTGTGATCAGTAACCATTGGATGTGGAATAACAGGAAAAGCTCCAGAGATCTTATAGACATAATCCTCCCTGTCCTAGTGTGTATCAGTAAACCAATTTCCTTCTGATAATTGGGATCAATCAACCTAATGAGTAAAGTTACTTTCTTCTTTGACAATTGGTTCAATGGGAAAAAAATTCAATATTGGACTGGTAGCAGTTTCAGTGTCCAATTAAATTAAAACAATATTTTATCCCTGGGGGAAGCATTATACCAATGGGGACCAAGAACTCTGGACCATTAAAGACAAAAGTTTTGGTTAATGAAAGTAAAAATTCTGCAAGTGTGTCAGTGGGTCTAACAGAGGAATCATTTCCACTAAATCCATGTCTTCTAGCTATAGGGGGGAGAATTGTAAACATGTTTAATCTATATACTACATCCTATTAGACTGTACGCCAGCTTCACAGAATTCTTGAACTGAGCCTTCAATAGTCTATTCTACCATTCTGTCAGATTAGGTGCCACTGAGTGATGGGGTACATTGTAAGAGTTGTGAATTCCTTGATATAAGCCTTTTGTTGTTCTTTGGTTAAAACCAATGTTGTATGGGATACACAATGATGAAGAAGGTCTTCATGAGTTCACAGACATTAAAGCTTGCAGAAACATTTTGGTCAAGGAAGACAAATGCATATACAGGATAAGGGTCTATTCCAGTGAGTACAACTTGCTGTTCACAACATGATGGAAGAGATTCAGTGTAACTAGTCTACTGCCAAATGGCTTGCTGGTGTAATAACTGAGAGCTCATTACTGGTCTTTGTTGCAGGCAAGTTAGGTAACCAGCAACAGTAGTAGCCAAATAAGCCTAGAAGAGGAAAGACCGTGTTGTTGAGCCATGTATAACTTCCAGCCTCACCCACAAAGCTGCTTTACCCTAAGATGAATGGAAAAAGATGACAAATATGGACATTTTGGGTCTTTTTTATTTTTTCCACCTAATTTTTGAGATCCTCCACATAGACACACACACACACACACACACACACACACACAAACAAACTACCTTGTTAGCTCTTCATGGCTCTGCTTAGATGTCATTTACTCCATCAAAGTTTCCCCAAATTCCAAGAATTAGTTAGATGCTGTTTTTGTGTCGCATGATATCATGTATTTGGTAACGTACAACATTTGTAACACTATAATATAATTGCCACTTAACAGCATTCCCAATTTGACAGTAAAGTACTTGTAGACAGGCCATATCTTGTTTATTTTTGAGTCTCTAATTGCTAGTTCTTGTGTGTCACATAGTACTTTATTCTGTTTGTTGACAATGCTTGCAAGTAGTTCTGCTTGATATTTGCATTTATTACTTAACCCATGAGGTATATTTTTAAAATTTTCAAGTGATTGTGCTTTTCTGAGTGCCTACTCAAACTTTGTTGGTAATATCTATTTTCATTAAACTATATTCTTAGAGTATGACATTTAATTTATTTATTTTAGAACTTATTGAAATTTCCTTCATGACTTCTTAAAGGATTTGCTTTAGAAAGTATTTTAGCATTTTAAAAAATGTGTATTTATGTTATAGAACACATAGCCTGATGCATAATTATTAAATCAACTAGATATCAATACTCTACATCTTTTATTTCTTATTTGTTTTTAAGCTATAGGATCTGTCAATGATTGAGAATGAGAGATGTGTTAAAATTTCCCATTCTACCAAATCTACCAAATGCTGATATTTGTCACCAGAGTGATATTTGGCGTGACCTTATTTCTTTCACAGTCCATTTGGGTATTGGGTATTGGGTGTAAGTTACCTTCTAAAATTTGAACGAGTGTAGATCGATGGCAGGTTCCCTAGCTCCTGTGTTCCGCGGTCATTTTCAGGGTTGTTCTGCTGTTCTGAAATGAGGTGATTTCTTTGGCCCAAAGCCTAGGTCTTGAACTGTCCAATCAAGGGAGGGTTTCCTGGAGATAATAGTCCTTTTCTTCAGGATCTTTCTCTGTCCTTAGCTTTGATGTTTTGCTCATAGTGTTCAAATGACAGCCACTCCCTCCCCTCTCTAAACCTCACAAACTTTCTGATTAGTTTTTCTCTTAGTTTTGCCACCTCAGTGTCTGCCCTGCTTTTTTGGTCCCTAATAATGATGGGCCACTGTTGGTGTTTCTCAATACCACTCTATCAATCTTAGATTAGTTAAGTTGCACCCACATTTTGGCCACTGTTTTGTCTGTTATGATGAACTTTCTGTGTTATGAGTTTTTGTCTTTTTAATATTTTCATAAGTATTTTATTATGAAGCTGGAGAAGTGATTCAAAAGCTAACAGATGATATTTTCAACCAAAATTCTACAAACACCAATTTCAATGGATATATACTATAATGTCTTATAGATAGACTCTTTACCAATTGTTTAATCATAATATTTCAAAATTGGACAATTGTAAATAGGATAATAAACATTATTTGTAGAAATCTCTATTTTAGATTTCTTTAAAAGAAATTTACAAAAGTAGAATGACTGAGTCATTGAGTATGAACATTTCTGAGCCTTTGATATATAGTGAAAAATTTCTGTCCGAATAGTTTATCTTTAGATCAATACCACGAAAGCCTTTGCTTCAAAAATCCTCAGCTATACTGGAATTTTAATTGAAACTATTCTTATCCAAAATTGCATGGCAAAAATGGTATTTCATTAATTTAATTTATATTTAATTGGTTAGTGATTTTTGTACTTTCTTCATATTTTGTTAGCTCCTTGTGTTTCTACTTTAGTGTCTTGTTTGATAACATGCTTTGCTCATTTATCTGTTGACTTGCAGAATATTTCTTATCTGTAAATACTCCAGTTCAGTATGAATTCCCAGTCGCCCTTTTATTATATTTGTATGGAAATGTATCTTTTGTTCAAAAAATTTTAGCAGAGATTATATCTAATCAGCATGTATTCATCTTTTATGAATACATGTATAAAGATAAAAATCTAATTTATATTTTATTTCCAAAACCCTGTCATATTTTTAGAGATGTATACACAGAAAACTATCTAACATTTAGTTGCATGGACAATATTAAAGTGGTATTATGTTACTTAGTTGATTCTTTCTCAAGAAGAGAAAGAAAACAAAACACTTTGAAATGAATACTATCTGCTTTTTACAAGAAATGGACACTGTTGGCTTGGAGAATAGATTTTATAGTTAAGTGCAATTTAAATGTCTGTTGCTAAATCCTAGGAGTACTAGCAGGATCATTCTACATCAGGTACATGTTTTTATCCAGCTTAAAATTCTGTTTTTGATGTAGACTCTAAAAAAAGTTTTCCATACATTTATAAGTCAAATATGTTTCCATTTTAGCATATACCTCTTCTTACATGTAATTAAAAATAAAATAATTCCTGTTGTATAAAACATACTTCTTTCTGAAAACCTTGGTTCTCTTCTTTTGTGATTATCTTTATCAAGTTGTGTTTTGGATTTACAGACTTTAAACAGATTCCCTCAGAGTCTTTACACCTTTATTTGTAGTAAAAGATTATAAATAATATTTTACTTTAAACATTTATAAATATAAAGTAATCTTGATAAGGAAAATATTAAATCATTGAAATCAATTTTAGGTTAGCTTTTCAACCTGTAGAGTCATCAAACTTTATTCATAGGAACCTTTGAAAAACAATTAATCTATACCCTTATCTCAAAATAGAGTAATACTTACATATTTGTGATCAATGTATAAATAATTAATTCTGAAAGACTTCCAGTATCTAGTTTAAAGACTAAATATGTTGCGAGAAATAAAAAAAAAGCATTTTTAAGAAAGTTGGTTAATTATCTTATTTTTCTGACATCTGCATTAGCACTGTTCCTGATTCCTGATTTATGGTTCTAGGGAGGGGAAATAATTTTCTCTTGTCTCTAATACCACTTCATGTGTTAGAAGATGACTTCTAGGTCACTTTTCAATTTAACATCTCTATTTAACTTTCTGCTGCATTCCAGTGTCACCCATCCTCTCCTTCAAATGTAATAGCAACTTTGGAATTATTGGAGTGATAAGGGCCAAACCTGGCTCATTTGTTTTTCCCAGATTCCAGTTGGGTTTTGTGTCTTTAACTTGTAGAGCCTGAGAAGAAGACTCCATTAGTTAGGGAATGCAATGAGGATTTGTTCAGTTCCTTGATAATACCAGACAGTTGTTTTGTCTAAAATCCCTTGGATTTATGCTAGATTAAACAATTAAATTATTCTAGGCTGATATGCCTCTAGCTGGGAACCTAGAATGAAGATAAAATGGGCAAAGGAGTAAACTGTTTGTGAGCAGAGAACATTCCTCTTATATAATTTTAATTGATTTAATGTGTTTCTCTGGCTTTAATCCATTGACACAACTTAATTGGTGGGCACTGTGAGATCCTGCATGAATTCCTTTACCCCACTATCTATCTTACATTTCTCACTGATTGTGCGTATTACACTTTGCCTCTTTTCTGTTTCTTCATGTTTTTACTCAGAATAATGATAACTATTTTACAAGAGGACTAGAAACTCTTTTCTTATTAAGAATGAGATGATGGTAATTTACTTACACAATATCACTTTGAAATATTTATGAAATATATTTTACACATACTAGAGAATAATAATTCTGGCCAACACTAACAGAGAGGTAGGAAAAATATTTTCTCTAATCATAGACATGTTCTACTTTTGTGGTTATTGACTTTTTTTCAGCATCCTTAAGTCTCTAGTAAGACAGATAAAAGCTCAGTAATTGTCCAAAATATACAAATCCAGTTGGCTAAATTAACCGTGCTTTCTTTCTGAGGCTCAGTCATGTGGCAGCACCCCCAAAATGTTGGTCTATACCTACATTTGCTGAGACATAATCATTTACTCCTTTGTTCGTTAAATAAATATTTATTATATACATACTATGCTCCAGACATTGTTATATGTGCTTTATTAAATGTTTTTAAAGTTAGTTTTCATATCACTATGGTTTGAATACCTTTCATTTTGTAATTATTGTTATCATATTTCCTTTCATTCCCTTCACAAATATTCTTTCCTCCTCTCAAGCCACCCTCCATCTTTCAAAAATTATATCAAATTACTTCAGTCCACATCATGATGGCAAATCATTAGTAGAAATTGTTTGTGAGTTCTTGGTGATAATTGACATTCAAGATTAGTATTTTCACTTAACATCTGTTGATTCCTTAAACTTAAGTGCAGTGTGCTTTACTGATTAAAAACACAGAGTATGAATTCTTCTGGGCTCAAATATCAACTCTGCCACTTTTTAGCTATGTGGTTGCTAATCTCAACATTTGAGTTCTTAATCTGCAATGTAGATGAAAAAGTTCAGTGAGATAATGAACAAAACATAATTAACACTGAATGACTATCACTCTTAATTACTGGTGTTTACTGTAGTGAAACATGTTTAATTTTTCATGACTAAATGTGAAGTGCATTATATTAATGAAGCATTTAAGGTTACTGTTGACCATTTATATATTCATTAAAAAAATGGCTTCATTTTTTAAAATAAAAGTTTAGTTTAGAAAAATCATAGTGCAATATGTTTTTCTAATGGTAATCATTTGATAAGATTGTGATACACCTCTATGGCAAATGTATATTTTTAGCCAGTATTCGTAAAATTTACATAGAGGTCTTAGATACAGGAAATAAAAATGTGCCCCAGTGTGTCAAACTGAACCAACACTTGAAAAGCAGAAGCATATTTAGAAAAAGAAAATTCATTTTTTATTCTGTAGGGCTAATGGTGTTTAGCCTTTAATAATACTATAACTCCCAAGATTTAAAATGAGCCAGCAAAACACCATTTTGGAAGATTGTATTTCTAGAAGGCATATCATTTGTTTTTAATTGCCTTTTCCTTCTTTTTAGTTATTTTTGTTAACCAAAGTCATCGATTCCTTGTAATTATTAAATAACTCATTCCCATATAAAAATTTTCAATCAATCGTAGAACCAGGATGTTTGACAAGATTTATTTTTTTCATAATTAAATCCTGACTTTGTTCCAATAATATTCTTTCTTATCTCACTCCTATCCAGAAAAGTGGTGAGGAATACATAATCATAATTATCTTTCATAATGTAAAAGATTTCCATGCACCTAGACAGAGTCTAGAATTGCACTATAGAATTGTTGCAGGTATATTGAAAAAAACTCAATTGGCATTTGCCCTTGAGAAATCTGTAATCGCTATGCTTCACTTTAGGTGTCCAAGAGTATTATCTTGATAACTATGTATTATTTGTAATGCATAAAGCTCTTCAATTACAATATTCCTTCTTCAGTCTATGCCTTAATGTCAATGGGAATTTGGCAAGTGAAATGACAATGAGGTGTGTTTAAAAGGGAAAGTGCTATTGTGAAGAGTGTAATACGACTTGTTATTCTTACTATTTTACACTGTTGGGCTGGAGAATATAATCTTCTTGTATCTGAGTATACAGAATTTTATTTTTTTATCTTTAGCTCCATTATGGCACTGTACAAAGTGAGATAAATAAGAGATTCTCCTAAAGTACATGGTTTTGAAAGGGCTGAAAATCTCTTTTTATGTAAGAGCAAATTTAATGTGGACTAAATCTTTGCAGTTTATTGCCTCTAACAACATCATAAAACTAATATTTTTGGTTTATCTAGGGATTTTAAATAAATTATAACTCAAAGTATATCTTAGATTGATATGAAGACCTATATAAATAGAATTGTGAAATACAAATTTTGCTGTAACTCAAATAATAAAATCCACTACATGGAAAGCATTTCAATCGCTGGAAAAACAATCGTGTATTTTGGATATATCAAATTAGATTATGTAGATGCAAGAACTATATTAAAAGAAGAAATGAAGAGAAAGCTTATTAAATGATCCATATGTTAAGATTATGCAATCCAGCAACAGAATGTAGCAAGTGACAGCATAAAGAAAGATCTTCTTTGGGCTTTGTGGGCTTAATAGATGAAGTCCTTCATAAAATAAAAATAGATGACCATCATTTTATTTGATTTCTTTAGTTAAAAAAAATCATCATAAACTTTTTTACTACACAGAAGCAGTGTTTCATTTTATATGCTCTGATAAAATCTGTAATGCAGTTTGTTTCTTTGACTTTAGTAATGGTGCAAGTAATATGACCAAAGAAGCTGAATCTTAAAGAACCATGAAATACAAACATTATGTCTCCCAGTTAAAGCATTGGTAAAATGTTTACTTTGCAATATTTCTCACTTGAATTTTGGAAGTTGGCAAATTTAGAATTTATATAGAATAATAGCTTAGAATAAGAAATAATAGTTGCTTATTTTACCAAGCTTGGGAAGCAGCAGTTACATTTATTAATTAAATTATTTTCCAAATGAAAAAGTATTTTTTATCTAAAGTATGGAAATTTTATCTCTTCCTTGTTTAAATACCTTATCTAACTGTAGAGGTAAGGCATTTAAAAAATATCATCTATAGTATGGAAATTCAGTTTAATCCACCAAATATTTATTGTATAACTTTATATCCAAGAAATGAATTAGAGCAGCTGGGGAAAATAATATGCAATAATCCATGATCTCATACCTTAGATCAATTATAATAAATTACAGTTACTAATCCAAGTTCAACATTTCTAAGACAGAAATCTTTTATTTTAGGAAATTTGGTAGGGGAGAGAATGTAATTCCAGCTTCACTTAACTAGCTGTATGACCTAGAATAATTTCCTCGTTTTTATGATCCTCAGTTTCTTCACCTGTGAAGTCGAATAGATCGCACCTCCCTGATGAGCCAATGATGATGCAATGAGATAAGCAAACCAAAGTGTTCAGTGTAGGCCTTAGCATTTGGGAAATGTGCAATGATTTTTAGAGGCTTCTACACTAAGTTAGAGGTCTTTTGCTGTATGAGGCTAATGAAGAATATATCACAGAACCTAAAATAGGTTAAAAAAACCCACCTCCCTAGGTTGAAATGACCTAAAAGAGGTATGACTATTGGAAATAGAAAATAAATGTACTACAAATGATTTCTATCTTTGCCTCTATTTTTGTGCCTTTAGGTTTTATACTGTAGCGTTGGAAATTACTCTTAAGGGTGCTCTTAAGCCTGTTCTGTGAAAGTGTAGAATCAGATTTTAAAAAGTGTGACTGAAGCAGAATTTAGTGGTGCTAGAGTCAACATTAAGGCTGCTGAAAACATTTGCTCACTTTGGTTGTTTCCTCAAAGATCTAACCAAGACCTGTCTATACCAGACCTTGGGATGCAGCTTTGAGTTGAGGGGGATGCTCTGAAATATTCTGTTTTACTTCATTAAAAAAAGAAAACCTGGTATATTCTTTTTGGAGTAATCTTTTCACCACCCCATAGAGACATAGCCAAGATTTTCTCATCTCTGACCTACCTGAGCTCCTCCTTTTATTGTCTGAGAAGAGGCAGTGGAAGCATCACATTGGTGATTTCTTTTGTCCCCTAGTAGTGTAGCTAAAATGCCATGTGCTCTTAGTGAGCGAAAGGAAAGAAGGAAATATAGTAAATGAGAGACCTTCCCTGTCAAAACCACCATTTACATATATTTTCCAGCAAAATGTAGGGAAAAAAATCTCAATATGTGAGAAGAGATTTGAGATTCAGGGCAGAATTATGGCAACATGAGTTTTTAATGTCGATTCTAATTTAAGTATCCCACATGGCTGGTGCTGATTTGTAGCAGTGATTGGTGAGGATGTGCTTCATTACAGTCCTGTTTCTCCTCTGCTTAAAATGGATTGCAAGGCAGGATGAAGGCATCGAATTTGGCTAATTTCAGGAATGATCACAGTGCTTGCTTCATGGGTTTGAAAATGAGATACAATTTATGAATTGGTCTATTTTTAACACGTACATTTCTTTGCCATTACTCTGAACAAATGAAAGTGATAATACGATGCCCAGTTACTTGATGTTTTTGTAGAGTGGCCTCAAAGTCATTTTCTAAGTTAAAATACAGATAATGTTTGTATGTGTGCTTTCTAGGAAATGTGTGGTTCTTTTTAATGAAGTAAAAATTTTACTATCCCTTTCTGCTTCTTTTTCTTTTTTAATTTCTTGTAAAATTGGCATCTTCTAGATCATAAATCAACCCAAAGACATGTTGAAGACCAAATCGAGAGGGGGGGCAGTTAAGAATTACTGTAAAGTTCTTTCATCTTTTGCTTCATTTCTTATTATGCAGATTTTTTGGCAAACGATATAATGGGGTCTGTAAATTAATATATTTAAGCTGATGGCAATAGGAAATGGAGCATCTGTCCCTAGTGTTCTTGGGGATAATTTACTTCACTAACACATAATTTCATGCCTTGTGAAGAAGAGAGAAACTCTTGACTACTGAAGGTGAAATGAGAAGACAGGCTTCACTGGAGAAAAACAAACTTGTATGCTTTGGAGAATTTGACAGTTACAGGTAATATGCATATGCATGTATGAAGAGGAAGAGACTTTGGGGAAAGCAGCCTCTTGGGGCTGTTTGCATAATTTGGAAAACACTAAGGCATGAATAACTTGCTTTGCTCTGTTGGCAAGGTAGACAAGATGACATGCATAGGACGTAGTGAGCAGGTCTATGTACATTTGCCAGCCAGATGGTACAAGACAGTTTATTAGCACAATGTTCTTAGAGGATGTCTTCATTAGCTTTCTTTGTCAAGATGGCTATTAATCTAGTGTGGCTCTGGTGGAGCCATGGATGACATGTACCCATTTTGGAAAAAACCAAAGGCTTAACATGTATGTAGGTAAAGGTCTAGTGATCAAATTTCTTAATAGCTCAAGAGGATAGACAAGGACCCAAGATCTGAATTATTTTTGTGTGTGTGTCTTATGTGTGTGTGTTTCCATGACTTCTAAACCAAGCTAGGAAAATAAGAGAGGCATTTTTACCTTTTGCCAAAAAGCTAAGAAAAGACCTTGTGCTATGCTGTTAGGTGGTGAGTAGAGGAACACTTACAGAATATGTTTCAATTCCTGTATTTCCCTGGAGATCCCAGGATTCTGAGAAGATTCTCTTGCTTGGAGGGCTCAGTTTATATCTTTGAGCGAGGAAGAGCAGTAAGTATTATTTTTTATTTAGGGACTTGTCATAAAGTTCTTATTCTACAAAAATTTTTCTTAGCTAAGTTATTCCAAAAAGTTCTTACATATTAAAACAGCATTACTTCCCATAGCCAGTGTAAATAAAATCAGAGAACAAAATCTACTTAATAATGATATTTGTGTGCTATTTTGAATCAGAAACGGTACTGATTTTGGTAGTTTAATATGTAAATATTTCTCAACTTCAAGATATTTACCTAGTGTGACATGCTTAAATCATGATGTGCGAAATTTACCAATGATAACTGGTTTGACCTTTGTCCAGCAATTTTTAGAGGTTTTTTTTTCTGAAAGTAACTTCAGGATTTCATATGTAATTCTCTGAGAACTTAGAGCATTCTATGTTTCTCATGCCTTTAAAATATTTATATCTTTTACTTTTGACTCTTCAGCCAATTTGTTGCAAGAATATATTTGACTATTATCAGAATAAAATAGAATAGATAGATAATAGAACACTACTGAGCAAGAGTCTGAAATCTATAAAAGATAATGGAGAATAAATTTTAGTAGAAGTTTGTGATTCAGTAAAGAAAAATGAAAATAGAGATTCTGTAAAAATGTTTATCTAATCTATGCCTCAGGAATTTCTTCTAGTGAAAAATCTATGCTCCATTCTCTCCCTCACCCTTGCCCACCCTCACATTTGTAATAATAGAAATACAATGAAGACATATAGCTGGGTATTTGGAAGTACAATAAAGATTTTATCTATTGATGTATAACCAACCACCCCCAAACTTAATGGCCTAAGTAAGTTGACTATTGTATTTATTTATGATTTTGCATCCTGGTCAGGGCTCAGCTGGGTGCCTCTTCTGCTGGTCTTGCTGGGGGTCAGTCATGTGACTGCAGTCAGTTGGCAGGTCAGCTATGGGTAGGGCTCAGCCCTGATGCTGGAAAGGCTGGGAATCTGTCTTATTCCATGTAGTCTCAGGACCTCTTCTTCTCCACATGACATATCCATATGGCCTCTTCAGCCAGATAGTCAAAGTACTTACCTGGTGTCACAGTGACATAGACTTGGCACAGAGTCAATTTAACTGTATTCTATTAATAAAAGTGAGGCACAGGGACAGCCCCAAAGCAAGAGAATCATATTAGACTAGGGCATGAATACTAAGCTATGGCTTGTTGTGAGCTACCAATGTAATAGGCTACCACATTAATATTAATATATTATGTTTATATATAAAGAGTATCCACTTTTCCCATAATAAACTTGTAATATTAATATTATGGAAATATATGCTACTTAAAGTGCAAGTAAATACTTCTTTTAGAATATGTGTATTGTAAAATTCTTTTTTATTTTGATAATGGTCAAATTATGACTACTGAAAAGTAAATAGATAGAAATAGGAAAGTAGATAAAATTGACCAAAAGGAAAAGACGCCCTAATCCTTTTACAGACAAGAGCAAATAATTAGGAAAGCTCCTTGACTAGAAGATTCATTGAATTGCTATGTTGGAAACACTTATTGTTTTGTTAAATTAGAAGTTACATGAGGCTTTAAGTTTATTCTCTGTTCTGGTAATATTTTCTTAAGTATCCCTCCATAATGAACTCTACTAAAAATAAGAAGGCATGTTGTCTAGACAAATACATCACTATAAAAAGACTTGAACATATTTATTAACATTGTAAAGAATAGAGTTTCTATAAAAGCACTGGCTTTGGCAATTGCTACAATTGTTGACCACTTTATGGTAAAGAAGTATAATCGTCGTGATCATCTGATTTCCATTTTTAATGTTCAGTTTGGCTGAAAATACAAAATTCTCTTTTGTTCAGTGACTTTTCCCCTGTTTTTCTTAAAATAACGGCCTTTCAGAAATAGTAGAAACATATTTTTTGACAAAGAATAAATAGGGAGAAAATATTTGCCATATGTAACATGCAGAGTGTTAATATCATAGTATAAAATATATTTTACAATGGAATAAGAAACAAATACATAATTCAATAGCAACGTAGACAAAAATATCAGCAAGTAACTTAGAGAGGAAGAAATGAAAAAGTCCATAAATGGATAAAAAGATGCTCAACATCCCTAAAAATAAAAGAAATGCAAATTAAAGTAATAATGTGATGTAATTTCCCATCCATCAAATTGGCAAGAGTTTGAGAAAACCGACCCATATATTAGTGGTAGGATTGTAAATATGATTTCTAAACATCAACACAGAATTTTATACCCAGAAATATACCAAAAACATCTCTTAATAAAGAGGGTAAAGTGATCATGTCTAATCTGCTCATAAGTCAGTCTTTGAATTTGTAGGTTCAGCTGTTGTATTTATTCTAGAAGTTCTGTGTAGTCCTTTTTCAAAAATGTTAGGTATTTCTCATAGTTTTCTGTTAACTGATGTTATTTTAAATCTTGTCTTTTATGTCTTTGAACACAGTTCAAAGCATAGTTATTTTTTAATCTCTTTCTTTGAATTCTAATATCCAATGTGTTTTCATGTCTTTTTCTGCTCTTTGTTTCTTCTAGTTCTTGTTCATGTTTCCTTTTTTCCTAATGTACTCGACTCTTTTTCTCTCATGAGTTGCTTGTTATTGTTATTATTATTATTTTTAGAAAATTACTTTTTGGAATTCTTTTAATCCTAAGATGAAAGCTATCTTTCTTCAAAGAGATATTTGATCTTCCTCTATCGAGCACTACTCTGGGGGGATGTCCTCAGGCTCCACCCCCACCTTGGGGGCACCCCCTGGCATCTAATGCTTTCTCTCTCACTCTTTGTAAATATATCAAAACAAAAGATATACAGCATGGTAAGTATAGTTAACAATACTGTATTGTGTATTTGAAAGTTGTTAAGAGAGTCTATTTTAAAAGTTCTCACTACACACACTCAAAATTCTAACTATGTGAGGTGATGGATGTGTTAAGTAACCTCATTGTGGCAATGATTTTGCAACATATACACATAAGAAAAGCATAAATTCATTGAATTTGGCAAATGTCCTCACGACAAAGCAGAGTTCTGGGTTCCAATTAATCATCTGAGTTCCGACTATCACTTAGACTTTGGCGTAGATATCTGTTATGTATTACTGTAATAATGATATGTAGTAAACAATCACAGTACCTCAATGATATACAAAAAAAAATAAGCATATATTGCCCATGTATCTGACATGGTCAGCTAGGCAACTCTGAAGGTCTTGGTGGGGCTTGTTTAGCTGTGTAGGGGTCAGCCGGCTGTCTGCAGAAGATGGCCTCAGCTGACATGACTGGAGTGATTTGATGCCATTTTTTATTGTTCTCTTCCTCTCACTGGGCTAGCCTGGGTATATTCCTCTCATGGTTATCACAGAAGATATGATGATGAGTGAGAAAATCCAAACATGTAAGCACCTTTCAAGCCCCTGCTTGCAGCATGCTTGCTACCATCCCATCAGGCCAAAGCAAGATACATGGTGAAACCAGAGGCAGAGTGGGAGGTCACTACATGACAAAGTGTTTGGATACACTTTGCGTTGAAGATTGGGGGTATTGTTTTCAATTTAACACAGCTCAGTAATTTCTTCTTATCTTGTCAGTTCTGTGATGCTATTAAGAAGTTAATTGTTTTTATATTTACTAATATTTTTGCTGTTTTCCTTGGCATGGATGGTTCAAATAGAATAGCCCAAGAGAACAGAGACGGTTTTCAATGATTTATTTTTTAAAATTTTCTGTAATTACTGATGTATTTTAAAATTTTGAGGCAGGTGTCATCAAATATAAAGCATGTATAATGTCACCATTACAAATGGTTGAGTTGGTTGGACCAAACGTTAATGTAATCCAGGGTGGCATTTGTTTTGTTCTTATAATTAGATAAAAGATTGACTTTTTTCTTATAATGACAATCGAACATATTGACCTATAAAATGAAGAAAATATGAAGCGTACTTAACCTAAAACATCTAGAAGAAACCACTGAAGATAGATTTTTAAAAAATGATATGATATTGCTCTTTGTACTATATATAACCTGTTTTCATTTCACTTCAAAACTCACTGAGGAAATTTTTTCGTGTCTATAAATACTCCTCTACTACATGCTTTTTAATGACTACATGTTACTTTATTCTGCTGTTTGCCACAATTTATTCAGCCAAACACCTGTTTTTAGACAGGTTGGCTCTACTTTTTTCAATATTATAAATAATGTAGAAAGGAATATTTCACATGAAGATTTTTATGTTCTTTATGTTAATTTCCTTAGGTTAAGTTATATGAATTAGAGTGAATAGATTAAAGTTTATACCCATTTTCAAGAATGTGATACATATTTCTATATTTGCCTCCAGAAAGGTTGTTTACCTGTTGCATACTCTAGAAATGAACGAAGACCACTCCAATGAGAACAGACAGGGCATATTTATTCAGAGCTTGCTGTATTGAGGGAGTCAGTCTCCAGCACTTGCATTTGCAAAGACTCAGAGGCAGTCCTGTGAGTGGGAAAGCTTTAGAGTCAAAGGAAGGGAAGGTTTCAGGGATGCTTTGATTGGAGGTTGGTGGCATGTGAAAGCTGGAGGCAGGCTAACCAGAAGCAGTGCCTCTTATGTGACTGGTTTAGGGAGCATAGTTAGCTTTCTCTGGTTGGTCCTGAGTTGGAAGCAGGGACAAAATACACACACACACACACACACACACGCAAACTGCTGGTCAAGTCCTGACTGTTCTGGGCCAGTTGCTGCAGAGGTTTGCTTTTTGGCCTGATTGTTGAAGTTGTGGTTTGGCTTCCTGACTTCTCATGTTGATCAGAGTTCTATTGCTGTAGGTGGTCTGGCCATTGCTCATTTGTATATTCAGTCTTTCAACACTGAAAGAACCCTCTACGACTTAAATGCTTAATTTGCATTGTGGTTTTATTTATGTGAAAAAAATCACTTTTAAAATTAAGTATTTATAGAAAGTTCTTGGCAAAATAGTTGATCTATAGCAAGGTCTTAGCAAATGCCAGCTATTATTATTTACTTAGTTAAGTTTAACTTTCTAAAATTGTGTACTTAGCATATTATCTCTTATCAAAATTCAATGGCATGTAATTTGCTACATCATTGTGTTAGTTCGGGATGTTATAACAGGATACCATAGATTGGGTGGCTTATAAACAACAGAAATTTATATATCAGAGTTCTGCAGCCTAGAAAGCCCAAGATCAAGGTGTCAGCAGATTCATTATCTGGTAAGAGCCAGCCTCCTGGTTCATAGACAGCCACATTCTTGCTAAGTCCTCACATGGCAGAAGGGGTGAGGGAGCTCTCTCGGCTGGGGGGGCCTCTTACATAAGAATTCTAATCTCCTTAGTGATTATGAGGGCTCCACCCTCATGACCTAAGCGCTTCCCAAAGGCCCTACCTCCCAATACTATCACATTGGGGATTAGGTTTCAACATATGAATTTTGCGGGAACACAACGTTCAGTATAGTAATGATGATGTGAAAATCTTTAGCTGACATTCAGAGACTCATATTCTTTCCCTCATGTGTACATCCAAGACTCATCTGCCTATTCATACAATCAACTCATAAATCATAAATCATAACTCATAATGTCTGCACAAATCACTGTACTTCAGAGAAACTTTGTTCCTGACTCTGTTTACACTATTTTTTTCTTTTCTGGAATTCCTTCTCCCTTCTATGTGAATTCTACATTTCTTCACAACTCACTCACTTCCATCTCCTATGTTAAAATTAGTTACCCGCAGACTCTTTTCCAAGAATTTTTATTGTACTTGATATCGCTACCACTAATTTGATATCATATGTTAATTTTTTCCTGTCTCTCTTATCTGACCAGTTCAATTATATGCCAAGGCAAACGGTCTCACACATTTTTATATCTTCTTTATTGCCTAATAAAAGAACTTTTATTAATAGATAATCTATATTTCTTGAACAATTAATGTTTTCATATGAAACCAAGGATTTGATACGAAGAAAGTTTTTTTACTAGAGATTACTTAACTTTAGGATTTTTGTGCTCTCCTTTTTGTAAAGGAGATAATGCTTCAAGTTTCCTTTCAAAGAGATGAGAATAATGAGAACATTTAAAATTTATCTCTTTCTAGAAAAGGGATTATGCAGTGAATAATAATGTTAGTAGGAACACATGAATAAACACTGGGAAATAATAAAGCTTTTGAATTAATTTGTTGCAGAAGAAACAATTATGAGCTAATATTAGCAGTTTCTGTCTTACTCTCACTGCGTATCTCTCACAATGTAGGAAAGAAGTCATGGCTTTTCCTGTCAGAAATGACTTGCTTTTCTAGATTTTGCCTAGCTCTCAGGGCAGAGCAGAACTGCTTTTATTACTCCTCTTTCTGGTTTCACTATCTTTTGAAAAAAATCTACAGATGCATGGTCATATTGTTGGCATTGGAATTATCTACTTGATATGAATTCCACTTTCTTGCACTAAAAAACTCATAAGAGATACAATGAAACATTTCTCTTTCCAATCAGAGTAGGGTAGTTGGGAAGAAAAAGGTGTAAAGTTTTATTTTATATAGTGTTTACTTACCATAGGAGCCAGAAACACACAGCAGGGTGAGAAATGTTAAAAGCAAAGTTTACCTCTAGGAAGCTATGTGTTGTCAGCAGCAACCTGAGGAAATGTCTTATAGAAAGAAAGAACAGCAGCAAAGCATCTCAGAGGATCAAAACGGAGCTTTAAACATTCATTATAACAAGTTGGGTTAATTTGGGGCAATGTCCTTGTCTATGTTTGCTTTATTAACATTAATTTTTAAAAACATTAAACAAAGTACAATCTGTGATTAAGTGCAAGTGAGCTTAATAAATAAAGTTTTATTCCTGGAGGGATAAAAATACATTGGATTTTCTTAATATTTAAAATGATTATTTTAATCACTATTAATTTTTGCTTTGAAATGAATCAGAGAAATATAAATTTTTAATTTATAGCTTTTATTTGTGAAAACTATGTAGTCTGTACCAAAACTCAACCACTAGAGAAGAATTATGCTTTCTTTTTTCTATATTTCCTTGAAATTTGGAAAACACTGCTAAATACTTTCCAGGATACTTATTGATAGTTATTATTTTTACAAATGAATATTATCACATTCAAAAGGACTAAGATGTTTCACTCTGAAAGGGGGCTAAAATACTGCTTATTTATTATTAGTTTTTTAAACTTGAAAAATGACGATTTATAGCTCAAGGATCAAGGTCAAAGCAGGTTCTTATATTACATAATTGAACATTTTAACAGACTGGATTTGGTGTTTAGGCATAAATAGGGTGTTGTGACTCTGCCTGCATTGTAAGTATTTGATCGCTTATTAGTATATAGGAATAAAATTCACTTTGCATTCCTTAAAAATCCTTCCAAATGAATAATGCCATGCTATAGAATAGATATAAGCATGTAATTTGTCATCTAAAGCAGAATACTTTTGACAGGCAATGGAGCGCTAAGTAGATATGATGGTGGGGCAACTGGAGTAGATGTGGACCATCTTGGGCAGATCAGAATATGTGGTCACACTACAAAGAATACACATTGAACCCTTCCCCACATTCCCAGCTAGTCAGTTTTTTAAATGAACACCCTCTTGGTTTTATATATATATTTTATATATATACACACACATTCTAGTAAAATTCTAGATAAGGATCTTTTTAAATTTGTGAGTACAATCTCAAACCTCTGGGGGGAAAACACCTTCCATAGGGTACATTAATAGTGGATTTTATCAAAGGACTCTACATATCACTTATGTATCATATTTAACATTAACTGTCATGATGCAAAATTCTTTTAAAACAGTTATTCTACATGTTTTGACGCAACGTTTGCCACAACTCAGTTCCTCTAGCTATATTGCTATAGAGAATGCAAAAATGCAGCTTGAAATTTTAAGAATAATATCTGGATTATGAGTACAAAATAAAGGCTAGAAAACTTTATGCACAATGAAAAGAACTCTTTGACTTTTGTTGAAGATTAGAAAAATAAGAGGCTAGGCTCTTTACATGGGGCTAGATGATGTAATGGTCACGGATGACAAAACTGAGCTACTTCAGTACAGATTTACTTACTTTTTTTTTCCCATTGAGAATACGTCTATAGAAATATTCCAAAGTGAATTCAAGGTCTAGGGAAAAAATTCCATCTTAAGAGGCTGAAAGAATATTTCAAGATGAATCAGTTATTCATATTTGGGAAAACATGATGAATCAAAGAATTGGTGAAAAACCAAGATGGTTAAAGTGGGGGAAGTTGGAATTCACAAGCAAAGTACCCAAAGAGCATGACAATTTATGAAAGAAATTATTTTAAAAAACAGTTTATGAGCAAACAGAAATAACAGCATTGTGCGTGGGAACCAACAAAATTCTGATGTGAATGAATGACTTCTGATTAATTAGTCCCTTTTTGGCTGTTGGTGTTCAACTTATAATTTATTGGACTGTTGTGGATGGGGAAAGACTACAAAAGTCTCTTATGTTGACTTTGCAAAACAAGTGGAGGAAAGAGAACACAATGATAGGTTAGTTGGTTGAATTTGTAAGTGATTGAACGACCATCGTCAAAGAGTATTGATTAATAAATTGATGTAACTTTGAGGACCACCCTCCAGCAGCATGTAACTAGTCTCTCCATTATTTTTGTTAGTGATACTATGGGGAGGACATCATTTATACATTTAGCAAAACAGAACATGATGCATGAACGAAAAGGATAAAATACATTGTTCGGGAGAAATGTAGAGAAGAACATCTCCAGTGATGCTTATAAAAATCCATTTCATCTTTAGAAAATTACAACTATTGAAAAGCTCTTACTTATGTTGAATGGAAACTTATCTTCTTATAACTTTTACTTCCCTTTCTTGATTCTTTTCCTTGGGGGTTATAAAGAATGTTGGACCTTTTTTCTAAATGAAGGCCATTCACTTATTTGAAAGCTCTCATCATTGTTCCCACTTTGTCCTGGTAAAAATCCTCAATTTTTCAATTATTTATCAAGTGATATGGTTTTGCATTTTTATGCAATATTTATTATTACCCATGGGTCACAAAATATTTTTATGCACTTTATCACATCTCATTCCAGGGCTACAAACAATATAAGAAATATTATCCGATAAAATTAGAATAGTGTATGATTATCATCTCCCTTATTTGGGGTTTTATTTTCTGTTAATATAGCCTGAAAGCATACAGAGATTTGTTCTCCAATGAGATCATTATCTATTAAATTCTCCAGTACATTTTTTAATATATGCTTTTTCTAAACCACTGTTTATCTAATTCATAATAATATTAAAGTGCAAATCCTTAGCTAAATTCTTATAATTTTATATTATAGTTACCAAATTAGTATCAAAATATGGATATTTTGGGCAAAAGGGACTACACTTGATTTAAAAAGCCCTCATTTTGTTTGTATAAAAACACTATAAGTAGAATGTGACCCAGCAACAAAGTTAAAATCATTTTGTTTGCAAATTGACTTGTATACTAAATTATCTAATTTACTTTAGACAAAATTTCCATTCTACACATGAGAAAACTGAGACACAAAGAGGATAAACAACTTGACAGTGTTTATATCAATACGAGGTAGCAGGCCTGAGATTCAAATAACTGGGTTATTTACCTACCTCTAACCTTGAACTTGTTGCAAAAATATTTTTACTCAATTTTGTCCATCTTTATGAAAAATATTAAGGTTAAATTTTATCATTGAATTTTTGTTACTTTAAAACAAGTGTATGATTGTAAATCATCAGATAGTGCAAATTTGTGAGTTTCACATACTCTGACATTCAGAATAGATTCCTTTGATGAGAATTTACAAAAACATACCCACCATCATGATCATGGACATCTGTATTTATTTACATGAGTTAATCTTGATTGGAAAACAAAGATCGTTCAATAAAGCTTCCATGTTGTTTAGTTTCATTTTCACTGTAAAGCTTGATGGTGCACAAAGGCTGCAATGCTGCTTCCATGGCCAGGAGTTTTTGCCAGTAAACACATAGCATGCCAAGAAAGCTAAAAATGCATGTTTTATTTATCCATCCTGAAAATGTATCAATCATGTGGAATTTTTTCTGAAAAGCATCAGTTTGAAAAGGCTGGAACTTTATCAAACTTGAATTTGTCTCAACATAAAAGCCTCTTCTTGAAGCGTTCTACAGAATTGCTTATCACATTGCT
Organism: Equus asinus; assembly: GCF_041296235.1. Taxonomy (NCBI): domain Eukaryota; kingdom Metazoa; phylum Chordata; class Mammalia; order Perissodactyla; family Equidae; genus Equus; species Equus asinus. The sequence goes on along the minus strand of NC_091792.1, from coordinate 50,004,276 downwards.
AAGAGAAAGAATGTATATGTGTTGGAAAGCTCTCGGTGAAGCCATATGCCCTAGAAATGTCAGGTTGGTTTATGAGGAAGCGAACTGAATCAGTGCCTCTATAACAAGACATCGTTTACCCCAGAGTCATTGATATTCTTTTAATATTTTGAATCAGACCATGAACGAATTGGCAGCTGTTATTTCCCTTCAACATGAACTAGACGAAACTGCTCCTGTTGTTCTGTCAGTAAAACCAGCTCTTATGTTCATGCATCAAATATCAACCAAGAATTCCTATCCTGTGTGTCCCTTTTACAAACTGTTAAGGACATCAGTGTCTTCAGATGGTGAAAAATTTCTCTGCTAAAACAGACTTCAACTGGAAAGAAACCTTGTTACTCTGCATAGATGGAGCACCTGCAGTTCTTGGCAACACATCTGAATCTGCAATTTTAGGGAACAAAGGAGTTCAACAGGCATCATTGTGATTCATTGGTTTCTATATCTGTGAATATTTGCATCAAAGACTTCGCCAACCATCCCAAACAAATCTTTTCCATTGCCCTGAAAGTTGTCAGTTTTATCAGAGACAGAGATTTGAATAACCAACTTTTTCAATAGGTATATTTTTAAATGAAGAAATGGAATAAAATTTGAAATTTCTTTTTACTACATTGATGAACTTTGGCTTTCAGTGGATGTGTCTCAAAGAGGTGGATTAGATTTTAGACATTTCTTTAGGGAAAAATAATTGCCTTTTTTTGTTAACTGAGGTTAAGTTTGCCTACACATAAGGGAAAAAACAAAAACACCTTGACTAAAAGATAGAAGCTTATCCTTCCCTTTCACATAAGAGGAGTCCAGGTGTAGACAACCCAGAGAGGACAGCATTTCCATTAAGGATCTAGGCTTTTGTCTTTCTGCTTCCCTACTTTGGCCCGTTGATTCTGTCCTCACAGCCACCTCATGAGCCAAGATGGTTAGTGGCTTCATGTTTGAGTGTCGTCTCTAGAAAGGATGAAAGACAAATGGGCAAAAAAATTTCCTTCAGCTATGTTCAGGCAACTTTCCTGGAAGTCCTGCACAGCATATATATTTCTCTGTCACTGGTCAGAACTTAGTCATGTGACCCCACCCAGATATAAAGGAGACTGGAAAATCTAATCTGAATTATAGGAAATAATATGTCTGGAAAAATCATTAGGTATCTGTTCCTAAGTTTGAGAGGAGGAACTTGAAGTTGAGGAAAGCAACTGGCAGTTTCTACCACACTGATTCGGAACAATTTAGTTGGATACATTTCTTCTTACCTTCACTTCTTTGGTGATATTCTTGTGGTGTGAATGAAGTAATATTTATCATTTCAAGGTGCTGCAGTCTTTGTTATAATTATTACAAGAAAAAAAGGCATGAGCAGGGCCAGCTAGATAGTTTGTGGGGCCCACTGCAATATGAAAATGTGGGGCCCCTTGTTTAAAAGCAGGAAAAGCTGTTTTCTTTTGCAGTCTCTCTCGTGAAATGTCATGGTGTTTTTATTTGCTGTTGAATGTCATACTCTGTCAGGCACAAAGATGCTCCTGAGATGAGGATCAAAATTCACAGGTGCCTGCTTGCCCACTCTGCAACTCCGTGCACCCCTCCCAAAGCCCACACCCAGGCCCCTTCTGGGGGTATAGTAGCTGGAGTTGCTGAATCAGTGGGAGAGTGAGAGGCTGAGAGCCTGTCTGCCCTATGGAGATGAAGAGATGGCAGGAAGCAAGAGCATCTGTAAGCTGAGACCCCAAGCCCCTGCCACTTGTTCCATTGTCCCCTATGCTTCACTAATAAAACACAAATTCAAAGAAAATTATTAAGAATTTAAGAATGGCAACCACAGAGTATAAACCCGCAAGTGCCGTGCTTGGGGTACTTTTCTGAACATGGAGCCCTGTGTGACTGCACTGATAACAATCCCTTAAAGCGGGCCCTCGTTGTTAGTTATTCTACCCGATCTATTTCCGACCTCAATGAACAGGTCAGAAATAGACAACACTACTAACACTTTTAGGTTGTATTTTCCAGAGACAGACTCTGACATGAATGTTCCCGTGAAAGTGATTCATTAGGATGTCTTCCCAGAAAAGGATGGTAGGAGAACAGAGGAGTGGGGTGGGAAATGAGATTCTAAAAATTCTCATGGCAACTTTGTCTCAAATGCTCAGGAGATCTCTTGAGCCAGTGCGAGTCACACCTATGAGTTTCCCTGACCAGAAGAGTAGGAGAACCAGAAAATTTATACCTCCACACTTGCCAATTAAGGGATAATCCCCTGGAACATAAATTCTGAAGAACTTTCTGTTCTTCCAGAAGCACAAAGCCAACATTGACTTGGGCAGCCTGAAGAGAGCCCTTTAACAAACATGCAGAGGTACTGACTGTGGGAGAGAAAGCACACACAGCCGGAGCATTGCTGCACTAGAGAATGGTAAAAGGGTCAAAGGGATATGGCCTGAGCACCAACAGCGTGTCCTGCAGTGACTGTCCAAAACTGAAGGACTGCTTCTGCAGGCTACAGTGGCAGATATTTACAGACAACTGGAACCAGTGCAAAGTTCTTTGAAAGTTACTTCTGCAAGGTGAATGTTCATACCTTTCCTTGGTGACAAAGATGAGCGGCATCAATAATGCAAACTTGACTAAAAAAGAACAAATTGACTTGAATGAAAAACTAACATTCAAATCTATCATTCAAAGGTCTTCAAGAAATTAAGTTCTTCTGCTACAAGCCACATCTGGCAAAGTTGATAATGGGGATATTAAAAAAGAGGATGGGGAGTGTTGCATGCATATGTATGTGTGCATTTTTATATAGAGTAACTATAAATTTAATCAAGTTTCAAAGCAATGGTCCCCAGAGGACCATTATTCTGGGACTGTCTTCTTTTCCCTAATCCATGCTACTTACTTGACATATGTTAAGCCAAAAAGAGGAATGTTTAAGATGACTAAAAGTTCAATATAAATCTATAATTATTTATTACTACTGTCCTTTTCACTTTACTTGTTTATCTATCTAATGAATATTTATTAGTGCCTAGTGCCTGTATTCTTGGAGAGAAGTATCCTTGACCCGCCAATCCAAGGGGCTTCCCTACCCCTAATGTCTTATCACATTGTGCAGGGTTATTTCCTTCATTGTAGTTTTCACCAACTTACTGTACCTTTTTCATTTGCTTGCTTATTTATTTTTTTCATCCTTCCCACTTACATAGCCCCCAACAGACTGAACAGAGGATTGAATTAGATAATATCCAAAGTGACTTGCACCTTTCATATTGCACGATGCAAGAAGAATTTACTAACAATTAGAGCCATTCCAAATCAAGATGGCCTTCTTCATGACACAGTGAGTTATTACTGCACTTTTTCAAACAGAATCTGAGTATTCGCTTAAGATGTCAAAGAGATGATTCCTGAATTAGAAAAGGAGGTTGAGTGGGATATCTTTAAAGGTTACTTTCATCTTGAGAGTAGAAACCGAAAAAGAAAAACAGTAAAAGAAGAAAGAGAAATAAAAAATAAAGCAAAGAAGAATGGTGAGGTACTTGAGCTGTTTCTTTATGGGCTGAAACAGGGCTATTTTAGAAGGTTAATAGAAGAAGCGTGTGGAAAACACAGTAAAGCACTGCCTTAAATGCTTCCTAATGGCTAGGCACAGCTAGGAAGAACATCTTTTTTGGAGAAATTGTGGCCTGTGCCTAAAAAGCTGAGATCCAAGTATTGCTAGTCAAACAAACATTTACTGTAGACAAATTAGAAAACCAGGAGTTGGATTATCCTTGAACCTTCTCAATCACATGCAAACGTTACCCTGTCAGGCATCATGGTCACCATGATGTGTGCCAGCATCACAAACTGCCCAAAGGCTATTACTAAGTTCAAACATGGCACCATTGAAGGATAAATGTCATTAGACTCCTAATTTTCATTTCTCAAATTATATTGACAAATATGAAATAATATTATAATATTATAGTTAAAAAATGGTCAAATGTCCGGAATTTCGTATGGCTTAACCTAAAACCATGAGACATAGTCATTGATAACTTTGAAAACAACATCAAAGGACATCTCTTCTTTCTTATGCATTCAAATAGACTTTCTTTACACAGAATTTAAAAAGGTTTTTCACTGTATCCTGTGTGCTATAAATCACAAAGTTTCTCTAAATCAATATGCTTTTTCTCCCAATAATTTACTAAATATTTTACAGAATTTAATAATTCTGTTGATTTTTCACTGTCAAATAAGATTTAATTGTATTCTCTTTTAAAAGGACTCTACAAGTAGAAAAGATGAAAAAACTGTATGAGACAGTCACTAAAAGAAAAGAGCCACCTGGATGTACAAACTATGATTTGGAAGGAAAGTTCTACAGTGAGTTGACTCCTTTCATGGTTCTACTCTAGGATAATTTTAAATACCTCTATTCCAACTCTCCTAATTAGTCTTTATTCCCTATTGGTGACCACTGTGATTCCCCACCCTGGTGTCAGGAACTGGCATGGACCTAAGATTTTACCTTGTTTGCAAGGTAAGTTACCCAGCCAGTTTCATAGATGCCAGCAGAAGACACAAGACCTCTAGGTCAGAGACAGAAGACTTGGTTGTTCACTGCAGGATGAGCTTTAGTGCATCAGTTTCCCTTTCTCTCTAAACTTCACGGGAGTGATGAGGAGTATCGCAGGTGGGTACTGTGCACGCAGTAGGTTTATGTCACCGCCAAGGAACTCTGAGCTTGGGAAAGCTTTAACCTTACAAGGCACTTCTAGCAAGCATATCCAATCTCTGCGCGGGAGGAAGGCATTGACTTTATTATCCTAATTTGAGAAATAGACAGTCTCTAACTTTCAAGGGTGATGCTATGCAAACATCCTTGAGAAGATAATACATGGGCTGGCCCCGGGGCCAAGTGGTTAAGTTCGCACGCTCTGCCTTTAGCGACCGTGGGTTTCACCGGTTCGGATCCTGGGCACCGACATGGCACCACTCATCAGGCCACGTTGAGGCAGTGTCCCAGATGCCACAACTAGAAGGACCCACAACTGAAAATATACAACTATGTATTGGGGGAATTGGGGGAGAAAAAGCAGGGAAAAATAACAGAAAGAAGATTGGCAACAGTTGTTAGCTCAGGTGCCAATCTTTAAAAAAAAGAAAAGAAAAGAAAAGATAACACAAGATGTGTAGAAACACCTCAGAGAATTGTCTTATAACATTGGTACTAGATTTTTTTTTTTTAGTAGAAATAAGATAGCAAGAACTGTCATTTGATCTCGGCTGTTTGTTGTCTGGAGGTCAGAGTCATGCCTATACACACACACACACGTATCTTGATGTATTCAATATCTGAAATCTTGTTGGTGCAATATTCACTTTCCATGGATGCAAATGAAAATTCTTTTGCATTTGGAAAGGGCTATGTAGGTAAAAGCAGAAGTGTCCTCTAAGGTAATGTAAAAGTTCTCCATTATTTTGAAGGAATCAGGCTAATTTTCTATAAATTCTGTATTATCTCGAAAGACTTGTGTAGTTCTAATGCATTGTCTGCTTTGTTTTCCCCTGAACATTACAAAATAGTATGACAATTAATTGTCTGGGCTTTGGAATGAGATAAAGTCAAGATAAATGCTGGCTTTGCTGCTTGCTAGTTATATGTTCTCTGTAAGTCATGGCTATGTCCTCGGGAAAGGGAGGAAGTATTATAAGCTATCTCATCAAATTTTGACACTTTACTAGAGTGTTTAGCACATTTTTAACATAGAAAATGATACTTATTAGGGTATGAACACATATTTAGGACATATAGAACAGCATGAATAAGAAAATAATTTTTTTTTCCTACCGGGAAAACGTACTGTTAACATTCTGGTTTATCTGCTACATGAGCATATAAAGACACACGCATACATAAACACACATATGGAGTACATCGTATATACTGTATTCTAAACTACCCTTCCTTCTTAAAAGCGTGTCAGGTACATTTCTCAAGTTGGCTAAATATTCGATAGAAAGACATGCTTATCAGCAGCTACACATCATTACGTCATTTAGATGTATTATAATTCAACTAACAGACATTTAGTCTGTTTTCACACTTAAATATATGTACATTTTTATATATACCTCTGAGATGAACACCATTATACATAAGATAAAATCTGAGGAGTACAATTGGAAGGTTAAAGGGAGTGAGCACATTAAAATTTTTTGAAACATGGGGCCAAGTTGATCTCCATTGTTAAGCAAAAGGGTGACATAACCTCTCATTTTGAAAAGAATTACTCTGGTTGCTGTGTAGAAATAGGAGGGCATGAGAGGAAGCAGTGATGTGAGTTAGAATAGTACTTATCAAACTTCAATGTGCCTGTGGTCACATGGGGTAACATTAGAATGCAGATTCTCATCAGTAGTCTGCAGTGGGCCCGTGACCCTGCATGTCCTGCCATCTCCCAGGTGCTGCTGATGCTGCCTGCTGGTCTGTGGACCATGTTTTGAGTAGGAAGAAGTTAGAAGACAATTTCAATAATTGAAATGAGAGATCATGGTGGCTTAAATCAGAGCATAGCAATGGAAGTGTGGATGTTTGATGTATTTTGAAGATAGAATGATATCTCTTAGGTCTTTGAGCTACTGAAGGAATGGAAGTGCTATTAATGCAGATAGGGAACACAGTGGGAGGATGAGTTGGGGGTAAAGATAAGAGTTCTATGCTTTGACACATGAAATTTGAGTTGCCTAGTAGTTTCCACCTAGCATCCAGGTGGAAATGTTAAGTAGCACTTGAAAATGTAAGCGCAGAATTCAGGGAAGAGTTCTAAGATAGATATATACATTTGGGACTTCATCATACTATAAATATGTGCCTATCTTAAAAGATGCAAGGAAACAGTGGCAATAAAAATATAATTTTATTAGGCGTCTCAAATTTGTGTGGGCGTGTGCACACATGTGTGAGTATGTATGATAAGAATTAGATGGTAAAATTTACTTTCTGGAGCTAAACTGCTATGTTTTAATTCATCAGTTTAAAAGGAAAAAATAAGTGAGATAATTTTTAGTAATGTTTTATGTTAATTTTATTTAGAAAAGAGATGAATACCTGTGACCAAGGATATGTTTTTAGTGTATCATAAGGAAATGAGTGTGGTATATAGAGGTTAAGACATTATGTTTTGTGTCAGACATCATGGGTTTAATAACTGCTCTAATTCTTAATAGCTGAGTAAATCTAGCCAAGTTAATTAACCTCTCTGATCTCCAGTATTAAAATTTGTGAAAAATGGATTCAAATACATGTTCCCCAAGACTGTTGGGAGGAATAAACCAGAAAGTGTTTTTAAACTAATAATTGATACTTAATACATTAGGTTCTTGCCATCTATTAACTAATGTTCAATAAATATTGGCTTTTAATAGTTAGAATATTTATTAACTAGATCAGGAATTTTTGTGTAAGAGAATGACATCGAGTTGACTTTTTGTGTGTGCTTTTTCTTCCCTGATAGGTAGGGATAGATTAGATAAGAAGTAAAGATGCATGAAATCTGTTATGAAGGCAGCTAAAAGATGATAAGATTTAACACATTTAAGGAAAAGAAGATGAAAAAACTTACCCTGAAAATTAATTCTAGAAAGGAATTTTCAATAGCTCTTTGGTATTGATGGGAATATTGCAGCAGGAAAAATAACTAAGACAAAAGTTCCAAGGAAATTGGAAGTTTTTACAAGAATTTTGCAACATAATAAGGTCAAGATCTAAACTAAAGAAATTGAGATCTGCAAATTTTGAGAAGTCAAAGGCAAAGGAAACCCTTTCCATGTCATGACTGGATAGGACTGAGATAAGAAAACAAGAAGTAGTAAAGGAAATGGAACTCTGATGGTCCATAAATGCTATGATGCTACACATGTCAAGAGAAAATGCCAGTCGTAGTGAATTTTTTAGAGGTACAAATTAGTCGTGTACTGTGTTGTTTTCTGAAAAATCTTAAAAAGTGAACACATGCTAAGAACAAACTGTCCAGGGTGCAGTAAGTGAGGATATACAACAAAAGGATGGTCGTTTGACCTTTGGCTTCCTTTTAGTCCTTGCATTTTTGCAGAAGTGCTCAAAAAAATAGCTGGAAGGTAATATAGAAATTATATTTTAGATGGTTTGATTAAGTTTTTGTCATTGTGGATGAATGTAAATTCTCTCTAAAGTTATCAGACGTCACTTATTTGGACTCATCCTATTAGTTATAACTTTTTCTCTGTGTAGAATAAACTATTTTATGTATTAGATTCTAGAATTTTAATTTTGCACTGTGCAACGATGTGCTTCATGCGTTCGTTTAGAATGATTAATAATATATATTTTGTGTGCTTGTGAGGAAGATTGACCCTGAGATCTGTGCCAATCTTCCTCTATTTTGTATGTGGGATGTTGCCACAGCATGGCTTGATGAGAGGTGTGTAGGTCTGTGCCCAGGATCCAAACCCAAGAACCCTGGGCTGCTAAAGTAGAGTGTGCAAACTTAACCACTATGCCACTGGGCTGGGCCCTGATTAACAATGTATAACATCAAAATTTATGAGGTTATGTACTGAATTTGAAGGAAGTGCCTAGTAGATTTAAAGTGTAAATCAGGAATGAAAGTATATATGTGTCTAAGCTGATTTTTAAAATTTCTATTTATAAAATTGGGACTGAGTAATAATATATTTTTCAGGTGACTGAGGAATATGGCATCTGACAGAAGATCGGGGACCATTTTTCTTACAGTTTAATTTTTATTAACGTTAGATTATAGTCCATATCTATGGAGATTTTGTTTTGTTTTGGCTTTTGCTTTTTTCAGTGGAAAGAACCAAAATATATTAAGCACCATAAGCTTTTGAGAGGATTTTGGATGTGATAGGCACTGCCTTGTGAGAGAGGATGGTTGCTGGACGGGTGAAAAGATGTCACTCCCCTGTAGGAGCTACAAATCTAAATTGGGAAATGAGGTAAATAAGTGAGAAAATATAAGTACAAATACAAGGCACCAATTAATTGCCCACATATGGATTTGTATAATATGAACATTGGAGTTTATCAGATTAGAAATTTCTTTAGTCCTAGATGCTCAAGGATGAGATTATTTTTCTAAGGATTTAGATTAAGCCTCGAAGGTTGGATGTGATCTTATTCGGCAGAAATGGCCCACAGTGGTCTTTCTGGAAGAGTTCATAACCAGATAATAGTGCCGAAAGAACATAAGTCTGTTCAGAAAACAAAAAAGTGAAGAACAGATTAGAATTACAATATCTGTGTGGTCAAATAAGGGGGATGGTGGTAAAACTTGCAAAATTAAGTTGGGATGTGATCACAGAAGGTCACTGTTTTGTTTTGTATTGCTGCCATAACAAATTACCACAAATTTAGTGACTTAACACATTTATCATCTCATAGTTCAGTAGGTCAGAAGTCCATGAGGACTCAGCTGGGTTCTCTGCTCCAGATGCCCCAAGACTCAACTTAAGGTACTGGTCTGCCTGGGCTCATTGCTGGAGGTTCTGGAGGAAGGTCAGCCCAGGCTTACTCAAAGCAGAGTTCTCATTTCCATGTGGTTGTAGGACTGAGGTCTGTTTCCTTGCTCCCTGTCATCTGAAGGTCATTCTCAGCTTTTCTAGGCGTTCTCTGGCCAGGGCTTTATTTATATGGATGTCACTGAGATTAGGAGCAGAATTACCAAACCATGTTTTAGAAAAATATATTTGGATATGCCTTTAAACAAATTTAGTCTATTTCAAATATATGTATTTATATTTAATAACACTTATGAAAGATTGTATTTCCTTGAGGACTATTCATTTAGTTAAAGTAATTAAGTTTGTGGCAGTGATTTTGTCCTGAGGTTTAAAGTAGTATAACATACTGTTCTAACCTTTTTATAAAAATGTTAATCTATATTCAATATACATTTCTTTATTCTCCACCAAGATAGACCTTTTTCTTAAACAGATCTGGAACTATTTCCTTTCCTATACAACTTTTTCTCTCAGTTTTCCTCAAAATAACTGGCTGCTTCCCCTCACCCTGTCCTAGCTGATCATATATCTAGTTACTTTCACTAATCCTAGCACTAATTATGCAATTCAGGTTTTTTCTCATTCATAGAATGCAGTGGTGTCTTGAAAATAATGTTCTTCATGTTCACTCATGTATTGTAGGTCTAAATATTTGTTTTTATTAATATTTCTTATCTTGAATTATAAACTCATTACAGTGAGTTTACAGTGATTTCTGCTAATAAACCATAATTTCTAGTGAAAAGCAAAGACATTTTATGAGTTATCTTGATAGGAAAGACGAAAATTATTATGTTCACATTGGTCATTTAAGACTATACCAATAATTAGTGTTCAATAATACTGTGAAATAGTGCTTGTAATTGGAATAATTTTATTTACATCAATTAATCAAAAACTGGAAATGAGCTCCTAGTAAGTGTTGGGAGACAGTTCTCCATGGGTCTTTTGTGTTTCTGTACATCTTGTGAACAGAGGCACTGACAGCTTTTGTTCTGGATGATCTTTTCAAGAGCATTTGTAGAGCAAACAGCCTTCGAAAATAGCAATAGTGTCTCTTCCAGGAAAGAAGGAAGATTTGTTGGCTGTCCAGTATAGTAAAGATAATGTGTCCCTCTGGGGCAAAAGCCCATTATAAAACATTAGGATTAAGCTCGAGGTTCCTCTCCTGTAATGCAACCCACTGCATATGCAGATGTCACCTCTCTTCTGTTATGTCAACCTGAGATAATTGGGGCGTAGGGAACAGTGAATGAAAATGGTCATACATTGGCTATTGCTATTGCTATGAGTAATTAATTGCCTGTTGTCTGTGACTCAGGAATCTTGTGTTTTCTGCTAGAGTCTATGAAACTGAGGCAGGCTGGCATGTTAGCTTGTGAATAGGGTAAAATCCCAGACACTTCCTGGTTCTTGACATTACGTTCATGTATAAAATAAAATAGACTATATCCTTGTCTTCATGTATCTAATAATCTAATAATAATGTTGGGCTGCTTTTATTTGAGACAAGGATGGCAGAGAGAAAAATCAGGAGGTGGAAGTGTATTATGAGACCATTTTTTTTCCCTATTAGTTCAGTATATTTTGCTGTTTTTTTAAAACTAAACCACAATACTTTCATCAGTGTCATTCCATTATTTCTGCATTAAAAAAAAGCTAAACTAAACCTGAATCATATAACCTTTAAAATTTACTAAGAGAATATTAATTTTAAATTAATCAAAGTTGCACTCATTTAGAAAGTTTGAAATCCTTTAAAAGGTCCTTGTTTTTCTTGCTTGTTTAGTTGATTGATTGGGGTTTTAGGGGAGATTTTTAGGAATACTTTGATTATTGTTTTTAGTTGTCATACAGTCATATTGACTCTGTTTCCTTTTGGTGTACTCTTCTGTGACTTTAGATATGTGCAACCAGAGCCACATTGGTTCCGTAACCCAAAAACTCCTAGAAGGTCCTTATTTTAATTTCCATTTCTCTGAATTACTAGAAAGGTCATCTTTTCTTATATTTGCTGAGCATTAGAACCTCAGTTCTGTCCCCTATCTACCTGTAGACAATGCTGTGAGAGTCATTTTAGGCTTAGGGGAGGGAAATATCACGTAAAAAAAAAAAGGGATATTATAGGTGATTTGAAGAGGAGAGAGGAAGAAGCTACTAGAGAGGTTCCTAGGCCTAATTCCAGTCATCCGCCATCTGTTCCCTCACAGTCTAACCTCTCCTCTCATAGAATGATTTATTTTAATTAGGATATGAGTTCTTACTCATTTAGGCTGGAGAGACTCAAGGTGGAGGTTCAGAGGGCTCGGTCTTGGATCCTGGCCCAGGATGAACAGCTTCTGAGGACAAAAGACAGAAGACAATGATAAATATGCTTCACTCTTTTAGAAGATAATATTAATTAAGAAAAATCAATTGAGAACTGTTGGTTGTGTCATTTTGCAGCAGTATTGGTATCTCTAGAGAGCAGGGGCAATAAATGATACATCATGGAAGTGGGGACAAGTGTCTCCTTTTCTAAGCCCAGATTGATCACTTAAATCTGATTACAGGACCATTTTTTTCATACACAACACCCATCTTAATTCTAAGAAATAAGATTACCTAGTATACTATGGGAGGTACAAAGAAAAGCAAATGAAAGATTATAAGCCTGCCATGAATCTTCAATAGTTCTCAAACCTTAGCGTACATCAGAATCACTAGGAAGGCTTGTAAAAACATAGCGTGCTGGGCCCCACTAAGAAACTCTTAGTCAGTATATCAGAGTCAGAACTAGCATTTATAATAAAGTCTCAGGTAATGCTGATGCTGCTGGTGCTAGGACCACACTTTGAAAACCACAGCTCCAGGCTGTTGGTAGAATGGAAGAGAAAGCGCATTTAAATATTCTAATCTAAAATACAGTGCTGTTTGTTATAAGACATATACTAACTTGGCTCTGTAATTAATGTCTTCATCCACTCAACAAATAATTGCTAAGTGCACATCAACTAAGGAATCACTATGCTGGTAGTTGTAACACGTAAAATTGATGAAGTAGTCATGAATCCCATCCACAAAGGGCTTCCAGGCTGAAAGAAGAGATAAGGCATGTAGAGGACAATTATTTCCAATAGAAAGACTAAGTGCCATAACAAAAAGTGTGGATTTAGTGCTATGGTGGGTGAAGAAGGGTTTCTGACAGAGGTCTAAAGAGTGCAGGGGTTCTGGTGACTAGGATAGCCTTCACAGCTCTATCCATGGGGCTAAATTCTCTTCTTGCCGCAAGTAATATATTTAGCTTACACATTCAGATGTTGCCATGCAATTTTCTGTCTATTTATGTGACACATATCTGGATATATTTGCCACATACTGAGAGCCAGAGATGGTTGGCTTGGTTGGCTTCATGATATAATATGTGGTAATAATTTTATTATATTGTTATCCTATTAACATTGTCAGTATCATTACCTGTGAGATATCAGGTTGGATTTAGTATCAGAGAGCTAATAAAATTGCACACTTTCAGGAAAGGTAGTAGTTACCATATATTTGATAAAATAGACACACAATTGTAGCAAGATAGAGTCTTTCAGCATAACTCTTCGGAATGATTTTAGATTAAACAATTCAGGATTTCCAGGTATATTCTGTAATCCTTAGCTTAAAAAACAGTCAGTACACTTTTAAAATTCAATTTGTACACTGGAAGCTCTCCAAGCACAAAATAAAGCCACTCCTTTAAATACAGGAGAGAAGTAAGTAACAACAAACATATTTGCTGTGTTGAACAAACTCTTATTTTGAGTGTTAAGGAGGGAACAAGCAAACTTTGTCATGTGTATATTAGGGCAAAATCCAAAACTATATTGATGTTTAAAATATATTTAACATTCATGTCTTCTAAAAATCTACTTATTAACCATCAATACACATTCATCCCAATTTAGAACCTTAATTTAAAGAAAAATTCAAAGATAGCTTTAAAGTTTTCAATTCTGTAAATATATTTTCAAATCTATAATTTTATATGTATGTAGGTGTGTTTGTAAAAGTTCATGAGGTGGGCTTTATTTTATCTAAGGTGAATATGCATATTCCCAGTCTGTTTTACTTGCTTGTTTCTAGAAGTATTAGACGTCATAAGGTAGAACTCAGGCTTGCAGTACTCAGTGTGGGAAGAATCCATCCATTCAAATACTGCACAGTAGAGACCACTTCCATTTTCTTAAATCGGATGTCAAGAATTCTTGAAGTCCTCATTTAACATTCCCTGAAACTCTGCTAACGAGTGGCATTGTACTACAATAGGAAACTAACATGTCTATCCTTTTATTTATCTGTATGTGATGTGAAGAGGTGGAAAGAAACAATGTCTTAAGCAGAAGATTAACTTGAGCCGTAGTGAATAATAGATGAAAGCTCACACTTCAGGGGCCTTCTCTTCACAGTTCTTTCTGTTAATGCAACTTCCAGTGAGTAGGTGTCTTTGAGTGAATTGGGAAGGGTGACAGATACTTTATTTTAACTGCGATTACATGAGCCTTGCATCTTTGGTAGTAATAGCACATAGAAAGGACATCTTATATTAAGAAAACCTCTTCACTTAATTTTGTTGCTTAGGTTTTTATTGTTACATGGCAAATGCAATTTCAACCCAGTTTCTTTCTGTGTAACTTTATTGGCGTGTCAAAATCAATACATGTTGCTACTCTGAGGCAAGAAGTTCCACAAGGAGAGTCAAGTTTTCTACCAAGCCTGTCTCCTATTGCTTTTCGAAGCATCTTAAAAAGCTGGATTAGCAACTGTCACTGTATGTTGAATTTAAAAAGTAAAACAAATATACAGAGCTTTTCCCATTTCTCCAAATTAATGACTAGAGATGAATAGATTATTTTACTCCCTAATCTAATACACACCTATGTGTATATGTATCTGTTCAAATTCCATATGTTAGAAGTTCATATTGACTAAAAATTTGAAGATATGCATTAAATTAATGTTTTCCTTCATCTTACTTCAGCTTAACGGACTCCTGTAATTACATTTTATTGTCCTTTTATTTTAAATTTCTGTTCATAGTCAATTGTACAAATTATTGATTGTATCACTTGAAATCATACAACTGGAGATAATAAATTTGCTAATATAAGTAAGGTTTAATAATCTCAACTCATAACAAATCATTTTTAATGTAAAATAATACTAGAGGATTAATAAATGTACCGATTATAAACTAGCCAACACTTATCTTGATACAGAGTGAAATTAAGACCGATGGATATAAGAAAGACGGAGCAAGAGAATGGAGTTTGCCGGAGACAGTCATTCTACCCTGCAGTTTTCCAAGGGGCAGCCTATGCTTTGTTAATCGCTCCTCCTAACTGATTTCAGAGTGGAGATCTAGTAAACTATTAAACAAGCAAGAGAGTCCAAGTAGAAAAAAAGGACCACCCATAGCCATCTCTAGCTTATACAGCTCCTGTACAAATTTTAATAAGGTGGTCCATCAAGTTAGATTTTTAAAACATACTATAGTAGTAGAAAACTTGAGGTATATTAAGGCCAACAGATCAGGAGATAATTATTATTAAAAAGATAATTTATTACTCACAGTTCCCGAGGTTAGGGGACCACGCCACTCCATGGTGGCCATACAAGGAAGCACTGGTGTTGGCGAGGAGCCTTTATTGTGGTTTCCACAGGCAGAAGCTAGTGAGGTAACGTGGAAAGGCTGGGGATTGGCAACTGTGAATGAATTTGGCAGGCTCTGGGGCATAGGGCCTGTCCCTGGTTGTCTGGTCCCTGGCCCTGGGGTGATTAGGACCAGAGTGCAAGACTCAGTAAAGGAGGTGGATGGGGGTATGGACTGTGGATTTGTTGGTTTTGATTTTAAATAGTGTGTCCCCAGGAAGAGGGATTCTCTTGGAAGGGACATGGTGGCTGGGAGAGGGGAGATAATGGCGGCAGGAACTCAAGACAAGGTAGCTCAGGTATATTGTTGGGTTGTCTGAAACAAGCTGCATCCAGGATATGCATGTAGGGCAAAGTTAAAGCAGCAAGTTTACAGAAGTCAGAAACATGGTTAATACATTAGGTGAATTAGAAAGTTATATCTCATGCTAGTTACTCTGGTTAGCTCGCCAGACCCAATCTCTGCCTTTCTCTGACCCTGCTCTGGGCACTGAGATGCTGATCTTAACGTACTGCATCATTCTAGCTCTCTTCATTCCTGGCTTGGAGTTGGACTCAGCAATGAGACAACCACCAGAGATTGGAAGGTGGGAAGAATAGGTCTCGATATTTACATTCTTCCTGCTCCCTCCTGACATTGTCCTACTTCTAATTATAACCCCTGTCAGGCAGCCCTTCGGTCACCAGTTCTACTTTTACCAATCTCTGGTAACATTCACCTTGTCCGTTTGTATTTAGGAGTTGTTATGAATTCCCATTGTTTCTACCCCCTGGGTGTTCCCCATCCCATGTAGATTTTTTGCATTTTGTGCATATTTCTGTAAACAGTCCCCTTAATAAACTATCTTCAATTACACTATGCATATACCTTTTTTTCCTTGCTGGGACCCTGTTACACATTTTTCCTAGTTAGGAATAGCTCTGCAAGTCCCAGCTTAGTGAAAAGAGTTGTAGTTTGTACTAATAAAAAGGCATCTCTCAGGGCCAGCCTGGTGATGTAGCAGTTAAGTTCGCGTGCTCTGCCTCGATGGCCCAGAGTTTCTGGTTTGGATCCCAGGCACAGACCTATGCACTGCTTATCAAGCCATGCTGTGGCAGCAATCCCACATATAAAAAAGAGGAAGATGGGTACAGATGTTAACTTAGGGCCAGTATTCCTCAGCAAAAAGAGGAGGATTGGCAGAAGATGTTAACTCAGGGCTAATCTTCCTCAAAAAAGGAAAAAAAAGACATCTCTTTCTTCTGTCTAACGCCATGCCTGGATGCAGGATTTGGTAAGTAAACATAGACTACAGTTTAGCTCCCACTAGCCTTCTTGCCCTGTGCTTCACAAACTAGAGAATGCATTCACAGAGAAGGGAATGCAACAATCGTGCAGTACTTGCTGTAAAAGAATAGAAAATAGAGAGAAAAGGCCGGGTTCCTGCCTCTCACACCAAGTGTTTATATTTAGGGTTATTTTTCTAATATATTTATACATTAAGCATTGAGAATGTGGCTGTACTTGTTATTCACAATTTTATGTGACTATATTCATTCAGATACAATAATACTGTGGTTCTTATACGTGACAATCTTGTGAAAGCTATGGATCTTAAATTTATGGTCTTCTATCACAAAATATTATTGTCTATTTTTATATTAGTTCATTTATTTTATATTAGTTCATATAAATTGCGGACTTATACATGAAGTTTATTTACATATGAAAACAGACAACTTGCGTAGATTTTTTCTCAGTGGAAATTCACAGGTACATCAGTGAGGCTCAACTTTAATGCCCTGAACCAATATCTGTTAAAAATTATAGATTTTATGAGGGTTTGAGAGTAATTTGGAGAAAAAAATGGGAGCAGTTCTAGTAAGGTGGGCATGAAGGAAGAGTGGAGAGTGAGGATGACAGAGAGAAGAACTTAGATAGCCAAAGAACATTATGGCAGCACCCAGCCAGTGGAAGACTGTGAGGACACCTACCTGAGCTGGGAAAGGACTCCAAAATAGGAGTTGGAAGGTGACTGAGATGTGTTGCTTATCACTTTACATTTTTGTTTCTGTAGTAGATTCACACTGCTTAATATTGGCTGTCATTGTAATCAAGCTTTGTATTCCGTCACTCCTTGTCTCTATATTTATTTCCTTGATGATCTTAACTAGTGGCATGGCTTTAAATATCATCTATATGCCAACAACTCCAAAATTTCTATCTCTAGCCCAGCCCTTTCTCTTGAATTTGACTCATATATCCAACTGCCCATTGAATATCTCTGATGAATGTCTAGTAGACATCTCAAATTCAAAATGTCCTCCCCACTCTCAGACCTGCTCTCCCTGTGGTCTTCTCTATCTTAGTTGAACAGTCAATTATCCATTCAGTTCCTCAAGGCCAAAACCTTAGGGTTTTGTTTTACTTTTTTCTCTTTATCTCATATTAAAGTAATCATGAAATCTTAGTATCTCTTCCTTTAAATATATCCAAAATCTAATTGCTTATCACTAACTCCATTGCTAACACTCTGTTCTGAGATATCATCTTACCTAGAGATGAAATTACTGGGTCATCAGACATGCATATATTCACCATTAGATGATGTCAAACTGTTTTCCAAAATTACGTTCTCCTCCCCCTTCCCCAGAAATGTTTGAATGTTCTCTTTGCTCTATATTCTCACCAACAGCCTTTTAAGTTTTAGTCTTTCTGGTGAGTGTATGGTGGTATCACATTGTGGTTTTAATTTGTGTTCCCTGATCACTGAGGTTGAGCAGTTTTTTCATCTATTTATTCACCATTTGTGTAGCATTTTTGATTAATTTTCTGTAATAGTATCACTTGTTGAGATTAATGAAATAAAAATAAATTTTGTGTGTGTCCTATTTTTAAAACTAAATTTGAATATATAGCAAAAAACAGATTGTGTACATTTCCATTCTTGGAGCCCTTGGATTTATATTATAAGTTAATATCAATTTATGCATTCCACTTGTTTATAGTCCATATGTTTTCAGACAGCATTTGAATCACTAGAAGGAATTCTGCAGGTTAATTTTACAGCTTCCCATTTCAATCAAAGTCGCTTTTCTCTAACTGTCTGTATCAGAAAACAGATCTTCCTGGCAGCTTTCTGCAGTCTTTCAATCCCCCTCTGAAACTGTAGTGTAGAAACAATGTCAACAAGCCAGAGGTATCTGTCAGATTGTTTAGAAACCATAATTAAGGGAGATTATCTACAGGTGAAGAAGATAACTAAGCTCTCAGAACTTCATTACCATTAATCCGAACTAAAACATATAGCCTTTCATTAAGTCATTTTTAACAGTTCTCTTTTTGTTAATATAAACCCATTAACTAGATCTAATTTCATTATTTTTCATCTATTTAAAGTTTACTTAGAACCAGAGAATCTACTGTGTTTGATATCAGTACCCTCATTAAAAGTGTTTCGTATTGTTTTTGTCAATGTCAACGTTTCTTTCTTTCTTTTTCACACCTCTGGTGGTCTATTTACATGGAAATACTGGGTTACATAGATATTTTGCTTCCCTAAAAGGTTTCAATTAATAGGCAACAAAAGAGCATATTTTATATACTTTATATTGAAAAGTATGCGTAGTTATTTTCTTTCTAAAAGTTATAGGAGGTTGTCAATTTCCTGAAATAGTCTAAAGAACTTGTTTATATATTTCATAGTTAGGGTTTGGGTAGTGCCTGTTATTTTTCTAAACCAATGGAGGACTACTTAAATTTTATTCATTTAAAAGAACCAATATCTTATATAAATCTAAAGAGAAGCTGTGGATTTAAGTGATGGTTGTCAGGTTACTGATGAATCAATTATTTCCTGTGAGCACAGAGTAATACCACTGCTCCTCTCTATTTATACCCATTTATGCTTTTGCACACATTTAGAAGATCCTTGGTGAAGCTTTCACACACCTGGTTTCACTAAGCTAGTTAAGACTCTTTGATTAGGCATAGTAATGTTATATGTCCAAGTAATACTTTATATGAAAACATGCAAATACCATTCTTTTGGTCAGAAATGTTAATTAAAATAGAAAAATATAGTCACATGCATAAAATTAATGGATATCAGTGGCATTTTCTCTTTGATATCTGCTTAATGTGACATGTTACATGTATTTAGAAGTATATGTATGGAAGTCAATTTGTAACACCTATCTTTGTTAAGTTCTCTGGATTTGGGAGCAAGAAAACTGTGTTTGAGAAGCCTAGCTCTATTACCTATTGTCTCAGTGACTTAATAAAAATCATTTAACTTCTCTGAACTTTGGTATCCTTGTGTGTAAAACTGGGTTAATAATGGCAAAGAGTCACTTTGAGAAGTAAAGAAGTACTACGTATGCAAAAAAAGCTTTGTAAATTGAAATATTATTCTTGTTTGTATGCCATTGGGCTATGCCACTTTAATTTTCTTAAAAGAGATTTTTATTGTACGTGATATTCCACAAAATCTACTTTAAAAGTTCAAATAAAGCTATTATCAGATAATTGTAATATTTATTCTGTTTATTCATCCTTTGAGAGAAAAACAGTAAAATCTTGCAGGTGGCATTTTAGATTTTACTAAATGCAATATTTCTTGATCTTACTCTAATTTATAACAACTTGCCACATTCCTGAGGCTTGGTTTTATGCACATACTCATACATTTGGTTATTTAAGCTTGTCGAAATCTGAACTCTGTTAAATAGATTTATTAATCTGGTCTTATTTATTTCTTAAAGAATGCTTTTATTATACATTTTCCTCAGTAGTAGCTGAATATAAATGAATTAAACATGCACTATCATAAATGTTTAAGAAATGCAAGGCCACAAAAAATATTTTGACATTTTAATTGTGACTATAGACACTAAAAGACTTGTATTAGTAGCTGGTGATGCTTTATAGTGTATAAAGAATTTATCTTGAACTTTAGGGTTGTCCGTAATAATCAAAGAAATGCAGATTAAATTAAATTTATTCATATGCCGTATCTAGATGAATAGTTCTGAGACTTAGTTGAATTTCAGAACCTTTGAGAATCTGATGTAAGATATTGTTCTTCTCCAAAGAAGAATTCTTTGAAAATTCCCAGAGACTGGAAATTTCGCATGAGGTTTCAGAAGATTCCTGGATCCCTATTGAAGTCCATAGATTCATGGCGCCCATATTAGGGTATCTTGCTTGAGTAGTTACTTTTTATTTCAAAAAATAAATACTTAAACACTGGATACAGTTCATAATACACAAAAATGTAAAAGAAACATTCTTATAGTCCCATCTAGAGGTATTCACTTTTCTCTTGGCATTGATCATGTCATCAAATATTCTTATACAGCTTTACCTTTCATAGCTGGATATTACATCATTGAATGGAAGCACTGTAGTTTTTAAACCAGTCTTTTCACTGTTAAATATTTAGCATGCTTACTTTTCAATATTATAACCAAACTGCAATGAACTTACTTATAGTTAATAAAAAATTTCCAGAAGTAGAATTTCAGAGTGAAAGGCTAGAAACTTTTTTTTTTTACCTTTCAGATTAAATTTCCCTCTAGGGAAGTTTTATCAACTTTAATTACTACCAGGAGTTGACAGCCAAGGCCCCACTTCCCTGAATATTTGCCCCTATTGGATATTTCCACTTATATAACAATTTTTGCAAATTTTGAATACGAAACATAATTTTATTGTAATTTCATGATTACTAGAGAGACTTTAAAAAATCAGGCTAAGTTGTCTATGATTTATATAAAAATACACACACACAAAAAGCAGTTATAACTACCAGTGTCTATAATCAACACAAATGTGGCAGGACAGTTGGAGCCTAGGGAAAGATAGGTAGGAAGGTAAGTCTTCTACTAGCAATGCTTGCAGCTTGGAAGAGCAGGGATCACTAAAGTAATTAAACACACAGCTGTTAGATTGCTAGAGTTCTTATCTAAGTTTTAAGACATAGTAGCTATAAAATCATAGGCAAATTAGGTAATTGCTCTAAAATTTTGTTTACTCCTTTGTAAAATGGAGGTAATATTATTGCCTGTTTTATAGAATTTCTGTGAAGGTTAAATGAAATATTTCGAGTCGAGATCTTAGCATGGTGCTTGGTACATACTAAGAACTCAACAAAGATGCTCAATGTCACTAATCAGCAGGGAAATGCAAATCAAAGCTACAATGAGGTGTAACCTCACCCCTGTTAGAATGGCTACTATCAAAAAAACAAGAGATGACAAGTGTTGGTGAAGATGTGGGGAAAAAGGAGCCCTTGTGCACTGAGCAGCCACTATAGAAAACAGTATGGAAGTTCCTCAAAAAATTAAAAATAGAACTACCATATGATCCAGCAATTCCACTTCTGGGTATTTATCCAAAGAAAACAAAAACACTAATTCCAAAAAGATATTGGCACCCCCATGTTCATTGCAGCATTATTTACAATAGCCAAGACATGGAAGCAACCTAAGTGTCCATCGATGGATGAATGGATAAAGAAAATGTGGTGTGTACATGTGTGTGTGTGTATAGTACATTGTATATATATATATATATTGTATCTATATATACAATGGAATATTATTCAGCTATAAAAAAAGAATGAAATCTTGCCATTGTGACAACGTGGATGGATCTTGAAGGTATTATTCTAAGTGAAGTAAGTCAGGCAGAGAAGGATACCATATGATATCACTTTTATATGGAATCTTAAACAAGCAAACAAAAAAGAAAAAACAAGCTCATAGATACAGAGAACAGATTGGCGGTTTCCAGAGGCAGGGTGTAGGGGTAGGCAAAAATGGGTGAAGAGGATCAAAAGGTACAAACTTCCAGCTATAAAGTAAGTCATGGGGATGTAATGTACAGCATGGTGACTATAATTAGTAATTCTGTATTACATACTTGAAAGTTGCCAAGAGTACATCTTAAAAGTTCTAATCACAAGAAAAAATTTGCAACAAAGGACTCAATAAAAGTTTGCTATTATTCTTTTTTTGTATTGGCAACCATTTTTATGACATTAATAGTATCCTGCAAACCAAAAAAAATAATTATTTGGGCAGTGCAGACTTATTACATTATTGTTTAATCATCCTGGGTCTTGTGGCTTCAAAATGATTTTCTATTGTACTTGGTATTTTGAATATTTTCGGAAGGCATTTTCTTGACAAAGCTGATAGATAGAGTCACATTTTAATGTGTTAAATTGAATGCAAAAATGAACAATGGAACATAAGGAAAAGTGCAAAAGTAAGGTGAGATTAAAAGGCATATTTTTGACTTCTCAAGATATTTGCCATATGGAATCACTGTGCCTCTTGTGCATATTTCAGTTGTTTTTTTAAAGTAAATATGATGTTGAGAAAAATACTTTCAATAAAATATCTCTGAATTTGAACTTCTTTTAGCTGTCGTATACTCATTTTTCAGGGAGTATACATACGATGGGATTATGATTAACATAATCCGTGCACATAATCTAAAACAACAATATTCCACTTCAGTCTCTTGCTCCAGAGCAATCACTGGAAACCATTCTTGCTTTACGTTTGTTAGTGACTGCATTCATTAATCTTCATTACTTACATTTTGAATTCTCATCAGTATTCTTTGGCTCCCAGAATCGTAGATGAAATTTAGTTCACGTATTTAGCCCCTCTCGTGGTTTTTAGTCACCTCAACTCTAATATTTTAAGTGAGATTATTGTGATTCGTTATTCTCTTGAAAACTTTGTAACTATAAATATATATATGGAATCTTCTATTTCTTGTTCATAAACATCACACATTAACTTTTGGCTCTTTACTACAAAACATGAGAATTTTGTATCCTCCACTCTGAACTCGATTGTTTATACCCCTTCACCTTTCCATGAAATTCTCATACAGATTTTTGTGGTGGGAATTGTTTTTCTTTCCCCCATTGTTTCTTGTAAAGCAAAGAATAGCATTGCATTCTCATCTGCTCAAAATTTTCTTCTCTTACAATCTCCTTCTCTTCCGTCCACTTACATCCTCTTCTGAACATTTTCAATCCACCGCTCTAATCTCTCTCAGCAAAAGATCCCCTTTCAAAGATATACTGACTCATTCATGCTGAAAATTATGTTGCAGTTATCATCAATGCCACACAGATTTATGTGTGATACTGTATTATCTTAATCAATAAATAGAGCCTGTTTTATAGCTCTTCACTCCTCCACTATGCTATTTCCTCATGGTTTCTTGCATACCCCACAGCGCCTAATTCCACTCTGGACACTCAGTAAACATCCCACAAAGTTCTTTAATTGTAATTAAAAGATGAGCACTCTCATATGTCATTTATGATTAGGGTGACTCTTTTGTGTTAAGGTAAATCTGTCACAGAAAATGTTTCTCTAAACAGGTAGTTTGATCTTGAAGAAGGATACAAAAATAGATGGCAGATTATCATACAAGGTTATTGTACAGCAGTTTTTCATCTTCACTGACAGAGTTTATGATAAGAATAAATGTTTTTTTAGGAAGAATATTAAAAATGCTTTTGCAGCTTATAAAACAATAGAAAAGATGCGTTAGCTCCTCCTCTAAATTTTTTTTTTTAATTAATGTTATGATAGGTTACAACCTTGTGAGATTTCAGTTGTACATTATTGTTAGTCATGTTGTGGGTACACCTCTTCCCCCTTTGTCCTCTAAATTTTTAAACAACAAGGTAGATTCTCATTTTTCTCCAAAAAGCCACTTTTTGGGGGAGGGAGTTTTCTGTCTTTGTTCTATGACATATTTCCATTTGTTATTATATTAAAATAATATTCTTTTCAAATTTTAAACTTAAAATGGGCCTTTTGTAAAAGATGATTAAAAGTATTGAGAATTATTATTATTTATAAATAGAGGAAACAGTAACGGATATGTCTTATTGTATATTGCTTTTCAGAAAATACAGCTGTCCTCTTATTGGTTTTCCCTTTTCCAGGTATTTTTGCTACTGACTGTTGTCAGTTTGTCACCTGTAACACCCCTATGAAAGGTGGGAGCCAGAAAGGATAAAAAGACACTTTTTCAAAAACTTTTTTCTCGAATTCAATGATAAAAGAAATATAATTTTAAAAAAATCTCACAGCCTTGAGAAATAAAGCCAGATAAGAAATATCTATGGATTTAAAAACAGCATTTGAAACTATAAAACCCCTGATGCATTTCTCAAAGGACTTTAATGGCTTCTACCTACAAATCCTAGAGTAAACTAAAAAATTACCTTAAGTATCGTATTCAAGCAGCCCTAAATTTATCACTTAGTAATCATATAATAAAGTTACTTCCAATCAATACAAAGAAGGTAAAACTTAATAAGGTTTAATACACCCAACAATATGTGACCACAGACATTTTTCTACAACAGTGCTGCCCAACAGCACTTCCTGAGACAATGGAAATTTTCTATTCTTCAGGGTACAACCAGGTGATTGCTAGCCACATGTGTCTACTGAGCACTTGAAATGTGGCTAGTATAACTGAGAAAGAGATTTTTAGTTTCATTGAATTAGCCACATGTGGCTAGTGGCTAATGTCTTGGACAGTGCGGTCTTAGAGAAAAGGAAGACTGCACACAGTATTACTCAAGTTCCTGGCAGGTAACACATTGTACGTTCAACAGGATTTAACTAAAGAAAAAAATAGTGGTAATATGCTGTTTTTGACAGTATATGTAAAAATAAAATGTATGACAGAATAGCACAAAGGATGGGAAGGAATAATTGGGAATTATTGTAAGGCTTTTATACTACAAAAAAGACTGGTCTAAAGGTTAGTTCTCAACAAATGGTGCTGGACAATTGGATGTCCATAGGCAATGAAATTAACCTTGATATATACCTCACACCTTATGTAAGATTAACTAAAAATCATATTCCTAAATTTACATTGTAAAACTGTAAAAATTCTATAAGAAACCATAGGAGAAAATCTTTTTGTCCTTTTGTTAGGCAAAGAGTTCTTGGGTATGATATAAAAAGCATATCCAGAAAAGAAAAATAAATTAGACTTTATCACAATTAAAATATTTTGCTATTCAAAAAATTTTAACTGTTAAGACTCAAGGAAAGACCCATATACCAAAGTAGGTACAGGGGTTAAGGAAATAAAAAAGAGAAGGTGAATCCCAGAGACTAGTAACAGCATGATGTCATTTTACCCAGAGTTGACAGGGCCAGAGAATCAAATGATGTTACCACAACCCAGTAGGAGCTAAAACCCTGGAAGAGGGGCCGCCCAAGAGAAGCTTCCTTGGGTGAGGAAAGTACCACTGGCAAAGCTTCAGTGAGGCAAGAGGTAGCCCAAGAAATAAATAATCTACCTCTAACCACCTTCTCTCAGTTATCCTACTTCTGCTTCCCAGGTGGAATCCAGAGGGTGGGGGAGCACGGGTGATAGAGTCTATAGAGGTCAGCCTCTCAGGGCGCACAAGAGAGTGGAGAAGAATAGCAAGTGGAATGGGGAGAACACCCCTCAGATTCCATTCTCTTTACCAGTCAACTTCTATCTTTGTCCTTTATTTCCTAAAAATGCATTCCCAATGCAGAAGAAATATAAAGTCCCATAGCCGCCATATCTTTGCAGAGTAAGGTCAATTCAGTCATAATCTTACCTGGATCTTAGATTGTACAGAAGGTCTAGGTATTTTGCTTTATCCCAAAGTTTTTTCACCTTGATAAATGGCAAAACTACCCCAGAGAAAGCTTGCGGAAGATTTATAATATACACTTGTTGCTATATTACAGTTTTTCAAAATAACCAGCCCTCTCTCTAAATTAATATGTTGCAGATCTGTAAACTGATTTAGGTCAAGAACTAGGTTAAGGGGCTGTGAAACCCCAGTGTGACTTGATTCAGATTTATTCCCAACAGGCATAGATGCTTTATCTCACATTTTATCTAGAATCCTTGGTGAATACTCCCATATTCATAATTCTGGCTTAGTCCGGTGTTACAATTCCTCTTCCTTTGAATAAAATCCTTAGAATATTTCCCAGCACTCCTCCTTGCCTCTTGCCAAGTGAAATTATCAAATGTCCTGCAACTCCTTCAGAGTATACTGTTTCTCCTTTTGGAAAGGGTCCATGCGCTTTTTCCTCTGGCTAATACTCAGATATGTCTCATTTTGGGACTGGAGGCAATGAGGAGTGGTGAAGATGGATTCTGAGAATAATCAACATGCTAATTTGAGGCAAGTGCCCAAAGTGAAGTCATTGAAACATTTCTTTGCAAGGAACATTGGTTCCCTGAGCTAAAGGAGGGGAGCTGCTTCCATTGGCAAGAACATTTCAGGAGGATTTCTGGATTCGAAGTTTCAGCTTTGTCTGGTTTTGCCCAGCGTCTAAACCCCTAATGTTATGCTTCTACTCCTTCCCAACAAATTTTATTTCCTTAGGACAAATGATTTGGCAAGTTGTACATTTCACTGGCATTGCAACTCTGTAGCCCCTAGAGTTAGATCTTGGGTTTGGTTCTCAGCCTTGTCTGTCCTATGCTACTACAAGTAAGGGATTATTTTAAGGCTTCTCTTAAGATTTTCTGAATCTCCACCTGTGACATGAATTAGGAGTTCAGTGTTTTAAACGTATATTTATCTTTGCATAAATTCTCCAGAATAGTCATAAGCAATAATTCCACTTCATAATCTTAGCAGTCACCACTTTTTTTTTGCCCTAGCCACTGTCTGGCTGCATGCCCAGTTATGTGAGCAGTGCTGGATAGGTTGCGGAGAGACTGAAAAAAAGACCCAGAGATGGTGAATAGGACATATGGGTTTATTGGGAGTTACTTACAGGGATTTCCAGTGGCAGCTGGCTGGATGGAAATGTGCGATTGCCACTGCAGGTGGGGAGGGGGTCGCTTATATAGGCGGGGGACACAAAGGCTATATGCTTGCCAAGAGGGGCTGTCCCTGGTATGACCAGCGTTCTCAGGAATAGTAGCTCACATGGAGGGGTTTTGTGTTCCTTTAAGACATGAAGTTTTTTGAGTGAGATAAGGTAAGATCCAGGTTGGCCAGGCCCTGGAGCATTACAAATCCTAGCAGCTGGGCGTCCTTCCCAAAAGGGGGCCAGAAGGACACATGGTTGCAATGGGCTGGTGGGCTCTTGCTGAGCAATCAACGCCCAGGCTCTACAGCCGCTGAGTGCCAAAGACAGTTGATCACTCAATGATTTGTGTTCAGGCAGTAGTTGATTTCATGTCATTCTAGTGCAAAATAGAAAACTGTGATGTTGTTCTGTCAGGTTATCAGTCTGGTCTTATATAGGAGAGCAAACTAATTGCAGAATCCCGCTCATAATACCAATTATTCCATCAGTTAGGGTTGTGGCAGAAAACAGGTGGCATATTCAAAATAGTTTTACTAAAAGGAATTTAAAGAAGATGGAGCTAAGTGAACCAAAAGAAGATGGTGAGGCACCCAGTGGGTGATTACAGTGGGAATCCTGGAAGGAACAGCAGAGAAAACACAGGGCATCTGGAGAGACCTAGAGAAGTTGAGGAACCACTCAGCAGGTGCTATAGTCAAAGAGGAAAGCAGCTGCTGTTAATAGTGTAATGAAATAGGGAAGGGATTGGGAGAGTAAATACCTTGATCTCACTCTCCTCCCACCCTCCATTTCCTCGTTGGTGCTTTGCATTTACCGAACGCAGCCAAAGTCAGAGAATAAAGTAGTCTCGTTGAAGCAGTCTGTACTATATCTTAGGATACAGAGCAGAGCAGAGAAGGACAGAGAATAGGAGAGGCCGACAGGAAATAATGAGCACAAACACTTTAAAAGAATCTCAGGTAATTTCTGAAAGATCAGTATGTTAACTTCTCTTGTGACTACAGGTCTTAAAGTAAAACTTTGAGGAACTTAGTAAATGGATTTTGCAGTATAACCTAGATGCCATCTAAGAGCACCCTGTTCTATTATATGAAAAGTGTTATGACTTGAAAACCACCATGTCATTCTGTGATGAATCCATTATTATTTTGGTAAACAAAGTATTTGCATTTGGTATGCATTATTATGGTAAGCAAAAACAGCTATAAAATGAAGGTTCATTTTACCAGGAAGTCCACAGCAATTATACAATTGTATGTAAATAACAATAAATCTAAGTTTAATAATAATTTTCTTTGAGTATGTTTTTATTAGTGCATATGTAGTGGTTTCTAATTGTGATTTAATTTGAATTTCAAAAATAGTAATTATGTTGAATATTTTTTCATGTACTTATCAATTATATATCTTCTTTGATAAAACATCCATTACAATGATTTGCCAAATTTACATTGAGTAACATTGAGTGCCAATTCTTATTACTGAGTAATAAGAGCTCTTTTTCATATTTTCAATATATAACTGTCTAAATAGAGGTTTGGGTATAAATATAGATATGTAGACATAGGTATAAATATTTATAAATTATAAAATATATATAAAAAATATATGTGGAATCATGTATATGTGAAATGAAAAGGTAAGCCATGGAGTGAAAGAAACAATATATATAATATTCTATTATATATTTTGATATAATATATGTTGTATGTTATATATATCTGCATATGTATTTTATATATGTAATATATAATATTTTATCCCACTCCATGGGTCACTTTTTCATTTCTTTAATAGTGTCTTTCAAGCACAGTGTTTTTTATTTGAATGAAATTTATCAAATGTTTTTCTTGTATATTCATGGCTTTCTTCTAGCTAAAAATATTTGCTTAACCCAAGGTTGCAAAGATTTTCTCCTGTTTCCTTTTAGAGATTTCATTGTTTTAGCCCTTACACTTTGCTCTTTGTTCTAATTTGAGTGAAATTTTGTCTATGGTGTGAGGTAAGGATCAATATTCATTTGTTTCCAAATGTACAGACAGATATTACAGCACCATTTGTTAAGAAATATGTAATTCTTTTTGTTGAATCAACCTGACATAGTGTAGAAAAATCAGTCAACTAGAGATGTATGAGTATAGTTGAAAACTCCCTATTTGTTTCCATTGGCCTGTTTGTCTATCCATTTACTAATACCACACAGTTTTGATTGCTTAGCTTTACATTAAGTCTTGAAATCTGGTAATCCAAGTGCCTCAACTTTGTTCTTATTCAAATTTGCCTTGCTAGTCTGGGTCCTTCGCATTTCCGTATAAACTTTATAATTAGCTTATCAATTTTTATACAAAGCCTACTGGGGTTTTGATTGTAATTGCATTGGATCTATAAATAAATTTTGGGAGAATTGACATAACAATTTTGATACTTAAAAAAACATAATCTATTTCTCCATTTATTTAAGTCTTCTCTATTTTCTCTCAGTAATGTTTTGTAGTTTTCAATGTACAGATCTTATGTACACTTTAATTTATCCCTAAATATTCTTATTTTTGGATGCTATTGTAAATGATGTCTTTGAAAGTTACATTTTGTAATTGTGGTCAGTAGATATAAATGCAATTGGTTTTTTTAATATGGACTTTCAATTCTGTAATTTGTCTTAATTCACTTAGTTCTAATTGTTTTTTGTGAGATTCCTAAAGCTTGTCTAGTTACCTGGTCATGTTTTCTGAAAATAAAGACAATATTGACTAGAAATTATAAGAATGATCATCCTTGTCTTGTTCCTGATCGTAGGGAGGAAAGCATTCAGTTTGAGTGTTTGCTTGTCTTTCATTAAGTGTGATGTTAGCTAGAAATTGTTTATAAATATCCTTTATCAAGTTGAGGGAGTGTCTTCCTTCTTCCTAGTTTGCTACCATTTTATTGTTAACAGGTGTTGAGTTTTATCAAATGCTTTTTCTCTGTTTATTGAGTCAACCATGTTTTTTTCTCTTAGTCTACTATGGAGCAATACATTAAGTTTTTATTGTTAAACTAACATATTTACCTGGGATAAGCCTCATTTGGTTGTGAGGTATTATACTTTTTATAAATATTGCTGGCTTCATTGTGTTAAAATTATGTTAAAGATTTTGGCATTTATGTTCATAGGGGATATTGGTGTGTATGTTTTTTCCTTTGGAATGTCTTTAGTATAGGAATAGTTTTGATGTAAAAAATTAGTCAGAGGGACCAGCCCAGTGGTGCAGCAGTTAAGTTCGCATGTCCCACTTTGGCGGTCCAGGGTTCACCAGTTCAGATCTCGAGTGTGGAGCTACACACTGCTTGTCAAGCCATGCTGTGGCAGGTGTCCCACATATAAAGTAGAGGAAGATGGCACAGATGTTAGTTCAGGGCCAGTCTTCCTCAGCAAAAAGAAGAGAATTGGCAGCAGATGTTAGCTCAGGGCTAATCTTCATCAAAAAAAAAAAGTTGATTGGAGAAATGTGCCCTCCTTTTATATTTCCTGAAAGAATGTGTGTCAGACTGGTATTTATTTCTAACTTAAATGTTTGTAGAATTCCTCAGTGATGTCATCTGGACCCAGAGTTTTCTTTGTTAGACAGTTTTAAATTATGAATTCAATTTCTTTAACAGAAATAGGGTTATTAAGATTTTCTGTTTCTTCTTGAGTCAGTTTTATTAATTTGTGTCTTTCAAAAAATTTAAATATTTTATCTAATTTGTCAATTTTAATGACATAAAATTGTCCATAGTATTATTTTATTATTCTTTTAATGTCTGTTGAATATGTAATGATGTCTCTTCTTTCATCCTTGTTATTGGTAAATTAGAGCCTTTTTATTTTTCTGTTGATCAGGTTAGTTAGAGATGTGTCAATTTTATTTATCTTTTCAAATATTCAGATTTTGGTTTCATTGATTTTCTCTGTTTTTTTCTAATTTACCAACATTCTCTATTTTTCTATTATTTCCTTTTGTTAAAAATTTACATTTCATTTAATGTACTCTTATCACTTCTTAAAGTGGAAAATTAGATCATTATTTTTAAGTGTTTTTTCTCCCCTAATATAAATCTTTAAAGCTATAGATAATTTCCCCTTAAGCACTGATATAAGTGCCTCTCACAAATTTTGATTTGCTGTGTTTTCATTTTCATTCATTTCCCAATATTTTTAAATTGCCCTTGAGATTTCTTCTCTGGCTCATGGGTTCTATTAAAATATATTAATTGATTTCCAATTATTAGAGGATGATCTAGATTTCCTTGTTATTGATTTCTAATTGTATTCCATTGTGATCAGAAAACATGTATTTGATTATTTCACCTCCTTTAAATTTATTGAGTATTTTTTATTGCCCAGGGTGTGACATATCTTCATGAATGTTCTATATGTACTTGAAAAGAATTTCTATTCTGAAGTTCTTGGGCAGAATTGGTTGACAGTGTTTTTTAGAATATTCTTATTTCTACCTCTACTGTTAATTACAGAAAGAAGAGCGTGGAAATAAACTATAATTGTAGATTTGTCTTCTTCAGTTTAAATTATCTGGAAAGCTGCCTTAGCTTATCATAAAACTTTTCGTGGAGGTAAACACTGACACCTTTCTAAACAGATTCATAATTTACCTTTTAGTATTCATCACATGCTATTAAATTTACAGACTTCTATTTCCAACCTTAATTAAGACAATCCTTCTAGATAGAGAGATTAACGATTACAACAGATGAAAAATCACCAGTTAATTTTAAAATTCTAAACTGAGATCTATGTTTTTATTGCTTTGTTATATTGATGCTCTTCTCTTATATAAAAGTAAACATTTTTCCAATATAGTTCTTCTATGAAGGAAAAGATGTCAATTTTAAAATTCTGTAAAATCTTCATAATAGAATCATATAGTTCAGATTGTGTTTTATTTTCAAACCAACCATATATATATGACCATTGTCATATGGTCTGGGAATAAGTTCCTCTTAATATTCTACTCAAATGTTCTTTCTTCCTTAATGTAACCTCCACAGGGACTAAAAATAATTACTAAATTCTATCTAACTCAGTAGCTGTATCAGCAAATAATCCAGCCCCAATGATCCAATTTATTCTTTTTAAGTATTTTAGATAAAGTTGTTCAGTTTCTGTGCATATATGTGTGTCTCTCTGTCCTTTTCTCTTTCTTTATACATTTATGTTCATTGAGTGTTTTATTTAATTTTCCAGCCAATGCCTACAGTCCTCTTACGGTAGTAAATTAAGTTTGTTTTCTAAAATTTAGGTGCTTCTTATGATTATTTGGCATCTATGGTGACTGCCATCTGTGAAAATATTCAGGAAATGATGTCTTGCTTAACCCTTATCTCTTCAGTTCAATGATTCATAATCTGGCATAAAAATAATTTAGAACCTCTATGTTTCAATTATTTTCTCAACCATTTTAAAGTCAATTTTCTATATTTTTGACCTGTTAGTACTCTAATGACTCTACATTCTTGGGGAAATGATCAAACAGTCTAAGAACCTGTGATAGATATACTCATTTAACCCACTACTATGAAAGCAACGACATTATTATAAAGCACATTGAGCTGGTGGCACTGTTACTAAGCCTTGAGAACATTCATGGACTGTTTGACTTTGTGGCATGGACTGCAAGGACAGCATAATCAGGGTACCACGATGAATCTTATCAGCATGTCACACAATCAATACTGCATTTGCTCTGCATTCTATCAATCAGTACTGTCTGTTAACATGTTGTTTTAAAGGTGTTTTGTGTCAGGCAGTGTTAAATTTAATCTTAAGTCAGTCATTGACTCTATGTGGGAACTTGGGCAAGTCATATATCTCTCAGATCCTCAGACCTGTTCTTTGTTGACTGAAGATAGTAATTCTGCCTAGAAAGATTATGGTGAGAGCCAAATTAGATAATATATATGTAGAGTACCTGAAACATTGTGTGGCAGTTAGTAGATGACTCAACAAATAGTAATTACTATTGTCATCATTATTATTTTCTACAACATGATAACTTAAATTTATAATAATGATAGTGAACTGCTACAACCCTCTGATCACGAAAGGTTACACTGTGTAAACTAAAGTTTGGGTACAAGTATTTGCTATTTTCTTATAAGGCTTAGTTTTTAAAAAGTGCTATTCAGTATAACATGTGTATTTATATTTAATCAACGAGAGGAAATATATATTATAATCTTTCCTCTATATATTATAATATTTCCTCTTGTTGAAATATATATTATAATCTCTTTACATGGAAGATACTAGGTTTTGCTGTGTGCTTGAATACTTTCTTAGGGAGAGTTTGAAGGAACATACCCAATTATTTTTTTAAACTATATTTAATATTCACTATTCTTTAAATATAAGTATAGTTTTATAACTGAAACATTTATGTTTTATATTATCATAAATTGTATATAATGTATATATTGTAATTTTAAACCTCAAGTATAGTTGGTTAACTCTTACTTAGTGTTTACTCCATGACTAGCCGCCTGCCAAGAAGTTTACATGCATTATCTCCTTTATTTAATTTAAGTAGTACCATAGTACTCCTGTGTTAATAATTGATGCTATTTATATAGAATAAAATGAAAAGAGAATCTTACTACCTTAGGAAATTGAAAAATCTTGATTATTATTAGTACTGTTAAAAATAAAGAAAATATTTAATGATTATTACAGTGCTCTAATTCATTAGATTTTAGAGACCTAATCATGAATATAGAGAACATCCTATAAAAATGACGTATAATATAAGTCGGATATATCTGATAAATCTTTTGATTTATTCTTCTTAGAAAGTAGTTATAGTGATACTCTTAAATATTCAATAGCCCATTTTCAAATATTTTATGGTATTTCATACTTCATTTTATGCCCTTTAATCTTTTTATTGAGTGTCTTTTCTCTATGAAATTTTCTTATACTAATAACTTTAAAAAATCTTTGGTACTTCAAAGTTAACTATATTAGGAGTCTGTTCTATTATTTATGCCTCCTTTTAGACATTTTCGTGTAGAATCCGTGTGTGTGTGTGTGTGTGTGTGTCTAAGCCAGTCACTAAAGTTATAGTTAAAGAATGTGTAATTGACAGGCAATGTAGTCAATAACTAGACAGAAAAATTCTTCATATTTGTTGCCACAAGCTGATGATTAAGTCTTCTTGATAAGATCTAACACCTCTCATCCTCTGTAATTTTCTTTTCTATTTTTTCTGCTATTCTTTATGGTAAGTTATCAACAGTGGCGGACTCTCTGCGTATTCCTACTTTATTAAAGTATATTGCCCCATAGCATTACTATTTTTATACAAGGACCAATCTTATGTACAAAGGATAAACACAAAATCTAATGTCACAGAATCCCCAAATTAAAAGGTACTTAAGAAGTTATTGAATTCAGCCTTAGAAAGATTTTTTAATTTCTTCTTTAATTGTCCCAATAAAGTAGTATATTCCCTACTTTAACATTAAAGTTTCTTCCTAAACTTTCGATTAAAAGAGTAGCTTGTTTTTATTTTCAGAGAGCTCTAATTGTGATGATTTTCTTTTTTGTACTGACTCAGATGGACCTCTAACTGTTAGACTGTGTTCTAGACAGGGAATGCATGTTCTATCATTTCAAAATACCCCTGGCTTGCCACTTAAGTTTAGCCATTCACCACCCGCTCCCATCCTTTTTTCTAGCTCCTCCAAGGCCCCATAACCAAACAGAGTAACACACAAAATGAAGACACTGATGGGTATTCTTCATTCTCAGGCTAATTTTTTAACTGCTTTTCTCTGCTCTTTGCTCTCACTACACCATCCTTTGACTTCTCTTTCTATCCTTAGCTGTTTCCTTGGACTTGATGCCCATTTATCATTTGACTAATGTCTTGGCTCTTGTCGATGGTTATTCTCATTTCCTAAAAAGATATGCCAGCTTAGAACCCAATAGATACTACTCTAAGATACCCAGTAGATACTGCTGCTAAGACTCCATCCCCAGGACCCTCTGCCTTCACTGGTCCTTTATCCGTGCTCACATTTTCAGTCTCACACCTCGTAGGCTTTCATATGTTTTGCCTCTCACGTGGGTCATTTTCCTGTGGAGCACACCTGCCTGCTTGTGGAAGCCTAGACCTCCACTGGAATATCATCTCCATTTTCCTGGCTATCTGAGCAGCATGGCTTTCATAATGCTCAGGTTCAGGAAATTGCTGGCTAGTTTTTGTACACCTGTTATTCGCCCCTCACTGGAAAGCGTTTCTTATCTGAAGAAACATTTCACTAGATTAGATGAGGAATAGAGTCTATTGTATAGAGTTAAAAACAGGAATATCTGAGTGCTTTTACTAATTCTCTTAGCATTTGAAATGTAGAAATGTAGATTTATCCTTCTGAATATTACTTTCCTCTTTTCTAGAAAGAGATCATACTTATCTTAGCTGTCTGAATATAGATTAGGTAATGTTTAACCAGAATTTCTTTAATTCATCCAAAAAAGAGTTTTAAATAGAAGCAACAAATTAAGCAGTTAAGGTTTCAGTTATTCCTTATTTTCCATTAGTGATATTGCTTTTTATAATGGTAAATTAAAATGTTAATATAATATTTTCACCTATATCAGAAAATGAATTAGAAAATAATATTAATTTAAAAATAACAATATATACAAAGAGAATATTTCGTGAATTTAGCACACTTTTTTCTCTGGGACCATTATATTAGCTACTCAAAATTAACGAGTAGCTTGTTTCTTATTTAATTTACTTGTTTCTAAAAGTCTGCAAGGATGATACATGCTGGTTTAAAAAATAGGAGTAAGTAATTTTGTTCTCAAAAGGATCAAGTGATGGTTTCATATGCTCAATGTTCTCTTAAAATACGTTGTCCAGTTGGGATTATAGCCAGTTATTTTTTAGCAGCTCACTGAAAGTGTGTTGCTCATACTCTGTTAGGGGATGGTTAATAGTGAAAATGATTCAAAGCATCTGTCTATAGGAGTAAATTAGTTTCCTAGGGCTGTTGTAACATAGTACCAAAAATGCAATGGCTTAAACAACAGAAATTTATTGTACCACCGCTCTGGATGCTGAAAGTCTGAGATCACAGTGTCAGCAGGGCCCTGTTTCTTCTAAAGTCACTAAGGAGGCATCTGTGCCAGGCCCTGGCTGTTGGTAGTTCCTTGGCTTGTTGTAGCATAACTCCAAATTTCACTTGACATTTTCCCTTTGTGTATCTCTGTCTCCAAATTTTTCCCCTTTTTTGAGGACACTGGTTGTCCTGGGTTATGTACTGCACTTTAATGACCTCACTTTAAATTGATTACTCCCATAAAGACCCTTTCTCCAAATACAAACGTATTCTGACGTATCGAGGGCTAGGACTTCAACATATAATTTTGGGGAGACATAATTCAACCCAAAACAGGGAGTAGTATAGCTCATTGAAAGAAGTGTTATAAATTCTGATGAGATTCCATGTCTCATTTCTAAAAGCCTGCAAGGAATATACATGCTGGTTTGAAAAAATAGGAATAAGCAATTTTGTTCTCAAAAAAGTCAAGAAAGATTTTTGTGCACTGAATGGTCTCATAAAATACGTTGTTTAGGTGTAGTTATACCCAGTTATTTCTTAGATTATATTATTTTGTGTAGAAAAACAAATCCTTAAACTACTAAAAGTGGAAAATTAGTGGTCACCTGTTGTTGAAAGTAGCATAATTTCCAACTTGTAAAATCTTTGTTTAGCATATAAAACTATTTAGTAAAGTGAGTAAATATAATTTCCATTTTTAAAAGTTGAAAAATAAATTATGGACTAGTTTTATCAAAGGATGCTCATTTCCAAGTTATATTTTCCAAGTGAAAAAACACTAATAAATTTTATGTTTGACTGAGAAAAACTTTGGGTGAAATAAAATAGATAAATGTGTATCTGATAGGACCACTATGAATTGAAGATATTCTCCCTAGGGAGAATGTTGTGTGGGGTTTGGCTAAAAATCTAAGTGTGTATCTATAAACAACTTGTGAAAGCCAATTTTCTTATAGTAAACCACGTCTTTATTCCTTCAGTGATATTAAGATGGCATTTTGACTATGCCCATACATGGCTATGTGGAAAATTAACCAAATTTCCTAAGTCTGCCGATTATTTTAGAATGTTAGAAATACAGCCTGTTCAGCGGCAGAAAATACAGAATGTGATCTTATGGTAATAATTCTGTCATTATGAAAATTTACCAGATTTATGTTCTGAATTTTGACCTGTTATCTCTTATAGAACTTTCCAAAGTACTGATTATTTTGTCAAAAAAATCATTTGTCATAACTATTATGTATTCTGAAAATAATTACCAGTAATGCTAGCTTAATGAAACTTGATATTTTTCACAATCAGTGGGCCATGACAGTGAAAAATATGGGAAAAAACTCGGTAGTCTTCAAATGTAATAATTACCTCTTGAATAATAAAAAATTGAATCTTGCAGAAATTTGAGAAAAACTGTTAGTAAAAATCAACTTCCAAAGAGGAGATGCAAGTAATTCACAATTATGCGATAAAATGTATTTCTCTCAGAGCAGCTAACAGTGAAATAATCAATGCATAATGTGCATAAATAAATGTATTTATTACATAACTTCTTTTTACTTAAAACATGTCTAAACTTTATACTCATCAGGTTTGGTCTGATCATGGTGAAGGGCAGGAGTCCCTGTGAATCAGAAGATGATTCTGCACTGACTCTGCCATCAACTAGTCTTCAATTATGTCAAAACATTTAGTCTACCGGGACCTTATCTGGTCATCCGTAAAACAGTAGAGTGCTTTCTCATTTTCCTTCCAAATGTAAAATTCTATGATTCTATTTTCCACTTAAACTGAATAAAGACTAGTAAGAAGAATTTATTTATAGGAAATACAAATAAATAATATTTGAGCAGATACATATATCTGTACTTCTGGACTCAAATTTTAGTCAGGCATCCAACATAATGTTATTTGTTTTGTGTTTTGTGTATGTGCTCATGTGCATGTGTGTGGGCATCTGTGTGTGTGTGTGCTTGACTAGGAATGTCAGGGCCAAATCTCCTAAGCTTAATATCTTAAAACTGCATAAGAAGTGCTTAATTAAATTTACTCTTTAATTTTCTGATGGATTAAGTCAGAATTTTGACATGAATGAGGAGAAACTACTGTTTCCTTCCTTAAGTCATTGAAAGGCTGAGGGGAACTATACTGCTAAGCTCTGAGAAGGCTGGGCTTTATGAGACCGCTGGAGTTGCTGATGGTGAAGCTCCAGAATATGGAAGGGGAGAGGGCATCATTGCCCTGGGTGAAAATACCCCCCTTACCTGCCTTCCTCAGAGATAAAGGTGGAAAGGTTCTGAAGCAACAAGTGACTTGAACCCCTTTTACCATGACTCCCCTTCCCGCATAAATGCCAGTCCATCCTTTTGGGATGACTGCTTTACATTTTCTGAAGATAGGTGAAAAAATAGATATTTGCCCCAAGCGATTTGTTTTTTTCCTATTAGCTCCTTGTTCAGCCAGATATACTAATATTTTGAAAGTTATAGAGAACGTTAACAAAGATTAACTTGCAGATTTTTATACTTAGAGAGCAAGCCTGTTTAACTTAATTTGCCAAAGTAAATCTTGTTTTTTTAAACAAAATTTTAAGTCCATTTGTCTGGCCAAGAAAGTAAAACAGACCATAAAAACTTGATTTTATTTAATTCTATATTATGTCCACAAAGCTAATTAAAGCTTACTTTCCTTAGATTTTTGATTACTTCTAACATGTCTTTTTTTAGAGAATAGAATAAAATGATTTTTTTTTCTTTTCTTCAGCAAATTGGAAAGGAGCAAAGATCAGTCCTATGAAGTTAATAAGGAGATTCTCTATCTGATGATATTCTTTTGTCATGAGTATAATATAAAAATAGAAACTAGTACAAGCGACTACTCCAGTGCCTGCTATAATTATCACACGTTTTATGTGACTGTGAAGATTGCTATTGATTCTCCAAAAGACTGGAATGATTTCCTTTGCTCCATTGTGATCTGTTTCAACCTCAGAGAGTAGATGTGTCTAAAACTAGGACCAATACTTTCCAGAGAACAAAATAAAAGATCTTGAGAGTTTATCTGATCCCTCATCCTTCTTCAGTATTAAAAATTGGTCATCCAATTGCTTCTGAAAGATCTTCAGGGGCAGAATTTCTACATTAAAAGGATGTTCTTCTAATTACAAAAGATGCTTGCACGTGCCAAATATAATCACAATTGGATTCCAACAATCAGACAGAACCCAGGAAAACATAGCCTTTTAGAAATGCTTAATTACATTGCAGAGTTTTTGTAAACTCAGAACCAGAAATTTTAATTATTTTTAAATTGATTTTTTCCTCATGTTATTCCCGTTGATCTCGTTTTGCTTGTTTGAGTTTTTCCCTAACTCTGCATAAGTACATGCTTCAGCATTTCCCCAGTAAAAATAGCTTTTCAATTCAAGTTCCTTTCTCCTTCTCTTTTACAATACATCATAAAGTCTTGTTTTTCCCAATAACCTCTGACAGTGGCCATCAAGTGCCTTGTGCAATGGCACATTGCAAACCCATTTGATCTAGGTTTCCTCCTTCTTACAAAGGACGTTGTAAAATATCCTTTCCCCAGCTCAGAATGCCTTGTTTCCATTTTCAGAATTCTCTTAAAGTTCTTATCTTTATTACTTCTATGCCCTCTATCAATGTATTTATAACTTTGATATTGCTTTGCATAGACTTTCCCTTTTTTGAAGCCCTTGAACTGGTTTCTTCCCCCTCCTGTCCCACGTTTCAATCACTGTCACATTCTAGTGGCCATACAGGGCTGAAAGCAATTGATAACCTTAAAGTAATTTCCCACGTTATTTAAAGTAATGTCCTGAACTTGCACATGCCAATCTCAGACTCATCTCCATGCCTTGAAGTGACTTAATCACCTTATCTCTGCTAAGCCCCAACCTGGGCCCCAATTCCTCCTTAGGATGAACTATTTAGACCTATGGTGATTTCTTGGTGTTCAAACCTTCTTTGACATTTACATTTAATGTTCTATATTATGTTTCAGATATTATGTGCCATATATCTTTTGAACTGACTTACCTGTATATTATCCCTCTAATGACTTAGCAAATTCTTTGACTCACGAGATTGCCCTACATAATTTTAAATACTATTACCTCCTGCCCCGTTAATTCTTAGCATAATTCAGAAAACAGAAGATGCATAATAAGTGTTTGTTGAATTGAATTATAAGTCTGTTCAATTAATGCATTAACATATGTTTACTTGGTTTCTTGTCTTTGCCTGATACTGTGTTTCTTTTCTTGATTAATTACCAATCAAAATAAATAAACTCCTTAGAGGCCCATTTTTTTCTTGAACCTGTCAAAGATCGAGGTAGGTCTTCTTTTGTTTTATTTTCCTTTCAAACTAGGGATAACCCAGGCCATTGAGAGCAAGGAGAAATAACAAATCAGAATCTCTTTGGGAAAGTTGAGGTCCTAGCATTAGAATTACCAACTGCAAATGCCAAATTTAGTAGCCAGAGACGGTAACTGAGGTATTGTTCCCAGAGCCAGAGGGTTGGAATCAGAAGATGGAAGCAAAACACATGTAATTCAAGCATGTGTATGGAATAGTATCCAGGTGGAGAGGGAATATTCCAGAATGATTTCAATAATTATAGTCAATAGTTTCCACAAAAATCAAGTTTGGAAGTCTCCATCATGTATTGCGAATGTCTATGTAGATACAAATTAGCTGAATGATTCCAGAATCCACAGTTTTTCTCTGGTAGCATGGCCAGTGCCTGGTTGGTACTCAGGTCCTGGATGCATTCCTTCCTGTTTATTCCATAGGGTTTAATTTCTGCACAAGATAGACTGTGCTCCCATAGGAGAAATGCATTCCACAACAGTTTTCCTAGTTTTGGATTGTTATGTAATAAGTCATGCCCGAGAGACTTCTGCTCCTAGTCGGCAGAGCACTTTGGGAACTGTTTAAGGAAAGGTGTTACATAAATGCGAGTCATCGACATTAGCTGACGTATGTTCCATTGTTCCAAGCCGGCAGTGTATTAGAACACAAAGAGTTAAAGCTTGTTTTTTTTTCCCTGATGCAATTTGAAAATTTTAAAAGCTTAATTTGTAGCAATACCTAATACAATCCTAGTTAAATGTTTATGAAACATCCTCGTTATTAGTTTTCCTTGTTATTTCTGAAGGATTTACTTGAAAAGACATAATGAACCTTCACTTGTTTAGTGTGTAAAACACTCTAGGAAGTAAATATCCTTTTCCTGAAATTCAATTTATATCCTAAATTTTAAAATACAAGAAGGCTAATTGAAATAACTCAACCACGCAAATCAAATTAACTTGAAATTTAAATCTGATTTTTGCAAAATCTCAGAGTAAACAAAGGATAACCTCACACACATAATGAGGTACAGGATTAAGACAGCCATTTAGTTAATTCAAGCTAAAAATCTGCTTTCCTATAACTTCGATGAATATTTTAAGCGAAAGTACTTAAGTTTAAATTATCTGGAAAGCTGCCTTAGTTTATCATAGAATTTTTCGTGGAGGTAAACACTGACACTTTTCTAAACAGATTCATACTTTACCTTTTAGTATTCATCACACGCTATTGAATTTACAGACTTCTATTTCCAACCTTAATTAAGACAATCCTTCTAGATAGAGGGATTAACGATTACTTTTAAAGTAAGGAAACGCCCACCTCACATGTACAGGTCACAGATGTGATTCTTAAGCTACAGAAATTCTTAAGCATTATCCACTTAACTTTGGACGTGACGTTTTTGGAAGTCTGGTTTTTAGTCCCTTCCTTAAAGCTCCTATATTTCATAAATACACTTCGTAAGCTAAGAATGGCGATGAGCAAATACCAGGTTTAGGGCTACCTAACACTGTTTTTTGCTATTTTAAAGCAAGAGATTTGTCACTAGGCAAACTTTAATTTGTTTTTTGTCTAAGGTTCTTTTATTGATATACTGCAGTGATTCTTGAAATTGGTTTGTACTGGAATCGTCTGTGATATTTTAAAGAAGTGTCCCCGTCAGGTTTGCTGCAGCCTTACTGAGCCTGAATCTCTGATAAAGTGATGCTGAGGGATCTCCATGTTATGAAATCTCCCAGGGTTAGCCTGGTGGTGGGCGAGAGCCACTGCCAGA
Organism: Equus asinus; assembly: GCF_041296235.1. Classification (NCBI taxonomy): domain Eukaryota; kingdom Metazoa; phylum Chordata; class Mammalia; order Perissodactyla; family Equidae; genus Equus; species Equus asinus. The sequence continues at coordinate 49,961,907 of NC_091792.1, read as the reverse complement.
GGGGGGTGAATTTACGTTAAAAAGAGCACACAGTTAGACCGAACTTGAAAGTACATTGAAGTATTTATTTCAGCAAATATTTAAATTCAAGACTTTTTAGCGACTGTTACATTGGTTATTTTTGTCTTAGGTGCCAATGAGAGTACCAACTATTTTCACTTTTTACCTCTATCCTGAGTTTAAACAAATTGGAACGTCATATAAAAACGGCCTTATTGTAGTAGTATACAAAGCTAGGGAGAGATGAATTGCAGCTAGAAACTACTTTGAAGATCTTCTCGGTGATTAGGGACTAATTAGAACATATAAGCAGTGCCTGAGGATGTGTAAAAACAGCAGATTTCCAGAATTTTCCTTCTTTTGACATGGAGAAACACAAGAGATAGAGAGAGATCTGATCTATTCACAATGTCCCGAAAATATAAAGGGCATGCATCTAAAATGAGAAAAGAAAACTGTTCTTTTAAAGACAGAATACCAAATACCCTAACAAAGAAGAAAAGATCACAGGAGAGAAGTAATTTTTTAAAAGTTACTGTATTTTGAGAATTCACTCCACTGGTTTTTTTTTTTTTTTATTTGAGGGGCAGAAATTTGGGTTAACCATTTATTTTCTCCAAATTGTGTAACTATTAAGAGGACAATAAAGTCCTTAGCAGAGTCTATTTCCTGCCTGGAAAAGCAAGGAGAAGCTACTACTGATTCTAACAAGTACATTTCAAGGAGCATAGGAGTTGCAATAAACATGAAATGGGTAGCGTGGCGCTCTGTGCCTCAGAAAGATGATGTCTTCTGACTCCTGTTGCTGATGTCTCACTAAGGAAGGTACAGGGAACCATCAGCTCTCCTTTACAATCAGCCAAAGAAAGGGATTTGCACTTGCTCCCCGTCTCTCTCTCTCTCTGTCTGTCTCTCTCTCCTCTTATTTTTTAACACCTCATTCGATGCTCTTGACTTCAAGGCAGATTCTTTGACCTAAGCAGATTATTGAGGATGCATGAAGGACACAGCCAGCTAGCCGCGCTTTTCAAGGAAGAGATTTGGCTCCAAATAGGACACTAAGCTTTTCAGCCTTCTGCTGTTTACCTAGTCAGCAGGATCCAGTGTCTCTGGGTGCTTAGTGGACTCCTGGGGAATCAGAGGAGAAACAAAAGCAGAAGTGGCAGCCGCTGCAAATGTGGGAGTCTGTGCCATTAAAGGAAGCAGTTGCTAATAAGGGCCTGTGAGACCTAGGTTTCCTTGGTTTCCATGACAGTTATTAGGTACCATAGAAATTGAATTGTCTCCCACAATGCTCTTAGGGGAGGGGGGTGCTCCAGTGACAAAGCAGTGCAGTTATGACTTGCAGTAAATTGTCCTTTTGAGAATGCAACACTCCCTGGATTATTTGCTCCAGCATTTCTTTTAGACTCCCTTTCAGTGTGTTTGACATTTTGGCCAGAGACCCTGGCTTCTGCTGCACAGTGTCTCAAACACTATTTTTCCCCTTTTTGTTTAGAACTGAGCTTGGCAGAGCAAGGATATGAACAATTGTGCAGGTGGGCTACTCAGGGCGAGTGAAGAGCTAAGGCAGCCAATCAGGGACTGGCAACCTGCAACCCCGCCAGTATGCCCCTCCACCAGAGTTCCGTAATCCCAGCCCGGGAGACTGCCAGCAATGGGAGAAGTGCAATGGGCAGAAACAAAGAGAAGAACAAGGAAGTCGAGGTAAGAGGAGGTTTGATTTGATAAAATAGGACAGCCAAGCCAACAGCAGCCAACGCTGCTCTTTGAGCCTCAGGATGTGGCTAAGGTTTCAGAGCAGCTGGGCATCCCCCTTCAGTGTATAATAGTGGATTGGAAGAGAATCATTTGTAACTAACAGGAACATACTGAACGTAACCTTTATTTTCTGAATGAAGAAAGGGACTAAATCCATAAGGACACTTGCTGCTCAGCAGAGAAAAACTTATGCCTCTTTTTCTAAACATTCTACAGAGTCACTTGGGACTTTTATGGCTCATGGGGCACAACCTGTCTGTCCTGGATGACCGTGGACATTGCTGTCACCCGTTTTCAGACAGTGGGGCTGTTGATGTTGATGTTTGCTAATTCTGCCCACTTCCCATTAAGCCAGAATGTTTGAAAATAACTTTCTTGACAAAATGACATAGAAGCCAGAGATATGACAGCCGTGTCACTGAATACATAACATGAATTAGGATGACATTTCTGTGCCCCATAGGATCTGTTGCTCCCGGTATTCATTCAGTGCATGCATGTGTATTACTTTTGCTTGATGTCTGTTTCACTTGTATTTTTTCTTCATGAAAAAAGCATTATTTGAAATTTATATGGGCTAGAGAAATATCATATTCAACTTATGACATTTAGGCTTTATTTGGCAGTGAAATTTAGCAGCTGTTATTCTAAGTTAAACTGCTTGAAAAGATTGGATGCTGGGAACTGATTTCAAAGCTTTTTAAGAAAGAGATTGAGCAGACCAAGGATATTGGGTGAAAATATTATAAATATTGTCGTGTTCCCTAAAAGGGAGCTTGAGATAGAATGCCAGAAACTGTAATCCTCTTGTCTCCATAGCCCAGCTGTTGTCTAGTCCTGAGGTCTCAGTAGTTTTGTGGAAAATATCTTGCCCTGCCTCTAGTTCTGTAATTCTGGAGTTTCTGAGAATGAAAGTTCTTTGTAAAGTGAGGAAAATTATTAGCTTAATATTAATTGGAAATATTCTCTTTAATATGTCTCTCTCCTTTGACTTGGTAATGTGATTATTAGAACAGCAAAGAGCTCGTAGCTTTATTGGCATGGGGGGGGGGAATGGGGGACACTGATTAATTCTGAAAATAGGTATGGAAATGCTAAAAGCAAGATTTATAAAAGTTGTATGTTACTTACTCATCATCTAGATTCTCTGTATGAATTTAAGATAATTTTGGAGGAAACTTCATATGAAGATATCGGGTGGCAATTTTGATATCCAGAATGATCAGCATCTGACTGATATTTGGAAATGAAAACATTGTTTCAGTTCCAGGTGCCCCCTCCCCCTTCTTTGGCATCATGTCACTGAAATCTCCTGCTTTTGATGTCTACTTGGCGATGAATCAGATAAAGCTGGGATGGCTTACATTACTTTTGAAAGAAATAAAACCAACTTGTTTTTTTCAATGTTAGAAATAATAATGAAACTATTTTATCTCAAATAAAAATAGCCACAGTCTTTATCCAGATATTGATGTTAAGCCACATCTTCAGATATCCTCACAAATCTTTTAAAGAAGTATCCATTTATGAACAACTGCCTTTCTTTCAGGGGCAAACACACCTTAATATGTCACAACGTGAGTCAGTGGGCATTCTTAAAAAAAAGGAAGTTAGGTTAATTATGAGAAAAAGAAAGGAAACTCCCAACCTACATGTTATTTTAAAAAATATGCATAGTTCTGAGTACCAGAAAGGGAACTATTTTTCAGGTTTCAAATACTTCTTGGTTTTCTATAGGATGGAGTTAAAAGTTTCTCTTAAAGAGTATATTTGAAATAATAATATTAAGTTGCACAGGCCACTAAATCTCTTCTTTTGATGAACTAAATAAGTAGTCTAAAAGAGTTGTAAATGCCATTTAAGGTGGATAAATTAAACAACATACACCCTGTGTGTTGGAAAGCAAGAAGAATCTATTCAGGACAATGATTTCTGTAATTTCAAGTGCTGATTCTCTCTAAAGGAAGGTTAAAAACATCTTGTACACATATGGACATTTCCTGATTGAACAAATGGGACACATCCTCCTTTGAAGTTTCTTTAGTGTGTTTTGCTTGTCTTAAAGTTATCCAAATCATGCATGTGCCTATGGGGCAAATGATCTAATTTCAGAATTAAGGATTTGCTAATTTAAATGTGAGCCAATTTAATTTGTTCTGTTAGAAGCTTGGAGTCTCTTGAATATACTAATCTGTACACTTTATGTCTAGATTTTTTTTTTTTTGTATTTTTAAGGCACATAAAGAAAAAAGGGAAAATAGGGAAATTATTAACTATTATTACACTCCAGAGTATCTAAGCAGTAAAAAAATAACTGCATTAACGTTTAAGAAAAAATAATAATTCTAACTCCAAGCTTTATAATGAATATATATTTTGACTTTTTTCTTCTTTTTTTTTTGATGAGGAAGATTTGCTCAGAGCTAACATCTGTTGCCAATCTTCCTCTTTTTTTTGCTTGAGGAAGATAGCCCTGAGCTAACACCTCTGCCACTATTTTGTATGTGAGTTGCTACCACAGCATGGCTTGCCAAGTGGTATAGGTCCGTTCCTGGGATCTGAACCCACGAACCAGGGCCACTGAAGTGGAATGCACCAGACATAACCACTACACCATGAGGTTGCCCCAACGTTTTGACATATTTTGCATGGCGTAGCATTATAACTGTTTATCTATTTGGTTAATAACCCTGGAAGTGCAAAAAACAAAACAACACATTACATTCAGTGTGGATACAGTTGGTATTGATGTTTAGGGGAAGGCTGCAGATATATCTTCCAGAGATGTCCACTCTACGGGTTGTTTGGTCAGTTAAAGGACAGTGCCTCAGACTTGCATTCCAGAGGCAAGATTTTATTAGCACAACCGGAGATGATCAATTTCTTTTGAAGTGGATAGACTAATCAAAGTTATAGATTTACATTCAATGTAGCTGGTTCAATTTATTAATTTATGCCTGTAGATAATTTTTTTTAGCGATGGAATGCTTCAGTGCAAGCTGCAGGGAAGTTTGAGAAAGGAAGTTAGTAATCAGACTTTCTTTGGAAATCCATGGAATCCCTCGAATCAACGAGGGAAATTAAATGGCTTAGGGTGGAGGATAGTTCACCTGCACCTTGGGACAGCCACAACTTTGGGGAAACAATGGGGAAAGAGACCTTTCTAAAGAGCTTCTCAGCTCTAGGTCTCTCCAGATCTCTCATTCTCTAGTTGAGCAGAAAGACTGACCAGTTTAGCTTCTTTAAATCTCATCGTCTACTCTTCTAAGTGTGCCACTTTGCTTCTATTAATCCCTTTTTTCCTTCTTTTTTAGATATGTTAACACCACTTATTAGGCAGCAATTAATTCATGTTATGGATTTGGGTCTACAAGATATCTGTCTCTTACAAGAGCAATAATATTCTTAGCACTCTAGGGGTAACTTAGTTTAATATTCTATAACTGGAAATCATAATGACTGTGTAAATTCCAGTCTTAAGTCAACCTCTAGCACGTACTTATAATTCTCTGATAATTCTAAGCAGATGTCTCTAAGGTCCACTCTGTTTCGAATGTAGAGATGAACTAGGGATCATAGCAAGGATGCTGCTGCCACCTGCACTGCGTGCTGCCGTGTACTCCATCAGCACAGTCCATTCTCAGATGATGGGAACTGCGTAAGAGGGGAAAAGAGGACCTGAGCTTCATGCTTCTAACCCTTCCTCACTCGCAAACTGACCATGCAGGGCAACTGTGCTTTAGAAGGTTTTTTGGGGGAAAAAACCCACAAAACTTTTGTTTATATGTACACTTTCCTTTACTGCTTTCATGATTTTATCATAGTTTCTCTACTTCAATTTTTCCTTTTTTTTCCCCAAAAAGAATGTTTAACTCTCCTCCGCTTTTCCTAGGATATCCTTTTCAAGATCTTCTACTTGCCTTTCAAATGATGGCCCAATGGGACACCTTTCCTTCCGCAAAATAGCTGCTGATCTGTTACTCAGCAATCCTTTCATGAACTTCAATGAATTGAAAAAAATATGGCTTTTTGATATATATTCTTTGCTTTGACCATAGTAGATAAATTATAGATTTATTAATTCTATTTCTTTAGTAGAAAATCATAAAAGTTAAATAATACATTTAATCTCAGGGTCAGAGTCTAGTTTGAGATTAACTAATCCAATTTCAAATTCTATGTGTTTCTTTACGATTAAGGTACCATAACCTTTTCACCTTCCTTAAGCAAAATTGATAGAATCAAAGGATCCCAGAATCACAAAGTCTCTTAAAAATTCTTTATCTTAATTCCATAATTGAAACCCATAGAGAATAAATAACTTGCCAATGTCACATGACTAGTTAGTGATAAAGTGGGACAAAAACTTCTGAATGCCAGTTTAGTGCCCTTTATATTATTACTGCACTTTTTCAAGGCACAAAATTATAATTCCAAAACATAGAAGAGTTAATGTGATTCCAAAGCTGGTGACTCTGAATGGGGGAGTTTGGGTTTCTGTTATTGCAGTTACCTCTTTATGACTCATAAGGTCAGGTGGGATATAAAATGGATCCTACTTATAGAATACAGCTAGAATTAATTTCATTAAAATTTAGAAAATAAAGTAAAATTAAATAATAATGGAGGAAATAGTTTAGTGGGGAGGATATTGAGCTGAGATTCAGGAGACCTGAAATGGAATCTTGGTTTCACTAAGCCTTTTAACCTTGAGTAAGTCATTTAACCTCTCCAGCTCGTCCCCCAGAGAAAAATGCATCTTTACTAGGAAATGCAGAAAAAAGTACATTTACTAGATTTCATTTCAAAAATGAGAGCATTTATTTTCTTCTGTTACTCCTTTAACATAATCATGTGGCCGTGATCCACTCTGGGCACACAAAGACCATGATTGTCTTCAAAAGGCATGTTTAACTCAGGCAGGATAGGACTGAGCAGTAAAGACTCACCTTGAGTGGACACCTGTTGTCTCTGCTGTGCATCATCCACCCTTCATTCTGGTAACACTGATAATTTGGAGAACCAACCTGCCCATTTTCAGCTATATGATTCAGGATCGGCCTTGATTGGCTAAAACTGGTCAGTCTATCACAATACTCATCATAGTAATTGGTTTAGGAATGGACGCATAACTCCATCGGAATCAATAGCACACACTGAGACTTCTGGACTTTTTAGGAAGAGAAATCTTATTGCTCCTAGAAACTTCTGGAATAGACTCACTTTCTTTTGGATGGTTTGTATGAGGACATGAGGTCTGGATCTGGATATTGTGAGGGAAAATGTTGGAGCTTCCAGGGGACCAGAGATGCTCCTAATGCTGAAACTGACTTGTAACTAGATAGGACAGAGAGACAAAAAAAATAATAAGTTCTGAGTGATATTGGTTGAGCCACCAAGTCAATCCTTGCTTGAAACAAACCCTTATTCAAAACTAAACAATTTTCCAATGAAGTGATAAATATATGTCCTTTATTGTTTAAGCCATTTTGTTGTTGTTGTTGGATATCACTTACAACGTGACAGGGCCCTGAATAATTCTTTGCCAAAGTGTAGTTACAGTAGTTTCCTGCAGTGTCACCTGTTCAACCACTGACTTCTGAGACTGGAAATAGCTGGGATCCAGGTAAAGCAATCACACACATTAATTTATGAATAACCCGTGCACGTTTACCCAGAATTCTCTGTATTAACCAAATGAAATGTGTCTTTATCAGGTGTGAGTCCGACATTATAGGGAGAATGCTGGGGGTGGGGGGGGGGGGCGGGGTAGAAAGGCTAATTCTCTTTTTCATTTCTCCAGAAAAGCACTTTCCAACTACTCTCCCGAGTCTAAACTGAGTATTAGAGTCCCATGTGCTTAGAGTGAATTCCACTGAGTATGCTAATAGTATTAAAATACTTTTATATAATGAAACCCAGAAAATTTCCATATTATTATTTGCTTTTGGCAATGAAATTAGCATAATTCACATTAATTTTTCTTATTTAAAACAGATGTTGTGGGTAATTGCATTAGTAAGTAAGACTGAATAACACATTTTATTGACAATTAAATGAAAACAATTAGTAATTGCTGATACACTCTGGTCAGTGTTTTTAAAATTGTGGGTTCAATTAGGCAGGTAGATTGTTAAAACTTTTCCTTGATGTGTATTTTAAAAAAATTATTCCGAATTCATGGGTGATTTAATGAGACTCAATGTGATCATTGTGTTTGAGAGATTCTTGAACAAAAATCTTGATGTGGAAGTGTCTTGGAGCATGGGAAGACCAGGTGTAGCTACACATGTTTTATTAATCAGGATTTTTAGAACTTCTGATTAGACAGCATTTAACTCGATTCTTTGCAGCAAAAGCGAGAGCTTCCAATTCCAATGTGAATTTAGAGTCCCTCAATTCAAGGTGCTGCTTAAGGGGGAGGATCGCAGTCTGAGTATTACTTTCCTCCAGCTCGTTCCTACGAATGTCACCCTGAGCCACTTGCAGCAGCCTTCATAACCTCCAGGTGAGGCTGAGAAATGACATCTATTCGAAACTCATTCTCTTGCTGCCTCTGCAACCCCGTTAAATAATTGAAATAGGCATGACACAAGGGTAGAACTGGGGGTAAGGCTAGGTCTTAAAAGAGTGAAAAGGAGACTGGAGAAAGGGACAGAGTGCTCCAGGGTGCTGGGCATCTGCCCTGTGGCTTTCAGCCTCTCACTTTGCACATTGATTATCCCATTCATCAAATTGTGCAGATCTGGATAAGGAAGGCAAAGACGACAACTGCAGAGGGATCTCTTTGCCCAACCACTGCCAAAGAATACACATTCTCTGATACAAAAGAACACTTTGAATTCTTTTGGATTTGTACTTTTGATGTCAACATCAAAAAGAGAGTTTCTTAGGAAAAGAATTCTGGCACCAGGAATCCATTGGACTTGCAGTGCTGCAAGGCACAGAAAAGCTCGTGTGTGACATACAGAGCGAACAAACATTTGTTAAGTGAGGCACCAGCTGTATGTTTTCACAAATGGTTACATTTTTTACAGATTGTAATTATTCCTACCTGTAAACCTGCACAGGTTTACTCCTAAGCAAGCTCTGTACAGTGATGTGTGGCTAGGATTGCTACTGGCAAAAGCTGTATGTGTAAGTTAGACAACTTAGATTTGTAACACAATTTTATTCAAAATTAGTTTTCATCAACTTACAAAATATGAAAGAGATTTATTAGTGTAAATTTTACAAAGCTTTAAAATTTCAAATTCCAGCAGTATGTTTTATTTTAATCTAAAACTACTTTCTCTCTTTTTTTTTTTTTTTTTGAGGAAGATTAGCCCTAATCTATCATCTGCCACCAATCCTCCTCTTTTTGTGGAGGAAGATTGGCCTGAGCTAACATCCGTGCCCATCTTCCACTGTTTTATATGTAGGACGCCTGCCACAGCATGGCTTGACAAGTGGTGCGTAGGTCCATACCCGGGATCTGAACAGGCGAACCCCAGGCCTCCAAAGTGGAACATACGAACTTAGCCACCCGGCCGGTTGCAAAATTGCTTTCTCTTTGATCATTTACTATGAAACTACTACTGTAGTTCCTTAAGATTTTAAAAGAAGTGATGTCTGCATACAATTAGCTAATTACACAAAAAAGATTCACCTTTACAGCAAGCATTCCAATGGAAATATAGTAGAAACTTGATGCTTTAGATTTAGAAGGACTCTCCAATGGAAATATAGTGGAAACTTGATGCTTTAGATTTAGAAGGACTGCCTAGATTGCGAAGCAACAGAGTGAGGTAGTTAACAGCATGTGTCTGGAAGGAGACTAACTCGGTTCAAATCTGAGCTTTACCACTTTTTATCTCTAGGACCTCGGCAAGATTAATTGACATTTCTGTGCCTCAGTTTCCTCATGTGTAAAATAGTGACAAATGTGAGGACTACCTCATGAAGTTGTGAGAATTAAAATGAGTTAATATTTCTAAAGTGCTAGGCAGATTTGTTGGGACAAAATAAACACCATTAAGTACATGCTAAATGAAAGTGCTAAAGGAAACAATTCCTTATGTTGACTATATTTTTATCAACATATTTTATTGTTCATAGTGAATATGACTCTAATATCTTCCATTAATGATAAAGTGGTGAAGAAATATTTAAGGTTGGTTGGCATCATAGATGGAGCCTTTTACAATAATGGTGATAAAAATAATGAAAATAAAAAGCTAACTCATTGCTATTTGAAGTTTGCCAACATTCTGACCTCTACTTCTATAGACCATGTCTGTTTACCTTAGATAAGTAAAACCTAACCTTATGGCTCTTCTTTGCCATCTTACTTCAATCTTATAGCTGCTGAACCAAGAATTTCCTAGAGTCAAAAGTTTATAGAGAAATACACGCTATCTTTCACTTCTGTTGCATGCACACATTGCAAGTGTTCTTTACTTATGTTAGCATGAGTATTTTTCAACATTTCATGGGCTTTTAAATTTGAGTACTGTAAATATCTGTTATTTTGATAATTCTTTTCACTTTATCTTTATGGTAGTAACACTCTTAATTGCCTTTTCTTTCATCAACTCTTCAGGTTTTATAAAGAACAGGCCACACTATGAAAAACTAACATAACCCATGATACTGAAAAGGGAAACTTTGTTGCAAGTTTACCTGCATATGATTATTTTGTGAATTTTTGAGCCCTTAGGAAAATGGTAATTTTGTAAATTTTTCTAAATCACAATAAGACTTTTCTTAACAAAATAACATTGTGTTGAACAGCTTTTAATTGGTCTTCAACTGCACAATGACGACTTTATTATAAATGTTGAACTTACAGCATTTACCTGAGGTATTGGCCTCAGGTAAATTCTATGTGAATTACTCTGTGAAAAGTCTTTTTTCTTCTGATACTCTTTGGGGATATCACTGTTTACAGCATCAATAAAATGACTCAAGTAATTGAGAAATGCCTAAGGAAAAGCCACTGCACTGAATTTGAATTGGAATAACAGAATATGAGATATTTGGGAGTTTATTTACATGAATTGGTTGACACTATAGATGGTTTTTAATGGACGTCAGTCCCTCTGCTTTTGTATGATGTCCACAAAGTAGGTGAACATTTTCCCCTACATGCCTCAAATTGTAGAAATCCTGGGCTTAATGGCCCTAAATGTGGATGGCTAAATATCAGCTATTAATCAGGTTTTCCTTTCTCCCTGGATTTTTCATACATATATTTCTGGCAATCAGCATTGACAGATAATCTCCCTGCCCAACCTGATAAACGAATACTCTCTGAAGGAAAGGCAGCTTTTCTCTAATCCTGGTACTAATATAATATGTATAATATATATTTTATATATTTATAATCAGTATTCTTATTATTCCAGCTGATAAATATTGAACACTTAGTACATGTTCAATAACAATTGTTTTATGTGCTTTTTATGCTAACTCACAACTTCTCTGGGAGATTATATTCCAGTTGCTATTTCTATAATGTATTGCCCCCAAACTTAATGGGTTAAAGCAACCATTTTATAATGCGTATGAATTCTGTGGGTCAGAAATTTGACAGTATAGTGAGTGGCTGTGACTCCAAGTCTATGACTTGGAGGTGATTCAAATGCTAGGGACTGGAATGATCTGACAGCTCAGTCACTCAGAGGTTGGGCATCTGAATTGGGATGATTAGAAGACTAGGACTGCCAACCGAATAACCTACATGTGACCTCTTCACATGTCTTCGCATCCTCACAGCATGGTCCCTCAGGGTAGCCAGAATTCTTACATGGAGACGCAAGGTTCTAAGGGAGTGTTTTCCAACAAAAAAATGAGAGGCTGCATTGCTTTTAATGACCCAGCCTCAGAAACCACCCAGCGTCTCTTAAGCAGTAGCCTATTAGTCAAAACAGTTGCTCACGTGCCTACCTGGATGCAAGGACAGTGGATATAGATCCCACCTTTTGATGAAAGTAATGTCAAATAATTCTGGGCTCATGTTGTTAAACAACTACGGTTCACCTGTGGCCACAATTACTTACATTCTTTCCTTTGAATTCCAGGGTACAAAATGCAATTATTCCCTTCCCCAAGTCCTTTGAATTCTCATCTCATTTGGTCATCAGCTACAAGTCCAGGATCTTGGCATCTAAACTTCCCAGCTGCAGGTGAGGCTGCTTGGGTGCAGTTCTTCTGGTATCTGGATGTTTTCAGTCTGAAGAACTCTCAAATAAAGAAGCAAGTTATCTGTCTACCACACACTTAACACACAGTGGTTGAATAGCCTCTGTAGACACTCCTATTCAAAAGGAGGGAAATAAGAGACACACAGCAGTCACTGATGCAGAGCAATTCTAAAATCCAGCTGGGTACTTATTGCAAATTCTTTGACTAGAGTCTATTCCTATGTCCCAAAAGCACTTTCCTGAGTCTCTTGGTTCTGCTCTCCGACTCCTCGTGATTCTCTTTCTTTATTCTTTCTTTTCCATAGGATATGATCTGTACTTCAAGTGAGAAGCCCTCTCAAGCTTGCTTCCTGCACATAAAAGGTGGCAGGTCCAAAGGCCTCTTTTTATTTTGGACTGTCTGTGTCCCTTTCAGTCAAAGCTGAGAAATTTCTTTAAACATTTTGTGGATTTCCTGTGTTTCAATTTATAATCCTCCTAATTAGACAAAAGTCATACCCACAATTCTCTTTGAGATAAACTCAACTACGTTGGCTTCCTGTGAGGCTACTGGGGATAAAGCTCTTAAAATTCTCAGAATCTCTATTGTTTAAAAGAAAGAACTTACCAGGATGCTCAAGATCCTTAGAGGCCCTTTGTCTCTTTGAAAGGGTTTATGAGGCACCACTTCCAATCTTTCTAAGCTCTTACCAAAGAATTTTTATACTCATTCCCTTGACTTCCTCTTAACCCTGAGATGTTTACCTGAGAGGAAACAGGATTTGATATTTGCCCTGAGGCATTTTCCTAATTTGAGACTGTTCTGGGAGAGATGGGGATGGGGAAATGGTTTTATTTCTAAATAAAAGAGCAAATCCTGGCTCTTTTATATTTCCTCTAAATTTTCCTTAAAAACTGAAGTTTTCTTTCAGTTTGTCTCTACATTGGTATCTTATCATCTACAGCCTGCAAATCCCCTTAGCTATTTTTTCTATCATGAGAGTGTTGCCAAACTTTCTGCCACTAACAATAGTCACCCTCTTTTTCAAAGTCCAATAACAATTTCTTCCCAAATTTTCTATCCTTGATCAGCTGTCTTCTTGACGTCTTTCCAGCCCTTCCTAGCAGTTTCCTGAAGTCTGTATTAGTAGGGTTCTTCAAAGAAACAGAACCAGTAGGAGAGATAGATCGACAGAAATAGGGAGAGATAGATGGAAAGAAACAGATTTATTATGAGGAACTAGCTCACGTGATTAAGGAGGCTGAGAATTACCCAGATCTGCAGTTGGCAAGCTGGAAACCCAGGAGAGCCAATGGTATAGGTTCCAGTCTGAAAGCCAGCAGGCTTGAGACCCAAAACGAACCAATTTTTTTGTTCAAGCCTGAAGGCAGGAAAAGACCTATGTGCCAGCTCAAGCGGCAGCCAGGAGGAATACAGTCTTACTCAGCCGTTTTGTTCTATTTAGGTCTTTAATTGATTTGATGAAGGCCACCCATCTTAAGGAGGGCAATCTGCCTAACTCAGACTAACGATTCAAATGTTAATTTCACCTAGAAATACCTTCACAGACACACCCAGAATAATGTTTGGCCAAATGTCTGGGTACCCAATGGCCCAGCCAAGTTAACACACAAAATTAATCATCACAGGGTCCTTCAGCTTCTGTCTGACACCTGACCCAAAGTTGAGGCAAAGGTTTTGGGTTTTTCTGGTAGCATCTTTCTTCCAGGCACCATATTTCTTTTACAGTTACTATTGCCATATAACAAATTACCCCAAAACTTAGTGTCTTACAACAAACACTATTATGCTCATGAATTCTGTGAGTTGGAAATTCAGACAGGGCTTAGCAGGATGGAACATGGCAGCAAAGCAGCATTCCCTGCTACAGGATGCCGGAGGCCTCAATGGAAAGATTCGAAGGTTGGAGAGAATAACTCAAAGTTGGAAGCTGGAATAATCTGTTGGTTTGTTCACTCACATTTCTGGTATGTGGGCTAAAATAACTCCAACAATAAGAATGCCAACTGGAGCACCTACACATGGCCATTTTGTGTCACTTGCCTTCTTCACAGCGTGGTCATCTCAGGATAGTCAAATTTCTCAAATGGAGGCTCTGGGTTTCAAAAGCAAGTATTCCAACAGTCAAGACAGAGGCTGCATCACCTTTTATGACTGAGTGTTGAAAGTCATGCAGCATTATTCTCACTAGACTCTGTTGGTTGACATGAGTCACAAGTTCACACTATTGAAAGAGGAGGCGTCACAGACCCTACCTCCTGGAGTGAGTCATGTCAAATAACTTGGGAGCCATGTTTAAAAACATCACAAGTTGGAACTGTCATTATCTTCATTTTGTAGTTCAGGAAATTTGGGCTCGTAAAGGTTTGGTACTTTCTCTAACCACACATACTTATTAAGAGGCAAAGCCAGCATGTAAACCCGGGCAGTCTGACTCCAGAGGCCATGTTTAAAACCACTATATTACCTTGCTTCTTCCCACTGTGCAATGCAGAAGGTATGTTTTAGCATTCTAGACCTTAAAGAGGGAATTCACTTTCATTTAAAATTGTTCATTTATTTGCAAACATTTAGTGGTGCCAACAAGAGCCAAACACAGCCTAGGTACTAAGGATACAGTGGTGAATAAGAAGGGCATGGTTTCTGTCTTAATCCAGCATAAAATCTAGTTTCTCATTATCTTTCTCAAAATACTTGTTATTTCTTGCAATACATCTTTGTCAGTTTTTAGTGTCAAGATTTATTTTTACTGTAGGTTTGTTCAATGTGGCTATGGTAGATTAATTGCAGTAATGGCCCCTATTTATTTTGACTCCCTGTACTTAAGCCCTTCGGTAGTGCTTCCCAAGACTGTTTCTGGGCTTGGCTATCCGGCTTCCTTTGGCCACTGGGGGAGTAGGAAGAGCAGTGCAAGCGGAACCTTGAAAAATACTTGTGCATGAGCATTTGCCCTCTTGCTTTTCTTGCAAAGTGGTTAAAGCCAAGGTAGTTATTGGACCATGGGAGAAATGTTGTGCAGTCAATGGCATTGCCCCCAGCCAACAGATAGCCAGTCACTTGACATGTTAATGAGGCTGCCAAAGGCCAACCAATCACCAGCTGACTGCAGATGTATGAACAAGCCTCGCTGAGATGATCTGAGCCAGATCCAGGCCTTAATAACTACTCCACAGAATCATGAGCTAAATAAATGGATGTTGTTTTAAGTTTTGCAGTAGTTTGTTATGCAACCATAGGAAACTAATGCAGTGGTCTTCTTTAAAACGTATGTTCATGTTTTTTGTTCTAGAGACTTTACTCTTGATAAATTTGTACAGCTCATTTTGATAGTCCCTGAAGAACTTAAAGACAGATTTTATGCTTGCTACACTATTTTTTTGAAAGGATATGACAATCTATTTTAATGCCACATTTACATATAGAAATCATCTTCGCCGTTGCTAGATTGGTTAATTTCAGCTGCTAAACTAACTTTACGACCTTAACAATTACACTGATAGTGACTAATTCTGATTCTTCTAAATAGAACCCTTTAGATTTCTATACTTAATAGAGCTCTTAAAACGTACATTTAAGACTTTTGGGGTTTTTTTGGTCAAAAAATAGCTTTAGTATAACTAAATCTAATACTTAAATGTAGAGTATACTTTAATTTTTTAAAATTGAACAATTTCACATGCAAATTGCAAAATCCTTTTGACAAGGTTCTTTCCCTTGACTAATTCATGTTTCACTCTTTTGATAATATTTTGAATGATAACATAAAAGGCGTACATACTTCTTAAATATGTTATATTGTATTTGGAAGGCTCAATAATATTAGATGATATCCTAAGAGACTGAGTCTTTTCATCTAGCCCCTAGACCTGTAAATACAGTAGCTTTCCAATATATCTTACCATAGAGAACATATTTTTAAAAAATATATGGGCAAAGACTGTTTTAATTTCTTACAGGGTCCATTCAGTCATTCCATGTCTTTCTGATTTCCTTTCTTTCACCTTAGTTTCTCCAGCTCTACCCTAGTTCAGCCTCCATGCTTCGGGACACATTTTGTCTCACCTCCCTAGTGTGCCAGCTTCAAATGTCTGCTCCCTGCTCACTTTCTTGGTTTCACTGCCATTGATAGTTCCTTTTGGAGAGGCAACCCCTCCCCTAGCTTTGGCTCTGTGGAACCTTCACTAACAGAGCTAAACTGACTGGCAAATCTAAAGTGATAAATTTGAACTAGTTCACTTGTGAAACACTGCAATTCTGTTGTATGTAGTAGAAATGTCCCTCCAGTTTTCTATGACCAGTGACCATTGGCTTTTCTTCCACTTTGAGCACATGAAGCTCATTTCTGCCTCAGGGGTTAGAATTTACTGTTTCCATTTACCTGCAATGCTTCCCTCTAATACTTTATGTGTCTGGCTCTACCCATCTATCTGAATTTGTCTTAAAAGGTACTGCAGTTTCCTGCCCCACTTTCTATCTCACTACTTGGTTTTATTTGCTTCAATAATGTGGATCACAATCTGAGGTTACCTGCCCTGTCTACTCCTACTTGGCAATAAGGCACAGAAGTGAGAGGAGCTTTGTCTCTCTCCTTGGTTATAGTCACAGTGCCCAGAGCAGTGTGGGCTTGTTACAGCCTCACAGTAAATATGTGTGGGATAAAGAAATTGTGTTTAGAACTAGTGAGATGATAGTCTCACTCTAGTCTATTCTGTTCAGAACTTGCCAGCAGAGTTGTGTTTAGTTCCAATTTTTGCATTTTAAGAGCTCTATTGACTAACTAAAACATTCTAAGAAAAGGACCGCCCAGGTAGGTGAAGAGGCAGGAAACCATTTTTCTATAAAAGTCTGCTTAGGAGCGTACATAGGTATGTCTTAGAGAATAAGTATTCTACATAAAATCACAATCTTTGGAATTATTTGGAGAATTGAGTTAGGGGAAAGGGCCTAACCATGTTCTATATAGCACTGGAATACATAACCTAGAGTTAAAAGGACACAGTGTCAGAGTTGGGTGAGAACTTAGATTAAAAGTAACCGAGTTCCTCTTTTTCAGATGAAGAAAAATAGACCCTAGAATGTTTATATCAAAATATCCCCCAAGATGTTACAGATCTTGTGATGCAGCAGTAAAACTAGAATGCAGGCTTCCTGACTCTCACTCATTTTTCTTTACACTGTAATTTTCTTCCTTTTCACCAAACATCATTGTTTTCTCAAACACTTGAAAGTATTTGAGGCTCCATTCATGCATTCATTCATTCATTCGCCTATTAACCAAAAACTTATTGAGTACTAACTGTCTGTAGCTGTTCTTTCAGCTAGGGAGAGTGTACTCACGTAGATGAATGCCTGGTCCTCATAGAATTTACATCCCTTCGTGTGGTGAAAGAGGCATTTGACTAAGTATAATTACTGAGGTCAGAATTAGTCTTGCAAGGAGGTAGAATCTTTGCACTGTACATAAGATCGTATTAATATTGAGAACTGGATATTTTGGCCTGAAAACAAAAGGGACTACTTTGTGAAGCAGGAGAAGAGTTCCTCAGTCACTGAGATGTTCAAACAGGCAGAGAGAGGATTAGGAGGGAATGTTCTAGAAGAGATTCAACTTCCAAATGGGGAGAAAGTCAAGTTCCTTTTCCTTTAGAATCTGCTTTGCTCTATTTTGAAATATGTCCACATAAATGATTAATTTGTTATGAAGGAGTTAATGGAAGATTCAGTGCAGTCCCCAGGGGGCCTGATTGGCCCCAGGATCCTCCAGGACCCATGGGACACAGAGTCATTGAAGATTCTCCGCTCAGATTGCTTGATGCAGACCTGGGGCACAGCTGGGTCCCTGTTACCCATCAGGTTACTTTCAAGATGGTAAAAGTAGAGCTTTACAGCATACTATAACTTTTCAAACTAGTAGCTTGTTCCCAAACAAGTGTTTTTAAAACACCTATCGTGTGCTTAACACTTGAAGAGATGTCATGAACAGAACCTGGAAAGATGTCATATCATGAGAGCGATTAAGTCGTTGTGCCTTCTACTGGAGGCACTGTCCCTCTTAGGCCCTTGCAATGTGTGAGAGCTACTGAGCCCCTGCTCTGTCCTCTGTCTGTAATTATCATCCTCCTGCCTTCCTGCTTCCCAAGTGTCACTTTGGTGAAGTGATTTAATGAAAAATATGTTTCTTTGAATATAAGTAAGTCTGTTAGTTTAAATAGTGGTTGCACATTTCAGATATTTTTGAGACTATTTTTTGTCATTCTCCTTAATTGTTCCCCTAAACATGCATTATGAACTGAATAATTTCCGTCCGTTAAATGGCATCATTTTCTCTACCATTCTGAATTTCCACTCTAATCTACATATTTTTGTGAATGATAAATGCATTGATTATTAAGCTACATTGCATCAGGTTTAAGAAAAATTGGATCAGAGAAACATGTTGTATATCGCATATATTTCTGTTTCATGTCATTTGTTTTGATCTGTTGCCCATCCAGATGGACTACAACATATGCCACTTTGATCACTAAAGATAAATAATGGAGGGATGAACTTACAGTCTGAGGAAAATCATTTTTACTTTTACATTAAATTGAATTTAGTTTTCTGTAAAAGCAGGAGACGATGTTAAAATAAATATTCCTATTGTGCTGTTATGTACCAACTTTATTGTCAAGAATCAGTTCCCCAAGAAGCATTATTTCTTCCCTGAAATCTCTCACCCCATGGACAGAGATCTCTTTGAACACATTTTAAAGCATCCTCATTCCAGTGCAAAATTTGCTTTAACTTGTAGAAAATACCATAGGAAACACACTGAATTTCATGACCCTTCTCTTAGACTTTTGTTACTTGAAATGGTATTCTTAGATGTTGAGCTTAGCACAAGATGTGAGAATGCGAATAGTTGACCAGCTGTGCATACGAAGAGGGAAAATGTGACCTCTGTGTCTCTGGTAGTGTGTGAGCTCCATCCCTCTCTTAGGAAAGCCTTCCCCTTCCTTTCTTGTCAAAGCCGTCAGAGAAGAGGTGACCACTAAGGAGAGCACCCGCCCAACCTGCCCACAGGGTCTCTGCTGACACAAATCCCAGCCATGTGCCTATGGCTAGCTGCAATGCCTGGCTGCATCCCCTTTGTGAGCTCTGAAATCCAGGCTAGTTCTAGGACCTCTCAGCCCTGTAGATCAAGCGCTGCCACAGCACCATTTCTCTCCCTACTTTACGCAGGCGGGGGGAGGAATTAAGCTTAGCCCTCCTAATTAATGCACTGTGGCTCGACACAGTGAGTTTGGATAAACAATTCCTGAGCCAAGAAGT
The DNA here is from genome assembly GCF_041296235.1 of Equus asinus. NCBI lineage: Eukaryota > Metazoa > Chordata > Mammalia > Perissodactyla > Equidae > Equus > Equus asinus. The sequence goes on along the minus strand of NC_091792.1, from coordinate 49,942,647 downwards.
CTACTCTTCATTTTGTTGCATTTTATTTTCTAGGGCTGGTTTCCACTTCCGAGGGATGTTTGTTGGATGAGGGGCAGATGGAAGAGGAGTGGTGCTGAGTGAGAGAGGAAATGATTGCCAAGTATTAGGATTTGGGTGTCTACATCTCCAATCCCATGCTTCTTTTAAGTGCACATAGTATAGTGTGCCCAACTGGGAAGGAAGCCCTGGAACGGCAGGAAGGCAGAAGGCATTGATTCAGTGCTCGGCACAGAGGAAGAGCTCAGCAAATGCTGGCGAGGTGTAATGGTGTTTTTGATTAATGCTCTTTGTATGCATTAAGTGCTATAAATATTATTTAATAACAGTAATACATGGAAGATGATTGAATTTTTTTGTATTTTAGAGAAAAACACAATATGTGGTAGTAATTATTGTCTTTGCAACAAGTGGTAAAACGTGTTCCCAAATGCTGAATTTGGAAATTGCCCAGGTAGAAATTCAAGTATAAACTTTCCTCTCACATCATTTATTTTTGCCTTGTTTACATAACAGGAATGTCTTTAAGTGAGCATTAGAAATGCCTTCCAAAAAACCAAAATAAGATTTTCATTTTTCCTGAATACATGAGGTACATAAGGTACCGTGAATAGGGTCTAAGGAGCGTACAAGAGACTATTTGCAATAAAGGATTCTCATGGAGATGGATACAAGGGGTTTTGAATTTGATGCTATTACTAGGGAAATGCTTGCAGCAAATGAATGCTTACAGCAGCCAATACTTGCCACAGGGGTAAAAGACATTTCCAGCCATCCAGGGGCGAGTCTCATGAATGCTTAATGGGCATCCCATCAGCTAGAAACTTACTCTGAGACCTGTCCAGGAATGACTGCTGTGATAGCTAATTTAGTGTGTCAAATTGGAGGATATTATGGAATAAGATTGTGTGTCAAATTGGAGGGTTTTTTTTTTTTTTTTTTTGGTGAGGAAGATTGGCCCTGAGCTAACATCTGTTGCCAGTCTTCCTCTTTTTGCTTGAGGAAGATTGTCGCTGAGCTAACATCTGTGCCAATCTTCCTCTATTTTATATGTGGGATGCTGCCACAGCATGGCTTGATGAGCAGTGTTTAGGTCTGCACCCAGGATCTAAACTGCAAACCCTGGGCCACTGAAGCAGAGCATGGGAACTTAGCCACTACACCACTGGGCCAGCCCCTGGAGGATGTTTTTGAATGATACTAACATTTAAATTGGTAAACAGATTGTTTTCATAATGTGGGTGGGCCTCATCCAATCAGTTGAAGGCCTGAACAGAACAAAAAGAGTGGACTACTCAAGCAAGAGGAAATTCTTCAGTAGGCTGCCTTCTACCTTCATCTGCACTATCAGCTCTGCTGGGTCTTCGCCTGCTGGCCTACTCTTCAGGTTTTGGACTTTCCAGCCTCCATAATTGCATGAGTCAGTTCTTCATATTAAATATCTTTATATATATTATTGTATTGTGTATACACATATTATATACAATATTGGTTGTATTTGTACAACCAATTGTTGGTTGTACAGTTGGTTCTGTTTCTCTGGAGAATCCTGATGAATACAACCACCAACAGCCTTTGAATGTTCCTCTTTCTTGCCAAAGGAAGGAATGGGGACCTGGGAAACTAGCTGGGTGATGGAGCAGAAAGTGAGAGAGTAAGAAAAACATTGACAGCTGTGGATTGAAACACTGCTCTTTTTATTTATTTATTTATTTTTTTGAGGAAGATTAGCCCTGAGCTAAGTACTGCCAATCCTCCTCTTTTTGCTGAGGAAGACTGGCCCTGAGCTAACATCCATGCCCATCTTCCTCTACTTTATATGTGGGATGCCTACCACAGCATGGCTTATTGCCAAGTGGTGCCATGTTCACACCCGGGATCTGAACCAGCGAACCCCAGGCCGCAGAGAAGCGGAACGTGCAAACCTAACGGCTGTGCCACCGGGCTGGCCCTGAAACACTGCTCTTATAATGCTTTGATTGAGCTAGTTATGCAGATTGCCAAAGTGATTTGCCTTTCTTAAAACATGTCTTTAAAGTTAAAAATAAGTGGAGAGGCTGGCCCCATGGCCGAGTGGTTAAGTTCATGCACTCTGCTTCAGCAGCCAGGGGTTCCCTGGTTTGGATCCTGGGCGTGGACCTAGGCACTGCTCGTCAAGCCACACTGTGGTGACATCCCACATAGAAGTAGAATGACCTACAACTGTGATATACAAGTATGTACTGGGGCTTTGGGGAGAAAAGAAAAAAAACAGAAGATTGGCAACAGATGTTAGCTCAGGGCCAATCTTCCTCACTAAAAAGCATATTAAAAATAAATAAATAAATGGATCACAAGGAGTGCAGTAGCACAGCGAGATCAAGTATTGATCACTGATCACTTGTTTCCCCTGTCCTTTATTGCTCCTGACTGATCTCTATTAAGGACTACGCTTGACTCTGTCAACAGGTTAACTGAGTAAAAGATAATTTGACAATATCATTCCTCTGCTGAAGTGACTTTGATTACTTCCCACTGCCTTAATAGTAAATCTAATTTGCCTGTCATGGTACACAAGGTGCCTTAAAGATCCGATTCCAAAAGACATTTCTCCTTCCAGGTCTCACTAGGGTCTTTCCCTCTCTGATTGCTGGAGACTTATTGATCTGCTCATCAGTGCGTGAATATGCCACTATGCTGCTGTTTGCCCTCTACCATTGATGTGCTTTTCCTGTTCTTTGGTGGCTGAATTTTTAGCCCCAATTGAAAAGGAAACCCAGCTGTAAAATAGTTTCAATTCTATAGAATCAGAAAATCTCCTCCTTTTTGCTGTCAGAGCACTTTTGACCTGTCCCTGAGCACAGCGTCACACCAGTTTCTAGTGGACTTTGCTGCGTGCAAGTCTGACTCTCCTGCTGGAGCTCTGATGTCAACTGTGTTCCTTGATCACTGTGTGACACTGGGAAGTTATTTCCCTACTAAGGCCCAATTTCCTTGTCTAGGAAATTGTGAAAATAATAGGACTATTAGGAAAATTAAATGTTTTAATACATGAAAGTATTTAGATTGGTGCTTGGCATATAGAAAGAGCTCTAAAATATTAACTTCAATTCATTTATCTATCGATCTTCAAGAAATATTTACTGAGTGCCTGTTACGGGCCCAGGCATTGTTTATCACCATCACCCTTACAATTATTGAGTTCACAATCATCTTTGAATGCTGAACATCTAGCCCAATAAATGTCACATAGATGTTCATTATATGTTTATCGATGTAAGAATTGCTTCGGTCATTAGGCTTAAGCGTTAGGAAATTGGATGCTCAGTTTCATTCTATTTATTAGGTAAAAAGATACAGTCTATAGCTATGAAAAACATGCTTTATGCCCTTAGGCTGCTTTCCTTAATGGTCGAGAATTTAAATAACCTAATTAAAATGAAATACTATCTCCCTTGTATGCAAAATAACTATGTTTATGAAGACAACATATTATGAAATTACATTGGAAGCAGCAATTTATAAATAGTACGATTAGGTATTTTTGTCTTAGTGTACTGTAGCAAATTTTAGTATAATTAGATATAAATTTAACTTTTGAAATATTAATGATCTCAACTCTTTGAAACAAAATCGGTATAACTTTGCAAGAGCTACATATATAACATTAGCTGTTGGTAATAACACAAATCTCAAATGCAAATATACTTAAATTTTATAATTTTTATGTTATTGTATCTAACATCTCTCAGTCCCTGCTATATTATAAATCACACTCAAAATTGTGAGAAACACAAATGGAAGTATGTCCTTTCCCACATAAAGATAACGCACACATTCTTAGGTGTCAAATGTAGAAACTATGGATTGAGACCACCACAGTCTGTGTTACACATGCAACTTTAGTAACAAAGCAGACTCATTGTTATGTGCTCTGATTATGTGGTTTTCAGATGCCTAAACTTGTCCATTTGGGGATAACTGACATAGATCAACTTGGTTTAATGGCATAGTGTTATAGTCTTTTCAGGCTAATAGTGCAAATGTTATAAATTCAGTGCTACTTTAGAGATGAACGTGTCAACTATTCTGATAAAAATGTCATATACAATAGGAGTGGAGTCAAGAAAGAGATGGGTCTGGATTCTTAATGCTGCTATTTGGCAGTGAAACTGGGTGGGCCTGGATGGGCTGAACACATGTTACCGCTACATTGGCAAGATCAAGGATTACCGGGGAACCGTGATCCCTAGCGAAACCCCCCTTGCTCCACTGCCAGGTCAAACTTGTGGCTCCTGTGGAGAGAAAACCTACTGAAGTGGAGTGGAGATTCACTGAGGCAGGAGATGAGGTATGGGTCTTCACGAGATCAGGAAGAATTATCCCCAAACCTGAATTTCCCAGAGCTGATGGCATTGTCCCTGAAACATGGATTGATGACACCAAGAACACATCAGTGGAAGATGCTCTGGAACAAACCTGTATGCCCCATCTAAAGACACTGGAAGAGGAGGCAGTGGAGGCAATGGGGATCCAGGGGACTTAGAAACACAAGAAAGTCTGTTGGTATTGACCCTGGGGAGAACAGCTTCTCCCCTCCTTGACTTAAACTTGAAATCTGGAGCCACCTCTTCTTCAAATGGCAATAAAGAGCTATGATCCTAAAAATAAAAAAAATTAGAAATTTAATTTAAAATTTTAATTAAATTTTAAGCTTGAGACCATTATTCTTGACACCTTTTTGAGTGATAAAGCAAAGCTCCCCATCCCAGTTGCAGAGTCAGGGGTGGTAGAGAGATAGGTAGAAGATAGAGTGATGGCAGTATTATTTTGTTGTTGTTGTTTTATTTCTGTGGTAACTTTACAGCATTTTAAAGTCATATACTCTACGTTTAAACATTTATCCCTAAAAATACCTGAGCTATAGAACAGTCTAGATGTACCTATATCACTCTTCTACTACAAAGGGGGAGAAAACTTTCTTTCTAAAGCTATGAATTGAAATAAATGACCATTTACAAAAAAAAAAATTATTTTAAAATTTTACTATCTCATTACCTTAACAGAGAGCAATGCAGCCTAGTCACAAGGAGCCCAGACTCTGGAACCAGACCACCCAAGTTTAGTTCCACTGACACGCTCTCTGTGGCTCAGCTTCCTAATTTGTGAAACAGGGATGCTGAAAATAATAATCCGTACTACATAGGGTGATCATGAGGATTCACGAGCTGACACATGTAAAGTGCTTAGAATAGTGTGTGTCTAGCACAATGGCAGGACTATATCTGGACATCTCACTCCAACAGAAGAGACCCTTTCCATGATTGAACGGAGTGCTTAGAATCTCCATAGTTTGAAACAAAATCTCATCCTTCTCACTTGTCTTCTACTAGTCTGTAAGTACGTGGACTGCTGAGGCTGTATCTTATTCATCATTTTTTCTGGTTCCACTTAACATTGGTGCTTAATAAATGTCTGTCGACATGTATGTTTTTTGAACCACTTGAAAATCTAACATTGGTGTTTCATTCCTTTTCAGTTCTCAGGCGTAATTCTTCTTTTTATTTATTGCTGAAGCAGATTTGCCCTGAGCTAACATCTGTTGCCAGTCTTCGTCTTTTTGTCTTTTCTTTATGTGAGCTGCCGCCCCAGCATGGCCCCTAACAGACGAGTGGTGTATGTCTGCGCCTGGGGACTGAATCTGGGCCGCCACAGCAGAGCATGCTGAACTTAACCACTAGGCCACCAGGGCTGGCCATAATTCTTATATTTGTATAGAATCCTTGCCATGTAACACTATAGCAAAACTATCAGTAATTCACAGTTTAGATTGACTTTTTGTTTAATTTTGCCAGAAAGCAGTTGGGTACCAACTATATATGTCAGGCACAATGTTGTTGGGCACTACTGATACAAGAATAATACCAGCATGATCTCAACCCAGGATGAGCTCAAAGTTGCTCATTTAATGCAATATTCTCAATCAAAAGTCCTGAGGCAATGGGAGATTTTAGCATTTTCTGTATGTTTGGAGGAAGTCAGAGCTGTGAGAGACTTTACATTGAGTGGCTCTAGGAAAGCAGAGATGAACCTGAAGGCACCGCCTGTGGAGAGGGTTATAGAAAAGGGAATCACGAAAGAGAGAAGCAGAGGGTGAGAGAATAAAAAGCATCGTAGATAAACTTAGTTTTACCTGATTTTAATTTTTTTGGACTAACAGTCCTAGGAAAGAGGGTTTTGGGATTATCTTAACCTAAGAGTTCTCAAAATGTCCTCTTGGACCCGCAGCATCAGCAGCCCTTGGGAACTTGTTAAAAATGCAGATTCTTGGGCCGTATTTCAGGCCTTCTGAGTCGGAAGCTCTGGGGGATGGAGCCCAGCAATCTGGTTATCACAGGCCGTCTATGTGGAACCTCTGTCATCACCTAACCAGACTGCATGTAGATAATTATTTACATTCACTGCCTATTAAGTTAACAGTAATGAAACATTTTTTAAAACATCATCATTGTGATCTCTAAATAATTACTGCATATGGGAGTCATGTGTTTCTGCCAGTCCTGAAGATAAAGAAGTAGTTCTTTTCTGCTTTCTCATTAGTGATAAAAATGACATAATTAGACAGCTCACAATTCAAAGCAGTATTTGCTTAACATCAGATGATTATTCGTAATAATAAATACCATAGCTATTCAGAGAAAGCAGCCATAACCACAGGTGCAGGGCATTGTGGAGGGTCAGGAGTTCGGGAGAGGTGGGCCGTCCTGCTCTAGCTCTGGGTTCCTAGATGAGCCTTCTGCTTGTTTGTTGCTGAGTAACAAACCACCCCAAACTTGGTGGGCTAAAACAACAATTTATTGTTCTCTCTCATAGTTCTGGGGGTTTCCTGGGCTCAGCTAGGAAGTTCTTGCTTGCATCTCTTTTTGCAGTTGCAGTCTGATTTCAGCTGGGATAGAGTTTCCAAAGGTTTGGCTTGGCTGGATATCAGCAAGCACTTCCTCGCTCACAGTCGTGGCCTCCTTCTGTCTGCACTTAGTGTCTCGTCCTCCAGGGTCTCTCCACATGACTCGGGCTTCTCACGGCGTAGCGGTTTCAGAGAGGTGCTCATCTTATGATGCAGCTGGCTTCTGAGAGAGGAAGTGGAACTCCAAGGCCTCTGAAAGACCTGGAGATGACACCCTATCAATTCTGCTCTGTTCTGTTGGTCACAGCAATCACAGATCAAGTCCTGATTCAAGAGGAGGGAATACACAGGTGTGAACACCTGGAGACACGGTTTATTGGAGGGCCATCTTTTGGAGACCAAGTACCACAAGTCACTTCACTGACAATCTCTGGAAAATGTTGGGTTTGACTTAGAAGATCTCTGGCATGTTCTTGCAAGTAGCTGCACCTTTCCATGGCTCACAAAACTTCCCTCAGTACATTGTAATTCACCAAGGAGAACAGTAAAATATATCCAGAATCAATATCATCAATTTTCTATTCCCATGGCATTTTATTTTCAGTTGGTTACCAATATGGGCTGTTTCATAAGAAAAACCAAAGAAATTTTTCTTCAGGTTATAAAGCTACTAGCAGCCTCCCAGAAAAATATATCTCTAATGCTGATGAAGCATCTTTGCTTTAGTTTCCTCTCTGCAGTCAGAGCACACTAAGGCACCAGGCCAGAACACAATCTCAAAGTGATGATATATAACCAATGAATTGGTGTATGTAAGTTTTTTTTAAAGTCAATAATACCTTATATATTCACTTTAGTGAGGGTTTTTTGGGAACTTTTATCCCATTAAAATCATTGTTCCTGAATAACATAATGGTTCTATTCTGATCCAAATGTTTCGAAGTACAAGGTTTTGTAGAGAAATACGATGCCCTGTAGGAATTCCTGGTGAGTGGAAATAATTGTGGATTTTCTTAGAATTTTTTGAATATACAGGCTCTACTGCTCAGAGTATTTATCTCGAGAGATCAAGCCAGATGCCATATCCTTGTATGAAAGTCATTAAAGTTTTACCAAAGAAGCAAAATAAAATTCTAAGCTCTAAATCATTAAAAATTACTTTTAAATTGCTTGTTCTCTTAATGTAGTACAGGATTTTTACAAGATTTGAATCTATAGTAAAATCTTTATAAACTATTCTTTGCTAGGATGCCAAAAACATCTTTTCCGTAATATATTACTATAGTGTATAAAATTTTAAAATGAAGGTGATTGGAAATGTTTATACCTTATGCCTTAGACAGTTTCTTCTTTTATGCTATTTACGTTTGAATGCCTAAGCAGAACGTTTTTCTTCACATTTATAGTACACAGTATGTACACAATGAACTACCCGCTGTTCAAATTTAGGTCACAGTCATAGCATATTTTTAAATTATTCTCTACATCAGTTAATTAGGGGATGTGGACCTGTGAATTTGCATAGAAAACATTTTGCTTTATCTTTCTTATCCAGCCACGTTCACTTTGAAGCCTTCCTGGACCACTCTGTATAAGTAGTCAGCCACAGCCCCTCTCCTACCTCCCCAACTCATCTTATTGCTGGTCAGCGCCTAGCACGGGGCCTGGCATAATGAAGATGTACAATGACTATTTGGTGAATGAATGAATACCTTTGTTTCCTTAATTGAGTGGAAAACATTCCCGGTCCCAAATGACTTCAACTTGAACCTTGGGTTTCTAAGATCACCTAGACTAAGCACGAGTCTGTTAAGTGCAGGTTCTCCCAATTCTCAAACCCTAGGTGATTGGCTTTTTTGAGTGAAAATATTTGAAAACCTTTTGTAGAAATCTAACTTAGGTAAAATTTAACATAAATACTAAATTATAATACTAATATAAAGGGTAAAATTTAGCATAGAAACTAGCAAGTTATATTTAGTGTTAAGATTTAAAATGTCCTATTTTACAGGTTCGTATAAATCACATTTTAAACATTTTAACAGATGAGTGTTTCTTAATTTAGAAGTAAAAAGGAATGTTAGAATTTTCCATTTTGCCCTCAGAAAACTGGGTCATAACAGCAAAACGAATGGCACAAATGTAAATCACTAGAGCATGGTGAAACAGTGAGTTATTCTCTTCTAGCAAATGATAATATGTTCTGCTCGCTACAGCTTTTCATCATGGAGTTCCAAGGATGCTAAGGAAAATTAGAACAGTTGCCCTCAGTGCAGTAGTACCTTAACTTCACTGTGTCAGAGAAGTGTTTTTAAACTTTGGGGAAAAGGAGTCAAAGAGAAGTTAAAATTTTAGGTCAGAGAATAGTACTGGCATTTGCTAAGAAAGGACAATAAGCAAGTTTCTTGACCATGCCAGTTAAGTGTCCCTTTGATCATGTAATGCTGCTCCAGCTAATGGCAAACTGTGCTAGAACAAGAGACCAGTTGTGGGGAAGGGTAGCACATGACAATTTTTAAGTGAATGGTCTAGTGATGCTATACCATATAACTTTATTTTTTTTTTTGCATCTGTTTAAGTAAACTAGTGATTTAAAAATCAGTGGTACTCAGCCAGTTTCACATATTAAAAATGGTAGAAAAATACAGTCATGCATCTCTTGATGATGGGGATACGTTCTGAGAAATGCATTGTTTGGTGATTTCATCATTGTGTAAATATCACAGAGTGTACTTACACAGCCCTAGATGGTATAGCCTACTATACACTTAGGCTGTATAGTACTAATCTTATGGGACCACCAACGTATATGTGGTCCATCACTGACCAAAATGTCGTTATGTGGCACATGACTGTATTTGACTTTTATCTTTTTAAATGAAAGCATTATACTCATTTTAAATATAAGAAATAGTAATGTCACATTTTTAGTCCTCCCTAGGACTATTAATGCTCAGTAGAGAGCATGTGCATCTTTATTATATGGGAGGTTAAAATGGGATTGAGTAATTGTTATTTAGCAACTATTCTATAGATGAGTGTATAAGTTTTCTCTTATTGCTTCTGTGGACTGAATTGCATCCCCCAAAGTTCGTAAGTTTTAATCGAAACTTCCAATGTGACTATATTTGGAGATAGGGCCTTTAGGGACATAATTAGGGTTAAATGAGGTTGTAAAGTTGGGCCCTAATCCAATAGGATTAATGTTGTTATAAGAAGAGGAAGAGATACGAGAGAGCTCTCGCCACACACATGGAATAAAGGCCATGTGAGGACCCAGTGAGATGGTAGCCATCTACCAGCCAGAAAGAGAGGTCTCACCAGAAACCAACCCTGACAGCACCTTCCTCTTGGACTTCCAGCCTCCAGAATGTGAGAAAACAAATTTCTGTTGTTTAAGCCACCCAGCCTGTGGTATTTGGCAGCCTGAGAAGACTAATATGGCTTCTGAATGAACCGCTCCAAATTTTATTGGCTTAAAACAACCATGATGAGTATTTTGCTCAGTTCTGAGGGTCAGGTATTTGAGTACAGTTTGGCAGGGACAGCCCTTCTCTGTTCCATGTGGTGTTGCATGGGGCAGATCAGCAAGGTGAGGAGATTCCAAGGGGACCTCATCCACACATCTGGGGTCTTGGTGCTGGCAGTTGGCTGGGGAGCTACAGTTTTTCTTCATGTGGCCTTTCTCTTTCCACATTATTTCTACTTCTCCAGTGATAAAATGGCCTAGACTCCTTTACATGGCAGACGGGTTCCCTTTTTGTGAAAGTAGAAGCTGTAAATCCTTTTAAAGTCTGGAGTCAGAACTCCCAGAATGTCACTTTCACTATTTTCCATTGGTCAAAACAAGTCATTCCAAATAGTCTGAGACGACTGGGAGATTTTGTGCATGGTAAAATGAAACAGAACATTCTGAGAGTGAGCTCTCCTTTTTGCAATAATTTCAGCTGATTATAGACTACAGTAGACTTTAAAAGATGAACTTAGGTCACTAAGCAGTATAAGTAAGATAAAGCAAAAAAACAGGATGAAGAAAATCTTCTTAAAATTGACTGAATATTACTTTTATCATAACAAACGCTAAATTTGATCTGTTTTATGTTGTGTGATCCCAGGTTTTGCTCAGTATGTAAAATAGTTAATATCTTACATGGACAAGGAAACAACTTGTAAGTATGTATAAGAATCAAAAGAGAACACATCCATTCATTAATTTAAAAACCTAATAATTGTCTATTAAATGCTTACTACCTACTATGAGAGCTTCTGGACACTGGATATACAGTAGTGAACTAACAGAGGCCTTAACTTTGTTATCCCTAAGAAAGTCCCTAACGAAGTCATCAGAGCTTTAAGTTTCTAGTGGGGAGAGACAGATAACAAACAAACAATTATGTATTAAGTCAGGTGGTGAGTACATGGAAAAAACAAAACAGAAAAAGAGAGAAAGTGATCGGAAAGAAATTGAGTAAGGGAAAGTTTGCTATTTTAAATAGAATAATCAGGTTAAAGCTGTCAGAAAAGGCAAAATTTGAACATCTCAAGATAATTAGAGAATTAGACATGCAGAAATCTGGAGGAAGATCCTTCTGTGCAAAGGCCCTAAGACAGGAATGTTCTGGAATATTCTAGCAAGAATGGCTGAAGCACAGTGAGGGAAAAGATGGAATTGAGAAGTATCCAAGGGCCAGACATACAGTCTTTCAAGCTATTGTAAGACTTTATTTTCATTCTGAGTGTGATTGAAATTATTCTAGTTTTTAAAAAGCTCTCTGCATGCAGTGTGGAGAATAAACTGTAGGGAAACACAAATTGAACAGAGAACCCATTAGGAAGCTGTTACAGGATTCTGGGGAAAAAAAATAACACAGATGAGTTCCTGGGTGATACTTGAGGTTGTACAGAGAGCTGGTCAGATTCACCGTATACAATGAAAGCAGAGTTGATCTACTTACATAAGAAATGGGGTGTAAAATACTAATAGTAAAAAATGACAATGCTTTTTGGCCTGAGCAGCTCATTGAAGAGTAAGAGCTATTTCCTTAATTGGCAGCAATGGGAAAAGAGCAAGTTTCGGTATAAAGGAAAGCAAGAGTTTAGTTTATATGTAAAGTACCTAACACTGTATCTGGCACATGTTTAAGAGGATGCTCTGTCCATTTGATATTTTCTATTCCTCCTTTATAACCTTATTTCTACAACACATAAAAAGTATCCTAAAAAGGGGGGAGGGGCAAAAAAGAGCCAAGCTCTTGACAGCAAAACAGAGCATTCTAGCTAGGAATTTTCATACATTCAGAGTAAATTTGATATCAGTGAATGGGATGGCTTCCTGGGCAACACACTGTCATCCACTCAGTTTCATGCTAGTTTGGTTAGACTGCATGAACTTAACCAAAAGAAACCCTAAAGCCACTGCTAAGATTAATTTCTCTTGACAGTCACTACACATGTACACAGAATTTCAGAAAGAAATTTGTCATAGTACATTGATGATTGTAGAGTTTAAAAAATCATTTAGAATTTAGTACTGTGGTTTCGTTACACAGCTATATTTTTTTTCTAAAGAAAAACTACTCTCAGCTGTAACTATGAAATTTCTGTTGGTAAATTCAAGTTTAAAGGTGTGCTAAAACATTAGCAAATTCTATTTACCTTAATACAATTCTTTAACAGTTGAAAATAGTTATTTAAGTAATAAAAGTCACATAAAGTTTCTGTATTTGCAGGAAAATAATCATTTTTGGAGTTTTCTAATAATATAGATAAATATTCTGGGATAAATGATATGGGTGAGCATCAGGGGTTCTTGTTGATTGAGTTCTTAGCTTATTTTGGCTAAATATACAACCATCCCAGTATGTGCAGTTTTGAAATCCTTTGATGAAGACATAAATTTATAGCGGCTATTTCACATGGAACGATAAACATACTATTTAAATGCTTATGCAGATATTTACTATAAAAAGTCATTTTGCCATTCCATATCTATTTGTTCATTTCCCCGAAAATCACTTATCCGTTGTCCCAACACATAAATTACACTGTTTACTTAAAATAATATGTGGATCATATATTAAAATTTTGTATTGAATTTGGTCTACTTTACTGACATTTTCCTTATTTTGTTGCCCTTATAGAAAATGTTCTCCTTATATCATCTTTATTTGTTGCTCAATGGAACAGTTAACTAACGTGCAAATCTTAGTAATAATTTACTAGTGAGATAAAGACCTACTTCTGTTCTGCAGCTTTCTGGCAACAGCACTGGCTTCCTTTGTTGGCTAATTCAATAGTGACTTTAACTATGGGATTTCCAAGGTAGAGTGTTATCACATCCTGTGTTATTGATGTGACGCTAGTTCATTCAACAAATATTTTTGAGCCCCTATGATATGGTAGACATCTTCAACAAATATTTGTCGAATAACTGAATGAGTTAAAGAAATCTGTCTTACAGCTATGACTTGAGCAGAATTTTCCTTTGGTTTTTTACTTTGGAATAATTTCAGATTTACAGGAAAATTATGAGGATATGATAGAATGTTGTCATATACTCATCACCTAGCTTCCCCTAACTGAACATCTTACATAATTGTAATTTTTACATATTGCTTTTGTTAAAGTTAAGAAATTAACATTGATCCTATCCTATTAACTACAGACTGTTTTTAAAGATTTCACCGTTTTTCTGCTCATGTCTATTTTTATGTCCCAGGATCCAATCTAGGATACCACATTGCATTGATCATCATGTCTCCTTATCTCTTTCTCCCTGTGACAATTTTTGAGCAGACTTTTGACATCTATGTCCAAAATATTTGAATGTCTAGAGTTTGTGTTTTCATCGATCATTAAGTGTCTATCGTAATACACTGTTCTTGGCACTAGAAAATAGACATGACTAGAATATTCTTATCTTAGAGAGGCTCATAATCTATTGTGAGCAAATAATTCCAGCAATGACATAAGTGCTGTAACAGAGGAATAGTGAGGATATAAGGAAAACCATCGGACTCCCACTGGAATCATTAGATTAGATCTTCAAGGACAGTGAGTGAGACTTCTACAGTTAAATGGGAGCATTCAAGACAAGGAACGGCATATGCAAAGGCACAGAGGTGAGAAGCACAGCATAGTGACTGACGAGACTGGCATGCGGAGTGAATGAGTGAGTAATAAGAGAATACAGAGACCAGGGGGAGTCGGATCCCAAAGGACTTATATGTTCTACTAAAAAGCGTGGGCTTCATTTCTCAGGCAATGAGAGCCACTGAATTTTTTTTTAAGCAGAATCTATAAAGATTTTCCCCTATATTATGTGACAGAGATTGTTATAAGATCATTAGATCATTCTGGGGAGTTATGCCTGTCTACTAGATTTTTATTTAGAACAGTGTGGTTTTCTCAAAGATTGATTTTCCCTTAATGTTCAATAAGGATTAGGAGGGTCTTTAGGACAAAGGCTATCATTCATAAACTTTTTTAGACATTCTCTCTCTCCATAAGTAAATTTTAGTAACAACCAATGAAAACATACTTACATTTCACCTTTATTGTCCAAATTTTCTATATTTTCCTACAAATAAGAAATGTAGTGGGACACAAAATCCAAACCAACAAAAGCAAAAATAAATAAGTGGGACTATATCAAACTAAAAAGCTTTTGTACAGCAAAGGAAACCATCAACAAAATGAAAAGGCAACCTACCAAACAGGAGAAAATATTTGGATATTGTATATCTGCTAAGAGGTTAATATCCAAAATATGTAAGGAACTCATACAACTTAACAGCAAAAAAACAAACAATCCGATGAAAAAAGATGGATATAGGATCTGAGTAGACATTTTTCCAAAGAAGACATACAGATGGCCAGCAAGCTCAAGAAAAGATGTTCAACATCACTAATCATCAGGGAAATGCAAATCAAAACCACAATGAGATGTTACCTCACCCCCTAAAAGACAAGAGATAACAAGTGTTGGCGAGGATGTGGAGAAAAGGGAATTATTGTGCATTCTTGGTGGTAATGTAAATTAGTGCAGCCACTATGAAAAATAGTATGGAGGTTCCTCAAAAAGTTAAAGATAGACTACCATATGATCCAGCAATTCTATTTCTGGGTATTTATCCAGAAGTAGGAAAAGAAAGAAGGAAAAGAAAACACTAATTCGAAAAGATATATGCACTCCCATGTTCATTGCAGTGTTATTTACAATAGCCAAGGTATGGAAACAACCTAAGTGTCCACCAGTGGACGATGGATAAAAAAGATGTGCTGTATATACACAATGGAATATTATTCAGCCATAAAAAAGAAGGAAATCTTGCTGTTTATGACAGCATGGATGGATCTTGTGAGCATTGTGCTAAGTGAAATAAGTCAGACAGAGAAAGACAAATAGTGTATGATCTTACTTATATATGGAATATAAACAAAAATCCTAAATTCGTAGAAACAGAATAGATTGCTGGTAGGGTGTGGGGAGTGGGCAACATGGATGAAGATAGTCAAAAGGTACAAACTTCCAGTTGTAAAATAAATAAGTCCTGGGGATGTAATGTCCAGCATGGTGACTATAGTTAATAATGCTGTACTGTATGTTTGAAAGTTGATAAGAGAGTAGATCTTAAAAGTTCTCAACACAAGAAAAGAAAACTTTTAACTGTGACGTGATGGATGTTAACTGGACCTATTGTGGTGATCATTTCATAATATATGCAAATATAGAATCATTATGTTGTATATCTGAAACTAATAAAATGTTATATGTTAACTATATCTCAATAAAAAATTATAATGGATGTGGACAGAACTGAGGGCTGTAGAAGAACACAAAGAATGTTGCTCAAACCTGGAATGGTTTTCTGAATGTGGAAAAAAGTTGTTAATTTTATAAAAGAATGAACATTTTTAAATCCCAACTTAATAGTTTGCTGAAATCGCCAAGTCAAGCACCAAAGGAAGGAATTTTATTCTGAATTTATACAAGGCACAGGGGATAAAATTATACATTTTCAAGCAAGGCCAGGCTGTTTTTTGTCTGTTTTAGAAGCCAGTATTGTTCAGACCTTGCTACTCAATGTATGATCAGCATCACCGGGGAGCTACTGGATCACTACCTGTTACTTTTGTAACAGGATCCTCTGTGATTCGTATGCACATTCAAGTTTTAGAAGCACTAACTTAAGACATTGGTTATTAGATTTTTAAATTTTTATGAAGAAATATGTGATAGCCATAAATAAAATCACGGCTGTAGTTTATTTTTAAAAGAAGAAAACTTGTCAAGACAATGTGCTTGCTAAAATTCTTCTAGAAAGGAAAGAACATTGTGTATGCCTATCAATCTTTTTGAATATGCGTTTTATTTTTACCTAACAGCATGCAGGGACAAATGGGAGCACTGTTTTTAAGCATCTCTAAATGCTACTTCATTATATTTCACTCCTTCTGATTCTGCTTTTTTAATGACTGAGTGAAATTTACTATATCAATCTTCCAAGAAAGTTTTAGATATGTAACTTTAAATGCTGAATTCTTTAACCTACCACGTAAATATTTGGGTTTATGTCAAGCTTTAATATGACTTTTATAAAATTCTGAATTTCTTGGGAATTTAATTATAATATCTTTGTATTCTTTGTGATTTCTGCAAGAACTATAATTCCCGACTGTATTTTAAGTGAAATTTTAATAAATGAAAGATAGAAATAATTTACCTTTCAGAGGACCTATGTCCTTTTCGAATTATTTCCTTATATATTTAAAAGTGTCTGGTTAGGGGCTTATTATATACAAAAGTATTGTTAGAGCTACAGTGATTTTTGCCTTCAGGAAATTAGCATCAAAGTCTGGGATGCTAGCTTGCTCATGAATAATTCTGATTCATTTATTTATTGTTATTAATCTAAGACAGGGATCAGCAAACTTTCTGCAAAGGGCCAGATAGTAAACATTTTAGCTTTTGTGGCCCATACAGTCTCTGTCTTACCTACTCAATTTTGCCATTGTAGCATGAAAGTAGCCATAGCTAATAAATATATAAATGAGCATGAACTTGTTCCAATAAAACTTTATTCATGAACACTGAAATTTCAACTTTATATCTTATTCTTCTTTTGATTTTTTTTGTAGTCACTTGAAATTGTAAAAGCCATTCTTAGCTCATAGGCTAAACGTAACAGCCAGTGGGCTGGATTTGGCCCGCAGGCTATAGTTGGCTGACAGCTGATAGAACGCATTGAGTATATGAATGTATATTGATGGTAGTTTACTATTGATTATAGATTTAATAGGAACCTGATGAGTTCCTGGTATCTAAACTATAACATTGCTATTATGTTTTTGTTGATTTGAGAAGAAAACCAGAGACAGAAAGAGATAGAAGTAAAGAGAACTAAAAATCATTGAGAATGTATTATGTACTAAACACTGTGCTCAGCATTTTCCATGTTTCATTTTATTTAAACTCCCCCATATCCCAATGAAATAGGTAGCATCATTGCCATTTTACACGAGAAAAATTGAGGCTTAAATAACTTTTCAAGGTCACGCAGCAAGTCAATGGCAGAATTAATCCAAGTCTGGCTTCACATCCTGAGATGTTTGCACTATAACACATTGGCCACAATGACTCACCAACAGGAATGCATGCTGTATACTAAAAAGATTTATTTTTTGAGTCAGATGAGAGAAAGTGTCACAGAGAGCGTAGTGTTTATTTGGAACCTTGCGGTGGAATTCTGACAAGCAGTAGGAAAGTAGAGGGAGGCATTCCAAATACAGGGGCAAAGCTAAGAAGATAGAAGTTCGAGGTTAAAAAGTAGGCAGATGGAAGACCACTTTTGAATTCCCAGTGGATGTGACATTGTTAACTTACTCCCCTTCATTTCTCTGCCTCTTCCTCTTTGTAATTTTTAGCTTTTGTAGCCTGATGAAAACGAATTGATTCACATTCTTCTTTTTACTTATTTGTCTCTATTCTTGACCCAAATTTTCAAAAAGTAAACTCATTGCTGCTCCCCTGGCAATTCTGTGCCCGAAGAAAAATTTCAGAAGGAGCCTCCAATTTCCACCAATTGTACTTGGCAGTGTGCTGTAATAAAAGACTAAGGAGGTAGCTGATAGAGGTTGTGTCTTTCACACACCATCGCCTTTTGTACTTTCTCAAAGCAGATTACAGCCGCATAGCTATTTAGATGATATGCAAATTATATCTGGTCACAGAATTTGAGCTAGATAATAATTACTACATAGGCAGAGTGGTGACTGTTTCATTAACACAACTATGCACCTTATTACAGACTCTGTTTTTGTTGTATGGTGAGAATGTTGAGAAACATAATCTGCATTTTCCTCTTAATAACTCAGTCTCATATGTAATATGTGTTTAATTTTTAGGCACTTTAATTCTTCTTTGTTCAGGGATCCCTCATAGCCCAAAGAGCTGAGGTAACACAATTAGAAGTTAGTATAGAACATCTGCGCTAGAGTCCAGAGTAAATGTTAGAAAAATGATATGAGAAAGTTCTGCCCTAACAGAGGTCCCCATGTCTTTGGGTTAGCATTTTCTACAGTGCACATCATTCTATAGGATAAAGAAAGAATAAAAAAATGTGTGAAAGAACCTCTCACAAAGAAAATCTACAGTATCAAACAGTGTTCGATTTTTATGCAGGAGATGGAAGACATGACTTTGTATTTTGAGGGTCAAACTCAAATATGTTTCTCATGTCCTAATGTTTATTTAGGGAAAAGTAAGCGGTTTTCATGGAGTCTTAAAGAGGTAAGAGATCAGTAGAGTCTCTGTTGCTACTAAAGACCATTTTCCAAGATTTAAGAAATGTCCTGTCCTTTATAAATGTTAAATTATATGATGAAACGAAAAAGAGGAAACACCGTCAGGAAACATTTTATAAGTGGTGACTCCTGTAATTCACAGGATGCAGCATATTTTGAAATAGTAACCTGGGGACTGTCTGCTTATGACAATATCATCCTAAAGTACCTCTAGCTATAACATGTTGAAATAGCATGCATTGGGGAAGCTACAGCCATGAGTCCAACTCTTCTTTCCTAAATAATACTTTTGGCTGATCTAAGCTGCCCCTAGATCTTTAAAGCCAACTGTCTTATCCACACAACCTACCCAGGCAGGATCCAGAAAGCAAGCTGTGAGCTGCAGTACTTGCCTTTGACAATTATCCTGGTCGCCTTTCTGCTTTACGTTTCTACTTTTTCTCTTGCTCTCTCTTTCTTAGTTCCCAGATTCCAGCCCTTGCTCCCTTGGAGCCTTCATTTCAGGACTACCTTCAGTCAGTCATGCAGATTTTCTCTCTCTTATTTGCCAAGACTGTACTTTTCTTCCTGGTATTGGCTTTGGTTTTAGTTTTGGCCTGTGTATTCTCCACAAGGAAGAATCCTGTTCACTTAAGTAGGCATATTTTTCACTCTTCTGTCTCTAACACAGGCTTATATCTATGTTCATGGCTCTTCACATCTAGATTGCAGCCTGCTTCATAGGTGAGAGTTCAGGACAAGGGTTTGCTGAAAGGCAGCAGAGGAAGAGTGGGAGTTGCTGATAGATAGACTTAACGACAAAATTACAGCTATGGTTAAGGACAAGTGCAAATACCGTAGCCTATTTTCAGAAGTAATAATCTTTTATCTCCTTTTATTTTTTTGCCTCTGTTAAGATCAATTTTCCTCATTTCGTCTAATGTTTCAGTTGAAGTTTAACTCCGTTTTCAGAATACCATCAAAGTGGGTAAGGTAGTATGTCTATGTACTTTTATTATTTTTCTTTGATAGCTAATCTGTTCAGTCTACATGACTTGACTGTACAAGAATATCACTTCTCATGCTTTTGCAGTAACCGTAGTAGTCTCTAATTAAAAGTCACTAGGCTCACTGCCTCCCTTGTACAGAACTGACACTGAGGTGAGATTCCTTCTAACGTCAAGGAGAAATCGATTTCTTTAGATCTATTTCTTTAAAATGCACTTTTAATAAATGTACACACATATAATCCAAATAACCCTATAAACTAGGATGTTTTCCTCCCCTAAGGAATCGTTCATAATAGTTAAGCATCATAGCATGTACTACGGGAGCTTCATATTTCACATCTTACAGAGCCCATGAAGGGGTCACATGGCTCCAGGATTAAATCTTACTCTTCATTCACATGCCCCTGGACGTGCTGATTCTGATTTTTGGCTCTCACAGTCTTCAACCCATTATTCTAATCTTTGTTTTTGCAGTGTTTCGCCATTTCACTTGCTTGCTCAAGTATCCATGGTATTTCCAAGCTGCTGCTGACTGCTCCTTTAATTGTGGACTTCTCTTCTTGTTTACTTTTATTTTCCACTTTTCCTCCCTATTGCACAATCCCGTGCTGTACTTAGGCTTTCTTCTGTGTCTTTACTCTCATTGTTTGTTTTGCTTGGAATGTCTTCTCTCCTCAACACTTAGCTGTATCGTGTACATGATTTTAAGTCCAGCTCATGTTGTTTACATAAACCCTTTCCTGAGAAACAGGCGCTCCTTGATCAGTCTTTAATTTCCTTTGTGCTTATGATCTCAACTAAAATACCTGGCAATTAATCATACATGACTTTTTTCACTAACTTGTGTTGTTTCCCTAACTTGATTGTAAATTTCATAAATGTAAGGAATTAAAATTTTTGCTCCACAAAGTCTGAAAGTACTAGACACGTAGCAAATTCTTAGAAGACTGTTCTTTCTAATGAAAATACATGTGCTCTCTGTACGGTATCAGGACAGCTACAATTAATTTAACCTCGAAGCATTTGCTTCTTAATATGAAAAAAAATGTAGCTAATGATACTGCCTGATTTGACAGTAATATTGCTAATGAACCATTAAAACATAAAATGCACCATGTAATACCATTTTAAGACATTGATTATTTAGTTTAAAATGCCATTATTGTATGTTTTATGCCTTTATTTTTATTGCTAGATTTTGATTTTGTATCTTTTGTAGATTTGCATTGTGCTGTAACAGAAAGACACACTGTGGCAAAGAAACTAGGTAGAATGGTGAAAAAGCAAACCGTAATCAAGAGGAAGGGGCCGGCTGGTGGTGTAGTGGTGAAGCTTGTAGTGCTCTGCTTCAGCGACCCAGGTTTGCAGGTTTGGATCCTGGGTGCGGACCTACACCACTCGGCAACTCGTGCTGTAGCAGCAGCACACATACAAAATAGAGGAAGATTGGCACAGGTGTTAGTTCAGGGACAATCTTCCTCACCAAAAAAAAAAAAAAAAGAGAGAGAGAGAGAGTAGTGATTAGTGATGGCTGGGGATGAACATAGAGACATCTGCATTGGGCAATATTACTATACCTTTAGAATTTTGATAGTAGTCAACAGAAATAAAAACGGTTAAATCATGTGTTTCTTTTCCTTCTAAGAAACTATAACTACAAAGCAATTTTTAGTCCCCAGATATGAAATAGAAAACTAAGAGA
Organism: Equus asinus; assembly: GCF_041296235.1. NCBI lineage: Eukaryota > Metazoa > Chordata > Mammalia > Perissodactyla > Equidae > Equus > Equus asinus. The sequence goes on along the minus strand of NC_091792.1, from coordinate 49,921,250 downwards.
AATAATTACAAACTAAAAGTAATTTAGCATACACAAAAGGAAACTAAGTTATCTAAGAGACAGGTGGTTATTGAAGTCATATTGGCTTAGAACATTGTGTAAATTTCAGGTGTACATTATTATGTATGAGTTTCTGCATAGACTGCATCATGTTCACCACCAATAGTCTAGTTTTTATCTGTCACCATCCATCTGTGGCCCTTTACCCCTTTCACCCTCCCCTACCCCTTTTCCCTCTGATCGCCACTAATCTGTTCTCTTTATCCATGTGTTTGTTTATCTTCCACATGTGAGTGAAATCAGACGGTGTTTTGTCTTTCTCTGTCTGGCTTCGTGCACTTAGCATAGTACCCTCAAGGTCCATCCATGTTGCAAATGGGACAATTTTGTCTTTTTATAGCTGAGTAGTATTCCATTGTATATATACCACATCTTTATCCATTTATCCATTGATGGGCACTTGGGTTGCTTCCGTGGTGTGGATATTGTGAATAATGCTGCAATGAGCATAGAGATGCATAAACCTCTTTGAATTGTTGATTTCAAGTTCTTTGGATAAATACCCAGTAGTGGGATGGCTGGAACATATGGTATTCCTATTTTTAAGTTTTTGAGGAATCTCCATGCTGTTTTCCATAGTGACTGTACCAGTTGGCATCCCTACCAGTGGTGTATGAGGGTTCCCTTTCCTCCACATCCTCTCCAATGTTCGTTATTTCTTGTTTTGTTAATTATAGCCATTCTGACAGGTGTAAGATAGTATCTCATTGTCGTTTTGATTTGCATTTCCCTAATAATTAGTGATGTTGAACATCTTTGAATGTGCCTGCTGACCTTCTGTATATCTTCTTTGGAAAAATGTCTGTTCCTATCCTCTGCCTATTTTTTTTCTTTTTTTGCTGAGGAAAATTAGCCCTGAGCTAGTATCTGTGCCCATCTTCCTCTACTTTTTTTTATATGTGGCTTGCTGTCACAGCATGGCTGAAGAGTGGAGTAGATCCATGCCCAAGATCCGAACCTGTGAACCTGGGCCACTGAAATGGAGCATGCCAAACTTAACCACTATGCCATGGGGCCTGCCCCACCTCTGCCCATTCTTTTGACTGGGTTGTTTGTGTTTTTGTTGTTGAGTTGTATGAATTCTTTATATATTTTAGAGATTAACCCCTTGTCAGATATATGACATGCAAATATTTTTTCCTACCCGGTGGGTTGTCTTTTTGTTTTGTTCATGGTTTCCTTTGCCTTGCAGAAGCTTTTTAGTCTGATGAAGTCCCATTTGTTTATTTTTTCTCTTGTTTCCCTTGCCTGAGTAGACATGGTATTCAAAAAAGATACTGCTAAGACCGATGTCAAAGAGGGTACTCCCTATGTTTTCTTTTAGGAGTTTCATGGTTTCAGATCTTACATTCAAGTCTTTAATCCATTCTGAGTTGATTTTTGTGCATGGTATAAGATAATGGTCTATTTTCATTCTTTTGCATGTGGCTGTCCAGTTTTCCAAACACCATATATTAAAAAGACTTCCTTTCTCCATTGTGTGTTCTTGACTGCCTTCTCGAAGATTAGCTGTCCATAGATGTGTGGTTTTATTTCTGGGCTTTCAGTTCTGTTCCATTGATCTGTGTGTCTGTTTTCTGCCAGTACCATGCTGTTTTGATTACTATAGCTTTGTAGTATATTTTCATGTGAGGGATTGTGATGCCTCCAGCTTTGTTCTTTTTTCTCATTATTGCTTTGGCTATTTGGGTCTTTTGTCGTTCCTCATAAATTTTAGGATTCCTTGTTCTATCTCCATGCAGAATGTCATTGGGATTCTGATTGGATTGCATTGAATCTATAGATTGCCTTAGGTAATATGGACATTTTAATTATGTTTATTCTTCCAATCCATGAGCATGGAATATCTTTCCCTTCCTTTATGTGTTCTTCAATTTCTTTCAGTAATGTCTTATAGTTTTCAGTGTGTAGGTCTTTCACCTTCTTGGTTAAATTTATTCCTAGATATTGTATTCTTTTTGGTGCCATTGTAAATGGGACTGTATTCTTAACTTCTCTTTCTGCTAATTCATTATTAGTGTATAGAAATGCATCTGATTTTTGAATGTTGCTTTCTAGTTTCCTATTTCTCCTCTAAAAAATTACCACAGGGGCTGGCCCAGTGGCACAGTTGTTAAGTTCACACGTTCTGCTTCGGTGGCCCAGGGTTCACCAGTTCAGATCCCGGGTGTGGACATGGCACCGCTTGGCAAGCCATGCTGTGGCAGGCATCCTACATAGAAAATAGAGGAAGATGGGCTCGGATGTTAGTTCAGGGCCCGTCTTCCTCAACAAAAAGAGGAGGATTGGCACCAGATGTTAGCTCAGGGCTAATCGTCCAAAAAAAAAAAAGTTACCACAAATTTAGTGAGTTACATCACAAATTTATTATTTTACAGTTCTGGATGTCAGAAATCTAAAACTGGTCTATGGGGCTGTGTTTCTTCAGGAGACTCAAAGAGAGAACCCATTTCCTTGCCTTTTCTAGCTTCTAGAAGCTGCCTGCTTTCCTTGGCTTGTGCCCACACATCATTCTGACCTCTGCTTATATTGTCGTATCTCCTTCTCAAACTCTGACCCTGCTGCCTGCCTCTTACAAGGACCCTGTGATTATATTAGGTCCACCTGGATAACCCAACATAATGTCTCCATCGCAAGATCCTTAACTTAATCATATCTTCAAAACTCCTTTTGCCATAGGAGGTAACAGATTCATAGGTTTTGGGGATTTGGACAGTGAATCTGTGCAGGGACATTATTCTGGCTATCATAGGTACAAACATATTAAGACTGCAGCTCATCATCTTCCCACTTTTAAGTACATGGAAAAGAGTAACAAAAAAATGTTTAAATCTGGGATTTTTAGACCATATTCCTGGGAAATTATCATGTAAAGTGAAATACCTTTCTGCAAGTGAATTTAGGTTGAGAATTTTCACAAGTCAGAATTTTATAATGTATTGTTCCTCATTTATACCATTTCTTTGTACGTGTGCTGATTCAAAAATGTTCAAATAATTATTTGTTGTTCACTGAATGTGCTATTTTCATTCATATCCCCCAAGCTTGTATAAAAGGCAAATGCTGCCTACATTTTAAAAGTTCTGTAAATAAGTACCCTGTATTTAAATACAGATCTGGAATTTCATTATGTTTGTCAAACTTTCTAATGATATAGAGGTAACATCTTAACAAAATGTCTCAGTGATATTTAAGGGGCATTTTTATAAACAATGTAAATTCATCCCATGGAAAATAGATCATGGAAACTTAATCATTTTTTTAATTACTGAGAGGGACTATTAAGATGCCACTGTCACTTTAAAAGCATGGCCACCATCAGGTTAAGTTAGCAAGATTACCTAAAAATAAATTAATCATCAGTAATTGTTCACTTGTGCTCAGCATAATCTGGAACCTTTTGGGGAACACAAAATAAATGTAAGCATGACCTTTCTACCTGTCTATTTGGGGAGATTAGGTAGATAGTCTATTCACGTAAACTAAATTTCTTTAGAAATCGAACAATGAGCATGGTTGTCTTGGATTAGAGGAGTCAGGAAACTTTTCTGGTGGATGCTATTTTGAATTAAGCCATACAGATGCATTGGATAGGCAAAAATGACACCATGGATCAATATGGAGTTTATTAGAAACAATGGTGTGAAGAGAAAACCAGGGCTGGAGTGAGATGATATTGAGGGGTCTATTTTTGAATCTGTACAGAGGGATCAGATTAAAAGATCCTTTAGGACATGTAGAGGAATTTAGACTTGGTAATTTGTAGGACATGTAAAAATCAACAAATCAAACAAAGAAAACCATAGAATGCACAGTCTCCCCACCCCACAGCACACGCTAGAAAATATGCTTTGGGCTGTTGAGGGGCAGTGATGGAGATTTTTGTCTGTTCTTTTCGCTGATATTCAAGGTGCCCAGAACAATGCCTAATATATATTTATTGAATTTTATTGAATGAATGAATTACTTGAATTAATTTTCCATGTAACATTTTTGTAAAAAATCAACTTTAAATTTAATATTTTAGTATAAATGATATGACATCAATTTGGTGCTGTATGGATATAGGTTAGGTTTCTTCTTTTTCCCTAGATGTACTAAAAGTACAGGATGAGGAGCTGGTTTCATATTTTCCATAACAGAGACCTAAGAAGTAGGGAGGCTGTGAGACAGTGGACTATCCACTTCTCAATAGAAAGATTACTTTGTTCAGGCTCCTCTCTAAGGCCCAACCGTCCTCAGAATCTCCAAGGCAGACAGAGACTTTTCTAGAGGAAAGCCTTTTCCTTAAACTGACTAAGAAGCAGAACATTCTGACAAACTTCCATGATATATGTGTGGATTTGTCCTGTTTTTTCTTTATACTATTTTATCCTTTGAAATATCAAGATGACTCAGTAAATGAATAAGGTGTATACAGGGAAAGTGCAATTTTCCATTAAATTCATGTCCAAAATATTGAGTTGCTAATAATAAGTTAGTGTATAGAACTAATGTGATTTGCAATTGATGTAAAGATCTATAATTGTAACATTACTAGGGCTGAGTTCAATAATTCAAAGACCTAGGCTTTTTTTTTTGTCACTTAACTATTAGACAAGCTAATTTAGAAATATTATTCATGATGATTTTTCATACCATTTGAAAATTATCCTACTTTTACCTACCCACCATAATCAATGCCAAACATATTGACAATCATAGATATTATGCTTATCATAAAATATCTCATTTTATATAATAGCAGGAATTTTTGGTTACCTTATTTTCTCCTTGCAGCACCTACTCTCTGATTAGTGACCTAAAATAACTCATAAGTTTTCACAACAGAGAACCCCAGAAAAAAAAATTTATCTAGCCTACAACCAGGAATTAGGAGAAAATTAGGAGAAAACTAGAGATTTCTATGAAGATAAGGGTAACAAGTGAGACTTGTTATTTTCTTGAAATCTTAGTGAGCAGAGGCTAAGGTAGGAATTATACGGTCATGTCATATACCCAAGAGTCGGTTTTTGTCGGTGTTGCTGATGTGTGTTAGACAATGTCATTTTGTGTTTTACCCGTACCCCTGGGACTACACCATAAATGAACTGGCTTATGGAGATAGAAGGTGACCAGCAACCTGTGCTTTGAGTCCCATGGATATAAATAGTCAATTGATACAGGTGACTTCATCATTTTATCTTGAAGCTGTGTCTAATCACTTTAGATTGATACTAATCTTTGCAAGACCTGAATCAACTAAATTATCACGGCTGTCTGTGGACATGAGGCAGGATGGAAGAGTAGAAACAACACTGGATTTCTGGTCAAGAGATACATGTTCTAATTACATCTCTGCCTCTAATTAATGTGACTTTGGGCAAGTTACATTATGGGTAGACCTCAGTTTCCAATCATTACAAATTGGGTTTTCTGGAGCAGGTGTTAAGATAAGTTTGGGGTTCAAGATGTGTCTTAGACATCAACACTTTGGAAAGAAAGTGGGAGGAAGTAGGATTGAGTTGAGGAAGAATTTGAACTGCACTTCAAAACCAATACAGCTTTGGCCGGCCAAGCTGGGAGCTCAGGAGAAAATGTTGCACATTAGGGTGCCCCATGACTGGCTGAAATCACTGGATCTTTCTCCTCCTACCTTGCTTACTCAGTTGCTGGATGTGGACTGCTCCTGAAAGGGCATGCCATCAGGCGAGGTAGCTTTCGGCAGCTGAAGTAGATGCAGAGGAAGTGACAGCTGGTGACTCTCCCAGCTGGGTGAATCCTTCCGTAAAGGACAGCATATTTCTGTGTCTACCACCCAGAGTCAGTAAATGGCACATTGTAGTGCAGGATTCAGGTAGGCCTTTTGAATGAATGGTAATGGGTGAATCATAAAATGAATATTAGATTTAACATTCTATAAATCTGTGATTCTGGCCATAATAAGCCCAGTATCAAATTCCTAGGACGGCTGTAGAACCAGCACAAGGAGAGAGGTACAGTCTGAAACGCTAGGAGCACTTACAGAACATAAGTGCCGGTGTGTCCATTGGTGACCCTCTATGAGTTTTGTTTGTCTAGAAACCAACTCCTGAACAGAACTTTTATTGTCCTTCGGAAAACCACTGCTCTCCTCCTGTTGTAGCCAAGTGCTCTGCTCTCTCTTGGCCTAGAGGTGGGTACCTAAACCTAGCTCAGCCAATAAGATGCATTTTCCCTAGAATTTGAATTTTGAGATAACTGACAGGGCTAGAAAAGAAATCCTTGGGGCTGATTCGTCAAGATGGCAGCTGCCTGAAGAGACTGCCCTGAAGCCTCAGTGCTTCCCTGGTCTTGCCCTGATTGAGATGAGTATCAAATTTTTGCTTTGATTCTGTGACCTATGTAATAGTATTCCAGCAAATGCCTTATTTTTTTCTCTTAGGTAACCAGAGTTGGTTTGGGTTGCTTACAAAATAACCTTCTACAGATGGTACCCAAGATAATCCAAAATAATAATGATGATAATAATTATTATTATGTATTACGTTCTGTGAGTTGATTTCTGAGACGACAATGCTGAAAGAACCAGTGTATCTATTTTGTTCCTTTTTCAAAGGAGAACTTTCTACCAAATAAACACAATTTCACTTTGGAAAGGGGGTAATGGTGGGTGGTTCAGAATCCAAAGGAATTAATTAATGAAAACAAAGAGAAAGCTAATTTGAGAGGAAATAATTGCCATTCATTATAACGGAGAATTTTTGATCAAACAGAGCTATCCAAAATAGATCTGGAGAGGTAATGAATTCTTTCCTGTAAGTCCCTATGGGGAGACAAAAATAGAGGAAAAAATTTCTTTCTCGCAAGACTGTTGGTGAGGATGGGTTTCCCTTCAATTCTCTCATCACTGTCCAATTACTTGTCAGGGACAGGAACTTTGATGAATGTCTCTGCACATGGGATAATTCACTTATCCCATCAGCTCGGGTTCTTAGAAGCACTGGCTTGTCAACATAGGTAGCCCAAAGTCAGGAAGCTGCCCAAGAGGCTTATAGGACAATCACTTTATCATCTTGATGTAAGTCTTAACAGGAGTTATGATTAGGCAGAGAACCACAGTCCTATCCAGAAAACTGTGTTTCCAGAAGAACTCCTGGATCTGAAGAGGAAAGTTGAAACCCCTGACTAATTTCCTTGCTTGACTGCTTTATGCTACTGCACCTTGAGAGTGACTTCCAAATTGGCCGTGGTGGGTTTGACCACTTTTCCAGGCCAATGCTGATATGGAACATTACAGCTTCACAGATATTTCACCAAGTCAGACTGTGACTTATGAAAGATGCAACATAAAGCAGTAGAAAATAAATATTTTAACATGCTGTTTTATTGTTCACGACACCAAATAGAACAGTTTTTACTGAGAAAGTATTTCTAGTTTAACTACCCCTTCACACTAAATTTCATGTATTGTATATTTGACTTTGACCAAAAAGTAAACACAGAAGAAAGTTCTTTGGCTTAGGAAACATAATACAGAAAGAAGTAGATGGTTTTACATTATTTTATTTAAATGAAGTATTTGTGAGTGTAAGTTAACACTTTTTAAAATTGAATCATAAATTTAAACAGTAATTTAAAAACACTTTTATAGTGCCTACTGTAAGCCAAGCGCTGTTTCAAGTGCCTTACATATATGGAATCCTTTCATCGCCACAACAACTCTGTGACATGGAGGCTATCATCATCGCCTTTCCACAAATGAGAAAACTGGGTCCTTAGGTGTACTGTTTTTCAGGGACAACCAGAAAACTGAGGACTGTCTCTGAAAAATCAGTGATAAAGAGAAATCTGTCCAGATTAGGCAGATTAGGCAGAACTTGGAGCAGTATATTTTGTTGTCATTTTGTCTGGATTGAGAAATACCTAAAAAAGTCACACAGGTAGGAAGTAGCAGGGCCACAATTCAAAAGCAAGGGAGGGGATCTTCCAGAATCCAAATATTTATCCTTTACTGCTTATCTAACGTACATAACTGGTTCTAATCAGATAGCTATGTTTCCTAACTGGTGCTACATCTGTCCTGTTTATTTCTGCCTCAACTGTTGCCTATGTTCCTCCATGTTCATGCTTTCTGAGAATATCCTTCTCCTCTCTTTGAGTTATGCACCTCTGTTCAGGGCCCAGCTCAATCTTAACTCCTTCACAAAGCCTTTCTTGACAGACATAACTAAGATTGAGATTGCCTTTCTTTTCACTCTTAAAGCTCACAGTCTGTATCTGACTACGACCAATGCTGGGTGCCTCTTTTAACAGCAGAGAGCAATACAAGGCCCCAATATGGCACCTTTCTCAAGGGGAACTAGCCAGCCACCTTGTACTGAGTTATTACTTTGGACACCTTCCAACAGGGAGGAGGCAGTAATTTCCCTTCACTGGAACAGGATTGCATTCTGCATATATGTTTGTAGATATGTCTGCATATGTATTTCCATACCCAAAATGCTTCTACTAGCACCAACATCGATGGTCTTATTTACCTTCATTTTATTCCTAGGACATTGCTTAGAGCCAAGAAACTCATTTCACACCAAAAGAAGTGTGCTGATGGGCTCAGGTCCCTCAAATTGTCTGGTCTTATTTATCCATTTCATCACTGTAAAGCAGGTGACCTGATAGAATAGTGGAATGGTCTATTAAAACTTAATTATAGTGCAGTTTATGAGATTATGCCCTTAAAAAAGTGAGAGTTTATCTTATAGGATGGAGAATTTGTTTTGAACAAGTGGCCAATGTATTATGTCATTTCGTCTATAGCTAGAATATATGCATCTGGAAAGCAAGGGGCGGAAGATGGAGGGGCATCCCTCACTATTTCACTTAACAACTCCTTTGCAGAGCTTTTGCATTTCTTTCTCATAATTTAGACTCTACTGATTTGAATTTCTTACTTCCTAAGGGAAGAAGCCTTTCATCAGGGAACACAACAGCAGTTTTATTGAATTAGAAGTTGAGACTGCCACTTGGCTGTTTTGTGCTTCTCCTGCCATTAAACCGACAAGCAGGTTATTGCACTGGCTGGCATGGTTGATCTTGATTACAAAGGAGAATTTGGGTCACTGCTACTAATGGGAGCTGAAGGAATATGTCAGCAAGCCCAGAGATTATTGTGATGATTCCAAGCCCAATGGCAACAGTTAGTGGAAAATTATGGCAACCTCAAAAGTATTTGTATATAGGACCACTGAGGATTCAGATTTTTTAAGAATGAAGATTTAGGTTACCCCATATGCTGCTAATGACAAAGGGCATATGGAATTGATAGTAGAATAAAATACTTACGAAAACCAGTTATAGCTTTGTGACTATTTTGTCACAAAATGAGAACTCTATCAATGTGAATATTTAATTATATATTTTGGGTGTGAAAAAAAAATATGTATTTGTACATATGTATTCGCCAATTTCTTTTTTATCCCGCATTCATATCCTTTATTTTATTTAAGACTTGGTGGTGGTGGTTTACTTCAAAATTTAGTCTTTAGGTTATAGAATATTTGGTTTGGATTTTGTACTTCCTTTTTAGGAAGAAGGTGAGAGTTATTTCATTTATATGAAATCTATTTGCAAGTTTGTTATACAGAAGCACAAAATTGCTCCTGTTTTGACTGAGGATGAACTTTGCTCCAAACCCACTCTTATGTGCTCTGTTTCAAGAGGCTGAGCCTGAGGTTCTGAAAACAACTTTCTCCTTTGTCAGCCGATTCCCTGTGAGTCCACCCAACTGGGGACACTGGAAGGAGATGGGAAGACGTTAAGAGGAATCTTGCTCCTGTTAGTATCATCCCAGCAGATGGCATTTCGCTCAGTCAGCAGGAGTTGGTTTACGTCTCAAGCTTCTTTAGTCATTTCCAGAACCAGCCTTAACATGCTCACTCAGAGAGAACAGGAGCAGGTAGGCAGCATCTGCTCCCCACAGGTCTCAGACCCAGTTACACAGTGCCCATCCTCTGAGCTGAAGTGCCATTATTAGCCTCCTCAGAGATCTAAGACCGAGTTCCTAGTGTTCCTTTCTGAGTTCCTGAGATTCTCGTATTAGCCAGATGTATCAATCAGGGTTCTCCAGAGAAACAGAACCAACAGGATGTGTGTATATACAGAGAGAGATTTATTTTAAGGAATTTTAAGTGCTTGTGCACCTGTGGGGGATTGGCAAGTCTAAATGCTGATGGGGTGGGCCAGTAGTCTGAAGACTCAGAGAAGAGTTGCAGTTTGAGTCCAAAGGAAGTCTGCTGGAAGGATTCCTTCTTCTCGGGGAAGGTTGCTGTTTGTTCTATTAAGGCCTTCAACCGATTCGATGAGGCCCATCCATCCTATGCAGGGTAATTTATTTTACTTGAAGTCTACCAATTTAAATGTTAATCTCATCCAAAAAACACTGTCTTAGTCAGCTTGGATGCTATAAAAAATAAATAAATAAAAACAAAAAACAAAACGTATAGACTTGGTGGCCTAAACAGCAGAAATTTGTTTTCTTACATTTTTAGAGGCTGGAAGTATAAGATCAAGGTTCTGGCTGATTCAGTTTCTGTGAGAGGTCTCTTTCTGCTTTCAGATGTCTGGCTTCTCTCTGTGCCCTCCTATGGCAGAGAGAGCGATCTCTTTCTGTTCCTCTTCTCATAAGGCCACCACTCATTTGATTAGGGCTCCAACCTTATGACCTCATTTAACCGTAGTTACCTCCTAAAGACTCTGTCAGCAGATAGAGTTACATTGGGGAGTTAGGGTTCAACATATGAATTTTGGGGGGACAAAATTTAATCCACAGAATTCACCGACCCCCCCCAAACTCATGTCCTTATTGTTTGCAAAATATATTCATTCTATCCACACAGCCCCCGAAGTTTTAACTCATTCCAGCATCAACTCTAAAGTTCAAAGTCTCATTTAGAAATTATCTAAATAAGATGTGGTCAGACTTGAAGTATGATTCATACTTAGGCAAAATTCCTCTCCAGCGGTAAACCTGTGACACCACATAAGTTATGTGGTGGCAAAATATGAGGATAGGACAGGCATAAGATAGACAGACATTTCCCAGAAATATCCGTAATAATGTTTGACCAAATATCTGGGTACCGTGGCCCAGCCAAGTTGACCAAGTTGATCATTACAGACCTCAAGCCCTCCTCGAAGATCTAAGTCCCTACTCTGCTGGAGCCCTCCTTTGAGTGTCTGAGGTGTCTGCAGCAACCAGATGGTCACAAAAGGGTTTGAATCTCAGGTCTGTGACGCCCCTCCTCTGAACTTCTAAGGTTTGAAAACCTCCATGTCTTTTCTTTAATTTCCCCAGTCCCGGAAATGATAGTTGATGCCTGAGTTATTGTCTAACTTAGTGCTCTCCTTTTGCTTTTTCAGTTCTCCCAACACTGCTTAACAAATTCCCTGTGTTAAATTCTCCATATTAAAATATCTGATGTCATTTCTATTTTATCTATTAGACCATGGCTGATATACCGTAATGTCTTAGATCAGTCTGCTATAGCAAAGTAACGTAGACTGGATGGCTTATAAACAACAGACATTTATTTCTCACAGTTCTGGAGGCTGGAAGTCTGAGATCAGGGTGCCAGCATGGTAAGGTTCTGGAAGAATCCTCTTCCTGGTTCACAGCTGGCCATCTCCTTGCTGTGTCTTCACACGGCAGAAAGCAGAGACAGTGGAAGCAAGATCTCTGTGTCTTTTTATAAGGCACGGATCCCATTCATGAGGGCTCCATCCTCAAGACCTAATCACTTCCTAAAGGTCTTGCCTCCTAATACCAACATATTGGGAGTTAGGATTCCAACGTACAAATTTGGGGGGAACACAAACATTCAGTGCATTGCAATAATCCTGGTTTTCCTGGGACTATCCTAATTTATATCTATTTTTCCAATGTGTTTTTAATGGTACCCTCTTTCACTCTCTAAAGTATCCTAGTTGAACAATAAATTATGTGATCATGCTAAAAATAAGGAAGTGTGCGCTAGAAATCAGGACACCTGGGATCTAGTCCTGATTCTGTAAAAAATGCATGTGACCTTGAGCAAATCACTTAACCTGAGGAGTAGGTGAGTATTTCCACCATTTATTACACCTCCCAAACTCTTAGATCTTACAATTTGAGATACTTTCGTCCAATTTGCCCATGTATACCTAAGTGTGTTACCATTGAGATATTGACATAAATCTGAATAGTATTAGAAGGTGCCAGAAGAGGTATGAATTTTGAGCAGTGTTCTGGGGAAGAGAAAAAATATGATAGGCAAAGATGAACTGGGAGAGCTTTTCTGAAAAAGGATTGTTAAATTTGATTAACACCAAAATTATTGCAGCAGGAAAGATAAATATATTTGATAATTTTAATGTACATACAACTATAGATAAAAGTTAGTAATTACCATTCACTGATTTTTTTTTTTTCTCTGTACAGGCACTGATTTAAGTGCTTTGCATGTAACAATTCATTTAACTCATAATAATTCTGTCAGGCAGGCACTACTATTATCCTCATTTTATCAATGAGAGATTCAGAGGGGTTAAGTAACTTCTTTGAATATATATAGCAAGGAAGTGGTGATACTGAGAATTGTACTCAGTGGTGCAGTTTTATAGCTTCTATACCATAATTTAAGTATTGAGATCAATATAGCTTTAGGTGACATAATGGGGGTGTGAGTGCTATGATGGTAATCAATTTGCATTATATAAGTCTATCAAGTCAACACATTGTACACCTTAAACTTACACAATGTCAATTATATCTCAGTAAAGCTGGAAAAAAAGATCAATATAGCTAGATGCAGAAGAAATACGATTACAATGCAGCTTTGATTAGAAGAAATCTTCTACTTAAGCTCTGTTAAATATACGTGGATTGTTCTTTTTTGGAATTGTGGAAAACTTTCCTGTTCAAGATCAGAGTTTCTTAGAGTATATGGCTCTAGTCTGTCCAAAAGGAATCATCATATTCCAGGGCCCTATCCTCAGATACTCTGATTCAGTTGGCCTGAAGTGAGGCTTAGAAATCTGCATTTTAATTACATTCCGAGTAGTTGTTTTGTACCCTAAAGTTTGAAAGAAACTATTTTATAGCCTTTGAAATATCAAGAAAGCCATGAGGTACCTGAGAGACACACTGTGTTAGTTTGCCAAGGCCACCACAACAAATGAGACAGGTTGGATGGCGTAAACAACAGACTTTTATTTTCTCTCAATTCTGGAGGCTAGGAGTCTGAGATTAACGTGATGGCAGATTTGGTTTCTCCTGAGGCCTCTTTCCTTGCTTTGCAGACAGCCACTTTCTCACTGTGCCCTCCTGTGATAATCTCTCTGTGTCTGTATTGTCTGTCTCCTAATCTCCTCTTCTTATATTGACACCAGTCATATTGGTCCCCAACCATCAGAATTTAATTAGTTACCTCTTTAAGGATCCTACCTCCAAACACAGTCACATTCTGAGGTACTGGTGGTTAGGACTTCAACATATGCATTTGGGGGAACACAATTCAGCCCATAGCACTCACTGACCACATGTCCGAGCTTGTTCAGAATAATCCCAATTTACACCTGATATGCTGGTATAATTTTTATTAGAGCATCTTCTCAATCTCAAAAATGTGCCAGTTTGGACCATAAATTATGTGGTCTCTGTATTTAAAGCTTATGAAGTTAAACAGAAGCAGATATAGGTCTTTTTTTTCCTCTGTCCCACTGGTATCTTGAGGACAATTGAGAAAATATTAGAGTAGTGAAATTTGAAAGTTACATTAAAGCAGTAATGTCTTTTACATTGTATTACACTGAAAATTAAAAACTCAGTGAAAGGAAATTACAAATTACCATGCTTACAGATTTTACCATTCTCCACATGTGCAATTTTCCTTGATTTTGTTACTTTACATATTACTTTTTTATAGCCAGCCTTCATAATATTAATATAAAACTTAAATCAGGATTTTAACGTTTTTGTTCAAAGGCTGCTACAAACATAGTTTAAATGTCATTTCTATGCAGTTTTTACTCAAAAAGAATATAGCAATTCACCTTTCTAAAGTTGTGATTATGCAATCAAGATTACCCCAAGTCAATTAAATTCTCTCTGTCCTAGTTTCCTCATCTGTAAAACATGAGTCATAATACCAACTACCCTACGATTATAAAAATTGTAAAGTTCACATAAATGCTAAGAAGCCCCCTCTGCCTCCACCTAGCTCTTCTTCCTGATTCATTTTCTCACTGCCTCTCCTTCAGCACTTGTCATACTGTTTTGTCTTATATTTTTGTTATGTCTAAGCCATTGGGATGTTCACTCGAGGCGAAGACACTATGTTGGTGTCTCTTTTTTAATTCCTTGGACCCAGCAGAATGATTGGCATATAGATAATAGTAAATATTCATGGAGAGAAAGAATAAATGAAAGAAAAAAGAGTGAATGGATGAAGTTGGTAAAGGCAATTTGCTTCAATTTTCTCTACTCTAGAGAATTACACAAAAGAATCACAGAAGAGATCATTCAAGGGCTTGAACATCTCATGGAGACTTTTCTAACATGAGTAAGCTATACATACAGCATTCAAACATCAAATGTCTACTTCGCAAGTGGACAATCATAAGAGGAGCCCTTAGACAACATATAAGAGAAAGAAAGTGTACAATTTCCCCTTCCTCATGTTTCGTTTAGCAGAGAGAAAAATTTTTAAAACTTGGTATTGGTACAAAAACTCTTTGCTCATGAATCTTTGCTTGCATGAATGCACATATTCCATATTCAAATGGAATGCTAATCAGAAAAATCAGCTTGATCTCCTATTTCATCTTAGAATCCTGTTAAAATGGATATATGTTAGCTCCAGGGTACATTTCTGATTTTACCAAAAATCCATAGACGATCTTCCATCTTTCTTTCTTGAGGACAATTTCTATATTATTTGTTTTCACTTTGTATATAGTCTAGTGTAAAATTACTCTGCACACTGACCAGCAAACCTGTTTCATGTTAATAATGGAAGCATTATTTCTTGAACTCGTTAAGATCATTTAAAATGAAATATTGGAATCATGAAATCATACATAAAAATCTTCTAGATATTCCCTTTGAAAATATAAAGGAGGCACTTCTACAACTGAAAATTTGCATGGCTTTATTAGGATAAAACAACATCTTTCCTCTTTTTTTCCCCCTCACATGCAAATATTTGTTGGCTGAATATAATATGCAAATTCCCACGCTAAACTTGAGTTTCAATGAGTGTAACTACTCTGCCAGTTCTTTACAAAGATAGTACTAGCCGTTTATTTAAAATTGAAATTCCTCTCAGCTGCAAGGCCTGAATTATAAATCTGGTTAGTCCTGTCTTAGTTGGAGTCATCTGCAACATGAAATGTGACTGGCAGTTGGAACTGGCACAGTCTAAGAAGGGAGCTCTCATCACCCCAAGTTACTCTGTCCCATTTTACACAACAAAAGTGTGAAGTCTCATTATAAAAAAAGAGAAGGAAAGACCAACCTTTAAGGCTATCTTAAATAAAACAAGATTGTAAAAATATTTGAAACCTTCTCTTTCCCAATCTAAGTTGTGTATCTCAATTTGGGAGTTATTGACAATATAGCATTTTGATGGCTTAAAGTTAGCATTGATTGTGCCAAAATGGATTTTTAACCTATTATTTTTAGTTATATTTAGCTGTTCTCTACAGTACATTCTATTCTAGGACTTTGTCCATTCTAATTTTGCTAGAACTCTCTGAATAATAATGAAGTTAATCATCTCCCGTGAGAGACATTTTCATGGATTCTCAGGAGTTTATCCTGATACCTGTCCAAGTTTTAGTTTGTAAGTGGCAAACTTTTTCTCTCTTTTAAATCTCCTTAAAATATAAATGTCTTAGTTTCAGAGAAATTTAAATTAAATCCTGAGTGAGATTCTATTACTACTACATACACCAGAGTGTCTAACATTAAAAAAAAAAATACTGACAATTCTAGGTATTTATGAGGACACAGAGTAGCTAGAATTCTCATGCAGTGTGATGGGGGTATAAATTGATAAAAACCACTTTGGAAAATGGTTAGACAAAATTAGTAAAGCTGAACATATGCATATACTCTTTCCCAGAAATTTCATTTCCATGTATATGTGCAGCAGAGAGGAGTACATATGGCTGCTAACGGACATGTACAAGAATGTTCCTAGCAGCTTTATTCATCATAGTCCCTAGCAGGAAATGAACAAAATATCCATTGGCAATCAACAGAAAAGTACATTATATTCATACAGTGCAGAAATTAAACACACACACACAACTACAACTGCTTGAAAAAATGTGGATGAACCTCACAAAATATTAAATGAAGGAATCCAGGCACTAAAACATACATAATGTATGATTCCATTTATATTAATTTCAAAAACAGACAAAACTAACTTATGGTTATTTGCAGCCAGCATAATCATTACCTTTGTGGGCGATGTTAACTGGGTGTTCTCCATCTTGACCCAGATGCTACTTATATAGTCATGCTAATTTATTAAATGCAACAAGGGCACAATTAAGAATTTTCCCCTTTATATATGTGATACTGCAATTAAAAAGTTTGCAAAATATATTTTATATGACTTAGTTATTATTTGCATACTGAACTTGAAAGGAACTAGAAAAACTAAGGATACTTTGAAGCTAAATAGTTTTTGGGGTAGGGGAAGCTGTGGGAAAGTATTTATAAATTTTAACCATTAACTTTCCTTTTTATATTAGAAATTTTATTTTTTTTCATTGCTGGGATGCACTTATTAATGTCAGATTTTCCGTTCACGTACTTTAGTTAGCAAGCAAGTAATATGTTATTCACTAATAATTAAACTATGCTCCTCCCCCAAAATAAACAGTAACTATGAGAGATTCGGTCTAATAAAGGTCTGTCACACTTAAACTTCAATCTTACCCATCTTCTTATGTTCTACCCAACTAATTATCCTTTATTTTCAAGTGAAAATTATTAGATATTTCTTCAACTTTAATCTCTGAGGTTCTTTGAACTTTTAACAGATGCAAATTTTCAGAGAGAATTATTTATTTTTAACAAAAGTCTGGATATATCTCACTTGACCTCTTTTATATTTTAAAGCATCTTACGTTTGTGTTGAATAAAAAAAGTAATGCAGCCATGGATTAATTCACAAGAATGATTCCATTTCCAGAAGAATGTTTCTTAGCAGTAATTAAAGATAGAGGTGTTAACTAGAGAACATTTCCACTTGTGGGGACATAGAACATTCAGTTACTTAGTTACCTGGGATGTTTGAGAAACAGCCCATTTTGCAAGTGAGGTAAACGGTGGGCCTTTGCGTCCCCAACAGATGCTGCATATCTGCACTTCTGGTCTGAATGATTTCCTATGAGCAAAACCTTGTATTGTTTGTTTTTCCTTATTATTCTTTTCCTCCCCTCTCTTGAATAGACTGCCAATATATTTTCAGGTAAATAGAAAAACATTTCAGAACTGCCAGTCTTTGACCAAACACAATCATTTCCCATGAAAAAGTCTTTATTTTTCTCCCCATGACAAGTTCTTTAAGAAGTTTCTCAGTGATTGCAGCCCTGCATGAAGAGACCAAATTCAAATCCAGTGGAGAGCAAGATTAGAGGAATGAAACTGTTCTCCTGGGACCTTAGAAAGCTTTGTGTGTGTGTGTGTGTGTCTGTGTGAGGAAGATTGGCCCTGAGCTAACATCTGTGCCAATATTCCTCTATTTTGTGTATGGGACACTGCCACAGCATGCCTTGATGAGCAGTGAGCAGGTCTGTGCCCAGGATCCAAACCCATCAACCCTGGGCCACCAAAGTGGAGTGCATGAACTTAACCACTATGCCAGCGGGTCGGCCCCAGAAAACTTTTTGAGATTTAGGATTCTGCAGAGTTTTGCTCATGAGTATAAGTCACTGTCATGTTATTTTATACCTGTACCCATAGGGCTGGGCCAAGAATAAATTGGCTCATGGAGATAAAGGTATCTATGGAAATAAATTTTGTGTATGTATGTATTATGTTGCTGTTTAATTTCTTTTTCCTCTAGTTTACTCAATTATGAATTAATTATAAATGATGGGGGGAAAAAGACAGGCAGTGCAGCACAGTGCTTACGAGTTTGGACTTTGGAGTGAAACTGTCCAGGTTTGACCTACAGTTCTGGTCCTTGCTGGTTGTGTCCCCTCGATCAGGTTTCTTATCCTCTCTATCCCTCCGTTTCCTCATCTGTAACATCTACACTCACTTCAGAGTGTCAAAATGATCAAATGAATTTATGTTTGTAAAGTTGTAAGAGAAATCTTTGGCACTATACGTGCTTTGGTAAGTAAAATAAATAAGGAAAACCTAGAAAGAAATAAAGTAAATAAAAGAGAAAATCACCCATAGCCCCACCACTGACATGGCCTTTGACTTTGTTACTCTGTTTTTTTCTATCACTGTTCCTTGCTCTATAAGACCTCTACGCACACAAATGTGAATGTGTTATACTCCACTTTCTGAGATATTTTGTTCATGTTGATATGCATATCCTACTCCTTTTCCTTAGCTCATTGCTGTTTCTTTACTTCTAACGCTTGTTCTTCTCATCTCACAATGCCAGAGCCTTGTCCAGCCAGCCCTGAAGGTTTAGCTCAAATGTATTGACTCCTCCTTTCATCACTCTCCAAATGAGGATGTTAATTTCTTCCTCCTCTGGAATTGTAAAAGGTGTTCTTTTATAGCGTTTAAGTTCTTTCTGTTTTGTGTTGCAGTATGACTCCAATTTTCTAAAATAAAATATCTATTTATCCATCTACCTCCTTATCATCTATCTATCTATCTATATAACTATCTACACCTATCTATTGTGAAAAGACTGCAAAGAAACTTCCTAGACGTTGACAGTATTTATGCCTGCATTATAGGATGCAAGTGATTAGAATTTTCTTTTACTTTTTTAATAAAATTTCTGCAATTCCAATACATTACCTTTATAATCGTAAAAGCTTAATATTGCAACAGCATAAATGCCTATATAAAAATAAGATTACTTTAATCTAGAAATAAGAGAAATGCACTGTCATCTTTGAATAGTTTAACTTTAGGTTAAATATATTTAGATAGATTAAATAGATTTGGTGGGTTTACCTTCTGGCTTTCAGCATATTGATCTTAGACTCACTGGGGTGAGGTAGCATATAAGATAGTGTCCCTCTCTCTTGCTTATTCCAAGTACAATAACTAGTTTGTAATAAAAACTGGAATATTCAGCTTAGATAAATAAAAAGTAATTTTCAATAAGAAATCTTAAAAGAACTGCTGAATATTTTCCATACAGACTGTTAATTATTGAAAGCAAAGTGTACTTTTAACTTGCTCTAGACATACAGAAAGCAAAAAGCATGTAGAGAGGAATTAAGAAATACCTATAGAGAGCTGAAAAGGAAGTTGGTGATACATATCTTTAGAATGATTAAGGATTCATTTTGAAAATGGATTTCGTTGTGCTGCACATATAAAGGAATAATGGATATATATTTTGTTGATTTTAAGGGAAAATATTTATCATTTGAAGAAAGCAATTAGAAGTGAGTTCACTTGATCTTTCAAAGTTTATTTCCAAGTGATGATATTGTTTAATCATCTTGTGAGGTTAAGCAATGCTGGGTCACCATTATGTGCTCTTCAAACATATGTTTTAACATCTTTTTCTCAGTAGGGCTTTCTTCAAGCCCTGTGAGAAATACATGTACCTGATACATGTACCTTTGTTTACTTAAAGAATTCCTTGATTTTTGACAAAATTTCCTCTATCTGTAGCTTTTCTTAGGATGAAATTTTCTTATGATTTACTTGGTTGGGCAGAATTTGACAGTTTGTCTTTATTGGTGAGTGAGTTTTTCTCTAAAACAGCCCTGAAAAAAAGTTTGTTGAAAGAAAGTGCATTTGTTATATATCTATTGAAAGAAACAACTCCACACTAATAAAATGGAAACAAAAGAGTTGTTTGCTCAGTGAGGAACATCTATTGATGTGTGTCATTTGGCATTAAAAGGAGAGTTAATTGCTCTTCCTGAACTTGCTTTATTAGCTGAAATGTCTATCCAATGTAGTTACGAAAATACATTAGAGAGACACATTTGAAATTCAAATGATATAAAACCAAACAGCACTAATTCAACACCCAAGTCATCGATTGTTCACAGAATTGCAAATTGCAATAGCTGTATGTGAGTAACAGATGGGTGAATTAAATTTATGTTATAGCCTTTCTGTATGTTATGGGAAGCCTGACTGCCCGAGATGTTTTGGTAAAGTGCAACGGGCCTGTATGACTCACTATACAAACACCAAAGGAAACCATTTTTGTTTAGCACAGAAAATTGGCCTAAAAAGAAAATCCCAGTATTGTTATGCTCTTTTTTTATGGTGTAGGAGGTGCAAAGTACTTTTTCAAGTGTTCAAGATTCCTGAGAATTTTTTCCCAACCTAAAGCATATTAACTAATTTGGAAGAATAAAAGAAACAACAATCACTTTTTTCTCCAAAAATTTAATCCTGGTTGTCCTGAGAATTAAACAGTTCTGATAAATCATAAATAGAGATTTTCTTTGTAATAGTATCACCTTTATATCTTTTTTCATCCAACACAGCTTTAATATTCTGAGAAGAAATATACAACCCTTGAAGAATCTCTGCAATATCTTCTTATTATTTCTCACCTTATTACAGATCATTACATTGTCTTACTTTGCTCTCTTACAATTCCA
Source organism: Equus asinus (assembly GCF_041296235.1). Lineage (NCBI taxonomy): Eukaryota > Metazoa > Chordata > Mammalia > Perissodactyla > Equidae > Equus > Equus asinus. The sequence goes on along the minus strand of NC_091792.1, from coordinate 49,900,409 downwards.
AGTCATCATGAGAGGGTTCTAGGAGTGGTCAAATGGTTTATAAAAACTACTGTCCATGATGATTCTCCTTTTTCTTAGAATCCACCACATATTGCCCTTGGATTTAAGGCAAGAATATAACATAAACGTAAACCTCTAGATCTACATGCTTTCTTTTGAGCTGATGACTTAAGTCAGCCCGAATATAGGCTCATAAACATCTTAAGTGTGATCCCCTGAAAGGATTTTTACTTCTATCCTCAGGCAAGCTTAAATTTAAGCTGCTCCAAATGAATAACAGCCTCCTCAATTTCCAACCATCTCCAGAGGAATTAGATTCTATAATTCATAGCATCATGGGCTGTTTAAGAACGTTTCCACCAGGCTATGTTTTCTTCTTCTCATTTAAATTTCTTATTTGGTATTTTAAACTGATTTAGCCTGTTTGTTCTCCTTAGAAACAAAGACATTTGCTATCAGTTTCTTTGGAGAAAAGTACTTTGATATAATTCAAGATTTGAACATGCTAACCCTTTTCAAATTATATTTCCTTCCAAATTTGACATTATTAAAACTTTATAGATTTTATTTTCCATTTATTTATTTATTTGTAGCCAATTTGGTAGCTTTTGGTTGAATCCCTTTTTACTTTTTATGAGTTTTTGTTTACGTTGTTCAGATTATGCTAATTAAGAATTTATTCAGCCCTGGAAATTCAGCCCTAAAGCGTAGTTATCCTTAAGACTTATTTCTGCAAGAAGATTCAATAACTCATTTCACTCAACATATTCCAAAATTTCAATTAAAATGTGAAGTTATGGCAAAAATACTTCCAAGCCTCTGACCTTTTTATCTCTGTCAGCCCATCCTGTGTCATCAGGACTGCAGGCAGTGCTGGTGAGTGCAGAGGTCCACATTTCAGAGGGTACTGAAAGCATAACGCCAGGGAGCATTGCAAGAGGACACTGAGAGAGGCTCGAGGGAGCCATAGTAACATAGGGCTGGTGGTCTACCTCCAGAGAACCGGCAGACCTTATAGGACACAATGCCATTCTTCCGGAATCTGCAGATTGTAGAATAAGTAAGGCAAAGGAAGGCAGGCTTCTAAGCCTAAAAAGAGACGTAAGAGTCATTGGAGGTGAAAGCGAAGGGTAAAACCGATAGGAAAAAGGACCAAGAAAGCAGCATCACAGTTCACCAATACCAGGCCTAGTGTCCCTGACCAACGAGGAGAGTTCTTATACAACTGACTCTTGCAAGAAGGTGAGGAAATCATGGGTATACTGGTACTTACATGGGAACTGTGCTAATTCCGTGTTTCTGTCTGGAATAGGGTGTTTATAGTGGGGAAAGAAAACAGATCTTGACCTCAGAACATTTCTAATTATACCATCTAACATTTCCCAACTAATCTGGGAGCCACAAAGTAGTTGTATCTTTTGAATACCATCTCTGTGCCAGATCCTACACATCTGGTTATCTCATTTTAGTTTAATCGTTCTAGTAATTTTTCTAAGAAGCCCATGAAATATTAGTCATTATCTTCCTTAAGGCAAAGATATGCAATTATGAAGATTTAATTACTTACCAAGATCACCCTCAAGTGAGGAGAAGGAGCTGGATTCAAATCAGATTGTGCTCTTTTCCTTAAAGACATGTATGTTTTCCTGTAGACTGCTAGATCTGTTGTCATCCACTTACTACTAACTGTCATTAAAATGGAGGCACTCCTATTTTCATTGCAGCATAAGTCACAATAGCTAAGACTTGCAAACAAGCTAACTGCCCATTAACGAATGAATGGATAAAGAAGATGTGGTATATATACAAAATGGAATATCACTCAGCTATTAAAAAAAGATGAAATCTTGCCATTTGTGATGGTATGGATGGACCTTGAGGGTATTATGCTCAGTGAAGTAAGTTAGATGGAGAAAGTCATATACTATATGATTTCACTCATAAGTAGATGATAAAAACAACAACAAACAAACAGATAGGTGCAGAGATTAGATTGGTGGTTACCAGAGGAAGGGGGGCGGGAAGAAAGGGGTGAAAGGGCCCTTATGTACAGTGATGGATGGTAAATAGTCTTTGGGTGGTGAACATTATGAGTCTACTCAAAATCAATATAATGATGTACACAAAATTTATATAATGTTAATAAACAACATTACTTCAATAACAAAGAAAAAAATGGAGGGGCCCTTAAGACTTAGGGCTAAAATCATTTTTCTAGTCCAAGAGACTGGTTAAATTATCTCTGGATTTTTTTTTTTTTTTTTTGAGGAAGATTAGCCCTGAGCTAACATCTGCTGCCAATTCTCCTCTTTTTGCTGAGGAAGACTGGCCCTGAGCTAACATCCATGCCCATCTTCCTCTACTTTATATGTGGGACGCCTACCACAGTATGGCTTGCCAAGCAGTGCCATGTCTGCACCCGGGATCCGAACTGACGAACCCCGGGCCACCGAAGTGGAACATGTGAACTTAACTACTGCGCCACCAGGCTGGCCCCAAAGTATCTCTGGCTATTTTGAGTTATTTAACATTTTAGTAATTTCTTTTGAAAATAAATACATTGATATAATAGACTTCATGTCCCTATTATGTACAATTCATTTTACTGAGCTACATAATTGGGTATAATGATAGGAAAAGTGGAAGTCCTTTAAAATGTATCCTTTAAATATTTTTTAAAAATTAAGTTAACCTATTTCTTTCTAATTTAAAGAATTTCTGTTCATTGTACAAATTTGGGGAAAATAAAGTAAAATATAGAGAAAGAAAGAAACATACGCATAAACTTTACAGTCTAAGACATTCTCATTTTATATCCTTCCCAATTATATAGGTAAAATATTGATCTTTTTGGTTAATTTGTAATTTTTAGTAAAATAGTTTAGATACTTCCTGTTTTATTTCCTTTTTTGTATATTATTTATTTGTATCTGTTTCCTGTTGTGTTGTTAATCATTGTCTTAATGAAAATAGTTACGCTCACCCTTCTTGAAGGACTTTTCCTCCTCTCAGAAACTGGCCAGCTCTAACGTCTTTCTCCAGTATTTTTACAACAGATTTTAAGCAAACAAGAAACGTTTTAACATTTGCTCTTCAAATGAAATCCAATCCATAATAGCATTTGTGAGTCAATGATAACCTTAGGGATTCCTGCTCATAATTTTAAGAAGAAATCAATATCATCTTATGGATAGTGTGTTAATATAGTTTTATAAGTAAAAAAGGAAACAGCTTTTTTGCTTAAGAAATGTTTATGACCTTGCAACAGCATATCTCTCTGTAGGAAAAGACAAACTCATGTCAGAAACAACTTAATTTCTCATGAGTTAACACTACAGGAGAAAAGAATATCTCTTAAGACCTAACTGTTACAAACATCCATACATAAATTCCACACTGATGCAAAAACATTTAAATTCATGCAGAAAGTATTTTATTTTTCTCACAGAGCTTATCTTCAACAAATAGCGCATTTACCTTTTGCTCCTCATTGCTTGTTTCTAACCAATTCTCAGTTAATCCACACATTAGCAAAAATAAACACACAACAAATAAATAAATAGTAAATAAAATGACTCCAGGTATAAATTTCTTTATTGCCAGGAAGAGGAAAATGATAGACATGTTTTAATGGACAAAAACATCCATAATTATGAAGTAAAGTTGCGCGTTTGTGAAGATACAATTTTTTCTCATCTCTTAACCTTTATTGCCACACCTCCCCCGCAAAATCAAGCATGCTAGATTTCCACAACCTTCTCACATTTTGGCCCCCTTTCTTAACACCCTTTCAGTTCACTGCAAATGCTTCCATATATTTTTCCACCTAAACTTGTATTCTCTTAGAGAACATACATTATATAAGAATATAACACTATAAAGAGAATGATAAGACAAGACCCAGATTGGGAGAAAATATTTGCGAAAGACATATCTGATGGAAGTCCTGCATCCAAAATCTACAAAGAACTCTCTCTTTTTTTTTGTTTGAGGAAGATTAGCTCTGAGCTAACATCTGCCACCAATCTTCCTCTTTTTGCTGAGGAAGACTGGCCCTGAGCTAACATCCATGCCCATCTTCCTCTACTTTATATGTGGGATGCCTACCACAGCATGGCTTGACAAGCGATGCATAGGTCTGCACCTGGGATCCAGGCCGGCGAACCCTGGGCTGCCGAAGCACATTCTGTGCAAACTTAACCACTTCACCACCCGGCTGGCCCCTACAAAGAGCTCTTAAAACTCAAAAATAAGAAAATGAAAAACCTGGTTAAAAGGTGGACCAAATAAAAGATACTTTACCAAAGAAACTATGTAGATGGAAATTAATCATATGAAAAGATGTTCAACATTATAAATTGTAAATTAATGGAATGCGATGCCACTACACACATATCAGAATGCCCAAAATCCAAAACATTGAAAATGCCAAATACTGGTGAGGATGTGGAGAAACGGAAACTCTCATTCATTGCTGATGGGAACGTAAAGTGGTACAGCCACTATGAAAGACACTTTGGCAGTTTCTTATAAGACTAAACATATTCTTACCATAAGATCTAGCAATGATTCTTCTTGATATTTACCTAAAGGAGTAAAAACATATGTCCACACAAAAACCTACACACAAATATTTATAGCTGCTTTCTTCATAATTGCCAAAACTTAGAAGCAGCCAACATATCCTTCAGGAGGAGAATAGATAAACTGTGGTACATTCAAATCAAGGAATGTTATTCAGTGCTGAAATGAAATGAGCTATCCAGCTATGAAAAGTCGTGGAGAAACCTCAGATGCATATTCCTAAGTGAAAGAAGCCAGCTTGAGAAGGCTACCTACTGGATGATTTCAACTATGGGACATTCTGGAAAAGGCAAAACCATGGAGACAGTGAAAAGATCACTGGTTGCCAGGGATTGGGGTGAGGATGAGAGGGATGAGTTGGTGAAGAAGAGGGGATTTTTAAGGCAGTGAAACTATTCTATATGATACTGGAATAGTGAATACATGTCATTATACATTTGTCAAAACCCAGAATGTACAATACCAAGAGTGAACCCTGACGTAAACTATGGCCTTTGGGTCACAGTGATGTATCAATGTAGGTTCATCAGTTGTAACAAATGTGCCACTCTGGTACTGGACTTTGATAGTAGGGGAGGCCATGTGTATGTAGGGGCAGGGAGAATATAGGAAATCTGTACTTTCTGCTCAATTTTGCTGTGAATCTAAAACTATAAAATAAAGTCTATAAAAAAAGAATAGCACAGAGACGTTACCTGAAGCGTGACTTGTCTGGTGGTGCTTAGAGGATTTAGCCTACTTAGTATCTGGGCCTAGTAAGATAATTTCTGTGACTCATGGGGCCATCAGGGAAGCAGGGATCATACTTGTGGCCATTTGGAGCCATATCTTCAGAATTGCGTTTTCTCTGAATTCCTTCTGCTGGCACTCTTCTCTCCTCTCGTGCCCTCACACATCTGTGTACCTCTTGCCTCTCTTGTCTCAGATTCTGGCCTGCCATGGTTCTTAAATGACCTCTATTGTGCTAGAGTGAGATAACTCCCAATTTTGATGCCAGTTTTCCTTACCTTGGTATCTAGGGGTGGAGTAAAGAAGGTTCCTGGCTCTGGGACAAACATATTAGAATCTGGAGCAATTTATGGGGATCCATATTTTGAAAGACTATGGGAAACCACATTAAATAAAAAATGCAATTTCTGCTCTCTACCAGCCCTGGGCTAGGTCACAGTTACATGTACTGATACGCATATTTTCCAGAGACACAGAAAATCCTGCCTGACTCCGGCATTCAGTCAGGCTGTGAACTCCATGTATTTTTTGAGGCAGTTTACAGCAGATTCAACTCAGATTCTTACAGAGTTCAGTGGAAGACCTAACTATCCCCGTGGTAGGAGAATTAATTTCCACTCTTCATAAGCCACCCAGTGGAGTACTGGAATTAAATATTCCATGCTCAGGTTCTTAAAGCAGAAAGTTTTTGGATCAAACCACTGGTCAACTAGGAAATCAAGTAAACATCTCTCAGGTCAGCCTTGACTGATTCTACCAGATGAATATTTAGGGGCCCCATGACTATTCTAATCATTCCTATTTTAATAAATGTGGTTCAATAAACTATGTAGTCATTTTTTAATTGAAACTTTATTTTTAAAACCGTTTTAGATTTATAGAAAAATTGAGCAGATAGTATAGATGGTTTCCATATATCCCCTAAAACAGTTTTCCCAATTATTGAAATCATGTTACATTAATATGGTATACTTGTTAGAATTAATGAACGTTTATTGATACATGATTATTAGCTGAAGTCTGTAGTTTGTTCAGGTATGTCTTACGTTCTATCTAATGTCCCTTTTCTGTTCCAGCATCTCATCAAGGATGCCACATTACATTGAGTTGTAATGAATCCTTAGGCTTCTCCTGGATGGTCCTCTATTGAAATTTTCCTGATATTTTTCTCATAATTAAACTGGGGTTAATGGGTTTTGGGGAGGAAGATCACAGAGATAAAGGGCCATTTTCATCACATCATATCAAGGAAGCATCTTTTCTTCCTTTTTTTTTCCAATCTTGCCCTCTCACATTTTAATCTTGGCATAAGAGCAAAACATACTTTTTGTTCTGTAAGTAAAACAAAGCATGTTCCCATTTAAACCCCCCCAAATGCATCCCTTTGCTCTTAAAATAAAATATACAAACACGTCACCTTGTTGTGCAATGCCCTGCAGTGATCTGGTGCCTGCATATCTTTCTGGCCTTATTTTGGCTACTCTCCTTGCTTCCTTTGCTTCAGCCATGCTTTCCTAAAGCACCAGCTCAACTTATTCAACATAGTTATTATGCACTAACAGCCGAAGGACTCACTAATAATACTTAGTGTACACACAGTCTCTAAATAATAGTAGACACCTACATGAAACAAACATGACAGAAGCAGTGAAGCAGAAGTCTGAATAAAACATACTAATATGTGTCTGTTAAGATTTGTATTATCTACCAGCTTCATTCACTGTTCTTTTATTCTCCTCCCAAATTTTTGGGTGTTCTTATCTCCTGGTTTTCCACATAAACTTTAGAAACTCATGAGTTTCTCAGAGAACAAAATAAACACTTCTGGTATTTTGATTTGAATTACGTTATATTTATAAAATAATTTGAACTATTTGATATTTTTATTGTACTTGCCAGAATGTTGTATATTTAATTCTCTTACTCAAAAACCTGGCAGTCTGATTTATTTATCAATTTTACTTTTATTATTTTTAAAAAGAGAAACAAAATAATATTTGTTTCTCTTTTCAACATATTAATTTTGCTTTCAATTGTTAATCTCTCTTTTCTCGTATCTTCCTTAGACTTGTTCCTAGTTTCTTGAACATTTAGTTTATTTATATTCATTCTTATATATTTAAAAATAAGAAACTTTTCAAAAAGTAAATTTCCTTCTAACTTTAGCCTGGTTATTTCCCTTAAGTTTTATTTGTAATTTTTTGATACCATAATTTTCTTAAAAATCTGTAAGTTTTGTTTCCTCTTCAACCAAAAATATTTTTAAGAAAAAGTCTTTTAAATGTAATATAAATTTGATTTTTACTATATTCTTAAAATATTATGCCTGTATAATTTCTGATTTGGGGAATTTTTTCAGAATATCTGAGTGACTTTTTTTTTTAAAGATTTCATTTTTTCCTTTTTCTCCCCAAACCCCCGGTACGTAGATGTGTATTTTTAGTTGTGGCATGTGGGATGCCGCCTCAGCATGGCTTGAGAGCAGTGGTGCCATGTCCGAGCCCAGGATTTGAACCGGCAAAACCCTGGGCTACTGATGTGGAGCAGGTGAACTTAACCACTCGGCCATGGGGCCAGCCCCTGAGAGATTTTTTAAATACATTTTTGGCATAGCTTGACATGTACTCTTAACAAGGTACAAAGGTCAATTTTTTTTTTTCTGAATTTAATCTTAATCACCATAAAACCATATACTCTATTCTTTTCACTTTCTGGGTTTTTTTTTTTCAATATTGGAAAAGCAGACATTATATACAGTTTTATTGCATGTATTTATTTAGTAGTAAGTAGAGAGAGGATTAAAGTTTTATGACTGTTTACAGGCATTATTCTTCTCTTATGTACATTGCTTTTTGAAAACATTGGTAAAAGTTAAGCAATTTATTTCCCAGGGAGCTTTAAAACTCTTAGCATAGAGAAGGGAAGAATTACATTGGAAAAGTCTATTTTTTTCACAGGTTTATCATGATTATATTTATTATAAAAAGAGTAATTGTCACTTCCATGAAATGGTATTTTACTAAGGATTTGATCAGAATGTCTGCAAAAGAAAAGAAAATTAGCCAATAGTTAAGAAACATTTTAGATGATGTTTAAGGAGGCAGTAAAAAGTCACTTTTAAATTGACTTTTTCATAAGTTTTCATATCTATTTTCTCCTAAGTAGAGAATAAAAATTTTTCCACACACTGTGTAAGTCATGTAAATCTTGAATAATAACTATCAAAAGCTATCATTTATTTCTGCAAATACACAAAGAACAAATCATGTTACTCAAACTCTTATCTGCTTTAAAAAATTGTCATCACCTGCTGTGCAAATGTTAAAGAAACATATAATCAGAGGGAATGAAAGGCGAAAGTCTGATCAATTAGCATTTATTAATGCCCAAGATATGCTCGGTTTGTGCGTGTAGACTGTGGTGACAGTTACAATAAGTGATAGCAAGAAGTGTCAGGAGGAGGGACACCAGAGCACCCCTGTCCAGAAAGCAGTAGAATTGGTGTTATGACAGCTTCCTGTGTCTGATACAAGTATGGCCATTACAGGGTTTCCCCTCAATTATCTTCCTCTTTATCAAAAACGTATTAAATGTTGACTAGCAAGTTGTACAGGTTAAATACTCTAGTTTTTAGTGCAAATTCTGGACCTGAGGGGAATTTCTGTGTCCTTCCCCTGAGTAACGTCAGATTCCAGAGAGGTAGTGGGATTTCAAGACTTGTATGTAGGGAACATCGAAAGTTTTCTTGATAAAGGAAGAGGTTCTAGACATTAGAATATAGCAGTGGAAAAGACTGTTAACAGTTACACAGCACCATCCCAGAGAAGGCTATGTTCTAAGTAAAAGCCATTGTAGTTTATTTTCATCACAAATTAAAGCAGAAGCAAATCCCTCTTTGGGGCACAAAAAATTAGTCAAGAACCCTATTACCATCAAAAATAGAGAATTGAACATCAAGCCCCCAAGCTGTTGTTGAACACCATTATACGTGTGTGTTCACGCAAAATGCGGAAAATATAAAGGAGATTTTTAGCACTGTCAGGCACTTTGACTAGTTAAGGAGAAAAACTAAGTAATAAGATCTTCCATTTTTTATAACTTTGTAATTTAAAAAATCCAAGTCTTTCATCTCTAAATGCCTCAAAAATCAGTAGATACTATTTATCAACAGACTGTTCTCCAAAGATACTATTTATCAACAGACTGTTCTCCAAAGAAAACTTACATTTCATTGCAAATCATAATAGAACAATTTAACTTTTATAATGTATCATTTATTTAGAAAAAGCTTTGTTTTAAATAAATGAGTGACTTATTTTATAATATATCTTTTAATTTACATAGTTCTTTATATTTGTCAAAGTATTTTTGCATGCTTTATTTCACATAACATTATCCCTAGTGACTTCCTGAATAATTTTCTCTTCTTCCTGCAGCATTTCATTTTTATTTCCAAGGATTTTAGACTAGGGTTAGAGCCACTAGACAATTGAAAATGCCACTCTTATACTGACAGGCCATGTGACTGTTTTGTTTTGTTCTGCTTTGCCTATTCCACTGAAGCAGACAAGAAGGATGAAGGTTGGCTGTCTTAATGATCAATGTGGATCACCACATAATTAGGTTGAAGCTAGCAAATGGTAATAAGCAGGAAAATGGTCAAAACAATCAAATTAGCCATGCTTAAATCCAATTCAAAAGCCAGCTCTGGTGGATTTTAAGGATAATTTCTTGTATGCAAATGTCTTTTTCCACTCATATCTGTCTTTGAAGGCAATCCCAAATGTCACTTCCTTCCGCCTTCCGTGACGCTACCTACAGTACTCTGGATAAATCTGCATTTAAAAGTCACTGACTGTTTAGGGGATAATTACGTAACACATCTTTCTTTGTTTAGTTGGTTCAGATCCAAATGAGAGAGAGCTCTTTGTTTGTCAATATCTACTCTCTTCTCCTTAAGTAAGAGAACTTTGAGTTTTTAGCTGCACACAAGACTTCCTAAAATAATGACTACATTGCCTGATCTCCCTCTCAGCAACTAGGTGTGGCAATGTATCCAAGTTCTGCCCATGGTTTGTAAGCAGAAATGTTCTTACAAGAAGAAAGCCCAGGCTTCTCTCCCATTTTTTCTTCCTCTTGGCTGAAATGCAGATGTGATGGCTGGATCTGAAACATGGAAAGAACCTGCATTCCTGAGGACGTCATGATGCTCATCTGTAAGCTCTAGACTAAGGATTTTATTTTTTTCCTGAAAGAAGAAATATTTATCTTGCTTAAGGCATTCTGTAGTAGTTTGCTAGGGCTGCCATAGCAGACTGGGTGGTTTAAACAGCAGAAATTTATTTTCTCACAGTTCTGGAGGCTGGAAGTCTGATGTCTGATGTTAAGGTGTTAACAGGGTTGGTTTCTTCTGAGAATCTCTTCCTGGCTTGTAGATAGCCATCTTCTCCCTCTGTCTTCACATGGTCTTTCCATTGTGCGTGTCTGTGTCCAAATTTCCTCCTCTTATAAGAAAGTTAATCATATTGGATTAGGGCCCACTCATATGACCTCACTTTACCTTAATTACCTTTTTAAAGGCTGTGTCTCCAAATACAGTCACATACGAATAGAGTTCTGAGGTACTGGTGATTAGCACTTCAACATATGAAGTTTCGGCAGGACACAATTTAGCTCGTAACACATTCTTTTTTTGTTAACTTGTAGCTGAGCACATTCCTAACTGATACAATGTAGGGGATATTCAAATGCTATGATAGCTGATGGAAGTTAGACCATTAGATGACCTGGCTGAGATGTGTGTACATAGCAGGCTTCCTAGAACTTTTCCACTCAGTAACACTGACTTCCCACCCAGTCTCAGGCACACACTTCCCCCTGGTGGGGAAAACCTATCCTACAAAGCTTGTTGTTGCATGGCAGAGAGCAAACAGAAAATGTTCATCCTGAGTTCCAAGAGATAGACCCGTAAGGTACCAACCCATATGTGAGCTGTTTCTTCTCTTGAATTCACCAAATAGATTACTCAATCACTCCCATCCTCTGAAGATAAGTGATGAGAAGAGGAAGACAGACCTGAGGTCTTAATTAAAAATTCTCCACATGGAAACATGAAGCAAGGGGGAATGACTTTTCTCTCAGTAGTAATGCTGAATAAACTACCTTTCATGTACCTGCTACTACTGATATTTTTTCACATTATTTTGCATCCAATTTTCTATTAAAGGCTGATAACTTATTGCAAGCCAGAAGTCTTGAGCATGTGACATATAAATTTACAAAATTTATTATTAATTACTCAAACTCTCTCTTGTAGGAGAGACTTTTCACCAGAAACTTTTGAAAATTACTTATTGGGAAACTTAATAAATATGGAACACTTGAGATGGTATATTATAGGACTAAGTTACTATATATAAGGAAGAGAACATACCATTGAGAAAATGTTGAAGCCACTGGAAATTACATGCTCTCAGGATTTGGTTCATTTGTTGGCATAATAGTTTTATTGGAACACATTGTTTATATAGCATCTATGGCTGCTTTGTGATAAACAACAAAGTTGAGTCATATGAAAGAGACAGTATTGTCCACAAAGCCAAAAATATTTACTATATGGCCATTCCTGAAAATATTTGCCGACCTGGGCATAGACGAGAGTGATCTGAAATACTTTAATTTGTAGCCATTAGTTTGCCTCTTTTTTTATAGTAATCTTTTTTCCAGTTTTATTGAGAAATAATTAACATATACATCACTATAGATGGTATACAGCATGATGATTTGATTTATATATATTGTGAAATGATTGCCATTATAGGTTTAGTTAACATCCATCATCTTGTGTAGATACAATGAAAGAAAAATAAATTCCTCCTTGTTCTGAGAACTCTTAGGATTTATCTCTTAACAGCTTTCCTGTATACCATACAGCAGTGTTAAGTATGGTCCTCATGTTTTACATTATATCGCTAATGCTTATTTATCTGATAACTGGATGTTTGTACTTTTTCGCCACCTTTCTCCAATTCCCCCTCCCTCAATCCCCCCACCTCTGGTAACCACAAATCTGATCTCTTTTTCTATGAGTTTGATGGGAGTTATTTTATTTGTTTTTTGGATTCCCCATATAAGTGAGATCATTCAGTATTTGTCTTCCTCTGCCTGATTTATTTCATTTAGTATAATGCCATCAATGTCCATCCATGTTGTTGCAAATGGTAGGATTTCCTCATTTTTTATGGCTGAATAATATTCCATTATATATTCACAACAACTTCTTTATCCATTCATCCATCAATGGACATGGGTTCTTTCCATGTCTTGGCTATTAAAAATAATGCTGCTGTGAATATTGGGGTGAAGATACCTTTTAAAGTTAATATTCTAATGTCCTTTGGATAAATACCCAGGAGTGAAATTGCTGGATCGTATGGTGGTTCTATTTTTAATTTTTTGAAGAACCTCCGTACTATTTTCCATGGTAGCTGTACCAATTTGCAATCCCACAAACAGTGCATGAGGTTTCACTTTTCTGCTCATCCATGCCAGCATTTGTTATCTCTTGTCTTTTTGATGATGGACATTCTAACAGTTGTGAAGTGATATCTCTTTATGGGTTTAATTTGCTTTTCCCTAATGACTAATGATGTAGAGCATCTTTTCAGGTACCTGTTAGCAATTCATATATCTTCTTTAGAAGAATGTCTATTCAGGTCCTTTGCCCTTTTTAAAATTGGATTATTTGTTTTTTTCCTATTGAGTTGTACAAGTTCTTTGTGGAGTTTGGATATTACCCCTTTATCAGATACATGGTTTGCAAATGGTTTCCCACTCCATAGGTTGTCTTTTCACTTTGTTGATAGTTTCTTTTGCTGTTCAGAGGCTTTTTAGCTTGATGTAGTCCCACTTGTTTATTTTTGATTTTGTTGCTTGTGTTTTAGGTGTGATTTCCAAAAATTATTACCAAGACTCAAGTCAAGGAGCTTTTTTCCTATGTTTTCTTCCAGGAGTTTCCTGGTTTCAGTTCTTAAATTTAAGTCTTTAATCCATTACAAGTTAGTTTTTGAGAGTCGTGTAAAATAGCATTCCAGTTTCATTCTTTTTCTATTTATTGAAGAGACTGTCCTTTCCCCATTGAGTATTCCTGGCTCCTTGTCAAACATTAGTTGACTATACATACTTTGGTTTGTTTCTGGGCTGTCAATTCTGTTGCATTGGTCTGTCTGTCTCTTTTTTATGCCAGTACCTTAGTGTTTTAATTACTATAGCTTTATGGTATAGCTTGAAATCAGGAAGTGTGATGCCTCCTGCTTTGTTCTTCTTTCTCAGGATTTCTTTTCTTATTCAGAGTCTTTTGTGATTCTATAAAAATTTTAGGAGTTTTTTTTTCTATTTCTGTAAAAAAAGGCCATTGAACCTATAAATAGCACTTGATAGTGTTGACATTTTAACAATACTAATTTTTCTATTTTAACAATATTAATTTTTCTAATCCATGAGCATGGGACACCTTTCCATCTTTTGTGAGTCTTTTTTGATATCTTTCATCACTGTCTTGTAGTTTTCAGAGTAGAGATCTTTCACCTCCTTTGTTAAATTTATTTTTAAGTGTTTTATTATTTTTGATGCTATTGTGAATGGGATCAATTTATTTCTTTTTCAGAAGATTCGCTCTTAGTGTATAGAAATGCTACTGATTTTTGTATGTTCATTTGTATCCTGCAACTTTACTGAATTTATTGATTCGATTTAATAGTTTTTGGTTGAGTCTTCAGGATTTTCTATACATAAAACCATGTCATCTGCAAATAGAGATAATTTTACTTCTTCCTTTTCAATTCTGATGCCTTTTATTTCTTTTTCTTGGTTGATTGCTCTATCTAGGACTTCTGGTAGTATATTGAATAAAAGTGGTGAGAGTGGGCACCTTTGTCTTGTTCCTGATCTTAGAGAAAGAGCTTTCAAACTTTCACCATTATGATGTTAACTGTGGACTTGTCATATATCACCTTTATTATGTTGAGATACTTTCCTTCTCTGCCTAATTTGTTAAACATTTTCATCATGAACAGATATTTAATTTTGTCAAATTTTTTTATGTTTATTGAGATGATCATATGATTTATTCCATTAATGTGATATATCACCTTGATTGATTTGCATATGTTGAACCATCCTTGCATTCTAGGGATAAATCCCACTTGATCATGGTGAATGATCCTTTTAATATGAATTTAGTTTGCTAACATTTTCTTGAGATTTTTGCTTCCATAGTCATCAGTAGTTTTCTCTTCTGATAGCATCTTTATCTGGCTTTCTTATCAAGATAATTCTGAGTTTTCTTCTTTTAAATGCTAAATCATCAAATAGAATTGGTTATATACAATTTAGTTATTCATAGAAAATTTTGATGGATTAATTCAGATATATACTAATTAATTCTACATTTCTTTACAAACTGAGGATTTATTTGGCCCTTATTTGTAGAATGTTTTCCTATGCTTAGAAAATAATGATGCCCCTTCATCTAGGCTAAGGACCAGTATTCTAGTTAAGATACAATTAGATAATTTTATTTATTTCCAGTACATCTTAATGAGAAAAATGAGTTGATAATTTTTTAATAGATTTAACTGAGTAGCTAGTGAAATTTTTTCTCAGTGTATTAATATGTAAAGATACTTATTTACTAACATGTCTGAGTTTCATTAATATCAGATACAAGCTAACTCTTAGATAACCATCTTTTAAATATCTGTATGCAAATAACCTGATTGTTTCCCAGTGCATGATAAAAGAAAATCTTTGAAGTAATTTAATCTGGATTACTCAATTTTGTTTTCTATGAAATTAAAGCTCTTTAATTCTTCAAAATTTATTCAGAATTCAATAAGTAGTATAATGTATTAGATTATGGAAGATAAGCCTTTATTTTTAGCTCAGAAATCCAAATAAAACTTTTGATTGAATGCTGCTTAATGAAAGAGAAATGAGATTTATTTTTGTGCTATAAAATATGCCCCCCCACTGGACTGTTGAACCCACTCCCTTATAGAAAGCAAACGTTTTCAATTACAGACATAGAACTCTCTCCCTGGAAAATATTTTGTAGTGTTTCATGGTAATTATAGTGTAAGTATGGATTATACATGATTGTAAGTGTCACTGTTATTTACCACAGTAGGATACAACTTATGGGCTTGCAATGACAGAAATACTTATGTTTATGCATATGAAAGATAATGTTAAGCCTCTGAAATCAGAATCCTGGAGTGCTACAAGAGTTTATTATCATCTCACATTCAAACAATTACCATTTCTATTATTGCTGGTAGTTTTCCATAGTAACCACTACCTGAACACAATTTAATTACATTATACAGCAATTTAAATTAAATCAAATTAATCCAGGATGGGCTGTTTACAGAGGATATTATGCTACAGTGTATCAATTAATACTTATTAAAAGTAATTTTTAAGCCTAGGAGTTCCACAACAAAATATATTACTGGGAAAAATGATAATGTTAAAAATGAGAAAAATAATGAAGAGTGTTATTGATTTTCTTTTCTTAATGTTACATTCTGACAGATAAAGATAAACTTTATTGTTCCACTGATTTTATAGTCTCTGTTTTCCCTGTAGAGTACTATGGATTTAAAAGCTATATACTTTTTTGTTAAATAGACTTATTAACACATGCTAAGTAAAGACACCCGTTAATTTCACTTCTAGGAATATAAATGCAAAGATTATATGGAAAGATGCCCATCATAGATTATTTATGATAAGTTTCAACCTTTGGTAATATGTTAAGTCAAGGGGGCTGGCCCCGTGGCCGAGTGGTTAAGTTCGCGCGCTCCGCTGCAGGCGGCCCAGTGTTTCGTTGGTTCGAGTCCTGGGCGCGGACATGGCACTGCTCATCAGACCACGCTGAGGCAGCGTCCCACATGCCACAACTAGAAGAACCCACAACGAAGAATACACAACTATGTACTGGGGGGCTTTGGGGAGAAAAAGGAAAAAATTAAAATTAAAAAAAAAAAATCTACTACTTTAAAAAAAAAAAATATGTTAAGTCAATTGTGATCCAGTCCTATGATAAAATATTGTATAGCCATTTAAAAAGAGGGTTAATATGAATTTTAATTAAATCAATAAATTATCATAAAATTATAAGTATATTATAAAATTATAATATACACACACACAGATATACATATATAAACATATACTAAATGCTTAGTAGTTATCCCTGGGTTGTGGGGTTTACATTTTTTCTTCTTTCTTCTCTTTTATATTTTCCTTATTTTCTTCAGTGACCATGTATTATATTTGTTGTTGGATAAGACACTTGTGAAATACATTCAAAATTTAAAAGTATTGATCAGTTAAGAATTCTAGGAACATTTGCTTTGTGTAGGACAGGATTTTGGCTATGATATACCTGGCCAGTTCAAACTCACAGAGATGTAAGAAACACACTCGCTAGTCATCTATGTACAATTGTCCTTTCATTTTGAACCAGTGATTGTTACGTCTGTTCAGATGCAGCAGGAAAGATGCATTGTGCATATAGTGAGCATTTCATTGACATGTCAATCACTTGCAGAAATCGAAACATTTTAAAGTGATGTGCTTTTCACCTCAGGGAAAAAAATTAATGCAATCAATCAATTTGGCAACTGGAAATGACCTTTTTAATTATCTGTTCTTCTCTTCTTATTTACAGCTGTAGAAACTGAGAACTTGGGTGGTTGTGTCTTTGTTTGAAAGGACCAACATAACTCATAACCAATGTCCTTGGTGTCATTTCCCAGAATTCCGCTGATAAGTATCTTATACTGTATGTATGAGACTGTGCTTTAACTCTGTCTTTTCCTAACGGATCACAACTGGTGGTTTTTATTTTAGTCTAAGGTTACCAACCATCCTGGGCTTCTTGGGACCCTTGATTTTATCACTACAAGTTCTATATCCTCATAATCCCATTGGTTACCAGTAGATACTGTTGAGATAGGTTATTTATCATCCATGTGTCTAGTCTTGCCAGTTTGCACTAGAGAATCTTTTTATGTTAAATACACCTGGCTAGAATCCAAACATTTCTGGTCAGTGATCCAATCTTAACTTTTGGTATTTAGTGTGATTGTAGGGAGATGATCACAGGATTAACTTTTGATCATTTTATGCATTCCCTGCCCCAGATATCATGACTCGCCATTAGTCATGTAATTCATCAGACTCATGTAAGGATGCCTGGTGGTATGGGTCCTCCATTCTGGGTAAGGGAAATTCATTGGCTTCTCCTTTACACAACTTACTGGTTTTGACCCTTGTGATTTAGCACGTTACTCCATCTTCCCAGAATTCCTATCACCTAATTTATGTTTCTAACCTCCTTCAAAATCCAGCACAAAATTGTCAAATTACAGGATAATATATACATAGACCACAACTCATTTTATTCCATTCAACATGGAGTTGGAATTTTATTGATATATTTTCTATGTTTTAGTGTCTAATACATTCTTCTTAGCCAACTTGTAAGGTTCTTTCTTTTTTTCCCAGTTTTATGGAGATATAATTGACATATAGCATTGTGTGAGTTTAAGGTGTAGAACAAAATGATTTGATATATGTATATATTGCAAAACAGTTACTGCAATACGGTTAGAAACACAATCATCACGTCACATAGTTAGAATTTCTTTGTAAAATATTCCTTTGGGATCTTGATAGGGATTACAATTGAATCTATAGATTACTGTGGGTAGTATGGACACTTTAACAACATTAATTCTTTCAATTCATGGACACATGATATCTTTCCATTTATTTGTGTCTTCTTCAATTTCTTTCATTAATGTATTATACTTATGAGTGTACAAAGTTTTCACCTAATTGGTTAAACTTATTTTTAAGTATTTTATTGTTTTTGATGTTATTGTAAATGGGATTATTTTCTTTATTTCTTTTTCGGATAATTCATAGTCAGTGTATAAAAACACAACTGATTTGTGTATGTTGATTTTGTATCATGAAACTTTATTGAATTCATTCATTATGTCTAATAATTTTTTAGTGGAATTTTTAGGATTTTCTATATATATCAAATCATGTCATCAGCAAAAGGAGATAATTTTACTTTTCTTCTGATTCAGATGCCTTTTATTTTTTTTCTTGCCTTGGAGGCAAGACTTTCTTGATCATAGAGGAAAAACTTCCAACCTTTCACCATCGCATTTAGTATTAGCTATGGGCTTGTTATATATGGTCTTTATTATGTTGAGGTACATTTCTTCTATACCAATTTGTTGAGAGTTTTTATCATGAAAGGATGTTGAATGTTGTCAAATGCTTTTTCTGCCTCTATTGAGATGATCATACAATTTTTATCTTTCATTCTATTACTGTGGCATATCACATTTATTGGTTTGTGTATGTTGAAGCATCCTTGCATCCCAGGGATAAATTCCAGTTGATAGTGCTGTATGATCCTTCTAATGTCCTGTTGAATTCAGTTTTCTAGTATTTTGTTGAGAATTTTTGCATTTATATGTTGGGAATGTTGGCCTTTAGTTTACTTTTCTTTTTGTGTTATCCTTATTTTGCTTTGGTATCAGGGTAATGTTGGCCTCATAAAACGAGTTTGGGAGTATTCCCTTCCCTTCAGTTTTTTGGACAAGCTTGATAAAGATTGGTGTTAATTCTTTAAATATTTGGTAGAATTCACCAGTGAAACTGTTTGGTCTTGGGCTTTTCTTTGTTGGGAGGTTTTGAAATAATAAATTCAATCTCCTTACTCACTTTTTGTCTTTTCAGATTTTCGAATTCTTTATGATTCAGTCTTAGTAGGTTGTATTCTTCTAGGAATGTATCCATTTTTTTCCAGGTTGTCCAATTTGTTGGCAAATTCTTGTTCCTAGTAGTTTCTTATAACCCTTTGTATTTCTGTGATATCCCATAAGTTTTGGTATTTGTATTTCCATTTTGTTTTTTCAAGATATTTTTCTATTTCCTTTTTGATTTCTTCTTTTACCCATTGATTGTTCAGGAGTATGTTGATTAATTTCCACTTATTTATGAATTTTGCAGCTTTCCTCTTACTATTGATTACTAGTTTAATTTCATTATGATCAGAAAAGGTACTTGATGTGATTTCTATCTTGTTGAATTAACTGAGACTTATTTAGTGGCCTATCATATAATACATTCTAAAAAATGTTTCAAATGGGCTTAAAAAGAGTGTATTTTGCTGCTATAGGATGGAATGTTCTGTATATGTCTATTAGGTCCATTTGGTCTATGGTGTTGTTCAGGTCCCCTGTTTCCTTATTGAATCCTTGTCTGAGTATCCATCAATTATTGGGGTAGGATATTAAAAGTCCCCAACTGTTGTTGTATTGCTGTTTATCTCTCCTGTTAGTTATGTTAATATTTGTTTTATACATTTAGGTGCTCCGAAGTTAGGAGTATAAATATTTACAATTGTAGTATTTTCTTGGTGAATTACCCCTTTATCATTATATAATGACTTTCTTTGTTCCTTTTGACCATTTTTAATTTAAAATCTATTTTGTCTTATATATGTATAGTTGCCCCTCTTTCCTTTTGGTTACCATTTGCTCAAAATATCTTTTTCTATCCCTTCACTCTCAATCTATATGTGTTTTTAAAGCTAAAGTGAGTTTCTTGTGGGCAGCATGTCGTAAGATCTTATTTTTTATCCATTCAACCATTCTATGTCTTTTCATTGGGGGATTTAATCCATTTACATTTAAGGTAATTATTGATAGGTAAGGACTTATTATTGCCATCTTGCTAATTGTTTTCTGTTTTTGTAAATTCTTTATTCTGTGCTTCCTCTCTTGCCATCCTTGTGGTTTGATTACTACTTGCAGCAGTATACTTTCACTCCTTTATCAAAATCTTTTGTATGTCTTTGCAGTTGGATGGGAACACTGTCTGGAGTTCCTTGTTGGGTGGGGCAGCATGCTATGCTCCACAATTAGATGGAGTCACTGGCTGGGCTCCCTGCCTGGGCAAGGTTGCAGCCTGAATTCAGCAATCAGGAAATGCTATTGGCTGGGCTCTGCTGCAGAGCAAGGATGGAGGCTGGGCATCATGGGTGAGTTGTACCATAGACTGTGTACTGAGGCTGCCCAGGGTCACTGTTCGGTCTCCCTAGTTAAGTGGTGCCAGAGGATATACTTAACAGCTGGGTCAGGCTACTAGCTCAATTCCCTGCCCAAGTGTAGCTGTAGGATGGCTCTGCAGCTGCCTGGATTCTCCCATCAGGCTTTCTGTTACATGGGACTGGAGGCTATACTTAGCTGTTGGACAGGGCTGCAGATTTGCTTCCCTGCCCAGATGGGACCATAGAGCAGTCTCCCTAGCTGATACAGCTCCATTGGCTAGGGACTTGAATCAGGCAAAACTTACCACTGACCTCCCTGGCCAAACAAGGCTACTGGCTCCGCTTTGCAGATGAGCAGAGTCACTGGCTAGGATCTCTCCTCAGGTGCAGCTTCAAGGAGAAATGTGATCTGCCAAAATCCGAGTACTGGTTACTGTAAGCCCTGCCCCGCTTCTCATTTCTCTCTGTTCTTCAGTGGTCAAGCCCCACAGATTTCCCCAGTGATCCCTGGGAAGTAAGACCCAAGTGGATCTCCTGGAAGTGCCCAACAATGCTAGGGAAGCTGGCTGTTCATCTTGGGCTCTTTTTCTCATGGGAGAAATCACAGGCCCAGGGGGTTCCTCTTATGCAGACTGTGCCAGCCTAAGGGAGGGGCAATGCCTTCAGAATGTAGCTGCTCTTCTTATTATTCTAATGCAGTCCTTCTCCGTCTCTGTGGCCCAGGGGCATGCTTCATCCTCATTCCCAGGTTCTGACATTTTCACAGTGGTATCTTGTCTATCAATAGTTGTTATTTGGTCTTCTTGTGAGGAGACTGAAGTCAAGAATGACTTGTGTTGCCATCTTGATGACCTCACTCCTAGCTTGCAGGTTTCCAGTTCTGAGAATATGTATTAGCATTATGTATTTTCTGTCTCTTTGATGCTTTGTCTCTCTTTCTCTCTGTCTCTGACCATGTCAGTAGAGTATCTTTAAGTAACTCATGCAACAAACATTTTGAATGTCACAGGTACATGGTTAATATTGTTGACGGAAAGCTATTATCTATGGCAAGATGATGGTTGTAGATTTTCATATTAGCGGCTAATTAAAATCTTCTGTGTAAGTAGGATGTAGGCTGAATTTCAATCTTCATCTTGATTACCAAGCTATATTGCTGAGTTAATCCTGTAAAATGAACCATCAAGGCTACATGTCTTCTCATATGCATACCATATACCGGCATCAGATTGTAGTAGCATTTGGATAAATGTCTTGAGGATGAAGTCTCTTATGAGTAGCCAATTGAGTTACGATCTTTAAAGGGATGCAACAAATATATTTCAACACCAACCTCCCAGATTCTAGTAATCTCAAGCTATCTCAGTTCTATTGGTGTTGGAATATAATGGGTGAGCCAGGTGCTAGGAACTCTTGGGTGAGCTTCCACATGTATTATCCTGAATTAATGAACATTGGCAAAATTATGTAGGAGTCAGACTTTCTTAGTAACTGACATAGTTCAGTTTGATTTAGTTTCTAAATAGGAGAAATGAATCAAAATGGATAGGGCAGACTGACTGGATCAAATAAGAAATTACAGTTAGAATTAATTTCAGCCTGTTAACTCACCCAAACTTTTTTCCCTCCTACATTATTATTATCTTATTTGATTGAAAATGCAATATAGAAGTTAAGGTTATTGCAGAATTTTCTGATCTCAGAACTCTGTACAAACATGTAGCTGGTTGGTTTAGAATGAAATGTTTTGTTATGATCTGGGTACTTTGTTTAGATGGAAACATTGACAGACTAATGAGGTAGGCAACGTCTCCTAACCTGTATGTTTTCCTTCAAAGCATTGCTGAGGTTGATATTGTAACCTATTATTACTCTTACAACTCATTTGTCACCTGTATAGTCCTTACTTTCTCTTCAAACAAAACTAAGCAAAATGACACAAACACACACAGAAAACCAACAAGCTTGTACTGATACATAAAAAGTATATTCCATTCATTTACAGTTTATTTTGTTAAGAAAAATATAAAACAAAGATTTTACAACAGAAATATAGAATGAAAAAATCATCTAAAATAAGAAAAGCAAATATGTAAGAAAATATAGTTTATAAAATAGCACATAAAATTTAGGTCTGAGCTTCCAAAAGCAAGGCAAGTATGGAAAAAGGATTGCTTATGTAATTCTTAATATCAGATGGCATAAAATACATAAATTATCGAAAGAATGCCAGTGTTTCTGGCATTAAAGTCTATAAAGGAATTTGTCACATGGATCTAACAAGAATTAAAGACAATATATAATACTATCTGAAAAATGATTTTGTAAACATTGCAAAAAATATTATTTGTAAAAATATTCTATCTAGGGGCCGGCTCAGTGATGCAGCGGTTAGGTTACACGTTCTGCTTCAGTGCCCAGGGTTTGCTGGTTTGGATCCTGGGTGCAGACCTATGTACCACTTAGCAAGCCGTGCTGTGGCAGGCATCCCACATAAAGTAGAGGAAGATGGGCACGGATGTTAGCTCAGGGCTAATCTTCCTCAAAAAAAAAAAAAATTCTATCTAATGATTTTCAATGAAAGCCAAAGCAAGTGATTAAATTAATACTGAATGAACATATGTTGGTAATTTGGGGTGTGTGCGCGTGCGCGTGTTCCACCTGATATCAAAGTCAAGCCTTAGATACCTGATCTCTCAAAAAACAGAGAGAGGATGTTCCTTAAACAGTGTTTGTCAAACGCCAGTTTTCTTGCTTAGGACTTTGACAGGATCTAGAGAGTCCTCAATTCAACGTTAAACTTCCTGTCCATGGCCTGAACCTGCTACATTGGTGATAAAGGAAGGAACATATAATTTGAATTCTAGCCAGATTCATGACAAGCTTTCTATTCTCTCTTCTAGATCCCCTCATCTCCATTCTAGTCTTTTTTATCTCTTCAACTTGAGCAATATTCCACCTCGCCAAGGTAAATCGTAATGAACCTGGGTACTTCTCAGATTCTCCCTCCATACCCAGTTCATTTCCCCAGTTGCACATTAAGGCCCAGGGGAGATGCTTAATTCCCTGTAACTAGAAGTCGACAGGATGAGATGAGTAAAGCCAGTGGTCAACAAGAAAATCCTCCTGTGGAAGATGGAACGAAGCATAACTACTCATCCGTTAATACTTTTGTGCTAAATAAACTATCCATAATTCTGGTGTTTCATAGGTAAAATGTAGTGATATTGCTCCGTGTATCCATTGGATAAATTTTAAGCTTTCCACAGAATACCACAGAGATTTAGCATCTTAGCATCATTTTCTTTTCTGTCTGAAAGACATGGAGTAAGTCTGAATTATTCAGCCACATATGTTTACAAGGAAAAGTATGAAAAACATTTTTGAGCTTTCCGTGTAAGCTGGAGGATCCAATGATAGAGTTTTCTGATGGTAACTGGTTAAGTTGACTGTATAATTGGAATACTTTGTCGACACAAGAAGTGCCTTCAGCCATGCTGTTCTCAGGTTGCTCTTCCAGAGACCAGGTGGAGAAGGAGGCATTGGTAAATGGAGATCTTTCCACCTAAAGGATTATCTTAAGAGTCTGATCATCATCTTAGCCTTCAAACACCTCACAATTAGCGTCAGAAGATGCTCAGAGGTAAAGCAACAGTGCAAGTTACCTGATCTGTGACGATGTCTTCAGGGATATGGACTGGACATCGTTAACATAGCAGAACTGTCCCTACCCCTACTTTCAGCAGAAATTCCTCCTTTAAATACTTTATTTTCTCTTTTTTCTGTGATATAACTCAGATATATGTCCTTGAAAATACATGCAAAATAAACTTGAGATTGAAGTTAGCTCAATATTGGGGTGGTCATGTTCTATTTCCAAAGTTTAAGTTTTTAAGCTTAGATAAAAGGTGTAGAATTAGTAAAAAAGCATATTATGTTTGTTTTAGATTCAGTAGATTGTTCAAAGACGTCATTAACTATGTCAGTGAATGTCCACATGGGCACTTATAAATATTTGTTGAGTGGAGTTGAAAATTGCAATGAGCTTGCCATTTAGAATTATTTTATAATTTTCTTCTCTTCCTTGTTTCAAAATTAAAGTACAATAATGTTCATTATGCCCCAGTTTCTTCATCTGTGGTAGGAGAGACACCTACCTACCCTGATGGATGATTGTACCTCTGTTAAAGAAGTTTCCCCATAAGGCACTTCAAATCACTATCCAACATATGTGACATATTTGCTCTAAAAGATGAAACATAAAATTCTCATTAATGATATCTCTTAAATAAAATATAGGAAGAAATAATTGTGAGGCATAATAGAAACAATGTTTTTGCTTTTGTAGTAAAGCAGGTTTTATTTATTTCCTTTCCTTAAGCAATGTGAAATACAATTTAGGAATCATATGTACTGGTCCACTATATGATTGCACATATCTGTTAACACCAAGGCAAAAGAATCAGAATTGGGTGATTCAAAGTGAGTTAAAATGTGCATGCGCATGCATATTCACACACAATACATTTTTTAAATTTGAAAATGTCCAGGATGTGTATTTAACTATTACTTCACTTGGAATAAGGTATAAGACTGTTTGCTTCACAGCAGTAGAGGGAACTTTACGAGGTAAACTGTTGTCTGCTCTTTGCAGACACTACAAATCATTCTGGATTCAGTGTCAGCGGCACTGAACACAACGAGGGGAGCCTTGGTGAGTAGACGAGAACTGAGCTTTACTCATTTCTGCTCCTGCTTCTCAAAGTTCTAGTTCAGCCTTGGAAGCTCGGATGCAGCTTATCTCAAGATAGCTCTGTTTAATCTGTTAATTAGAGATGGTTTAGTTAGTGATGATGTCAGAAATACTTCTTTAACTTATTCAAATAAAAGGAAATAAGCATACAATTGTTCAATTTGTTGTTGTCGTTGAAAATTGTATCACTATTTTAAACAGATGGATTATTTCTTTTAAAACCTAAAACACCCAATTAATAATGAACATAAAGTTTATGTAGAATATTCAACAGTCAGTAGAATAACAGTTTTTATTCTATATAAGCTTTTAAAATGTCTT
Organism: Equus asinus; assembly: GCF_041296235.1. Lineage (NCBI taxonomy): Eukaryota > Metazoa > Chordata > Mammalia > Perissodactyla > Equidae > Equus > Equus asinus. The sequence goes on along the minus strand of NC_091792.1, from coordinate 49,874,880 downwards.
CTTACTATGTAATGATTTAAATAAAACTAGTGATTGAAATGATTGTACTTAAATCATATCTGTCCTATTCAAAAAGTACAAATATAGATCATCTGAAGAGCATAACCCAGACACACTTGTTTTTTGTTTAATATATGTCATGCTTATTAGAATCACTAAACTGTTTTCTATTTGGCTAATATTTTCTGTTCTAAAATTATATAAAAATTACAACTTTGAGGCAAATTCTTACAGGTGCAACCCATTTAGAATTCAGCCTTGGAATCTTATAAAAATGTTTAGAATCATAGAACCCCCAAAAATGACTTACTAGCAATTTCAAGTTAACCTGCAATTAACTAATTGCTGAAATGTTCAGTTAAATTGGAATGCTGTCTGTTTCTTAGCTTGTGAGAATAACTCCTTCGTCATGATTATGTCAGGACAGCATTAGGATTTAAATTTTAAGATCCTTGGAAGGGGACTAGATAGGGGAACCTTAAAATAAGAAATCTGTACTTTAATGGAGCAGATGCTGAGTGTCAAAGGAAATTCAGCCAAGAAGAACAAGATAGTGGGTGTGTCAAATAGATCAACTGCCTATGGACATCAGGAAGGTCTAACCAGAAAAATGGGGTGTTTGCTGGGGAGACTGGGCACAATTGGAGGAAATCCGTATTTGGTGATGTAGCCCTTGGCACAGTGATATTATGGAAAGTCTGTTATCAGATAGCAAGCCTCTATTCCAAAGTATCAAATAATTGTTTAACATTTATATCAATAGGTTCCGGTCTCTAGGTTTCTTCCCTGAAGTAGTTTATACAGTATTTTATTTTCTCACTATGGTTTCCAGGTGAGTTTGTGTGTGTGTGTGTGTGTGTGTGTGTGTGTGTTTACCTGCAGAAGGGAAGGAAGATATATAAGGGATAAATTAAAAATTAAAAAATTACTCTACTTACCGACAGGAGTTAAATATTTGAGATTATTTTTTCAGAAGCTTCAAGTAAGCCTTACAAGTTATGTGATTTGCCTGAATTAACAATAATCCAAGTCTTCTGGCTCTTCAATCTATTTTGAAGATCTAGTAGTCATTAGGAATCATTTTAGAAATGGAGGTCATTGGGAACAGTCTATAGAGTGTGAAGGGAGGAGGGGCATTTGGATGTACAAGTTTGGAGGTAGTGGGTGGGAGAAGACCACATGCCTCTCAGCAGAGGGGGATGGGAAGGCATTGGAGAAGGGGACAATAGCCCAGACTACACTGCAGCCCTTACTGGAGCCCTGCTTTAGCAGCAGTGATGGTGGAGTCAACAATAGTTTTGGACAATGTAGCCGGAGGTACAGCAGGGAATTGAGATAAGATATTCAGAGGCTAGAAAGAGCATTTATTTGCAGAGGTAATCATAGTATGTTTGTTTGCTGTGACTGGCAATGGGATGCTTTCTAGAAACAAAGAGAGAGAATTATGACTATTTCTTTTTGATAGAAAGACTAAGTTACAGTTATTCCCTCCCAGTCAGAGAATCAGGAATACAACAATTTTTACTTTTCTAGAATAGTACACTAAGAATTTCCTAAGTGAAGCTCTTTGTTTAGGGGTGAAAAAGGCATTAAAGATGCAATGGGGGGCTGACCCAGTGGCATAGTGGTTAAGTTTGCATGCTCTGCTTTGCTGGCCTGGGGTTCATGGGTTCAGATCAGATCCCAGGTATGGACCTACATACTGCTCACCAGGCCATGCTGTGGTGGCGTCCCACATACAAAATAGAGGAAGATTGGCACAGATGTTAGCTCAGTGACAATCTTCCTCAAGCAAAATGAGGGAGATTGGCAACAGATGTTAGCTGAGGGCCAATCTTCCTCAGCAAAAAAAAAAAAAAAAAAAAGGATGCAATAGGTGGTTTTAACAAATGTATGCAAAGTACATTATTATGGAAATTGTGTCTCAAAGATTTTCTCATTAAGAGAAGGGCCAAGAATCAGTACATATAAAACACTTCCAAGTCTGATATAGTCACTGTTTCAGTGCCACTTAAGGTGCTCTGGGAGTCAGCAATAGCGTTCTCTTGGTCTGTGTGATAAGCTGTCTCTAATTATAGTATCAAACCACTTGAAAGGTTGTGTATTGCCTTCTTAATATTTAATTAGATTTTAAAAATTAGCATTCTCTGATAGTAATGTAGGCATATTACAGCTGCTAGGGCTGATGGAGAGACCCCCGTAGGGTCTGAGGGTGTGATTGACTTTAGCCACGATGGTGTTTTGATGTTTCCTCCATCATATCTTGTTCTACAACATTGTCAAGTATATCTAACAGTGCTTTTGACATGTTACCATCCATTCCCACAGACTTCATTATCCTTCTTTGAGGCGGTATTTGGGGATATGAAAAATACTAATGAGCAGGGTTTGTTTCCCACTGGCAACATTTTTCTGCTCATCCAGCAGTTTTACTGCAGCATTTTTCACTCAAGTGATGTGGTGTAATACCATTTTCCACAAGGCTTGTAATTTATTTGATATTAATTTTAAAGACCTAGCGCCTTAGACATAAAGACAACAGAAGCCAGACACTCGAGGCTGAGCTGTATTTGCACTGTTGTTTGTTCTGAAGTTCCTGAAATGAGTGCTTCAGTAGATGGGATAAAGGGGGAGATTATAGATGGCTTGGTCGTTCCTGTAAATTTTGCAAAACCTCTGAATATCTGAAATAGAACACAGCGATTGCTCTACCGGGAAGAGAAATGCCATTTCTGCTGTAAATCTTTACTGCCCATGCTTTCACAACCCATTTGTCAGTCTGTGCTTTTCTCTAACAATTTTAACCCTGAAAAAATATCCCCAGGGCCAAAAACTTATTAAAACTCTCTGTGTGGAGTAAGTATGCTGCCTTGGGTGCCCTACAGAGCTGCAGAAAGAGAGAAGGCTGGTCCAACCCCTACTGGCAATAAATCTAATGAGAGCCACAGGCAAATAAAAAGGACGATGTTTACAAGACAGGTGACCAAATATTAATAAAGACACCGACATTCATAAAACAGGCTGAATGGAAAGTTCACCATCAGTTAATAAGCTTATTACACCAAGAAGAGGACATACACTAGCCCTACTGCTACTAATGATAACTACCACTGAAATCCTCTGTATACGAGACAATTATTTACCCTATATTAAATCTTTACCATAGCTCCTTAAGGTGGTATAATCATCAATTGACAAAGGAGAAAAGTAAATTCTTTTTCATTAAGACTTTACTTTTTAAGAGCAGTTTAAGGTTAGAAGCTAAGTTGAGGGGAAAGTACAGAGATTTTCCATTTATACCCTGCCCCTTCACATGCATAGCCTCCTCCGTTATCAACATCCTCCACCAGTGGTTACATTTGCTACAGTTGATGAGCCTACATTGACACATCATCACCCAAAGCATTTAGCTTCCATTAGAGTTCACTCTTGGTGTTGTACATTCTACGGATTAGCACAAATGTATCGCGACGTGTATCCATCATTATGGTATCATATAGAAGATTTTCATTGCTATAAAAATTCTCTGCTTCCCCTATTTACCCCTTTCCCTACCTGCCAACCCCTGGCAACCACTGACCTTTTAATTCTCTACATAGTTTTGCCTTTTCCACAATGTCACAGTTGGAATCATACTGTGATTAGTCTTTTAGATTAGTTTCTTTCACTTAGCAATATATATTTAAGTTTCCTCCATGTCATGAAATGACATAAAAGCTCATTTTTTTTTTAGTGCTGAATAGTGTTCCATTGTCTGGATGTGCCACAGTTTTTGCATCCATTTACTTACTGAAAGACATCTTAGTTGCTTCCAAGTTTTGGTAATTATGAATAAAACTACTATAAGCATCTATGTGCAGGTTTTTGTATGGGCACACATTTTCAGCTCCTTTGGGTAAATGCCAAGGAACATTACTGCTGAATTGTATGCAAGAGTATGCTTAGTTTTCTGAAAAACCTCCCAATTGCCTTCCAAAGTGGTTGTACCATTTTGCATTCTGACGAGCAACGAATGAGAGTTCCTGTTGCTCCACATCCTCACCAGCATTGAGTGTTGTGATTGCCACAGATTTGGGTCATTATAATAGATATGTAGTGGTACCTCATTATTGTTTTAATTTGCATTTCTCTGGTGACGTATGATATGGAACTTTTTTGTGTGTGCTCCTTTGCCTTCTATATCTTCTTTGGTGAGGTGTATGTTAAGGTCTTTGGCCCATTATTTAATCAAGTTGTTTGTTTTCTTATTGTTGAGTTTTAAGTGTTCTTTGTATGGGGTAACCATTCTTTGTCAGATATGTCTTTTGCAAATATTTTCTCCCAGTCTGTGGCTTGTCTTGTTCTCTTGACATTGTCTTTCACAGAGCAGAAGTTTTAATTTTAATGAAATCCAGATTATCACTTCATTCTTTCATGGGTCATGCCTTTGGTATTGTATCTAAAAAGTCATCACCATACCCAAGAACATCTAGACTTTTCTCCTATGTTATTGTCTAGGAGTTTTGTAGTTTTGTTTTACATTTAGGTCTGTGATCCAGTTCACATTAATTTTTGTGAAGGATTTAAGTTCTGTGTCTAGATTTATTTTCTTGCATGTGAATGTCCAGTTATTCCAGCACCATTTATTGAAAAGACAATCTTTTATCCAATGTATTGTGTTTGTTTCTTTGTTAAGATCAGTTTACTATGAAAAGTAAGATTTTAAGAGGCAAATTTACCTAACAAAGGTCATCCATCTAGTTTATCTTTGTAAAAGCTGAATTTGAACCCTAGGTTGTCTATTTACTACTCTATATTATGCATCATTTGCAATCAATAAATATGCTTAGAGAGGTTCTCACCAATTTGGCATAAAATCATGTGATGAACTAGAAGATGGCAAAAGTGGTATCTAGTTTGTTTGGTGGTAGACAGACCAGGACCTGCCATAAATATCTAGCGTTACTTAAAGCATTTTATTAGTGTCACCTTGGAACCATTATTAATATTAAATGTTAATGATTAAGCCACTGTATTGAAATTTATGGTGTCATTGGTTCCTTGATGCATATATTTATGATATGTTAGCCTTCCCATTGAAAGCTCTCAGAAAGATATTCACTGTCAGATTTAGATAAGTCTTTGATATTAATTTTTATTGCCTTTCCACCCCCACTAGAATATGAGCTCCATGAGGTTTTATTCACTAAAAAAACCCATGCTCAGAATAATGGCTGGTACATAGCAGACTCTCAGTATATGTTTGTTGAATGACTGAAGACAGATTTAGATCAATAGTGATTAGAAACGATTGACGAAAGATCTTTAACCTTGTCTTTCTTTACCTTGCTAGACTTATTTCCAGTAGCCAACTACAGGACAAGTACCTAAGTGCTGTTTTTTAAGCCTGAGCCTGTGTGCTGTATGTGGGCATTGCATTTCCTGGGATAGAGGTTATAGAAGCAAGATCCATTGTTAGATCAGAAAGGTCACCACATCGGAACATTGATAAAGAAGGGTTTTTTTTAGGAAATATATCCCGTGGATAGGAATATAATGATGTCTGCTTGCCAATTCTCCATAAATAAATCTTTAAATATGATAGAATAGCAGTCAGCATTCATTCATTCAACAAATACGTGTTGAGAGTCTGCTATGTACAGTCATTATTCTGAGCATGGTGTTTTTCAGTGAACAAAGCTTCATGGAGCTTATATTCCAGTGGAAGTAGAAACACAATAAAAACTAGTACCAAAGACTTATAAGGAAAATGTCAGTCAAGGCAATGGATAGAAACAAAGCAGGGAAGAAAGGTAAGGATTCCTGGGGAAGGGGATCAGTGGAGGTCTCACTGAGAAGGTGACAAAGGACATAAGGGAGCAGGGTATGTTGATACTGGGAAGCAACTTCAAGGCTGAGGAAAGACAGTTACTAAGACCCTGACTTGCAGCATGACTCATGTGCATAAAAAATAGCATAGCTTGAATTATTGCAAAACCCACCTTCTTGCTGTTTAGTAAGGAAGGGAAAACAGGGAGAAGCAGGCCTGCGTGTGTGTGTGTGTGTGTGTGTGTGTGTGTAGTGGGTGAGATTGGGAGTCTGAATTTGAATATGTTATGTTTGAGCTAATTATTAGACATCCTGATGGAGAGGTCAGGAATTCAGTGGTAAATATCAATCTGGAGTTCAAGAGAGAGGGCCAGGATATGGACAGTTGGGAGGCACCTACATTTAGGTAGTATTTAAAGCAATGAGACTATTGATGTCAGTCAAGAACTAAGCCTAGATAAAAAGAAGAGGTCTGAGGCCAAAGCCTTGGGGTATTCCTATGTTTAGGAACGAAAATGAAGCAAAATCGGAAAAGAAGATGGAAATAGAGGACAAGGCAGTAGGAGGAAGATGAGGAAGTCCTATGTCCTAGAAGTTAAGTGAAAAGTGTTTTGAAGACAAAGGGAGTAATCAATCATATATAGTGCTGCTAATAAAGTGATAACTGACAACCAACCATTAAATTTAACCATGTGGAGTCATAAGTGACCTTGAAAAGAGAAATTTTAGTCAAATAGTAGAAGTAAAAGTTTAGTTGCAGTTGGATACTGAAGTGAGGGGAGAGGAAGTAATTTGAGAAAAGGGATTCGGAACAACTTTTGGAGGAGAGGAAATCAAAGGAATAGGGTGACTGCTGGAGGATAAAACAGTTTGTTAATTTAATATGGAGAAAATAAAACATGTTTGTACACTGATGGAAAGGGTGAAGTAGACAGGAAAACAATATTGATACAACAGAAAGCAGAAAATTGTTGGAATAATGTTCTAGGCAAGAGGAGATGGGTGGTTTCTAGTGCCCAAGTAGAGCACTAGAGAGCATGGGCTTACCTAGGATCAGGGAGAATTTGTTCACAGTAAAAGCAGGAAGATAGATTACACGGACACAATTTGTGTGCAATTTGTTAGGTAGATGGGGTGGTGGGAATATGTACAAGTTCTTTCCTGATTGCTTATATTTTTTCAGTGCAGTAGAAACCCAAGTCATCATCTGAGCACAAGGATGGGGAGGAATTGCTAGAGGTATGAGGAAAGAAGATATGTTGTAAATGCAGTGTGATTGCTGGGTCCACTTAAAGTAGGTAGTCATAATATCGATGTAGACCAGTTAGTATAGTTGTGTAAGTTTTTTCTAGCATCTTCAGATGGGCAGGTACTGAGTAGGCATCAAAATGGAGTTTACCAATCCTGGAATTTTTCCAGGCATGAAAAGTCATGAGAATGGAAAGAATGTGAGGATGAGTACAGGAAGTGATTATAATAATGGACTATGGAATTTAAGTTTGGTAGGGATAAAGGTGAGAACATAAATTAGACAATGGACAGAAAAAGATGGTGGGTTCAATAAATTATATATGCCAGTGGGTTAAAGAATTGTTGGAGTCAGATACCGAGGTAAAGAGCTAGAAAGATATGAAGTACTGGGAAAAGGGTGAGATATTTGACCTGGAGATTAAGGATGCAGTGCAGTTGCTGGTAATGACACCGTGTATATATATACTGTGACTCAGTAGAGATTGGCCATGGTGAGGTAAAGGAGTTGAGATCAATGGAATTACAGGCTGCAGTGCTGAAATTACCGAGAATTATTCAGGTGTTGTGGAGAGAATGCGCAATGAGATAAGAGCTAAAATAATCAAGAAATGAAGGAGAGTAGATCAAGGGTGAATTGGCTGCATTGAATTAGTAGGGATAATGTAGCTTGGTGACATGCATTTGAAAACTGAGGTGTTTCAGAGGGGTGCAAAAGAATCATCTAGAAATGGCTATGAGGAGCATGAATGACTCCCATCTCCCAATCCTGTGGTACAAGGGCTGTGGGAGGGAAGTATCATCATAAGGTAGTAACTTTCTATTTGTTCAATTCCCTTTTTCAGGCACTTGGGAAAATTAACTATTTTTGATGAGGATACTGCCAGGATCAGAGAGAGGGATTGGGAACACTGGTATGTCAACTGTAGTTGCAACAGACTAGAGACAGAGGAGAAGTGAGGAGGGAGATAAAAAGTGAGACTATTATACAAGTCTAGGTGGAAAGTTACGAGAATTTGGGAAGAAGGGGTGCCGTAGCAGGACAGTTGGAGGAAAACCAAGAAAAACACAGTCAAAGGAAGGAACTTCAAGAAGGGTATGGACATCCTTAGATTCTCAGAAGGCCCTAAAAACAGAAAGGTTAGAATGCCTTATATTGACCATTTAAAGATCAGAAAACTGAAGCACAAAGAAATAAAATGATGAATTCACGTGGCATGACTGATTACAATGCGGTAGAGCTGGCACCAGAGTTCAGCTTTCTTGACTTCCAGACAGTGCTATAGTCAAACAATAAAACGAAGTCCCAACAGAATCCTGTAGTTTCTGTTCTTGGTTTCATCATCACTACTATTGTTATAATTAATCGCATGCTAATAAATCCTAACTTGAATAGAACAAGAAATTATTCTTGGTTCTTTTTCAGCACAATATATATTTAACATAAATTCAACAGAAAACAAGAAGACACAATCAAAGAAAAATATGAAAATGTAATCAGAGGAAAATGTTTGCACACAATATTTTATGATTGGTTTTAGAAAATCATTTTTATTTTACAAAACACTGATTTCAAAGCATCCATCAGTGCTGTTCACAGTGAAGTAATTGAGCCACTTCCGCTGGGAGCTTTCGTTTCCTGTTTTCAGTTGCGTATGTGTTTATTGTTGGGTGGTCGGGGTCCTGTGTACTGCATGACTGAACAGTGATGTCCAACAGGAAGGTCAAGGGTTAGTTCTGAGGAAAGAGAGGGGCATTGTCTGTTCATTACCTGCATCTTAGTGATAATTCAGGCACTCACCCAGCGTGCCTGCTGGCAATATATGCAGTTAAAGCCTCTACTTATCCATCAGTAAACTCAGAAAAGAAAAAGCAAAACTTAGCTACCTCCACCCTCCATATGCAGCCCAACCAGAACAGAAGCCTTCTTTCACAGCATCCATCAGGAGACTTCCTGAAGTTTGTGGGACAGCAGGCTTACAGATAGAAACCCTCAAGCATTATCTGTCCTTTCTGCCTCCCCCTGCACTATGCCCCTCAGACTTTGGAAGGGCAGTGGCTAACCACATGAGCGATTAACTGTGAAGAAATGTGCTCACCCTCACTTTCGGTTCAGGTGGCAGGTGTTATGTTTAGGTTGAGATAGTTACCTTTTTATAGCAAATATGGTGCTTATCATCTGCCAGTCATCACCGTTTGAGCCAGTTCATCAAGCACCCAGGAAGTGTAGCTATCTCAGAAAAGCAGCTTGTCCTAATATGATTTATTCCTATGTTCAGGAGGGTTTAATTGACATTTTGAAAGAGGAAACACAGTAAGGGCAATAATGAAGCTAAACAATTCCAAGTCACTGTTACCCTCATTGCATGAGTACACATCTTAATCATTTAAACTGCTGCAAACTTTGGTGCTGCAAACTTTCTAGCCATTGCAAATGCATTGTTATACTGGCTCGTTTGTAGGTAGAACTGCATATGTGTATGCATGGGTGAATGAGAGTACATATCTTTCAGCAAGCTGATTTTAAAGAAACTTCAGTGTATACCTGTCTCCATTCTTACAGAGGTTGGCAATGAAGCTGATCTCTTCATTAATTGATCATTCATTCATTGATTCTCTATATACTTATAAATCTATAGCTTTGTACTGAGCATGTTGAGTACATAGCCAAGATTATGGTTCAATGCTTTCTTTAAATGTTCTTATATACCTATGTGGAGATTCACACAGGTAAATAGACAACTACAATATAAAGTGCCAAATGCTACAATCAGGATGCTATAATAACATAGAGGAAAATTACTAAACCTATGCAGCCTTGGAGGAAAGTTTCGTCTCACAGTTAGCTGAGTCCTGAAGGATGACAGACGTTAGCCTGCCATTTCTAATGGGAAATAATATTACTTTATACCTGAGACTTCAGTGGCCTTGTAGTTCTGAATCACCATCTCGCACTGCTTTATTTTCTGGGATGATGCAAGAAAAATGAGGAAATGGGTGAAACGATTTAATTGATGTAAAAGTTGGCATTAATCCAAGCTATTGAGGCCCATGGTGAATGTTCATATCCTGTTTGACTAGAGATCAAATTTCAAGTAGGTAATCAGTTTCTTTTCTGGCTGAGTCATTCTTGCTGCCTGTGAGCACTTCTTTGTTAGTCTTGGTTCCTGCCTGCCTGACATATGGTGGCTCTCTGGCTCACTCTTACATGCTATAATGAGGCTTCAGTGAATGTTTTTGGGAAGCTACTAAATGTCCCTTTATCTTGACTTAAAAGAAAAATCATTGCAATTAATTTATACATTTATTCAAAAGACACTCATTAAGCTTCAACTATGTGTCAAAGGCTCAGTACAGTTCCTTAACATTTTCTCACATAAATTTTAGAAATAGTAATTAGCTATTCAAAAAGCTGGGGAGAATACTATGTAAATTTTTGATAATTATTTACCCAGTTCCCCTTTTCATTTGTTTGCATAATGTGTTGGAAGGCAGTTCTCCACGGTTGTCTTGCGTTTCTGCGCATCTTGTGAGTGGAGGCACTGACTGTGTTCCAAACTGTCTTTTCAAAGATGTGTGTACTGTATAGCAAACAGCCTTGGAAGATAGAGATGGTGTCTCCATCAAAGCAAAGACAGGTTTGCTTACTGTCCAATATAATAAAGATAATGTCTCTCTCCAGGGCAAAGTTTACGTGGGCTTACTGCCCTTTATAAGATCTGGGTTCCCTAAGCTCAGAGTTGCTCTCCTGTATACAACCCACTGTGCATGCAGGTTCACCAAGCCCTCTTTGCATTATCTTGTGGAAATTTTGGTTCAAGCAACCGGCAGAAATGTTAATCCTCTGGCTATGGCCGTTGCTATGGGTAATAAAGTCATTTTTCTCTGACCCTGGAATCTCATGTCTTATGTCAGCATCCATGAAACTGTGGTGGCTAACTAATTAACATGAAACTAGGGTATAATCTCAGACCCTTCACAGTTCTTGACATAATGTTCTCTGAAGTTGCTTCTCTTCTACCATCATCTTCTTTCCTTATGGTGAAAAAAATAAATAAATACATGAATGAATAATTCTTTACTTAATATAATTTATTAAGGAACCTACTTAATATAATTTTCTTTTTGAGGAAGATTACTGCAGAGCTAACATCTGTGCCCATCTTCCTCTATTTTATATGTGGGATGCCTGCCACAGCATGGCTTGATAAGCAATGCATAGGTCTGCACCTGGAATCCAAACTGGTGAACCCCGGGCCACTGAAGTGGAATGCATGAACTTAACCACTACACCATTGGGCTGGCCCCTATAATACTTTTTGTATTTATGCCTGTATTTTTTTTTTTTTTTTGATTAGGAAGATTGGCCCTGAGCTAACATCTGCGCAAGTCTTCCTCTGTTTTGTATGTGGGATACCACCCCACAGCGTGGCTTAGTGAACAGTGTGTAGGTCTGCACCTAGGATCCGAACCTGCGAAACCCAGGCCGCTGAATCGGAGGGAGTGAGCTTAACCACTACACCACTGGGCTGGCCCCTCTACCTGTATTCTTTATGACAGATATTTGCCACATGATGACAACTGTAGCAGCTTGTACCTTCCCAACTCAAGCAGCAAATTTCTTAAGAAGTATTTTTGTAACTAAGCTATACAGCACCTCAGTAGACCATCTAGTTGGATTGTGAGCAAGCTTGAAGGGTCTGCTCCCATTTCAAGCAGCAGTTCCACTCTTATACGTTCTGTGTATTAGATATCTGTCTAAGGTTTGGGGCAATAAATGAATAACTGAAAGAAATAAAAAAAGAATGAATGAATGAAGTAATATATAATAAGGACATATTTTAAATCACTGCTCTATATTATGCATTTAAAAGATTTCTAGTCTGGAAAAGAACTAGCTAGGACGTGGTGTTCATACTTTTTTCCTCTATTTGCTTTGTTAACTTAAAATGTGAAACTCAGTGACTAGATGAGGCCATTTGACGTTTTTATTTTTTATTTTCTACCTGTTTAAAATAAACTGTTAAAATGCCAATGGGCTGAGGGCATTGTCTTTTGTTGCTGTTGTTTTTCTCTGTGGAAGCCCTCCCCTGTTTCTTGAAAAGGACAGGTTAATACTGGATAGTATCATTTGATGATTGTAAAATACAAAGCAGGACACAATCTTTTACCAAAATTATTTGCTAATAAAAGAAAAAGCCATCATGTATGTTATTAATCATCTCCAGGAGGACAATTATCGAGAAATATATATTAGAGGAAGGAAAACAGAAGTGCAGGAGAACTTGTTTTGCACCGTAACCTGCTTTGCTCCTGTTAAGCCTTAGATGGTAAAAGGAATCAATGTTCCACCAATTGACAGGAGCGCCCAAGTCAGGGGGAAAGAGATCCGGAGCCTCAGGGAACGGTGCAGTATTCATGGGAATGGACCCCAGACCCCCTGCTTGTCTTGCGCAATGATGGCAGCTCTTTTAGCCTTTTGTTTCCCTTCATTGCTGTGAGTAGAAAGACTTCATAAATTTCCATGGCAAAAGTACTCCTTTGTCAAACATATTGTGGAATAAATGCTGTGGATCTATATCCACGAGAAATGTGTTGACCTTTAAAAATGAGAAAACAAAACACAAAATAGGAACAATGTTCGAATAATTTAATCGGGAATCTCCGCTTTGTGATCTTTAGTTAACACCTTTTATTCTAGGTTTTCCGCTTACAAGTTCCGGTGTTAAAATTACTCACCATGTGAGCTAGTAAAGTCATTTATCTCCATGGGATCTAACTAAGAAATCAGGAAGACAATTACTCACCTTCTCAGGATGAAAATTTAATTACTGTTTGTATGCTGCCAAGATAAAGCACGGAAATAATTATTCCTAAAACATATATAATGGAGCTCTCAAAACTGTGACCTGACAAGATTTTGGTGACCTCTTTTCTCTTCACAAGGTGTCCCCTGAGCTTTGAAGCTTATTTCTGTCTCTGGTGTTTGAAATATAGGTTAATTATACTAAGTAGTATGAAGTCAGAAAAATAAAATGATTATGAACAACGGTAATGTATTTCAGACTTGCATAACATAATTCCCTGAATATTTATGCATTTATTAGATGCTAGTCTGTTCCTGATGTTGTACTAGGAAGCCAAAAATAGGTCAAGTTTGGAATCTAGCAGAAATTTTACCAGTGATGACAGAGAACTGGCTTCTCTCAGGTTAATGAGATTTCCAGAATTTAAATATTATATATCCAAAAATACACAATTATTATAAAAAGCAAGCCTATTATATCACAGAGCATATTGACCATAAGTGCAATGAAAAATAAAAAAGTAAATAATAAAAACAATAAGTATATAAATAAGAATATATGTCTGTCTAATCAGGAAAGTAGAAAATGCTTTGAGTATTTAAGCAGGGGGAGTGTAATGCAGGGAGCTGCTTCCACAGGTAACGGAATTGCCAATAACCGTTCCTCATTCCTCTCTATGTTATCTGATATAATTTCTAATTCCTTTCAGATCACTGTGCCTCCCTGTTCTCTAAAAAACACTAGCATCGAAGCTCATTCTATCAAACTGTACTGCCTACTACCTCTCTTTGTTATAATTATCTACAGGCCTTTGATCAATACCTTGTAGTTCCTGAAAATGTTAGCCCCTGGATAGTGACCTTCGAAATTGTTCTCTCTCCTCTTCAAAATTGATATCTTTCTTAAAAATTATTCCTATATTTATCCTTCAAATTATCTTATTCATCATTTCTTTGTCCTTCTTTTCTACAGTATCCTTGCCTCCATCCTAACTAAGCCATCCCATCCTATGTCCGTACCTTAGACAATTCTGTTGACTTTCTGCAGTGAGGAGAATGTTCTGTACCGATGCTGTCCAAGACAGTAGTGCTATAGACTACTAAAATTCCCCCTAAAATTCAAGTGTTGAAACCTGATCCCTAATGTGATGATATTTGGAGGTGGGGCCTTTGGGAGGTGACTAGGTCACAAGGATGAAGGCCTCATGAATGGGATTACTGTTTTTATAAAAGAGACCTCAGAGAGCTCTCTCATACCTTCTGCCATGTGAGGATACAGCAAAGAGATGGCCAGGTATGAACCAGAAAGCAAGTCCTCACCAGACACTGAATCTTCCAGTGCCTTGATCTTGGACTTCCCAGACTCTAGAACTGTGAGAAAGAAATTTCTATTGCTTATTAGTCACCCAGTGTGTGGTATTCTGTTACAGCAGCCCAAACACAGTAAGACAAGTAGCCAGTAGCCACATGTGGCTATTGAGCACTGGAATGTAGCTAGTGTGACTGAAGAAGTGAATTCTAATTTTATTGAATTTTAATTAAGTAGCCACATGTGGCTCATGGCTACCATTTTATATAGTGCAGTTTAGACCTTGTCATTAATAATAACTCTACCCGTTCCGTAATCGCATTTTCATATATACCCTTCTCTGACCACCCTGCCTATATTTCTAGCTTACTTTCTCTAAAACCCATCTCCACCAATTTTTAAATATCCTCCCCCGGACCTTGAATCTATTGATCTTACCACTTTGCACTATCTTTAGCCCAATGAGCTTCTCATTATCCTCCTTGCACAGCTTGGGTTCCATGATCCATCATTGTAATCACTCCCTTGTATGCACCGTTCATCTTGCTTACTCTTTTTGCCCTTCTAGGTATTTGGTTGGAATCCTCCAAGTCTAGTTAGATCTAACCCTTTGCCTACTCTGGACACTCATCTGTTCCCTGAATGTGGCTGGAAAAGAGTATGCAAGCCTCCTGATGTCTCTCTTTAACTTCCTGGCCACTTACTGCAAGCAGATCCATAGAACTCCTAGGCAATCCCTGTTTTTCTAGTTCATTCACTCTCTCACTAACCTGATCAAACATTTCATACTTTCACCTCTGTTCTGAGACCCCTGAGGCCTCCTCTCTCATCCTCCCCGTCAACTGATGTCTTTGCTTCATATATCACCAGAATAGAAACAATTGGAAAAGAACTTTCATAAGCCCTTCTGCTGTCATTTACCCATCCCTTGATCTGTGCCCATATACTTGACACTTTCCCTCCTTTTGCTGAAGATTAAGTGTCCATGATCTTAGCTAAGGCAATGTCTTGACTTGTGCATTAGAAACAATTCCCTCCATCTTACTCAAAGTCACTGGAGAAATTCTTTCAGAAATCATCAATTTTTCCCTTGTACTCTATCATTCCCATCAGCATACAAGCATGCTGTCATGACTGCCACCTTAAACAACAAAAAATCTCATAATCAAACACACCCTTCAAGCTGTACTCTATTTCTCGATTCCCATTGCAACAAAAATGCTCAGAAAATTGTCCATACTTGCTATTAATACCTTCCCTTTCTCTCTCGAGCCTACTCAAACAAGCATTTTTCCTTCTTTGCCAAAACTGCACTGTCATGCTCACCAGTGACCTTCACCTTCCTAATTTACTGACTAAGTCTTGGTTTTTCTTTTGACAGAGCATTTGACCTAGGTGATTACTTCCTCTTCCTTATAGCATTCCCTTCAGTTGACTTCCAGGACACGTCACACTCTCATGCCTTTTCTCCTACTTACTTCATTAGCCATTTTTTCCCTCAGATTTCTTTACAGTTCTGCATGGTCCCCTTATTTATCAATTTTGGATTCCTCTGGGACTGAATCCTTAAACTCCCTTTCTTATCTATTTTCACTTACTTCTTAAGTGATTGCATTCATCTCTTGGTTTTAAAACCCATCTACATGCTGATTACTACCAAATTTATACCTGCATCCCAGGACTCTCCCCTGAAAACCATACTCATTATTCTAACTCTCTTCTTGACATTCCATTTGGAGTCTCATAAGCATTGCAAATTTAATTTGCCTAAAACCAAATTTCTAATCTCCTCGTCTCAAAAAACTAACATTTTATATTTCCCCCACCTCATTGAATAACCACTCTATTTTCCTAAATGCTCTAGTCCAAAACCTTGGAGTTATCCTTTATTCTCCTCTCACCCCTTTTCCTACCTCCTCCCCCAAACTACATCCAAGCAATAAAAATAAATCCAGAATCTATCTACCTGTCTTCAGTGTTATTTCCTTAGCCTCAACCATCATAGTCTTTTCCCAAGGTTACTGCAAGAGCCACTTCATTGGTCTTACTGAATTTGCCCTTGTCTTCCTGTAGTCTTATCACAACAAAGCAGCTAGAACAATCCTTCTAAAACCCAGTTAAACTTATGCTCCTCAGCTCATTCCCCACCCCTATCTCTCAAGCCTCATCTCTTTCCACGCTCAAATCTTCCCTCTGCTCTAGCCACATTGGTTTCCTGCTTTTCCCGGGCCATTATCAGACATGTGCTCCTTTGCATTTGCCATTCCCTCTGTGTGGAGGGATGTCTATTGTTACCTCCACATCTTTACTATCCCCTTCTAAGGACTCCTCAGCATCATATTTCTTAAAACATCTTGCCCTAGATGGCTCTGGATTAGATTCTACCAATAAAGCTTCTGGAGGTTCTTGAGATTCGCAATGGTTTAAACTCTTAAGAACCTCAATTTGTAAAAAGCTATTCAATATTGATGGCCGAGGTCTTTGGCAGCAGGTTCCCTGACCTTGCCTCCCCAGCCCCTCCAAAGCTTATGTAAATTTCTAATACCCTATATGAAGACATTCATTCTTGGAATACAAGGAATGGCTTCTGTTTTCCTGAGTGATATCTGACATATGCTCTTTGCAGAGAAATAGACTTCCTCTCAAAGCTATATTCCTCCCTTCTTCATTTCCTTCAGATATCTACACCCTGTCCTATAGTAAACTGCACCCTCATTTCCTATCCCCATTTCCTGTTTTATAGGCACTGATTTATCCCCACAGCACTTATTACCATCTGATGTACGATATTGACTTGCTTTTCTCGTCAGTGCCTTTGTCCCCCAGTAGAATGTAGGCTTCTTAAGGGTAGGGATGCTTTCTCATTCATTCGCTGCTGCATTCTCATTGCCAGAAGCATGTCCAGCATCTATTAGGCTCCTAATACATATCTGTTAAACGAATGAAGGAATAAATCTGGTTATACTTTAAAAACGAACATAATGCTAACTAACATTTAAATAGTGCTTACTGTTTGGCAGACATAGTTGTAAGGGTTTATATATATTAACCCATTTAATCCTTCTAACAATGCAATGAAGCAGATATCATTATCACTGCATCTCACAGGTGTGGAAACTGAGGCATAGACAGACCATGTAATTTGCCCAAAGTCACACAGTTAATGGAGGGCAAGGGTCAGTGTTTGATCGCAGCTAGTCTGACTCTAAAGTCCACTCTTATTTCTGGCATTTTGTCATCTCTGCTAAAACAAACCGCAAACAAAAAGAATAAAAATGAGGAGGAGGCGAGCCCATTTTAAAATTTCAAAACACTATGAATATTTTGTGATATAAACACAGAACATTCTTTTTCCTTATTTATTTTGACGCTAAAACATCAGAAATTGCAGCATACATTCCTACATTTAAAACTGCACCAAAAATAGTAAATGGTATTTGTCATTAAGAGGTTTTTTTGGTCTGTAGGTAGGAGTTTGGTAATAATCACTTACTAGAAAGATTTGTTGTAAGGGTATAGGCAGAAGTAAAATAAGAGGGTGATGTGGTGTATAGGGGAGTATATGACTTCTGGTCTATAAAATATGTTAGAAAAGGGAAACAGGACCAGCACGTGATTCTCATTGCACATGAGGGGTGAGCACATGTGACTCTGGAAATATTCGGGCAATCCTGGGACTAAGGTCTGAGAAATTTGATCAGGATCTCTTTTGTCAATCTTTAATCTATTGCCTTTACCTTTTTTCTTTCATCATGTAACATTTATTTGTTGAATATGTTTGGCTGTACTACATGGTAATGAGACCATATCAAAGAATATGACATAGTTCCTGCCCAAATTACATTTATAATTTAGTAGAAATGCTTAAGAAATTACCATGTTACATAGCCTCTTTGTTAATGATGAAGCTTCTGGATTCCCACTGCCTGGGCTCAGGTCCTGGTTACAAAAATATTACTTGTGTGACCACGATCAAGGTGTTTAATCTTTCTGTACCTCAGTTTCCTCATTCTTAAAATAGAGATGAAAAGAATATCTACCTCATAGGTTTGGTAAAGGGTTAAATGGTTTGATAGGTCTATAGCAATTAGAACAGTGCCTGGCACATGGTGAAGACTCTGTAAATGTTGCTGGTTATGTTAATGTAATATACATGGTCATGGTAAACTACTTGTGTGCCTAGAATATGGCATTTCATTTCAAATCTCTCTGTTTTCTCCATTCTTTTCCTTCTTCCTAACATTTTTTTGGAAAAACCTACAGTTCTCCTCTTGTGTTTTTCCTTTACTCTTACACTACTAGCACACTCATAACACTTCTGACACCAGAGGTGTGGAGGTTTTTCCTCACAGCAAGCAATTCCCTGTGACACCAGCTGGATCTTCTACAATTTAACTCAATTCTAACATATCTACCTGGAGATAGTATCAGATCCCACAGGTTAGGGGCTCAATCCCACAAGACTGATCCCATCCCACCTCAGATCCCCAGGTTACCCACAACTTCTGTCCAACTTGGCTACAAATTAGAGGTTCTCATGACTTCTTCCTTGGGTATAATTAATTTACTAGAGTGGCTCTCAGAACTCAGAGAAACACTTCTTATGTTTATCAGTTTATTAAAGGACATGATAAAGGATAGAGATGAACAGCCAGATGAAGAGATACATAAAGCAAGGTCTGGGAGGGTCCCAAGCACAAGAGATTCTGTCCCCGTGAAGTTGGGGTGTGTCACCCTCCCAGTATATAGATGTGTTCCCCAGCCTGGAAGCTCACAGAATCCTACGCTATTGGGATTTTTATGGAGGCTTCATCACATAGGCGTGATCAATTACTAACTCCATTTCCAGCCCCTCTCCTCTCCTTGGAAGATGGAAGCCGGGGCTGAAAATTCCAAGTTTCTAATCATGGCTTGGTATTTCTGGTGACCAGCCCCCATCCAGGGGCCATCTAGGAGCCCATCCTGAGTCACCTCATTAGAACAAGAGATGTTTCTAGTGCTCTTTTCACTTACGAAATTACAAGAGTTTTATGAGCTTTGTGCCAGGAACTGGGGGCAGAGACTAATACATATATTTTCTATTATCTCATACGTGTCATCCTCTGATTCCTCACTGAACTTCAGCTTGTTATTGAAACTCAGCTCAAGCATCAACTCAGAACTCAAATATCACTTATTATGCTAAAATAATTGATACAATTTACTGTGTAAATTATTTACTTGGATACATGCTTCCAACTCACGGGGACCATATGGAGCTATTTTGCACCCTCAGCATCTAGCACAGTGTCTGTCACGTAGTGCGGAAATTAAACAGCAACAACAAAACAGTGCTTGCTGCACAAAACAGTGAGGATAGAGGAGAGATGTCATGCTCTCTAAGAAGAGGACCTCAGGCTGCCACCCAAGAAACCTTCAGAGGACCTGAGCCTTGAGGAATTTCCAACTGTGTGGTCTTCAGCCTGAAGAGGTTAGAAAATGATTTGGCCTGCACATCAATACGTGATTCATTTCTCAGGAATGGACTCTGACCTAATTAAACAGATGTATGAAACCAGAAACTGCAGTTTGTCAGTTAACAGTGAGAAATGACTCTCACTCAGACAAGAATATTCAAAGTACAAATGATCAGTATGTTCTCTTGCTAATATAGACACAACTCAGGAGGCCCTTCAATAAGTACGTGTTGAGTAAATAATACATCAAGGTAGAAATACACAGGTAACGCTTGGAAATGGGGATCCAGAACTCAAAGATTGGAAAGTGTGGCATTTGAAAGTGTTGTATTTGGAATGGAAAAGTCTCTTAGGCAAGAGAATTTGAGGCAGGGGGAGAAGAGGATTCAAGGCAAACTTTGGGTAACCTTTGACCTTTTCATCCTATCTTTCAAAAATGCCTCTTCACCTTTATAGGAGGAAGGTTCCTTGACCCAAAGAGTGATGTTGTTCTAGGCTTGGAATTTGTTGGCATCAACGGTCTTTCAGATTTTCTCCTGCCAAAAGCCTTTTCTTTTCTAAACCGTCACCAAGGAAAATGCTATATGATTTTCACTTTGGAAGTGAGAAATCCTATGTAGCTTTCCTCCAATCACAAAAAATCTTTTCTCCTTCAATTATATTTGTATTTTCTGCATTTTTTTCTTATATGGACAGAAGAATCTCCGACCCCATCCTTTTCCCTGTTTGCTATATTGAACTCATCAAGTCACAGGATTTGGATGATTTTTGGTAATGCCTCCCTAACATCTGTTTTCCTTACAAACTGCTTTACAATAATTTAAGCCATGGGTCTCCAATATTTTTTTATTGAGATGCTTTATTATTTAAAAATATTACCACACATTTCCTAAGTATTTCATTTTGCTATGTTTATTAATAAGTTATATACAATTAGCTATATACTGAATAATTATATTGCATAAATCACACATAAAAACAGAAATTCAAAAAAACTGAGATAGACCTCAAAAAATTATGTGTTTTTAAAATTTATTATATTATATTTTTAAATGTTATCTATTGTGATGGCTTCATACAATCCTTAGCCAACATTGTAAAGTCCAAAGCATGACGATGGCAGGGTACACCACGGATGATAGAGGACATGAGGCATCCCTCAAATAGTAATCTTAAAAATTGTATTGTTATTTATGACTCCATTTAAGATCTGATTAAATCATAATTACTTCATCTATGTAATGTGGCTGATGAAAAGCTTGCTATCCCTTTTCATAATTATTTTTGACTTGTGTTACTTTATTTTTTATCTTCCATCAAGTGTTTCTTTTAAGGCAGCTATAAGCCATTTGTCCAATGAATGAAGATCAATTTACTAAACTAAATTAAATAATCTTAAAATCCATTTAACAGGGCATGTCTAAACTAAGCAAGCTTGAAATGTGCTGAAAATAAATGATTGGATGAGGTAGCCACTGTCCATTCCTCCTCACGAGGGGTACACGCTTTCCCCTCCATGAGCCTAGAAAAAACTGTGAAGCAGACTGAGTGAGGACGCAGGTGACAGTCATTGCACATTAAAGCTTAGTAAAGCGTAGTCTTCTTTCTATTTACATGTATGTAAATATATATTTTCTTCCTAAGCCCTACACACTGCCTCATTTGCTTATTCTACTTTGGACTTCCATTGATTTAAATTAGGTACTTTTCCAAGTTTATCCCCAAATGTCGCTAACTGCAGAGGAAAGTAATTCACATTCCTGGAGATAGGGGCATTAGCTTTAAAGTGACAGTCACTAAACTTTTTTTGGAGTTTTCTTGTTATATCTTTAAAAATCTTTAAAAAGAAAAACAGCTTTCCCATTAATTCGACCATATTGGTTTTTAGATAAAGTATTTTTTTCAATTACTAACCATTTTCTAAAATGGATGTCGTGTCCGCCTTCTGGCTTGGGCTATCTGCTGCTGTGTAACTATGTTTATGTAAGTTTGAGAAGCAAGTTTAAGGATTGCAGTTTCAGGTCAAAGATAAAAGAGATCTCATTAAACTTATTTAGGGTAGTTTGAAATCAGTCAACACTGTGATGATTATGTTTCAAAACCTGGTGGCTCAGCCACACATATGACCTTCCCAGGTACCAAGAGATCTTACAACTGAGGATCTCAGTCAACATGAGAGACAGGGGAGTGGAATGGAGGTGCCAGTGCTATTTTATTACATTTGTCTCCACAACCTCTCAGAGGGAAGAGAGGCTAGGCTCACTCCATTTTAAAATTTATGTATTTAAAATATTAAGAAAAAATGAATGAATGCCCAAATATGGCCATAAAATATATTACATTTTAAGATAGAAAAGGAAACAGTGTATATTCAGATGAGATATGTTTATTTTATAAGTATTAAGTTTACTTAATATAAAGCTCCCTTCCCTTTCTTTCTCGAAGTACTTTAAGCAAGGATTTGGTCTCCAGGTCTCAGGGGTGAGTTACCTATATGAGGGTCTCTTGGGAGACCACGTAAGACCATTCCATACCATTACGGTTCCCTGGGCTACTCCACTAAGGGACTTGGGCACATCTGGCAATCATCCATCAATCCCTTTTGTTCAGAAACTAGTTTTAAGACACTATTTATAAAACCAGTAAATCAGAGTTTGCTCTATCATTGAATAAATGAAGAACTGTTTCTTTATCCCACTATAGTAATTGCCAGAGGAAATGGTCAGTAATCACAGTATATGTATTTCAAAGGCTTGTTGATATCTTCATCCACCAAACAAAGATCTAAGAACATTAATTTTCTATTTTGTGACAGATTTATTGAATGACCCTAGATTCGATACAGACTGGGACAGGCAAAGAGCTCAAAATGGTGGTATATTGGCTGAATATTTACCAGCAGTGCTCTATAAATTGAGTTCTATATTTAGCAAATAAAAATATAGGATACCCAGTTAAATATAAGTATCAGATAAAAAAAATAATTTTGTAGTGCAAGTATGTCCCATGCAAAGTTTAGGTCATGCTTATACTAAAAAAAAAATATCCAATGTTTGTCTGAAATTCAAATTTAACCAAGTCTCTGTATTTTATCTGGCAACGCTATATATAAGCTCAGGGAAAAAAAATATTTCAACCATAATATTCTTCTAAAATCTCTAGTAGAGGCACTCTGTAGTCTGTTACCATATAGTACAATATCTGATCATTTTTTCAGAGCAAATCTTGACTCCTTAATTAAGAGCTGCATCACTTACTGCAATCTTTCAGCAAGTTAAGAGACAATAAAATATTAATAACAACCCTTAATGACTTGGTGATTATGAGCCTTTGTATCTTCACTTGTAAAATGGAAAAAATGCCTCTGTATGTCATTTTTAATTTTTTAATAAGGATCAATAATAAATTAAATGGAATTTATTTATATTTTTAAGTGGAATGGAATGTATTATCATTGTTCATACTCTGATAGAAGATGGAAGGAAAAGGATATTAACATCTGTTTCCCTTTTCCAATCTCAGTTCAGAAACAAGGCTTAGGGGCCAGTCCTTTGCATAGTGGTTGGGTTCGGCATGCTTTGCTGCAGCGACCCAGGTTTGTGGGTTCGGATCCCAGGCATGGTCCTACACCACTTATCAGCCACACTGTGGCAGTGACCCACATACAAAATAGAGCAAGACTGGCACAGTTGTTAGCTCAGGGCTAATCTTCCTCAAGCAAAAAAAAGAGGGAGATTGGCAAAAGATGTTAGCTCAGAGCAAATCTTCCTCAGCAAAAAATAAAAATAAAAACAAGGCTTAACATGTGAAAATATAGAGTGAAATGTTTAATTGACTTTCCTACCTTTGATCATATTATCTGTGATATGGCAATTACCCTTTTCCACCTAGATATCTTTGCAAAGCATCTCAAATATGTTTTACTTTTGACGTTTGTTATGTTTAAAATACTCTGAATTCCTATAAGGTCGGACCTATCCATATTCAAGTGTAGTTAAAAAAATGCATCCCCAGGGCAGCCCCATGGCTGACTGGTTAAGTTTATGCTCTCCACTTTGGCAGCCAAGGGTTTCACCAGTTCCAGATCCCGGGCGCGGACATGGCACTGCTCATCAAGCCATGCTGAGGCAGCATCCCACATAGCAGAGCCAGAAGGACCTACAACTAGAATATGCAACTATGTACTGGCAGGGCTTTGGGGAGAAGGAGAAGAAGAAAGAAGAAAGAAGATTGGCAACAGATGTTAGGTCAGTTGCCAATCTTTAAACAAAAAATTAATTAATTAAATAAAATGCATTCCAGAGGTGATTAGGTAAAGCACGTATGCCACACGGTGCATCCTGAAAGGTAGGAAAATGGATTGTTTGGAGGAAAGCAGCAGATCTGACCCTCAGGTTTCACCAGCCTCAAATTCTCCTGTTAAATCAGCAGATCAGGTAGAAAGGTACCCAAAGTCCAGATGTCAAGAGTGGAATCTCATGCATGCAACGTAACTAAATGCGATCCAGATGCCAGCATTTCTGGGCATCCTGGTTTGTATGAATGATATGTGGTTGACTGTGCCTCCTTTTATTAAAGTTACTTTCTAATCATTAGGTGTCTTCATTTATTTCCAGTGATGAGGAGCTGTATAGACAGGAGAAAATGATAGCAAAAGGAGCAGCTCCTATGCATCTAGGACAACTAGAAATAAGTGACGATGTGAGGTAAAAGTGCTGTCGGCTTGTTTTCCGCACAGCTGGCTCACAGGTGCTGAATTATGTATATTTCAGGTCCTCCGGCATATAAAAATGTATTTACGAAATTATTCTTTAATATTTTAATGTGATATCAACAGTAGACATCTAATATCATAATAGTGAGAGAACAAAAAGAAAACCTATTAAAAAAGTGAGCTGCCGGTGGTCTTCGACAGGCTGTGTGAGAAGTCCCAAGAGACAGGAGTCAAAATAAAAAGACAACTTAGATAACTTCTATAGAATGATGAAACCTAAATGTAGGGAAATTTGCTTACACATTCATAATCCCCGTAATAATATTGTAGCTACTTAGCTGACTAAAATGGCACATTTTTGCCTGAAGGCCGGGGCCTGGACTAAATCGCTTCTAAGATTCCATCTTCCGTGGGTCTCGGGAGCTTTCAGACTATAACGATAGCCCTCCATAGTGGAAGTTAACATTATTGTGTCATCTTTGCCTTGGCAAAAAGAGATTAAATGAATTCTCAACTGGCTCAGTTATTACCCGCAAGTCCCAGTGATCCCATTCCTATGTTTATTTCCGTGACAAATGCTTCCCATTATTGTGGACTCTTTTAACAGCACTTTCAAAATGAGACATCCCCAAATTTTCTTTTTCATCTCTGCGCTGTGAAGTACTGCATTTCTGCAAATCAAAATGAGCAGCAAGTCTCACGGCCTGTAGAAAATGAAAATACACCAGTAAATAGGATCTGATACTGCAGACAGGACCCACAATTCATTTTTTTATGTAGCTTTCTTCAGGAAGTGACAAAGAACTTATTTATAGATATTTTCACTGGGGTAGACTCATAATCAAGATATTTCATTTTCATGACACTCCCTTAAGGGAGTGACAGTCACGAAACATTAAACTACCTTGTTTCTCATGCAGAAGAGCTAGAGTTCAGGCTGCTGTCAGATTTAATAAATGGTGCCCGTCCACACGTCTTTGACTGTTATTATTGGTGTTATGTGGCCAAGTAAAGTTCACAGATGTGTTTCCGTTCTTCAATCTTTCCATAGAGTCCTGTATACTATTCCCTATAGCCCTTGTCTTTTCTCCCACCAGACCCCAACCAGACTGACTCTGTTTGCTTTATTACTTCTCTTCCCCTATCCCTTTTTATATATTCAGCTATTTTGTAGATGACACACCTTGACAGCAGGAATCATCATATTTATTCTCCCCCAGTGCTGAGCAAAGGGCACAAAGTGGGTGCCAAATAGATGTTTGTTGGGTGGTTTGATTCCTCATACTTCACGGAGTGAATCAGAAACGTTCTGTGAGCTTAAATGTGCACTTGAAGGTGATGAGATCCTGAGGGTGTGAAGCTGTAGTGATGTCCAGCTCTCCTGTGTCTGCTCTGTGCTGTTGCCCATGGTGATGTCGGTATGCCAATCTCCTGAAACCTTTCTTTTTCTCTGTAATTCTAATTTGTTCTGCAGTAAACATACTTCTGTCTTCCTCAAGTGATTTCTGTCAGTGTGGAATGACGGTGGCTCGCTCACATTGGCATGAACAGGACACTTGGATGGAAACTCAGGATATATGTTGAATATTTAACAGTTTTAAATCAAGCTAATGCATTTAAATAAATATGCTCTCTCCTCCTATGTTGAAAAATATACCTTTATGCAATAAATTGCTTTTAGAAAGTATAAAGCTATATTGTTATGTAACTACAAATTAACAAAAATTCACAGATATATTAATGATTGTTGCTCGTGTCTATGTGTGTCCCAATGGATCAAGAAAGTTTGGTGGAATGATGCAATAAAATCTTACTAATTCATATATTATTATATATTTATTCAAGAAAAGTTATTTTCTTGCTCTCATCTTAGCAAAATAACTAATTATGTGGTTACAATCAATATTTTTTATATAATTTGGATTCCAGCAAAAGGATTGAAAGAGTAAAAAATTAACTATGTTCAAAATACAGAAAATTCAAATATGTTATAATAACAATGTCCACTAATGTAAATGTAAAATATGAAACATTTAAATTATTTTCATATTACTTATTAAGAATTATTTTTCTAAGTATTCAGTTATCTATTTAATTAAAAAATAAATTATATTTGATAAACATCAAAATCTGAAAGCAAAATTATTTAAAGGTGAAAAATTTAAATTTATTTTCTTAAAAGTTTCTTACTTTTTATTAAATAATTTTGTAAAAATAAAAGTATTTTCAATTCTGTGTGCACTAGTTGCTAACGTATTGATCAGCATCAGGTTTCATATACGTTATAACTCGATCCATATACAGATCCTCCTTGATTTACAATAGGATTGTGTCTTGATAAAGACATCCTAAGTTGAAAATATCGTAAGTCGAAAATGCGTTTAATACACCTAACCTACCAAACATGATGGCTGAGCCTAGTCTAGCTTAAATGTACTCCAAACATTTACATTAGCCTACAGTTGGGCAAAATCATCTAACACAAAGCCTAATTTATAATAAACTGTTGAATATCTCCTGTAATTTATTGAATACTTTACTGAAAGTGACAAACAGAATGGTTGTATGGGGGCAGAATGGTTGTAAGTGTATCAGTTGTTTACTCTCGTGATCGGGAGCTGACGGGGAGCTGCAGCTTGCTGTCGCTGCCCAGCATCATGAGAGAGTATCCTACTGCGTATCACTAGCCCAAGAAAAGATCAAAATTCAAAGTACAATTCCTACTGAATGTGAATCGCTTTCACACCATCATAAAGTCAAAAAATCATAACTCGAACCATTGTAAGTCAGGGACTGTCTATATATATAGTGTATATGTATAATATATAATATTTATATATTTATTCATATAAGTATTTAAAGTATATATAATACTTATATATGTCGGTGTCACAATCCAATGTACACATCAGGATAGATGTAGAGAGGGCTGATGGCCACTCTGAGTTTATTATAACCAGCGTTTCAGTATATACATAGCTTACATCTGTTAAACATACACAGGTGTTCTGGATGAAATAATTAGCAAATGCCAAGAATTCTTAGTGATTTCTCAAGGAGCCCTCCCTCGGCCTCTGTTTTGATATTATCATGTTATTGCTGTGCTCGTATATTTTTATCTCGGAGCAGGCAAGGTCTCCTAGGCAACGGCCCCTCCTGCTCTCGATATCGATATCGTGTCTCCATCTGTGCCCCCAAGCAACTGCGCCTGTCTTAGGTTGCCTCCCCCTGGAGGTCTTACCTGTCATTGGCTGACTGGCCTTCTCACCTCTGGGTCACAGTTTGTTGGCAAGCCTTTTCCAGTGATTATTAACCCTTCCTGCATCAGGGCGGCTACAATATATAGTACTATATATGTAGTATTAACATTAAGAATATTATAAATTGTTTAATATTGCAAAATTTTCCTTTTCCACCATGCACAACGGTTGCAAATGCCTTGCTCATAAGTAATTATCTGAAGCACCATGAATTGAAAATTAAAGACAAGTAAAATTTCCAGATAGTCTATGTACTATATCCACTGCCTTTTATTCTCAACATTTTCTTTTTTGCTTTTTTTGCTGAGGAAGATTAGCCCTGAGATAACATCTGTTGCCAATCTTCCTCTGTCTTTTGCTTGAGCAAGATTAGCCCTGAGCTAACATCCATGCCAATTTTCCAACACTTTGTATGTGGGTCCCCACCACAGCATGGCTGACGAGTGGTATAGGTTTGTGCCCTGGATCCAAACCCACAAACTCAGGCTGCCAAAGCAGAGTGTGCCAAACTTAACCACTTTGCCACAGGGCCAGCCCCTTATCCTCAACTTTTGATTTTAAAAACTACATATGCACACAACACATACACACACACACACACACCCCTCCAATTCCTTTCTCTAATATATTATTTTTGAATTACTAAATTACATATGCTGGTAGTAAAGCACAAACAATATATTGCATATAAAGTAAAACGAAGTTCCTTTCAGTTGCTCCACCCCCTCCCATTGTCCACTTTTCCAGTAAGTATTGTTAGCAGTTTGATATAAAACTTTCTAGATTTTTGCATGTGTATGTAACACACACATATGCATATGCATGCGTGTGCACACAACACTGTTTTTAAGCATAGGGGATGATAGTATATATTAGCCTGAAACTTGCTTTTTTCACTTTAAACAATATATCAAGGGCATCAACCTCTTTCTTTGTTTATAATGAAAAATCGATTTAATTGTATCCCATGAAGGGTGTTTATATTGTTTCTACTTTTTTATAATTATAAATATTGCTACCATGAAAGTTATATTTATATAAATGTTATATAAATTTAGCTGGTATATGTGGGTAAAATTGTGCCACCTGACAACCATGCTAGTGTCTTGAGCACCCCCATACCCAGGGATCCTGTCAGGTTGCCTCAGTTTCCCCAGTCTGAACCCCAGGACCCTGCACATCTCCCCCTAATAGAGAAACTGCAGAGGTGATGTCTGGCCCACAGGCTGTCTCCAGGACTCTGTTACAATGTGCTCAAGTTATACAGAATCTTGAGGAAGCTTTTTCTTTAGGATAGCTCTTTCAAGATCGTCTAAAAGATGAGTTTCCCTTCTAAAATTCTTCCTTGGTGAAAATCTAAAATTCTTTACTTTTAATACTTGAATGCTTAATATCGTTTCACTGTGGGAACAGATTGTCCTCTGTTCATCGTAATTTCTCAGAGGACAGATCTCTTGGATGTGTATTACACACTGCTGCACAAATGAAACTCTCACACTGCTATCCAAGACCAGTCCTAAACATTTCCTGGGTGGAAAAAGGACCTCCAGAGGGCACCCAGAATAAACATATCTAATTAGCCTACAATTGCTGGTGCAAAAAGCTGGCTTGAGATGGTACACAGATAATGGTACCTATAAATTATTTTTTAATTCTGCATGAGCCACAAACTACTGAAGTTTATTTTATGGCTCAGGGAAGAGGCCTTCAGTTATGTTAATAGGGAACCTCCTACCATCCTCTCAGCACCCAAGAGAAAAATGGACTCACACTCATGCTGCTGGCTTCAAGGTCATGCCTTCAGTCCTGCCTAAACTCCAGAAGAACAAAGGGCTGGGACAAGACTGAATCCAAAAAGGGGCTGAAGGGCCTCCCAGATCCTCAGTTAGGAAGGCCTTTGGCAGGGCAGGATGATGCCCTAAAACCCCCAAGAGACTTCCAAACCCTTCAAACCCAGGCAACTTCAAAGCAATGCCCCCTTGATTGACTGGCAGAGCACAGAGTCTTCCTACTTACTCTCTGAGCACAGACCAAAACCATAACAATTACAGATTCATGTGGGTGAGCAAATATCCTTTTCTTTTTTTTTCCATACCAATACCTCCTACGTCTGCCCGCTTACCTCTACTGCTACTTACTTCTTCCTTAAGGCTTACCAGATAAAGAAGCTGGTGTTATGCAGAAGAAAACTTGTACTTGGAAAGTGTCTGCTAAAGGCGTATGTGACTGCAGAGCATTTGGCAGAATTCCTGCAAACGCTTGCCAAGTGAGGTCAAGGAGAAAGAGGGCAAGCAAAGGGAGCAGAGGGCTCTTTGTTCCCTGACAAAGTAGCTGCAAGAGAAAAATGAGAAACATAGGAACATCTTCAGATAGCTTGGAAAACCTCCTATGAATCCACATCTGAAAGTACATATTCATCTCCGCCGCTCCCTAGCCTCCGCTTTCATGTCTGTGCATATATGCACACAGACATGTGCACACATGCTTGCATGTGCATACATGAAGGCCATGGGAAGAGGTTCGGCTTCCATCTAAGTATAACTGAATCATTGGAGAGTTTTAAGCGACATTATCAAATTTACATTTGCAAATTTTACTCTGACTGCTCTGTGAACCCTGTGCTATAAGAGGACAGGAATACAGCAGGGAGGTAAGAATATAAGCAGGATGGCAGCAGTGTAAGTAGGTCTCATGTTTTTTAGATATTTTGTACGTAAGGTGAATAGTGAGTTGAGGAGAAGCAAACTTGTGAGAGGAGGAGTTGTCCAGGGCTTACTTTTGGACATGTTAAGTTGAGATGTTGAATAGGGATTTGAATATACTAATCTATGGCTGAGGAAAGTAAAAGGTTGGGGTGGTAATAAAATTTGAGAGTATAGATTATTTTCCAGACAGTGGGAGAAGAGTGTAGATCAGTGATTCCCAACCTTGCCCGTTCATTGGAGGAAATAACAGTGCCCACATCCAAGTATAAACTAATTGAATAAAAATGTCCTGGATGGGACTGGGGCAATGATATTTTTCACAATTCTCCAGTTGATTCTGATGTACAGTGAGGATTGAGAAACATTTTGAAGAGAGAGAAGAGAAATCAACTCTGGAATGTACAAAGAAAAGGATAAATGGTGAACATATTGAATTAAATCACCAATGCCACTGTCACTTAGACGTTTAATCAAGAACATTTCTGTAGCGATGAAAATAACTGATCTTGAGATCACAAGTGATGCAGATAAAAAGAGCTTATAATATAAGGCTGTCATTATCATTTATACAATACAGTTCTTAATACGGTCTCCATATAGTTAAGCATAGATAATAGCTATTATTCAGAATCCCATGGAGTTTTTAAAATATGTTTTTGGGCTACTTTCTGCTTCCTAAAACTTCAAAGAACTTGTACTAATTAAAGAATGATTTAACGCAATTAAATTTATGATTGAATCCATAAAGTTATTTTCCTATGACTGACTAATTAATCATCAAGCATTATTAGCTTCACACTTTGCTCTCCATAGTCTTTTTGACTGTCAATATTTCTTCTTGTAATTATTTGGAAAGTCTAGCTAGTTAATTTTCTGACTTAGCCAGCAAATTGATGAAAACATATTCCACATCCACATGCAAGATTGTAAAAAATAGTCAGCAGTAGACTATAAAAAAAGCAAAAGATTACTTTGTATTTTTATTCTCACTTGTTTTTCACCCTCTTTTTTTGGGGTAATACCATGTATTTTGATGATTTCTAAAATTGCTTCTATATCAATCACTGCCAAATCTACAACCCTAACCCTAATCTTAGTCTTGGTTCACAAGGATGCTTCACTGGCAGCTGAGCAGCTTTGTATAGAGGCCCTTCGGGTATCACACACTCCACATGCTGAACAGGGAGAAGAACAGTTAGGAAGCTGTGGTCATCGTCCACATGAGAGTTGAAGAATTCGAATTAAGCCAGTGGGAGTGGGAGATGGAGAGAAGAAGCTGGATTTGAGATACATTCTGAAGTCAATCTTTATTTATAACCTGGTGGCTTACTAGAAGTATGGGGGGGACCGTAACCATGGATGACACCCACATTTCTATTTTAGGAAACTGAGAGGATGGGAAGTCTTAATACAAATGGAAGTTTTAGGTGACAGAACAATTTTTGAAGAGAAGATAAGTTCCATTTTAGACACAGTAATTCTGCTGTTTCTATAGGACATTGGGGTGGATATACTTGCAGTTGGCTGTTGAGTCTGGATTTGAGGAAACAGGTAAGGGCTACATTTATAAATTCGATAGTCAAGTGTCAATTTTTACTATTCAGAGTTTGTCAAGAGACAGTCTCTCTGGGAATTTCTTCATCTTTAAAATGAAGAGATTGTGTCTAATAATTTTTTTTAATTTCAATTCTAATGTTTTACTCTTCTGTATCTACTCTACAGACATGTCTTTATGGTTCTGTGTTCTCTAATTCTCTAATATCTCTCTGCTTGAAATCTACTTTCTTCTCTTTTCCAAATAGCAATTTATTACTCAGCCTTCAAAGGTGTGCTAAATTACCTCTTCTTAGTACCCCTGATCAGAATCAGGTAATCATTTCCCTATATCCCAAACAATATCCCCCAAACAGCCTGTTGAACAAGTGGAAGTAACTTGACCCTGTAGTGCTGTTTGCATGAGTCTTAACAATTTACAAAATCCTAATCAGGCAGTTCACTTCCGTAAAGATTTTGTAGTTTGATTTAAACATGGAAAAGTTGGGTTCAGTTTCTACACATTACTACCTGCAAGAAAAGGGGATAAATAAAGATTGCAACATTTTATTCAAATCAAAAGAGAAGATTCATGAGCCCAATTTCCATTCTGGCATTGAGCAAGATAGGTCATGCTGTGGAATTTGTGAGTAGTTCTCATTGCATGTTGTGATGGGGAATGTAATTACGGGACTGAATTTCTTTCATATTGTGATTTTAATCATCACCAATTTAAGGTTATTTTGGAAGAAATTGTGACAGATTATTGAGATTTAGTATATTTCATTGCTGAGTCTTGCTGAGTTGCTTTTCCACATCAATGACTTTGGAAGGAAAAAGTTCTAAGAAACTCAAAATTGTATATGTCACAAAGGTTCCTGAACACATTTAACTGAAGACTAATTGAAGAAATATTTTCAAAAAGAGTATCATTGATGTGTTAGAAAGAAGCACAGGCCTTCAAAATCAAATTCAACATGTGTGTTAACGCGGCAAATAAAATTGAGCTCATTCCACCATTATGAATTGTCCTTAACTGACTAGAATTACAGAAAGAGGGTAATTATAGAGACATTATATAGATATGAAGTAAAATTTTTTGGAGAGCTTCAGAAATTTTATTGTATATAAAAAATACTTCATGTCCCTGTGTTTGAAGTGCAAACCTCAGGGTACGTGTGAAATGTGGTTTTTTCCTATACATCTGGATCCGTTTCAGGAGGAACAGTAGGTTCACCAGTTCGGGGTTCGCCAGTTCAGATCCCGGGTGCGGACATGGCACCGCTTGTCAAGCCCTGCTGTGGCAGGTGTTCCACATATAAATTAGGGGAAGATGGGCACAGATGTTAGCTCAGGGCCAGTCTTCCTCAGCAAAAAGAGGAGGCTTGGTGGCAGATGTTAGCTCAGCGCTAATCTTCCTCAAAAAAAAAGAAAAAAAAGGATGAAATGTCCCAAAGGCGAGTATATAAAATATGGAATTTTTCTGAGAATTTCAATAATCCGATGCCACCGTTTGTCTAAAAATCTATCTTTTATAGACTTTTGTAAGCTAGGATCAAGTGCCACCTCAGTGATATAAAATGTCACTAAAAAATATAGCTAGGCCCTCAACGAACATAACCTCCAATGATTACCGTATTAAAAATGGCATTTCTACCTGAATATTTTCTCAACATCAGTCTATACCTAGGATATGCCTGTAGTCACACAATTTTATATTAATAGTGTTGATTTAATTTTTTAAACTTGATTTTCTGTTGCTACAAAAAATTTACACTTTAATAGCTAGAAAACTATACTTCAGCAAAAGATTGAAGGTGAGTGAAGTTACGACACAATATACAATACCCTGACTTTGTGTTCCACTGATAAAAAATCTCAGTCACGTGTATATCCCTTTGGTATGAGAGTTGATGCTACACACCAAGACTAACATACCAGCTATTAAAATATTACAGTGCTTCTACTCCAGTTGGTAATTAAGGCAGAGCTTAGCCTTCTGAGTGTGTACTCTTGTCACCTGGCTGCTCTAGCATCTCTAGTAATCCAACAACCAAAAGGGTAATATCTGATGCAATTGGTAGTACCTATGCCATACTGGTTGTTAAATATTTTGAATGTACTCAGCTGGTAACTATCCCTCTGATGCCTATATCTATCTCTTTTGCTAGACTAAGATCTCCACAAGGTCTCAGCCTAGACTATACTCATGTTTATGGACTTCCAGTGTGTGGGATATAAAAAGGAATGCATAATTATTTTAAATTCTTTAAAAATAAGAGTTGAACCAATATTCAGTTTCCAATACTGTCCTAGCCCCAGTAGTTTAGAAAAAAGGGGCTGGGGCAAGGCTTACATGCTAATTCTTGTTAGAGGGCCAATTATGCAGCAGCACAGCGGAAGGAAAACACATAAAAGATACTGCATTATTTTTCTTCCCCTAGCTTCATAAGAAAACATGACCAGTTGCCTTGTACAAAGAGGATGTGTCCAGACAGAACAGGGAGATCTACGCCTTAGAATAATCCATGAGCAGGGAGGAAGGGGAAATAATTTTATGTCCTTTTTTTCCATTTTATGTCTCTCATTGATCTTAGTTTTCCCTACTGGGAGTTAACTCCCACGCACTTCTGGATTGTGTTACCAGGCCACTAAAGGCAGATGCTGGGGAAGCTAGACCTCCTATGAACTTACTATCAAGTTACACAGGGTTGTCATAGCAGCTCCAGCTCCCACCACGAGAAGCCTGGTGGGTGCCATGCCAAAGCCCAGCCCTGACAAAAGCCTGACTCTTGAAAGGAGATGAGATAACCAGAGGTCTTAGGAAATGAGACAATAGCAGCAGAGGCCAAGGGGCTCTGCTGTGAGCAAATGATCAAGTCCCAGAAGCTAAACGAGTCTGGATTGACATAGAAATAAGGACCAGTACAGTTTCTAAAAGGCTTTTCATTTTGAACACTTAAACTTGGTGCCCTCTCCCCACACCATAACCCCCACTACCGAAACAGCAAGTTGTGAACTTGCTAGATGAGAAGCTTAAAAGGGAATTTTACTTAAGTTTCAATTTCGTCAGTCTGATAGAAGGAGGGAGATTGTCCATTAGCTGGAGAAGTTGATTATTTTCTAGTATCTAATGAATTTGGTCTTACCAATATGACTTTACTATTTTTAAATAAATTCTGAGAAATATCACAACATGGAACCATGTATTTTCTGGTATTCTGGTACAGAATATTTTGAAAGTATCTTTTTTGTGTGTATGTGAGGAAGACTGGCCCTGAGCCAACATCTGTGCCAATCCTCCTCTATTTTTTTTGTATGTGGGACACTGCCACAGCATGGCTTGATGAGCAGTGTGTAGGTCCATGCCCAGGATTCGAACCTGTGAAACCTGGGCTGCCGTAGCAGAGCACACAAACTTAACCACTATGCCACATTGGGCTGGCCCTTGAAAGTATCTTTTTTAAACAAGTTTTTTGTTTTTTCTTTTGTTTTTTCCAGCTTTATTGAGATGCAATTGACAAATGAAATTGTGTATGTTTAAAGTGTACGATGTGATGGTTTATACATATGCATGGGGAAATGATGATCACAATCAAGTTAACACATCCATCACCTCAAATGGTTACTTTTGTGTGTGTGCTGTGAAGACTTAAGATTTGCTCTCTTAGCAAAGTTCAAGTATACAATACGGTATTAACTATAGTCACCATGCTGTACATTAGATCCTGAGAACTTATTCATCTCATAACTGAAAATTTATACCCTTTGGCCAGTATCTCCACATTTCTCCTATCCCCTAGTCCCTGGCAACTACCATTCTATTCTGTTTCTGTGAGTTTGACTTTTTCTTTCTTGGAAGTAAAATATGGATTATTTGTTTTAGCAAAAACACTTCTCCTTGAATACAGGTAAATTATGGTTGATCATATTTATCTTATACTAAAAGATATGGCTTTACTGTCGTATAATCTCTTCTAATGTAAAAGCAAAGAAGTTACTTACCACACTACCTATTTATTGTAGAAAAAGCAGGCATGGTTTTCAAGTATTTCTAATATCAGGTAATTCTTTGCTGAGAGCTTTTATCTTCCAATCAATTCTCTGAAGAGTTTGCTTTCATCTTCTATGATGGGTACAGATTTACCATTTTTCAAGGGTCCACTTGTATAGATTTAAATGAAAAATTGCGTTTTCTTTGGCATTTCAATCTTCTCAAGTTGACTCTGTCTTCTCTTTGGTTGGCAGTCCACTTTGTTTCACTCCAAGATGATACACTGGCTCGGACAGCGCCCAAAAATATTCACTTTACATATGACCAAAAGACTGACCAGAGCAATGCAGAATACCTAAGGTTATTTTGAATTAGAATTAAAAATCACTTACACTGACATATTTAGAATTTAGTTCCACTAACTGTGTTTGGTAAAACATCCAACTCCATCTAATGGTTGATCTTATTATATTGTTGCTCTTAAATTTTTCCATTTAAGTGTCTTCATTTCAAATCTTTAAGCTGCTTCTTAACTAAATTAATAAATAACTAACCCCAGTATCAAATATTCTTCCTTGGCTAATAAAGTCAATTGTTTTGGACATTAAAGGTCATGAAATTAGTCATTTTAATAAACTGTCTAAAACAAAATTTTCCTGGCATTTCATTTTGGATTACTCATTAACTAGGAATCCCTGGGCTCAAATATTAACAAAAAAGAGGTATTGTACTGAACTACATAATAAAGGAATAAGCACAAAATTTTCATATAATGTAGATGAAGATATCAAAAGCACATCCTGTGACTATTTCCTTCTATGTCTGGTTTTGTAGAGTCACATACATATACTTTAACACAATAAGCCAAATGTGATGTATTTATTTAAAAATGTTTGTGTTTTTCATGTCAGTTCACTTTTCTATTCTGCCTCTACTTTTCTATCCATTTTACTATGAAGTCCTCTAGAGGGCAAAGACTTGTATTTAACGTTCTCTGAATGAGTCTCACACAACACCATGAGCAAGAAGGTACTTAGTAAGTACAGTTTTGATATTGGGATAGATAGTATTAGGCATAACGCCAGTCAAATATTGATCCCACTATTATATTCTACTGAAACAATTTGATTTTTTCCCCCATTAGATCTTTTACTAAATACCTCTAATTGTGCCAGACCGTGTAAAAAACAATGCACTTCTCTAAATATGATTGTGAATGAGAATCTTACCACAATACATAAGAAAAAAAAGGTACTTTGTGTCTCACATATGAAAACTCATGATTTATACTCTATTGATTGCTTCCTTTGGTTTCAAGCCATCTTAATGTTTCTCTGAGCTACAATGGAAAGGCACTATCTCTAGACTGACAGTTTCTTTTAATCCATCCCATTTTGCTTCACTACACTGTTAGGTCATTGTGACAGCAATCAGGGAAGAAATGTGCACTTCAGATTCTTTGTCATATAAGTTAATTAATTTTAAATAACATTTCTCTTCTACAGTATGTAAAACACTATCTATAATGTGCCAACAAATACAACCAAGCAAATTAGGAAACCTGGGTACTTAGGCAGAAATGCAATATCTCTGCTCTATTTTGTTTGTATCCTAAGTATATTTGGAAAACGGCAAGGATAATAGAAGTGGGATTGGTTTGAATGATAAAACTTTTCAAATGGAAAATGTTTGTGACACATCTTAATGACAATAGTCATTTGAAGCAACTAGACTCCTTGAGTATGATACAGAAATTTAGAAAAACTCTATATAGAAAATTGAAAAATAATTCTTTCTATTATGAGTCATTATTTTTTCCTTATATTATTGAACTTGAACAACATGGAGATCCTGTTTAGCCAGAAAATTGACTGTTAAACCATGTGAGGTGTTATGTGTTGGACCTTTGACTAAGTAACTAAATTGAGTTCCAGATTCCTAGAACAAGAGCAATATTTAAGTATGTAAATTTCTTAGGTTTTACATTTTTCTCATATTCAAAGATAGTGTTGGGAGAGTTCACTATTTCGCAAGATGCCACTTTCCAATATTATGTCCACCAATCTGTTTACATGTTGACTAACATATCAGTTTGAGATTTTGGTGTACACTTTGGCATGGACAATATATATTAATGACAAGTCTGATTTTTAATAGTATAAAATCTGGACAAGGTATTATGTAAACTTACCTAAATCATGAGGTGATTTACGAATATAGCCACATAATTTTCTATAATATAATCATCGGTTTAATATTATTTGATAGCCATAGTGTTTCCTTATCTTAAAAAATAGACTTTTATAATGTTCTTTAATAGATAAACTGCTTGAAATGCTCTCTTATTTCAGAATTTTTCTATCCCTCTGGGTTGTCTGACAGAAACTATGGAGATAATTTTCAATAGTAGCAAAATGTAATATGTAATTTGTGTTTTTATTTGATGGTGACTTCTGGGGTCAAAACAAGCAAGACATTAATGGCCCTGAGGCAGATTTTACACCTGTTCTGGAATTACAGTCTCTCAGGTCAGGATTTCATTCCTGCAACCTACTGTATGTGCAAAATTGAGTCTGTTTGCTCATCGCCTGAGCAAATCCATTGGATTGCTCTTGTTATTGGGATTTACCATTGCCAAAGGTCGTGAAGCATCTTTATAACAAATTCTCTAAAGAACAGGCTGCTATTTATACTTGGCTGCTCAGAGGCCCTACTTAAGCTTGCATAAATCTTCAAATTATCACGGATCTAGATTACGGTTGGGGAAATAAAGCTTGCAACTTCAGTGTTACTGAACTCACTCATGTAATCCCTGAACTACACTATTCCTTCCTGATTTTCTTCTGCCTCTCTAAAAATCTTTTTCATTGGCTACAGTAACTTTGCTCCTTCTAGCCTATTGTTTAAAGCTTCAGACATTTCTTGTGAATTATGGATCAAATTTTAAGAAGCTGTTTAACACATTATAAAGGACCCATTAAATGTCACTGAAAAAGGTGTCGTCAGGAATATGACAGCAGGGCATAGTGTCACATTAAAGTCTTCTGTCTATTTCACCTGACTCTATTCATCTTTTCCGGAAAAAAATCCTCTGAGGTTGAATACTACTTGCTTTTCATTACACAGGCAGTCTTTGGAGGCTTATAAGGTTCACAAAAGTCCCTTTTTATTGTGTCAAAAAACAAAGTTTCCTTTCTTCTTTTATTACTAGTTCAAGTTGTTTCTCCACAATAAAACAGAATACATCTTAAATGTCGAATTTATCTTCAGATGGATGTTCGCAGATGCTGTTTTAAAAGTTACTATTCACATATCCAAATTTGGTTCTCATGGAATCAGTTCCAAATTACACATTTGTTTGTGTGTATATATGTATATTTTTTTCTCTTTTGTGGTGAAATTAGACAGTGACATTAGAACCCTGCAAAAGCTCATTTTTTTGGTGCATTCAAATTGTTTTGTTTTTCTCTTTTAGCATCAACTGTTGAATAGTTTTCCGCAATATATCTCATATGCACTGGTTTGGTGCCAACATCCTATTTGTCATTAAAGTTGTTTGCAGTTTTTGTCATATGCTCACAAAATGACTTTCTCTCTTTATGATTTTAATTTTAACTTACATCTTTACAGCATTTTAATACATTTGTATGTAAACAGTGTTAA
The DNA here is from genome assembly GCF_041296235.1 of Equus asinus. NCBI lineage: Eukaryota > Metazoa > Chordata > Mammalia > Perissodactyla > Equidae > Equus > Equus asinus. The sequence continues at coordinate 49,835,384 of NC_091792.1, read as the reverse complement.
AAGAAGGTTCAGCATTGGGTCATAAGTTTTTGCTTTTCAATATATATGGGAAATATTTTCTTTATTTTGATATTCTACATTTCTTCTTCCTCTTTTAATATTCATTGAACTTTATCGAGTGTCTGCTGAGTGCTGTGGTCTGTTTTTGGAGCAGGAGACATAAGAGACTTATTTGAGGACACCCTCATCCCTTCTCAGAGTACTCGCAATGGAGGTGGGGAGGCAGACAGTGCACAAATAATAATAATGCAATGCAAAAGGCACTCTGATAATGGAGTAAATAAGCTACCAAGTTCACACGAACAGGGGAGCAGGTAGACAACCAGGCAAGATACCACAGGGCTATTGATGAAGTAGTCTAGTATATACAACATGACGAAAGTATGAGAACAGGAAAGAGCCATTACAGGGAGATGAATACAGACAGGAGATTACAAGAAGACTTACCAGAAGGATAAGCTTCTCAGAAAAAAAAATGAAAAAGTAGTGTATTGAAAATTAATACACTTTCTATCACTTTGAATTTTGGGTATTGGTTTATAATCAATTAAACTGTGATATTTAAAACTTAGATATTACTGAATATTTATGTCAGTATTTTTGGAATTTAGACCATGTAATTTCTGGGAGTGGCAAAGAGTAGTTTGTGGCAAATAAGTGATCTATAAAAAGAAAAATCTTGGTAGTAGACATCTGAATTATTGGTCAGGTCAAGTGTCGGTGATTAAGTGAGATTGCGTATATGATAGCAAATTCATCATACTTTTGCTGCTGAAATGTAATTCTGATGTGGTCATACACAATAACTTTAATGTTAACAGTAACTAAATTCTGCTATATTATGAATATTATCCTGTGTTCAAATAGCCTCATATGGAAGGAAATCCATAAATAGGCTTCCATGTGATTAGTATTACAAAATTTGGTTTAAAAACTTACGATTATTAGTAGTTATTTAAAAACTTAAAGAAACCAGATGGCAAGTTTAAACAATAAAATTTTAGAACTACATCGCCTTTTTTTCTTCATTTGATGTAAGTATCACAATTAGAGACTAGATGGAGAGGGAAGCGGGAGATTCATTAGGAGTGAGTACAAAGAATTTACTGATTCTTGTTATATACTTGCAGCTAAGAAACATCTTTATATGAATGTAACCTTTACAATGTGCAAAAGAATTTTGAGAGAACCACAAAGATATCTTTGGAACATTAGGTTAAAAATAGGCAAAAAAGATGAACACCAATGGTTGATGATATTCAAGCATTAACAAATGCTCAGAGTTACATTAAGTATGTAAAATGCATACTAGGAACATCAGAAAATATCAAATTATGTTGTTAATTGACTTCTAGTTCCCTCAGGGCCGATGTAAAGAGGGAAACATGTAGCTGTTTTAGAAGAGTTACAGTGTCAAAAAGATAAAATCTCTCTTTGATTATAAGAAATTTAGTAGAAATTTCAGCTGGCAGTATAGGAAAGGGAAGGAAAAGAGGTACACAGTCCCTTAGCATGGACAAAACAGAGGGAAAGTTGTATATGAAATATTTTAATCTTAAGAGTTTTGCAAAACTTACCAGAAAAAAAACTGTATTCATGTAAATGATCCAGGTCCCTGAAATAAACATAAATATTTAGGTAAGTTTGTATTTACATTCTCATACATTTTTTCATCTGTTAGCTAAGCAGAATTTCACATTTATATTAAATAATAACCTAGCTGTTATGGTTTTCAGTGGGACAATGAGAGGTGTTTAAAATATTTGATGTGTAGCTCAGGGCAAATATTCCTCAGCAAAAGAAAAAAAAAGGAATAAAATTGATGTGAAATGTTCAGTCACATCTGTCTGGTATAAAAGCATATGCCTTTCGGAAACTTGCCTTGAGTAATGAGAGACACAATCATCTTGAAATCAGCTCAAAGAGCAAGAGAGTTAGAAAGAAAACCAATCTTTCTGGAAGCCATATTTTCAGGGTCTATGTGAATGGTAAAATCTATATATATGAAAATGTTAAGTAAAAAGATGTAGACATTCCAATGACTTTCAAGATGTGAGATATAAATCTCTGGGTTGGATTACAAAGTTATTAAAACCAGAACTTAAATTCACATGGCAATGCATTTTCTCAATAAATCTATGTTTAAAATATACTTACTATTAAGTCGATGGCTGCTAAACTTTTTATGATAAAAAGATGTTTTAACACTGGAAAAATTGGAAACCCATATTTTACCAAAAGCCTTTAAGTGTGTTTGTAAAACTAGTCAAGAAACCCAAGTTTCTTAGTGAATCAATATCAATACATTGTGTGTGTGTGGTTTTTTTTCTTTCTTACATGCTCACACTCTCATGCCCTTGGTAAACAGAATATTAAGGAAGTGGACATGTCTGGTGCACATCACAAAATGTGTTCTTCAAAGGCGTTTCATTAAATTCTATGAATTTCATACTTTCACTAAATTCTCTCATTTCTGAGAGAGATGGGGCTGGTAGTTATCCTATTTTCAGCCCGCTGGTGATTATTTAGTTTGGAACTTTGAATAAAATCCATTTGGTCACTTTTGAATCTCAAACAAGTAATACATATTCTTCTGCCAGTCTCTTCGAGTTATTTATTTATTTTTCTCCTGACAAGGTAAAAATAACTCCAGTCAAAATTTCTAACTTCATCTAAATCTTTCTCTATAATAAATGCCTGAACCATATAATTTAGAATAATTTGTTGGAGTCATTAAATTATTAGCTTTCGGATATGTGCACTTTTCTACTGCCTATTCATTAGAACTGTATGTTGAAATAAAGTGTAGTTTTCACAGACCTGAAAGATAGAATCCATATTTCATTTTTTAAAATACACTTTTTATTTTATAACAACTTTAGATTTACAGAAAAATTGTGAGCATAATACAGAGTTCCTGTATACTCTGTGCCCAAGTCCCACTATTATTAATCTCTTTCATTAGTGTGATACGTTTGTTACGATTAGTGAACCAATATGAATACATTAAAATTAACTAAAATCTGTACTTTATTCAGATTTCGTCCATTTTTACCTAATGTCACTTTGCCAGTATCATATTCAGGATACATTATATTTAATCCTCATGTCTCCTTAGGCTCTTGTTGGCTGTGACAGTTTTTCAGACTTGCCTTGCTTGATGACCTTGACAGTTTGGAGAATTTTTGGTCAAGCATTATGTAGAATGTTCCTCAACTGAGATTTTTCTGATAATTTTTCTGGTTGTTGGACTGGTGCTATGGGTTTTGGGGAGGAAGACCCCAGAGATAAAGTACCATTTTCATCACAGCTTAAAAGAGAACGTACCACCAACGTGACATCACTATTGATGTTGACCTTAATAACCCGGCTAAGGTGGGGTTTGTCAGGTTCCCCCACCATAAAGTTACTCTTCTTTTCCATCTTTCCATCTTGTACTCTTTGGAAAGAAGTTACTCTATACAATCTGCAATGGAGTGAGGAGTTATGCCCCTCTTGAGCCTTTGAGGGTGGACTGTCTACATAAGTTATTTAGAATCTTGCCTGAGAGATTTCTCTGTTCTCCATTTATTTCTTTATTCAATCACTTACTTATATCAGTATAAACTCATGGATATTTATCTTATGCTTTGGGTTATAATTTGATACTACTTTATTTTCTTGCTAAAATTATTCCAGCTTTGGCCATTGGGAGTTATTTTGTTTGGCTCCTGTGTCCCTTTGGCATAGATCCACAACTGCATTTGGTTTGTTTGGTTGTTTTGTTTTGTTTTGTTTCTTAGCATTATCTTACTTTCTGGCACTACAAGTTGCTCCAGGCTCATCTTGTATGTTTCCTGTCCCAGCCCTGGGATCAGCCATTTCTCCAAGCATCCGTGGTTCCTTTGACTGGAGAGTAGTATTAGAACCCAAAATCTGGGCACTAGTAGATTCATTGCTACTGAAGTGTCATTGCTTCTAGGCCCTCTCAACCAGCAGAACAAGGAGATATATGTATGTATAGTAACCCATGTATATACACATATTTATAGGTATTTCTATATGTAATCAGTGCATAACTCCAGTATTTGTGTATAGTTGTATCAGAATTGTTAACCTGTCCTTCCATGAGGAACAATTTTATGAACTAAAGTACGATGCCTATGTATGATATTTTTTGCTTTAATCTTACAGACACCACTCATTTCTAAAGTTACTTAGGTCAGCACATTTTCCCTCACACTCTCCAGTGAGTTCGTTTCATACATTTGTAATATATTTAGATTGTATTTTTCACATTATCCTTTGTGCTGTGAAGTTCTACAGATTTTCACAAATGAATGGTCTAATATAGCCACCATTACAGTATCATACAGAATAGTTTCACTGCCGTATCACTGATCATTTTGCTGTTGCCATAGTTTTGCCTTTTCTAGAATGTCGTATAATTGAAATCATACATAAAGTAGCCCTTTTCAGACTGGCTTATTTAAAAGAAATATACATTTAAAATTCCTCCATGGCTTTTTATGGGTTAATAGTGCATTTTTATTTCTGAATAATATACCACTCTGTGGATATACCACAATTTGTTCATCCATGTACCTGTTGAAGGATATATTAATTGCTTCCAGTTTTCAGCAATTATGAATAAAGCTACTAAAACATTTGTGTATAGGTTTTTGTGGAAACATAAGTTCTTGAATCAGGTAGGCAAATAGCTACAAGTGCAATGCTCGATTGTATGGTAGGATTATGTTTACCTTTGTAAGAAACTATCAAATTGTCTTCCAAAGTGGGTGTACCATTTTGCATTCCCACCAGCAGCACATGAGAGTTCCTGTTGCCTCGCATCCCTGCAAGGATTATATGTTATCATTTTGTTGGGTTCGAGCCATTCAAATAGATGTATAGTAGTATCTCATTGTTTTAATTTGAAATTCCCTAATGACATATGATGGCAAGTTCATATGCTTATTTGTCATCTGTATAGTCTCTTGGTGAAGTGTCTGTTCAGCTCATTTGTCCATTTTTTACTGGGTTGTTTGTTTTCTTACTGTTGAGTTTTGAGTTCTTTGTATGTTTTGCATACAAGTCCTTTATCTGATATGCATTTTTCAAATATTTTCTCCCAGTCTGTGGCTTGACTTGTCATTCTCCTAAGAGCCTTTCACAGAGTAGAAGTTTATAATTTTAATAAATTCTAACTTCTGAATTTTTTTCTTTCAAGGATCATGATTTTAATGTTGTATCTAAGACTTCATTGCTGAACCCAAAGTCACCCAAATTTTCTCCTTTGCTTTCTTCCAGAAGTTTTATAGTTTTGCATTTGCATTAGCTCTAAATCCATTTTGAGTTAATTTTTGTGAAAGATGTCTAGATTTGTTTTTTTACATGTGGATATCCAGTTCTTCCAGAACCATTTGTTGAAAAAGACTATCTTTTCTCCATTGAATTGCCCTTGCTCTTTTTCAAAGATGAATTGATTATAATTGTGAGTGTATTTTTGGACTCTCTTTTCTGTTCCGTTGTTTTATCTGTTTATTGTTTTTCCAATACCACACTTACTTGGTTACTATAACTTTGTAGTAAATTTTGAGACTGAGTAGTGTGAGTCCTTCAGCTTTATTCTTCATCATTGTGTTGGCTATTCTAGGTATTTTGCCTTTCTATATAAACTTTAGAATAAGTTTGCCAATATCTGTGAAATAGCTTGCTGGGATTTTGATTGGGATTGTGCTGAATCTACAGCTTAAGTTAGGAAGAACTGACATCATAAGATTGTTGAGTCTTCCTATCGGTGAACACAGAATATGTCTGCATTTGTTTAGATTTTCTTTGATATTTTAAATCAAAATATTGTAGTTTTCCATATAGATACTGTAACTATTTTGTTAGATTTATACCTAAAAATTTCTTTTTTGGGTGCTATTGAAAATGGTATTACTTTTTTAATTTCAAATGCCAATTGTTCACTGATGGCATACAGGCATACAGGTATATAAGAAAGTGATTGACTTTTGTATATTAACCTTGTATCCTGCAAATATTTCTTCTGCTTTTATGTCTCTGTTTTCTCCTTCTGATATTCCAATTATACATATGTTACATCTTTTGAAATAATCCCATAGTTCTTAGATGCTCTGCTCCTTTTTCCATTCTTCATTCTGTTTGCATTTCAGTTGGGAAGTTTCTGTTGTTCTACCTTCAGGCTCATTGTTTCTTTTCTTGGACACGTCCAGCTTACTGATGAGCCCATCAAAAGCATGCTTCATTTCTGTTACAGTGGTTTGATTTCTGGCATTTCCTTTTGGTTCTTTCTTAGATTTTCCATCTCTCTGCTTATGTTACCCATCTGTTCTTGCATGTGGTCTACTTTTTCCATAAGAGACCTTAACATATCAATTACAGATATCTTAATTTCCCTATAATTCCAATATCTGTGTCATATCTGAATCTGGTTCTGATGTTTTTATGTCTTTTTACATTGTTTTTTCTTGCTTTTTAGTATGCTGTCTAATTTTCTTGTTGAAAGCCTCATGTGGTGTATCTGGTAATAGAAAATTAGGTAAATGTACCTTTAATGTGAGTTTATGTTATTCTGACTAGAAATGGGACCGTATTTAATGTTTGCTGTAGCTGTAGCTACCGGATGCTTCATGTTCTTCTGGTGTCTTTATGTTTGTCTTCCCTGTTGACTTTGAGCCTCTCCAAGTACTCTTCCTCAAAGATAGTTTGTAATAATCTGCTGTCATTATCCTGAAGCCCTGTTGGTATGGTCGTAAGCTACAGTAGAGAGGAATTATTCCATAATTTTATGATTAAATCTAAGTCTTTCAGTGGGCCTGTGTTCCTGGACTATGGCCTTCGCAAGTGTTTCTTAGCTTCCTTCCTACTTTAAGTGAGTCAGGAAGGCTAGAAAAGCCTGTGCTGGGAGAAATATGCTTTATTCTGGTAAATTATTTAGACTCTGCTAAGATATTTTCCCCAGAGAATAACTCTTTGTTCTAAGAATGGTTTAGGAGCATCTGATTATGGTTACTCTTCCCTTCTCCCTACTAGTGCCTCAGTGGTATCTTTCTCTGCTATTCATCACGAGATCTAGGTGAATTTGCTGGTGATTAAACCCAGGAAAGTATGGGGCCTCCAGCAAGATTGCAGCCTCTGGGAAGTTCTCACTCTTCAGCTAGTTCACATGATACCTCAATAATACTTCAAAATTACTGTATGTTATCACCAGTTTATGGTTCCTGTGGCTTCTCTCCATGTAATATTCTGAAATTGCCCATGATTCTCTGTATTCACCTGTCTTTCCATATTTTGGGGTGGTGGTTTGTTCTACAACCTCATTCTCTGATGGTTCCGAGAAAAATCGTTGATTTTCAGTTTGTTCAGTTTTATCTTTTTGTAAGGATGGCTGTGATGATTTCCCAACTCTTTTCATGTCAGATCTTAAACCAGAAGTCACTCACTTTTCATTTTTTATGTCTAACAGATTGGCCCAGCATACGTGCTGATTGTTGAACTAGCACAATCAGCTTCATGAAGAAGCATTTTAGTCCTCGCTGAAGAACAACTCCCCCATCTCTGGTGTGGATATTTGTGTGTGACTTTCCTTTCATCTCCTGAGTCACTTCCCTTAGTATGTTAAGACTGAAGGAGTCACTGTTACTATAATTTTCCCAAAGTTGCCTACCTAGAAGCTGCCCCTTTCTCCTATTCCTAATATTCTTTAGTGTTATGGCTCATATGACTACCAGAACTGTCTCTTCAAAAGCTTCTCTCTCCGCACTCCTCAACAGAGGAGGAAATGGGAGCCCCACTTCCTCTTACTGTGTCATTTCTTTATTCACCACCAGGCCTCCTCACAGGCTAGAGTAAATGAGAAGACTTCCCAGAAAGATCAGTGCTTCTAGGAGGAATTACAAGGTAGAGGGAGAATTTTTAGAGAGAAAACTGCATAGGTAAATATATCTTTCCTATAGTCCAAGCAAAAAGCATTTAGGAATTTAAACCTTGACTACGAGTCACCTTATGGTGGTTCCCATTTCCTAACTTTACTCAAAGAAGGAGAGCTCATTTTTTTCTTATCATTCATTTTATTAACAACAATTATTTATTGGACTCTATGTCAGTTAGTGTTCCACATCTTAGAATACAACTATGAACCTCTCTCTCCACTTGAGAAAGTTCACAAACTACTTATGGAAATCACAAGGCCCCCAGGACACATTTCCGTTTCATAGCAGTAAATTTAACAAATACGGTTATTCTGTCTAAAGACTTCCAAAATTCATCTCCAGTAGGTAGTCCTTGGTAGTCTTCAGCACTCCAAGTGTTTAAGAACAATTCGTAGTTGTGTGTGAGCACTTCAAAATATCCACCCAGGGTTCCAGAGTAGCAGTCGGTGTGAGTTTTAGGCTTGCATGTTATAGTTTTCTGAGTGTGTAAGGAGTACTCTTGGAACACACACACACACACACACACACTCTTCCAAGGAACAAACATTAGCTCTCAGAGATATAACAGTCCAATGAGGAAGGGAAGCATATTCCTAAGTGCCCACTCCTCTTATTTGTAAATTGTTTCTTTCATAATGGAGACTGAACTTTGTTATTATTCTGGGGGAAGAAAGTGTTTAATAGTTGAGACTTATATTTCGTAATACCACTTAGCTAAATAAATATACAGCCAAATCTCTAAAATTTTCAGTTGAAGAGTCCTTTCAAATTTTTAGACAAGGAGTATTCTCAAGTCTCAAATTTGAGTGTGGTTGTCTGCATGAGAGGAGGTGGGGGAAACTTTCTCACTTACAAGTGTGTGGTGAAGAAGGGGAGCAGTTGACGAGGGCTGTAACTGTACTTTGCTGAATTTGATATGGAGTGGGCACATTTTAGGAAGGAAATAGTTGAGGAGGCAGAGGGGCAAGGTAGAAGCAGGCAACTGCATTTTTTTCTGTGGGCTCAAAGTTCTTACTTTAAGTTTAAATTACATTAGACTTGGGATGCAATAAGGTAAGTGTAGTAAGCTTCACTTGGAGAAATCAGCTAGGCTTTCTTTCTGCCAGGTTGTGCAACTCCAGGCGCACCATTCACATGGCGTTTTATGTGAAGAGCATCTCTTGGAGCACAGTGCCATTTACATGGATTACAATGTGAATGATGCCTCCTGGAGTTGAACAACACAGCTGGTAGTGGCAGAAGACTTTGTAATAGTAATAATTTTAATTTTCATATAAATTATTTGTAATTTTATTTTTTTTGGAGAGTCATCCAGAATCAACTTTATCCTTCAGCTCATACTAAGTCAAAGTCTTTTCTCAGAATTTTCGTAGTACTCTGCACTACCATCAAAAGTTAGTCTACTTGTCAGTTTCCCCTATTATATCTGAGCTCTGGATCTCTTTAATCCCTGTCCCAATAGTTCCAAGGACTGTGTCTGGCACAAAAGAAGTGTTCAATAAATGCTTCCTGAGTTAAAAGTAAATTATTCTCCGTGAGATATGCCCAATTGCCTTGCACTTCTTTCTTCCTAATTTTAATTTGTTGTCAATTTAGTTCACAGAGAATGCACTGTGCTCCTATTTATTAAATTAAATATCTGCTTGAAGTAGCATATTAAAAATTAAGCTTAGTTAAATCTCAATTTCCTGTGATCATTATATAAGTTGCTCATTGCTGCATCTCATATTAACTTGGTTCAATGGTTAGATAGCAATTAACATGAATGCTTAATGACCACTTTCTTATTCTGATATATTACTAATGATACTTACAGTTTAAAGTGCTTTAGGGTTAATTATAAATGCTCATAATTTGCTTACCCTTCTGACTGATAGTACATTCTTATGCCTAAGAATATGATAAGTACTCTAGACCTGTGTAGGAAGAATTCTGGTCTGCAGAGGCTCGGCAATCAACATTATTAACCCTTCAGTTATCTTAAATCACCTAAACTATTTCTGGAATTTCTACTTTATTATCAATGATGCAAAAAGAGATTTCTTTAAAGTGTGGCCTATGTCTGAGTGTTTTGTGACAACGGAAAATAAGATATTGTCTTGAGCAACTATTACAGTCTTAACCACAGGAATTTATGGGACGAGGCAATGGATCTCTCCTTTTTTTTCCTCTCTCGCCCCCTTTCAATTTGCCTACACCCATGCTGCTTCTTTGGAGACCATTTATTTTATTTATTTTTTTTTTTGTGTGCTTTATTTATTTATTTATTTATTTTTTATTAATGTTATGATAGATTACAACCTTGTGAGATTTCAGTTGTACATTTTTGTTAGTCATGTTGTGGGTACACCACTTCCCCCTCCGTACCCTCCCCCCACCCCCCCTTTTCCCTGGTAACCACCGATCAGATCTCCTTCTCAATATACTAATTTCCACCTATGAGTGGAGTCATATAGAGTTCGTCTTTCTCTGACTGACTTATTTCGCTTAACATAATGCCCTCGAGGTCCATCCACGTTGTTGTGAATGGGCCAATTTCGTCTTTTTTCTTGGCTGAGTAGTATTCCGTTGTGTATATATACCACATCTTCTTTATCCAATCATCAGTTTCTGGGCATGTAGGCTGGTTCCACGTCTTGGCTATTGTAAATAATGCTGCGATGAACATAGGGGTGCAACGGACTCTTGAGATATCTGATATCAGGTTCTTAGGATAGATACCCAGTAATGGGATGGCTGGGTCATAGGGTATTTCTATTTTTAACTTTTTGAGAAATCTCCATACTGTTTTCCATAGTGGCTGTACCAGTTTGCATTCCCACCAACAGTGTATGAGGGTTACTCTTTCTCCACAACCTCTCCAACATTTGTCGTTCTTGGTTTTGGATGTTTTTGCCAGTCTAACGGGGGTAAGGTGATATCTTAGTGTAGTTTTGATTTGCATTTCCCTGATGATTAGCGATGATGAACATCTTTTCATGTGTCTATTGGCCATATTCATATCTTCTTTTGAGAAATGTCTGTTCATGTCCTCTGCCCATTTTTTGATCGGGTTGTTTGTTTTTTTGTTGTTAAGCAGTGTGAGTTCTTTGTATATTATGGAGATTAACCCTTTGTCGGATAAGTGGCTTGTAAATATTTTTTCCCAATTAGTGAGCTGTTTTTTTGTTTCAATTCTGTTTTCCCTTGCCTTGAAGAAGCTCTTTAGTCTGATGAAGTCCCATTTGTTTATTCTTTCTATTGTTTCCCTCAACTGAGGAGTTACAGTGTCCAAAAAGATTCTTTTGAAACTGATGTCAAAGAGTGTACTGCCTATATTCTCTTCCAAAAGACTTATTGTCTCAGGCCTAATCTTTAGGTCTTTGATCCATTTTGAGTTTATTTTGGTGTGTGGTGAAAAAGAATGGTCAATTTTCAATCTTTTGCATGTGGCTGACCAGTTTTCCCAGCACCATTTGTTGAAGAGACTTTCTTTTCTCCATTGTAGGCCCTCTGCTCCTTTGTCGAAGATTAGCTGTCCATAGATGTGTGGTTTTATCTCTGGGCTTTCAATTCTGTTCCATTGATCTGTGGACCTGTTTTTGTACCAGTACCATGCTGTTTTGATCACTGTAGCTTTGTAGTATGTTTTGAAATCTGGGATTGTGATTCCGCCGGCTTTGTTTTTCTTGCTCAGGATTGCTTTAGCAATTCGGGGTCTTTTGTTGCCCCATATGAATTTTAGGATTGTTTGTTCAATTTCTGTGAAGAATGTTCTTGGGATTCTGATTGGGATAGCATTGAATCTCTATATTGCTTTAGGTAGTATGGACATTTTAACTATGTTTATTCTTCCAATCCATGTGCAAGGAATGTCTTTCCATCTCTTTATGTCATCGTCAATTTCTTTCAAGAAAGTCTTGTAGTTTTCATTGTATAGATCCTTCACTTCCTTGGTTAAGTTTATCCCAAGGTATTTTATTCTTTTCGTTTCGATTGTGAACGGGATAGAGTTCTTGAGTTCTTTTTCTGTTAGTTTATTGTTAGTGTATAGAAATGCTACTGATTTATGCACGTTAATTTTATACCCTGCTACTTTGCTGTAGTTGTTGATTATTTCTAATAGTTTTTCTGTGGATTCTTTGGGGTTTTCTATGTATAGGATCATGTCGTCTGCAGACAACGAGAGTTTTACTTCTTCGTTACCTATTTGGATTCCTTTTATTTCTTTTTCCTGCCGAATTGCTCTGGCCAGCACCTCCAGTACTATGTTGAATAGGAGTGGTGAAAGTGGGCACCCTTGTCTTGTTCCTGTCCTCAGAGGGATGGCTTTCAGCTTTTGTCCATTGAGTATGATGTTGGCTGTGGGTCTATCATATATGGCCTTTATTATGTTGAGGTACTTTCCTTCTATACCCATTTTACTGAGGGTTTTTATCATAAATGGGTGTTGGATCTTGTCGAATGCTTTCTCTGCATCTATTGAGATGATCATGTGGTTTTTGTTTTTTATTTTGTTGATGTAGTGTATCACGTTGATTGACTTGCGGATGTTGAACCATCCCTGTGTCCCTGGTATAAATCCCACTTGATCATGGTGTATAATCTTTTTGATGTATTGCTGTAATCGGTTTGCCAAAATTTTGTTGAGGATTTTTGCATCTATGTTCATCAGTGATATCGGCCTGTAGTTCTCCTTCTTTGTGTTGTCCTTGTCAGGTTTGGGGATCAGAGTGATGTTGGCTTCATAGAATGTGTTAGGGAGTTCGCCATCTTTCTCAATTTTCTGGAACAGTTTGAGGAGAATAGGTATTAAGTCTTCTTTGAATGTTTGGTAGAATTCTCCAGAGAAGCCGTCTGGTCCTGGACTCTTGTTTTTGGGGAGGTTTTTGATTACCGTTTCTATTTCCTTACTTGTGATTGGTCTATTCAGATTCTCCATTTCTTCCTGATTCAGTTTGGGGAGATTGTAGGAGTCTAGGAATTTGTCCATTTCTTCCAGGTTGTTCAATTTGTTGGCATATAGTTTTTCATAGTATTCTCTTATGATCTCTTGTATTTCATTGGTATCTGTTGTGATTTCTCCTCTGTCATTCCTGATTTTATTAATTTGACATTTCTCTCTTCTTTTCTTGGTGAGTCTGGCTAGGGGTTTGTCAATTTTGTTAATTCTTTCGAAGAACCAACTCTTTGTTTCATTGATCCTTTCTATTGTCTTTTTTGTTTCAATATCGTTTATTTCTGCTCTTATTTTTATTATTTCCCTCCTTCTACTGACTCTGGGCTTTGTTTGTTCTTCTTTTTCTAGTTCTGTTAGGTGTCGTTTGAGGTTGCTTACATGAGCTTTTTCTTGTTTAGTGAGGTGAGCCTGTATTGCAATGAATTTCCCTCTTAGGACTGCTTTTGCTGCATCCCAAATGATTTGGTATGTCGTGTTCTCATTTTCATTTGTCTCCAGATAATATTTGATTTCTTCTTTAATTTCTTCAATGATCCATTGTTTGTTGAGAAGCGTGTTGTTTAGTCTCCACATTTTTGCACCTTTCTCTGCTTTTTTCTTGTAGTTGATTTCTAGTGTAATAGCATTATGATCAGAAAAGATGCTTGATATTATTTCAACTCTCTTGTATTTATTGATGTTTGCTTTGGTTCCCAAAATATGGTCAATCCTTGAGAATGTTCCATGTGCACTTGAGAAGAATGTGTAACCTGCTGTTTTTGGATGAAGTGTTCTATATATATCTATTAAGTCCATCTGGTCTAATTTTTCATTTAATTCTATTATTTCCCTGTTGATTTTCTGTCTGGATGTTCTGTCCATTGGTGTTAATGGTGTGTTGAGGTCCCCTACTATTATTGTATTGTTGTTGATGTCTTCTTTTAGTTCTATTAAGAGTTGCTTTACAAATTTTGGTGCTCCTGTGTTGGGTGCGTATATATTTATAAGTGTTATGTCTTCTTGGTGGAGAGTCCCTTTTATCATTATATACTGTCCCTCTTTATCTTTCTTTATCTGTTTTGCTTTGAAATCTACCTTGTCTGATATTAGTATAGCGACACCTGCTTTCTTTTGTTCATTATTAGCTTGGAGTATTGTTCTCCATCCCTTCACTCTGAGTCTGTGTTTGTCCTTGGGGCTGAGGTGTGTTTCCTGGAGGCAGCATATTGTTGGATCTTGTTCTTTGATCCATCCTGCCACTCTGTGTCTTTTGATTGGGGAGTTCAATCCATTTACATTTAGAGTGAATATTGAGATGTGGGGGCCTACCACTCCCATTTTGTGTCTTGTTTTCCAGTTTTCTTCAGTTTCCTTTGTTTCTCGTCCCATGGTTTAATCTGTTCTGATGTAGAGCTGCTACTCTCTGTTGTTGTCCTTCTACTTATCTCCTCTGCTCTTGGTTTTGTAGCCCCTTTCCTTTTTTGGATTTTTCAGGAATGAGGGTTTTCCTGAGGATTTCCTGAAGAGGAGGTTTTGTGGCAATGAACTCCCTTAATTTTTGTTTATCTGGGAAAGTTTTTATTTCTCCATCGTATTTGAAGGATATTTTCGCTGGGTAGAGAATTCTCGGCTGTAGATTTTTGTCCTTCAGATTTTTGAATATATCATTCCACTCTCTTCTAGCCTGTAAAGTTTCTGCTGAGAAATCTGCTGATAGCCTGATGGGGGTTCCTTTGTAGGTTAGTTTCTTTTGCCTGGCTGTCCTTAGTATTTTCTCCTTGTCGTTGACTTTTGCTAGCTTCACTACTATATGCCGTGGAGTTGGTCTTCTTGCATTGATAAAGTTTGGAGATCTATTGGCTTCTGTCACCTGAAGATCCATCTCCCTCACCAGATTTGGGAAGTTCTCAGCCATTATTTCTTTGAATAGGTTTTCTGCCCCTTTCTCCTTCTCTTCTCCCTCTGGTATACCTATAATCCTTACGTTGCATCTCCTAATTGTGTCTGATAATTCTCGGAGAGTTTCTTCATTTCTTTTAAGTCTTGCTTCTCTCTCCTCCTCTGCCTGCAACAATTCTATATTGCCATCTTCCAAATTGCTAATTCTTTCCTCCATATTATCGGCCCTACTGTTCAGAGCATCTAGATTTTTCTTAATCTCCTCTATTGTGTTCTTCATTTCCAATATTTCTGTTTGGTTCTTCTTTATCGTATCAAACTCTTTTGTGACATAGCTCCTGAACTCGTTGAGTTGTCGGTCAGAATTCTCTCTTAACTCATTGAGAATCTTAATGATGGCTGTTTTGAAGTCATCATCATTTAGGTTATATATCTCATTTTCTTTGGGATTGTTTTCTGTGTATTTGTTACTTTCTTTCTGTTCTGGAGATTTAATGTATTTTTTCATATTGCTTGATGTTGTTGATTTGTGCCTCCGCATGGAGATAGAGTTTAGTTGCTCCTTTCACTTGTTTCAGCTGCTGCGGTGGGGGGAGCAGCTGTTTATACTTCACCAACCAGGAACCCTGTCCGTAGTTGCTAACTGGGCCTGGGCCCCTCTTCGTAGCCACAGTGGCCCTTTGGATTCCCTCCTCTGCCGTGGGGACCGTCACAGGGGGGCTTCAGGCTGCAGGTGCCTACTGTTGCAGCCCACCTAGATGTGCTCTCTCCTTGGGGTCTGCAACGGTGTTATGGGCTTTTCCAGCGGCCAGGGGTGGGATCACTTATATTTGTCGCCCCGTTGCTGTCGGCACCCACCAAAACTCACTTGTCCTCTATGGGTCGCAGGAGAGCTATTGGCATCTTCTACAGTCTGTGGTTAGTACACCTAGCTATGCTGCTTTTGCCCTGGGGTCTTCCAGCCTTGTGGCTGGCGGCTGGGTGCCTTCTACTGGTGCTGTGCAGAGGCTTTCCCTAAGGCTGCTGTGAGCCTGTAGGGTTTCCCCCTAGGCTACTAAGCTGGGTCTCTGGAACTCTCTCCAGCCCCAGTCCTCTCCGAGATCTCCGGCAATCCCTAGCCTCACGGGGTGGGCTACGGCAGCTAGGGGGTCGCCCCGCCCTCTGGGATTCTCTCTGGGCCTCTCCCGGAGCCGTGAATGCTCAGCGTGGCCCCTTTGCTAACGGCAGACAGATAGTTTTGTCTGCTGCCCGGGCGGAGCTCTGGCGCTTCCCCTCCGGGTCGCAGAACCGGCCTTTGAAAGTTCCCCCCCCCCGGTCCTCTCCGAGATCTCTGGCAATCCCTAGCCCCACGGGGCGGGCAACGGCAGCTGGGGGTCGCCCCGCCCTCTGGGATTCTCTCCGGGCCTCTCCTGGAGCCGTGAATGCTCAGCGTGGCCCCTCTGCTAACGGCAGACAGAGAGTTTTGTCTGCTGCCCGGGCGGAGCTTGGAGACCATTTAAATACATTGCTTTCTTCTGGATGATTCTCTGATTCTAAAGCAGCAGGTAGTCAGTGGATGCAGATCATACAGAACAAGTCATTAGACAAAATTTCTCTCTTATAATATGATGTGTCCAGATGTAATAATGTACCCACCCTAGGCCTTTTTTATATTCTCACATATTCTTCATTCATATCATAAAAAGCTGAAGTGAAGCTATGTGGTTAAATTGCTTTTACCATTTCACACATTTAACATTCTTTATAAATATTCCTATGAATATGCCCAAGTTAAATTATAAGGTTTCCAGTCTTCCAGACCATAACCGAGTATCGTGTTTCTTTTCTGTTTTCCCACAACAAAGAGTACAGTGTCTATGGTGAATACTCTATGATTATTATGAACATATTATTTAGGTAAAAAGAGTATGTATTTTAACTTGAATTATTTAGCCTATCTAATCATTCTAGAATTAAGATAATAACTGTCACATGCAAAAGAAAACTAGAATGCAGTTGACATTTTATTATACTACTTCAGCAGGTATAGCCAAAAGTTGAAAAGCTTTGTCATGGTGAGGTGTTGATAGCAGTTCAGCAAAACAGTTCAAAAAGATGATTTGCACAAGCCAACTTTAGGGAACACGTCTAAGATCGAGAGGAGCAGGCAGGCACCTCATACTTGAGCAAATAAGTTTACAAGTCAAAAAATTAGAGAGTCAGATCTTAGTTGTTCTCGGATTTTAAAATTCTCTAGAATATTGCACTGAATCCAACTCAAATAAAAAATGATAGTAATCCTCATCTTATGGCTCTTCCATGCCTACTTCAGTACTTACAATACAGTAAGGGCTCAACAAATACTTATGGTTTAGTATTGACTGAATAAAGAGGAACATAGCTATGATGACCACCACCACAAAAGCGTGCTGCCAATGAAATTAAACTGTCTTATTCAGTCTCAGAAACTGAATGGGAAATACGAAGTTGGCTGCCTTTAAAATCATATCCCAGAATGGGTATTGATAATATCACAATTTTGTAGGCCACTTTATTATGCTTTTTATTCATGCCTGAATTCAATATTTTATTGTAAGTACTAAAGTGATGTTTAATTATAGAGTTAAAATTTTTTAAAAATAGGCAAATGACTTACAAGTAGAACATTTGTTTATACTTGATTAAACTATTTTGGTCATTATGTATCATTTCACTCCTTGCCTTTGAATAAAGATACTCATTTTCATTTACTCTTAGCACACTTCAAGAGATGTAATTAAAAGCTGATGAGTAACCAAGATACTGTATACTGAGAATGTGGAAATATTTACTTTCTGTGGAGTGCAAATTAGTTGGATATGCAGATTTTGTATAACATAGATAAGAATTTTCAATAAAATCTCAAGCAATATGTTCAAAAAGGCAAGCATTAATAATTTGTTGCTCTTTCAAACAGTTGTTTTTAAGCTCCCCTCACCATTTCCCTCCATGTTAAATGAATGACTCACCCGTATGAGATTGCCAGTCTTATTAAGAAATCCATTCCATTGAGTATCTTAGACTTAATTTTTATGAAAGTTTTTTTTTTATAATTTCCCTATTTACATTGTTCAGATCCATTTAACTTGAGTGTTTTGTCATTTAGAGTAATAACTCATCAATCCGTTAGTGCAACCTTTCTTTATGTTACTTTTCTTAGAGCTATGAAATGTGCTATTTTGAATCCCTAAAATATTATAAACCACCAGATTGCTAATTGCTTTAGATGCTGTGAAAAATAATTACTCCACATTATTTCTGATATTTAATTGACAGTGTAATGCATTTAACTAAAGACCTGCAATAAACTATTTCTAATTACGGAGGGTGGTGGAGTGGAAAAGTAGGCTGTAAAACTTTACAAAGGAAGCAGTCTTTTCTCCATTAAGTTAAAAGGCATTGTTGATATAACTTTTTCAGAGACAAGGAAAAAAAACACATTCCCCCAAATGAGAAGCTCTGGAAAGCTGGAAAGAGTTGTGGAATATTTTTACTCATGATAGAGTAAGGAGATTTGTTAAATTATTATTTTTGAGTAGACTATACTGCTGATGGATGTCGTATACTAAATTTACCATGCTTGCAGTAAAATTTCTCCTCTAGTTGGCAGAACTTTATGAAGGAGATAATCTTGCTGCTGCCAGAATGAGTAATCTTTATCCCTGGCCTGTGTTCAATTTATTCTGCATGTGTAGAGCATTCAGTTGAAGATCTGTGCCAAATTTTAGATGTCATTGAAATATGTAGATATATCAGGAACTAGATCTGTTCTTAGCTCCCAAGGTAAGATCTTCTTGTTATAAAATGATCCCTGAAAATGACACTTAGAACCTGTTGCAAGGAGTTCTCGTAGTCTAGAAGTGCCATAAATCGGGGTACAAAAGATGTTAGGCCTTTTGATTAGAAGCATACTCTTTCCATTGTTCTGTGGCTCTGGGTTAATATTAATAATCGGCATATCCTTCTTTTCCCCTTATGACTCCTGGTTAAAATAAAATGTCTCCATTGGTATTTCATTAAATTGCTTATTTCATTTCAAATATGTACCTTTTCCAAAAACAGATGACTAAAATGAGTGACCTGTTTCAGGGAATGTAAATTGTTTTCAGCATTTCAGAAATTGAAAAGGGATAAGAGGAAGGAGAAAATGCTGGGCTGGTGTGAAGCGATAGCCCGTAACCCTCACAGAATCCCAAACAACACTCGAACACCCGAGATCTCAGGGGATTTGGCTGATGTCTCACAAACCTCCACATTGGTGAGTCAAAAGTTATTTTACCTCAAAATGGCTTGTATGTACATGGGACGCTAAGGAAATGGGAAGAGACATGGCTTTCTAAGTAAACATTATTCTTGTTTATAGTGATATTTGCAATGTATTATATTGTTCATTTAGATTGAGTTTAATTAATGGATATTAATAAAAATATCGTAATGTAATATAATATTTGAGTTTGATTCAGATTAAACGACAATTTGTTTTTCCTTCTATTTTTTTGGGCATTGCCCTTCCATTATGTTAGTGACCTTAAAGAGATATTTAAAGTTTATATCTTGCATTCTATACCTGTGTAATAGAGTCAGTGAAGGAAAATCAAGTACAGAGTTATCCAAAAATAATGAAAAATCAGAATCACAACTTCGGTATTTTCCTGTATATATTTAAAAACTGTCTGAAAAAAGGGTTCAAAAATTATAATTTTCACATAAAATTGTGAATTAAATAATTGCAAAAACGATTTGAAGACCAAATCAATAATATCCTCTTTTATGTTTTGTTTTCTGCTTTGGGTTTACATACTTGGCTTTTGCTAGCCGTTATTTCCCAGTGATCCGGAAAAGAGAGCTCATTAGCAAGAGGAGTTTTACATGTTCTTTGTTTAGATTTGGGCTGGAACATTCTATGATTTTACTTAAGAAAAATTCCATTCAGTCTCTAAGTTTTAGATTGACATTAGATATATTTTAATTATTGTTTTACCATTTTATACGAACACGTGTTTTCATTAGCCTGATTTGTTAGTTGATGAACATATAATTAAATATGAGCAAAGATTTTAGAGATATCTTTTATTTTTGAGTTATGGGATAATTTCTATTATTTTTACGTAGAAATACTGATCCTGAGCAAACATTATTGAGTGAATATCAAGAGAAACCATCTAAAGGAAAGGCTTTTGGTTGACAAAACATAGAAATAGAAGTAGGAATCCTGCTTAAATTCTGTCATCTTAGATTGTGGGGAAGGGCAGAGGGTATGCAGAAATGTGTGCAACATGACTGGATAGTCAATGTTCTCCGGGATAGATTCTTTGAAATTATTATCTGCACTCTTTCATCTTACTCCAACATGATCTTTTGTGAGTTGTTATTTTCAATAAAACTACTTGGCATGAGTTAACACCATTTAAACATGTGTGTTACATAATATTTATATATAAAGCTGGACTTTCATAGATGTCATGCAATAGCTAAAAATTTTAAGATAAAAAATTACTTCTGTGCTTTCATTAGAGTGGCTTTGGTGCTTAATTTCTATTTCATAGAACCATAGATCAAAACCATGAAGAATTTTGAGCAAACATTTGGCCTGGTTTTCTCCTATAATTGGGTAACCTAATATTAACTTCATTTTACAGATGTGTACTGTGACCCAGAGAAATTAATTTGCTTTGCCAGTGTCACTTCATTAGTAAATGATAAAAGGATTAGTAGAAGCCAGGCTTCTAAAGGCAAGGCTTTTTCTACTACACCACACTGTCTCACTTTCTTAATGGTGTTTTCTTCCCATTCAAATACTTCTAGTGAAATAAAAAGGCATCAAGTTACCAATTTAATTAAATCTAGTAATTAATCTTTTCAAATCTAATGCTGTAGTAAAGGAGTAACCTCCTGCCACTATAAGATAACCCCAAAATATCAGTTTCTATAACATGGAAAAATGAAATATGTCTATCTTATGACATGACCCATGTATCTTGGGCAGCTCTCCTTGGAGGTTCACTGCCAAATGACGATTCAAAGATACAGAATCTTTTCATCTTTTGATGCCATCTTCTTAAGCTCATGACCTCTTAGGTCACTGAGGAAAAGGGGAGAGACTTAGTGGGCCATCGTGTGTGGGCTATTATGGAACAGGCTTGAATATGTGGATATCCTTCCATTTGCCAAAACCTAGTCTCATGGCTCCATCTGAACTGCAAGGGAGACTGATAAATGTTAGGAAGCTATCTGAACAGGAAAAGCAGATGGAGCTAGTGAGCATCTAGCCCATCTCTACCACAGTCTACCTTTCTGGTCACCAAATATTCATGTTACGTTTCCACTCTCTCGTGAAAAATGATTATTACTTTCCAAGAGAGAGAACTCAGAATTCTTTCAGCAACTGAATTTAGCTCAAATCCGTGATCCATGAAAAACTAATGACTCTTGGTTATTTATTGTCCTCATCAAATGATGATGATGGTGAATAAATTATCTGTATTTTGAAACCAGCTCCCAACATACAGATATACCCGATATACAAGAGAGGAGTAGGAAGAGGGAAATAACAATAAACATGCATGCTTGGAAAGACAAAGAATCAGATACATGTCGCAATTAGAGGTGAAATCTTGCTGGACTGACAGTCTAAAGTCGCCTAAGCTAGAGGTCGAGGAGAATCCTTGAATAGGCTCTGACCCTGCTTGCTGGGAGACCTCCCTTGTCCATAGTTCACTCCAGCATCTGCATGTGCCCTCTGGGAAGTTCTTCCTTTTCTATCATTCTCCATATCCAACTTTGAAGGGCCTGTTCAGGGTTGTATAGGCTTAAAATATTTTTTCCTGTTTGGGAAAAAATTGGGGACAAAGAGTTGTTTTAAGTCCTAAATATTTCAAAGCTCCTAATTCTGAGATCATGGTATTTTAGTACTACAATTCTCTGAAATCTTAGTAGGGTTCCAATCTATTTGCTTCCCAATGGTCCACGTGCCTGGGAAAGTTCTTTCTTGGATGCCCTTGCCTTCTCTTCTCCAATGTCTCTCTTTTAAGATCATACTCTTGAAAAAATAGGCAGAAAGACCACATCCTTAACATTATCTTTGTGCAGAGATACTTTATTCAACTGAGAAGTTTTACTGAGTGTCAGCTCTAAATCTCGTATTTGCCTTGAATCTCTTTATTCAAATGTAGATTTGTATTGGGGCTTTGTTACTCAACACCTGCATCAATGTCGTGTCCCACTATTTGGGGTTTAGAAGAAGCCAGACATTTTGCCCAATAAGCCCTGAAACTTCTAGGTTCTCTCTACTGCCAGTCAGCTTTGCTTTCACACTGGCTAATTAATTCCTGAGCCCTTGTTTCCCTTGTAACACCTTGCTGAATCTGACCAATAACAGTCAATATACATTATTAAGTTTTATTTTTCAGTCTATGTTGAATGTTGCCAGCCAAGCAGGTCCACTGTCTGCCTCTCAAGTTAAATCAAATAGCACTTTTGCCAAGAGTTTTGCCAAAACGTCATGCAGACACATGGCTTTCTACCTTTGAAATCAGTTTACCTGCTGCCCATTGT
The DNA here is from genome assembly GCF_041296235.1 of Equus asinus. Lineage (NCBI taxonomy): Eukaryota > Metazoa > Chordata > Mammalia > Perissodactyla > Equidae > Equus > Equus asinus. The sequence goes on along the minus strand of NC_091792.1, from coordinate 49,813,055 downwards.
CCAACCATTAACTAATGCCGTGTATTTCAGATTTTTGTTATGGTAGCACAGGCTTTGGCTACCAATTTCTGTATTTGGATAGTTCTAAAAGTTGGGATACAGTCAAGAAAATAGAAACCACACCAGTAATTTTAACAGAGAGAATATGCCATGGAAAATTATTAATCTACTCTTAGAAAACTGAACAGTCAAAAAGGTACATAAATTTAGTAACTCTGAGAAGTAACAACCACCCAAAAGGAAGAGTAACCAAAGGAGGAGGCTAGTGTTATTTGAACCTAAAGGGCTAGAGGTGAGGCCCCTCAGAACTGCACCCCAGACTCCACGGAGAGGTGTTTCTCAGCCGCTGCAGGAAACTGCAGAGTTCAGAGGAGGGACCCTGAGGATCTAAGACCCAGACCCCTGAAGGGAATGTGCTTGGCCATCCTTATCTATTCAGATGGGAGGGAGGAGATGGTGTAATGAAGATAGTTCAGGGAGTGTGAAAAAAAACTTGGAAAGTGGACCGACCCTCCACTGCTGACTTAAAGAAATGTTGCTGGGATGACACTAACAGAAACAGAGGGTAGGCAAGAAGGAGACTGTCCTTTCTCTCTGCTCCTGACTTCTAGTTCCCTTTAGTACTAGCATTGGCAGAACCTGATGAAGAGGTCAATGTCAAAGGAGAAATCTCATTTGAAGGCTCCAAGCTCCAGCATCTTGAGGTAGAATACAGAAGAATGGATTTAAAGCTGAGAGATATTCGCTTGGTAATCAGTACAGAAAATGAAGGATAGGAGCTTTAACAAATAAACTCAGAAACTTCAAAGGTTTCACATGCTAAAGATTTGCTTTTGCTCATGACTTAGTCTGATTCAGGTCATTTTCACTCTCCAACAGTGAATGCAAGGAACCCTGCTCCTCTCATCTCGTAGGGCTACTCCCTTAAACACAAGACCTCTGAGTTTGTCAGATAAAGGAAAGAATCTGAGTGGGTGATCATGGAGATACCTGGTTAGGCTTGGAAGTAATATGTATCTCTTCTACCCGGATGCTGTTGACTAGAAACCAATGACATACCCCAATGTATCTATTGGAAAGATGGAAATATAATTTCCTATATGACCAGAATAGCAAAATTGAGAATATTTAGCTAGCTTCTGCCATAAATGCATTCCTTGTTTGAGAGGTAGCATTTTTTGTGCTACATTTCCATTTTGTGCACCCAGAACATTTGAAGTTTTCCCATAAAATCATCTCCCATCCAAAAATAATGCGATGAGGATGATGACAAGAAAGAGGATGAGGATGATGGCTGATTATTATGTGCCAGGAGCTTTTCTAAGCATTTTACATGTATTCTCATTTTTAATAGTCACAACAATCTGAAGAGATAGGTATGATCATTATTATCCCCATATTACAGAGAAGGTAATTGAGGCATAAAGTTAAAAACTTACCAAAAGTGACTTAGGCAATAACTAATGAAGCTGAGATTCCAACAATCCGAAGTCTAAATCTAGAGGGTCACTCTACCATGTCTCTCTTAGGTTGGGAATGGGAAAAACACAGTCACTATTTGAATTGTATACATTGGCTAACCACAAAGATTGTAAATGAGATAATAATACATTATAATGCGGCATAAAGACAAACAGGACCTTTTCTTTATAATCCCATGATTGTATGTATCTGTTAGATTATTCTCTGCTTTGCGTTGACTGATATATAAATATGGCCAATTCCATAGCCGTTTTCACCATTGCATCCTCAATAACTGACCTGATTAAAAATAATAGGGTTTTATTGTTTTATCTATAAGGCAATTCAGATGACTTGCTTTTTAAATTCTGAAAACATTTATTTAGTTTAAAATCTTTCAAATTGAATAAGAACATTGAGAGGTTTGAGAGATTTTTCTTATTAAGCAACTATCTTCAATTTGTAACCTAAGGGGTTGGGGAGCATCCTCTCTTGTGTGCCAGGGAAGAAACCTCTCTTTTAAATTTGTGTAACACAAGTTTACATGTTAAAAACAAAAACAAAACACCTAATGCCAACTCTACCTGAAAGTAGTACAAATCAAATCAGAGTTCCAATATTAAGTTTAAAATGAGAACAAAGGAGATAATAAGAATCAGAAATAAGAAGGTCAAGGATTTTATGAGGAATAGAGTTGAAAAAAATCTATGGAAATCAAAATAGGGAGATCAAAAAACGTCATTTTATGTGTTCAGCAATGAGTCTAGAGAAAATTACTTTCCCATAATTAATGGTGATTCTTTGCGGCTATAAATAGACTGTAGTTAGGTAGAAAATAACCAAGTGACACTCTATGTTTGATGAGGTGATTTGCCACTTCCAAACATGTATTCTTTATCTCAGGGCTCATTTTCCATTCTTCTGACCATGGCCTGGAGTGAGGTGCTTGCTGCTCTAGAAAAGACTACAGAGAAGAGCCTAGATAAGAAAACTTTCAAGGACAAGTATTTAATACATATATATGCATATAACTCAAATCCAAAATGATTTTTAATAAGATATATGTTTATAAAACTTTATAATTTTCAAAGCAGTCTTTATGTCCATTGTTTCATTATAACTCCCACCCATACTGAGATGTACACAACACAAACTTAATTATCTGAATAGGTAATGAAATGGAGACATTGTTAAGAGTTTAGGTAATTCATTCCCAATCAGACCGACCCACTTCTTCTAATTTCTAGGTTATTTATACACCAGACCAGCTATGGGAGGTTGTTACTGTTGTTCACATAATACAAGTGAAAATACCATAACTCCGAAAGTTTGAGTAACTCTCCTCAGTAGCAAGTAAGAAGGGAGCATTAGTGAGATCTGGTTTCTGTCTGATTTTAAATCCCGAGATTGTTCCAATTTGCTGTAAACTCTCTCTAGTAACAAGGCATAATTTATTGATAATACACATTTTAAAAATAAATCTGCAGCTACTGGACAAAATGCATCCTTATACAGTCTGATGAGTATTTATTACTAAAACAAGCAGCTCAAAATATTCATGTTTAATTGTATTATAAGCACTTATTTTCAAACTAATACAGTTGTTTGAAGTTTAAGGTCCATACTTATTAGCATATGAAAAATCAGGAATGAAAGTGATGTGCTTTCTTTTTGACTTCTTTTAGAAGTGCGTAAACTGATTACATGTTTTAATTGAGGAATCATGTTATTATCAGCTTCCTTGTTGTTGTTCTTATTGCTCGTAGGCTGTACTGTTATTTCCTTTGTTTTATATTAAACCAGCCCACTTGGCCATTTGTGTGCTAGAGAAGAAATCAGCCCCTTGAGACATTTTTGTCTAGAATCCCACTCTTTATGATTTAATGAGCACTGACATCCCCTGGATATCCACAGAAAATGAATAAATGCATAGAGTTTGTATAACTTCAATTAATTAGAAGTGACCTTATCATTTAAAATAATATCACAAAAGAGCAAAATTTAATGAAAACCTACGGGAAAGTAAGTCAGGTAGTAAGTCTATTTTGCTATAAATAGATGAAGATAAGCTTTTTTTCTTTATTCTATACCAAAACTTGTAAAAATGAGGTAGAATGAATATCATTGCTATGGAAATAGCCATATCCAAATCTAGTAGGTTGAATTATTTGTATTAAAAATTAACAAAATATTTCAGATTATTTGCCTTCTGTTCATAACGTTCACCAATGGAATTGGTTGAATTGATTATAGTATAGTATGTTAAATCAAATATATAATATTTAATCACCAAATAGGAGTGAAGAATTACATCCTTTGGATCAATGACCATAAAATTTGATCTAAGTCAATTATCTTGATGCACAGATGTTAACAAAATTAAACCAAGAGGGAAAGTAGTCTGCTTCATAAATTAGTACTATGGAAATGATGTTTATTATGTAAATTAAGGAGGTGGGAATGAGGACCATATATGTATTCCTAATGGATCTAGATTATATGCCTAAAAGTTTCTTTCCCTAGATATTTCTGTGTCTTGTTCCCTCGTTCAGGACTTGACATATCTACCATAACAACCTTGACTAGCTTTGCTCCTAATACTGCAGCCCCCGTGCCTCACCCATTCGCTCTCTATGCTAATTCTGGATTTCTTACTTTTTTCATAGACTCATCTTTATCTGAAAATGTTTATTTAAGTATGAATGCATGCTGGCTTATTTTATGTTTCTCCAAACTAGGATTTAAGATGAAAAATGGAAGATCTGTCCTATTTACCTCTATATCCCTGGTCTTTGGAATATATTAAGAACTTAATAAAATGTGTGGAATGGATAAACAGCTTGAACAGAGAGCATGAACTGAGCAAAAGCGAGATTGTTTTTTGTTTATAAAACTCTATTAGGTGCAGTATCTCTTATATTAAATCTCTTCTGCTTATCAGGAATGCCATATGCCTGAAAATGTGAAAGAACTGATATTAAAGATCAAACAATTCTGAGATGGTTTCTGTGACCAAAATACGTAGGTAAAGTTTTGGAAACTGAAATCATGATTATAAAATGTACATTCTGTAGTAATTAGATTCTGCCTTTGGTAAAAGTTTAAAATATTATAGATAATTTTCCCTGCACAGAAGACAATGAAATGTAAATTTGTCCCTATTAAGAAATCACATGCACCAGTCTGTATTTACCTGAGTCGTCTTCCTCACTCTCTTCCCATTTATTCTCACCATCTATGTTTAGTCTTACCAGGCTAAAGGAAATCATACATCTGCCTATAGCAAATGGATGGGTATTGCCCCACAAACATAACTTCTCTCAGAAACCAAATAAAAGGTAAATAGAAAGAGGACTTTGAGTATATTAAATTTCTCATTAAACCTATTGATTTTTTTTCAACAGGCTCACCCTTATTTCTTTTAGCCTCTGAGCAAGTGGACCAGCTGTTTATTGCGCAATGGCCTTTATGCATTCTGAAAATAAATTGTCAGAGCAGATAGAGTTTGAAGTTGTCTTTTTGTTTTTACCTCATTTTCTTCCTCCTTTTAATTCTTTCTTATTTGATTCTTTTCAGTTATTGTTTTTAATCACTATTACTTAGTCTTTTCTGTGTACTGCCAAAGGCCATAACGAATGAAATCTTAATTTTTATTAGAATAACTGTAAAAAACAAATGAAGAAAATTAAATAAAAGATATTTTGCCTTTCAAGAGCTTTGTTTTTGTAAGAAAATAAAATCATTAAAAATATCTCTCAATGGTTGTCATGGAAACAGATTGAATTGAAGAATGCAAAGAGGAGACTGATGCTTTGAACATCACACCGTGAAGAAAAATTAACATTTGCTAGCTTAAAGTAGTGTATTAACTTTAATTGTATAGTTACTGAACAATGTCAAAACATGATTATTCACAATAGTAATGATTGATCTAAAAATGCTCCTCAGATGAAGAGATCTTTTCCTCTCAGGAGTAAATCACAAGATCACGTTCACAGGTGTTCTTTGTCAAAATGTGTCAAGCCTGCTTAATTTAGATATAAATTAAATTGTAAGCTCCTCAGAAAGATACTTAATTCTCAGTAGTTTAATTTATCATCTGTATAGTATTTAGAGCATATTAGTTTTTAGATATCCTAATTTTATTATCTGAAGACCAATGGGCAGACTTGTATGTACCCAAATAGGAGAGGCCTTATACATAAAAATATATAGATAAATAAAACTTGTACCTAGAAATAAGTGGAATATGTCAGAGTAGGACTAAAGAATCCAGAGCTCTTTCTGTGTAACTATCTTCTTATTCAAAAGACAAATATGAGAGAGTTCTAAGGTAAATTTATATGTCAAAGCATTATAATTAATAATACAGTAGTAATATTTTTAATGCCTATTCTATGCCAAAGAGTTTAGACATGTGTCTTAAAACTTCATGGTGACTCTAAAAGTAGGTGTTGCATTATACAAACGGAGAAATTAAGAAAAGGAGCAGAGCAGGAATCCAGAGTCCTAAATGTTTCCGTTCCTCCATGCCAGTTCGCAGAGAATATTCTGTTCATATAAGTATTTGACAGTTACATGATATAACACGATGATTCTTCACCTAGAACAACGACTCTACTAACTCTCCATTATAGTTCTTACACTGCCTAGTGAATGAATTCTTTGGTATCCAGGGTTGTACATTCTTGAGTTATAGTTTGGAACTCCAGAGCTGTCTCTTATTATGGAACAAAACAGGGGTAAATGAATCACGGAGGAAATGGGTGATTGGACATATTCAGAACTATTTGAATCATAGTAACCACCCAGTTTAGGAAGTATCTTCATTTATTCATTTAACTACTCTCTATTGAGAATCAGCTTTGTGCCAAGCACTATACCAGGTAACAAATATATGATATTTTTTAAAAAGATATAATCCTTATCCTCAAGAATCTAGTGAAAAAGACGAATGAATAGGTCAAGAGGAGGCTGAGGAGTAGACTAAGGTGTTAGAAGAGCCCCTGGATGGCTACCTAACCCTGCTGAGGGAGTTCAAGTGTTCCCCAAAGACTGTTAAGAGTTGGTGATGTAGGGGCTGGCCCCGTGGCCGAGTGGTTAAGTCTGTGCGCTCTGCTGCAGGCAGCCCAGTGTTTCGTTGGTTCAAATCCTGGGCACGGACATGGCACTGCTCATCAAACCACGCTGAGGCAGCGTCCCACATGCTACAACTAAAAAAAAAAAAAAAGGACCCACAACGAAGAATATACAACTATGTACTGGGGGGCTTTGGGGAGAAAAAGGAAAAGATAAAATCTTTAAAAAAAAATTAAAAAAAATAAAAAGAGTTGGTGATGTAAAGAGGATGGTGGTTAGGAGAGAAGAGGAAGGGGCATTCTGTGACCCTGCATAAACCATTTATAAAAAACTTCTGTGTTATGTTTACTTTTAAAGACCTATTACTTATTTGTTGTAGTAAGTCAACAGAATCATCTTCAGGAATTGACTTAGCGAAATGTACTTAAACTAATACAAGATTTTACTTTCTACAGTTAGTAGAACTAAATATTTTTGTGTAATTTGTTCCACCTTAATATCCAACATGTCCTGTAGTCTTATATTTGTAGGCTGTAGCAGCACTTCTGATAATTAAGTGGCCACATAAAAGTGGGTTCTATTGAGAAAACAATGAGCCTTCCCAGTGAACAGTGAAGAGGAGCCATGCGTCAAAACATGTTCTTTGGGAAGGAAACACATACATGTAAATGTATTTATACTTGCTCACTTGGCAAAACACCCAGTGGGAAAATAATACAACAAAAGCTAACATTTGTTAAATACATACTATGTACCAGGCACTGTTCTGAGCACTTGATGGTTAACTCATTTAATCCTTACTGCAGTGCTCTGTAAAATGTGCAAAATCCCCATTTTGCAGAAAAAAGAGATAACTTGCCCAATTTATCCTGGTGCTAAATCTTATTCTAGAACCCGTGCTCTAATACACTCTTCTGTGCTTCAAAATATATATTCAGGAAAAGATAAAAATGCTGATTGTTAAGAATAAGTTTAATTCTGATTCATATTTAAATCTGAATTTTTTGTGGACTTTTTTGAACACATTTTATATGTGTGTGTGTCCTCTAAGCAGTATATATAGACAGATTTTTTTTTAATATTCAAAACAGCCCTCTGCTATAGATGTTATATTCCCCATTTCACAGATAGAAAAGCTTAGGTTTTGGCTAAACATCTTATCCAAGGGGATTCATTAGGCTCTGAAATAGCTCAATTTAGTGTATTTATATATTGGAGTGGTAATCTTGTCTAAGATTTTTATTTGCACCTACTAAATTCAAACGAAGTGTAATTTTAAATAGTGTTTAAAATGAATATGGAGAGGAAAAACTTACTTTTGCAATCCATATTTGAAATAATTGACTGAGTGATTGTCCTCATGGGTACTAATAATCATCAAGCACATTTCTGGAGGAAGGGATAAGGTTATTTAATAGCTTCACTTGTGTAGGCTTAATTTGTTCTAACTGTTTAGCACAATATCATCCAATAAAATGTCTGTTCAACATATGAAGCAAATCCCTTAGGTTAAAAGCCAAAAGCAACCTTTATTTGATGGCCTGTTAAATTATTTTTATATCATCATAGTAAATGGGAACTGTAATTATTAGGTGACATAATCCATGAGTACAGCTTTGTGATTCCACATTAGGAAACCAGCAACTCTAATACAGATATGGGAACTTTGACACCTGGTTTTTATGTGTCCAATGCAGCCTACAGGAATAAAATTTAATTTAACGATCCAGTAATTCTTTAAAGATAAAAAATGCAATAGCTTTCACACTGCAGTTACCAACTTGTCAACTTTCACAGACACATTGTCACACCACCCAAATTTTATTACACATATTGCGATGAGACTGCAAACAAAAATTGGTTGTCTTGTTTTCATGGGTTGAGTAATTCCACCAATGGAAATTAGACAAACCAGCACTATTCAAAGAGCATGACATTGCTCATGTTGTTATTGCCTCTCACTATGCCAGAATAAACTTAAATATTCGTGCAGTTATATGCATAGTGTTTTATTGAAGCCCAGAACCATATTATTCACTAAATTTTCTGAAATGTCTTGTGATTAGCTCGAGTGCCACTGGCTTATGTTAAGTTTTTTACAGAGACACTTAGTAAAAGACATTTAAGAAAACATGTTCTTTTACCTAGTCTTTATGCAATGTCTTTGCTGATCTCTGTATTACTATAATACTTTGATTTTGCTGCATATGAGTAAAGACAGAGTGGAGATTAAAAATAAGTCTGCTTCTCCATAAAAAAATGATTTTATTCTACCTTCTTATTTAAAAGAGACCAAGTGATGTTTTCTTATTAGATTCAAAGGGTCTCTCCAAATCATCTTCTTTTCCTTAACTACTTGCCTTCCTACTCAAATATCTACTTCCCTCTCAGGGTAGTGATTCACTTCTTTTCCTTCCTGAGATCCCCAAAAAGGGTTATGTAAAAATACACAAAGGAATAAATCCATAACAAAAACAAAAAGATTTCAACAAATTTAAGAAATGTGGGAAGCAGAATTTATTTCATTTCTGTATCAACTTTGTTGTCCTGTTTTTCTAGGAATATGGTCATTTTCTCAAAATGATATTGGATTCTCAAATTTATTAGAATAAAATTGGTCATATTATTTTTTAATGTCTATAGTGGTGCCATCTTTTCCTTCTATTATTGGTATTTTTGTCTAGTCTCTTTTTTATCATGATGTTTCTTGCTAGTTATGACCATGATTTTCCAAAGAACAAATCTTATACTTTGTCAATTTTCTCTATTATATATTTGGTTTTTTCTTAACAGCTCTACTGAGATCTATTTTAAATACTATGAAGTCTACCCAATTAAAGTGTACGGTTCAAGGGTTTTTAGTATATTTACAGAGTTGTGCAACCATCAGTATAATCTAATTTTGGAACATTTTCAGCATCCCCAGAAGAAACTTATATCCATTAACAGTCACTCACCAGCCCTCCCACCAACCCCACCAGGCCTAGGCAACTACTAATCTACTTGGTCTCTTTAGATTTGTGTACTCTGGATATCTTATGCAAATGGAATTGTACAATACGTGTTCTTTTGTGACTGACTTCTTTGATGTTTTTGAGGTTCATCCCATTGTAGCATGTGTCAATGCTTATTTCTTTTTATTGCCAAATAGTATTCCATTGTATGAATACACTACATTTTGTTATCCATTCATCAGTTAATTTGGGCTGTTTTCACTTCTTGGCTGTTGTGAATAATGCTGTTATGAACATTCATGTAGGAGAATTTATATGAACATATATTTACATTTTCTTGGTTAGATGCCAGTGGAATTGATTGCTTACATGGTAACTCTATATTTAACAATTGGAAGAACTGCCGAAATGCTTTCCATAGTGGCTTTACCATTTTAAATTCCCACTGGGAACATATGAGGGTTTCATTGTCTCTATATTCTCTTCAGCACTTTTTACTGTCTGTCTTTGATTATAGCCATTCTAGTGGGTGTGATGTGGTCACTGTGATTTTAATTTGCCTGATGACCAATGATGTGGAGCATTTTCATGTTTATTAGCCACCCATATAACTTTGGAGAAATGTCTATTCAATTGTCTTTTTATTGCTGAGTTGTCAGTTATTTATATATTCTGGACACAAATCTCCTTTTACATATATGATTTTATATATCAAAATGTATGCAAATATTTTCTCCTAGCTTGTGGATTGTCTTTTCACTTTCTTGATGGTATCCTTTGAAACACAAAAGATTTTCATTTTGATGAAATCCAACTTAGTAATTTTCTCTTTTTTTTTGAAATTTTTTTCAATTATTTATTTTTTTATTTATTTGGTGGGGAAGATTGGCCGTGAGCTAACATCTGTTGCCAATCTTCCTCATTTTGTTTGAGGAAGATTGTCACTGAGCTAAGATCTGTGCTAATCTTCCTCTATTTTGTATGTGGGATGCTGCCATAGCATGGCTTGATAAATGGTGGGTAGGTCCATGCCAGGGTTCAAAACCCACAAACACCAGGCTGCTAAAGTGGAGTGTGAACTTAACCACTCTCCCACCTGACCAGCTCCTTTTTTTTCAATTATTTGATTAAGATCATAATGGTTTATAACATTGTGTAATGTCAGGTGTACATTATTATTTATCAATTTCTATATAGGCTGCATTGTGCTCACCACCTGTAGTCTCATTTCTATCTGTCACCATACATATGTGCCCCTTTACCCCTTTCACCCACCCTGCTCAGCCCTCTTCCCCTATGGTAACGACTAATCTGTTCTCTTTATCATGTGTTTGTTTATGTTCCACATATGAGTGAAATGCTGAAGTATTTGCCTTTCTCTGTCTGGTTTATTTCGCTTAACATCATACCCTCAAGGTCCATCCATATTGTTGCAAATGGGACGATTTTGTCTTTTTTATGACTGAGTAGTATTCCATTATATATATATATATATACACCACATCTTCTGTAAGCATTCATCCATAAAAGGGCACTTGGGTTCCTCCCATGTCTTAGCTATTGTGAATAATGCTGCAAAGAACATAGGGGTATGTAAATCTCTTTGAATTGCTGATTTCAAGTTCTTTAGATAGATACCCAGTAGTGCAATAGCTGGATCATGGACATTTCTATTTTTACTATTTTGAGAAATCTCCATACTGTTTTCCATAGTTGCTGCATCAGTTTCCATTCCCACCAGCAGTGTATGAGGCTTCTCTTCTCTCCACATCCTTTCCAACCTTTGTTATTTTTTGTCTTGGTGATTATAGCCATTCTGACAGGTGTGATTTGCATTTTCCTAATAATTAGTGATGTTGAACATCTTTTTGTACATCTGTTGGCTATCCGTATATCTTCTTTGGAAAAATTTTGGTTCATGTCCTCTGACCATTTTTTGACCAGGTTGTTTGTTTTTTTGTTGTTGAGTTGTATGAGTTCTTTATATATTTTGGAGATTAGCCCCTTGTTGGATATATGATTTGCAAATATTTTCTCCCAGACAGTGGTTTGTCTTCTCATTTTGTTCATGGTTTTCTTTGCCTTGCAGAAGATTTTTAGTCTGATGTAGTCCCATTTGTTAATTTTTTCTTTTGCTTCCCTTGCTTGAATAGACATGCCATTCAAGAAGATGCTGCTAAGATTGATGTCAAAGAGTGTACTGCCTATATTTTCTTCTAGGAGTTTTATGGTTTTAGGTCTTACATTCAAGTCTTTAATAATTTTCAGTTAATTTTTTTTTTTTAAGATTGGCACCTGAGCTGACAACTGTTGCCAATCTTCTTTTATTTCTTATTTTTAAAATGTTCTTAATCTTCTCCCCAAAGCCCCTCAATACATAGTTGTAGATTCTAGTTGTAGGTCCTTCTGGCTGTGCTATGTGGGATGCTGCCTCAACATGGCCTGATGAGCGGTGCCATGTCTGCACCCAGGATCCAAACTAGCGAAACCCTTGGCTGCCGAAGCAGAGCGCGAACTTAACCACTCGGCCACGGTCCGGCCTCTTGAGTTAATTTTTTGTGTACGATGTGAGATAATGGTCTACTTTCATTTTTTTGTGTGTGGCTGTCCAGTTTCCCCAACACCATTTATTGGAGAGACTTTCCTTTCTCCATTGTATGTTTGTGGCTTGTTTGTTGAAGATTAGTTATCCATAGATGTGTGGTTTTATTTCTTTGCTTTCAATTCTGTTCCATTGATCTGTATGTCTATTTTTGTGCCAGTACCATGCTGTTTTGATTATTATAGCTTTGCAGTATGTTTCCAAGTCAAGGATTTTGATGTCTCCAGCTTTGTGCTTTTTTCTCCAAGTTGCTTTGGCTATTCAAGATCTTTTGTTGTTCCATATAAATTTTAGGATTCTTTGTTCTATTTCCATGAAGAATATCTTTGGGATTCTGATTGGGATTGCATTGAACCTATAGATTGCTTTAGGTAATATGGACATTTTAACTATATATATTCTTCCAATCTATGAGCATGGAATGTCTTTCCATTTCTTTATATCTTCTTCAATTTCTTTCAATAATGTCTTATAGTTTTCAGAGTATAGGTCTTTCACCTCCTTGGTTAAATTTATTCCTAGATATTTTATTCTTTGTGTTGTGATTGTAAATGGGATTGTATTCTTGACTTCTCTTTCTGCTAGTTCACTATTAGTGTATACACATGCAACTGATTTTTCTAAATTGATTTTTTACCCTGCAACTTTGCTGTACTTGTTGATTATTTCTAATAGGTTTCTGATGGATTCATTAGGGTTTTCTATATATAGAATCATGTCATCTTCAAACAGTGGGAGTTTCATTTCTTCCTTTCCAATTTACATTCCTTTTATTTCTTTTTCTAGTCTAATTGCTCTGGCCAAAACCTCCTGTATTATGTTGGATAGGAGTGGTGGGAGTGGGCACCCTTTTCTTGTTCCTGTTCTCAGGGGCATGGTTTTTGGTTTTTCATCATTAAGTATGATGTTGGCTGTGAGTATGTTATATATGGCCTTTATTATGTTGAGGTGCTTTCCTTCTATACCCAGTTTTTTAGAGTTTTTATCATAAATGATGTTGGATCTTGTCAAATGTTTTCTCTGCATCTATTGAAATCATCATGTGGTTTTTATTCCTCGTTTTCTTAATGTGGTGTATCACATTGATTGTTTTGCGTATGTTGAACCATCCCTGCATCCATGGTGTAAATTCCACTTGATCATGGTGTATGATCCTTTTAATGTATTGATGTATTCAGTTTGCCAATATTGTGTTGAGAATTTTTGCATCTATGTTCATCTGCGATATTGACCTGTAATTTTCCTTCTTCGTGGTGTCCTTGCCTGGTTTTGGTATCAGAGTAAGGTTGGCCTCATTAGAATGAATTAGGAAGCATCCCATCTTCTTCAACTTTTTGGAGTAGTTTGAGATTGATAGGTATTAAATCTTTGAATGTTTGGTAGAATTCTCCAGAGAAGCCATCTAGTCCTGGACTTTTCTTTTTTGGGGGAGGTTTTTGATTACTGTTTCAATCTCTTTTTTGTCAGTGATCTATTCAGATTCTCTATTTCTTCTTGATTGAGTTCAATTTTCTCTTTTATTGCTTTTGCTATTAGTGTTCTATCTAAGAAATCACTGCTTAACCAAAGATCACAAAGATTTACACCTGTATTTTCTTCCAAGAGTTTTACAGTTTTAACTCTTACATTTAGGTCTGTGAGTCACTTTGAGTTAATCTTTGTGAATGATTTGAAGTAGCGATCTACATTCATTCTTTTGAATGTGGATATTCCTGCAGTCGAGTTGTTCTATCCCCATCTGCCACTAACTAGAAAGACTAAATAGAAAAACTATTTTTTCCCTATTCAGTTGTGTTGGCCCTTGTATATTTGTTTTAATTTAATTATTTTGTTCTTTTAGATTTACTATTTTCCTTCTTTTATTTACTTTGGGTTCAATTTGTTGTTTATTTTCCAATTTCTTGAGACAGATATTTAGATCATTGAATGTCAGCTTTCTTCTTTTCTAATATAAGGCATTTTAAAGCTATAAATTTCCTTCTGAGTGTCACTATTCCTTTATCACTTATGTGATATAGGACACGTTGGTCCTTAATTATCATTTGATTCAAAATAGTTTCATATTTCCATTGAGATTTTTTTAACACCCATAAGATATTAGAAGTACATTTCTTAGCTTTCAAATTTGGGCAGTCATTTTTCTAGTTATGTTATTATTGATTTAAATCCTTTAAAATTTGTTTAGATTGTTTTATGTCCCACTAAATGGTAATTTTGGTAAATGTTCCATATGTACTTGGAAAGAATGTGCATTTTACAGTTATTAAATGCAGTTTTATAAAAATCAATTAGCTCAAGTTTATCAATCACGTTTTTCAAATATTCTATATCCCCACTGATGTTCTTTTTGCTTGCTTGTTCTAGTAGTTCCAGGGAGGTCTGTTAATATCTTCCACTGTGATTATAAATTCACCTTTTTAATTTTGTCAATTTTGCTTTATATGTTTTGAAACTATGCTATTGGTTGCATAAAATTTTATTTATATCTTCATTGTGTATTGGCTATTTTATCATTATAAAATGTTTTTCCTTATTCATAGTAGTACTTCTTTCTTTGAAGTCTACTTTGATATTAGTTTAGCTACACCAATTTTCTCTTTGGTGGCTTTGGTATGATACATTTTTTTTTTTTGCATTATTAATACTTTCATTTTTCTCTATCATTATATGTCAGTTGTGTCTTTTATATGTAGCTTATTAATAGATGTACTTTTTTATCTACATGAAAAATATTTGTTTTTTAATTGAGTTTAATCTGATGACTTTTAATTTTGGTGTTTAAATCTACTATCTTACTATTTTTGTCTGTGCACCAACTATTTTTTTGTTCCTATTACCTTAATTTGAATCTTAGCTCTGCCACCTTCTATTTATGTAATCATAAGCAAATTAAGGCTCAGAATTTTTAAGTAATTTGACCAAGTCTAATAGCACTGGATCAAGAATTCAGTCCTTCCAGCTCTTAATACTGCCTCTAACTGTGATTCATGGTATTTTCAATTCTGAATCTGCCACTAACTAGAGGTATGTCTTTCAGTTAGATACTTAACTTCTCTGTGATTGTAAGCATATGGTGTTTTTAATGTCCCTCCCCACCAAAAATTCATTATCTCTCCAAAACAGTCCTATGGTATATTTACAGCAATTATTGAAACCCATATTAGAATGGTTTGCTTCAACTTGCCTACCCAAAAGTCAACCTTTTCAAATTGTTCTCTAATTACTCTGTGAGTTTTCCAGGAGGCTAATTCTCATGAGTTCAGAAATAATTTTCTTATATTAATTCTCTCATGTTCTTCTGTTATAGCCCTGTGATCAAGCAACCTCTGTGCTCTTTGTTGCCAATGGTCCACTTGGTATCGCTGTTTTTGTGGAGGACACTTTCCTGATGATTACTGTTTCTGCCACTCTGTTAGCTTGACCAAATGGACCTTTTTCATTCCTTGTCTTTGTCTACCTTATTCCAAAGGTGGAACTTTATTCCTCATAGTGGATAGAACAAGATACATCTTTTAACAAACCCTGAAGTACAGGATGAAGATAAAGTGTGCATCAGAAAATAAATTATAACTATCATATAGGTATGGCTCTGAAGATGGGTCCCTATAAAGCCAGCTCCTTTCAATTACATGGAAACTTCTCACTGGAAACATCCTGGAGAGCTTCACGCTAATGCCTGGCACTAGGAAGCAAAATAAATGTTTCATTCAATCTTGCTTAAGACCATCCTATGTTACCGTATATCACCAGACTACTCCAAGGGAAACTGTGCCAAGTCCAGTTATTTTTATTTTTTCTTCCAAGAGACACTTTATTATATTATTTTTCCCATCTCACAGATGGGAAAGCTGAGATGAAGATATTACAAGCAAATTTTCCATTGTCATTAAGCCAGGTAATAATAAAGAAAAAGAAACTTTTTCTAATCATATTATATTAACTCTTATATAAACTAATTATATATGCTTTTGTAAAGTACATGTGAAATCCTCAAGTTTGAGATATATAGCCAAAACCCATAGACGAGTTGGACTATTCATCTGCCTGCCTGTCTAGAAAGATTTCTGACTCTGGGATTTTAGAACTCGGGATGTCGTCTTACCTATTCCTTTACATTTATTGTGAATAATGAGAAGAATATTATCCTAGCTGTTATACAGGACTTTTATTTGCTATAAATATAACTAATATAAGTATTTATGTGCACTTACAATAATAACACAGGTCTGCCTATCCAGAAAGCTTCACTGATCGGAGCATATGCCTGTGAGGACAAGGTATAACTATAAAGAGATTGACTAGGATCCAATATGTGAAAAAGAGTTTCATTTTCTCAGAACGCTTTATAGAAATTGAGCAAGCTTATAAATCTTGTGTGTCCTATTTTATTTATGTATATCACAAAAATTATTTGGAAGGACAGAAAGCAATCTGTATAATTTCTCAATTAGTGAGGTTATTTGGCAGGTTTTTATGAAGTGACCAATTCCCACTACCATTCTTCTAAAGTTACAACTTGGATGCACATAAAACAAGGGTGTTTTTCACATGCTTTTATTTCTACGTCAAATATGAAATTAACTCAGGTGCTGATTTACAAGTACAATTTTATGTTTTGTTTTGTTCCTGGTAGAGAACATATTGTCTCTTTCTCTGAAATCAAAGGAGTGAAGTACAAAAGCGTGGTGCAACTGTTTAGTTTTGTTTTTTTTTTTAATGTAACAAGACAACACATAAAACGGCTTATGTTCATTGTCTTTTGTTTGTCAGAATGGCTGAAAAGTGAAGACAGGGCTCCCAATTGTTCCTGTTGCTCACTTGTGGGCATGGTCCTAATGATGAAATTGCAGTTCACTGTATTCTCCTTCTAATTGCTTTGGGAAAGCTCTGACTGATGTTATACCAGGGTGTACACAATAAACCGAAATTAATTATTCCATAGTAATTGTCCCCATTTCCAATGAAAGCTCTGAATTATATTTACTTTATTCAGTTGTCTTCCTAAATAAAATAACATGCTCCACACCGTGTTATTTTTTTTCTTGCAAAAGTAGCCCAGATCACTCGGTCTGAGGTGAAAACAGTAAATAATATTTTGGATCAAACTTTAAGCTGAGCTAGATGAGAGAAATGGTATCTTATTTTTCAAGTTTTGGGAGTTTTTACTAGGCCTTTCAGTTTTGTCAAGTGAGTTATAGTAATAATGAGAAAAGCAACTTAATTTTTTTATGTCACCATAACATTAGCTCATTTTATTCTCACGTCATTTACACGTATTATGGAGGAAAATTATTACCTTCATTATACCAACAAGAGAAGCTTGAAGATTTAGGGATTTATTCAAGATCTCAACTCATCAGGGACAAGGCCATGTCTCTGATGGAATCATGTAATCCTGACTTTCTACCTTGCTGAATCCTAACTTGTTCTTTATTATCATGAATTCTGTGCCTATTGTATACCTTTATGAAGGGCATCACAATTTATCCATTTGCCCAAATTAGAAAGTGAATTCCTTCTGGTCATGTACTTACACTCCCTTAATCATTGTCTTATCAAATCTACCTCAGGTACATCTTTTCAATTTGTCCTCACTTCAGTTCATGCCTTCATCATATCTGCCCTGTAATATTTCAGTAAACTCCTAATTTGCCTTTTTGCAGACAGGTCTTATTGTCTTGCTGTAAGGTCTTACTGTTTCTAATCTGTTTTGAACTTTGCTTAAAAGTTGTCTTTCCAGGGGCCAGCCCGGTGGTGTAGTGATTAAGTTCATGTGCTCAGCTTTGGCAGCCCAGGGTTTGCAGGTTCATATCCCTGGTATGGACCTACACACCACTCATCAAGCCATGCTGTAGCAGCATCCCACGTACAAAATAGACAAAGATTGACACAGATGTTAGCTCAGCGGCAATCTTCCTCACACTCACACCCAAAAGGTTGCCTTTCCAAAACATAAATAGAACCCAGTGCTCTAAAACCATCAATAGCTCAGCATTATCCGTAACACAAACTCCAAGCTTGTTAGTGTGGTATATGAAAGGATCTTCACACTCAAGCTCTGTATTTACCATCATGAATCCTTTAAGTGGCTCAAGCTCTGCCACACCAAGGCATTGCCACATACGCTGCAAAAAAGACCACGGAAGTGCTGAATACCAGCTGACAAATTCCTCTGGACGATTTTCTGTTATCTTCCTTTGTCTTCATGGATTAGCTTTCCTGCTTCCCTTTTCCATGAAACCTTTGTTTTGGCAGTTTGGCTTTTTATTTTCCTTTACTTCTGTTTGGATTTGAATTTAGTAAATAGCCTGACTTTGGACTTTAGCCTCGGTTCTAACCTGGCAGCTCCTTTGGGTGCTGTGCCTGGAAAATTTCCTTGGCTCTTATAAGGAGAGGCGATCTAAGTTGAAAGGCATCAGGCTTTCGCTCCCTTTATCAGTCAGGGTTTAGTTCAGAAAACGGAAACTACTCTAGGAAGTCAGTTAAAATAGGAATTAGTTTGTTGGAAGGGCTGAAGAACTTTTCACCTGAGCTTTTTGGAAGTACTCCTAGAACTACACTCACTGGCCCACCAAGGATAGTACTAAGTCTGAGATCAGTATTTGTCCTAGGCCATGCTGGAGCAAGAGCCCCCGCCTATACTATCTCAACTGCCTCTCAACATCTACAAAACTAATAGCAGATTAATAGCAGATGCTTCACTGCTGCTGCTGGAGACCCTTAACATCTTCACAACCTTGACTGAGATCAGCAACTGCCACACAAGTGAAAGAAAGAAGACCTCATTTCAACTTTTCTAAGTCTCAGGACAGCACGTAATTTGCTAATTTGCATTGAGAACCCTAGCTGCAAGGGAATCTGGGAAAAGCAGTTTTTAGCTTTCCAAATCTGGAAGGAGGGAGGGATGGAGGCTGAGCCAGCTGGGCCAGAGTCCTCAGCACCCTTCCAGCTCCGGCTCCTATGCTCTTTCTCTGACAGATGCAACATTCCTTTCTGCTCCCCTCTGTTCTTGCTTTTTAGTCCAACGTGACCCATCAATATACTATGATTACGCTGATAAAAATATATGTATATTTAAAGACAAGTAGCAAAAAAAAAAAGAAAAAGAAAAAGAAGAAGAAATATTCCTAGGTAATCTAGGACAAGTTTTGACTTTATCAGGCACTGTTAGATCTAGTCTGCATTTATCTTCCAAGCAGTAAAGCAGATAAGAAACCGAAGCTAACTATAAAATGAATCCCATTCCCAGAGTGCTCAAACATTTTGAATTAAACTTTTGGAGGCTCTAATTAAATTGTTCACAATTCAAACTTACCCACAAAATCCTGACATTTCCACATTGCTCCAGGCTATACGCAATATGTTTTTGAAACCAAACCAAAAACTGGACTGGCCAGATATAATCTATGTGCTGTTTGAAAAATTAGTTTCAGGAAATTAGGAAGTCAGGCAAGGCCGAGTTATTAACCTGTCTATTGGAAAAAGTGAGAGGGTTATCTCCTGTGTGCGTAGGGCCTCTGGTCCAATTGTTTATCTAATTAATTTACACACAAACATAGCTGCTCACATTCCCTTCAGGACAGATCTGTAAGGAAAAAGTGAAATTCATAATGTACATTTGCATTTCCAAAAGTGATGCTGACAGAAACAGCATTTACAAATGGAAGCTTGGGTATTTAATGTTGGCATATATGTGATTACCATATGGTCCAGGGAGAAGAGCGATCTCCATCCCTTCTTCCCTTTACTCTGGGCCTGTGTGCACTGCCCATAAATCCAGGGAGGGGCCACTGTGCACTGCAGAAAGAGCAGTATGGAGATTTGGCAACTTCTGCATATTGAAGTTTCTTGCTCTGAGGGTAGCTTAAATTGGCATGTATGAAAATGTGTAAGTCAAAAAGGAGAGTCACAAATATTCTAGTGACACAGGGTGGCTATACTAGGCTCTATGTGATGATATTCCAGCAGCTTGAATTTTGGTTTTTATCTTAACTGAAACAGGTCTTGTAGTCTCCTTTGTGTCTATGTTGCAGAGTAAGGATGGAAAACTTCTTATCATCGAACTATTTTCAAGATGTGGTAGTGTTTCACAAAGTGTTTTGAGATTCTCTGAGTAAATTAAGTTCTTAGGAAATCCATAGCAAATAGACACAGAATGAGGAAATATGCATCTAGTGGTCAGAAATCATGCTGATAAAAACGTTTCTTTCTTTTTGAGTGTTCTTTCCTCTTGTCCTTTTGGGTGTGAAAGGTTCCAGCTGTGGTATCCAGCACTCCCAGGTGTGAGGGGTGATTGAGCTGCTTAGCCTGGCTGGCTAGGTGCCCCTTCCCAAACCCTTTGCTCCTTGTGCATCTCTCCTCTCCTGTATGTTCATTTGAAGAGAATGACCAGGATGAGGGGCCTGTGCTTCTCTTCTTCAATCAAATGTCTAAGTAGCTCTCTACTCCCTGTCCAGCACCTCCACAGTCTGCCTTCTGCTTTTGTTCAACAGGAGATTCAAGATTTGGAAGTTATAAGTGTTTCTGATGAATTTGTCTTCAAATAAAAGACGTAGAACCCATAGTACTTGTTTTTTTGACCCGTTTTCTCCTAATACATAACACAGATCCACATGGCCAGAATATCCAGTGTTTAGGGCTGAGGGAGAAATTAAAATGATGTTTTATTGTCCACAGTGAGTTGCTTTACCAACCATTTTTTTTCCTTCTAAATGGTCTTTGAGATCTTGTGTTTGTGTATATAAAAGTGAATATATATTTTTCTTATTTTTAATATAAGTACTCTCTTATTTCTCCCTCTCGACATCAATTTTACTTGACTTACAAGAACTCTAAGCATATCAATGAATATGTTCTTATGTTAGTTTCTTAAAATTATTCATTTTAATCCCTTGAAATGCGCCTCCATTCAGCTGCATTATTTGGAAGTCATGTTTATATAAGCAAAATAACTACAGAGCAAAATTCCATAGTGACTGAAGCATTAGATTGTATTGAAAAACGAGGAAAGGAAGAATGATATAAAAGGTAAAAGTAGGTATGAAAACCAGATGAATATCAAGATTCAATTATTTCTCATACTTATTTCACTCTTCCAGTATCATTCAAGATGCTTCTGTAAAGTTAAGAGCAAGTTTTAAAGAAACAAGGAACATTTAAAAAATAAACTGAAAGCAAAAGTTTTCAATCAGGATGGATATCAAGACCACATGAAGAATCTCTGTGTGTGTGTGTGCCTGTGTGTGTGTGTTTATGTTTACTGGGGACAGAATACCCACAGTTGTGCCTCATCTCAGACCCGCTGAATCAACACTAGTGACATGCATTCTATAAACACACTTAGACTAGGGCCACATTTTAGTTCAGATTTGTGCTTGTTTAGCTGTATTGGTTTAAAAGTCTCCAGTCAAGAAAAAAAAAGGTCTTATTTTCATTGATGATATGTCTAACTGCATGGTCCGTTAAACTTCAGTTTTGCAAAATCGAAAAATAAGGTTCAATTTATGCATAGTATACAAAGAATTAACAACTATCTGTAACTTACAAAGCATCCTTGGAGTATGTCCAGGATTAACTTCATTGGCTGTAACTAGCAGAAAGGTTTTCTGTTCAGCCGCATTTTATTGAATGCTAAGCATGTGACAAGCATTGGGCTAAGCTGAGGGCACTTTTTGCTTTTATGAAGACTCTTGCCTTAAAGGAACTTACAATCTAAAAGGAAACAATTCAATGTCAGAAATAGTTCACTAATCACTATTTTAACCAACTTATCTATTCAATGAATTTATAAATCACGTCAATTAAAGTAGAAATCTAATCTACCTATTGCAAAGACATTATTTGACCTAGCTTCTTATTTTTATAATGTTATTGATTAGAATAATCCTACAAAAGTGTCATGTGTTGTAATCTTCAGTAATTTGGTTTTTTTGTTTTTTTTGTTTTTTTGTGAGGAAGATTAGCCCTGAGCTAACATCCGCTGCTAATCCTCCTTTTTTTTGCTGAGGAAGTGGCCCAGAGCTAACATCTGTGCCCATCTTCTTCTACTTTATATGTGGGATGCCTACCACAGCATGGCTTGATAAGCAGTGCGTAGGTCCATGCCCAGGATCCCAAACAGTGAACCCCAGGCTGCCAAAGTGGAAGGTGGGAACTTAATGGCTCTGCCACCGGGTTGGCCCCCTTCAGCATGTTTTCGATCCCTGAAATGGTTGGTTCTCTCTCCCCAAGGCTCTCCTAATCCAATGGGGAAAAAGTCAATGTGTTCATCAGAAATCTGATTAGTGAAAGACAACTAAAGCTAGAAGAGGTTAATAAATAAATTGTTCTATACCAATACATATCTTCCATTCAGCCTAAGCTAAAAGGAGACATTCATTACTTCTGCCTCTCAGAGAGGGTATGAGAATGAGTATAATATAAATACTTTCAGTTTCCATTGGGAATGGCAGTCCCAAAAAAAGTTTTTTTACTGATTCCCTCTTTCATTCTAAAAAATGAAGATGTTCATATTTTCTATATGAAAAATGACCATGTTTACGTAATCTTAGACTGTAGAACATACCTTGTACTCATTAATTCTGCAGAGATAGGTGTGAAGAAACCATAAATTTTACCCAGTTTTTCTTTGTGGAAAATACCTAAATATTGTCATTTATAAGTTAGGTTTGTTAATATTATTTCTCTGTTGTGCTGCCTTTGACCGTGTTCTTACCTCTGCTGGAAACACCGCCATACACTGAATTCTCCGTGGACATACAGAGCTCAGCATAAGTATTACATTTTCATAGCAACCTTTGACCCTTTCACAGTAATTCCTCCCCTCTTATTCTGTATAACACCTGCTGTTTCCTCATAGCACTATGTTTTCAAATTATTTAATCAGTGTATTTATTTACTTGTATTTTGTCTGTTTCCCTGTGAACTCTGTGAATCAGGGTATATGTTGATTTTGCTGAATATTGTACCCTAGTTCCTAATACAGCACATGTTTAGAATCAGTAAATATTTATTAAATCAATAAATGACAATGGAATATTCTGTAGTTCAATGAAATCTATGTTTATGTGCAACTTTAGGGTAACTCATCTTCATAACTGCATGAATTTGGAGAAAAACTTTATAAAATAATTTTAAAATTTTCTGTCTGGAAGGAAAATCAACGAGTAAAATTTCAAAAATGAAATTTTTACATAATTAATAGTGATTATTGTTCTAATGTTGGCTTCTTCCCAAACCAAAGAGAGAAGAAATATCTTCATTGATGGTTGTTGGACGCTAATACCCTCCAAAGATATCTTTGTAACTGTTGGATCTATAATGTGCAAGTAAATTGCCAATGCCAGATTGTACTAAAAATTGCAAATTGCCTTACATAACTTGTTAAATTATGAGACAATAATCTAGATAATTAAACAAGGTAAAGTAATAGATAAATTAACTAGAGAATAAAATTTTTCATCAGCTACTTTTAACATCTCATAAAACCATATTACTTGCCAACCTTAGTCCATTTATCAGCATTTGATGTCTATAAAAGTTTCGTGACAAACCGAAGACCTATCAGTGTTTGATGCATAGAATGGACTCAAAATATGTTACTTCCTATGCTCACTCACTGAGGATAGTTTTATAAAAATAGTGTTACTCATTTGTTGTATGACAATAGCCAATACACTTCCATGATCTCCACTGGAGGTGTACAGGAGAGTGCATTCAACGTCTGGGTGGCCATGCATAATTAGCTTTGATAAAGCCCATGTTCATATATAAGAGGTGAAAGATATGCTGCTAGGAGCTGATCAACATCATTATTTCACTGAAATTCTGAAATGAGTTATGATAACTTAAAGGAAAAATATTTTGGTGAGGAATAATTAAAGTGATCAACTATTGTATAAATATGAAGTGCTATGTAGGCATTTATATTCATTCAAGATTTTAGAATTGAAGAGTTTATAAACTGAGAGGACAGATTGTGTTCAAAGATAATTCATTGCTTTAACATAAAATCCTACATAAGCGAGAAGTATTATAAAAATAAATAATAAGGCACCTTTCTGAGAGGTAAAACATCTAGATTAGATTAACTACTGCTGTTCATAACAAATGACAGGCAACAAAATAAGGTTCAGTATTGTTAAAAAGTAGAAAAAGTGGGCCAGCCAGTGGCCAGCCTGTTTGCCCACTCCACTTCAGTGGCCTTGGGTTCATGGGTTCATGGACCTAGACACCACCCATCAAGCCATGGTGTGGTGGCGTCCTACATGCAAAATAAAGAAAGACTGGTACAGATGTTAGCTCAGGGCCAATCATCCTCACCAAAAAAAAAAGAAAAAAGTAGAAAAAGAAAAGTACACCCAAATATACAGATACTGAGAACATATGGTAACATAAATACACAGAGTCAAATGTTACTGTTTCTCATGTAACAAGTTTGAGCCCCTTGACACCTAATTTGGGACAGGTGTTCATTATATCAATCTTACATCCTTTAGTCCCTACTATAAACATCTTAATAAGTCAATACTGACTCCACATAATGATCTGATGGAACAACTGGAAAGGAAAAGTGCTAGATCGATAGAGCAGAGCAGTTATCAATGGGAGATCCTGAGCAGGAAAGACAGGAGAGCAAAGACACATGGAAAGAGAATATAGTTTCTCCTGGCTCAGAGGGAAGACTGCTCTGAGTGGAAGAATAACCCTTTCCTCCAGAAAAGACCATGTGGAACCTTAATTTAAAAAAAAAAAATTAGGCATAGAACCTTAATTAAATATATATGTATAAAGATAAACGATATACATATAAATGTAAACGAAATACATATTATCAATATAAAACGTATATTATATATATACATACAGATATAATAGATTTGGAAATAAAATAATTCTGGAATTTTTATTTAAATATATATAACTTTAATATAAAATTAATATATAATGCATATTTATGTATCCAGCCTTGAGTGATGACATTAAGTATTTATTGAAATCATCAGAAACTGATCCTGTGTACTAATTAAGTCTAATTTGTTCAATTGTTTCTATGCTTTTTTTTGGTAACCCCATCCCCTCAAGTTATAGTTTGTTTTTATTTCTGCTTTTCCAGATATTGTGATGTTGGAACTTTGCCATTTAGATAAAGACAATTTATATGAAAGGATTTTATAAATTTTAAATTTCCATAAAAAGGGAATATATTATCTAAACTGTCTATAATTTCTTTTACTCAGTTTCTGCTGCTAAATCTTTAAAATAACTTAATTTTAAATGTATTTTGGCTCAAAGTACATTGATTGGGTTTATGAAATTTAGAAAACTGAAATATAATTTTCCTGGAGACTTGCATTACGATCATCCTTATTAATTTTTTCTAGGTTACATTATTTCAGCATACTTTAATTATTTCTTCTGATCATTCTGCTTTGTGAACGTTTATGCTCCAGCAGTGATAGTGATAAAATGGTTCAATCATGATGGAAAATTATCAACTCAGTTAATCATCCGAGACTAATTTAATGATCACTGATATGGTTTTCAAACAACAATAATGCTTTATATTTGATAACCTGGATTTGGTTAGGAAATTGTTTTTGCTGTAAAATTAGAAAAGTAATAGCTCTCTTAAATCTCTACTGTCCTAATGCCTACCTTTTATCTTCCATTAGATAAAATCAAAGTAGTGGACATGGCAAGGTGTTTAGAATTGATTAGATTTGGGTGCAGATTCTGGTTCTGCCACTTATCACTTGCCTGATTCAGGCCAACTTGTTTTAAACTCCCTGATACTCAGTTTCTTCATCTGTAACATGAAGGCAATAGTACCTTCCTTGCTGGGTAGCTGTGAGAGCGTCTATACAAAGCAGCTGGCAAAGCACATAGCATTGTAATTGTGTTTTATGACCCAAACTTCAGACATCAGAACACTTCTGGAGGGCTACATTAATATGGAAATTTGAAGGAAATTCTTCATCCGTTCCCTCACTCCTCTGAATTGTGATGGTCTGAAATTCTATCAATTTGGTAAGTGATATGGACGCAGGTGGCATAAGACTAAAGAATATAAAGTGAGTATTTGTGTTGGCACCAGAACAGATTTAACAATGGGGGAAGAGGAGGATAGGACTTTAAGTAGCTATAGTCTTAGAGACCACAGCTTATAACAGGGTTTCTCCACCCAGATCCATGAATGGAATTCAGGACACTACAAGTCACCTGGAATTTTATGTAAAATTGTATGTGAAGTGTACTTTTCCAGAGGGAGGAGTTGCAAATTTCATCAGATTCTCAATGACATGTATGACCCCCACACCTCAAACAACTGGTTTGAAATCTAGCACCTCTTCTTTTTTTGACTTACAATTTGAATAATTAGCAAATATATAGATTCAAGTTGTTTTTAATAATTACTCTTGCAATTTCCTGGTTGTGTATGCACGTTGCAAAGAGTCTAAATAATTATAGGGTAGGTGAGCTTTAGAATGGAAGCTTAAAAAGAAGGAGTGAGCCTTTCCTGTGATAAATAAATCATGTGATCTAGTGCACAGAGTGGATGTTCATGAAAAGGAATGCGAATCATTTGTCTCTATAGTTACATATTCCTTTAGATTCCCAACTTAGAAATCAAACAACAAAAGATTTGTGTCTTTTGAGATACAAATTAAAAAAGACATTCAAAGTTAAGAACACAGTTTAAAAAAAACAGGATAATTCAAAAGTAATTAAGTCTTTGCAAAGCATAGAGAATCATGCAATGTTATGCTTTTTTTTTTTTGGCTGAGGAAGTTCCGCCATGAGCTAACACCTGTTGCCAATCTTCCTCTTTGCTGAGGGAGATTCACCCTGAGCTAATATCTCTTGCCAATCTTCCTGTTTTTGTGTGTGAGTCTCTGCCACAGCATTGCCACTGACTAGTAACGTAGTTCCACACCTGGGAACTGAACCTGGGCCACCAAAGTGGAGCATGCCAAATTTAACCATTAGGCCACTGGGACTGACCCAAAATTATGCATTTATTAATTTTATCTAATGACACTACCTCGTAACCCCACCAATTTCCTTGCATGTCTGCTGCCAGTGGCAGTAAGAGGAAGTAAAGTTACAGAGGGAACCCTTGCTCCATGCTTTCTTTTGCCAAAGAAGCTTCTGTTTTGTGCTGTTTTGTGACACTGGAGCCACAGATGGTGTTTTCCCAAGAGAGGATTGTAACTGAATAGTTCTATTTTCTGCACTAATAAAAGAGAAACTCTTTTCCCAGTTCTTGGTAATAAGTGAGAGATTTAGAATTTGAAGTTGCAATTTTCCACCTTCGTGGACTTTTGTTCTGCAAAAGACAGCTTTTCCTTGACTTGTAGAATTAGTCATTTCTCAATTAAATTGGGAAAGAAATGAAAAGTTAGAGAGAACCTAAAACTAATAAGGCAGTCGCTTTCTAATCTTGCTAACAAAATTTTTATGATTAATTTTTAGTTTACCTTCTTTGAGTCTTTAAATTTTTGTCCCATAGTATTTTTCAAGTTACCTTCTAGTGTCAGTGATTTAATTTACCACAAATTTCTCAGCTTGGATGATTGAAATTATTTATATTTAATATTATTCTAAAAATATTTATTGAATGCCTACTCTTACTAACCCTATACTAGGCACTGACCGTACATTGTTCTTGACCTCATGGTCTAGTTGGAGAAATAGCCACTAATTAAATAACCAAACACACACAAAATGTAGAATTGACGTTGTGATAGATGCTAGAGAGGTGTGGTAATTGTGGTAAAAGTACATATAATTAGAAAAGAAGACTGTCTTGGAGAAGCAACACTTGTGTTGAGATCTGAAGGGTAAGAGTTAATTGAGCAAAGAAAATGGGGAAGAGTGCCCACCAATGAGGAAACTATGTACAAGCACCCATGGTAACAAAGATCATAGTGTGTATGAAGATCTAGAGGGCCAGTGAGGTTGGAGCAGAAAGAGCTGCTCACATGCATTACAAGATGAAGGGGAGAGGTAGGGGCAGGGCCATGCTGGACAGCAGAGGCTGGGTTGATAAGCTTTCTTTTTGTTTTTGTTTTCTTTTTTGGGAGGAAGATTAGCCCTGAGCTAATATCTACCACCAATCCTCCTCTTTTTTCTGAGGGAAACTTGCCCCAAGCTAACATCCGTGCCCAACTTCCTCTACTTTTTTTATGTGGGACACCTGCCACAGCATGGCTTGCCAAGTGGTGCATAGGTCCGCACCCAGGATCCGAACTGGCAAACCTGGGGCCACTGAAGTAGAATGTGCGAACTTAACTTCTGCACCACCAGGCTGGCCCTGATAAGCCTTCTTTTTACCCTAAAAACAATAAAGAATTTTAAGCAGGTAGGCAGCATGATTACATTATGTTTGCTTTTTTTTTTTTTTTTTTAAGTGCAGCCTGCAGGACAGAAAATGAAGTGGGACAAGAAAAGATGTGGGTAGACTACTTAGGAGGCTATTTCAATACCCCAGGAAAAAGACAATGATAGCATAGGCTAGAATTCATGGGAGGTTGTGTCTGGGGATAGAAAGAAGTGGATGTGTAAGAGATTTATAAAGTCAGTTTTCTAGGATTTAGTGATGGATTGAATGTAGGAGTGAGAAGAACAGAGAGAGACAAAACTGCACTACCTTTCCAGCTAACATATTTTGATGAATAGGTTGCTGTTATTATAAGTAAAGAACACTGAAACAGAGTGGGTTTGCGTAGGCTGTAAGGAAGACAATAAAATTCATGTTAGCCATTATGACTCTGAAGGTATTTTGAACCTCCAAAATAAAAGGAAGATAAACAAACAAACACATAGATACAGAGAACAGATTGGTGATTACCGGAAGGGAAGGGGTTGGGAGGAGGGCAAAAGCGGTAAAGGGGCACATGTGTATGGTGACTCGGCAATTAGACTTTTGTTGATGAACATACTGCAGTCTATACAGACGATACAGAAGTTGAAATATAATGATGTACACCTGAAATTTACATAATGTTATAAACCAGTGTAGCTACAATAAAAAAAATGCCAGGAGACTTTGAATAAATGATTTGCAGCCTAAAGAGTGGTCTGAGTTGGAGATATATATTTGTAAGTCATTGAATCTTTGAGCATGAAAGATTTTTCTAGTGAGAAAGGATGAAATGAGAAAAGGAGGCTTAGAATAGAGCTTGGGAAATTGTAAATTTTAATGGCCACGTAGAGAAGAATGGACCTCTAAAGGAGACAGAGAAGGAGCAGCTGAACAGTTATAATGACTAGGAGAGTGCTGTGACATGGAAGTGTATAAAAGAGAGTGCTTCAAAAGGACAACTGAGGTCAGCATTGTAGAATGTTGCTGAGAGGTCAGATAAGAAGAATGAAAATATTTATTATACTTGATGATGGAAATGTCAGCATCGACCTTACCAAGAGCTATTAGGCACAACCTGGAGAATAAGTGGGAGGTGAGAAAATGGAGACATTGGGTACAGGTAACTTCTCTGAGAAATTTGGCTGTGAGGGAGAGAGAGCCCCAGCTGGAGGGGAACATAGGGTCAGTTTTATGTGTTTATTTTTACTGAGGTATAATTGACGTATAACATTATATTAGTTTCAGATGTACAATATAATGATTCAATATTTGTATATATTGCAAGATGATCACCACAATAAGTCTAATTAATATCCATCACCTCACATAGCTCTAATTTTTTCTTTTATAATGAGAACTTCTGTAGAACTCGGCAATTTTTAGGTATACAATGCAGTGTTATTCACTATAGCCTCATGCTGTACATTGCATTTATTTATTTTATAACTAGAAGTATATACCTTTTGGCTATCTTTTTTTGCCCATTCCTCACCTCCCCACCTCACTTCTGGCGGCCACTAATCTTTGCTCTGTACCTATGAGGTCAGTTTTTTGTTTGTCTGTCTGTTTGTTCTATATTCCACGTAAGTGAGACATATAGTATTTGTCTTTCTCTGTCTGACTTATTTCACTTAGCATAATACCCTCAAGGTCCATCCATGTTATCAAAAATGGCAAGATCCCATCTTTTTTATGGCTGAATAATATTGCATTGTGTGTTTCTTTATCGTCAATTCATAGACAATCATGCCGCAATGAACATGGGAGTGCATTTGTCTTTTCAAGTTAGTGTTTTCACTTTCTTTGGCTAAATATCAAGAAGTGGAATTGCTGGATCATGTTCTATCTTTAATTTTTTGAGGAACCTCCATACTGTTTTCCATATTGCCTGCACCAATTTACATTCCCACCAACAATGCACAAGTGTTCTCTCTTCTCTACAACCTCACCAACATTTGTTGTTTCTTGTCTTTGATAATAGCCACAAAACATAGTTTCATATTTTTAAAAAAAATATTTAGTGTTTTTCTTTGAATACACAGACTTATGCTTGTTTAAAAGATGATAAGAAGGTTTCAGGTGAGAGGAAGAGTCTGAATATAGAATTCAACAAAGGAACCATCTCGTTTATGGTTTCCAGAGGCAGAAGGGAATGAAAGCTGTAGCACAGGTAGAGAGAATGGCTTTAAGTAGGGAAAAACAGCCTCTCGATTGTAATAGGAGCAATGACAGAAAGAGTAGATACATATGTAAGTTGGTTTGTATGATTGCTGTCAAAAATGTCAGGGGGGTATTGGGAAGATGAAGAAATTTCCATCTGAGAGCTTCTATTCTCTTTGTAAAGTAGGAGGTGAGATCATTGCTGAATGTGAGGGATTTGGAGAGGTAGGACGGTATCAAAGATGTGATGAGACTCCAAAAGTTTTGAAGTCATTGTGGTAAATTGGAGAGAAGGTTTTCAGAGAGACAAAGTAAGGTTTATAGAAAGTATTTCAGGGCATTTTTGAGTGTGGGCATTACTTTATGATGGAACGAATCTGACCTGTTGTGACACTCTCTCAAGCAGTGCTCCTCAGCTCTGGGGAAGCCTTAGGGAACACAGAGGCACAGTAGTTTCATTCTACCATCCAAGGGCAATGAAAATACCAAGAGTCAGGGACATCAGAAAGGATGTTATTAAAATAAAAAACTGGATTATCAGCTTGATAAGAATAGAAGTGAAGAAAGCAGAGAGGATAAAGGGCCATGATATCTAAGTGTGTTTTAAAAATGGTGGTAGTGGGTATAGTTAAATAATAAAGGTGAATTTGGAAGTGCATTCATTAGAAATGATGACAAGTTCACCCTGTGACTCTGAAGGAGATGGCTGAAGTGGAAAGAGAGAGAAGATCACTGGGGATAAGGAGGCTATGGTGATGATGGATCGTTAGAATGAATATTGTCACTAGACAGACAAATAGCAGGCTCTGGGCCAGAAAAGAAGACTGTGAGCCTGGTGCCAGAGTCTTTATTAAAAGAGAAGCAAGCAGGATGTCTGCACATGTTAACAGTGAGAAGGTGGTAAATGTGATGGCATGTGCTTCAAAAAGGGAAGTAACCATACGGGAGCTCTGATGGGGAGCAAGAAGAAAGCCAATTTCTCTTCTTGACCGTGAAGTTCATGGGATGGTGAGAAAATAGCCAATAATGAAAAACTGGTGTCTTGAGAGGCAAACTAGAACTCACTTAAGACATGGAGAGGACATGGGGCGGCTTTGCATATTTTGCAGTGGCAGTTCCAGAGGATGACGTGGAAGGGTTTATGAAGACGGAGAGGGATTAAGACTGAGTTGGGGGTGAAGAATTCCAGAGCAATATGGGAATGATATACTTGACTTGAAATGTTCCAGTAGTATCAGGAGATATCAGAAAAGAATTTTCTAACCAAAAGGAAATGGTAATTCACGTTGATTTAAAAAGCAAATATTATGGCATGCATCCTTTATGTCTGACAGGATTCATTTACATTACAGGATATTGTGCAAAATCCCTCAGGATCAACAAGATAAAGAATCTTTTCTTGTCTTTCTCTTTAAAAAGAAGCAGATTAAAACAAAGCAGTGAAATAAAAAGAAACAATTGACATATTATTAAATGAAGCAACCCAAAACAAACTAAAACATCTGAATAATAATTTCATTGTAGGTACCTTTCCAAGTGGCTTCTAAAAGGTGTGTAAACCCTTGACAGAAATGCCACTGAATTCTGACTGATATGGAAGTTTTATTTTTAATTCAACTGAATGTACACACTATTTGGGTGCTGTCCTATTAGACATATCCTTGAGTGCAACAGATCATAAACCTGGTTTACAGTCGTGTAAAACTCACTTCCGTTAAAGAGTAAAGAGATAGTGTGAGAACACTTTTACACCAAGGAAAGATGATGTGCTTTCTGAAATATGTGATATACGTAAAAGACTGGGGCCAGGAAAGCCTCCAGAGTTGAAGAGTAACAAAGTGAAGAGTAGTACAATTGAGGAGACATTGTTTTATCGTCATTTTGAGTGAGCTATAATTATCGAGGAGCTGCCTAGCATTGTTTTTCATCTTATGACTGTTTTCAAAATATTCTGCAATTTGAAATCATGCAACTCATGTAAAATTTCTGAGAAAGTAACAGACAAAGCCAAAGAGTGGTGAGTAGACAGTGAATAGGTTTGGAGTCAGAAAGACCTAAGTCCTAGACTGCTTTCACCATCTAGTAGCTGTGGGCCTTGACCAGGTTAGTGAAGTCCTCTGAACCTCAGTTTCCCCGTTTGTAAAATATAAATCATCATAGCTACTGAGAGCCTGCTGGGAGGGTTAAGTGAAATTGTGTGGCTAGTGTATGACAAAGTACCTGACCCACACGTCAGTCAGTGTAATCCCTGAGCATGCGCTGGGAACCAGACCTCTGGTTTCAGATCCCAACTCTGCTACTTGCTAACCGTGTAATTTTGGGCAAGTCTCTTACCCTTCCTGCAATTCAGTGTTCTCATCTGTAAATGGAGATAATAACACCACTTAGCTTAAAGGGCTGTTATCATAATCAAATAAACTTATGCCTCTTTGAACACAGCCTGATGCATATTAAGTATCGAATGTTTATTTGTAAAAATCGTATTAAAATTAATTATAAAATAGTATTAACTAATAGAAATTATTAGTAGTACTATCCTTAAGGACCTTTTGTTAGGGTATCCAGTCAAGAAGGAGAAAATGTGTGTAGGTAAATAGTTTTAGTTGAACCACATGTTATTTTAAAAAATCACGCTAAGGTATTATTTTACTCATCTGATATGGTCTATATGCTTTTTTGAAGATCAGTGTAATTCATGGTAATGATCTGCCAAAAAAGCACATAGGACTGTATGAGATATAGTCTGCTGCTTATTGATCAGCCCCAGGTTTTACTCCCTTTTCTTGGCCAATTCTTCAGTGACTTCACCGCAGTTTAGATGTAATTACAAACATCTGGTCCCACTGACGTCCCCTTAGTTTTACAGCGTTATTGCTCAAGCTCCAGATATTCTTTTCAGAAGTAGCATTTTATTGCTCATTTAGTAGAAATGAGGCAACTCTGAGTGCAATATGGTTGCTGTGAAATAAGTAATTTCTGGCAACCCAGAGAGACAATGTTTCCTACTTTGTTCTTGGTAAATACATGCACATTTCCCTTGAACCGTATTACTTGAAGACAGTGTTTACTTTTTCTAGCCACAAAAAGGAGAAATGAAGGGAGTTAAAATGATTGAAAAAGATGGATGCAATTTTTATTTTTATTTGGTTGGCTCATTTCCCCACATTTCTGCATTAATTTTTAAGCAGATAGTTCTCACAATTTTTCTATGAGGAAAGAACAAGGTACCTTTCTGGAATGTCTCATACAATATTCTTGTATCTTATACAAACTACAAAGAACAGGCATTAAAATTATTAAAATTCTTGGAAGACTTAGAAAGCCCTAATCCTTTGACATCTTTGAAGAAAAGGGTCTTACTATATGGAACAGTAAAAGCAAAGAAAGATCAGCTGTGGAGGAAGGCAAAGAAGCTGGGCCTTGAGCCTGGTATATGAGGGCTGGAATCCCAGCCTTCCCACCGGCTGGCTGTGGCTTCATCATCAAGCTATTTCCTCTCTCTGCGCCTCTATAAAGTGGGGCTAATAATACCCGTCAAGATGTGTTGTGAAGATTTAATGCAATCGTGTGTGTGATGCAGCCAGTGCAGTGCATTACTGATAACACGTGCCCTGTTAAACTTCTTCCTTTCTTTATCAATAAGTACATGTAGCACAGTTTTACTTGACAATTTTCTAGATCTGCCGCAAAAGAAGTTTCTTTCAAAATTGCAACATAATTATTTAGGTATTAAAGGAATAAGGATGGAGACCATTTTATTTACAAATATGTACATTTATTATCACTGGGATCTTTGGAGTTTTTACAGTCTTAGTTTAAATGGAAAACTCATGAGGACAGGTTATGACAAAAGTAAAACATCCAAAGTTTTTCTTCTTCTTGTTTGGAGGCAAAAGCATGTATTCATGTCAGATTTAAGGTAGAATGCCAGCTTGTACTTTATCATAATAATGTTGCCATTACAACTGTACTTGCAAACTAGCCAAACATATTTTCTTTATTCATGAATATATCTGGTTAGCAACTGTGGCCTTTCAGTGAAAAACTGATGCTGACCGTTTTCCAGCATAAATGCACTTACTCTAATTTTAAAAACCAGTAGAGAAAAATCTTCAAATTTTCAAACTTTTACAAATTTATTGTAATTCTTGTAATAAATGTGAAATTCTAAAAAGAGATACTGACATTTTATGATAGTATAGAATTTTAAAATTATTTTAACTTAATATAATTTCAACATCTCAAAATCCTGTAGTGTTTATTGATAGTTTTTTTACAGACAAGAAAATTAAAATAGAAAATAAATTATTTGCCCAATGTTAAACAATATCTGTGTTGAATCAGAAATATATCCTAAGTTTTCTGGATCTATTTTTAGATTCATTTCAATTGCTTTTATAGCATGCTGCAAACTTTCTTCCCCCTAAATAATTGGAACTATGGCAAACAATTTTACAGTCATGTTAGAGTGATTTTTTTTTTCACATATGTTACTTACTGGCTTCTAAGGATGAGTGGTATTTGCAATTAGTTTAATCATTTTATAGGTTTATTTTTGACTGAAACTATAATAAAGTAACCAGAATATTGTATGTAACAAAATTAAGTGAATGAAAGTAATTCATTTACTAAAATATAAGCAGATGTAATGCAATTTCAGTTTTTCTTCCTTAATCTCTTTTATAAAATACAGTTGACTACAGGAAGCTTTATGGAATTGTATCTATATAATATTCTAATATAGCATTCTAGTTGGGTTAGCAAGAATGCATGCTGTGCATTGTCCTGAGGAAATCTGAGGGCAGAACAGTCTCATGAATAATGATGCTTATTTACAGGTGACCAACCAGGATAATAAAGTAGTTTACCAGAATCAAGACAAGATAATAACTAACATGCAGGTAAACTGACATAAGAATCTGAGAGTAGAGTCAACTTTTGGAGTCGGACAAATATAGGTTTGAATTCCAGCTTCTCCACCCATTATCTCTGTGATGGATGTGATGAAGGTTACTTAACCACTCTGGTCCATAGGTTCTTCTTCTCTGAAGTCATTGAAAGGGGTATGGTGGCAAGTGCCCGGGCTTAGAAACCAACTTGACAGTGTTAAGACTCAACTCCATCAATGGCTAGTCATGTAATTTCCAGCATGTGATAAGTCCACAATTCCTAAATCCGTAGAAGTCTGAAATCCCAATGATTTTTATAGTTCACTCGACTACAATATCCCTCCTGTGCTGACATGCGCTGTTTATAACTTTACTTATCCCACTTAGCATGGAGTCTAGTTTTGCTGCTGGTTTCACCCTATACCTTGTTGTGATGTTATATAACTTATGGTTCATGTATCATATTGCCTTCTAATCTAAAATAAATAATATAAAAAATCTGAATTCCAAAGCTCAGTTCCAAAATGTTTTAAGCAGACATTGTGGACCTATGCCTAATATCTCTAAGCCTCAACTCCTCGTCTATGAAATGAGAACAAGAACCATACCTGAGTTACTAAGTTGTAGAAATTAAACAGCATAATCCGTGTGAAACACAGTGCCTACTAAATTGTAAGCACTGAATAAACATGAATCATTATAATTATATTAAAGCTTTCTCAATGCCTCAGATTTTCTGCTCTTTTCTAATAAAATTTTCTAGGCTTTACTTTCATCTGTAATTGAATTATATTCTTATTTCCTCCCAATGTACTCTTGCAACCAAGGGATCAGAAATTTGAATTCACTGTTTCCTCCTCCTTCTCTGTTTTGGTTTTCTAAATACTAAAAATATTTAGGAACCTTTTTTTGGCAATTAGTGCATCTCCAGAATAGCCTGTTTAGTGGTCCTGAAAATCTTGAAACTTTGGCCCATCTGAAGTGTAAATGATAATGTTATTTTTGGCAAAGGAATAGAGTTTGTAAAATTAGACAAAACACGTCCAGAGAGTTTGAAAAAGTCAAGAAAGGAATAGCTGCATATGTGACCAAATGAAAAACTTGACGTCTTATCTAGTCTGTCCAAAAGAAGAATAACAGGCAAAAACTGACAGGTTTTCAATAAAATGGCCCTTTACTTCAGCGAAACTTCATTGAGCTAACCAGATGTGACCACAAAAACTAAGAACAGCAATATTTACTACCACTCCTTGGTATTGGACAGTAACACCTGAGTCACTATTTCTTAAAGGTTTACTGAAGCAAATTCAATGGCTTTTGTGGGTGTTTTTGGAGCTGAGGTGGAGGAGCATGGCTTCAGAGTGACTTCTTAACCATGGGTGAAATTCTGTATTCGTCGGTATGTCTTATTTATATTCTACTTAAATAGTAGAAAGTATTGAAAGACGTTTCTTTAAAACACTAACATTTCAGATTTATAAAAATAATAAAACAATCAAAATTTTACCTAGTGATTTTTAATTTTAAATTCAACCAGTACTTTGGTCAGTCAGTGGATTTTTGTTTAGGATGAGAACTTCAATTTTAATTTCAATCCAGAAAAATTTTTCATACCATCATGAAAATTGTTGTCATATGAATAATGTGCTGAAGAATTTCAGGGACCATCTGGACATTGTAAACCCAGGAAATTGTGGGCCACAAAGACAGAGATGGATTTGCCTGTAGATTTTTATGCTTAGGCCCCAGAGAAGCAGTAGAACCTGAATGTTTTTCAAGATTTATTGAGACAGAATTGGTATACAAACACTGCACATAGTCAATATAAACTATTTGACGAGCTTGGACTTATGTATACATTATCACTATCATAAT
Organism: Equus asinus; assembly: GCF_041296235.1. Lineage (NCBI taxonomy): Eukaryota > Metazoa > Chordata > Mammalia > Perissodactyla > Equidae > Equus > Equus asinus. The sequence goes on along the minus strand of NC_091792.1, from coordinate 49,775,669 downwards.
CAAGGTAATGAAAATAGCCATCACCTCCAGAAGTTTCCCTGTGTCTCTTCATTTTATTTTTTTATGTAAGAACCCTCTTAACAAACTTTTAAGTGCACAATACCATATTGTTAACTATAGGTGCTAGGTTTTACAGCAGATCTCTGATACTTTCTCACTTTGTATAACTGTAACTTTATACCCAGAACCTCATTATTTTTGGATAGAAGTTTGAGTTTGCTACTTTGTAAAAGAACATTAAAGGTAAAAGAAGACATCATGGAAAAGTTCAAAATATTGTTGGGCATTCTTAAATCTATTTATGATTAATAACTTTTAAAAATACTATTGAATTACAGACTGTGGAAAACACCGTTATCATTCTGAGCTTAACATTGCTGGAGATCTTGTGTCAGCTCAGAGAGGAGGCATCCTCAGACCTATACACTGAACTTTCTCCATCATCCTCCTCTTCTTCATTTTGTACAACCTCAGCAACCTCAGTTGTCTAGATCAATGATGGAGTCCAAGCTTAGGAGAGCAATCCTAGAAGTTTACTCTAAAAGGTTCAGTTGTTCATTGCCAGGTCCCTCATATCAGTCTTTCCCAGTTGTATCTTAGTGGCCAGGCATTCAGACTGGAGATGTCTCTCAACCTGATAGTTTTTGCTTAGAGCTTTTTAAATGGCACCATTTACAAGAAACCTTACTGAGGAAAATCTGAAGACAAAAAAAAAGGTTTATAGAAGTTACTGAGCTCAGGGGGTTTGAAATAAGCCTAGAGGAGAGGTGTCAAGATGGCAGTATAGGCAGACTCTGAACTCACCTTCTCCCACAGACACAACAAATTTACAACTACCTACGAACAATTACCCCTGAGAGAGAACTGAAAACTGGATAAAAAGAAACCCCTCAACAAGAGACAGTTCTGACTGAGGTGGAAGAGGCAGAAATTACTTTCCAGAGAGAAAAAAAGCCACCCTTACAAGCCACGGCACTTCACAGCCAGCTGGGAGCAATCTTAAGGTATGCAGCCTCCCCTGGAGGAGTAGGGGACCTGAGTGAGGGAGTGTTAGTGCTATAAGCATCTTTTGACTCAGCACAACTGAGATAAGCATCATGATATCTGGCTTTGCTGGCTATTGGGTACAATAGGGAATACCCCTACAAAAGCTATCAGACATAAAGGGGAAAAAAAGCCAGGTCTTAAAGGGCCCATGTACAAATTCATCCACTTTGGAAAGCAACCTAAAATCACTAGAAAGAAATGTGCACAGTCGTTTGGTGAAAAGAGACTCACCTGATAGGCTCTGGTTGCATCTTGGTGAGAGGTGAGACCTCTCCAGAGACTGAGACATGGGTGGTAGCCATTATTATGACCGAGTACAGGTGTGCTGACACAGATTCTGGCAGAAGCCATTGGAGTTCTTCCCCTGGCCTGTTACCCCAAGGTCTGCCCCATCCAAAAGAACATCAGTTTAATCGAGCTCAGCCAGGGCACACAGTCTGCCCTAGGGACCTACCTCACCCAACAGCAAGCCCTTGGGCAACTTGTGGGCCTGCATAGGCTAGGTGTGTGGATCCTCTGCAGCCAGACAAGTGGGTCCACGTGTGTAGGGCAGGGCATGTGCAAGGAGCAGGTGGGGCATGGGGGGCATTGGTGGAGTATGTCGGGCATCTGCAATGGGGTGACTAGGTCCACTTCAGGGTAACAGGGCATGCACATAGAGCAGGATGTGTTGATGGTGTGTGTGGCCCTGTGGGCAGTGGAGCTTGTCAGTTGCAGAAGACTTGTGTTTCTCAAATAGCCTCATAGGGCATCAGCCCCACCTTCCAAAGCCTGAAATACCTGGATGCTCCTGTGCCTGGGGCCAGCCCCTCTCAGCTGTACTCCTGAGAGAGCTGACAAGAGCCTTGCTGGCTGGAGGCCTACAGCACTTATCAGCCCCTGAACCTAGAAAACAGCCATGCTGAGGGCCTACTCACTCAACAGACAAACTGCAACAAGAATGTGCTATTAGACCTTGCAATCAATGGTGCTAGGGCAGCCCATGCCCAAAAAAGTGACTAAAGGGTCCATAGCAACCACATGCAGCTGAGTATTATGACCAGCCAACCAGGGGGACAGCCTAGCTTCTCAGGGCAGCTGCAGCAAAAGCAACCCTGCTACAACAGAAGGACACATGTAGCCCACGCAGGAGTCACTCCTGGGGCATTTTGAACTAGTGACAAGAGGGAAGCACACTGCTGGGCCCCATAAGGTATCTCTTACATAAGCCTCTCTCTCCAAGATCATGAGACACAGCTGACCCACCTGATACATCTATATAAGTACAGAGAAAGAGGCAAAATGAGGAGGCAAAGGAATACATTCCAAGTAAGGGAACTTGACAAAACCCCAGGAAAAGAACTAAATGAAACAGAAATAAACAATCTACCTGGGACTGGCCCCATGGCTGAGTGGTTAAGTTCATGCGCTCTGCTTTGGTGGCCCAGGGTTTCACAGGTTCAGATCCTGGGTGTGGACCTAGCACCACTCATCAAACCATGCTGAGGTGGCATCCCACATATCAGAACTAGAAGGACCTACAACTACAATATACAACTATGTGTTGGGGGGGGGGAGGCTGTAGGGCAAAGAAGAAAAAAAATTAGCAACAGAAGTTAGCTCAGGACCAATTTTAAAAAACAAACAAACAAAAACAATCTATCTGACAGAGTTCAAACAAAAAGTCATAAGGATGCTCACTGATCTTGAGAGAAGAATGGATGACTTCAGTGAGAACTTCAACAAAGAACTGGAAAATATAAAAAGGAACCAATCAGAAATGAAGAATACAATATTGGAAATGAAAAATTTACTGGAGGGACTCAATAGCAGAGTAGATGATACAGAAGAATGGATCATTGAGCTGGGTGAGAGACTAGAGGAAATGACTCAAGCTGAAAAGATAAAAGAAAAAAAGAAATAGAAAGAACAACAACAGTCTAAGGGACTTCTGGGACAACATCAAGCATGCTAGCACTCATATTATAGGTGTCCCAGAAGGGAAAAACAGAAACAAAGAGGCAGAAACTCTATTTGAAGAAACAATACCTGAAATCTTTCCTAATCTAAAGAAGAAAACAGACATCCAGGTATAGGAAGCACAGAGAACACCAAATAAGAGAAACCCAAAGAGGCCCACACCAAGACAAATGTGAAGAATTAAAGATAAAGAGAGAATCCTAAAAGTCACAAGAGAAAGGCAACAAGTTATATACAAAAGAAACCCCATAAGTCTATCAGCTTACTTCTCAGCAGAAACCTTAGGGGCTAGAAGGAAGTGGTATGATATATTTAAAGTGCTGAAAGGAAAAACCTACAGCCAAGAAAACTCTACCCAGCAAGGTTATCATTCAGAAAGAAAGGAGACATAAAGAGTTTCCCAGACAAGCAAAAATTAAAGGAGTTTATCACCAAGAAACCAGTTTTTCAAGAAATGCTAAAGGGCCTTATTTAACAGGGAAAGAGAAGACCACAAATAGGCATAAGAAAATTATCAAAAAAAAAAAAAAGGCAGTAAAATCATTGGTAAAGGCAAAAATACAGTAAAAGTAGTAGATCAACTACCTATGAAGATAATATAAAGATCAAAAGACAAAAGTACTAAAATTACCTATTTTCATGATAAAAGGGTAATGGATACACAAACATAAAAAAAGAGGTTAGATATCATATCAAAAGTAAAAAATGTGGTAGGAAGGGCATAAAAGAGTAGAGCTTTTAGAAAGAGGTCAAACTAAAGAGATCATCAACTTAATATAGATTGTTATATATGTATGCTATTATATATGAACCTCATGGTAATTACAAGCCAGAAACCTATAATAAATATGCAAAAGTTAAGAGAAAGGAACCCAAACATAATACTAAGGAAAACCATCAAACCACAAGGGAAGAGAGCAAGAGAAGAAGAAAGGAACAGAGAAGAACTAGTAAAATACCCAGAAAAAAAAGTAACAAAAATGCAGTAAGTTCATACATAGCTACTTTAAATGTCAGTCGACTAAATGATCCAATCAAAAGACATAGGGTGGTTTACTGGGAAAAAAGACCAAGACCCATATATATGCTGCATACAAGAGATAAACTTCAGACCTAAAGACAGTCACAAAATGAAAGTGAAGGGATGGAAAAAGATACTCCATGCAAATGGCAATGAAAAGAAAGCTGGGGTAACAATACCTATCTCAGACAAAATAGACTTTAAAACAAAAACTGTAACAAGGGACAAAGAAGGTCACCACATAATGATAAATGGAACAATCCAACAAGAGAATATAATACTTATAAATATCTGTGCAGCCAACATAGGAGCATCTAAATATGTAAGTCATTTATTAGCAAACATAAAAAGAGAAATAGACAGCAAGACAATAATAGTAGAGGAGCCTAACACTCCACTTACAGCAATGGATAGACCATCCAAACAGAAGATCTATAAGGAAACATTGGCCTTAAATGACACATTAGACCAGATGGATTTAGTAGCCATATACAAAACATTCCATCCAAAACCCACAGAATACACATTCTTTTCAAAGGCACATGGAACATTTTCCAGGATTGATTACATATTAGGCCACATAACAAGTCCCAATAAATTTAAGAAGATTGAAATAATACCGAAAATCTTTTCTGACCACAAAGGTATGAAACTAGAAATCAACTACAGGAAGAAAATCAGAAAAGCCACAGATCTGTGGAGATTAAACAAACTGCTATTGAACAACGATTGGCTCAAGTAAGGAATCAAACGAGAAATCAAAAAATTCCTGGAGACAAATGAAAATGAAAATATGACATGCCAAAATTTATGAGATACAACAAAAGTGGTTCTAAGAGGGAAGTTTATAGCAATACAGGCCTGCCTCAACAAACAAGAAAAATCTCAAAAAATGTAATAGTACACCTAAAGGAACTGGAAAAAGAAGAACAAACAAAGCCCAAAATCTGTAGAAGGAAGGAAATAATAAAAATCAGAGCATAAATAAATGAAACAGAAACAAAAAAAAAAAAAGAAGGAAAAAATCAGTGAAACCAAGAGCTGCTTCTTTGAAAAGATAAACAAAATTGACAAACCATGGGGCCAGCCTGGTGGTGTAGTGTTTAAGTTTGTGTGCTCCACTTCAGTGGCCTAGGGTTCACCAGTTCAGATCCCAGGCATGGATCTGTGCACCGCTTATCAAGCCATGGTGTGGTAGGTATCCCACATATAAAAATAGAGGGAGATGGGCGCAGATGTTAGCTCAGGGGCACTTTTCCTCAGCAAAAAGAGCAGGATTGGCAGTGGGTGTTAGCTTAGGGCTAATCTTCCTCAAAAAAAAAAAAAATTGATAAACCTTTAACTAGAGTCACCAAGAAAAAAGTAGAGAAGCCTCAAACAAATAAAATCAGAAATGAAAGAAAAAAAAGTACAACGGACACCTCAAAAATATGAAAGATTATAAGAGAATACTACCAAAAGCTATATGGCAAAAAATTGGATAATCTAGAAGAATTGGGTAAATTCTTAGAATCATGCAAACTTCCAAAACAGAATCAAGAAGAAACAGAGAATTTGAATAGACCAATCACCAGTAAGGAGATCAAAGCAGTAATCAGAAACCTCCCCCAAAATAAAAGTCCAGGACCTCATGGCTTCCCTGGCGAATTCTACCAAACATTCAAAGACTTAGTACCTGTTCTTCTCAAACTCTTCCAAAAGCTGAAGAGGAGAGGAAGCTTCCTAACTCATTCTATGAAGCCAACATTACCCTTAAATCAAAACCAGACAAGGACAGCACAAAAAAAGAAAATTAGAGGCCAATATCACAGGACCATCGATGCTAAATTCCTCAACAAAATACTAGCAAATTAAGTACAACAATACATTAAAAAGATCATGCACCATTTTCAAGTGGGATTTATTCCAGGGATGCAGGGATGGTTCAACATCTGCAAATCAATCAATGTGATACACTACATTAACAAAATGAAGAATGAAAATCAGACAATCATCTTAGTAGATGCAGAGAAAGAATTTAACAAGATACAGTATCCATTTATGATAAAAAAAAAACTCTGAATAAAATGGGTGTAGAAGGAAAGTACCTCAACATAATAAAGGCTATATATGACAAACCCACAGCTGCTATCAATCTCAGTGGAGAAAAACTGAAAGCTATCCCTCTAAGAACAGAAACTAGACAAAGATGTCCACTTTCACCACTCTTATTTAACATAGTATTGGAAGTCCTAACCAGAGCAATCAGGAAAGAAAAGAAATAAAAGGGATCCAAATTGGAAAAGAAGAAGTGAAACTGTCACTATTTGCAGATGACATAATTTTATATCGAGAAAACCCTAAAGAATCCACCAAAAAAACTTTTAGAAATAATAAATGAATATGGTAAATTTGCAAGATACAAAATCAACATACAAAAATCACTTGTGTTTCTCTACACTAACAATAAAGTAGCAGAAAGAGAAATTAAGAATACAATCCCATTTACAATTGCAACAAAAAGAATAAAATACCTAGGAATAAACTTAACCAAAGAGGTGGAAGATCTGTACACCAAAAACTATAAAACATTGTTGAATATTGTGGAAGACATGAAGTAATGGAAAGATATTCTGTGCTCTTGAATTGGAAGAGTTAGCATAGTTAAAATGTCCATACTTCCTTAAACAATCTATAGATTCAATGAAATCCCTATCAAAGTTCCAACAACGTTTTTCACAGAAATAGAACAAAGAATCTTAAAATTTATATGAAACAACAAAAGACATTGAATAGCCAAAGGAACCCTGAGGAAGAAGAGCAAAGCTGGAAGTGTCACACTCCCTGATTTCAAAATATACTACACATCTATAGCAACTAAAACAGTGTGGTACTGGCACAAAAACAGACACACAGATCAATGGAACAGAATTGAGAGCCCAGAAATAAACCTAAACATCTATGGACAGCTAATTTTTGATAAGGGAACCAAGAATATAAAATGGAGAAAGGAAAATCTCTTCAATAAATGGTGTAGGGAAAACTGAACAGCCACATGCAAAAGAGTGAAAGTAGACCATTATCTTTCATCATACACAAAAATTAACTCAAAGTGAATTAAAGACTTGAATGTAAGACCTGAAACCATAAAACTTCTAGAATAAAATATAGGCAGCACACTCTTTGACACTGGTCTTAGCAGTATCTTCTCAAATACCGTGTCTACTCAGGCAAGGGAAACAAAAGAAAAAATAAACAAATGGGACTACATCAGGCTAAAAAGGCAAAAGAAACCATCAACAAAATGAAAAGACAACCTAACAACTGGGAGAAGATATTTGCACACTATATATCTAATAAGGGGTTAATATATATATAAAGAACGCATACATCTCGACAACAAAAGAACTAACAACCCAATTAAAAATTGGCAAAAGATCTGAACAGACATTTCTCCAAAAAAGATATACAGATGGCCAATAGGCACCTGAAAGGATGTTCAACATCATTAACTATCAGGGAAATGCAAATCAAAATGACAATGAGATATCACCTCACTCCCATCAGAATGGCTATAATTAACAAGACAGGAAACAAGCGTTGGAGATGATGTAGGAGAGAAGGGAACTCTCATACACTGCTGGTGGGAGTGCAAATTGGTACAGCCACTATGGAAAACAGTATGGAGATTCCTCAAAAAATTAAGAATAGAACTACCATACAATCTAGCTATTACATTGCTTGCTATTTATCCACAGAACATGATAACACGAATGCACAAAGATGCATTCACCCCTGTGTTCATTGCAGCATTATTCACAATAGCGAAGACTTGGAAGCAACATAAGTGCCCATCAAGGGATGAATGGATAAAGAAGATGTGATATATATACACAATAGAATACTACTCAGCCATAAGAAACAATGAAATCCAGCCTTCTGATGACATGGATGGACCTTGAGAGCATTATGCTAAGCAAAATAAGTCAGAGGTAGAAAGTCAAATACCATATGATTTCACTGATAAGTAGAAGATAAAGACAACCACAAACAATCACACAGAGACAGAGATTGGATTGGTGGTTATCAGAGGGGAAGTGGGGAGGGAGGAGGACAAAAGTGGTGATTACATGCACATGTGCATTGCTATGGATGGTAATTAGTCTTTGGGGCATGAACATGATGTAATCTACACAGAAATCAAAATATAATGATTTACACCTGAAACTTATATAATGTTATAAACCAATGTTACTGCAATAAAAAAAAAGTTACTGAACTCGATGAAAATCTATAGCATTTCTTTTTTCCAGTGCTTCATTATTTCTACAATACAAATCAGTCCCTAACATTTTTAAATTATATATATGTATTTTTTTTTTTTTGAGGAAGATTAGCCCTGAGCTAACATCTGCTGCCAATCCTCTTTTTGCTGAGGAAGCCTGGCCCTGAGCTAACATCCATGCCCATCTTCCCCTACTTTATATGTGGGACTCCTGCCACAGCATGGCTTGACAAGTGGTGCATAGGTCTTCACCCGGGATCTGAACTGGGGGGAACCCCAGGCCTCCAAGAAGCGGAACATGTGAACTTAACTGCTGCGCCACTGGGCAGGCCCCTGAATTATATTTTTATTTTAAAGTACTTTTATTTTGACCAAAAGCTGACCACATATATCTCATATATGTATGTCTGTATTTGACTTTTGTGTATCTCATATGTATGTATACACATACGTATATATGTTATATAAAAGTAAAGTAAGCAAAAAAAAAGAAAAAGAAATGATATCTTTTGCACAGAATGATATCCTCAGCGGATTCTATTCGTTTCATGTAGTTCTGGTTTTCAGTATAAACTATGACCTTTCCTCTGACTTACTGTGAAATCATGGAGGACTTCATAATAGCAGAGAGGGAACCAAACAGCAATTTAACATTTTCGGTTCTTCTGGAAATTTTCTCTTACCAAAGAGATGGGCAGAAATGGTATTTATGACTAAAGTGTTATTTTGAGATAAACAGGAAAAGTGTGAAATATTATAGATGCCATTATAAAATGCAAATATCACAGCAGAGTGGATTAGGTGTTCAGGTCTCAGCTGGGTTTTTCTTGAACCTATTATTTTATAAAGATAAACACTGGTAAATTTTTTCTTCTTAGTATTAATAAGCCACTTTGCATAAACCATAGCTCTGCTTGTCTTACACAAATCATGACCCCTTTGTAAACTTTCCCTGGGAATATATATTAATTGACTAAACAATAAGAAAGCATTTTTAAATTTAAAATTGTATGTTAATTATCATTTGCAGGAGAGGATTAAATAAAGTAAGAAGAGGATGGTGGAATGAAAGCTGGAAATCACTTGCAAAGATGCAAGAAGAGAAGGAAACAGGCGAAAGGAGCAGAAAGAGGCCTTGCTGTGTTTGGGTTGAGGTGGATAGAGATGATTCTGGGATTTGAAATCCCAAATCTGTGTGAAATAGACGAGACGATGTAATCTAACCTCCACCCCAGCAACGAATCTCATTTTTCCCTTAAGTACAAAAGTGGATTTAAAATGCATTTCCATGTGCCCTTCCCCTCACGTTGCCATTTCCATATCCTAGGCCTCCCACAAGTGACGTCAGTATCTCTGACTGAAAAACACCTTTGTTAACCAACATTCAATTTCCACAACATACGTTGAAAAGACATTTTAATTGACACTTCAGTTTGAAATGCCCTTTTCAGCTGTAGCCTTCACATTCAGGCTGCAGAACTTCTGCTAAACTAGGTCAGTCAGGCTGGGGCAGGACTGCCGACTGTGTGCTTGCATCAGAAATGCTTATCTAGAAAAGCCAGGTAGTTACCATGGAGAAGGGACGTTCCAGGCAGCATGGGATTAGTGAAATGGACATTTTATGTCATGTGAGCAGGAGTTATTATTGGGTTTTGGTTAGCTGTGGTTTTTGTTGCTGTTACGTTGCCAGCTTAGAAATAAACTGTCACTCAGTATCTGCATATAAGTAATTTTTCTCTCTCTCTCTCAAAATACTGTGTCACAAAATAGCACAACAGGAAGCCAGCAGTGCAGGAAATGTGTGTAGCACTGAGGGGACAGAATCCAAGGGAAGAGCTTGACTTTTGCTATGATTCCCCAGAGAGTCTGTGACTAATTGCTTCAGGGCTAATTCTGTAAATCAGAAGCAAAAATTTTAAAAATACCATTAGAAAAGTGTTAAACCTTTGCGTATAGCAATTTTCTAATAAAAATAATAAATACTTGGAGAAAATACAGAAAAGCATAAATAAGGAGACAAAAATTACCTGTGACTTTACTACCCAGAGATAAGTACCATTAAATTTTGGGTATATTTATTTCCAGTTTGTTCTGTATCTATTTTTAATGCAGTTGAAATAATTCCATGTGTAAAATACTACATTTTTCCTCTTTACGTTGAAAGAGAGCCATTTTCATAACTTTACTAATAAATTCTTCATTAGCATTATTTTAATAGCTTAATAATATTTATTAAATGGACATGCGAAATTTTATTTAACAGTGCCCTTATTGTAATACATTTGGATTACATCTAGTTTGTCACTTCTACAAACATCTTTGGGCATAAGCATTCTTTTGATAATTTTAGATTATTATCTTGGAATAGATTTCTAGAAATGAAGTTATAAGATGATAAATAGAATGAAGATTGTAAAAGCTACTTGGAAAAAGTACGAAATTCCCTCCAAAATAGCCGTTTACATATCCATAAAATGTGTATGAATACCCATTTCACATGTAAGCATGTGTATATGTATACGTAATAATACACACACACACACACAGAGCATATAACATTTGACCAAAAGCTGTAATTTATCTTGCTTTTGGTTTTATCAGTGATACTTTCTTTTTGAGGAAGATTAGCCCTGAGCTAGCATTCGCTGCCAATCCTCCTCTTTTTGCTGAGCAAGATTGACCCTGAGCTAACAGCTATCCCCATCTTCCTCTACTTTATATGTGGGATGCCTGCCACAGCATGACTTGATAAGCGATGCATAGGTCTGTGTCCAGGATCCCAAGTGGCAAACCCTGGGCTGCCGAACCAGAGCACGTGAACTTAACTGCTACGGGGTCAGCCCCTCAGTGATATATTTTTAAAATTTTTATTAGCTACTTATGTATTCTTTTTGTGAATTGTCTGTTTATATATTTGACCCACTTTACTACTAGGAACATTATTGCTATCCTTTATCAGTTTATATAAGCATTTTAAATAGTAATCTCCGTGAAAATTTTAGCAAATATTGTGCTACATTTATTTTTTCCAAATACATTTCTTTATTTAGGATTTTTGACAAAACTGAAGTTCTTATTAATATATTTTTCCACTTTACCTGACATTTCCTTTGTGTCACCTTCCATTTTAAGCTTAGAAAATTTTTTTCACCCTGATATTTGTTAGATATACCTTTTTGCTTTCTTCTGGATTTTATCTTATTTTCTTTTATGTTTATCTCCTTAATCCATCGGGAATTTAGTTGGTTGAGCAATGTTCTATTGGTCAGAAATTTTTTTATTGTGAGTAATCACAATGCTTTGGACTAAGGTGGGCAGGCTTATTGGTCTATAAAATTGGGAAGGGAAACATTGTACCTGCGAATAAGATGGATGGAATCAGACAACAGGTTGCTTCTCACATCTCTCCTTCCCTCTGCATACTAGTTTCATCTTCTCTTTTCAGTGGGGAAATGGTGACCATCTATATATATCCTCACTGCTTTGCCACCAGAGAGTAAGTCCCACCCTGCTAAAGCATTCTTAAGAAAAAGCATCAGTTGTCACATCATTCGTCATATGTCCACCCCAGCATCCAAAGAGGTCAGGATACTAAGATTAGCTGTCCCCACTTGAGCCACATGGCTGGAGTGGGAAGGGAATAGTTACCCCAAAAAGGAAGGTGCTGCAGTTGACAGGAAAAGAGGAGGTGCTAGATGGACAAAAAGGGACTGGGGCTCTGAGGTGGGAGTGAGACTTCCTTTCAATGATCTGTTTGAATTTGTTTCCCTGTTTGGAGTTTGTGGGGGTTGCTAATAGAGCTCTCATCCCTCCCACTCCTTCCACTCACCCAGAATGTGGAGCCAACCAAGAAAAAAAACAAGGACATCAGACAGATGGTAATTAACACACTAATATATTGCCTGTAATGCTGACTAGAGAAAACAGCATGCCTATTGCTCGACAACTGGGTTTTCAAGGTGTAACTCCTAAATTGCACCCATCCTTCCGTGCTACAGGCCTGCTCCTAGGAAGGGGAGAGTCCCCCGGGTGAGCCTAGGACATGGATGAGCTGAGAGTCCAAGCATCTCCTCAAGGACAGGTGCTTCCAAGTCTGGAGGGGATTTTTCCTGAGAAAGTGAATAAAATGAAACTAGAATTAGGAGAATCTCTGAAGAATCACAGTATTTAAGGGATTGATAGAAGAAGAAAAATCCTCAGAGTCCTCAAAAAGAAAAATTAGGGTAGGGCATTTTGACAAGGTAAGAGAAGAACAAGGAAAGACAGGCTTCTGCAGGCGAGCCTTGTGTTTGTGTTGGTATTGTGATCATTTAAACCCACCCACTGATCACCATCACTCTGTCAGTCCGTAGCAACTAATGTGGCGGCACAGAATTCAGTCATGCTGGAATTCTTCCTAGAGCGCCGCGCTCCAGTGCTTTCAAACCTGTCTCCTCACCGACAGAAAGAAAATCTGGAGCCTAATGACTTGTCTCTAGAGCCTAATGTCATCACATGTTTACTTTTCAATTAGAAAAATCGAATAGAAATTTAACACGATTTTTTTTCATGCTACCGCTATTACACAGTAAGAAAAGCTAAATTTAATGTTTGGAGCTCAAAAATGCCATGTCGAATTTTGATTTGCAACAACTTTGCTGTTGAGTTGAAGAATGTTTGAATTTATAGCTTTTAGAACTGTATTTTTAGTTTCTATTAAGTACAAACTTGCTAATGTTAAAGAAAGGTGTGTATGTTTGATATTTACAGAATTCCCTCTTGTCTTCATGGATAACGCAGGTAGCCAGTGTGTCTGGGTATTACCCAAAGGTGAAAGACTACTTAGGACTACATAACTTTATTACAATCTCGTTCCAAAATTGGAGTCATTGAAATTTCCAAAAGAGTTGTGTTTTTAAAACGAGTAATTTGAAACGCAAGAGACTAAGAGGCAATGAGAGTTGGACACACAGCTGAAGATCAGGACAGGATAGGAAGTAGATTAAAAGGGAATAATTTGAAGAAAAATGGTGAGATGCAAGTAAGTCATTTCTACATTTTTTAAAAATTATTTTAATGAACCAGTTCTCAGGCATTAGTGCAAACTTTGGATTTCTGCTCTATGAATGACTCATTCAACTTTACACGAAATGTTATTTTATTATAGCTGTAGATCTCTGGGAGATAAAACCTCTTTTATTTTCTCATAAGAGGTGGCAAAACAGGACAGTTCTAATTATATTGATTTAGTCTGGTGATTCTTGCTTAATTTAATTAGAAGTTTAATTACTGACCACTGATTTTTCTTCTAGATATTTTCGTATTCTTTTAGTTTAATATTTCTGTTGAACAGTGTTCAAATTTTGATGAGCATCAGAATCCCCTGGAGAACTTGTTAAAACAGGCCTTTTATTCCTGACCCTAGAGTCTTTACTTGAGCAGGGCTAGGATGGAACTGAGAATTTGCCTTCCCATCAAGTTCTCAAGGTAATGCTGATGATGCTGGTCTGAGAACCAGACTCAGAGAGCCAGTGCTGTAGAAAAGTGACTGTGACTCAAGAATAGTGGTACTGGATGTGCTTACCTTTCAGATATTTCAATTCTTGGTTCTAAAATGAACCATGTGTCTCTCTAGATGTTGGTTGCTTAAAGCTGAGAATTTGCAGGGCCCGTGGGAATACAGTTTTATCAGTGAGGGAAGAGGTCTGTGAGCAGTGCTGTTGTCGTATAATGACGGTTCTTTACATAGGTCATTTCCCTATGATCTCAGTTTGATTCAAGAACTGCTTCTCAGATTATTTTTTCTCAATCAAGAGTGGATTTTAAGCATTAACATGTCTAGAAAAGGAAGGACATACTGGAAATAAATAAATAAAAACATGCCTGCCATGTTGAGTGTTGAGTGTTTTCAGAAGCATGCTCTATGAATCAGCTATTGTTTCAGCTGCAGAAATCAGAAATTCAAGGATTAACAAGTGATTTCAAACAATTCTTCCAAAATGATCTCCTATGTTTGTGTAAGTGTAAGACTGTACCTACATAGAAATGTTTTGCTAAGATACACTCTTGACTTTGCAACTGAGATTAAAGACTGAATTTACCTTTTTTTTTCTAACTCACATGGAATTGAAATGGAAAGATGCGAAAGAACGTTACATTGGGGAAAAAAATAAATGACTTCAGCTTCAAGTAAAAATGCCTACCACCTTTTACTAACAATATAATACTCTCAAGTGGGCTCTGAGCTTGAGCTGTATACAAAGTATTACATGAAGGAGAGTGCGACTGCAAAGCTAAAAGCTATTTACATTCAATGGATCTAATTAAAATGCAGTTTAAAGGCACCTATGAATTCAGGAGAGGGAATAGGTATATTCTTCAAGTACATGTTTTACATTAAGAAAATAGTATTTTAAATTATTCAGAAATAACTTTACTTCCAAATGACATATGGCTATAAAGACCACTCTTTTCAAAAATTCCAACAGGGGTATTTTGGCAAGAATTCAACAGATTTAAAAGTCTAGGGAACAGAGAAATGAGGCTTAATGAGGTGAGTCAGGTAAAAAATGAGTGCTTCTTTTGTCACTTGAATGTGACACAAGAAGTCATCTCTGCTATGTGAGAAAGAAGTTCCAAATCAGTATTAGGATAGTCGAGATAATGACTTTCTATAACATTGCATTCACTGGAGTCGGAACAAAGCACCTTGATATCTTTAACTGATTCAGCTTATCGTCCTCACCAGAGGAAAGAACTACATTTTTAAAATTTATTTTCCCTATATAAATGAAATAAGATCCTGGTAGTAATATATGCAAAGTTACAGAGTACAGGCTCTGGGCAAATCAAGTGAAATTTGGTCAATGGTTTCCACTCAAGAACTGAATATATCTAATCTATGTTCAAAATTACTTTTGCTTTCCAATTTCAAATACCTTCTCTCAAGACAAAGAAATACTCTTAAAAATACTCCTGTAAAAATACTGTAACTGATAAACTATATACTGAATACATCACAGCAATTTAAAAAAAGAATGAAGAACGTATCCACGCAACAACATGGGTGAATCTCAAAACATTGTGTTGAGTGAAAGAAACCAGACACAAAGAGGATATTCTTTGTTTTTCTATTTGTAAGAAGTAAAAGAACAGGCAAAATTAATGGAAGGTGACAGAAGTCTTGCTAGTAGTTACCTCTTAGGAAGAAGAATTGATTGAGAAGGGAAAATAGAGAGCTTATTAGGATACTGAATATTTATATTTTGCTCTGGGTGCATGTATGAGTGCATACAAATGTAAAATTTCACTGTACTCTGGACTTAAGATTAGTACACCTCACCAACTTTGTTGTACCGTAATAAAAAATGAGTAAAAACAAATCACTGTAAATAATTCAAGTTATTTCAGTAGCACAACTCAAAATATTTAAACAAATAGAGGAAAAATCAGTGTTTACTTAGAGAAATTTAGGAAACTTATAGGTAGATGTCCAGGGGCAATTTTTTTCAGGAAATGCTGCAAAAAGTATTACGTTTGTCCTTGTATGGCTTTCGAATGATTCCAAATAGTCCGCCTGAAATCCTCACAAGATCAAAAATTCATGGATTGTCCATGACTAAACACAGGAAATTCAGGATTCATCCTTTATAAGTTCTGGGTAGAAGATTAACTAAAATGTGTGTATATATATGCAGATATATACATATATATGTGTATACATATATTTTGGCTTTCTTTAAAAACAAAACACAGTCCTTGTTCTGTCGCCAGTTCACGAGTGACACGGTAAGGGTATTACAAATTCTTTAAGAATTGCCAATGGAAAGCACATGAAAGTCAGACGCAGTCTTCCATGAGTGCCGGTTATAGACATGAGCAGTTTCAGTACCTGGTGTTCTTCCCCATGACGATTTTGGTTTATGGTACAGAGATAATCTACAGGATTTAAGAGGCAAATAATTGATTTCAGAGATACTTTGAACTTCTCAGTTATTATCTGTTTGTTCGCTGATGTGAAAGCTGGGCTTGTTACCTGGAGTTTCGAGAGGCTGACAACATCTTGCCCAACATCTTTTCCCTGATGGAACATCCACAATGGTGTTTTCATTTAAAAGGTTTGCAATTTCCTATTGCAATGATTCTTGATGTTCTACAGAGTCTGAAGACTTTATCTCTGAAAAACCATTTTAAAAAGTAAAGCATGTCATAATAATGATCTAAAGCCTCAAAACCGGATGTTACTTTGTTGTTTCTTGCTTAAATATAGTGAAAAGGAAGTCAAATATATTTTATCATAGAATATAGCCTAGAATTATGTTTCCATATCTTTTTGTAGTCAGCAGAATTCTCTCTATATAAGAATATTGACAGGGAGCGGGAGAGTGGTGTGTTATGTCGCTGAGTGCCTATTAATTTGTATTTGAGATGTTGTAGTGAAGAGGAAAGACCCCTAGGAATTATATGTTGGATGTTTTAATAAAATAGAGTAGCAGAGGAAAATGACGTTGAAGAGAAAAGACAGCATATGTGCCAATAAAATAAAATACTGATTTATAATTAATAACATAATTAAAAATTTAGAATTAAATAATGAAAATTCAAATTGACTATTACATTTCTTAGTCCAGTTCTTCACTATTAAAGAATGAAATAATGATTAGTGCTTTATTTTTTAAATCTATAAAGATATCACATTTTAAAGAGATTTCTTTTTCCAGAATCTAGTTAAGAAACATCAAATATTTGTAAGTATGTACATTTTTTTATTATTATTAGAACTCAGTTGACTTAAACTTATATACCTTTCTGCATGCTAGTTTCACTTGCCTGATTCAGCAAGGAATTAAATCTATTTAAATTATTCTTGCCTTTTCAAATATTCTTAGACATCATATTCACTTTTAGAGCTTACATTGAACATTTTTCAAACATGCTAGAAAATGTGCATCCTTTCTTCAGTAAAGCTTGGAAATTAAGGAACATCCAGAGACAATGCTTTGTCAGAATCATCAGAATTTTTTTACTAAGAATCTCTACAAAGGAACACTCGGAAGAGTGCTGTCCAATAGAACTTCTGTGATGATAGAAATGTTTTATCTGTGCTATCCAAAAAGGTAGCCACTAGCCACCTGTAGCTATTGAGCATGTGCAATGTGGCTACTACAAATAAGGAAGTACATATTTAATTTTATTTAATTTTCATTAATTTAAATTTAAACATCCACATGTGGCTACTCACTATTGTATCAGACAGTACAGCTTTAGACTTATAAAAAGTCAAGTAGAGGGCCTCCATGAAGACAGTAATGACTGCCTGACAATACCATTGAGAAGATGAAATGGCCTAACATTCATAAGGCGCATAGATAGTGCCTGATACATACTAGGTGCTGTACATAGTAACGTTCCTTCCTTTTCCCCATGTAGTTCAGCGCTTAGCCATTACTGTTCCTTTCAGAGATTAGCTGACTTTTCCACTACTTTTTATAGTTTGTTTCCTCTTCTCCCTTAATGTTCTCCTTCTAAAATTCTCTCTCTCTGTCTTTCTTGCTCTCTCTCTCTGTGCATGTGTCTCCTTCTTTCTTTTTCTATCTTTGCTCTCACTCTCTTCTTTTTTTTTTTTAAAAGATTTTATTTTTTTCCTTTTTCTCCCCAAAGCCCCCTGGTACATAGTTGTATATTCTTCGTTGTGGGTCCTTCTAGTTGTGGCATGTGGGAAGCTGCCTCAGCGTGGTTTGATGAGCAGTGCCATGTCCGCACCCAGGATTCGAACCAATGAAACACTGGGCCGCCTGCAGTGGAGCGCGCGAACTTAACCACTCGGCCACGGGGCCGGCCCTTCTCTCTTCTTGTTTAACTAAACATTCCATCCATTGCACTCTATTATCTTACCTCTATTTCTACTCTTCCACTCTTTTGTTTTCTCCTTCCCTTCGTGGTGGGAAAGGCTATTCAATAATTACTTTTCGTTCCCAAAATAATCTCTCCTGAATATAAATATGACCTGGGAATGAACTTTCTTGATTAGAATTTGGCACTGAGTTCAGAGAGAATAAGTCTGCCCTGAATATATGCAACCATATCCCCAACCTCATGTAGCTGAGTGGTCCAAAAACCCCGTCAAAAGGAGAATCAAACTTAAAGTGGTATTATGTTGCTAATGCTCCCTTAGTGCAAATGCATACCCTCTCTTAAAGAATATAGCTTCAACCAAGGCCTCCAAGAACTTCCAGGTTAAAGTTCAAAGAAACATGTGCTTAGAGTTTAAAATTACACACAAACACAAACACACAAGCTCTCACATGAATGCAAGCAAAAAACAAGAAACAAGAGACAAGAGACAGCAGACTCAGACCCACAAAATTAAGATGTTGAAGTTATCAGTCACAGAACATTAAATAACTGTGTATAATATGTTAAAAGAAGGAAAAGAGAAACAAGAAATTATGGGCAAGTAAGAAGAGATTTTTAAAACGATCAGCAGACTTAGAAAATAATCAAATGAAACTCTAGAAATAAAAAATAATAATTAAAATTACAAACCCCATGGACAAGTTAAGAAACAGATTAAATGTAGCTCAAGAATGTCCATGAACCAGAGCATCAAATCAAATATACAACATGCCACACAGAGAAAAAGAAATGTAAATTATAAAAGAGATGTTAATCAAAACTGAAAATAACGTGAAAATGTGTAACATATATCTATCTTGAGTTCCGGAAGGAAATAATAGAGAGAAGGAATGTGGCAATATTTGAAGAGAGAATATTTGACAACTTCAAGAATTGTTGAAAAACATCAATCTCACATCAGGAAGCCCAAATAATCTCAAATGGAATAAACACACACACGCACACAATCATATCATAGTGAAGCTGCATGACACCAAAATCAGAAAAATCTTTAAAAGCATCCACAGAGAAAAGACAGATCACTTATAAAGGACCACAGACCTCCTGATAGCAAGCATGGAAGCCTGGGGGTAGTAGAAAAATATCTTCAATATATCAGGAGAAAAAAAAAAAACAGACAATTCAGAAAATATGAAATACTTTTCAAGAATAGCTGAAATACAGACAAAGAGAAATAAAAGATGGAACTTACCATTGGAAAGGAAATTCTAAGATATGCATCTGACAATTGGAAAATAATCCTAAATAGAAGATCTGAGATGTGAGAAGGAAAAGGGAATAAAAATTAAAATAATGATATCAGTACCCAGTTTGTGAGGTGAAGAATAAACGGATCCAACGTATTGGACAAAACTAGCATTAAAGTCGTGACATGTGATCATCTTAAAGCAATCAGATTCAAATGCTATCAGACTTAAAGCATTCTCGGGCCATTTATCATTCAGGAGGAAGCAAGTATATTGCTATACTTCGTACTTTTTTAAATAGAAAGGTTAAAAGCTATATAACTACTAAAAAAATAAGCGTAAAGAATATACCAAAATAGTGGAGGGAAAAGAATAGAACAGGGGAGGAGCAATCCAAAATAAGCCCAGAAAAACGATGAGAATAAATTGAAAATATCATAGTAGATATGTGGAATATACTCACCAACTAAAAGAGATTATCAGACTGTATTAAAAGTAAATAAATAGGGCTGGCCTGGTGGCACAGCGGTTAAGTTCACACGTTCCTCTTTGGCAGCCTGGGGTTCACCACTTCAGACCCCAGGTGCAGACCTACATACTGCTCATCAAGCCAAGCTGTGGCAGGCATCCTACCTATGAAATAAAGGAAGATGGGTATGGATGTTAGCTCAAGGCCAATCTTCCTCAGCAAAAAAATAGGAGGACTGGTGGCTGATGTTAGCTCAGGGCTAATCTGCCTCAAAATAAATAAATAAATAAATAAATAAATAATAAATATAGTAATGTGCTATTTTTAAGAGCTGCACCTAAAACTTAAGGACTCCGAAAAATCAAAAGACAAAGGATAGAAAGAAGTATGGAAAGCCCACACTGCTCCTTTACCCTTCTCCTGCCCCTGGCCTAACCAAAAACAAAAACAAAAACTGATGTAGCTATAGTAATATTGAAATTAGACTTTAAGTCAATTTTATTGCTAGAGATAAAGCCTAGGACTACATTGATAAAAGTTTCAATTTCCTACAAGAATATGATAATTACAAATTTATATACATGAAATATCCCTCAAAACTACGTGGAATAATTGATAAATCCTCATCATAATGGAAAATGTTTAACATATTTCTATCAATAAATGATAGATCAAGAACAAAAATTAATAAAGTTACAAAGACCTAAGTAACATAATGTGAACATGCAACGAGATTGCATTTCTATACAACTAAAAATTAGTTAGAAAATATTATTACAATACCTGGGAACTAGTCCAACCAAAAATGCGCAGAATCTATGCAGCAAACTTTCATTGAAAGACACTGAAAAACTAAATAAATGTGATTGGATGGGAAAAATCAATTTCACAAATTGACATTTTTATGAATTAATTTATAGAGACAATTCAACTCCAATCAACTGAGATGTTCCTGCAAATTGATAAACTGAGTTCCAAACATATATGGAAAGAAAATAGGTGAAGCATGGTCAAGACAGGTTGGGAAAAGAACAAGATGAAGTACTACATTTAAAGTACTGACGAAGAATGTTCTATTCCTTAATTTTGGTGATCCACTTATTGTTTTTAACCTCAAAATTATTTTCTATACTTTTTGTGTTCGTATGCTGTATTTCACAATACATTTTTTAAAAAAACTAACATCATGTAAATCTAAGGCTCATGGCTCTGCAGAATTCACAACTGAAAACTAGGATATTTCACTACTTTTGTAAAGAACTCTTACTAATTGTTATGCACTTTTTTTAAATAAAATATATTTTAATATTAATGTAATGCATGTGTAGTTTAAAAAATTTGGAAAATACAGAACATACACAGAAATGAATAAAAACTTTCATGACGCTTACCTCCAGTTTAAACACTGTGGATATCTTATACCTCTTCTAGTCTTTTCCTCTGTGCTAACGTGTGCATCTGTTTGTGAAGTTTTACAGATTTACTATTCTATTATGTGTCCATTTGTGCTAAACTTTTATTTGCCAGTACTAATTTATTATTTAATGTGTTAGGAATTTTGCAAAACTACAGCTTTCTTGTAAGAAGGTGTAGTTGAAACTGATATGCTTAGTCAAGCAATTCTTATCAGAAATAACAGTATTTTAGAGACTAAACCTTGAAAATGCAGCAGAGAGAGATTATATAGCCTGAAAGACATATAATGTGTAGGGAGTGTATATTTTCAGTAATCAAAAAAGGAAAAGTGGGGGAAAGACAAAGGAAATATGCATCTCATACACTGATGTCACTCTGAACCATCAATACTGTGCACCATAGCTGCTACTCAGTTTGTTAGTTATTAAAATGAAGTACAAAGTGTTTTCCTCAGCAATTCCCTTACAGAGTTTGTTGTTAAGAGTTTGCAAAATTTATTTCAACAATTACTGAGAGAGAAGATATAACGTTGAACTTAATAGTATGACCAAACACTTTCTACACTGTTCTCTCACTTTATCAGTAAAATCAAATTTATCTTCAAAGCCAGGAAATAGCATGAGTAGTATTTCAAGGGAGAGTAAGGAGAAATTTCTTAAAGGTTGAGAAATTCTTCCCCTGAGCTTCATATCTTTTCCTACGGCAAGTTGGGGAGAATTACAGGCCTTGGGCTGGATGTGGTCTTCAGCAAGTGATTTTATAAATCCACCAATGCCAGGAACACTTGAGACGTTTCTAAATGCTGTTTTCATCTTGTGAAATATATTCCTGTTACTACCTAACTAGAGAAAATAGTAGGATGGTATTTGCGTCTTACATCTCTAGATTGAGATGACATTTTTGCCTGTGTAGTTCTAGTTTTCATTTAGGGATAACATTTTTTTACTGCTTTTTAATTGAAAAAAACAAGTGGGTGTGCACACAAAGGAAGAAAAACTAAAATTTACTTAACATCTGCTATATGTCAGGCATTGCATTGAGTTGTTTATACACACCGTTGCGTTTAGCCCTCCAAGGAGTCTGGGAAGGAGGTTTTATTTTAGAGAGGAGACTTAGAGGAATTTCAGTGCCTTGCTTTGCTTAAAGTCAAAAGTTATAAAGCAATAAAACTAGTGTCTATTAGACTGGGTGCCCCTAATTCCCAGGCTGGTACTTTTTTCATTACTCCATACTTCCTCCTCAGGCTCCCAGTTTAACTCCTCCCTGTAACAAACAACCGCCACCTTATGAAATACCAGTAAGTACATGGCAATATGCATTTTTTAAGTGTTATGCTTCTTAGTGTTTAATTCTAAATTCCGTATATAGAAAATTGCGTCTAAATCAGAGTTGAGTGATTATGTTTTACTCTTTAGTTTAAATAGTTATTCAGATGCTTTAATTGCATGCCATGTGCATTGGAAGATGAGAGCAAGAAGATGATACCAATTAAGTAGTTAAGATTTAGCTGTACACGTGATGGGGATTTAGCCACATCGCTATGAAAGAATTATACCTACATTTTAATACAAATTTACAGATAGAGAATGTGAAATATACATTGCAAATATTAGATTCTGAAGATTGGTGATCATTTGTTGTACACAAGGAGATACCTGTGTTGGATTATATTTTGGATATGCTGATCAGAAGAGCAAAGGAACAGACATGAATCATATCTACAAGTCAGTGAATTAAAATTAAGCTGATCATTCAGTTTTTAGTAGAATCTAAATATTCTCTTTATTAAAAATTGGATATCTGTTTTTTACATTTTGTTTTGTCAAATAAAAAAATGTGAAGACTAAGGCAAGGAAAAAATTCTCTTGCAGTAGACTCTAGGAGATATTTACATATTTTTGGACCGATATGTTGTTAATCTAAAAGCGTTGGTGGCAAATGCAGGATTGAAACAGTGAAAATCCTGTTCATTGATCCTGTCTTTATGAAGTAGCAAGCGAAAGGAAGTATTTTGATATTAGGAAAAAGTGACATCATGACTTAAACACACATCTTTTCTTTTTCCCTCTTGATTCTCACCAAGAAAAAGGCTCAGAAACACTTATTATTTGGGCAGTTGAGGGACATTAGCATTGAAAGCAAGAAAATTTCTCCTAGCGTAATATGGGCATTAAGGCAGAGGAAGCTATTATGGACTAGTGGGCTATGAAAGCAGAAAGCTTTAGGAACGATGTTTAGGAGTGATGCACAGAGAAGTCTAGTGAGGGTGGAGTGAAGAGTAGTTGTTAAGACACTGGAAATCTAATTTGTTCACAGGCAATCAGAAAGAAATCAAAGGAAAGAAACTAATTGAAGATGTGAGATTAAGTTGGAAAAGTTATGTTGCTTCAAAGGAGCCCGGGAGAGATCCCTGGGTGAATAGATTTGCCTTGTAAAGAGGAGGGAACTCTTTGGGAGCCAAAGTCTCAACTCTCATTATGCCACCCTGTAATACCCACTCTTGTCAATCAGAGGTGCTGTTTTGAACTGGTATGATCTCATATTCTAGCATAAAAAGATTTTTGATTGACAAATTATTCTGAAAAGTTAATATGAATATGTATAATTTCCAGAGCACAGAAAAGGCTAAGATGTTATGAGTCTAATACATAATTACCTTTAAATGAGCTCTCAAGATAATTTCACTGTGATATTCTTTTGGATTTCAATAATAATATATGTGGGTTTGGATTTTACATGAGGCGTATTATGATAGAAACCTGTCTGTAATGGAAACATATAAAATGCATAACAATGGCTATATATGCACACAGTTGTCATAAGTCTCTAAATCAGAGTTGGTTCATTTTCAACTAGGAGAAGAAAACACATTAGTATATGCCTTAGTTCAGGTGGTGACTAAACGTGCTCCTACCATGTTATTTTCTTTATTGTGCCTTTGGAACTCTTAAAGTGCGTGGTTTTTACATTCTTATTCTGAACTCATTGTTGGAATGGCCTCCCATGCTAAAGCAAAGAGTCAATAAATGAATGATTTTCTCAGCCCTTTTTTCAAAAATACATTAAAAGAAATTGAAAACATGGTAAGTATATTTATTGTTAGGAAGTGTTTATGAGAGACTCTTCTTGATGTAAATACTCGCCCCTTAATTGCATTCCTTGCATGCTAACAACCCCTTCAGCCAGGTCACCTAGCAGCCATAGAAATTCTGTTTTCAACCCTCCTGCCATTCCTGGGAATGTAGCTCTCATTCTTATTCCTTTCCTTCTCATTCCATGCTGCCTAAGAAGACACCCTCCTTCCCTCACCCCCAGACCCCAGCACTTTTGGTTTAGTTTTGAGTCATCTGTGCTATTAGAGGATGAAAAATTTATGCTCACACTGCAGACAGGTTCAGACTCATCATTTCTGTGGGTCCGTTTTCAAAGGAATCTTTCAATTTAATTTCTAGGATAAGTTGAGTTTGATTTTACTCTAATGCAGGTGGCTTTTATTTCAGGCCTTTGTACAGCTGAAGAGACGTCACTAGTACCCAAGTGAAATTTGGATAAACTAACGAAATATTCTGCCTTCAGAGACCTTATGAAAATCCACCCTATTAATAACTACATTAGGTGGAAGACATGGGTTTTTGTCATTTCAGCACCTTTCTTCTATCAAGTGGTTACTTTCTGTCTATGTCACTGGGTAATTTAAAAGAGCCAGTACCATCTATCTTTTCAGAGCTAAAAGCATTTGATGATTATAGAATAACAAAAATAAAGATGCATCTAACCTTCTTGGAAAGATTAAAACGGTAGGAAAATAAAACACCAAACTGCATGCTTCTTTTTAAATTTCCTTATTAAACACAGTGAGCAAGTAATTACTATACATTTCTTTCTCAGATTTTTTAATATCATCATGGCCCAAGAATGCCAAGATCACAAAAACTACTACGTACAAGAAATTTACTGTAATCTCAGTTAATAATGTGCTAAAATGGGAAAGGTCTCTGAATGTACGCATTAAAGGTGAAATATAGACATCGTAACCTGAATCCCCAAGCTCCACACGGGTCAATCTTCACTTGTGTTTTGTTCAAAGAATAACAACCAGAAGTAAAAATAATAAATTTTTATTTGACTGTCTCAAGGCAGAGTAATGGAGAGTTAATATAAAACTCCATCACCATTTCTCAAGATCTTTCTTTTCTCCTTCCTTCTGATCTCAAATAGCCCAAAGCTACTTCAAAGCCTATCTCTTTTCATGATTCACTTTTACCTCCTTGTCAAAATGATCCTCCACACTCAAGTCATGATGCTTTTTTTCCTCTTTCTGCCAATCCTTACTACCTATATTTTTTCTACCTTTATTAGGTACATCAAATTAGCATTTCTGGCTTCTTTGATTTTTCTCTGGGATTTACCCACTAATCAAAATTCTCAAAACAAATCAAGCCCAGGAGCTGACTCTTTGCTTCTTAAAAATTGTGACAAGGGGCCAGCCCGGAGGTGCAACAGTTAAGTTTGCACATTCTGCTTTGTTGGCCCAGGGTTCGCTGGTTTGGATCCCGGGTGCAGACCTATGCACTGCTTGTCAAGCCATGCTGTGGCAGGAGTCCCACATATAAAGTAGAGGAAGATGAGCATGGATTGTTAACTCAGGGCCAGTCTTCCTCAGCAAAAAGAGGAAGATTGGTGGCAGATGTTAGTTCAGGGCTAATCTTCCTCAGGAAAAATAAATTGGGACAAAAGGAAAGATTATGACTACCCGTCTGTTAAGGATTTTTACCCTGTTTTACATACGTCAGCACATACGTGCCAAAATATATTTCAGAAGCTATTTCAGTACCAACTATCGTTTCAGCACCAACTATAGGAAAGACATTCTCACGTTGTATTAATGAACTTCTTGAATTGAGTAAAGTGTGGATTTAGTCTACAATTTTAACATGAATTAAATTTTAGCATTGGCTGCTGACAAGTCTTAGCAAACTACATAAAGTCTTTGTACATTAAGTGAACTTTGAGGTAGTTACCTTATGCATATAAGTGCTAAAAAATATGTCTAAGATGTTTCTAATATGTGCTAACAAATTTGTCTCTGGTTGTGTTACTGAGCAAGGGCTCTCTCTGCCTGTGTGCACAGAAGCCGATACCACGTACACCAGTCTTTGAGAGAAGAAAGTTTATTACGCAATTGATTGGCAAGGAGACAAGAGGTCAGTCTCTCAAATCTGTCTCCCCAGTCCAGGGTGTGGGGTAAGATTTAAGGGATCAGGGAGGGCTGGCTGGTATGCAGAAGTGCTGTCAGGATGAGTTTTAATTGGCAGATCAAAATTTTCTCTTCTGCACGTATTACTGCCTGGCTCCGCTGGCCCCCCAAAATAGCCTTAACATCCTCTTGTTAAGATGAGGTCAGCACAGAAAACAAGGGTGAAGTTGTTGTGTAGATTTAAGTCATTCCCTTCTCTACTGGTAAGAGTTTCTAGAGATTTAATTGTTTTCTCCTTCCTGGCTCAGATAGGAAGGTACCCTTACAAATCAAAATTTCTCTTATTAAATGTAAATTTCCCTGTGTCTGCTATTTTTTAAAAAAATAATGAGCCCCAAATAATTTTTATTCCAGAGAGGCATATTCTGGGGTGGCAAATTCTGTTCTGGGTCTTCTGGTTACAGTTAGATATGCCTAAAAAAGTAAAGTTTAGGTCTGAGACACTGAGTTATGTATATGATTCATAGGGAAAAGAAATAATAGTAATGATAATAATAATAATTTGCCAAATACTTGTTTTTTACTGGATTTTTGGTGCAAGATTTAAATGCATTGTTTTATTTTGTTCTCCAGAATTTACAGGGGTAAAATAACTCTTCTATTGTCATACTGCTAGCAAAAGCAGAGCTAGAACTCAAATCCCAATTATAATTCTTATTAAAGCTCCTTGTGAGTGAATGACTACCCCTTGCAACCATCCTTTGGTTATACCTACAAAGTGCTGTAATGAGATCAATAAAATGGAGGGCATCAATAAAATATTTGAAAAGATGAAAATGCCTCTCACCCTAGGTATTTATCATGTATATTCTTTTTAGTGTGGTTATTCTTCTGAATCGATGCTCCTAGAACTCTTCAGTGTCATATTATTTTCACATTTGATATATAACATTTTTGCTTACATAGATAATGACTATATTAAATAAGACAGATGCAACATTGAGCTTTATGGCATTCTTAAGTTTTTACTTAATACATGACTATATTAAAGCATTTCCCCTTAGGGTTCTCCAATTAAGTTCCTACAAATCCATTTATTCACAAATAAAACAAAAAGGAAGGGGGTGGCCCTGTCATGTAGTGGTTAAGTTCAGCACACTCCACTTTGGAGGCCTGGGTTCACAGATTTGGATCCTGGGCATGGACCTATACCACTTGTCAGCCATGCTGTGGCGGTGACCCACATATAAAGTGGAGGGAGATTGGCACAGATGTTAGCTCAGGACTAATCTTGCTCAAGCAAAAGAAAAAAAGGAAGTTCAAGTACTATATTTTTCCCATGTAATAAATAATGATGGGTGATATTATTCATGTTTACTTCAAGCAATATACATTTTTTCATGTGCATGTATCAAAACACCTGGTATATTTGATAAAAATGCCAATTTTACACTGACCACAGACCTGCTAAATATACAAATACAGGAAGGGAGGGCCAAGAATCTGAGTTTTTATCAAGTTTCTCAGCTGATTCTGATATGCATGAAACTTGAAAAATTTTGCCTAAACTTTTTATACTTTTTTCAATGTATAATTTTCTATTTATTTGCCGTATTTTACAGAAATGATTTATGTCATTTATGTTTCTATCCCAGAATATTTGCATGTTTTAAAACAAAAGGTTAATGAACAACAAAGTAAAAATACTTTTACATTGTAACCCAGAGAATAAAATAAGTATTGACAAATCTATACTGATTTTAGTAAATGTTTGAATAAATAAATAACTGGGGGAAAAGAGACAAACCTTTTTTGTAGAAAAATTCTGAAGGAAAAATGCAGAAGGAATGAGAGAAATAGAAAGTCACCTTTAGAACCTGCCAGTAGTAATTGCTGCAGGTAAAATTCACTGATAAATGTTAAAATTACTGGGAAGGACTTTAAGGAGAAATAGGATATTTGCATAGCCTCAAAGTATCTCCTCCAAAATATTTATTAATTATGTGATGATTCTAACCTATTTCCACAAATTCTTTGATTCTACCCCCTGCAGGAGATGAAGCTTCACACCCCCACCTCTGGAGTGCAAGCTGAATTTAGGGAAACATACTCTCCAGAAATGTGGCAGACACCACTTTACCAAATGATCAAGGTTAACATCAATAGTAATGTCACATTGATAGCATGTACCTCCTGACCTGATGCAAAGAGAAAGGCACTTTCACCTCTGTGGTGTTCTTTCCCCAAATCCATAGTCCTAGTCTAATAATGAGAAAAAACAAGACAAACCAAAGTTCACTGACATTCTACAAAATACCTAGCTAGTATTCTTCAAAAGTGTCAAGGTCGTGAAAAACAAGGAAATACTGAGAAACTTTCACACATCAGAGGAAACTAGGGAAATTGATGAATAAATGCAATATGGTATCCCTGACTGTATCCTGGAACAAAAAAGATGTTGGTGGAAACACTAGTGGTATCTGAATTAAGTCTATAGTTTAATTACTATTATTGTACCAATGATAATTTATTCATTTTGATAAATATGCATAGGTAAAATGTTAACATTAGGTTAAGCTGTATGAAGATTACACAGGAACTCTGTTATCTTTGTTAACTCTTTGTATCATCTTTATAATCTAAAACTATTACAAAACCAAAAAGTTTTTTAATATATAATAAGTTTAACATTTAGCTTTCCAGGAATATTGGCAAAGCTCATGATTTTATGAACACTATTTACTCTTTTCATTTTGTATATTTACTAGAATATCGTACTACTGTCAATGTTTAAAAAGCAAATTTAATAAATTCTATTTTATTATTATTCATTATTTATGTGAAAATATATATGTATAATTTTGTAAATTATATATAATTTTATATATATGTAGAGAGAGAGACAATGAGAAAGTTTCTATGTAATTGCTATAATTAGTTTGAAGAGCCATTTTAGGAATAATTTTTGTTGTCTAAATCTTCAAATTTATCCCAATCTAATACAAATTTTAACACACCTAAGCAATTTAATTTCCATTAGAGATTTATAAATATTTAAATTCAAAAAGTAGAGGAGTGATAGAGTGAATGTATGAGTTTCCTGTTGCTGCTGTAACAAATGCCACAGACATAGTAGCTTAAAACAACACAAGTTTATTATCTTACATTTCTGAAGGCCAGGAGTCCTAAAATCAAGGTGTCACTAGGACTGAATTCCTTCTGGAGGTTCTGGGGGAAAATCCATTTTCTTGCCTTTTCCACTTCTTGAGGCAACTTGAATTCCAAACTCCAGGACCCTTCTTACATCTTCAAAATCAGCAGCGTAGCATTTGCAAAACTCTCTCTCAATATGACCATTGCTTCCATCCTCGCATCTCTCCCTTCAGTCTGACCCTCCTTTCTCCCTCCTATAAGGACTCTTTTAATTATATTGGGCCCATGAAACTAATCCAGAATTATCTCACCATCACAGAATTCTTAATTTATTCATATGTGCAAGGACCTTTTTGCCATGTGTGGTAACATATTCACAGGTGCTGGGGATTTAGATGTGGACATCTTTAGGGGACCGTTACTCTATCACGTGACTTTCCATTCTCTGACATTTGGAAAACTTGTTACTTTTAATCAGGTACTGTGGGAATATATTTGACAGATACTGTGGGAATGTGTTAGCTATTATTTGCCTCTTCTAACAAAGTTGTAAAGCAGAATCTTACTTTTATTCTTCAATTAATAGCCACTAACAACAATGGAATATTGTTCTCCCATATATTCTCACATTGTGTTTCATAAGTAAATTTTTTTTAATAATGAAAACCATTGTCTTAATTTTGTTTTGGTTCTGGCTAAATGAGAATAATAGAAGCTTAATTTTAGATCAATATTTGACAGTACCTCTATTAGGAAAGACTCCTTAATTATGATTGTGTATCAGGGTATGAAATATCAGCTCCTTTAGATGAAATGCCTGTGACATATTTTGAATCGGAACAAGCTATAGAAGTCAGCAAGTAAATTGCAGACTTCTGTATGAGAAACTTTGGGAGAAATTTTCAAATTGCAATTTGACAGAGTTGAGGAACTAATACCATTTATGTCATTTTTCCTATGTGATGATGGAGAACTGCAAGTTGGAGTATTTAATTTTTAATCACATTAAGTTCTAAAATCTGTGGTTCTGCCTTCTAGCAGCACTAAACCTACAAACCTAATACAACTCATATGTAACTATTCTACAGTTTTTTAAGACTAATTATTTCTCTAGCATTTCTCTTGTCACAATGTGGCTATGAACACATTTCTCCATTCTGAAGTCAATATCCTGGCTGTTACAAAAGAATATTGATTGGGAACAGGCAGTGTTTTACAAGAATGAGGTTGACAAGTCTACAAGTCAGATAGAAATCTTTGAATGCGGGATTTGAATTTCTCAGTAAGTGCTTGGGAGACAGAAGAATCAAGAATATCTAAAGTGGAATATATATTTGTGAGAATCACAGATTTTCTGTCAAAAGTTGCTGTTTGGTTGAAAAGAACCTCATGTGAAAATTTCTCTTTAGGAGAACATATCTATTGATTTATTACATGTTTTTATTTGCTAAGCATTTGAAATATTTAACGGTTACTGATTTTAGCAGTCCTTATTAAATAGCATTATCTCCCAGTTTTTATTTTTCCAGAAATGGAAAGTCAAACAGTAAGCAAATTATCAAAGAGCGCATGTCAATAGCGTGGATAGAAACAGACCTATCAGCTGAGTTTTCGTTCTATGACTTGGCCGAATTGCCCTGCTCCTCCATGACAAACTTGTCCTGGGGCTCCAAAAAAGTTCGGTAAACTTAGGATTCCTCAAGGCATAAAGATATTCATCCATCCATCAGACATTTCACCTACCTCCTAAGAGTATCAAACCATACCCCAAATGAAAATGTTACTCCATTTGAAGGAATTTATTTTTCTTATGGATATAGATTAGCTAATGTTATGATACTTTCCAAAATGAAACTTTTACTGTGCTCTTTTATCATTTAAGACAAAACATTTTAGGATATCTGAAATTTTGGCCAAAAACATTCATTTTACAAAAATGAAGAACACTAATGTCTGTTGATTAGAGTAAATGTACTCTTTACCAACACAATCAAGACCAGTGTTTCGTGGATTCATTGAAACAGTTGGTTAACGATGTAACAATACAAATTATCTATCTATATATTTAGTATAGCTAAAATAATATAAGTGCATATTCATTTACTAAGTTTTGGATGACACACATTTCCTTTGAATACAGAGCCTCCACTTAGAGTTCTTTGCTATCTTGTTTAGACCACTTATGATTTGTAATTTTGTTATTTCAATTTCTTCAAATTGAGAGACGCGTTTAAAGACATTTATTTTGAAAAACCCATCTTGAGATCCAAATTCTTGTACATATTAACATTGTTTAATCCAGTCTTTATAGTTTCTTTATACACACCTTATTCAACAGTATTTTTGTAACTATTAACTAATCATTTTTGTATCTTTCCAAAAATATGGCCTAGTTTTCATGTAAGAAACTCTTTTTTACAATTATAGTTAATTTACCTAATATTTAATTGAATTATGTGATTAATGCTACCTTAAAAATAGCTAGCTTTCCACAAAACTACTCTTTTGTTTTTGTATATATGTAAGACTGTATTTCCAAACTTCCCTTGTGGTTGAAGATGGCAATGTAAATAAGTTCTCCCCAATAGAATGTGAGAAAAAGTGTGGGATTACTTCTTGCCCAAGCCCAGTGAACCTCCCAGGAAACTGGCTCTGTGTTCTTTTTCACTTCTTGAGACTGGGATGATAATGACTAGAGCAATTTTTGAAACCATATGTTGAAAACAGAATACCTTCTCTTTTCCGGGGTCCCTAAAGACTTAATGGAAAAGAACTTCCTCTCAGTTGGGCCTATCCACCCTAGAGAGTGAGAAATAAACTTCTGCTGGTTTGAACCATTATATTCTCATCAATCATAATACAGAAATTACTATCTGAGTTAAGGTGCTGCTTTAACAAAAACTTAAAATATTTAGCATTGGTTGAGTGGTCATGCAGCAGGCTGCAAGCAGCAAGCGAATAGACACTGCAAATTGGAAAGCTATAAACTATGTTTTGATGAAACTATGACCTATGGTATCTAGAAAGACATACCAACAGCCAGCCAAGCCTATAGTATATTTTAGTAGTTGAATTGTAGAAAAGTTT
Organism: Equus asinus; assembly: GCF_041296235.1. Classification (NCBI taxonomy): domain Eukaryota; kingdom Metazoa; phylum Chordata; class Mammalia; order Perissodactyla; family Equidae; genus Equus; species Equus asinus. The sequence continues at coordinate 49,742,975 of NC_091792.1, read as the reverse complement.
GTCTACAAAATGTTACTTAGAATCTAACAATATGTTCTCTTATTTGTGAATGAGAGTGAACAACTGCTTAACTAAGGTGAATCAGAAAAGAGGAACGGACTGATCTATTCATCTATTCGGAGTCAGTTTGCATGCTGTAATCCTTAGGAACTGATGCAATTTTCTGTAATCTGACCTTTTCTCTAATCTGACCTTTTACATTAAAGCGGCTGTAAGGTGGATTGGTGATGAGGGAAACAATTGTTTCAGGGCATAGAGACAGAAGGTAGCTTTCCAATTCTTTTTGTGAAGCTAACAGAATACTTCAGAAAAATAATGACTTTAGAAGGGTTGCCATTGGTAGAATGGATCCAGTGCTGTTTAAATGCAATAGTCTGTAACCTGCCTGGCTTGTAGCTTAATTGGTATAAAAAAGTTTTTAAAAAATAATCTTCCATTCCTACATTTACATGCTATTTAGAACCTTCCTATATTTAGCTGCTTTGGTTTCGAATGTTGAACTAACCGAACTGCCGGTGCTTCCTTGTAATGAGGAGTCAGGTTTCTGACATCAACCTATTGAAAAGAAACTCTATGGCTTTTTTTTTTCAGCAGCCTGCTTTATACTTCTTACTGGGCTAGGTACTCAAGAAACTCCTGTTGGTTTTTTACTTGATTGCTCTATTCTTGCTTCTGGGCAGTATATAATTTGAAGCTTTACTTATAAGAAATCATTAGCATATTATATCCAGAAGTCATGCTAATCTGAGGTATACAAAACTATAAGGAATAGACGAATGAGCCACTGAAGTATTCTCAAGAAATTCATAAACAAAATTTGCATAGAAACCACTCCTTACTGCCAGATATGTCATGGCGCAAGAAAGGAGAGAAAAGCTACCCTCTCCAGGGTTCCTTGGAAATAGTTTTAGGTTTAAGGAGAGAATTAGATGCGTATTTAAAAAGCCCTATGAAGAAGTCTATCATTTTATCTAATTCTCAAAATTGTACTCAAGAGTTAGTCTAGGCCTTGGGAGTTCAGCGACCAGATCTTGTTGCTCGGGTTACAGACCCTAAGGGTTAGCAGGCAGGTAAAAGTCAATCTTTTGAAGTCAAATTTACATTGCTTTCTTTGCTTTACTGAATCCCTTTAAAATAAATGATGTAAGAAGGCAAATATTTCCTGTAACTGGGCACTTTCAACAGACACTTCACCAAAGAAGGTATATAGATGGTAAATAAGCACATGAAAAGATGCTCAGCACCGTTATTCATTAGAGCAATGCAAATTAAAACCAAAGTGAGATACCACTGCATACCCACTAGATGGCGGACATTTAAAAGACTGACAATGCCAAACATTGGTGAACATGTGAAGCAACAGTTGGCAGTTCCTTCTAAGTCAAACATATGTTTACCATATAACCAGCAATTCCACTCTTAGATATTAACACAAGTGAAAGAAAACTATGTGTGCCCATAAAGCACATGTTGAAATATTTGTAACAGCTTTATTTATAATACCCAAGTTGTGAAAAAAGCAAAATGATCATCAGCTGCTAAACAGATAAGCAAATTATGATATAACCACATAATAGAATCTTGCTTACCAATAAAAAGTTGTGAACAACTGATATATGCAGCAACATGGATGAACCTTACAAATGTTATGCTAAGTGAAAGAAGCCAGACACACAAAGGTACAAACTATATGACTGCACTGATATTACATTCTAGAAAAGGCAAAACTATGGGGTAGAAAACAGCTCAGTGGTTGCCAGTGTCCACTAAATTGGGTAGGAGGAGACTGACTGCAAAGGGACACCAGGGAACTTTTTGAGATGATGTAAATTTGTGAATTATTATTGCGGTGGTCATTATCCAACTGTACACAATTGTCAAAACTCAACAAACTGCACATTTAAAATTGGTTAATTATATTGTATGTAAATTATATGTCAATAAAACGGACAGAAAAACAGTATAAAATAGAGAAGAAAAAAACATTAAGCGAAAGTATCATCCCTTGTTTGGGGGGGCTTGCCTCTTGTACCTGATATCTTTATACTCCTGAAAAATATTTCAGAAAATGAAAACACAAGCCTGCCAAAACAAATAAACAGATAACTCCCAAAGAAAACTTATGGTCTCTCTACTGATCCTAAGTACTTGGTTTTTCAATGTTTATCACTATGGTATTTAGAAAATAATTTTTGAAAGAATCAATTGATAATAACCCATATGAAATTTTTCCACAATGAGCATGTAATACATTACAATAGAAGTCCTGAAGCATAACCCAAAACATCCACAAAAGCCACAAGGGACTTGAAAATAATGCAACGCAGCCATCTGAGAGAAAAATAGATATGCAACTTTATGCCATGTTTTTAATTTATGGATACAGCCATTCATCATAAAAAAAGGTTGAGTGAAATGTTCCATCATTAGCAAAAGAAAATATCTTTTTGTGGAGTTTATATTCTCAGTAAATTCCAACTGCAAAGCTACCATTTGAAAGATCCATTCATCTTCAGAGAAGGCACAATCTTATCCTCATGGAGATTAGCATGCAACTTCGACATGATTCATTGACCAAAGCTTCTGAGAAGACAGTGTCTTGACCCAGATGCAGATAATCATAAAACGCTCTGACTTGAATCACATGGATTGAAATTCTATGCATTTTCTCTTTAAATATGAATTACAAATGACTTCCTTTGCAAAGGGGTTGAATTAAAAAGCAAAAGAGGTTAGAGTAAAAGAATTGGTAGAGTACAAAGGCAGAGTATCTTGAGGGTAGAAAAATGCCACAAACTGTTCTATATTCTCAAAATCACCTATTTTATTTGCATGTAGTGAGAGGATATATACTTTCAATTCAAATCTTTTTAGATATTCTAAATCTTATGACCAGGACTAACCATTCTACGACAGTGATGATATTAGTAAGATCTCTCCATAATTCCTCTATATATTGCCTTGCTTATATGATTTAACTATTTTTCACAGAAACTAATTTGAATATCTTCTGTGTATGAAAAACATGCCAAGCGCTGGAGACATAGAGATGTGTGAGAACGACAGTCAGCTTCCAATGGATGAATAGTCTAGTAAGGAAGAAGACATGAGAACAGTCAAGTATTACAAAAGGCAAAATGCACTCAATACTTGAATAAAAATAAAAGCTAAATGCTATTGGAATATTTGAGCTTTTTCTTGGATACATATTTTATGAATTTTCTTCTTTTACCATGTTACATTGGTAAATTCCAATTACGTAAACAACAATATAAAATTGAATGGGCTACAGAGAGAGAGGCAATGGATGCTGGAAAGTGGCAGATCTGGCTTTGAACGCAAGACATGAACCTTATTAACTAAGCGACTTTGTGCAAGTTCCCTAATTTTCTCTGAACCCTAATTTCCTTATTTACAAGTCATAATCATATCAACTAATACATTCTTCTGAGTGTTTGTAGTAATTTAAAGATAATGTATGCAAAGATTGAAAAGTGTCTCTCTTGTAGTAGGACCTAAACAAATTACTAGTTTCCTTTTTGCTCTCCCTCTCCCCATGTCATTTCAAATCCATGGCCTATCAGACTCTTCTTGACAGAAATGTAACTTAAACCTGAACCCTTTCCAGGAAATTGTTAGCAGAGTTGCCAGGGCAATTGCTTATCTGCATTCTCACTGTGTCACTTCAGCTTCTCCTTTGTCCACCTATAGATGCTCATAGCACTTTAGTTCATGCACAAACTCCTCTCCCTCTTCCTGAGCGTCCATCACAGGATATTGTAAATGATCCCACATTTCTGGCCTCCTTTTTATCCCACTCTTTTCTTCTCTATTCAACTCAGATAAATTTGCTCACTGTTTTCTCCTTGGAAACATTCTACTTCATCCAAATCTGAGTGCTTTTCCCAATATTGATCTTACTCATGCCCTTTTTATTATCTTAAAATCAGGGAATCAAGCCCTTTACTCTGTCCCTGAAATTATATCTGCTCTGTAAAGCCCTCCTTGAACTGAGAGTTGGCTACAAATTCCTCTTAAATCTTCCTGAATTGAATTTGAGACCATCAGGACCCAGTCACGTAATGCATGTTCCCCTTTGATGTGTAAAATGTTCATAATGTAATCATTCAACAATATTGGAATGACTACCACATGACAGGCTTTGTTCTGAGCATAAGAGAGTCAGCACTGAAGCACCGGAACAAAACAAGATCCCGTTCTCATGCAGAGAGAAAGGAAGGACACATGGACCACAAACAAGTAAACAAATGTATAAATCAGTACCATGGGGAAATATTCAGCAAGGGAAAGGAAGAATGATTAAAGGCCTGTCTAAGCTGACATCCGAGTAAAACTTTGAAAAAAGGAAGTAAGCCATGCTGGTATTTGTGATAAGATAATTCAAGAAGGCAGAATAGCAATACAAATGCTGAAAAGCAAGAGTTTGCTTGAGAGTGACTGGAGTTGAGTGAGTCAAGAAAGTAAGTGGTAGAGATGGAGCGAGAGCTAGCTCAGGACCTATCTCACCTGGAAGTAGTGATTTGGGATGTTCTTGCGAGAGAGAGAGAGAAATCCATTAGAGGGTTTTGGACAGAGAAGCAACAAAACATGACTTTTCTTCAGGGGGGAAAACATTGAAGCAGACTTTGGATACAAATTCCCAATCTCTTACTAAACTATGCTAAAGTAGTCCAAGTTTTTTTTTTTTTTTTTTTTTTGAGGAAGATTAGCCTTGAGCTAACATCTGCCGCCAATTGTCCTCTTTTTGCTGAGGAAGACTGGCCCTGAGATAACATCCATGCCCAACCTCCTCTACTTTGTATGTGGGACACCTGCCACAGCATGGCTTGACAAGCAGTGAGGAGGTCTGCACCCGGGATCTGAACTGGCGAACCCTGGGCTGCTGAAGCGGAAAGTGCAAACTTAACCACTGCACCACCAGGCTGACCCCAGTCGTCCAACATTTTTGAGGCTCAGTTTCCTCCTTTAAAAAATCGGGTTAAAAATAACTGTCTTGTCAAATTGAGAAGATTAAATGAGGACTTACCAGAATGCCTAACATATGGTGAAACTTTATTAAAGTACTCAACATTATCTAATTTGCATTTGTCAACATCAGCTTTATTTCTTTCCATAATAATGTTTTTCTCGGGATCACATCTAAGCAACCATGGAAACTTTGGATAAATGCCAAAGATATCCATTTCATTATGCTTTATATATGCAATCTTAAACCAACTTAAGAAAAATCCAAAAAAATCTGGTTTTAAGGCAAGACAGTAAAACCAAGTATGATTCTAATTTCTTGCGAATAGTGATTTGGCCTGTTTTATATGACTTGAGAGGAACCATTCATGGCTTTACGTATTTTTGTTGTTGTTGTAAATACATTCATGAACATATTTTAAGGGAAAAAGACATGGAAAATCTTAGTCTTACTATTCCTCACTGATTAATTTTCAAATGACAGCCTTTTCTTCAAGACATTATGTAAAAAGTCTTAAAACAACTTTTAAGAGTTTCTTGGCAGAAATTTGAACCCAAGGAAAATGGAGATTATTCTGTATAAGACTGTAATAAACCTGCATTCTTTAAACCCACTTAATTTTTTGTTTTACTGAAACTCAACTATGGGATTTTTTTATTACATTGAAAGAATACATTTATATAATGGAAACTTTTAACATTTTCTAAAATTATTATACAGTAAACAAAAGCAGAACATTAACATAAGCGCAAAAAGAAACAGCACAGCATTAATGTAGAGCCCCTAATAAGGAGGGTGACGTGAGCAGGATCTAAACCTTTCCCTCTTACTTGGCTGTGAAGCCACGTGGAGCAGGGTGAAAGGTGTGAAGGACAATAGCAACCTCCCAAGGCTATTGAACCTGGGACACGTGTGACAAATGAGGTGTCGCCCACTGATTTTGTCAGTCTCATACTTCACAATCTCTTATCTGTAATAAAGTGGGAGGAGAGAGAAAATGATTTTCCCGTATTCTGTATTGTTTGAACATCATCACCATGAATCTTTCGAGAGAGGCTTCACTATTATTCAGGCAACTGCAGCATTTGCCTGATAGTCCCATGGAATGTATAAAACTGTGCCATTCTGTGGCTTATAAAAAAATCCCTGAAAAAAATTAATTCAGTGGTATTATCCCCCTATTTAAAATCCTGAGGCTCAAAGGATGCAGGATCCTCTTTACCTCATATTTATTTTATAGTCAAAGGAAACTATAAGTTAGCAAGTTTGTTCTCCAGATATTTGCCTGAGCTTGGTGGGAACCTGGCTCCCTTTTGAGAAGGCTGGTTTCTGGGTAGCCCACTGAAACAGAAGCTGCTTCTTCTTCTCTCCATGTATGTCAGGAAACTTCCAGTCCACGACTGCCCCACCACTGTATAGAACACCTCTGCTTTCCTGAGGCACGTGCCATCTTCTGCTGGAATCAGCCCTGAGCAGCAATGCTTCATTTACTTTTTTCTGTTAAACTTCTCTCCCATTGTCTGTAGCAGCTGTCTTAAAACTTCCATTCACCTTAAAGCTTTGAAGCTGAAACCTTCCCGTTCGCTTTTAGCAAATTAAACACTTACTTGACAAATAAAATAGAAGTCTGCAGACATCCCCCACAGCTGGATTTATAAACTAGCAGCACTCATCCCTACCTCCTTCCTTTTTCTGATGCCCTGGGGGTTACCCTTCTACTTGAGACTCCCTTCAGTGTCTCCCTGTGGCAGGAAGAATTCTCAGATGCCCTCCAAGATTCCCTGCCCCCTGAGTAATCCCTGGGGATGTGAATATATGGATTTTACTTGCACGATGAGGTTATTTTGTGGGATGATTGACTTTCAGATAGGGAAGTTATCTGGGTGACCTAACCTAATCTCATGAGTCCTTTTAAAGCAGGGACCTTTCTCTGGCTAGTGGCAGAAGGGGAAGTCAAAGATTCAAAGCATGAGCATGGTTCAATGAACTATTGCTGACTTGAGGAGGGAGGGGATCATAGGCAAGGAATGTGAGTGCCCTCTGGAAGCTGAGAGCCACCCCCTGCCGACAGCCTTCAAGGAACAGGGACCTCAGTCTTACAACCACGAGGAACTGAACTCTGCCAACAAGATTAAGCTTTGGAGCAGATTTTTCCCTCGAGCTTCCAGACAAGCCTTGGTTTCAGCCTTGTGATAACTTGAGCAGAAAACCCAGTCACATCTACAGGACTATGAGATTTTAAGCTACTAAGTTTGTGGCAATTTGTTACATAAAAATAGAAAACTAATACACTCTAGATCTATTCTTATCTCTTTTTAGGAATCTTTTTATTAAACTATTTCCAGTCTTCAACCTGTCCTTGCTGCCCTATTTATACTGTCATTATTACCACCACCACCACTATCTCTAAATATGATTGACTATACCAGACGTTATATTTAAATACTTTAGCTTGATTATTTCACTTAAAGCTTCATAAAAGCTAAGGATCTTATGAAAATGCAGATTGTGAGTCTGTGGTCTGAGTTGGAGATTGAGATTCTAACAAATTCCCAGGTGATGCCTCTGCTTCTGATCTAAACGCGCATTTGTGGATATAATTCAAGAAATTCACTAGAATTTGTAGTTGCAAGACTAGCCTGATTGATATGAGTAATTTGTCTTAGGCACCATTCTTATCAGTTAGATAATGATCAGTGGTATTGACTAGACTTTGACTGAAATATCTGGTGTAGTTTGATATTTCTCAAAGTGCAACCTGAACGGGGAGGGGGGTGGGGAGATAATCTGATGGTGATTCCTGAATTCCATTTCTATCCTTGAGATCAGATTTGCTGGGGTAGAGCCCAAGAACTTGTATTTTTAATAAGATGCTCAGATGACTTTTACATTACTTGAAAGCAAGGTTTCTCAACCTAAGCACTGTTGACATTTTGGACCAGATAATTCTTTTTTGTGGGACGCTGTCCTGTGGACTGTAGAATGTTTAATAACATCCCTGGTCTCTACTCACTAGAGGCCAATAGCACTTTCCTCCCCAGTTGTAACAACAAAAAAATATCTCTAGTCATTGCCAAATGCCCCCTGGGGGGCAAAATCTCCCTTGGTTGAGAATCTCTGCTCTAAAGTTTAGGGATTACTGATTTAGGCTTGACCTAGGAAAGGGGTAACTGAAAGTTCACAGATTTGCAAAGGTCTCAGTCACTATTTTACTTTAAAAAATAGAATAAATGTATATTCATAAAATTATGTTATAAAAGTTATAGCATGGTTTAACTTGTTTAATTAGAAAGGTCTAAGTAGAGACTATTTTATTTCTAAGTGCAACTTTTTTCAATCACTGCTTAAGTTTTAACTGAACAATAATTTACTCTTCAATTTGTAATATCCTAGTTAATACTCATGCCCTTATAAGACTGAGTAGTTCTTCTACTTTTCAAAAGACCATAACTGTCTGAAAGGAACTATTAAAAAGAAGTTTTTTCTTAATCTTTTGTCCTCTTAATATTTCCTATGAACAATGAAGTACTCTTTCTTTTCAACCTTTCTGCCTTTTTTTCCCTATCCAGTTTACTGTTTCTTTGCTTCTGGCAAATGTCTCTGCTGAATAGTAAGTCACCCTTTTCTGTGCAAAGAAGACAGATAAATAAGTATCTGATTCTGAAAATTTCTCAGGGTCTGTGTAAATCCTTATTGTTATTATGTGAGAGAGTGTGTGAGTATATGTGTGTGTGTGTGTGTTTCAGCGACAGAAATCTTATTCTGACAACCGTGCTTCTCTATCACATACCAATAACAACGCCTCCTTCGAACTTTATTATGATATGCTGAAGTTTATTCTTAAGGCATCTAGCAACTAAGCCAATGTGTGTCTGTGTGTCCATGTATAGCTTCAACTAGTCATTTTGCCATCCAGACACAATTCTTTATTTTCCGTGTAAGCATTTTAAGCACAATTTTAAGTTTAAAATCACTTAAAGCATGATTTCAAATATGTACAGAGTCACCCCGTGACCATTGATCTCTAGTAGTTGGTAATCTAGTCTGTCTGGTATGTGCCATTCTAGGTGATTATGATGCATGTTAAATTAAGTGTATCCCAGCTACTGTTAACTTTTCAAATGCAAAGGCTGTCAGGGAGGAAATGATTTGCTGAACAGGATTGTAGTAGTATTGTTAAAGTTGGCCTGAACACTGCTCATTCATTCTCATGTCAATCATTTAGCTTTTGTTTAGGAAATCAATGCCACAGAGTAGTATAAGAACAGGTTCTTCAGAGCTGGACAAAGATAGATTTGACTCTAGCTCTGAGGCACCGCTTTGGCAAATAAATTCTCTAAATCTTAGTTTCTTCATTTGTAAAGGGGATGAACCAACCTCATAGATTTCTTGTGAAGATTAAGTGAGATAAAATATATAAAACGCTTAGCACAGGAGTAGGCCCATGGAAATATTCAATTTGTAGTATCTATCATATTATTATTTTACTTCTCCAAAGCTATTGCCTGTCTGGCTATTTGTTTTCCTTAATATTAGTGTAGACAAGTAGGCATGGCTAGATCAGAAATTTGTTCATGTTAATTCTTAAATATATATATTTAACATATAAATTTATATATAGCTGTAAGTCACTTGTTAAAATATGTTGATCTGCTTTGTAAAAAGCATAACAGCAGAACTGTCTCTGCAGTGGCCTTATGCTAATTGAGGAAAAATAGGTATTATTAGCTGGACTTATTCACATGATATGCAATTTAAGATACATATCCGCACTGTATATTTTCAGCGTTATTGTAGGCACCAAGACATCCAGAAATTTAAGAGAAAATCATTTACTGTCAGTTGAAGACCTCATGGCTTAAAGAAAGAGAATGGATAGGAAATTTAATCCCAGTCCTGTAGGTAAAATAATTATTGACTTAAAGTTTGCTACCTATCTGCCAGAACTCAAACCAAAAAAAGGAGATTTGATTTGTTTTACACAGATGAATTTTCAGAAACTCACTGCAAAGTACAAAAGGTTACACTCAACAGAGTTCTAATTAGCATTGTATTATAGATGATTCATTCAGCCTTTGAAATTTATTGAAGCTCCTACAAAATAATAATTATCTATTTCCTTTAAAAAAGTCAGACATTGCTGTAGCATTGTGATAATAAAATATTTCAAACTCTTTTGCCCGGCTTTTTTCATTTAGGGCAACCAAATAAGCTTCCCTATTGGGCAGAATTTTTCTTGTTTTGTTTTTCCCCCAAAATTGGAGTAAAACTACCCATACTTCTAACTAATTTGAATTATATCTGTAAAATATTTATAACCTTGTAATAAAGCCAATTCAAAGTACCTCTGTGAATTACTCATTGAAGTTCACAGTTTTCTCTTCAACAAGAGGTGATGTAAACACTTAATAATGACAATTCTGATTTTTTTCCTAGTTCTACTTTTTTAAAATTTCAGCTTTATTAAAGTATAATGAACAAATAAAATTGTAAGATACTTAAAGTGTACATCATGGTGATTTGATATATTTATACATTTGAAAGGATCACCCTTATCTAGTTAATTAACACATTCATCACCTCACCTATTTATCTTTTTTTAATTAGTGAGAACATTTAATTTCTACTCTCTTAACAAATTTCAATTATACAAAACGTTGTTATCGATTATAATCGCCATGTTGTACATTAGACCCTTAGACCTTATTTATCGTACAGCTGATAGTTTGTATCCTTTTACCAAATTCTCTGATTTTCCTTTTGTGTTGTTTTTTGAGGAAGATTAACCCTGAGCTAACATCTGTCACTAATCCTCCTCTTTTTGCTGAGGAATATTGGCCCTGAGCTAACATCTGTGCCCATCTTCCTCTACTTTATATGTGTGACGCCTGCCACAGCATGGCTTGATAAGCGATGTGTAGGTCCATGACTAGGATCCCAACCAGCAAACCCCAGGTCACTGAAGCGGAGTATAGGGGCCGCTCCCTCTGGTTTTCTTTTTAATCTGAGAATAAGTGGCAGTTGAAATGATTTTAAAATGTTTGCTAACATTAACCAATTTAAATATTATTCCATATATTACTTGTAATTTTTTTTTAAGGAATTCCCATTTATGAGGAGAAAACAAGATGATCAGGGGCTTCAGAATGTCTCAGCGGGGAGAACCTGTAAGAGATTTCTCTTCTTTTGTTCTATGTGGAGAAAGGATCCAGGCTTCTGGAGATCAGTTAAGCAATCACAGATACTGAAATCCTGTTTTTTTGTTGGTAACATTTGGACTGTTTTTAAAGAGAAAAAAGTATCTGTCCTTTTAAAATAATGAAGATGACATTTTAAAAGACAATGTTGTTTTGTTTGGAAGAGAGACAGATTTGACTGTCTGAGGGTTTGCTGTGATTTAAAAGTCAGAGTAAGGATCTTCAACTGGAGAGGAAATCCTAAATTAAAAGCAAAGGATGTAAATTAATAAAAATAATGAAATTAAGAAAAAATGTCAGCCAAAATGCTTCAAAGCAGAATTGTCATACACTGTGCAAGCTCCTAGACACTTTAGAGAATATTTAGTTCAACTTTGACCTACCAAGAAAATCAAACCTTAGAATTATATTTTTTAAATTTTCCCTTAAATCTTATAATAAATATGATAGCTCATTTTGAGCTTTTTTTGAGGTTTTTTTTTTTTTTAAATAAATGCGCTCTTTCTAGGTAAATCTGGCTGTTCCTTTACAGAGAGCCCCAAACTGAAACTTTAGTCCAAACAGGGAGAAAATCCAAGTGTCCTGCTTGGTAAATGGGCATGATGGCAACACAGAGCTTCAATGTACTACTTCACTAGTAGTAACATTTATCAATTGCATAACGTTAAGTTCTTTTAGATTTTTTTTTAAATAAAAGATTGTTTTAAGGTGTAGTAGTACAAAATGAAATAAAAGAAGTAAAAGCAAATTTTACAATGTTAACTTGAGGGAATACATAAAATCATTTGATCTGTAGGTGAGAGTAGATCAGAAAATAAGGGCATGAAAAAAGGCCAGTATAATGTTTGGTGTCATTGCTGGGTCAAAAATGGCAATATTGAGGCTGAAGACAGTACAGTGTCTGTTCTCTATTGATAACCAGACAGAATCGAAAATAATCAGATTTTCACAGGTTATGAAAAAATAAGTTTCCTCTGTCCAGATAGCCTTTGCTTCCCAATGGGAATGAGTGGAATTTCTAAGAAGGAAACTGTGGAATCAGGCAGCTCTCCAACACTGACAGGCTGAACACCCTTGGGAAGGACAGTTAACTTTTCCACGTCTCAGCCTCCCTATCTGAAAAATAACACAGCAGCATGTACAGGCATGCCTCATTTTATTGTGCTTTCCTTTATTGATCTTTGCAGATATTGTATTTTTTACAAATTGAAGGTTTGTGGCAACCCTGCATCGAGCAGGTCTGTTGCCACCATTTTTCCAACAGCATTTGCTCACTTCATGTCTCTGTGTCACATTTTGGTAATTCTCACAATATTTCAAACTTTTTATTTATTATTATATCTGTTATAGTGATGTGTGATCAGTGATCTTTGATGTTACTATTGTAATTGTTTTGGGGAGACACAAACCATGCCTATATAAGGCAATAAACTTAATCGCTAAATGTTGTGTGTTCTGACTGGTCCACCAGCCAGCCATCCTTCCATCTCTCTCCCTCTCCTCAGTCTTCCCTGTTCCTTGAGACACAATATTGAAATTAGGCCAATTAATAACCCTACAATGTCCTCTAGGTGTTTAAGTCAAAGAAGAATCGCACATCTCTCCTTTAAATCAAAAGCTGGAAATGATTAAGCTTAGTGAGGAAGGCATGTCAAAAACCAAGATAAGCTGAAAGCTGGGCCTCTTGCACCAGTTAACCAAATTGTGAAGGCAAAGGAAAAGTTCTTGAAGGAAATTAAAAATGCTACTCAAGTGAACACATGAATGATGAGAAAGCAAAACAGCCTTATTGCTCTATTCATTCATCTATCGGTGGACGCTTAGGTTGCTTCCATAACTTGGCTACTGTAAATAATGTTTCAATGAATGTAGGGGTGCATATATCTTTCTGAATTAGTGGTTTTGTTTTCTTCAGATAAATACTCAGAAGTAGAATTGCTGGTTTGTATGGTAGTTCTATTTTTAAATTCTTGAGGAACCCTTTACTATTTTCCATAGCGGCTGCACCAAAGGTGGTATTGGTTCCCACCAAGAGTGTCCTTGTGAGTGTTCTCTTTACTCCACATCCTCACCAATACTTGTTATTTTTGTCTTTTTGATAATAGGCATTCTGACAACTGTGAGGTGCTATCTCACTGTGGTTATGATTTGCATTTCCCTGATAATTAGCAACGTTGAGCATCTTTTCATGCATCTGTGGCCATCTGTATGGCTTCTTTGGAAAAATGTCTATTCAGGTCCTCTGCCCATTTTTTAACCAGATTTTTTTTATATTGAATTGCACGAGGTTTTTATGTATTTTGGATACTAACTCCTTATAAGACATATCATTTGCAAATATCTTCTCCCATTTAGTAGGTTGCCTTTTCATTTTGTTGATAGTTTCCTTTGCTGTGCAAAAGCTTTTTAGTTTGATATAATCTCACTTGTTTATTTTTGCTTTTGTTGCCTTTGCCTAAGGAGACAGATCCATACAAATATTGCTAAGGTCGATGTCAAAGAGCTGACTGCCTATGTTTTCTTCCAGGAGTTTTATGGTTTCTGGTCGTTCATTTACATCTTCAATCCATTTTGAGTTTATTTTTGTATGTGATATAGAAAGAGGTCCAGTTTCATTCTTTTGCATGTAGCTGTCCAGTTTTCCCTGCACCATTTATTGAAGAAACTGTCTTTTCCCCATTGTATATTCTTGCCTCCTTTGTTATAGATTAATTAATATAAGTGTAGGTTTATTTCCGGGCTCTCTATCCTGTTCTATTGATCTATGTGTCTGTTTTTGTTCCAGTAGTGCGATAGCTTTGATTACTATAGCTTTGTAGTATGGTTTGAAAGCAGAGAATGTGGTATCTCCAGCTCTGTTCTTTCTCAAGATTATTTTGGCTATTTGATATCTTTTGTGGTTTCATACAAATTTTAGGATTCTTTGTTCTAGTTCTGTGGAAAATGCCATTGATATTTTAATAGGGATTGCTTTGAATCTGTAGATTCCTTTGGGAAGCATGGACATTTTAACAATATTAATTCTTCCAATCCATGAGCATTTACTTGTGCTGTCTTCAATTTCTTTCATCAATGTCTTATAGTTTTCAGAATACACGTCTTTCACCTCCTTGGTTAAATTTATCCCTAGGTATTTTATTCTTTTTGATGCAATTGTAAGTGAGATTGTTTTCTTAATTTCTCTTTCTGATTGTTCATTATTGGTGTATCGAAACACAGCAGATTTCTATATACTGATTTTGTATCCTGCAACTTTACTGAATTCATTTATTAGTTCTAATATATTTTTGATTGCATCTTTAGGGTTTTCTATATATAGTATTGTGTCATCTGCAAACAGTGACAGTTTTACTTATTCCTTTCCAATTTGGATGCCTTTTATTTCTTTTTCTTCTCTGAGTGTTGTGGGTAGGACTTGCAATACTATTGTGAATAAAGGTGGTGAGAGTGGGCATCCTTGTCTTGTTCTGATCTTAGAGGAAATGCTTTCAGCTTTTCACCATTGAGTTTAATGTTAGCTATGTGTTTGTTGTATATGGCCTTTATTATGTTATGTTCCCTCTATACCCATTTTGTTGAAAGTTTTTGTCATAAATGGATGTTGAAATTTGTCAAATATTTTTTCTGAATCTATTGAGATGACCATATGATTTTTATCCATTTTGTTAATGTGGTGTATCACATTTATTGATTTGATTCAATGAATTTGATTCAACGAATTTCCTTCACATATAACCCAGGTACTTTTCAAACTTCTGCCTCTGTGCGGGGCTCAGAGTGAGTGAGTTTGTGCATGCCCTTTAAGAGTGGTGCCTTGGTTTCCAAAGCCCTCCAGTTCTTTCACACGTAAGCCCAGCTGGTTTTCAAAGCCAGACTTTTTGAGGGCTCATCTTCCCAGTGCAAGTCCCCCCCAGGCTGAGGAGCCCTGATGTGACGCTTAGCCCCCTGGCTCTTCCAGGAGGACCTCCACAGGTGTGGTATGTTTTTATACCACATCCCTGGTATGAAAACATCCTCCTCTGTGATATACCATTTAGGAGTACTTTATTGTTTTGTAAACTCCAGGAGGACCTCCCTCCAGCTTTGTCATATCCCTCCCACTTGTGGGTCGCTGCATGCAGGGTGTGGATCCTAACCAGACCACATTTCCAGCTCTCCTGCCCATCTTGATGTGACCTTTTCTTTATATCCTTAGTTGTGGAAGATCGATTCTGCTAGTCTTCAGATTGTTCTCAGCGATAGTTGTCCTATATGTAGTTGTCGTTTTGTGTGTCTGTGGGAAGGGGCAAGCTAAGGATCTTCCTACTCCACCATCTTGATCCAATCTCCAGGCTGTTATTATTATTTTTTTTAGCAAAGAAGAGTATCCCCCTACAACCCTTCTCAATTGGGATTCTTGGTGTAAAAAATATCCATAGTAAACCTATTCTGACAGCTATACATTGATAGTGGACCTGGTGGTAATGTTCAACTGCTCAGAAGCACAGCAACGTTCCAGTGTGTAAGGACTATAAGAAGGGTGTAGGGTTCCAGCCTACCTCTTCTCCTCCTTAAGCTCTGACTTGCCTGATGAGATTGAATTTCTAAACTTTAGATCCTGTCCCTTCCCCCAGGGGTTAATTTTAGAACATGATAGCAAATATATTGTACCTGCAACTAGATTGTATATTTGAATAAAGATATTTCTTTTTTTTTTTTTTTTTTTAAAGATTTTATTTTTTCCTTTTTCTCCCCAAAGCCCCCCGGTACATAGTTGTGTATTCTTCGTTGTGGGTTCTTCTAGTTGTGGCATGTGGGACGCTGCCTCAGCGTGGTCTGATGAGCAGTGCCATGTCCACGCCCAGGATTCGAGCCAACGAAACACTGGGCCGCCTGCAGCGGAGCACACGAACTTAACCACTCGGCCACGGGGCCAGCCCCCGAATAAAGATATTTCTTGAAAAGACATAATCAGCCATTATATTTTATTTTCATGTGCTAAGTTTTCAGACCTGTCGAAGTATAAGTAAGACATAGATATGGAAGAGAAGAATTGAGACAGATAAGCATTCTCTTCTCTAATTTACATAAGCGCTATAAGACTTCTGGATCTTTTTATTTTTTCCAAAGTTACATTTGTTTTCTCTGGATAACACTTTCTCTATGCATTTTTCCCTTAGTTTCTCTAAGTGAGAATAAAAATCTCAAGAGGAATGCTTAGATGATTTATAGGTGTCACCACACCTCGGGTATAAAAATATCGTCTTCTGTGATATACCACTTACGAGTACTTTATTGTTTTATAACTTGTCAGGAAATTGCTGGAGTTTGACTCTTATTATGATTGCATACTCATGTGAGAACTCATTGATAATCATAAAAAGAAACTCACAACATAAATTAAGGCAAAAAGCAATCTTAAACATGTCATTCAGGATTCAGAATACAGAGAGAAAAAATAATCCTTCCCTAAAATACGTTGCAGACCTCCTTTCTCCAATGCCATTTGCTATTACCGTTTTAGTCCACTGTATTTCTCTTACCTGGGAGAGTGAAATAAGGCTTCAAGCACACAGTCAGCTGTTATACTGAAAAGGAGAATCTATTTAGAGAGGCAATGGCTGTCTTTTATGGTAGGTCCACTGAAAGTTCCAAATTGTAGTTTCAGCTCTGGCAGGGAACAGTGGTACAACGTTGAACAAAAGTTAACCCTATAAACCTTAGTATCCTCAATTGTGTCTCTTAAGACAATAAGACTTTCTTATCTCTTCACAAATTTTATGGGGATCAATGAGATGATATGTAAAAATGTGTAAGAACTGAAAATTCCATATAACTATAAAGTATCTCTTCCAGCTTCCATTTTGAGAAGTAAATTAGACTTAAGAAAACTTTATATAACACAATAGAATAAATAAAATCAATAAAATGCCATATAAATATCATTTTCTTAGTTTTAATTACCCATCTCAGTTGCCTCCAATCTATCAGTTTAAGATTATGACTACAGAGCTAGGAAATATTCTGTGAATATTCATTGAATTATTTTAAGATACAGCCAGCTAACCCCAAAATGTTGCTACTTGGACACCATGAAAGTGGTAAAGCCATTGTTTCCATGGCTGAGACAGTGGTATTTAACAAGTACTCACTGAAAAAAAAATCGGCATACACATTCCTATATACATTTATTATAAACTTTACTGATATCAAGGATATGTGGAACATCATTTACAAAGAATAATAAAATATGCAATACCCTTTATTGTAAATTCCATTTGGTCATTTAATTTTCACAGAATGCTTTAGTTGATTTTTGTGATATGCTATATCCATAGCCAACCTATGGCTGCAATTGACAGATGAGTGTTGCTCTGACAAGAATACTGGTTGATTTTTCTGTCTTATTTGTCAGGAAGATGAAAGTGAAACATCAAAAATGTAGATTGGAGCATCACTCATTCATCAATGGTCAGTGATGAACGTGTTCTTTGGTAAACTGGATAATAGTCTTGAAATACTAGAAGAATATTTTCTCAATATTTTATACTACTTAAACTATAATAACTAAAGACAAAATGCACTTTTAAATCTAATCTCCATTATTAACATTCTCTTTGCAATCTTAAAGCTAACAATGAACCTTGATTTATAGCATTTGCTGATTTCAGTGGTATACTCTCACCATGGGTGATATCAAGCTACCATTGTGATCTCATTAAATGAAGAATTGGGAAAAGATGCATAGCAGCATAACGATATACAGTCATGTGCCACATAATGATGTTTCGGTTAATGACAGACTGCATACACGACTGTGGTCTTATAACATTAGTACCATACACCTTGGTGTGTAGTAGGCTATACCATCTAGGTTTGTGTAAGTACACTCTATGATGTTCCCAAAATGACGAAATCACCCAACGATGCATTTCTCAGACTATACCCCCATTGTTAAGCGACGCATAACTATATAGTGTTACTACCACATGGATACAATAGACATAAATAACTTCAAGAGCTTAGATAATTGTAAAATGTAGTAAGATAATTAAGAAGTAATGAGTTTGAGTGTTTATTATCTTTGTTTTTAATACAGCTTATTTAATTGTGACTTTATATAATTTAACTTCTTAACAGTGCCTGTGATTAACAACTGGTACAATATTCCCCAAGATTTAACAATTGGCTCTCATGAGCCAGTACAAGCCAGCTCCAACGTACTATTGGTCCCAGGTTATGGTATCTTAGTGACAACCTGAAACAGACAATGTAAGAAATGGTTGAAACTAATAATACTCACTTGTTGACTCATCTATGTCTAATCTCCATTAGAGATTATAACCTTATAACCCATCTTCGGTTTTCTGTTGACACAGTTACATGGTAGCTGGAGTTGTCACCAGG
Source organism: Equus asinus (assembly GCF_041296235.1). NCBI lineage: Eukaryota > Metazoa > Chordata > Mammalia > Perissodactyla > Equidae > Equus > Equus asinus. Next base: position 49,724,405 of record NC_091792.1, on the reverse strand, counting down.
GAATTTGAGACCATGAGACCACATAGTATTCAGAGAAGCGTACTTCTCAGGAATTTCTCTAATCCCAATGAGTGAATAATTTTCACTACAAAGACTAATTTTCTCAAAGTAAAACATGGCTAGCTGTGAAGTTCTATTACGTCCTTCTATGGACGTATAGAAGGATGTATGCCACTGTTTCTCCAAAGAATTAGAAAATATAGCAACCTTGGAGATTTTTCTCCTGTGCTAGGTGGCCTCAACTCTTACTGCAATAAAATAAGCATTTCAGCCCCTGAAAGTATTTCAAGGAGCTTCTGCATGTGCTTTCTACCCCTTAACATATTCTTCTTCCTATACTACTTGTCTTATTAAATTACACGTCCATTTGTCGTTATCAAAGTAAGAAACCTGGATGTCATATTAGGTTCCTCTTTTTTACTCACTTTCACAACTTATAAATCACCAAGATCTTGTGTTTCTTCTTTCTGTATAACACTACAATCTATTACTATCTAAAGTGCTGGAACAATAGCTAGGAAGCCCCCAGTAACTCTTTTAATAAATGTGTGGCTTCATCAGTTGACTCAGGCACAGGCCAAAAAAAACACGGAAATGAATGGGTCTAGACCCTGTGGTGACAGGCTAAGCCTTATATTTTTAGCCTTAATCACCTGCACTGGCATAGAATGGCATGGTGTTTAGTTCTTCATAAAAAATTTAAAATGAGAAGTTTTTAAAAAAGGGAAATGGATGTTATGCGACTCCTTAGGCTTGTAGCTGTATCATCATAAAACTTTTGCAAATAGATTTTAATGTTTTTTTTTCCTTTAATCTAATTTACTTGCTTGCATAGTACATCCTAGAATAGAATGAGTGATGTTTGGGACTAAATAATTCACTGCCAGTATGACAGCATGACATTAATTAAGAAGAAGAGTTATCAGAGTCCTTAATGTCAGAGTCTTCATTGCTATCCAGTACAAAATGTCCCCAAACAAGAAACTACTGTCAAATGCCAGGTAGTATGTGCTGAAGTGTTTCTCTTCTTATTAACTTTTTTTTTTTAGCAGACTGTAGAATGCTAAGGAGGAAGTCATTCAGAAATCCTCTAAAGCAGTTATCCTCAAACTTTTGTGGGTCATAGCTCCCAGTGAGAATATTATAAAGGTCTGGATTTTTCTTCCCAGAAAAATGGATATTTACATATAAAAACCAGTTTTGCATGAAATTTCGGGAAGTTTTACAGTCTGCAGATTAAATACCAGTGCTCCAGAGAAATTCAGTTTGTGTAAGACTTAGAAAATAAAATTGATTAGCTTTAAGGCAGGGGAGGGTGAATTCATCCCTGAACGACACAAGAATGTCCAGCCCTGCAGATAAACATGCTCCTGCTCAGTGAACAAGAACATCAGAACAGGTATGGAAGTAAGGACAGAGTGCAGGTCGTGGACTCATTTATTTTACCAGGGGATTTCCTAGGGCCTCCCTGGATTTCTGTCCTCAGATTTCCTTAAGGATAGAATAAATTGTAACAGAGAAGAACTGCATCCTGACTGATTTAGACTGAAATAGGAATCATAAAGTATTATTATCGAAGCTTTCTCTTTTTACTACACACAGAAAAAAAATAAATGTTTAAATTATGCTCAGAATGCTATAAGCACGTTTTATGATCCAATGCCATGAGCATATCACTTGCATTTTGCCTCTGGGTTTATGTTGTGCCCGGAACATGGCTATATAATTAGAGCCTTGTTATGTACAGTAGGAAGATGCACAATTACTCTATAATGGAGAAGACTAAGTAAGCTTATGAAATGGCCGTTTATGTTTTCATTATGGACTGTCAACTTAAAAAGCAAATTTGCCTGTTATTTTACCCTCAAAATGAGGTTATTTGGAAATAGCCAAAAGAATCCCAATTGGGGATGTGCATGCTATGGCGAGCCATAAGCAAATTCAGAAAACCAAGGAGGGGAGCTTGCTTTTATAGAGAAAAAGGGGAAGCAGGGAGGGGCTGTTCAAAAGAAAGTCCATTGGGAGAAAGTAACAGTTCAGGGCAGCAATGGCTTCTCATTGGCTGGGCTATTGTGGGGCTGGGAAAGAAATTATCCTTCAGTAGTAAAGTGATTTTACTTCCTTTCCCAGATGCAAGCGTATATCTTTTCCTGTTTGGTGTAATTGACCATGTATGATAGGGCATGAGAGCTCCCCCTACAGGCCTTCTTGGCTCAAATTTAGTTAAGGTTTCTTTTATTAATTTCCACAGGCCCTACTTTTATTATTATATTCATAATGAACATTAGGGAAGTCTATAATAAGAAACGTAGCTCCAAAACATGTTAGCTGTCTAGACAAAATATACATGTAAGACTACACCAAGATTTCACATGTTCAGCAAATACATTTGAGGGACATGATTTAGATTTTTTAATTATTAATTAAGGTAAGGATGCTATTTGGATAATTTTAAGTCATTTTAATATATGTTTACAATGGCTAATGAAGTGATGTTAAGGGATGCAATTTCTTCTAAAAAATTCTGGAATGTAAAAATTTCCATTCTTACATTTAAATTGACTTTGGTATATATATTTCTTTTCAACTTTCTGTACACATAAAGGGATTTGGAGAATTATGACAATTTTGAAGATGAAGTAGCCCAAATAATGCAATTTTTCTTTAAATATCCATTTAAGAAAACACGTATTTTTTTCTTTACACATGATCCAGGTAATTGCTAGAATTCTTCTCTTAATGTATGACACATTCATAGTTACTTTTGCAAATTTCTTTAAACAAAGTACAAGTAATACTTCTCTTCATCACTTGTTAGAACAGGATTTTATGAAAGCTGGTTTCATAAAATGCTTGAGTATTACTCATATAGGTTAGACACATAAATGTGAAATACAATAGTGAATAAATGCAAATTTCTGAATATTACAAAGTAAGAAAGACTATTTTGGAGGAATAAAATTCAAATGAGAGAGAGACTTCTATAAAAAAGAGTACCTTTGGTCCTATTCCCTTATTTTCCATTGCTGAAACAGACTAAATTATTATTTGGCTTGAAAAGACCAATGATATCTGACACTATTATGAGAAAGAAAAATGAGAGATCTAAAGTCTTTCTCAGTTAGTGTTTTTTATCCCAAAGAAAAAATATTCTGTAATGTATATTTCAATAAATAAGCTCAATACCCAAAGTGAATGGAGAAGGAACGGGGAAGAGCAAGGTTATGTGTTGTTCTTGATGGTTGGGGAATTACTGGAGATAAATATTTTTGTTAGATCATAAATGTTCCCAGACTATGTGTAGTCTCTTTGAAATGTATCAACTTGCCTAGGCTGAACAACATTTCCCAGAATTCCCTTCATTGTGTGTTTCCAGTTAAGACGGACAACAAGGGAGACTATGGGACTCATGGAGGTCAGAGTGGAGCAGTGGCCATTCTATCATTCAGACATGGTGTCACATCTGCTGGCTCCTCATTGGAAAAAGGCTACATCCAGACCTGAGATTTCTACTTCTTCCCATGGATCCTCCTTTAGCTTCAACTCCTGGACTCAATGACAAAGGGTCTCAGCTTCTGCAGGACACTAATATCTTCAAGATCAGAGGCAGCAAGAGCTGACATGGGTTCCAGTCTGTCCTCATGGGCTGTAACTCATGCTTGTGGCTTACGGTTTATCCTTGCTCCTCCCTACTTCACATCCATCTTCCCTTCTCTACTTCCTGCTCTGTAGATTTTAAGCTCCAGCATCAGGCAAAAAGTCAAAAGAAACTTCTTAACCAGCTCCTCGATGTGTAATGTCAAATCTATATGACAAAACTCTTCATATATAAATATATATCCTAATGGTTCTGCTTGTATGATTAAAATCTTACTGATTGATAGAGTAAATAATGTTATCAGCATTAGAACTTCTTATATTTTTCTAGTTTTAAAAGGATTGTCTCCTAAATGCAAATAATTTTATGCTTGCATCATCACTATCCTAATAGTAATCCTTTATGGTTATCTCATTGGGTGCATTTGTGTTTTTTTTGAGGAAGGTTAGCCCTGAGCTAACATCGGCCCCCAATCATCCTCTTTTTGCTGGGGAAGTCTGGCTCTGAGCTAACATCTGTGCCCATCTTCCTCTACTATATATGTGGGATGCCTGCCACAGCATGGCTTAATAAGCAGCACGTAGGTCGGCACCCAGGATCCAAACCAGTGAACCACTGGCTGCTGAAGCAGAATGTGCGAACTTAACTGCTGTGCCACTGGGCTGGCTGCTCATTGGGTGCATTTTTATTTGCAGGTGTCTGCACAGACGCATTCTTAGACAATTTCCATGGAGTCTGGAACTTAGGGTTGGGTTAATAATTGCAAAGCTGCAATCTCAACAAGCAAAGTGTAACTTCCTACCTATTTAAGTTTAGCAGAAATACGTTTAACTGAAGAAAAATAAACAGTTTCTACTTTCCAAAGAAAAATAAAATGGAAAATAAATTTATAAGATAAAATATTGACAAACCCATAATAACTGAATTAGTAGCTTAGAAAATTGAGTACACCATAATGATAAGACCCACAGTGAATTTCTGAGTTATTAAAAAAAAGACTTCTGCTTTTCTATGCAAAGAAGTAGAATTTTTGTGTATTCGATTCTACATTGCAGTAATACCCAAGGGAAGCACCTTTTAACGTTAAGTTTTATCTCTAGGTTTTCATCCCTTGGGAAAATCTATAACTAGAAATACTTATCAGCATATGTGCAAACTGGTAAACATCAGCCAAACCAAAAGGGAAACATTTTCCCAGTACTCTGAGAGGAAGGTAAGATTATCACTCTCTACTCAAGCATAAGAACTAGAATAAGCTAGTTACAATGTGTGCAAGATAGAATAATGGCCTCCCAAAGATGTCCACATCCTAATCCCCAAAATTTGTGAATATATTTTGTTACACGGCAAGAAGAATTAAAATTGCAGATGGAACTGAGTTTGCTAGTCAGCTGATTTTAAGAGAAGGAGATTATCATGTACAATCTGAATGGCCTCAACATAATCACAAGGGTCCTTTAATGCAAAGAGGGAAGCAGAAGAAACAGAACCAGAGATGGCATCATGAGAAAGATCTGATCATCCATTGCTGGCTTTGAAGACGGAAAGGAGCTGCAGGCCAAGGAATGTGGGCAGCCTCTAGAAGCTAGAACAGGCAAGGAAACAGACTCTTTGCTAGAGCCTCAGAAGAAACACAATCCCATTTCAGACCTCTGACCTCCAGAACTGTAAGATAGTAAATCTGTGTTGTTTTCAGACGCCAAGTTAGTGGTAATGTTTTACAACAGCAATTGGAACCTAATACACATGGTATCAGAACAAAATGAGCCATTGAAGTCAACAGTTTCAAAAGAATGTATTTGTGCTCACATGAGTTCTCTCCATGCTACTGAAAATCAAGCAGGAAAATAAGAATAAATGTGACAAAATTTACATAAAAGGAAGTGTATCCATATTAAAAAATCATAAGGAAATTCTGTTTTCCCAGGTTTCTAACTTTTATAAAAGAAAAAATTTTTGAAAGAAAGAGAAAAAAAGATTGAAATTAACATGTGCAACACTGACTAAGTTACATCTCCATGTCCCCTACTGCATTATATCTTTTGATTATGCAGAGTTCATTTCAGCTCAATGTAGATTAAACTGAATAGTGACATTCCCAACTGGACTACCAGATGGAATCACATTTTAATTAACTTTTCAACCAGCATACAGATGTGCTTCTTGTGATCATTATCAAGGAATCATTTGCTTTCGGCAAAATGAGAAGCCCTGGTGGCAGATTGTAGCTTAGAATGGCTGATCACATCACGAGATCATTAACCTTAAAATGCTTTAATCTTTTATTGACCAAATGAACAAAAAGCTTATAAATGGCTATTGAGTGTATCTAAGGCACATTATCATGTACCTTTTGAGAGAATAAATTAAAGGAAATATTTACATGATAAAATAATGATCTAGGTATATTATTAAGTTCCAAAACTGTCATATACTTTCTGAAGCTAAGCTTCCATTCATTAATGAAAGCACACATCATTGAAAGAAAGAACTTACCTTGCTAACAGGTTTTCTTCCTCATCACCATCAAACAATTCCAATTTATATCTGATGCTTCAAGAATAATAAAGTCCCTACCTTCCAAATGCTTACACTTTAAAAAGATTATCAACATGACTAATTTGTCTGAAACAGAACAAAATTGACTATAAATGAAACATAAAAGAGAAATAATTAAAAATAGAAAGACAAGACAGCTTATATTTATACAACTTACTCTTTGAAGTAATGTTTACTTCAGTTCTTTTCAAGCTGTAGTTAGTAACTCTAGTAACTAGGATTCTAGTAATTAAAAACACTAGTAATAATAAGCTTTTCCTAATATTTAAAACCTTTTATTTGCTTGTTCCAATATTTATAAGTGGAAGTCAATGTGTAAAATATTTCTATTGTTATCAGTTATTAAATTACTATAATATGTTCAATATCGCAGGAAAAAACAAGAGTTATCTGTGTTTAAAAATCTCAGGCTGTGAGACAATACAAAGTAGCATTTTAGGAGGTCAGAACCCAGCTCAAATTATTCAATGTGTCTTTTAAGGTGTCAAGGTGGAAAGCATTCCATCATTCACTCCGTCTTAACTCATGAAAGTCACAGCATGTCTATTAACCTGGGTAGAAAACGTTCACTGAATGAATTGAAATTGCAACTTAGGCTTCTGTCCTTCAAGTGTGATAATTTATCTACCACAGAAAATCAGGATTCTTCTAGCTCCCTAAGTGACCATGGAAAGGACACCTAAGCTCTCTGGATCTCAGTTTATTTATCAGAGAAACGAGTAATTTCCAATTGTAATTAGTACCTAAGCCTGTTTTTTAACTAAAAATATCTCATATGCAACTCTAGTGTTTAACGCAGATAATGGTGGAATGTCTTTAGTTAAACTTGAGCTGGGCTGGGGAGCCTGAAGTCCCACTCATACTGTCACATTTCTCTACATGCAGCCCCCTGAGGCTGGATTGAAAATTCACACAGCCCTCCAGCCTAGCTCAGTCCAGCTCATTCTAAGTGTAACTTTTTCAGGACAGCGGCAATGACCCCCCAGCTGGGGCTCTGGGGTTCCTGGCTTCCCCATCTCCCAACAACGTGGCTGACTCAGGAAATCTGGTCCTGAAAATACTTATTCTTGAAAAAAAGATTTTCTAGAAAGAGAAAACTAATAAGAAAAGAAAAGAAAATGAATAAGAAGAGAAAAAAACACTAGAACAGAAAATGAATAATACTGTTACCCTTAATAATTCATATTTTATCGTCTCTTTCTCTAGAGTATCATTATGCCTTTTTCCCTATAACTAAATGGAAAAATTACGTCAAGAACTAAATAAATAAATTTCAGTGCAGGAGTGATTTCTCTGAAATATCACTTTAACCCTTTTAATAGGCGGGACTCAAGACTCTTTTATCGTGAACAGAACGAGTTCTTTTTGAGCATAATGTGGCATGTTAATGCTTGTCCTTGGTGTAAGAACCACTCACTCATTTGTCCATGAAGCCAAAATGACCATGCGAATCAATGGCCATTTAGTCAAACAATGTAAAATAAATTCTGAAAAGCCAAGGATCATGTTGGCCAACAGAACCCTTAATTCATTTAAAACACTTGTTTGTCAAGCTCTGAAGGAGCTGTTAAACTAAGTTACATTTCTGTTGTAGTTCTAGTCTTTTGGAAGAACTCACTTTTTCTTTTTAATGTTTTGCTGCTTCTGAGCTTAACAACAGTCAGAAAAGCACTTGTCTTATTAGGTAATGTTCTGTTCAGTATTGCCTGAGCTGGCATTCTTAGGATGCAAAAAGTGATATCGTTATTCCGGACTCAAGATGGGAATGGGCAGGGGATCCAAAAGACAAGCTGGATTGAAGCCCAGCCAACATGCTAATGCTTATTGTGCCCCATTTCCCCTGCAGTTTATTTGGAAATTCATTGGCAGTAACTCTATGCTATTATAATTTAATATTTGGATCACGTACCTTGTTCTGCCCTAGCCTCATGGTGCTTCAAATCTCTTCACATGTAGGCCCGAGGTCTATTATGTAGGACAGACACTGAGATAATATCAATACCCAGAAGAAGCAACTGTGGAGACTGAGTTTGCACATCTGTGATCTCTCTAATTCAGAAAGTATGTTGATAATGAGTTTGTGTGTTTTCCAGTAAATACAATGACTTTCCCCTCAAGACTTAAATTTGCAAACGTTACTGATTTAACAAAGATTTGGATTGTAGGAAGAGTTGAGTTTAAGGAAAAGATATTGCAATAAATATCAATTTCTATTTTCATCTGAAGTGTGATTATTAATCCAAGTAAGACTTCAACATAACAAATATGGGCAGCCCATTTCTTCTTCATCCTCTGTGGCCTCTCTGGCCTGCAAGTCTCTGATGAAAGGAATTTAAAGACCATTGGAAAATCATCTCCATTTTTTTTTTTTAAAGATTTTATTTTATTTTTTTTTTTCCCCAAAGCCCCCGGTACATAGTTGTATATTCTTCGTTGTGAGTCCTTCTAGTTGTGGCATGTGGGATGCTGCCTCAGCGTCGTTTGATGAGCAGTGCCATGTCCGTGCCCAGGATTCGAACCAACGAAACACTGGGCTGCCTGCAGCGGAGCGCGTGAACTTAACCACTCAGCCCCCATCTCCATTTTTTTTCTTGCCACATACTGGCTTTTGTCATTTGAGACATTTCTGCTAATTTTTTCTGCAGATGTATCACACAATATCAGAATCCTAAACAAATTGACCTTAGGAATTTGAACATAAACAGTGAGTTTATATTGGACACCTGAAGATAAAACATTTCATTCAAATTTCACATTGTCATTCTCAGAACACATAAAAGGTAGTATTAGAGTCCAAAATATTTCTTTTTCTTCTTCAATTTTAAAAATTAACCTCCTTTTATACCACTTTCCTCTCTAAGGTATAAAAGCCTGGAATAGTATTGGTGTGGTAGTAAAAGCCCTGGAATAGGAATTAGACAAATAGGGTTGAATTGTGGCTCTTTCTTTACTGGCTGTAGAACTTTGGATAAAGCATTTTTCTGCTCTGTGTCTCAATGTTCATCCTTGCATAGGGGCTATTGTGATGGTCTAAATATAAACTATATGTGTAAGTATTAGTAAGCTCAATGTTGCTATATCTGTTAAGTAGTGTTTGAGTTGCTTTGAAAGAGTCACAAGTAGCTTTGAAGTGAAAAGCATCTGGACTGCACACAAGCGCATGATCTGCTCGCCACGAGACAATAGCCAATCGTCAAGAGGCAAGATGGTGGCAGAGAAAGGGCATTTTATTACAGCTTGCTAGCAAGAGGGAAGATGGCCAACTAATGTCCAAAAGAACCATCTTAAGAGGGGCACAGAATCTTGAAGGAGTTATATAGTCCAATGGATTACAAGGGACGAGGTTAGGAATGTTGACCCTCTAGTGTTACAGACTGGGAGTTGCCACACCAGATCTTTCAGTTTTCATTGATGATGGCTATCAGCATAGAATTTCTGTTTGGGGGGTCATCACATTCCTAAGGAACTCAAAAGAACAAAGTTATCGTCTTATCGTAGCTGGGAGGTATGTGCACTAGCAGGGGTCATAAAATCTACAGAACAGGTGGATCTCCTGGAGGGTGCAAATCAGCTGGGTTAGTTAGTCAGAGGTCATTCGGAGTTACAACACAGTCTCTTTTCTACAATATGGCTTCCCTTATGTCAACCTTGTATTGAGCCAGTTTCAGGACCACTTAGGTAATTGCTGCATATGCAGGCAAGGTCAGATTACATAGCAGAATAAAATTCTCTCATGCTCATTGGAAGGGGTAAGGTTGCCACTAATATATCTCTGATAGTAGGTAAGGCCCAGTAATTTGAATTCAGCTGATGATGTATCATTGGTGATACTCCTGCTTCCCCAGGAAGACAAAGCCTTTGTGCACCTTTACATAGTTTTCTATGTCTTCCAGGAAATTTGTCATTCAGCCCCAACTGTATTGAGCTGGCTCCCACAATCTAAACCATCATCAAGGGTTTATATTCTTTACTAGCTCCCTTGTTATAACAGAAATACAGAACTGCTTCCCTACTTATTTTGGTGATTTTATTTTCCTTTTAAGATGCTCAATACTCCAAGGTATGTGGGTCAGCTGAACAAATTGTTTCACCTCTTGAATCCTTTTCTTTCAGGAGGAAAATTGGATCTTTGCTCTGTGGTTCACTTTTTATTTCTTTCTGCATGATGTGCCCAAAATGACACTGTCAGACACAGCAAGGCAGTTGTGTTCACTGCTGGTGTTAAGTTTGGAAATTCAATTGACAGAGAAAACCAAGAGCCTCAGTATTGTCACAGATTCAACTTGCAACATCTACTTAAGTTGGTGTCTGCCAGCCCTAACTTTTTAGGTAAGCTAGCATAAGCTAGCATGGCAGGCTTTACCTGCTATTAGAAATCTAAGTCACATAGGACACTATCCCATGATGTAGCATTATTTGAAGGGCAAAAACGTCATTAATTATAATATATAACTTCCTGATTGCTATCAGCTAGCCAGGAGAGAACAGCACTCTTGGTGCAATTTGTTGATTGGAAATCTGTTGTAAGTCTAAAACCAGGGTTTTTCAAGAACAGTGCTATTGACTTATTGAGTGGAAGGAATTCTTTGTTGTTAGGGTATTTTTCTCTGCGTTGTAGAATACTTAGCATCTCTGGCCTCTACCTGCCAGAATCCAGTAGCTCCACCACCACACCGTTACTCAGTTGGGAGAACCAAAAATTCCTCCAAATGTTGCCAAATTTTTCCCAGATGGGGTGGTGGGTAATCACCATTGGTTGAAAACTACTAATCAAAAAATAAAGAGAATATTGAGACTGGAGGCAAGATTGCAGTTTGTTCTTGGGATCTTTGCTTTCCCTTTCTGCTTCTTTACCCCTCCCATTCTCCCCCTAGTCTCAATGCTTCTAAAAACCAAATTCTTGTTCCCGTGTAAGTGTGAAATGACATTTTACATTCTATGTAGGAGCAAAAACAAAAGCAACAAAATTCTAATTGTGAAGTTTTAGATGTTGAACCTTTGCAAGGTCCTGGTAGTGGGAATAGATAGCACAAAAAAGGTTGACTTAACTTTCCCAAAAGATCATTTCCAGATTGAAGCCAATAATCTGAGCAATCTAGACCTTGTTGCCTTTTCATTATTAATGAAGTCATATAATTAGTAATAACCAATTTATTCACTGGTATATGATTCCATCTGTAAAACCTAGGTTGTCTAGACTTGTGAATCTCACCCAGTAGGTATTTGTTGTTTTCTTTCCCAACTTTCTGTTCTGTTCTCTTCCAGGAAGCGCCACAGATATTACTTTTAGATGAACCTCTCTTCTAATCTTGGTGCAGGTGATCTAAAAGGGGCTCAACTTCTGGCTGGAGGAGTGATGCCCACAAGACAGACCTAATCGAATGAGAGTAGGGACTTTGCTGGGTTTATAGAGATGGAGGAAGGCTTCCTTTCCTGCTGGACTTGAATCAGGAAAAACGTAAGGCTGGAGCTGTCAGGAACTATCACAGCTATATGGAGTCTAAGAATGAAACCAGACATGAAGGAGAACACAGCTCAGCAAAAAGGGGAGCAACCTGCTCCTGATGACAACTTTCACCCTCTGAGAGCAGCCCAACATTTCGACCTTCCAGTTATGAGTCAATCAGTTCAGGTTGAGTTTTCCATCCCTTGCAACCAAAAGAGTCTTCACTGAAACATTCAGTTATTTCTGATAGTCCTTGGAGTTGTCTCTTGTTTGTTTACAAGTAATCTTACCTTCCTCTGTTCTAGTAGCCTAAATGATGTCTGCTGTTCTCCTGTCATTGCTGTTAGTGCTGGCAATGACACAGTAACACCAATGTCTATGCAAAAGAAGGTATTGCTCAATGTTCCCAAACCAGCAAACATCAATCCTAAGGCCTTGCCTTCTCTGGCTGCATCATAACCATAATAGAGTAAGGAGAAAACCAGCTTGCTCACTCTGTCTTTGTCACACTTTATCTTCTCAGTGTGGAAGCAGTGTTACTTCTGTCTCACCGAGACTCTAATGAAAATACCTTTGCAGCACCTGTCTATAGGCCTTCCAGCCGTGGGAGGTAGACGTGAGCTAGTAAGTCTCAGCGTTCAAGGGTTAGAGGCTATCGAGGCTTCCTCTATCCCCCATCCCCAGGTCTCTTGAGGGTATTTATGACAATATATTCTCTCTTACGGCCATCAACATTTCAGGAAAATGGAACTAAGGTGATAAAAGCAGACAAGAAAACAGCAATAGCAGGCTCAGTGAAAAGGTACTTTCCTGAACATTAAATAAGTGAAATGTTAAATTAAAATTTTAAAACCCATGATATCCTTACGCAGGAAGAAATCTGAGAGATCAATCTATTTTAAAGGAGTCATTTTATATTATTCTATTTCTCAATAAATGAGTAGATGCAAAAAAAATTCATGAAATATATGTGTGTGTACTTAAAAGAATACATGGAAACAAAACCTCACATACTCATCATTCTGTTGAAGAACATTGCCATAAAGTTTGCATACCTTTGACTTTATTGATAATGAAAAATTACTTTGCAAAGTAGTTGTAGCAATTTAAATTTCCACTAGCAGGTACTAGCAATAGCTATACATTTTTGACAAGATTTTGTATAGTAAAGCTATTTAGTTTTTGCCAATTTAATGGAAATAAAATGTTATCTTATGGATTTTGCTTATATTTTATGATTACAAATGAAGTTGAACAGCTTTTCACATATTTACTGAACATTTGTGATTTTTCTTCTTTTAAGTGCCTATTTAAACTATTTTTGTCAATTTTTCCAGATATTGTTTTTGTCTTTCGCTAACTTTTAGGTATTCCATGAACACGTATTACTGCTATGTCAATTATATGTTCTGTAAACAAGGTATGCACATTTGTGACTTGTTCTTTTTCCTCCTTTTTATAATAATAGTGCTTAACACTTATATAGCACTAACGATGCCCCAAAAATATTTGAAGGTGAAGCAACTGAGGCCAAAGAATTACGTGAAATCTAATAGCAAATTGAGAAGTGATATCCTTCAATATTGTATCTTTCAGCCATGAATATTAAGTATCTTTAAGTCTATTTTACTTCAATAAAATTTTGCAATTTTCTCATAAATCTCTTGATCACTTGAAGTTAGATATATTCTTATATCATTTATTATAATTTTTTGGTAGTAAATTTGCAGTTTATAATTGTATGTTTATTTTATATCCAGAAATTTTCTAAAGCCTTTTTATAATTTATTCGTAGATACTTTTGAATTTTTCTGTATAGAATTGCATTCTCTAAAAAAGGGCTGTTTGATTTTCTTCCTCTCCTCTCTTCTGCCTTTTATTTCTTTTGTCATGCCTTATTGCATGGCTTAGACTCCAAAACAATGTTGAGTAGAAGTGGTGGCAATTGACACCCTTGTCTTGTTCTTAATCTTGAAAATAATGTTTTTGGTATTATACAATTAGTATAATATAAATATGCTCTAGGGTTTTTCTGACTGTTCTTATATCAATTACAGAAAGTTCCATTATATTCTTAGGTTATAAAGAATTTATTTGTCATGAATTGATGCTGAAGTTTGTCGATTCTTTTCCATATCTTTTAGGATAAACATATTACTTTTCTCCTTAACTTTGTAAATGTAGTGAAATATACAACTTGTCCTTCTAAATTTAATCTACTCATAACCAGAGAGAAATACAAATTTGTCAATTTTATTATATTTTTCTATATTGATGGATTTGGTTTGCTAACATTTTGTTTAGAATTTTGCATCTATGTTTATGAATTAGACTTTTTTTTTCTCTTAAATATCCTAGTTTGGGTATCAAGGTCATGCTAACTTCATAAAATGAGGCAGAGTCATTCTTTTTCATTCTTTGAAGGAGTTTGTGTGGATTTGAAACTCTTTGCTCCTTAAAAGTTTGGGGGAACTCAATGGTAAAGCCATCTGCCCTCTGGGTCTTGTATTCTTTTCATAGGATATCTTTAACTATTGATTCAGTGTCTTTACTAGTTACAAAGTGTTTGGCCTGGGATCCCTAGGAAACAGAATAGTCCAAGACAATTTATTCATGAGAAGCACGAATGAGGGACAAAAGGAATGACATAGAGAAAGATGGAGAGCCAATATTTGGATGTATTATTGAGTTGGCCACTAAGAGCTCCTGCTTGGCTGGTTTCACCAAATAGTCCCTGTGAAGCTGTAGAACCACGTAGTATCATCAACTCAGTAAATTCAGAAGATACAGTTGACGAAATTTAATAACTGTTCATGATAAAAACTCTCAGCAAACTAGGAAAAGAGATCACCCCAATTTAATAAAAACCATCCACAAATACTTATAGCTAGCATTATATACAGTAGTGAAAATAGAACTCCCTAAGATGTGGAAAAGGCAAGCATGAATGCCCTCATCACTTCTAATCAACATTTTACTGGAGGTCCTTGCCAGGGCAAGAAGGCAAAAAAAAAGATTAAAAGTCATAAAAATCAGAAAACAAGAAGCAAAACTGACTTTATTTTTAGATGACCTGATGGTTTGCAAAGAAAATCCTAAGGAATCCAAAAACAGAATATTGGAATGAATAAGTGAATTTAGAAAAGTCAATACAAAATCATTGTACAAAAAAAATCAATTATATTTCTATTTGCTCATAAAAATGACTTTAAAATGAAATAAAAAATCAATACTATTTACAATAGCCTTAAAAAATATAAAATACTCAAGAATAAATTCAACAAAATGATGCACAAGACCTGCACACCTAAAACTGTGGACAACTGCACAGAAAAGAATATATGATTGCATTATTTTAGTTCTGGAAGTTCCATTTGGTCTGTCCTAGATTCTGATTGATAATTTTAATAGACTTTTCTTATCGACTTATATATTCGATTCCTTCATGTATTTTATTAAACATTTTAAACATATTGCTTGTCTCACACTTTCAGAATTTGAAGCCTTTGCATGTCAAATTCAGCTGTCAGTTATTTTGCTGACTCTCATATACGATACCTTGTTTTCTTGTGTATTTTGAGTTTTCACTGTGAGCTCATATATCTTGGAATGTTACCTGTGGGAATTGCTTTGAGATCTAAAAGTAGGTTCCATCAGAGAAAATTTATATTTGCTTCTGCCAGTACCTCAGGGCCCTACCAGCTTGAGATCACTTTAAAATAAATTCTCAGCTTGAGATATTTTGGTCCAGCCAGGTAATGTGAATTCGGGCTAGCTATGGTTACAAATTCTCAGGGGAAGGTATTTTTCCCTCTTCTAAGTGCTGTGCTTCATGAAAGACAATTTTCTTTATAGTTCCCTGAAAGGAGATGAAATTTTTCTATTTCTTCATGACACTGACAGTATAATTCTTTAATGTTGCCGATTATACGTGCTTCTCCAATTAGACTGCACAACTGACAGACCTTGAACTTTGTTTCCTTTACTTCAGTGAAGTATGATATTAGAAAGTGTTGACCGAATGTGCTCAAGATCAAAGACCATTTTCAATGGTTTACTTATCTCTCTGGATGTGTGCCTTCATTTTGATTGGCCTCTGAGTAAGAAACCCCTCAGTCTGCAAAACTCCCCCACTGCTGCTGCACAATGGTGAGGATGAGGGCTCTTGAGGTGCAGTGACTTTGCTAGCTTATGAGAAGCATGATATGGGTGGCAGTTGCCTTAGCACATGTTTTTGAGGAAACAGAGCCTGAGTCAAAATACTATATACTAAACATTATCAGAAAGTATGTTTCAAAAAAATAAGAAGTTAAAAGAGGAAACAGGGAAAAAAGGAAAGCAAAAAATGAGGGTGTGCGCAAAAGGAACTCTCATTCATTGCTGTTGGGAATAAAAAATGGTACAGCCACTGTACAAGTCAGTTTGGTTGTTTCTTACAAAACCAAACATACTCTTATCATCCCATCCAGCAATCATACTCCATGATGTTATCCAAATGAGCTGAAAACTTATATCCACACAAAATCCTGCACGTGGATTGGTATAGCAGCTTTACTCATAGTTGCCAAAATGTGGAAGCAACTAAATGTCCTTCGGTAGGTGAATGGATAAACTGTGGTAAATCCAGACAATGGAATATTGTTCAGTGCTAAAATAGATGAGCTAACAAGCCATGAAGAGACATAGAGGAAACTTAAGTACATATTACTAAGTGAAAGAAGCTAATCTGAAAAGACTACATACTATATAATTCTGAGTATATGACATTCCAAAAAAGGTGGAGACAGTTAAAAGATCAGTGGTGTCCAAGGGTTAGAGGGCAGATAGGTATGAATAGGCAAAGGACAGAGGATTTTTAGGGCACTGAAAATATTCTGCATGGTACCATAATGGATACATGTCACTGTAAATTTGCCCAAACTTATATAATGTACAAAACCAAGAGTAAATCCTAAGGTAAACTGTGGACTTTGGGTGATAATGATGTGTCGACGTAGCTTCATTGATTGTAGCAAATGTACCACTCTGGTGCAGAATATTGATAGTACAGGAGATGCGCATGTGTGGGATAAAGGGGTACATTGGAAATCGTTACCTTCTGCTCAGTTTTTCTTTGAACCTAAAATTGCTCTACAAAATAAAATTTATTTACAAAAATTAGAGTGTGCATTACTGAACCTTCCCAGCTTCACAACTCAGCTCTGAGCTTCTCTAAGATGAAAGGAAGTTCCTAAACTCCTTGGAGGAAAAGAGGCCATGTCATCCATGCGTGATGCTTACTCTCTTTCTCATTGTTAGCTCCTGGGAGTTTTCTCCTGATGCATTGCTGGGATGAACAATTAGAGAGTGTCAATTTTGATTAGATGCTGTACTCTAAGCAGAAAGGGTGAGGAGATGAGTAGGGTCTGTACCAAGCCTTTTGAGAGCTGTGTATCAGGCGTCAGCGTGCCCACCTACCAGCGGAGTGTGTTCATGGTATTTGCCCCAGCATTATGGCCTCATTAAGATATCGTCCTTGTGCTTTTCTTTTCAATTATTTTTTTGTAAGAAGATGCACATAACGAAATTAACCACCTTAACCATTTTCAAGTGTAAAGTTCAGTGGTATTAAATAGATTTATAACATTGTGCTACCATCACCACCATCAATCTCCAGAACACGTTTCATCTTGTAAAACGGATACTCCATATCCATTAAACAATAACACTCCATTCCTCCAGTCCCCTGGTCCCTGGCAACCACCCTTCTACTTTTTGTCCCTATGATTTCTACTTCTCTTCAGTGTTTCACATAAGAAGAATATACAGTATTTGTCTTTTTGTGTCTGGCTTATTTCACTTAGCATAATGTCCTCAGGGTTTGTCCATGTTGTAGCATATGTCAGCGTTTCCTTCCTTTTTAAGGCTGAATATTATTCCATTGTAGTATATACATGTTTTGCATACCCATTCATCTATCAGTAGATGCTTGGATTGCTTCTACATTTTAACTATTGTGAATATTGCTGCTGTGAACATAGCTGTACAAATATATCCTCAAGACCTTGCTTCCAATTCTTTAGAGCACACACCCAGAAGTGAAATTGCTGGATCATATAGTAATTCTATGGTTATTTTTTTGAGGAATTGCCATACTATTTTCCACAGAGGCTACACCATTTTGCATTCCCACCAACAATGCACATGGGTTCCAATTTCTCCACATCCTTACCAACACTTGCTATTTTCTGGTTTTTTGGTAGTAGTCATTCTAATGGATGTAAGTTGGTATCTTATTGTAGTTTTGATTTACATTTCCCTAATGATTAGCAATGTTGAGCATCTTTTAAAGTTATGTATATATTGACCATGTGTATTTCTTTTTTGGAGAAATGTCTATTCAAGTCCTTTGCCCATTTTTGAATCAGGTTTTGTTGTGTTTGTTGTTTATTTTTAGGACTCCTTTATATATTCTGGATACTAATCTCTATCAGATATATGATTTACGGATCTTTTCTCCCATTCTGTGGGTTTCCTTTTTACTCTGCTGATGGTGGCTTTTGATGCAGAGACTTTTTTAATTTTCATGAATCCAATTTATCTATTTTTTCTTTTGTCACCTGTGCCTATGGTGTCATACCCAAGAAATCATTTTCAACTCCAATGTTACGAAGCTGTTGCCCTATGTTTTCTTCTAAGAGTTATATGGTTTTACCTCTTCCATTGAGGTCTTTGATCCATTTTTAGTTAATTTTTTTGTATGGCATTAGATAAGGGTCAAATTTTATTCGTTTGCATGTGGATATCCAGTTTTCCCAGCACCATTTGTTGAAAAGACTATCCTTTCTCCATTGAGTTGTCTTGGCACCCTCCTCAAAAATCATTTGACCATATGTACAAGGGTTTATTTCTGGACTCTGTATTTTATTCCATTGGTCTGTGTGTCTGTCTTTATGCCAGTACCACACTGTCAATTACCATAGCTTATAGTAAGTTTTGAAACTGGGAAGTGTGAATCCTTCAGCTTTGTTCTTCTTTTTCAAAATTACTGGGGCTATTCGGGACCCCTTGAGGTTCCATATGAATTTAGGATAAGATTGTCTATTTCTGTGAAAAAACATCAAGGGGAGTTTGATAGAGACTGTGTTGAATCTGAAGATCACTTTGTATTGACATCTTAACATTATTAGCCTTGCAGTCCAATATGGGATGTGTTTCCATTTATTTGTCTTCTTTAGTTCCTTTCGGCAGCATTTTGTAGTGTTCATTGTATAAGTCTTTCCCCTCCTTGGTTAAATTAATTCTTAAGTATTTTATTCTTTTTGATGCTATTGTAAGTAAAACTGTTTCTTAATTTCCTTTTTGGATTGTTCTTTGTTAGTGTATAGAAATGCAACTGATTTTTGTGTGTTGACTTTGTATCCTAATATTTTGCTGAATTCATTTATTAGTTCTAATAATTTTTTGTGGAATTACATGTAACACACTAATTGAATTTATACCGGCTTAATCTCAATAGCATAGAAAAACTCTGCTCCTTTACAACTAGCTTCATCCCCACAACCTTTCAGTTGTTGATGTCACAAAATTACATCTTCATATATTGTGTGTCCAAAAACAAACAAATGATTGTTTTAAATGCTTTAGTCTCTTAAATTCTGTAGAAAACAAAATGTAGAGTTAAAAACCAAAGTTATAATAGTGCCGGCTTTTAGACTAATAATTGCTTTTATTTAATGTATTAGTGTCTTAAATCATCTAGAAAATAAGAATTAGAGTTACAAACCATTGTTATGATATTACTAAATTTTGTAATTGTCCATGCATTTACCTTAACCGAGATCTCTGTTTCTTCCTACAGCTTCAATTTGCTGTCTAGTATCCTTTCAGTTCAACCTATAGAACTCCCTTGAACATTTCTTTCAGGCAAGGTCTAATGTTAATAAACTCTCTCAGCTTTTGTTTATCTGGTAATGTCTTAATTTGTCCCTTACTTTTGAAGGACAGTTTTGCCAGATATAGAATTCTTGGTTGACAGTCTTTTACCTTTTATACTTTGAATATATTGGTCCACTGCCTTCTGGTCTCCAAAGTTTCTGGTGAAAAATCTGCTAGTAATTTTATTGAAGATCTCTTGCATGTAGTGAATAACTTTTTGCTTGCTGTTTTCAAGATTCCTTTTTTGGTCTTTGGCTTTCAAAAATATGATTATAATGTGTCCCAGTGTGGATCTCTTTGAATTCATTTTACTTAGAGTTAGTTGAGCTTCTTGGATGTTTATAGTCACATAATTTCAGCAAATTTGAGAAGTCTTCAGCAATTGTTTCTTCAAATATTTGCTCTGTGCCTTTCTCTCTCTCTTCCTTTTCTGGGGCTCCTGCAGTGTAGATGTTGGTCTGCTTCATGGGGATTCACAAGTCACTTAGTCTCTGTTCACTTTTCTTTAGTATTTTTTTTTTCTGTTCCTCAGACTTGGTAATTTCCATTGTCCTAACTCCTAATTTGCTCATTCTTTCTTCTGCCTGTTCAAATTTGCCTTTGAATCTCTCTAGTGAATTTTTCATTTTAGTTATTGTACTTTTCAGCTCCAGAATTTCTTTTTGGTTTCTTCTTAGGTTTTCTCTTATTAATATTTCTCATTTGTGTATACATAACTTTCTTGACTTTCTCCACATCTTCCTTTAGTTCTTTGAGCATCTTTAAGGCAGTTGTTTTAAAGTCTATCTAGTAGATCTGCCATCCAGTTTTTTTCAAGGACAGTTTCCATTGATTTTTTTTGCCATTTGAATTGGCCATATTTTCCTATTTCTTTGTATGCCTTGTGATAGTTTGTTGAAAACTGGACTTTTAAACCTAATCGTGGTAACTCTGGAAATCAGATTCTCCCCCCTTCCCCAGGGTTTGTCAGGATTTTTTTTGTTTTTGTTTTGTTTTTGTTGTTGTTGTTGTTGTTTTGAGGAAGATCAGCCCTGAGCTAACATCTGCCACCAGTTCTCCTCTTTTCGCTGAGGAAGACTGGCCCTGAGCTAACATCTGTGTCTATCTTCCTCTACTTTATATGTGGGATGCCTGCCACAGCATGGCTTGATGAGTGGTTCCACGTCCACACCCGGGATCCAAACCACCGGACCCTGGGTGGTGTCTACTGTACTGACAGCCAAATTGACCAAAATTATTTGCAATTTCCCATCTAATCCTTTTCCTGGAAACTTTAAGCCTTCAATAGACTCCAGAGTTCCAAAATAGTTACATCAGACAGATTCTGCCAATATAATTGTTGTCTAGCTGTGGAAACAGCTTCCTGGTGCTTCCTCCTCTGCCACCTTCCCAGATCCCATTACCTTCTACACTTTTGAATATGTGATTGAGTACATTACCCAATACATTATGATGTCCCTTGAAAAATAAGCCATGCAACACATTTGAGAACTAAGTATTATGAAAAATTTTATTTCTGGTGTGAGATTACTATGATTTTTAAAATAGATAATCCAAATTTGAAACTAGTTTTATTTTATTGTTTTTGCTTTGGTCACTTGAGAGCTCAGAGCCAAAGTTTCAACACTATTTAGTGGAGAAAAAATGTTTAGGAACTTAAAATCTATTTTTCATAATTTGTATATTCTCTTTCTCTCCAGTTTTATATCTTTAGTGTATAGATATATTTTCTGTCTCAATTTTATTATCGTTTTTATATTTTTATAAGTTGTCTCGATCTTTTGTGAAATGAGGCAGCGTGTATATACATACATAAAAGGATAAATATTTCTTATTTTAGGGCAGAAAGTATAATGAGCCAATTTATAGCTTGGCTTGCTTCTTTAAATTGTCATATAAACAATGCCCAATCAAGGAGGAAAATATGCTCTATAAATATTACTTCCTTACCTGCCAGGTTTTCATTCTACGCACTTTTATATCTTATTCATTTGACCCTCATACAGAATTTGTCAGTAAATTAGGTATTTTTCTTTCCGTTATGCAGACAAGTCAAGTGAAGATCAGAGAGCTTAAATAATTGCAAATCTTAACTCCACAATAAAGGCTCATTTCAATACATGGTGCTGAACTTTTAGGAAAAAATGATTATTATACAGAAAACCCATTGAAATCTGATGAATAACATGCTGTATTTCCATTCATGGAGTGTGTGGGATTTTATTATAGTAAAAATTTTTTATTATTAATATTTCCGATTGTCCTCTAGGAAAAAAAGACCTTGGTTTGATCGTACAAATAAAATACTGTGAAAAGTCACCGAGTGGTCCTTGGAGTCTTCTTGTCTTAACAAAAACATGCACATAGTAATAAATCAATCAATGCTCCCCGAGAATGAGCTAAGTACAGTCACTTTGAAAACTGCTTCAGCACCTGCTCATGAAATAGAAATTGATTTAAAAATAGAGGTCAGTTTATAAATTTAAATTGATCTTTTATGGAACAGTTCTATTTGCAGTACTTCTTACTAAAACTAAGGTGATTTATTGCAAACACTCGACCAAAGCCGCAGCTATAGTCACAATGTGTTATCACACAATTGGGAGTCTAAGTTGTGATACAAAATCCATATTTCAGCACCAACTTCTGGGTATATACTTGCTAAACTTTTTTAAAGTCTAAGAGAGATTACCAGTTTCAACAAATTGTTTAGCACTATTCTGTGAAAGATAGTGTATCATCTTTCCATTGTTTGTTATTGTAATTGAATCTATTTAAACAGGAAAGCAAATTAAGTGTGGTAATTAGTGTCCAGTTTCTTTATATGTTAACTTTACATAATCAGCCACAGAAATAAGAGCCTAAACATTATATTTCTCTCACACACCATCTTATTTGTGCATCTCTGTTCATTTGGCTTAGTCTGAGAACAATCTTTAGATGCTTGGAAATTCTGCTGAACAAACCTTTTCTCATGTGATTGTCTGTAGCCAGCAGGTGAGAGCCAGTGGAATGAGTAAGAGCAGAGGAATAGTTCTGCCTACTTTGATGTCAGATAATTTTATAATCTGTATAAATTATATAATAACATCAGATAATTTAATAATCTTTGTTTAGAACCTCTACTGAATGCACAATGTTAGACAACATTCTAGAGTCTGTTTCTGACATTGCTTCCTTCCAGATTCAAGATTGTCCACCTCTGTTCTGTTCTCCCAATAATTCTTCTAGAATGAGAGTCAAGGGTATTGTTTAAAACGAATGTTTTATTTTCCCACAATTAAGAGCAGATAAGCTCTGCCTGAACATGTGCTTTAAAACTACTCTTAAAATAACAATAGGTGAACATAATAGTTATTTCTTATAGTACTTCTTTCTTCTTTGGCTTAAAGTACCAGAATAACTTTGATGTAATGTCTGCTTAAGTCAGGTATGTTTAACTGACCAGGTGTGTGTGTGTCATGAGAGCAAATAGTTTTGTAAAAGAAAAAGAGCTACAGGACAAAGTCAAATCAAAATACTATTTCTCACCCATAGCACCATCGATCTGGTCTTCACACTGAAATCTTATCAAAGCAAGTACTACTACAAATAGATGAACTAGAGACAGGTGAATAAGAAATTTTAAGTGCAGAAAGGGTCTCAGCCTTCTGATTCATCTTCCAGGAATAGCCCACGTTGTCCCACACTGTTCAGGTGGTTAACTCAATCCTGCTGATTCTACAGACTAATGATCTAAACACTGAATTCAAACAATTGTCTTTTCACTTTCCTTCTTCATTAAAGCCTGTGTATAATTAGACACACACAGATAATCTTATCTTTGCTTCACATAGTTAACCTTCCTCTTCTGAATACTGCTCAGAGTCCATATCCTTCAGAAACCCCTTTTTAACTGGAGCTGAACCTATGACCATGCTGGCCTATGAGTGAAGATGTCACTACCAACACACCATCATCTGGCTAAGAACTTTGATGTGGTTTCTTTGCTCCATGCTGAGTAAAAACAAGTCGTCATAACAATAGTAGCATCGAGGGATTCCAGAAGTACTCTCCTTTCAGATGTAAAATGTATACAGGTGGTTTCCATCCTGCATAGCTTGTAAATTGTAGTTTTGCATTCCTACAAACACACGTGTGTTCCTTCAATCCTCTTCTGTTACTTCTCTTTGTCCTTTTTCTGCCCTTAATTCCTTCTTCCCAGTCTAGACCTGTCAGAGGCACCCACAGGCATTAATGTGTCATTTTGAACTAATGAGTCTGTTGATGGACAGATTACACATCCTCCCTGTCTCACCTGGGCTTCGTGATGAAACAGGCATTGGCCAAGGTGCAGCTTTAATCACTGCCTTTGGAAAATTATTTCTCTTTCTAAGTTAATTGTTCCCTGATTACCATAGAGAACAATCTCCTGACTTTGACTTTATTAGTCCTAAATTTTTACTAGCTGAGCTATCCTATCCAAACTATTCCCATCTGTTCCTCTTAGTATGGTGCAATTGCTCTCCAGGAATAATGGAGTAAATGAGAATTTCTCATAAGAGATCCCCATGGAGTTAATGCCTACACTAACAGTCCCAAAGATGTTACTGGAAATGTCAGTAGAGTAAGGAATGAGGTAGTGGGCATGGTGACTAGAAAGACATGAAAGTAGAGATCACTTACTGCCTCATGATCCGAGTGAAGTTCTCAATCTGCTCCAACACAAAGGAAGAAATGGATCCTTCTCCTGTTTCCATAAAGCAGAGCAAACACCAGACTATCACATTTAGTACTGAGAGCGTGGCAATAGGAATTACCACAGAAGAAAAGAAAAATAGAACTTTAAACTAAAGATTATGTATTTTTCCTTGAGCTCATTGTCCATAATGTTCACAGAGGTGAGGCCATCTCCTTCCATTGCTCCTAGCCTACTGCCATGTTTCAAGGGCCAATTTCTCTCGCATTAATTGGAATCTTCTTTGACCTTGTTCTGTCTTCTCAGGATCTAGAGTCAAACTCTCTCCTTAACACCGGCTGTGAAGAGGGTTCTTCTCAGCCCACAACAGGTCCCAGTCCTTCCTGCTCCAGTGTGATAGGTGGAGAGAGCATCCATTTCCCTCAGAGGAAATCCCTGCTCCCACCCCTGCCCTCATTCCTACGTGTATGGCATGGAATGGTCTGATTTTCCCTAAAGCCTGTAAAGATGGTCACTAGAATCCACAACACATGCCTCAAGGTCTCAATTATTCAATCTAAAAAATTGGGGCATGGCAGTCCAGTAAGGATCTATATTTAGACTAAACATAATTCTAAAGATTTGAGGACTAATTCTGATCTACAGACATATTTAATTTATGTTACTATACATAATATATAACAAAAAGATTAAAGACATGAATTTCTCTTACTTCACAAATGCAGACATTGTTCGTTTATATGAGTATATACTTTTCCTGTATTAGCTTCACTTAAAAAGTTCATCAAATTGCGCATTAAAATTCAGAAAATATTTTGATTCATCAACTGCCAGTTTTCTAGTTTCAATCATTTGAGGAATCTAATTCCTCCCAATATGTGGAAACTATTGTCAGCTTCAAAATGGCATTTTGTCCCATCCGTGTATTCTATATCTAAAAGCTAGACCATGGTTGACTCCTAACAAAATCACATGGGAGATGTTTTAAAATACAGATTTCTAACTACCACCTTAGATCAATGGATTAAAAATCTTTAGCATACAGTACTTTGAATTTGTATATTTTTAATGAGTGTCTTCAGATGATTCTGATTCTGAGTGAAGTTTAAGAATCACTATGAGACTTACCTGCTTGAAATAGAGCAGCTCAGGCTCTGACCAACCACCTTGGCCCGCGTGACTCCTTCAAGCATCTCCCCTTAAGTGCAGCTGGTATGTAAATGGGAGATACCTAGCTTCCAGGCAAAAGTATGATGCAACACTGTGATTCCAGTCCCTACTCTGGCCCTCAGTAATTGTGTGGATATCCGCAAATTATTTGTCCTCCTTGATTTTAATTAATTCATTCTTAAAATAGAATTCTTTAAGGGTGGAATGGGATAATGTAAGTGAACTGTTTAGTGAACCGTACAGTTTCCTGTAAGTAGAAGGCATTATAATTAACGCCCAGATTCTCCTTTCCATAGCCTGTTGCTTTCTTTTCTCTTCTTAGTCCCTCTGAAAGAACTCAGTTTACATGGAAGGCTAGAGTTAGAGCAGTCAAACTATAGCTGCGAAAGCAGCACTTGTCTCTCTGTCTCAGCCTTTCCTATGTAAGGTGACAGTTCCTAATCTTTCAGATGTAGAAAGTTAATCCGTTTTAGGACTGGTCAATTGACTGTCATGTTTGTTTGACTTCATCCAGTGTTCATAGCAAGCCTGAGGACAAGGGATGAGAAAAGAGAGAGAACACAATTGGAGAGTACAGCTCAATTGGTGGATTTGTTCTCCATAAAGAACATTTCCCTAAGCCAGTGGTCTCCATGAGTTTTGGTTATGCAGCCATCATAAAAAATTTGTAAGCATACTCTCAATGTGCCTATATTTTTTTAAAAAGTTCAAAAATGCGTATACTACAGTATTAATTTATTATATAGATTATAAACATATACAAAAATAGAAACTCAAAAGGATGTGATAAAAAATAAGTAGAGTTGTATAACATTGTGAAGATGCTTAATGCCACTGAGTTGTACACCTAAAAATAGTGAGAATGTGGGGCTGGCCCAGTGGTGCAATGATTAAGTTCCCACGTTCTGCTTTGGCAGCCTGCAGTTCGCTGGTTTGGATCCTGGGTGTGGACATGGCACCGCTTGGCAAGCCATGCTGTGGCAGGTGTCCCACATATAAAGTAGAGGAAGATGGGCACGGATGTTAGCTCAGGGCCAGTCTTCCTCAGCAAAAAGAGGAGCATTGGCGGCAGAGCTCAGGGCTAATCTTTCTCAAAAAAAAAAAAGGTTAGAATGGTAAAGTTTATGTTATGTATATTTTACCATAATAAAAAAACATTTTTTAATGTGTGTAGAAATATTATTCTAACATATCAATCCACAATGCCTGTGTGCCCGGTGGTAGTTGGCTGGAGAGATGAGAGAAACTTAAAGGAAGTGTGAGCATACCATATTCCTTGACCCCACTATTAAAGGATAGACTTCCTGGGAGTCAGATGTCCATCAGGAAACGTCCATGACTTTGGAGAAAAACAGACGCACATTACCAGCTATGTAATCTTGCGCAAGTCACTTAAACATCCTGACGTTAGGTTTCCTAATTTTTTAGTGGGAGGTAAAAAAAAAATTACATTATATTTGTGTGAAATATGTATTAGTTTACATTAAACATTTCATGATCCTCAGCATAGCTTCATAATATAGATTATTATTCAGATTTTTTTAATGAGAAGACAATGATTTTAAAAAATTAAGTAACTTATCTAAGATCACCCTGTTACCAAGAGGATTCGGAATCTGAATCCACGTCTCTGCCTTCAGTGCGAATCCTCATTCCACCCCCTAGAGGTGGTAGGAGGTATACTCACCTGCAAGGGTCTTTGTGAAGATTAAGCAAAATGATCAAGGTAATGTATTATGCACAATTACTTGCCTGAATAGAACCTGTTTGAACACTCTCTGCTTGACAGTTTCTTTATAATATGCTGCATAATAAGTAGTCAATAAATAGGTGAAGATTTGGGTTTTCCATAGGGGCAACAGAACAGTGCTGGAAATGTGACCCCTCGTTTTAATTGAAGAAAAGTAAGACTCGGCAATTTTGAATGACTTACCCAAGGTCACGTAGCTAGAAGAACTGAGTTTAGAACCCAGTTGTCTCACACTCAGGCGGTGTATTTTACATCACACCTTCTGCCCTATAAAAAGTAGTAGATAAAAGAGTACCATAGACAAGAAAAAAGCAATAGAGAGGATAGTTCCCAAATGCACAACCTGCAGTCTGAAGGATCTAAGTAGAAGACAGGAGATGTCCATTCTGACAGATGTTATATGTTAGAAATGGGAAAGGCTCTTCTTTGCAGCAGGTAATGTGGAAATCTCCTCTTCTCTGATTGCCATGCTGCGTCCTCTGGTAGCTCTTGAGAGCAAGATGCATAGCTTTCTGTGTACTACCTGCTTTAGAGTTTCTTCATTCCACTCTTTACATAGTCAGTGAAAACAACCCAAAATGCATTACATTAAGTGGAATTACTGTGGGAATACAATCTGCCATGAATCTCTTGCATTTCTGCACATCTTGCTAGCAGAGGCACTGTGTTCTATAGTGTTTTTCCAAGGATGTTATGTTGTGAAGACCCTTGGAAAAGGGAGCTAGTGTCTCCCTCTATAGCACCAGACAGGCATGCTTACTGGCCATCATAACTGATTTGAGTTCCCTAAACTCAGGGTTTCCCTCCCGGTTACACAGCCCATCGACCTCACCTGGCTCTCTCTCCATTGCCCATTGTGAATTGGGCCACAAAGAACCAGCACAAATGCTTATACTCTGACTACTGCTGTTGCTATAAATATTAACTGTCCTTGTCTCTGATGCACAAGTCTTATGTCTTCTGCCTGCGTCAGTGAAACAGGACCTGTATGGAGACCAAACCATGTAATCATAACAACACTTGTGCCCTGCACTGAAGGAAGTTAGGTGAGAGCATAGCAACTTGGCAGGAGGGGGTGGGGATGGACACAGGTAGGTTTTACGAAGCTATCGGTCTTTATCAAGGACTAAAACTATAAAACTGTTTCAACTCTCTCTCAGCTGCTGTGTGATCACCAAGTCTCCAATTTCAAATGACTGTGAAACAAGGTTAGTTCAGTCATGCAGCCTGCCTGTAATCAGGTAATTTACATATTGGCCAGTAAATGACAAAAAGTGACTGCAACAAGAAAAAAGTGAATCACAATTTATTGTTTCTTTTACCATCACTGAGATATTCTAACCTATGGGTGGAATGCTGTATCAGAGAGAATTAGACTCTACCACAAGACGCACAATGAGAAAAGTAGTTTTTTTTACCACAGGACAAGATTTTGTGAAGTCCTAGAGTGATAATCGTTGCCATATTTTAAAGAAAATGTACTTTAATCTTAACATGAAAGTGTCAAGTAAAAATGATCTCTGAAAATTAGCACATAAGGGAAGTTTAAATGATTACATATAACTGAACACTTTTTCTAAGAGAAGATTGCTTCTTCCTGAGAATTTATTCTGAATTGATGTTAGCAAATTTTGCATGATTATCTCTTACGATATTTTAGTTGTTAAAAACTGAATAGTGTTCTTTAAAGCTTTTAAAAGAGGGGATTTTTGAGTTCATGACATTTCAATTTAGTGGTCTTTTAAGGATGTGGTATACTTTGAAATTACTGTACTCTCACTCTTACCACACATATAATTTTGCATTCTACTTGGCGTAAATGTCAAGAGTAAGGATGTCCTTTTCATCATACTGAATTTTCTCATATATAACAATTAGCCTCCATAATTTGTGAATAATCACTTGTCCAATAAACTAGCCTACTGTGTCCTTTTATGATTTGTCTAGTCGTCCTTCTATTTCACGGATAGAGCTGAATCAGTGACAACTCTACGAGGGGTCTCCGTAATGTGTCACATGGAGGAAGACTATAAAATCCATTTACTCTTCAATTTGTTGTAAGGGCTTGTGGGATAGTTGAGATAGGAACAAATATTTATTCCACATGTAAACTTTCTTTAGAGTAAAAAAATGAAAATCAAAATTCTATTATATTCTATTTTGGAGAATATTGTATTGAGTGCTTGATTTCTATGACAGACTAATATTTTCTTCCATAAAGCAAATATTACTAACCTGAAAAGAATTGGACCAAAAGAAGAAAGGCTTCTGAAATTTCAATCACGGACTTAAGGAATTATTTTTGTTCCTTTTTTCATCTATGATTTTATCAGCAGCAACTGACATTTCAATTAGAAACTAGTTAGGAGGCGGGTAGAGGTTCACTACTGGGCCTAAAAATTACGAATATTTCTGATGTTTGAAGTAATTTGTAATTTAAAATATGCTTCAGGTTTTAAAGTTTCATGAGCGCTTTTTTGCCATCCATCCAGCTGTGGTTTTTGTGTTTATGGCAGTGAAATATTTTTCCCAGGCTAACTCCTGAACAGAAGAATGAAATTTTGTTCTGCTTGGCATTTGTGAGAAATACAGTTTGGGAGAGTGTTAATTACCTGGCATAAAGCACTCCTTAAAACACCATTTTGAATAAGAAAAATAGCCTTTTACTAGGCACATAAAGACATTTTGGGCATATTTTGGTATCTAATGTGAATGTACCAGGTGGCTGATAATACATTACTTCTCAATTTGAAGAGGCTTTTGTTACATAAAAATGTAAACTCTCATGTGTCATATTACCGAAGAGGCAATAACAGATGATGAAAATATTCTTATAAAAAATATGCGAAAGCTCCTTGACGCTAAATATATTTTGGGATTTGATGACAGATGAGTGAAACAGAACTCTATGCTCATAAGCACCAGGCTCTGTTCTGTCACGTAGTTCAAATGGCTCCAGAGAAGGCTTTGCTTCTCTGGTGGAAACTTTGGTAGAGACTGAGAAACAAATGTTTGTTTCCAGGGCCTGAAATCAGATTTAAATATATCTTTGGTATTTTTCTCTTGACTCTATTAATTAAGACTGATTTGCAAACAGACGGAAGTCTCCTCCAGCCTTTTCTGAAGCAACACAAGTCAGAACTGAACCACTTTGTTAACACCAGGTGTATGGGGCCCAGCCTGCTGATTTCAGATAAGCATGAAATCCTACCCCGTCTTCTTCAATGCGTGCACATCCAGACCTCCAGGAAGGCGGAACTGCTTCCAGAGGCAATTGAAGAAAGCTCTGAGTGCTGGGAGGTGACTTGAAAGAATGGCCACAACCACAGGAGTAGTCTGATTAAAGGACACTTAAGCACCAGGATTCTACTTTTGTGGCCTGACAAACAAACGAAGTTCCCTTGCACATCCCAGTTTTGCTCTCTGTGAACACAGATGGCTCTGCCTTTGTGCCCGAGCTACAATGATGTGGTTTAAAACATTTCAACACAGACCTAGACTTGCTTCTCTGCTTTCACCTGCATTAGATATGATGTGTTCATATGTCATGTGCCACTGGATGTGTTAGGTCCATCATAAATTTATTAAGCCTGCCACTTTTGTGTACTAAGACAGAAAACTAAAAAAGGATGCAGGGTTAAAGAGGTATGACAAAGTAAATTAAATTTTATGCCAGACTTCATTTGGAATGAAAAACAATTTCTTGCTCATACGTGCACAAAAACTATTTGTTGACTGTGATAGAGTAGAAGCATTCTAGTTGAGTACTTTGGAATTTTCTTATTATATTTCTCAGATGTGATATAACTTAGTGTCATTTACTATCGATTTTTTATACAGCTCTTAGTTTCTTTAAAATAGCCTATTTTTTTTACCCTATGTCCCATAGGCATCATAACATCCTTTATGTTTTAGGTGTCACTACCCACTTCAGCATGATTCTTTGCACTCTGGGAAAAGCTAGGTTGGGAGCAGTATCTACATTTGTTTTAAGACTCTGATCCTAGCACATATACCACTGAAGCATATCACAAGAATAAAAAGAAAATGGAAGGAAAATTTTAAAGGAGTGACAAAGGCTATTCCAGGACAATAGCATACCAAGAAGAGTTTAGCATTATCTGGATAATTACATTAATATATTTTTATTGAGTGCATAATACTCTTCCAGGTGATGCAGTTGTCACACTGAACAAAACACACAGATTCCCCATTGCCATAGCTGTCACATTCTAATGGGGAAAATGGACAAATAAATAAACAGTTATTTAATATAATACCAGTTGGTTATAATAGTGAGTGAGGGGAAAATGGACAAATAAATAGTTATTTAATATAATACCAGTTGGTTATAATAGTGAGTGAGATAAATTGGTTGGGGCAACAGGATCGGTAATGAAACGTGATGATTATGTGGGGGCTACTTAAATAGTGTGGTCAGGAAAGGCTTCTCTGAAGAGCTGGTTTTTTTTTTTTTTTTTTAGGAAGATTAGCCCTGAGATAACTGCTGCCAATCCTCCTCTTTTTGCTGAGGAAGACTGGCCCTGAGCTAACATCCATGCCCATCTTCCTCTACTTTATATGTGGACGCCTACCACAGCATGGCTTTTGCCAAGTGGGGCCACGTCCACACCCGGGGTCCGAACCGGCGAACCCTGGGCTGCCGAGAAGCAGAACATGCGAACTGAACCACTGCACCACCAGGCCGGCCTCAGGAGCTGATATTTGATTAGAGAATTAAAGAAAATGAGGAAGCAAAATTTGTTAGTGTTTGTAGGGACGGTGCATGCAGCTGAGGGAATGGCCAGTGCTCCTGATCGGGAACATGCTTGACATGGTCAGGACCACTAAGGAGACTAGATGGAGTTAGTGATGGAAAGGAAACTATAAAAACAGGATGAAACGCTAGCCAGGGGCCAGATCATGCAGAACCTATCAACTCTTAGTAGGAACTTGAAATTTTATTCTAAAAATAATGGGAAAGCAAGAGAGGACCTTGAGCAGAAGAGTTTTATGATCTGATTTAATACATTCTTGCAACTTTATTGAGGTATGATTGACATATGCTATATTGTAAATGTTTAAAATTTGATAACTTCTGACATTTGTTTAAACCTGTTGAAACCATTAATGCAATCAACATAATGAACATAACCTTCTCTCAAAAGATTTCCTTGTATCCCTGTGTAATTGTCTCTCTTGCCCTTCCACACCACCTTCATCCTCAGGCGGCTACTATTTGCTTTCTATCACTCTAGATGGGTTTGAATGTTCTAGAATTTGGACATGTCATTCTAGAATTGGAATATTACAAAAAATGTGTATTTTTTTGGTCTGGTTTCTTAACTAAACGTGATTTTTTTAAGAATCATCCACGTCATTGTGTCCATCAGTAGTTTAATCCCATTTATTGCTGAATAATATTCTGTTGCATAGATAATCCAAAATTTGTTTATGCCTTCACCTGTTAAAGGACATTTAGATTGTTTCCAGGGTTTTTTGCTGTTATAAATGAGGCTTCTATGAAAATCTGTGTACAAGTGTCTGTATAGACATATGCTTTAATTTCTCTTGCATAAAATATCTAAGAGTAGGATGACTGAGACATATGGTAGGTGGACATTTAACTTTTTAAGAAACTGCCACATTATTTTCCAAGGTGGTTGTACCATTATCCATCCCACCATCAGTGTATGAGTGTTTCCACTTCTCCATATCATCTCAACAATTAGAATGATCAGTTGAGTTTTTATTTTTAAATTTTAGCCATTGTAATTGCTTTCTAGTGGTTTCTCACTGTGGTTTTAATCTTCCTTTCTCTAATGATGAACTAAAGATGTTAACTATCTTTCATGTGCTTGTTTGCCATCTGTATGTCTTTTTTGGTGATGCGACTGTCCAAATCTTTGCACATATTTGAGTTGTTTGTTCTCTTATTGAGTATTGAAATTTCTTGGTAAATTCTGAACAAATGTCCTTGATCTGATATATTTTCAAATATTTTGCCCTGTGTTTTCATTCTTTTATCAGTGTCTTTTGAAAATCAGAAGTTTTTTAATTTTGATGAAGTCCAGTTTATCATTATTTTTTCTTTTATAGATTATGCTTTTTGTATTTTACCTAAGAAATCTTTGCCTAACCCAGGGTTACAAAGATTTCTCCCATCTTTTCTTCTAGAAATTTTACAGTTTTAGGTTTTCCATCATACCTATGATTCATTATGAGTTAATCTTTGAACAAGACACGAAAGCTAGATTAAAGTTCCTTTTTCTCTTCCTTCTTTCCTTCCATCCAACCAACCTTCCTTTTTTCCTTCCTTTCCTTCCTTTCTTTCTCCTAATAAGATTTTCCATTTTCAGTGCTCTATATTCCTTTGTGTCAATCCAGGTTTTCATCTGGCATCATTTTTCTGCTTGGAGGACTTTCTTTAACATTTTTTATATTGCAAGTCCACTGATTGTGCATTCTTTTAGCTTTTGTGTGTCTGAATATGTCTTTATTTTGCCTTCATTTTTGGAAGATATTTTCACTGGGTAAAATTATAAGTTGAAAGTTTTATTTTTCTTTCATTACTTTAAAGATGTTGCTTGACTGGTTCTAGCCTGCATTGTATCCAATGAGAAATCTACTGACAATCTTATCTTTGTTCCTCTATATAATGTATCTTTTTTCCTATTAAAATTCTTTTTTTACTTTTAAAATTGTCGGTTTACCAGTGATTTGAAGCAATTTAATTATCATGTGTCTTCATATAGTTTCATTTTTTTGTTCTTAGAGTTAGTTGAGTATCTTGGATCTGTACATTTATAATTTTCATCAAATTTAGAAAATAATATTCTTTATTACCTCTCTCTCCTCCACTAGGGATTTTAATTACATGTGTATTTGGCTGCCTGAACTTGTCCTCCAGTTCATTGCTGCTCTCTCTATTTTTTCCATCTTTTTTCTGTGTTTAATTTTTAACTGTTTTTTTTACTGTCTTCAAGTTCACTGATCTTTCACCTGCAAACGTAATCTGCTGTTAATTCCATCCAGCACAGTTTTCATCTCAGACTTCATAGTTTTCATCTTTAGATGTTTGATTAGAATCTTTTTAGCTCCTTCATATCTACTTCTTATGTTCAGTCCTGCCTTTAGCTTCTTGAACATATGGAATAGTCATAGTAACTGTTTTAATGCCCTTGTATAATTCTTTTATCCTTATTATTTATAGATCAGTTTTGATTTATTGATTTTTCTCCCCAATATAGGTTGTATTTTCTTCTTCTTTGTATACCTGGTAACTTTTAATTAGATAACAGACACTGTGTATTTTACTTTGTTGTGTACTGGATATTTTTGTATTTGTAAAAATATTTTCAACTTTGTTCAGGGATGTGGTTTACTTGGAAACAGTCTGATCTTTTTGGGTCTTGCTGTGAGGTTTTGTTAGGCCAGATAAGAACAGATTTCATTCTTAGGTCATTTTCTTCACCATTACTAGGCAAGACTTTCTTAATACTCTAACCAATACCCTGTGAATTATAAGGTTATCCACACTGGGTGTTAGTTACAAAGACTATTCCTGGTAGTGTATGATATCCGGGCAATGTGTCCACTAAATTTTTTGACTGGTTCCTTCAGATAGTTTCCTCACATTCCACAGCTGATCAATACTCAGTTGAATATTTGAAGAGTCCCCCTGAGGATCTCTGAAGCGCTCTCACTGTGCCGTTATCTCCTCTCTGTTACTGAGCTGTATGAAATCTAGCCTCTTTGGTTTTTTTCGACCCCCACCACCATCTCCTCAACTCAGAGAGCCTGCCAATTTCTGCCTGGGTTCTCCCTTGCTGTGCTAGTACCTGGAAAGTTTCCAGGTATAAATATGGGATAAATGTAGGGTGATTTTATTTATTTTTCAACTCTCATGATCACAGTTTTCTGTTGTTCACTGTCTTGAGAGACATTTTTTCTTATACGTTGTTGCAGTTTTTACTTTTTTGTTTGTTTTTTGAGGAAGATTAGCCCTGAGCTAACATCTGCTGCCAATCCTCCTCTTTTTTGCTGAGGAAGACTGGCCCTGAGCTAACATCCGTGCCCATCTTCCTCTACTTTATATGTGGGACGCCTACGACAGCATGGCTTGCCAAGTGGTGCCATGTCCGCACCTGGGATCCAAACTGGCGAACCCCAAGCCTCCGAAGCGGAATGTGCGCACTTAACCACCGCACCACTGGGCTGGTGCCTTGTTGGGTTTTTTAGTTGTCTGATATGGGATGATAAATCTTGCCCCCATGACACCAACTTGGCCAGAAATAGGTGGCTGAATAATTTCAATTTATTCTGACTATGCAGTTTTGCAGTGGGAAGTGCTCACAGGATTCCTATTGCTGGGTAGCCTGATTTACTTTTTTAAAAAAATCTAGTTTCCATGAGGATAATGGATTATGTATGTGGAGGAGTATGCTGGGCCATAGGGAGCTTTACTTTACTCTTTTTTTCTGCACATAATTAAAATTTTTTCAAAATTTATTCCTTTAATTATATACCAAGGGTTCCATGAAAGATGTGAACAATGATATCTCCTCTCAAATGCAGTTCTCCAGGGCCCTAGATTATTTGAGTTGCTCTTGTCCCTCACTATTCTAGGGGTGATTTAGATTTGGACAAGTAAATTTTAGTTGCCTATTAGATACCAATGCAGAGATGCTAAGTAGGTAGTTGGAAATGATGAGAAGGAAGATGGACAGATGAGTCTGAAATTCAAAGGAGAGCTCAGACAAGGAGTTACGAATTCAGATGCCTTCATCCTATTGTTTATCCTTAAACCCATAGAACTAGAAGAGTTTGTCCAATGAGTGAATATAGATAGAAAAGGCAAGAAATCTAAAAGGTTTCTAAAAGAAATCTAATTTTCTAATTTTAGAAATCTAGATTTCTAAAAGAAATCTAATCCCTAGGGCACTCCAACTTTTAGAGATCTGAAAAAGGAGAAGAATCAGCAAAAAGGCACTTACAGTAGTTAATGAAGGTAGGGTGGCATTGGGAGACGAAGAAGCAACAAAAAATAATTGACTTTTATTGGTGTGTGATGCCAAGAACTCATCAAGCCACAATTAGTAGGCGTAAATCATCCTTTGGATGTGAAAGAAAGAAAAAAGAGCAGTTACACAAGCAATTAAATTATTATTTACTACTTCTGTGAAGGTCGGGTTGATAACCCCATTGATCACTTATTAAACATTCTTTGTCACATAAAATTTATATATATTATAAATTTTAATTATTTTTATGCCCTTTAAATTTACATTTTACTAACTGTATTGTCAATAAGCAATAGAGAGATATAGCTGGATGTCTGGCATATAGTAGCAATAAGTATTTGTTGATTGAATGAATAAATTAATGAAATAAAGAATATTGAGTGAGTTCAGCTGAATAAACACTTCAGCTTATGGCATTTAAAGGAGAGCTTGTGACAGAAACAGAAGGGCTACAAGTTAACTGGGGCTTTGAGTGAGTTACTTCACTCATTCATATCTATTTCATCTGTGAAAATACAAGGTTCAAAAGGTATCTCTATGATCTGGTGTTTGATCATGCTTTGATTGTTCATGATACACATTTCTCCATATGGTGTTACTTTTAAAATATTAATTTGACAAAATGTGCTATTCTATGCAATAAAATGATATCTTAAAAGTTAATGACAAATGATCACGTATATTTCTCATCATTTTTTAAAATTTCACATAAGAAGATCATTGGGAGCCATGAAAAATACAGCAAAATGTTATTCTAAACAAGATTGTTTGAGAAAAATGAAAGATATTAACTGGATAGAGGCTAAAATTTTTACATAAAGTATCTCATTTAATTCTTACAATAAAGTACTTAGTGATAGGTACTATTATTATTTACCTTTTAAAATTGCAGCAACAAGTACAGAGAGGCTGTTTCCCAAGATTGCCCAGTTAATCAACAAATGATTGAGCCGGGACTGGAGCTGTGGGATTTCTGACTTGAGATTCTGTGCCTATACATGCTGTTCTGTGCTGCCTCACAAGCACTGACTATGAAAA
Source organism: Equus asinus (assembly GCF_041296235.1). NCBI lineage: Eukaryota > Metazoa > Chordata > Mammalia > Perissodactyla > Equidae > Equus > Equus asinus. The sequence goes on along the minus strand of NC_091792.1, from coordinate 49,687,226 downwards.
AGTTACAGGATTTATTTTTAAATTAATTTTCTAAAGCACTTATTGGATGGAAAATGTATTATCTATTATCATTTAAATTCTCATTGTTTATTTTCTCATACCATACATTGTCTGTGTTTTCTTCTTTTGTGCCACTATTTTTATCACCCACTTTCTGCTACTTGAAATATAAACTCGCTAAAATAAATGAATCAATAACTATAACATTGTATCACTCAGGACATTTATTTTTTTCTGGAGACGTTATAAATGAATATATCTTATTAACTTAAAACATTTATTCTTACGTGACCATTAACTTCTGTGAAAAGATTTGCTAGCTTGCCCATTTAAATAACTATGGATAACATCTTTCTAGATTTGTAATAGCTTTTGGACCTAGAGTTGCTGCTTAGCAACTAACTCAAACTTTGCCAGTTCTCTGCGCTTTTTGGTTTTTGCGTGATGCTCTTTTGCATGTGACTGCACTCCAGCCCTGCCCACAGGTGATATACCCATGATCCCCAAGGGACTCATCTGCCCTAGGACAAGTGAGTGAACGCCGCTACAAGAACAAATGGAACAGCATGTCCTTTGAATTTCGTATGCAAAGGGAGCACATTAATAATCCTTTAACATGATAAATTCTACATACATGTTTATAAGTTAAGCTGCTTCTTGCATTTATTAGAAATAATGGATTTGTATGGCTTTTCAGGTTGCTTGATTTTAAGTTGACTTCAAGTTAATTCTGTCTCGCACTAACATCTTATATTATCATCTAGAAGACCGTGAAACGACTCCTACCTATGACTATAAAGGCAATTTGCAAGTTACTCTGTACAAATACACATTTATAAAATTTGCATCTTGTACTCTGAAACAAATTTAAAAAATTAGGACTAAAGCCAAATAACTGTATCTATTGGATGTGTGTTTTTTGTTATTTTACATAAATCGAATCACATTTACCAGATTTGATAGGCCTCCTGGAACCTGCTGCCTAGTAAAGAGCCATCATCGAAGTCCAATTTTGTTCTTCCATAAAGACTTTCAGAAACCCAGTTACATAAGCATGTGAATCTTCCTGGTGATAAACAATAATTTACTAACATTTTGATGACAGCCCGTATCTATCTTCTTATATTCTTAATCAAATTTCTGTACTTTACATTTTTTTATATTTGTCAAAAATTTTAGAAACTAAATTGTTCCCTGGACTATCTTATTATAAGTGGAGATCCAGGAAGTGTTGATTTTTATTCATCCCATAGAGTGTGGTTGAAAATTCATTAATTTTTTTGAATCTACTTCTAGCCAAAGGTCTTAATGCCTTTGAACTTCTGATATTGAAGTAGAGAATTTTCAGCAGATATGTCAACGCTTGTTTTATTATATTTTATCCATAGAGATTATTTCTGTTATGAGAAATTCAAATGTCTTTAATAAATAGTCATTACTTCGTGTTCCTTTGGGCACATATGTGCGAGTTTTGGATCTCAGTGATTTCCACTGAGATTAAAGGTTAGTGCCTTCAGATTTTCCCATCTGGTGGTTGAAATCATGTAAACACTTTATAAACCTAAAGATGTCCAAATATTTTGAAGTTAATACCATTGCTGGGGGAGAGTCAGCTAAAGTAGATGCAATATAGGTTATAATACTAGGATTCCAGGTAGCACTTTTAGCGAGGACAAAGCCACTGCTTTCTACTTCTTTTTAAAATTTCGGCTCGTCATCTTAAGTCGAAGTATGATTTCTTCTGATTAATCCAGGACAGCTACCACACATTCACAAATAGCATTACCACATGGAGGAGTTGGTAATGTTGTAAATACAATCCAAAAGATAATATACTATGACCAAATCAATCCAATGTTGCTTTGTATTTATAATTTAGCCACATTTTAAAAACAGGTATAGATTTTAATTTTTCCATTATAAATACATAAAATAAAGGCATATTTTATTATTCACAAATGAAATATCATGTAAATTACCATTGTATACTTATTATCTATTATTCTCAATACCCATGCTAATATATCTCTGAAACAAACATAGAGGATTTTTAATAGTTCCATTAAATTTATTAAATATCTGTGATGTTCCAGGCAGATATTAGATTGGATTTAAAGAGAATTAAAATGCAATTGAAATATAGTCCCTTCCTTGAGAAACACTGTGTCAAGTAATGATAGTAGAATAAAACATATACACTTACCCCCAAATCAATTTCATTAATAATTGCTATTTTATATACAATGAGTTTCCAGAATTCTTATGTAAAAGAAGTTTGAGGACAGTAACCTAGTTAGAACTGGGGAATAGGGGAGTCTATGGTAGCTGAGTAGCTAAAACCTTTTATTTTCAAGCCACTTCTATCACTGTTTATTGAAACATGTGCCAGAAATCCTACCCAGTTCAGTACTTATAATATTTCTAATCATTAAAAACCCAACGAAAGAATAACACGAGACCCTGAAGTACAGTGACAGGCCCACGGTGACACAGCTAGTGAGTAGTGAACTGATCTAGAATTTGAACCAACTACATCTGACTGCAAATTCATTCTTAGGCTTATTATTATTACTATGCTCACTATGTATTTCTATTTAACATCTTATTTGGTAGTCATAAAGCATTTTTTCCCATCTCTTTATGGTATATTCACATTTCCTCATGGTTGTGCATTACAGTATGCCAACTTGTTGAGACTTTTCTAGAAGTGAGTGAGGCCCACTGAGGCTATTAGTTGTGTCGTCAGGTGAGAGTCTGAGGCAGACCTGTTCCATGCACTGACCTTGTCCTATTGGACAGGTGAGGGTCTCACACCTCTGCTACTATCCATAGGCGAGATTTGAAGGGGGTTTCAGTTTTATGAAGAAATGCTTCATAACATATTTATGAAACTAATTTTTCTAATTTTCAAGAAATGGATTCAGAACTTCTCTTTCTAACAGATTATGCCTCTAATGTAATGAAATACAGGCTGTATCTAAATAAAATTTAAAGCTTATATAAAAGATTAATTACGTTACCATTTGTTTTTCCCATTATGTTCCAAGCTAAACACTTTACCTCCACTTTCTGATTTAATTCTCCCAACAACCTTCAGAGGATTGTATTATTATCAGCAATCCACAGATGCATCAACAGAAGTTGCAAGTGGATAAGTAACTTGCCCAAGGTCACACCGTATGTGGTGTAGTTGAATTTGAGCCCAATCATTCTGGCAAATTTACTATTTATTAGTTAGAATACTACATTAAGTAATAACTCTCCAGTGCCACTCCTAATCACTTCCTCCTGGATACAAGAGACTGCATATGTGGAAAAATGAAGTTTGATTTTACTCTTGGCCTTTGTGAGGTCACTTGTTCCCCTATCCTCTATCATTTGTCTAATAATTAATCTAATAATAGTGGGCAAGAATCCTGAAATTCTTTTCTAAAGTGTGAGTTCAAATTTTTTTGTTTGTTTTTTAAAATAGCTTAAGAAGGGGCTGGGCCGGTGGCATAGCAGTTCAGTTCACATCTCCACGTTGGCGGCCTGGGGTTCACGGTTCAGATCCTGGGCACATACCTACACACCACTCATCAAACCATGCTGTGGCATGAGTCCCACATATAAAGTAGAGGAAGATGGGCACAGATGTTAGCTCAAGACCAATCTTCCTCAGCAAAAAAAAAGGAGGATTGACAGTGGATGTTAGCTCAGTGCTAATCTTCCTCAAAAAAAAAAAATAGCTTAAAGAAGAAATTACTCTGTAGCAGTGGAGAGAGATAGAGAAAGATAAAGGGAGAAAGGATATGTTAAAGCTGCTCTAATAATTTGGAAACAATCTGGCTGTGATCTTTTTCATGCACGCATGAGATTTGCGTTCATGCAAACTAAGATTGACTTTCAGGCTGTCTTCCTAAAAGATCTCCAGGAAATGTTGCCTTCAGATTTATAACTCTAGACTCCCCAGTGGACCAATATTATCATATAATAAGAGATTGTCAAAATTGGACTGTAAATAAATGACAATGAGGGAGAGGCCTGAAACTCAGGCAATATCAGCTTTCCTGGGATGATGTTCTGATCCTTATCCAGGTCATTGTGCCTGTTCATTCAACTAGGGAAATTTCATGTGTTCTCAGCTATTTACTTATCAGAAGTTACATACCCAAGGATAAAATTTCATCGTATTTCTTTATATATTACTGACACAAGGAAGGCGGGAGAAAGAGTTGACTAATGGAGTAGGGGCAAGAAAAGGAGCAGCCAGGCACAAGAATGGACTAAAGGGTTGAAGAAGCTACATCATATGGAAGAGAGGCTCTTCCACAAGTACAGAGGAAGAATTACCAACCTTTGCATGGATCATAAATTTGCCTAAACATACATTTGTTTGGACTGCAATTTGTTTAATATTTTTAAATTTTATGCCTTCAGATATGGGATATATTATCTTGTTTCTCACAGAAATACAACTATTTTCTCACACCAAAGCTGTGATGTACACACACGCACACACACACACACTGTGTATTTACCTTTAAGAAAATGGAAGATGGAAAATGCTAATTAAAACATCCCACCATGCAGCACAAGTTAAATGGTTGGTCTCTAATGTGTGGTCTGTCTTACAAACATGTCTCCAATCTTAAATTCAACCTGTAGAAGAAAATATATAACTCTTATATACAAAAAGCGGTTTTAAAGCTACTTGATAGATTTTCTAGTAGCTGCAGACTGTGGTTGATAAAATATGACTATACCTCCAGAGTAACCTTCTAAGATCTTAATTTGATAAAAATAGCAAAAATTAGTAAGGCTATAAAAAGAATACTAAAGATGACTTTTATCCATCAGTCTAGAAAGAAACAGATGGCACTTCCAAATTGGATAATATGGGGAGAATTAATAGTCTATTTACAACAGGTGTGAGCAGAATAGAAACAAAATACAAGGGATAGTTCAGTAACCCCCTGGCTAGAAACAGCGGTGGGTAGCTACCACCCACAGGCTTGAAAAGGCAAGGAGAAGAAGCATTTTCCAGAACCCAGAGATAGAGACGACTTTGTGGAGAGGGCTACCTGACAAATGCTGAAACCTCAGGTTAGGGACACGGTCAGCTTCTGGTGATGTCTCAGGGAGGGGATAATTATCTGATCTCATTATCCTCCATTCCCATAATCTCCTACTGGGGCTCTGCATTACTGGAATGAAATTGGAAGTCAGAGAGCACAGCAGCCTGAGATGACATCCATCCAGGTGTGCCTCCAGGGCACAGCAGTGTGGAGAAGAGTGGGACATGGTTTTAAAGGGACAAATGAAGATATCTATCACACCTGTGAATATGACATTTGGAACTCAAATAAACATGATGTCTTTAACTACTACTGAAACTCTGAGATTCCAAGACAGAAAAAAAAGCCTAAAAATCAGTGTAATGTGAAGCATTCATAGAAAAAATAATCAATTAATAAGAAATGGGGCTTTATATTTTGTTTTTTCAAAAAAGAAATTTTTTGGAGGGAAGTTGATGATATAGATATTCCTTTTGGCAATATTAAGTAAAAAGATTATTGTGAGAGAAAGTATATGACCAAAAATAATTTTATATATGGATCGATAAAAAATACAAGTTTTGTAAATTACGAGTATATTCTTTGGATACTAGAGGTATAGTGACCTTCCTGTTTTTAATATGAACATAGTCATATAGTATAGAATTGTGGGAACAAATAAAACTGCTTATATTTCACTTTTTTTTTTTTTTTTGAGGAAGATTAGCCCTGAGCTAACTACTACCAGTCCTCTTTTTTTGCTGAGGAAGCCTGGCCCTGAGCTAACATCCATGCCCACCTTCCTCTACTTTATATTTGGGACACCTACCGCAGCATGGTGTGCCAAGCGGTGCCATGTCCGCACCTGGGATCCGAACCGGTAAACCCAGGACCACTGAGAAGCGGAACATGTGAACTTAACCACTGTGCCACTGGGCCGGCCACATATGTTTCACTCTTATAAGGGTTCAACTGTTGTACAGTAAAAGCTTGTACTGACCTGATCTATATACTGTAAAAAAAAAAAAAAAAGTGGCAGTAATCACCTTTTGACACAAACCCCTGAACTGAAATCATCACCGTCTGCATTTCTGCCACCACTCACTGCTTCTCATTTTCTATTTTTTCATAATTATAAAGATGTGTGAATTTAAACTCTCAGACTCTTTCCCATGCTCTGGCAATTTAGTCTATGATCACTTTACTACATTCCTTTACTTTCCATCCAAATAAGACTCAGTTTGAAATATTTTCAGTACTGGAGTGTGCAGACTTTTTTAAAAAAAATTTCCTTTTGTTTTCATGCTAGGAATTGTAATTACTGACTTGTTCAGAATGACATGTCATTCTGCGGCAGACAGTCTTTCTTTTAGAAGTGTGAGCATAAAGGGCATGCTGTTGCATGAATTTCTCAGGGAGGGAGGAAGATTTCCATCACATGTTTTTTATATTCTTTATTTCCTAGCTAATCCAATGGTTTGGGTTGTCTGAATACAAATAAAGCTTTTATTCATTATCATAATTCGTAAGATTAGCAAGTTTTTTCATTAAATTTGGTATTTGGAAATGATGTTTGTTATTCAGAAAATTAAGTCTTTTCAGAAAATTCTATATAATGTGAAATTTAATAACAAATGTGACTGCTTACAAGTAAGTGTCATTTTCACTAATCTTTCTTTAACTCTAGAAAATCCAAGCTTAATAATCCTAATACTCCTAGTTTATGTTTATACAGGGCTTTACAATTTGGAATACGCTTTTTCAAAGTTTATCGTATGTGCTTCTACAGTTATTCTGTGAGGTAATCATCGTGTGTCCTCATTGCTCAGTTTGCAAATTTGGGAAGCCAGGGCCAGCGAAGGTAGATGATTTTCTTATGGTCAGATGGTTAATCATAAAGCTACAATTCTAATCTAAGTGTTGTAACCACAAATCCTGTGATTTTTTCCTACCAATCCTACTTGACTCAATAATTAATTTGGTGCCTTCATGTCCCCGGTACTGTACTGTCTTGAGGAATATAAACATGAAATGTTTCTTGCAGCTCTTTTTGATCACACACACATGCTTTTATGATGCATAATATTTGATAAGTAAGACTAACTTTGCCATTTTTATTTCTTTAATTTTCTTAATGTGATATTTTGCCAAGAAGACTATGAAAAACAAGTGAAACTACACCACGCAAAGACGTTTAAAGAAAGAGCTAAAATATCCCCACACACCTGTCTGCTCGCCTTTAGTTTCACGATGCTGAGGGCCCAAAGGTAACCATTGTGAATAGATTGGTTTGTCAATAGCCAATGCTGAGTCAGCATATTTTTGTTCAGTCAAAAATATACGCGTAAACACATAAACATCTAGAGGTTCTGGATACTTGTTTTTAAAGAAATGAAACTGCCCCCATATTGTCCTTTAACTCTCTTTTTTACCTTAATGATTCATATCATGGATATTACCGCTTGCCACTAGACATAAACTTTGTATTATATTTCTGTATGCACATCACATTCATATATAATTTTACATAAATAGGTATTCAGCATGCTCTTTTGCTTTTTAAGGATGTTTTATTCCTTATCTCCTCTCTCCTTCTTTTTCTTCTTCCACTGGGCTCTCCCTCTGCCCTCCCACCATCCCCCCACCATGTTAACATAGCTATGTATATCCTTCCATGACTTTTTCCATGTTCATATAGCCATATACAAATGCATAGCTACACACAAATATGTGCACACTTAGATACTTATGGAGATTCTGTCCTTATTTGTTTTACAAGATAACCACCTTATACCACTACACATTCTGCTTTTCACACTCAGTCCTACTTGTGGGAATCCCTGTATGTCGAGTGGCAGAGTTAATTCATTCTTCTTTTACAATTGCGTAATATTCCAAAGTGTGGTCCTACTATAACTTATTTAATCATTTCTCTTTTGATGAGCATTGTTTACTCTACCAGTCAGGATCCAGAGAGGAGAGAGAAACCAGACTTTTTGTTTTAACACAGAGAATTTAATATAAATATTTATTGCCTGGCTATGAAAGATCGTTATCTAGGTAACAGAAAAGGCCAAAAAAAAAAGAAGAAAGAACACCAAGATATTACAAATTGGAATTGCAGGTCTGGATAAACAAAGGAAAGAAATAGGAATTATTAAAAGCTTTGAAGAGGGATCCCATGGCACTGAAACTCACACTTCTAAAGAGGGAGCGAGGTGGCTGGTGCTGGTGTCTAAAAAGTGCAACGAGTCTGTTTCTGAAAACTGTGTGTTAAAAAAACCTCGCATGGTACTCAGCTGCTGCTACGGGGGAGAAGTGCAGTTTCCAGGGTAAAGAAGCATTTCTAGGATGATGCTCACACACACAAGAAGCAGATAAGCAGCCACCAGGAAGCAAATAGGGCAAAGCAAATCCCGTGTTCCTTCAACCTTCCAGTTTCCTGTGTTGCCCCCTCTTCGCAGAGCTTCAGGTGAGGCCAGGTAACGAAACAGAAATGTGGTTTGCAGAGTCCCAGCTCCAGAGTAGAATTCAGGAGGGTGGGCTTACAGCTTTGAGACATTAACTTAACAACTGGCGCGTCTTTATTGCCAAGATTTTTTTTTTCAATTAAAAACAGAGCTGTCTTAAGTATCCTTATTCACAAATCCTTATGTACAATGCTTTTATTTCTCTCGGATAGATTCCCAGGAGTGAGATTACTGCATAAAATGATATTTGTAATTTAGCAGATGTTGTCAGATTTTTTTTTCAAATGATCATGCAAAAATTCACCGACAATTTTTAAGTATTCTTTCTTCTTGTCCCCACAAGCAACAGATGGCATCACTTCAATTTTTCTAGCACAATGGGTATAGAACAATGTCTTGTTACTTTAATTTGCATTTTCATGATTGCTTGTGATTTTAAGCACCTTGTCTTATGTTTATTAATAGTCTGTACTTCCTCTTTTGTGAATTTCTATTCCTATCTTTTGCTTAATTTTTTTCCATTATGTTTCTTTCTGTTGCCTTTTTTGTGAATAGACAAAACCTCTGAAAATTATAGAAAATGAACTTCATCAGTCTTCTGCGTTGTACTTTTTTCTAACTATTGTTTGTTTATTCACTTATTGTATATTTTCCAGGCATAATAAAATCAAATATGACTTAAAGCCTCTGGTCCCTGTATTAGTTAAATGGATCTTCCCCACCCCAAGACTGAATGTATAATTTAGGCTTATTTCAAAGACTTTTTTTGTTTTTCACATGTAAGACTTTGTCCCATCTCAAGTCTATGATTGTATATGCCATTTGATATGGGTTTGACTTTTGCTTTCACACAGATAACAGGTTGTCCAGAAGCATTTATTATATCAACTATCCTTTCAATATTGCCTTGAAATACCAGTTTTGTTATCTGTGAAATTCTTATATCTCTTTCTGGATTTCCTAGTCTGGATTTCACTGACCTTTTGGTTAATTCTTATGCCAATACCATATTGACTTAATCACCGGGACTTTTAATATGCCTAGCATAAGATCTCCTTTTTTTCACTATTTTTTGGCTATTCTAGGCCTTTCTTTTTCTATATATGTTCTCTATGATCATTTTATCTATCTCCTCTCTATTTCAAAAGAGAAAAAACTCAATTGGGAACTTAATTGGAACTACATTCTATTTATATGTCAATTTGAAGAGAATTTATATTTTATGAAATTATCTTCCCATCAAAGGATGGTGCTTTCATTTGTTCAGATCATGATTTAACTCATCAGTATACTTTATATTTTTAATAAGATTTTATCATTTCCTTGTTAAATTTATTCTTTGTTGTTTTATAGTTTTTGTTTTTATTATTACATTTCTGGATGTTTCTTACTAGAAGAGAGAAAGCTGTTGATTTTGCAGTATTTCCCTTAGCAGAGACTAAACTGTTATAATAAATAAATCCAAAAATGTGATGGCTCAAAGAAATACAAGTTTATTTCTCTCTCATGACAGTTTAGAGTGTATGTTCAAACTGTCAGAGGGCCCTTCACCATGTGGTCATTCAAGGACTCAGGAGAATTCAGCTCTGCTGTCTTTAATATGTGGTTTCTTGGCTTGCTCTGATAGCCACCATCCTAGCACAGAGCAATAGAAAAAGAACATGGAAGAAATTTTAGATTCATGGGACAGGCAGGAAACTGACAATTGTTAGCTCTGTTCGCACCTCACTGGAGGGAATTTAGTCATAGGCAACCTGTAACTGGAAGGAGCAGTGGGAGATATAATGTAACTGGGAAGATGTATAGCCAGTTACTATTGTGTTATTACAGAAGAAGGGATAAGGGATTTTAGGAAATTTAATAGACCCTGCCATGGTATAATTATCCTGTATCTAGCCATTGTACTAAAATCTCATTAATTGTAGTAGTTTTCTTTTTTTATTTTTGTGAGGAAGACTCCCCCTGAGCTAACATCTGTTGCCAATCCTCGTCTTTTTTTTTTTTTTTTTGCTTGAAGAAGATTAGCCCTGAGCTAACATCTGTGCCAGTCTTCTTCTACTTTGTATGTGGGATGCCTCCACAGCATGGCTGATGAGTGGAGTAGATCCACACCCGAGACTGGACCCCAAGAACTCAGGCTACCAAAACAGAGCCCAAGGAAATTTAACCACTTGGCCATGGGGCTGGCCCCAATTGTAGTTTTCTTTTTTAACAAGAGACACTTGGAATTTGTGTAATATCATATCAATAAGAAAAGATTGTTTTATTGTCTCTTTTTCAATATTTTTCCCCCCAAATGTTTCATTTTCTTGTTGTTCTATTTGTTAGAAACTCTTGAGACAAGCTGAATAATGATAATAAGAGCTAGCATCCCTAACAGAATTTCTTTAGTTAACCTAGTTCTAGTATTTTACCGTTTAGGATAATATGTGTATTGGGTTTTAGAATATTGTCATGATCGCTTTAAGAGGTTTCCTTCAATTTTTGTTTTACTTAGAGTTTACATTGTAGTAAGAATGCCCAAGGTTTGTCAAATATCTTTTCAGCATTTAATTGTGAGATCATATTGTTTGCTTCTTTTAATGTATTAATCTAATGAATTATTGACAGATTTCTTGATAAGGAAATATCTGAAATAAGTCCTATTTATTCTATTCCTTGTGCATTTTTTTGACGCACTACTGGTGTAACGAAGATATATGCTACTATTTAGATACGTGCTAATATTTTTAAAGAAATTTTTCATCTGTAGTCCCAAATAAGACTGGGGTATAATTCTCTTTTCTACTTATTTCTTTTTGGGTACTATCTTAACACATTTAGAGTTTCATTTATGCAAAATCAATCATATGAATTAGGGAAATTTATGTTTAATGGTCAGGAAGGGCACAAGTAAATTTGGAATTATATGTTCTTTAAGAGTAATATGCAATTCAGTTATGAAATCATTATACCCTTATCCTTTTTAGGGCATAGAGACATTTATTATCCAATCTCTTCTTTGTTAATTAATTATTTAAGTTTTCCTCTTCTTGAACAAGTTCTGGCAACTTTTACTTTGCTAGAATATAATTGATTTCCTCTAGGTTTTCAAATTCATTGAGACGATATTACATGTAGCATTCTTTTCCAATTTTTCTAGTCTTTTCTGTGTGTCTGGTTGTGCATCCCTTCTCATTTCTTATGTATTTCTGCTCTCTCTTTCCCATAATAAGTCTTATAGGCAATTCATCTATTTTGTAATTATTTTCAAGGACTTGCTATAAGAAAACATTTTTTTATCCTTCTTATTTATATTCATTTAATGTTTTAGCTTTTATATTTTATTATTTTCTTTTTAGTACGTTCTTTTATTTTATTTTGTATTTTTTACTGTGTTCTTTAATAATGAAGGCATTTATAGTTATAAATTTTTATCTGGATATAGCTTTTGCTGCATTCTCTATGTCTTAGTATGATATTTTCTAGTTTCTGACTATAATTTTCCAGAAAGTTTTCATTTCTTTAGACCAAGCATTATCAAAAAATGTTTTAATTCAGGGCAGGCCCCGTGGCCGAGTGGTTAAGTTCGTGCGCTCTGCTGTAGGTGGCCCAGTGTTTCACTGGTTCGAATCCTGGGTGTGGACATGGTACTGCTCATCAAACCACACTGAGGCAGCGTCCCACATGCCACAATTAGAAGGACCCACAATGAAGAGTATACAACTATGTACCTGGGGGCTTTGGGGAGAAAAAGGAAAAAATCTAAAAAAAGAAAATGTTTTAATTAATTTTCAAGTGATTAAGATTTATTAGTCACATTTCAAATTTTTATTTCTAATTTTATTGGCTCAATATCAAAAGAAGTGCCCTGGAAAGTCTCTACTTGAAGACTTTTGTTAAGGTATTATTTGAGGCCAAAAAATTTTAAATGTTTCATAGACATTAAAAAGAGCATTTTTCATTTAATGAACATGAGATTTTTTTATACATCTATTAATCAAGTTTTTATTGCATTATTCAGTTTCTCTATGTCTTTGTTTTTTTTCTGCTTATAAACCACATTGCTTTGAAAGACTTGTCTTCTATTCCAAGCTTTAATTAACCTAGCAAAAATAGTTCCATTGTCTACTTAGAATTCTGCAGATGACCCTCAAAATTAATTTATTTTTTTTTCCCTTTCAAATACTCTTGACTTTTAGCCCAGGGGGTGAGGACGGGGGTAGGGGGGAGGCAGGAGGTGCAGGCAGCAACAAAGGCAAAACACTACAGAATAGCGTCATTATCAGTGGTCTGCATGAGATTATCTTATTCTGGTTTCTTCACTCAGGAACAATTAGCTTTTTCCTTCAGTTTACGTAAAAAAAAAAACCCTCCTTCAAGGTTCCTTACTGCCCTCTTATGATCAATGGTATAATACAGAGAGAATTCATATGTAGATACATACATGTCAAGCCATATTGTGTATTCTTTAACATGGACCATTCCTTTTTCAAAGAACTATGTCCCTTTCCTTGGATTATAACATCAAAACTATGTTAAAACAATTTAGTAATGATTTTCTCATTTAGTAATTATTTTTTCTTACTAGAAATAGAAATCCAACCATGTTAAGTAAGATCAAATTTTAAAAATGATTATTTTATGAATAATAATAATCACAAAATAAAACTAACAATATCAGGTACATTCACATCAAGCCAAAAATTAGAAGTTTCTTGAAGGTATTAAAAAGCACTTATGGAACTAGAAGTCTCTTCCTCTGAGTACTGTGAGTGATCTGCTAAGATAGATCATTAAGATTACTGCTTGATGATCCCATGTTTTTCATGAAGACTTGTCTGGAACTCTTGTTGGTTCCAACTTTTAGTGACCTACAAGGTCACTAAAATTTGGGTACCAGTAAGTTATGTGAGATTCCAAGACAGCTTCTATTTAATGTAAAGTAAAGAATTTAAAGTGATCATAATGAGGTATGACAACCGTATTTGACTAATCTACAAAGAAGAATATGTCATTTCAATAGTAATGGGACAAGCCACCCAATTAATTAGCAGTAAATTGCACAGATTGCTTTGGAAGTGTTCCAGGAGAGAAAGTGCTCTGGTGCTTTGCTTCAAAGGTAAAGCAGACCAAACTGTGGGTACAGAAAAATCTGATTTTTCATTCTTAAATTTTATGTGCCAGAATCTAATCCGCAACAGAGACAGCATTGCAGGGCAGAGAAACTAAAATGTTTGTGTTAAAATTACGAATCTGGTAACCTGTGATGATCATTGTGATTTTTGAGGGAGCTCTTTGGGTGTTTCCTCTACCTGTGAATAATAATGGAAATATTATATAACCTTACAGTCCATAAAATGTTTTCATTTATAATTCATTTGGTCCTTAAAACAATCCCCAAGATATTATCTTCCCATTTTACAGGGAGGAAATTGAAGTCCTGGAATGTCAAACAATACACTCCTGCTAGAACTAGTACACTACCACAGGTCCAGTTGCAAGTCAATCTCTGGCCCTACATCACTGCCAGCACAGCAATAGTGTGCACCGCTCTGTTCCCATATGTCAGCTGGAATAGAAACAGTAGAGAATTTAGCCATAGCAAAATCGTTAACCTTTGCCTTAGCTTGTTTATTTTTTCAATGCTTAACCTTGTATTAGGAGAAAGTGGAACCAATGGATTTCAAATTAAAAGATCTCTTGAAGTACCAAATAGTCAAGCAGATGCCTCCTCCTTGTTAGCTTGGAGATGCTGGTGAAGAGCATGGGAATTTTCTGCTTATTATAACCCTGTGCTGGACTCATTCGTAGTTGTGGAGAGAACCTAACTCTCCTCCTTGTTTTTATCTGAAAACACCACAAAGTCCTATTTGGTTTGAAAAATTAAGTAATCTGGTGCCAAATTGAATTTCTATAGTACTTCTTGGTTCTTGCTGAAAGACATTTCAATTCTAGCTCCTTAATCATGTTCTCAAATACGATGTTAATAGAGAAAGCATAACTAAACAATCACCACAACAAAACTGCCCCCAAAGCCTATTATGTTATGTGGCTTATTTACTTGTGTCCTATGCAATAGTGTGTCAAAAGTCCTGAATTTCACTGAGAGGGAAAGATAGATTAGTTTTGTTTTCTAGTCTCTAGAAGAAGGGTTGAGATGTCAGTAGAAAAGTACCTCTCTCCATCACCAGAGAAAGCTAAGCAAGGAAAAATGTTTGTGGGTAGCATATATATTAATCTCCAGAGGAATCATGAGGCCATTATGAGGTGTAACTAATCGTATTGGTGTGACTCATCTCAGTCTGTAATAACATCTCCACAGTGACATCAGGGGTTGTGTGAGATGGATGTTGCATGTGAAGGAAAAAGTACTATTCAGCTGGAATATCTGCAAGCCTGTGCATGACACAGTGACAGTTTGCAGTGAATGCAGCTACTGTTTTTTCACAAGAACACATTTGTCATAGCCTGTCATCACTGTGTTTCCGAAACTGTCTCAAGCAGTCATCTTGGGGCAATTTCAGACTCGCAGGTTGTTATAACAACTTAGTTCTCAAAAATGACCTCTGTCAAAACGCATCGTAGTTGTCTACTCAGGTCCACTTCAGTGCTGAGTGCAGATGCTCAAAAAATTTGAAAAAAAAAGAGTCCTAAAGTATTTCAGTGGCGATGTTAATTCAGATCCTTCACAAATTTTGGTCTCTAGAACAGGTTCTTCCAACATTTTCTCTACAGAAGAAAAGGTGTACTATGATCTCTTGGTGCATATAAAATTTATAATACCCATGCGTTCTGATTTGTCAGTCAACTATCCACCGAAAGATAATTGGCAGAGTGGAAAGAGCAAGCAGACGAGACTAGACAGAAGGCCTCGGGCCAACCCTGGCATGGGCCCCAGCGCTATGATTGCCGGGAACAGAAGGCCTCGGGGCTTCCAACGAGGGGGCGCCACTCCGCGACGTCCCTTTCTACTTTAAAATTGTACGACTTTTTTAAAAAGCATCTATTCAAAAGCTTTGTTGCATGCTTTTTTTCTGCGAAATTGGAAATTCTTTAAGAGGCAAGAAATGTGTGTATAATTTTTTTGAAACTTATTTTTGTTTTAAATTTTAAAATAATTTAAAAAGTATTTTTGTTTTTGAAGATTACCACCTGAGCTAACATCTGTTGCCAATCTTCCTTTTTTTTTCTTCTTCCCAAAGTCCCCCAGTACATAGTTGTATATTCTACTTGTAGGTCCTTCTGGTTGTGCTAAAACGTATTTTTAATTTAAACAATTAAATGTTTTAAATTTTAAAAGTTCCTTTTAAATTTTTAAACTTTTAAAAGTAAAATAACAGAATAGGCCAATAAAATGCTTAGTTCAGAAAAACATGAGTTAGATTACATACCACGTACCTGGTATGCAATATTTACTGATACTGAGAACCAGAATTTACTCAGAATTTCCTGGTAGCAAAAGGGGAAATAATTGGCTGTATTTCCATTTCTAATTTTATTTCAAAGGAACCACATACATTTTTCTAGAGAAATAAGCATTTCCTGGAAATAAATACTCCTAGACTGATATATACCCTGATGTTAATTGCAACATTTTCAAAAGGACACTGACATGTACTAGAAAAATAAAATTCGGTAAGACAAAGCCATCCTCTGTAAGCAATTTGTACGTCAATCAGTCAGAACAATATTATGGAGAGCATTTACACGTTGGCCTGTGCTGTGCTTTCTTTTCTCAGCAGTAAAGACTATTGCTATATTTTTAATCAATGTCTCTAATTTTATTTTTCAGAATGACAAATCCCCAGGGCGATCTGCAAGTCGATCAAGTAATATTTCAAAAGTAGGTGAACTGTATTCATTTTCTTAATTGTTTATTGTGTTCTACATTTTATGAGTTCAAGTAAATATTTTATAATGTTTAACCTGTAATTATTATTTATGAACAATACACAAATATGACTTGTTAATGGTTTTAACAATTTTAAACTTTTACTGTGATAAAAAGACATGATTTTACACAGCAAAAATGAGATTTTTTTTTCCTCTTGAATGCTGTACGCAAAAGATAATTTGCTCCTTTCAAAGTGTCATGCAAAGTGTGTTTTTTCTCTCATTGCAAGCATCATAGCACTGCCACATACACAAATTGAAAGTATATCAACATTCATGGTACAATTTCCATGAATTCAATTTTTTCAGGTGTTTGCGCTGAACTATGCTAGAATTTAACCAGGACAGGTTTTAGAAATCAACTTAATTTAAGACATCAATTTGGACATATTTACTTTATAGAGTCAATGGATAAAGAAAACAAAATACTCCCCAGACTGTCTGTAAATCCAGCAAGACACCAGAGTGTTGAAAAGATTATAACATGGGAGAGATACTCTAGATTTTTATTTTGCCTAGAAAACAGAAATTGAGAGCCATTACCTAAAATGACACACTATGCAATGTATAGACTTGGTGCTTGGGGAGAGAAAAGTCATTTAGAACCATTTGTCAAATTGGAAAATTATGACTTCCAAAAATATAATTCAGACAAAGATGGATGTACCATGAATAAAACTTCTGTTACAGGGCTCCTCGATGCCAGCACCCTTCCACAGCCCAGAACT
Organism: Equus asinus; assembly: GCF_041296235.1. NCBI lineage: Eukaryota > Metazoa > Chordata > Mammalia > Perissodactyla > Equidae > Equus > Equus asinus. The sequence goes on along the minus strand of NC_091792.1, from coordinate 49,670,117 downwards.
TAATTTTGTATTTGTCATTTTACATTATTTTCCTTCAAGAGGGCGCCCCCCCCCAAATAGTAATAAACTATAGGCATTACAGAACATAGATCCACTTCCAGTTTAGAGAAGTTTTTGTTTTGTTTTCAGAAACAAAAGACCTTATTACTCATTGAAAAATATCAGCAGCTAGAGTATCAGCATTTTCTTAAGCTGATTTCCTGAGGCCATCTCTTATGAGACAAAGCCAAGACCATCAGGTGACACCTGCAAACACACTGCGTTGGTTACAGGAGTGGAACCGTACTCTTAGGAAACCCTAATATTTTTGATAGACAGTAAGCACACCTGTCCTTTGCTCCATAGGGAGACAATATCATCTACGCTGTGCACTATACACACATCCTTAAAACGATAGTGCAGAGCAAAAGCAGTCAACGTTTCTGCTTACCAGACATGCAGAGATGCAAGAGACCCATAGAGAATTGTATCTCAGTACTTAGTACTGAACATTTCTAATTACGTTCAAATCTGGGTACCTTCATAGGTATGTGGCTTAGCGGTTAAGGACACTAACTTTGCAGGAGAGGATCTGAGTGTAGGTTGCTGCTCTGTCACTTCTCACTTATTTGGCCATGAGACATTCACTTAACCTCCCTGAGACACAGTTGTCTCCTCTGTGACACGGTGGTGATGATATCAGTCACTTGAAGGTTTTCTGAAGTAGTTGTAAATTAAAGCAATACCTTTCAAATGTCTGTCATCTTAGTCACACCATGAAGAGCCTTGCCTGCACCTGCAGAACATTGTCATCATTCTGAAGGTGGATGTTAATGTTGACCTAGAGACTTGTAAACAGTTCTCACAACTCTTTTGTCACATCAAATATTGTTTCATGATCTGGGGGTGAAATCTTATCTGCATTTCCAAGCGGCTGTTTGAGTTTGACATAATGCAGCCTGTTTATAACTTTTAGCCTTTTAATTTATTCTTTAAGAAATAAAAACGTCAGGAGTGTAGTTTCCCTTCTGTGAGTTCTTTCAGGCTCTGATAGTATTAATTGCATCCCTGTGTGGGAGATAATTAATGATAAAATTCATTATGTTCAGAGAAAAATGAGAAGCTCTCTTCTTAAACAGTCACTCTAATTTTAAAATAGCAAAAACTCAACAATCACCCACCCGTAGAGATAAAATATAACTTTCCTTTTAGTTAAGCCAATATAACTTTCCTTTTATTTATGTTCAGAATGACAGTCACAAATGCTAAATACATGGTTGAGGCCTCACTACTTTGTCATTAATTACAAAGTGATAAACTCTTCATTAAGACCATGTAACTTACCAAGTACGAAATGGGAAAATCTGGCAATGTTTGAGTCCTTTACCTTTTAGAGTGGTGAAGAAAACATTACAGTGGAACAAGGATATTTTTTCTCTACTTTTGTCAAAATAATTTTTATGTCAAAAAAAAGACTGTGAGCTTTTCAAGGGTGTGATCATCAGTATAACAGAGTAGTTAAGAGCATGCATTCCACAGTAACTGCTTAGGAGGGTTGTTTAACTTTCTTAGTGACTCTGTGTGTGAAAGGAGACTAGCTAACACTTATCCACCTCTCTGAGTGGTGCTTAGAACAGCGCCTGGCATTCACTATTCTTATTAAGGGGCTCTTAATTTATATCTCAGTGACAGCAGCAAATAAGTGCTCAGTAAATCTTTGCCAGCAAGTGAATCTGAGACATGGCTTATAATATATGCATTGTTTCCTGAGTGGAATAAGAATAGATAACAGACTGGACAGGATTAAGTGAAATGTAAGTGATCTGACGCAATTTTACTGAAAACAAAAATACTGCATATTCCCGTTTCCTTAAAAAGTGTATGTATATTTAACAATAATAAGTTAAGTCAATAGCAGCATTACTCATAACGGGCGTCTTCCTTAATTTTTATCAAGTTGGTACCATCCCCAATCTTTTGATACAGGAAAATCACAGCTACTACAGAGGACTCTATCCAGAATGACACAGCAGAACTTAGAGTAAAGGAGTTGAGATACAACATATACATATAATATATACGTAAATTAAGTAGAATTGTATAACTCTCTGTGCACAAAAGATAACAAAACAAGCCTGAGACTCTTATCCTTAGAAAGTCCTACTGGCAAGGTTGGCCCTTGGCTGGCATCTGAGAACTTGGGTTCAGGAGTGGAGTCCCACCCTAACTGATAGGAATGGTTCATTGTGCCTAAACTGTGCAAACAATATGGTTTATCATAAATACCTGCTTTCCTTGTGGGAGTCTGGAATTTTGGTAACATCCTAGACAGCGGGTACCTGTATGACCAACTCCAATAAAAACTTTGGGCATTGAGTCTCTAATGAGTTTCCCTGCTAGACAGCACTTCACATCTGTTGCCACGACTCATTGCTGCAGGAATTAAGCATATCCTATACTCACTGGGAGTAAACTTTTGCAAGTTTGGAAGTTTGCTCCTGGTTTCCTCTGGACTTCACCCCATGTGTCTTTTCCCTTTGCTGATTTTGCTTTGTTTCCTTTCACTGAAATAAATCGTAGCTATGAGTATGACCATAAGCTCAGTCCTGTGAGCTGTCCTAGAAAATCACTGAACCTGGGCATGGTCGTGGGAACCCTTGGTGTACTAGTCAAAAAGTATAGACAGAGAGTGATGACTTCTATTTGGTGAGGATAGGATAGCATCAGAGAAGGCTTCTTGGAAGAATGGTATACAAACAGGGACTTGAAGAGTGGGTGTAACATAATCAACTGCCAGGAAAATATGTTTAAAGGGATATCAGTACAAGGCGTGGAAGCTAGGAAACATGGATTATAAGGAAAAAGGTATATAAAATAGTTTTTAGGGGACTTTGAGATGGAATTTTGAATAATAAGATACATTCTCTTTAGTCCAGTAGACAAGTGTTATTTGGCTTGGAAACACAGATGGATTTAGAACCCACCAAGATCCTTGAGAGGTTTTTAGCAAATATGTATGAAACTGAATGCTATTATTTTTGCTCTTCAGGATTGTAGAAACATGATCTTGCTGTTGTGGATATGACATACCCAAATGTGGCATAAATAACAAGTGTTGAATTGTTAATGAACATAAATTTTCTCCTAGATCTGTACCTCTGAATCTTTTTACTCTATTTGTTCAATTGCAATTATACTTTGAGTTTTCTGGTCTTCCCAACTTTTAATTTTTTATTAGTTTATGTTTCTAGTTTGTTTGAGGACATATAAGCCAGTTAGACCTATGGTTCTCTTTTGTTTTCTTATTCTAATAAAATTTGTGTGCCTTGGATGTTAAAGTTGATCTAAAAGCTATGGAGAAGCTATATAGGTTTAAAGTAATGTATGTGAGATGGTCGAAATATCTTCAGTGTGAACACAGCAGCATTCATTTATCCATCACTTTTTTATTTTTTGAAAAAGTGCCTTTGATATTAGTGCTTGTTGCTGCTTTTTGTATGGCTCACAAATAGGTTCCTCAAGATGCAAAATTAGCTAAATTTGGCCTTACTTTTATTTCTTCTGGGGTGAGGGATCATTATATTCAAGTAGCAACAGTATATTATGTATTTCACAAGAAAAATCTTTCAAAAGCAAACTGTCAAAAGGAAAGAAGGCCTTGTACTCTCAATTCAAATCAACATCTAGAATTTTCTTCTAAACAAAACACTTTATGCTTTTTGGTCTATGTAGGAAGCAGCTCACAAAACCTAATCTACTTATGAAAACAAATTCAAAAGCCACTGTGTTAACAAAATGATATTTCAGTTAGTTTCCATCATTTCCTATTACATTCCAGGGACTTTATTTGCTTGACAAAGCTTCATCTAAACTGTTCAGTTGCTGTCTACCTTGAAATATATATAACGTTAAGGCAAAGATGGTATATAGTATATAAAATATTATTCCTAAAGCTTTCTCTTGTCTGTGTACCCTAGTTTATTCTGCAATAAATGAAGATGGCTGGTATAGCCAATACAGTTTATTCAACAAACATTTTTTAAGAATGTACTATGTATAAGGTATTCTATGAATTACAGCATTTTAGATAAGTGTTTTCTTTTGATCAAACACATACCTTGAATTTAACTTTTGTAAATCTTCATCTCTCCATATTTTGCCAGATTTGCCTTTAAATTGCAACTTATTTTCTAGCAAGGTCAAGGTGAAAGTGTTCCCAAATGTAAATCTACTGGGAACTCTTTCAGCTGAACCTGAGCCAAGCATTTACATCTCTGAACAGGTGTTGAAATGTTCTGATTTATTGAGAGATCCATCTTGGTTTGCTTATACAAGGGACCTATAAATCAGCAATACCCTCAGACTACATACCTTTAGGGGGTAAGTTTGATAGGTTGATGAAGTAAAATGGGGTGTAGAATTAGGAAACAACTAGAAATGAGGTGGACTAATTTGAGAACTGTCATAGAGCCTGAGTCAGAGTCTGTCCTGAGACCAAAGCTGAGTAAATGAGTACAACTTGAGTTGAATTAGGAAAGGTGGTGATGGAAGATTAAGACAGCCTGAGACCTACTTACATCCTGAGGCTTTTTCTTTATATACACTCACTCCTTAGGTCTCATGACTATATAGAATCAATGCACCAACAACTCTCACATAGATACTTCCCACCCAGGTTTCTGCCATGAATTCCAGACTCAAATATCTTACTCAAATTTTCCACATAAATGTGTACTAGGAATCTGTCTTAGGTCAGGTTTCCCGGAAGCAGATCCCTAGATGAGAATTTTTTGCAGTGATTTACGATGGGAGTGTTCCCAGGAAAAGCCATTAAAGAAGTAGGAGAAGCAGGACAGGCAAGAGGAAGAAGTCAAGAAGTTTCTCCTGAACCCGCAAGGGGAGTCTGCAGTATAAAAGGAACCTGAGATTGTCCCCACTTGAGGCATGGAAACAGGGCTTTCATCCTCCCACACCAGCCATTCACTGGCTCAGGGTAGCTAAGAAGGAGGGAAACTTCTGGGCACTTCAACTCTCTTCACATGCAGTTAAAGCTGTCTAAGAAGCCAAAGACGATTTTCCAAAGAGAATCATAGAGAATCATAGGTGCAGGACTTTAGAAACAAAAGTACCCAGATGCTGAGGGAGCCATGTACTGAAACGGTGAAAGGGGCCAGACTGGATCTTGGCAGAACACTGGCAGCATCTGCTATGGCCCATCCGTTGCACCACTCAGATCCATATGAACTCATTCCATTCTGTCATGGATATTTATAGAAGATGATTGGTCACAATTTCAGAGGAAACAACTCAAAGACACAGGTTAGTAGAATGAGCTCTTGCTATGGCAGCTGCTGAAGCTGTAACTGATTCATCATCTTCTACCGCTCACTCCAAATCTCCCTCATTCTTGATTATCAGTTCTGTTAGACTAGGTGGCTTACTGGCGAGGTGTCTCTGACTTCCAATCCTGATTACCATGCCCTTAACACGCTCTGGTTGCTGTAATCAACCATTTGAAGTTAAACCTGGTTGTGGATAAACAAAAAAACTGCTGCAGTGGATCCCTCAAGTTTTAAAATGTTTCTTCCTTCCTCATTATGTAGCAGCAACCCTATCTCCCCCTAATGGGCAAGTCCAATTGTTCGGTGAATTGCTGCTCTTCTTACCAGACAATTTAACTTTTGTTATCAAGCTCATGCGGGTCACGTGGTCCAGTCACACAGTCAACTGATGTCCATGGTCAGCCCTTCCAGTCTTTCTAGAGCCAAGTAGCATACGAGGAGCTGTTGTCCAAATGATGAAGAGAACTCTGCTGGAACAGTATGGAACAGTATCTAGAACACTAGAGTTTTCACTGCAATTCTCCATTTGAGGCTTGACAGAGAAGCCACATTGCATTCCTATTTACTACAGTACCTCTAATAGTATGACATTTGCCACTGATTATGGCTCTGGCATCAAAGTTGCTTGTATTGTAGCTGGAACTTCTATAGAACCTTCTCTTATTCTAGGCCCCACTCAAAACTAGTAGCCTTCTGAGTCATCTGATAAAAGGTCTGAGTATTATTCCAAAGAGTGATTTTTTTTCTGCCTCTAAAACCCAGAATCCTACCAGCATTCCGGGTCTTTCTTAATAGTAAGGTAAAATGAAAAATTTGTCCTTCACTCTAAAGGGAGTGTATTGACCTGCACAACACAGTGGGAGCCCTTACATTTTCTCTGATTTGGCCAGCTCCTGAACATTTGTAGGATTTTTCTCCTGCACTCAGGAGCACACATGTCCTAAGAAGGCACTCAGATTATTGGCCTTTCCTGCTCATTAGATCTAATTAACAGGATATCGTTAATACAATGGACTAATCTGATGTTTGACAATTGTCAGACAATCAAGGTCCCCTCCAGTCTATATTGTGACATATCCCTGGGGCAGGACCAGGAATGTATACTGATGTTCATGCTAGGTGAGTGCAAACTTCTTTTGATGCTCATTTATGATGAATATTGAAAAGAACACATGACTAGGGTAATAGCTTCATACCACATGCCAAATATTGTGTTGATCTGCTCCGATAAGGACATCACTGCGGCACAGCAGCTGCAGTAGAACCACTACTTGGTCACATTGGCCAAAGTCTACTGCCATTTACCTGACCCACCAGCTTTCTGCAGAAAACAGACTGAGAAATTAAATGGGGACATGAGGAAAACAATCACTTTCATATCTTTTTAATTCTATTTTTTTACACAACAGCCAAAATGATCCTTTTCAAACATAAGTCAGATAGTGTCTTGCTCCTGTTTCAACCCTCCAATGGTTTCCTATAGCTCTCAGAGTAAAACATAAATCCTTATATTGACCGGGAAGCCACAAGCTGGCCCTGCGTTCTCTCTCAAATTGTATTTCTTATCGTTCTTCCTCCTAGTCACTCAGCTCCAAACACACTGACCTCTTGCTGTTCCTCAAACAGACGCTTTTGCTTCAGGGCCTTTGCCTCCATGCTCCTGCTGCACGAATGCTTTTCCCCCAGAAATCTGCAGGATTGGCTTCCATGATTTTGTTACATTTCTACTCAGATACCACCTTATCAGTGAGGACTGATATCGCCCTTCCTGCTGTATTTTTATTTATGGATTTTATTATAATCTGCAAAATTATGTATTTTCTTAGTCGTTTAATTCAAACTCTATGAGAACAAGAACTTTCTTTGTTCAGTGCTTCCTCAGCACCCAGAAAAGTGACCGATACGTGATATACACTCAGTGAATATGTGTTGACTGAATGGTGCCTATTTTGTTTTGTTGGTTTTAGAACACAGGCTCTCAACATGGAATCTGTGGATGTATAGAGCAGTGATCTTTGGACCAGGCCAGTCCATGAACTCATTGCCGCCAATACCCTCAAGATAGATAGAAGGTATAAGTGTTTATAATAGATGTAATTGATGCCCCACCCAGTTGCTCAAAACCAGCCACCTTCTCCCACCTTCTCTGAATGTTTTCAGGTAATTCACCAGCTGCCTCCCTCTCCAGAGATGTTCCCTAAGTCAAACGGCAGTCTTTCACCTTGGATACATAACATGTGAGCATTTTTTTTAATCACACTTTAATACCCACCAAAAAGCATCTATTGCAGAAGAGGCACTAAATAATCAGGTGGAAAGGATGACCTATCCAGTAGGCTCTCTCCTAAGCACCTCCATTCCTGTACCAGGGTCCATACGTGGAGTAGCCATGGTGGCAGAGAAGGATGCTATGCATGGGCATCAATACCATAGTCTCTTTCTTACCAAAGGTGATCTAGCTACCTCCACTGTTCAATGAATACCTGACCTGTCAGAAGCACAGACTGATGTTGAGCGCCCCAGTTTAGTACCATTTATGAAGAGGACCAAGCAGCTACTTAACAGCAACTTGATTGCATCATATTCCATCCAGTTTGGGTTTGCCTCTCATGTCAGGCCAGACCTAGGGTGGAGTAAGTGAAGCACTGGGCTCAGACACAAAATTTAAGGAGGTACCAAAAAATTCAGTAATCAAGATAAATTTTGATGCAATATTTTGTTTCAAATGTCATGCAAAAACTCCATGATAAATAAAATGTCAAAATTTTAAATAAAAACAGGGTCAGTGCTATATCAGGCCATATGCAGCCAGAGGCAAAACAAAAAATCTATAATACTGATTTTGTATTTACTTAAATTTTTGATATTTGTTCATCATGGATTTTTTGCATTAATTTTGATCTTTTAAAAATATTGCTTTAAAATATTTTCTCTTGATTACTGAGTTTTTTGGTGTCCCCTTACATTATGTACCTGAGGTGACTGCTTCACTCCCTCTCTCTAGTCCTGACCCGTGCCTCATGTGACAGCTTTCAGCCACCACCAACAGCTGAGAATTCTGCCTAACATCATCTAGACTCAGGGATTCATTTTATAGCAAAAAGGTGTGGCGGTGGAAGTGTAGCCATGGAATCCACAGGTCTTAACACCTACCTTATCAGCCAGATGCTCCCAGCCTAATACAGCAATTATATAGCCTTTTGAAGATGCATCAGAGGTATCCGCTTAGAAAAGATGTCCTGGGAGAATGGGGCACTGTCTTACAGGATGCAGAATGGTTTTTAAACCAACAGCCATTAAATGGTGCTTTGCCTCTTATTGGTTGAATGCTTAGGGGGAACTAAGGAGTAGAGGTAGGAGTTACCTGGCTCACCAGTTATCACCCTACTCCCAGTGATCCACTTGGGGAATTGTGCTTCCCACAGCCATGACTTTAGGCTCTGTGGATTTATAAATTCTGGTTCACAGAGGGGACCTTTCCACTGAGAACACAGTAAGAGTCCCACTAAACTGTAAGCTATGACTGCTACCTGGTCACTTTGAGCTCCTCCTGCTAGTAGCCTAGCAAGTAAAGAAATCTGTTACATTTCTAGCAGGAGCAATCAACTCTTATCCTCATGACAACATTCTACATGTTGGTAACGGGGAGAAATATGTTTGCTCCTCAAGTGATATAGCAGGGTGGCTCCTTCCCTTGTACTGTTGTGACTGTAAATGGGCAAGTATAGCAACCACAGCCTGATAAGGGCATGGTACCCAGTGACTCAGATCCCTCAGGCAGGCTACCTAGACCAGCAAAAGAGTTGACAAACAGTGAAAGGAATCTAGAAGGGTTGTGCAGCAAGGGAGATGATGAGTATCAGTTATGACCTTGGAACCAAATGCAGCAATGGGGGCTATATTTCATCCCACTTACCCTCCTCTTGTAAGTTGTTCCAGAAACTGTAACCAATCAGAATCTTGGAGAAGCTTGTCATGGTGGAATGAACATGATGTGAATCACAAGTGGATCTGAGTGGTACAAGGAGTCATCTAGAGTGGATGCTGTTGATTGCCCTCCCAGATCCCTGCTACAGACCAGCATCTCATCAGCCAGCTGCTGTGAGTGTTGGCTGATAACAGCTACAGCTGCTCCGTCTCCAGGGACCTGCCACTGACCAAAGAGGGACTTTCTCACCGGGGAGACTGTATACTCCCCTACTTCAGCAGGTCAGGGGCCGCTTGACAGGAAGCAGGGCACTGACCCCCTTGCCTCAAGGTGGGATTAACACTTGGTGCAATTTGTGTGCCAGAGCTTCCGTATGGGATCAGCTGAAGCTATGGCCCAGGCAAGACAACATTCTGGCTATCTCTGCAGCTCCTGCTTTGTAACTTCTTCCCTCTGCCTGTTTCTAAAATAACTGCCCTAGTAAATCGCTTGGACAAGAATTCTTGTCTCAGGCTCTGCTTCCAGGGAATCTGTCCTAAGCAGTTTAGAAACAGTTATAGCAATTCTACATTCTTACGACATCCAATCACATGCTCATTTTTAACTGCATTTTTTTAATATTTGTTCTTAAAGGATTGGAGAGAGAGAGAGAGAGAACTAGTCCTTCACCAAAGATAATTTGGGAAGCACTGCTCTTGGGCATCTAATATATTTTTAGAAAGTCCAGATTTCTAAATTACCTAGAGTGCTTTAGGGTCCAGAAAACAAAAACTGAAATTATTTTAGATTAATTTGAGTGTGTGTATATTGACGCCTTTTGGGAGAGAATACATGGTTTTCATCAGATGAAAAATTTACAAAGGTGAGAATTATGTCTTCCTGTATCTATAGAGAAATGCACATAAAAGATCAGTCTTTCAGATGATGATGAGCTTCATTTGTTTGCTAAAACTGGCTTGATCTGCTCTATTACTTTTTGTAAAACAAAATATGACAGCATCTATGATTTTTCACTCATGTATTGAATAGTTATAGAACCACTATTTATTGTATGTAAGAAATTATTGTAGATGCCAGACATTCAAAGCTATCAGAGCTACTAAAGTCACTGACAGTATGAAACATATATTCTAGGAGTATTGCATACTTCTCTGGATTATTATCTCCAGCCAAAAGGGTTTTTGGCTTTTGGATTTGTTTTTTTCAGAATTTCATCTAGGATGGGTCTCAGTAACCCTCCTGCATCTCAAGAACCAGGAAAAGCCCTAAGTTTGGGAAGCTTTGGGTATCACAACAGGTCAGCCACGCCTTCAACTAAAGCATTTTGAGGATCTGAGGGGGTCTAGTCTTGGGGACCAGATGGGGAAAGCTGTTGATCTGATGGATCATTGGTTGAGGTGACCTCTGTGACCACAACCAAAGGTGATAAAGGACAACTACCTGCAGGGATCTTGATTTGGATACTGTAACACTAGCTAGCTTTTGTTAACCAATTAATTATGTCTGAGGCCTCATGTCTATTCTGACAAATGATAGGTATGGGAGGGTTTGAAATACACTCTACTTTTTCCTTTGGTAATATGGTCCTTAAACTATGTAATCTTTATTTGGTTGTGGTTTCTTTCAACATTAGTACCATATTTAATTTGTTCAGCCTTCTGATAACAGGAAGAGTTGGAGGTACTTTATTCATGTACTTTAATGTGACAAACATTTGGATGGTTGGTGGGGAAAGGGATTAATCTCTAAAACAAGAAAATTTGGCTTCATAGTATCTCAGGTCTGCTTTTAATTTCACTTTTAAGTATTGTCCATGACGAAATCTCTGAACAGAGCGCCCACTAAGAAGTTAGGATCAATAACATTTTATCTCCTCCAACACTTAGTAGATGGATGTAGTCTTTCAGTGTTTAATCAATTTGCATTCTATCGGCTCTCTAAGCATCCCTTAAGAAGAAGATGACTTATTTCCAGGGAATTCCAAAGTCAAAGTAATTTTAGCTGAAAACAGAGTTAGTTGTTAATAAACACTATGTTTGTGGAGGTGAAATTCAGAAACAAGGCTGCAGGTTGGCTCATGAATTAGACACAATAAAGCATGGGATTACTGTTGGCATTTAGTCTGTATGCCCCGGATCTCCTCAGCTGAAGATCTCTAGCTGTCACTAGATATGTTGACAGCTCAGATCTCCTGATCCAATGCCCAGCCAAGTACAGACTCCTAAAGAACTCAGAAAAATATGTCATGCCAACCACTCAGTGGGAGAAAATAGGCAGAGCAGGAAAATAGAGTGCCAAGCAATATATTAAGCAACAGTGGCAGTGGCTAACTCAACATGTATCAGATGGACCAGTTCAATTTAACTTAAGGTCTTCAATATTGTCCTTGCATATTTTGTTAATTTCCTTTTTTAGCATAATATAAATTAATAGACTCATGAGATTAATTTAATATCTTATGTCTTGTATGTCTGTCTAATGACATGAATAGTTCTCACCCATCCTACAGATGAAAGGGGAAGTCTTTCTCCAAGAGTCTGTATCCTTCAGGTTAAGAAGAAAAGAGTTGTTTTATGATATGTAGAAAAGAATATTCTATACCGGTGAATTTTCAGGAGTGAGTAGCTGATTATTGACTCTTGAACAGTGCTATCCAGTATGGTAGCCATTAGCCATGGGTACCTATCTAAATTTAAATTAATTACAATTATATAAAATTTAAAAATAAGTTCTTTGGTTGCACTGGCTACATCGAGTGCTCAACAGTTACAAGTGGTTACCATATTGGACATATCGGACAACATAGGTACAGAATATTTCCATCATCAGAGAAATTTGTATCAGACAACACTGCTTCTCTAGAAAATATGTTAAACTCCTCTGTGGAAAGAAGTAAGTGAATGGTGCCTGGATGTTTTCAACATAGCTAGAAAAATATTTTCAATGTGGACAATATGTGATAATACTTAAAATGTCAATTTTCAAGTTCTTAAATCCTGACACCTGTTATTCAGCCTTGCTTGACTGAAGGTAACATTCTCATAACAAGAAACATTGAAGATCAAGAACTATTGATCATGAACGTGTCCCAGGGAGTTAAAGACACAGCTCTAATTGTTGTGACTGTGACACCATAGTAATGTTGGAAGATTTTCCAGACTAAATCATAAAACTAAAGTGGACCAGTATTTGGTTCCCATAATAATTGTGAAAGGGAATGAATAACATGTGGTTTTGTGGTGCCAGGGGGAGAAATCCTCCCTCACCACTGATCATCTGTTATTTTATACAGAGCAGAAATAAAAAACAGCTTTGCAGTTGTAGTTTTTTATCCAAAGGAAGGGATTTATTTTAAGTGAAACTGATTTCACTCAAGTTATTTCTAATTTTTGCAGATACTCATATATTTCAATGTAATGAATCTCAGAGAAAGAGGAGCATACATTCAAAGTCTAACTAGCCATGAATTAATAGTTTTCTGGGATGTTGGGAGGTGCAGATAGGAGATGGTGTAAACAAGAGAAGTGAATGCTGTCTATTAATACTCTAGGAAATCATAACTTTCTCCTTATGGATTTCCTCAACTAAAACTTCAGTGCAAGAAAAATTGATCCGAAGCCAAATTGGTGTTTCTATTCTTTGAATATCTTTAAGGTTCAATAAACTATACAAAATTTCTTTAAATTCATATTACTTGACATGGAGTTTGATGGTTGCATGCTTGAATTTTTCACCTATTATTTTATTTTAGGAAATAATTTAATTTTGCTGATTTCCTCCCTCATGACAATGGGCTGCATTTATTGCCAGCAAGTGTAAAGATTGATCAGTCAAGGACTTGGACATATTCTAGCTCAAATACTACAAGTAAATAAAAGAGGCATTGTTTAAGTCACTAAAAGTCAAAGAAATCAGAGTTTTTGATCAACTTTTACCATTAAAAGATGACATGTTGACATGTTGTCTGTAGGACCACACTAACATCTCCTCTCATTGCCCTTCCCCTTTTCTGTTATTTCTTTTATTGTTAGATATTAACTGTCTTTTTAAATTTTTTGCTGCCTTGGCTTTTTTTCTCTTTTTTTCAGGTTACAATTGAATCATGGTTTTTTTGTTGCTTTTTGTTTTTGCTTCTCTAACTACATCTATTTGGTTACTCGCTATTACCTAATATTCTTTTCCTTTCAGAGTCCTTCACCGCCCCCTACTTTTGAGCTCTTTCCATGTATCCTACAGTGAGGAGAATGTTGGCAGCTGTGATATTAATGTGCACAGTCAATTTGGATTGACTAGGCCAAATAAATCCACTTTGACACTTAAACTACCCAATTTGGCTGTCTTTGTTGATCAGATTAACTGGATAATTGTCAAATCTCTATCTCAGTAATTACTACAGAGACACATCATGTATTCCCTCATTTGATTCTCATTTCATTGAAATTTACAATCAAAGCTCTATGAAGGAATAGTGACATATAAATAGCAGCAATTTAAGATGAAATTCACTAAGCTCTTGCATTGTCTTCCATCTCAGCTTTCTGCTGAAGTGACGAAAGGAGAAAATTATGAGAATTCATCTTTCTTGCCGCCACCAGGAAAAGGATGAATAAAGGGAATTCTACATCCACTATTCTTAAAACCCATAAACATACTGAAATCTCAGACTTAATAACTTTTTATTTTTACCTTTAAAAATGAAAATAGAATAAGTCATTACTTTTTGGCTCATCACAGGCCTTCAGTCTGCTGGAAGGAAAATTTTTGCTGACAAAACTACAATAAACTAGTGTTTCAGCTTTTTATTCAGCAAGCATCTTTTATACCTGTTCTGTGCTAGGTGAAAAGAATATAGCTTCCTACATCTTGGGATGTACATTGAACTTGAAAGGCTGTTAGATGGGTCACTCAGTGATTATATTTCATATTAAGTGCTTTTTTAATTCCCAACTTGACATTTCCACTATTTCAAGATGATTTTATTTATAAGAGAAAGCAAAATACTAAAATTACTTTTCGTGCCTTCCCATCTAAAAACTTAGGCAAAACATGTATGCCAAAAAGCTAATAACAAATTTGCTCTTCCCTAATCCCTGTACTACAAGGTAAATTGTACATGGTTTAGAAAGACCTCTAAAGGAAGAGTTCAGTAAAAAGTCTTTGTTCTGACAACAGAAGAAAATGACTAAAAATAATAAAAACTGTAGTAATTATCTAATGGTTCCACAAATATTTCATTTGATTACTGCATTCCTAGGTTTTTCACAGTGAATTTTAATGGCAGATTCCTTTTCTACATAGGCATACACTGTACGAAAAAGCATTTTCCTCCTGCCAACTGAGTCTTTGACTTGCCTTGTTTTGTTTCTAAATGGAAAAATACCACAACAATAATAACATTTATTGAAAATTTGTATGTCCAACACTGAGCTCAACCCTTAACCCGGGAGATAAAATTTTCAGTGTAGGTGTTCAGAAAATCAGACCTTATGATAGAGGTAGTTCAGTGAGTATATATATTCAGGGTATTTGAAGGAGATTTGGAGAAAAATGTTAACAGAAATATGGCCCATCCATCCATCTTTCCACTTACTTTATCCCCTGCCACGTTCATTCACCCACATCTGAACCCAAGTGAGAAAATAGAACAACATATAATTTATATGTAGATCTTCTTTCCCAAGTATAAAGAGAAGCTTTGTTTGCTGCTTATTTACATAATAAAATTATATTTTTTAGAAATATTATATCTGAGGTAAAAGCATTGTTTCATATTGAATGTTATTTTGTTATTAGCACAATACAAGATTGGATTTTAAGTTTCTTGAAGTTGGAACTTCACAATGTCTTACTAATGTTAATAAGGATACTTAATGAGCACCTGCTGTGTGTCAAGCATCCTAGTTAGTACTGTACTCATATCATCACTACCCCTGACAGGAACCTTTTTAGACCGATTTGCAATTTAAAGATTAGAAAACTGAAACTTGGATTAAGTAATTTACCTTAAGTTGCAAGTTAGTGGGAGAGCCTGGATTTTTAACCTAGGCGTTGTACTCCAAGAGTTATTCATCCATAGTCTATTGTGCCAAACCACTCCCACACTCCTCTCTGACTTTTTTTCAGTGTGACACACACAAAAGTGTGAATGGCCATCACAGACTGTATAGGACTCATACTATAGAAGGAAAGGGAAGTGATTTCAAAAATAATTGGAAGATTAAGGTGGTTGTATTAAGAAATGATTTGGGGTGGCTTCTTTTGATAGACAGTAGGAAGTGCTTTGGGTTTCTTGAGAAGGGGAAGAGCATAATAAAAATGGTGCTTAAAAAAATAATGCAGGGGCAGGCCCAGTGGTGTAGTGGTTAAGTTAAGTTAGTGGGCTCCACCTCAGTGGCCCGGGGTTTGCAGGTTCAGATCCTGGGGGCAGACCTAGCACCACTCATCGAGCCACCCTGTGGCAGCATCCCACATAAAATAGAGGAAGCTTGGCACAGATGTTAGCTCAGCGACAATCTTCCTCACACACAAAAAATAATAATAATGCATTGTAAACTTGTCACATGTTGCATTTAAGATGTGTGCATTTCACTGTATGTAAAATTTTACCTAAAAAACGTATTGTACACAAATACGGAGTGCTGATTAATGATATTCATTCTGAATTATTTAGGAATGAAATGTAGTGGTATGCAACTTACTTTGACATGAATCATAAAAATAAGATGGATTTGTGAGTGGATAGAAGTGTGGATAAATAGATAAAGATGTGATAAAGTAAAATTAGTAAAATTTTAAAAGTTTGAATATTTATATACGGGAATTACTGCATAATCCTTTCAACTTTTGTGTATCATAAAATTCTGGAAAAAAATAGAAACATTGGTAGCAGTATGTAGGATAGATTGGAGGAGCAGAGAGTAATGCTCAGCTCAGATGCATTACAGTAAACTAGATATGAGTGTTGAGTATCTGGACAAGTTAGTGACAATGGGAAAGAAGAAATTTTGATCATGATTAATATTTAAAATAAAGAAATGAGTTACCCTTTAAAAATTAGTAATAAGAGATGAAATAAAGAGAGATGAATCTTGTTGAGATATTCTAGCCTGGTAAAAAGAACAAATGGTGGTGCTCTCATAACCTGGCATTAAGGTCCTCGGTGTGACAGGTGCCCAAATGCTGACATTCTTTCGAGGCACTTCTGTAGCAGCTTTATTTAGAGACTGACAAAACTGGAATTCTCACTAACATTGGCAACATACTTTTCAGTTGGGATCTCATGCCCTTCTAGAGCTTCTTTGACTGGCTACACCAATGTATATGCCATACCATGTGCTCTTCCTCTAATGTGGCATTCATACTCGTCTTTCAAGAGAAAGGCCCTATGTTCCTTCCCTTGAAACTAGGTGGACCTTTGTAATTTCGTCAACCAATTGAACATACCAGAAGTGATACAATGTCTTTTAAAGCTGGGTCAAACTTTTGCCTGCTTCTCTCTCTCTCTCCTGACACACTCCTTGAAAGCTTTGAAATGATAATGTAAGAATCCTGGCTGCCCTGAAGCCGCCATGCTGGAGAGATCACATAAAGAATTCACATGAGATAGAGAGAAGTGCCCAAGGAGTCTCACCTATTCCAGACTCAGCGGTTAGGGTCTTCTCAGCCCAAGTGGCAGACACATGACTGAGTGAGCTGCCTGTGATTCCTGCCCCAAGCCTTGAAGCCTCCCCAGTTGACACCAAGTGAAGCAAAGAGAGTTGTCCTTGCTAAGCCCTGTCCAGATTACAGATTTGTGAGCAAAATAAATGTCATAATTTTAAGCCACTAAGTTTTGGGATGATTTGTTACCCAGGCATCATAAGTAGAACATATACACACAGACTTTTGCCACTGAGGTCACTTTTTCCTAGCAGGAAGACCTGATTTCTTTCAAGAGTACTTAAACCCACAGGAAACATGAATACTTGCTCCTTAGCAGTGGAAGTACATCTTATTCCAACTAGTTTTCTCTCCTCACTCCACAGGAGTGGCCAGAATCAGTTAGTCTCTTATCTTTAAATTATTCTAGATGAGAGACAGACAGTAATCTCTAGCTTCCAAAATCTAGATGATAAATATCAAACTCAGGCCTACCACCAGTCCGTACGTCATCTTTGTGCAAAGTAGAAAAAGGCACCACTTACTCAGGATATTATTCTTCTGTCAGTCATAAAATTGCCATAATATATACTGATTTTATTAGAACAAAATCTTTTACTACCGCCTGACTGAAAATTATTTTACTTTGCTAAGCTATAATGTCTGTGCTGTGAATGGCACCAGTAGAGGACAGTGTACAACCTTCACAACTATACAGGCCAGTCTGAAAATTCTTAATTTCCCTTTACTTGACTTGAGACAGATGGAAGCAGTCTTTCAACCATACTGAATAGCACTTTTTTCCTATCCATCTTTTCTTCTTTACATAGCCTAAAGATGGTTAATGGTCTAGAAATGTCACAAAACTAGTTTGCAAGGGCCATCTCTTACCAAGCCCTACATAGACGCAATAGCATGGCCCTTTAATATATGGCTAATATATGCTATTTACCTGTTCTAAGGTGTGTTTGTGAAACAAGAATAGTCCCATTTAACATAGCCCCAATAACATTTGATTATTATTCATCTATTCAGCGAGTATTTATTGATCTTATATATATATATATATATATATATATATACATATCAGACACAGTGCCAGGCACTAGGAATACAAGGCTAAGCCATGAAATTTATAGCATAATGAGTTATTCAAGAAATCATGAAATTACACAATTATTTAACAGTAAATTTTGATAAGTGTTATGAAGGAATTTTAAATCATAGTGGAGTATCTCGGAGCACAGGTCTGGATTAAGAGCAGAGGTTCAGGCTTTATGCCGCAGAGATGGTGGCTCTAAATATAGGAAATGATATTCACCCAGAGTAAATGTATGAAAAAAAGATCAGAAGTCTAATGATAGAGTTGTGAGAAACACCCCTAGTTCCACAGAGGAAGGGGGACAAGGAGCCCTGGAAGAACACAAGAAGTGCAAGAGAGACAGGAACAAACCTCAGTGCTGAGTACAGGCAATCAAAAAGGAGAATGTTTAAAAATAAGCTGGTGTTCTAGAAAGCCAACGGCCTCAGAGAGTTTAGGGAGGATTGATACTAAGGAAAGATTATGAGGTTTGACAAACATGCAAGTATTGGTCAACTTCAACTTCAGAAAAGGGTCCTGAGTTTTATGATAAAGAAACAAGGAGGATATTACAGCTTCACAAAGAAGAGGAATTCCAATTAGGCTGTGGCTCCAAAAAAGACTTCCTAGGTAGGTTGAGCCTAAGCTGAGCTTTAAAGGTAAAGTAACGGTTAGAAAAAAAATGAAGATAGGAACAACTTGTGCTAAGCCATAGAGAAACAGAAGAGCATGACGTATTCCAGAACTACTAGTAGTTTGTAACAAATGGTTGCTTTTAAAAGAATGACAGAGAATGACTTATCTGTAGTGAGATGAGTAGGGAGCTGATCGCATAAGATCCTTGGACTAAGTTAAGGAGTAGAGCTTTACAATGAAAGTTACGGGAGACATTGAAAGATTTAAAGCAGGAAAATAAGGTGAAGAGATCTGAGTTTTAGTAAGAGCACTTTGGAAGTAAGGTTGATCAATTTAGAAAAAGACAGACAAAAAGCAAGAGATCAGTTAAAAGGCAAGTGCAGTTGACCCAAGTGAAATACGGGAGTTTAAGAAGTGGAGATAAATATGAAATATCCTTTAAAGGGCCAAATATTTAGGACTTGAAAACTCTGGCATTTGGGGACTAAATGAGGGAGGAGTCTAGGATGATGTTCAGGTTTTCGTCTTATTACCAGGATGAATGTGTGGGGCAGATACTGCCACTTATTGCTGAAGAGGACACAGGAGTAGAATATGAGTTGAGGTATCCTAGGGTTTTCTAAATGGAAGTAGGCTCTAGGCAGAGTGATCTGGTCTGTGGGAAAAAATAGACATATCAGCATAAACACCCAGAGATTTCTTCCGGTTAATGATCAATTAGGGTATGTTTAAGTCTGGGAACATATTCATGGAAAATCCAGTGATCTTTTGAAATCCTCAATACAAGTATAAACATAAAGCCCCAGATTTCTCATTTCACCTTCTCCCAAAGCACGCTGGCAGGAAGGGAAGTAATTTCAATCCTCTCTTCTTTCAAATGATTTGGATGTTTTGAGAGCCAAACACTACACTTGATGATTTATAGCCACATCTCACAACTGCACTGCACACTTCGTTCCTCTTGCCCAGATCCCACACCACAATGCCAAATGCTCATGCCCAAAGTACATGACTCATTAGTCCATGCACTCATTTTTGAAAAATCAGGACAGTTAGTTAGAGAAGTAAGATGTGCATTTTTTAAGCAATATTGACAAGTGCAGAAAGTGGTTTCACCTAAAAGGAGCTTCCTTTACACTTAGTGAAAAAGTTAAAAGTCACTGTGGTTGTCTAGCTGACTGAACAACCTGATAAATAAAAATGTTAATATGTGCAAGGCACGGACCTAAATTTCATTAAGCTCCCATAGTTCCAAGAACCCAATACCAAGAAAGAAAATGTAGAAAAATCCAAGGTATTCCTAAAAGCGTTAAGTCAGTCCCAAAGAGACACAGACAGTAAAGAGAACAGTATTCAGTATACTGCTGTCAGCTGTATTCCACATAACTCACACAAGTAGCTTATTTTCTGTCCAGGAAACGCTCTGGGATAGTAGAAGAGATATATTGAGTGTTTATTCTAAAATTACCTAGTGTGAGACTTCAGACATCTGTTTCCTTAAAGGAGTCTGCCTGACATTTGAACTTCCTTATAAAATTGCATTAAATATGTATCAGCTTGGAGGGCCTACCAAAATAGAATAATGCATTTTCAATTTAGTCTTGGTTACACTTGACCTGTTTTAAAGTGTTTCTCTAATGAAATGGAAGCTATACCAAAATTAATTCTATGCAAGAGGTAGAACAGATTCTGCGTTATTTAATCATAATGCATACCATCCACTTTGCCTGAGCGTAGAAACAATACAGAGATGGCGATTACTTTAATCTGGCAGACCTGATAACATTGTCATAATAATCAAAATGAAGTTCAGGTGGTTTTCTGACCTGAATGTAACACTCGTGTTTTACTATAAGAAATAAGGAAAGGCAGGGAACCAGAGAATTCCGCTGTGGCAGTTTTAGCTTGTAACTGTACTAATAATTCTGTATCAAGGGCAATTGAGCTAAGGAAGAAGGGTCAAACATCCAATCTTCTCCATTACTATCACCAACTTATCTGCTAAATGCCAGGCACCATTCTAGGCATTTTTCACATGAATTAATGCATAAGTGAGTTCATCCTTACGACCTAGCCTGCTTATTTAAAAATCACACTTTTTACAGATGAAGAAACTGAGGCCAGAAGCGTTTCAGTTACACACCTGGCGAGTTAGAAATTTGGGATTCCAGAGGCCATATTTCTTCCTCTCCAGCAGGCTGCCCTATTCAGTAATATATCAGCGCACAGTGTGTGCCAGGCGCTCTGCTGAAGGGTGAGAATAAACAGTGGGTAAAAAGTCATAATCCCTCACAGAGCTTTCACATAGTGGGAGCGACCGACAGTAGACAAATAAAGATATAAACAAGATGGCGTTATCAGATGGTAGTAAGTGCTGCTGAAGAAATAAAGAGTTGGCTTAAAGTATGAGAGGAAAGGCGGTATTTTTTGTTTGTTTGTTTTCAGTGAATAGGCAAGGCCTCTCTGAGAAAGAGATATTTTAAGGAGAAACCTGAATGATGCAAAGGCACCAGACATAGGTGAAAGACTATTGTAGCAGGGAACAGTAAACTAAAAAATTCTGAGGCAAGAATGAGCTTGGCATCTTCCAAGTAAGTACCGATAGAAGGCTAATTTGGCAAAAATGTAGTAAATAAGGGGGAGAAAAGAGTGCAATTAGATGGGAACAAATCATAATCCAGGTCATCCAGAAACTTGTAGAAACTTCTGTGCTTCATTCTGAGAATAATGGGAAGCTATACAGGAATTATGGTAAGAAAATGACATAGTCTAATTTATGTCTTTAAAAAATTGCTCTAGGTTCTTTCTCGAGAGTTGCTTATTTTATGTCTACTTGATTGCAGATTCTGAACAGGATATGTTAAATCTAAAACAACAATTGTTAATTTTCCTGTTTATCCCTGAAAAGTTTTGATTTTATGTTCGAGTGTATTATAAAAGTGCACATATGTTTATAATGTCATGGCTTTTTTTCTATTTTTTATTTTTTCCAGTATATAAAATCCTTGGATGTTCATGTGATATTTTTGCCTTAAATTCTATTTTGTTATGTTTTAAAATTGCTACCCCACCTTTTTCCTTGTTGCTCATATATTCCTTTTCAAAAAAACTTTGTCTTTTTGTTTTACAAGTGTCACTTACAGAAAACATTATCAAATCTTATTTTATTTTTTTGCTTTTTCTCCCCAAACCACCCAGTACATAGTTGTGTATTTTTAGTTGTGGGTCCTTCTAGTTGAGGCATGTGGGACGCCTCAACATGGCCTGATGAGCAGAGCCATGTCCGCACCCAGGATCCGAACCGTCGAAACCCTGGGCCACCGAAGCGGAGTGCACAAACTTTAACCACTCGGCCACGGGGCCGGCCCCATATCAAATCTTATTTTTTAATCCATCTGAGTATCTATAGTTGTTTCTATTTTCAATTATATATGAACTTAATTCTTTTTCTTGTTTTCTGTCTTTTCTTTTGCTTTCCTTTGATAGGTATAGTTTAGTTCTTCTAATTTTAAAGTATACATTATCTTTTTGTTCTTAAGGTGGTTGAACCCAGCTGAAGAACGATAGTGCATTTATTTAATCTTGTGAATTTTTAAACGGACCAATCCACATGTTCTCCATTATAAAACCACTACTCTAGCACAGGCTTATATTTCTTTGTTATTCCCCAACCCCTATTTTATTAATATTTTCTAGAACTTAATTTTCGGTTGTTATGGATAGTTTCTAGTCGTTTTTTTTTAACTAGGTCCTACCTATTTGTGCTTGTTCTTCTCCTCTCTCTCTCTCTCTCCCACTCTCTCTCTCTCTCTCTCTCTCTCTTTCTCTCTCTCTCTCTCTCACACACACACACACACACACACACACACACTAAATGTTACTGAAGAATTTAACTAACCCTTCTTCCCCTGAGACTTGTAGCATCTCTGTGGGGTTTTTTGCTGTTTTTCTTTACTTATTTGAGAACCTACTTCAAGAGGGATTTCACTGTATGACATTATCAAAAGTTCTGAAATCTTAGATGCCTGAGAATATTTTTCTGTCCTCCTATTTGAAGAATTATTCAACTGGATATTCTTCGATACTTTAAAATTTTACTCCATTTTTCTTGAATCACATGACACATCAAAATGTTTGACAACTTGATTCTTGTTCCTACACAGGAGATTTGCTATTTCTCTCTGAACATTTTTGGAATACTCTCACTGTCTTTGATATTCTTAAATGTCACTAAGTATGTTAGGTAATGGTTTTCCCTTCTCCCCCTTATTTAGCACTCTATAAACTCTTTCAACTAGAAATCTTCCATGTTTCTTTCATCTTATGAAGTTTATCTTTAATATTATATTTTATGTACATTTTCTATATCTTTATTCTTTAGAGCAGTCTTATAGAAGAGTTCCTCAATATTATCTTCCAAATCACTAATTCCCTCTTCATCTGTATCCAGCCTGATATTAATCTCCTCTGTTATGTTCTTTATTTCAACTATTACATTTTAATACTTAATGTTTCCAATTTATGACATTTTTCTTGTTTCATATTGCTGGTGTCTTACCTTTTCTGCTTAAGTATAAATATTATACTTATTTTAAATTATGACTCCAATTATTGTGCTTCAAATGGTGTATGTTGTTCAATTTAAACCTTTCTTTACAATAGTTGTATTACCCAGGGGTCTAGTATTTGATTTGTGAGCTTGTTTCCCTGGAGATGTTAGTTACTCTGGTCAGGGCCACTGGAAAGCCAGGGGTGGGGATAAATGACAAGGCAGAAAGCCCCAAACATCCAAACTACTCTTGATAAACTCCATTTGCTGTCACTCTTCTGGGTAAACTCATTGGTCAGATTTTCACCTCAGCTTTGTTCTTTTTCTTTTTTAAAATTATTTTATTGAGGTCATGTTGGCTTACAACATCATGTAAATTTCAGGTGTACATCCCTACATTTCAGCTTCTTTATAGACTGCATCATGTTCACCACCAACAGTCCAGTTTTCATCTGTCACCATAATTATGTGCCTCTTTACCCTTTCGTCCTCCCCATACCCGCTTCTCCTCTGGTAACCACTAATCTGTTCTCCCTATCTATCCACATATGAGTGAAATCTTATGATACTGTCTTTCTCTGTCTGACTTATTTTGCTAACTGTAATACCCTCAAGGTCCATCCATGTTGTCGCAAATAGCACAATTTTCTTTTTTTATGGCTGAGTAGTGTTCCATTGTATATATATACCACATCTTCCTTATCCATCATCCTTTGATAGGCACTTGGGTTGCTTCAAGGAACCCTCAAACATTGCTGGTGGGAATGCAAACTGGTGCAGCCTCTATGGAAAACAGTATGGAGATTTCTTAATAGATTAAAAATAGAAATATCATATGACCCAACTATTCCACTACTGGATATTTATTCAAAGAACTTGAAATCAATAATTCAAAAAGATATATGCACCCCTATGTTTATTGCAGCATTATTCACAATAGCCAAGACATAGAAAGAACCCAAGTGTTCACCTCAGCTTTTGAGATGAAATGTGATAAATGAGGAGGAGTCTTTCTTCTTAGATAGTGATCTAATTGCCCTGCGGATTTCAAAAGGCGAGACTGGAGGAGCTCTAATGCATGAGGGCACTTGGTCAGCTCCACATGTTTTCCTCAACTCCTCCACCCATAGCTTTTGCTTCCTTGTTGTTATTTGTGTTGTTTGTGTTTTGCTCTGTTATGTCTTTACAGCCCTGATTGTACCTTAAATCACTATCCTCTGGGTATTGGTGATGAGTTTGATGATGAAAGGGAAAGTAGTGATTGTCTGAAGGCAAAAAAGGCACTTGAAAGATCCCTAAAGGTCTTCCTTCACCACTTCCCACAATCCCAGATCAAGGCCTTGGGCAGTCTCCTAGGGGTGGATCAAGTCAAGTTGCTTCTTTGTTATTTAGGGAACTCTTATGATTCGTGTTTCGTTCTCTCATCTTTGGATTTTCTAGGTTTGATTTTGGAGGAGGTGGCTAGGAACCCATGCTAGCTTACCATCATGACCAGAGTTGGAGTTTTGTTTCGCAGTTTTTTTTTCTCACATTTCTTTGATTTGAATCAATATTATCCTTATTCTCCAACTCCAATTCATGAAGTATACTCATGACAGATTCCTAAAGTAATACATAACACAGGCATGCGCTGCACAACAACATTTCAGTCAACAATGGGCCGCATATATGATGGTGGTTCCATAAGATTAGTACCATATAGCCTAGGTGTGTGGTAAGCTATGCCATCTAGGTTTGTGTAAGTGCCCTCTATGATGTTCATACAACGATGAAATCACCTAACAATGCATTTCTCAGAATATATCCCTATCATTAAGCAATCCATGGCTGTATATCAAAGTCTTTGGCACATGGCAAACACTTTACAAAAGAAAAACTCTTGCCTTTTATGATATGTTGCTTATGGATTTCTCTAGGAAATCACAACTTTATTTCTTCTGTTTTTTTAGATGTTGAAATATCACATGTATTTTTTCACCTACATTTCATAGAATAGCTATTTTAAAATTCATAGAAGAGCAAATCTTATTTAATGGGATGTCTTTGTTTTGTTTAGACGTAGAAAAATTAGGGAATTCCTCTGTTTTTGTTATTGGAAACTGACTAAACAAATAAGAAAAATAACAACTAAAAGCTTAGTGTTAAGATGATTAAAAGGTGCTTAAGATGATTAAGGTGATTAAAATAAAATGCAACTGTCATAAAATACTGGTCAGAGTGTAAATTAATACAACATTCTTGGATTAATTAAATAATACTCATTCAATTAGGCTTTTGCTAAATGTTAAATCGGGAAATATTGAGCAAAAATCTTTAAATGGACGTGTTATTTTACCAGCAACTTCGTGTCTAGAACTGCATTCTAAGAAATAATGAAGGAATACACACAAATTAGTTTTTCTAAAGATGTTTATTTCAGTTTGATGTGTGTGGTCGGCTGAACAATGGCTCTCCAACGATGTCCATATCCTAATCCCTGATCTTCCATGGTAAAAGGGATTTTGCAGACATGACTAAGTTAAAGATCTTAAAATAGGAAGATTTTCCTGGAAAATCTAGGTGGGCCCAATGTAATCACAAAGGTTCATATAAGAGGGAGACAAGAAGGTCAAATCAGAAAAAAGACGTGTAACAACAGAACCAATGGCTGAAGTGATGTACGTTGAAGATAGAAGAGGCATGAGCCAAGAAATACCAGTGACTTCTAGAAACTGGAAAAGGCAAGGAAGTGGATTCTCCCCTGGAGCCTTCAGAAGGAACACAACCCTGCCAACATCTTGATTTTAGATTTCTGACCTCCAGAACTGTAAGATAATAAATTTGGTTATTTTAAGCCACTAAATTTATTGTAATTTGTTAAAGCGGCAATAGGAAACTGATAAAGTATATAATAGTAAAAAGTTAATAACAAATCAACTACAGAAAGTTAATTAACTAACGACACATCAAAAATATGTATTATGAAGCCATTGAAATTCTGTTGTAGGACCACTATTTATGTGCTAATACTATGTTATTAAGTAAAAAAGTCTTACAAAACAAAACGTTAAATAACTCACTTTTAACAAAGAAATTACAAATAAAAATAGCTGCATTTTTTACCTGCTTTTTTGTGTGCCAGTAGATGTTAGAGGGCTTTACATGTATGATCTCAATTACTGCTCCTATGAAGTGGATAATATTATCCCCATTTTGCAGATGAGGTAAATAAGGCATTGAGAAGTTAAAATATGTGCTCAAGCTGACACAGTAAGTGACAGATTTGAAACTAGGATACGAGACCCCTGATATGAGACCTCTTTGCATAAATAATCCTGGACAGGAAACAAAGCAAACGTTCATATAACCATGGTAATGCTATGTGGTGGAAAACAGGCAAGTTTCATTTTCTTCTTTTCTTTTTCTGAACAATAAACTTTAGTTACTTTTGAAATACAGAAAAAATAAATTTAAAAAAGAATCAAAAATAAAAGTTTTAAAATCTGTTGAGATGATCTTCAGAAAAATACTTCCAATTCTCATTTTTATTTTTAGAAAAGCATAGCACCTTTCTTATTTCAAACTAAATTGCTATGAGGATTTTACTTAAATATGTAATTGTCTAGAGAAGGAAATTATGTCGTGACCTACTTGATTACATACCATTCAGAGTTTTGCAAATCTAACATATGCATATTTAAATGCCAATACATTTACTTATAAGTACCAATAAAGATAGATAGGAGAAAATGTAGCATAAGAAATTGAACTAAAAAAGTTAACCCTAGTGGGAAAATGGCATCAAATTAGCCTCTAATATGACCCACCCTGTCACCGCTTACAAGTAAAGTACTTACAAAGACACAAAAAACTACCAGAATAGAACCATGCTTTAAAAAATGTGATGGGTGAAAGATTTGCACTGTGTTCTCGCTGAAAGTAAGGCAGCTGTCAGACTCTGCCTCCACTAGATCCCTTACTCAAATTAGGAAGTTTCTACTCAAGCAAATCTTGGCAGTTCTCCCTCTACTATGAGTGTTCTGTTTTTTGAAGTAGCCAGAGTGTTGATTTACAAACCTCCAGTCACTCTGAGCTTTTGTAAATCTTGTTGGTAATTGTATTTCCCAGAAAACAAAAAGGCAGATTTACAGAGAAATGACTAGAGCCATAGAAAGAGATGAGACACAAGAGCCTTTGTAACAGTAAGTATGATGATTTTGCTTTTTCATTTATCTCATCCATTTATAAGATTAGGTAGTAGGTGTGGGGGAAGAACCCCTATCCATCTACCTGCTAGACAAGGAGCTAAGCAAGCAGCTACATCCTCCATAAACTATCCAGTTAAGTGCAAGGGGAAGCATTTAACCAGCAGACAAGTGAACCCAGCAGGGATGAAGTCAAATATAATTTCATGGTCTTGCCATTGGCATACCCTAGGCCTGCCTAACCCTCCTCTTGTTCAAAGATTAATAAACAGAAATAAAAACAAACATAATTGCCAGGTAGTGCGGGACAAGAGAAAGGAAATATCTGAAGATTCAGAAGAAAAATAGAACCCTTACAACTAGAATAAGAATTTTGTCTTTCTTGTTAACCGTTGTATCCCCAGGTCCTAAAACATTTGTGTGACTGACAGTGGACATTCAATAAATATTTATTGAATTAATGAATAAATCTTTTAGAAAAGAATTCTACATCCTCAGTGGGTAGCAAGAAGTCTTTAAATCTATAAAGCATGAATGTAAAACTATAGAGAGAATAAGCTGAGACCAAAAACAAAAGAAAGAAAGGGAAATGTACAAAGTGAGAAAATTTAAAAGAAAAGTGCAATTGAGGGGGTAACAAATGATGGATATGAATAATTTTTCTTATGTATATGTATATCAAATACTTGTTCTCAGTCTGTAACCTTTTAACTTCATTTTTTAATGCACAGAAATATTTAAATTTTATATATTAGAATCTCTCTCTCTCTCTCTTTTTGCTCTTTCTGGTTTCTAGCTTTTATGTCTGACTTAGAAAAGCCCTTATCATACTAAGATTATAAATTGTTTTCATTTCTTTTATAGTTTTTTATGCAAATCTCTTCAGCCCAACTGAAATTTATTATTATGCATGATAAGAGATTTGTGTTTAACGAATGATATTAAAAAATAAACTTTAAAAGAAGTTACGTATGGTCCCTTCTCCTTCTCATAATAGCAAATTAAATAATTTGGATCATTACTTCCACCAAAAAGAGTTAGAAAAGCTGAAAAATTATTTAAAAATCATCTCCTTGAAGACTTTGGAGAATTAACATAAGAGAAATGAAATAGCAGGCAAAGATGCATAAAAGAATAAAAATCTGGAGTGGGGAGCTTGATATTTGGGGCAACTTTTCCCTAGAGGTATTTACCCATTTCAGAAGTGGCTGAGCAGCTGAGAATCTGAGAAGCCAAAGTAGGAGGCAAGGACCCACCCAATCGGGACCCCCATAAACAGCCCATGCTTTGGTGGTCCTTCAAGGCTAACCCTGAGGAGTAAGTGTGAGCAGGAGTAGCTCATTTCAGGTCATCTCAATGCCTGGACAAAATTAAGGAGATTCTGGATTACTAGTAACACTAGGTGCTTGGAATGAGCAAACCTAAATTCTCACTTTGCCTCAAATTATTTCTAAGAAGCACGGTTATGAATACAATGTCCAGTAATAAGAGATAACTAGGAATACAAAAAGACAAGACAAAAAAACTAAAGCCAAGTCAAGATTCAATCAGAAAAAAGGAGCTATGGGATGCATTCCAGGTATAGAGCATTTAACATAAACAGTGAAGGCTTATACCATCCCTGGAAGATGTGAGTGACTGAAGATTTGAGAAGCTACCACTGAAAATTGCAGCACTCAGCTGGAAACACCAAAATAGGACTTCTCAAAAGCTGTTGATTTTCAGAGGCTCCCACAAACTACCACAGTCTGCAAAAGTGAAATGGGTGGATCTCAGGGCTCATCAGAAAGCCACTGTGAATCTCAGGTCAGCCCAACATTTCGCTGCAAAAGTCTCTGGAGAAAAATGTCTTCTTCTGCCTTCCAGGTCACTTCCAAGGGTCTCTCACCTAGAAATATGCAGTGAAGGGACTTTTGAGAACTGTAATCTTTGGCTCATTTTCTTGGTTTCTAGAAGATGTATAGAAACATGGGAGAATTTCTTGATGAATTCAGAAGAATGAGAGACCTTTGAACCATAATACAGAGAGCACTAACCACAAAAGAAAAGATGAATTGATTAGACTGCATTAGAATGAAGAAATTCTGCTCATCAAAAGACATCAGTAATGGAGTAAAAAGGCAAGATGAAGTGTGAAAAGATATTTTCACATATATAACAGACAAATATTTGTATCCAGAATATATATAAAGAACTATGATTCAATAAGGGGGAAAAATCATCCTGACAGCCCAATAGAAAAATGGCAAAAGGTATGTCAAAAAAGTGAATATCCAAATAGTTAATAAATGTATGAAAGATATTCAAACTAATAGGTAATCAGGGAAATTATCAAGAAATTATCACTTGCACAGCAGTGAAAATAAATGAACTACTTACACATATAAAAATTTAAATTAATCTCAAATATAATATTGAAAGACAGAATCAGTCAGAAAATAATGCATATTGCATGGTTCTGTCTATATAAGGCTTAAACACAGGCAAAGCTATATCATAGTTGTTAGGACTACATATAGAGGATGCTGAAAATATTTTTTTTTTTAAAAAAGAAGGTAAGTACTATAGAAGACAAAAATAATGATTCTCTCTATGGTGGAAAAGGATGTAGGTGACTAAAAGGGGGTTTGAAGCCTGCTTCTAAAATGGGGATAGTGTTCTATCTCTTGACCTGATTCATTTTGTGATAATTCATTGAAATTTCTAGTTAATTTTGGTGACTTTTCTGCACAATATACTACTAAAAGGAAGTTACATATTAGAGTTCTGGCACTATCGTTTACAGTTCATTCACTGTACTGTCAACTGTGGGGAAATGATTAGGGAGAAATAATAAAGAAATATTGCTTCTGATACATTTGGTTTTGCCTTTCAGAGACATTATCCCAAATTATACTTACCCTTTCAACTTACCTTCTTTTGTGCTTTAGCCTACGCTATTCTTGCCACTCAGCCCTGTGCTGACACCATGTTTCAGTAGTAATAAATGTGCTCTGCTGTTTACCTGCCTCCAATTTGGCTTCCTTCCCAAATGTATCTGGAACGTCCTGGTCTTCCCTAAAGACTACCTTACTTCTTATAGGCTCTAACCTTTCCTTGTCTATTCTACCTCCATTTTCTCCTCTTCCTTCTTAGAAATAGTCATTCCTCTTTGCCATTCTCTGTAATTTGCATGATCCTATTGATATATTATCAAATATTATATGCATTCATTGTTTGCGTATCTGCTTCACTTGTAAGATTGTGGCCATTCCTGAGGGTGGGTACTTACCATCTTACTCATGTTCTATTAGGAGCGCCTAGCTCACTGTCTCACTGAGATTGGGAGCTCAGCCATCTTGTCGAATGTAATTCACTAGCTCATGGCCAACTTGCCAGTGAACTTGTGAAATCTGTATTTGTTTGGAATATTCCTGAAAAACTATAGTAAAGTTTCTCCAAATTATGTTTGTTTATACCACACAGAGTGACATAACAATGTCATGATCAGTTTGTCATATATTTATGTCAGACGGCATAGTTCAGTCACTAAAGTGCCACCAGTGTTTCTACCTGGAAATGTTTGACAGATTGTGATAGGGGCTGTGTATGCATTCATTCTAACATAGGCCTCTCCAAAATAAGCTTTTAAAAAAGCAGGCCCATAAAAAGATTACTTTTCCATCAAATTTTAAGGTTTTTATAATAATGGGCATTAAGTATGCTGTATAACGTAAAAATATCCCAAAGCCAGCAGAGATATCCTCAGGAATTCTCCATTATTCTGGAGTCTTCTCACATAATTCCAATCTTACTTGAAGATTAAGGAAAATAAGTGTGTGTATTTTGATATCATTAAAAGGTTTTATGACCCAATCAGCAGAACCCTATTTGCAACATCTTCTAATTTATGGGGCATTATTTGTTGTTTTTGTTCAAGCCTGCAATGTAGGGAGGAAAATTATATGTAGATGATGATTGAGAAGTGCAATATTTTTCTCTTGCTGGTGAGTCCTGTGGTAGCAGCCCTTCAGCTTCAGCCAAGTTTGCAGCACAGCACGAGCAGTTTATGATAATGTCCCTCTGCAGCACGGCCTCAATTCGCCCCCTGGAGTTCATGAACTGCACAGTGTGCTTTGTCAGAATGTCTGCAGGTATTCACACTGCTGGATTTTTTAAAAAGTATTTTGCACCTAACAAACTACTGGCTTTAAAAAAAATGGCATCAAACAAATTTTTTGTTTATAAAACTTCCCCTATGTTATTTTAGTCACCAAATATTAAAAGAGACAAGGCAGTGTATGGACACAAAATAAAAATGATCGCTTCTCTCAAAAAATTTAGAGTCCGTGGAGTCTAGGTATAACACAAGGATGACAAAAATTCAGGGTTTTGGGGTTTTATTGTCATTTCTATTTTCCAATTTAAAAGTAGAATTTTCAACTGTTTTTAAATTATGTTTTAAAATGGGAACATATAACAGCGGTTAGAAACAGGAACTGTAAAGCAGAACCTTGAAGTCTATGAAAACAGACAAAAAAAAAAGTTCTGAAAGTTCTATCTTGTGACATGACATCTCCCATCTGATTCCACTGCTCCCTGAAAATAAACTTGACGGTGAAGACCGTGGATAGATGCTCAATCCATTCATGGGAAGTAAGTGTAGCGTCAACTCAGGAAGAATTAGACCGTCGAGATTTTAATGAGTGTTACATTTATGGAGATACAAATGGTCTAAATCTCAATGTGTACTTCTTTGACAAATTCATGATAATAAATTCACGAAATAACCACTCTTTCTGTAACATTTACACAGCACTGACACAAAACCTGAGAGGATTTTATATGGGGTGTGTGTGCGTGCGTGTGTGTGTGTGTATTGTGACTAAAAAGAGGAAGAATTGCTTAGGAACAATAAAATGAAAAATACTTTTTTAATGCTCAAATATTGCTTCAAACTCAGTTTCAGAATCACCTACAAGATGAAGCTCATGAAACAGAAAAAAATAGCATAAAGCTGTGTGTTATAATGGCCAAAGCTTTCTCAAGCAAAGTGAAACCATCAGATGACAGATTTTATTATTTTCAGAAGACACGTGGACGCACGGTTCAAATGCTCTGGTTAACCTCATTCTTTACTTTAGAACTGGATAAATGCAGAGATATTAATGACTTGGGCCACTTATTGATATTTGTTCTCAATGTTTAGAATGATGATGTGGATAAAGTACTCAAGAGTAAACTAAGTAAAATAAGACATGTTCACTTACTATGTGCAATTTTAGTGAGAGCGTTTGCATGAAGCATAAACGTGACTATTTGCCTGAAGGGGTATGGGGTGGCTCCCATGCCAAACCCCTGGGGCACAGTTGGCTCCACTCAACATTCATCAAAAAACCCTCACCTCTGAGAAATTGTCTTCATATGCTCAACGGGGTGGTAAAACTGGTAACTTTTAGTTATTAAATAGTAATTGAATATGTTTTTAGAAAGATGTAATAAAATGCAAAGTATCTTTGAGAGTTTTATCCTATAATACAAATTTATTCCTTCTCAGGCAGGGGATGACAATGGTTAGAGTTTTCTACTCAGGATTGCAGCATTCTTTTTCACGGAGAAAAAAAAATCTCATAACAAAGGGAGAAAGGATAGATAAAGGGAATGAATTCACACTTCACCTTAATAATCTTCAAGCATAAAACCAGCTTTTTAACAGAGTTTTTTCTTTCAATGTTATGGTCTCAAGCAATAACTTCAAGGAATACTGAATATCTTTATCACATATATAAAAACTGTTGTAATGAAAGTAAATTATAAGCTGAGTGAAAGAACATCATGAGTCATCTTTACCCCCTAAAAATGCACTTTGAAGTGCATTTGAGATAGGAAGACTGGACAGTTCTTTTTTTTTTTTTTTTGAGGAAGACTGGCCCTGAGCTAACATCCATGCCCATCTTCCCCTACTTTATACATGGGACGACTACCACAGCATGGCTTGCCAGGCTGTGCCATATCCGCATGCGGGATCCGAACCGGCGAACCCCGGGCCGCTGAGAAGTGGAGCATGCGCACTTAACCGCTGCACCACTGGGCTGGCCCCTTGACAGTTCTTTTAAGTCATCCTGTCACATGAGCATCTGAACCTCTAAGGAAGAGGCTTCAGCTCACAAAGTTCTCTCCCAGAGCAGTATTCCGTTTTTGGCAGCATTTTCAGCATCTCCCTTTGCTTATATCCTTGACATAACCTTTTAAGCAATTTAAACACATTGTAATTTGTATGTGTAGTTACTTTGCTCAGTACTACTAAACGTTATAACATCTAGAGAGACATGGGAATTCTCCTGCGTACTAACACATAGCAGAATCAATTCTCTTTAATTCTGCAGAAAGTTCTGAAGTTCTTGAGATCAGGGTCATAGCATCACGTCCCCAACCAATGGGACAGATGGACAAGGCTCCATTATGACTTTCATGGGCCCAAGCCACATTTGCCTTTGCTGGGCCCTTTCTTCCAAAAAAAATATTAAAATTGTGTTTTATGATCATGTTACTGTAAAGGCAAATGTAGTCTGTATTCATGATTATACGTTCATTTTTATCCTATTAATTTTAAAGAAACTAAAATCAAAATATTTTTGCAAGCCCTTAAAAATGTTTTAGGCCTTAAATCCTGTACCTACTCTGCCTGTTGGATAAATTGGCCCTGCAGATAGAATATGTGTTTATTCCATCATGTTAGGAATTTCAAGCATGATTTTTAGATCCAGTTCACCTCCATACAGGACTGGGTTTGTTCATAACTATTTCTGAAAACACCTTAGTTCTTTGGAGATGTTGCACGGACCAGGCAGGATGGCGGCGAGATCCCCTCCACTTCTTAATCTATTTTATGATTCTTTGTAGTACTTAATTTGGAAAAAGGGGCCTTATTGCTTTTTTAAAAACTTTGAAACTCATTCATATGGAATCTATATATTAACAAATAGAAGTTGATTACTGTATTCCAAAATATCTTTTAACTAATTTAACCTTTTGTATACATCTTGGAACTTACTGGGCAATGTTGCGCTCAGTAAATCTTCCATATGTTGTGAATATTAAGTACGGGAAGGACTGCGTTATTTTCTTACTAGGAAGAGACAAAGAGAGATGGTATTACCCAAGTTCATTGCTTTAAACTTTTTCTTTGGTTTATTAAAAACCCATTTTTGTCAGACTTTTTCAACATTGTAATTGCCTTTGAATTTCATTGTCTGTGAAAAATAAGGTAGTGAGACTACTCTGTTGATTTATTTTTCAGTGTCCAATCTCCAGTTAAACAATGCAAATTCGTGTATCACAGCTGATTGCATTTGTCAGCTGTTTGGTGTTTTTGTCAGGTTTTTTGTCTTTTTTTACTACCCTATTTTGGCAAGTACATTGAAGCCTTGACTTAGCTGTGTTAAGAGCTCGAAGTTCTGATGAACAATCTAGTAGCAAGAGATTATTAGAAGAGATAAAAGATGCAGAGTGGAAGATAAGTTGATAAATATGAAATCCTAAGGATTTTTAGCTTCTATTAATTTTTATGTACTTGATACTTATTTCTGAAAATAAGATAAGAGATGTCAGCATGAACTTGTGTGACATTGTGATTTATAATAAATATATATTTGGTCTTTATCCCCAGTTCTGGCTCAGAGCTCCTAAAACCTTTGGAATTTCCTAAGTGATAAGTATTATAAAGGTGTCTTGGTATTCATAACAAACCCCTTTCAACCACACCTGACTTTATGCTAATGAAGTGACTTTTGGAAAGCACCTAAGAATGAGGGCCGGTTGCCAGGCAAACCAACCATATTGAATAGAAGGTTGGAACTTTCAGTCCCACCACATGATTTCTGGGAAGGGGAGAGGAGCTAAAGGTTGAATCAAGCTCAATGATTTAATCAATCATGCCTAAGTAATGAACGAAGCCTTCATAAAAACCCAAAAGGATGGGGTCTGGAGAGTTTCCAGGTTGGTGAATCAGAAAGCTTCCACATGCCACCATGATAGACCCCAAATTCCATGAGAAGAGAAGCTCCTTTGTTGGAGACCTTGCCCCATGTATCTCTACATCTTGCTGTTGACATATCCTTTAATATCCTTTGTAATAAATCAGAAATCTAGTGAGTAAATGGGTTTCCTTAGTTCTGTGAGCTGCTCTAGCAAATTAGTCAAACCCAACAAGGGGGTCATGGGAACCTCTGATTTATAGCCAGTCTCTCAGAAGTACAGGTAGCAACCTGGACTTTTGATTGGCATCTGAAGTGGGGGCAGTCTTATGAGACTGAGCTCCTAACCTGTGGAGTCTGATGCTATCTTCTGGTAGATATTGTCAGAATTGAACTGAATTGTAGGACACCCAGCTAGTGTCAGAGAATTGTGTATTTGATGTTGGGGAAACCCACACACACATTGGAATTGGGTCCAGAACCCTTACCTTGCATATATTAGCATATATTAAACTCAGAAGGTTTTAGAAGTAGAAGAGATCTGAGGACACAGTGTGTTAGAGAGAACACTGCGCCAGGGGAGTGGTGACCCCGGTAAGGCCACTTCCTGCTTGCTCTTGGGTTAGTGATTTAGCTTCTACAAACCTCTGCTTCCTTGCCTGTAAAATCCATTATTGGCAAAGATGAACATAAGACAATTAGAGACTAGCCATGTTGTAGATGGGATAATCTGAAGTCACTTCTAATAGTAAAGCTTAGAAATACTAGATAAAAATATAGCAAAGATCCTTATCAATGCTTAGCTATGCCAGCAAGAAGGGAAGAGAAAGCTCCAGGAATCAGAAAGGAAGAGGGAATCATAAACCAGAGAAATTGGCCTGAGAGTTGACAGTGTGGCTCTCCGAGGCAGCTGGTCAATTGTAATGGTCTAGTGACAGTGTGGCTACACCGGGGAGCTGGTCAATTGTGACCATCTAGTGGGTGTCAATGCCCACTCAGAAACAGAAGACAAGGTAATGAGCCTCCATGGAATGTAGAGGTGAAAAAAAAAAAGGCTCTTTAAAAAGCTACTGTCTTAGTGAAAGTGTCTGCTAGGAAAAAGACAATCCAAACACCCACACAGAGAGACAAAAAAGAAGCTTATCCTTTGCTTTAGCCTGAATTCTGTGTGTACAAGGGGGAAAAAAAGCCTCTGAGAAATTTAATCACCCCAGAATACATGAACTCCATTAGGGAAAAGACTTTGTTTTTGCTCACTGTTATGTCCCCAATACCTATAGCAGTGTCAGGAACATAATCAGAGCACAATAAATGTTTGTTTAATGTTTGCTGAATTAATAAATTTGAAGTTTAGATAAGCTACTGACACAATTTAAAAGTTGGATAAGAAACTACTACTTGGAAATGTGTACACAAATGTGAAGTTACCTAGTACCTTGCCCTTTAATTGCAGAGTAAAATATTTTAGACTCCTCTGGAATACTTAGAAGAAATAAAAGACGTGTTGAAAAATAAAGGCAAGATTCCTGCTCTTGTGGCTGAAATTTGTGATAAGTACTGTGAGCAAATAAGCAGAGTTATATGTCAGAGAATAACTGGAGAAGGGTACTGTTTTAGATACAACAAGGAGGGCCTTGAGATGAAACTGAGTGATGAGTCGAAGGCACATACTCTGCCAAGAATTGGAGGAGAGGCATCACAGTCAGAAGGAAGAGGAAAATCAAATTCACCCTTCCAGGGAAGAACTCAAGAGTACTGAAAAAACAGAAAGGAAGTGATTGTGGCTGGCACATAATGGACAATGGGAGAGTTGTAGGAAATGATGTCATAAAGATAAACCTCATGTATGACTTTTTCACCCATAGTAAAGAGTTTGAATGTTATTCTAAATACAATGAGAAGCCATGGAAATATTTTAATTAGGGGAGATGATGTCAGTTTGGTGTGAGAAGTACTATATTAGGAGTAAGCACAGAATATTATGGGAGCAACTTGAGAGGCATATGTAAAAGTCCAAGGAAATCAGAGAATGCTTCCTAGACTAATAATCATGAGATTGCAATTAGCTCAGAAAGAGTAAAGCATAGGATGTAAGGGAGGGAGGGAAAAGGCGGTAAAGATAACCAGGGGCTAGATCATAAAGCATGGTTAGCTACAATAAAAAGCCATGACTTGGTCTTTAGGAAAATGGAGTCTCATTGAAAAAAATCCAATTAGGAGACTGTCAATGTCATTTCCTCAAGAAATGATGCCTTGAACTAAATTTTTTAAAAAAAAAGTGGGACTGGAGAAATGTGGATAGATTAGAGATATTAATGTGGAAAAAGTAGTAGAACTTGATGATTGCTTGGATGTGGAAGACAGTGTAAAGGAGTGAAAGATGAAACCTAGATTTTCTATTAAAGATGGTATGGCAGACCCCATCTGCTTACCTCTACTTTTTTTAGACTGCCATTAAAATAAAACTAAAGGAATTTTTCAAAGCATAAAACTGTTAAAAAAATAGGAAAGAACATCACAGTAAAAAACTTGTGGTATTTGAAAAGCAGATGGAGCCATGAGAATTGAAGATGCAGTCAAGAAAGCTGACACCTAAGGTTTCAGTGGAAAAAACTAAGAAACTACTCAGTTTACAACAAAGAATTCCCAAAAGGTCCACGGATGACCTTGGGAGAGGGGCAAAGTTTGGGATGAAAGTACTAAAACTGGTTGAAAGTCTGTTTTAGAAGCAGTTAAACCCTCAGATCACATTGTATTTGAATGTACTGAAAGAAAAATTCAACTAATATGTAGAATATACTGAGAGGAAACTTCTAAGTACACAGACTAACAAATAAAAATTCAAAAACATAATTGACTCTAAGGAACCACTCCCAGCTGGTTTCAAGTGGCACCCAAAACAAACCATGCGTTCATGTATTTATGTATTCAAGTATGCATCCACACAGTGTAAGGTGATGATTAGATCATTAACTCTGGAACTAGACTTCCTGGCTTCAAATCCCAGCTCTGATACTGGTTACTGGTGTGACTTTAGATAGGATATGTCACCTCTCTTTGCTTCAATGTCCCTTTATAAAATAGGGCCGTAGAAGTATCCATCTCATGGGGTTGTTATGAAGATCAAATTTATATTTTTAAGCTCCTGGCATGTAATAAGCATGACGAGGTATTTGCTTCTCCTTCTATTACTACAACATGTCTGATTGTTCCAGACTCTGAAATTATAGTCAAGAAAAAGACAGTCTCATGGACGTTCTAGGGTGGAAGACAGCAGGTCTCCCAAGGACTAATAAATACATGAAGAAATCTCAGAGAGTGGTAAACGCTATGGAGAAAATGGATTATCCATTGTGAAATTATTCATTTAATATCTGTTTTCAGATTAAATAAATGAATGAAAAGATTTTAATTAGCATTGTATTACTGCTCTGTGGAATTTAATTTCCATCAACATATTTAGGAAAGAAGGAAACTAACATGGTAGGTGTACTAAACACTTTACACCTGACTTAATGTAAGCCTTATAGTCACGTATAATGCAGGCAATATCACTCCTATTTTACAGACAAGGAAACTAAGACTCAGTGAAATTCAGCAACTTTCAGGGGGCTTGGAGGCATAGGATTAGTGAGTTGGAGAACAGGAATTCAAACACAAGTTTCTCTGGCTTCAGAGCTCATGCCACATAATCCCATATTTTCTGGATATTTTAATCTTTTCTATTGAATAAATATTTTTCTAACATTAAACTTAGAAAATGGCTTTGTTTTCCCTTTTTTGTCCTTTTTTATTAGTTTTATTAGTTTAACAGCTACTCTTAAGAGATTGAAGTGCTTGACTATGTTTCTCTCAGAGATTTCAGCACAGCTTTTTATATTCCAACTTCATGCTTCTCAGTGACCTCAAAGAATGATAGCCAATATTTTTGTAAAAGTCATATGCCGTGGCCTTTTATAATATCTTCTATGCTTACTCATTATTTTTACTCTAACATGCTGACCTTAATATCTTCCCACGCCTTGTCACTAATCAGATCTTTCACCTTAAAGATCTCCCAAGGACTGCTTATTTCTCTTCTTTGTGAGAGCCCTCCTGGCTTGCTGAGTCCTTGTTCAAACCTTCTCATAAAGTGAATTGGAGTGCATTCTTTTTCTCTAATAATCAGGAAGTGGATTGTACTTCTTCAGCTCCTCATTTTGCATTCATCCTCACAGAGACATCCTCTCTCTGTCTTCTTGACGTGGAAACTAGATTACAGCCATTGAGCAATTGTATCAAAGACACAATGACAGAACCAGGTAGAAACAAAGAGGGACTCCACAGTGTATCATAAGGGGAGTTTCAATGAGCTGTGTTTCGGGAAAACTGCTGTGTTTGTTGTTGTTTTTATCATGATGCACTTTAAACTGACATCAGGCTAAGAGGTGACAAGTTGCTTCCGAGGCCCTTGTGTGGACAGACCCTACAGCCCCAGCTGCTGGGGACCAGCAAGGCTTAGCTTCTAAGTTGCAGATGTTATTTAGATCCTAAAAAATCTATTTAAAATTTCACCCGTTCAATCTGTCTGACAAATAGATTTAGGAACAAAAAACATTGATTATCATCAGTTATTTTCCCTGATATCCTTGTGCAATATGTTTTGATTTATAACTCTCTTCCTGTAAATTTCTCTTCCATTGTAGTATTAGGCATTCCTGTGGGTTTAAAGGAAATTAAGCTTAGAGAAGTTAAATTCCAAAAATACTCCCAGAAGCTGTTCTTTCTGTATGATGTAAGTCAACGTGAGGGCTCCGGTAGCCTATTTTGGTGCAGAGAATCCATTCGTTTTAATGGAATATCCAGTCTAATGGAGCATATTGTGCTCAAAGAAAAACTCATTCTCAGGG
Source organism: Equus asinus (assembly GCF_041296235.1). NCBI lineage: Eukaryota > Metazoa > Chordata > Mammalia > Perissodactyla > Equidae > Equus > Equus asinus. The sequence continues at coordinate 49,629,936 of NC_091792.1, read as the reverse complement.
ATGTGCTGAACCAGGTACATAATTTACCAGAAATGAAGTTAAGTTCAGCGTATTCTAGAAAAATGAATCACATGTGGCTTGGATCTTGTGCTATGCATTCAACTTAAATAGCACTGTTTGCCTCCTGCAACCATGATGATTTGAGAAAAGCCAAAAAATAGTCACACTGGGAAAAAAGGCTGCTGCGAACTCCCTGTGCTATTACATGGTGGGTTTTTTTTTTACCAAATATGGTTTCTGTAACAATACTTCAGACTATAACAGGGAAGGACAGAAAGAGATTTTTTTTAATTGTTATTAATTATGCGTTTGCATGTTTTCCTTTACTTTGCCCAAACATCTAAAGTTCTATATTCTTCTTTTTTCCTTTCAAATCCATTCTTCTTTGAGTTGCTATTTAGTAATAGGGTTGTAGTTTTAATATATACTCATTGTTATTTATATATTTTCTCCTTTTTTTCTCCATGATAATTTTCAGCTCCTTCATTATTTTTATTTTCCCTGCAATGTTACATATTTTGTTTTCTCTCCAGCTTTTTTGTTTTTAAATCTGGCATTGAAAGTGGCCATCTAGGCTTTTCTCATGAATTTCTACCTTTACTATAGACCAGGATTCAGGAAACTTTTTCTGTAAAAGACCAGATAATAAATATTTTCAACCTTGTGGGCCACACAATACATCACCACTGCTGAATTCTGCCTTGCAGTGTGAAAGCAGCCCCAGACAATGTGTATGCGAATCAGGATGTTTGTGTTCCAATAAAATGCCATTTACAAAAACAGGCAGCAGGATGGATTTAGCCTGTGGACCATAGTTTGCTGACTATAGAGACTATAGAATGACAAAGCGAATAAAATCTTCACAATTAACTAGAAGAGATGCAAAAATGACTCACCTACGTAGTTTCATGCACCAAACTTCAAAAGTTTGGACACAGAAGATATGCCTTAAAATTTGCTGACTCCTCAAATTTCATAATAAGAATAAACTGAACACAGTACTCAATTCTAAGGCAGTATTATGCACAGTGGGTAATATATTCATTGTCTAAAATTGGTCTCTCTAATTGTCTAACAGTTAAGCCTAATATGTAGAAATTAAGATCTGTATGAAAGTAAATATTTACTTAGTCTCAATTTCCTATGTTTTGACTCAGAAAGACAATTTTCCTTTAAAGGTAGTTTGGAAACATTTTCATTAACTAAATGATAGATTTTTTTAAAAAATCAGTCCCGGGGCCCACCCTGTGGCCAAGTGGTTAAGTTCACTCCCTCTGCTTTGGTGGCCCAGGATTTCACTAGTTTGAATCCTGGGTGTGGCATCACTCAGCAAGCCATGCTGAGGCAGCGTCCCACACAGCACAATGAGAAGGACCTACAGCTAGAATATACAACTATGTACTGGGGGGCTTTGGGGAGAAGAAGAAGAAGATTGGCAACAGATGTTAACTCAAGTGCCAATCCTTAAAAGAAAAAAGAAGTCCCTAAAGTAAAGGGGAAAATCCTGTTTTACTTCATGTTAGCAGAAAAACTTTACTAGTTGATACTCTTTTCTTGTAGATCAAAATTTATCAAACAACCTCCTGAATCTGTGTCATTGTTTGTGGAGAAGCCAGCCCTGCTGGTCTAGTGGTTAAGATTCAGCCTTCTCACTGCCCTGGCCCTAGCCCATTTCGCGATCAGGGAACCACACCACCGATCTGTCTGTGGGTTGTCATACTTTGGTGGCTGTGTGTTGCTGTGATGCTGAAAGCTATGCCACTGGTATTTCAAATACCAGCCCACCCATGGTGGACAGGTTTCAGTGGAGCTTCCAGATTAAGACAGACTAGGAAGAAGGACCTGGCCACCCACTTCCGAAAAAGTTGGCCATGAAAACCCTATGAATAGCAGCAAAGCATTGTCTGATACAGCGGTGGAAGATGAGAGGATGACGCAAAAAGACCACGCAGTGCTCTGCTCTGCTATACGCAGGGTCACCAGGAGTCAGAATCAACTATCATCACTAGCAACAACAAATTTGTGGAGAACGTAAGTTTGAAGAACATTTCTGAGAACAATATTTTACACAAAAATGGTTAAAACATACTTAAGAAAACGTGGTACAAAAGAGCATATACAAATATTGGCTTAACCTAAATTTTTTAAATTTTTAAAAATTTCGTAATTTTAAAAAAATTTTTGAAGAAAAATGGGTAGTATCACTTATAAAAACATATTGGATATATGATGTAAGAAAAACATTTGAATTTTAAGAGAGCCTAAAAGAAACATTGTGCAATAACATGATCATCTTTGCTCTTACATTCTTCTCTTCATTAGTATCATCTCCATCTCACTCTATTTATTTAAAAAAATATGTAATTTTCTTCCACATATTTCCCCTCTGGCCATTTTCTTTCTGTTATAACAAAACAATAACAAAAATAAATTAAAAGCTTATTTTGAAAAAACAAAGAGTTGCTTACCCTCCCCAAAAAGAATGTAAATCATTAAAGTCATTGCTAACTATTCAGAACCCACCCTAGTGTGTTAGTCATGCTTCTCCAGAGAAACAAAACCAATAGAAAGAGATTTATTATGAGAAGTTGGCTCATGAACTCTTGTGGCTGCACAGTCCCACAATCTGCCCTCTGCAAACTGGAGACCCGAAAGCTGGCGGTGTAATTCCAGTCTGAATTTGAAGCCTAAGAACTAGGGAGCTGACGATTTAAATCCTAGTCCAAGGACAGAAAAATACCAATATCTCAGCTCAGCAGGCAGGCAGGAAGCAAAAAGGGGCGAATTCCTTCTTCCTCCACCTTTCTGTTCTGTTCAAGTCCTCAACAAATTGGATGATGCCCACCGACATTGGGGGAAGCAATCTACTTTAGAAGGCCACAGAATCAAACGCTAATCTCATCAGGAAACGCCCTCACAGACACACCCAGAAATATGTTTAGTCTGGGCACCCCTTCCCTGGTCAAATAGACACATAAAGTTAACCATCACACTTATGGAGTTACTGAAAGAGGAACTGTAGCAATTTTCTGCTTTAATTAACTATTTCAAAATCAATATTTGAGAATTATTTATTCATATAAATATACTTCTTTCTTGTTCCTGACACCCCCATTTTTGGCAAAAAAAATCTTTGAAAACAACAAGATATAGAAATACAATATTTCAGTTAGTATTTCAATTAGTGCTTAGCCCACACTAAGAAGATTTTTTTTTTTCTTATTCTTAATCTAAGACCTTTCAGTTTACTAATAATACTATTAAATAATTCCATTCATTGTAGTCAAATAATTCTTGTAGCACTCCATAGATAGAGGGGTTTTAGGAGGATTATTTTGACAGGCCCACAGAAGCATAATACCCTAGGTCTCCAAAATATGTTTAGCAAACCTGGAGTGCTGGAGGAGCAAACCAGAGGGTTAAATAGCATATCTCCTTAGCCTCCATTAATCTCCAGTCCATTTGCTTTAGAGCAAATGAGGCCATCTAATTGTAACAGTAGCTGTGGAAACAAGGTTACATAGAGACCTAGCAAACTCATCTCCTTAGTCAAAAGACAAACATCCAAGCAAGTCAACTAGAATGCAAGGCAATGATTTATAAATCCAGTGGCAACGGTTCATCCAGAACTGAAGTGACTTTTAAGCACACATTTTTAAGCAGTGACAACTATACACTTTAGTGGGAAAATAAATCCAGGTGATCCAGTATTCTAGGAAATTTCAACGCTGTTTGACTATTAAAAGGAGGTGGAGAGACTTCAAGAAATTAAGTGTTAATAAAAGAGAACCAACTTTTTATTCTCTTTATTATAAAAGAACAAAAATGAATTCATCTACTTGTCTTTCCTGGAGGACAAGAGAAACCTAAAACCAACTCTCAAAACTACCTTCCAGAGAAAGGCAAAAATGAGTGCAATCACTAGCACTGCTGCGTACTCATTTATGACAACTCGTACACCTAAGCACAGTTAAATGTGCTGAGTAATTGATCTAAATATAAAGTCAAAGTACTAACTGTTTGTGATCTGATCTAACAGATGAGGCATTTGGCCTGGACAGTACAACCACTGGAAAATGAGGCAGTGTTAGTTAGCATTGTGAGAGTGGGGGTGGAGGATAGGGAGACTTCCGTAAGAATAAGAACACAACGTTTCCATTGGTGGAACTGAGATATAAATTCTATATTAACTCTCAATTCAGCAGCTTCTTGGGCAGCTATTAACAGTGCCAATCAAGTCAAAGAAATTACAAAAGTTTGGATGATATTTAATTCCGACATAGATAAACCAACTTTGTCTTGGTCCCACAAATCACTAGCACCAGTCTGGAGAAGAAGAACTTAACAATAAGAAAAAAGAAGAAAATAAATGGAAATCAAAGAGAGAGAGGCTAGCCTAGAAAGTTGCCTTTTAGAATTCTTTGGGGTTCCTAAATATGTTTATTGGATTTATGTTTTTTAACAAAAGTTCCACTCTTCTTGGGCCCAAGAAGAGAACACGTTGTTCCTCGTGTAGAGGAGGTAAGAATTCTCCTCACCCTCTTAGGGTTTCCAGCTGGGACTGACATAAGACAGACTAACAAGAGAAATGGATACAAATTTTATTTAATGAAATTTTATACGTACATGGGAGTCCTCACAGGAAAGTGAAGACCCAAAGAAGTGGCTAGGCCTGGGTACTTAAGTACAATCTTGAACAAAGAGTGGCAATTGTGGAAAAATAAATAAAATATATGGGGAGACTAAAGGAAAATAAGAATTATTTAGCAAGGTCTATTTGCTGAGGTGGATTTTTCTTGGCCTCTGCTCTGCTTGCCTGGTGGTAAGACTGTCTCCTTCCTCCTGGTATAGAAAGGGCATCTTTCAGGTGGGAATTTCATCTCCTGCTTTCAGGAAGAAAAGGGAAGTTCAGAGTGCCTTTCTTGCAGCTGCTGTTTCTCAAGTGCCTTTAGCTCAAAATAATTAACGTGTCAAAGCAACATATTTTGAGGTGGCATGTCCTGGACTCCTTCACTTGCGTGCAAATTTTATTTTCCATTGGCATAAACAAAGATATTTATTAACTCCTACATAAGTTCAGGAATTAATATTTTCCTTGTAGTTTCCTACCCCTGGTCTAATATGTGATAATTGCATAGAATAGACCCTTCATTTTCAGAAGGGGTACATCCCAAGACCTTCAGTAAACCCCAGATTTATAAATATCACAAGAGTTTCCTTCCTTTAGAAACCTCTTTTTTTCCTGCAAGCAGCCATCATTTTCTCGTACTATTATTAGTCATAATAACTAAATTACAGGCATAGTAATAACTTTAGTTCTTGTCTTTCTTCTCCCAGTGTTATTACTTGATTTCCCTATCCTCTCTCAATCAAAGTTAAACTGTCATTCTATTATTGAAAAGTGTCAGATTTGATGAAGTAACAACTTAGATGTTAAGAAATATTCTTTAGCTTCTTATACCAGACACTATTTAGAAATTAACATGTAGGAAGTGCAAGAATGACATATTGTAACATCAAGCAAATGCATTATATTTGCCAGATGCTAAAAATGATTTTAGGAACAACAGAGAGACTGCACTTATAGATTGACATGATAATGAGATTTTGTGTTAAAACCATAGAAACACAAATTATAAATGAAGGAAGTATGAAAACTGAGACTAATGTTGTAAAGTCTTTATTTACATCCTCTCATCTTATTGCCCATTTGTACCCCTTTGGCATTTGAAATATAGAAGTAAACATTGTCTTTGATATAGATAATAGAATTTTAATGAAAAATGGCCACCTTAACAGACAGGGAGCCCAATTGTCAGATGATCTACAAATCAACTATCCCAAAATTAAATGTGCTTTTGCTTATATAAAATTTCAATAATTCTTTATAAAAATCCAACTTATGGAGTTACTTAGGCATGAAGTTGGCAAGCTATTTAATTTGGTTCATATAATACAAGGTGACAGCTCAAGCTGTTAAATATACTGTAGGTGATATGCTGAATTTTTTGTATAAACATGGTAGAAATATGATGGGACATACTTTAAAATTTTCCAGGCTAAAATTATCTATAGTTACAGTCCATGGTGTTGAAATCTGAGCTCTTAACAGTCCTTTTATCTGTGCACATGAGTCCAGCCTCAAAGGTTTCTTCTGATAGCTCTTGGCCCTGCCTGTGTGTAAATCTTTAACTAATTTCCTTGTGATTGTTTGCCGGCTTTTTATTTATGCACACATTCTAGATAGGATCTTCAATATACTTAAGAAGATGCTTATATTTCCCTGACCTCATCTGACTCCACACTTAAAAGCCACATGCAATAGCTTCATGGAAGCATACGACCGGGAATATATAACGCTTAACTCACTTCAACTCTTTATTAACAACCCTGTTGAGAGACACAGCATTTATAAAGTCTTACCTGATCGCTAGCTTTTCCTCCAGGCATTCTGAGTTAAGCCAGATAGCAAAGAGTACTTTAGGTCCCATAGTTTGCTCTCTTATAGGACTGCTTTTCATTGATACAACCTAAATAAATCCAGGCCTTCTTGATCCCAATTTAGGTCCTGTGTCAACACAAAATGTCATTCAGAAGGAATGCAGTTCCAATTCCGAAAGCTCTGGTAAACTCTTTCGTAAGGTTTTCCTGGAGAGGTCTGTGGATTGGAGGTAGAGGTGGAGATGAAGCTGGAATCAGGTCAAAGAACACACACTAAGGATTCCTAAAGCTCCTCTCCTTCTCTCCATCCCCTCAGTTCTCACTCATTAAAACAGCTGCTCATCTTTGTCTCATCCACAAAACTCTAAACTGCTCTCAGCTCCCTATCAGTCTGTTCTTACTCCGTCTCCTTATTAGATCTTATTTCCTATTCAAGTGTTTCTTTTGTAGAGAAATCTATCCCACCTCTCTTTCTCCCTGCAGTATCACTATCTGCCAACCCAAATAACTTGATAAAGACCTGGCAGACAAACAGCGAAGATTTAAAAAGGGAAAACATAGAGGAAGGAGCTAAGAATATTTTATAATGAATATAGCAACAAATTTCAAACACATGTCCATTATTATTTTCCGATGGCATAACGTCAAAATAAAAATTTTCCTGTCACACTGAATTTTAATTTGACGTTATGTCATCGGAAAGTAATAATGGACATGCGTTTGAAACTTGTTACTGTATTCATTATAAAAATAATGTTAAGCATAAATGTTCATCACTGTTTCTCTTAAATGATCACCCAGAGATGGAAGTTCTCTTTGGTCTCAGCACCAGCAATTGTTCTTCTAATAATTCCCTTTGTTTTTCTATGGACAGTACAAATCATATGATTCTTTCATCACAGACTAGAAAACTTAGAACCAAGTTTGCTGCTGAAGCAGAGCATGTGAACTTAACCACTCGGCCATGGGGCTGGCCCCCTCGTTTTCTTATTATATTTTTTAAATTTTTAATTGTGGCTAAAATACACATAATATAAAATGTACTATCTTAAACATTTTTTTTTAAAGATTTTATTTTTTCCTTTTTCACCCCAAAGCCTCCTGGTACATGGTTGTATATTCTTCGTTGTGGGTCCTTCTAGTTGTGTCATGTGGGATGCTGCCTCAGCATGGCCTGATGAGCAGTGCCATGTCCGCGCCCAGGATTCGAACCAACGAAACACTAGGCCGCCTGCAGCGGAGCACATAAACTTAACCACTCGGCAACCAGGCCGGCCCCTATCTCAAACATTTTTAAGTGTACAAGTTCAGTAGCATAAAGTACATTCTCATAGTTGTGCAACCAATCTCCAGAACCCTTTTCACCTTGCAAAACTCAAACTCTGTACCCATTGAACAACTTCTCATTCTCTCTCTCCACAGCCCCTGGCAACCATCATTCTACTCTGTCTCTAAGAATATTGCTACTTTAGGTATATCATATAAGTGGAATCATATGGTATTCGTCTTTTTGTAACTGGTTTATTTCATTTAGCATGATGTTCTCAAGCTTCGTTCATGTTGTAGCATTTCTCAGAATTTCCTTCCTTTTTAAGGCTGAATAGTACTCCATTTTATGAATATACCACATTTTGCTTATCCATTCTTCCATTGATGGAAACATGGGCTGCACATTTTGGCTATTGTGAATAATGCTGCTATGAACATGAGTGTACAGAGATCTCTTCAAGATACTGCTTTCAATTCCTTGGGGTATGTATGCGGAAGTGGAATTGCTGGATCATATGGTAATCCTATTTTTAACTTTTTGAAGAACTACCATATTAGTTTCTATAGTGGCTGCACTATTTTATATTCCCACCAACAGTGCATGAGGGTTCTAATTTCTCCCTATCCTCACCAACACCTTATTTTCTGATTTTTTGATGGTCGCCAGCCTAATGGGTGTGAAGCGATACCTCATTGTGGTTTTGACTTACATTTTCCTAATGATTTATGATGTTGAGCATCTTTCATGTATCATTGCGTACCTTCTTTGGAGAAATGTCTATTAAAGTCCTTTGGCCATTTTTTAATTGGATTGTTTTTTGTTGTTGTGTTGTAGAAGTTCTTTATACATTCTGGATATTAACCCCTTATGTGATTGATACATGATTTGCAAATACTGTTTCCCATTCCATAGGTTGCCTCTCACTCTGTTGATTATGTCCTATGTATGTTGTATAAGTTACCTTAAATTCACTCTTGAGCAAGATGCAGAAGAGATATACAGATAGTTTTTTATTTTTTGTTTTGTTTTGTTTTATTTTGTTTTGCTGAGGAAGATTTGCCCTGGCCTAACATCTGTTGCCAATCTTCCTCTATTTTTTATATGAGCTGCCATCACAGCATGGCCATTGATACATGAGTGGTGTAGGTCCACACCCGGGAACCAAATCCAGGCTGCCAAAATGGAGTGCATGAAACTTAACCACCTGCCACTGGGGATGGCCTCAGATAGGTTTTTCTTTTAATTACCCAACTCTTTTTTGATGCCATTGCTTAAACCCTCTTCAAACCAACAAGCAGTCCTGCTACATATTTAAGAAAGTCCTGCAATTAATTTTGTATTATATATTTGAATCTTCCTGCGTATCTATTTATTCTATATTTAAGATATGCCTAAAATGCTTCATGTCTAAGAAGATCCAGTTTAGAACAATAACATAACAAAATAGCTAAATTTAAGAGTTCTATTTTCTACAAAACTGTGGAATCATGACTAGAGTGCATAAACTTTTCAAAACCATGCACACCAAGACTCTTCCGTAACACATGGTATATATGAATATAAATATCTTTTTTCTTTCCTTCCTTCTTTTCTAGTATTTTATTTCATTTCTTTTTTGTCCTTTTTCTTTGCTCCTTTTATGACCTTCTCTCAACTTTTTCCTTTCCAGTTTCTTCTCCATTCCTAACTTTGTACTTCTTCCTTATCTTTCTCTTTCTCTTCACACATCCCTCCTTTCCCACTTTCTTTTGCCCTTCCCTGTTTTTAACTGCGTTCTCTTTATTATACTCTATAGCAGACATTAATAATCTCTTACCTCAAGGATAGAAATATTCTTTGTTTTTGTGGCCTTCAGTCTATCTTTTCCCACCTCAATCCACTTTTTACACTATTACCAAATTAGACATTTTATTCTTATCAGGTTTATTTAGGAGAAATTTAGATTGCTACAACTCAAACAAATAAAACAATAGATTGCATCTCTTTAAATTGCTCAGTTCACTGAGTTTTGACATTAAAACCCTGCCAAAATACAGAACATTTCTATCAACCCTCAAAAGATTCTTTGGACTCCTATGGAGTTGTCCATCCCTCTTTCCACGTCTGCTCTCAGCAACTACTAATCTATTTTATGTCACTATAGATTAGTTTGCATTTTGTAAATGACATTGTACTGTATATACTCTTGTAACTTGCCTCTTTCGCTCAGCATAATTATTTTGAGATTCATTGATGTTGTTGCATACATCAGTAGTTTGTTTCTTTTTATTTCTGAGTAGTATTCTATGGTATGAATATGCCACAATTTGTTTATTCATTCACCTATTGATGGAGATTTGGATTGTTTACAATTTGGGACTGTTGTGAATAAAGCTGCTATAAACATTCATATACGAGTCTTGGTGTGGATGGACATGTGATTTCATTTCTCTTGGGTAAATACATAGAAGTAGAACGTATGTAGGTAAGTAGTAAGTAGGTCATATGGTAGGTGTATTAACTTTATGTGAAACTGCCAAATGGTCTTCCTTTTTCCATTTTCTCCAGCAATGTATCAAAGTTCCAGTTGCTTTGCATCCTGGTCAGTACTTGATGTTGTCAATATGTTTAATCGTAGCCATTCTGATGGGTATGTAGTGGTATGTCATTGTGAATTCATTTGCATTTCACTGGTGATTAACGATTTGGGGCATCTTTTCAAATGTTTATTGGAAATTCATATCTCCTTTTTTTTAAGTGGCTAATCCGATCTTTAGCTTAATTTTATTAGGTGTTTGTTTATTATTGAGTTATGAATGTAAGTATTATTTATATATTCTGGATGCAAGTTCCTTATCTAATATGAGCCTTGCATTTTCTCTTTCTTTATAATGGCTTTCTGAGAGCAAAGTTTTTAATTTTTATAAAGTCTTAATACACCAGCATTTTATTTTATGATTTGTGCCTTTTGCATCTCATCTAGAAAAATCTTTTGCTACTCCTAGGTCATAAAGATTTTCTTCTATGTTTTCTTCTATGAGTTTTATAGTTTTAGCTTTTGCATTTAAGTCTATCAATCACTTTCAGTAATTTTTTAATATGTTGAAGGTAAGGATTGAGATTCATTTTCTTCTATGTGGGTATCCATTTGTTCTGCCACCATTTGTTTGAAAGATGTTCATTGAATTGCCTTGGAATCTGTTGTCAATGAATTGATCATATTCATGTGGGTCTATTTCTGGACTCTATTCTGTCCCGTTGATGAATTCATATGTATTGTATGGTTTTGGTGCTATTGTAATAGAATTGTTTTAACTTCCTTTTTCAATAGACTAATCTTTTCGAAGGACACCTGTCATCATCCTTATCTCCTAATCAGAACCTTCACTGATTACATAGCAAATAATGTAGAATACCACTTAACTTGGCATTGAAGGCCTATCATTGTCTAAAATCTTCCTTTATAGATTTATCATTGACATCCTATGTTTCAAATAAAATTAATTACACACTGCCCTAAATGCATGCTCTAAATTTGCATATATAACTGTGTGTGTATACTCCAACTTGCATCAGAAGATGGGAAAAGGGTCAAGGATGGGGTGCAAGAATACAGTATATATTAGGATCAATAAGTAGTAAAAGGCTATGATATAGAAGAAAGACTCAGAGATTAAGCAAATTTGGTGTGACTTTGGAAAGTCAAACTAGAATTAGTGCTGGAAGCCACAGAGAAAGACTGACTTCTATTTGATACTAGGATGACACAGTTAGATGATATAGTTAGAGAAATGCAATGGACGTTCTCAGGAGGATAGTGAATTCTGTTACTGGCCAAGCAGGGGCTGGATGATCATCTATTGAGAATGTTATAAATGGAATAATGGTGTCAGATGGAGGGTAAACCAGGTCACCTTTATAAGATTCCCTCTAGTCCTGAGATTGCATAAATACATTCTCTAAATTTATTGACTTTTTAGTCATTAAATATCATACTCCCAACCAAAAAGAATCTTTCATACAGTTTTGACCTATTTCTGTTCCCTAGAACCAGTTTAATATTTCATTAATACTTAATTCTTCGATATGTTACTCATGAACTACTTCTGAAATTAATGGAAGCTTTTTAAAAAAAGAAGCTTCTGCAGCAGCATTTCCCATCTGAGGTTCTAGAATCATTCTTCATAGGGTATTATTAATGTATTACCAAATAAGAGAAGCCATTTGTAAATGATTATGCATGATTATTCTTTGTCACAACCATAAATTATATATCAGCTCTCCTAGTAGAGTGGATCTAAAACTGGGGAGGGCAGCAGGCGGCAACAACTTTAGCATCTTTCAAGACAATAATTAATTTTCAAAATGCCAAGGCCAATTGGCAATAGTTAACATTGCCCCCAGAGCACAATCATGGCCTAGATGCCATAGAGACAAGTTGCATTGCCTATAAATGGATTCTCAGAAAACCTAATTTGAAATTACTGCCTTTAATTATACTGCTGATATAAATAACTTTGATAAAATTAGTGCAGCTGGCCTCCTGTTTGTTTTTCCCATTTGAATGCACTGTACAATGTAATCATCTGAAATAAACATCCATTACAAAGAATGCTTCGTTTCAAAGAACATATTATTCTGCTCATCCAGCCAATTGTTATTTTTCCCTCCCCAACCACATTTCAATCTCGTACCTATTAAAGGGATGAACAAATTTCCAAGCTCCCGTAATGTACCAACTAGCAAATTAAAACAATTCATTGCTGCTGAATAGGGCCATGCATTTAAAAGATTTTAATTCATTTTTATCCTCAATTACCATGTTTTCTTTTTAAATAGACCTTGCCAGCTTAAAAATTGTTGAAAGATGTGCTCTTCTCTACACAATGTAGTTACGCCATTTCCTAAATAGAAATCTATAGCTTTAAAAGAAAGCAGAAGATGAATCTTTCATCTGATATGCTTTTTAACTCCAAAGTGAAAGGAAAAGTTCTCAAGACTTATGTAAAACTTTGGCCTCAGTTCATTTATTTTGTTACAGAACAGAATTGCCTCTTCTGCAGAGGAGAGTAGAGCCCTTTCTTCTTGGTTCACTGGGATGTGATTGTCATCTCTATCTCCATGGCAATCAGGACAGGATTTACCAAGGTCAATTCAACCTGGTCTGATTATTTCCAAGCTCAGTTCAACTCAATTCAACTATTACTGAACTCAATTCAGCCCCACAACTCTTTATTAGCTACCTGTTATGTACAAGACACTATGAAGATTTCCAAAATGAGTAAGACATAGCCTCCTTTCTCCATCTGGTAGGGAACCAAAAAAAGAAAAAATTAACTGTAGAACATTATAGCATTCTGAAAGTGGTGAGACAGGAACACAGATGATAAAATAAATGCTAGAGCAAGGGAGATACCATACAAGAAGCCAAAAGGGCTTTAGGAGTTCGAGGGAAAATGGTTGTGCATAAAGCTAGGACATTTAACTGGGCCTTGAAGAAAATTTCAAGCCTTTGTTCTTGCTGTTTTCTCTATAAAGACAGGCATAGAAATAAAAGTATGGGACATATTTGATAATAACAAATAAGTTAGATTGGAACACAGGTATTAAGAGGAGTGACTCAAGTTAATGCCAGAAGAAAAGTAGATGAGATGCAGAACACAAAGGCCCTAAAATCCCAAACTTGTCTCTTTGCATTTAATTTATTGAGTGGTCAGGACCCATTAAAGCCTTTTGATAAGGCAAAGGAAATGACTGAGACTATACATTAGGAAGATAAGTCTCAAAGCTCTGTGGAATATGGGTCAAAACAGAGAAAAATGGGAGGCAGTGAGAACTGTGAGAAGAGTATTTTCCTTTCTGGACAATTAACTGCATCGGGTTCCAGGAAGGGCTGGGATCTGAACTTGATCTTCTTGCAGGGGGATTTAGATTGGGCACTACACCTGCAGCTAGAGGACTTAAGTCCTCTACTTAATGGGGAATACATACAACCCCAGGAACAGGGAGATAGTCTAGGCTGACAGGTGCAGTGGCAGCAGCTGACCAATTTGTCTGCCAATACAGCCCACTCTGAACCTCCAATGTCTGAGTTTAAGTTCTCACAAAAACAGAGCCTGGGACAAGGACTTGTACAGGTAGTTGTTTTGGAAGTGTTCCCCAGGCAGCAGGAGTGAGGGAGAAGGAGAGTGAGACAGAAAAGGAGGAGAAACCAATAGAAAGGTTTAGTAAAGAGTTACTGGTGTGGCAACGAGGCTTGATTCCACCAGGATCTCCTATGACATGTAAAGACTGTCTCCAAGAACTAAGCAACTGAAAAATTGGGGGCTTATCCTCTGACTTCTGCCCACTTTTGGTTGAAGGCTGCCTAGGGGTAACATCTCCACACATTAGGCTATATTTGTACACAGCTTTTCATAAGTGGGTTGATATTTGGCCAAGCTGAACTTGACATCCTCTTTTATAGAAGCTTCCAGTTGACAAAGCCAGGCAACTGCCTATCTTTGTAATTACCATTGTCCCCTACATACAAACACTAGAGCTACTGCATGCTTCGCCATCCACCTGTGCCTCAGCCAACCCAGTAATTGTGACGCTATGCCTCACTAGGCATTATCACCACCCCACTTACTGCCAGAAAAACGTTCCCTGTAATTCTGACCATGAGTGACTCCTAAGTTCTATCTTATGGGTCTGCTTTCTAGCACTATTTCTGGTACCAACCATCTCTCAGTTTGGGTTTCCCTCAAAGCGGTACTGGTGGCAAGACTTTTGGTGCAGGTGGTATATTTCAGAAGTCATCCCAGGGATCATAAATGAGAGATTAGGGAACATGAGACAAGGCCAAGCAAAAAGTCAATTTAAGGGTGTATTGGAAGTCAGTTACAGGGCCTTGATTGTAGTGGGACTCCTGAGAAATATCCAAAATGTCTCTTAGAATTTTCTACCTGAGGGACAGGAGGATGGATCATTTATCTACAAGCTTCTGGCCCCCATTTTTTTCAGGGTTGCCTCTAAAGGTATTAACTCTCTTGCATTCAAGCTCGTACAAGACCAGGTAAATTCCCACGGAATTAGGAGTAGAAAGTAGAAAGCAAGTGGCACTCACTTGACGTGGGACATTGTTACCATGAGGTCAGTTGACACTCACAAAAAAATTGTTCACGAGAGATGCAACTATCAGAAGGGGACTGAAGGGATGTGATGCAGGATGCCAGAGACAACTGCCTCAATCTGTTTCTCTAGCCAGCTTCCAGAATGCCTACATTTTGCTAGGTAGCCTGGGTACTATAATGGCTCCTCAACTCCTTCACAGAATGGTCCCTATTCATTCCTCCAAGACATGGTCTTTGCTTTCAGAACTACCCTTATCATCTCCTGGTCCCATTGCTTCAATCTTGACTGCTGCCAAAGTTATCTTGCATCTGATCTATATCAATAGAGTGGATAGTTTTTGAGAAGTAGGGAGATGACGTGAACTGGAACTTCAAAGCAAATTCCCTGCCATAAACCCCCTGCTGGCAATCACTGTCCCATCTCAGTTTTTAACTGTCTGTTCCAATAGGACATGTAGGTTGGCTTAGCTTGGCCTCTGCAGACCAGTGCAGCTCCACGTGCTGGCCTTCTAGGGCCTCTCAAGGCAGGCTACACTCTGCACCATTAGTTGCAGCTTCTCTTTTAGAGCTGCCCAAAGAATTTAGCCTTGCTCTAAGCCTCTCTCCTCATGATGTGAATTGCCAAAGTTAGATCCGGCTTTCCCCTTTTGAAAAATGTTCAATTCCTTCCAAAACTTGATGTGCCGAAAGATGCATTGAGATAACTTGCCACACCACTCGTTTCTCCTATTTGTTGTCTGGCCTGTCTTTCTTTAGGCGCCATTTTTAATTCACAGAATTATAGACTCAGCTTCAAGATCACTTTGTCTGACATCTTGATTTTGTAATCAGTCAATGGTGAAGAGGTTTGCTACATAGAGTTTCTTAGGAATCCCACATGGCCTTCAGCACGTAGTGTGGTAAATTTTGCACAATATAGTGGAAAAAAAATGTGACTTTCTAAAAATAATCTCAGTCCCCTTATCTTCCTCCTGAGCCCCCTTAACTGCTGATGTGGGAAATGTTGGACTTTTTTCAAAAAAAGGCATCAGTCTCTACCAGTCCAGAACTTAATATATTCAGTCTTTCAAGATTCCTTCTTGTTTCCCTTCAAATTTCAGAGTATACCAGGGCAGGAATCTCTATTTAGAGTTCTATACTGCAAGTTTTTACCAGGCCTATTGCTAAAGCACCAACCCATGGCTAGTAGACCTGGTGACCAGCTCTTTGTTACATTTAAGCAGAGCTCTGACTTTCCAACCCATCTGGGTTTTCACTGGCCTCTTGCCCGGGTAGTCTTTTCTGTGTCCCTCTGTTATAAAGTCCCATGAACTTTAACTCTGGTGACCCTTGCTGACTTCTTCAAGCTAGCAATCTCACTTATCTTTCACACACTCACAAAGGCACAAGAAGACATCTGGATTTCCTTACCCCACACCAGGCTGGGGGGATGGGAGAACTGGCTCAGGTCCACCTGCCTCAGTCACCTCTACCCTACCTCACAGGTGCGATGTTAGGCAGTGCCCTTACCTACTGAGAAGCTGACCTGAAAGACATGCAGTCTTTCCAGGGATGGGAAGAACAAGCATCATGCTTTTTGTTTCCCCACATGCATATCCTTGTGAGCCATCCACGTTCCCTGCCCTGCCCCTCCACCCTCTCCTCAAACCACTTTCAACCCAAGATCATAAATGGGGAGAGAAGACACTGGAATTCATGCTTTGCTCTTCTCTTCCAGTCCTGCTTTTCAGCAACAACTAGTAGTAAGAAGAGGGTGATTCTTCTCTCAGTATCTTGTAAATTTCCTTTAAGTCATACCCCTTATCTCTCTACACTGTAGGTTGTAAAACTATGAGCAGAAGTCCAAGATCTCTTCTAGATATATAAAAGTGAGATTTGGGAAATTAGAAAACACCTTTCTCTCTCAAAATTATCAAGCTTTCAAGAATATTATCACTGGAGTTTCAGAAAAAATATCTAATATGAAATTTGGAGTAGGATGGTGTCCCCTTTGACCTAAGCCAGTGCTTCTTAACTTTGGATGCACATTGAGTCCCTGGGGCAACTTTTAAGAATTTTGATGGTCAGGTCTTGCACCCTGAGTCCCATTCCTCAGAGATTCTGGAATCAGGTCCCTGGAGCAGAGGTTTTGTTTTTTTTTTTTTAACTTCCCTAGTGATTCTAATTTTTAGGCAAGATTAAGAATCATTGACTGAAGGCTGTTATGTATTTTTTCTCTGAATGAGGGGATACTATTGAGTGCTTTGGTGAGGGAGAAAACATGATTTCCTGGGAATGAATAAAGGAATTCTAATATTTCTAGATTAGTGTCCTGTTACAACTCTTGGACACTCTACAAAGCAGTTATCTGATTAATGATTTCATGTTATCCTCCTAACAATTCTTTATGTAGATGTCATGTTGACTACATGTAGTTGAAGGAGGGAAATGGAGCTCAGAGAGGCTAAATAAGAAGTGACTTTGGGTCCAGCCCCGTGGTGAAGTGGTTAAGTTTGTGCACTCCACTTTGGTAGCCTGGGATTCGCCAGATTGGATCCTGGGCGCAGACCTACACACCGCTCATCAAACCATGCTGTGGCAGCATCCCACAGAAGAACTAGAATGACCTACAACTAAGATATACAACTATGTACTCCAGCTTTGGGGAGAAAAAAGAAAAAAGAGGAAGATGGGCAGCAGATGTTAGCTCAGGGCCAATCTTCCTCACTAAAAAGCATACTTTAAAAAAAAAAAAAGAAGAAATGACTTTATCACAAATATTGAAGGGAAAAAACCCACAAATCTTGATTCTTGATATTAATAGTTGTCATTTATGACATCATCATTAATATGATTAAAAAGTTATTTTCCTCTTTATTAAAGATTTTAAATATTACAGAAATGTATAACCTGAAAAATAAAGGTTTCTCATAATCCTGCCTCACAAAGATGATCACTACTAATTGTTGGGTGTATACTCCTCCAAAGGTGTCCTATTCATATGATAACTAATACATCATGGAAGCATTATTTACCCAAAAGAGATTGTACTATATGCAATTTTGAAACTTGACTTTTCACTCAAAAATATATTACACAAATGTGTGTGTATGAGTTTGTGTGTGCATGCATGTGGTATATCTCATTATTTTTAATGGCTTATGTATTTCATTGTAAATAACTAAATATCTGAGTTATTTCCAATTTCTTGCTATTACAAACAACACTATAATGAACATTCTTGTTATGATAAACATATCTTTGGGCAATTGTGCAAGTATTTTAACAAAATTGATTCCCATGAGTAGAATTCCTCACTTGAACAGCATAGACATTTTCTATTTTAATAGGTTAGCAACTGCCCTCCAAATAAGTTGTGCCAATTTACAATTACTTCAACAATGTATGGCAATGCTTGGTTTCCTCAACCTCAGGTACTCTGAGTATTATCAACCTTTTTTAAATGTGCTGATCTGGTAAGTAAAAAGAAATACCATTGGCAACTGAATTTGCATTTATTTGCATTTTATTGAGATTGAGCATCTTTTTACACATGGTTTTTGGTCATGTGTAACTCCTTCTCTGTGAACTACTTTTCTGTGTTTTACTCCTTTTTCTCTAAGATCAATCAACTTTTCTCTCTTGATTTGTAAAAGACCTCTCAATACTAAAGAAATTAGCTATTTGGCTATCATATATATTATGAAATATGGCATTATTTATGACTTTGACTTTTGTGTGAGGTTGTGTTGGTGTGTGAGTCTATATGTTTCTTTTTTATAAATTAGAAGTTTTTACTTTTTTGTTATGCTTATCTGTCTCTTTCTATATTAATTTTTTGTTTGCTATCACCCTAAGGAGGGGATTTCCTTCCACAATATTATAAACATGTTTAGTTATGGTTCCTTCTCATACATTTATGGTTTATTTTACTATATTTAAGCCTTTCACCCACATAAACTTTACTTTAAGCAATAAGAAAAAGATCCAGCTTTACATTTTTTGAAATGACTAGTCATTTTTCCCCATGCTATTTATTTAATAACCTAGCCTTTTTCCACTTATTTGAAATGCAACTTTCTTATGTACTAAGGTATAGAAAGAGAGATGATAGATAGATAGACAGATAACAGATTGATAGATAATAGTGTAGGGGAGGAAGACAAATCCTTTATCCGGTGGGTCCTTCTGGCCAGGCTACAAATTAAATTGGCATGAGACAGAATAACAGGAGAAAATCAAATAAAGCTTTATAACATGTGTACATGGGAGAGACTCAGGAAAACTGAGTAACTTGCCAAAATGGCTGAGCTGCCACCTTAAATACCATCTTTAGCTAAAGATAAAGGAGGATGTTGGGAGTAGTGGTTTGGAGCTTCAAGGGAGAGGAAGGCAATTTACATGGAAATTGAAAAGCAAATGTTTGGTAAGCAGAACTTTGATAAGGATGGGCTTAGCAAGGATCCTCACAGTCTACCATACCCAGAGTTATCTATGGTGATGGCCTGTCCTGGGAACAGGGCTTTTATATTAAGTTCTTTTAGATAATTAGGGGGAAGGTCAAAGTTTCTTTCAGAGTCTTTTGTTCTTAAAAATAATCAAGCCAAAGAGACACATTTTGAGGTGGCCAATTCTGATTCCCTACAATAGATTTCTAGTCTAATGATGTGTTTGTCCTATGCCATCCACATATTCTTCTAATTCCTGAAGATTCATGCTATGTTTTGATATCCAGTAAAAGTACTGTAGCCCCTGGTCCCACTTAGCTTTTGTTAAAGAATTTTCCTATATGTTTCCCTGTGTTACTTTTTTCACCTGATCTTTCAAATAATTTTTATCATATTTAAAAATAAAACAACTGATTGGGATTGTATTGCTTAGCCTATCCCTTTTCTTGATCCCCTCTGTATCCTGGATATATTGAATCTTAATTCTTCTCCCTGCGTTCAGTCAGTCCTGGATCTTTCAATTCTCAGCTGCCAAAGTAAGCTTTCTAGTGCCCATATTTAATCATTTCCATTTGTTGCTGAATATCTGCCAACAACTTTCCATTCATTTGAGCATATAACCCAAGTATTTCAATGTGGCATACAGGTCCTCTGTCTACTCCTTTCTCCTGACTTTGTATCACTTCTTATTTCACTCAATACCTTCCCTCCAATCATTACAAAACCTTCTATGCTTCCCATAGTAAGCTACATTCTCTCTCCTCTGTGCTCTTGCACATCCTTCTCCCTGTCTGGATTGCCCTCTTCTACTTTGCTCACACTCATCCTTTCTAGGTCAGGTGTCATCTCCTCCGGGACACTTACTTTAACTCTCTGCTCCATTCTGCATTAGGTGCCATTCCTTCATCAGATCTCCCATTAGGAGACTCTATCAGGATATACTAGACTGCATTAAAATTGCCTGTTCATTTACATCCCTTCTCCACTGAATGAGAAGCCCCTTCAGGATGTCATCTGTTCCTTTATTCCCAGAACTCACCACAGTATCTACTACATAATAGACCCTTAATTCATGTTTGCTGAGCAAATGAATCAAAAGTGACACAAGCTAGGGTTAGTTTCCTATCAATCAGCTGCTCAAATAGATTCCAGTCAATTTAGATACTGTCTAAGTTGGATGCAGGTAGTTTTTCCGAGAGGTCATCCTGGGAAGCACTACAGGCATGGGAAAAGTAAGACAGAAAAACGGGAATGCCAGTAAAGGGTGTGTTGATGAGCTAGTGACAGCTGAGTCTTGATCCAGCTCTGGACATTTTGAGACCCTCTGGACAGCACCTCAGAACTGCCCCTCAGGAGAATGGAAAAAATAGAGCATTTATTGACTGATTCCAATCCAAGAGTTTTCCCCAGGGGTTTTAACTTGTCCCACATTCCCAGGTTATGCCAGTGTGCAGCTAAGCAAAAGTATGTAGTACCAGAAAAGATCCAGGGCAGAGAACCCAAGAAGTACAGGTGCTCCAAGTGGGAAGCAATCAGCATGCAAGTGAACTCAGAATAGGACCAAGGGGACAGGGTGGGCATTACAGCATCTGCTTATAGTAACCTACCAGCAAACTGAACATGTATAAACTAATATTGGTTGTGAGTTATATGAAGACTCTTGATGGGCAACAAGGAATGATTTCTATTCCTTTCACAGTACTTAAGGGTCGTAGACATAAACACTACTTGATCAGTGTCATGGTGGACCGAAAAACTCTTCAAAGGGAAGGTGCACGTTTTTTAATGTTCTGTGTTATTATTCACTAATAAATCAGTAGAACATACATTTGCTCAGACCTGTGGGATGATAAAATTTGTTTTATGATGATTATATCTATTTCAGCATCTTTGCCTGTACAGCTTCATAGAACTGGTTTCAAGACATCGAGTAGCACATCCATCATAATGGATATCCATTATCATGCTCAACACTTTATGGTTCACATTCATAATAATATCATCAGTGATCTGAGGTCTCTTTGGGCTGTATTGCTTTTTTTTTTAAAAGAGAATGAGTAGTGAACTTCACACATGGCTTTTACTCAGTGTCTGCTGTATGCAGAACTCCCTACTAGTCTCAGTGATGTACGTGGGATAAGTGGTGGAAAATCTAACAAAACTTACCGCTTACTGCTTAGAGTACAGAAGTGCTTATATTTTACAAAAATTGCTTATATACTTGTTCAACGGATGCAGAGATGAAGTTGATTTAAAATTTTAAAAATCTTGAAATAAGTGAATTTTGATACAACTATTAAAGAAGATAATCAAACATAGACTGGTATTCAAAGATGATGTTCAAAGACTTTAAAAATACACACTGTTCATGGATAGAAAAGACTGAGAAAATTATAAGTGAGAAGTGTGCAGATGTAAATCAGTCTATTGGAGCTTGTTGAGAATGCCATCCTTCTCTCTTGGCCCACTGTTTCCTCTGCCTAGAATATTTTTAATCACTTCTTTAATAACTCCTACTTGCCTTTTAAGATTAGCTGAAGTGTCACTTCCTTTATTAGTTTCCTATGAATACTGTGGCAAATGACCTCAAAATCTGTTTGCTTAAAACAATGCAACTTAAAAAAAAAGAAAAACAGCATAACTTTATTCCCTTATAGTTCTGGAGGTCAGAAGTCAAACATGGATCTCACAGAACTAAAATCAGAATGTTGGCAGGCTACATTCCTTCTGGAAACTCTAGAGGAGAGCCTATTCCCTAGCCTTTTCCCGCTTCTAGATGCCTCCTGCATTTCTTGGTCAGGGCCCCCTGGCTTTTTCTTCAAAGTCGGAAGGGTAGAATATTCCTTCCTCTCTGACCTCTGCTCCCATCCTTCCATCTTTTCTCTCTGACCCTAACTCTACAGCCTCCCTCTTATAAGGATCCTCATAATTACATTGAGCCCACCAACATAGTCCAAGACAAATCTCCCCACGTCAAGATCCTTAACTAAATCATATCTGCAAAGTCCCTTTTGTTGCATAAGGAAACATATTCACAAATTCCTGGGATTAAGATGTTGACCTCTCGGGGAGGGAGGTGAGTATTATTCAGCCTACCATGCCTCCTCTTGAAAGTTTTTCTGATCTCTTGAGTTAGAATCAGTTTCTCTTTCTCTGGATCCTACAATTGTCTTTCTATATCTCTAATACAGGAAGTTTTAAAACTACTTTGAAATTTGGAGTTCATCTTTCTACCTGTACTGTTCTTTTCTTGGTGGCAGAATTGTGTATTTTTTCTGTGCAGTCAGACTGGCCTGAATCTGGAGCTAGGACTCCCTGGGCCTCCTCCTGTGTAAGGGAAGAGAACTGGTTTTCCAGGTGGATAAAAGAACAGATGGAGGAGCAAGATTCCTCATCTCTGCTCTAACACTTGCTCGTAAGGAGCAGCACCAATTTCTCAGTTTCCTCATCTATAACACGGAAAAAATTATAATATTTACCACATACATTTCTTGTATTAATGAGTGAACATATAAAAATTACTTAAACAGTGATTGGCACATAATATTCACTCAAAACTGTTAGTTATTGTTACTTCCCACTTGTCAGATTATTAAAGATTTAAAGAGACAATAGATAAAGCCACAGCACAATGCCTGGCACACGGTAAATTCTCAATACCTTCTAGCTTTTGACTTATCATCATCATCTGTATTAAATACAACAGGTTAAAGACGTCAAATAGAGTCAAGAAAATGCTGTGTTTCAAAGGTAGGAGTTTAGTGAAATGTTCTCGACTTTGTGCTAACAATCTGAATTATTTCAGGCTCGTTTATTCTCAGGCTCAGTATGGTCACAGAGTTAAAAGATGTGAGAGATCAATAATGTTGCAATGGATAAATTTTATTGGTTTCAATGATGAAATAATAATAACTTCAGGCTTTTAAACATTACAAAGTGTTTTCAAATATATTCTCTCATGGGGACTTGATGTGACGTAATGTTAACTCCGGGCAGTATCTAGCAGTCTAATGGTGATTTGATTATTTAGGCTTCTCAGATTACTATCACCCTTATCACAAAACAGCCTTTATGTCTTTTATTTCATAGGCTATCCATGTGTTACCCACTTGTTTCCAAGGCAAATTGAGCCATTCCGCTCAAATGTTTACTGTAAACAGAATGGAAACTTGTGGAATCATCTTCCTCTCTCATAAATGAAGCAATAGCAAAGTGGTACAGCATCTCAGCTGTTCCAAGTTCCTCAAAATAGTTTTACTTTTGCAAAACGAACCCTCTAACTTCCTATATTCTGTGAGCTGCTTTATGAGCAACATGACCGGCAGCCACGTTTGTTGTAATTTTTTAAATATGTGGAAAAAAAGCAAGATATCGACCATGTATTACCTTAACCAAGATGCCAAATTATCTAACTTGTTTCTCCAGGCAAGCAGCCCAACAACAGGGACAGCTCCCAGGAGCCAGTCAAGGTTGTCTGTCTGTCCATCCACTCAGGACATCTGCAGGTAAGTGCTCAGCAAATGATCCTATTCAAAAATCTTTAGAACAGTGTTTTGTATTATTGTTTTACATTCTGAGACTGTGTGGCTCTTGCTTCTGCCTTACATTGTCCTTTAATTTATGCTGGCTTGATTTTATTTTTCCTTTAGTGCATTTTCTTCATTTGATCTTTATTTACCAACTTCTGGGCCATGCTATCATTTTCATCATTCTCTCTCTCTGTTTTCCCATGACTTTCCTCTCCATTCCCATTTCCCATCCTTTGCCTGCTGCTCTGTCTAGATCTGCCATCTTGCATGACATGTCAGAAGATGCATTTGAGCATTGCACCCCTGTCATGGCGCTGAGCCCTGCTAGGAAGGAGTCGGGTAAGAAATTAGTAAAACAGAGGCCTAGAAGGAGGAGAAGGGCCTCTGAGAGATATGAGCATGCAGAAGAACAAACCAAGGGGAAAAGAAATGATTTTCACCTCCAAATCTCAAGCCCCAGATGGAGTGAACTTTACACAGATTCTTCAGATTCATCTTCTGCAGATGAGAGTCATTGGATTCAGGCAAAAAGGAGGGCCCATGTTCAATTCCAAATGTCACGAAGAAGAAGGAGAAATAATCATAAACCATATGGAAACTTGGATGGATCTTCTGCTCCTAGTGGAATTGATCTGGTAGATTTGGGATCCACAGGCAAAAAGCCACAAGAGCTGATTGACTGTGAGAGTTGCTCTTTAAATCTCTGCAGGGGAAAAGGCACAAGCTACCCAGAAGACAGTCTCTCCCCACCGAGAGAATCCTTTCAGATTAAGAAATCCTCAAGGAACCATGTGGAAAGCACAGGCAGATACCACCACAGGGATCCTCAGCTCTGGCATAGTCTTAGGCAAAACGAAACAATCAAGAAGAGATTTTCAGAAGCAGATTCCAGCCCTGAAATGTTGGCAGTAATGGAAGGCGGCAAGTATGTGGATGCTGCGGGGTTCCAGGTGAATAACTCTGTTCAGAAGCCTCCTGCCGCCTACGATGATGAGTCTGATAATTTAAAAGTATGCAGGTCAGTCACTGTAGAGGAAAACTTGATGCCATCCAAATATATTTCCTCCTGCCATGAGTGAGCTGTGTGTTTGGTCCCTACCCTCAAAACATGACGTTTATTCATACTATTGTCTGATTGCATGTGAGGTGATAAAACAAGAAAAGGTGGGTTTGAGAAGAACAATGTGGAAATGTCTGTGGATTTGAAAGCTGTTCCAGAATGGAATTAGATTTCCCCTTTCCCCTTGTTTTAATTGAATAATGATTTGTCCTGGTAAAGGAACTGATAAACCAGTTGAATCTTTCACTTGTTCTAGTTAAGACAAGACTGGAGGAAATATGAGAGTGTGAAACCTTAGACGCTTCAGTGCAAATTTGGTGAACTGTTAGCACCCTGACAGAAAGATATTCAAGGCTTGGAGTTTTAAGGTCAGATTTTTGTATCAGAAAAATCTCCTCTGCAGTCGGTGCTAATTCGTTCTCCAGTTGTCTGACTCAGCAGGGTAATTCAAGACTGCAAGGACACAGAAACAGGTCACGGATGTATCAGTGGGGTGCTGGAACCTTCAGGGAAAGAGACCACATTAACTTTAGAAATAATCATGTACTAAAAGGTTTCAACATGTAGACATTTCACAGCTATAAGACTGTGTTCTTATATGTTTTACCCAACTGTATACATTTTCAAAATAACAATGTTAAAAAGAATTATAGAAATATCCATGCTAGGATGCACAAATGAGACAATTTTAAACAAAGCAAATGCTTTTAAGTTTTCCTATTATATTCAGTCATTTAAGTTGATTGGATTCTGTTTGGGAACAAGGGAAGTTTTTGTTGCATAATGCTTGGTTGTTTGGGCTTGTTTATATGAAAGTTGAAGTTACTTTATAAAACTGTGTGTTTCCTGTGAATCACGTGACCCAGAGAATGCTGCCTATGTCCATTCAGAGCAGGACAAGAAGGAGAATTAAGCTGTGAATTTACATAATATTAGAATGGTTTGTGTCTCTGAAAGTTTTATAAGACAGTCCTTCATTTACTCATTTATTAAAATGCTCATTCATTTATTCATTCAAGCATCTATTATGCATCAGGCTTAATTCTAGGCATTGAAATATATTGCATAAGATTTGTATACTCTTTGACATCTTAGAGTTTATAGTCTGATGGGGACAACAGACACAAAACAAATGATTTCATGGTTAATATATAGTTACAATTGTGGTAAGGATTATGAGAACACATAACAAGGAAGCTTTACCTATTCTGGGAGATCAGAGAACTCTCTTAATGAAGTGACAAGATGGCTGAGGCTCAAAGAATGACAGAAATTGATCAAGGGAAAAACAGAGAAGCGCATCCAGGCAGAGTGCCACTACATGAAGCCAGGAGGAGGGAAGGAGTTTAGCAATCCAGGGAACTGAAAGCTGGCTGTGGTGGCCAGGGTGTGGTGAGTGAGGGGGATGGGTGGTGGGGATGAGGATCAACAAGTGTTGAGGGCCATGGAAAACATGCCAAAGGATTTAAAAGAGAAACAACACCATTTGATTTACATATTAATATAAGTTTCTTGTCATCTTTTTAATATAATTTAAGTGTGACTTAGCTAGAATGTTGGGGGATGGAATAAAACACCCTTTCTAGTCTAGACTAAGAACTCCCAACTTGTACCCATCTGTTGTTATTCCCCAGATCTACTTCCAACATAATTTAATGAAAGACAGTCAAAGAGGGTAGTTGTAGACTTAATGGTAATTGGAGGAAAAAGTAATGCTTGCAGTTAAAGTCATAGTGTCTGGTTCTCCTAACTTAGAAACACTGCTTTGGAGGGACATTTCAAAGACAGGATATTTAACTCAGACTTCTATTAATGAAAGTGGAATCAATGGGCCTATAGTTATTCTTTCTTGCTGTGGATTATCACCAAAATACACCCACAAAGCAAATACTATGGGTAGTGTATAATACTAGATGTCGATGATAAAAAGTGACAAAAGACTTGATTCTTCCCTTAAGCATCCTATTATCTATTGGGAGAAATTGAATGCACACCTGAAAAGATAAAAAGTTCAAGATAGTGCAGAGTGAATTTAAACAGAAGAACACTGCAGGAATTTGGAGAAAGAAAAATCACTGAGAGCTGGAACAATCCGGGAATGCCTTAAGAAGTGGGATTGGGACTGAGAAAAGTAGAATTTAGATTGGCAGAGATGAATGGCTGGCACTCCAGGCACTCAAAGCAAGGGAAATACCATGAGCCCAAACGGGGATGAAGGAATGACACTGTGCACTTATTTTTGTATAAACTTGTGTGACTAGGTTGGAGGATTAGCATAGATTGATAACAACTACAGTTTTTTTAAAAAAGACATCATGAAGAAAACATATATATCCCCCCAAGAGGTTTAACTCTATTCTGTACATCCTTGTTTTCAAACTGCCTTGATGAGCCTCTTGGTGCCAAAGAGGCTGCTTCAAAACCTGAGGACAGATCAAGGGGATTGTGCTCCTTTTAGCCCATCTTCAACCAGAGAAGCTTCATGATTATCTCTTTTATATAATGAGATTCTACATAATATTCCCTTAAGAAAAAAAAGAAGATTCCACTGCAAGAAATAATACAGACAGCCTTTGCTAAATAAAATAGGCTAGATGAAGAATATTATATGCAGAGTAGTCACAGCGTCCCTGAGGGTGTACTGGGAAAGCAACTTCAAGTTAGGAGAACTAGTTGTGATATGGTAGAACTATCCCACTTTGAGGTAAGTAGGACTAGGATGATAAAGGTTAATCAAAGAGAGGAACAAATGGCATACTGGCGTTCCACCAGGTGAATAGAACAATCTTAGTGCTTGGAATTGGTGAGAAGATAAAACAAAGGAGTCAAGGATGACTCCAAACCTTGGAACTTGGGAGACAGTAAATGCTGATGTTACGGACAAAGGCAGAAGAGGTCAGAGGCAAGTTGATTTGGGAAGGATATGATGAGTTCAATGACAGGCAGGCTATCTGTAGTTAGAATGACATTTTAGGGTCAGCTGTCCAGCAGACAATATGAGACATGTCACTGAAACGCAAGAGAGCAGTCAGGGCTGGGTGTGTATAAATTTTCAAGCACTGGTGAACTACACACAGGCCAACACTAAACAACTGCGTATTTACATTTATTGTTAACATGATGTATTAGCACAGGGCAATAGCACAAAGGTATTAAAAATGAAAATCTTGTAAAGGCCAGGAGGACATGTAGATTTGGGTATCATTCTCAGGGAGGTGACCATGAGGCCTGGAAAGTGAATGACATCTCTAAATGAGATCCTCTGTAGGAAAAAAGCCTCCAGATGGACACAGCCTGAGCACCAGGGTCCTCTGTGTAGAGGAGGAAGATGCCCCATGAGAGAAGCAGCAATTGCCTGTGAACTTGCACTCCTGCTGCTTCAGACATGCATAGGCAGGACCAGTCTCAGCCACAACCACAAAGCAGAAGAAGCTCCTAAGCCCTTCCTCCTTTTCTGTTCCTGGCACTTAGTCGCCACGTGGACACTCTACCCCCTTTCCCACCCTCATCAAAGCCTTATTCAGACAACATTTCTCTATTAGCCAATCATGACTTACAGGGAATTTAAATCATCATGCTATTGCACCCACAGTTGTGTAGTGGGAAAGGCTTTGCCTTTTTAATAGAAAAAAATTACCTTAAAAAAAACATGAATTAGATCATGTTAGCCCATGCTTGAGACTTTTCAATGGCCCCTTAATTGCTCTCAGGGAAAAGTTCAAAATCTTCCACATGATTTACAAGTCATATTGCATGATCTGTCTATCAGATCTGCCTTTCCAGCTTCAACGCCCATCATTAACAATGACCTGTTCATGCTGGTCTGTCTTCAGTTCGCTGAAAGAACCCAAGCCTGCCCCTTTCAGGGCCTAGAATGCCTTCACATTACCCCTTCTGCCCTTCTCTAGACTAACTTCCAGTCATTCTTTCTTGATTTAAATGTCATTTCTTTAGGGATACTTTCGTGATTCCCTAACCAACACGCAGGTCCCCTGGGAATCACTTCCAGAGCATAATTTTTTATTACTAGCTAACGTGTAGGTATTTTTGTGATTGACTGTATGAGATTTGTTCACTGCAGTGTCCACAGTGCTTGGAACAGTGCCTGGCAGATAGCGCATACTCAACACAGTTTATGAAGGAATAGATTTAGGGAAAATGAATTTTTCTAAAGGAATCATTCTTACTATGTGAAATCATAGCACTAAGTGGTGGATTACCTCACCTGCTATGGAGGCAACATGTAAAGAATACTCTACACCAGCAGTTCACAACCTTAGTGGACATCAGCATCCACCATAGGGCTTGTTAAAATACCGATCGCTGGATCCACCCCCAGAGTTTCTGATTCCCTTCCTCTGGAGTTGACCCTATGAATTTGCCTTTCTAAAATATTCCTAGGAGATACAGATGTTGATCTAGGGACCACATTTTTGAGGACCACTGTTCTATACTACAAATTCTCCATGGGCTTTAAGTGGGAAGAGAAAAGAGAAAAAGTCATTGAAAGGATGAGTTTGGGAAGCATGATTATAGTTTTCTGTCATATTCTATTGAATGCTGACAGAAAGCATAATTAGATTCCTTTCCCATATTTTATACTGTCATACCAGTGTAGTGTGGGTTGTCTCACTAAAACCAGAGACTGACAAAGTCCCAACTTTACCAAGAACTCAGGTGTCGGGGTTTGGCTATTATTTCCCTTCAAACCCACTTCCTCTTCCCAGCTACTCCCATTTCTGTCAGTGAGTCCACAGATCCCCTGAATTTCCAGTTTTTAACTACTTTTCTTCTGCATAGGGTATATCCAGTCTCCAATCCAGTCCTGGCATTTCCTCCTCCAGATCCTGCTTTTGATCTTTGCCTTCTTTCTTGTTGCCAATGTCCCATTTTGGTCCCTCTCTACACTTCTGTTCTCTCTTCGCATCCACACTTTTGCCTGCTACTTGTTTGGGTCAGGACTCTTATAACAGGTTAAAATTGACGGTAATCAATTCAAATGAGCTTAAGCAAGAAAAGGAGGTATTAGTCACAGAAATAGAAAATCCAAGTTTACAGATGGCTTCCGGGACTCCAGAAATTCAAACAGTGTGGTTCTTTCACTCTCTCTGTCCTTCTCTGTGTGTTTTTCTCATTTTCCCAACTGCAGACAAGCTTTCTTTGTATAGTTGAGAAAAGAGACAGTGTGGACAGAGGTAGCTTCGGGCTTACATTTTACCAGTAGCGGCTTAACAGAAAAGGGAAATGTTCTCTTCAAGCAGTTACACATGAAATCCCAGGGATGGACTATAATTAGCCTGCCCTAGGTTACGTCCTTGGGCTAATCACTGTCACCAGGGGCTTGGACCAAGTCCTTGAGTGGGAAGGTTGGATTTAAAATGTGGCTCTTAGAAACCCCTCTAGAACCTTATGAATTGTGGAAAGGACATTTCAACAGCAAAAAGAACAGTACCAGTACCAGAAGTGAGAAAAGAATTAGGAGCAGAAAAAAAAACCCAGTAGCACTCAACTATCATCAAATGCAGCTTTCCCCCTCCTAAATGTCTTTCTCTTCCTCTCCAAATGCCCATATTTAAATATGCTTCAATATTCACCTCATTTTTATCCTCTTTCATGAAGCTTTTCCAGACTACTCTGATCCACAGTGACCTTTTCTTCCTTGGAATTATCATCACCTATATAGTCAATATCACATGTTTACTACTCAGTTATTCTCTAGTAGTTCACATGTGTTAGTTCTCTTTTCCCTTTAGAGTAAGTTCCTTGAATATAGGAATCATATCTTACACCTATTTTGTGCCACATCCACTACTCAGAAGAGTTCTAGCATTTAGCAATTGCTCAAACAACTTTTGGAATGGCTTTGTAAGTGATTGCTAAGAGAGAAGACTTGCAAAACCATGGGGACGATAATGGGAATTGGGTATTGCAGGGTAAAACAAATCAGGAAGACTGAATTCCACCAATGGTTTCTTTAAAAGAAGAAGATCCCAAAAGTAAATAATAACTCCTGTTAATGTTCTAGTTCTAGCTTGGGTTGGGTGGTGAGATTGAAGGTTTACTTTATATTGTTTTGCTATAGCCTTCAATATGCATATTCTCATTTTTTCCTTAAGAAAAATTTTTGAGGAAAAATGGGATTAGAAAATACTAAAAATAGTCTATATTTTGACTTGTTTAATTCTTGACGGTTGCAATAACTTTAAACTAGGTGTGGGAAAATAGAGAAAATTTCTACAACGCAAAATGTTCATAGCAGAAGACTACTTTTCAAGAGCAACAGGATCAGGCTTTTTGACAAAGCACTAGCATTTATAAGATTGATTTAGATAATTTTTGAATAATAGGCCTTAGCTCCTAGGAAAATTGTGCCTACAATGGACCATTTTTATCCATACCATCATACTTGTGTCCTCATTTATTCATTCATTCACATATTGAACAACTATTTATTGGGAATTTACTCTATATCAAGGCAATGTTCTAGAAGCTACAAATACAGTGAGAAATACAGTACTAGTTCCATCCCTCATGAACTTACATTCCAGTTGGTAAGACAAATAAATAAATGTAAAAGAAAAAAATCCATAAGTGAAGCTGAAGTAACACATTGTATCTGGTAGAACAAAGCAGATTTCCTGAGGAAGTAATAATTACAGAGAAATCCAAAGGAGAAGTAAGAGTAAGTCAAGCAAAGAGAAGAGATAACCTGTTCCAAGAAAAGGATATGACAAGTGTGAACACCCAGAGATGAGTGAGATATGGCGCAGAAGGATCTCAGTGTGTTCTAGCAGAGAGCGGCAGGAGAGGAATGGCAGCCAACCATGAGGTTCATTATCAACCACAGTTAGGAGTTTGGACTGTGTTCTAATGACAAGGGGAAACTTAAGTGAAAGAATGACACTGTCACTTTTGTGTTTTGGAAGATCACTCAAGCTGCTTTGGGAAAATAAATTGGAGAGGGCAAGACTGAAGCCTAAGGGAATGGGTTAGGAAGGCATCGCTGTATCCCAGGGAAGAGGTTTTGGAGGCTGTGAGAATAAAAAGAAGTAGATGGATTTTGAAAGGAAATTAAACAAGATTTGATGATAAATTACATACGTATCTCAAGTTTTTTATTTAGAAAACTGGGTAGATTATAGTACCATTTACTATTGAGAGAACACACTGTTTGACGGACAGATTTAAAAGGAGGTGAGTTCAGTTTTAGACATGATATTTTGACATGCAAGACAAATATCCAAAGAAATATATCCAGAAGGCAGGTGTATATAAGGATCTAGAGTTCAGAAGGGTCTAGAGTTGACATTAGATGAAGATTAGGAAGTCTTGAGCACATAGGTCATGACTGTCAATATCTCCCATGGAAAATTTGTCAACTGAAAGGATGAGGAGATGAAGGACCCTGTGGAATAGCAACATTTAATGGCCCTGGAAGAGGAAAAGAAGCCAACAGAGAGAAGGAGCAGAATATCCCAAGAGGCAGATGAAAACCCAGGAGTGTGTGAAGGAAAAAGAGAATGCGATAACTGGAGGGAGAGATGAATTAGGGAGCCTATTTTTGTCTTTCGGTTTTCGTTTTGGTGAGGAAGATTGGCCCTAAGCTAACATCTGCTGCCAATCTTCCTCTTTTTTTTTGCTTGAGGAATATTGTCACTGAGCTAACATCTGTGTCAATCTTCTTCTAAGTGGGACGCCACCTCAGCATGGCCTGATAAGCAGTGCATATGTCTGCGCCCAGGATTCGAACCCATGAACCCTGGGCCACCAAAGCAGAACTCACAAACAACCACTACACCACGGGGCTAGCCCCTGTTTTTGTTTTCAATTTAGAGAATCCTTGAGCTCAGAGAGACAGAGAGAGAAGTTGAAGATGCAAAAAACTGAGAAGATTGTTTATTTATTAAATTCCCACAGAGAAGGTAGGAAAGGATGGGACCCAAAGCCCAGAATAGAAGTATTGCCATGGCAAGGAAAATAGATATGTCTTTCTTTGCAAAAGAAGTAAAAGAGGAAATGATAGACGTGGACAAATGTAAATCTACAGATTATAAAAGTTTCTTTTTGATAGTCTTGTAGAGTAAGGAGTTGGTTGCAGGGTCAAACATCCAGTGAAATTTGAATTTCAGATAAACAACAAATAATTTTTCATTGGGACACACTCATACTAAAAAAGTATTTGTTGTTTATCTGAAATTCAAATTTCACTGGGCATCCTGTATATTTTGCTAAGTCTGTCAATGCTAAACATAGCAAGATAGAAAAGCATTATTGAAAGTTCTGTTGAAGTTCATAACTATCAGTCTATGTGACCACAAACTGCAGGAAGTGTAATTTACCTCTGCAGTGCATCATTTAAATGCAGATACAACCAAAGAAGGTAACTGAACATAAACCTAAGGGGCTGATAGCATGAAACATCTACATTTCACGTTTAGCACAATTTTCTATATGTATCCCCAGATAAACTTGAAATTTAAAAACTAAGATGTACACTTTACGAATAAGATATTTAAAGTAAAATAACATTTCAGTGAGTAGTTTTGCTCTCAATATTTATTCAGAGAAAAAAAAAAGTACTTCTCTTTACCTTAACCTTTCAGGCAATTATAGTCATTGGGAAGCCTGGGTTCATAGATCCATAGACCGTGTAGGTCACTTTCCCATCTACTCTTTGAAGAGCCTTGGAACATCAGCACATGTTATCATCTGTCTCTTCCTTGGACATATTATTTCCTGGGGAAGCCTCTTTCCTCTCAGAGTCTCTAATTGTGAAAACATTCTTTTTAATATTTAATCAGCCTGTGTCCTTGTGTTTTCTACCTATTAGTCCCAGATTTATATTCATTCGGTAATAGATTTTTTTCTTACTTTTGTTGTGTATTCTGCTACTTCTTTCTATTTCTTTTTCTGTACAAAAACAAGACTGATGTTGTATTGTCAAAGTCCATTCAGAGCCTTCAATATTCTGGTAAGGAAGGTCATTCTAAATGACCTAATGAGAAGCATTCATTTCCAAGAAGCAACAGACTCTTAAGAAAGTTCACAAATTTATTCTCTTCCTTATGCCTTTGCCTTTGTTTTGCTGAGTCCTGAGTCTTGTAGGAATTAATAACAACTTTTCTCCTCTTCATTTTAATAACAGCTGAGTTGGTAGGAAATAGAGGTGGGAACACTGTTGGTAACCTGCCAGACGAGAGTTACTTGCGGTTACTCAAGATAGAGTCACAAGGTCTCACTTGCAGCTCTTCCTTTCTCTCTATCTGGAGTGGTCAAACTTGGGAAGGGTAAAATGGCCCTCTCTTCATTTGTATGATCAGAAAATGAGAAAAATGATGTGTATTGCAAATGTATACATAACTGGTATGACACTATGTTTTAGAACTAATTTCTTTCCTTGAAATGAATAATTTTATTCATTGCAGTCCTCAGTAAAAATTCAGATATACACTATACTACTTTATTTTACAAAGTAAAGGTTCTCCAACAAAAGAAAGAAAAAAGTTTATAACACCATATTTTAATGTTATAAATGTTTAGTGTGATTTCACACAGTCTATCAGCATTTATCTCACTAATTTGTATTTTGAATAAGCAAAAACAATGAATTAAGACACTGATATATATATACATATATCATGTGTATATATGTATGTATATGCATACACGCACACGAAATTTTATGAGAAAAATAACTTGAAAGGCTTGTAGACATAGTGTTTTATGTCTTTTTTATATATATACCTTTCAAAGACATGCCTTGTTCTTAGCAGGTTTTCTTTTGTAATTGTTCTCAACTTGAGAGATTATCTTTCCAGGAATGGAATGACAGTATCATCAATAATACTGATTGTCTTGACTAGTAAATTATCTTATACGACCAAAACCAAGTGGATTGATTAATTACCTTCTAATCTGGCTAAGCAAGTCACTCTGATTTTTGGAAATAGCATGTCTTCTGTAGGCCAATTACTTAACAAGTTGTGCTTTTAGAAAGGAAAAAACAATAGACATTTCTCTGCTCCTAAAACCATCTTAAAGTGGATTTGAATCTCAACTAGGAATTTTCGAACCTCAGAAAGCTTCAGGCAAAAGTCATAGAAGTATGATGCTCCTTCAGGTGGAAAGTCAGTATTTACATATTATAAAGCTATTTCTATTTGTTACATTTATCTTTGCTTTGGTAATTTCTAAGTTTGTTAATTACTGAATTATAACAAAGTGCAAAATACTGAATAAGAAGGAATTAGAGTTTGTCTACTTCTTAATTTAAAAAGAAAATGTGTTCAGGATTACAGTTATTTTAAACTAAGTGCTTCCTTTAATGAACTTATATCTGTTTGGCAGTATGCAATTATTTCTGTCTCAAAAAAAACAAAGAAGGAGAAAAACACTCTATCTCTTCTCTCAGTCACATAAATTTATTTTTAAACACATACATTTTTGCTAACAGAGTATAAACACTGTGTATATAAACTGATGAATATTGGGTACAGTGCTTGTTGCTACCAAATCATGATTTATATCTAAGAATTTATTTATAGCTTGAATATTTCCTCTATTTCTAATTACCACATTTAGGTTCTCATCTTCCTTATAACTGCTGTAGAGTAGTTATACATTCATTTCAAATCTTCTGCAATCGTCCTCAGACAGAAAATCTTAATTTAAATCAGGTAAATTTAAATACCAGTGTCTAATTTGGTTCTGAAATTAAAATGCCCCTGGAACAGCCTCGGTGAGTTGCCTTTTGTTCATAGCACCCTGACAGTCTTAAACTCAGCACGATGCTCTCCTTCCCACCTCTGTCAGGTGCAAGGAGGACCCCGGAGTCTATTAGTTCTCCTTCATTCACTCCTAGGTTTATGCAGAACTGAAAATGCCATAATACAGGAGCTCCTGCGTTTGGGAAGCTTCTTGGCGATGGATTTTACTTTAGACATTATACTGAAAACTTTCATCTTTCCTTCATGGTTATCTAACAAATGGTAATGAAAAGCTCCTTATTTCCTGCCTAACTGGCACCACTTTATTCTTATTTGGTCTTTCTGAGCCTCACCTTAACAAATTCTGATGTCTTTATTTTAGAGATTTTTTTTTAAGATTTTATTTTTCCTTTTTCTCCCCAAAGCCCCCCGATACTTAGTTGTGGGTCCTTCTAGTTGTGGCATGTGGGACGCTGCCTCAGCATGGCTTGATGAGCAGTGCCATGTCCACACCCAGGATCCAAACAAGTGAAACCCTGGGCCGATGCAGCGGAACCTGCAGACTCAACCACTCGGCCACTGGGCCAGCCCCTAGAGATGTTTTGATATAAGCTAACTCACAGATCTCTGAGGGGGTAACCAAATTAAAATATTTTGTCACACTAAGAGATAGTAACAATGGAGAAAATAAAGAAGGAATAAAGAAAGAAAAAATAATTAGAATAAAATAGAATTTTTTAATAATGCAAAACAGATTTATTTGTATGCACGACAATAAGGATTAGGATACTAGATAAATATACACTGTCATATATACACTGTCATTTACACTGTCAAAATGTCCCATGCATCAAAGGAGTCCTAGTTCCAATCAATATTTGAAGGCCTTAAAATTCTACCTGTTGGAGCTGGAAGGAACCAGAGAGATCACCTCACTCAGTGGTTCTCCATCTGGGCCATATGTTAGACTCTCCTGGGAAATTTAAAAAAAAAAAAAAGTCGCTGCCAGGACCCCATCCAGATCCCTCTGGAAATGATGTCTCAGCGTGGGTACACTTTTAAAAGGGTCCCAGATGATTCTGATGAACAGCCAGCGTTGAGAATCACTGATTTTTTGCCCAATCTCGGCTGAACAAATTGACACCCAGCAGATACACATATTGCAAGAACCATACTTCAGGCAGGAGGTCCACTTGGCAGAACTTCTAAAATCTCAACACACTAAAATGGAGCCTAGGGGTGAGCAACTGACGCAAATTATTTCCTCTCAGCTCCTGAAAACATTTGGGATGATTGTTCTCAAACTTGACAACTTTATTGGTGGAAATAGAAGGTAGGGTTGCTTTTAATAGCTTTCATCTTGGATTAAACCTGAAATTTTTCATCTAGTTGCAATTCACTTTCAAATTACACTATAGGGGAAAAAAACCACAACTAAATCCATGATTCTCAAACTATAGTCCTGCACCAGTAACATCAGAATCACGCAAGAACATGTTAAACACGCAAATTACTGGGCCCCAACTCAGACCTATCAAATCAGACACTCTGGGAGTGGGACCCAGCCATCTACTCTGACCAGGCCCCTATGTGAGTCTGCACGCTAAAGTTGAGAGCCACTGAGGTAGAGACTACAGATAAGAAAAAGGCAATTGTAATAGTGTGTGTGCATGCTGCAATGGGGTACATCTAGGGCGTTTAGAGTATAGGGAAAAGGAGCCTGATGCAAGTCTGTGCAAGAGGGACAGCAAAATACAAAGCAAATAAAGAAGATGGCATAAGTTTGTATTTGGTGATTTTCTATTTTAAATGATTTGGCATACTATATATACGTATTATGTGTGTATGTATATGTATGTATATCTATATATACGCACACACATATTTATACACACACACTCCAAAAGGATAAAATAGGAAATTGAGAAAATTAGGACACATGAAAATAAGGGTAGAAAAATACTAAATCCACAAAAATGCATATATGGAGATTTACTACAAGTTTAATTTTCATAGGCACAGTGGCTAAAGCAAAGAAAGAAACAGGATTCACAGAAAAGCAAACCAAGTGGTCAGATGAAACACACCTTTTGCTTGTAATGAGGAAGGACTAAGCAACATTTCTTTCATGAGTCCTTATAATGAGAACATTTCAATATAGTGGATGACATCCTTGGCTACCTGCAGGTAATAAACATGTTGCACGGCAGTCCACTTTCTTGGACAATCAAGTGTTGGCAGAGGAGAGGGTTAAGGTGCTATCATGAAAGTAGAAAGCTACATCAAGATAAGTGCTTAGAAAGATGGCTTCTCCAACTCCAAACCTCCCAGGACATTCAGTATTTGTGGGGAAGGGAACGTCAAAGAAACAAATGTCTGTGTTCACTGCACTTTTTTCTTGATAAACAGCTCAAGATCAATCCTTTCTTGTGTAAATGCTTAATTTCCCATGATGATATATAAAAATTTGCACATTCTTGCAAGGATGGTTTTAAAAATTATATCACGCTTGCTTTTATTTTGTTTTGTTTCATTTTCATTTTAGTCTTAAATAAAATGCGTTATTGCAAGAGCCTATTGATTTTATAAGAAATACAGAGATGTATCATAAAAGTCATGGATTACATATTTTTGATCATTTTGCATGCTCTACTATATACAATATGTTGTTAGTGAAGAAGAGAGAAGGTTGGGGTAAAGTTATCTTAAATTTGCTTAGGAAGAGCCTCAGAAAAATAGGAAAAAAAGAGAATATGATTCTTCTTCCTCACCACACCCCCCCCCCCCACCTTCCCAAACACTGAGCTAATGTGACAAAGTACAACTGTAGGTTGGTGCTACCCAGTTAGAAGAGCGTTCGTACCAATTTCCCACCTGACCTCACAGCTATATCCTTCAACATCCCTTGGGAGACATCTTAGGCCAAATTCTACTCTGTGAAAAAACAAGGCTCACAAATGTGTTCAGTTGTTCACCCTCTTCATACCTTTGCCAGTGGTGAGTTAGCACACAGATTAATTTTAAATATATTTATCACAGTGATGTGCTGCAGCAGTAAAGACAGACTTCTGTGGCTCCGTTTACAATGGTTTCATTCCCCTGCCTTTTGTCAAATGCCATTAAGGCATCAAGCATGGAAACCAGCAAACCCTGAATCAATGTGATCCATGAATATAATTTGAATATTCTTAATGATACGAAATATATATGTTGATGTTTATAACATATATGTATATGTGTGTATAGATATGTGCTCTTCTGTAACAGTTAAAGCTGTTATAATTAGGCTCAAATAAAGTGCTATTTGTATGAAATCAAACTGAAAGTATTAGCAGTTTATATTCACCAAGTACTTCTTTAGAGAATATCCACATTAAGATGTTTGAAAATTAAAATATAATTTAAAAATAAAAAGCAGCTTTCCTTATAGTAATAGTCAAGAGGTTTCTAAATATTAAGCACAGAATTTTGCCTTTTCCCTTTCCTTGTGCATTAAAAAAAATACACATTCTTCTTCAATATCAAGAAAGTGAAGGAATATTACTATCGTTTCGTATCAGCTATAAATCATGAAAAAACAAAATAAACAGAATTTGTCATGACAGTGATCTACTCTTTATTTTATTGGTC
The DNA here is from genome assembly GCF_041296235.1 of Equus asinus. NCBI lineage: Eukaryota > Metazoa > Chordata > Mammalia > Perissodactyla > Equidae > Equus > Equus asinus. The sequence goes on along the minus strand of NC_091792.1, from coordinate 49,590,779 downwards.
TTGCATCATGTTTAATGCAACACCATCCCTGAGATTTTCACACTTGAACTTGCATTTTGCACTTTCGTAGTTTATGCATGAAAAAAATGTTCTACCTGGGCCAGCCCCAGTGGCCTAGTGGTTAAGTTTGGCACACTCTACTTCAGCAGCCCAGGTTCTGTTCCCGCGTGTGGACCTACACCACTCATCTGTCAGTGTCCATGCTGTGGTGGCAGCCCCCCTACAAAAAGAAGATAGGCAGCGGATATTAGCTCAGGGCAAATCTTCCTCAGCCCAAACAAAACAAAACAAAACAAAAATGTTCTGCTTTACTTTTCATTAAACTCCATGTTGAAGTTATACTTTTAAAAATTTTTTATTGTTCCTATCTTCAAATAAAGACAGTTCCTTCAGAGACGTAACAAAAAGGCAAAGATAACAGGGAAGAGATATTCAAAATGATTACATCAGCATGCATAATTAATGATATTCTTTCATTTTGAGTGTGGAGGAAAAATGATCTCAATTTATCATTTAGATTATTTCATAGTGAAAAATTCTGTCCAAAAAGGAGAAAGATCAAAAGGTGATGAATTACAGGAATACAAAATGAAGGCCAGGCATTGAGAAAGACTCAATGGACGGTGATGAGTACTGAGAAAGTTCAAAGACACCCACAAATCCAAGCAGTTGAAAATGCTAATGATGCAGTTGAAGAGACCCCTTTGAGCTAGCAAACCACAGGGTAAATTGGTTTTATCTTCAAAGAAACTGAAACAGAAAGATCATATACCTAAATGGAATGGCCGAATACACATATTTGCATAGATCATACAAGTATACCATAGCTGGCATGAAATACCATGTTTTATATACTTAGAATTCAGACAATACAAGATATCCCTGGCATTGGTGCATGTGTGTGGGATTGAGCTGTGGGACGATAGGATAGTTTGTCCTATTCTTAGTACTTTTCCACCCTTCCAATGAAGAAGTATATTGGGCATAGAATGGTGACTCTAACTGATAGGGTTACACCTGCAAGTTTATACTAAAATATAAATGACAGTAAGTATAAATCTTTCGGTTGCTATGTAACCAAAATGTGACAAGGGCTGCTCCTGAGGTTGGACAGGAAGAGAACAGGAAAGCAATTCATATTTACTGAGAATAAAACATGGCACTTTTCCAACTTGTTCAAACATATAAATCCATCAAATATTTATGAATTTGTTAACTTATTAGAGAATGAGAGAAAAGAAAGTGGAGTATAGTTGGAAAAGTGTTCTTAAATCTTTGTATTTTTTTAGTTTATTTTAGTATTTCTTTTAGTGACTATTACAGTAGTTGTGGTTATTGTAAACAAATTGTAAAAACAGAGAAAACTACTATTTTAATTTAAACTTAATTAGCTGGATAGATAATCAGTATTTGGATTTTGATATATTTCCTTCTAATCTTTTTCAATGCAAATAATTTTTAATAGAATTATACTGTTTTCAGTTATGTCTCTTAATGACAAGATATAAGTTCATAGGCATAGCTTTTGAAGAATGAAACCTGTCAGAAAAATACCTTGATGTCTTTATTTAAACGGAAATTCTATCCTATCGGGTTTTTGAATAAAATAAAAGTTTTAGGATTCTATTTTTATAAGGAATTTTAATTTAGCTCCCCAAAATTGTGCTTTCTGTCCTATGATTGCAAAACAAATGTTTGGGATAATCAAATGGTATCAGAATCATTCTGGATATACTACACACTAGGAAAATGTGAATTGGAAAGAGGAAGTAAGGAGCCACATTATTATATATTTGTAATTGTCCTGCTAGTGGGAACGGTGTATTTCAAATATAATTCTTTGACATAATTATTTGTTATTGGAAATTCTACCACTATTTGGAAAAATATCTTTCTAACAGGATTAATCATTGAAATATCTCAAATCCAAGATAGTATTACTGCTCATGAGAAAGTATGAATCTACTTCCTTTTGCTTTTTACAGTGACTGTCCCCTTACAGTATAACTAAGTTAAAAATTAAATTATGAACATTATGGTTTCCAAGTGGTACCTGTGGTGACTGACAAATGCTCAGAGGCCCTGTAAGCAGATTAATCTTGAGCATCTCTCCCGAGGAGCCTTAATTAAACCCTGAAGTCAGTTTAGTGTGTCCTTTACTCCCATTCTCCCACAGCTCATCCCTATCTCCTTTTCCCAGTTGATGTCTTAGTTCTACCAACTTTACTTTTACAGTATCTCTTGTTCTCTTTTTCCATTCGCCCACTATTACACTAGTTCTTGTTCTTATTACTACTGACTTTGACTATTATAATATTCTCATCTTTTTATTATTAATCTCTGAGGTAACACACCAGACTACTTTCTAATAATCTTACCTTCTTACTCAAATTCTTTAGTGAAATCCCACTCCAACCGAATATAATTAAAGCTTTTTGTGTGTGTGCCTGTGTGCGTGTGCATGTGTGTGTGTGTGTGTGTGTGTGTATAAATGTTGGCACTAGATGACAGAAATGTATTTTAAGCCCTCCATAATCTTTCTTTATTTTTCAGCATGACATCCCACCACAATCCTACCCAAACTTTCACATTCCTTTCAAACTTGGCTGTATAGTTGACTCGGTTACCTGGTCAGTCCTATCTCTAAGCATTCACTGAATATATCTTCTATGTCTGGAGTATCCTACAAACTTCCATCTGTGTCTGTCAAAATTCTACCCAGCCTCCAATTCCAGTTCATACACTACATTTTCCATTAGGCTCTAACCACCTACCCCCACCCCAATCTGTATATATCTTTCCCTCCCTTGCATACAGCAGCACTTGATATGCACACATCACATGGTAACTTGGATTCTAGCTAGTTGTGCAGTTATCCAATGTATAAGCTGTCAAAGTATAAGCTCCCTGAAGGGCAAAGACGGAGACTTATTTGTCTTTGTAATTCTCACAGCACCATGTATAACATTTCACATAGTACATATGCAACAAATTATTTGTTGAGAGAGTGATTAAGTAAATAAATGAACAAATGAATGAATAAGTGAATAATTGAAGATTGACCATTCTTCACTCAAAGTGGCTGGAACTGCTGTAAAATATCAATACTTTGCCAAGGGACTTTACTTGCCTGTGTAGGAGAATTCATACGCAGAAGCATATTTCTAATTCATTCAATGCATTCTTGGTTATCTATAAATAAATTATCTGCTTTGTCAATTATCCATGGCAAGTTGAGACTATCTTTGATGTAATGCTCAGCCAGATAAGATTAATGAATGGACAAAAAATGGAAAGAAGTCATGGTTGAGAATAAGGTTATGAAGATTCAAACACTTAGCAATCACAAAGAAAGAGATATCACAAAATCAGTTTGAATTAAGAATCTCTGCCACCTGCAGAAAAGAAAAAGACAAAAAAATTATAATGATAATTTTTTCTGATAGCTCTGTTATTATGTGTGTACGAAAGACTTACTCTTTATCTGACCAAACATATTTATATGGTTATATCTACACATAAAGCAAATGAATTTGTGTTATCTGTCCTTTTGTTTTTCCTTTTCACCTCAGTGCATGCAGCTAATAAAAATTGAGCCCAATAACTTTAAGAATACATCTTTAGAAATAGCTCTAGTTTAATTTTGTCAATCTTAAAAACAAACCTAAAGACCTTAAAGCTGACATAAAATGAATTTTTGTGACGTGTGAGAATGTAGAGACAATCATTACATTGGGATATTCATTCAATGTTTATTATCTATTTACTTATCTATATGTCACCAAAATTATAAAGTAAATTCTGGAAAGGTAAATGCTATTGGGGAAAATCAGTTGCTTTACCCAGAAGTAGATTGCACTCTGAGCTCACTAACAGAATATGGATAGGGCAGCAAAGTGATGTTTAAAAGGGAAGCGATTATCCCAAAGGGCACAATCTGTCTTTTAGTCTCTCCTGACTTGGAGGATTTGGACAGTTTGAGCTCATCCTAAAACTAACAAGGAAGATCTGTTCTCTTGTTACGTATACTTGGGGCTGGGACTCTTGGAGCTACACATGCCAACATGCAAGGAAGAAAATCTAACGTACCCCATGAACCCATGGAGAATTCTGAGTCCCTGAAGAGGGCCTAGCCCACTATGAAACTAAATCACTAGGCTAGATCATAATAGAGGAATCCCTGTGAGAATCCTCGATCCCAATGAAGACTTCAACTCCTGGTACCAATAGGATGGAACCATCACCAGAGGTGGTAAGGGCCACAAGAGGAGAAGCTCAAGTAGAATCTTCCCAATCTGTTGCAGCTCATATGACCAAAATATCCATGAATTCGCATAAGACTTGGCCTCCTCTGCTTCCATTATGGGCACAGCAATTGGTGATTATCTTCTTCTCTGCTGTTTTCTATCAGTGTGATATCTAGTGGGAAGAAAATGCAGATGACCAGTTGCAACTTTGGATCAGCTCCAGCGTCAAGTTAGGAGCCAGGGACATTGCTATGTTGCTATCTTTGTTGTTGGTCATTCCCTACAGCTCTATGCAGATGGTCTGAGGTTTTGACCAAGTCAGTGGTCACAAATTAAGGCATGAAATTAAACTCAGGAAGTCATGCTATGTACCAGGGTTTTTTAAGTTGAAATATTCCTTTGAGAAAACAAAACACTTTAAAAACTCATTTGTGTGTGAAGAAATGTCAGTCATCTGTAGATGTTAAGAAGATTGTGTATAGATTCAGAATGACCAGTCTTATGATTACAAAAATTGTATCAGCTGACTATAAAATATTTTGATTCTTATGTCATAATTATATTTTTAATTAAAGTTTTCAAGATATTTTTCATCTAAGGCTGAATGGTAGCTTGTAGTACTTATCTTCATCTCTATAAAGGAAATCTTAGAAATCTGATTTATAAGGCCTTTTTCTTTTAATTCCAAACATGTGTGCTAGTTCCATATCAGTCACAGTTGCTGGAAATAGCTGTTATTAGGAATAATATTAAATAGTGTCCGTCTTCTTCTCTGCTTATTAAATGAGTTACTTCTCCTTTCTACAGCAGATCAGCTTGCTTGACTTCCTCTGATGCTCAGATAGGGTATAAAATTGGTACACTTCAGTTTAGTTCCTCAAATGCAAATTAAAGAGCGCATGGTATGTGTAAGGATCATACATTTCTCACTTTCATTATAAGTGAATTTTCCCGAAAGGTAAACAAAACACTGGTAGTTGGTAAAAACTTCCGAGAATTGCCAAACCATCCCACTAAGCTACCTCTTTTGGTCTGTGCTCTGTACATATTTAAATAATAGCTTAAAGTGTAGTATTCGCAGTCCATTTATGGTCTAATAATTAGCCATCTTTACTCTGATTTTTTAACACTCTTATCACTTAAATCACTTTTAGTATCATGTTATTCTTTCCATACAAAGAAGACCTTGCCTCCAAATATTAATAAACAGCAATTTATTCAGCTCATAATAGCAGAACTGGCATAGGTGATATAGTTAATAAACAGCAAAGACTAGATTTGTGTGGTATAAGATTTAAGAGGAATAAAACCTCAAGAAATGGAGGGAGCATTGGAGAGAAAGAAGATCTAGAGTCTATCTCATTAAATGTGTTATGTCTTAGGGTAGCTTAAATTTAGATGAGGTGTTATCATGAGAGGGAGGGTATCGTGGGTATGAGATGGTGTTCCAGGAGATTACCAGAGGCACGCATTTCCAGAATCCAACAGGGTGAGGAAATAACCATCTGAGCATTAATTGAAAAGAATACTATTTAACCTTTATTGACACTAATTAACTTAATGCTTATAAACAGTCCTATGAGGTAGACACTACTATTTTCCTACTTTATGGATGAGAAACTTGAAAATACAAGAGATTAAGTAATTTAACAGACGTAGATGGGCAGAACTATGATCCAAATGCTGATCATAGTTTTAACAATCACACCGGTGTTTCCCAACATTTTCTACTTCATCACACACATAGAACATGATAACATTTCTGAGTCAACTGTGGTTAATGGCCAACATACCTAGGAGCCTTAAACTGCTCTCTAAGCTGAGAGGAATCAATATCTTGGCACAGCAGAAACTTCTTTGTGGCAAAACTCACAGTCTGCTGGTAAGTTCTGTACCATGCCCCTATACCTGTATGTTGGGCGTTAGAGGGAAATATGGTAGGATAGGTAAGACAAATCCAAATTATGGAAGGTCATGTGAAAACCACATGAAGTAATTAGGATTTTATTTGATTTATTATAGAGTTCTTGGAGAGTGGCAGTATTTTAAGAGGGCCTGAAAAACTATGTTTTAAGAATGATTTTAAAGGAGCAAAATCTTAAAGACAGTTTGTGTACCTGTTGACAATTCAAAACTACTAGAGAGATGGCAGTGAGGATGAAAAGGAACAAGGTAAGAAAAACAGCGAGGGATAAAAATATTGGAATATTGATGAAACTTTGAATATAGAGTCTGAAGTACATGAAAGGTTCAGATAAAGGCAAGCTGAGAGAATGGGATACTTATGGAACGGCATCTTTGGGAAGAAAAGCTATTTTAGAGATGGTGAGATGTAGGAAGTAGTGTCTCACTGGGAATACCCCATTACTGCAGTTGGACATTATTGGAGTTGGCTGACATTTCTTGCTATTGAAGAGGTAGAGGTTGGTTTTGGAGATGGATGTTTTAAAACCACAAGTCTGGGAGTAATACTTGAAGCTGAAGCCCTAGACGGCCTCCCTAGGGTAGTCAGTGGACAAAGGAAAAATAAAAGGCTTAAGTACAAAACTTCCAGGATAAGCAGAGGGGAAATGCTGACAAAGAAATGGGGGGAAGAGGTGTAGAAATCAGTCTGTGGAAATGGAAGAATAACAGAATTGCAACATTGGAAAAGAAATATGAGGTCATGTAGTTTAATCACTCCTGTGTGGTGAGTTCCTTTTACGCTATGCTTGAATACTTTCAATGTTGGGAAATTCACACTCTCCTGGGGCAGTTCATTTCATCTTTGGAAAGCTCTGGGTATATATGTGTATATGTTTCATGGAAATTTGTTTCTTTTAACTTCTACTCATTGGATCCAGCTGTGGGACAGAACAAGATCAGTTGCCCTTTCACCCAATAGCCTTTCACATGTCTAAACAGAGCTGTCATATAATTTCCCCTTCCCTGCCTTTTTGTCCCTCTAAGATATCCGATATGGAAATTGGCATTTCTTTTTATTTGTCCCCAAATTACTATGCTCATTTTATTTTATTTTTTTATTGAGATATAATTGACATATAACATTATGTTAGTTTCAGGTGTACAACACAATGATCTGATATTTGTGTATATTGTGAAATGATCACTACAATAAGAGTAGTTAACATACTACACTCATACTTTAAAAGGTGCCCCTTTGACCTACAATTTTGAATTATGGTGGAAGAGTCTCAGCCATAAACTTAGCTATGTTAAATTCTATATTATTCCCCTATCGTCTCTCACCATGATCTCTCATCTATCCTACCATATCAAATTATCATCTCATCTGTCGTATCTCCCTTATCATTTCTCACCTTTCCAGGCTCCAGAATGCTAACATTTTTGTCCTCCATAAGTAGTCACTATTCCAATCCCTACAATCATCTTATATGCTGTTCTGATTCCACTTTTCCCAACTTTAAGGGTAGTAATATAAGAGAAGTGTCACAGAAGCCAAAAAGGGAGAAGTATCAAGGACGCAGGGTTAGTCGACAATGCAAAAAAACATCAGGAGAGATGAAGATCTAGAAAAGGTCCTTGGACTTGACTATAAGGAGGGTGTTGGTAGCTTAACAGAAAAGTAATCTCAGTAGTAAGGTGGATGGAAGAAATGTCTCCCTTTCTTACATCACAGTTCTTCGAGGTGGAAAATGAGAGAGTCCTATAAACTGAAAGACAAACACAAAAAATTGCTTTTATAAAAACATGCAATGCATTACGTTTGTTACCTAGCAGCAATTATTGTTGATTTTATTGATCATTTGTATATTGGCAATAATGTCTTACTTTGGAATAGTGTTTATATTTTGTAGTATTTTCTCATGTATCTTATTTGAGCCTCATAATAGCCATATAAAAATTCACAGCTGAGAAAAGCAACTGTGTCAAACCTTGTCTGAGGCCAGCCGGCATACAGATCTAAATAGACTCCCTCACCCAGCTTTCCTTGAGACATGTCTGTGACTGGACTGAGCTGGGGATTTAAATGTGTCAGAAGCTAACTCACCTGTATGGAGTCAGAATTCACGACTTTGGCCTTACAAGCATTTGCTCTAACCAACTTACCATTTCCTTCCTCTTTCAATATCAATTCTTCAGCGTCCTTGTGACTTACGGTCTCTCAAATCCATCCATTTCCCACCAGCTGGTTTCACTCACCAAACTGTTCCCTTAGAGCCTAGGCCTTATGACCAACTGTTTTCACACTGTATCCTCCAATGCACCGGAATCCTTCACTCCTTTGTCCTTCCCATTTCTGACCTAGTGATCTGAAGACTGTGAGATTGTGCTTCCAACTGTAGGATTGCTCTCTGACTGCTGAACACTGCCAGGTCACAAAGCAATGCTAACAGCGTCTACTATAAATTCGTGCTGTCTAATCTCACCAGGGACCTCACGGCTGCTCCACAATTCTAATATTCATGCTTGGTTAATTTTCCATCACATTCTCCAAGTGGCTTTTTCTAATTATTTACAGCCTCTATAAGACCTTAACCCCATGCCTTCCTGCCTTCTGTTTAGCATACGTGCTGTCTTCTATATCACAGAAGTTAATAAGACCTCGCAGACCCAGCTAACTCAATTTCTTCTGCCTTCACTAGCTTTTCATCTTCACCTATCATTTTCCCTCTATCTCTTGCTCAGAGAAAAAGATGGCTGTTTCCCTCCTGTGTATTCTTCCACTTGTCCAAAGATATTCCTCTACCATACTTTCTTTCCCCAGACTTTCTTGACTTCTCGAGATCCTTCATTTAACAATGGGGCATTCTCTTGCCTGACTGTGTTTTTAAATGTCTACCTCTCTGTGACACCTTCACTGCTGCTCATGAACAAGTTCAAGTTTTCCCTGTTAAAAATAAAATTTTCCCTGATCTGCTCTCCTTTCACTGTTATGCTATATTTCTCAAAAAGAGAGAGAGATTAGCTCTCTTCACTCATTTACTTGAGCGCTAATTTCTCATCTACTGCAAATATCTTTCAATATGGCTTCTGTCCAACATGTATTCTAATCATTTTTTAACTTAGTAAAGTGAATGCTAAGAATGAGTGCCAAACTCTGAAGCATGATGATTCATTTTGAGTAAAGATCAACAGCCAAATTAAAATATTACGAATATAGCAGTATCCGTAATTACTGTGCTTAAAAATTATTTAGTTGGAGAGGGAATGGAGAAAACTGTAGGTCGAAAATTGAGGGGATAGATCAGAAAGATTTGCCAAAAGAGAAGGGGAAAAAATGGCATGGAATATAGGAAGAGAGAGTCACAGGCCTGCACTTGAGATGCTGTCTGCAGGTCACAGGGATGCCCGCCTTTCGGAGTCGCATAAGTAAATGTGCTTTGCTGCCACAGCTAGTCATGGAAACCAAGGAAAGTTCTCAGAGATTTCTGCATACTCTGCAAGCTGAGAATCTCCCTTCTCCTTCCCAAAGTCACCACCTCAGTCTAGGTTCTTAATCCCTAGATGATTGTAATAGTTGGCCAAATGAGGTATCTGCCTCCGGGTTCTTCTCTCCCTTCAATTCCCGCAATATGCTGATGCTATTGTCTGATTTTCTTTGCCTATAGCAAGAACTAAGAAAATGTGAATGAATGAAATGATGGGTGAATGAATGAAAAAAAAAATCCCAAACTTACATAATCACTATAGCCTTCATAAAGTTTTTTTTAGTGATGAATTATTTAAGAAAAACTATGGAAAGCAAATATTCTGCCAGAGCCAAGAAACCTTGGCATGGGAGGGGCTGGGGAAGAATGGAAATCATTTTAAGATACATAAGACCAAAAAAAGCCTACTTTTCTTAAAACTCAAACATTAAGGAAGGGACTTTAAGCACACACACACACACACACACACACACACACACACACACACACATTTCCAAAATTTAATTTGCTAAATAGCATTTGAAGTCTGGTCTTCACAGAAAGCTAGAAATTATAAGGAAGTCAAAGTTTATTCAAGTCATAAATGGTGAAAGTCTCAACATATGCTGATTAGATTGTAAGCAGCCAGTTAAAATACTAAAATGTCAATAAAATCTGTGAATTTAGCTTTTTCCTGTCACTGGGTAACAGGTATCAATGTAGATCACCAATGAATTTACAGAATCACTCACTTCCAAGTGTCCATTTCCCATAAGGTAAAAATACATTGAAACTATGAATATTTTACTGTGCAATTTTATTTTAGTATTAAAATCATTTTCTCTACACAATTATTCTATTGGAAAAAACATGTTTATGTTTTCATTTATAATTTGGCAATTGTGGTTTATGTGAAGTATATCAATTTAAGAATTGTTTAATTCTTTCTGTAATGACATTATCATATTATTTTTTATTTCCAGTAGATATTGAAGTTGATATTTAGCCCTTAAATTCATTTAGAACAATCTCAACATGGTTTGAAAAAGACACTTGGGCACCAACTTGAGTTGGATAATGTAGAAAAAGTTCAAAATGTTAAAATCATGTAAAAATAAATCTTGTGAAATGGGAATGAAAATGAACTAAGCTTTTGATTTTCCGTATGAGAAATAAGCTTAATTTTAGGAAAAAATGATATTGCTGGCGGTGCTTCAGGTAACAGTTTCAGCAGAAATTTTTAAAAAGGAATCTGTAAGGTCTAGGAAGTTGGGTGACAGTCAGTATACTGCTCAGGGGTCACTTGGAACTCAGTAATCAGCAAGATCTTTGTTAAATTTGCTTATGAATACATTACTTTTTTCATGTCCGTAAAAAATCAGAGCCTCAGAATGATCTCGGCAGCTGTGCAGCATTTGACAGTATCTTGTTTTAGCGATGAATTATCAGATAGTGTTAACGGCAAATTTTTCTTTTTCAAATGAGAAATTTGCCCCCCATCCCTGCAGGCTGTTCATGGATCATTGGGCTTCAGGGCCAGCCAGGAGGGACTTTCATTTTCATTTCTTGCTTGTTTATTTAACCTTTACTTCGACTTTTGTTATTTGCAGAGGTCGCAGTGATGTTTTCGTAAATTTTGTTTTCATTATTGTTGATAATAGTCATACATTGTCTTTAACTCAGAATTGCCTTGTTTAAGGCAGGAGTAGGCAAATGTTTCTGTAGAGGGCCAGATAACAAATATGTTCATCTTTGTGGCCAGATGGTCCCCACAGCAACTCTCAACTCTGCATTTATAGCACAAACACAACTCTAAACAGTACATAAACAAATGTGCTTGGGCGTATACCAATAAAACTTTATTTATAAAAACGTGCAGCAGGAAAAATTGGGCATAGTTTGCTGACCCCTGATCTAAGGGAGTATCTTCGTGTGGAGGCAGGGAGATAAGAGGTTCAAGGACTTGAGTAATATCAATTTCTCATGCTGTACAATTCGTTAGGTTTCAATGGCTCCAAAAATAACTATTACAACAAAATGAAGTGTTATAGAAACTCAGATTTGCTTTCAATGGTTGCTTTTATGATAAGTCATAGTTTGTTGACTGAACAATTCCTCCACTCAACAAACATCTACTGAGCACCTATGATGCAATCAACACTCTATTGGCAATACGTGTGATACAAGTATACTAAGCCGTGTTCCCTAGGACGTACACATTTGGAAAGAGGAGATATTTTCTCGTGTTAAAGAATAAGCTCCCAGATAATTTTTAGTTTTTCCCCACCATATCAGCTTTTTATATGTGCTGCTACTTCCAAGCTCACTGCTTCCTACCTCAGTCCAGGGGAAAGCAGACACTGATTTTGAATTCCCTACGCTCTCATCCCACCGCTCACACCCGGAGAACTTTAGAAGTCAATGTTCCTTTTTGCTTACTTTATTTTTACTTATGAAAAAGAGACTCATGTCCTAGTGTACTGTTATACTTCTTTATTTTGAGGTTAGGGGAGTGTTGGGTTTCAATTCCTGTATCTTACTACAGTAGCAATCTGAGCAACCATTTCATTTCCCCTGGGGAGACAGCTAAGATAAATATATTTTTAAAATCCACTCTTTAAAACTCATGCTTCTGGAGAATAAGGCATATAGACCTAAAAGGCAAGGGCAGCAGCAGCTGTTCATTCATTCTTCCAGCCTGCCACCATGACAGCTCGGAAAAGTAACTATACAAATATTTTTTTTAATGTTCCATTTGTATTTCTGAGATTTCAAGCAATATTTCTAATCAAATTTATTAAGAACTTCTATCAGTTGGTTAAACCATAAGAATCATTGAAGCGCTAAGAGTTCAGTTCACAACCTTGAGATATGAAACCCTTATCTCACCCAATGAGGAAAACAAATTATTTTTAAAAATTTGAAGATGAGAATAATGAAGATTTCATAGACTGTGAATCTATGACACTAGAATTCACAGTAATTCAGTAAACTAGTTGAACTCTGAATTCCTTGGAAGATGTAGTAATTAACATTTTAAAACAATAGGATTTACTGTACTTGAACTTTACGTAACCAGTAATTTTTGTGACTTTTAAACAATGATGATTATTGACAGTTTAGGCCATTTGTTGTGACCAAAGACGTGTGCATGTTCCTGGGGAAATCTTTGTAATATTTCCAAGCTGAGACTTTCTGTATTCATTTTATTCTTTGCTAACATATTGAAATTTTTCAGATTTCTTTCACATTGGTAGAATAACATACTATTAAATTATACACCATGCCCCTATAAAACGATCATCAAAATAAAACAATGAAGTTATCAGATTACAACGTTCTCTAGAATACTTATAAGTCATAGCTTTTATATATGAAAGCAAGTTTAACTCATAGACACTGACCTATTAAATAGATTACGCTGGGGTATAGCTCAATATTTGTGCTGTTAAAATTGGCTTCAGTGCAGGAATGAAATAGTACATGTTTGACGTACTAGTGTCTAATGGTCTATGACATGACTTAAAACTCCAGCAAGGACCACACAAATGAAAGAAAATTAATATTGGGCATAGATTCAGTTCTAGCATCAAGTTGGAGTGAAATGTGCACGCGTTCTAAACCTCAGCTTGCAGTTTCTGATACTGCCTGGTATGAGTGAGGGAGGAAATCCGCTCGTGAGAAATGTTCTCTGGGAGAGCTCATCCAGGCTGCTGTGTCCTTCCCCAGGATCTGTCACTGCGAAGGGGATGAAGAGAGCCCCCTCATCACGCCCTGTCGCTGCACGGGCACCCTGCGCTTTGTCCACCAGTCCTGCCTCCACCAGTGGATCAAGAGCTCAGACACGCGCTGCTGCGAGCTCTGCAAGTATGACTTCATCATGGAGACCAAGCTCAAACCTCTCCGGAAGGTACGTATCTGCAGGAATTGGTTTGAGAGAGACAACTTGCAAAGCAGTTTTGTTTTAAAAATCCATTTCTTACCCCGGTCAGATATTGCTAAAGTGCTAATATCTGTGAAGAGTACATGTCTTGTGTTGGGCTCCATGTGTGAAATGCAGCCAAGTGTTTGCAAGATAACCCTTCCTTCTTCTCTGTTTTATATTCTAGGACCCTGATTTTTATATCACACTTCGAAATCAAAAGAAGCATGTGTGTGTGTGTGTGTGTGTGTGTATACAGATACATATATATATAAACAAAATATATTTGTAATTCCATGTAATTGAATTGATGGGAACTGAGAGAACTTTGTACTTACTAAGGTCAATTCCCAAGAAGGTTAGATAATAGATTACATTAACTAACATGAACTCATGTAATTTCTGGAAAGCCAGGCATTAGGTAATAGAAGAGAATGGTTTCTTCTGTGAAGTGTGGATAATTTTTTGTGTTTGCCTTTATTTGGGGATTTGGTTTGATGGTTCATGCATAATTAGATAGGAAGAAAAAGTGTTATTTTCCATATTGTGCATCAAGCTGTAAGAGAGAGGTAAGTATATTTTTATCTATAAACTTAATCTTCAAATTCCTCATTTATGTTATATTTTTCTAAAGAATGAAGGTAAGAACATGATTCAAAAATAAAGCTAGCGTCTCACTCAAAGCCAGCAAAGGCCAACTTGTAAAGCGTGCAAAATGAAGACAGTGAACTTTATGCAATTCATGCTTGATAGTTGGGCCTGTAACTTACTCATCTGTTTGCCTAACTGCAGCCTTACATATATGGATGCTTCAATTTCCAAAGGAGAGTGTGGAGACAACAATTTGAATAATGAATCTGCCTAGAGCGGCTTTTTCATTTAAATTAAATGCATAGCCAAAGTGGATAAAAAGAATGTTGCTTGGCTATAAGCCTGATGGGTTCTAGGATGAACAGAGATGTAAGGCAAACAAGAATATTCCAATAGACATCTCATCGGTGGCTGGCCATTGCAGTTCTTCCTTAAGTCTGTCAATTAGGGAGAGGGAGAGTAGCATTCTCGGCTTTTGTGGTAGACTTCATTTTAAAAATCTGCAAATGGTTTATAGATGTCAAAGCGATGCACAAAATGCCTTTGGGATACACTTTGTCTCTTTTTAACATACAGGGTGACCTGATTGCCAAAAGGTGACACTCTGTTCCTCCAAGTCCCAGAGCAATCAATGCCAGAAATAGAAACGGACCCTTAACTCCTTGCCGTTTCTTTATCCACTGAGCAGATGCTGTGTGCTGTCTGGAGTAGCTAAATGACACATGGTGCTCTATGATTCTGTACATTTCTCTTCTTATCCCTCGGGGAACTACAAATTATTTCATAGCATCTGTACATTTCTCCATAGTTTTTTTTAACCTACATCCATATAAAATTTTTATTTCAGCCTTGTCAAACATATATGAGGCCAACAATCTAGGATAATAAAAAATTCATATTTTCTTTTCTTCATGCTATCTATTCCCTTCCCCTTTTTTTGTATAATAAACA
Source organism: Equus asinus (assembly GCF_041296235.1). Taxonomy (NCBI): domain Eukaryota; kingdom Metazoa; phylum Chordata; class Mammalia; order Perissodactyla; family Equidae; genus Equus; species Equus asinus. Next base: position 49,575,696 of record NC_091792.1, on the reverse strand, counting down.
ATGCCTGATGGAACTTGAAAAGTCGTCTCCTTCCACCTTCAGCTTTTATAGAATCACCTGTTATATACAACTTTGATCCTTTCTTAGTATTCCATTCTCGATAATGATAATTAGCAACCCTATCAGGGAATAATTTTTTTTCTCAACTAACCTGTTTGTATACCAGAGAAAGTGAGCTAACACATCTATCTTTTTTAATCTTCTTAATAATGAATATGTTGTGGCAACCTAGTGGGTACACACTATCTGTTGATTAATGAAATACCCTAGTTTCTTTCTAAAAACATTTCCTTTTACTGGTCATAAATATTGATGAAGGACAGCATGTCACCATCCTTCACTTTTAATAGCATTTATACAGCTACAGAGGATGTTAGAGTCTAATCCGGAGGTGGCTTGCTGACAGCCCAAGATGTGTTTTATTTGACTCACAGGCTTTAGCGTTTGAATTAGTTACCAACATTTAAAGATGTGATTATTTCATTAAAATTCCACACATCTCTATTTTGTTAAAATCACAGTATCTGGCTTTACTGGGACCACATTCCCATAGGACCACAAGCAGTGGAGCTAAGTGGTGGCTAGCCCCTTTAAAGGCTCTTTGCTTTCAAGTTCTCCACATTTCTCAGGCCGCCTGTCCTTCTGACCCTGAGACCTTGTGCCATCTCCACTCATCTGAGTACCTCTGCGGCTCTAGTTCAGGGGTCTGAATTTTCAACTCCTGGTCTAACATATGAGTCCTAGACATCAGTCACATGCATTCTCTTCCTGCTTCTATGATTTCTGAGCTTTAAAAACCTAGAAAAGGTATTCCTAATTTTTACTTTCTCCTTTGAAACTATGGGTCACTGGGGTAATACTTAAATGGCAGTATCCCAAATGACTTTTCAGATTCTGAGGTGATATGAATTATACAGATATGAGGCATTTTAAACTGTTCTAGATGATTTATTTTGATGGCACAAAGATTCATCAACAGTTTTCTTTTGGTGGTTTTTAAGTGGTCCTTAAGAATGACAGGTATACCATTTGGTTAGAATATATTTGAAGTACAGCCGGTTAATTACTCTCAACTCAGTAATTCCCTTATAGTTATAACGTTCCAAAGACCAACCACATGAAACAATTAATTTAGCTAATGATTCTGAATTTCTACCATTAGCCAATGGAGGCAGGAGATTCTGTTTAGATGAAATGGCTTCTTGAAGAAGAAAGGTGCAAATCTTCAGTCTGAAGAAACTTGGGGCTTAATAGTTACTCTAAAGATATCTGTAAAACGTTACCTCTTTAATTGCTGGTGTTACTACACCAGGATCTACAGTTAGCAAATTCATCAAGGTATCCCAGTGTTTCCAGAAGAAATCTTTAAAGTCTAAATAAAATCAAGGGCTTATTTGAGGAAAAGCAATTTTCATCATCTTTAAGTCAGTAGCTCAGCTACTTTCATAACACTCATTAAAAGTCCCATTAGTCTTCTGAGTTACCCAGAGCCAGAAATAGTTCTCAGGGCCCAGGAAAGTCAAGAAGTCACAAATACAGAAAGCACAGTGGCTACTCAGTGCAATTTGGAAATGCATACAATGTCGGTTAGGAAGCATAAACTAATCTCCTGTTCTGAAGCTGAAGAATTGCGTGGAGTTCAGATTTGAATCACACCTGAATGGGAGAAACCAGTTGTTGGCTATGAAGCCAAGCTTATGAGGACAGCAGATACTACAGACAACTTTATGTCCTCCCCTGAAATACTTCCTTGTATAGTTTTCCATATATAAATCATTTGACAAATATATAATACAAAATATTCACCTCTAGGCATCCTTTTATTCTTGTCTCATTTCTACAAAGAAAATGAGGCACTGAATCAATTAGTTTTGCTTTAGTAATGATTAGGTTGAACCACAGAAGTTGTCATTTTTGTAGATCAAAAATAGTTGCATATTTTAAAGTTCCTAATACGTAAGTTCTGCGTGAACTTATTAGGCCAAATGAAAAGGAATAATCATTTTGCTATTGCTACATTTCCACCATAATGACTTGGTTGAAAAGCTTTAGTTGAAATACTTATTTTAAAAAATAAAGAACTGTATTTGACAAATACTGTGTTTATTTCTTCCTTTCCTTAATTCGATGGCACATCCATCTTTCAGAAGAGTAAAAAGGCCAATGCAAGTTACCATAGCAAGTCAACTGCCCAAAGGTTATGATTGATGCTCTGCTGATCTGGAGGTCTTGCAGTTCATAACCTTAAAATTGGACAGAGCAGGGACTGAGGTCAGCTTCCTAGCTAGAGATTTCTAGCACCCTATTGAATAATGTTGCCTAATCACACATAAGAGAAATTCAACATGCATCGTTTATTTACCATTGTGGGGGATTTGCAATTTCACTAACACAACTACCAGATACTGAATTTCTGCTATGTGCTAGGTATTCAGAATATATAACTTAATTAATTTCATCCTCATTACAACCCTATTTTAGGTAGGTATATGAAGCCCATTTTACAGATGAGGAAAATGAGACCCAGTGTCAAACTTACTCAGTATCACACACCCCAAAGCTCCTCGATTCTACAGCTTGTGCTCCTTGCACTGTGCCACACTACCATAAATAGCTGACAGCCTCTCTCTGTAAGCATCAAAACTTTAGTTTTTCGGGTTTTGTTAAAGATTGGCACCTGAACTAACAACTGTTGCCAATCTTCTTTTTTTTCTGCTTTTTTTTCTCCCCAAATCCCCCCAGTACTTAGTTGTATATTTTAGTTGTGGGTCCTTCTAGTGTGGCACGTGGGATGCCACCTCAACATGGCCTGATGAGCGGTGCCGTGTCCACGCCCAGGATCCAAACCCTGGACCACTTAAATCAGAGCGCGCGAACTTAACCACTCGGCCATGGGACCAGCCCCAAAACTTTAGTTTTTATTTAAACCATTTATAATGGAAATCTTTCAAAATAAACCTTTCTAAAATAAAAATTTTCTGAGGTCTTCCTTCATAAACATGGATATTTTATCCAATATCTTCTAATAATTAGTTATATCATTATATGAACATCAATTATTTCATAAGCTGAAAACGTTAACAGCTTCAATAGCTTGAAAACACATATAAGGCTGCTTATCTTCATTCTGCTTCCGCCAGCTTGCTGTGTTTAAAAGCCCTTCTCTCTGCCCGTTGTTTCTCTTTCTTTCCTGCTCACAGAGCATCTGCTGTCACTTCTCTGTTCCTCCAATAGCCCTTATTCAACATTTTACATAGCTACTGCTTTTTTACTTTAAACAACAACAACAACAACAAAAATCAAGAGTTACAGAATTGGGTCTATAAAAGGCTGAAGTCGGTTCCGCATGAACGTCTGCAAGATTCTCTTTTGAGCGCTGGCAAGTTTTAGTGGGCATGGACATTCTGGATTCTAGGCGTTCAAGAATCATTCTAGGATTCTTGGCGTTCTCTTTCCCATCTTCCTTAATTCTCAATTTTATCAAATGACTTGGGATTACATGATAAGAAAACCCTCAGAAAATGAAGTTTTGATATCTCAGGCTGTTCCCCCATAATTAGAGCCTGGTTCTGGGGAGTAAGTTTGCTGTTTCATTTCTTCACAAATATATAACCCTGGAGTGAATGAAAATCTCTGCCCTGGTATGCGGCCAGACAAAGCTTTCTTTATACTTCTTGCAAAAACATCCACACTCATAATTTGCAATGCATACTCATTCTCTCATCTTCTTGCACTGATTCAGTTCCATTATTTTATGAACCCTAACGGCAGTCTAAGCGGTTTAGAATACCCTTAGGAAATGATTTTGTTTTCAAACTCACTCTCTCCAAATGAGCTAGATGAGTTTTCCACAACAAATTTCTCACTGTCCAACGGTGGTATTGTCTACAGCCAAACACTTCCCTTCTCTCCTGCTGCTTCATTCAGTGAGAAGCAGGAGCCCAGCAGGCCACTTAGCTGATTGTTGTGGGAAAGGAAAGGATGAGGAAACCCCAAAATAACAAAAAGAGGACCATTAAAAGAAAATTGCTTCAACTCAATTGGAACATTCTCCTTTCCACTGAAATGTCTTTCTTGTTGTTTTTATTTGTTTTATTGCCTTAACATATTTATCCTCTCAAAACTACAATTGAAGGGCCAGCCCTGGTGGCCTAGTGATTAAGTTCAGCACACTATACTTCAGCAGCCCGGGTTCAGTTCCCAGGCGTGGACCTGCACCACTCTGTTAGCGGCCATGATGTGCTGGTGGCCCACATACTGAAAAATAGAAGAAGATTGGCACAGATGTTAGCTCAGGGCAATCTTCCTCAGCAAAAAACAAAACTGCAATTGATATTTCAACTAAAATAATATTCCAGTTTGAGTAGATAACAACGCCAATATGTCTTATGAGGTAGAAAATACAAGTGTCTCATGCTATTTTCTAGTAGGTACTTGGAATTTATCATATGGCCTTCATCTTTTTGTCTTTTGAGGAAATACTGGTAGGTCCATTTGTCTTTGCAATTTACAAAAGTTGTGTAGTCAACTGGATCAGTGTTATAGAATAGTTTGTTCAAAATAGAAATACTCTTCTCTGAGCAGCAGAAGAGCTTATTCTTTTGTGAAGCTTCCATCCGTAAACACAGTCCTCCCTCTAGGCAGATTTGAGCCCACGCAAGCAGCAAACTGTGTTCTGAAGATTGTTCTGAGAGGGCTCTAATGAAGCCCAGTTGACTCATTCAGTCAGCTCACTGTACTATGTACTATGTGCCAGTCAAGTTCAGTTGCAAACCAGATAGAAAAAAACTCTGCTCTCAGAGAACATATAGTCCAATGCAGAAAGATGGAAAAGGATGAATTACTGACAATACTTTGTAATAAATTTGAAAGGCAGGATAGTAGGTAGGTGGTGGTGTGGGGCTCAAGGTGAGTGGTGATGTTGGGAGTTGAATGGTAAATGTAATTCAAAGAGAGCAAGCCACCATCATACGTTTGGTTTTTAATTGTGAGATCATCCATATAAAAGATTTTTTTTTTTACAATAACTATAAACACATAGCAAAATGACTGTCTTTTCTCTTTTGTTTTCCATGCTTCACAGAAGCTAGGCTAATCAAGAAGGTATTACTTAGCAATTGGACATCGAGGACACTGGAGAGAGAGAATTAGGGAATATAGAGCAGAATTTGATAAAGAATGTCACAAAGGAGACTTAAATAAACAACCCCGGAATATCATTGTTGGCTGGAACATTTCTCTTCGGTACTTCCGTGTTAGTTGATCCAATTACATACAACTTTAGCTCTGTTTCTCTCTTTGAAAGTTATCCTTTAAAGGACATAACCTCACTTCTTTGGTAAGAATGTCACCTTGTGTTACTATTCTAGATATGAAAAGAAACACTTAACTTACATTAGATTTGCTACTTAAATCTTTAACAGGATACAGTTTCACCATTGGGAAAATCCATTTTTATTTTGACAAGGACTATGGACATACAAAATGGAACTTCTTTTGTATAGTGTTTATTTTGATATTTGATACATAAACTATGGTTAAAATGATGGAATCAATATTACAATGATGCATGTGGAAAACATAAAAACATCAAATTAGAATGTGCAGAACACACAGATACACACACAGTTATAAAAAGATTTCTCCAAAGCAGCATCTTCACGCACACACACACATACACACAGTTACAAATAAAGATTTCCCCAAAGCATCATCTTCTGATAGAGTTGGGGTTTTTTTTTTAATGGGAATGAAGTTATATTTTTCTTTCATTTTAATTTTTCTTAAGATGATATAGTGATTGAGTTTTAAGTTACTTTTACATTTAAATTTTCCTCCAGCTAAAGATTTTTTTTCTCTCAGCTGGGATTTTTTCCTAATTCATTATTCCAATTTCTCAAATCTTAGCATCAAATATCAGAAAAAATTTCCTTTTAATTATTTGAACCATAAAACATTATAAATCAGCATGGCTTTTTTTAAAGTAAATATTTTAGACCAAATCAAATTCCATTTTCTTTTGGATTGACAAGTAGGAGAGAAATGAGGAAGACTTCAGTATGATCTATCTGGACTGATGGTGTCTAGCCACGTCGTACATGCATCAACATGTTTGTGTGAAATCATCATCATTATAATAAGATAGACAGCTGACAGTTTTCACTCCTAAAGAGAACTAATCTCTCACAAGCCAGATTCCTTCCAATTTTCTATTTTCCTCTACATGGTGCCTTCAAGTGGCTCCTCTTCTCTTGTTTCCCTCACGGATATACCACCCACAGCCTAATCATACCAATGCTATTATCTTGCATGTGAATGTTTTCCCCTGAATTAGGCCAATTTACCCACTCAGCACAGGTATAGCAGAAACCGTGAAATGTACAGCATGCAAGATTATAAAATGTGAGGGAAGCGGGACAGGAGGCAGAGAGGTTGCGCAATCCACACCCAGTTCTTTATCTCATTCTCCCTGGTAGAGAGTGAGTGATGAGCAGAGAGAGAGGCAAGCTGTGTTACTCCACAGGGAAACATGAAGCAAAGAAAAAAAGAGGTTTAGCTAGAAGACAACAGTGCTTTATTGCATGGACTTCCTTCCAGGGCACCGCATACTTCCCTCCCCTAGCACACAGAACCAAACCTACTCTCCAAGAATGATAAATATTTTGAAATCCTCTTTTAACTGAAATAGAAGGAAAGTAGCTAAATAAAAAAAGACAAATAGGCAATTCAAATAGTAAAGAAAAGAGTACTGGGCTAGGAGTCAGAACATCAAATTTTAGTTCTGGTTTTGAAACTTAATCCCTCTGAGCCTTGTCTCAGTTTTTTCATCTGTAAAATGAGGCGACTGAACATGATTATCTTTTAAGTTTCTTTGAACCTAAAATTCTGTGATATCATGAAAAGCAAAGTGAGGAACCCACTTTTTTTAAAAAAAGAAAGACACCTCAAGTTCAAATGTATTTTAAATGTTCAGAAAAAAAGGGAAATGGGTATAGAGAGAATCCTTCATGTTTAAAGTAGCTTAGGTTGTGTGGGACAGGATGCTGAGTAACAAAGGAGTCCAAGGTCTGAGAGCTGAAGAAATAACCTGTGTGCTTCCTTAAGCTTTGTTATTGCCCTTTAAAGCACACCATGGTGAGGAAAACAAGACATAGTCTCTCTATATTTAAAAAGAAAAAGCATTGAAAAGCATAATTTGGGGCCAGCCCAGTGGCGTAGTAGTTAAGTTCATGCACTCTGCTTCGGCAGCCAGGGATTCATGGGTTCAGATCCAGGGCACAGACCTACATACTGCTCATCAAGCCATGCTGAAGTGGCATCCCACATATAAAATAGAGGAAGATTGGCAACAGATGTTAGCTCACGGCCAATTTTCCTCACCAAAAATAAAAGGAGGGGGGCATGACTAAAAGAAGACAGGGAATAAGAAAGGAGCAAAAAAGGAAGAAGGAAGAGTAAGAGGAGGAAAGAAGCAGAGAGAGGAAAGGAGAGTGTTTGAGGGCAGTTGAGTATCAAGAAGGCATCCTGAAAAGTGACTGGAAGCTGGGTGTAAGTGTCCATGCCACAATTTTTCTTCTTATAAGTTGTAAGCAGGTGGCTAAAGACTAAAGTGAAGCAAATTCAAGTGATTCTTGACAGCAAAGCTGTTCAGCAGCCCTGAGACATACACAGAAAACTTCTGACCCTAAAAATAGAGGCAGGCTGGGCTGAAAGCCATTTTCTCCTTATCACAGTAAAGGAAACCAGTGTGGATTGAAGATATAAGCAAATCAGTTTAGTTGTCTAAGAAAGATATTCTATTTTCTTAAAGGTTAGAATTTCTGTAAATACAGAGCTAGTTTAATACAAAAGTTTATATTTTTTGAAGTATTTTTATCAATAAACAAGGTAACAAATTTTGAAGCTAGATTCTTTTCTGGATCTGAGAAATGGCTTATTCCCCACGAGCCTGATAATCTCCTATTGGACTCTATTCATAAATCAGACCACACCAACAGCCAGCTGTGTCTGAAGGACCACACGGAGAGGGTTCCAGTAATGCCAGTTATGATTCCTTACTCCTGCTTTATTCATTCAGTCAAGAGATATTTATGGACCACCTGCCATGTGCCAGTCACCATCCCTGGCACGAAGATTATAGTGATGAACCAGACTAAACTTCTGATCTCAGAGAATTTCCTGGGATGGGGATGGAGGCTGGGAGTTTGAAAAGGAGTTAGTCATAATATTTTTAAATGGACTTGAAAACAGTATGGGAGATAATTCTAGTAACTCCAGACAGGGTTAATATAATTTCAACTATTAAATTATAACTCCAGGGAAACTTATGGGAATTTTTAGGAGAAGAAATCCTCAATTTCACAACTAGCTCTGTTCCATTAGGGGAACAATTTGATAAGGAAAAATAAGACAAAATGGTTGTCACATGAATGTCGGGAACCAGAGCTAGAAAGATGAAGAAGACAACCCTTTCAAGATGGCTGAGGAAATTACCAACAGTATCTGCTCAGTCCCATAGGTAATTTCCTTTTTATCAGGAACCAGATAGGTAATATCAATGAATGAAGAAGCACTCTGGCTTTATGATGATAAATGGCAAATAATGCAGTACTGGGTTATAATAAGGAGTGGTGGAGACTGTGACATTCTGAAATAGATGTGCCTACTTCAAAGGAAGAGGTAGCTACTCAGCTCTAATTGATTGTTGCCAAATTAACTACTTTTTCATATGATGCCAAAATTCTAGATTTAATTTAATCTCTTCCAATTTTTTTAAGTAATAGTAACAAATTCAAATTTGAAAACTGTTCAGGCAAAGCAAAACAGATCTGAAGCCTTGATTCAGCCCACAGACCAAGAGTTTATGATCTCTGCAGGATAGAAATGTCCATATATCTCTGCAAATATTTGCCCAGTGGGCTACAGCATAATGCGGTGGAAAGAGCCCAGATTGAATGTGCAGAAGAACTGCACTCAAACCCCAGTGTAGTTGGCCTGTGGCCATAGGTGAGTCCTGTGACCTGAGATGGGTTCCTTGTCTATCAAAAAAGAGGAGGAAGGTGGAGAAGTAGCAATAATATCTACTTTGCCAACCTTTCAGGGTGTTGAGGAATAAAATAATGCAAGTAAAAGTACTTTGTAAATGGTAAAGTCCTATAAATTGGCGATATTATTCTTTCCCAGCTCTCCATTATCAACTCTGTAGCAAATTCACTTTCTGTTCTTACTAAATCAATATTTAGCATTGAATCCACTTTAAGGCCAATAAGAGAGTAGCATGCACCTTTTCAAGGAACTGACTAGAGAGCACTGGATGATTGCAGGGATATCTGCATTAATTAATTTGTAGTCCAGTGATTCAGAACGTGTAGTCATCCAGATAAGAGTTATGCTGGTTTAAGTTTGCAACCTAGTTTGTCTATAAGGAATTGCTGACCAAATTAATAAAGTAAGCAAGATTAAGACAGGAAAGTCATTAACATACTGGAACCTTTCCAGGAGTTCATAAAAAATGTTAAAGAAAATAAAGAAAATCATTAGCCTTGTCTGGCATATTTGAACAAAATTTATTTTGTGCTTACTTTCTAAAGTGTTCTGCTAAGTAGACCAGGCAGTCATTGGCGTATGAACACCTGATAGAGTAATTAATCATTGTTATAGATGCATTGAAATAGTCCTTTTAAAGACTTCTACAAAGTAATCCAATAGTCCAGTTATTTTTATTTACTCTATCTGACTAGCGTAATGATTAAGAGCTTGATTTCCAGAGTCAGTCTGCCAATGTTTGGGTCTTTGAAAGTGGTCGTTGTAGCTTTATGGCCTTGGATAAGTTACTTGGTTTCTCCACACCTGGATTTCCTCATGTGCAAAATGGAGATAATAAAGGATGTGCCCTTTACGTGGTTGTTAGGAGATCTGAGTGAGATAACGCATGTAAAGCACTTACCACAGTATCTGGAACATGTTGAGAAGAAACTTTAACTATTAGTATCTGTAAGTTTTAAATGGTTTTTTTTTCAACTTTTCAGCGTCTTTGGTAGTCCTAAAATGTTTAAGTTACAAGTGTCTTTTGAGTTTATGACTTCTTTCCAAAGCTGTTTAAAGCAGTAGAACTGTCCTTTGTGTGTGTGTGTGTGAGGAAGCTTGGCCCTGAGCTAATGTCTGTGACCATCTTCCTCTGTTTTATGTGGGATGCTCACACAGTGTGGCTTGACACGTGGTGCTAGCTTCACGCCTGGGATCTGAACCTGTGCCGCAGAAGCGGAGCATGCGAACTTAACCACTATGCCACCGGGCCAGCCCCCTCGCCTCCTTTTTTAATGCAGTCTTATTTAGGATTCAAAAATGTAAGAAAGGTAAAAGGATGCAGAGTTAACTGAAACCCTATGGTGTGACTCAGGAGTGACCCAGCTGATTAAACTATGGTGCTCCCTAAGGATCTCATATCAGCAAAGCCAAGATGTGCTCACTGGAGCCACATAGGGTACCCTGGAACAGTTTAGAGTGTTGGAAGATATGTTCCAAAAGACCATGTGCACGGATTGAGTACATAACTTCAACCCCCACCCTTGATGAGCCACTAGTGTTGGTTAGGTTCAAGAACCATTGTGTCAAATGGAAGAAGCAGCTGTGAACAACTCAGCAACATCTGTCAACACGAGCACCAATCCATGCTATTTCAGTGAAAGGAGAGACTCCCTTCCCTACAACTGCTGTCAATACCTGTCCTGTGAGTCCTGGAATTCAAATGCCTATGCACCTGACTCACCTGAGCCTTCTGGCACTGAGAAACCTTGAGCAACTGGTACCTTGACCTTCATCATGGATTCTTAGCTTCATGGTGCCATGGGAGTCTCTGGTTCTCCTTGACCCCAGTTTCCTGTGACATCTATAGACCAATTTGTGCAACTGTGTGCCTTACCTAGGGAAGATGATCCCAGCAGCCCAGATAAGTATCTCTTCCTCAAGGTGCCCTAGCTAAGAGGGCTTGGCTGGTACTAATCTTCACACAGCTCCTGAGGAAGGTTTGTGATCCAAGTCCTGATCATCAGAAAGATATTTCCAAACTCTTTTAATGAGTAGACTCAAATCAAAAAAGACCAAACTCAGGGGTTAATCTGTTTCTATAAGAAAATTATCTTCCCACCTTTCCTCATAGCTGACACCTTCTGTCTTCCCTTTGAGTGTCTCCTAATGCAAATTTCTGAATCATAGTTATCAGGTTACTTTGGAGGAATAGCAGAAATTATGCTCCTGGCTTACCCCTTGAGTTTAACTCAATGAAACCCAGCCAAAGTCATACAACTTAAGAATTCCTGCTCTTCACAGGCCATGATTTATCTCCTTCAAAAAACATTTTGATTTTGGTGGAAATTAGAGGATATCAGGGCTTATAACTTAGAACATACAACCCCAGTGCTATTTAAACACTTCCATTGGAGAGGGAAAGAATGACTTTTCCAATATTTTTTAGGAAGCTTCCATGACTTGGTGTCAGAAATTGATGAAGAAAACTCAATTGGTTAAATTGTATATTTATATTTTAGGCACCCATCAATTAAGAAAAAGAAGAATGTAGATTTTTTAAATCCCTTAGAAATCAGACAGCTAATAAGAAACATACAAGAAAAGACTTGAAAACAAAAATTGAGCAAATATTCCAGAAACTAGACTAAAAGGACAAGAGGAATAAAACAGTTTTTTGGAAGTCTTAGTAAAAGTAGTCTAGAGTTAGGTTAAGAAAATTTTTAGATACTGAGAAGAGAAAAAGAGAAAAGTGTGAAAGAAATAATGCAAGAGAGCTTCTGCAAAATGAAAGGCATGATTATCCAGCACAAATGAATAAAGACTTAGAGGTACGTTACTATAAAAATTCAGAATAACAAGAATAAATAATAGTAAATTTTGGAAGCTTTCAAAAAGCTTCTGATGAATTCCATTGGGATCAGAATTATGGTGTTCTTCCAACAATACATCCTAAGAGACGGTGCAGTAATAACTTGAGTATGCTGAAAGAATATTCAACCACAACTCTAATACTCAGCAAATATACCTATAAAATCTAAGAGTGGAATAAAGATTTTCAGACAATGCAAGGATTCTAAAAACTTACTTCCCATGCCCTCTTAGGAAACTTTTCAAGGGAGTGCTTGAGCAAAGTAAGGGACTTGATACAGGAAAAAAATTAGGATTAGAGAAGCACAGCAAGCAACATAGCAGAGGAGCAAAGAAGCTCCTAGCACAAGGGCTGTGCACCCAGCATTTCTAAACTATTTGAAAGTGATCACCCCTAGGGAGGCTGCAGAGGAGTAGAGCAGAGCAAAAGATATGTAGACCAAGAGAGTGACCAGCTTAGACTGGAGAATAAAATAGAATCCTCAGGATCAGAGGTCTCTGGGAAAAAATCAATTTGCTAGAATATTTGATTTGCTTGAGGAATAAGATTGAGGGGTTTTGGATAGGTGCAATGAAGGATATAGAAAAAAATTAAGGGAGGTACATCCTAAGCAAATAATTAAAAGAGGATTATCTCTAAAATGCAAGAGAAATTTATTGACAAGGTGAATTATTAGCCTCGAGCAGTGATTCTCAAACTTTTTGGTCTTAGAGACTCTTTGACTCTTACAAATGGGTTATATCTATCAATATTCATCATATTAGGAATTGAAACTGAGAAATATTCAAATATGTACTTATTAAATCATTTAAAAGTAACAATAAGAAACATTTGCATGTTAAGATTAGTAATATGCTTTTATGAAAAAAATTATTTTCCAAAACAAAAAATATTTAATAAGAACAGTTGCATTGTTTTTCATTTTGCAAATCTCTTTAATGTCTGGCCCAATGGAAGACAACTGAAATCTCATATCTGTGTGTGTGTTCAGTCTGTTGTGATACCATACATCATGGAGCTTCTGGAAAATCCTACCATACAAAAGTCTTCAATAATTATTATTAAATAGTTTTGACCACAGTGGTCCCTTGAAAGATTCCCAGATAACACTTTGAAAACACTGCTCTAGAGTAACACTTGATTTCTTAAAGAATTCCATTTTATATAGTGAAAATGTAAGTTCTTCTATTGATGTAACTAAAATAGCCATACACTTACAGTGGGAAGTTATGGGAATGTGAATGAGGAGGACCGTAGCATTAAATCACCAACAACAATAAAAAGAGATCAATAGATGATGTGTAATATCACTAAGTTGTCAAGCATAGAAGCATGCTATATAAAATGATGGAGGTAAATGTCAGAAACGTCACCTCCCATGTTTAAAAGTGATTGCCTCTAGATAATGGTAAAGAAAGGTGCAGAAGGATAGAGCAGGAGATTGTCGTAAAATGAAATTCTATATAGTCTTTAAAATGAGCTTTTTCTGTGGGTTTATGGAAATAATCTCAAAAATCGAATCACGTTTTGATTCAGTAGCCCTGAGGAGCACTTGAGATTCTTCATTTCTAACAAGCTCTGAGTGATGCCGGTGCAGAACCATAGTTTCTGTAGCTTTGACTCGCAAAAGCGGGAAGTTATTCCTAACTCAGGTCTTCCAGTAATTCTGATCGTATCAAAAAGAAAGCCTCAATTAGGTACTAGATTGTCTTTTACGTCTCTCCCATACTTTCTAAATTCTTTGAATGACATAGTCTCAGAACTTTCGTTAGGGAACAATATCTCACTAAACTTTAAAAGGAAATTCGTGAGAAAACTGGTAAAATCTTAATGAAGTCTGGAGTTTAGTTAATATTAGTGAATTATGTTGGTTTCTTTACTTTGACAAATGTATTATGGTAATGTAAGATGTTAACATTAGAGGAAATTGGCCAAGGGGTGTATACAGCCCTTATTATCTTTGAAAGTTTTCTATAAATCTAACATTACTCCAAAATTAGAAGTTTGTTTAAAAATGTTAAATAAAAGAGGAAATAATAAAAGCAGTAAAAGCTGAAATACTCTGGTTAGACTAGTGAGAAAAGTAAAGAAAAAGGGACCCAGAGTCCTTCCTGTTCTTTGATGCCCTTTGACCTCTGAGAGCCGCTGGAACTCTGAAAAATCCTTGGTCTCTAAAGAAAAAGATTACAAACACTTAACTCGAACATTTTACTTTATAAGGGGGAAAAAAACACAAGACCTACAGATTGTTAAACATCTTTCTCAAAATTGCATGCTTGTGTAAAATGATAACCAGAATGCAAGATTTCCTTGTATGTTCATTGCTTTTCACCAGCTATAGGTTTTACTTAGATATGCCTACTTTCTTCTCTAAAATAGAGGGGTTTTCTTCAGTATGACCACAAGATACACTCACATGTTTCATCCTGATAGCTTCCACATGAGACTGACCTAAGTGTGGTCACGCTAAGTAGACAAAAGACAGATGACCCACTTCCCATGAGAAATGATGTTCAGAAAGATGACTTCTGTCTTCTTGGATAAAATTCCTGTTTCCTATGGTCCTGTAAGAGTATTTGCATGAAAGATCCATTAGGTAGCTTGTCAGTTGATAAGGTTAAAGGACTTAGCTAAAAGCACACATGATGGCTTTGCATTTGCTTGGATTCTCTATATTGTTATCTTAATTGAGAAATCCTAACGTTTAGGACTGAATCAGAAGCTGTCCATGACTATTTCTATGTCATACTTCCCCAATAATATGCCTATTTTTCTCCCTAGTCGGTCAGTGAGTCATTGTTGTTGTCATGCCTGTTCACTTCTTACTTCTAAAGATACTTCTAAAAAGCAATGTTTCTGTTCATCCATTGGCACCCTAGAAATGATTCATAGGCTTGGCATGATAGTTTTTCCTCTAAGAGACATAAAGCCTCAAGAGTAACGCTGGCCCTTAGTAGGTGATGGGTCCATCTACTAGGCTTCCTTCTATTACTCAGGAGAAAAAGAAATAAATGCCACTTGGAACAAAACTTTCTTTTCTCTTGGTCTTCTTAGTCAATAGCACACTCTGCTAGGTTACCTTGGCCTTGCCCGTGTTGGAGCTGTCACCATCTGCCATTGATACTGTCTGTACTCATAGAGCTGGGGCTAGTGCGTCTCAACTTTGTAATTACAGAGGCAGTTCTTCTGCTCCTAGCATGTATCCTTCCGGTCCCAATTCCCTTCCACAATTTTAAAGCCAGGAAATACGAAAGGGAAGGTCAAACAGCCACACAGTATGTCTCATTCACTCAGGGCCCATCTCCAATAATAAATGAATCGCAGGATGCGACCATGTTGAAAATGAAACTCATACTGCAGTTTAAGCCAAAGAAAAGCATAGCTTTGCTTACCTTTAAAAAAAAAATCATTTGTGAAAGGAAAATCCAAGCTCCTTGTTCAAAATTGCTTTATGGTGATTTTTAGAAGCAGAGTACCAAAACTGCGTGCCACGAACAGTGCCACAAAGGGGCGCTTGCTGGAGGAAGGAAACGAGATTGTTTGATAATGTAGGTTTCTTGTAATAGGCTTTGTGTTTGAGGCTACTTCACAGATAACTCTCTCCTCCGCCTTGCCAGGATAATTGGACTAGAGGGCACATATGTTAACAGGTTTTGTTTCCTATTCAACTAATAACTAGCTTTGTTGTGGTAATCCTTATTATGCTCATTATTTAAGAATATGCGATAAGGGAAATTGATATTCCCCATAGAGAAGCTTTGTGGGAGACTGCTGGGGAATCAACAGAATCAGGGCAAGAGATATTTTTCTTAGCAGAATCAACTTTCACAGAATGTTCAGGAACTCCTGGAATCCTGTTGTGGGTGCCATGGTCTCGAGGAGAGGTGGGCAGACTCAGGAATAAAACCCTTGCTCTGTCTGTTTTCTTCCTGCGTTCCAGACTGTCTTGCCACCTTGATTTTTCATCTATTTTTTAACAAGGTTTGTGATAAAAAGTGAGAACTAATATTTCATAGGTCAGGTAACACTGCCTTGCAGTGGGGTTACTTTTCTTTTATCCTAATTTGGTAGATAGTTTGCAATCTTGACGTACTAGAAGGTCCTGCATTGCCATGGATTTCTTGATGCAACTAACCCGTGTTGTCAAGGCAACCCACTTCACTGTTTTCTCCCTTCTGGAAAACATTTCCAATATTGCAAACCCTAAGTCACAGTCATCTCTTATAATACGCAGGGTCAACCACGTCCCCCATATGCACAAAGCTATTACTTTTTTTTATAAGATATCATGTCATTACGGTGAAAGAATTTGACTTGAGGAATAATGTGTATATTAAAGCATTAAAGTTAAAATAATCCCCTAGCACTTATGTCCTATCTCTGCATTTCCAGGAGATGTGAGGCTGTTTACTACAGGCAGTTACATTTTTGAAGCTGTAGTAACAATGTTGGTATGTTTTGACTAATTTCTATGTGAATTGATTGCAATCAACAGCTTTTTCATGGTTTGCGAAATTAAATCCTAATTTAGATTAAAAGACAAAGTATTTTCTGGGGTTAATATCATCCATCTGTTATGGACTTTCACCCTTTTTAAGAGTCAAGGCCCAGTTTTGAGCGTTCTTTCCGTGTAAGTGGGTGAACTCCACAGTTCTCTGAGAAGCTAGGACAGCATCACACCTGAATTCAGAGATGAGCATCATGGGGAAAAGTGTCTTCCCAGAGATTGAGTGGTTGGTTTAAAGAAAAATCCCCATGAAAAGATAGTAAGGATCTTTTTACTCTTTTGTTAGCTCACTATTTACAAGAAGACTGAATTAGGTTAAGATTCTTACTGATGTTTGAAGATTTCAAGACTTTGTTTTCAAACCTAATCTTGGTAATACAACTCACAGGGTGCATTTAACCCCAATAGTAACTGGAAGTATTTCTTAGTCTCTCATCCAGTATGATTGATCTGGATTTCCAGTTAGTTTTTCAAATATTTATAAGACTTCCTACTCCTTACATTTTTGTGCAACAGTTGATTACATAAAACGTATCCATGTTTTATTTCATGATTCCCAAAGGTTGGAGAACACAAATATGTGGCTTTCAATGAGGATTTGTTATGGGTCTTAATGGCTCAGAGCATTTTCATGTTGCATGTTTATTAGACAAAACATACCTCAGCTCCTTTCAGTTGCCATTCTTATTTCAATGAACTAAAGAACTTTATCTATAAAATAATACAAATTATCATATCTACTATTGAAGAATTGACATTATTTCCCTTCCATTATTGTGATCTGACAGATCAGGCATTCAGATGTCAGCCAGCCTACAAAGGCTTTTAGTTGCTTAGCTCAGCCCTCCCCCGTTATATCCTTCAAATATCATTAGCGCTCCATCACAATGCACAAAGGATTTGAGCCTGCTTACAGAAATACATACCAAAAAGGCGAATGGTTAAGGAGGTTGTAGTAAAAGAAAGTGAATGGAGTGAATCATAAGGCACACATAAGGAGGACACGTACCATGGGTCCTGTGTACTAGTTAGATGGGAAGAGTTATCTGCTTCCAAGAGGTTTAGCAGCCAAAGCGAAGAGGGAGACATGGTCAATTAAATAATTTGTAGTAGTTAAATCTAAATATTTCAGCAAATGCACAGATTATCAGGTCAGTGAGGTCCCTGGTAAATTTTCCTCCGGGGTTACCATTAAGGACATTCGGTAGAGGTATAGATCATTTACAGTGATGATACACTAACATGCGTTAGGTCAATGGCCACAATGATCAGAAGAATTTACTGATTGCTTACTGGTTCCAAGCACTGTGCTGCGTGCTTTGTTATACACATAATCTCATTTAACACTACCAAGAAACATGAAATAGGTGTTCTTATCATAGTTTCACAAATGAGATAACTGACACCTAGAGAAGTTAAGTAAATTGTCTAAGGTCTTAGTTTTTACACGATGGAGCTGGGATTCGGTCTTAAGTCAATGCTATGCCCAAATCTATGGTTTTAAGCACTATCTTCTACTGCCTCTTTGGTTCAGAGTAGGGAAGGATCATGTCTATCTGGATGGTTAGGAGACATTTCCTGGGGAGGAGGAAGTTGAAACTGCTTATAAATGGTGATTAGATGTCTCCCAGTGAGACAGAGAGAGTTGAGGACATTCTAGGCAAGAAAACAGTACATTTTAAGTGCTCAGAGGATGAATAATCTATACATTGAATAAAGCTGGCTATGCCGGAGAAAGATGACCACAGGCAAGTTTCTTAACCTCTCATCCTCATCCACAATGGAAGTTCTAAAACCACATCCATCATAGAAAGGTTGTGAGAATTAAATTAACAATATAAAACTATTCATACTACGGTTATTGTTAAGACAAATGATAGACAAGGTTAAATAGAAAGCAAGTGTCAGATTATATAGGATGCTTTGCTAAAGAATGTCAACTTTATCCAGGAGGAAATGGGAAGACATTTAAGGGTATTAAGTAAGGAATTAATATATTTGTATTTTTGAAAGGTCACTCTGCAGCAATGTGTAGAGAATGAATTGCCCAGGTGAGTAAGCCAGGTACAATGTGCAAACTAGAAAACAGATGGACTCAATTAAAGCAGGAGCTAAGGAGACGGAGAGGAGGGCATTTGGTAGGATTCAGTTACTGAGCTATATTGCAAGGGAGGGATGAGGGATGCGGTTTAGGAAACCATCTCAGCTTTCTGGCCTGAGTGATTGGGTGAAGGATTTCGTTATTACCTGGGGAACAATATACATGCAGATAAGCAAATCAGGTGAAATGACATAAGTCCAATCAGGACACATGAGTGGGCCCACCAGGTCTAGAAGTTAAATCTGAGAGAGGTTGAGTCTGGACTCAGAGAGAAGCGTGGGCAGAAGTCTCTGGTAGTGGAAGCCTCAGGCTCAGATGTGAAGAGTGAGAAAGTGTGTGAGAATGTGAAGATGAGGCCCTGGGACTAAGATGAAGGGTAAGAGGAGAAGAGGAACCAGCAGAGAATGATACAGAGCAACAGCCAGAAAGTGGCAAAGGACCAGTGGAGAGTGACACTTTTGAAACCAAAGGTTTAAAAGAAATTGGAAGAGCCGACAGTGGCAGGTACTACAGACAGAACTGAGAGTAAACATAAAATTAGGAGATTACTAGTAATTTCGGCAGGAGTACTTTCAGTGGGGTAACATTTTTGACAACTGGATTTCAGGTAGTTGAATAATCAATGGAAGGCGATATAGGGGAGGAAAAATAATTTTTCCTCAACCCTTCTAAGTTCTCAACTGAGACCCCAGTGTAATATAAGACAGATTAACAGGAGAAAAGCAAACAGAAGTTTGCTAACATGTATACCTCCTGTATATATGGGAGAGACCCAGGAAAACTGAGTAACTCGCTGAAATGGCCCAAACCCCCACCTTAAATACCATCTCCAGCTAAAGACAAAAGAAGATGTTGTGTGGAGGGCAGTTATGGGAGATTACCGGGAAAAGCACAATAAACAAGGGTAAGGTTGTTATCCAGATTTCAGTCCCTGCCTTCTCCATTGATAAGAGTTTCTAGAGATTTATCCTCCTCTTCCTCGTACAGAGAGGGAGACAACCTTACAAGTGGAGATTTCCCTTGTAAATGTAAATATCCCTTACAAAAGGGTAACTTCTACTGATTTTCAGAGCTTCTCCCATGTCTGCTGTTTCTTAAAAATAGCCAGCTCAAGTTAATCCTTCTGCCAAAGAGGCATATTTAGGGGTGGCAAATTCTGCTTCCCCTCAGTGAGAAAGAGTTGACATTTGGGGAAAGGTGGAATATGCTTTCCAAAATGTTGCCTCTGAAGCAGTAAGCAATCCAGTAGTTATAGATGGAGCACAGAGCCAAGGGATGGATTGTTTACTGGAGATAAACATAAAAGAGTTCTTAAAAATCAATAAGATGAGCAACCAATAGAAAAAATATGGAAAAAAAGCAATTCACAAAGAAATGCAAATGGTCAGTAAGCACATATATATACACACACAAAATTCCACCTTATAAGCAATCTAAACAATGGAAATTTAAACAACAGTCTGGTACCAATTTTATCCTCTTAAATTGGCATTTAAAACAGGCTAGTATAGTCATGCGTCACTTAACAAAGCGGATTTGTTCTGAAAAATGGATCGTTATGTGATTTCATCATTGTGTGAGCATCATAGAGTGCACTTACACAAACCTAAATGGTACAGCCTACTACAGACCGAGGCTATATGGTGTTAATCTTACGGGACCACCAATGTATATGTGGTCTGTTGTTGACCAAGATGAGGTGCATGACTATAGCAAGATAATTTGCTATAATTTTCCTGGAGGACAATTTGGCTGTATGTATCAGAAGTCTTAAATATATCATGCAATTTTTTCCTTAAATTTCATTTCTAAAAATTTACGTTAATGTAGTAATCATAGATGTACACAATATTTTGCTCCATGAATTTTCTCTTGTCATACTATTAGCTATAACAGTGAACAACAAAATGTAAAACCTAAAAGAATAACACTCCTAGAAGAAAACATAGGGGAAAATCTATATGACTTTGGGATAGGCAAAAATATTTAGTTATGATACCAAAACCAAGCAAAATTTCTAATAGTGGGCTGATAATATAGATTTCAGTTGAGCTATATGATAGCATATATGCTGCCGTGAAAGATGAAATACAGTGATATTCATGATCTATTGTTAAATTTAAAAAATTGTTTTCAGTGAAGTATGTTAGTATAATCTCTGTTTTTTTTATTTAAAATTAAAACTGTTATTCAACATCATACAGAAGGTTCTAGCCAGTGTAATAATGCAGGGAAAAAACTCCAAATTGGAGAAGACTAAGTAAAACTATTTTTTGGCAGATGACGTGATTATCTATGTAGAAATATCTGATGGACTCTCCAAAAAGCTAATAGGACTAATAAGTGAATTTAACATGATTGCAGGATACAAGATTGATATATAACAATCAAATCTATTTCTATTTATTAATAAACTATTGTAAATTAGAATTTTAAAAATATCATTTGCAATAACATTACAATTATTAAATACTCAGGGATAAATCTGACAAAAGATGCACAAGATCTGCACATTGAAACCAACAAAACATGGCCGAGAGAAATTAAAGACAATTACATGGAGAGATCAACTGTATTCATGGATTGGAAGAGTCAATATTGTGAAGAGGTCAATTCTCTCCCCAAAACTGATCTATACATTCAACCCAATCCCAATAAAAATCCCAGCAGGCATCTTTTAAAATAAATTGTCAAACTAAATATAAAATCCATATAAAAATGCAAATGAACAGAATAGCCAAATCAACTTTAAAAAAGAAGGATAAAATTGAAGGAAAAACAGTACCTGATTTAAAGACTTATTATAAAGCTATAGGAATTAAGGCAGTGTAGTATAGCTGTCAAGACTGACAAACAAATCAATGGACCAGAACAGAGAGCCCAGAAATAGACCTACACGCACACAGTCAAATAATTTTTTGACAAAGGTGCAAAAGCAATTCAGTGGGGAAAGGATGGTCTTTTTAATAAATACAAAAAAACAAATTATGACCTGTATTTCACTCCACACACAAAAATTAACTCAAAATGTATCTTACAAATGTAAAACCAAAAACAATAGCACTTCTAGAAGAAAACATTGGAGAAAACCTTTTATGACTTTGGGTTAGGCAAAGATATTTAGATATGACACAAAAAGCAAGATCTATAAAAGAACAAATTGCTATTGGACTCTGCCAAAATTTAAAACATCTGCTCTTCAAAAGTCACAATCAGGATAATGAAATGATAAGCCACATACTGGGGAAAAATTCCAAATCATATATCTGATCAAGGACTTGTATCCCACATATATAAAGAACTCTGAAAGCTCAACAATAAGTAAACAAACAACCCAATAAATTAAAATAGGCAAGAAATTTCAATAGACACTTCATCAACTATGATATATAGATGGCAAGCAATCACATAAAAAGATGTTCAACATTGTAGAGAAATGCAAATTAAAACCACAAGGATCTACCACTACATACCTATTAGAATGGCTAAAATTAAAAAGACTGATCATACCAAGAATTGGGAAGAATGTGGAAGACCTGGAACCCTCACACACTGATGATGGAAATAGAAAACAGTATAACCACTTTGGACACCAATTTGGTGGTTTTTAAAAAATTTAAACATACACCTACTATATAATCTAGCCATTCCACCCTTAAGTATTTACCCAACAGAAATAAAAGCATAAGTTCACACAAAAACTTGCATATGAAAGTTTATAGCAGCTCTGTTTTTAATAGTCCCAAACTGGATACAACCCAAATGTTCATCAAGAGGTGAACAAATAAACAAATTGTGGTATAACCATACAATGGAACACTATCAGCAATTCCTTTTAAGAAATTAATATTGATACATGATACAATATAATTATGCTGAGTGAGAGAAGCCAGACAAAAATGAGCATATACTGTATAATTCGATTTATGTAAAACTCTAGTAAATGCACACTAAACTACAGTGACAGAAAGTTTATCACTTGTCCCCTGGGGATGGGATATGGAGAGACTGGGTGGGAGGGATTACAAAGGGATAAGAGGAAACTTTGGGAGAAGATAAGATGTGTTCATCTTATTGATTGTGGTGACGGTTTCACAGGTATATAATATCTGTCAAAATTTATCAATTTTTACACTTTAAATATGTGCAGTACATATGTCAGTTATATCTCAATAAAATTGTTTTTAAAAACTGTGTAAACAGAGAACAATTTGAGGCTTGGTGTCACGCAATTGTTCAGTTCTTGCTTCTCCCCACTAATTACAGAGTGGAAGGCTGCCCCATTATTATCCCACTAGATATCCAAGGCTGACTCCCCTCCCTACATGTACAAATGTCCTGGGACATTGTAAAAGGGAGTGCCCATGCTGGTTATGCACATCGGTTCTGAGAGAAGCATTGTGGCACAGAAGGGACACTCCTGCTTGGGAGATAGTGGGTGAATCAACAGATGGAGATAAATTCCAGTCCTCTTGGGCTCCACTGATGGTAGAATGACAATCCTAGGACACAAGGGCAGGTAATCAGAGGTTTTTAAGTAAAGGATGGATGGTCTTTGAGAGGTGACTAAGACCCTACATGGCTCCCATCTTTTAAACAATGTCTCTCAAAGTGGTCCTTTGTTAGACTCATTCTCCAAGTTCTTCCTGAGCAGTGAGACCTCTGCCTGCTAGAGC
Organism: Equus asinus; assembly: GCF_041296235.1. Classification (NCBI taxonomy): domain Eukaryota; kingdom Metazoa; phylum Chordata; class Mammalia; order Perissodactyla; family Equidae; genus Equus; species Equus asinus. The sequence goes on along the minus strand of NC_091792.1, from coordinate 49,552,516 downwards.
AGCTTCTAGATGACCCTAACTGTCATCCAGGCTCCCAACATGGGTATGTTTTTCCTCCTCACCCCATCCTCTGACCTCTTCTTAGCACAAAAAGAACCTGCCTTTATACTCTCCTAATTGTCAACCACTCCCCATATCTCCCCACCTCCATTCTGTAGTGCTCCAAAGAAATAAAGATATACAGAATTAAATTTCCATTTTACAGTGGCCTGAAAGTTTACATTCTAATTTATTTTATGTGCACATAAAGAAAAAAGATCAAAGATATACATTGCAGATGAGATTAAAAATGATTTGATTTCTGTTTTACTTCTCTGTATTTTATAAATTTCCTGTAATGAACATGCAATTAATAATAATGATGAGCTACTGTAAAATAAAAGCTGGGGGGGACATAGAAGCAGGTTTTCATGTTGAAGGGAAGGGGGCTATAGAGAAAGGGAGAGGAGTTAAAAACAACTGAAAAGATACAATCAAAGGGTGAAGGCCCACAAGGAATGATTAATTTGGACTGTAGAGGAAAATTTTGTCCTCTTAGATAAGAGGGAAGGAAGTAAGCAGGGTGTGAGCAGTTATAAATACATGTTTAGTCCGAAGACAGGAAGTTAAGGGAGTTCACCCATGAGACTATCAATGTTCTCCAAAGTAGAAGTCATATTTAAGAAGACCCACCATCAAGACATCAATTCTTTCCCTCCCCTGGAGGGAAAACCTAGTAGCAGGAGCTACTAGTTAGTCACCCTTTCTCACCTTCCATACAGCTGCAAGAATGCCTTTCTAAAACCCTGGTAATCCAAACTCCTTCCTACCTTAGTGCTTGGCAATTTGCTTAAACTTGGCCCAAACTCCAAATGCATGGCCTGGGACAATCTATATCTTGCACCTGTTTTCTGAAAGTGCCTATGACTTATTTTCTCTGTTTCTACATACTGTGTCCATATAGGCTGTCCCACTTCTGTTTGTGTAAATCTGATTTCAAAGATCTGTCACTTTGTAGATTTTGTTCCCAAATACACTCACCTCAACATTTAGTGAGTTCAGTAGCAGGAGAGGAATTCCATCACGAAGCCAGAGCCTTCCACATCCAACCCAACTCCTCCTCAACTCTCTCAAGCCCTCCATCCCCTCCTCTCCTCAGAACAACAGAGACGCTCTTCCTGTTGACTCCCTGAAAGACGTAAGCCCACCTTCGTGTCCCTTGTGGTCTTGCTTTTCACCTCAACTAGTCATAAAGAAATTTCTTTTGAACCGATTCCATGAAGGAAATCTGGGAAGACCATTTTCTACTTTTCTCTGCACATGCATCTGTCCATGTCAATCCCATGCCCCATCTTCCCAAGCTTTGGGTTGATAATCAAGGCTCTTCATCATCCAGTCCTGCCCACTCTTCTTGCCTCACCTCCTGCCCTTCCTTCTCATGATCCTCCTCACTCTTTGAAATTTCCACAGACAAATCTCTATCCCACACAACCCCACAAATTTTCACATAACCCAATGTCCACCCTTTCCTCTTTCCCCCTTTTATCATACTCAGCTCAAGCATCAGAAGCCTTTTATGACCTTTGATAGAAAGGGTATATTTAAATGGGAAAATTAAACCTATCCATTTTCAATGTTGGATAACTAAACTTCACCTCTTCGTTTTTATAAGAATAAATTATTAGAATAATATTAGATTGTGTTATCATTTAATTTCTATCCCTTTGCAGGAATCCAATGGTACTAGAGAAACTGACAACTGAATCTACAGAGGAAAAAGGTCTTTATTATCTGAATTTTAATAACTGGGAATGAAGGACATAGACAAAGAAACAAGGCCAACCCATTTTTATTAGATTTCCAAAGAGACGGGGGGAAAAAATGACAGACTATTAAATAAGAATTTTTGACTAAGCATTCCTCTCATATTCACTTCTTTCTCAAGCTTTAGGAAGAAAACTAGAATCTGTTCTAGAATATTACCTGTCTCAAGAAATTCCACAGAGAGCAATAAGACCTAAGGGATCATTACATGAAACAGACTCCTTGGCAAGGGCTCCTGAAGGTCCAGAACAAATCCTTCTGGTGTCCTCTGCACTGAAATGAGATGCTTAGCCACCCAGAAGCTCCCCTCGGTTCAAAGCAACTTCTTAAATAGAGGAAAACTAGATTTGGGGAGGCTAGGATGGGACACAGTTGCCTTTCTTAAACAGCAAAATATTGGAACACAGTTGAACATTCCCATGTAGAGATGAACAAGCGTTACACATGCTTTCCTGCCTCCCAGGAGGCTGAGATTCGGCATTTGGGATTCAGAGTCCATTCTAAGTCCTGCCAATGCAGAACTGAGGCCAGTTGTGGTTGCAGAGCCATTTTTTGTTTTCCAAACATGTGAAGTCCCTGAACCACAAGTCTCATTTCCAGCCTGTAGAGACTGTATGTACCTCCCGCCCTACCCGGGTCCAGTGCTTCCTTCTTTTGCAGGAAGTGGAGATATTAATATTAAGTCAATTCACAGGAAAGCAGTTCCAAGCAAGGGCTTTTAACCTCGAAAATGTCTCAGACCTCTTTGAGAACCCATCGAGAACTGTAGACCTCTCTCCAGAAAAAGTACACACACAACATTTTACATACAATTTCGGGAATTTATATAATCTTGGAAACATGGAAGATCTCTTCTGTTTAAAGAAAAGTCTTCAGTTTTAGGACAAAATTCTTAGCAAAGATTGAATTTCTGAAGTGCCAAAAACAAGTTCAAAGGTAATCTATTGAGCCAATTAATTATGCTTGATATCAAATCATTAATAAAACTGATTTTAAGTGTATTAACTAAAACTGTTCTATTTGTATTATTATATTATATTTGTATTATTGTATGCAAAATCTGGATCAATATTTAGAGGGATTAAAGCTTCATTGGCTGCCATTTAAGCTGGAGTAGAATATATATTTATTTATTAGATTTATTTCAAATTTTTATGTGGTTAAAAGACTCTGAGAGTAAAACAACAACAACAAACCCTCCACTCCATCATGTTGCATACAGTATTCAGATGTGACGCTACTGTTAAAGCAGGTTGGAATTAGGATGCAAGAGGGTTTTTTTGACCCAGGAAAATATGCATTGACAGTGGGCTGTCAGTAGAACTGGGCTTGCCCTATGGTACAATAGAGATTCCACGGAGAAACTTCTCTTTTTCTTTACTGCCATCCAAAGGAATAGTTTAGAAAGATAACTACACATACATACACACACACACACACACACACACACACTCACACACACATAATGAAAGATAGTAAGACAGTTGGGAAAGAGATGGAGGCACTTCTTAAATCAAAGTCCATTATCCCTCACTGATGGGCATTTATATAGTCCCCTGTTGTAACAAATACACAAAGTTCCACAATGATGATACTAATGTAAATTTCATGAAAGCAGGAGTCTTGGCTATCTTGTTCTCTGGCACCTAGAAAATATCTGATATGTTGTGATGCTTCAATAATTAGCTCCTGAAGGAAAGCATCTACTACTCAATCAAGCTAGAAACAAAAATCTGCTAATAACTTCCTGCATTACCATGGGCAAATCAGTTCAGTTCTCTGGGCCTCAGTTTCTTTATCTAGAAAATGAGGGGGTAAAATCTGGTCTTTTTAAATGTCTGCTAGTATTCCCTGTCTCTACGATTCTGCGTAGTGCATAGGCTCTTGCTCCTAAACTGCAAGGCCATGATCATTTCAGGCACAAAGATTGACAACCAGCCTGTGTAGACCCCACACGTGCTGGGGATAGTCCCTGAAGAGGAAGGAAGAGAGGCACACAACAGAAATAAACGTGAGAAATGGGCTTCTGGGGAAGAACATCACGGATGGCAGTGGCAATTCTGAGTCCTAGACAAGGGCTTAAATCTATAGAGACGAGGGAATATGCCATCTTATGAAATATAATCCAATTATTCTTTCTGTTTTCTTAAAGTCACAGTCCATAATTAAGGTTCCCATGATCCAGCACCATAGATTTTCCACTGGTTCAACTGTGCCTGAAGCAGTAATATACTGATATCTCTTCTAGAGGGTATGATATAATATTTTTCAACATAACCTTCAAGAGAAAACAGACAACCAACTCTTGGTTAAATATTTTAAAAGAAACTTTGTTTAAATGCATCTATTAATTAAATCTTTAAGAAATTTGTATTTTTACATGACAGCATATTAAGCAACCCAGATTTGGCTGGGTTTTTTCTTTTGGCAAGAGGGAGGGAGGTGGAATTATTTTCACTCTTGTGAAAAAATATTAGAGACTACAGCTCCTCTCTAATATATTTCCGTAAATTTTTATTTCCTCGGGGGAGTAATTCTTAAACTTGAGCGTACATAAAAATCACTTGGGGTGCTTATTAAGAATGCATATTTCCAGGTCCCGCCCCCTAGATATGGCTCTGGGACACAGCCTAGGAATTTGCCATTTTAACTGTTACCATGGCAATTCCAGTGCAGGTGTGCCTAAGTACCACAGAGTATATCTCCCCTCTAGACAGACCTTTAAAATAAGCATTTGTCCATTTTTTCTTTTTTTCCACTCAAATCATCTTCATGTGTGGTATCTTTGCACCCTCTAGTGGATGATTTTACTCAGCAAATTTTTTCCCTATAGTGTATCACAAATACCTTGCTCAAAAGGATTTTAGGAACTCCCATCTCTCATGACCTCCTTGACAGGAGACAATTAGAGATCAGGAAAACATTCATAAGAAAGGTTGATAAATATAACATCAGATTCATGTATACTTAGATATACATATAGTATGTAATATACATATATTTTATAGAGAGACAATTTTAATCTTGGTAAGGTTGATTGAATATAATATAGCTAATCTGGTTTATAAAAATATTTTAGCTCCTTTGGATTTACTGGTCACAATATTTTTTGACTATTAATACCTGTAAGGCTGATATTCTCACACACCAGTTTTCCATAAACTCCTTTGAGCACATCCATACAGTAACTTAGATCTTCCTGATTGCTCCCTTCTGGGCATCTCTTAGTACCTGATGGCTCCTCTGACACCTCTTCACGTTGGCTCCTAAGATCCACAGTTCTTTTCAAGATTCTGAAAGATTTGGGTGTTTGTTTTGCACCTCATGGCTTCTGTCTCTCTGAAAAACTTTGCTTGCTGGTACTAATACTTCAAGGGTCACAAGTTCAGCGGCCCACTCTAAGCAGGTAATATAAATGAGTAGAGTGTGCAGGGTATAAACCAAAGAGAGTGGTCGGGGCTAAGGCAAACTGAGGTTCTTACATTTCAAGGAATTCAAGATGATAATTTTTTAAAGCACACTATGGGCCTAATAAAACATCTGTGAACTGTATGAAACTTTGTTTCATTAACCAGTTAGGGACCCCTGGTTTACTTGAGGACTTACCATGTGCTATCCAACTAGCAATATAAGAGAATGTATCATTATCCCAATTTTACCCATCAGGAAACTAGGGCTTAAGGAGGTACGTTATTTGCCCCAAGTCAGACGGTTGAGATGTCCTGCCCGGGGGTCTAATCCAGGTCTGACTGAGCCAGTCTACTCCAGTCTGTGTGCCCAGTCACTTCCCTTCATTGCCTCCCTGAGCATGTGGCTTCTGGCCTGTTCCACCTGACCGCTGCATTGTGCTCCTCTCCTCACCCATCCCCCAGCCTCCCTGCTCCTTCCCCAGGTCTCCCGTCTTCCCCTGGCTCTTTCCAACATCTTCTATGTTCTCTTGGCCTCTGATTCTACTGGTGTGTTTGCATTTGGACGATATCTCATCCAGTAATTGACACCTCTCCACATCAGCCCTGAGTCACAATTCTTAGTAACTTATTCCTCACGTTGTCAACTAGTGTGACAATCATATCAATATAATTTATTTCTACTACTATTGCTTTTAAATAAGTGCACCTTTTCCTAGAACTTTAAAATGGTATTTCAATGATGCTTGGATTTTTGTGATAAGTTGAATTTGCCCTGAATTTACACCTCTACTTTTCTACTCAACTGGGCTGTTCCAAGAACTCTTATAAACACTGTAAAGTAATGGGAGCTCTTCTAAAATATTATGATGTCAGCTGGCCTCAAAAAAATTTTGAAAAGCAATATTCGTCTTCTATCAAAATCCAAGTTAATTAATTTTGAGGAAAAAGAGCCATTTCTTTTACATATCCATTCTCAGGTAGCTTCTTGAGTTTTGCAATCACTAAAATAGAATAGCAGCCCTGGGGCATGTTTCTGGACCTTTCTGATCAGGCTACCTTTCACGTTCTCCATTACTCAGGGAAGATATAATTAAAAACAAATATCCACCTTAATGCTTTCAGTTTATTTGAAATGTTTGAATCCCTTTAACCTTTTGTGAAAACTGTCACCCAGAACAGTATTTCTTTGGGAAGCCTTAACATAACATTTTGAATTCAGCTTCCAGACAAAAAGAATGAAAACTTCCTGGGGCATATATTGCAATCTGTGATTTTTTTTTTCAATCCTAACAGAAAAGCAGCTATCATTGTACAGTCTTTTAAATGATTCTACCTAGTATATGCACAATAACTCATCTATTTAGTCTTCTATTTATTCAAATAGTTAACCAAACAGATTTATTTCCCTGCTATGAGAGTCCATATTCAGAAAAATGTATTTGTACTTGGAAAACAGATGGGGGTGGAGGGTCTAGCTGCCTTAATTCCCTGTGAACAAATCCCAGCTCATCCCTTCTTCATCCTTCGGTGATGTTATCAACATGATGCTTTGATCTAGAAGGTAAAGACAATCCAAGTCTAAATGGATGTAGTGCTGCAAGCTCTAAGTTATGATAATCTTTTATGGAATTATTTTTAAGTGCCTGATACTGTTCTGCACTTATGCATTCACTCTCTTAAACTTGACCCTGTAAAGTAGGTGCTGTTCTTATCACCATTTTATAGATAAGGAAATGGAAGGATAGAGAATTAAAATAACTCACCCAAGGTCACACAGTACTTCGCGGTAGAGTCAGAATTTGAACCCAGAACCTTCATTTTTAACAAGTACCCCTTGGATCACAGATAGAGTACACTGTGAAAATGCGTAATTCATTCCTCAGTGATGGATTCAGCAAGACCTGAGTGTATATATTGGGAACTAGCTCTCCAGAGGACTCTGTTAGACAGCCAGGGCTGAAAACTACTTCTAATTATGAAGCACTCCCAGAATTGAATAATTTTTATTATTACTCCCCTCCATGTTCAGGTGATCCCCTTTCTCAGTGGCTCTGACTGTCAAAGGAGACAGACTGAGAGGGAACAAAATGAAGCCATTGATTTCAGGTTCCCAGGTATTCCTCTTCTTTATGGGAAAGTTTATAAACCATTCGTCAGTCAGACTGCCAATTGCTTACAGTGTTATCTTACCCTAACTGGGTATCAGAGATATCTTTACACCAACCTGGGTATCAGTGACTTCTTCCCCCAACTCCAAATCAACATGCACTCGAACTGTCGCAAGATGATAGTTGTCAATCCTCTGCTGAAATTTCAGTTCGTCGGACACAACGCCCCTTCCTCACTGTTCCTGCTTGTGATTTCTCTGGTTAGAGGCCCTGACCCCTGCTGCAGTGTAAGACCATCTCCTCTTGTCCTGTTGTCAAGAGAAAGAGAAGGGCTGCATTCAACCAAAAATGTATAATGTCCCTCCACATTGGACCATCCATGAACGATGCCAAATAAATATTTTCACTGGACCAAAAGTAGAAGGAGAACTAAGGGAAAAAAAGATTTTTCCAGGAGATTACAGGAGATTCAGAGCATTTGTGGATATAATGTTTGAGGTTTTGACTCTTAGTAAGAAAGCCAGGAGCTCCGTCTACATGGTTACTTATAATTCTGTTAAGAGACAGGTTTGCATAGTGTATATTTTCGGACTTGTGTCCAAAAGTGAGCGTGTTAACCAATCAGTGAACTTAACCGACTGCCCATCATCTACATCTCAACCTGGCTGTCTTGTTTCCTACTCAGCATCAGTTTTGTAGCAAATGTCACCAAAAGCCTGCAGAGGTTACATTGTTCCTTCCAATGTTCTCTCATCCATTTTTAAGAGGGAAATTATTTACCGTAGGCATATCTCTGAACTTGGGGGTTCATCACGGTCTCAAGAGTTACACCTCAGAAATGTTGAGTCTCTTGTTTGACTGTCTCCCAAAGAATTTGAAATTATAACCAATAAAATTAGATTTTAATATGCTCTCATGTACCTAAACACTAATTTGAAAAGTGAAATAAAAAATAAAACAGTTTGTTTTAGTGATTTATGAGTTAACTCCAAACAACTTTATTTTATTTCAAACAAATTCACTGATTTTGTGATTTTTCACTCAACGTGAAATATTTACATCACAGCCAGGTAACCAAACTGGTTTGCTGATTTCCCTTTCCTGGAACTAATTAGTTAATGACAAGGAGTAACACGTGTTATTTCTAATCTAGACTCCGTTGAGGTCACCCTACAGCTCTGCCAAGTGTCATTCGTTGGGCAGGTGCTTCTCGAATTTTAGCGCGCATCAGAATCACCTGAGGGTTTATTAAAACACAGATTGTAGGGCCCTGTCTCCAGAGTTTCTGATTCAGTAAGTCTGGTGTGGGGCCCAAAGTATTTCATTTCTAATGTTAGAAGATAAACTGAATCACAATAACATTTTTAAGAGTTTATTTGAGCAAAAATCCATTCCATTCAGGCTGCGCCAAACCGGAAGTGGTTAGGAGTGCTCCACCCACAGGAACCAGGGGAAAGACACAGAGAGAAAGCGCAGAAGCAAAGCAAGGGGCTCATTTGATGGGTATTGCTTAAAGCCTAGTTGGCTCCTTGCGAATGGCTGTCCTTAGCATTTTGACTTCATAACCTTGAGACATTTACGGGCTTAGACTTGGCTTTGCTTACATGGGCTGCATGACGTGGAGCCACCTCAGCCTAATGGCCTCCTTCTTTAATTAAACACCAACAAGTCCCAAGGTGATGCTGATGCCCCTGGGGTAACGTTCAGAGACACTGTCCCAGATCAACGAGCCCTCTAGAAAGACCACGAATACTCTAAAGCCCCACAACGTTTGCAAGGTTTACATACTATCTTCTGGCACAACGTATCTTACACTTGTAGCTAACACAATAAACTTTGAATTTGCTGTTTCCAGGTATCATTTTCACTCATATGTGGTAAAACCCTCTACCAGGATCAGAACGTTTTAAACAACTAAAATGTGGTTTTGCATTTATGCTGCGTTGACGAAATAACCAGAAAAAGCCTGTGCAGCTGGCTGGCTGGGAGCTCTGGGGTGTTGTCCGGCTGTATCTGAAAAATGCTGTTGGTACTAGCTGCTGTTTGGGCCTGGCGCCACCTGGTGGCGGTTGTTTGCTTTATCACTATATAGATTTGCTCATAGTTCTGGTTCCTATGGCTGTTAGAGAGTTGGAAAATGTAGTGGGACCGTGTCAAGGAAGAAAAGGAAATGGATTTAGTAAAGCAGGCCCTACCTCGTGTATTTTGATATTGCACAAATAAACTGCCTTTATTCTTCACTGGTACAAAGCATTCTTATTAGGCAGCATTTTTTAATTCATATTTTAAGACAGAATATGAATACAGGACAAGTAATTCAAATTAGAAAACCTACACAATTTGATTTAGCTACAGCAAATGGAAAATTTTGCAGAAACAATATTTTCATCAATTTAAACTCCAATTTGGAAGTCTTTCCAGAAAAATTCTAGTCGTATATTTCTGAGTAACAGAGTTCAGTTCTTTCAGTTTCAACAAGGGACCAAAGGCCAGGAACAGTAAAACAGATATCAAAGACCCAGAGATTGTAGAACAGTAAAGCGAGGTCCAAGACCACCTATGAGGAGGTGCTAAGATTTTGTGAAACTGGTTTTGCCCACCTTAGCTCATCCCCCAGTTTGAAGATGTGAAAGTGAACTTGAAGACCCATGGGGGGAGATGGGAGAGTTGGCAGTGTAAAGAGTTGTTGACTGAGGGGCCAGCCGGGTGGTGCAGCGGTTAAGTGCACACATTCTGCTTTGGCCGCCCGGGGTTCGCTGGTCCGGATCTGGGGTGCGGACATGGCACCGCTTCGCAAGCCATGCTGTGGTAGGCGTGCCACATATAAAGTAGAGGAAGATGGGCATGGATGTTAGCTCAGGGCTAATCTTCCTCAAAAAAAAAAAAAAAAGTTGTCAAAAGCCTGGTGGTGCACTGCGGTGCATCTTTCCCCTGCCCCTTGGGGAAGGGAAAGAGAATCGCTGTCTTATCATTTCCACCAGCTTCATTGAGACCACTTGTGTCGCTTTCACATGGACATTTGACTCAGGCCTGAATAATCTAAAGAGAAAGGCAGTGGCCCTGCGGCCCTGCAGGTGGCGAGGCACAAGTCAGGCTGCTCCCCTGGCAGAGAGCTGCGCTTCCTCAGTGATGGAGCGGGGTCCAGATTTTCTGTGTGCCCTGTGGGCAAAGCCAACAGAGTCATCTCAAAAGTGGAGCGTGATAATTTGCATCTCTAACAAGTGCCACTGCTGCTGCTGAGCAGGGGACCACTCTGAGCACCCAGCGGGGCTCTCCTCCCTAACATCCCCCCCTGGAGGCGTCACAGCGGTAAACTGTGTACACGTGGTCATGTGGGCATAACCCACAACATTGTTTATAAAACTGGGCAGGGAAGCACAGATGCTGTGTGTATTTGGGCAAATTATCAGTTTCCTATTCCAAAATCTTTTGTGAACTGGTACTGAATTTCAGCATTCCAGATATTAAATTAAGGCCTTTTCATGACAGCTTTGTTAAAAGAAGATTTCTATCCTTGCTTTCTCAATTCATTCCCCACTATGAAGCCTTGCAAAACTTATTCAAACTTTGTATGTAAACCTGAATATACAGGGTATAACGAACATTTTATAAGACGTTGATTTCTGCTGGTACCTTGTGTTGAATATGGTATGCAGTAATGTGATCATTCGGAAGAGGGCGCTGTGGCATTACATTTACTTGTGCGCTGGCTAGTGAATTTCTGAACGGTCTCTATAAGCAGAGTGGGAAGCTTTAATGGTCCCTTTACACTTCTCCTTAAAATGCTACTGAGGTTAGGAAACAAAAACCTCAGAGCTTCTATTGTCTGGAACAGAAGGAGTCTTGACAAATGATTTGGTACATCTCTGTCAGCCCCACTGATATTTTTCTACTTGAGCCTCATTAATTTTGAAGAATATATTCCAGCCATTTCATCAAACTGCTCCTTAGATTTAAGAAGTCCCCATTTTTAAGGGTTTTTTTTTTAAAGCTGATTTTATATTTGAGGGTTGATTTGGTATGAATATTTTGTTACTGAAGATATTCTCATCCACTTAGAACATTTAGGAGATTTGAACATTTTGTAAAGCTGCTTTTCTGCACCATCTTGTACTTTTTATTTGGTCATATGAAGATTGAGGTAATTCAAGAAATATTTATTATATCAGAAAATACGGTTGCCAAATGATAATATTCTATTCTATAATTATACAGGCTATTTAGATTAACGTTACAATAAATCAATAACAAAATGAAATTTTAAAAATCAGTTTTTCACAGATATGCTGTGAAGTGTTGATAAAAGCCAAGAAACACATGCCAAATTAAATTCAAATCTTCGCAATTCAATATTGAGTACTTAAAAATAGAGTCTTAGTTGAAGCAACTGTTTTTCCCCTAGCCTGCATTACTAAGATCTCTCCATTACATACATGGAACAATATATAAAATATAGTTTGATGAAAAAGAAAGTACAGGATGAAGTATGAATTGTTAATTCACTCTAACAGACCCCTATAAGGAAAACCATGTGCTGACTGACCAGGAAGAGAACAGGAATGGATGGTGTTTGTAAATAAAACATCTTTTTCTCAAAAATGTTTAAGAAGCTTTCTTGAGCATCAAGGTCAGGCTTTAAGTATTGTGTTCTCCTACAGAGGAAATTATAGGATGCTAATTGGCAGACGGGAAGGGAAGTTAGGAAGTATCTCTTTGGTTCTTTCATCAGGAAGTACATCTGACAGCAAGTAGCCGAATCCTGAGAAATAATGGCTTAATTAGAGGGGGCTCTATGTTCCTCCCCTATAGGAGGTGAGCTGATGCTGACTGGGCTCAGGTCTCTCCAATTCTCGAGACTTTCTTTGAGGTTGCAAGATGACTGTTGGCACTCTTACCATTAATTATGAATTCCAGGTAGCAAAGAAGAGAAAATGAAGGAAAGAAAGAAGGGGCAATTCCTGCGTCAGGAAGGCAAAAATTCGGTATCCCAGTAGATAGCCGCTCACATCTCATTGGTGGAAAAGAGGCAGTGTCCCCCTCTGCCAAGGAAGGTTGGAAGAGAGCTTTTTGCTGGGCGCAATGCCCGGCTTCATAGAATTAGTCTGCTAGTAAAGGAAGAAGAGAAGAATGGCGTCCTCTTCCCAAACCTCTTTGTTACAACCTCTGCCACAATCTGCTCTTATGACGATGAGGCAACTGGGCACAGAGAGGTTAAGCGACTTCACCCATGTCTCAAAGCCTGTGCCAGAGCCAGGACTTTATGTAACATAATGTGTGCCCTTTTGTTCTCCACTGAATTGTGTGTGGAATTATATGTGTGGGGGTGGGGTGGGGAAGGAGTGGGGTCTTCTGAAGTTCTAAAGATTTTGCTTTAGCAAAAGCATAATAGTGTAAAGAATGTAAAGGATCATGGATTATGGAAAGCTTGGTACATCAATTCACCTCGCAGAAGATTACAGTGATTTGATTCTCCTATCAAAATAATACAAAGAAAAATAGACACAATTCCTAACACAGAAATGAAGTGATACTCGAGCTTTCAAGGCATTCAAATATCCTTTGAGAGTCTATTTCTTCAAAGTAAATAACGGACACTTTCCCGCATACAAACCTTAGCTTACAACTATAAAAATTGTGGTCCTATTCCTCTCCCAGAATGAGGGAACAGCCCTCAACTTTCTGAGGAGTGTGACTAAGGGACAATGATTGTGACTGCAGTGGCAGCAGCAAATCAAGACTGCTCTAATAGGAGCTTCTGCCAATTTTCTCTCATGGCCCACAGGGTAAAATGTGTTTTCTAGGAGATCAGTTGTGAGCAGATGTTGATTTTCTCTCATAGTTGTCATTCAGCCATTCAAATACTTGTTAAATGCATACATTCGAGAATACAACACTATGTCAGGTTATCTATTAATCTAAGAAGAGATTACTTGTTGCTGCTTATAACCTAGTACCACTAAGAAGTGATACACCGAAACCTGAAAGGAAGTATCTTCAAAAATTGTACAGTATTAAAACTCTCTCATTCATGTTAAAGATGAGGAAACCACAGGCCGGCAACACATAAATGACTTGATTTAATCCATTTAGAGAAAATTATTGAAGGAAATTATTGTTTTCATTTTAATATAGATTTGTTATATAACTCTGCAGGTTTGAATTTCATATCTTCCCGAACATGAAGACTTCTTTGAATATAATAGTGTTATCTGAAATTGCAAATGTTTGATGTTTCCCTTTCATTCGTGATCTGTTTGGGATATTAAAGGGGAGTGAAATTTCCTGGCTAGAAACTCAGTTTTGTGTGATTCATTTATGATTGCAGTGGGAGAAACTACAGATGACCACGAGCGAAAGGAGGAAAATATTCTGCTCTGTCACATTCCATGTAATCGCCATCACTTGTGTGGTTTGGTCCTTGTATGTATTAATAGATCGGACCGCGGAGGAAATAAAGCAAGGCAATGACAATGGTAAGAGCACATCTTTTTTTCTTTTTTGAATTCTATGACGATATCCAGCGGTGGGTTGGGAAGTTGTTTCCCAGTTTAGGTCTCTATGTTTGATACACTAGCAAAACCCAGTATTGGCAGCTGAGTCCTCCCAATTATGTTACTGATTAATACTGTGACTATCAAGCATTGACCAAAGGGGATCCTAAGCTGAGATGTGAGATTTATCAAGTCCATGTGAACCTAAGTAGAGAGGAGTAGATAGATGTCACACAGCACTTTTCTAGCTTTTCAGGAACTAAATAAGGATCACAGATTCTGCCTGATGTGAAAAGGCAAACAGTTGTAAAAATGGAAGGTTTTTCACTTTATTTAATTCACTCTAATCATTGCTTCTTTTAAAACATGAGTAAGTGACACCCTATTAAAGAATGTGCTATAGTTTACTAGTCAGTACTACATAATTTGATAGAGTGGATTAACATTAACACTATGGTTTGAAATTTTAGCCATGCTACGTTGGATTGTAAAGGATGGTGTGAAGTCTACAAAGAAAGATGTTTAAACTCATTAAGGTATATTCTAACATTTAAAATGGATAGGTCGTTTAAAACACAAGCAAAAATAGGAAGCCCAATGGCTATAAAATATCGTTTAGCTTAACTGCTGAAGGTACCCAACCTGTTTATCATTGAGCTCTACCAGCTTTAGCATACAACTGGCAGAACAGTGAGAAATAATCCCCTAACCACTCCTCTCCCCTGTAAAAAAAATAATAATAATAATTAAATCACTGGAAAATTTGAAAGGAAAAATTGTTCAGAGGATAACGTTGTAAATTTGCAGTTATGAAAAATGTTTATGTTCCCCCTCAAAAACAGAAGAAAATGAAAGAAAGAAAAAGGTGAGAGGAAGTGAGGGAAAGAAGGTAAAGACTTTCAAAGGGAAGGGTCTGTTCCGTATTTCTTTGCCGGCGTTCGTGAAAACAAAAGGGAAGGCTGTTCCATTCTCACGCTCGCCCTCGTGGTGGCAGCAGTGAGCCCCGCATGTGCTCGCCTGGGCGTTCTGGAAGCAGAACGGGACTGAGCGCATAAAAGGCACTGTGAGGACTCTCCAGATGCACTGTGGCCATGGATTATGTAGTTCAAGTGGAAGGTGGGGAGGAGAGATGGTGACAGAGCTGCGGATCCCCCTGCCCTATTCTGAAAGAATGAAAGCGCTGCCGTTAGAAAAACAGGTAGGGAGGGGCTTTGATAGTTTTTTGGTTCAATGTTAACTCATCTATAAAAAATTTGTCAAACCACATTGTTTACAACTACATTATGCCTTGTTCTTGAGATGCTGGATTAAGAAACGTGTATTACATTCCTATTAAATAAGTTCCTTGAGGATAGGAACTTTTTTTTTTTAATCTATGTCCCCTATAGATATAGGTACTAGCCCAAGCCAAGTAACAGAAAGTGGGCCATAAACTCTGCAATCACGTATGCATGGAAAAACAGAGGCACCCCCCACATCCCCACCTTACTACACCCAACCTAAGACCTTAGGACTCAAGTCTTTTCCTAGCAATTAAGGGCAGACCTGATAGGTAGAGACAATATTTTCAGATGACTAACCTAGAGTTCAGTATTTGACAATCATAAATTCGTCCCAATGCAGCCTCGCCCTCTCCCAGTGGCCACCCTGACTTGGCCCAGCTGTGCTAGACTGCAGGGTTCTCGTTCTCTGGCCACGTGTGAGGGGAAGATTAAGGGCACCTCTTCTAGACAGAACAAGAAGCAGCAATCTCATATCCTCCAAATGCAGACAGGCCAGAACAACTCATATTCATTTTTCTCGATCGCTTTTGAAACATCTGAGTCAACAGTGATCATTTATCCTACAATGAACATGGCTGTCTCAACTTCAGCCACCAGTCTCTCCAGAACCCAAGAAATCCATGGCCCAATACTTCCATCCTTCCATTTATCTCTTATTCTCCCTGCTCATTCTCTAGTCTCCTTGGATATTCTTATGTCTTCAGTTGTCATTTCTATGCTGATAACTCCCTAAATTTATCTCCAGCTCATACTGCATTCCAACTCATGTGTCTGCCTGCCTCCTGAACTTCTCCATTTAAAGCTTTTCCAGGCAACCTAAACTCAATGTGTCCAAGCTCAGAATTTACTACCACTTCCTACTCTAACACCTGTGGGAAAGGCATTACTAACAACCAGGAACCAAACCCAGATATCACCTTTAATTCCTGATCTCCTCCCACTCCGTCACTTCCACCTTAATTGCCAAATCCTATTTGTTCTGTCTCATATGCCTCTGGAATCTGTCTGTTTCTCTCTTTCCCCGCTGACACCATGCATGTGCAAACTATCATATCTTTTACTTGAAAACTGCAACAGCTTCTTAACTAGACTTTCTCCAGTTCTGCCCACCTTCAACCCATACTCAATAATGTAATTACAGCAAATTTACAAAAACACGAATATGATCATGTCCTATCCCCACTTAGCCATTACTCTTAAAATACACCCTAAAGTCTGTAATGGGACTGTGCAGCCCACTGTGACCTTGCTGTAGCCAATTACGCTGAACATTGTTCAGCCCCCCAAATCTACTTCTCAGCTTTTTTCTCTATGTGAAACATTTCCTCCCAGCTTCTCTTGTCCACCACACACTCACTTAAACACTCGCGTAATCTCACATACCTCCCTGACCCCTACTCAGCCTTTGCAGTGTACCTGAAACATCACTCCCTCTGGGAAACTTAGTTAAGCTCCCTGAATTAGGATAATTATTGCTACTACAGTGGTTCTCAAATGTGGTCCCTGGACCAGCAGTAGCATCACCTGGACACTTGTTAGAGATGCAAATTCTTGACCTCTCCCAACTCTCGACCTAGTAATCAGAAATGCTGAGGGTGGAGCCAAGCAATTTGTGCTTAAGAAGCCTACAGGTGACTCTGATGCCCTCTCAGTGTTGGGGACCGTGTGCTCCCATAGCATCCTGCATGTACCCCTGACAGTGGAGTTTCTATGCTACTACAAAGCCTGAGTTTTATCCCCAGAGATTTAGATTTCATTATCCCTTACATGATTCTATCGTGTAGTCATGTTGAAAAGCTCTGCCCTACCATGAGACTTACTACACGTTATCACAATTGCTCGATTAATTGTCTGTCTCCCCTCGCCAATAGCCTCTGAGCTCAGAGCAGGCCAGGCCATGTCGGTCTTGCTCACCAGCATGTCCCTGGTGCTGAACACTGTGTCTGGGACCTGGCAGCTGGCCTAGTCAATGTTGTAGAAGGAATGATGAAGTGTGAATGCCTCGTACCCAAACTTTTCCACCTTGTATCTCATTTTCTGCATTTTTCTTCAAAAGATTTTTTTCCTTTCTCAGTTCTGGGTAGATGCAGGATTTCAGACCACAGTCTCCCAGTGGACTGTCACTCAGGTCCCTCAGTCAGATTTTCCAACAGAAACGCAAGATAATCAAAGGTCGGCTTCCCACTATATATATATCACACTAGGCAGGACCTCTATATTCAGCTCCTGACACTTATATAGTGCGTGACATCTATATATTTCTTCCTAAAATATGTATATAGTCAAGGGTCAGCTTTCTACCATATACTTTCTAAAAATTATTTTCCGTTTCTTAAAGGCCAGTGAAAATGAAATAACTTTTATCGTTGGTGTTCAGAGCTTTTGAATTAGGAAGCAGGCTATTTATCAAGAAGCAGTGCCCGAGGTGCTCTCTGCAGAGCCACTTGCCAAAGGGACAGCTCCTAACTCAGTTCATTTCAAATGGAAGCCACAGTGGCTTTTGTAAAGGGTATCGTCTCTACTTATGTGCAAATTGTATTTGAAATCTGACTTGCCAAAGTACACATCTACAGGTAGTGTGGGCATCTGTAGGAGTTGTTATTATTTTAATCTTCCTTTGGCATTGAGACTGAGTGCTGATCCTGAATTTACTTTAAAAGTTGTTGAAAAAAGTGCATAATTTTAAAGTCAAACATTTTACATCCATCTTCAAAACCTTCAAAAATATTTGAAGAGGAACAAATTGTCCTTCTTCAACTAGAATTGAGGTTGAATATAAAACAGCAAAATCTTTTGAACTGTAATAACAGTACGGGAAGGAAACTTCATATGTTTTTAAATGGTTGTTCCTTTAGATTAAATATGCATGATGTCCCAGATAGCTCTCTTACCTCACTCTCTTCCTCTCAAGCCTGTGATGACACAAAGAAAAAAAAAAGTCAAATACATGGTACTTGAAACTTTAACGCCCTAAATCACCCATGATGCCAACTCTAATTTGGCAACAATTGCTCTTCCTGCCTTATCTTTACATATTCTAGAAGAATGCTCCAGTATGCTCTTTGTTTGTTGAAAACAAAACACAAAAATATAGACCGAGAAAACACAACAATTTACACTATCTATTAAAGAGAGTGTAGATGCAGATTTTAACGTTGCCCCAGACCTGTTTAAATGTATACACCACAAGTGACTAGAATGACAAATTGATTTTGTTTGGTGACCCACATATACAATAGAGGAAGATTAGCATAGATGTTAGCTCAGGGCGAATCTTCTTCAGCAAAAGAAAAAAGAAAAAAAAAATACTGCCCTGCAATCTATATAATATTTTCCTTTTCAGCAGTGTTATTTAAACATTCTGTTTGAAAGTAATTTCATGTGCTGTTATTGTTAACAACTCAAATATGATAAGCACTACTTGGGCTAGTTATCAGAAGGCCAGGGTTCTAGTTCTGCCTAGTTCTAGTTCCTGGTCATTGGCTAGTTATTGCGAATAAAATAATCACTCTGAAGTTCAATTTCCTATTTGTAAAACTAAGTTGGACTGAATACTCTCCAAAGGTTCTTTCTGTGATTCATTTTTCAAAGACACCGTGAACTTGACCTGGCATCAGACAAATTGAAACATTGTGTTTATACAAATACTGCACATATTATCATACATTGTTTACTCACAGTGAATATTAGCATTAAAACAAGTTAGGGCAAAGGTTATAAATATGTGAACAAGCTTTTTTAAAAAAATAATTTATCCAAAAGTAACTAGGATGAAAGTAAAGGAGAAAACCACCTCCCCAGTGCCACCCCTCACACATGCCCTTAACAAACACATTTTGTGACACTGCATAACCTAAGCACCCAGCCAAAAATATCCCAGCTTAGCATTGAGATGCTTTTTCTAAATATACATTGTTGCTGCAGCTGTTAAATGAGGCAGGTTCTCTTCTGCTTTTGGGGATTTTAAAAAGCTCTTTAGACACACCCCAGGTGTCTCCAGTCACATGATCTGCTAAATAAGATATGCAGAATACTCTGAGAATTTGAATTTAGAAGCTGGAAGAGACCTCAGACACCACTGTTTTAAAGATAAGGAAATAAGCAATTTGCTTGATCTACAACTATGTTACAAACACCCACCGGGAATCTTGTGGTTTACCCAATTCGCATTAGAAACAGTGAAGCAGGATGTTACAGGTGACCTCCATGTGTGCCCCCAGGGGAGAGGGATGGGGACCCTATTCTATTACCAAGGAAATATATTTCAGAGAAACAGTATCGCTGGAAAGCCACAGTCCAAAAGGGGCCAGTGGATATATCCCAGCTTACAAGCCACTGTCGTGGTGGTCTGAAAGTTTGGCAGAAATATTTCCTGAAAGGTACAATCCACACAGTTACCACTCCAGCATTTCAGGACCTCTTACTTAATTTTTGGGGAGATTTCTCAGCCTTTCCCCATGATGGGAATTACAAGTGCAAGAGGTGCTCACACAGGGTGAGGCTGTGTAGTGCTGGTGGTTGCACTAAATGCTGGTGACCTGGCTGGCAGCTAACTGGCCCTTCTCCTCTCCTGGGTTCTGGAGGTTTTCATTACTCAGGGTCCATGTGGGTCATCCAAAGGTTGAAGTCTAATGATGTCAGAAAGGTCTTAGTTGTCAGCACCAGTGAAAGCTTTGCTCTTAAACTACAAAGCAACCAGCCAAAGATGTGTAGCATTTAAATCACTCAGATAACAACTACTTAATATTTATAGCACTTTCTCTGTGTCAACAAGTATTCATTTACTCCACCCTAACAACCCTATGAGGCAGCTATTATCAATACCTCCATTTTTAAGTGATGTACCACTTGCCTTTTGCTGTGTAACAAACCATCCCAAAACTTAGTGACTTAAAACTGCAACCGTTTATTTCACTCCCACTTCTGTAGGTCAGTTGGGCATTTCTTCTGGTCTGGGCCAAACTGGCTAGTTTCTGCAGGGTTCACTCAGCATATCAGCTGGCTGCTATACAATCAACAATGGCCTCCTTTACACGTCTGGCAGTGGGCGTGCTATGGCCGGATGGAAGGAGCAACTGAGCTCTGTGTCTTTCAGCATCTAGTCTGTACACCCTGCTTCTTCACACGGCGGTTGCAAGAGCAGCAAGAGACGCAAACCACAATATGTGAACACTGTTGACGTTTCTGCTGTCATATTTTCTGTTGTCCTATTGGCCAGAGCAAGTCCTGTGGCCAAGGCCACCATCAATAAGGGAGGGGATACCTGAGGACATGGTTACGGGGAGGCATAAACCAATTGGGGGCCATTATTACAACAAGCTACCAGAGATGAGAAAACTGAGAGCAAAGAGAATACCAGATAACAGGCCCAACACCTCAAAGAACCGAAATAGCTGCCTGAATTAGGATGGATAAAGATGTCAACAGTGAAGTAGCTGATTCTTAGGAATAAAACCCATAACCCTCAAGAATGAGTGGAGATTTTGCACAGGGGAACAGCCCTTGAGCAGCCATTAACCATAGTAAGGGAAATCCTATTAGGGTTTGGACTGCAAAGAAATTAAATAAAAGTCTGAATCTTTTGGGATGTGGGAGTTTCCTTAGGCAGGAAGGAAGGGGTTTCTGGGATTGAAGATGAGGAGATAGTGGCTGAAAGGAGATGAAAGAGACAGTTGGCTGCAGCGGTCCTGTTTATGGATTAACTCTAGTCTGCGGTTCTGAGAGGAAAATGCCCTTAGATAACCCCAAACTCTCTCTCTTGACCCAATTCCAATAAAGGGGTGAAGACGACATGGGAGATATTTTTATGTGAAAAAATAATTTGCAAATTTTACTCTTTCGTTTTTACCTTTTCATTCAAATTCTATAAATAGTTACTTTTACCTAGTCACCCGTTTCCCTCATTGGCTTGCTAGAAAAATCTTACCAAATTCAGACTCCCAAGAGCCTAGGATGAGCCAAAAGCTCCATCTTCTTTTTTTTGTCTAAAGTGCTTTCATCCACTCTCTAAATTCCCATACAGATTGTGGACTGTTTTTTGTGGTTCTAGTGGCACCACTTTCAGGCAGATGTAGTGTAGCATTTTCATTCATCTATCTCTAATTTGTGAAGTCTTCAATATCATACCGCATGACAAATCTACATACCGTCTTCAGCCTTTCCTGGAGAACCTATTAGCATGTTGATTGCTTTGGGATGGCATGGAAGATACTGTAGCCCTCAAGTACCAGATCACATGCATGCAATTATAGAAAGGAGGCCTGAAAGAATTTAATAATCCTATATTGAGACTGCTTGAGAATTTATTGCCCATTCTTATGGGATTGGCATGACGATATAGAAAGTGAATGAATCAGTTAAATTTATCTATTATGAAGGACAACAGAATATTCCCATTTTCTTAGAAAATGGTAGTGGACAGAATATCTACACCTCCAATTCCTGCCCAAGAATTTCCAAGCAGTATTTCCCATTAATGCTTAGGAGGTAGGGATGGGCAGAGTTTATTCCTACACCTACAGAAACTGCTCAAGAAAGATTCAAAGCACAAAGGCAGAAGTAGAGAGATCCTTGAGCTTCAGAGGAATGAACAGATGGTTGAATTGCCTGAAGTCGGATTTTCCAAATTCCTCTCCCGAACTGGCAAGTAGAGATAACTTTGTGCTATTGGCATTTCCAAGTGCAGGCTCCAGCTTCAAAGGTATATTAGTGAGAAGAAAGAATTCCTTGGGTTACATAAAGGATCCTCAAGGAGCAAAATTTTGTGCCTTCCCTTCTTTACCACACCCCCAGCCCCCACATTGTGTACATTCTTTCTTCTTTACAGAAGCGAGAACTGACCAGTCCAACAAAACAGAGTAGGAAGACAGTTTGCTAGGTCTCAGTAAAAGGAGGTAGACACATCTTACCAATGAAAACATTCTTGAAAAATCCATTTGGCCCCATTTCAGCATTTAGTGTCTGCTTTGCTTCCAGAAGAATAAAGCAAATGTCACTATTACAAAATATGGGTAGGATATTTCTTAGAACTCTATTCAGTGTTATAAGTAAAAGTAAATAAAACTCAAAGGAGAATCAGACACTCATACGGTGGTTTCTAACCAACCCTTCCTGGTCCACCATACTGAGCCATCTGTTATTTTACAGCCTTTCATATGAGTGAAGGCAGCTATTGTTCCCCCCCACCAACTTGAGGTCAGCAAGAGGTGGACTCTTGACCATCATATATTAAACATTCATAATTATGTGTGGCATAAATACTGTTGCAGTTACAGAAACTCTTGTGAAAATTTTAAAAACTATTTGTGAAAGAAACCCAATTTCTAGTTATGGTGATGGAAATTAAGAGAAAATATTGACGTCTAAGAAAGTGATGGTTCTCAGTGACAAAATATAAGATTAATGAAACAAATGACTAAAATCCTAAATCTTATGGATATCTGTACTCAGAAATTCTTTCTCTCTCTGGTGAGATGTGGCAGCTTCTTTTTTTCAATTTTAAAGGAAATGAGGTTGGGGAGGAGGAGCTGTATGTACAATCCCATACGTGTACATATATACTGAAATACACGTATCACTAAATGTATGTAAAGCTGTAGCTAGAAGGAATAAATGTTGCACTAAGTATCAAAAGTCTAACGTCGTATCTGCTAATCATAGTAGGGACTTGATGCTAGGAGGAGAAATAAGATCATTACAGTTGTAGGTGAGAGAATTTCTTCATAGACAATTTTAACAGTACTTTTAGAATATTTGAAAGCAATGAAGTGAATTCAGGTTATAATTCCCACTAGTTTACAATATATTCTTTATCCTTGAAATTTGGCAGGAAAGCACGGTCTTTTGAAGGAGCCATAGGAAAAAATTACCAAATCCATTCGTGACAACTTGGTGGTAACATTCTCTCTTTTTTATTTCAAAGGTGTCCTTGAGTGGCCGTTTTGGACAAAACTGGTTGTGGTGGCCATTGGCTTCACAGGAGGTCTCGTCTTCATGTATGTACAGTGTAAAGTCTACGTTCAGTTGTGGCGCAGGCTGAAGGCCTACAACCGTGTGATCTTTGTGCAAAATTGCCCAGACACCGCCAAAAAACTGGAGAAGAACTTCTCGTGTAATGTAAACACGGACATCAAGGACGCCGTGGTAGTGCCTGTGTTACAGACGGGTACAAATTCGCTGCCATCTGCAGAGGGTGGCCCCCCTGAAGTTATACCAGTGTGATGGAACCAGTTGGGAGGTTCTTCACTGAAGCGTATCTTTCTAGCTCTCAGTCACTACAAATGACAGAAGTGATCCCGAATTATTCACTCTATCTTCTCCTCTTTCTCCTGCTGACTCGTTTTTCCTTACTTTGCTCAAAAAGGAAAGGAGAAAATAAACACCAAATGACCAGGATCCCACGAAGCAGAGTCTAAAGTGTGATATGGAAATGTGAAAAGTTTCCTAGAGAATGATTTCCAAGACAATTAAGAACCAGTGGAGTAGGAACGCTTTTAGGCAATGACAAAAGACTAAAGGACACATGAGTCTTCACAGTCGCAGGGGAAAGTTCAAGAACACAGACTTGAATTGCAATGTGTATTTCTTCTAAGGCCTCGTAATGTTAACTATCTCATCTGGAAATAACGAACATTTGGTTGTAAACTTGAAATTGTTTGCATTATCCCTAGGGCACCTCAGAAGCGAACTTGGAGGATGCATATTTTGATATTCATACTTTGAGATTTTTATGGCTACAGTGGAGTCCAGTTGTTTTAACATATGCATGTTTTGAAAATAGATGCAATACACATTTGAAGATATTAATACTTGGAATTATGTTTAAATAATGAACAAAAGATATTCAGAGATTTTTTTGGGTTTAATTCGCTTTGGTCAATACCCACAGAAGTTGCAATCAACTATCAGTCTATATTTTATCTGGCTCCTCTTAAACAGTGCTGTCCAACAGAAATATAACGTGAGCCCCAAATGCAGGCCACATATGTAAACTTTAAATTTTGTAGTAGCCCCATTAGAAAAAGTAAAAGTAAATAAGTAAAATTAATTTTGATAATATATTTTATTTAACATTATATATCTAAGTTATTTCAATTTGTCAACATAAAAAATTGAGATATTTTACATCTTTTTTTATGAACCAAGTCTTCAAAATCCAGTATGTACTTTATCCTTATGGTATATCTCAATCTGAATTAACCATATTGGATAGTGCAGCCCTAAAATCTGCTTCATTTAACAGTCGAATCATTTCCAAACAGCAGCTTCATACATCCTTTTACTTGAAGTCTCACAAATGTTATTTTACAAAACGCTAAATTAATCAAATTAAATATCCTAGTTGAAGTCTTAAATGAAGATATAATTTCTCAAAAGGTGAAAAAACAAAAGTACAGAAAGATAAAGCAATCTACCTGTGGAAAAGTTCTGAAATTAACTTGTTTGCTACTATGAAGCACTTATGATAGGGAAAATAAAAATTTAACATTTTTATTAAATCAAGCATGTAACTTTTTTTTAATCCACATGAGGTGTCGCCTTGAAAGATGAGTAGTTATGATCAAGCATTTAGACTCAATTTTAAAAAGCTGATGGTATTTCCCCTGTTCAGCTGGCAAGCAAAAATACTCAACAGATTCTGTGATAAGTAATAACTTGAGTTGTTTAGGTTTGACAGTTGAGTTGATTATTGTGTTGTTTGCATATTCATGTAAAACTGAAGCGTGAATGATATTGCAGTGAGCTACATTAATGATTATAGATATAGTAGGCTGTCAAAGAAAGATGTCTTACATTAAAAAGGTGATTTATTTTTGCTAGCTGTCATATTTATTATCGTGAAGAGGCAACCATGATGGCCATAAGAACCAAAGCATGGGTATCACATTGCACAAATCTGGGTATCACATTGATGCACTTTGTAATTATCAGTGTGCTTGTTCTTCACAGATATTGTAGGTAAAAGGAAAAAGAAAGAATCTTTTAACAAGGAAAAAAGATGACATGAATATTGGTAGTGGCTGACAGTGAGTCCAAATAGTCCCAATTCCTAGAAATAAAGAAAAGGTAAACAATGTCAACTTTGTGTGTGTGTGGTGTGTGTGTGTGTGTGTATTCATGTATATACACGAGAAAAATGTTAAGGTTTTCAGTAAGTCAGGAAACAAAAGGTTTATAACATCTTTCTTCAAACTTGTTGTAGGGGCACGGAGTAAAGGCATAGGGAAAACAGAGTTGAGGGGACTAAGCTGGACCAAAATTTCTGCACAAATAAGGACATAAGTGGTGTTTAAAACATATGAACCTTAAACAAACTAGACTTTGTATTAACTTCCTCTTATATTTCCAGTTTAAAGGTTTAAGATAAAGACATTCATGGATAACAAAGCTTTGAGTGATTTAACCATGGCACCTCCCCCAAGGATTAATCTTGATTAAATTTTTCTGTTAATTTCCCTAAGCTTTCTACTAACCCATTTTTCTTGTTGTTTATCAATGGCAATGTGTTGTCTACAAACATTACTGGGGGGAAAAATCTAGTCACCAGCCAAAGAAATACTGATTTCTCTTTTGTTTGCTCTGGAAGGAAAAGGATTATTTTCCTTAATTGCCACCAAAAATACTGTTTAAATTCTGTACAAACCTAAGCAAGATAGCTAAGTGCAGAGCTCATTTCACACTGGGAGATGATTGGCTAAAATAAGGCGTCCTTTATTAAGAGCTACACTGAACACTAAGAAAACATGTCTAGAATGAGAAGGAAAGATAAGCATTACTGTATTAACAATACACGATGACATGGTGTTTTAAAACTATACCTTAATTCTCAAAATTAACTTGTATAGGCTTTGACTTTCTTGAAATGAGAATATAATATAGCTTCTTAGCAGGCTAAAAGTCAACAATTAATTCTGCTGTCCTTCTGAGCTCTTTTAAACCTTGAACTCCTGAATTTAAGTCTTTTAAAAAGTTTTCTTATAATAGCTGTTTATGGTTCAAACAATTTGAAATAATTATGTGCATTTAAACCTAATGTTGATTATTTTCTTTTTATATTCTGTGTGGCAATAGTACATTTGCCTTTTCAAGGAAAGGATTTGGCTTTGTGACAACACTTCGTGAACTGGATATAACCTTCAAAAACAAAAACTGCTCTCCAAAAAGACAATTTTTGAAGCATGTTTACCTGCTCAAGTAAGAAATAAAATGCAATGGAAACAAAAGATGGAAACTGAAGAATGAACTTACAGTTCTGCTAAAAACCTTGGCTTTTTATAATCATGAGTCTCTGGTATTATCAATACTATAAACCACAGACATTTATGCTGTTAATTTTTTAAAGAACTGTCACTTTTATTGTATAGGATCAAAGATTAAATTGTAAAGCAATGAAGTTCCAGTATTTTTTTAAAAGGGAAGCCCAAAAGGCAATTAAGCTTAAGCACAAACAAAACAAAACTCAAAACAAAAATGATCCTAACAACCTGGGATATAGCAATGGAGAAATTAAAGGAAAAAGGGTCCATACTGAAGGAGCGTTGAAAAATGCCCCAGGATTCAGTCTCACCCTGAGCTGCTGTTACCTGTGATTAGAGCCCCTAAGAGACGGCCTCGTAGTTACATTTATCTTGTTTTGCAAAGAGTCCTTGGGTACCCCTAAAACATCTATTCTTTGGCTGGAAATTTAGCTCCTTAGAGCAATGACATCACTAACATATTACAGTTGTCATGGGTGAGGTGGGGAAAATTATCCATCCGCCTGACATAGTTTACCTTTCCTTGCCTATGAACATTTTGGAACAAAGCAGAGCTCTTAAAACTTACTATCATTATTGCAGAGGTTATATAATTGTGTAGGACTTACACTTTAATTAAGAAAGATGAAAACCTTTTTTCTTTCCTAAGTCAGCCCAAAGGTGCTATTTTACATATCAATACAGCTGAAAGGAAGTACTGTCATTTTGGGCTGCAGTGTTTCCTCTATGTCTGAAGAAAGCCCATTTTGAAATTGGATACTGCATTAAAACAAACAAGGAAAAACTATTTTAACTGTGTGCAATTTTTGAGACTGAGTATTTGTACTTTTTTGGTTTTACCTAATTCTCTTGCATTAACAATTTACTGTTTTGTGAATAATGTGTACTAAGAAAAATTAAGGAAAAGGAACTAATTATCTGTGAGAGAAAGACTTTGTATATTAAACAAGTGACCCAAACCTTTGTTGTTGTTTCTATACTTTTTGTCTTAACCTACCAGGATTTCTGCAGAATTCTACTGTTACTGCCAAAAGGGTTTCTTCCACTTGCTGCAAGTCAAGCCAATAGTCAAGAGGCAAGGTCATTGGAGAGAAAGGGTTTTCTTACAGCTTGCTAGCAAGGTGGAAGATGGGGTGACTAACGCCCAAAAGAACCATCTCAAGGGGGGCACAGAATCTTGAAGCAGTTATATAGGCCAGTGGGTTTTAGGGGAGGGGTTAGGAATGTTAACCCTCTGGTGTTACAGACTGGGAGTCTCCACACCAGATCTTTCAGTTGTCATGTATATCAGCACAGAATCTGTGTCCAGGGGTCATCACATTCCTAGGGAACTCAAAAGAACAAAGTTATCTTACCGCATCGGGAAGAGGCCATAAAATCTACAGAGCATGTATATCTACTGGAAGGTGCATATCCAGCTGGGTGGGTTAATCAGAGGTCATTCAAAGTTACAATATGGTCTCTTTTCTACAATCTGGCAATCTTGCAACCTTGTGTTGAGCTGCTATCAGTATCTGCAACATCCAAACAGGTTTGAGTTCTTAACATTTTACAACGGTCTGAGTTTTTAAGCAGGGCCTGAACATACTTATAATTTTAAGGCCAACATAGGCTGACATTGTAGAAGGAAATAAATAGGTGCATTAATAAGAGGAAACCACTGGAAATAATCTACACTGACTTTCAAACTTAGTTTAAAAAATAATGGGAAAAAAACTTTAAGAAAAATCACAATGCAGAGAAAGGATTTTCTTGCGAATAAAGCTTGGATATGCATAAGATTATAACAGCATTTCTCAGAGATAAGAAGAGTGGATTCAGATAAATTTCATAGGTAATAAATACAAAGAGGAAGATTTTGAAATTATTTCTATTCCAAGAGGTCTGGTGATTAGTGAAGAAAACGTCCCTCTCCAAAGCCCCAACTTCTGAACCTGAATTCAGAGTAGACAGACTGCTGGGCCCAGGCTGTTCACAGGCCTTTCTATTAAACTGTTAATTGTACAAGCTCATTCTTCTGCCAAATTGGACATCTGAATTTATAGTCTTCTCCCACCTCCCAAATTACAGCAAACACTCCTAGATCACAAATCATTGGCACTGTGTGTTCAGCTAATGATTCTAAACCTGGAAGCTGTGATGGAGATACCCAGGGCAGCAAGAGTATGGCTAGAGATACCTTTACTGAGGGAAAAGGCAATGCAGGCAGAGGGCACAGTAGGTACCAAAGTCCTGAATGGGAAATGTCAAGCAAGACTCAGCCAGTAAAGAAACAAGCCTTGTTAGGGTCAGGCAGTGAATCACCTATGGAGACAGCAAAAGAAAGATGAAGAAAGGTGTCGGCTCCCCACAAGTCTTGCTCTACAGGAGAACACAAAAAGAAAAAGGGCCAGAAGATAATGCAGCATAAGGGATGGAACACCTTCTTGCTGAGATGCTGACTCCAGGGTGTATCTAAGCCATTCCATAGCCTGCAGCTATACCCTAAAGAGGCATGAGGTGGAAAGTCTCATACTTCTTCAGAACCTGGGTGACAACAAAAAAATGCCTCACATCTTAAGATAGGGAGGCAAATGGGAAGCGGCCTCTGGTAATTCCTTACAAGTATCCCATATCCTTGTGTTCCAGGAAGATCACGGGGCATTCCTCTAAGACTCAGGGTCAGATGCAACCAAGCCTAAAGTGGATACAGACCTGAGTCATCAAGGTGCCAGCACAGAGCTGTTATAGGAAATAGCTGGGCCATTCTAGGAATGGACAGAAAGCCAATGTGCCTGAAGTACAGTAAGCCAAGGGTGAGTGGGTCCAAACTGAAGTTGGAGAAGCAGTCGGGAGTCAAATCATTTCAGGCCTCTTTGGCTATGGTATGGAATATGAATTTTATTCAAAATATGATGGATGTCAATGTGTGTTCATCAAATGTTACCAATGGACAACTTTGGTGGGTGATGTTGATAATGGGGAGGCTATGCATGTGTGCAGGTAGGGGGTATATGGGAAATGTCTTTACCTTCCTCTCAATTTTGATGTGAATCTAAAACTGCTTTAAAAAAATAAAATCTTAAAAAAAAAAAATCGTTGGAAACAAAATTATACCCCATCAAATAAACAAACATACCATAAAAAAATGTGATGGGATGCTATTATAAGGACCTGAACAAAGAAGTAACATATTTTAGTGTGCATTTTTAAAAATTCATGAGCAATTCTGGAGAATGGATTAAGAGGAGCAAGAACTGGGGCATGAAGGCCAGTTGGGATGCTGCAAGCAGGACAGGCAAGACATGTTAGCCTAGGTGAGGACGAAAGCGGAGATGACCTGACATGGACCTTCTTCTTGGAAATAGAACCAGAAATACTCACTAATTAAATTAGACTGGGGGAGGGTGTGGAAGAGAGAAAGAGAAAAATCAAGGATGACTTATAGGCAGTTGTCTGGCTTGAGAAGTTAGATGAAAACCTTGGGGAGAATCAAGGTTCCTGAGAAGACAACAGGAAGTGGGACCCAGATCACAAGTATGAGTATTTGCCTTTGAAAGCAAAAAAGTTACTACATCCGTTAAGTGGAAAGAAAGGAAGATGATAAGTTTCTATTTTCTCAATGATGTATAAAAAGTTAACAGTTGTTGAAGAAGTTAGTATAAAAGTCAAGCTAGAAAGTATGAAAAAGTAGTAAAATTATCTCAAAGTTGGAAAATGAACTTAATGGGAAACATAATAAAATTGCCGAGCAGTTTTGCGAATTCACTTCAGATTTACAAACATGAAGGTTTAAGCTGCTTGGGAAGAGGTATGAGGGAGACAGATAACTGAGCGTCACCTCATTTGAGTTTTGAGAGAGGAATACTATGTAGTCAGGGCAGAGCAACTGAGAGTTCCGCAAGGAAGCAACTATGAACTCTGAATCTAAGCTGAATGAGAAATAACCTGAAGACAAGAGACAGATGATGCATAACAAGAAAATGAGGCCAAAGGGCAGAAATCAGCAATGGAGAGTGGAATGCTCAAAATCAAGTTTGTAGAAGGAATTTCAAGTGTTAATAAGAATCTGGGTGTCATTCAGATGCCTCTGATGGGATGGAGAAAAAGACTGGGAAAATGAAAGTTTATACTGTTAGATTCGTTATCCACAAGGCTACTGTAATCACTAAAATGATTGAAATAGGAGAGAAGAAAACTGATTGAGCTCTTGGCTAAGCTATAGTCTTCAATGAATGAAGAGAAGGCTCTTCTGGGAAGATAGGAAAGGGAGACAATGATAGAGCTCAAAGAACTAAGGGAGAAATTATTTGCAAGTGGCAGTAGAGCAAAAAGGACACCTATCCAATCTCCTGCCCCTGACATACATGGGACATCAGAGTAGAAAAAGCTTCTGTTTGAAGTGAACAGAGTCCTAAAAGGACAGCTATATCCGTAAGGGAAGGAAGTGACTAGGACATCAGGAAAAGAGGCCACAAATGTAGAGTTAGCTGCTCTGAGCTTAGAAATATATCACTAGCCTATGTCCATGAAGTTCAGCTCACTGATTTAGACCAGGGATTGGCAAACTATGGCAAGCAGGCCAGATCCGGCCTGTGGCCTATTTGCGTATGGCCATGAACTTAGAATGGTTTTTACATTTTTAAAGGGTGGTTAATACCACACACACACACACACACACACACACACACGAAAATGCACAAGAAACAGCATTTGACCTGCAACAGCTAAAATATTTGCTATGGCTCTTTACAAAAAAAGTTTGCCAGTCCCTAGTTTACAGAGAAGAAGTACCAAGAAAGTGAGTTACTTTTACTCTGTTCCATGGCCACGGCCCGCAGAAGTTATCTTACAAAGATATGCTGCTGACCGAAAGAGCTCTGGCTAAGGGAGCACAAGTTATCACCGCAAGAACAACACGTTCTACAGACAGTGATTAAAGATGTCATTTAAAAGCCTTACTCTAAAGACAAACTCTCTCTTAGGCTATTGTGGTCCAGCCAGGAGTGACAGGACAATTATGGTCCTAAATGGTAAAGTAAAATTTATCTGTTTTAGTTCCAAGCACTTGGCTTGTTATATTTTATGCTTTGATAGCATGGGGGAAAAACGAGGGACAAATGTTTGAGGGGGAGGAGATCTGCCATTTTCACAAGTTACTCATCTAACAGTATGGCTTTTTAAATATCAGACCAGATAAAACAGTTTTTATTTTCTTTACTATAATTTATGACTCGTTTTTATAGCCATTTTGAGACTAAATAGGAACCAAAAAAAAAAAAGAAGGAAATTTTCCAATGACTAAAGAGAAAGAAACTTATTAGGTACCATAAAAACCATACTTTTGCACAGATGACTAAAGCAAAAGCAAATCAGCATCAGTTGCATCACTGAAAATGAATTAGAACCATAAGAAGTGAAATTATGGAAATAAATTTTATTTTAATTTTCAGAAGTAAAAACCTGTAAGACTTTAAAATAAATTGTTAACAAGACTTAGTAGATATCTAGTTACCCTTACACAGCATTAACGTTTTATTTTTCTTTTCTTGAAAATACTCAAATACACTTGCAATGACATCCTTTAGAAAACAGACTAAAAGATACTTGCATTTAACAAGTTCTGTGAAGAACAACATTCTACCACATCCGTGTTTTTCACGATACTTGAAATACTGAGTCATATGTCATTTAACTTCTCTCTTAGAAGAAAAAGTAGCACAGTTGAAATAACTGGTTCATTAATCTTTAGCTCTGTTTCCACAAGTAAAACCTATCACTTTGCACAATGAGAAAGCAGAAGATGCAAACAAAAAGAGTTAACCTGAAATCATTTATCCCTATCAAAAGATCAAGTGTGGGAGAGCAACATAAGAATAGTCACTGTTTATTTTTCTTACCATTTATCTGCGGCTCAAAGATAAAAATAATGTACAATCCATCAGTGTATATGCATTCCATATCACATTTTCTCTATTTTATAAGGAAAGGACAGACGTTTAATGTTTAAGAGGAAGATTACTGAAATATTATTACTGAAAGACAAATCTGCTATCACGACTGCTCAAGAAGCATCCACAGGGCCCTCTTAGAAAGCTGGCTGCCGTTCCTGCCCCCAAGTGAGATCAGGTGATCCTGAGTAAACAGGAGGGCAAAAATTAAGACATTTTTTGTCCTCATTCATATTGCTCCCTCCACCCCGGAAATTCAGATTAAATGGATTTTAAAGATATTTTATTTCACTATATCTATTTTAGCAACTTAATGTAAATGAAAAGCAACATTCATTTTTAAATAAAATCATAACACTGTTTTTGAAACTGCAAAAGGGGTTCTCATCAAGTAAGAGAAGTTAAATAACAAATTCTTACATCCAGATAATTATTTACCATAATCAATTCAGGTGTAACTGGAAGCTTTTTCACATTATTTTCAAGTCAAGCAGAGGACAATTATGCCACTGCTGTCATTTCCTCATCCGAGTCATTTGAGTCAGAGTCATTTTTTAGTTCCAATTCCCCTAAATCTTTGTCTATGGCTGTAATAGTTTTCTTCTTGCACTTCTTCGGAAGTGCATCATTAGCACAAATTTTTCTCATTTTAATGTTTGGCAATTTCTTCAGATCAAAATCCCATTCCCTAGACAAAAGAAAGAGAGAGAGGTTTGGCAGAGGGTGAGGTGGGGAAGCAGGAGAAAGTCAACATTCAAAACTGAAAGCAGCAGAAGAAAGTTTATAAATTTATAGCAGATTCATATGCACTAGAAAGAAACAATATAAATGCATCAGAAAAAAAAAAATCCCAAGAACTGAGGCTTGCTTTTCCCATACTTACTGCATTTTCTCACTAAGGTACAACAGCAGTAACTACAGAGAGAATCCGACATATTCAAAACTTCCCAAGCAATATAGGGAATACTAGGCAGAAGTCAGAAGGCGACTCTGTTGCAATCTTTCATTCTCCCTAACCTGAACCTTCTCTATCAGGCCATATGGTATCAAGAATCTCAGAAGTAGGAACTAAATCAGACCTGGCAAATCTGAAAAATGCATAATCAGAATAAGTTTTTCTTTCCACACACAGTGGAAGCCACAGTTAAGTTTCAGTAATCAAACAATTTTTAGGCTTATAATAGGAAACTTACTTTTTCAACCTCAGCCTTTTCTGTGACAATCCTATGTTCATTTACTTTAGAAGCAGTGTGAAGACTGGTTTGAAGATAGAATTCTAACCAGCAACACTAACAGTTTCTGCTAATTTCTTCACTCATTTCTGGCTTTTTTGAGGGCAGGCAGAACAAACATTGTTTTAGAAATAAGGAGCACGCTTATGTACCTGATTAATTAATATTACAGGCAAAAAAAAATTAAGGTATAAAAAGAATATTATATTCCATGTAATTACATCATAAATACATGTACATGAGCCAAAAAATGAACTAAATCTTATACTATTAGAGCTAATCTTTTATGATTAAATACTAAATATTTTTCTACGAATTCCTAAGTATAAGCACAAAATAAGCTTAAAGGTTTCAAAGAATATGAATAGAGTTAAATTTATCTAATTTCAATTAACATAAAATTTCAGACCCATCAACATAGTCTAATTAAGACTAAAAAGATTAATAAAAACCATTTTTTAAAGATAACCCATGTTTGGGCCAGCCCCGTGGCTGAGTGGTTAAGTTCACATGCTCTGCTTCAGCGTCCCAGGGTTTCGTCAGTTTGGATCCTGGGCGCGGACATGGCACCGCTCATCAGACCATGCTGCAATGGTGTCCCACATGCCACAACCAGAAGGACCCACAACTAAAAAATATACAACTATGTACTGGGGGGATTTGGGGAGAAAAAGCAAAAAAAAAAAAAAAACAAAAGAAAGATAAGCCATGTTTGAAAACTAAAAAATTGAAATCCTACCCAGCAGTCTCTCTGGTCACAAAAGTGTACAGTAGAGAGATCACTGGACCAACTGGCTCTTGATGACTTAGCCCTTTCCCTGGTATCACTTCCCATTAAGCATCTTCTCCAGAAAAGGGTGCTGCGAACAGCCTGGGGATGGGACTCTGAGCCATCAAGTCTGCTGCCGTTATTTTACCTTTATAAAAAATAAGACCTGGGGGGGCTGGCCCCGTGGCCGAGTGGTTAAGTTCGTGCACTCTGCTGCAGGCGGCCCAGTGTTTCGTTGGTTCGAATCCTGGGCATGGACATGGCACCGCTCATCAGACCACTCTGAGGCAGCATCCCACATGCCACAACTAGAAGGACCCACAACGAAGAATATACAACTATGCACCGGGGGGCTTTGGGGAGAAAAAGGAAAAATAAAATCTTTAAAAAATATATATATATATTTATAAAAAAAAAAAAAAAAAAAAATAAGACCGGGGAGAAACAGTGAGATCAAGTTCTTTTAAGTACTACATTAAAGTATTTTAAAATACTCTGAAAAACAAATAAAAGCACCATATCACTATCATTTCAGTGTATATAAGATGTTCAAATAAACACAACTTGGGAAAATTCCTCCACTGATGAAAGAGAAAAGTCCAAAAGAAACCCCTAATTTGGTTTTGGCTCTAATATCTAGACTCAAAAGGAAGAAAGTTTATGTCTCCTGTATTTCACACACAGCTTCAAAGAACAATAAAAATGACAGACTCACCTAAAAGTTTTCAGATTACCCATATCTACAATGTCTGGAATCTCTGGGAAAGAAAATAATTTATACCTTTTAGGCAATGTTTTCTAAATTACAACATTTCATAGTTCCTCTTTTATTATCTCAGATACAACAAATAATAATTGACAGACAGCAAGAACATTCAAAGCAAGACAAAATTTCAAAGCATTGTTATAATGCTGTATGAAAAGTTAAGTTTTGCAAGTATAAAGGGCTTAGTTTAAGGTGATTTAGGGGGCCGGCCCAGTGGTGCAGTGGTTAAGGTTGCATGTTCTGCTTAGGTGGCCCAGGCTTCACTAGTTCAGATCCTGGGTGCGGACCTATTCACTGCTTATCAAGCCATGCTGTGGCAGGCGTCCCACATATAAAGAAGAGGAAGATGGGCACAGATGTTAACTCAAGGCCAGTCTTCCTCAGCAAAAAGAGGAGGATTGGCAGCAGACGTTAGCTCAGGGCTAATCTTCCTCAAAAAAAAAAATAGATACATATTCTGCTAACTTTCGACTTAGCTTGCTCTTCATTTTTCAGTTCAAAAGAAGGTGATTTAAGAACGCTATTAAATAATAAATTCTAGCACAGAATCTGTAAAATAAAACAAACCTATTAACAAAATAAACCCTGTCCTTTTAAACCATAAAAGATACCTGGCAAATTCTAACTATCAATTCCCTTAAAACAACATGCTAGGTTGTTTTACATATTTTCTTGGTGAAAAGTACACTTTTTTCAAGAATATACTTCACTTTGGCAAAGGAGAGTTCATCTGAGGAACGCAAACATTATTTAATATTAAAAAATCACACTATTCAAAATGTGAAAAAAATGTAAAGACAAACTATAATCAATAGATGCTTAAAAAAGTTAAAAAACTTTAGGCCCATTTTTAATAAAAACTAGGTATACGACAGTTCCTTACCATGATCAGAAAGTTTATCAAAATTCAATATGCATAGTCATACTTATTGCAGGAACACAGAGGCATGTGTAACAAAAATGGGAACACTGTGGCAAAAATTCTGGCAATGCAGTAAAATATTAATTAAAACCCAGTATCAATTAATAAAAAAGAGAAAATAAAAATGTTTGACATCATTGTTTTACAACAGTTTCAGAACATAAGAGAATGATTGGCCAGGTGATTAAAGGGTGTAAATTAAGCACAAGTTTTTTTTTTAAAAGAAATCCTAATCAAATGGGTCAGAAATAGTTATACCACCATGCGGCAAGGAGGGGGAGGTGTTAATATCTAGTCTTTTCTGAACCTTATCTAAATAGAATTTTGGTGACAAACAATGTGCCTACATTTCTACACACTTCTGAACTTGTTAGAGATCACAAACCTTCTTTCACCACATTCCCTGACTGTGGAAGGAGCACTGTAGCAGAGTTGGCAGAACACCAGATTTGAGTTTTAGTACTGGCTCTATCACCAATAAATGTTTTACCTTGGATGTGCTCTGTTAATTACTGTTAATTAATGTGGCAGCTACATGTGGAATAGACCTTAGGAGGAAAGAGCAGAAGTATGGAGACCAACTGGAGGCTGTTACAATGGTAAGGTGAGATGACGGTGGCTTGAATTAAGGAGACGGTGGTAGTAGCAGTCAAAGTCATCAGATCCTAAACATATTTTGCTGATGAGTTGGATGTGGAATGCGAAAGCAACTGCAGGGTTTCTGACCTGAGCAACTGGGCAAGTGGTGATGCCACTGACTGAAATACAGATCTTGCAGGAGGAGCAAGTTTTAGGAGGCAAGCTGGACTCTGCTTTGGGACATGTCAAGTTTGAGATGCCTATAAGACATTCAAATAGAGATTTTGAGAAACCCAAGTTTGGCAATGCAAGTCTGGAGTTCTAGAGACAAGTCAGTGTTGACAATATAAATTTGGAAGTTATCAGCCTTTAAATGGTATTTAAAACCACAGGGACTGAATGAAATCAACTTAGGAATTGGTGTAAAAAGAAAAGAGAAGAGGCTCAAGGCGAGGGATCTGGGCCAACATTTAGTTTGTGAAGACAAGGAAGATTCAACTTAGGAAACTGAAAAGTCATAGGCAGTGAACTAGGAAGAAAAGTAGGAAAGGTCGGGGTCTTCCATACCAAATAAAAAATGTGACAAGAAAATGAAGTGATCAATGCCCATTATAGCAACTACTTGTCTCAGCAACTTAAGGTCATCAAGGATGAGTACTTCTAGTTGAGTGGTGGGGACAAAAGCCTAATTAAAGTGGGATCCTAAAAAAATGGAAAATGAGAAAAGAGAGACTAGTACAGACAAATGTTACACTCTTAGAAGGTAACTACTTAGGTGAAAAGGACGTGGGACTGACTGAATCACTCCCTCAACCTCCTGCATTAGGTGCTATGTCAGGCACTTTGATAAATTAAATCTCATTTAACTTTTAAACGACCTGGGGGGAAGGAGGTATATGCTATATATCTCAATTTTTATTTATTTATTTTTTTTGGTGAGGAAGGTTGGCTCTGGGCTAACGTCTGTTGCCAAGCTTCCTCTTTTTGCTGAGGAAGATTGCTGCTGAGCTAACATCTGTGCCAATCTTCCTCTATTTTGTATGTGGGACATCACCACAGCATGGCTTGATGAGCAGTGTGCAGGTCTACACCCAGGATCTGAACCTGTGAACCCCGAGCCACCGAAGCAGAGTGTGGGAATTTAACCACTATGCCACCAGGCCAGCCCCTATTTATCTCAATTTTTAAGCTAATGAAAACAAGGCCTTGGGGGGTTAAGTAACTTACCCTGTTATACAGTAAACTCTAAGGGTTTAAGCCCAGATTTATCTAGGTCTAAAGCTATCCTCTGTTTTCTCAGTTAAGAAACTCACTTCTTAGGAATGATGAAAAGGAACTGCCATCTACTTCAGGGTTTCTAGGGTTACTATAGTGTAAGTGCCTGACATTAAGCTTTTTGATTGTAATATAAGTGCCTGACTCTGAACTTCTGATTGCTGAGACATCCATTTAAGACATCCATCTCAAATAAACATATTTCCAGCTGTATCACATAGCTACTAGGAAAACGACTAGGTAAGGAATGAGGCCACCCCCACTCCTAAACTTCCCCTTTTAGAAAGCCCTAGGTAACCTAGATAACTGACCACCTGAGTGACCCTCTTCCCTTCTCAAGCCCTAATTCCTACTCTCATGTTTTAAATTTGCCAATAAAGAGTGAACCCCCGAAACCCTAGGCACACTATCCTTAGACCGTAATAAAGGCAGACCCCCAGTATGTGCTCCCTCCCTCTTTCTCTACCCAAGACCTCGCTGTGTGGCCCTCTGGTGTGCTGTGTACCCTCCAGGACTTATGAGTAATAAATCTTGCTTTTTCCAAAGTTCCCTGTTGGTCGTTACTGAGGTGTGTCCTGTAAAAATAAAGAGAATGACAAGGACCGGTCCAGCCACAACAGTGGCTCCCACTGAGGAAATGGCTGTGGGGGCTCGCCACAAGTAGTACAGACTTGGGCAAGTGCCTCAGGTGTTTCTAGCAGACAGCATCACCATCAACAGGCTGAGACCGACACAACAGTTACCCACAGGCTATTTCCTTTAGAGTCTTATACTTTACTGTTATTATTAAAATTTAAAAATTTAATTTTGTTATTAAATATTTCATTTATTATACTTTCCAAACAAATCCACATCATAGAAATGCCTACAGGGAGCAGGCAGGGAATGTGAATGAAGGAATGTTCAGGACTATGGCAAGCTTGAGAATATATGGGCAAGTCCAAACAGGACAGCTGCTACTCCACTCTAGCAGATTATGTTGCCAGACCATCTGATTTTTTAAGAGAAGCCAGAAATCTACATTTTTCATGTGAAATGATATTTTTTATAATGACAATTAATAAGCCAATCAAATACTACATGTAGGCCATATGTAGCTTTTGGGTTGTCACCTGTTTGTGGGCTTTGCAAGCCTTAAGTACCTGCTCCTACTAAGTGCTTTTCTTCAGATGGTGTGGGTAAACTAATAACATACTTGTCTTTAGGAATGGTAAGAAATGCCACAAATCTAAGAATGAGTATTGAATTTTTATAGTTTCTCAAGAATGACTGCAACAAGTAGGTACTACAAGAATTACAAAGATGAGGACACAGCACCTAGTTGGAGATGGGCAGGTAATAACTCTATAACAAAGCAAATCAGGTATGTGCCAGAGGGAGAGAATAACTTTAGCGTCACAGCAGAAAGATATGATGTCACTCTCACAATTGGTAAGTTCGGGAATGCAGGGGGAAAAGAGAATGAATTAAAAAATTATTTCATACACTCACAAAAGAAATCAAAGACAGAATATCACACTAAACTGAATAGAATAAATAAAATTAAACCTCTGAAATGAATTACGAATCTGATATCGCTATGTATTTTAGAAGGAAAAAAGGAAAATCACAGTGAACACACCGAGGCCATATCCCTCATACTGCTGTCGCTCCCGCTCCATCGTCTGCTTGATGACTGTCTCCCGGGAACAGTGCCGCCTCCCCTGCCTGTCTTTGATGCTGTTATGTAATTCTATCTGCTCCAGCTCACTGCTGAATCGATTTAAATACCTGAAAAATAAGACAATGATTGGAGTAACAAAGTCTGTATGTTTGGCTTCTCGTACTTCATTTTAAACATAATCCCCAGCCTTTGCTTGTCCTTTAAATTCTTACGTTCCTCTAAGCTCCTCAAGTCCTCAGACCTCAGACTTTCCCTGGATAATTCACCCTTGTCCAAAATTTCAGGGACCAAATCACTGCCTGCTATTAAAGTATCTGTTCAACTCCAGGTCTTCACATTCCACCATCCCCTGGATGTCTCCGTTTGGATGTCCTGCAGAGGCTTAACACATCAACACTGAACTTGTCTTCATGCCTGCCCCCATCCAACCCCCAGCAAACCTGCTCCATCTCTTTGGCTCCCTGTCTCAGGAAACAGTACAATCATTCATCTAGTTGCCCAAGAGAGGAATGCAGGTGTCCTCCTTGACTCCTCTCTGACCCTTTTATGCCACATCTAAGCTTTCACTAAAGATTGAAACTTCTACCTTCTTAACAACTCTGTAATCCTTCATTTTCTTCACCACACGGCTACTAACCCAGCAGAGGTCACTGTCATCTCTTGCCTAGAGTGCTTCACCAACCTCTCAACAGTCTCCTGGCCAAAGCCATGCCCCCTCAGGCCATTATCCTCATTCTCACTCTGTGACCTTTCCAACGTTTAGCCGTGCTCATCTCGAGCGCCTGCTGTAAAAGCCTCCAGTGGTTCCCAATGTCCTCTGATGAAGTCCAAACTCTTACAGTGATACTTGTCTTTCATGAGCTGGTTGTCACCTATTGTACCTGTCACAATTCCCTCCCTGTTCTTTTGGTCATATTAAATGTCTGGCACATCACTAAACGTGTCACTCTCACCTCTGGGCCTTTTAGATATTGTTCTCTCTGCCTAGAGGCTCTTCCAACCACCCTACCTCAACCTGCTAACCCCTATCCTTCAGGCATCAGTTTGAGGATATCTCTCCAGGAAACCTTTCCTGATCACCAGAAACTGGCTTAAGTACAACTCTGAGGCCCAGAAAGGTTACAAACTTACTACAGCGGCCAGGCTACGATAGGAATCCAAAGCCTTTTTGATAACAAAGCCCATTTGCTCTTCTACAAATCCAGAACAGAACTGTCTCTTGAAGAATCAGACTGGAGAATTTCTTTTTCTGACCCTTTGTTCCTAACATGCCCAGTGTTTACCTTTCGATTAATTCACAAGCATCTTTCTTTGAATATCCCACTTTTTTGGGATCAAGATGATTTTGAAACCACTGCAGTTTTTCACCTGTAACAACAAGTACCAAGATAGTTTAACACCACAAGTCATCATTTAAGC
Organism: Equus asinus; assembly: GCF_041296235.1. Lineage (NCBI taxonomy): Eukaryota > Metazoa > Chordata > Mammalia > Perissodactyla > Equidae > Equus > Equus asinus. Next base: position 49,511,611 of record NC_091792.1, on the reverse strand, counting down.
AAGAAGTATTCATTATAATTTTCAACATCAATGTGTTTAACAGTATCAAAATTTATTTCAATGTTAAATATAAAACCTGTGTGGGCTCAAAGCTAATTAAACCAGTCTGTCAGAAACTAAATTGTCACATTTTAACTTGGGAAAGAGACAGGGGTGAAAGAAATGCTTTTCTGTATGTATTTTCTTACCCAATAAGAAGGCAAAATTTTTTTTTTAAAAAAGAACACTTTAACACAACATGAAGTTCTAAGTAGTTAAAAAGCAAGAGATAGAACTTGTCTAAAATAAAATGAAAATTTAATTAGATTAATGATGAAAATGGTATTTGCTGAATATTTAACAAGCAGCAGGCATGATGTCAAGAGCTTTACAATCCTGAGGATTAGTACTGTTATTATCCCCATGTACAGATGAGAAAGGTTAAGCAACCTGCCCAGGGCCTCAAAATTAACAAATACATTAAGCAGACAAGATCTGCCAGATACCGTGCAAAGAGTGACCGAGATTTATTACCAAAGAGCTAAGACATGAATAATCTGACCATCAGAGTCACTTTCAGTTAGATTTCTCAATATTACGGATCAAAAAATGGCCCTACTCGAGATATTGATAACCCATTTAGAAATATTATTCTATTACCTGATGAAGCATTAAAGATAAGGGCTCAAATACCTTTAATTTTAGTAATAAAGTCTAATAGTCACTATTTTGAAATCTCCGGCTTATCAATAAAACTTTGCTAACAGTAATTTGACACCTCCCAAAAAAAGATTGTGACACTGAGATACAGACTGAGGATGTATGTATCCACATCATTAAATACGAATTGCCGTTTCCAAAATACTTAGACCATAATCCTTCATAATTCTAATTGTTAGGGAGCTAGAATTAAACTTCAGATATAGGTAGGTAAGTAGACAGAGTAGACAGATAGGTGATAGATAGAGGTAGACGGGTAGGTAGGTAGATAAATATAAACTACACAGTTTCTGGAAAACTGAGCTAGATATTAACACTATTTGCTCTAAGAGTTTAATGACTGATTTTATTTTGTTTTGTTTTAATCAAATCTGGTAAAGAAAATTCACGTAGATAAAAATAGTATTTCACTAGGAGAGTCAAAAGAAAAACAGGTATAGCGCAGAACTTCACCGTACTGTACCCAGAATCTCAAATAAGTAAATCTACTTACCGACAAGGTTGAGACGTAACGCCTTTTCATTCTTCAGCCTTAGAGGAAAAGGTGCATAACGTGTTAGAAAATTTCCAAAGCAAGTTTTAAAAATCTGTCAAAAATAATAAGAAGAAAAGTTGCCCAAAGAACCTTCATTCAAGGATCATTCTTTTATGCACATGAAATTAATTTTGTTAACAGAGAAACATTGAACACCATGCTTCTCTCTTAAATCACTAGAACAAAATGTTGTCAGAAACTTTTTTTTAGCTCTTCAATGACTAAAGGACACCTATAGAACAAATCGTTCTTCTTTTTTTTTAAGATTGGCACCTGCACTAACAGCTGGTGCCAATCTTTTTTTTTCTTTTTTTTCTTCTCCCTAAAGCCCTCTGGTGCATAGTTGTATATTCTAGTTGTGAGTGTCTCTGGTTGTGCTGTGTGGGACACCACCACAACATGACCTGATGAGCGGTGTCATGTCCGTGCCCAGGATTCAAACCAGTGAAACCCTGGGCCTCCGAAACGGGGCATACAAACTTAACCACTCAGACACAGGGCCAGCCCCAACAAACCAGTTTTGAAAACACCAGTGGAAGCTTGATTGGGTTATGAATGTTCAGGCGGTTTTGCAATATGCAGAATACATGTGTATAAAAGAGTAATGAATACCTGCTAGAAGACTGAGTGCTGCCACCAAGACCAAAACGCATTACCGTCACCTCTTAACCTTCCACAAGAACAAAACAACGTTCACTTTTCATAAACTTGGAAACAACTATACCAGAGAAAAAGAACTCATTTATTCTCAGAAAACAGTCCAGGTAAAATATGACTCCTATTGTTGATATCCTCAATACTAATTCTTTCAGAAGAGATCTTTGGGTAGCTAGTTTTTGCTACACTTTATGCTGGCTACTGGGGATACAGCAATGAACAAAAAATCCACTGGCCCAGCCCTAACAAAGCAGACCAGAATTACCCTCTTGCTTTAAACAACCAGAAAACTGGAGAAATAAAATGAAGACTTTCTAATAAAAACTTTTTAGCCATAGAAGGGGAGTAGATATTCACAACACAAATAACTAGCTTTCAGAATATGCAAACAGTTCTTACTACTTAATAAAAAAACAATTCAATACCAAAAAGGGCAGAAGATTTTAACAGATTTTTCATCAAATTAAAGACATACATATAACCAATAAGCACACAAAAAGATAGCGAACATCGTCAGTCATCAAGATGTGCAAACTGAAACCACACTGAGATACACCATACATCTCTTAGGTTGGCTAACATTTTTTTTAAAAACCTACACTACAACATGTTTGAGAGGATACGGAGCAAATGTAACTCTTATATACTGGTGGTGAGAATACAAAATGGTACTATCACTTTGAATAAGGCAATTTCTTACATACTCCAACATTACACCTACCATATGATCAGCAATTTTTAAAATCTTAATTTCTTATAAACTCAATTTCTTATATACTTAAACATATATCTAGCATATGACCCAGCAATTCCAGTTCTAGAAACTGGAAGAAAAATGAAAACACATGTCCATACAAACATTGTGCGTGAATGTTCATGGCAGCTTTATTCATAACAGCAGAGGTTGGCAAATTTTTTCTTAAATGGACAGACAGTAACATGCTAGGCTTTGTGGGCCATGTGGTCAGTCTCTGTCACAACTACTCACTTCTGCCATTATAGTCTGAAAGCAGCCAGACAATATGAAAGAAATGGGTATAGCTGCTTTACAATGTAACTTTTTTGATAAAAACAGGTGGCTGGGCCCTTAGTTTGCAGACCTCGAAAAAAGCCAAAAAACTGTAAACAATCTAAATGACCAGCAACAGCTGAATGGATAAAAAAACTGCATTGCATATCCATACAATGGAATACTATTCAGTAATAAAGGAGAAAAGCAACTAATATATGAAATAACACGGATGAATTTCACAAACGTTATGCTAAGTGCAAAGCTGGCACAAAAAATTATATATAGTATGATTACATTTATATAAAGCATTAGGAAAGACAAATCTCACCTATCAAAATAGAACGCAAACCAGGGGTGGCCTGAGGCTAGGGGCGGAGAATGAGGATTGATTGGGAAGATACATAAGTGAATCATTTGAGAGATTGAAAATGCAGTATATATACCGATCATGGTGGTTATACCGATGTATTGGCAAAATCCCAAATCTGCACACTTAAAATACATTCATTTTATTGTATGTTATTTACACCTCAAAGCTGATTTAAAAAAATACAGAACACTTCATTACAAGGTAAAGAATGGCTCTGAGAGGAATTCATTCCTTTCAAATAAGCCTAGAAGAAAGAATGTAGTCAGAAGTCAAGTTGCAATAATTCTGAATGAACTCAACGGGGATTGAACTAGAGTAGTTCTCAGTCGGGATGAAAAAAAGTAGAGAGATTTGAGATTAATTATCAAAAGTAGTTGTTTCCTACATTCTTACTCATTATGCTTAGTTTCTCTTCATTAATTTTCCATACAAAGTCATTTTCATTTGGTATCCAGAGTTCTTGGCTACATACCCAACAGGACAAGACATGACAGGTACATAGCAACAAAATACCACTATGCTGAGAAATCACAAAATAAAGCTAAAATCATGATAGAGAATAGCCAGTTGCTGCCTCTGAATTGTGCACCACTTAAAATGTGCTAGTCTTCAAACCATAATAGTTTCTTTTAATTTGAAAAGAAGCAATATTTCTCATAGTCCTGAATCAGAACTTTCAAATGCTGAAGATGAAGAACATGTTCGAACTCTTACTCTATGCTATCACTGACTCCTGAAGCATCTTTAAGTAACACAGTCCATCACTAAGAGTCAACCTGATCAACTCAGCGGGTGTAGTTTTGTATCCTCTAGCATTGGTTAAAGGCACTACACCCTAACAGACACCCTCCCTGATCTTCCCCCAACCTCTCTTTCTGCCTAATAAGAAACCTTCGGAGGTGGTACAAAGAATCCTGGGTTCTGGTGAAAAGTATGGAAAGTGTATATTCCAAAATACCTGGCTACTTTTGTTCCTGAGAAAACCAAGTATTCTTTGATAGGCAGATACTACAAAAAGGTGGTAGTATCTAAGATGATCCCCACTGATTCTTGCCTCTGATATTCACGTCCTTGAACTCTTTGAGTACGGCTAGACCTAGTAACTGGCTCCGAACAAAAAACAGTGCAATAGTGATGAATGTCATTCCAAAATTAGGTTACAAAGACTGTCTTCCAACTTGGTCACTCCCTCTGACTCTGAGAGCCCTTGTTCTGGGGGAACCAAGCCGCCATGTTTTGAGTAACCCTATGGAGGAGCTCACGTGGCAAGGAACTGATATCTGCAGCCAACAGCCAGCCATGACTTGAGGTCTGCCAATAGCCATGAGTAAGCTTGGAAGCAGAACCTCTCCCTATCAAGCTCTGAAATGAACACAGCCCCAGCCCACATCTTGACTGTAGCCTTATGAGAGACCCTGAGCTAGAAGCACCCAGTTAAGTGGCAACGGGATTCATGACCAAGAAACTGTTTCAAGCTGTTAAGTTGTGGTATAATTTCTTACACAGCAATAGATAACTAAAGCAGTATCTGATAACTACTTTACTTATTATTTACATTATTATTTATTCCAAAAAGCCACAGGCACCTGAAGTTCAAGTTAAGTCCTCCTGGTACCTTTTCTGTCATCTTACAGTTGTTCCAACAATCTGAGTGCCTTGTCATCATCTTTTGAAAACATGCAACAGGATTTACTTGGTTTTAACAGAGATAAAATGTCTCCTTTAAAAAAATTATATTTAAGGGGAAAAGATTTTAAAAGAATATTAAATAAATAATACTAAGGGTCAGTGGTTCTTATAGTGTAGTCTTTGAAACAGCAGCAACAGCATCAACATTACCTGGAAACTTATTAGAAATAGAAAATCTTGGCCCTGTCCTAGACCTTCGGAATGGAAAATTCTAGGGGTGGAGCCCAACAAACTGTTTTAACACACCCTACACGTGTTTCTCCTATACACTAAAGTTTGTAAAATACTAGTATAGGTGATAGTAGAAGTTGCAAAATCATAGAAGTAGTATGTTATGTCAAAAAAGAACATAGCAAAATTCACAAAAGTGATACATAAATATTTGAAGTTTGAAAATTTGTTTTAAAGCAACACTGCTGTCATCATCATACCATTTATTTTAAAAAAAAGACCCTTCCTTAAAAAAAGAGAAAAAAATTAACTACGCTATCATAGAACTTGACTATTCTCTTCTTGAAAACTTCCAACCAAATCACTGTGAAACAGTTAACCTTTACTAAACATAGCTTTAGGTCTTAGGCAAGGAATCAATAAATAACAATGAAAGTGATGGTTTCTATCAGCTAGTATGCAAATTTATTTAGCATTATTAAAATGGTAAGACTATCCTAAAATAGTCAAAATGATGATTTTTATTGTCTTCATAACTTCATTTTAAGAATTTTTCTGTTTGTTACTACAGCAGTTCTTGGGGACTCCCCCAGGTGAAAGATTCAGGGGAGAACTGGCAAATTATACAGTGTGGGCTGCTGATCAGAAAAGGACAACTAAGGGACAGGAAGGGGGGAAAAGAAGAGACATTATACACATATTTCAAATTCTCCTATAAATTCTTCACATCAAGAATACAGACCAACTTTCAGAATGGCAGAATAAGGACCTATGAATCCACTCCTCCATAAAAGCAAAGAGAACACTAACAAAACTTATCAAAATCAACTTTTTCAGAAGTATGGAAATTAACCAAAGGCTTGTAACAATTCGAGGAGCATTCACTCCAGAAAAATGGCTCAGTCTCACTAAAAGTAGCAAGCTTTGCAGTGTTTTAATTTGCCCTAATCCCATTTCCCTCTCGCCAGCTCTGCACTACTCTTGAAAGCTAACAGACTAGCAACTCATGGTAGTTATAGAAACCATCCTCTTAGCAACCACTAGAACAGATCATGTTTGGAATTCCTTAAAAGCTCCACCCCTAGAGAACTGTCACCATTTGACCAGACAGGCAGCATACTGAAAAGCTCCATTCTGGGAGTTAGTTTGTCTCTATTTGATCTGACTCAGGGCTCTCTCGGTGGGAACAGCCCTACCCCCAGGGTGTTTTTAGAAAACAATCACCTGCAACTTTTTAACACAGCAGCTGCCTGAGGGATATTACCAGTTGGGGGCTAGCAAAACCAAAAAATTCAAAAGGAAAAACTCAGGAATGGAGGTCCATAGAGGGCTTTGAAAAACTAGCTCCAACATATTCCTGGGAATCTAGAATGCCACATACACAGTTGAGACTGTGTCCATGCCAAAGAAAGACCTGAGAAGGTCCTACTCTCTCACCTTTGGCTAAGCTTGATGCTCTGTGAAACAAGAAACAAAGTCCACTCCTAGACATATCTTAGTCAAACTACTGAAAGACAAAGAGCATATCCTAAAAGCACCAAGAGAAAAGTGACTCATAGCACACCAAGGATCCTCAATAAGATTAACAGTTGACTTATGAGAAACCTCAGAGGCCAGAAGGCCAGCTAAGGGATGACATATTCAAAGTGTTGAACACAAAAAGACTGAACCAAGAATTCTATATCCAGCAAGACGGTCCTTCAAAAATGAAGGAGAAATTAAGACATTCTCAAATAAACAAAACTGAGAGAATCTGTCGCTTTCAGACCTGCCCTAAAAGAAATATTAAAGGGAGTCCTTCAGGATGAAATGTAGCACACTAGTCTGAATCCACATGATGGAATAAGGGTCACCAGTAAAAAGGTAATTACATAGGTAAATATAAAAGACAGTACAAATATATTTTTGTTTGTAACACTTTTCTTCTGCTAATTTAAAAAACAAGTGCATAAAAATAATAATTATGAAACTGTGTTTATGGGTTTATAATGTATAAAGATGTAATAAATAAAGATGTAATTTGGGGCCTGCCTGGTGGCCCAGGAGTTAAGTTCACGTACTCCGTTCTGGTGGCCCAGGGTTCACAGGTTCAGATGTGGCACGGATCTATGCACCACTCATCAAGCCATGCTGCAGCAGGCACCCCACATATAAAGTAGAGGAAGAAGGGCACGGATGTTAGCTCAGCGCCAATCTTCCTCAGCAAAAAGAGGAAGACTGGGGGGTCAGCCTGGTGGCGAAGTGGTTAAGTTCACATATTCTGCTTCAGTGGCCCAGGGTTCACTGGTTCAGATCCCAGGTACGGACCTACCCACCACTTGTCAAGCCATGCTGTGGGAGGCATCCCACATACTAAGTAGAGGAAGATGGGCACAGATGTTAACTCAGGGCCAATCTTCCTCAGCAAAAAAGAGGATTGGTGGCAGATGTTAGCTCAGGGCTAATTTTCCTCAAAATTAAAATAAAATAATTAATTAAAAATTAATTAATTAATTTATTAAAAAAGAGGAAGAGATTGGCAGTGGATGTTAGCTCAGGGCTAATATTCCTCATCAAAAAAAAAGATGTAATTTATATGACAATAATCATACAAAGGAGAAGGTCGGAATGGAGTTACAGTGGAGCAAACTTTTTGTATAATATTGAAAGTAAATTGACATTAATCAGAACTAGATTGTTTTCAGTTGTTAGTTGTAATTTCCAGAGCAACTACTACAAAAATAACTCATAAAAAATATATAGTTAAAGGACCAACAAGGGAATTAAAACAGTATACAAAAATGCAATCTTGCGGCTATATGCACTTTTTATTACTCCAATAAAACCCCCCTATGATTTCCACATTACTAAATGATACTCACATTATTAAATCAAATTACTAAACCAATTCTCAGTCCTCGTATTAATCAACAGCAAATGACATAGGCTGACCACTACCTTCTCTTTGAAATCTACTTTTCCCTCCTCCTCATTTTCACTTGTTGGGTCCTCTTCCTTTTTCCAACCTCTAAATGGGAGACGGCCTCTGGACTCAATTCTTAGCTTCCTTTTCTTTCCTATCTACACTTATTTAATTAATCATCAGGTGATCTTACCCAGTCTCATGGTTTGCAATCCCACCTAGATGCTGATGGCTCCCAAGTTTGTGCCTACATCCCTAAGCTACTCACTGAACACTAGACCCCACATATCCAACTGTCCATTCTATACCTCCTTTTATATGTCTAATAGGCACTTTAACCCAATATATATCTGCATAGCTCACTCCCTCACATCTTTTAGCAGTCTGCTCAAATGTAGCTTCTTCAGAGAAGTCTTCCATAACCATCCTATGTAAAACAGAACCTCTCCCTTACTCTCCATCCCATAAACTTTTTTAGTTTTTCTTCATTGTACTCATCACAACCTATCTAAATTTATGTATCTGTTTTAGGTAACCTCTATTAAGAGCTGAATCCTTGTTCATCATTTTACCTTCAGTGCATAGAACACACTTAACAAATACTTGTTAAAATAAAAGGAAGGGAATATTGATGAAGGATAAATGTATAAATGGGCTTTACACCAATGCATAATATAAATAATGAAAAGATACTTACTTTTCCTTTTTCTCTTGTTTGTGAGCCTCTCTTGTAATTTGAGCTGCTTTTCTACTGTATGGATGGATGACTTTTTTTTCCCGTCCCACACTTTTTCCCTTTGGTGCTTTAGGCTAAAATGTAGGAAAAAATATGACACACATAGTCAGATACATAAGTGAATTCTGTCCAAAATGATTCCTTTGAAAGAAACTTTGAAGACAGTAATATATTGTTACGAACGATCCCACAGAAATACAAACGATCATAAGAGACAACTACGAGCAATTATACACCAACAAATTAGTCAACCTATGAGAAATGGATAAATTTCTAGAAACATTCAACCTACCAAGACTGAATCATGATGAAACAGAAAATCTGAGCAGACCAATTACTAGTAAGGAGATTGTCTCAGTAATCAAAAACCTCCCAACAAAGAAGAGTCCAGGACTAGAAGAGTTCACTGGTGAATTCTACCAAACGTTCCAAGAATTAATACCAATCCTTCTCAAACTCTTACAAAAAATATAAGAGGAGGGAACTCTTCCAAATTCATTTTATGAAGCTAGCATTACCCTGAGACTAAAACCAGACAAGGATGCCACAAGAAAAGAAAATTATAGGCCAATATCCCCGATGAACACACATGCAAAAATCCTCCACAAAATATTAGCAAATGGAATTCAACAATACATTAAAAGGATCATATACCATGATCAAGTAGGATTTACTCCAAGGATGCAATGATGGTTCAACATTTGCAAATCAATCAACATGACACACAACATTAACAAAATGAAGGATAGGGGCCGGCCCAGGGGCGCGGCGGTTAAGTTCACATGTTCTGCTTCTCGGCGGCCCGGGGTTCACCAGTTCCAATCCTGGGTGCGGACATGGCACTGCTTGGCACGCCATGCTGTGGTAGGCATCCCACATATAAAGTAGAGGAAGATGGGCACAATATTAGCTCAGGGCCAGGCTTCCTCAGCAAAAAGAGGAGGACTGGCAGTAGTTAGTTCAGGGCTAATCTTCCTCAAAAAAAAAAAAAAAAAAAAGAAGGATAAAAATCATATGATCATCTCAATAGACGCAGAAAAAGCATTTGACAAAATTCAACATCTATTTATGAAAAAAACACCCAACAAAGTGGGTACAGAGGGGACGTACCTCAATATAATAAAGGCCATATATGACAAGCCCAGAGCTAACATCATACTCAAGAGTGTAAAGCTGCAAGCCTCTCCTCTAAGAACATGAACAAGACAAAGACGCTCACTCTCCCCACTTTTATTGAACATAGTATTAGAAGTCCTAGTCAGCAATTAGTGAAGAAAAAGAAATAAAGGCATCCAAAATGGAAAGGAAGAAGTAAAACTGCCACCATTTGGAGATGACTTGATATAATACGCAAAAACCCTAAAGACCCCACCAAAAAACAAATGTAGTAAAGTTGCAGGTTAGAAAATCAATACACAAAAGTCTGTTGCATTTCTATGCACTAATGACAAACTACCAGAAAGAGAAATTTAAAAAAAAATCCCATTTACAATTGCATCAAAAAAGAATAAAATGCCTAGGAATAAATCTAACGAAGGAGATGAAAGACTTGTATATTGAAAACCACAAGACATTAATGAAAGAAATTGAAGACACAAATAAATGGAAAGAGATTACATGCTCAAGGATTGGAAGAATCAATATTGTTAAAATGTCCATACTACTCAAGACAATCTCCAGATTCCATGCAATCCCCATCAAAATTCCAATGAGATTTTTCATAGAAGCAGAATAATCCTAAAATTTGTATGGAACCACAGAAGACCCCGAATAGCCAAAGCAATCTTGAGAAAGAACAACAAAGCTGGAGGCATCATACTGCCTGATTTCAAACTATATTACGAAGCTATAGTAATTAAAACAGCATGTTAATGGCATAAAAACAGACACACATATCAGTGGAACAAAACAGACAGCCCAGAAATAAATCCATGCATGTACGGTCAATTAATTTATGACAAAGGAGCCAAGAACATACAACGGAGAAAGGACAGTCTCTTCAATAAATGGTGTTAGGAAAACTGGACAGCCAAATGCAAAAGAATGAAACTTGGGGCCAGCCCGGTGGTGCAGTGGTTAGGTGCACACATTCCACTTCAGCTGCCCGGGGTTTTGCTGTTTGGATCCCGGGTGCAGACATAGCACTGCGTGGCAAGTCATGCTGTGGCAGGCGTCTCACATATAAAGTAGAGGAAGATGGGCATGGATATTAGCTCAGGGCCAGTCTTCCTCAGAAAAAAGAGGAAGATTGGCAGATGTTAGCTCAGGGCTAATCCTCCTCGGAAAAAAAAAAAAAAAGAATGAAACTTGACCACTATCTTATGCCATATACAAAAGTTAACACAAAATGGATTAGACTTGAATATAAGACGTGAACTCCTAAAACTCCTAGAAGAAAAGAGAGAGAGTAAGCTCTCTGACATAGGTCTTGGTGATGATTTTTTTAATCTGACACCAAAGCAAAAGCAAAAATAAATAAGCGGGACTACATCAAACTAAAAAGCTCCTGCACAGCAAAGAAACCATCAACAAAATGAAAAGGCAACCAATTGAATGGGAGAAAATATTTGTAAATCATAAATCTGATAAGTGGCTAGTACACAAAACATATAAAGAATTCAAACTCAACAGCAAAAAATAAACAATCCAATTCAAAAATGGGCAGAACATCTGAATGGAAATTTTTCCAAAGAAGAAATACAGATGGCCAACAAGTATAAGAAAAGATGCTCAACATCCTTGATCATCAGGAAAATGCACATCAAAACCACAATGAGATATCACCTCACACCTGTTAGAATGGTTATTATAAAAATAAAGAAATAAGTTTTGGCAAGGATGTGAAGAAAAAGGGAACTCTTGGGCACTGTTGGTGGGAATGTAAATTGGTGCAACTACAATTGAAAACAGTATGGAGGTTCCTCAAAAAATTAAAAATAGAACTACGATATATCCAGCAATTCCACTTTTAGGTATTTATCCAAGAAAACAAAGCACTAACTCAAAAAGATACATGCACCCCCATGTTCACTGCAATATTATTTACAATAGCCAAGATATGGAAACAACCTAAGTGTCCACTGATGGATGAATGGATAAAGAAACACACATACACACACACACATACACAGAAATACAAACAGAAATGGAATATTATTTAGCCACAAAAAAAGAATGAGATCTTGTCATTTGCAACAACATGGATGGACCTTGAGGGCATTATGCTAAATGAAGTCAGTCAGAGAAAGAGAAATACTGTATGATGTCTCTTACATGTGGAATCTTTGAAAAAAAAAAAGCTCATAGATACAGATAACAGATTAGTGGTTGTCAGAGGCAGGGCGTGGAGGGTGGAATAAATGGGTGAAGGGAGTCAAAAGGCAAAAAGAAGAAAAAAACATAGATTCAAGTTGTTTTTCTAATAATATCACTCTCTGGCACTTACATTCCAAAATCCTATCTTACATGAGGAAGAATATAAAGTTCCAGGTATGGCTCACAGCCCCAACCAGTATCATCTTCCCAACCCAATTATAAATGATGTTTGTCCTTTACTTCCTACACCCTTTGACCTCCACCCAAAAAAAAATCTTGACTTTTGAAATCAGCATAGCATAGCATGGAGTCAGAGAGAACTGAGTTCTAACCTTGAACATTTCTTGAACATTTAGCAGCTCTGGGATCAACAGCAAGTTACTAACCACTCTGAGCCCCAGTTTTCCTCCCCACTGGATACAGCCATTGGCATCTCAGCCTCTGGATGCTGGATGCTTCGGAGGACCCTAATATCTGTGCTGCCAATCTCACAGGATTGTTGTGAGGATCTAGGGAGATAAAAGACACAAAGGATCTTTGTAACATTAAATAATCACATGTATAGATAACCAGAAGGCCTTGGTTATTTGCAAATGGCTCATGTACTCTATTGATTATCAATGTCTGCCGCCCTGCTCTGCCTCTCAACTGATCCCAGATGGGAGATACCGCCAGAGTGGGTAAGCAGCAGGCCCTCTTAACTGTCTACCCAACAACCACTCACCGCCTCCTCCTTCCCAACAGAACTCCAATCTTACTCACTCTCCTAATAACCAAGTGTGTGATGTGGGGCTGTACCCCGACTCAGCCCCAAAGGAGGGGTGAGTCTCGACTGGTCAAAACCAATCGTAGTAATGTCATTGCCCTTGTTAGTGACTGGTCAACGTAATTCTAACCAATGGACATAATGGGAAGTCTGCTAGGGGCTCTCAGAAATAACATTCCTGCTCTTATTTTTTCTGCGAATGTTGATGTCTTGATGCTTGAAGCTGTCACAACCATCTCTGAGCTCAAAGGGAAAAATACAAGGACAAAAGTTAGCCACTGAAACTTGGAGAGCCTCAGTGTCTTTGATCCTCATAATTAACTCTAGAGCTGCCTTGCCTAGAGATGTCTTGATATGTAGGATAATTCTGGTGATCACATATCCTTGTCTTAGTTAGCTTGGGCTAATATAATAAATTGCCATGGAGTGAGTGGCTTAAACAATAAAAATGTATTTCTCACAGTTCTGGAGGCTAGAAGTCCGAGAGCAGAGTGGGTGGGTTCTGGTGAGGGTCCTCTTCCAGACTGCAGACAGCCGGACCTCTCCTTGTGTCCTCACATGGTGGAAAGACAGGGCTGGTCAGCTCTCTGGCTTCTTCTTCTAAGGGCACTAATCCCACTCATGAGGTCCCCACGCTCATGACCTAATCACCCGCCAAAAGCCCCACTCGCAAACACCACCACACTGGTGACCAGATTTCAACATATGGATTTTAGGGGGACACAAACATTCAGTCCAAAAGAAAGGAAAGAAAACTAGACATTTCAGTAACTTTTTTATTCCTACATAATTCTCTATCTTATCCGACCTATCCACAAAGCCCTCAGGAATCCAGGCTCCTTCCATCTTGTTATCTACTATCCTTAGACTATAACCTCCTATATCTCCATATAGGCCAAGATACCTTAATAGCAGGTCCAAAATCCAGCCAGTAACAGTAGAAAAGAAAATCAAAAGGCACACCCCATTCCTTTAAGAGCAAGATCTGGGAAGTTGTAATCATCTGCTTGCATCCCATTGACCAAAATCTAATCAGAGGGTTATATAAGGGAGAGTAGGGAATATAATCTTTATTCTCAGAAAATAATACATTACTATAGAAGAAAAAGAGTCTATTAGAGAACAGCTGGCAGTCTCTAACATATCTAACCCTTAAAAAGGTCAAGTGTTTCTAGAATCTTCCCTTCAAAACTACTGTCACTGCCTTAACTCAGCCTCATGATCTGTCACTATAAGTATGGTCATTAGGCTGTTACTGCTAGTCCTTTTTTCACAGAAGTCACAGAGCTTATTTTTGTACAACACTAGTAAAGTCCCTCTCCCCTGCTATAAAGAGTTCTTGGGTCCTAGATCCTTAAATGGAAAACAATCTACCCCCAACCTACTTCTCCAGCATTCCTTCTCATTCTTCAAAACATCCTTCATGCCATTTTAATGAACTTCTCATCATTTCCAGAATACATGTTGCCATTTTATAACTTCTTGAGACTGTACTTGTTACCCCCGCCTGCAAAATCCTTTTCCTTACTTGTTCTCAAGGAAGGACCTCAAAGACACAGCTCAACACACACCTCAGCCATTTCATTTGTAAAACTCCCCAGGCAGAATTAATTAAAATGACCACCAATTCCTCACTCACACGTGTATTCATTCCTTCAACAAATATTTACTGCTCACTTCTTGATAAACCTGACCAGAAAAGATAGCTTCAAGTCTGAAACCCAGAATAGCACTGGAAGTTGGTTACAGATATAAGGAATAAAGAGTGAAACCATCATATAACAGTATGTGCATTCTTTTGTGTTTCTCTCTACACACGTGGAGGCAAGGGGAAGAAAGGAAGGTGTGATAAGGACTTTTGTGCATGAAGTTTACCCAGCAAACACACTTCAGAACTTGTGGTAGGCTGCCTCTAAGATGGCCGCCAATGAGCCTCACCTCCTGATGTTCATGCCCATGTATAATCCTGAGTGTGGACCTAATGACTCACTTGTAATGAACAGCATTTGGCAAAAGCGATGAGTTATCAATCCTGAGATTAGGTTATGAGAAGACTCTGGCTTCCAGCCTCACTACGCTCTCTTTTGCTCTCTTACCTGGCTCACTCTCATGGAAACTAGTTGTCACAATGAAATGAACTGCCCTAAGGAGAGGCCAATAACAGAGGGAGGCCTCCAGCCAACAGCTACCGAAGAACTGAGCCCTCAATCCAATAGTCCATGAGGAGCTGAATCCTACCAAGAACCACATGAGTGAGCTGGGAAGTGGATCGTCCTCAGTTGTGCCTTGAGATGAAACAACAGCCTCGGGTTATACCTTGATTACAACCTTGTGAGAGAGAAACCTTGAGGCAGAGGATCCTGGTAAGCCATGCCTGATCTCTGACCCCAGCAACTGAGATGATAAATGCTGTTGCTTTATGCTACTAAGTTTTGGGATAGCTTATTACACAGCAAGAGACAGCCAATGCAAGACGGAAAAACAAAGCAAAGGTGTGCTCTTTGAAAACATATCTTTATTCGATATATCCTAGCAAATAAAATGCTTTATAAAAATGAGGTCACAAAAATTTCAAGAAAAAAAGATGCTCTCTGAAGCCGCTAAAACTTAACTAAAGTTACACAGCTCTGAAACACTGTTTCAGCAATACATCCAAGTCTATAAAAAATTTCCTTTAAAGATTTAAAAATTTTATTTAGAACAAGAAATAGTCTGATACCCTTGGAGTACGAAAATGTTCTCACAGCTTTAGAAGATCTCAGTACAAAGAAGGTACAAAGAAACTAAACTTGTACTCTGACTCAACTGTAGTTTACAATTCCTTATAATAATTTATTCATGAAAAGGTTGCCTCAAGGCAGGATATGAATATATAAGAAGGCACAGAAATATGGACAATAACACTAAATTTCAAAACATTTTCATGTTTTTCAATTTATTACAATAAAAAAATGCTTCAATAGGGGAAAATTTAAGTAAAACCCTATCAATAAAATGGTAATCTATTAAGCAGTATATTCAAGCTAAATATCTCTTAAACAAAAAGAAATTAATCCCTATCAGTCAGGGGTTCTCCAAATTTATTTTGTAGCGCATTTGATGGTTTATAGAATGGTACAGAATATAAACAAATAACAAAACTGGGGAGATGATTAAAGTGTATTTTCTATGGAAGGTTAATATTTTATTTTATTATTATTTTGTTTTGCTTGAGGAAGATTCGCCCTGAACTAATATCTGTGCCAATCTTCCTCTATTTTGTATGTGGGTCACTGTCACAGTATGGCTGCCGACAAGTGGTGTAGGTCCGTGCCCAGAACTGAACCCGGGCCACCGAAGCAGTGTGCCGAACTTAACCACTAGGCCACGGGGCTGGCCCCCCGTTTTTGTTGTTATTGTTGTTGAGGAAGATTCACCCCGAGCTAACATCTGTTGCCAATCTTCCTCTATCTTGTATGTGGGTGGCCAGCACAGCATGGCTGACAAGTGGTGTAGGTCTGCATCCGGGATCCAAACCTGCAAACGCAGGCTGCTGAAGCAAAGCACATTGAACTTAACCACTATGCCACAGGGCCGGCCCCTAGATTAATATTTTATGTTTTAAAAAGCACCAAATTTAACTTTCAAAGATACAGCAAAAACAGCATTTCTTTTCACAGGTATAACTAATATACTGTTTTGAATAATTATGCCTACTCTGAAAAGTTTCTGGCACCACAGGAATATTCCAGTCAGAAAACTAGCATTAAAAGTACCTCTTGGGGGGGCTGGCCCCGTGGCCGAGTGGTTAAGTTCGCGCGCTCCGCTGCAGGCGGCCCAGTGTTTCGTCGGTTCGAATCCTGGGCGCGGACATGGCACTGCTCGTCAGACCACGCTGAGGCAGCGTCCCACATGCCACAACTAGAGGAACCCACAACGAAGAATACACAACTATGTACCGGGGGGCTTTGGGGAGAAAAAGGAAAAAATAAAATCTTAAAAAAAAAAAAAAAAAAAAAAAAAAGTACCTCTTGGGGCCAGTCTGGTGGAGCAGTGGTTGAGGCTGCGCACTCCACTTCGGCAGCCTGGGGTTCACCAGCTCAGATCCCCGACGCGGACCTACACATTGCTTATCAAGCCATGGTGTGGCAGGCATCCCACATATAAAGTAGAGGAAGATGGGCATGGATGTTAGCTCAAGGCCAATCTTCCTCAGCAAAAAGAGGAGGATTGGCAGCAGATGTTAGCTCAGGGCTAATCTTCATCAAGAAAAAGTATCTCTTTCCTACAATCTTTAGTGATTATTCAGAAAATTCATTCTAAACTATTCTTGGATTCATAATTGAGAGTAACAGAAGTAAACACATAAACAGTTTATTCAAACAGTGATAGAGAGAGGTATTTAAGGGGTAATATACTTCAACTATTTTTGTTAAAATTATAAATAACAGAAAGAAACTTTTCCTAAAAGACCATCAAAGTCATCATAGAATCTAGGCTCAACTAGAGACAGAAATGCCATTTAGACTATCCAGTGTAACTAGAAACCTAGAAGAATGATCATCCTACCTAATATACTCAAGGTACACGAAGGTATATGAACACTTAGGAAAAAAAAATATAAGCCTAAAGCCATGCCTACAACTGAGAAAGCTTACAGTATCATACCTTAAACACCAAAATAAATTATAGAATACGATATACTAAGTCACTTAACATCAGTAACATGATGGAAATGAGATGCACTAATTAAGAGAATCTTAATGCACTCCAGTACATTTTCCTTGCTCAACAGATAAATATGATGCCATGACAAGCGTCAATGACAATTAGTTAGGGCTTCCAGTAGGAACTTAATGGTTCCCCACATAAGCCTTTCTAAAGCCCAGTTTGCAAGGGCCATTTCACATTCAAGTTCACCTCTTCCTTGAACTATCCACAAATAACCATCTCAGATTTTAGTAACCTTTCTCTCTTGGTAGCATTTACCACTTAGCACTGAATAATATACTGCATAGACCAGTCACTTAATTGTACACTTGTGTTCTGTCTCCTCAAGAGCGGCTCCTTGAAGACTGCAAATATGCCCTATGAGTTTGAAAATAATAGTTTGAAAGAAATAAAAGTAGGATGTGGCCATAAGGGAACATTTACTGAGTACCCTCTGTATACTGGATATTCAGCTACTATGAATTAAAAATATTAAAAATGTTCTTTAAACCAGTGTGAAATATCTCACATAAAAGTAATTTTTAAAATAGCTCATAAACAATGCTCTCCTTAACATTAAGAAAATATCTTAATAATTCTCTAATGTAGACTTTAATGTTACTGTTCATGCAAAAATCAAGTTCAACTTCTTCTTTTATGTTATTCTCAACTCAGCTACCAATATCTAGTCAAAATTAACCTTTTTTTCCACATTCTCTGCTATCACCCTTTACAATTCTACCTTATACTAGAGTTATTTAAAAAAAAAATTTACTGAGTACATACTACCATGTACTAGGATAGGCAGTGAAGCTCCAGGATCAAAAACAGATATGGACCTGCCGTCACAGAGCTTGCAATCTAGTTAGCTCATGAATAACTACATCATTTAATAAGTGCTGACCAGAAAATGGCCAGAAGCACAGGGTCCTGAGACCATATATACATGGACCTAACTTTGGGAAATCAGGAAAGGCCTCCCTGAGGAAGTGACTTGAGACCTATTTGTTTTTTAAAAGGACAACCTGAGCTGCAGTATAAAGAATAGTTTGGAAGGAGGTAGCGTAAGAAGGAGCAAGACAACCGGAAGTATTGAAGTCATTAAGAGATGACAGCTGAGTGGCCTAAGGGTGGTGACAGTGAAGATGAAGAGAAATGGCAAAGTTTGAAATGTATTTTGAAGAGAGAATGACACAACTTGAATACGGAGAGTGAGGGAAAGGGAGGAATCAAGTATGACCATCAGGTTTGCCACACAAGCAACCACATGTTCAGAAGCACCATTTAGTAAGACAGGAATGGCATGGAGACAGGGGCATCAAGAATTCACTTTTAGATATTAGTCTAAGATGCCCGGGTGACAGTTAAATAGAGATGTGAAGCAAGTAAATGAATATGAGTCCAGCACTTAGAAAAAAGGTCTGGCCAGAAGATACAAATTTGCAATGACTTAGGGTTATAGGTGGTAGTTTAAAGCCACCAGAGGTAATAAGATTCCATTCAGTAAGAGTAAGAAAAGAAACGGGCCGAGGGCTAAGCTCAGATGAAGTACAGACACGTAATGAGCACCTATAACATAATGGGCACTGTTATAAAATCAGTAAGAAAAAGATCAACAACCTCAAATAAAAATGGGAAAAGGAATACAAACAAGTCATAGAAAGAGTAAACACAAACGTTTTTAAAATTTTGAAACAATGTGTGGTCTACTTTAAAAGAAATGTAAATTAAAACTTCAATAAGACAGAATTTTTAACGTATAAAACTGAAAAAGATTTACAGAAATTACGAACACTGCATTAGTGAGTGTAGGTGAGGTAGCAGTCTCACAAATAAGTGGAGCGTAAATTGGGACAAGCTTCTGGAGGGCAATTTGATAGTTCTTATCAAAATAAAAATTACACATCTTTTGACCAAGGAATGCTACCTCTATTCATTTAGTCTACAGACATATCTATACATGTACAAAAACTGTAAGAATGATCAATGCAGCAGTGCTTGTGGTAGTAAAAGAATGGACACAGCTTATGTGTCCATCAGACGCCTGGTTAAACAAATTACAGTAAAAGCAAACAATGGGATATCAGCTGTAAAAAGCAAGAGGCAGCTCTGTATCTACTTACACAGATTGATCTCTAAGATCCCGTATGACAAAGAAAGCAAGGGGCAGGAGTGTGTTTATTACGCTATTTACATAAAAACGGAGGTTAGAAGACATATACACATGCTGGTACACGCATATAAAATATCTGAACAGGTATCTAAGAAACTGACAACAGTGCTTGTTTCTGAGGTAAAGTGGGGCATTAGGTAACAGAATTGGAGGAACATTTACTTTTTGTGATAGGCAGAATAACGCCCTCCCTCCCAAAAGATGTCCATGCCCTAATCCCCTCAACCTGTGAATATATCACTAAACACAGCAAAAGGGACTTTGCAGATGGGATCAAAGATCTTGAGATGGGGAGATTATCGTGGATTATCCACCTGGGCCTAATATAATCAAAAGGGTCCTTATAAGAGGGAGGCAGGAGGATCACTGTCAAGAGAAGTAGATGTGGCGTTCTCTAGAAGATTTGAGGATGCTACACTGCCGGCTTTGGACATGGAGGAAGGGGCCAAGACCCAAGGAACATAGGCAACCTCTAGACACTGGAAAAAGCAAGCAAAGAGATTTTTCACTAGAACCTCTCGAAGGAAGTCAGCCCTGCCTACACCTTGATTTAAGCTCAGTAAGACTCATTTTTGGAATTCTGATCTCCAGAAATGTAAGAGATTAAATCTGTATTGTTTTAAGCCATCAAATTTGCATTAATTTTTCACAGCAGTAATAGGAAATTAATACACCTTTCATAGACAACTATTTTTTACTATTTGATTTTTTTAAAACCATATACATGTAATATTATTCCAAAAAAGGTTGGTACACTAGGTAGATTTTCATTAATGTCTTGTGCAGTTTTACTAACTTTCAGGAGCAAGTTTTTACTAGCAAGTAATCATCTTAATATTTATTAAGCTTACGGACATAAAAACAAGACACATAGACCAATGGAACAGAACTGTGAGTCCAGAAATAAACCCATGCATATATGGCCAAACAATTCATAAGAATCAAACTGGACCCCTATCTTATATCACTTGCAAAAATCAACTCAAAATGGATTAAGATTTAAATATAAGGCCAAAATCATAAAACTCTTGGAAAAAACCATAGGAAAAAGCTCCTTGACATTGACCTTGGCAATGATTTTTTGAATCTAAAACCAAAAGCGAAAACAAATAAGTGAGACTACATCAAACTAAAAAGCTCTGCACAGCAAAGGAAACAACAAAATGAAAAGGCAACCTACAGAATGAGAAAAAATATCTGCAAACCATATATCTCATAAGGAGTTAATACCCAAAATATATAAGGAATTCATACAACAGCAATAATAACAATCATCCAATTAAAAAATAGGCAGAAGACCTGAATAGACATTTTTCCAAAGAATAGACATTTTTCCAAAGAAGATATACAAACGGCCCACAGGTACATGCAAAAGTTTTCAACATCACTAATCAGGGAAATGCTAATCAAAACCACAATGAAATATCACCTCACATCTGTTAGAACGGCTATTATCAAAAAGACAAGAGATAACAAATGCTGGAGAGGATGTAGAGAAAAGGGAACCCTTGTGCACTGTTGGTGGGAATGTGAAATGGTGCAGCCACTAGGGAAAACAATATGGAAGTTCCTCAAAAAATTAAAAACAGAATTACCATATAAGCCATATTACCAACAATTCCACTTTAGATAGATCTGAAAGAAATGAAATCACTATTTTGAAGAGCTATCCACACCTCCATGTTTACTGCAGCATTATCTACAATAGAGAAGACATGGAAACAATCTAAGTGTCCACTGATGGATGAACAGATAAAGAAAATGTGGTATATGCATACATATGTGTACACATATTTATCTGTGTGTGTATATATATATATATACACACACATACATAATAGATTATTCTTCAGCCGTAAGAAAAAAGGAAATCCTGCCATTTGCAACAATATGGATGAACCCTGAAAGTATTATACTAAGTGAAGTGAGACAGAAAAAGACAAATACTGTATGTTCTCATTTACATGTGGAATCTAAAAACACCATACTCATAGAAATAGGGAGTAGACTGGCGGTTGCGGGGGGCGGGGGGGGGGGTTTGGGTGGGGGAGGCAGGGATATGAGTGAAATGAGTGAAGGTGGGTCAATGGGTGCAAACTTCCGCTTATGAGATGAGTAAGTTCTGGGGATCTAATGTACAGCACGATGACTATAGACAACAATATCGTATACCTGAAGGTTGCTAAAAGAGTAAATCTTAAAAGCTCTGACGACAGGAAAAAAAATGGTAACTATGAGAGGTGAGGGACTGTTAACTAAGCTTACTGTAGTGATAATTTCAGAATATGTTATGTATACCAAATCATCACATTATACACAAAGTTCTAAGTCAATTATATCTCAGTACAGCTGGAAAAAAACAATATTTGTTGTTAAAAACAAGATTTGCTAAAAAAAAAAAACAAGCTGATTTGTTGTTATTGCTCACATTTATGGGTGTGAAGCCAACAGCACATAATTCTTGTCATTAAGGAATATGCAGTTGTCAGTAACAGTTAATGTCTACAGTAATACGTAAGGATAAGACAAGGGAGGGATGATGGCACACTTTTTAATGGTTTATAATATAGCTAGTGGGAAAAACAAGCAAACAAATGCTGTGATAACAGGCTTATACAAAACAGGTGCATACCCATGAGTGCCTCGTAGTACAGTACACACCAAACTTAAAAGCACTAAAAATTTTTTAAAATAGAGAATAAAGAAGTGTTGAGTGGGATGGATTAGTGTGAAAACATTCTTCGTGTTAGTTGAATTAAGTTTTGCTGTAAGAAAAAGATATGAAGGTGGGACACTCCAAGAAAGATCCACATTAAGAGAAAATAGATGAACAAAGTAACAAAAGTGGACAACTTAAGCTGTGCTGTTACTATTTACTACTATCACTAAAGCCGATTACAACAACTAACATTTACTAAGTACCAGAAATTGGGCTAAGTGGTTTACATTTAATTTTCACAACAATTCTATAAGGTAGGCACTATGGTTATTACAATTTGATTGGGCAACTAAGACTGAAAGGAGTTAAGTAATTTCATCAAGATCATAATTTAGCAAAGACAAGTGCCAAACTCAGTCCTCTGGGACTCCATAGCCCACTGTGTGAGCTTACTGAAAGAAGTTTAGAGTAACTGATGTCAAAGTCTATACGGAAATCCTCCAGTGCCAAGCTGAGTTTAAATTTAAGAGAGGATGCAACAGAGCCTCTGTTCATGTGCCAGAAAAACAACAGGACAAGAAATGTGCCAATGAGAACAGATCTATATGCCACTTTTTGGACTCTTACGACAAGGCAATATACTCCTACTACACAGCCTGACAAAAGTGAAGTGTTAATAGTCAAGGACAACTACAGTCAAATGTCAATCAATCCCCCAATCACTCAGGCACAATCACATTAATGTCTGAACATTCCACTCTGAAAAGTTATGAAAGAAAATTATATTATAAAGGGTTAGAAATAGCACAAGATAAGCAAAAAGACCGAATTTACAAACATATATAATCTACAGCAAAAAGACTGTAGAGAGACACGAAAGACAAAAATGACAGCCATATAACGAATAGGAGAAAAAAGAAAAAGCAACAAAGAGGAGAACAGACATTGTGACCAGAGTACATAACTTTTTATCACCTTACAAACTTTACGTTGTTTTTATTAAAAACTAGTTCAAAAATGAATATTTATAAAACATGTTCCTATTCAAGGATTATTCTCAAGAACATAAAGATAAGTGAAAAAGCAAAAAGAAACAACACAGTTTTGGAACACAAACATAAGCGGTAATATATACAAATGCAAGACAATTATAAATACAAAATTTAGATACCGTCTACCTCTGAGGTCCTCCTGAAGGGTCTAAGTTCAAGGAGGGGAACATAGACGCTTTCAAGAGCTATGTTATGTTTTATTTCTTAAACTGGATAATGGATAAACGAGAGTTCCTTATACTGCTAACCTTTATACTTGTGTTATACAAACACTCTTTCGCATCCACTAAAAAAAAACAAAACTGTTTCAGTGCCGTGGCGGGAATAGGGGCGTAAAGGTAGGATGTGGGGCCTGAGTGGGTCACTGGAGGCGGTGAACAGACATCGAGACAAAGGCGACTGAGTCTACACGGGCGGCAGGAGGGGGCACCGGTGTGTGCAAGGAGAGCTCTTCCGAGTTTTGCCGCTCACCGCCCCACCCCCATGCACTGGTGAGTAGCAAGAACATAAAGGGGTGCATTCCCCCCGCCGCCCGCCGAGGCGCAGTGGCCGGGAAGAAATGAGGCTCAAGGCGAGAAGCGGCAGGGTGCCCCGTGCGCACTTCAGAACTCAGAAGCAGAACTTCACCGTCCGGATGCTGGCCCGGGGCCTACCTCCAGGCTGCCTCGCCCTGCCCCCCAACACCCCGTGGACCGCCGAGCATCACCACTTCGCAGCCTCCCTTCTCCCAGCTTTCCAAAGCCGCCCCCTCCCTCTCTGCTCGACAGGAGCTTCCAGGGAACCGAACTGTTCAAGGGAGCGGGAGGGGGCCCACCATGGTGACGTCCTCGTGGCCCCTGGGGACCGCCGCACTCCAGACCCCGGCAACCTCACCAAAAGCAGCCACAGCAGCTCACCACACCACTCCGGCCCGAACACACGTGGGGCCGGGGAAGCCGGGGCGGATCGACCGGAAAGGGCGGGGCGAGTCCAGTTCTCTAAAACGTCCCAGGGAAGCGAGACCGGGTCTTTTTCGCCCGCCTTGGATTTTAAGCCCTATCCCAGCGGGCAGCCTCCCTGCGTGCTCCCGAGGCGTGGCGGGAGGGAGCTTGGGGCAGGAGGGTGAGCTTGGCCCCGCGCCAGTGCTCGGCGAGGGGTTGGAGACGGGCTTGCCGACGCCCGGGGCTCCAGGCCAGTGGCGTCCCAGGCCTGGACTCGGATGTGGGGCATCTGCCCTGGTGCACAGCTCCAGAGCTGAACAAAGCTCCCGTTTTGGGGGATCGTGCCTCGCAGAGGCTGGCTACCTCCGGGGAGGGCTGCTCGGAGGAGGCTCGCGTCCTAATGAGGCAAATGGCCCTACCCTCTGCTCTTCCCTCCACCAGGTTACCTTGAGCGAGGCTTTCCCCCTAGCGTCTTAGGTTCTTCACCCTTAAAGGCCGCTTCCACATATTAAAGCCCCTCTTACAACTCGGTTTTTGTTTTCTTCTCACAATGTGTAAGAGCGTCTGTCTCACCTTTGCTTGTTAGAATTCCATAGACAATATATTCATTCAACAAATATTTATTGATTACCTACTGTGTGCCCTGCTTTGGGGGTATTCTGACGCTATCCGGGCCCTCGCCCAGCTCATAATCCTGTTCACCAAGAAAAAAGTCACTACAATGTATACAGTAGGTATATATTTGGGCAATTAGAATTGCAATTCCAGAAACACAGATTTAGGCAGAAACTCAAAATGTGCTCCGAGGAAGAAAAGGAGACAAGGGTTTATAAAGAAAAAAAGAGACAACTAAACAGGCTGTTTTGCAAAAATTGTGACTGGTGCTGGCAACAACTGTGAGTTCTTGCCTCTGCGTGATTGGTTGCTAAGGCCATCTCTAAGGCAGAAAGTTCTTATCTATGGGAAATAAGAAATCTCAAGCATATTTCTTGAAAGAAGGTCAAGATGACAGCAGTGAAGCATAGTTCAAAAGTTACATTCCATCAGGGTAGAGAATGGTGTCCTTGCACAAGCCTCATTTCCTTAATTGCCTCCTGACTCCATTTTAGAAGCCTTGACATGTTACTCTATTTTGTTATGCTGTCCAAAATCCAGTAGGATATGTCAAAAAAAAAATAAAAATAAATATTATTTCAAATAGTATAAGTACTCTGAATAAAATCAAGCTGGTGGGTTGGCAGGAAAGCTTTTACACTTGGGAGTTTCTGAAACCCTCTTATGGAAATGATAGTTGACCAGAGACCTATATTAAAGAAAAAAATTATCTAGACACTTGTTAAAGAATGGTAAGGCAGACTTTATTCACAGGGCGGGGGGCCGTCACCATAGGTATAGGAATCACTGCAATGGGGTCTTGCAGAGGGGAGAGAAATAAGGCTCAACTCTAAATGCAGCACGGGCAAGTGGGCATTTATAGCCAAGGACCAGGGTGGGGGTTAGTGGATAGAAAATTACTGAGAGGAATCATCAGGGGTAAGAGGACATTCTGACTAAATCAAGCAATCAAAATTTTTGCTGAAGACAGGCCAGAGTGATCAGATATCACTTGGGAGATGGTGGAGGACCAGGAACTTGATTGGCTATAGATATGGAGGTTGAAGAGCTATGGAGAACTGGGGATTCTGGCTAAATTGACTTCTTGTTAAAATTGGACAACGCAGAAAAGAACACGAGATCCAAAAGTACAGGCTTACTTGAAAAAGAGTTCAGGGAAACCTGAGTAGAGTTTGGTCAAGGAGAGAATCTTGTCACCTAAGTGATAAGAGAAAACTAGGCAGGGGCTGGCCAGTGGCGCATCGGTTAAGTTCACACGTTCTGCCTCTGGGCGGCCCGGGGTTCGCCAGCCCAGATCCCGGGTGCGGACATGGCATGGCTTGGCACACCATGCTGTGGTAGGCGTCCCACATATAAAGTGGAGGAAGATGGGCACGGATGTTAGCTCAGGGCCAGGATTCCTGAGCAAAAAAAGAGGAGGATTGGCAGTAGTTAGCTCAGGACTAATCTTCCTCAAAAAAAAAAAAAAGAGAGAAAACTAGGCATGGGAAGAAGCTACAGGCAGGGTGAAGTTAGGTGTGCCTAGATATGTGTGTGCAGGTACATGTATTTAATCAACAAATATATCCATTTTTAAAAATAGATTAAATTGTAAACAGGAACATGTGACCAGAAGATCCATGAATCTAGGGGCAAGGCATTTTCACATGGCTTTTAAGTGTGTGAAAGTGCTTTCTGTGTGAATCTACACAGTGAAGGTCACATTTGCAATCTATGCTGTGGAGACGTTATTCTATTGATGACTCCAATTAATCAGAATCTTTACATCATACTTCTCTACTCTAACCATTTCCTGGGAAGCCAACTTAAATCCACCCTAATCCATTCTCTGAGTCTGGCCCAGTGCAAGTCAGCTTCCTGTGTTCTATGTTACTGCAAATCCAGTAAATATTAAATCCTCATTCTGGCTGTTTGAGCTGTTACTAATGGCTCTGCTGATCACAGAATCTCTACCTGTTCCTACCCTATTTCTAAATTTCGAATTGCCAATAACTCAACAAGACTGATATCCTGAATTTTTTTTTTTTTTTAGTTTGGGTTTTGAAAATAAAAGACTTTATATTTTCCCCATTCATATTTAACCCCTAAATAATATTGATTATGGGCAAGGTGCCATAATCAAAATACACTTTAGCAAATGCACAAATGAGTTATGCAAAGTAAAAGTAAAAATAACAATAATGATTACTAATATTTGGTTGTAATTTAATGTGTACATGCACCACTTTGATAAGCAAAATGAATTGCCCCACTCCACCTCTCCAGTCCAACACCCCCACCACCCAATAACCACTGTAGATAGTTTGGAGACATCTTTAGAGAGATTAAGAAATATACAGAGATGTGTGTTTACATGTATAATGGTTAAGTAGTTATTAATGTTATATAAAATAGGCTATAAGTCAAGAAGTATTATGGTATATACAAAAGATCACTTGAAACTAATAAAAGGTTTCCATTTTAAATATATGTTCACTTAGTAATATGGCTCCAAATATAGATTAGAAAACTGATAAAATTTCAAGAAGTAGGAAAACCAACTGCCTTGGTGGTTTTTTAGTGATTAATAGAAACTTTTTTAGTAATTAATAGAACAAGCTGATAAAATATTAAAAATGATTTGGAAGACTTGACTACAACACAACTTGACCTAACATATCTATTTAGAATACGGCTTTCAAGAATACATGTGCTTTCAAATATATATGGAAGAGTTAACAAAAATGATCATATATCGGACCAGAAAGCAAGTCTAAACAAATTTGAAAGGATTGAAATTCTACAGAATATGCTGTCTAACCACCATGAAATTAAACTAGAAATCAACAACAAAAAGATAGCTAGACAATTCCCAAGTATTTAGAAATTAAGAATTATCTTTCCAGATAAGTCATGGTTAAAAAGGAAATCATAATAGAAATTAGAAAATATTTTGGGCTGAACTATAAGAACAAATTGTAGAAATATATAATCTATCAAAACTGACACAGAGGACTAGAAAAGTTGAATAATCCCATAATCATTTTAATAAACAGTCACTCAAATATCTTCTAACGATAAAATTACATGTCCAGATTTTTTTAGATTTTATAAATACATAGAAATAGAACAGCACTTCCTTCATATGATAAAAATGTGGATTGGCAATAGTGATGGGGGTATCATTGTCTTCTTCCTGACCTCAAAGAGCAAGCTTTTGTTCAACCACTTTGGAAAACCACTTTGACATTATCTAGAAAGTCGAAATGTGTACATCTTCCAAACCCAGGCATATACCTTAGGAACTACAGCACATGTCTCTCAGGAGCCATATACAAAAATATTCATAGCACTGTTGTTCATAATAGCCCAAACGAGAAAAAAAACCTAATTGTTAGTTAACAAGAGAATAGAAAACTAAATTGTGGCAAATCCTATATAGCAATGAAATGAACAAACTCCAGCTATGCTAAGGATAAATTTTTAATCATAATGTAAAAGAAGTAATAGATGAAAGGCTGCATACGGTATAATTTCATTTATATAAAGTTCAAAAACAGGCAAAGTGAGCTATACTACATTTTTTACAATACTTTCATAAGTGGCCAGCAATATTTGTTAACTCGAGTGGTGGTTATCTTGGTGTTTGCTTATAATTTTTCCTTATGTGTCACATTTATGTCTTATGTACTTTTATGTTTATAGGCTGTATGTACTTCATAATAAGAAGTGCTAAAAAAAATTTAAGCACAAATATATTACTCCATCATCTTTCGAATCCAGTATTATTGTTGAGAAGTCTCATGTTGCACTAATTTTTGTTCCTTTGTCGGTAGTTTACTTTTCTGTATAGAATCTTTCAATAATTTCGATTGCCTTGTTCTTCAATTTCACTATAGTGTGTCTAAGTATTGATATTTCCTTGTATGTCTTGGTACTCTATGGCCCTTTCGATTTCTTTTTGGGATTTGAATTATCTGGATATTGATAATTCTGTTTTTCTATCTTTTAGTCCTTCTTTTATATTTTCTATCGCTTCCTAATTTGATCTTCCAGTTTACTATTTTATTCTTTGATATAATCATCCCGCTGTATATTCCATCTATTGTCATCTTCATTTCAACTCTCTTATTTTTAATATATAATATTTACATTTGTTTTTTAAAGTAATTTCTCATCCCTTTGCTTTATTACTATATTCTTCCTTAACTCTTTTGAATATATATAGTGCTTATTTTAAACTGTTGGCTCATCTGTTCCAATAAATCTGTGTCATATGTTTTTCAATTTTATTGTTATTTTTTAAACTTTCTTTTAGAGTAGCTGTACTCCTCATGTATGTATTTTCCTTGTAGCATTGCATTTCACTGATGGAGTCAGCTGTTTTGTCCTGTAATGTGTATTGGGGAAGTGCTCAATACCTCACACCCTCAACTGTGTTCTTGGAAGATTTGAGAACAAGGAGGGTCCAGGCTGGGAGGAGAGAGCTCCAGGGCCTGCAGAACCTCTGCTGACAAGGAGAGCAGGCAGCGTGAATGTCTGAGAGCAGCTGTCATCTGGTACCAGTTTTCATGAACTCCTCACAATATTGGGAGGCTGGCGACGTTCCCCATTCCTAAGGTGAAGCAACAGAGACAAGAGCTAAAATCACAGCCTCTCCCCATCCTCCCTCAGCTGCCACAGACATCCTCCTCCCTGTCGACTGCTGTGTTCTTTGCCTGCCTCCCACCCCACCACGTGCTAGTTCCCATCTTCCCAGGGGTTTCTCACACTTGTAATTTTACGTCCAACTGCCAATTCCTTCCTGTTTCTGTCATTTTTCAGGGTTGATTTTGGAGGAGCCTGTGTTACTTTAACATTTTATCCCAGTTATTTTTAGAAGTCCTGATTATTTTAGTCAAATTAGCCTTTTGTCATATACGATGTAAACTGCTTGGTAATTTTTCTTTTGACCTTTTTCTGACAATTTTTACTGGGAGAAATTGTAAAATGTCTTTCAATAGGGACCTAGTTGTTATGTAAGTGAGTTAGAGATGGGCCCATCTAAAGTTGTACACAAGCCCAATGTCGTTTACTTCTTCACAGCAGGCTGGGACCTGGTAACTCAAAAGCCTGCTGGGGCACAACTCAAAGTTTACACATCCAGTTGTTTGAAATATAGCGCCAAAAGCGTAATTTTAGCCATTTGGAGCCTCCCTTCTCTGCATACCCTAGGAACATCACCCAGCATCTGTTAGCCATGGGTAAGATAAACCCTGGGGCCATAAAAGACCCCAAGCCACTGCTGCATCTCAGAGTTCTCCGGCCCAGAGTCACCCCACATGCTGCTGATTGACATCACCTAGACGCACAGCCCCCCTCCAAACTCCCTCTGTAATCCCCCACTCTCCCCACCTTCTGGGTACTGGCCTCCACCAGTGCCTCAGTATCATGCTCTGAGTCACTCTCCCAACACCCACCCCATGCAAATCTCAACGCACCTCCCAAATAAATTTCATTGTATGCTAGTACTGTCTCATGGTTATATCCTCCAACTCACTACACTGGTTAATGTTACAAATAATTATTTGCTGTTGTTTTTAAAAATTACTTAAATCTATATGTACCTATGTGATAAAATGTTGTAGACTTGTTAAGTAGAAAAAATGAGCTATGAAACAGCGTGCATTATAAATCTCCCTTAGAATAAAACATTGTGGAAAGAAGACGTGTATGCTTATTTGTGCATAGAAAACATCTGGAAGGATACACAATAAACTGTTAATAGTTTCCAAGATTAGGTTGAGGTGGGGGAGCTCAGAAAATAACTTTTCACTCTATTTATTTATAGTGTTTGAATTTTTCAAAAGAGTATATTTATAACTTTTTTTCCAATTTAAATAAAGGAAGACTGAGAAAAGCTGAATTTGATAATCCAAGTGGTCAGAGATTGTGGTGTCAGTAGAGATATGTGAATGCAAACAACAATATAGTGGTTGGTGATCAAGCTTGGGCTGCAAGTGGGCAAGTCCTAAGCCCTCGTACCTCAGAATGTGACCATATTTGGGAATAAGATCACTGCAGATGTAACTAGTTAAGATGAAGTCATTACTGGAGGAGGCTGGGTTCCTAATCCAATATGACTGGGGTCCTGACAAAAAGAAGACATTTGGACACACACGTGCACACAGGGAGAATGTTATGTGAATATTAGAGTTATACTGCAACAAGCCAAACGTTATGGGTTGAATTGTGTCCCCCAAAAAGATATGTTGTAGTCCTAACCCCTACCTTGGAGTGTGGCCTTATTTGGAAATAATCTTTCCAGAAGTAATCAGGTTAAAGGGAGGTCATTAAAGTGGGCTGTAATCCAATGTAACTGAAGTCCTTGTTAAAAGGGGAAATTCGGACACAGAGACATGCATAGAGGGAAGAGGATATGGAGAGCCACAGGGAGAGGGCAGCCATCTACAAGCCAAGGAGAGAGGCCTGGAATAGATCCTTCCCTCACAGCCTCAGAAGGAACCAATCCTGCTCACACAGTGATTTTGAACTTCTAGCCTCCCAAACTGTGAGACAATAAATTTCTGTGGTTTAAGCCACCCAGTCTGTGGGTCTCTGTCACAGTAAACCTATCAAACACTCACCAAAGCAGATCCACTGCCTTCTCCACTTGTTCTCAAGCTTGTCAAATAATTCTACTTGCTTGCATTAAATTTAATATTCAGCACTATATATACCTATATTTTTTTTATGGAGCTAACAAGACAAAGAACTCCCTGGTTAAGACCTTTATTATCTGACTTCTGCCCTCTTGCAATAACCTCACCTTCTCTGATGTGGATTAAGGCTGCCCCAGTTAGAGAAGCCCAAGGTGACATGGCCTACATGCCAAACTATACGACCCAGTGGACTTTTTTTATGGTATGAATTAGGACTGCCCCAGGGAGAGAAGCCCGGGGCATCCTCACCTGCATGCCGATCTATATGGCCAGATTCGTATCTAAAGTTATATGACCGCACAATAACCAGACCCCATCTGCACTGAAATCATTTAATGACTTTTTACATCATCTTTTCTTTTCTCCAATAAAAATAAGTCACGTACCCATGCCTTATAAAATTAGCCCTAACCCTCAACTCGGGGCAGCAGCAGGAGCTCTGACTGCCCATGGGTCCTGTCCCCATGCAGCAGCAGCAGCTGCTCTGCCTGCCCATGGGTCCTGTCCCCATGCTATTCCACACTATTCTCTAAATAAAAGAGCACTACTGCCAGATCTTGAGAGTCTAAGAAATCTTTCTTTCGACTCCTCGGCTCACCGACCCCGCATCATTCTCTACATTTATTTATTTCTCCAACTCCAGCTATCTTGCCTAACACTATCAAAACAATTCTCCAAAACACTACTGTAATCAAGACATTCACAGATGAAGATCTTTCCATTGCACTTCACCTTCAACCCAAAAGCGAGAGAACAAAACAAAACTCACAAACAACACCCTTGGCTCTGCTTCAAGGCCTTTTTTGAAATCTGGCTTCCTGCTTTCCCCCTCACTGTTTCTCAGCATGAATCTTCCCTTCCCGTCAGATTAGAAATTCTCTTTTTCTGCTCTCATAACTTTGCTCATGGGCTTCCTCTCCTGTTTACACTAACCAAAATTCTACCCATTCTACAAAGCGTAGGTTGAATATTACCTCTTCAATGATTCCTTCCCTAGTTACTAGCTAAGCATAAGCATTTGTTCTTCTGCCCTGGTATTGCATTTGGCACCAATGGGCATTTACTGTAATCATGTGTCTGCCTACCTGTCTTCCCTATTAGATTTCAGTTCAGTATCTGGAGGGCAAGAACCATCTTTGATTCAACTGTAGAACATTACATAAGTTTGTTGTCTATCAAGTATACAGTGAAGAAATGAATAAATTATTACTATTTTATTTTAAAAAATCTGCTGTGGCTGTTAAACATACAAAGCATTGCTCTGAAGATGAACTGTTTTGAACTTGAAAACACTATAAATAAACAGCGCAACAAGATTATTTGTCTACACAGCACAGCCAAAGTTAAATATTAAAATAATACATGGTGGAGATGGTGAATTGTCTACTGGTATTGATTCTTCCCTGTGTCTTAGGTCCCCCCACCCTAAAATTTAACAGAGCAATGGCCACATTGCTATATTTGCCAATCTCTCTTATTGTTGGGCGTGGCTAGGCAAGCAAGTTCTCACCAATGGAATACGAGAAGTGAAGTTTACAATGTGTAGGTCATTTCCTGAAAAAGAAATTGATCACCTCCCTTCCATCTTTATTTTCCTTCCTGTGGAGAGAGTGAAAGGACAGGATAGTGGGGCTCCGTCAGGTCCTGCTGAGCAGAGCTGCCTGGCAAGCCTGGACTTTCCACCATCTTCTGAACATTTACGTTCAGACGAAATGAACTTAAATCTTGCTTGAGCCACTTCTTCCCCACCCCCCACCCCCGTTGGTCATTTTATTACCATAGCCATATAACCTGAAAAGGCCTTTTACAATACAGTAATAAAAACTGAACACTTATTCTGAACAAAGATACTGGAATAACCTGCCTTAGGCATCATTCTCAATACTTATTTTGATTTATTTGATTGAATTTCAATAGAATGTAATAGCCAGTGTTTATAATGATAAGCATTAGTCATCAAAGAAAAGGTTAATGCTTCATTACCCTTTATAAGAAGAAAGGCAGATATTTGGTACATTTTAGAGAGTTTAATTTAAAATCATTCAAATGCCAAAGGTTTTGTGTTTACTAGAGCAGTACTAAATCTCTCTGGAAAATTCAACTAACCATAACAATGGGATTTTTTAAATAGTTCTTAACAATTAAGATTTCATTAGGGGCCAGCCCGGTGGCGCAGTGGTTAAGTTTGCACGTTCTGCTTCTTGGCAGCCTGGGATTCCCCGGTTCAGACCCCAGGTGCCACTTGGCATGCCATGCTGTGGTAGGCATCCCACGTATAAAGTAGAGGAAGATGGGCATGGATGTTAGCCCAGGGCCAGGCTTCCTCAGCAAAAAGAGGAGGATTGGCAGTAGTTAGCTCAGGGCTAATCTTCCTCAAAAAAAAAAAAAGATTTCATTAGACTGTACTTTGGGGGACTTTTTTTTTTTCAGTGAGGAAGATTGGCTCTGAACTAACATCGGTTGCCAATCTTTCTCTATTTTGTATGTGGGATGCTGCCACAGCATGGCTTGATGAGTGGGGTGTAGGTCTGTGCCCAGAATCCAAACCTGCAAATCCCAGGCCATGGAAATGGAGCGCACAAACTTAATCACTATACCACTGGGCTGGCCCTGGACATTTTTTTAAAATGACACCAAAAAGGTTAGCAATAATTAGTGTCATTAGAAATCCCAAGCTCCAGAGAGTCTTCTTGGGTCAGAGTGGTAATGTAAATGTGTGAAAGACGATAGAGAACAGTGCAGTATGGGCTACAGTTATCTGGAGAGTGTACGCCCCATATAAGGTCTTAACATTCAAAATATTTTAAAATACTGTTCTGAGGCTGTGCTAGAGTAAGTGGAATGAGACTTACCCTTTAGCCATAAACAACTAGAAAACCAGACAAGCTATACAAGGCAGCATTTTCGTACATTGGAAAACAAGCAGCACAAGACTATGACCCCTGAAGAAGAAAAACAAATGAAATGAATCATATCATGATCCTGGCTTTCTTCCTGGGGGCACTTTTCCAGACGCTGCTACAGGGAAGGGTATCTTACACAGAGCAGGGCAGTCTCTTGTTGAGATAACAGAACAGAGACCAGAGCTCAGAAGGACTGAATTGGCTAGAATTTTGGAGGGATAATGCTTACAAGGAGGGAATTGCCTGGAGAAAGACTTCCAGAAGTCTTCAAAGTGGTGCCCTTGCATAATGTAAACCTCTACAAGACCAGGCAATGACAACTTGGCAGCAGTACATCAAACAGTTTCAGAGCTCACATAGGGCTGAGACACAGTTGAGTCTTGGCTAGCCAGAGTCTGGAGGGTCTTTGTTGAACACTCAGGGCATTTAGGGGAGATCCCAGAGAGGGGATGTTTGGTATTGGAGCTAAGCTACCCCCAGAGTAAAGCATACATTATATCTGCCTCAACTAAGTGAAAATTCATAAAAGCACAAAGCTGCCTGTTAAAACAAAATCTAACACTCTTTAAAAGAATTTAACAAAAATACAATCCAGCACCTCAAAATAAAGTCCAGCATTTAATAATAAAAAAATTACTAGCTATATCAAAAAACACAACAGTGTAACTCATTACCAGAATAAAAATCAGTCAATAGAAACAGACTAAAAGAGACAGAGATAATGGGCTTAGCAGAGAGGCACTTTATTTTTTTCCCCAACTTTATTGACATGTAATTGACATATAACATTGTGTAAGTTTAAGGTATACAACATAATGATTTGATACATATATATGTTGTGAAATGCTTTCCACAATAAGGTTAGTTAGTATTTCCATCACCTCAAATAGTTACAATTTTGTGTATGTGTAGTGAGAACTTTTAAAAACTACTGTCTTGGATACTTTCAAATATGGAATATTGTATTATTAACTATATAACTGTTGTTATCTAATGCTGCAGATCAGATCCCCAGAACTTATTCATCTGAGGAGCACCTTAGCAGGTGGGCTGAGTTTCCGAAATATGTTAGTGCTCACCCCTCTCCTTCCAGAAATAAGGACTCTATAAACTATGGGGAAAATATGATAGGCAATAATAGCATCTGCTGTAATTTTCAAAGCAGTAATTCAGGAAGGTAGAGCACATTTCACCTGCTGTAATTTTCAAAGCAATAATGCAGGAAGGTAGAGCGCATTTTTTCCCCAAGAAACTTACTGTCTTAGATAAGAATCTTACCTTCACTTGCTCCATACTCAGCCTACTGAACTAACCAAATTCGAACAATAGAAGAAAAAAGACCAATTTAGCATTTGTGTCTTTCTTTTATATAATTCCGTTTTAACAAAATTCAACACAGTTCAGATAAGACAAGTTCCAACCTCCCAATATAACTCACCCTTACATAGCAAATTATATATTTTCTCCAATTAGTGTAAATCTCCTGAGTAACCAATATGAGTGTTCTGTTTGCTGTACTGCAGCCCAGTAGAAATTGCACTTAACAATTCCTGCGATTTATGTTTTTCCCTCTGTAGCTATTTGTTTTAGTGATGCTGCTAGGGTTTTCTTTTTTTTTCACTTGAAGTGCACACTACAATAAATACTTTTCCATACTATGAGAAAAAAGTTATAGTGAAAAATTCAAACAAAGGTAAAAGAAAACTTTTATTTATTTACTTTTAACAGGTGTTAAGTCAGGGGTTAAAACTGGCAGCCTGAAGATATGCTTTTTGTTTTTGTTTTTGTTGCGTAAAATGTTCACAAATTTTTCAATTTTTTTTCCTTCAGTTTATTATAAAAATAAATGCTGGACCAAGTTGAATGCCAGGGTTGGTACTACACATTTTGAAATTCTGAATGCTTTTAAGTGAACTTGTGTTCTCCAGTTTGTCATTGGCCCCTCCAACCCTCCTATGTTACATCTGACTGTCAGGTACCTGTGGTACCTCCCTAGTCAAGTAGCAGGCGCTTGAGTTTGTCATTCCCTACTTCATGTGGATAAACAAAATTAATAAATAATTTCTTCCTATTCGCAAAAAACTTTTGACTGTCTTCCAAAACGATCTCAAATGAGCAATGGACTTTTCTCCAAGACAATTAAATTTTTGGCAGGTTGGCCTAAAAATTTTTGGCTGGCCTTTTGTCAGTAATAGCCTCTTCTAAATGGGGAAACTAGAATGTGATATCACATCTTTGATTTATTTGACTGAGTTGTGTTTAAAGCCACACTGGGTAATTTTGTGTTATCAAATTATGCATACTTTATACTTATATGGTTATTTTCAATTGAATATTTTAAAATCTATTTTGAAATACTAACATTTTAAGGAAATATTATTAAGCATTTACACATAACTTCAGACTTCCCTTTAAAAAACTCAGAACACTTTAAAATATTTTACAGATAATTTACAAAATATTATTTTTTCATAATATTAAAAAATCCACACCATGTCAGAGAATGACAAAGAGAAATTCATAATCACTATATAGAGTATTAAATCTCCAAGACTACATTCTTTTCTTAACAAAACTGACCTTTGCTAATGTTAAAAACTTTCTATTTAATACTTTTGGAAATAGTTGTGCAATACTTTAAATGAATGGAAGAATTTGGGGACTTGAAAAGAAATGTTAAGTACTTCTTACTTGTCCCATCTTTTTTTCATGTGAACACTGCCTCATAGATCATTTTAAATGATCATCTTTACCAATTGTTTGGATTTATTAGAGCTCTCCTCAGCCAAAATCATAATGAGCTACCTGTGTGTTATATTAACTGCTTTCCTGTCAGTCCCTAGTAAGTGTACTACTAGGATGCTGTGAATATTTCTTTTCTCTAATTCCCATCTTTACTCTCTGCCCTAGTCTAGACCGTTTTTATTTTCCCTTCCTTTATTTGTCTAAAAGGATAAGCAAACATTAATTGGCAAAGGGCAAGGGGAATAATGAATACAAGATGGCTTCTTAAAAACTTTTCCAACTCCAACATTCCTTCAACAAGTCTTAAAATCTTGTTAGTGTCATACCATTATGGTTTAATATGTATCCTTAAAAAATTAAAACGATGGAATTAGTTTAAATGGCAAATAATATTTAAAATATTTTTCTGAGATGCAATGTAAGAGACATAAAGACAGTAAGAGTAGCGAGACCCCGTGAGTTGTAAACATTGAAATTGGGGAGTTTTTTAAATTACCCAGAAATTCCGTTACCCAGATCCGTCACCCAGAAATTCTGATTTAACTGGTTAGGAGTGCAGCCTGGACATGAGTTGTTTTTTTTTTTTTTTAACTCCCCAGATTATTCTAAAGTACCACTCGTCTATCTGCAGATTCTCTTTTCTTAACTTTGACTACACATTAGAATCAACAGATTCATTTAAAAAATATGGCTTCCTAGACACTACTTTCAGAGATTCAAATTCAGTTTGCCTAGAGTGGAACTCACGCATTGTTTTTGTTTTTACAGAATCATGATTTCAATGTAAAGTCAACATTAAGAATTACTGCTCAAGAATCAAGATTTGTAACATCACACCATGGGAGATGACATACTGTCATTCTATTTTTGTTTTCTCGATGACAAGCTGTAATTCTTGCCCACAAGAAGAGCTCAGTGGTACAAATTTAGTTTTACAACTAAAGTAAGTAAATTAATTATGTTTTAAAAATTATTATTTGTAGTAACAGTAATAGTATTTTACTGTATACTGGGAAAATTGCAGTTCTAGATATTCTGCCATGGAGTGGTTTCAGATTTCTTACTGCAAGTTTTGGTCAAATTAGTCTTTGCATTTCTATCTCTACAGCACAGTAAGAATTTTCAGTTGCTCCGAGGAAGGCTTGGCTGCTGTAGCGCTGCCATGTTGGTTAGATTGAAAGTAACTTTGGATCACTTCTATCAATAGAAATGCTGTGAAGAGTAAAAGATGTCTTAGATACAGCATTAATGCATAAAAAAAAAGCACGACGTCACAAATAGCTTCCTATAATACATGGATATAAGAATGCACCCTTTTGAATTTACAACATGAAGAGAAGTATAAAGAAATTTAATTATTTTTAATAATGTTGAACATGCAAGTGACAAACTAAATATTAAAAATCCATTCACTTGGGCAAGGAAGGACACAGCCGCACGCGGAGGGAGCCGGCACGGCGTATCTTTTCCTCCCCGACTCTCGCGATAACCACTGGCGCACGCGCTTGCCACTGTCAGTTGCTGAGCTGATTTCCACCAGGGGGCCAAGCAACGGCGCAGTGGTCACGTGACGGAACCGCCGCCGGCTGCGCAAGCGCAGGCGGTATTGCTCCGCAGAAACCACCAGGACAGCCGCCATGGCCGACAACGCCAAGCCCCGTGCGAATACGTTGCAGGTGCTGCGGGACATGGCCAACCGCCTGCGGATCCATTCCATCAGGGCCACGTGTGCCTCCCGCTCCGGCCACCCCACTTCGTGCTGCAGCGCAGCTGAGATCATGTCCGTGCTGTTCTTCCACACGATGCGGTATAAACAGACAGAGCCAGAACACCCTGACAACGACCGATTCATCCTCTCCAAGGGCCATGCTGCTCCCATCCTCTATGCAGCTTGGGCAGAGCTGGGCATCATCAGTGAATCCGACTTGCTGAACTTGAGGAAAATTAACTGTGACTTAGAGGGACATCCCACCCCAAGACTGTCGTTCGTTGATGTGGCAACCGGATCGCTTGGGCAAGGATTGGGTGCCGCCTGCGGAATGGCTTATACTGGCAAGTACTTTGACAAGGCCAGCTACCGAGTGTTCTGCCTTATGGGAGATGGCGAATCCTCGGAAGGTTCAGTCTGGGAGGCTCTGGACTTCGCTTCCCACTACAATTTGGACAATCTCGTGGCAGTCTTTGACGTGAACCGTTTGGGACAAAGTGGTGTCACCCCCCTTGAGCACTGCACAGACGTCTATCAGAATCGCTGTGAAGCCTTTGGGTGGAATACTTACTTAGTGGATGGCCATGATGTGGAGGGGTTGTGCCATGCGTTCGGGCAAGCAACTCAAGTGAAGAACAAGCCCACTGCCATAGTAGCCAAGACCTTCAAGGGCCGGGGTATTCCAGACATTGAGGATGCAGAAAATTGGCATGGAAAGCCAATGCCAAAAGAAAGAGCAGATGCAATCATCAAATTAATTGAGAGTCAGATACAGACCAATAGAAATTTCATAGTGAAACTCCCTCTTGAAGACTCACCGCAAGTCAGCATCAGGAATATAAAAATGACCTGTCTGCCTGATTATGAAGTTGGTGACAAGATAGCTACTCAGAAAGCATATGGTTTGGCTCTGGTTAAACTGGGACGTGCAAATGACAGACTTATTGTGCTGGATGGTGACGCAAAGAACTCCACCTTTTCTGAGATATTCAAGAAAGAATACCCTGAGCGTTTCATTGAGTGTGTTATGGCTGAGCAAAACATGGTAAGTGTGGCACTGGGCTGCGCCACACGTGATCGAACTGTTGCTTTTATTAGTACCCTTGCTGCCTGTTTGACCCGAGCATTTGATCAGATCCGGATGGGAGCCATATCTCAAACCAATATCAATCTTATTGGTTCCCACTGCGGGGTATCTATGGGTGAAGAAGGATCCTCCCAGATGGCTCTGGAGGATCTCGCCATGTTCCGAAGCATTCCCAATTGCACCGTTTTCTATCCAAGTGATGCCATCTCGACAGAGCATGCTGTTTATCTGGCTGCCAGTACCAAAGGAATGTGCTTCATTCGGACCAGCCGACAAGAAACTGCGGTTATTTATACCCCACAAGAAAATTTTGTGATTGGACAGGCCAGGGTCATCCGCCACAGTGTCAATGACAAAGTTACAGTTATTGGAGCAGGAGTTACTGTCCATGAAGCCTTAGCAGCTGCTGATGATCTTTCTCAACAAGGCATTTCTATCCGTGTCATTGACCCGTTTACCATTAAACCCCTGGATGCTGCCACCATCATCTCCAGTGCAAAAGCTACAGGTGGTCGGGTTATCACAGTAGAGGATCACTACCGAGAAGGTGGCCTTGGAGAAGCTGTGTGTGCAGCTGTCTCTGGGGAGCCTGACATCCTTGTTCATCAGCTGGCAGTGTCAGGAGTGCCCCAAAGTGGGAAACCTAGTGAATTGCTGGATATGTTTGGAATCAGTGCCAGACACATCATAGCTGCTGTGAAATACACTTTAATGAACTAAAATAACTGATTTCTTTAAAAAGTCAGTCTGTTGGCTTTGGTTTTAAAACTCTGGTATCTTTATATTACATTTATACTTGTTATTACAAAACTATCGTTTATAGCTGTACTGTTGTGCTTTGTTTTTTTAAACCCATTTAACACCTTTCTTCATTCCTAATTCAGAAATTCAAGTTAACCACGTTTCTAATAAACCATGACTATATATGTGTACAAATATCATTCTCATTTTTGAATCATTAAAGTAGGTTATAACATTTTAAGTAACAGAATAACAAACAAGCACCGACCCGGTGGTGTAGTGGTTAAGTTTGTGCGCTCTGCTTCAGTTCACAGGTTTGGGTCTCAAGCACGGATCTACACACTGCTCATCAAGCCATGCTGTGGCAGTGTCCCACGTGTAAAATAGAGGAAGATTGGCACAGATGTTAGCTCAGGGACAATCTCTTCAGACACACACACGCACACCATAATAACAAACAAAACAACCACCTAATACAAGGTTTTCTGATAAGACTACAAATAACTGACGAGTTGGAAGTCAATGTAGATGTATCAGTTTCTTAAGTGTGTATAATTTGTTTGTACATAAAGAAAATGTGTATCTAATTGTAGACTTCAATAGTCCAGGTTTTGAAGCAAGTTCCAGCTTTCATATAATGCCATCCTACCTGTGGCTTCTGGGGTAATGTTTGAGTGCGATTGCGTTGGAATTTCCTCTAAAGTCTGCCTACCTCTCTCAGTTACTGTTTAGAAGCTATAGAGCGGCAGTGAAAGCTCTTATGGTGGACCATACCACTTGTGGTGACTGTTCTATAAAGAGATGAAAGCATGACTAGTTATAGTCTGCACACTACACTGTTTTGTGAGGTTTCAGAAATGTTTCCTTTTCTCAGTTACCAAACCAGAGTGCTAACATGATTATATTCATCTACTAAGGATACTCAAGTCAATGTAATAAAGCATTTAAAAACCAGCAGCTTTGTTTAGTTTGTACCGTCTATGTGTGATTTGGTCTGTCCCTGGTAAGGAAGAAACTTCTATCTAAACCAGAAGCAGAAAGAAGCATCTCATCCAACAGCATTCCTGGAAAAAGGTCTGAGCTTGAGATAAATCACCAGGGAAAAATGTGCGGACTGAAAAACCATCTCTTAAGCAGAATCCTTATTTTTACCTGTGATTGTATAAATTATATGGCTGAAATACAAGAAAAAAGTACCAGTCAGGTAAATTCAAGATGGATCCAAGTTTCAAAACGAAATTTAAAATTATTCTATGTCTGATATGTCAGGTAGTTAGCTCCTTATTTTTATTGCCTTCATTAAGAACCCTCATTACGTTCTTTGGAGGCATAACCAATTTGTGTCAGGAATTATTGTTCTAGAAAGTGTGATAGAGACCAAAAAATACTAACCTGTGGATTGGAGAAACTGGGGCCCACTCATTCTTTTCTCTGAGCTGGTTCTGGTTTCCTCTTTTGAAAATGGGGCATAGTAATTGTTGTTTGTTTCATAAGGTTTAAAAATGATTTTTTCAAAATAAAAACAGTTGCGTTAGGATCATTGTAGAAATGTAGAAAAAGCAAATAGGCAAAAAAATCTACCTTATCTCACACACACAAAATATCCATTTAATTGTATTTGCTAGCACAAGACCTATAATGGTAGATCTTCCAAAACAGTCATTCTCATCTAGTAACATCAACCAAATATTACATATATCCATGACTGGGGTAGTATTGAATAATAAATCCCCATCCTCAGATTCTTCAAACCTTAGAGATAACATTGATACCACACACATGGTAAAGTAGATAAAATACTGACACAAAATTGCTTGTTGCAATTTGAATGTGCGTACTGGGCAAGGCTTCAACTCCTATGGCTTGTAGCATGAATGTGGAGTGAAAAATGGTCTGTTTCCAACCAAAGATGCATAAACACATCTTTAATAATGAAGTAGATCAGGGTTTGTTTTATGACTAATGGAATCTCAGAGACCACGAAAAATATTTTTTTAGGAGGATGGGGAAGCCCTTAAGAATCTTTCCTGGAAAGGTTCTATTCCATGAGGCATTGACCAGTGGCCATCAGCTCCAGAAAGAAGAAATAAGAGGTGAGCTTTCTTGTGTCTACAATTCTTCAAGTAAGGTGGAATCAAGTCCCATTTTATTATATTGAATATTCTCCAGCCTGGAGGTCTTGTGTCTATGGAAATCGTTCTGACTGATACTAAACCTTGACCACTAGAGCTTGTGAAGATTCAGTTTTGACTTTGATAAACAACATGATCACTGGTTTAATTCTGCTCTTTTATTCATTGTTTTGCCTAGAAAAAGGTCTTCTAGATTATCAAGAGAGCCTGATGACATTCCAGGGACAGCTGTGACCACTACAGCTGTCTTGCTTATGGTTGTGCTAGCAAAGGCTAGCAAGTGGTCATCTGAGAGTGATATGCTGTGTCATTTTAATTCCATTGGATATGTTAAAAAGGTAGTACAACAATTTATTTAAAAAGGTAATATTAATAATATGACAGAAATTGCATCCTTAAAATAATGATAAAAATTTAGATGCAACCTTTAATTTTCTGGGAATATGTGAGGAAAAGATTTCAAGACCACTGGTTTGTTTATTGGGGGCCCATTTGTACCAGATAGACAAGACAAACTGCTGGCCTGAGGGATGAATCCAGCCTACGAAAGTCATCCTATTCCAGCCCGAGGTTGGAATAAATCTAAAACTTATTTTCTTACAAAAACCAATTCAGAAATATTTTAAGATTCCAAACTGACATAATTAAGATAACTCTGTAGGAAATAAGATCACTTTATTAATTTTACTTTAATAAAAATAGCTATGTCTTCTGATTTATCAATGTTAAGTATAAAACAAGCTTATATTTTATTCTATTGAAGTTTGCTTTTTCTAAACTTAAATAGGTTTACTGATCAGATAGGCCAACTTTACTGTTACATAGTGTTTATAATTATAAAAAATTAAAGCTTACTCACCTTAATTGAATCATTGTTCTGATAAGCTTTGTTTGGAAACTAATCATATTTTGTGGTATGTCAGCTTAAAGATAATTTTCAGGATCTCTAGGTAACTTAAAACCTTGGACTAATATTGACAATTCAGAGAATAGATTCTGAGGACAGGTTTCTGAGCAGACATCATTTAGACAACTTTTAGACCATATCTGTGGACTGGATCAGGATGCCCAGAACTCAGTTTTAATTGAGAATAGATGGCCTACTGTGACTGCTACCCCAACATCCAGCAAGACAACAATTAATGACTGAATGAACTGATGAGGGAAAATTTATTGTGGTTATTTGTTTGGAATATTGTTGATTTTGTTTTTATGCTCTATTTTTATAGATATATAGGGAAGCTATTTCTTAGGCTCTCTAACCAACAGTTATTTCATAAATTCTACTTTTGTAGACTAAAGTGAAACATTTCAAAATAATGTGTGATTCTCATGGCCCACTTCTCCCCAGAATTGGAAAACTCTTACTAAATCTCTTTTTGTATCTTTGTTATCTTTGAACCTCCTTCTTATCAAGTCATAATTGGTTATATTATGCAACCAAAGCTTTATTTTGAGTGTCTTATGTGAGAATGGTGGTCATCAAATCGGATGTGATAAGCCATTTCAAAGAACAAATACTAATGCAGTTCTGAGGCCAATGTCTACAAAGTCCTTCTGGGAAAACTGGCTTGATATAGGTGGTAAAGAAGTTAAGGAACCTTAATAAATTTGGAGCCTGTGAGAAAAGAAGAATTCTTCCCAGTTTTTAGATACTATGGTAAGAACTGGAAAAGAGAGTTTTTTTTTTTTAAAGATTTTATTTTTTTCCTTTTTCTCCCAAAGGCCCCCAGTACATAGTTGCATATTCTTAGTTGTGGGTCCTTCTAGTTGTGGCATGTGGAATGCCACCTCAGCGTGGCCTGACGAGCAGTGCCATGTCCGCACCCAGGATTCGAACTGACGAAACACTGGGCTGCCTGCAGCAGAGCGCGCGAACTTAGCCACTCGGCCACGGGGTCAGCCCCTGGAAAAGAGAGTTTTTTGGACTTGGATTCCTAGCCTCAGGACAGCAA
Organism: Equus asinus; assembly: GCF_041296235.1. NCBI lineage: Eukaryota > Metazoa > Chordata > Mammalia > Perissodactyla > Equidae > Equus > Equus asinus. Next base: position 49,466,700 of record NC_091792.1, on the reverse strand, counting down.
ATGATAGAGCCTTCTTAAACACATGCAATCTTTAGAATACTATCTCTCATCCACAGTTTACATACTGCATGTGGTGCTTATCCTCTTCTCTCTTTTCTACTTTCCTCCACACTCACCACAACTGAAATATCTGAAATTATTCAGTAAAAGGATGTCCTCTAGCATGTGTATACTTTATTATATAAGATACCATACCTTCAGTTACTGTGATAAAGGCTTCTTTTGGTTGTTTATGAAAGTAGTTCATTAATTTCCAGTCAAGACATTGACTCTTCAGTCTTTCCTTTGCTGGGCCCAGCAAATATCTGATCTTTTCTACAGTACTGTTTCCAAATACCGTTTCATTACAGGTTGATTGGCAATAGTCTTTCCTGGCCATGGTTTGACAAAGCTTTTCTCTCCATTCTGTTCTCCAGGCAATTTCCCATAATTTTGACAGTATTCCCCCATTTCCAGGCTTACTTGTACCTTATCCCTTTACTTGCACTACTTCTCATGTTCTCTGGGACCTTACTTGGTTACCTATCCTTACTTTTTTTTCTGAAACCTTCAAGAGAGCAGATGCAGCAGCAAAAGGAAGATGAAAGCTGGATTACTACAGGTAAGGGTGGGTAAGTAGTGAGGAAATTAAGCCAGGGATATAAGACAAGCCTTTTGAGAATTTTCACTACTAATAGGGCAGTGCTTGAAAAGGTAACAGGTTTATGGAAATAAGTTTTTAAGATTGGTGGAGACAGAGGTCTGTATTAGGCTTAGAAATCAATGGAGAAAGAATACAATAAAGTTTTAAAGATGATATAAAATTTGAAATTATATCAAGTATCTTTTCCGACTATGGTATGACTAGAAATTAATTACACAAAGAAAATTGGAAAATTTACAAATATGTGGAGATTAAATAACATGCTACTGAATAACCAATGGGTCAAAGAAGAAATCAAAAGAGAAATTAAAAAAATACCTTGAGACAAATCAAAATAGAAATGTAACATACCAAAATTTATGGAATTCAGTAAAATAGTTCTAAGGGGCAAGTTCATGGTGATAAATACCTACATCAAGAAACAAGAAAAGTCTAAAATAACCTAACTTTTTACCTCAAGGGACTAGAAAAAGAAGAAAATCCAAAGCTCAAAGTTAGTAGAAGGAAGGAAATAACAAAGATTAGAGCAGAAAGAAATGAAATAGAGACTACAAAGATAACAGAAAAGATCAATGAAACTAAGAGCTGGTTCTTTGAAAAGACAAAATTGATAAACCTTTAACTAGACTCACCAAAAAAAAAAACCACTCAAATAAATAAAATCAGAAATGAAAGAGAAGATGTTATGACTGATACCACAGGAATACAAAGGATCATAAGACATTACTATGAAAAATTGTATGCTAACAAATTGGACAACCTAGAAGAAATGGGTAAATTTCTAGAAACATATAACTACCAAGTGTGAATCATGATAAAATAGAAAATCTGAGCAGACCAATTACTAGCAAGGAGATTGTATCAATAATCAAAAATCTCCCAACAAAGAAAAGTCCAGGACCATGCAGCTTCACTGGTGAATTCTATGAAACCTTCAAAAAGAATTAATACCAATCCTCAAACTCTTCCAAAAAAATGGAAAAGGGGGAAACTCTTCCAAACACATTGTATGAGGCCAGCATTACTAGACAAGCATGCCACAAAAAAAGAAAATTACAGACCAATATCTCAGATAAACATAGTGTAAAACATCCTCAACAACATGTTAGCAAACCAAATTCAACAATACATTAAAAGGATCATGCATCATGATCAAGTGGGATTTATTCCAGGGATGCAAGGGTGGCTCAACATCTGCAAATCAGTCAACATGATGCACGACATTAACAAAATTAAGGATAAAAATCATATGATCATCTTAATAGAGAAAAGGCATTTGACAAAATTCAACATCCATTTATAATAAAAACTCCCAACAAAGTAGGTATGGAGGGAAAGTACCTCAACATAACAAAGGCCATATATGACAAGCCCACAGCTAACATCATACTCAACAGTGAAAAGCTAAATGCTTTTTCTCTAAGATCAGGAATAAGACAATGATGTCTGCTCTCACCACTTTTATTCAACATAGTATTGGAAGTCCTAGCCAGAGAAATTAGGCAAGAAAAAGAAAGAAAAGAGATCTAAATTAGAAAGGAAGAAGTAAAACTGTTACTATTTGCAGAAGGCATGATATTGTGTAGAGAAAACCCTAAAGATTCCATCAAAGAACTATTAGAACTAATACGCAAATTCAGTAAAGTTGCAGAATACAAAATCAGCACATAAAAATCTATTGCATTTCTTTACATTAGCAAACTATCAGAAAGAGAAATAGAGAAGAAATCCTGTTTACAATTGCATCAAAAAACAACAAATTTAACCAAGGAGGTGAAAGACCTGTATATTGAAAACTATAAGACATTAATGAAAGAAATTGAAGAAGACACAAATAAATGGAAAAGTATTCTGTGCTCATGGATTGGAAGAATTAGTATTGTTAAAATGTCCATACTACCCAAAGCAATCTACAGATTCAATGCAATTCCTATCAAAATTCCAATGATATTTTTCACAGAAATAGAAGGATTAGGATTTCACGGAAATCCTAAAATTTATATGGAAGCACAAAAAACCCTCAATAGCAAAAGCAATCTTGAGAAAGAACAACAAAGCTGGAGGCATTACACTCCCTGATTTCAAAGTATATTACAAGGCTATAGTAATTAAAATAGTATGGTATCGGCCTAAAAAGAGATACATACATCAGTGGAACAGAATAGACAGTCCAGTTAAGTAAACCACATAAATCCAGACCATCCCTAACTTACAATGTTTCAACTTAGAAGTTTTCAACTGTATGATAGTGCAAAAGCAATATGCATTCAGTAGAAACCATACTTCAAATTTTGCGTCTATCTTTTCTTGATACACTCATGATACTGGGCAGTGGCAGTGAGCCACAGCTCCCAGTCAGCCATGAGATCATGAGAGTAAACAACTGATACACTTACAACCGTTCTGTATCCATACAACCATTCTGTTTCTCACTTTCAGTACAGTATTCAATAAATTACATGAGGTATTCATGTAATAGGCTTTGTGTTAAAAATTATAAAATAGGTTTTATTATAAAATAGGCTTTGTGTTAGGTGATTTTGCCCAACTATAGGCTAATGTAAGTGTTCTGAGCACGTTTAGGGTAGGCTAGGGCTAAGCTATGATGTTTCGTATGTTAAGTGTATTAAATACATTTTTGGCTTATGATATTTTCAACTCAATGATGGTTTACTGGGATGTAACCCCGATGTAAGCTGAGGAAAATCTGTACTGGATAAGCAGAAGAGTATAATTCATACAAAGAGAAAACCTTTTAGACTTGAAGATGTCAAGTAAATTGACATATTCTAGGAAGTATAGGAAGCCTCTTGCTGAGAGGTCTTAGGCAGACAGTCTGGGTTCAAATTTTACTCCACCACAGTCTTGCTGTAAGACCATAAGCTATTAAGATCTCTGTCCCTTGGTTACTTCATCTGTAAAATGAAGATAATAACAGGATCAACTTCACATGCTTGTTGGAGGATTAAGTGAGTTACAAGGCTCTCAGAATGATATCTGGCAAAAAGCAAGCACTATGTCAATGTCAGTCCTTATTGTTGAAGAATAAAGGTTGAATAGCCCTCATGTTTTTTTTTAAAGATTGACAACTGAGCTAACATCTGTTGCCAATCATCTTCTTCTTTTTTTTCTTCTTTTCCCTAAAGCCCCTCAGTACGTAGTTGTATATTCTAGATGTGAGTGCCTCTGGTTGTGCTATGTGGGACACCACCTCAGCGTGACCTGATGAGCGGTGCCATGTCCGCTGGCTGGGATCTGGACCAATGAAACCCTTGGCTGCCGAAGCGGAGCGCTTGAACTTAACCACTCGGCCACCGGGCTGGCCCCAGCCCTCATCTTCTTAACTTGCGTTCCTGAAGAAGATCTGTCCCACCCCCTTTCTAAGGCTCTCTTCTCAGGAAGTGTCTAATCGCATCATCTCCTGCCTTAACCCTTGGCAATTTTGCTTCATCAATTTTCTCTTCTTCCAATGCCTTCTGTCTCTCCCCAAGGATACTGAAACTCTCTTCTCATACTGAGATAAGACCTCATACTGAATTCAGCTGGAGGTGAGCTGACAAAGTGTTCCCAAATTTTCAAATCTGAGTGCTTTGCAGTTGCCACAGGCCCACCCACAGTGCCGAATTGTAAGGCCCCTGGAGCCACTGCCACTTGTGTGACTCATTCTGTAGTCACAATATTTTACTCATCATACTGGCTTCATATCATCTTGAATTTTTCAATGTTAAAATTGGCCTTATATCAACACAACAGCTTCGATGTTTTTGTCTTTCTATTTGAGATTTTAAAATTAAAAAAGACAATGCATACTTATTTTAATGGAAAAAGTAATACAGAGTTTTATTACTAAAACATTATTGATTTTGCACTTTCCAACTCATCTCTTATCTCCTCCGCCTTCTCCATACTCAGACAAACGGCCTTTTCTGAGAATAGGCCTAATCTTATTAGGATATCTAACACCTGTAAATTTTTTTGTTTTAACTAAAATGAAACCATTATCTACCTATTACATTCAAACTTTCTTTTTTCACTTACAGTATACTATAAACATCTCTTCATATCAGTGGATATAGATATAACTTATACTTTTTCTAGCTTCAAGGCATGGGTGTAATAATTTATTCAGCACTCCCCAATTGGTAGACATTCAGATGCTTCCATGCTACAGTAAGCAGCTTTGTATACATATTTTTATCTAAAGGGTTTTTTAAAAACTTTCTGTAGGTAAGATTCTAAAAAATGGCATTGGTGATCCAAGGGCTATGTGTCTTTTTATGTTAACAGTTATTGACATTACTTTCCAACAATCATTTCAGCAAGTCTCCCTCTTGTTTTTCTGAATCATTTTCAGCAGGGGATGCTTTCACTCTTTTAATTTTTGCCAATCCGATGAGTTAAAAATAGCATCTCATTATGTCTTTATTTTGTGTTTCCCTTACCATTAGGGAGGTTGAAGTTAGTTTTATATGCTTGTCGATGTTTGAATTTTATCTTCTATGAATTGTCTGTTTGTATCCTTTGATTCTTATTTTCTTCAATTATTTGCCTTCTTAATATTAATTGAGCCCTTTGTATATTGGAAATATTAAATATTAAAACAAATTTAAAAGACAAACAATAGAATCAGTAAAAAATTACAGTGAAAATGATGGTAAAAGCATTAGTAGCACTGGGCACATAGAAATGGTAAATATTGTTGAATTTAATAATGCAATCAAATATGTTTATTTCTTCCTCTATGGGTTCTGGTGTGCTGTCTTTTTAAAGAAGATCTGCCTTTCTCCACATCTATTGCCAAATCTAAGGCTATACAAATATTCTCCGAGATGATCGCCAATAATTTTATTTCATTTTTATATCAGACTTAATTGAGATTTCTAAAAATATTATTTCAAGTGGAAGTTGAGCTTTTTTCTTCCAATGAAGTTGAAAAAATCATTTTTTAAAGATTTCAGATATGCAGATTACACTCCCCGAGAGAGATATCTGTTAAAACTGAGCTAAAGCCAGTTACAGAAATTTGAGAACTGGGCTTTTCTTTGATCCAGTATATCTTTATTTCTGTAATTCCTAAATTCGAGGAACTTTTACCTCATGGGCCTACATTTATTTCCAAAGAATTTTATGCTATTTTGACTTATATATGGGATCTGAAGTGAGACAGACCCGAGCCCACATCTGCTGTTTAGCTTTTGACAAGGTGTTCACTTGACTTCGGTAATTGTTAGTTTCCTCATCATGACAGTGATCTTTTTTTTTTTAAAGATTGGCACCTGAGCTAACAACTGTTGCCAATCTTCTTTTTTTTTTTTCTGCTTTTTCTCCCCAAAACCCCCAAGTACATAGTTGTATATTTTTAGTTGTGGGTCTTTCTGGTTGTGGCATGTGGGACGCTGCCTCAACGTGGCCTGATGAGGGGTACCATGTCCAAGCCCAGGATCTGAACCAGCGAAACCCTTGGCCACCACAGTGGAGTGCACAAACTTAACCACTGGGCCACGGAGCCGGCCCCCATGACAGTGATCTTAATGAAACCTATAACATGGGGTTATTGTAAGGATTAAATACAATAATGCATTTAAAGAAAATAGCATAGTGTTTAATAATAATAAGCTTTAAACAAATGCACCTATTATTAAAATCTATTAAAAATTTTTCTGATTATCTGAGATAATGACTGTATGCTTGGTTTAGAACTCAAAAAAAAAGAAATTTCAGATTATTACAAGGATGATATACAATGGACTGAAAAGTATCATTGTGTTTTAATATTAAAATTTCAACCTAATTTGTTTTTTTCTTTTAAAATTTACTCCAAAAGTAATGCCATTGATATTTATTTATTTATTATATTTTAGTTCTGAAACTTTTGGACTACAGTCAATTGATTGGTGACTTTAAGTTGATATGCTGAATGTCATGCATAATTCTCACTTTGAAATGTATTTGTGATAGATGGTAGATACAACCACTACATGCTTTTAAGCAAATATTTCTTGATGAGTATTTCTCTTAAATTTCTGAGTAGTTTCTATATTAGTTTGCCATCTGCAGACATTCTCAGACTTTTATAGAATTGGATTTTTTAAATCCAGCAATTTCAGTTGACCAGTAGCAAGAATAACTTGGTTATACTTTGGTTTTCTGCCTGAAAGTGATACACCACCATATTCCTGTTCATTCTCCATCCCAATCACTTTAGATAATGGATTTTCATTTCTTGTGGCACTGCTGGTTCCTTTGTAGTTTAATCAAGTAGGCATGTTCATTTTAAATACTGATTTTTTTCCCCCGGAACTGAGTCTCAGCTTAAAATTGATGTAGCCTATTATAGTATGTCATATCTTTCTAGAAGAAGATTTTTGAAATATTTTACTTATAAAGGAGAAAAAAAATTAATCCCCACCAGTCTTGCATCAAAAAGAGTATAGTACACAGATGGATTCTCATATATATTCTAGACTGATTTTGTTTACTGGCAAGGAAAAAAATTGAATCTGACTTACTTCTGTTTTAATCAATTTTCTTTCAGGCGCAAGTAAAAAATAGAATTCAAACAGGCTTAAGGAAAAGGGGAATTTGTTGCCTTTCCTAACTGACAAGTCTAGAGTTAGAGGAAGCTCATGTATCGCTGGATTCAGTGCCAAAATGATCTATCTTTCCATCTTTGGGCTCCCTATAACTCTGCAGTAGCTTTCTTTTCATAAAGGCTCTGCTGGGCGATGATCACAATGACCACCAACTGTATCAGGTTTATATTCTACCACTTAAGTCCCAACACAAAATAGAAACATATCTTTCCCAAGAATTAAAAGACTCAGGGCTGACTTTACTTGAGTCAGCTTGGATCAGGTAATATTTCTTAATTATCTGCCATGATTCTAATTGGCCAGGCTCAAGGCTTCTGCCTGTCCCTGAAGTCTGCAGGTAGATTCCACTCCACCTGAAACATTTAGCCTGAAAGTACAGGGGAACAGTTCTTCAGGGAAATCTAAGGTGCCATTGTGAGTTCCTCCGTATCTTTACCAATAGGCGGTGGAGTTAATCCTTTTGATTTCAGCCATTCTAGTGGGTGTGAAAAGGTATCTCATATATACAGATTTTAATCTGCAGACTCCCAATGACTAAACACGTTAAGCACCCGTTCATGTGTCTGTTGATCATTAGCACATCTTCCGTGGCAAAGTGTCCAAATATTTGGTTCATTTAAAAAATTGGGACGTTTGGTTTTTTTCCTATTGATTTGTAGGTTTCTTTATGTATTATGGATACAAACCCTTTGTTATATGTGTTGTAAATATTTTGCCTCATTCTGTGTCTTGTTTACTCATTTTATTAATGATAACTTTGGAGGGGCATACATTTTAAATTTTTATGGAATTTAATTAATTAATTTTCAAGTTTCTGGTTAGTGTTGTTTGTGTCCTGTCCAATAAATTTTGCTCTTTCCAATTTCTCAAAGATAGTCTCCTCTTTTCTTCTAGAAAATTTATAGTTCTGGGTTTTATGCTTAGATATATGAGACATTTCAAAATAATTTTTGTGTTTGGTGTGAAATAGGAGACAAGTTTTTTTTTTTTTTTTACTTTGTTTTGTTTTGTTTTGTTTTGTTTTCCGCATACAGATATCTAGCTGTGATATAGCAACACTTGTTAAAAAGGCTTTCTTCTGCTCGCTGGATGAACTTGGCACTTTGGATGCAAACGAATTGGCTGTGTGTGTGTGGGTCTATATCTAGACCCTCTGTTCTAGTGATCTAGTGATTCTAGCTCAAGTGATCCCGTCTCTATTTGTACGCCAGTACTCTGCTATAACTTTGTAGTAAGTCTTGAAATCAGGTAGTGTAAGAGCTCTAAGTTTGCTCTCTTTTTTCAAGATTGTTTTAGCTATTGTAGATCCTTTATGATTCTATAACACTTTTAGAATGAACTTCTCTGTTTCTTTAAAAAATGCTTGATGCAATTTTAATAGAAATTATGTTGAATCCATAAATTAATTTAGAGAGAATATTCACCACAACAATCCATGAATTATTGTAATTTTCAACTTATTGAAGTCTTTTAAAGTTTCTCTCAATTGAGCTTTATGGGTTTTGCAGAGAGATCTTTCACATCTTATGCCAGATCAGGGTTTCTCAACTTGGGCATGACTGACATTTTAGAGCAGATAAATCTTTGTTGTGGGGTGCTGTCTGTGCAGTGTGGGATGTTTAGCTGCTTTCTGGTCTCTACCCACTAGATTCCAGAAGTACTCCCTGAGTTCTAAAAACCAAAATTATTTTCAGACATTTGCCAAATGTCCCTGCAGGGACAAGATCACTTCCAGTTAGAAACTGTATGCTAGATTTAGTTTTTGGCATTTGAATTTTTTTTTGATGCTGTTGTAAATGACACAGATTTTTAAAAAATTTTGATTTCTGGTTATTTATTGCTATTATGTTTACCATGTATCCTGAAGTCTTTCTAAATTTACTAACAAGTTCTGATAAGATTTTTTAGGGGTAGATTCCCAAGAGTTTTCTGTGTACACAATCATATTATCTTAGGATAAATAGAGTTTTCTTTCTTTTTCTAATACTTATGTATTTTATTCATTTTTCTACTCTTCTTGCACAGGCTGTGAGCTCCAGTATGATGTTGAATAGAAGTAGTGAGAATGGACATCTTAGTCTTGTTCTGAACCTTGGGGAAAAAAAGAAAGATTTAATATTTTACCATTAAGTATGATGTTAGCTTCAGGTTGTTGTAGATGGGCTTTACTATATGAAAAAAGTTCTTTTCAGTTCCTAGTTTGATGAGAGGTTTTATTATGAAAGGATGTTTAATTTTGCAAAATTTTTTTCCTAAATCCATAGACATAATCATTTTTTATTTTTTGTTCTGTTAATGTGAATAATTACATGGACTCATTTTCTAAGGCAAAACCAACTTTGCATTCTTGAGATAAACCCAACTTGATGACGATGTGTTATGCTTTTTATATATCACCGAATCCAATTTGCTAATACTTTCAAAGGAGTTTTTCATGTTTTCATTAGGGATACTGGTCTTTAATTTTTTGTGTAATATATCTGTCAGATTTCCATGTTATGATTATTCTGGTCTCACAAAATAAGTGGGGAAATATTTCCCCATTTTCTGTTTACTGAAATGGTTTGTGTAAGATTGATATTATTTATTCTTTAAATGTTTGATAATAATCAATGAAGTAGTCTGGGCCTGAAATTTTCTTTGTGGAAAGGTTTTAAATTGTGAATGCAATTTCTTTAACTGATATAGGACTATCTTCCTATAATTGATATGGGACTATTTTCCAGATTTCCACTGTTTTTCGTATCCATTTTATTTTTTTCAAAGAATTTGTCCATGTTATCTGACTTGTCAAATTTATTGGTGTTAAATTTTACCCTTCTTCCAATATAGTCTTATTATCCTTTTAATGTCTAAAGAATCTATAATTACGTCTCCTCTTTCATCTTTCATTTGTATTTGTATTATCTGTTTTCTTAACCAATCTTGGTAAAACCATATCAATTATACTAATCTTTTCAAAGAACCAACTTTTAATTTTATTTATTTTTCTATTCTTTGTGACTTCCATTGCTCTCCTGCTCATATTCTTTATTTTTTCCTTATTCTGTACTTTTTTTTTTAACTTGCTCTTACTTTCATAGTTCCTTAAGGTGGAGCTTAGATGATTAATTTTGCATCTCTATCTTGAATATTTTATAATATTTTTATAGTAAGTGCTTCAGCTACATCATGCAAAGTTTGACATCAAGTATTTGAAAATCTCCAAGTATTTTTTGATTTTCCAGATATATCCTGTTGTTTATTTGTAATTTAATACCATATTAGTAAAAATATACCATGTTTGATTTTAGTTCTTTATTTTTATATTTATTAAGATATTTTGAATAACCCACCGTTTGATCTAACCAGATGAATGTTGCATGTGCACTTGAAAAGAGTGTATTTTTTTTTCTTTGATTGTGATACATATATCCATTTACCCTAGACACTTGGCAATATAGAAAAGGTAGGTTCTGGAACACTCTTATCCTAGTTGTAACTCTGTCTCAAGAATGTATTTTCTATCGTTGTTGGGTGTAGCATTCTATAAATGTCAAGTAGCTCAAATTTGTTGATAGTGTTATTCATATCTTCTATATCTTCACTACCACAGTAATTCACTTCTAATTAATGCCAGCATATCATGCCAAATAATTTGTAAGCCAGATTCTAATTATTTCCTCTTCTATAAAAATTGGTGAAGGAAACTTTTCAGGAAGGCTTAGATGTGGGCTGAAGGAAGAGCAGGACCAGCAGAAGCGTGAAAATCCTGTTTACGTAACTTCCTTGGGTTTTCAGAAGATAGTCCAAATGGATATTCCAGTTAACATGGAATGCTACTGTATGTAATTTGCATTTTGAATTGATCTCATAATGCTGAGGTCTTAATGAGTATCTCATTTCTTAATGTCTCCCAGTGTCCAGTGATCAGAAGTTCAAGCCAGAACACTATCTCAGAAAGGAGAATTACTTTCAAAAATGGTTTGAATATGCTTCAGAATTCAGAGACTTTGTTGTGATTTTCCTATCAAAGCCGGTCACAGTCTCCATAGCGCATTTAAGCATCATTGAATCTCCTAGATGACAGAAGCTGCTTAAACTTCAGCCTGTATTATCTAGAGAGTCTTTTCTCTTCTAGGCTCCACTAAAAGTTGACAAGTCTTTGGATCATTAAGTAAATGTGGTATATGTTGCTTCCAAATACTGAGCATTGAGGTCTTTTAATAAAGGTTACAAGGTACAGGAACATGTTACTTCGTTTGATAGGTGAAATTGTGATACGTTGAAGGCCACTTTACCACCCCCTCCCCCAGAAACTTCACTAAAGTAACAAGACACCTGTATTTTCCAGGTATTGATCTTTCTTTCTCTGTATCTCAATAAACATCTAGAATATTTACATTTCCTCCTTTCCAGGTTCAGTTAGCATGATGTCACTGGTATAGTAAGATGTCCTGTGGGATGGTGAGATGACCCAAGTTCCTGTTTAGTTATTGACAGCAAGCAGAGTTGACATGATTCTGACATAAAGTGCTACAATGTCCTACCATTCCTCCAAGGTAAAAGCAAATTGCTTCTAGAGTTGTCTGTTTCTCAGATAAGAGAAAAAAATTGTTTGCAAAAGCTGTGATGGGCTCTGATGATATGCCCCAGTAAAGACAGCAGCAGCAATTGGCATGTGACTATCAGATTAAATTTATTATAATCCACTGTCATTCTTCAATATTCATCAATTTTCATTTCAATATTCATTCAGTTTTCACACTGTCTAAAAGAAACATTAAAGAGAAAGATGATAGGAGTTATTTCTTGTTGTCTCTCCCTCTCTGGGGGTTGTAAGTTCTGTGAGGGCAAAGAATTAATTTTATTCACTGCTGTATTTACAATACTTAGAACCCTGCTTGTCACTTAATCAAATATTTGTTGAGTTAATGAATATTTAGATATAAATAAATTGAAAGATGTATGAGGGATTTATAAGGGATATGGTTAAAGATACAAGTAGGGGATCATAACTTGAAGGCATTTTTATGCAGAGGATTTGGGAATCTATTATGTAAGTAGTGGAGAATTACTGAATAAACTTTAAAGTAATGTGATGATTTATATTTTAGAAATATGATTAAAGTGTTAAAGTGGAGGATAGTTTAGAGGGTGAAGAACCTGAAGGAAGGGAGCCCTAGGAAATAGTACAAATTAGAGAGAGCCACCTAGGTCTTCATGCTGGTCTCATGCTTCTATTCCTCATTTAATCATTGTTTATAGTGGGTTAGTTAATCCATTTGTGATAAAATTCTGAGAATAGAAATCAATTTTCTTAACTTTATTAGAAGTATCTATGAAAAATCACAGCAAATATCATACTTAGTGATGAAATGTAAAAGTATTTCCATTATGGGAGAATAAAAATCCGACAAGGATGCCTACTGAGAAAGAAAAGAAGCAGACCTGACAGCTATGAGCTGATTGCTGACCCAGCGCTCACAGCAAGGCTGTGCTGTTTCTTCCACAATATAAATAATTTCAGAGAACATCCACATCAGCCAAGGTCACTCTGTGAATGCCCGTGATAGAGTGAATGAAACCAAGCCTATTCCTTAATCAATCTGAGCACAGAAAAATAGAAGATCACTGTGCCCTTCACGAAAATAGCCAAGCATCCTCCTCTGCACACTATATGAGCTACTGCTATTTCTTTTATCAATTAAGCTTTAGTCCCACTCCATTCCACCTATCCTCGAGATAAAAATTAAGATACACATCCATTGAATTTCCCTCACTTTCTGACAACACCCAATCTAGAGCAAAACCCACTTTTTTGATTCCTCTCCAAAATGAGCTAACCCAAGCCCCAATCCTATAACAGTCCCCTCCTAATGTCTTCTTACTGAGATATCTCATTATTTTCCCATGGTATGCAGTCTCCCTTCCAATAAGTAGTAAGCCCAACATTGACTCTGGTGTTTCTTGTGGTCTTTTGCTAGTAAGCATCTACACTACTTTATTGCAAATATTAAACATTACTCAGAGTGAGGGAGAGAAAAACAGACTCTCTTAGAAGAGATACAAGAGAGGCAATATCCCCAGGACAGAGAGAGGTTTCACTTAAAGTGTGAAGATAAAGGAAAAACAACTGAGGATCCAAGCCACCACTTACAGTTGTGTAGGCTGTGTTCTTCCACAAGGCCTTATGCACAGGGAGCAGGAGAAGCTAAAAATCCAGACCAGATCCCACTAGCCAACTGTGTGCCCTGACCTGGAACTCTCACACTGGGAGAGAGGAGAACCTTTGATAAATTGCATAGTGGCATAGTGTGACAGCTGTGCTACTCATGAGGTTCAAAAAGATTTTGCTGTAGACTCACCATAAGTTTGGGAGAGAGATGGACAGAATTCTATGGGAATAAGGGTGGATTTGTAAGTCTTGGGCTTCGTGCACTGGCTGAAGTAATCAGGGATAAAATACATGACATTTACGATATCCTCAACCCCAATTGTCTCAAGCAGAATGTGGCAGTGAGGCTACTGGATTTGGCGATCCCTTCTGCCAGGATCATGCTGAGCCTGGGCCCCCTGTTCACTTTCTCTGTCAGCGAGGTGAAGGCCAGGGGCAGGGCAGTCTCCAGTAGAACTCCTGTATCTGTGAGTCTCTCCCCTACCATCAGAACAGGAGACACTCTGTGGCATCCACTTAATTCCTGCCAATTGAGTCACAGAGGCCAGGGGTAGGGCAGTCTTACTTGGCATACGGAAGTCCCTATTTTCCCTCTGTAATTTCTACTGTTGGAGATGTGGTGGGCAGGGGAAGGTCACACAAAAGAATGTCTCCTTTCTTGCTTTCACCCATGCTCGTTCTCTTTCTCTCTGATAGGAATACTCTCCCACTTTGTTTGACAAACAATTGATCTCACCTCAAACTCAACTCAGGAATTAACTCTTTGGTGAAGGCTTGACTGACTTCTCCCCCTTTGAACTCCCAGTATTTTTATTACAGCACCATCTCAATACCGTCTATGTATTTACACATTTCTTTCTCCTTAAGAGTACATAATATCTTTTATTCTTTTTGTGTTCATCTCTCAGCACAGTACCTGACACATGATGATGTGTGATTGTACTGAGTCAAATATCTTGGGCTGAATTGATTTGGAGATAAACTAATGTGATCTAATGGAATGAATATGATATCAAAAGGCAGAAAACCCAGCTTTCTAGCTTCACCTATGCTAACTACATTCATTTGTACAAGTCTCTTAACCTCTGTATATTTTCATTTCCTAATGTGTAAAAATGAAGGTATTGGTTGATCTCTAACATCACTTTCAGCATCAATACCTAATGATTCAGATTGATATGCCTCAGGCTTGACCTTTTTAGCTGAGTTTTTGTAATTTGTATAAAGAGCAGTGATGCATTCGTGGCTCAGAAAATCAAAGTGGTCATTGATATTAAGGCTTTTGCTCAAGCACTAAGGGTTAACTAGGAGATCTGGCTATGAACACAAATATTTCCCAAGGAGATCAGATCTCTCACACTGACTTAAAAACAAATAAGAGTATAATTTATCAAGCTTTATCTAAGTAGAATTCATACAATGAACTTGGGGTCTATCGAATTACCTTGAATATAAAAAGGTTTTTACAACACGAGGCCGGTTTGGAACCTGTGATTTATTGCAATGATTTCAAAGCTTGCACATATACAATTATCTTGTGTCATTAAAGGATAATTTCCTTTCCACATTTTGTATTAAAAAAGAAAAAATCTTTGGCTGCCAAGAACCAGATATCATAATAGTGTGATTTAAAATGAATTAAACAGCAACAGCAGCTATGGTGGTATAAAGATGATGTTTACAAATGATTGAATGGCCTCTGAACTGTTTCCACAAAGAGCTGCACTAACTCATAAAACAAGGACCTTCCCATTATCAAAATTATGCTATTTCCTCAAGCTGCTTTTATAAAAGAGATAGGTGATTTTTTTTGATACTAGCAGGTAGATAAAACAATAGTATATTTTTATGCAATCTAAAAATAACAAATAATATTCAATTTTATCAACCATTATGGATTTATAATGTGTATATCAGGGTGGTGAGGGCAAGGAATATGTCATTCCAAGGAGGTGTCACAAGCTTATAGTAATTATATAGCATTGTATGTATTGGTCAGTATACCCTGAAGAGTGACAAGGGCAGTTCAGGTCATGGTCTTTGCCCTTAATAAGCTATTGTTGCAATTCTGTGTGAACATGAATAAAGCATCAAAACACTATGGAATTTTCCCAGCTGAAAAAATTGCTACAATTATATTCAAATGACTATCAAGGCTTTTAAAATTACTTTTGTAAAAAATAAATTGTCTTTGAGTAAAGAATGTCATTTGTGCAAATACTAGGTCTTAGACATATTCAGTTTGAGATTTGAAAAGTGATTACTATTCCCCAAATAACAGAAAAATATGTCTACCCTTTTATTTTGGTGTAAGGCCAATGTAAATGTGCTAAAAATCTTAAAAATGAGTTGGTACTAAAATACATTCCAGGAAAACAAAGCACTTGTTCTTAGTCCATTTCACCAACACTATGTTCCTATATAGAAAACAGGAAAGTCACTTCTTCTAAGTGACAGGAAAATTGGTGTCATTGGTGAGACAAGTGATCGACACCGCCCTCAGGTGTTCCTGACTTTCTGATGCCACAGTGTATCAGTTTCCTATTGCTGCCATAACAAATTCTTATCATCTAGTGGCTTAAAACAGCCCTAATTTATTATCATAGAATTGTGGAGGTCAGAAGTCCAAAATGAGTCTCACTGAGCCAAAGTCAAGGCGTCATCAGGCTGCACTCCTTCTGAAGGCTCCAGAGGACAACTGGTTTCCTCTGCTTCTCCTTGGCTCATGGCTCTTTCCTCCGTCTTCAAAGCAGATCACTCCAGCCTCTGCTTCCATCATTGCATCTCCTTTTCCTGACCTTCATGTGATTATACTGGGCTCACTTAGGCAAGATAATCTCCTCACCTCAATATCCTTAACTTAATCACATCTGCAAAGGCCCTTTTGCCATATAAGGTAACATATTCACAGATTCTGGGGATTAGAACATGGACATATTTGGGAGGCTGTTATTCTGTCTTTCATACGTAGACCTCTTTGTAGTCCAGTGAAGTCTATGGTTTCCTTCTCAGAATAATGTTTTTAAATTCATAAAATAAAATACATAAGATTACAATGAAAAAACTCATATTGAAATACAATAATCAAAATAATTAAAAATAAATGTGTGCTATAGTAATATGTATCTTTTAAAATTGTTGCATTACATAATAGTTGCAATGGCTAATAATAACTATAATAATTTCAAAGTAATAAAGATCATAAACAGTGTTTTCTGCAACTGTTAATGATATGAAAATATCCATAATTTCTATGTACTGCTAATAGTGTTGGGTTTTTTTGGTTTTTATATAAATTAATAATTGGAGGAAATGTTAAACTTCAATTCAAGGTTAAGGCAGAAAAATCATAATTTTTATTTTCACCCATGATCTTGGACTGCAGGTTAAAAATTCCTGCTGTATACATATAGCAGAAAGAAATGATTTATGATTTCAGTGTTTTTGTGTGTGTGTGCATGTGTGTGTATGATTCCCATTGACCAATATGGGTCAAGGAACTTGCTATTACTCTGTAATTATACAACCGTATTGGCTTTTTTCTATTATGCAGCTACTAACTAAAAAATAAAATAAGGCCAGCCTGGTGACGAAGTGGTTAAGTTTGAGAACTCTGCTTCAGCTGTCCAGGGTTCACAGGTTCAGATCTCAGGTGCAGACCTACACACCACTCATCAAGCCATGCTGTGGTGGAGTCCCACATACAAAATAGAGGAAGCTTGGCACAGACCTTAGCTCAGGGACAATCTTCCTCAAGCAAAAAGAGGAATATTGGCAATAGATGTTAGCTCACGACTGATCTTTCTCACCAAAAAAAAAAAAAATCCTGAAATAAACGAATTATGGACATTCTTTATCAGAAATCTATATTATGAGATTTGTCACTTTGCTCAACATTAGACACTAAGATATTCATAGACACATG
The DNA here is from genome assembly GCF_041296235.1 of Equus asinus. Classification (NCBI taxonomy): domain Eukaryota; kingdom Metazoa; phylum Chordata; class Mammalia; order Perissodactyla; family Equidae; genus Equus; species Equus asinus. The sequence goes on along the minus strand of NC_091792.1, from coordinate 49,449,382 downwards.
ACAAATCCTTCTGTGTGCCTTCAAATTTCAACATATTGTCATGATTTATTTTAATATTTATTAAGCAATGGGCTTCTTATAGATACATAACATAACACTTGTCTAAGAGTTGCATTCGATTTACATAATAGGATGTACATATCCTGTTACATGAAAAACATCTAAATGCGTTTTGAATATGTTGTGGTTTAATCATTTGTGGTTTTTGTTAAATAAAATAGTTTTTACATTTTCATGTAATATGCAGGCTGATGTCCTTGAAATCCAAAACAAAATGAAAGAATTATATGCTATAAAGGCTTATGGGAGGCTGAAAGACTACCTTCCAAAACATATTTTTATCCTTTGGGGATAAAAATATCCTTTGGGGAAAAAATTTTTATTTTACAATAAAGTAGAAATTCTTCATCTTTTTTCACTTTATTCCTTAAAAGCCCATCTTCAGTAAGCCTTAATAAGCAGGTATAATGTAATTAATTATAGAGCTACATGCATAGACTAAACATATATGTCTGACTAATTAGAGAAAGATTGAAATATGTTTTATTATGTTCAGTACCTGAAAACTCAGAAATTTAAGCAAAAATATTCTACTTTGATGCGCAAGTTGCGTCTCAAGGTGGGGATATTTGGGCGTTAGATTTTTTAGTGTTTTTAAAAGTTCTTTACAGCCTTACTTTAAAAATATCAGTGTGTTCCACTCAGTCATGGAGTCTGCTTACACCTTCTAATCACGGATTCTGCTTGTATTTTGATTATCCAATAAACACATCTTTTTCGCTAATGAGAAGTTGTAGGCTAAGTGCGACTGTTTATCCAAGAAAGTAGACTCAGGCGTAAGAGTCACACAGGAATGGATTTTGCATGTCAAAGCCCCTGAGTGCTATTACAGCTTTACTGGACTTGTGGACATGGTGAGTTACAAAAAAGACATGTTCTGCAACAATGATAGGAACACTGAGCTACAGCCCTGAGATGTTTCGTGTTGACTTGTCCTTGCTGACATTGTCACCACGTCATTCCTGCAAGTTTTCCTGTATTAATCAGGGAGTCAGCATTCTCTAATTTTTAGTAGTTTCAAATTCTATATAATTTGGGGGATATCTGTGTTTGTGTGTGCATATGTGTGTACCTGTGCAATTTCCATAAAACAGAAAGCTGCCATGATGAACAAGTTTGAGAATATTTGAATCATGCTAATAAGACCTGCTGTATTAATGTCCTATTTTTTCTCCACTGAAGACACTTTCTATAAGGAAAGGAATCTGCATGTTTATTTTTATTTCTTTATTTTTGAGGAGAGTCACAGCCTTAGTTAAATTATTGTAACGTAACTAAGGCATCCAAGAGCTCAACTGTTGGGAAGTTATATTTATTGGACACTGGATAATATGTTCCCTTGATCAAGTGATGAGATAAATCTGAGTTACTACTCTGGGAGTCATAAGTGACATTTGTTAAGTGGAAGGTTATTGTTAGATTAAAGGAAGTAAATACAACTTGAGAAATGTCTTTTATTATTTGCGACTAAATATCATTACAATTTTTGGCAATGACTTGCCAAAGATATTCTCCAGTGTGACTGCATACAATAAAACATAAAAATTCAAGCAACATGAGTTGAAGAGTTAGAAAATTGCAGACCTAATAGTAATCTTATTGTTATTTGCTGCATTTAGTGTTTATTTACCAAATATCTATTAAAAGGCACTGCATTCATTAGGCATTCATTAGGGAGGGCACTGGTAAGGCAGATGAACGCTCCACGATTCTGCTCTGAAATCGTAGTTTGGTAGAGAAGGATGCAAAAGAACAAAACCAACCACAATACCGTCCATAAAGTGGCATAATAGATATGTACATGAAATGCTCTGGGGCTAGAGAGTGAAGCATAGTTTTAATTTAAAAACTATTCACAAAAGCTTTCAAGATAGAATTGTATTTTATTGAAGCACATTGCTTTGGAAAAAGGAAGATTAGAATTTTAACTCTATCACTGACTGAGCTCATGCAAGATGTTTGTTCTTTTGAACCTCAGATGTAACACTGAGAATAGCAATAGCTAATATCTATGAAGCACTTACTATGTCCCACTCATTGTTCTAAACCCTTTATATGTATTATCTCACTTAATCCTTACAACAACCCTATGAACTAAGCACTATTAATATTGTTCCCATTTCACAGATGAGAAAAATGAGGCACAGAGAAGTTAAGTAGCCTGGCCAAATTCATAGCTAACATGTGGCAGAGCAGGATTCAAATCTAGTCAGCCTGGCTCCAGAAGCTAAGTTCTCAACTGTTAGACTCTGTGGCTTCCAGCGATGATGATGATGATACATCTATCTTAATTCAACGTTTGGCTTTCACAAGCCATACACAAATAAATATTACTCTTTTTATATTTTGAAAGAAAAGACCAAGTCACCTTTTGATGACGCGAATGGTCAGCTTTCATTAGGTGCCTATTTATATATATATTTTTTCAGACTTCTCTCACCTCTTTCTACTGCCTTCTCTGTCTCTTTCACAGTTAGAGGAGTGCCCATTTGTAGGTAGGTCTATCTAACAAAACTTCTAGCTGCAAATCATCATAAAAGATCTGTTTAGGAGTTAGTGAGTTTCTCCTGAGAGGCCCTGAGGCAAGAAGGCTTGGAGGCAGACAGACCAAGTCAATGCACAGTGAGTTCTGGAACACTGAGTTGTCTCCCCAAGTTTTTGCCTCCTGCATCAGACACATACTCTCTGACCCCTAATAATATATGAGGTTTCAGAGTAAGGTATTGTGGGTTTGCCACACACAGCAATCTCCATTTTATATTCCAGTGTGTGTGACATTTTCCACAGAGCCATGTCTATAAAACCATAGATTTTGGGTTCATTTACTACATATTATACTTAACACATCCTGTTAAAAACATTCTATAGATAAATATCCCCCTCCTAGCAAATATTATTAGTCTATTCACTCAGAGGTTCAGTTAACATATTTACAAGGAGATTACACTGGGTCTCATAACATTTTTCCTTTTCTCTGGAAGTGTTTCCAGCTAATTAAGGGGAGAAATGGAAAGAATCACAGACCAATGCTCTAATTTCTTCCGCCTCACACAGAAATCTTCCAGTGTTACTATGAGGAGTGAATGAAATAATATGTATAATGTGCCTGGCACATAATAAGTACACTGTTTTAGTCAGAGTTTTCTAGAAAAACAGAACCATTAGAATCTATGTGTCTATCTATGTATCTGTGTATCTATGTATCTATCTATGTATATATAAAGAAAGACAGAGAGAAAGAGAGAAGAGAAAAAGAGATTTATTATGAGGAATTAGCTACACAATTATGGAGGTGGAGAAACCCCACAATATGCTGTCTGCAAGCTAGAGACCCAGGAAAGCTGGCGATGTAATTTAGTCCCAGTTGGAAGAACTGAGAACCAGGGGAACTGATGGTGTAAGTCTCAGTCCAAGGGCAGGAGAAAAATAACGTTCTAGCTCAAGCATCCAGAGAGAAGAGGTGGATTCTCCCTTCCTCCATCTTTTGTTCTTTCGATTCAGTTCTCAATGGATGGGATGATGCCCCCCCACCTCGGAGAGGTCAATCTGCTCTACTGAGTCCACCAATTCAAATACTAGTCTCACCAGGAAACATCCTCACAGACATACCCAGAAATAAAGTTTTAGCCAAATATCTGGGCACCTCGTGGTCCAGTGAGGTTGACACATAAAATTAACCATTGTAAATTCACACTTGTCAACTTGGCACCCATATGCATCTCCTTAATCCATACACACACATTTTCTCTCTGTATCAGTTTTAATGTGTCTATCCTAGTGAAGAACTACTTCAGGAAAAACAATTTGCTCATAGAGTGTGAAATTTAAAAGACATAAAATGAATATATAGCAAACATGAATTTCCTTCCTATCCCTTCCTACCCTAACAAATAAATTTCCTTCTCTAGAGGCAGCCACTGTTTTCCGTTTTCATATTGTTTACCCAGTTTTGGGGGTTACTTCAAGCATCTAAAAATGTTTGGCTTTTAAAAAATTTATGTTTAGTCTATTTAGGGAATTCACCAAGGAAGAGAAGGTTCAAATGCTGAGTGCATTCTTTTACTCTCAGGAGTTGTGAATGGTGAAGTAAAAATGAGCACAGTCAGGAAGCCTGAGTTTTGGTCTTGTCTCTTTAATTTAGCTCTGGTCAACGTTGACCAAGTTATTCAATTTCTCTGATTTAAGTTACACAATAAAAACGTTAAACTGGATGATTACCCATAGGGACCCTCTTAGGTATACCATTTTATGATTCCTCATTTAACTCAACACACTTTTAGTAATGGTGCCTGGGGTCTGCTCTAACAAAAAATTTACTTTAAATAGTTCAGATTAGTCATATTTTCTCTTTACCCAGTTGTGAGGCTGCTACCAAGAGGTTTTCACAGAGGGGAAATCATGACAACTTAGGAAAATGCTACCAGATCTAATGAAAATCACTTCTTTTTTCTTTAGAAGACAGAGTGCTACCCTGAAGTGAGACATTCTATTAAGACTCGTACTTTTGACAGAGTTAGTGTATTCTAAACTGTGATGTGGGTAAGAACTGGATGACTTAGGGCTGTTGGACTGATCTCTGTAACTGTCGGAATAATTCCTTCCTGGACTCATTAGGCAATCTATTAAAAACTTTTAACCTGACGGAGAGGGAGAAAGGAGAGTTTGATTTAATTTAATTTAGAAACTCTGGGAATGCTTCATTCCATACCCAGTAACACACTGAGAAGGAAATTCTCTTTTATGCTCTGAAGCTGATAAAATTAAATTTTAGCCACAGGCTTACTAAGAATGTTTCCCAGTCTCCTCTGCAGTTTCATCCAAGAAGATACGTGGCTTCCAGATAAGATGACAAAGTAGAGCATGAACTCCCCCACCTGAACTCTAAGCCCACAGGCAAAAAAATAAAATAAAAACACTGGACAAGAAACATTTTCTATCCTGAAATCACGGAACAACTACAATTTCATACAAACAAATGATGTCTGCCTCATACAAAATAATTAGGACCAAATTGAAAAACAACTTCAAGATATACAAATCTCTAAGTCCAGAGAAACATGCCAGAAAAGAAGAAGTTCAGAAAGATCCTACTAATGGCCAGACTTGAAGGCATTAGGGTTTTGGGTGTGACTCAAATGTGGGCAATACGGAGAACTTCCGCTTGGAATCAACTTCTTCACTGCAGAGCGGGTATGATGTAGGTAGGGGAGAAGGAGAGCACTGACCGCCACACCGCCGAGATGTCTGCCCATCCTGCTGGGTATGTGCCAACCACATTTGGAAAATATTCTTTTCAGCCCACCAGCAATGCCTGGCAAAGTCCAGCTCTAACTCCCCTCTCTAGCCTGGTCTCCCTAACTCACGTGGCTCTTCTAAACCCCCAGTCAACTGAACGATTCATCATCAGTCTAAACAATGCACCATCTGTGTGTTAATTCCGTCTTTCTCCTGCTGCCCCTGCTGCTTGGCGTGAATTTCTTGTCGTGGTTCTTCCAGGAAAACGTACCTGTTGCAATCCTACTCAAACTTCAGGGTCTACTCATAAGCAACCCTCATAATCCTTTCTTAATCCACTGACTGTTTTGAGGACCCCAAACACTTTTTCCTCCTAAGAAGTCCCTCATGCTTTATTCTTTTGTGACATCTCATGTTCTCTATCATAACACAGTTATTTCTGTTCATGATGTAAGTTTCTTAAGGTGAAAATCATGCTTTTAGTATTTATTTATTCCCCGCATCTCCTAATACAGTTCACAGGAGTGCTGGTGAATCTATATCTTGATTTTTAACATTTGAAAATCACATGAACACGAAAAGTCTTTAACTCCAGAAAGATATTTTTCTCTGAACAGTGCACGTCTCAACATAGTAAAGCATGTCTTTCAAGGTCCTGGAATTTGTCACTGTGAAGCAAACGAGTTCCGTGGTTTCCTTAGACTTTGCCAGACATCTAACACGATAAATGTAACCCTTAACCTTGAAAGTCTTATTACAGCTCAGGTGACTTGAAAGTTCTCTCTCAAATGTTCAATTATCTTACATCAATTGCCTCACTTTTTCTAAATATATTGCTTATATATTACATCATTTGAGCAAAATTATAGGCAGAATTATTTTGTACTTTTTCTTGCTTAAATCCTTACTTTTATACAGAGAAATATTTTTTCTTTATTCTCCTTTGGAATGTACTGTTGTATACACACAAGAGTATCTATAACATATTTGTAGTTAAAAAGCATCTTAATAAGAGGAACAGACATGAATCTGTCACTGCGAGCACGAACAGCTTGCGTCCATCTGTGTACTCCTCCCTTCCTGATTTCTCTGCCTCTCACACATTAGCTGAATTTTGTATTTACTATTCTCTGCTTTTTCTCTTAAACTTTTAATTTTGAAATAATTTCAAATTATGTAAAAGTTTCAAGTACAGTACAAAGAATCCCCATATACTTAGATACACTCACAGTTATTTGTATGCTTATGCGCTCACACATACACATGTGTATATATAAAGAGAGAATTAACATATATATTTATTAGTTTCTCAGAATCTTTTGAGAGTAAGTTGCAGATGTCATTGCCTTCCTTTACCTCTAAATATTTCAGTATGATGTCCTAAGAATAAGGTATTTTCTTATATAACCACAGGACAGTTTCCAACTTCACTAAATCTAACTTTGACATACCATCCATCTAACTTACCATCCATATGCTCAAATCCTTATTTTGGTTTGTGATTCTTGATATATGTTATCAATAATATGTAATATAATCAGAGTGTATAAAATATAAACTTCTATTTTTTCTACAGTTTCCTACTAGCTCAGTGATTTCCAAATTTCTCCATGTGTGTAGGGATTTTGCAAAATTGGCAAAATAAATGTGATTTAATGGAAGGGACACAGGACTGAGAGTTAAGAGAGCCGGTGGCAATCGCTCAGCTTTAAGAATTTCTTCTGGGGCAGGCCTCGTGGCCGAGTGGTTAAGTTCGTTCACTTAGCATTGGGCAGCCCAGGTATCACCAGTCCGGATCCTGGGTGCAGACATGGCACTGCTCGTCAAAGTCATGCTGAGGCGGCATCCCACATGCCACAACAGGAAGGACCCACAACTAAAAAAATTTACAACTTTGTAGCGGGGGGCTTTGAGGAGAAAAAGGAAAAATAAAATCTTAAAAGAAAAAGAAGGAATTTCTTCAAAGTCGTTTGCTTTCTTGATTTTCAAGTCTGCTTTGTGAAATGAGGCATACCATTTAAACTTTTCAGTCCTTGGCCTACTTTTAAGAACTTTTTTTATGAATCATAATCTGGGAACTATACTGTCCCTGTTTGCACAGCAATCCTCTGACTTAAGAATTCTTTTCCACATATAACTGATGAAGAAACAGAAGGCCAGAGAAGTCTGTCTACAACCCCAAAGTCACATAGCCAAGAAATATCAGAGCAAGCATTTGAACTGAGATCTGATGGCAAAAGAGTTGTTTTTAACTGCTTGGCAGATCTAAACCAGGCATGTCAACTTAGCGCTGAAGTGCTCCACCAACTGGTCCCACATTGACAATTCTGACCCTGATGTCCTCTCACTCCTACCTTCCATCGTCTCATCTTCCCTACACCTACAGTGCTCCTTCCTGCCACAATGGTTTTACTGATGGTTTTCTTTTCTCCACCCTCTTTATTCACATCCACATCTCCATATCTCACCTATCTTCATGACCCGTCTCTCTCTGTCTCTTCCTCTGACTACTCAGCAGTCTCTTGCTTTCCTGAGTTCTTTTCAGATCTACTACCTTTACCATCATTTTGCTTCCTTATTGTGTTTTCCCTTTAGAGTTTAAAGTGTCTCCATTTAAAAAGAGTTTTTTTCCATTATCTCCTGGTGTGTCCATGATTAACTTAATGGAAAGAATTATACCATGTGTATCTTTTTACCACACTCCTTCATTATTTTGAGGCTGGACATGAAATAAAAGCTTAATTCCTACTGACTAAATTCATTTTTGTTTTTGCTGAGAAAGATTATCCCTGAGCTAACATCCATTGCCAATCCTCTTCTTCTTTTGCTTGAGAAAAATTCACCCTGAGCTGACATCTGTGCCAATCTTCCTCCACTTCATATGTGGGTTGCTGCCACAGCATGGCTGACAAGTGGTGTAGGTCCACATGTGGGATCTGAACCTGCATACTGGGCTGTCGAAGCGGAGCACGCCAAACTTAACCACTATGCCATGGGGCAGGCCCCCTAAATTCCTTTTTTAAATTTATCTGCAAATTATTTGAAAAGTTAGAAACATGACACAAGCCTATATTAATATTATTTCCAAATTTTGGTTTTCGTTTCTTTTTATCTGATACTATTTTATGCAATGATTTCTTAGCTTTCAGTTATCTTTCCAAGCATGATATTTATTGTTGACTGTAGGCCAGTAATAAGAGTCTACATGTCTGTAACCTTTCAGAGTAAGCTTCTCTATTATAATGGCCAATACTACCCATGAAATATGCATAACATGCCAGACATTATTCCAATCTAATCTCATAAAACCCCAAAGAAATAGGAATTACTTCATAATTTTATACACATCATCTACAATGCCCAAACAACCTATCAAGAGAGCCACTACTTATAGATACAGAAGCCAAATATCAAGGATATCAAGGATTTGTCCACATCTACTCCAATAATGACAGGAGTTATTATTGCAAGGCAGTAGGATCTGATTTCAAAGTCTCTGGCATTTCCTCCATGCCATATTTCCTTCTTCTTGGTGTTATACAATTTTAAAGCTATATTAGACAATGTAACACAGTCAATAGGTACTTTTTTCCTGATATAGTATAGAGGAAGTCAGTAGTTGAAGTGAAATATTTTGCTTCTTTTGTTAACTTTCTACATAATTTCTATTAAACTTTCTAATGATATTTTACATCGAGGGGTAAATGGGCTGGGTAGGAAAGAATGTAATATAGTCACTTTCAAAGCAAACTATGTTCATCCTTCATTCAAATAATATTGGTCTGCCAAAATTATTTTATTCTTAAAGATAATTATTTCATCTAACACAATAGAAAAAGCTTGGCTTTTCTCTTATATTAGACGCTAATGCCAAAATTCCTAAAATATTGGATAATAGAGTGGTTATTTTATAATACACATTCACAAGTATGATTCAGCCTATTTTGTATGTTGTAAAGTCCAAAGTATTGGTTAAACACACAGATGAAGGAAGTGAATGAATAAAAGTCAAGAAAAGACATTGAACTCTCAGTAAAAGGTAACAGAGCCAACAAAATACAGAGAGATTTAATTATTTTTAGGAAACTTCCCAGAAATAAATCATCCTGGATCATGCTCCTGAGATAGGTCACTGATTAAATTAACAAGCCAGGAAGCCTCGGATCCCAGAAATCAAAGAAGATAAAGTATAATCTTTGAAATTCTAATTTGTTCCTGAGATAGTGTTGTCATCACAGAAATGTTGGTAACTGATAAAGAATATCAGAAAGGCAGCGTGGAGAGTGGAAATTGGTGTGTGACAAGGAAGGAGTTCTCTGATTCTGGATAGTTGGTCTCCATTGTTTAGATATAACTATCTCTAAAATACAGAAAATCAATTTTATGAGTATAAAACTTGGCAGATGTGACTTAGGAAGATCTTACCTTGTGGGTTATAATAACAAGCTCAATAAGCAACGTTTTTCTATAAAATTTACTTTCCAGAATAATCAGGAATGAACTAGCCTGTTAAGATAATTGGCTCCAATTGTTAGGCCAGGTTAATTTTGATTAAATGTTTTCTAACAGGATTTGCTATAATTGGCTTAGATCAAATATATATGGGATAGTTACAATATATATACTCATAAAATGTTTTTTGAATTGTGATTAACAAATATTAAAGCACGGACATTTTTGTTCAAACTCTTCCTTTGACTCACTACAGGAAATTCTAAATTAAATGTCCCCTAAAAGAGTCTTCACTAACAATGGAATAATTTAATAGTACCAATTCTTAACCTTCTTTGATGGATGGATGTATCTCTCAAGTTACTCACATACATCGTTTTTGTCTACACAGCCTCATGAAAACCCAACTACGTGTAGCTAACAGACTTTTGGGTCTCAAGTGCATTAGGCATATTTGGCTTCAAACATTGGGGTTAAAACCTGCTTGTTTCATGATGACGTTATTATTTTTGAGGGTAAACTAACATGAAAGATAATGTTGATCTCAGCCAAAAAATAGTTGAAGATGTAGAGGAATCTGCTTGCCAGTTATAATAGTTACGAACACAGTCAAATTGCCTTTGCTCATCAAAAAGAAACTATTTGATTAGGGAATCTCCTCTTTAGGGGACTTTTTGGGAGGTTGTTTGTAATTGCCCCAGTCTTCCTCTTTATTTGCGTTTAAGCTTGCTGCCTCCTTCTGTTCCTTATTTTACCCTGATAATTGATGTTATAGCCTAGTGAAATGAGCTATTCAGGTATGATATTTCTATTAACCAACCTTGAGTCAGAAGTGGTCTAAAGTAATGAGAATTCATATGGTGCAATTCTCTTTCATCTGGTTCTCAGTTTAGGAATCCTGGGAAATTCAGCTTTATTGTAGAGTATGATGGATTCAAAAGTCCTAAAATTTACTCTGGAATACACCTAAACTCAAAGAAAATTCTAGAATAGGGTCAGTTTTACACTAAGTCAAATCCAGAACCAAATGAATTCCATTTAAAATGAACGGAATCATCCTGATTTTTTTTTAAGAGAAGTCTGTAGAAAGAAGACAAGACCACAATTTTGGCAGTTGTCACAGTTCCTTGTAACTATCATTTGTCTTTAACATCAGGTGGACATTTGCTCTGTTATTAGAAGCAATATCAGTCTAATAACCATAGGATAGATTAATATTTTGAATAAAAACTTATTTTGAAGGAACATATTCCCTGACTACAAGCATCAAATTAAGTCCATGTAAACAAGAGATAAATGGGTTCAAATCTTTTAAGAACAAATTTCTCTTAAGAAATTTTTAGTTTTCCCTTGGAATGTCCTGATCACAATAAAGATGTGGTTTGCCAGAAAATTCTTGACTAGTGAGAGTAATAGTCCTACTTAATAATACATTCTTTTGTAATCACAGATTCTTTTTTTTAAAGATTTTATTCTTTCCTTTTTCTCCCCAAAGCCCCCCCCCCCCCCCGCCCCGTACATAGTTGTATATTCTTCGTTGTGGGTCCTTCTAGGTGTGGCATGTGGGACGCTGCCTCAGCGTGGTTTGATGAGCAGTGCCATGTCCGCGCCCAGGATTCGAACCAACAAAACACTGGGCCGCCTGCAGCAGAGCGCGGGAACTTAACCACTTGGCCACGGGGCCAGCCCCCACAGATTCTTTTTAAACCAATGAAGGACATTAGTCCCAATTCTTCATTTGGTGGATAGGGTAAGTGGAAACCAGAGAGATTAAGTGATTTACTGAAGATTATATAGTTTCTTAGTGATAAAACCAAGATTTCATATAAATTCTGACTCCACAGCACATGCTGCAACAACCTGCCTTTTTTCATACTAATAAATTTATTAAATGGAAGATAACTGTAAGGCTTCCAGTAATTCTGATACTCAAATCCAATAGCTACAATACCTAATTCTCAGCATTAATGTACCTGATAAATGAAAGAAGATGTGAGAAGGTTTAGCAAATGGTTATGAATATTCTTACCTGTTTGAGTCTGGAGACTGCTCTGGCTCCTCTTTAAAGAATATTTTTCCAAAAAAAATGACTTGAATATTTAGGTCTGTCAAATAAGTAAGAGTGTCATCTGCATACTTCTAGATCAACATTCACAAATACTGATTCAGATGTCCTCATTTTTACTTTTCCTTACTAATCTCCAAAAACTCTTATCATTACAAAATATCGTGTTTGTAAAATGTTACAGTTTCCAAGATTGCAGCTTTTTGTACATCAGCTATATTTTTGGTAGGTGCTTATTCACCACCCTAATATTATAAGTAAGATTTCTCCAAATCATAACATAAGATGTATTTTGCCCTTTCCATGCCCACTGGGTATTGATTCGTGTGCACTTTAGTTTCATATAATTGCCCTTTCTTGTTTCAGAATTCATCTTATCCATTAATACTAAAGTTCCTTATTAATGTATTTATATCTGATTTCTTACTCAACAGATATTTGTCATGATCCAGTTAAAATCAGGGCCCTGCACCAGATCCTTTTGGAAACAAAAAGATGAATACTAAGCTATGGTTCCTATCTAGTTCTAAGGAGACCATTTCTTGAAGTAAATTTGTAGTTAAAGAAATCACTAAACTTTGAAATGTTAAAGTCAATTTCTTCTAAACAAAAGATACATGCATAAACAACATGTATTACAAGCAAATAGGGGAGGTAGATTATGTATAAAAATAGTTACAATCTTTAAATTTGATAAGTGGTATACGTACAGTATAAACTAAGTAACATGAAGGCAGAAATCAGCGAGAAATTAATTTTTTCTTTGGGGACATGGATGGGATTGTCAGGATGAGCAATCAAGTTCTGAGGGGAATTGTGTGTTTTATTTGCAGAGCTGTTGAGTTAAAGTTTTCAATATAAAGTCCAGGTGGAACTGTCTTGTGAATACTCAAAATTACGTTATGAAACCCAGGTCAGAAGTAGAAGTCAAAGATAAAGTTTCAGATAGTTGTTGCACAAACAATAATGGATGTGATATCAGACGTGGCTTCCATTGTAGATACTGAAAAATCAAAGATGTTACTTTACAATTCTAACATTTTGAAAGATGTAATTATTTTAGTTTTGAAGACTATTTTTCCATCATTTTTAAATTATGTTACTCTATGCTTGATTCAGAAGGGATTGTCTACAAAGCTAAAGACTTAAGGGTCTAGTTGTGTCTTAACCATACAGAGCTGTCTCAGGGTCTTGCTGGTACGTGTGATTGTTCATAAGACAGTAACACCCAAGGAAAATTGGCGAAGTGATTGTGCTGAGTATTCTGCTCTCTGAGATGGTGTAGTGGGGAACTAAAAGCACAGACATTAGAGTCAAAGTCTGGGTCCAAATCCTAGATCCAGCAACTTATGTTTTCTAGAGCTTTGGACAAGTCATTTAACTCTCTGAGCCTTAGCTTCTCATCTGTAACATGTGGATAATAATATCAACCTCAAATTTGGTGTGAAGATTAAATTTATACTGTAGTAAGTAATGAGTATTATGAGAGTTGCCCTTAACATTATCATTATCACTATCACCTAGTGGCAAATTTATTATTATTACCAAAATGGCAATGGAATTATTAGTATTTCAAAATGATGTTATTTGAGCCTTGTAAGTTATAGCTATGGTAACCAAATATTGGCCAGTTGTCAAATTCTGATGGATCCACATTAATAAGAAAATAGAAAACCCAAAATAATGACAAAAATCCTAAATTTCAGGAAAATGTATGGATACAATTTAGAGAATTTATGGTTAAATTCCTAAAGCCCTTCATTTGGGAGTTTGTAAGATTAATTTATGCTAAGCAAAAGATGTAACTATAAAACACACTTTTTGCTATGTCTAATTCTTTTGCAAGGCCAAGTCATTTGTAAAGATGTACTATTTCCCTCTTTTGGATCTTATAATTTAAGTTCCTGATAATTAAATTTCTTCTCAATTTATTATGATGACTGTAAGAGTCACACATACGTACATTTATCCCACACTAAGTCTGAAGTCAAAATTAGGGTAGGCTAAGCTGCAATAACAAACAGACCCTTAAAATTCAGTGGTTTAAAGAATAAGAAGATGATTACTTTGCTCTATAAAAGTACAAGGCAGGTATCTAAGTCAGCAGAATAGCTTTCTTTTATGTAATTATTCATTGACCAGGTTGACAGCCTCTCTGTTATATTTGATATGTTGCATCCAAGCTCACTGAGGGAATTGCCATCCTAATCAGTCAGCAGGGGAAAGGACCATGGAGGAACACATGTGGTAGACTTTATGAGTCATCTCTGCACGTGAAACATGTGACCATTGGGTAAAATCCAGGTCACATAGCCAAACCCGACTGTGGGGAAATGGAGTTTTGTTCTGTGCCAAGAAGGAAGAGGACAATAGATTTTAATGAAATCTCTGCTCCATTTGTCAATGTTAAGACAAATACACTTAGTTAAAATGGTTTCTGTATTCACTAGTTACTTTTGGGAGATTTGGCAGAGGTATACAACTTGCTCTGTTTCAGTTTCCTGGACATGTCATCTGATAAAAAATGAGACGATATGTCCTAAAACTTGATGTCAGACCATTGGTAAATGTTAACAAGAATAGGGACAAAAAGGGACACATGTCTATTAGTTTGAAAATTGACCCCTAAGTGAAACCATTAATCCATGGCAATTTCATGTTCTCCTAGGTCACCATGGTAATGGAAATGAATCAGCTTTTCATGAGACGAAATCTGTACTTCAAATATATCATTCGTATTGGCAATAATTTTCTTTAGTTTTCATGTTTGTTTTTACAAAATGAGTGTTCTAATTTTAACCCTTTATCTGCAGTGTTGGCACTGTGTTTTCAGTGAATGGTGTTGCAATTATACACAATGGGGAGTGAATCAGGTCATTTCAGTGTTTACACTTGCGTTTGCCGAAAATTCATATAAAAGATCCTCCTCCTCTTGTTTTTCCTAGACCCAGAAGCAAAATAAATTAATACATGAAAGAAAAATATGAATTAATTTAGGCCAAAATATTCTATCTAATTCAGTAGCCCTGGGGTTTGGACCTTGAATGCCACAGAAAATGTCAATTTGTTTTCTATTTTCACATGAAGTTTTGGCTAAAAGCTCTGATAGTTTATCAGTTTGCTTTCTTGCTCCTCTCTAAATTCTGTCTGAGACTATACTTTCTTCTAAATCAGTTTTGCATGGTTAGTACCCATTCAAACTAGCAATCACCTAATATCTATTAAGAAACTATTATGTATAATGTTCATTATAAATAGATCCTTTATGGGTTACAAACAAATACAAGACCAAACAAGATTCCTGTTCTGAAGGGACTTAGAATCTAAGGGGGAGTATAGACCACAAAAAGTAATTAAAAATAAATTACTAAGTGAAAAGAGAGAAATTGCTCGTCAGATGTTGTTTTAAAAAGGGAAAGGTCACTGAAATATATGATAAAAGGCAAAGACTTTGAATTTACCTTGATGTCATTCTTGCCAATGGCATGTAAAATGGCCTTTTGTTGTGTACATTCCATTACTTACTAAATGATTCACCTTGGTCACCCTCCACGTGTATGTATTTAGCGTAACACCAAACAGCAATGAACAAGACATACTTCTTGACCCTTATAGTCTGGTGAGGAGATAAACAGTAAGTAGGCAGTTACAATAAAATGTGACAAGTGTTATGATTTGAAAATTGTAGCATATGATAAGGAGGGTTATCAAATTTGCAGGAGTAAGGGAAAGCTACACGGAGAAAGTGAATTTACTGAGATCTAAAATATATTTATGTCCCACTACAACTAAAGTAGATCTGATTTGGATAAACTCCATTTTGTGTTCCCCTTTATAAAAAGATGCCTGATTATGCCAAAGAAAGTTTATTTTAGAGAGTTTGTAATGTTTTGGGAAAGAGTTCCAAATGCATCAAACAGCCCTCATGAGAATTCCTTCTAACGACGTCCAGTAAACTTGCCAACAGGAAAATATGCTTCAGATTACAATAGATATCACAGAACCCAAACAAAACAGGTACATTTTAAGCAGAAGTTTTACATGAGAGAGAGGTGCTAAGGAACTCTCTAGAATTTACCAATAAATAGTATACTACTTTGTAAGACAATATAAGGGGCACAAGGAAAACCATTGCTATTTATTTAGTGATAAAATGTCTATAGAGGATAAAGGAGGCATATCGGAATAACTGGCCCAAGGTAACTCTACAGTGACATCACATTCTTTCTTTTTTATAAGTAACAATATGAAAATATATTGTCTGACCTTTACCAATACATTTCATGCTTAATGAATTAATTAGTTATACATAAGCCTTTTCTCTGTGTTAAAACTTCAGTGACAGTAGAGATTCCAGGACCCCAATACTATCTATTTTACACATGCAATCCATTTATTTAATTTTCTAATTTCTCTAACCTTGGCCTGTGGATAAAGAGCTGATTTTGAGGGGTATATTTATGTGTGTGTGCACACATGCCTATCAGGTCTAGAGTTGGGGGTAGACTGGGCAGGAGTACAAGGTGATACGATTGAAATATATGCAGGATTCTATGAGCCAAAGTAAAAAATTTGATTCATTGCAGTGCTCTTCACCATGGCCAAGATTTGGAAACAACTTAAGTATCCATTGCCAGATGAAGGATAAAGAAAATGTGGTGCACACATACAATGGAATACTATTCAGCCTTTAAAAGGAAGGAAATCCTGCAATATGTGAAACATGGGTGAACCTTGAGGACACTATGTTAAATGAAATAAGACAGTTACAAAAGGACAAATACTGCATGATTCCAGTTATGTGAGGTGTCTAAATAATCAGACTCATAGGAGCTAAGAACAGTATGGTGGTTTCCAGGAGCTGGGGGTCAAGAGGAAATGGGGAGTTTCTAATCAATGTGTATAATATTTCAGTGATGCAAAATGAGTAAGTTCTAGAGATCCGATGTGCAACATTGTGCCTATAGTTAAAAATCTGTTAGGACAGTTAAAAATCTGTTAGGAGGAGTGACCTCATGTTAACTCTTCTTACCAAATTAAAAAATTTGAATTTTAATCTAAGTATGATGGGACTGGAGGCTTTTAAGCAGAGGAGTGACATGATCTGACTTAGATTTTTAAAAGGTCACCATGACTTCAGTGCACAGTGTACGTTAGAGGACAAAAGTGGCAGCAGCGTGACCAGTTAGGACACACTTACAGAATTCCTCATGAGACGTGATGCAGATGCCACGGACTTGGGTGTGATCCATGGAGACAGAATGAAGCAGATGGATTCATGTGTCTCCTGAAGATGACCGCATTATTCAGGCAAAAAGTGGTAAAGTAAAGCAGCATCTCTTTCTACAAGGAATAGATTATTTTAAAGTCATATTTTAATCAAGTAACCATTTTCTGTTGAAGTGTCCAGTGATTTCTTAAGTGATAGAGGATATAAGCAGTGCACGTTTTTGTTCATGCCAAGAAGCATGGTCCTAAGTAATTAAAACAGCATTTCAGGCATCTAAAAATAAACCCAGTGATATTCTGTGATATGGACCATTCGTGCTCGGCTATACCGGGTTCTCTGCTTCTGAAGCACACAGGTGGAAACCATTTCCTGGTCTCTTCAGTTAGTTGGGTCACGTGACTAACTCTGGCCTGCAAAAACTGACAGAAACTAACGTGAATTATTTTTGAGCTGAGCATTTAAATGTAGTCTTCTAGCTTTGCCTTCTCTCTTTTTGGTTGGCATGTGTTAAGATATCAGTCATCACGAGATGGAAGTAGACTGGGTCCCTCAAAGTCTTAACATAAGACTGAAAAATAAATGTTAGTTGTTTTAAGCTGCTGAGATTTAAGATTAATTGGCTACTGCATCATAGCTAAATATTAGTTACATTGACTAATACATATAGTCAGAAAAATATAAATATTATATAAAAATAATACCACATATTAACTTTCCAGGGTAAAAATTTGCAGTAGGATTATTTCAACATTTGTTTCGTGCCTACTGTGAAACAGAACCTCCATTTACGTAAAGATATATCCACAGCAAATTTTGAGTTAGGTGTCACTAATCTCATTTTTTTAATAGATGAGAAACCTGTGGTTTAGGGAGGTGCTGACTGTCTCATGTTTATACAGCTAAAAAGGGCCAAAATCAAGTTTGGGAGCCAGGTCCGCTGTCCTAGCATACTCCAGTTAGCTGTCATGTTCTGAGAACACAAGCAATAGACTCCATCTATCCTTTATTACTTCTAAGATTTTTCAGACAGGCAAATTTGTATCCAATTTCTTCCCCATAAGAGACTCTGAATTAACGTGTTACTGATTTTGATAATCCTTTATCTGAGAATTCAGATCCTCTTTTGCAGAAGCATTTTGATTTCATAGCTTATTTTATCGCCAATATTTTTCCAGGATTAGGAATTTTTATCATTCTTTGTGCAGTAGTTACTAAAGTCATTTTTTGCCTACCACAAGGTTTTGTTCCTTGAGATTCCAATATTTTGTGAATCTTTCTCCCCAGTTGCCTCTCTGAACTTCTTCCAGCATTAACAATATATAACACAGAGCTGCAGGATGTTTCCTTCGTGGTTTTTCAGCACTCACTGTCCATCTCATGAAGCAGACAGTAGGGCTACATAACACTTTTAAAAGAGAGTCAGTTTTAATGAGGCAAAATTGACATAAAATAAGCTGTACATATTTAAAATGTACAATTTGGTAAGTTTTGATGTATATATATATATACACCCGTGAGACCATCACCACCATGAAAAGAATGAATATATGGGGGGAGGAGGAAATGGGGAGATTTTGGTTAAAGGGTACAAAGTTTCAGTTACGCAAGATGAATAAGTTCTGGAGATCTAATATATAGCAGTGTGACCATAATTAACAATACTGCATTATGCCCTTAAGATTTACTAAGAGGGTAGATCTTAGGTGTTCTCACCACAAAAAAAAAAGAAAAAGAAAATGGTAACTATGTGAGGTCATGGATATGTTAATTATCCTGTTTTTGGTGATTATTTCTTTTTTTTATTTTTTATTTTTTAACTGCAGCAACATTGAATTATAACATTAGATAGCTTTCAGATGTACATCATAATAAATATATTTCAAATTCTGTGTAGATTACATCATGTTCACCACCCAAAAACTAATTACAGTCCATCCCCTCACATGTGAGCCCAATCACCCCTTTTGCCCTCCCCCACTTCCCCTATGGTAGCCACCAATCCAATCTCCGTTGCAATGTGTTTGTTTATCATTGTTTTTATCTTTTCCTTATGAGTGAGATCATATGGTATTTGACTTTCTCCCTCTGACTTATTTCACTTAGCATAATACCCTCAAGGTCCATCCGTGATGTCATCACAAATGGCCGGATTTCATCATTTCTTATGGCTAAGAAGTATTCCGTTGTGTATAAATACCATGTCTTCTTTATCTGTTCTTCCCTTGATGGGCACCTAGGTTGCTTCCAAGTCTTGACTATTGTGAATAATGCTGCGATGAACACAGGGGTGCATGTGTCTTTATGCCATTGAGTTTTCAAGTTCTTTGGATAAATACCCAGCCGTGGGGTAGCTGGATCATATGGTAGATCTATTCTTAAATTTCTGAAGATACTCCATACTGCTTTCCATAGTGGCTGCACCAGTTTGCACTCCCACCAGCAGTGTACAAGAGTTCCCACCTCTCCACATCTTCTCCAACATTTGTTGTTTCCTGTCTTGTTAATTATAGCCATTCTGACGGGAGTGAGGTGATACCTCATTGTAGTTTTGATTTGCATTTCCCTGATAGCTAATGACATTGAACATCTTTTCATGTGTCTACTGGCCATCCATATATCTTCTTTGGCGAAATCTCTGTTCAGATCCTTTGCCCAGTTTTTAATTGGATTGTTGGATTTTTGTTGTTGAGCTGTATGAGTTCTTTGTATATTTTGGATATTAACCCCTTATCTGATATATGGTTTCCAAATATCTTCTCCCAATTGGTAGGTTGTCTTTTTTGCTTTGTTGATGGTTTCCTTTGCTGTGCAGAAGCTTTTTAGTTTGATGTAGTCCCATTTGTTCATTTTTCTTTTGTTTCCCTTGCCCAGTCAGATATGGTACTTGAAAATATGCTGCTAAGACTGATGTCAAAGAGTGTACTGACTATGTTTTCTTCTAGAAGTCTCATGGTTTTGGGTCTTACGTTCAAGTCTTTAATCCATTTTGAGTTATTTTTGTGCATGGTGTAAGATAATGGTCTACTTTCATTCTTTTGCATGTGGCTGTCCAGTTTTCCCAACACCATTTATTGAATAGACTCTCCTTTCACCATCGTATGTTCTTGGCTCCCTTATCGAATATTAGCTGTCCATAAAAGTGTGGGTTTATTTCTGGGCTCTGGATTCTGTTCCATTGATCTGTGTGTCTGTTTTTGTGCCTGTACCATGCTGTTTTGGTTACTATGGCTTTGTAGTATATTTTGAAATCAGGGAGTGTAATGCCTCCAGCTTGGTTCTTTTTTCTCAGGAATCCTTTGGCTATTCAGGGTCTTTTGTCATTCCATATAAATTTTAAGATTTCTGTGAAATCCTAATCCTTCTATTTCTTTGAAAAATATCATTGGAATTTTGATAGGAATTGCACTGAATCTGTAGCTTGCTTTGGG
The DNA here is from genome assembly GCF_041296235.1 of Equus asinus. Lineage (NCBI taxonomy): Eukaryota > Metazoa > Chordata > Mammalia > Perissodactyla > Equidae > Equus > Equus asinus. The sequence goes on along the minus strand of NC_091792.1, from coordinate 49,428,912 downwards.
TAGTATGGATATTTTAACTATATTAATTCTTCCAATCCATGAGCACAGAACATTTTTCCACTTATTTGTGTCTTCTTCAATTTCTTTCATTAATGTCTTGTAGAAAATGGTAACTATGTGAGGTCATGGATATGTTAATTATCCTGACTTTGGTGATTCTTTCACAGTATAAACATGTATCAAAACATCAAGTTGTATACCTTAAAATACATACAATTTCTATTTGTCATTTATATCTCAATAAAGATGGAAAATAAATATGCAAAAAGAAAAAAATGTATCCATCAGCAGAAAAAACTTTCCTGCGTCCCTTTGTAATTCCCTCTCCTGGTTGCTCCCCAATAGTCAATCAAAAACTGATCTGTTTTATGTTACTATAAATTTGTTTTCATTTTCCAGAGTTTTATAGATGGAATCATACAGTATATAAATATATTTTTTGTCTTCCTTCTTTCATTTAGTATCATTAATTTGATATTCATCCACGCTATTATGTATATCAATAACAAATGCTTTTTATTGCTGGATAGTATTCCATTTCATGGATATGCCACAATTTGTTTAACCATTTATCAGCTGATGGATATTTGGGTTGTTTCCAGCTTTTGGCTATTAGAACTAAAAATGCTATAAATACATATGTACAAGTATTTATACAGACATATTTTCTTTTTCTCCTAAATAGGTACTTACAGTGAAATGGCTAGGTTATATGGTAGGTTTATGTTTAAATTTTTAAGAAGCTGCCAAACTGTTTTCTAAAGTGTTTACACTATTTTGCATTCCTACCAATAGTGTATGACAGCTCCACTTCCTCCAAATTCTCACCAACACTTGGAATGATCAGTTGTTTTAATGTTAGCCATTTTAATAAGTGGGCAGTGATATCCCACTGGAGTTTTTCATTGCCTTAATGCTAATGATGTTTAACATTTTTTTGTGCTTATTTGCCATCTGTATATCTTTGACGAAATGTCTATTCAGATCTTTTGCCCACTTTTAAATTGGGTCCTTTGTTTTCTCATTATTGACTTTCAGAGTTCTTCACATACTCTAGATATATACACTTGGATATATGCTTTGCAAAAGATTATTTTCCAGTCTGCAGCTTTTCATTGCATTTTCTTAACAGTATATTTTTTTTGAGGAAGATTAGCCCTGAGCTAACATCTGCTGCCAATCCTCCTCTTTTTGCTGAGGAAGATTGGCCCTGCCTAATATCCGTGCCCATCTTCCTCTATTTTATATGTGGGACACCTGCCACAGGATGGCTTGATAAGCAGTACATAGGCCTGCACCTGGAGCCAAACCATCAAACCCCAGACTGCCAAAGTGGAATGTGGGAACCCAACTGCTCTGCCAACAAACCAGCCCCCCAACAGTGTTTTTTTGTTTTTGAGGAAGATTTACCCTGAGCTAACATCTGTTGCCAATCTTCCTCTTTTTTATTTTGCTTGAAGAAGATTACCCCTGAGCTAACAACTGTGACAATCTTCCTCTACTTTATATGTGAGTCACCGCCACAGCACGGCTGACATGTGGTGTAGATCCATTCCCAGGATCTGAACCTGTGAACTCAGGCCACTGAAGCAGTGTATGCCAAACTTAACCACTACACCACAGGGCCTGCCCCTTAACAGTGTCTTTTGAAGAACAGAAGTTTTAAAACTTGATAAAGCCCAATTTATTAATTTGTTCTTTTATGGATTGTACTTTTGGTGTTGTATCTAAAATATATTTGCTTAACTCATGATCACAGAGATTTTATTCTAAAAGTCTTAGAACTTCAGATGTTACATTTAGGTTTATGATCTATTTTCAATTATAAATATGCCATTTTCACGTTTAAAATTATCAACCATTCAAAGACACAATTATTTTGAAACTCTTTACAGATGTTACATAATATCTGTCTTAATCAAGTTTCCCACAGAACAGATGACAATTAGTGTGTAGCAGGTTTATTGGGAAGTGCTCTCAGAAACAAAACCTGTGTGTGAGTGAGTGGTGACAGGGGATGGGGCCAAGGACAAAGAAATTAAACTGCAGTGCATAAAGCTTTCAATAAATTCCATAGATAGGGATGGACCTTCAGATTTCTCGCCAATTGAGGAATGAAGGTGAGGACTTTGTTCCCAGCGTTACCCATCATTGAATGAGGGCTGTCCTTGGGAAGGGGTATAAGCTTGGATAAGGCAAGGACAGTTCCGCAGAAAGGACTCAGCCATGAGCCCTCAGCGGCTGGGGAATGAGTGAGTGGCTTGACCTAAAGTGGGGGTATCTGGGGGGAGCAAGTATCACACAGTCACTAGAATGTGAAGTTCTTTTGTTCCCAACGTAACAATGAAGAAAGTGAGCTAGACAGCTTGAGTAGGTTGCCTAGAGACATTCTTGCTTGTGATAGAGATGAGGGCAGAGCTCATTTTTGAAAGGTTTGTTGAGAAGAAACTTATAAGTTGAGAGAGGCTTTCAAATTAGTATAATGAAAATCCATCAAGTTAACTTTTTAAAATCACTCTTTGCTCCTAAACCAGTGATTTATGCTTGACTGAACCAATGTATTTTATTTTTTAAATGAAAATCTGTGCTACTGAAAATTATTAAGCTGTTTATTTTAGTGGGAAATATATGTTTATAGGCTTTTAAGAGAATCTTTATTTAAGCCTGTTTTTTTAGCCAAAGTGAGTGAGTTTGATGAAGGTTACAGACAGACTCTCAGGCTGACAGTGATGGCTTCTAGAAGGAAGAAATAAGTGATCCAGACCCATATAAATAATGGCTAACTTGGTCCAGTTAATTAAGGATAGACTGGGGAAGCAAATTCCTATTAGTGAATATATGCAATGCTAATGGTTGAGCTTTAGAGACCCAATAAGCTACTTTCTGAGAGTAGATTTCAAAACTGGAAAGAACTGTGTCTTTTTCTGAGTTTAGCAAACATTCATGTTGAATTTACTGTTATTTAATTGGTTATAAGAATCAATTCTTATTTTCTGGTTTTTAAAATAATTTAAAAGTTACATTTCTCCTATGAAATTAATATTTGTATTATAATCTCAGAGACAAATTCTCAAAATTTAAGGTGAATAAGAACAACTTGTGGTACTTTAGAAAGATGGATTTTTACATCCTCCTCCATCCCACCCACTCTTCTCAGGATGTGGATTGGGACCCAGGAATATATATTTTTAAAATAATTATTTCCTGAAGGTTCTGAGGAAGACAATTGTAAATGAAGAAATACTGTCAAGAGAATGTTATGCTCAGATTTACAAACCAATCATTAACTATAAATAACTGTCAGCTTCTTAGAATTGAAATTAATAAATCTTGAAGCTTAGGTAAAACACTTAGCTTAAATCTTAAAAGTATACTGTAGAATTCCCTCAAACGTCAATGACTGTAATTACCAAATCTAGTGTTTTGGTTGCTACAAAATAGAATTAACATTTTTTTAAAAAGGAAATTCTTGGGGTCAGCCTGGTAGCATAGTGGTTAAGTTTGCATGCTCAGCTTTGGTGGCCTGGGGTTCACACGTTCAGATCCCAGGTGCAGACCTACACACTGCTCATCATGCCATACTGTGGTGGTGTCCCACAAACAAAATGGAGGAAGATTGGCATAGGTGTTAGCACAGTGACAATCTTCCTCAAGCAAAAAGAGGAAGATTGGCAACAGATGTTAGCTCAGGGCCAATCTTCCTCACCAAAAAAAGGAAATTCTTTCTTTGAAAAAATAGTTGAGATATATATACACACATATCATATATATATTATATGTACACAATGATAATCATCGCCCCCTCCTTATCCAGGTACTTTGCTCCTTCAGCCTCACCTCCAGACTGTACCGTAAGTTGGAGGAAATGTCACAGTGAGGGGCTGGCCCTGTGGCCGAGTGGTTAAGTTCGCATGCTCCACTTTGGCAGCCCAGGCTTTCGCTGGTTTGGATCCTGGGCACGGACATGGCACTGCTTGTCAGGCCATGTTGAGGCGGCGCCCCACACGCCACAACCAGAAGGACCCACAACTAAAATATACAACTATGTACTGGGGGTATTTGAGGAGAAAAAGAAGAAAAAAAAAAGAAATGTCACAGTGAGAACCCTACTTTCAGAGCATTGAAAAGTGATCTTATTCTTCGCTCTCTAATGCTGGTTCTCCAGCTCCCTGCTGATGGTAGTAAGTAAGATTGATCCTCTTGACTCCAGGTTACTGGTTTGATTTAGTAAGAAGAAGAGAACTGGAAAGATAAGGATTTCTATCAGCAGAATCAAATCTGAATGGCTGTGAGGAAACGTGCTTTGATTCTATGAAACTCTCCTCTGTTCCCATCTAGCAGCATTGCTACTTACTGTGCCTAGTTGACAGCAATCAATGTGCTAAAAAACTACTTTTCAACCCCAGCAGGGCCATTTTCATACTTAAGTCAAAGTCATTTTCATAGTACCCCATCCCTGTTTCATTAGGGAGAGTGCTGAACAAGCAAATGTAAGATTTGATAAAACATATTAGCATGCTTGAAGCTTTTCTTTATCTGTTAGGAAACAACGATTTATGTGTACTTTGGTATTTAGCAAGTGGCACAGAATGTTCTATCAGACTTGTTAACGAAAATAACGTAATGATGAAAATGATACAAATGACCAGATACACAGAGAGAGAAAGCAAATTATACAAATGGAAATTCCAAAAAGGAAAGGAGATAGCAGAGAGCCTACTCAAGATGTAAACCCTCCAAAGTAGTATTTATAACTGAAGTAGAATGATGCCATACGACAGTGTCGAGATAAAAATGAGTCACTCTTTCTCTATAGAATGTGATCAGAAGGAGGATTACTTTACCATGTGGAATGGGAAATAGGTTTCTTCCTTTCAAAGGCTAAAACTCATAAAATTAGTTAACCAAGGATCCAGCTGCATGTAAAAAAAACTGCTACTAATGTTGATTAGGTTTTTAAAGAGAAATATTGAATATTAGCTTACTATTTATTTAAAACTATAGAACATAAATGTTTATCAGTGACGTAATAAAAATATCCTTAAATTTTTTACTGAGATGTACATGATGTTAAATAGGCTGCCTCATTTGATTTATTTTATCCACATTTGAAGATAGTCTGAGCTGACCCATACATAACAGAGAAAGAAGTGCTTCAGGCCAAGCTGGGAAAGAATGACTATAGAAAACTCTGGTGTTGAGACAAGGATCAAGCATGTGTACAAGGGATATTCACAACAGGAACTGCATTGACGGTGGCATTAAAGGAAATTTCCACAATAACACTGCTAAGAAATATTAAAGAAAAAATATAGCAAACTGGAAAAACTATGACCAAATAAAAGTAACTAAGTTATTTGAGCACTTTTTCATTCCAGGATTATTACTATGTAGCATAATAACATCATGATACTCACTTGCTAAATTTTATGGATTTTTTTATTAGATCACAATGTGAAAGTATCCATCTATACTCATTTTTCATAATTTAGTGCTAATGGTTAACTACTTATGTAACATCATTAACTTCTATAAACTTTAAAATAATGATTTGTATGCTTCTTTTGTGTCTTATCACCAGGTAAACAGGAAAGAGAGAAAAAGGAAGGGGATAAAAAGTTGAGAATTAATGGAAAAGTGGAACAGGAAAAATAAAGGAAAAAAAGCAAAGATGCCCTAGTTTCTCTGCCAATTGGAATGAGGAGAGCATAAGACATAATCCCTCCCACTGTAACAATGGAAAATATCAGATAAGTGACAAAATCATAGTTTTTAGAAAGCTATCAGAGACCAGCCAGGTGATGCAGTGGTTAAGTGTGTACATTCTGCTTCAGTGGCCTGGGGTTTGCCGGTTCAGATCCTGGGTTTGGACATGGCACCACTTGTCAAGCCATGCTGTGGTAGGCGTCCCACGAATAAAGTAGAGGAAGATCGGCACAGATGTGAGCTCGGGGCTAGTCTTCCTCAGCAAAAAGAGGAGGATTGGCAGCAGATGTTAGCTCAGGGCTAATCTTCCTCAGCAAAAAGAGGAGGATTGGCAGCAGATGTCAGCTCAGGGCTAATCTTCCTCAAAAAATAAAAATAAATAAATAAAAATAAAAATAAATTAAAATTTAAAAAAAACCCTATGAGAGACTTTAGCTTCTGGCAATATGGAGTAACAGTAACTGGATTTACCCTCCCACCTGAAATGATAAAAATTTAGACAAATTATATGAAATTATGGTTTTCCTGATAATGGACATCAGTCAAAGAAGGATAGCAACCCTCAGAGACAGGAAACAAATGAAATGAGCCCAATAATTGGGCCAGCTTGCTGTCTTTACAGAATCTCCAGTCTGAGTTCCAGTGAGAGTGAAGCCAGGTGGAATGTCTCAGACTCTCTGAGTTGAGGAGACAGAGTCAAGAATCCAGAGGAATCAAAGAGGCTAGAGTTTACGGCACAAAGTATGGGAGAGGAGAGAGCTGCACAGAGAGTGAATTATTGAGCTGAGTAGATCTCCTCCTCTTTGAGTATTCAGCATAGTACTGATCAGTGTGTGCACATGAGGAAAGTTCCCATGGCTGGGGAAAGAAGCATCAGAGGATTGGAGAACCAACGCTCAGCATTCACATAGAGCTGGAAATGGTGCCACCAGTCAGCTTGGAATCCTTATAATTCATGGAGCATTGAGTAGATTATTCATGAAGGTCTTGCCTCAGTAGTGGGGAATAATTATCCCTAGATTAAATGCTGCTCTGTTTCTGCCTAATAAATGATAAAATCAAGACCTAAACATGAAGCAAACATCATCAGGACTCATTGTAAATTCCTCAAAATAGTGTAAAGAGAAAATCTTAAAAGCAACCAGAGAAAAACAATGTCCTGCGTACAGAGAAACAAAGATAGCTATGACAGTGGATTTCTCTTCAGAAATGATGCCAGCAAGAAGAAAATGGAGCAACATTTCTAAAGAACCGAAAGGGAAAAAACCTGTCAATCTAGAACACTATATTCAGTCAAAATATCTTTCAAAAATGAAAGTGAAATAAAGATCTTTTCAGACACACAGAAATTTAAAAAATTAATCACCAACAAACTTTCGTTACAAGAAATGTTAAAGGAAATACTTCAGGCAGAAAGAAAATGACATTAGATGGTAATATGGATTACTGAATGAATAAAAAACATCAAAAATGGTAACTTATAGAAATTTATCCTAAGAGAGCATTAAGAGACATTTAAAAGATTCATATATAAAGAATATCACCATAGCATCATATTTAAAAAAAAAAAAAGGAAAGGAAGGAATCCAATAACCTTAATGTCCAATGATAAATTAGATAAATAAGGGGGCAATCATACAAAATAATATGTGCAACCATCAAAGAGTTTTTTGAAAGTATATTTAATGTTACAGAAAAATGTTCAGACTTATAAATGAGAAAGTTTACAAAATAATTCTACGGTATTATTTAACATCTTTTAAATTGCAAATGTAAATTTATATTCTCAAAAAATATGCTCAGTTTCTTATTCATGATCTGTTTTATTCCATTTTAGTTATCTCAATCTATTTTTATAGAATAAATTGGGATTTAAGTAATTAAATCACTTAAAAATATTTAAAAAGTCAGCTAGAGACACGCTTTATGCCTAACAGCCCATGAAATTATTCTAACTAGCCAATCCATGGGAAGCCCCAGAAACCTAGCTAACCCAACCCTACTTGCCACACATAAAGTGCCTCCTGCAGCTGCAGCTGCAGCTTGCTTTTACACTGCCCCCAAGTACAACCCTCTGTGTGGTTCTGCCTGGCAGTCTTATCTCATTTGGGGCTGTAACTAAACATTCTGCCTTTTCTCTATCCAAGTGTCATTAAGTTGTGTCCTTCCATCAAAAGAAACTTTAAACCTTATAAAACAGAAATTTTACAATTACAGTAAATATTATTCATGCTTTTCTAGATCCACTCTTTACTTGTTTTTACTTCACTTAGTACCTAGGACACTGACTGGTGTGGACAGCGTTAATGGCATCTCTAGCTTCTAGTTGGATTCAGCTAATGGCACACACTGCAGGAGACTGGATGGTTTGATGCGATTAAAGTCTGGATACTTATCACTGTGGCTCTTTCTCTGTGGGACTGCTGCAGGTTGGTAGTGTTCCTTCACCAAAAGCTTCTCTTAGGTAGCTCTGTTCACAGTGGTACTCTCCCATTTCTATTCCCCCTACCTTCAAGCCTAGATGTGATAACAGCTCCTTGCCATTACTGGCCGTGGAGCACTGCATTATCTCTAAGTGATTTCTCTAAATCTTGCTCGTGTCTTTGTAGAAACTCCGCTTATTAAAATATCCTCATGTGCTAGCTTGTTGTAATCCACCATCTTTTTCCTTCTAGGAGTCTGACTGACACAATAATGCAGTAGTTATATAATTTAAATACATATTAAAATGATTAAATATTTTTGTAGTACTTGGCTAGTAGAATTCCAAATATTCTAAATTAGCTTTTCCTGAACTGTTTTCCTTGGTACTCTAAAGTTCCAAAAGATGCTAGCAACTGTTGTTTCTAAAATGGGGAATTTCTTTTGGAAATATACCTATTAATATTTCCAAAAGGCTATCAGCTTAGCTGAAAAAAGAATTTGCACAAAAGGGATCTAAATAATTTTCTAGTGTTAAGTATACAATATGTTTCTCCCTTTTGGTTATTTTTGTAACTTTACGTGAATTTAGTTTTTTAAAAAATGACTAAAGCTTTGCTCTATTAAAATATAGAAACATAATAGCTACCACATATGACTGAGGCTAGGTTTGCAGTGGTGATTTTAAATACATTTTGTCCATATTTAGCCACCCAACAACACAATGAGGTATCAGCATCCTATTTTACAAGTGGGACTCGGTGAAAATAAGTAAACCACATAAATTTGCTAGTGATTAAGTGGTGGAAAAAGGATTCAAACCTGTATTTGATTCTAAAGCCTATGATATAACATGTTTTCATAATTTCATAAGAAAAATTTTTTGAACTTCCTTTCTGAATGTGAGATTAATTCCAAACTATTTCAAATATTCAAGTTCTTGGCAGATTTGTATCATGTCTAAGCTCACTCCTTTTCACTAATTTCTTTTTTCATTAAAAATAGGGAAAAGAACACTGCATTAAACAGAAAAATGAGGGCAGCAAAACAATTAAACGTCAAAATTTTAACAACAGACTATTAGTATTAAATTAGTTCTCCGAGCCTTGTTGCTCAGGCTTCATTCTTTAAATAATTTAATTTGGAATAAAATTACCAATGATAAACAGCTGTTTAGTTTGTGATATTCATTTATTAGTAGTTGTTAGACTATTAATTGATATTAACTGGATAATTAATCAGTTGATCTTAGTATCAGCTATTGATTCATATTAGAGGCAAAAAAGTTATAAAAGAATAATTTTAAAACATTAGTGCAAACCAAATTTTCCAACAATTACAATAGGCAATTTATCAAAATCAGGAAATGGAAAATTTTTGCACAGTTTCATCTGTTTAGACAGTTGCTAAGACTCTGATGGAGTTAAATGTCAGATTAGAGTCTGCCTTGCTTATGACTAAATTAAAACTAAACATTTCAATTTACTTCCATATCCTTTTGTCCTTTTGTGAGGACATGGATAGCTTGCCGTCAGCTGACTCTTGTGAATGGAAAAGTACAAGAACCAATGGTCAAATTCACAACTACAGTTCTTTTGGACACCAGGCAGTGATCTATCTTGCTCCTGAAGCTAGGTCTCAACTTAAGCTCCTCTCCTACTATACTGGATATATCTATCTCAGAAAATGTATTTTTTCCTTCTTTCACTAAAATTTGTGTTTAATCAATTCTAGCCTCATGCATCCTTTCTCTTAACTATTTATGTCTACTTTATGGAGCCTTCTTTTCTACTATGGTTTAACCAGAAGCCTACAGTGTAAGTCATTTCCAACACTCCTTAATTAATTAACTTCCAGTTGACCTTTCCACTAAGCAGATAAATTCAGTCTCCTTAGTGCCCTGAATAAAGCATGCAGTCATGTTAATTCAATATTCTCCTGAATTAGGGTGAATCTGTCTTCAGTGAAATTTGACAGGAGCAGTTTGTTTTGTAGAAGCATGGCTGTAGTTCCCACACACATACCATGTAGTCATTTTTGGATTCAATTACAAAGTTTAATATTTACTTTGCAAGGTTTATTGCTTCCACTGAGTTGAAGAGATGGAATAAGCTGTTTGGAAAGTGGCTGCGAACTTTAATTTTTAGCTTTCACCAAATCCATATTTCCATTAAAGTTTTTAAGAAGCTGAATTTTAAAATTGCCAAATCTGATTTCTCTTTCTTTTAGATTAAGGATCAGTAATTCTTTCCACAGCAGATGATTATTCAATTGTCAAGGAATAAAAACTAAGAAAAGATCTCGTTGATTGTGTGATGTCATAACTGTGCTAGATTTAGAAGAGTAATCCACTTAAAGATTGATCATTTTATTAAATTAGAGGGTAGGTTCCATTAGTATTTTCCCAAGATCATATTCAGCGATATAAATATGCCAAGAAACAGTAGAATTCATTAGTATATGCTTTCCACAAGTTAGGATAAACTTACATAGACAATGCCCCATCCCCCAATACCCCATGTTTTCATTCATTCATTCATTGATTTAACATTCTATGTGCCAGGAATTTTTTTCCCACAAAAGATTTGTTATGTACTCAAATGTTTGGGCATGAAGTATATGTTGTCACTTTTTTCTTGCCAAGCGTTCACTTGTGAATTTTATGTTCTAAAATATCAGAATGTGAAAAAAATTTAGTGGATAAATGTAATTTCAGTCTTACCACCTCAGTAGACTTTTCAGCTTTGTAATTACATTAACCTAGGATATATCTTTCTCCCTATTCTATTCCTACCTTATTTAAAAGCAAGAAACAAACCTGGGGATTTGGGGGAAAGATGATAAGGCCATATTTTGAAGAAGCTTAAACTGGATATATAGATCAGGATAGAGAAATGTTGGACCTCATCTGAAAAGTTTCATCCTTTGATTTGGGCCCCTCTTAAAGCCAGACTCTCATCCACTTTAAGAATCAATTTTAAAGTGGTCACTCAGATTTTGAACCTAATTATGTGCTTTCACATCATGAAGTCATCAGAAAATTTTATATCATCAGGAGATAATATTCAGTCACGTTGAAAATTGTCAAACACGTTTTTGAAACAATTTTGAAGACTTCTTGCGATATAAATTTAATAGTATTTCATGTGCTGAAATACTACGAAAACTGGGGAAACCAAAACCTATTACGTAAGAAAGTTATCCATTGAAATGTTCTACTTTAGACTATGTTTGGGCTCCAATTTCAGAAGAATTAGCCATAGGGTATGAAAACATTCTTCTTAAACCTCCCGAAGTCAAGGAAAGTGCCTCATCATGTTCCTTTAAAGCATGCTTGTGAGGACACTGTTTTACATAATATTTTCTCAAAATATTTTTAATTTGCATATAATTTTAGTCTTTTAAATGAAACCATGAACTCTTTCATTTTAAAATGTACATGTCTGCAGCTCAAGCAAAAAAGTCTCAAGTAACCATCTTGGTTCAGCTGCTGTAAAGTTATCAGTGGTCAAACTGATGCTCTCCTGATCATTCATTCCTCAGTAAAACTCTCTGCAACTAAACTGAATATTAAGTAAATGATACTAGAGTCATTCCATATTCTGGGGCTGGGCTATTTGTTTTCTAATGCTGCCCCCTTACGACAGGCCCAGTTGCCTGGGGCTTGCCTACCAGAAGCTCTGCCCAGTACCCTCCAAAGTCCAGAGTAACACTCCTTTGCCAGGCCCACCCCTCGTACCCTGCTTTGTGACTTGTAGCTTCAGCCGTGGGGGTCTGGGACACCATGCGGGACCCAGGTGGGCCATCCTCCACCCAGTTCTTTTTTCCCAGTTTTATTGAGATAGAATTGACAAATAATATTGTGTAAGTTTGAAGTGTACAACGTGATGTTTTGATATACATATATAGTGTAAAATGATTACCACGATAAGGTTAGTTAACACATCCATCACCACACATAGTTACCATTTTGTGTGTGTGTGGTTAGAACATTTCAGGTCTACTCTCCTAGCAAACTTTAAATGTACAATACAGTATTGTTAACAATATTCACCACGCTACACATTAGATCCCCAGAACTGAATCATCTTATAACTGAAACTTCGTACCCTTTTACTCAACTTTCCCCATTTTTCCCACCCCTCAGCCCCTGGCAACCACCAGTCTACTCTCTATTTGTATGAGTTTGACTTTTTTTAGATTCCACATACAAATGAGATCATACGGTCTTTGACTTAGCTGAGCACAATGACCTCAAGGTCCATCCATGTTATTCCAAATGACAGAATTTCCTTCTTTTTTATGGCTGAATGATATTCCACTGTATATATATATCACATTTTCTTTATCCACCAGTGGACACTTAGGTTGTCTCCATATCTTGGCTATTGTAAATAATACTCTGGTGAACACGGGAGGGAAGATATCTCTTTAAGATAGTGATTCATTTCCTTTGGATATATACCTGGATGTGGGATTGCTGGATTGCATGGTAATTCCTCTTTAAGTTTTTAAGGACCCTCCATAATGTTTTCCATAATGGCTGCACCAATTTACATTCCTGCTAACAGTACACAAGGGTTCCCTTTTCTCCACCTCCTCACCGTCAATTGTTATTTCTTGTCTTTTTGGTAATAGCCATTCTAACAGTCAGCAGTATGACCTTTAGTGACATTTTGTTAATGTGAATTTCCCTTCATGAAAAGATTCACTCTGGTTATTCATATCTATTATTACATTTACTAAGAGTATCTCTTTTTTATTTACTGAGAATAGATTTTCTATTATTATGAAATTAAAGGTGTAATTAAATATGGTTTATTTTTGGACCTGGCCCTCTCCTCTTGGTGCCCATCTTTTGGGTATTTCACTGCTTATTAGACAACTGGCAATTCTTAATCTCTGGTTCAGTGAGACTCCAGGCTAAAGCCATGTACTAAATTGCTGACCAATCCGTATCAATCTGCTGCATCTGTGAAAATGCTCACCCTGTCCAACCCGGATCTGCAGTGTCAGTAGCATCCAAGGTGAGGCCAAACATTAGGGAGGGACTAGAGGTCAGTGACCAGATGGAGGAAGTATAGACCATTAATTCCACCAATAGCAGATTCTAGCAAAACCCTCAAGGAAAGGATTGGGTCACTCGTACTTCCATAGACACCAGTGAGGGCACCCTGGAGTATCAGCAGAAAGCCAGGGTCCTCCTCTCTCTCAGTGCCGTGGTGTCATGTACATCTCCGCCCAAAGCAAATATCAGGTTCCACTTATTGAGGAGAAAGAGGTGGGAGGTATGAAAACCAGCAAGGCTTGGCAGTTACTATGAAGAAACTAAGTTAAATCTAAATAGGCTAACTTTTAGCTGGATTAGATTAAATTTAATTTTTTTCCCTGCTACTCTGTATTCGGGGGAGGAAGATCACATGCAATATAGACCCAATTTGTAGAGTGAACACTTTGTGAACATGCTAGAATATGTGATTAATATCTGTCTGTCTCTCCATTTACCTATCTATTACCAATAGTTTTTATCTGGATTTAAGGTGGTCCCCTATTTTCCCAAAGATAAGATCCTTCCAAGTAAATTTCTGGCCAACCTTACTATATAATCTTTTCCAGATGTAGGAGAACTATTCTATAATTATTCTATGTAATTTATTAATTTATCCGTGTATGCTTAAGTCACTTTTGTGTGTGTGCGTGTGTGTGAGGAATATTGGCCCTGAGCTAACATCTGTTGCCAATCTTCCTCTTTTTGTTCAAGGAAGATTGTCGCTGAGCTAACATCTGTGGCCATCTTCCTCTATTTTGTATGTGGGATGTCACCATAGGATCCGAACCCGGCATCTAAACCGGTGAGCCCAGGGCCACTGATGTGGAATGCGTGAGCTTAACTACTACACCACTGCACCACTGACCTGGCCCCTAAAGCCACATTTTTATATAAAACAATAATTTCTAAATAGTTCTTTTTGCAGTCTTACATTTCACAATGTTTTCATGCTACTCACATGCTTCTTTGACTTTAGTATCTTCATTTTCACTAGTGCTATATTTTAAATCATCTAATACATCTCATTTTTACTTCACCTGTGTTGCAAGAGCATACATATACTCTGTTTTTCTGAGAACAAAGTTTAGGTAAATTTTTTTTCTTCATATATTCAGGTATATATGGTAGACCACAAAGAAGTCCCAAAATGAAATTAATAGTTATTATCCCTGAGTTGATGGGTTATGTGTAATTTATGTTTTCTCCTCTCATTTAAATCCGTTAATTATTTCTCATTGCTATTAGGATAAATTCCAAACTTCATAACATGCCTCAAGCACATCTGATATTTGGCTGCCAATTATTTCTCTGGTGTCATCTCCTGGCACACCTTTGTCGTCACTTGCGGGCATTTCTAAGAATAATGGATATACCCTTCAATACTAATGATTCACAACATAACAGCTGAGTCAAAAGTTCTTGGATTTGAGGAAGCCTCAATCTAAGAGAATCAGAATAAATAGCAACTGTAGCCAGTAGCCAGCTATTGTTGAATGCTGGCACCTCAAATATAACTAATACAACCTATTGATAAGATAAGGCTGAATTTATTGCTTACTACAGGAAAGAACACCAGCTCTGTAGAGCATTGGGAGAGTCTCACAGTGGGGAATGTGCATGAGTTTGCTAGGATAACGAGGTACCACAAGCTGAGAGGCTTAAACAACAGACATTTATTTTCTCAGTCCTGGAGGCTAGAAGTCCGCCATCAAGGTGTCAGAGCAGGGTTGCTTCCTTCCGAAGGCTGTGAGGAAGAATCTGCTCCACTCCTGTGTCCTAGTTTCTGGTGGTTTGCTGACAATCTTCGGAGTTCCTTGGCTTGTAGACATAGGATCCCAATCTCTGCCTTCTTGTTCACGTGGCATTCTCCTTATGTGCATCTGTCTCTGAATTTCCTCTTTTTGTCAAGACACTCATCATATTGGACTAGAGCCCACCCTAATGAGCTCATCTTAACTTGATTACCTCTGTAAAGATGGTATCTCCAAATACAGTTAAATTCTGAGGTACTAAGGGTTAGAACTTTAACATGAATTGAGGAGAAACACAATTCAATCCATAACAAAAAGTAAGGTCAAAATTTATTGAGAATTAGAAAGTCTCACTTAAGGTGAGTGTTTCAATGCAGGGAACTAGATTGGAATTGGATAGGACCATGATTTTACAACCGTCCAGGATTGGAGGAAAGATCAAGGCCAGGATCTTGAGGTGTGACTGTTGATACTCTCCATTGAAAAGTTCTCTCCGGAAGTTCCTGTAAAGAACAATCAAACCCTAAGGTTGGGCAAGAAAATAAAAGTAACGTTAATGAAGATAGTGAAGTAGCCAAATCACGTTATTGTAGGTGTTTCTGGCACAGAAGTTTCAGTCCTCAGTGTCCAGGTTGAATATAGGGGGAGATGGTTTCGGTTCTCATTCTGAAAACTAAACTTAGGGAAACAACCATCTGAGCACAAACAGAATTTTTTTCACTGTTTAGCTTGGGAAAATGCTTGCATCAGCAGTAGATTCGATTTAAAATAATTCATTTAATTATAGGAAAGGATTATGTCAATTTTACTTCCCAAGGATTAATGTGAAATCCATTTCCATTAAAGGAGGCACGATCCAAACATACAAGAAAAGAAAAGCACTTTTAAAGCTTCTTCCCCAGATTCCTTTTTCTGAATGATTAACAGAGGCTTCCAGCTGTGTTTGTTAATCCTCATTAACCGAAAACCTTGAATTATGGCTGTTGCCATTTGCTAAACTCTGAAGCTAACTGCTTTATAGCATCATTTCATGATTGATCAAATGTGTGTCTCTTTTCTCTGTTCAAATGATAAAATGGGAATGGGAAGATCTGAATTTTCAGTGCTGGCCTTAAATCAGCACTTCCCAAAATATGTTCCACTGATGTAGTCAGTTTCAATATTTAAAAAAATCCTCAGTGACTCTTCACAGTTTAGAGCTTAGTTCTGCGGAACATGAGCATCACTAGGGATATTAACAAGTAATTTATCAAATGTTCTCAGAGGTCACATAAATTTAGAGAAATTAGATCAAACAAAATGAGACAAATTTCTTGACTGCAAGATATCTCAGACCTTTTAATATGCTAATGGACTATTATGAACCTTTAAAACAGAATATAGTATGCAATCTCCAAAACTTTTCCCTCCCTCTCTCCCTGTTTTTTTTTTTTAAGGAAGATTAGCCCTGAGCTAATATCTACCACCAATCCTCTTTTTGCTGAGGAAGATTGGCCCTGAGCTAACATCCACACCCATCTTCCTCTATTTTATATGTGGGACACCTGCCACAGCATGGCTTGATAAGTGGTGCGTAGATCCATGCCCAGGATCTGAACCAGCAAACCCTGGGCTGCCAAAGTGGAGTACGTGAACTCAACTCTTTTTTCACAGGACCGTCTCTTCCCCGGCTCCTGCCCCCCAACCGGCGACTCTCTCCCTATTTTTTTAACAGAACATCCTATGGGCTGGGATTCAGGAGGATGAACATTGGTGAACACTGCCATAGTTTAATATAGTATCTGCCAACTATCACTTTTCTCCCCAATTTTGCACTTAAATATGTAATCCTTCATATTCCCATACCCAATACATCCATTAATACAATTCAAATCTTTTATAGAAAAATTAGACTAGCTGATATTCCTCTGAAAAGGCACAAAGCACATCTCTTTAATTCCGAAAGAATAATTCAGTATGAATTTCTCTTACCAGTCAGTCACATACATCTTTTCTAATGTCCACCGATGAAATTTTCATTGCTTATTGCCCTTGTATTTCTCATTTTCTGATTATGCTCAAGATTCAAGTTTTATAAGGATGCATGATTCTCTGAAGACTTATTTTCTCTTGTTGGAAAATGCAATTAAAAAAATAATAAAAAATAATTGGGAAAAAATTCCTGCCAATTCAGGAAACCTCTCCAGAAAGGTAGAAGAGAAAGAAAACAATTTTATTATTGAATAAACATTAAGCCAGAATGTGACATACATCACAGACAATCAGCTAAGGGATTACAAAGATAGAAAGAAATATTGCCCTTGTATATAGCCAAGCAGATACAACTCATTATACACATGTTCCCAAAAGAAACAACAACTAGTCTTCAAGTAAGAGGACTTCACAGCACCATTTGTCACACATAGCTCAATCTAAATTCACGCGGTAATTGGGTGACCATCTATGTGAGCTAATTGGCTTTATCCAAAGAAAAAGTGTGACAGGACGTAGTTTTGGAATTTGGATGGAGGAGCCTGCTGAAGTTAGGCTCCGCCCCTCCCACAGAAAGGAGATGGGGACTCTCTCTTCCGTGGCTGTTACATTTCAAAGAGATGTTTCCTAGGTCCTTAAGAAAGACTTTTCTGGGTCATAAAGCTGGCAAGAGTTTTATTTAGCTTTGAAGAGATTTTCATACATTTTAAAGGGACAAAGCAAGAACTCACAATGACAGGTTTTCTAAAGTAAATGCTTCAAGAGGGGGGAAAATTTCTTCCCTTGTTTTCAACAGGAAGGATTAAGCCTCTTATTTTTAGTTTGTATTTGCCAGTACACTCTCAGTAGCTGACTTCCTGTTTCTTCCCGTATGAATATGGTCTTTTTAACGGGTTTTCTTGGTATTGAATAAAAGTTATGGCTACACACTCTTCTGAAGTATTTTTAGGTTTGGGAGGCAAATTTTTTTGCTGTTCCATAACGGAAGCATAATCGCGACCTCAGTTTGTCTACTACCTTTAAATTTTTGGAAGACTTTTACACTGATTATTTTAATTGACCTTCTTATTACTACTCAGAAGCAAATATTAAGATACTCTTTGCTACTTAGGGTGAAAATAAAATATAAAATACAAAATGCAATGATTTAAATGTAACTAAGATCATAAAATGACGATGGCACAGTGCAGTGGAAAGATCATGAATGAGAATGGGGAGCTGTTTCAAAGCCGAAAGAGAAACTCTGGATGTATCTTTGGAACTGCTTTGAGAGGAAAAATGAAGCCACTATATTTTGGACTGTTTGAGAGGGAATGACATTTAACCTGTTGGGAAGGGCGCAGATTTTAGAGCGTAACGAAGCTGAGTTTTAATTCTGGGTTTACCCTTCCTAGCTGCCTGCGTGCTTTGGGAAGCCCTGGATTTCTGCCTGATCATTGCAACATGAAGATAAAGATACCTATCTCACAGGATTATTGTGAGAACTCAATGAGATGTATGAGCAAAGGGTCTGACTGCCTGAGATGGGTTAAGTCCTCAGCAACAGATATTTCTTTTTTTCTGTTCCAGAATTCTAATTAGTGGTAAAGGTGGGCTAGACTTGGAATCTTCTCATCGCTCCCTTGTTCCAAGATCCTTCCTCTAGTTTAAGCTATATATGTTGTTAATAAAGGGAGTTCCAAAATGTAATGAATTTGGCTAAAGAAAGCCTTTTATGTGTTTTAATTTAGCTTAATTTTCATTTTAAAAATTTAGTGAGTTTGTTCAATGTACATATGGGCTCCAAATTTGAGACAGATATTTTTCTTTTAATGTGCATGTGCTTCAGCTGATGTTTAATAGTTTAATCCAAAATGCCTTTTACACTTCAATTCTAGAAGAGTATTAAAATTAAAAAGATTATCTAAAGAACAGCTCACTTATTTGGATTCATGTTTTACTACCTATGATGCAGGGTAAGAATACTTCCTATAAAAAAGGACTTTATGCCACCACAGATGAGAGCGAACCTGAGGTCTTGTGCTCCTTCCAGCTGCTAAATAGGAGCTGAATGGCTGAGGCTGTTTTTGTTGTCCTTTTGCTGGTGTTTTGGTGTCTGATGAACTGATCCAGCCTTGTTTATCCACTTACGCAGCCATCAGCTGGTGCAACTCATTTCCAGTCCCTCAGACTGTAGCAATGAGCCTCAAAACTCGGAAGTCAAAATATGTGACCTCCACCATCAAATCACAATTGGAAATTGTTTTATATGTAATCTTTTTCAAGGCTGCACATCCAAATACGCATTCAAAATCAAGCAAATAAATGTGACTGTTTCAGTAAGACAGTGACTAGTGGTATCTCTCTGGAAATGTCAGAAACTGAATTGTGCGAACATCTCTTAGCTAGAGAAAAGAAAACATTGCTTTTGCTCCATTTTATGAAAGGTAAACCAAAAAAAAGGAAAGAAATTACAATCTCTCTTTTTTAGAGTTTATTTTTGTGCTTTGACATTGAGAAATGGGAAATAAACTGTATTCAAGTGCTGACCAAGAAGATAAAAATCTATTCAGTGTGATACAAACGTGTTTTTGAGTCAGGAGAAGATATGAATAGACTATCTCTTTCCAAGAGACAACATTTTCTATTTAATTATACTACATTTAAAAAATCAAAATTATTTTGCCCTAGGTCATAGAAATAAATATATTTTTCTACTGTTCTGAAAATAATATGACTGGAACTATTCTGCAATGATAGCTGGGATTCTAACATATTTTTACAGTATTGAATACTTTCTTCTTTTATGTTAATTTTTCTTGTGAAGCAAGGATCTCAACTGGGGCAGTGTCACCACGGTGGATTTCGTCATGACTTGAAATGTTTAGAGGCTAACTGAGATGGGTCCTATTATCTCAGAGACTCTAAGAATCGATTATATGCACATAGGGGCTGAGGTATTGCCTGGAAGAATCATTTAAACTCTACATCCTTCCACATTTCAGGCACATTTTGTCATGATTACCAAAATGGTGAGATTGCCAATTGAAACTATCCTTGCAGAAGGGCTAAGAAGCATTGTCGGTGTTTTGTCCTTGAAGAAGAGTATGAGTTCTGAGTTTGATGGCCAGTACTTAGACCATTCCTGGACCAACCTCACATGCACCCTGGATCTTATGAAGAGAATAAGATATAATATGTACAGGCAGTCTCTGCTTTGCACTGTTGTGCAGGACCATAAAAAAACTTTAAGCTGAAATCATGCAAAGAATTCTTAGAAATTAATGGTAAAAATTACAATTGTTTTGTGATCTTTAAAAATTTTTCTTGGGGCCAGCCCAGTGGCTTAGTGGTTAAGTTCATGCACTCTGCTTTGGCAGCCCGGCATTCATCAGTTTAGATGCTGGGTGCAGACCTAGCACTGCTTATCAAGCCACGCTGTGGCAGGCGTCCCACATATGAAATAGAGGAAGATGGGCACAGATGTTAGCTCAGGGCCAATCTTCCTCAGCAAAAAGAGGTGAATTTGTGGCAGATGTTAGCTCAGGGCTAATCCTCCTCCTCAAAAAAAATTGTTAAAACATTAAAAAGATTTTTCTTCTACCATTGGTTTTAAATGTGTAGGGCATATTTATGTATTTAATACACTATAATGTAAAACATTAGAAACATTGAGAATGAATGTGTTTTATTTCTTTGGAAAAAACCTATAAAGAGTAGTTTGAAAAGTGCTTGCTGTCTTTTTCTCATATAACTTCTTACTGTGTAATGATACAAAAGGGGCATCTTTTCCATGCCTTGCAAGTTTTCATACTTCTTTCTAAATTTTGGTCAGCTTCCAACATTTTATCCTTAGTACTTTCAATGTCATGAGCTATCTCTGTCTCTTTAATGTGAATTTTGTTGCTATTGTCACTCCCACTGGGGATTTTCCTCACAATCCCTTTCCTCATTTATGTCAATAAGTTCATCTTAATTAGTCTTCCTAGTTCTGTATCTAGAGTCTCTCAAACAGCCGCAGTGGTAGCATTTCTATCATTAGCTGTTTCTTGTATGACTCCATTTAGGTTTGATTTCACATTCTCTTTCAGCTTTATCATTTTTCGTTTCTTTGTTGTACTTGTATCTTTATTGGCGGGTTTCCTTTTTCAATTATCCATGTTTGTACAATGTCAGGTGGATTTATCACCAGGCGACAAGGAGGCAAAGCAACTAACTGCTTTGCTGTTTGGGCACCAAGTGAATAACAGATGCGCAGCGACCCCTTGCCAACAGACTTTGCAAGAAGCGATGTGATTGCTCACTAGACATCATGCACGTCTGTCATTTACATTGTGGTTTGTGGACTAAAAAGCTAGCAGCGAAGTTTGTATTTTATGCAATTACTCAAAGTTAATATACCATGGTAGTTGAAATTTGAACTGTGTTGTTGGGGAATGAGTATGATGTAACTAAACCATGATAACTGAAATTTGCATGTAACAGAACCATGCAAAGAGAAGAGTGCCAGTACTAAAATATCTGCTTAACTCGTATAATACATTGAGGCCCAAGCAACACTACTTGGGGACCCTTCTAACAAAGAGAAATGCAAAGAGGAAAAAAGAGGTTTTTCTTTGCTCCTAGTTGTTAAAATTCTGCATCTCAAGAGCTCAAGGCAGTCTCTAGCAGACAGAATCACTAAGGCCAGTAAAGCAGTTGTTTCATATGTAAAGATGATTAGAAGAATAAGCTCCACAGAGTGGGAACCAGGTCAGCCTTCTACTCTGTATCCCTAGTGCCTAGCACAATATTGCGTGAAGAAATTCATTAATAAATATCAATATGGCTAAATTTTTATAAAAAGACTGAAATATAACAAAATTCTGCATTTAGTAAATATAGACTGGAAACAACAGTTTTTAAAAAGCTTCAAGACAAAGATCTCAGGTTAAAAAAAATAGTCAGGTAGCTTCAAAGGTTTCCTCTGATTGAGAGAGGAAATGACATGTTTCATTCAGGATCACATATTTGGAGCTTTATTGCAAGACTTATTTTTCTCTCCTTTTCACATTGAAGGACAGACTTTCCATCCCAGAAAGCTGATTGAATGTACCTAGGCCACAGTAACACCTGCTCTCTCTTTAGATTGGGAATTTCCCCATCTCCTTTTGAGAACTGTCAAAAAAGCAGGTTATACCCAGAAATTAGGAGACAGGCAAAATTGAGTAGAAAACATAGACAATGAAGCTAGGCCAGCATGGAAGGCATTATATCTATCTTCAAGGTTTCACCATTTCCTTAGTGTGGAGAACTCTAAACCAAAGTCAGCCCAACTCTATGTTTGATATTCAGTTCCACTAAGTGAATTATCCTATACAGAACACGGGGTTCTCATTCATAAATACAGAGACGAGGAGAAGCCCAGATGGCTACTGCAGTCAATGTTGTGTTGTTTCAAGTGGGCAGAGCAAGAAAAGATCACTCTTTGCAGAATGCTGCATTAATAAGATTTATTTCTGCCTCGAAAAACTAAATATCCCATTAGCGAAGATTGGTTATGTTGAGAAAAACATTAAATTTGAAATCACATTTGTTTAAAAATTTCCACATTTTAGTATAATTTTCTGAAAAATAATATATTTGGCTATTGTTAAATGATCCATGTTTTTGTTTAACATTGTTGAGTGGAAAGCATGTAAGATTCTTATGGTAGATGCTGGCGGTGGATTATAACGAAGGTACAGGCTCCATCCTCCTGGCGGCAGCACATCTTAATCACCAGCAAAGCACTAAGTGCCTGTTTTGCCAACGCAAATTCATAAAGTAAAACGAATATCATGGAAAAAAACCCGCCATGTGAGCATGGCACCAGCTTCATTATTTACCTTCTCTTGGAATTACACTGCAGAAAGAGTAGAAAATGTATTCTTTTAAGGGCTCAAACACTATCTTTACGCAATAATTATCTTCTGAATTCACATTCCCAGCTTCTATTACTATCTAATAACACTTAAATGCTATTTCATAGTTTTTAAAACTCCTAACTTTAGATTAAAACTTCTGAGAATATTAAAAAAAGATTACTATCAATAGGAAAAAATGAAGATATTCTTTTGTTGTGATAAACACTCTAAGTTTCAAAAAAATATACTTCTCATACTCAAATTCTGTGAAATAACAGAGAAGTACACACTTTTTAGGCAAATGAACTCTCCATATTTAAAAGTAAGTATGTCTAGTTTTTTAGGCCAATTTTATGAAATATGTTAAAAATTTTTTGTCCAGACAAAAAGGCTTACTTTAGTGTGTAAGGGTAAAATGCCAAAATTATGTTTGTTTGCTAGAAACATTGTTAGGCTTTGGAATTTTAAAGAAACAGTGATTAGAGAATACAAGTTGTTGTATTGTATATGTTTATAATCTCAAATAAAACCAAAAAGTCTTATATCATCTGATATAATGTATTATATGGAACCAAATTGAGGTAACCAGAGGAAAACAGAAGGGTACAACAGCAAAGGATGTCATATACGTGTGACCTTCTGAGAAAGGACGGCGGTGTTTAGCCTAATAGTGAATGAGTGGCAATCGGAAGAGTTATGGTTAAGAAAAACAAGAAACAACTGTTGATCAGAACAACCAAATATTAGTTTTGCAAATTATTTCATTGTCCCAAAATAGCAAAGCCCTGTTGATTGTACCTTCTTCCTCTTAGTCGCACACACGGTTATTGCTTTGATCGTTGTAGCGGCGTCATTTTATAATAAAATGGACTTGCAAAGATTTACAGGAAGGATTTACGTCTTAGTAATTTGCATTAAGCAAAACGTGTCGCTTGCTAAACAACCACATTTATGCCTTTTCACATATCACCACTATCATTCAGGCAAAATCTAACAAACTGAATAATAGCAAGTCTCTCCGAAAATCCAATTTTATCAAAGCTGTTGAGCTGTTATTCGTGAATCTTTACATCATTCTTTTTGTGTTCTTGATTTCAATTCTTTTTCTAGGATGAAAGAAATAGTAACAAACAGACATATGAAATTTGCCTGAAAGCTATTATCATTTCTAAGTGTAAGAGAACACTATTATTTGATGATTCCTTATTATTTGGACTACAGAGTATGTGGCAAAAGCTTGAAAATCTTAGCTATATTTTTTCTCTGTGAGTCTATGTTCTGTATATTTCTATGCTAAGATGTAAGGCATGACTGCTTATCTATTTTTTGGTGAGGAAGATTGGCTCTGAGCAAACACCTGTTGCCAAACTTCCTCTTTTTTTTTGCTTGAGGAAGAGTGGCCCTGAGCTAACATTTGTGCTCATCTTCCCCTATTTTGTATGTGGGACACCACCACACCATGGCTTGATGAGTGGTGTAGGTCTATGCCTGGGATTCAAACATGCAAAGCTGGGCCGCTGAAGCAGAGTACATTGAACTTAACCACTAGGCCACTGGGCTGCTTATCTTTAAGAACAAACCAACTGTGCATACATTTCTTGCTTAAGCCTTCTTATCCTCCCAGTGGCAGAGACAATCTGACCCACCAATGGTGAGAGAAGCTGCCTTCTGCAGTAACTGAAAAGGAATTGGTTCAACTTCATCCCATCTGTGACATGTTTGAAAAATTTATGGAAAGTATTACATGCATTTGGTTAATTAAAAAAAAATTCCAAAAGCACAGGAGGGCAAAGATGAAGTAAAATGTTCTTCCCTATAGCTATTCCAAGTCTTGGGAATCCTTCTAGAAACTTTTCCAGGCATATACAGATTTATCTCTATGTATATATGATAAGGGATTTCTTCTCATTGGTTCAAGTCTTTTAAAATCTGTATTGGTTACCACAGACATAGTGGCTTAAAGCAATATAAATTTATTATCTTATAGCTTTTGAGATCAGAAGTCTAAAAGGGATTGGCAAGGCTGTGTTCCTTCTATAAGCTTTAGAGGACAAATTGTTTCCTTACCTTTCCCAGCTTCTAGAGGCCGCCTGCATTCCTTGCTTAGTGGCCCCATATCCTTCTGACCTCTGCCTCTGTCGTCATATCTTCTCTGACTCTGACGCCCTTGCTTCCCTCTCATAAAGATCCTATAGTCATATGGAGCCTATTCGGACAATCGAGGATAATCTTCCCATCTCAAGATCCTTACCATAATCATGTCTACAAAGTCCCTCCTGCCATGTAAGGTAATTTGTTCATAGGCTTCAGGAACGGGACAGAGACATCTTTAGAGGGCCCTTATTCTGCCTACCGTAAGTAAAGTTTTTAAGTTCCTTTCATTCAGATTCCATACTTTTCTTATTTTGTTTATTCTTAATTATGTTATCTTTGTCATTTTTGTTGCTGACTATTGTTTATACTTAGATTGCTATCTAATGTGGGTTCTTTAGTAACTAGGAAAATATTTACCTTATTCAATGACTGGGTTCCCTAAAGATCCTCAGTTAAATGCAAGAAATGAGCTGTCTGCACTGAAAGCTCCTCAAATCCAAAGAAATATTTCCTGGACATATCTATCGCTCCATCTTCATATTGCTCCATCAGCGTTAATGGATTATTACTTCCTTCTTCAAATGCTTTTTTCACTTGTCCTCAAAAATGCCATTCTGTCTTGGGTTTCTTACTTCACTAACTGCTCGTTCCCAGCCTCCTTTGTCATTTTGCCACATCCCCTCTACATGTGTCTGTACAGTTCTTACATTGCTAATATTCTCTAGAAGTATTTATTCACTCTCTGGATATCTCTGGTCTCATGGCTTTCTACCACCCACAAGCAGGAAAGTCCCAAGTTTATGTATCCATCTTCAACCTCTCTCCTTAATTCCAGGCTTAAAAATTCAGCAGCTTTTTATTTTCCCTTTTTTTTCTTTAATTATTTTATTGAAGTCATATTGGTTTATAACATTGTATAACTTCAGTGTCCAAAGTGAAACTTTTGAATTCCTATCCGACAACCCTACCAATCTTCCCCCCTCCCCAGTCTTCCCCATCTCAATAAATGATACCCATCTAATCTTGGAGAAACACACATACACACACACACACACAAACTTGGAGACATAGTTGACTCTTCTCTTACATCCTCACCCAATTCAATATTAATACTGACAGCTCTACTTTTGAAAAATATTCAGCATCTCACCACTTTTCACCACCTCTATCATTATCATTCTAGTCTAAGACACCGTTATCAATCAATTGGATTATTACAATAGCTTCCGTTTGCTTTCACTCTTACTCCCTTACATAATCCAGAGTGGTCTTTCCCAAATGTTTAACAGATCATATCACTTCTCTGGCCCAAACCCTCTGGCTTATAATCTTACTCAGATCACAAATTCCCCACGCTTTGGTATTTTGACATATTTGTTATATTGACTCTGAAAAAATGAACCACCTCGACTTGAGATGGTTACAGGGCAAGTGGTGCTCTTGGAGAGGGAATTTTTCTAGACAATAAAAGAAGTATTTTGTGAAGAGGTTTAGGATATGAATGAATGATTCCTCAGGCAGAGTAGGAAGGATAGATGGATGGAAGAATAAATTAGGAGCTTGTGCTTGCATTGTGAGCAATGATGTCAAGAATGTGAATGGTGGGGATAGTTACTCCTGAGATTCCAAAGTTAACTCAGATATCAGTTTTGACCAAAGCTCCACAGATTTAGATTCAAGCTGAAAGAATCAAGGCAAGACTGTATTCTAAGGGGAAGCCCTGGGAACTAGCATATTCTTTGCAGAATCATAGACAATCATAGAGAACTCAAGAGAGGTGAAAATCAAGGGGACAGAATTGGTGTCACTTGGTTCAGCTACTCTTTTCCATCTGTTGATTCTCCAATCAATGGCCGCTGTTGAAAGTTCTCAGCTTCATTTTACTTAAAGGGGTCATTTCACTTCTAAAATCATCTCTTCTTCTTATTTGTTTTTCTTGAACTCTTGTCATATCTACGATCCTTATAAACCTCTTTCTCCATGTCAATTTTTCATTGTAGTTTTTAATTTTAGAAATAATTTCTTAGTGAAACTTCCAATGAATAGAAAAAAAAAGACTGTAGGATTTCTTCCACTTTGGTGTTTTTTAAGGTAGCTATGTGGCCTCAGTATTTTACAAGGTCATAATGTTCTTTCCCATGTGCAAGTGTGTATTTTGGTCAGTTCATAGGCTTTTAAGCCATTAGTACATTAGGACAGTTCAATTTCTCAGACTCACATTAAAAAAAAATCAATTACTGTGAACATCTTTAACCCTGTCTCCTAGACAGTAAGTTTTCCAGGGCAAATCTTTTTGCTGACGTGTGACACTGTTGTATTTAAATATTTCATAATATTCTCTTCATGCAGAGATATCATTTCATTTGTATCTTTTTATGACCTACCTTGATTATAATCTTAAAATAAGTGTACTATAGAGAAGCAAACAGAAAAATTATCTATATAATAATGCCTTAGGTTTATAAAGCATTTTTTTGATATACAAATCATTTTTACTGACATTCTCTTTGATGTTCAGAAGAACACTGTAAGCTAGACCCAAATCACCATGCCCGTTTAGTGAGGAGAAATAAGGATCAACAATGATTAATAGCTTCCTAGTAAGTATCGGCAATAGAACTGGAGCCCAGACCTTATGATTCTTGGTTCATTCTTCTTTGTACTTTGTGATACAATGGCCTTTAAATGGTTAGCCAAAAGAATCCACGTGATGATGTAACAATTTAGGATATAAACTGTATTACATTGTAACTATTATGGCATCCATGTTTTTACCCAATGGAGATTCCTTTTCAATTCATACCCAATCAGAAAATTATTCTTTTTTTTTAAAGATTAGCACCTGAGCTGACATGTTGCCAATCTTCTTTTTTGTTTCTTCTTCTCACTAAAGCACCCAGTACTTAGTTGTATATCCTAGTTGCAGGTCTTTCTGGCTCTGCTATGTGGGATGCTTCCTTGGCACGGCCTGATGAGCAGTGATGGTCTGCTACCAGGATCCTAACTGGTGAAACCCTGGGCCACCGAAGTGGAGCAGGCAAACTCACTGGGCCACAGGGCCGGCCCCAGAAAATTATTCTTTATGCCAAACTTTGACATAATGGAAGGGAGAATAGAATGTCTTCTTATGGCAGCAGCACAGAAAGAACAGAGAACACTGGGGCATCTGGCCAAAGAACAGAAGGTACTCAGAGTAGAGAAAACTAACCAGTCACAGCAGCTCGCAAATAGAGAGCTCACATGTAAAGCTGGCAAGAGGTGTTTTGCAGAGCGTAGAGAGGAAAACAGGAGACTCTAGACAATACAATAAGTAATGACTCTATACTTTAAATGAACTTTGAGTAGTTGCAGAAGTAGAAACCAGTCATTTTCTACAGAGAGTTAAATAAGCTCTCTTAAAAGTAAATGACACTCAAGCACAGACAGGTGTGGGAGAAGAACAGTGGAGAACACACACAAGAATCAGCAGAGCTCCGCAACAAAAGAAGAGAAAAATAAGTGCCAGACAGATCAGAAGCAATTATTGTAACCTCACTTGGTCAAGAGTTTTATCAAATTCTTAGAGAACCGGAAATCAGCATCTCATGGTAATTATATGTATATAGTTGTAGTGATTTCAACATCTATACTAATTATGTGTTCTCAGTTGGGAGGGAGACTTCAGCAGAAGACGTACTCTCCCTTCAGGATTGTATGTGCTGATTGTGTGCATATCTCTAGGGGGCGCCATTCACATAGACTATGCTAGACAGAAACTAAGTTGTGAGTACACTTGCTTAACTGCATTTCAGCTGCTCTTGTAAATGTAAGACTTATATCTCTTTATCCTCTGTTCATACTAGCTTTGTGTGTGTGTGTTATGTGTGTCTCCTTATCCTTGTTTCAGCTCAGTGGTCATCTCAGAAAGACTTTCCTTCGCTACTTGATTTAATATCCTCTCTGGCTTCAGGCAAGCTCCACTTTCTTACCCAATTATATTGCCTTCAAAGCACTGTCCACTACCTGAAATTATCCTGTTCGTTTATTTATAGTTATTTTCATTTTCCTGCTCCATTAGAGCACATATCTTCTCTGCGAATGAGCCACAGCTGCAGAAAAGTGTCTTGTGCATAATAATGCTCAACAAATACTTCTTGGGTAAAATAAATGAATATGATATCACATAATGTTTTGGAGATTAAATGAGATAATGAAAGCAATCTATCTGGCACAAAGTGTCTGGAATTTACTAAGCTATTTATTTATTTGTTTCTTTCTTTATTGATTGATATGTCCCGACATTCTAATCACTCCTTTACTTACAAACTCAACTCCTTTACCCTTTTTTGCTTCATCATGTCTGCCTGGAAAACTTTCAGCACTGGTTAATCCAACTATTTTCATATGCCCTGTTGCACCCACACAGTCGAATGCTGCTAGAGAAAATCACACCACAGTGCTGCTAGGTCTCTCTTTAGATTCATGACCGTTAAACTCACATAGGGCCCTTGAGCTGCCCAGCAATCCAAGCACATTTACCAGGCTCATTTTCTGTCTCTTCCGCTCTTCCTAAATGAGTTTTTAATTTCTTCTTCTCTCTCCTGAAACCACCACCATCTCTTCTCCCTTCTGACTCTCAGCTGATAACCTCATTCTATTGAGAAAATGAAAGCAATCAGAAGAATCCCACAAACTCCACTAAGACATCTGCTCATCTATTTCCATCTGGGTGGGAACATGCTTCCTGGGTGTGGGGCTCATGCAGGCACACGGGGACTCACAACAGAAAGACCTCGCTCTTGGAGTTTAATGCTCTGTGGTCCCTGTCTTACGATATAGTTCTTAATTTTATCTTTGAATTTGTGTTTTGTAAGTGATATCCAAAAAGATAATGAAGCATGGCTCAGAGCTTCGAACACAGGCCCTGCTCCACATTGCCACTCTACCTCCTCCCAATGAGTTCTTGATCATTAGGTTTCTGCCTCCAGCCTTTCCTTCCCACTCTTGCTCTTCTATGATCCTCCTCTCCACCACACCTGCCATCCTCCACCTAGGACTGCAAGTAGCATTGGGCTGGCTGTCCACATTCCACTGTCAGCCTCCACCCAAGGACACCTGGGAACAGGTGCAATGTGGGTCAGGGCTGGGTCCACGCCCCATGACATCTTGGGGCAAGGAAAGGCAGTGGTTGATCTGGCAGCCCCACAGCTCATTTGACAGGCAACTAGGCAGGAGGCCTCTAGCCCATTCCTGATCCCAGACCTAGGCACATCTTGGGGAGACAGTGATCTCTTGAGGGGTCACCCATTGTGATGGTTTATTTTATATGTCAACATGACTGTGCCACGGTGCAGTCAAATTATTCTGGGTGTTTCTGTGAGGGTGTTCTTAGATGAGATTAACATTTAAATTGGTGGACTGTGAATAAAGCAGATTGCTTTCCAAAATGTGGATGGTCCTCTTTCCATCAGTTGAAGGCCTGAATAGAACATACGACTGGCCTTTTCTGAGCAAGAGGGAATTCTGCCAGCAGATGGCCTTCAGACTTTGAATTAGTCAGGATTCTACAGAGGAATAGAATGAATAGGACATATAAAGATATAAAAGAGGAGATTTATTGTGGGAATTGGCTCATACAATTATGGAGGTTGAGAAGTGCCATGATATGCTGTCTGTAAGCTGGAGAACCATGAAAGCCGGTGGGCTGAAGTCCAGTTTCTAAGGCCTGAGAACCAGGGGGCTGCTGTGTAAGTCCTGGAAACTGAAGACCCAAGAACCAGATCCAACGTCTAATGTCTAAGGGCAGGAGAAGATGCAAGTCCCAGCTCAAGAAGAAAAAGAGTATGTACCCTTCCTCTGCCTTTTTGTTCTATTAGAATCCTCAACGGATTGGATGCTACTGGTCCACAAAGGTGACAGTGTTCTTGTATACCCATTTGACTGATTCAGTTGCTAATCTCTTCCTGAGACACCTCACAGACACACCCAGAAGTAAGGTTTTACCAGCTGTCTGAGCGTCCCTTAACCCAGTTAAGTCAACAGATTAAATTACCCATCACAGACTTGAACAGCAACATCAGCTCTTCCTGGGTCTTCAGCCTCCCAGCTGGGCTTTCTACAGATTTTGGACTTGCCAGTCTCCAGAATCGTGTGGGCCTATTCCTTAAAATAAATCTCTTTATATATCTATGGATACACGCTCATACATATAAATGTTCTATTGGTTCTGTTTCTCTGGAGAGCCCTGACTAATATACTTATCCGCCATAGGTCGAGCTGACAGCTCCGGGGAAGGGGAGATTGACTTCTGCACCCTTGTCCAGGGCCTTGCATTTTCATTTTTCATTTGGGCCACAAATGAGCTTGGTAACTCATTTCTTTTTAGTACTAAATAATATTCTATTGTCAGAATGTACCCCAGTTTACCCATTCACCGACTAAAGGACATCTTGGTTGCTTCCAAATTTTGGCAGTTATGAATAAAACTGCTGTAAGCATCCATGTGCAAGTTTTTGCGTGGACATAAGCTTTCAGTTCATTTTGGCAAATAACAAGGAGTACGACTGCTGGATTATATGGAATGAGTATGTTTAGTTTTGTGAGAACTTGCCAAACTGTCTTCCAACGTGGCTGTGCCATTTTGCATTCCCACCAGTAAAATGAGAGTTCCTGTTGCTCCACATGCTTCCCAGTATTTGATGTTGTGGCTCTTTTAGGTTTTCGCAATTCTAATAGGTGTGGCGTTCACTCTTTATATTTTTATAATTTAATTTGTGGGTATTTTGTGTTTGCCTCTTGGGAATAGAAAAAGTTTAATTGCTCAGTTTGATCTCTTTCTCACTCTATTTTTCTTCTTTATTTGGACCTTCTTTTCCTCCAAATATAACTATCTTCGCCCACGAAAATCAGTAAGTAAATAAGTAAAAACATACTCTGACATTGACACGGATGTAACAAATATGATCACTAGCTGAGGATGTAGCTTATCCCATCTACATGTTCTAAATTAGATTTGGCGATTTCTCTGAAGTAGTTTCATATGTCAAATTTTCTCTTTATTTCCTGAGGCAAAGGTGAATAGGATCTAAGTTCTCTCTTAACAATTGCTTTTATTTTTAAACAAAGAGTAGCAATTTGCTGGTGCTAAGATTCTTTTTGTTTATTTATTTATTCAGGTAAGACTGGTTTATAACATTGTATAAATTTCAGGTGTGCATCATTATATTTCAACTTCTGTATAGACTACATTTGGTGTTCACCACAAAAAACCTCGTTGCCATGGGACACATGTGCCCCTTTACCACTTTTGCCCTCCCCACCCCCTTCCCCTCTGATAACCACCAATCTGTTCTCTTTATCTATGTGTTTGTCTGTTTATCTTCCACATATGAATGAAGTTATATGGTAACTGTCTTTCTCTGACTTATTTCACTTAGCATATACCCTCAAGGTCCATCCATACTGTTGCAAATGGCAAGATTTCATCTTTCTTATGGCTGAGTAGTATTCTATGGTATATATATATGTCATCTTTTTTATCTGTTCACTTGTTGGCGGGCACTTAGGTTGCTTTCAAGTCTTTGCTATTGCGATAACGTTGCAATGAACATAGGGGTGCGTATATCTTTTTGAATTAATGTTTTCATGTTTGTTGGATAAATACAAGTGGAAAGATGGATTATATGGTGTATCTACTTTTAGTTTTTTGAGGAATCTCCATACGGTTTTCCATAGTGGCTGCATTAATTTACATTCTCACTAACAGTGAATGAGGGTTCCCTTTTCTCCACATCCTCTCCAACACTTGCTATTTCTTGTCTTTTTAGGAATAGCCATTCTCACAGGTGTGAGGTGATGTCACATTGTAGTTTTAATTTGCCTTTCCATAATAATTAGTGATGTTGAACATCTTTTCATGTGCATGTTGGCCATCTGTATATCTTCTTTGGAAAAAATGTCTGTTCAGATCCTCTGCTGATTTTTTGATTGGGTTGTTTCTTTTTTTTGTTGTTGAGTTGTATGAGTTCTTTATGTCTTTTGGATGTTAACCACTTATCAGATATCTGATTTGCAAATATCTTCTCCCAATTGCTAGGTTGTTTTTTTGTTGTGTTGATGGTTTCTTTTGCTGTACAGAAGCTTTTTAGTTTGAGGTAGTCCCATTTGTTTATTTTTTCTTTTGTTTCCCTTGTCTGAGGAGACAAGATATTCAAAAGCATACCTCTAAGATGGTTGTCAGAGGGCATACTATGTTTTCTTCTAGGAGTTTTATGGTTTCAGGTCTTACATTCAAATCTTTAATCCATTTTGAGTTAATTTTTGTATATGGTTTAAGATAAGGATCTACTTTCATTTTTTTGAATGTGGCTGCCCAGTTTTCCCAAAACTATTTATTGAAGACATTTTTCTTTCTCTATTGTATGTTCTTGGCTACTTTGTTGAAAATTAACTGTCCATAAATGTCGGTTTATTTCTGGGCTCTCAATTCTGATCCATTGTCCTATGTGTCTGTTTTTGTTGCCAGTACCAAGCTGTTTTGATTACCATAGCTTTGTAGTACATTTTGAAATCAGAGAGTGAGATATCTCCAGTTTTGTTCTTTTTTCTCGGGAATGCTTTGGCTATCCAGGGCCTTTTGTTAGTCTATATGAATTTTTGGATTCTTTATTCCATTTCCGTGAAAAATGTTATTCAGATTCTGACAAGGATTGCATTGAATCTGTAGATTGCTTTAGGTAATATGCACGTTTTAACTATGTTAATTCTTCTAATCCATGAGCATGGAACGTCTTCCATTTTCTTTTTGTCTTCTTTGATAACACTGTCTTATCGTTTTCAGCGTGCAGGTCTTTCACCTCCTTGGTTAAATTTACACCTAGGTATTTTATTCTTTTTGTTGAAATTGTAAACAGGATTGTAGTCTTGATTTCTCTTTCTGCTATTTTGTTGTTAGTATATAGAAATGCAAATAATTTTTGTATGTTGATTTTGTACCCTGCAACTTTACTGTATTTGTTAGTTATTTCTAATAGTTTTCTGGTGGATTCTTAGGATTTCATATATATAAATTCATATCATCCACAAATAGTGACAGTTTCACTTCTTTCTTTCCAATTTGGATACAGTTTATTACTTTTTCTTGTCTGCTTGCTCTGACTAGGACTTCTAGTACTATGTTGAATAAAAGTGATGAGAGGGGGCATACCAGTCTAGTTCCCGTTCTCAGAAGAATAGCTTTCAGTTTTTCAGTGCTGAGTATGATATTGGCCATGGGTTTGTCATATATGGCCTTTATTACATTGTGGTACTTTCCTTCTATAACTCATTTTATTGAGAGTTTTTATCATAAATGGATGCTAAATCTTTTCAAATGCTTTCTCTGTATCTGTTGAGATAATCATGTGATTTTTATTCTTCATTTTGTTAATGTGGTGTATCACATTGATTGATTTGCAGATATTGAACCACCCTTGCATCCCTGGAATAAATCCCCCTTGATTGTGGTGTATGATCCTCTGAATGTATTGTTGTATTTGATTTGCTGGTATTTTGTTGAGAATTTTTGCATCCATGTTCATCAATGATATTGGTCTGTAATTTTCATTTTTTATGTTGTCCTTGTCTGATTTTTGTATCAGGGTAATGCTGGCTTCATAAAATGAGTTAGGAATTGTTTATTTTTCTTCAATTTTTGGGGAAGAGTTTGAGGAGGATAGGTATTAATATTTGGTAGATTTCACCAGAGAAGCCATCTGTTCTTGGACTTTTGTTTTTTGGGAGGTTTTAATTACTGTTTTGATCTCTTTACTAGTGATTTATCTATTCAGAGTCCCTATTTCTTCTTGATTCAGTTTTTGGAGGTTGTATGATTCTAAGAATTTATCCATTTCTTCTAGGTTATCCAATTTGTTGGCATATTTCTTTCCATGATATTCTCTCATAATCCTTGGTATTTCTAAAGTATCTGTTGTTGTAATTTCTCCTCTTTAATTTCTGATTTAATTTATTTGAGGCTTCTTTCTTTTTTTCTTAGTGATTCTAGCTAAGAGTTTCTCAATTTTGTTTATTTTTCAAAGAACCAGCGTTTAGCTTCATCGGTCTTTTCTATTGTCATATCAGTCTTTATTTCACTTATTTCTCTTCTGATGTTTATTATTTCCTTCCTTCTACTGACTTTGGGCTATGTCTGTTCCTTTTCTACTTCTTTCAGGTATAGTGTTAGATTGTTTACTTGATATTTTTCCTGTTTTTTGAGGTAGGCCTGCATTGCTATATACTTTCCTCTTAGTATCACTTTTGCTACATCTCATAGATTTTGGGATGTTGTGATTTCATTTTCATTTGTCTCCTGGTATTTTTTTGATTTCTCCTTTGATTTCTTCATTAATCCAATAGTTGTTCAGTAGTATGTTGTTTATTCTCCACATATTTGTGACTTTTCCACCTTTCTTCTTGTCATTTATTTCTAGTTTCATACCATTGTGGTTGGAAAAGATGTTTTATGTGATTTCAATCTTCTTAAATCTATTGATACTTGTTTCATTTTCGAACATATGGTCTATCCTTGAGAATGTTCCACGTGCACCTGAGAAGAATATGTATTCTACTTTTGGATAGAATGTTCTCTATATATCTATTAAGTCCATTTGGCCTGGTGTTTCACTTAAGGACAATGTTTCCTTGTTGACTTCCTGTGTGGATAGTATATCTATTGATATAAGTGAGGTATTAAAGTGCCCTACTATTATTGTGTTGCATTTAATTTCTCCCTTTATGTCTGTTAATAGTTGCTTTATATACCTTGGTGCTCCTGTGTTAGGTACGTATATATTAATAAAGGTTATGTATTCCTGATGGATTGTCCCCTTTATTGTTATATAATGCCCATTTTTGTCTCTTGCTATCTTTTTTGTCTTGAAGTCTATTTTTTCCAATATAAGTATAGCTACACTTGCTTTTTTTTGGTTGTCATTTGCGTGGAATATTATCTTCCATCCCTTCACTTTGAGTCTATGTTTGTCTTTGGAGGTGAGACATGTTTTCTAGAGATAGCAGATTGATGGGTCTTGTTTTTTAATCCATTTGGCCACTTTATGCCTTTTGATTGGTGAATTCAATCTGTTTACATTTAGGGTGATTATTGTTATATGAGGACTTAATTCTGCTATTTTAGCTTTTGTTTTCTGGTTGTTCTATATTTCCATTCTTTCTTCTTGTGTTTCTGTCTGCCTTTCATTTGGGTGATTTTCTGGGAAGTGTTTCTCACTTTCCTCTTTTTTAATGTTTTGTGACTCTGCTCTGAATTTTTGTTTTGTGATCACCATGGGGTTTTCATAAAAGATCTCATAGACGGTATAGTCCTTTTTCTGCTGATAGCATCTTATCTCCATTTGCCTATGGAGGTTCCATTCTTTTCCTCTCTGTCTCTACATTTTTGTTGTCACAAATTATCCCTTTTTGTCTTGTGAGTTTGTTACTAAATTGAAGTGATTACAATTATTCTTAATGCTTTCTTTTCTGTTAACCTTTATGTTATAATTAAGTATTTACCAACCTATTCTTATATAGAGCTAAAATTTTCTGATTCTATTTATCTCCTTGCTCAAAGCTTTATAGAACTTTGCTTTTTTTGTTTCAACATTACTTATAAGGCAGAACTAGTGTTGATAAACTCCCTCAGCTTTTGTTTGTCTGGGAAAGGCTTTATTTCTCTGTCATATCTGAAGGATAATATTTCACTGGATAGAGTACTCTTGGTTCATAGTTTTTGTCTTTCAATATTTTTAATATTTCATTCCACTCTCTCCTAGCCTGTAGGGTTTTTGCTGAGAAATCCACTGAAAGCCTGGTGGTAGTTCCTGTGTATGTTATTTTGTTCTCTATTTCTGCCCTTAATATTTTTTCTTTGTCATTGACTTGACAGTTTTAATATTATATGTCTTCAAGAAGCTCTTTTTGCATTGAGGTAATTAGGAGTTCTATTAGCTTGTATGTCCATTTCTTTCCACAGGTTTAGGAAGTTCTCAGCTATTGTTTCTTTGAATAAGCTCTCTCCTCCCTTCTCCCTGTCTTCTCCTTCTGGGATACTCATTATCCTTATGTTGCTTTTCCTAATTGCATGGGATATTTCTCATAGAATTTCTCCTCTTTTTAACAATCTTAATTCTCTCTCCTCTTCCACTTGAATCATTTCTAAGTTTTTATCTTTTAAACTTAGATTCTCTCTTCCATGTGGTCTGCTCTGTTTCCAAAGCTTTCTACTTTAGTCTTCATCTTATTTATTGAGTTCTTCAGCTCCAGAATTTCTGCTTAATTGTTATTTAGAATTTCTATCTCTTTGGTGAAATACTCCTTCTGTTCATTAATTTTATTCCTGAGCTCGTTGAATTGTCTTTCTGAGTATTCTTGTAGCTTGTTGAGCTTCTTCATGACAGCTATTTTAATTCTCTGTCAGTTAGATCACAATCTCCCATGACTTTAAGTCTAGTTTCTGGAGAATTGTCATTTTCTTTTTGTGATACCATACTACCTTAGCTTTTCATGGTGCTTGATGAGTAGTTCCTTTGCTGGTGCGTTAGTGGTAGCAAAACACTTTCTTGATTAGGTAAGTCTTCATTGACTTTGATTTTGAGCTACTTCTGCTTGTATTTCAGAGCCAGGGCTTTCCACCCTCCACTGCCTCTGCCAGAGGTATCATCAGTGCCCTCACTGTGCTGCTTGTCCTCCAAGATTGCTGGTTCCTTGCTGCTTAAAGTATCACTGCAGTCATTGCACTGCCACCAGGGTCACTGAGCTGGTGAGTACCTCTGCTACTTCCACAGTTGCTGAAGCTGTGGGTTCCCCCACTGCAGTCAGGGGAAGGGAAGGGGATGGTGGGGCAGGAACTGGGGTCACTGGCACCTATGCCACTGCAAAGTTTATTTGGTCTGTAGGTGCAACTGCCATGGGTAGGAGGGCCAGAGCTGCAGATGCCACTGCAGCTGGTGGGGGAGCAGGGTCACTGTTCTTGGGATCGCTGCAGGCTTGGGTGCAGCTACCATGTGCACCACAGAGCTGCTACTCCCAGGTTTTCTGGGGGTGCTGGCACCTCCACTGCTGGGGGCACTGGGTTTTCAGGTGTCACTACTGCCACCAAGGGTGCCAGGGTTATAAGCACTACTGCCACCAGCACAGGGGGAGCGGTACCTGGGTCACAGGTGCCACTGTGGCTGGAGACTCTGGTCTTGGGCACCGGTGTGGTTCATGAAACCCCTGGTTATAGGCACCACCACCATTGCTGGGGGCATTGTGGTCTTCAATGCAGCCCTTGCTGCTTGGAGGGTCAGTGTCGAAGGTACCACCATTGGGGAAGCAGGAGGAGACTGGGTTGCAGGCACCACTTTGGTTCCTGGAGCCTCTGATCTTGGGCATTGCAGCAGTTCCTGGAGCCTCAGGTTGTGGGCACTACCACCACTGCAGGGGGAGGGGAACAGGCTGAGTTGCAAGTGCTGCCATGGTTCCTGGAACCTTTGGGAGCATGGACTGTCTTGGTTCCTGGGTCCTCTGCTCACAGACATTACCACAGTTCCTGGAGCCTCTGATCACAAGCATGGCCACAGTTCATGGAGCCTCTGGTAGAAAGCTGCTGCTGTTTCTCTCTTAGTTCCACCGCCTCCCAGAGGTCCAGTCCACCCTTCAGAGGTACAGATGTATGGATCTCTCAGGTGTTCTGCTTTGCTGTGCAGAGGATTCTTTATTGGACTATTGATGTCCTACTGGTTGTAACTTAGAGGGGAAGAGACAAAGGGACCAACTCACTCTGTCATGATGATGATGCCACTCTAGACTCAGATTCTTTTTAAATTTAAGTGGTCTATGAGAGATTTAACTTGTGTTTATCAGCTAACTTTAAAACAGAAACTTATTAATTACTTAAGTAATGTTTATTCAATCAGGAAAATTAAAGAACAGTATATAATATACATATGCTTATATATGTATATTATATATGTGTATATATACACATATTGTATGTATATAATATGCTATATACATGCTATATATATATATATATATATATATATATATATATATATGTATGTCATAATCTTACCAAATATTTGACCACTATTGGCCTTGGGGTGTGTATTCATTTAGTTATTGCTCCTTATCTTTGCATTTATATACATAGATTTTATTATTCCAAAAAAACATACTGTGTATTTCTTTTTGTGACATGCTTTGTTCATGCAATTATATGAGAATCTTATATAATCAGTACAATATCCTTTTATTATCTACATCATATTCCACTGTATTGACATATCATAATTAATTTTTTTATTGTTATAAGAATGCAACATGACATCTACCCTCTTAAAAAATTTTTAAGTGTACAATACAATATTAGCTATAGGCACAATGTTGTACAGCAGATCTTTTGGACTTATTCACCTTGCATAACATAAACTTCATACCTGTCAAATAGCAACTCCCCATTTTTCCCTTCCCCTAGCATCTAGCAATCACCTTTTTCTGCTTAAGTGAGTTTGACTATTTTAGATACCTCAGATAAGTGGAAATATATCATATTTGTCCTTCTGCGACGGGCTTATTTCACTTAGCATGATGTTCTTAAAGTTTATCCATGTTGTCACTCATGGTGCAGGATTGCCTTCTTTTAAAAGGCTGAATAATATCCCATTGTATTTGTATACCACATTTGCTTTCTCTACTTGTCTGATGATGGACATTTAGGTTGTTTCCACATCCTGGATATTGTGAATAATACTGCAATAAACTTGGGAGTGCAACTATCTCTTCAAAATCCTGACTTCAATACTTTTGGGTAAATAACTGTAAGTAGGATTGCTAGATTATATGGTAGCTCTGTTTTTAGTTTTGGGGGTAAACTTCATAGCAGCATCATTTTACATTGCCTTCAACAATGTACAAGTGTTATAATTTCTCCAAATTCTCACCAACACTTATCTCTGGTTTTGTTGTTTGTTTGTTTTTGATAATAGCTATTCTAACAGGTATGAATTATCTCATTGTGGTTTTGATTTGCATTTTCCTGATGATTAAAGGTTGAACATGTTTTCATATGCCTATTGGCCATTTGTATGTCTTCTTTGGAGAAATGTCTGTGCAAGTTCTTTGCCCATTTTTAAGATCAGGGTTTTTTTTATTATTGGCTTGTATGAGTTCCTTATGTATTTTGGAGAGCAACCATTTATCAGACAAACAGTTTACACATATATTGTCTCATTCTTCACTCTGTTGATTATTTCCTTTGCTGAGCAAAAGCTTTTTAGTTTAATGTAGTCCCACTTGCCTATTTTTGCTTTTGTTGCCTGTGCTTTTTGTGTCATATCCAAGAAATTGTTGCCAAGACCAATGTCTTGATGCTTTCTCCTGTGTTTTCTTCTAAGAATGTTTTAGTTTCAGATCTTACATTTAAGATTTTAGTCCATTTTAAGTTGCTTTTGGTGTGTGTGTAAGAGTCCAATTTCATTCTTTTGCATGTGGATATCCAATTTTTCCAACACCATTTGTTGAAGACACTGCCCTTTTTCCAATGTGTATTCTTGGTACCCTTGTCAAAGATTGCATGGGTTTATTTCTAGGTTCTCCATTCTGTTCCAAATGTCTATATGTCTATCTTTATGCCAGTACCATACTGTTTTAATAGCTGAAGATTTGCACTATATCTTGAAATCAAGAAGCGTCATGCCTCCTGCTTTGTTCTATTTCCCAAAGATTATTTTGACTATTTGGGGTCCTTTGTGGTTCCATATGAATTATAGGATTGTTTTTTCAATTTCTGTAAAAAAAGAGTACCCTTGGGATTTTGATAGGAATTGCACTGATTCTGTAGAATGCTTTTTATTGCATGGATATTTTAATAATATTAAGTCTTCCAATCCATGAACATGGGCTATCTTTCCATTTATTTGTGTCTTCTTTAATTTCTTCAATCAATATTTTCTAGTTTTCAGGGTACAAGTCTTTTAGCTTCTTAAGTTGATTTCTAAGTATTTTATTCTTTTGGATGCTATTATAAATGGGACTTTCTTAATTTGTTTTTCTGGTAGTTTAGTTTATTGTTAATGTATAGAAAAGCAACTGATTTTTGTACTTTGTGTCCTGCAACTTTACTGAAAGTATTTACTAATTCTTACAGGTAGGTGTGTGTGTGTGTGTGGAGTCTTTAGGGTATGAATATTTAATCTACAAACGGTAATAATTTTACTTATTTATTTCTGATTTGGATGTCTTCTATATATATATTTTTTTTGCCTGATTGCTTTTGCTAGGACTTCTAGTACTTTGTTGAATAGAAATAGCAAGAGGTAAAATGTCTGCTTTGTCCCTGATCTTAGAAGAAAAGCTTTTAATTTTTCACCCTTGAGTGTGATACTAATTCTGGGCTTTTTGTAAATGGCCTTTCATATTTTGAGGTAATTTCCTTCTAGTCTTAGCTTTTTAAGAGTTTTAACACAAAAGGATATTGAATTTTTTCAAATGCTTTTTCTGCATCTATTGAGTTGATCATATGATTTTTTTCTTTTGTTCTGTCAAGTTAGTGTATTGCATTAGTAGGTTTTCATATGTTGAAGCATCCTTGCATCTCAGGAATAAAGCTCATGTAGTCATAGTGTATGATCGTTTTAAGGGGATCAGTTTCCTAGTATTTTGTTGAGAACTTTTGCATGTTTATTCATCAGGGATATTAGCCTGTAATTTTCTTTTTTTATAGTTTCTTTGCCTGTCTTTGGTATCAGGGTAATACTGACCTCATAAAATGAGTTTGCACAAGATTCCAAATTTTTGAATAGTTTCAGAAGAATTGGTAATTCTTCTTCTTTTCTTTTGAGGAAGATTATCCCTGAGCTAACATCTGCTGCCAATCCTCCTCGTTTTGCTGAGGAAGATTGGCCCTGAGCTAACATCCGTGCCCATCTTCCTCTATCTTATATGTGGGACACCTGCTACATCATGACTTGATAAGCAGTGCATAGGTCTGCACCCATGATCTGAACTGGTTTTCTCGATAGTTTGTGATCTCTTGCTTCCTCTTGTGCCTGTCTGCTCTACCACACATCTTCTGGGGCAGCAGCACTCTCCGAGCTCCTTTTGTGTTCTCACTGGCTCCCAGGCATCTAGAGTATGCTAGGTCCTATCCATGCTCTGGAGGGACTGAAGCCAGTGCCTTGGGTGGTCACCTGAGAAGTTTAAACAGTGGATGTACGATTCAATCTTCTCTTTTCCTCCCCAGAGATGAACCAAGGGCTTGGAGTCTTGATAGGGGAGGAGCTCTGGTAGATGACTGCATAGTAGTCCAAACTGCTTTTGTTCTCAGTGACCTCCAGGCATTCAGAGTATGCCACATCCCATCAGTGCTGTGAGATGGGCAAGACAGAAGCCAGTCCCTTGGGCAACCCCAGGAAAAGGTGGAATGTTGAACCCATGGTCCAAATCTTTCATTCCCCAGGGAGAAGCTGGAATCTGGGATTTTTCACGAACTTGCTCTGTGCTGAGCCTAGGAGATGGGCAGTGGTAAGTACTTATGTGCTGGTCCAGACTGTCATCTTTTTATTCAGTAGCTCTCAGGTGTCTAGAGTATACTGGATCCTGGAAGTGCTCTGAGACAGGCAAGATGAGGCCAGTCCCTTGGGCAGCCCTTGGAAAATGAATTTTTGATGCATTGTCTCATTCTTTTTCTCCCCAGGGTGAAGCTTGGATTTGGAGTTCATCACCTTCTTACTCTGTGCTGAGCTGTGAGGAGGAGCCATGGTGAGTGCTTGCACACTAGTCCAAATCACTATCTTTGTTCTTAGTGACTCCCAACCTTAGAGTTCCTGCCATTGATCAGATTCAGCCAAGACAGAAACCAGTCTCTTGGGTAGCACTCTGAAAAATCCAAATGTTGAATGTGTGGTCCAATCCTTTGCTTCCCTCCCCAGGGAGAATCTGGGAGCTGGGGTTTTTCTCCAAATCTTATGACTCTGTGCCAAGGGGAGGGATTATGATGAAGTGTCTCAGATTTTCCTATCATCTCAGTTTTCCCACTCACCTGGGGTGCAGGAGCCTTTCAACTGGTTTCTGGATTTCCCACAAAGGGGATTGGTACTTAGATTGTTGTCGAATTGAGGTGTCTGCTGGGGAGTCGTGGGCAGGGAGGGAAGTCCAGGGTTTCCTATTCTGTCATCTTGCTGATGTCATCTCCTCCCCAAAATTAATTTTAACAATCCCCTG
Source organism: Equus asinus (assembly GCF_041296235.1). NCBI lineage: Eukaryota > Metazoa > Chordata > Mammalia > Perissodactyla > Equidae > Equus > Equus asinus. Next base: position 49,385,836 of record NC_091792.1, on the reverse strand, counting down.
ATAGTAAACATTTTGGTCATTTGCATTTTTTATTATATAAACTTTCCATGAATATCCTCTTACTAATTTTGTGTACATTCCTGATTATTGCCTTACTAGACAATTTCTTGGAATAAAATTTCTGGATCAAAAAGTACAAACATTTTAAGCCTTTTGAAATATATTTCCAAATTATACTTCCGAAAGGCTGCATGGATTTATAGTCCTTTGAGTAGTGCATGGAAGTTATCAGATAATATTTAAACCATCACTTAGTAGTGTTTAAGGATTAATCGGTCAGACAAAGGAAAGATACAAACATATGGGAGAAAGAAAATGGAGTTGGAGGGAAGGTGGGCAGTGAGTACTAAGCCTTACATTGATAAGATGTGTAATTGGTCTTCCAATTGCAGAGAACACAGGCTGAGCATACTGTTTATGAATTTATTGTGTTCTTGAATTCTTGTGAAAATCTTTTTCTCTTAATAGTCCTACCTTATAGCATTATAATAATCAAAATGTAATTGTCCTGGAAGCAAGGATGTGAGCACTCACTCTTAAATTTTATTCTTAAGAAACCAAACTCCACGAGCCTCCCTTAGTCCTCTTTTCTAAGCTATTCCGTCAGTACTGAAGCTATTTAGATAAGATGGTGGCTAAGAGTCCATTTAGCTTTTGGCCAAAAGTAATTTGCTGTTGGAATTCAGTGGAGATTCTGCTATAACATAATCGTTTCCTTAGTGTGGGGAAAATTGGACAATTATCACTTTGGGATGATTTATATAGAAAACTACCAGAGAGCTGGTGCCTGCTAGCTTTGCAATAATATGCCTGTCACAAGCCCAAAATGCCTCTTTCATCTACCTGAAATTTTCTTTGTTTGTTTTTCTTTTTTTTTTTTCCTCTTGGACCAGGCTGAAATCCTATGATAAAAGAGGAAAAAAATACTAATAGGAATAGTATACAATGTTAAGAAATGTTTCTGCCTTTGAATTAATAGCTCTTTTTAATCTTCCTGATTTTTTGGTACATGTTTGATGCAGAAGTGTGTAAATATTTTTGGCTTCAGCCTTGCTCTGGAAATTGCAGAAGAAAGATAAAGGAAGAAAGTGTTAATCCACTATTGGAAATCCTTCACTGATGGGAAAACTCACACATATCTGGGACACAGTACTGCAATGAAGCACAAGACAGAGGAGAACACAATGTCTTTGTATTATTTGTGAGTACGTCTGTGTGTAGCTATTTTATGTGAGCTCATTTTCTTTAATAATGAACAAAAAGAGACAATGCATATACACTGAGATTGCAATACACTGAGATAATTAGCTGATCTTGTCATTGCACACAGTGCTTTTAGGAAACACTTCTAACACCTTTCTTTAAGTCCTGGCATGGCTCACTTTTCACCAGGATAACGACCAGTTAAAAAGAAGTGGCTAGCAATAATAAACCTGCCAGATGCTGGTTTTGCTTTATTATGTTTTAAGATACTTCACTTCCCTCAAACCAGGTTGCTAGGGTGATATGTGACCTTTTTCTTTAAAAACTTCCTTTAAGCTGTGAAGCCAAAGAAGTGAACTAAAGCCAGCAGGACTGTTTTTAAAGCATAAGAACAATTTGAGATGAAAGGTGCAAGAAAAACAACAAGCTTGGAGTAATAGTTGATGCTTTATGTTTCCAAATAGACAAAAACATCCACACTGAACAAGAGAGCTTGTGAGAAGCAACTGATTTATGTCCAGTTGAACTTTTGAACTAGATACTTAATTTTCAACCATTATATATCTAATTGAAATGTTAGACATGTTACTCATTTGTAGATACACACTTTCAAAACCCTATTGGGAATTCATTTGTCTCAAAAGAAAAATAATAAAAATAATATAATAAGGGTGAAGCAATTATTATTTTGAAACATTAAAATGAAGTTGCTGGGGAAATCACTTGATAACAATAGTGAAGGAACTGAGAAATGTATTATTTTAAAAAATTTTTTATTTGTTTTTATTTTTGCTGAGGAAGATTAGCCCTGAGCTAACATCTGTGCCAATTATCCTCCACTTTATATGTGCGTCGCTGCCACACCTTGGCTGATGAGTAATGTAGGTCTGTGCCCAAGATCCAAACCTGCAAATCTGGGCTGCCAAAGCGGAGTAGGCTGAACTTAATCATTATGCCACGGGGCCAGCCCTGAGAAATTTATTTATTTTTTAATGAAAAGTGTATGTTCTCCAAGTCAAATTCTTATAAAAGCAATAGAATTCAATAGATCTGTATTTTCCCTGTTTCTTACAGAAAGAACCATCTATTAAAATGGTTATATTTATTCTCTTAACAACAAACACGACAATGTCCAAGTGAATATAAAATGCAGATTTTCAGTCCAAAATTTCTACATGGCCATCTGGACTTGGAAATTAATTGGAGAGAAAAGTTCATGACTCTAGAGAAACACAGCATTAAGAGTGGTTCTTTGAAAAAGACCAGTAAGTAAATAATTTAGTTGTGTATTTATTTTAGTTTTTAATGGAAGCTGTTTGGGACGCCCTCTTCTCTCATCTCTGTCCCGATGCGAGGCCCAGCTGTCATGTTTTGATAGTGCCGTGCTTTTGTAGTCTTGGTTAGTAGTCACTAGTATTGTTTTTCTCCTCAAAGTTTCTGTCCTCTTTAAAGCTGAAAGGCCTTCTCCATCTTGAAGGCTTTTGATCATTGCAACAGCTAATTGTCAACAATAATTAGAGTTACAGAAAGGCAGGAGAAAAATATTGTCTACTGTAAGAGATGCAGAGAGAAATTTCAGAGCTTCTGGAATTCAGCTGAAAATCCTAATAAAGGAAATGACTCTCCTAATGAAGAATTGCAGTCATCATAGAATTTTAGCAAAATAGATGAATAAATAAGAGGATCCAAAGGAAACCAGAATAGAAATGTTTCCTAGTTTTACACTCCTAACCATATCACTATTTCTCTTTTAAATAAGGTTTATCGCTAATATCAACAAAGTATTTTTATTGCTATTGAATTTAAAATGGCATATAAGCTAGGCATGCACATAACTCAGGCTTTCACAAAGCGAGAATGTAAGAGGCACAGTCCAGACATCCAAAGATATTAAGAAGGAAATACCATCATTTACTCAAGTTCCTTAAAGAACACAAAAGGCAATTAATTCATGACCAATAATACTTTTCAAATCTCATTTGTTTCTACTCTGTATTATACATATGTATATACACACACACACACATATGTATATAACATATATATGTCCTTTGGAGCCTTTTAGATGTTAAACCCCCCAAATGATCATCTAAACCCACCTGTATGGTTTTCTGTCTGTCTTTCTTCTCCCTCTTTGCTGTGAAGGTCAACTTAGCCCGTTAGACTTGCTTCTTAATTATCTTTCAGCTCTATTCATTTTACACGTTCTGCATCACACATACACAAAAAAGCAGGCAAATACATAACATTACTTGAGGTAGAGATTAGAGCACACGTACGAGTTAGTAAAAACATTCTCTTTAGGATGTGGGGAGTATCTAAATTAAATTAACAGACATCACATCCTCATTCATCTAAAAATTATTGTTTTAGCATAATAAATACAGTACAACACTTTATAGCATGATTTGCTGTAATGCAAGGTTGGATATAATGTGACTGTCATTTTGTTCACATCGTGTACCCAGCATCTTTGCTTAAATGGGGATAGGCTAATGTGTGAGGGGTTGTTTGGAAGTTACTGCCTTGTGGTTATTTGAGATGAGATTTCTCAGTTCAATGTAAGGCCATATGTGTACACTATAAGTTTCGCCATCTTTATCTTTGTACATTTATGACAATACAGTATCTGAAAAATAGTATATTTTTACTTATTTCTGGAACACAACATAAACTTTAAGAAACCGAATTTTGTGGACCTCATTTATATTTTTATGGTAAGATTCACCTTATATTGGTTATTTAAGCAATACATGCTTATTATAAAGAATTCACATAGTACAGAAAAGCACAATAAGAAAATAAAAACTTCACCAAAATCTTATCAACTACACACAACTTGTGTGAACATTGAATGAACACTATCCCATACTTTCCCTACCCAATACATAGGACTTTGCACTTCAAATAAAATATTTTTTAGAGAACATCCTCATACATAGACGTAGCCTAGTAAATCTTACCTAGCCCACAAGGTAATAAGCTTCCATCATTGATTGTCATCTTAAGAATTGCCATTCTTTCCGTGTGAACATCAAATAAAACTAAAACAAAGGGATCTAAATAGTCTGCTGCCCAGAGCATCTCAATAAATCTTCCATGTTGTTTATATAAAACTGAAAAATAAGAAACCCTTCCAGGTATGAAGAACAAGCATATGTCCCAACTGGTAATAGCAATCAACATTCTCATGCCCAGCAATCAGCATGTCGGCTTAACTGCAGCCCTTTTAAAATGGAGCTTGAGTTGGGGCTCTTGGGCCTAAGTGTTAACTGCACCCCCCCACCCCCCACCATGTTCATCTAAACCCATCTGCATGATTTTCTATTTATTTGTTCCAACATGTTCTCTCTGGTACGTGAGTGGGTTAGGGTGGTTGTAGATTATTCACTAGCTGCCTGTAATCCTTACGGAATTTAATTACCTCCTGTAGAGGCAGAGGTGGATAAGGTCAGTGGTTTTATTTAGGACAAGAGATGCCAGGTTTTAAAAAAAAGAGGCAATATAGGGTGGAGCAAAGAGAGAGCAGTGACCTCGAACTCAGACAATTGACCCAGCTGTTGACATGTATAAGTAACTTAGTTTTATAATCTTGTTTCCTCGTCTCTGAAATGAGGTTAACACCACATTAAGTTGTTGCAACAATTAACCTGGGCAACAAATGTTAAAATTAAATATAATTTGAACAAGTGTTGAAATTCCTAGTTCATCTTAATCTCCCTTTTCTTCAGGTTTCTGATTAATCCCATTATACTCATAAGAAAATAATATGACATATCTCCAGTGAGAAACTTAAATCAGATTACCGAGATGGTCAGGTAGGATCCAGAAAAGTAAACTCTGTTTCCCACCTCCCAGTCCATTTCTGTGTCCTCTGGGACATATTATTTCTTTGAAGGCCAATATGCTCTCCTTTAGTCACTCTTAAGAGTAAGTCTTCTTCTAACTTACTAGTAAAAAAGGCTGCATTTAGTTTCACAGCACAAAAGATGGAGAAGTCTTTTATGGTTCTCTCAGATACCGAATCTAGCTGTTTCTTAGGAAAATAATGCAATGTGTCTTAATGGGCAAAATTGATTCATGTGCCTCTCCTCCTGTTCAGGAAACAAAGGTCCTAGATCATTAAATAAGAGGCAGGGAAGCTTACTGGAGTCCAGACAATATGATTACCAGCAGATTAAAGATGCTGAAGAGAAGAAAATGCAGAGGCTTTCAGATTTCTGAACAGTAATAGTCTTAGCCTTGCTGGGGGGTGGTGAGAACACTCGTGCAGCCAGTTTTGAGCAGCTTTTTGTAGAAAAGTCCAAGTAGTATTTCTGAGATGACAAAACATATATGAGATCTGGGTTCTGCACATTGACTTAAAAACAAAAAGTAAGTGTATTTTGAGAGGGTAAGTTTATTAATGAGAAGTTAATCCACAGGATAAAGGTGAGTGTGCAGAGACTGGGATATTTCCGGAATTCTTTTGTCCTAATCGCATCCTCCACTCGTTGTACTCTTCTGTTCATTTCCGGCCTTTGAAAGCTTGGGATTGCAGAGTCAATCTTCAGCGGTAGTGGTGGAGGTAGTAATGGTGGTCATCGCAATAGGGTACAGTTTTAATGCTTCCTAGCGCAGGCACCCTCCTAGGCGCTTTCCATGCCTTAGCTCACTTCATCTGCACGGTGTTTAACAGCAGTGCTAGTACAGTAGCCACCATTGATTGCAGGCTTCTCAGGTATAGAAACTAAGTGCTAAGTTTCCTAAATACACAATCTCCTTTAACTGTTATTTTAATTCTATAAGGTTGGTATTATTTTATACTTTATAGATGTGGGAACTTATTTTCAGAGGTGTTAACTTAAGTCACTTAGCAGAAGTATGAATGTATTCTGGTATTTATATAGTTTGCAATTGGTGCAGCTAAGATTTGGATGAACAACTATGCGATTCCACAGCCTAAGCCTGGTTTTTATCATTATATGATATTGTTTTATTCAGACATATTTCATTATTGCCTTTGCCGTTAATAATAGATCATTTGTATTTGGGGTCTATTCATTGTATGAAGCGTTATACTGGACACTTTATTATGGTATCTTGATTAATGCTCATATTTACCTATATTATGGATCTTATCCCTATTTAATAGACGAAGATACTGGGTTTCAGAGAATTGGGTCCCTTGGACCAAGGTTACACATCAATCAAACGACTCTGGTGACATACTGATCCAGGCCTGTATTGATCCAAAGTCTATGGTCTTTCCATTAAACTCGACTGCTGAATTCACGCAGGGGAAAAAATAATAATAATAATGGTGACTGCATCATTTTTAGGTATACAGATATCTAGTACCACAGTTAAAATAAGAGTTAGATTAATCTGTAACTAAGACTAATAAGATAATCATGTTAATAGTGAAATAAGCTGCACTGACATTCAAAGACAAAATACCAAAGTGCTGGTGCTAACACTTTAATCTCACCTTATTTAGTTGCTGATAGTCATTAAAACCTGCTTGATTATGATTAAAATACCCCTCAAATTTCACCTCACAAATTCAGGTGAAGTGAATAGCACATAAAGTGTATTTTATCAGAATGATACCTTGGACACTGGTCTGTAGCGTTACAGGAGTAAGTGACAAGTCTTCTTTTATTCACCTAATTTTAGATTTTGTATGCCAAGCATAGGTTTTGCTGTGTGCATAGAAAATAAACATGAATACTTTTCCCCCAACGTTGACAGCAAGACAAAGATTCTTGCAATCACACGATCTATTAACATTATACTGGAGAGCTTAGCCAGGGTAATGAGTCAAAGACAGTAAATCATATAAGGATGGAAAAGGAAGAAATAAAATTGTCAGTATTGCAGACAATACATTGGTGTCTACAGAAAATCCAAAATAATCCACATACAGATCACTAGAATTAGTACATTTACTAGTTAGAAAGTCAACATAAAAATAATATCTTTATATTTTAGCAATAAACAATTCAAAAATGAAATGTCTATAATTTTACAATTAACATTTAAGATGACATTCAAAAGCAAAAAATACTTAGGAATGTATCTGAAAGATGTGCAAAACTGCTGTATTGAAAACTACAGGGGCCAGCCAGGTGGTCAGTGGTTAAGTGTCCACGTTCCGCTTCGGCGGTCTGGGGTTCGCCAGTTCGGATCCTGGGTGCGGACATGGCACAGCTTGGCACGCCATGCTGTGGAAGGCATCCCACGTATAAAGTAGAGGAAGATGGCATGGATGTTAGCTCAGGCCCAGTCTTCCTCAGCAAAAAGAGGAGGATTGGCAGCAGATGTTAGCTCAGGGCTAATCTTCCTCAAAAAAAAAAAAAAAAAGTAAAGAAAAGAAAACTACAACACATAGCTGAGGGAATTTAAAGACTACTTAAGTAAATATATATGAATTTGAAAATTTAATATTGTAATGATATCGATTCAATCTGAACTGATTTATAGGAATCCTATTCATTATTCATAATAGCATAATAAAATATGTTATTGTATTCTGGTGTGGAAATTCTAAAATTTATTAGAGAAATGCAAAGAAGAATCAAGGTGAAGAACAGATCTGAAGAACTTACCTACTAAACATCAACTCTTACCAGAGCTGTGAGGAAAGTACGGTCTTTTCAATATGTGATGTTGGGTCAATAGGATATCCATATGGGGAAAAAAAAATCTCACACTATAGTCAAAAACAATTCCAGGTGAATTGTAGTTCTTCATGTGAAACGAAATCAATAAAGCTCCTAGCTGAAAACATATATAAAATCCTTGTGACCTTGAGGCAAAATTTCTCCATCAGACCATAGAAAGCAACCTACCATAAAGGAGAAGATTGATCAATTCAAAACAGTAAATTAAGAATGTCTATTAAATAAAAGAGTGAAAAGACAAACCACAAAGTGGGAGAACAAAGAAGATATATACTCATATGAGGAATATATAAAGAACAACCGATCAATAAATAAAGACAGACAACCCAATATATAAGTGGAAAAAACGTGGACGGTTTTCTCACAAAGAAGAATATCCACATAACTAATAGATATATGAAAAAATATGCTACTCTTTTAATCATCACAAAAGAGCACATTGAAACCACAATGTGATACCACTAAACACCCTCAGGAATAGCTAAAATTTAAAAATAAAATCATAAAAATAGAAAGCCTCTAACATCCAGTGCAAGCAAGAATCTGGAGCAAATAGAACTCGCATACACTGCTGGACTGGTGGGAACATACACTTGTACAATCGCTTTGGAAAACTCTTGAGCAATATCAGCTCAAACTGATCATGCGCACAGCCTACGCCAGCAATTCCATTCCCAGGTATGCACTCAACCAAAATGTGCACAATATAGTCATCAAAAACACAGGTGCACAAGTGTTCACAGCGGCACTATTTGGAATAGCCCAAACTGGAAACAACCTAAATGTCCATCAATTCCAAAATGAATAAATTTCCCTATGTTTATCCAATGGAATACAATGAAAATAAATAAACTCCTAATACACAGTGAAATGAATGAATTTCAGATATATAGCGTGAAAAAAGAGGTAGACACAAAAAAGTAATACTATATGATTCCGATTATATAAAGTTCAAAAAAATGATAAAATTAATCTGTAGTCTGAGGAGCCAGAACAGCGCTTGCCTTAGAGGAGGAGACAGATGTGGTAACTAGAACAAGGTAAGCTTCTAGGTGCCGGAAATGTACTCTAGCTTGATCTGAGTGGTGATTACATGGATGTACTCCTTTTGTGAAAATTAATGAACTGTACACCCACGATTTGTGTATGGATGTCAGACTTCAGCAACAAGTCGCAAGTCAATTTAAAGAGAGAAAACCAAGAATTTGGTCCTTTAAGATGGAAAATTCTCCAGAGTGTTTGACATAGAATAAACTAGATAAGACATATATACAATATTAGGCAAGGAGTTAGTATAATCATGTACAGAAAAAATTTTAATTGTAAGAAAAAATATATAAATTCACATAAATATATATTTTTAAAACTAGTCTTTTTAAAAAATGTGCTTGAGAGAAAATCTAAATAGTCTACAACCAAAAAAAATATAAAAGTTTGTAAAAAATCAACTCCTTCAGGTGTTCAAAAATTCAACCCCAGGGGCTGTCGCCGTGGCCGAGTGGTTAAGTTCTCGCGCTCCGCTGCAGAGGACCAGCGTTTCCCCGGTTTGATCCTGGGCCCTGACATGGCACCGCTCGTCAGGCCATGTTGAGGGGGCATCCCACATGCCACAACTAGAAGGACCTGCAACTAAAATACAACTACATAGTGGGGGATTTGGGGAGATAAAGCAGGAAAGAAAAGAAAGAAGAAGATTGGCAACAGTTGTTAGCTCAGGTGACAATCTTTAAAAAAAAAGAAAATCAACCCCTTCAATGGGGCGTGGTCTAGATGGATGTATGGTTTTATACAGTCTAAAGGAGCACATTACAGAAAATTATGGAAAGTATTATAAGGAATTGATTTTAATCAATATAGTAATAATATAGTTTAAATCATAAGATATTTTTATCTTTTAAATATTTTTTCATAATTCTTTTGCCAAACATAATAATTATTGAAATAAAAATATAATTAAAATGGAACTAACAGAATACAGGTGTGATGATGAAATACAAGGGTACTAATGAAATGTTAGCAAATCATGTTTGACGATATTAACACACCATAGTAATGCTGGGCTTGTCCTATGATGAAACCAGGAAGTTGACAGTCTTTGTTTTATATTTTTTATTTTATTGAGGTCATATTGGGTTATAACATTGTAAATTTCAGGTGTACATCATTATATTTCAGCTTCTGTTTAGACTGCCTTATGTTCACCACCAAAAGTCTAGTTTCCATCCGTCACCAAACATATGTGTCCCTTTTGCTCACCCTCAGCTCATTTCCCTTCTGGTAATCACCAATCTGTTTTCTGTATGTACACATTTGTTTGTTTATTTAACTTCCACATATGTGTGAAATAATATGGTATTTGTCTTTCTCTGTCTGACTTATTTTGTTTAGCATAATGCCCACAAGCTCCATCCATGTTGTCGCAAATGACGTGATTTCGTCTTTTTGCCGCTGAGTAGTATTCCATTGTATGCATATACTGTATCTTCTTTATCCACGAAAGAACTCATACAACTCAACAACAACAACAAAAACAACCTGATCAAAAAATGGACACAGCATATGAACAGACATTTTTCCAAAGATTTACAGATGGCCAATGGGCACATCAAAAGATGTTCAACATCACTAATTATTAGAGAAATGCAAATGAAAACCACAATGAGATATCACCTCACACCTGTTAGAATGGCTAGTATTAAAAAGATGAGAAATAACAAGTGTTGGAGAGGTTGTGGAGAAAAGGAAACCTTCCTACACTGCTGGTGGGAATGCAAACTGGTGCAGCCACTGCGGAAAACAGTATGGACGTTTCTCAAAAAATTAAACATAGAAATACCATATGACTCAGATATTCCACTTCAGAGTATTCTTCCAAAGAACATGAAAACACTAATTCTAAAATATATATGCACCCCCTTCGTTCGTTGCAGCATTATTCACAACAGCCAAGACTTGGAAGAACCCTAGTGCCACAATCTCAATTACAGTCTATGAAGACTTTTTCCAACTAAAGTGAAATTCAGATCCTGCCACAGACACTTTCCCACTTTTTCTCTCCTTATCTCTGAACTTGCCAGTTTGTCTAGACCAGGGTTTAATTGGTGAATAGAGGCTAGATGCATCAGAGATGACGTGGAGCCTAGATTCCTGCTTTTGAGGTACCCTTTTCACTGAGAAAGTATGGTTCAACAAACACCCTGAGCTCTAAACCATTAAATTAATGGATTCTTCTCTTTTGAGGGGAAAGGGGAGAAAGGGAAGGATCTGGGCAGCAGGATGCTTGCAGTAAGAAAAGGAACAAAAGCAAATCCTCACCCTTTGTATTTATTTTACAAACTCTAAGAGCTGAGAAGTGAATTCTTATTTCAAGTTATATCATAAAGCAAGGAATAGAAGTGGGTTGGAGCCAGTCTGTATCATCTCATGAAAGCTTATTGTTAAATTTGCAGGGAATTTGCAAGTCAGTTGTTAAAAACAGCCATTATTTAAAAATACATAAACTTAAAATTAAATACGGTATGCATCACTTAACGACAAGGATACCATTCTGAGAAATGCACTGTTAGGCAATTTTGTCATTACGCGAACATCATAGGAGGTGTTTACACAAACCTAGATGGTATTGGCCTATATTACATACCTGGGTTATATGGTACTAATCTTAGGGGACCACCGTTGTAGATGCAACCGGTCATTGAAATGTCATTATTTAGCGCACTACTGTAAATGATATTAAAAACAAAGACAACAAGTATTCCAAATTCATCACTTCCTAATGTTCTTTGCTATCTTCTTTGCTCTTGAGGTTATCTACATCTTTTGTATCTGTATGGTGTAAATGCTATTCAATGGTGTGCTGTTGCATGTCTCTTCCCAGCTCCACAGTTAGTGAGGTCATGTTGATAGCTTGAAATCGACCGTGTTGGTGGTATTCACACTCCATAAATCACGAGCCCTACAAATCAGGGCCTTCCCACTCCGTTTCAGTTTAATAGCGTATCCTGAGAGACTCTGTTAATGATAAAAGTGTTTTGAGCATAATTCTCGACAGTCAAATCATTAGAAATCGATTTACAGACAAAGTACTATATATCATATTTATATATCTGCTCTCCCAGCCTAGTTAACAGTACTGGCTTTTCATTCTAGAAAGTGTCCCAGTTTCGATGGTAGATTCTGTGGTCACTCTCCTTTCAGAGCAGGCTTGCTCATCCTCAGCACTATTGATACATTGGGCTGGAAAATTCTTTGTTTTGGGGGACTGTCCTGCATATTGCAGAAGGTTTAGCAGCATCCGCAGCCTCTACGTACTACAAGTCTGTAGCCCCCTTCTCCAATTTATGACAACCAAAAATGCCTGCAGGTGCTGTAAAATGACCCTGTGGGGCAAAACAACCCCCTTCTGAGAACCACTGCCATACAGTATAAGGGTAAAAACAGTTCCAAAAGAAAGAAAAGTGGAATTTTCTCTGGTGCCAAAAGAGAAAGAGGTCTCCTCTTTTCTTAGATTCTTTCCTTTAAAAATGCCATTGTAAATTCCTTCTCTGTCCCTTTGATTTATAAGTCTTTTAAAAAGCTAAAAAAAGCCTTTTTCCAATTTTACAATCCAGGAAAGTTTTTCTTAAGCAACTTTGAGCCTTCTCTTTGAATTGAAAACATCAAAGGAACCAACATCCTGTCTCCCATGTCTGTGGGAGTTTATCCTGGGTGGCTGGCTCCAAGTAGTCACTATCTGCTTGTTGCAGAGATTTTCTGTCAGATAAAGATAACTAGCTAACACACCAGTACCAAGTGAATTTAGGATGAACTATGCAGAGTAAATGGTTCTGTTAAGTTCTCTTACCAGTGGGCTAGTTAGCATTTATCTGAGAATGTGTGGGTAACAGATTGCGCCTGCCTGGCTATTTTTATCAAGTATTTATCAGTATTTTTTTCAAATATTTTCTTTCCATCTTTACAATCTCTTTAGCAAATTCCCTGTGATGCACAGCAAGTCTAGTTTAATGCTTGTTCAGTAATAAAACTGCTAAATTCTTTACTGCTTTTGTAGAAAGAATTTGCTGGCTTGGTGGGAGATTTTATTTTTGTTTTCCCCAATTAGAACAACATCAGGGGTGAGGAGGAACAGAGAAAGCTGAAGCAAAATAGGACAAAGGAATGATGAAAATTGTATCACCATCAGAGAGAAACACAAGAAGCATTTAGTCTTAAGCATAAACCCTTTCAACAGCCAACTTGTCTAATATTTTGGGGGGACATGTTTTCTTTTTCCCCCTCACGTCTGCTCCTGAGTTAATACATGCTGAACATTAGTTCTCATTATTATCTGTCTTCAAGCTATTGTGCTCTGCTCCTATAGCTTCTGCCCTCTCTCTCATCCAGGACTCCCCTCACATGGAATATCATTCCAATGTCATTTCATTCATCCCCTCAACAAGGCTTTAAGCAAGATTATTATGTTTTGTAGATTTTCCTGAGGAAATGGGGCAGGATAATGAGGAAGAAGGCAGGATCACAGCACAGCAGAGCTGGCAGTAGAAAACTGAACATGGCACTCATTAGCCTAAAGTTTCTCCTTACCCTTGCCACGGGGACTGTGTCACTATCAAATTTTTTCTCTCCTCATCTCTCGAGTTGCCACTTTGGAGCTCTTACCTCTAGACCAAGGGTAATAAAGGATGTCCAAAACATCTTTGAGTATGTGTTTGTGGCTATTTTGTTAGTCCCCACAGTGTCTAAAAATACCATGTATCTAGGCAGCTACTAAGCTTGTTCCCAATTATGAAAATATAAAGCAGTTAGCAATGTAAGCAAATTTAAGAGAGTGCAATTATGAGATGCTAGATATTACATTTAGGATCCTCAGGTGAAATTGAGGTTGGGAAGAGGAGAAAGTCATAGCAAGCTGAATTTTGGAGAAAGCAAGAAATGATCAGAGGGAATGATATGCGGAGGAGACTGAGTGCCTAAAGAGTTGATAGTGACACAGAGAAAAGCAGACACATAGTTGAATCACCTCAGGAGCAGAACCTTAGGTTGAAGATTCATGGTGTCTTGTGATTGAGAACCCCAGTGCTTCATGGACACGCTCAATTCCCAAAATATATTTAATCCTTTGTGAGGACTTGCTATACATCTGTTCATAGATTTGGTCTTACAACACAGATTTATGTATCACCTGCTCTGTGTCAGGCTCTGTAATACACTCTGAGGATATACTGATGAATACCTCAGGCAAATCTCTGCCCTCATGGGATTTATATTCTCAGAGAATGTTCTCAAGAGATTCTTCACCTCCCTCTTGTCACATTTACCCTTACAGCGAACCCCATTTATTTAATATAACTAGGTTTTTTATAACTAATAAACCTAAATCAAACATTATACAAAGATAAACAAATAGAAAAAAATAAATCTCCTTCTTGGAATAGTCTTAAAGCTCTATACCTTGCCAGTGTTGGACAGCTCCCAGGCTTTTATTTGTAGGTTGAAGCTTATGGTATTACCATTTTTTATAGATCAAAATGATTGCATACTGGCCATTCCATAGTGTTAAACTTAATATATTTTCTTTATATCTGCAGATTACTATAAGAAGAAATTTCCTGTTTAAAACTCTTAACATTAAAATTCATTTTCAATATGATTACATGCTAGTGGCTAAATAATAAAAATACTTGAATGAAATCAAAATTACCTGAGAGAAGCACTTTTGAAAGGAAAGAGTATGAAATAATAAATTCCTACTGTTGAGGAATAAAATGTGGTGAATGCAAATTGACACTATAATATAAAAATATGTTCAAATAACATTTTAGAAAAATTAACTTGATCTTAGGGGGAAAGGATAGCATCAAAAAATTACAAGGACACTGAAAAATTAGACGGAGCAATATAACACTTCAGTAGGTTTCTATATAATGATGAAAACAAACATCTTGTCTTTGGTTATGTAGTTTGTTCACACTTAGAAGAAAATAAACTGGTATTAGCGATTCTGCTACTCTCTATATCTAATGGCATTGCATTATAAGTGGTGGATCTCTAAGTCCAAATTCGAGCATTGAAATAGGCTGCACCCATAGGGCAGAAGAAAACCCCTCAAGGAAGGTCAGAGTCAAAACAGGAACAATAACAATAAAACTAAACTCAATGTGCATTTCCAGGTCCTGGACAATTCCTCCTTCTCATCAGCTCTCTTCAGTTCAAGACAGTTACGACCACTATACCTGTTTCATGATGTAGTTGGCACTGATATTTCGAGGCAACTGTGGTGTGGGAAAAGGCAGAGGCTCATTCTCCTAGTGCTCTGGGCACGATGCCCAGGGTTGGGTGTCTGTTATTTAGCTTGCCTTTCCTACCCTTGTCCTCATACCTGAGAGTTGGGCTTACCCTGAGCAGCAAGTGATCATGAAAATTGTTTGTGATTACCAGAAAAGAGAAATTGTATGCTTCTGTAATACCTAACTTATCTAAAGTGTAAATCAAAGAAAATACACAAAAGATTTCAAAAGGAGCAATACTTATAAGCATAAGGATAAAACAAGAATATTTTTCATAATAAATGAAGTAGCAAAAAACAGCATGGGGAAAATGATAAATGCATTAAAATATAGAAAATTTTCTAAAAGAAACTTAATTTACTATGAGACCAATAGAGGTGTAATGACAGTTCCAGAAAGAGAAGAGAGGGCAAAAAATTTACATGTAAATACAAGGATCCAAAACAATCTTGGTTTTGGTGAGGAAGATTGACCCCCAGCTACCATCTGTTGCCAATCTTCCTCTTTTTTTTTTTCCTCCCCAAAGCCCCAGTACATAGTTGTATATCCTAGTTGCAAGTCATCCTAGCTCATGTATGTGGGATGCCACCACAGCATGGCTTGATGAGTGGTATATAGGTCCATGCCCAGGATCCAAACCAGAGAACCCTGGGCCACTGAAGCAGAGCACATGAACTGAACCACTCGGCCATGGGGCCAACCCTGCAAAAGCAATCTTGAAAAATAACAAAGTTGGACAACTCACTTTCTGATTTCTAAACTTACTACAATGCTACAGTCATCAAGATGGTGTAGTATTGACCTATTCAGAAATATAGATCATTGGGATAGAATTCAGAGTCCGGAAATAAAGCTTACATTTATGTTCAATTGATTTTTAACAGTTCGATGAGGAAAGAAGTCTTTTAAGAAATGTTGCTGGGACAACTGGATATCCACGGGCAAAATAATAAAGTTGGACACCTGCCTCATCCATATACAAAAACTAACTCAAAATGAATCAGAGAACAAAACATAAATCCTACAACTATCAAACTCTTAAAAGAAAACTTAGAAGTAAATCTGTGACTATGGGTTGGGCAATGGTTTCTTAGATATGACACCAAAAGCTCAAGTAACAAAGAAAAACAAGATAAATTGCACTTCATCAAAATTAGAAAGCTTTGTGCTTCAAAGGGTACCACATATAAAGTAGAGGAAGATGGGCATGGATGTTAGCTCAGGCCCAGTCTTCCTCAGCAAAAAGAGGACAATTGGCAGCAGATGTTAGCTCAGGGCTAATCTTCCTCAAAAAAAAAAAAAATGAACAAAGAATTTGAATAAACATTTCTCCAAAGAAGATATACAGATGTCCTATGAGCACATAAAAAGTTGCTCAACATCATTTGTCATTAGGACAATGCAAATCCAAACTACAGGTGATACTGCTTCATGCCGACAACCTGAATGTCCATCAACAGATGAATGGATAAATAAAGTTTAGTATATCAACACAAGGGAATATTAACTGTCCTTAAAAATGAATGAAGTACTGATACATGCTACCACATGGATAACCTTGAAAACATATACTAATGAATGAAGCCAATCACAGCAGACCACAGATTGTATGATTCCGTTTATATGAAATGTCCAGAAAAGACGAATCCATAGAAAGAGAAAGTAAATTAGTGGCTGCCAGAGGAAGGGATGAGGGTGGTTGTGGGGAGTACTCTTAATGGGTACAGAGACTTTTAGGGTGATGAAAATGTTCTACAATTAGATAGTGGTGATGGTTGCCGAACTCTGTGAATATACTAAAATCCAGTGAACTGTACACTTTAAAAGGGTGAATTTCATAGTATGTTAATTATATCTCAATAAAGCTGTTATAAAAAATAGATCTTAATCAGATTGCTGGAATAGGAGTAAAAGGAGTATAATGCCGGTGAGTTGACTTTTTTCTAATAGGTAATTCAAAGCTTTCTGTAACTTCCTGAAAATGATACAATGGAAATACCAGTTTCTGGTGTTGACCACCATAATAAACCCCTCATACCCATCTAAGCAGTAGGGGACCTTTTTTTTGCCACTCCTTACTGTTACCTAGCATAGTGTACTCAGGCTAATAAACACACCTATTTCATCAACAGTTTAAGAGAATATGTTAAAAAAAAAGTTTTCCAAAGCGAAAAAGGCATAACAAAGTCAAGAAGGTATTCTCTTTGGATTATCTGTGTCTCTATGTCATCTCTCCCCATCCTTATTCCTTTTGATTACATATTAACTTACTACAGCTTCTAAAATATTTACAAGTAGGATGGGAAAAATTCCAGCTATCTATGGGTGTCTGAAATGGGACTTCTTGTCTTATGGGAAAACAAGAAGCAAAGAAACTTGGGTTTTGGTATAACAGAGGAGTAAAGAGTGTACATACATTCCTTAAAGGATTTAGGAATTAAAGAAAGATCTAAATTCAGGTATCTACTGTCTAAATTCTGAGATCACCAATATGGTAACCTGAAAAATGTCACTGTTTCTGACAGAGATCTATGAAAACAGAGTTAGATTCAAATAAGAAACTGCTCTTTTCATTATCTTGTTCTAATAAGTCAAAGAAGGAAACTCTTTCTGATAAGAATCCTATTATTCTTTATAGAAAATCATCAAAATGAAGGCAGAGAGCAATCTGCCACAGTTTTAATCAGCATGCGTAATAGAATAAGAGGAAAAGACGTAGAAAAAGTAAGAGAAAAAAACAAACGTGACAGATGCTTGGTTAACTTGAGGAGAAAACAGGTGAGACAGATTAATTGGGGAAGAGGACTTCAAATTGGTATTATTGAGTGTGGGAGCCTGAGGCAGCAGACCTGAACAGAGAAAAAGAGCAAATAATCAAAAAACCCGAGATTACAGTCACCCTACGTGCCCCTTTCTTTCCTATCTCCTGAATTGCCACCAAAACTCTTAGCTCAGTACTGCGTACGTATTCACAACTAAAGTATTTCTAGAGACTGCTGAAGCTGCTGCTTAACATGTTTTATTTTATGTTAGGAGAGGAAAGATATTATTTTAAATGAACTTTAACAATGTTCACTATATCTCTAGAGAGATTTTGATTTTTTTACATCTAACACCTAATATTTTCGCTTATTTTAAAATAAGTTGGAATAACTTCACAAATTTACAAATGAAAATTATATGTTTTATGATAGGTAGTATATCAAACTATAGAGTTAGATGCAACTAAATGTTTTTGAAGTCAATAATATAAAAAGAAAATCCTGCTTTCATAACTTGATGCTAGGAATTGTTTCAATTAGCACTTCACAAATTCAACTTTTTGATAAAAATATTTTGTGTGTTTTGATTCTAAATTGTTAAATATATTAGAAATTAGACTTCTTGGGCTGGCCTGGTTGCACAGTGGTTAAGTTCGCACATTCCACTTTGGCGGCCCCCAGTTCTCAGGTTCAGATACTGGATGTGGACCTATGCACTGCTTGTCAAGCCATGCCGTGGCAGGCATCCCACATATAAATTAAAGGGAGATGGGCACGAATGTCAGCTAAGGGTCAGTCTTCCTCAGCAAAAAGAGGAGGATTGGCGGCAGATGTTAGCTCAGGGCTAATCTTCCTCAAAAAAAAAAAAAAAAAAGGAAATTAGACTTCTATTTATAAAGCACTTCACTCCAAAGTTTTATCATAAATTTGCATAATCTTTATTCCCAATAAATCAAACACCAAAGAAGTCCAGCTATTTTCTCATTTTAACAATGTTTTTTTGTGTGTGTAAGGAAGATCGGCCCTGAGCTAACATCTGTACCAATCTTCCTCTGTTTTATGTGGGATGCTGCCACAGAGTCTTGACCAATGGTGCTAGGTCCACATCCGGGATCTGAACCTGCAAACCCCAGGCCACTGAAGCAGAGCGTGCAAACTTAACCACTATGCCACCAGGCCGGCCCCAACAATGTTTTTATTAGGTATAAAGACATCTTAATATGCTATATAAAGTTTTTAATTAGATAATGCAGGTTCTAAAACTGCTGAATAGCATTGACAAATAAAAATGGCAAGCAATAGGATATATTGGAGTATATGAGGAAGCCATTTGGTATAAACCTAATTCGGCTTGACTTCTCTTTTTTTTCCTCCAAAAGGGCCTGACTGGCTATTGAGCACGCATTGCATATCTGCTTAGACATTTCCTATGGCCAGAACAAAGGCCCTTGAGATAAAGATGCAACTTCCCCCCAACATTAGCATTTTTCCTTAGGCTAGGAACTGATTGCTGCACTCACCTCCCAGCTCACCTGTGACCACCCAGCTGGAGACAACAGACTGACACCCTGCTGTGTTCACTGAGACAGAAGACCTACCTGCTATTTCCATCAATCGCTGTGCCGACAGAGTAGTCTCGCGACTATTGTAAAAGGGACATTTCAATCCTATGTGAAACATCCTCTTTGAGGGTATATAACCACCCTTATACCCCCACTTCTTTGGAGTGCTCTGTTCCTTTGTGGAAAGACTCTCCCGGGTTATAATCCTCAGATTTAAGCTCAGAATAAACTCACCCAAATTTTCACTTATAGATTGGATATGGATTATTTTCGTCGACAGCATCTTGAGACAAATTTGCAAACTTATCATCATGTTCATCCTCCTCATGAACTTGTAGTTTAACACAGTGTTCCTTATGCCTCTTATGAAACAGTGGTCTGTATTAAACAGCAGAAGTTCATGACTAAAAACAATTATGAACTTTATAATGGTCAAAAGTACCGCTGCGGTTTAAGTGTACAGCTATGTGCTTTATTTAAGTTCAGCTTGTGTCACCAGCATGCGCTTCTGGCCTATACTCATTACCCAAATGCACATGGGAACTCTCAAAACTCTTCTGTTCAAAGAAAGGAGATTAAATAATAAGTATTATTTTAATAGACATTTAAACAGCATCTGTTTGTGCCTTTGGGATTTTAATATCCCAAAACACTTCCATGAGCTCCGTGAAGGTTTATAGAACACAGTAAGGAAACAATGCTCCAAAGCAGTGCTAGATAGCACTGTCCTTGAAGATGAGGCTGCAAATGAGATCATTCATGTAGAGTGCCTCCAGTATGTCTGGAAAATAAAAAGCATCTGTTGTTGACGATGATGCTGATGATGTTGACGATACATGAATACTCTACTTTTTAATCACATTAATGACAAGTATAGTGCTTTCTTGGTATCATGTGTCAATTCAGTTTTTTCTTTTTCTTAGAGAGTGACTACAGATTGTGCCTGGATTAGAGAATGGACTGGAGTGTGGTCCATAATAATGCTGCTCTCTGTTCTGGCTTCTCTCCCTCCAGGGAAGACACTGATCTTCAGTCAGAGCACCCCTCTGTCCAGAGACCAGAGGAACCTTACAACCCATGCTACATGGTGTCCAAGCATCCAAGACTAATCAGAGTTGCTATGCCTGACAAAAACTATTGCTGTTCTGAAGGTCTTCTCTGAAGGATTAGGGAGTTTGAATAGTAGTAGATTACCCAAACTAGCATCCAAGGGAAGCATAAAGTTTAGAACTAGGAAATTTAGAATTGTGTGATGGATCTACTGTGACTCCTTTTAGATACATACATACATGCATAAGGCATAGAAAGATTACTGAAGGAAAATATTTACTAAAATGTGGTTGATGGGGAATAAGTAAGTAGTAGATATACAAATTATAGATTATATACACAAGCCGTTATCCAAAACTTGGGTCAGATGTGTAAAAAATATTACTGTCAGGATATCTATACCATATATTATTTACTACCCCAAGTATGGTCTGGAGTAGTATTCTATAATCAAAAACATTAATATTTCTGCAGCAAAATCCTGACTATATCTCCTAAGTGGTATAAATAAAGTCCATAATTAGCTTCACGTGAGTTTAGATCATCTCAGGTCAGTAATTAGAGATAAGGGTTTATTGGCATGCATTTATGAGGGAATACTAGGAACAAGAAGAATTTTAATGTATAATTTACAGGAGTACAATTGTAATATCTTGGCATCCTGTTATCACTGTGAAATAATAAGAAATATACATTTGGTTTGTGCCGTTGGTTCCTGACACAGAGCTCCTAAAACCCTTGTAATTTTTTGAGTGATGGGGTCATAGGAGTGTCTTACACAGAGCTCCTAAATCTCTTGGAATTTCCTGGATGATAGAAATGTCTTTTGTTCAAATGAGATGATTCTTGGTAGGTTCCCAGATAGCATCAGGAGGGGGGCTGGTCACCAGAAAGACCAAACCATGATTAGAAGCCTGGAACTTTCAGCTTCACCTCCCATCCTCTGGGAAGGGGAGAGGAGCTGAGAATTAAGTTAATAGTTGATCACGCCTATGTGAGGAAGCCTCCACAAAAATCCCTAAATTATGGCATTTGAAGAGCTTCTGGGTTGGTGAGCACATCAACATGCTGGGAGGGTGACACACCCAATTCCACAGGGACAGAAGCTCTTGTGCTTGGGACCGTTCTGGACCTTTCCTTATGTACTTCTTCATCTGGTTATTCATCTATATCCTTTATAGTAAACTGGTAAATGTAAGTAAAGAGTTTCCCTGAGTTCTGTGAGCCATTACAGCAAATTATTAAACCTGAGGAGAGGTTGTGGGAACCCCAGATTTACAGCCAGATGGTTGACACGTTGGGACTTAACGACTGATATCTGAAGTAGGGGCAGTGTTGTGGGGCTGAGTCCTTGCCTGTGGGGTCTGCTAGCTCTAGATAGTGTTAGAATTGAATTAAATTGTAGGACACCCAGCTGGAGTTGGAGAATTTCTTGTTGGTGTGAGGGAAAACACCACATATTTGGTGTCAAAGTGTTCTGTGGTAGAGAAACAGTTTTCCTTTAATCACTGTCCTCAAAACACTTCTATAGTAAATCTGAGAGCAACGCAGGACTCTGGCCACCATACTGTGCAAAAAGGTTACCTCTTAAATTACTTCCTGAATATCCACCACAATAAAGTTCTGGCTTTTAACTCTTTTGAGAATGTGTCTAATCTACATTGGACTGTGTCAGTAGCAGTCCCATGCCTGACTTATGAACAAATTAAATGGGTACAATAAAGTCATTAAGTGTTCAAGATTATCTGGGTTCTATATTATACTGCCCAGCGCTTGATATTCAATCCCTTGGTAAGAGAGAGAGAGATTTGAAATCCCATGGTTAAGAAACTCTCATTCTTTCAAATTTTCTGTTTATCATTCATGTACATAATGGAGTGTACATAATGGAGTTCCACTTCTAATGTGGATGAGCAGCGTCTACTGGACCTGACCCTCCCATAGATAACAATTATAAATACTAGGTCAGAAAAAAAATGAAAATGACCCAGAGCAAACTTCAAAAGACTTCCACTGGCCAAAGGTGAAACTATTTGAGTTTCTTCAATAATGACAATAAAAGCAATGAGTCAAAACCCAATAAATGTGTTTAAATCCATGAGTTGATCACTTTCTGACAACCAGTAAATAAATAAATAGTATCAAACATTCACCCTGTCTTTTCTGAAAGAACTGTACAACTGGGTAACCAAATAACGGATAAAGGAGAGTATCTTTTCATTAATGTATTTAATCTAATAAATGTAAAAGAAATGATAGAATTAAAACATCACCATTTTACAACCCCCTTAATGCATATACGTATACATATACAGTCAAAATCTTAGCAAAAATGAATGATTAATGTCTATCTCTATACACACATACATATACGCTTAATGCCTATATACATGTGTATGTATATATACACATATATACGCTTAATGCCTAGATATGTTTAATTTCATATTTATAGGAATAAAATGGCACTAAGCATGTGTATTTTCGTGTGTGTGTATATATATATAGAGAGAGAGAGAGAGAAGCATTAAGCATTCATGTTTGCTAACATCATAAAAGAAAAGAGAGGAACATAGTCTCTTCTCATAGCTAGAGTGATCCTTTTAAAGTATAAATCAGATTATATCCCATCTCTGATCAAAAATCCACAATAGCTCTCCATTTTCCCAAGAGTGAAAGCTGACGTCCTTACAAATGCCTATAAGGTCATGTAAGAACTGTCCTTGAGTTGGCTCCTTATTTAATTTCTCTCTCTTGACTGCACTCCTGCTACAGTGATTTCCTTCCTGTTCTCTGATGCTCGAAGTGTGCTCCAGCTTCAGGGCCTTTGCATTGGCTCTTTCTTCTTCCTGGAATGCTCTTTTCTCTGATTGCTACACAGCTAACTCCCTCACCTCTTTCACATTTTCACACAAAAGCTGTCTTCTCAATGAGGATTATGGAACCATCCCATTAGAACTTACATCCAGCGCTCTTCCCTCTCCTGCCACATGTACACACACACCCTGACTCTGCTCTGTATTGCACTCAGGCTCTTATCATTACTAATTTTCACTACTATATTCTTATGTGTTGAGTTGTGTATCCCCACTGCCCCCCACAAAAGATATGCTAATATCCTAACCCCCGGCACTCAGAATGTGACTTTATTTGGAAATAGGGTAGTTGCAGATATAATTAGTTGAATTAAGACAAGATACTATTGGGATGGGGGGAACTACTCCAACACGGCAGGTGTCCCTATAAGAAGAGGGAAGTTTGGACACACAGACACAGGGGGAAGGTCACCTGATGACAAACACAGAGATTAGTTATGCGCCTGCAAGGACCACCAAATCATTCCTATGGAATTCACTTTTTATTGTTCTTATCGCTTATTGTTTGTCCACCTCCTGCCACTGACACCCCCACCCCCATCAGCCCCCTCCCAGAAGGCAAACATCAAAGGAATAGGGATCTTTGCATTGCTATATCCCAAGCACCTAGAGGAGTTCCTGGTACACAACAAGTATTGAATTGATATCTGAATAAAATAATCCTCATATACATTTCCTCATCATTTAATCATGTTAGTTACGCTTTCTGCTTTTCCTAGTTTTTTTTTCCATTTAGTTTTCTATTATTTACAGTATTTATTATTCACAGTAATGGGCAACGTGGCTAGCAGGAATAATTTAAATAACCACTAAAACTCAATTTAAATCTCTTCCTGAATAAAATATTTTAAAATAATTGTTAAAAAGGAATGAGGTTGACTGTTTATAATTTTATCTCCATTTATTTCCCCTAACCGTGCTTTGCAAAGGTGCAATGGAACAAGTAATCAAGTCAGACACCAGGAGAGAATGGGAAAAAAAGGTAGATAATTAGCTCTTGAGTAATAGCCAGTTGATCAAACATAAATTGTTTAACACACTAAGCAAGTCTACATGAAATAAATTATTCTTCATAATAATCTTCTAAAACCATTAATCCTCATCTTAATGACGTCTATCCACCGATCCATTCAAACTTTTCAACTTTCAATTATTAAGAACATTCAGTCATTTCTAGTTAGGGAAGATAAATTGCTTCCTTGGAGTTCAATAGTTGAAGAGCCCCAAATTGGTTTATCCAGTGTAACTAAACTCATCTATCAGCAACCATAAAATGGTGAAGTTTGACAGTTATTGTACATTTGCTAATGTAAGTTACTCTGACAGGATAAAATACCTCCCTATGTGGTTACATTTGCCCTTATCAGTGAGTTTTGTCCCCTTGAGCCACTAAAGTTAAACCTTGAAGTTGATTGCCCAGTGAAAGTGAAAATAACCTATTGCTTTTAAATAAGAGATCTTTCCTCAGTTTAAGACTTATTTGGTTTTGGTCCATGGTGAGACAATAGTCTCGAATCCAAGCATTGAAAGGGGAGAAAGTCTTAAATCATGAAAGCTTCCTTTTCCAAAAGCAAACCTTGATGTTCTGAACATAGTTTTACTGTAAGCCATAGTGCAGAGAAAAATGATGACATTATTAGTAGGGGACATTCCTAGTAGACAGAAATAATAGAAGCCTTTAGAATAAAAAGGAGAGAGAAAGAAAGAGAAAAGCAAAAGTGAACCAAGTTTTTTCACTTTTTCTTTCTGCTATAGTATAAAAACTGGGGGAGGACACTCATATAGCACCAGAGAGATCAGAGGGAAGCTAGAAGCCAAGAGGGCTTGTACCATTTCATATTTGAAAATCTAGAAAGGCATTAAAAAGCAGAGCGCTATTGTAGCACATGAGGTGAACACAACAGCGTAGATGTGGCAGCTCACAGTGTCTGAACAGAGAAGGCCTGCGTAGGGCCTTGCTGCCTGTCTCAATTCTCCAGGACCTATGTGAGGAGTAGAATTTCCTAAGTTCCTGCAGATGAATTTAAAGTTCCAGAATAGTCCCCAGAGTTGGCAAGGGCAAGATCCCATGGAGTAGACAGCCTAGGCTCAGAACAAAATGGAGGATGTGGCTGAGACTCAGAGTAACCACACAGTCAACGAGAATTTACATCGGACAATGTCAGCGGCAGTGGAGGATTCTGGGGCTAGACTCTCAGATCATACATGATACAGCACAGGCAGAGGCTGATGTCACATGGAGACCAGGCAAGATGATTACTCCTTAACTGGAGTTAAGCAGGAGCCAGCAGAGGGCCCTGTGTGGACCGGCACCATTTTCAGCTTCCCTGTGTGTGGACATCAGCTAGGGAAGGAGGATGGGAACAAGGGGATGGAAAGAGATTTTGGACTTTCAATTCATTAACTATGAAAATTACGAATTATTTGCAAACTTAAAAAGTTTCTTGTTTTGTTTTGTTGTTTCCCCTTATGAAAGAATCAATACCAGGGATGGTTAAATCAGTTATAGGAACTTAAGCCAGCAATGTTATATTACACATCTGAGCATTATGTGAAAATATTCAATTATTTTCGGGGACTTTGTTCTTTAGATAACTGGCTAAAACAAACAAAAATTTCCAATGGAAAAGACTGACCTCAATTTAGTAAGATAGCAACTGAGATCTCAGTACCGAAATAGCTTAAAGCACATTAATCATTCTCTATCTTGGCCCAAAAAATTAACTATCTTTTCTTTCCCCCCGTGGACACTTTTAAGTATTCTTTAAAATTATTTAATACTTGGAAACACAGATACCATCTATACTTCACACTTTAGAATGTAAAAGATGTATATGAAAACAATCTTTATTTGATAGTGTTAATGTGTATAAGCCTCGAAAAGATTTAATATCCATTTTTATTTGGTAAATTAATTGTATATTACTAAGACAGTGGGGCTAAGTTGACAATTTGATCAATTATCCATAAAAGAAGATAAGAATTTTCCTGTAGGAGTTCCAAAACTGTCCTCAATATTTACAATTATAATCATGGCTTGGGCATACATGTGTCATTTAGTTAAGATTTTTGGGGCACACTAAACATTTTCTGTATTTTCACAAACTGAACAGTAAGAAGCCTATAGAAATAAAGATAAATATTCTTCAGATTTGAAGTTAAATGTTCCTCAGGAAAGATATAGTTTGCTTATAATTTTGAACAAAAAATACTGAGTTGGTTAGGCATAGCTTTTATTTTAAACAAAAAATTATAATTCATTTGTTTACAAGACAAGATGAAATGAAAGGTAATATAACTACTTTTTAAATTAACCTTACAGGTTGGACTGACACTGACTTAATACAACCAAATGAATTCTTTGTATTATAACACACTAAAATTATCTTCCATATATCATGAACTGACATTCAAATCCAGAACGCTTACATAAATTAAATTCCATATGTTAACAAAATTTGTTTATTATACATACATAGTTATCATAAATATATTTTTAAATGATCCCATTTTTTCTTTCCTTGGTTAACAATGAGAATTATGACATATGAAGACAGTGTATAAGAGACATTAAATCAGCTTTGATCCCATTATTAAGAAATCCATATAATATTGGATTAAGACAACAGGACATCATGCCTAACAAATGACAAATGCAATACACCAACTTGAAATGCCTGTTTGAAATAAGGTTATCATTAAAATCAGTTACCACATGGAAAAGGTGTAGTGGCATCCAGCTGACAGCAAACACTAATATCAATATGGTCAGTCTATAGAAAACACTTCGAGATCTCTTTTTTATTCTCATGATAGAACGGTTTACTCTCATTTCATGACCATCTGAATTTTCTTCAGGTTTCATTTCAAAGCAGGTGGGGACCCCTGGTATGAACTTACTGGATGAAGAGAGCTGAGTTTTCACAGAGCCAAAGTTTTCTGGAAGTGTTCTTGAATGATTCTCTTGAAGAGGTCTTGCTGGAGCAGGTAACACGCATGCTGTCTTCTTGCTGTATCTTCTTCTGTGTTTTCTGATGAATGAGTAGCTCCATTTCTGGCTGTTAGAGAGTTTCTCCTGAGGCCCCCTCTTTTTGGATGGATGAAGAGTTAAGTTGATCATCTCATTTTCTTCTAGTTTGTTTTCTTTGTTGGACAATCCACAGCTTACACTCCTGCAGACACTGGTATGACTTACAGTTAGACAAACTAAGGGCAGAATATACTGAACAAGCAATAAAGAGATAGTAAAAGCAATTCTGTATGAATCAGACGGCCACGACTCAACACATAAATACCTGCTGCTAAGCAATGCGGAGCCAAATGTTTCCTGAAGTTCCACAAGACTGTGAAACACTGGAAGGGGAGAGCAAATCGCAAAACCCAGTGTCCAGACAGTAGCTATCAGGAAGTAGCCATGGTTTGCTGTTAAATTATTAGATATAGGATGTTTGATCATATGATACCTGACAATGGCAATTGATATTAAAATTAAAGTTGAAACCAGAACTGACACGCATTGAAGGAAAGGCATAATATGACACATGACTCTGCCAAACATCCACTGATCCAGCAAGACAGAGGTCAGTGTGAAAGGTGAGCAAAACAGCACGACCAAGATATCAGAGAAGGCCAAATTTCCTATGAGGAAGTTTACTGTAGTCTTCTGATTACGCTTTCTCATCAGAGCCATTAAAATAAGTAGATTTCCCATAAAACCAAGAAGACTTACAAATGTATAGAGTCCAATAAGAAAATACTGCAAGTCATCTACGCTGCTTTTATAGTCATCCCAGACTGGGAAATCAGCATTCCGAGTGGCAGCAGTACTGTTCTCTGTGGCAAGAGTCTTGTTGTAATAGTCCTTGAGCTCTAAATCCATATTATAATCCTGCTTGGAATAAAAAGACATTAGTTAACAACTTGAAAAAAATTACATGACTACTATAATTTAATCCACGGAGAGGGAAACTAAATTTGACAATTTGCTCCCATTACCTTATCAATCTCTGAAGAGAGTGTAGTGATTTTTCGTGTGCGTGTGTGTGTGTGTGTGTGTGTGTGTGTGTGTGTGTGAGGAAGGCTCGCCCTGAGCTAACATCCATTGCCAATCCTCCTCTTTTTTTCACTTGAGAAGGATTAGCCTTGAGCTAATCTTCCTCTACTTTGTATGCGGGATGCCTCCACAGCACGGCTGACGAGTGGAGAAGGTCTGCATCCAGGATCTGCAAACCCCAGGCCGCCGAAGTGGAGCACGCAGAACTTTAACCACTCGGCCATGGGCCAGCCCCTTTCCTGAGGTTTTAATTGGTTCCAAGTGGAGTGCAAGTATCAGCCAATAACAATTACAGTAAGTTTAAGTCTATCATTTCTACGGTGTGTTAACTTCTGTTACAGCAGCAGAACTTGTTTTCTAAATTTGTGTAGGAAATAACATAAGGGACAGAAAAGGTAAATGTACATAAGAACTTCAAGATACCTAATTTACAATAGCTCATTAATGTTATTTTCTAGTCAAGGTACCTGATACATGGTACAGTTGCTTAATCTTGCCTTAAACATTCTTTCCTTTCCTACTTGAATCAGGCCTAACTTAAAAGTCACCTGTCCTAAACTATTCCTTTGTCTATTCTGCCAGATGCGAGCTCCTCTTCAGAAGCCCATATTCTTCTCTTTATAGTGATCTGATGCTACATGTCACAGTCTGCTTTGCACTGCAATGACAACGCATACCCGTCTGCCTTATCAATTTAAAGGCAATTTAAATGTAACGGCAAAAGCAGAAACTGTCCCTCATTCACCATGGTATCTACCACAATACAGGACACAGTAACTTCACCATTGCAGGTGTTAAAAAAATATTGATAAGAAAATGAAAAATTCAACAAAAACCTAGTATCCTAAATACTATCCAGTTCACGCAGTGTTCAAAGTTAAGCTTCTCAAGGGGAGAAACACTATCCCAGGACCTAAATGTATATAATAGGCACTCAGTTTATCAAGCTGTATGAGTATGTGAATGTAATGCTGGATGGCAAAATCATTCCATGATCAATCCTCAGTCCTTTGAATATTGTTCCAGATTATTACAAATTAGAACCACTGAACCAGTGCTGCTAGTGTTTTTAAAAACAAAATTTACCTGTTTATTTTTTAACTTAAAAACTGAGGGGCCAGCCCGGTGGTGCAGGGGTTAAGTTCACATGTTCCACTTCTCGGCGGCCTGGGGTTCACAGATTCAGATCCCAGGTGCGGACACGGCACTGGTTGGCAAAAGCCATGCTGTGGTAGGCATCCCACGTATAAAGTAGAGGAAGATGGGCATGGATGTTAGCTCAGGGCCAGTCTTCCTCAGCAAAAAGAGGAGGATTGGCAGTAGTTAGCTCAGGGCTAATCTTCCTTAAAAAAAAAAAAACTGAAAATAGATCTCAGCTTAAAAAAGATTCAACGTACTCACATTGTTTAAGGAAAATATTGTATCTTAAGATTAAAGGTAGGGGCTGGCCCCGTGGCCGAGTGGTTAAGTTCACATGCTCCGTTGCAGGCGGCCCAGTGTTTCATCAGTTCGAATCCTGGGCGCGGACATGGCACTGCTCATCAAACCACACTGAGGCAGCGTCCCACATACCACAACTAGAAGGACCCACAAAGAAGAATATACAACTATGTACCGGGGGGCTTTGGGGAGAAAAAGGAAAAAATAAAATCTTTAAAAAAAATAAATAAATAAAGGTAGAAGTGATACTAATATAACACCCCATAATAAGTTTTCTCATTTCAAAGGAAATTAATAACATAATATTATTAATACCACAATGGTATTACTTATTTACCTCTACATATTAGAAATTTGACAGTACCATCTCATGAAGCACAAAAACGCCTAAATTTCAATGAGGCAAAAGGAATCCCTTCTCCTCTTTAAAAAAGTAATCCCTGTCACCTTTTTAGTAAGAATTTCTTACAGAATTACCAGCACAGCAATAGTTAATTCTTATGAATACACATTGCTATAGAGATCTTGATACATATGTAGCTTAAAAAAGCATTTTCACTAAGAGCAATATATATTTATCTACCTATTTCTAGATCTATAGTTGGGTAATTAGACTTAAAACTATAAAAAAAAATATTTAAATTAATAGTAAATACTATTATCTTCAATTTATAAGGGACTTATAGGTCGTGGTCCAATAAATTTCCAAACAGGAAATCCTATTGTATACATACGTTCATTATAAATAACTTTAACTTCAGTTTTATGCACAGTAAGTTTCAAACAGGATGATACAGACATCATCGTGCTATGAGAAAATCTGAAAGTTTAAGTTTTTCACACTTCTACAACTGATTCTATGTTAATGGAATTACTTTCTGGAAGCTAATTTCATCCCTTTAAAGATAAATTAATTCAAAAAGCTCAGCATCTCATTCATTCATTCTTAGACCTTAACCAACAGTTTACGTTGATAGCATCTCAAGTTAGAAAGCATAACTTGTACAAGTGACTCATGTGGCCTACTGGATCATCTTATTCATCATATTACTAGTCAATGGCTCCCCTGCAACTTCCCTGGATAGGTCAGTGAGCTTCTAATCAAAGCAGCCTTGCCTGGCCTTTCTGCCTGATTTCCTGAGTTCTGATGGCCACCTGGCTCCGTGCAGCTTGTTCATGATCCCATTTATATTTACAACGTGCCCAGGCCATTCATTACTGTGACCCTGCTTAGCTATTCTTCTTTTGACTTACTTTCTTCAAAGAATCCTTTTTTGTTGTAGATCAGTAATTACCGATTGCCATTTCTACTACAAAGGCAAGGACAAGAGAGACATTGGATAGTTGATCTTACAAGGACTTTGTGCTTTCTTGGGGCATGGAACTCTAGGATGACACTCATTTGGAGTAAAACATTACCGTACAGAACTTTTTGAAGAGGAAATGCAGCACAATTTGTGGTAATAGAAACAATGTGGTTTTGAGTCTAAATCTCAGATTGCCTCCAATGTATGTGGTCAGTCCTCTCCAGTGAACTCTAATGGAGATAAGGGAAGATGTCTTAATTCTTTTCATGATAATAATGGTGCCTAATAGAGTATGTTGTACATAGTGGATGCTAAATAAATATTTGTTACTAATCATTTTAGAAAAGTAGTTTAATTTTCCCAGCTTTAAAATAATAGAAATTAATCATCCTGGAACTATGGGCAAATTCAGGATAGAGTATCACTATGTGTGTATGTATGTATATATATGTATATGTCTGAGTAAACAGACATATACATATATACACATATCCATATATATTGGAATATATAATGTGTATGTCTATTTATATATACATATACATTGGAACCACTGAAATTAGACAAGTTTCCAAAGGGCCCAAAATGAAATGAGAAGATACCTACACAGACTGTGGAAACTAATAAAAGAAACATTAACTAATAGGGGGAGCTCCCATGCCCTATCACACATGTCAATTATGCCAAACAGGAAAAGAGGGAAGCTTGCATCTTGGACAGGAAGTAAAACTACTTTTCTACTGAGGGAAGACTTCTCTCCCCACCTGGCAACAGCCCAGCCAATGAGTAATGGTGCAGCTCAGCTAATGAGAAGCCTTTGTGCCCTGAACTGGTACTTTCTCCCAAAGTACTTTCCTTTAGAACAGCTCCTCCCTACTCCCTCTTTTCCTCTATAAAAGTAACTCCCCCCTTCTTTCTTTTCTGGATTTGCTTATGGTTTGTCGAAGCATGAACATCCTGAATTGAACTTCTTTTGGCTATTCCCGAATAAACTCATTTGGAGATAAAATAGGCAAATTTACTTTTTAAGTTGACAAGACAAATGTGATAGTTTAGCACTTTAAATTTTTAAATTAGATTATCTTCATTGATAAAGGCTATCACATAAGCAACATAAAACTAAAATAAAAAATATTTACAACATGTTTTTATTTAAATGAAAAAGTACATCAGATTTCACAGTTTGTCACTAAAATTTTTCTATTATAATATATGCACATAAATTATTGAATTCATTAAATTATAAAATCTACTGTATCATTAGTAAGAAAGTGAAAGAAATGCCATCCTGAATATTCATCAGACATAGGAAAAACAGAGCAACATTTCTTTCCCTCCCTAAAAACCACTAATTTATATATAATTTTAAAGAGGGGAGACCCTTCTCATTAATGAATAGCTAAGAAAGATAAGTTGTTCTTTTCTTTATTCATTCAACTAGTATTTATTGAAACCTAATATGTTAGGTACTCTGCTAGGCTCTGGGGGCATAGAGATAACCAATAAAATGTGCTATGTGAGGAATATTCTATGAGAGATTAATTCAAGGTTACACAGTGAGTAACTGCAGACTGCAAGTGCCAGAGATATAAAAGGCCCTAAATGGATGATGTATGAATAAATGATTGGCATTCTCCTGACTGCCAGTGATGTGCTCTTTTCATTAGAGCCTGGACACTTGCCCTGTTGCTGAATATAATGGATACTAATTTGTACCTATTGATAGATTGATAAATTATCATTTTTTCACATGCTTTTTCTCTGTTCTAACATTCATTTATTCATTTTATTTTGGTGTGACTACATAGTCAATCTCTTTTCCCTCTAGCCTCACCCCACCCCATCTACCGCAAACATATAGACACCTAACACCCAATATCGTGCTCTGCACAAAATGAGCATTCCATGAATCTCTGCTCCAATGAATGATCTCTCACAACTAAATAACAGATACTGCAAATGGGTTGGGTGGGGATGAAAGTGCCTCCTTATAGCTAGAAGATATTTTAAACATTAGGAAAATTCTACCCAATAAGATTTGTCTTCTGTTTTCTAAATTGAAAAATTAAGGTAGAGAAACTACCTTAAAATGCAAGAAAAAAAGCACAAAGGATTTCTTTCCTAAACTTATGTCTTCACTTCCTTTTTCCTGAAAAGCACAATAAGCAAACCTATAATGGAAATGTAAATCTGTTGAATAATTCTTTGCTTTTCAACAAGTGTTATAATGGATGCTGCACTATTTTATACAACATAAATATTTTATACATAATAGTAATTTCATACACTTTACTTCATCTCAGATTATTAGAGAAATTATGATATATAACCAGAAAGAGTGTTTTAAATATGAAATATTATTTGACAAGAAATCCGATATCGATTCTGTGAAACCCATGTTGTGCCTATTAACAGATTCCCTTCTTTTCTTTTGCATCGTTTTATCTCCCACAATCAGAATTCCCAGAAAAAGTGGAAAAAATAAAAGTTCTTGGTCAAACTGTGGCGACTTTAAATTAAAGGTAAGGTCTTTGTAAAAGCATTGTAATTTCCTTATATTGCAACTTTCTTATAAAAATTGATCTATATCTGACACCAAGACAAACGAAATTTTCTGAATAGATTTTCAGTATTTTAAGTAGATAGTCCTTAAAAAGAATAATAGGAGGAACTGCAGGGAGCTGGACACTAAAAGACTGAGCTTATACATTTGAATAAGGTTTCTTTGTTAGGATAATTTCCTGCCTTATGAAAATGCACTTCTTTCTTCTCACAAAGGATGCCAATCACACAAAATAATAAAACACATGTAATTTTTTTGCAATGATAAAACTATCAACTGTTGCCTACTATATTGTGATCCTGGAACAATGGCAAGATTCCACGTTCTCAAATATTCCCACGATTTACTTTTAAAGCTAGAATCTGGCAAAATTTGAGTTGGAAAGATAAATACAGCTCTGCAGCAGACACACAGGCACGCGCCACCTTCTCATCAATTCTAAGCGCCGAGTTTCTCTTCCCTTAAGAAATCCGCAATTTCAAATTGCATAGGGCTGCAAAATTTTGTTGAAAGAACCTTAAGCTATTTCCGTAGTCTACTGTAAAGTCTCTTGGCTTCGATCCAACACGATGGTTCCGTTCCTTTAAAAGATAACTAAAGGTCGGTAAACTTGGAAATAGAAATTCCCTGTTTCTGAAATTCGAGGTTTATGGACTTGTGTTATTGCTCGCATTTGTCAAATGAGGCCACCTTGCAAAGAGGAGCGTAGCCCCTGAGGCGCAGCTGCCTCCGGCTCTCCGGCCAGCTGCGGGACGGCGCGGCAGCTGGATGGCTCGAGAGGCGTCCGGTGGACTGCGCCCGGGCCCACGCCGGAGCCCGGCCACGGCCGAGCACCGGCCAGGGCCCCCAGCGGGCCGCCGTTCCCCAGCCTCGGACGCCAGCCTGGCGCACCCGGGGCTCGCTCCGCCGAAGGGGGCGCGCTTCGTCCTCCCCGAGCCCCCCTACCCCATTCCAGCGCCTTGCGCCCGGGCTCCCACGCGGATCCCGGACTCTCCTCCCGGGTTCGGCCTGTGCCTGCTCCACCCTGGGTGAGTACCTGCCCCGCACCAAAGGATGCTGCCCGCTCCCTTCCCCCCATCTCCCTTCACGCCAAACAACTGCCTCATCCGCCACTCAAACCCCCACTTTTCCAGTTTGGCTTCCCCACCCCACCCTCTCGAGAGCACGGACAGCGCCCGGGGATAGGGGACAGGAGTGCGGCTCCCGGGGCCCCGCGCGGACTCACCGCCCGCGCCGGGATCGGCCACGACCCCTCCCTGCGGGCCCACCCCCGCACAGTGGGGATCGGCGGAGAGAGTCCTACCCCAGTACCTCGGGGTGCCCTGGCCGCTGCCGGCGCATCGGCTCCGGGGGACGCGGCCGAGTGCTGTGGCTTTTTCGCCTGGGCGGCGGCAGCTGCAGGAGGAGGACCTGGAGTTGGCGGCGGGGAGGAGGGGGTGGGGAGCCGCGGGGGTTTTAGAGGCGCCTCGGGAGCACGTGACTGCTCCCGCGACCCCCGAGCCCCTGCTCCAGAGCGCTTGCTCCGCGCCAGCCTCTCCCAAAGCCCGGGGCTGGAGCGTCTCTGCCCCTACCTTGCTGTTGGGGACCCTAGGGAGAAGCTGCAGGCCCCCGGGATGGCACCCCGTCTCCCCGGCCTCTGGTCCCCGCGGAGGCCAAGTTAACTCGACAGTGGGATTTTTGCCCGCTCTGTCCCCAGCCCGTGAAGAACTCGGAGGAGGCTTGGGCTGGTGTGCGGCTACGGGGGGTATCTCTAAGAGCTTAGACTCCCTGAGAACAAGCTTGAAAGCCCAGGTTTTCTCTTTGTTCGGAAAAGAATTTAAAACAACACCAAAATCGAAGACTGCTCTATTCTCCACCTTCTTTGGAGGGAGGAAGGGAGAAGTGTAGGCAGAGAGATGGACCTGAACGTGTCGGGGATGCAAGAGAGTCCGGGGTGATGCACCGCGAAGGCGAAAAGGATTTCTTCCCAGTGCTAAGGAGCAGGAGTGGTGGGCATGGCCAGCGGCGTGGAGCCCAGGAGTGAGGGTGAAATGGAATCAGCGCGTCTCAAGTCTATATTCAGTGAGAGAAAAGATGAGGGGGTAAAAAGAGTTGTCATAGGTTAAAAAATAAACAACAAAACTTGTGCTCCTGTTTCTCCTCAACGTGATTTCCATTCCCAGTGTTTCCAAAAATGTATTGCGCAGGTTTGCCTTCTTTTAGCTAGTCATTAGTTGGCAGGTACTTTAGGCTTCTTTGTAGTGTGTGTGTTTGTGTGAGTGAGTGTGTGTGTGTGAGAGAGAGAAAGAGAGAGAGATTGGGGAGGGGTTCGTATATCTTTGACCATAGCCATGCCAGGGAAAGCGTATATTTATTGCACACTTTCAAGCTGGACACTAAGTGACAGTCACAACCTCGTGTGTCCGGTGATGAGTGCAATTCTGTGGGACCGGCACTGTAAACTGGAGAGAGCTGTATCCTTTAGGGGCAGTGCAATTTGTCAATCTGATTTCTGGGGACAGCAAACATTAGCTGTTATCCCAGAAGTCAGACAAAGTTTCTTGTGCCCTTTTTCTGCTGAATTTTACCATTTGATCCTCAGGTGGTCTGTATAGATTGTCATTGTATCTGCCGGAGAGTCATCCAAGAGCTTTTAAATACCTCAAGTCAGTCCAGTTCCTATTTCATTCTTTTCTGTTTTCCTTCTGGAATAGTAGTGTCTTCTCTCCCAAAGCTTAACAGATAGCCAATGTGAGCAGGCCCATGGGATTCTGCCTGGGTGAGGGCAGGGATGGGAGTGTCAAGAAGGGGTTGCCAGAGAGAAAGTAAAGCTTGGTTCTTAGACTTTCTTAACTCCAACCTCTGTGCAGTCAATGTACTACACATTGCCACAGAAATTTCTATCCTTCATCCCATGCACAGTTATAATACACACCTACTTGGAATAACATTGGCTCTAAAATGACTTCCAAATGAACCCCATTGCGATTGTCTTCCAAACAACCAGTCTATGGTACGGGCTTTCAGATATTTAAAATTCAAGATGAATTTCATTTTTTCTTTTCCACAAATTTATTTTTTCTTTTGATAATATGAACTTTTAGGTTGTAGTAACTTTTTATTAGAGTATTAAGTATAAAAGGCCAGCATGTCATGGAGATGAAAATTTTTATTAAGCCAGCGTTTCCCTTCCCACCCCTCACACATACACGCAAGCCTCAAAAAGGCAGGAAGAATTTCTTCTTTAAGTACACATTCGATACACATGGCAAAAATTATTAAGAATCCTTTTTTTGAAGATACTGTCAATTTGAAAATTCCAACAATACGCTACACAAAGAGGGAGATATGAGAATAAGTGTGCTTTTGTCTTCAAATTTCCCAGGAGGGATTCCAGACCGATCTTCATCACTCTTTGTAGAACCTAAGAGTAATTTTGTTCCTATTTTATGGAGTAACTCTGAGGCAGGAGGGCTCCTCCTCCTAGTAACAGAAATAGTAATGTCCGCCTCTGCTCTGTGTGCTGTCCCTACTCAGTATTTATAAAATACGCATTTGGGAAATTAAGTTGGGTTTTATGTGTGTTACAAAATTAAACTGGCTATTTCCCACTTCTTATGGTTCTTTATCAGTTATGAAAGAAAGCGCTATCTATGAAGGTGAAAGTTAAAATCACTAGAGGCTCCGAAGACAAATTCTAGAATAATAAAACAATCTCCAAACAGTGCCGCGGGTAACGTTTCTCTGAGCAACATGCCTGTTGTTTTTGCCAAAGTTATTGCTGCATTTTAATAACAGCTACCATTTGTGAAGGACAGCTACTGAAGTGTTTTGATATAATCTCAAATGATTTGTGATCTTGATATATTAATTATAGGAACAGTGGGGATAAATAAACTAGAGAAAATAATATCATTTTATTTGATGTATTTTTTTCTGTGACAATTTTTGTTATATTCATTAAGAGTAAACATTTCTTTATCCAGTGTTTCTATCGTGGTAAATTTAAATTCTTAATTTTTAAAAGATGTGGAAAGGGCCATTTCTGTGCGTCATCAAAAATATTTTTATGATGTTCCTTGCTGCATTGATTTATTTGGAATAGTAGTAGTTTGTCATATAATCAATATTTAGGACTTAAAACAAGGAACTAACTTATAATTGTGAGATACATGAAATTCTTTTTTTAAGGAACAAAAGCTATTTTTTTTTTAAAAAGTTAAACCAAAGTATTGTGTGCATAGAATTATTTTCCCAGACAATTCAATGATAAGTTTGAGGTCCTAAGGGGGCACTATAAGCATTTCATTACCTTCTTCTGACAAGCGCAGTGCTACTTTAGCAAAATTTTCTCTCTCCTTTTGATTCCCTAATGATTAAATCATTAAATATAAAGCAATGACTGATTCAGAGAAAAAATGTACAGTTCTTTTTTTTTCTTTAAAGATTGGCACCTGAGCTAACAACTGTTGCCAATCTTTTTTGTTTTTTATGCTTTTTCTCCACAAATCCCTCCAGTATATAGTTGTATATTTTAGTTGTGGGTACTTCTAGTGGTAGCATGTGGGATGCCGCCTCGATGTGGCCTGATGAGCGGTGCCACGTCCACGCCCAGGATACGAACCGGCGAAACCCTGGGCCGCTGAAGCAGAGCGCCGGAACTTAACCACTCGGCCCCGGGGCCGGCCCCTACACTTCTTTTTTTAAAGTAAATTTTCCATGCTAAAAATGCATACCCTCATAGGTGATACACACAGATATAGTTATACAATCACATATCACATACGTATGTGTATAATGGACACTTGTTAGAACACCTGGATTGCAGCCAGGTTTTATCCCAAATTAATGGTGCGGCTTTAGGCAAAGCACTTAATCTTTTT
Organism: Equus asinus; assembly: GCF_041296235.1. Lineage (NCBI taxonomy): Eukaryota > Metazoa > Chordata > Mammalia > Perissodactyla > Equidae > Equus > Equus asinus. Next base: position 49,347,210 of record NC_091792.1, on the reverse strand, counting down.
AGTCTTCACTTTCTTTGTCTGTAAAATGAAATGTTTTGACTGGCAGATCTGGAGCCTCCTTTCAGCTCTGAATACCTATGACTTTATGCCATTAACAAGCATGCATGGCAGACATACTTGTAGAAAAAGAACCTTTTTTGATCTTCAGAAAAATTTAATAGTCACATAAATTGTTTGTCTCCCCTCCGTATTAGAGAAAAAAGAGAAGAAAGAAATACTGTTGATAGCTTCCCATTATTACTGGCACATTCTCTTCCCTGCAGCTTTAATAACTGTATAGTGATATTTGATTCATTCTTTTAAAAAGTTGTGAGTGTCATACATATCAACAAATCATTCTTTATCTCATTATATTATGTTTAAAATTTCAGCAAAAAAATATAAAAGAAGAGAACATGGATTCCTTTGGAGGCAAAATATTCTACCATGTAAATCCATATATAGGCCACATATTCTTCCCTTTTGTAGGTTAAAACTCCTCACAAAAAGTGGTATTGTCAGGAAGTATCCCCCCAATATTGCTTTTTTAAAGTAAATTTCCATTTCTTAGCTAATTTTTCGTGGTTAATATTTTAAATCTGGTTATAAGTCTAAATATAGCTAAGTGGAAATGAAAGAGGAACAGTTTATTTATTTAATTTTGGTATGTTGGTTTGTTTTGAATAGTCTTTGAAAACAGTGTTTAGAGAACTGTTCAAAGCATAAGCCCAGAATCAAAAGTCAATATGATTGAATAATATGGTCCTCAAAAGTGCATGTGTTACCGTATTCTTACTCTTATCATCCTCACAGGTAATTCAGCTTTTAAAAGTATATTATTCAGCAGGTAGAAAAGATATGAGACATTTCCTTTACTAGACATTATACACATTTTCAAAGGCAGTAGGGCACATTTTTCAAGGTTACACCTAATGGGGAAAGCAGAATCAACACGTAAGAAAATCTAAAAATATGAGAATTATCAAGAGGAGTATAGTAGTAAGCATATACATGTCTAAAATGTATACATGCATTATGTGTGTGTATAAAAATAATAATCCATCACAACTTTGCTCAAGACATTTTTTTTATTGTTTGAGTTGAACAAATGGGCTTCATATGTGATGTTCCCAATTTATGTAATCCTCTCTATTTCTTGTTCTTCAATTCTTCAACAAAACTCTTTTCGGTATCTTATGATATGCCAGATATTATTCTAAGCTCTAATTTAACAAGTGAAAAAAAGTGTCACTGCCTTCCAGAGATCACAGTGTAGTTGTCAATCTGTGCAAATAAATAATTAATTGCAATATAGTGGGATAAATTCCGTGTTAGAATAAACTTGGAATGTTGTAGGAATATAAATAAGAATGCGGACTCAGCCTACGCAGGGGTTTGGGGAGCTGGGGAGATAGAAGGGAGAGCTTCATAGTTGAGAAGCTACTTGAACTGAAATTTGAGGATATGGTGAGTTAAACCAGCAGATGGAGAGGATAGGAAATAAGTGGGGGAATAGCATGAAGGTGAGAGAGAGTGTAGCATTCAGAGAAGTGCAGATAGTTCAGTATGACCGAAAGTGTGTGGGAAGTGGAAGTGGTAGAGGATGATACTGAAAATGTCGGTTAAAAAAAACATTGTTTGCACTTTACTTGAAGGATCTGGAGAGCAACTAGATGATGTAAGCTGGGGAAGGATATAACTGGACTGCTGTGAAAGCAGCTGGTGGCAGAGAGATCATTTAGTAGAGAAATAAGTAGAGCTTGGTAGATCTGAAAGAACACATTTGAGAGATATTTAGGGGGGTAAAATCAACAAGAATCTGTGATCGGTTCCCAGTGGACCAATTGAATTTGTGACCAATCGAATTTGAGCGTGTGAAAGAGGGAAATACTGGGGACGATTCTTAGGTCTGGCTTGAGTGATAGAGATGATGTCATTGATTGAGATTAGGTCCACCAGCTGAAAAGCACATTTGCCAAGGAAATCTGAGGGAGTTCTGTAATTGACATAGAAATTTAGGCTTATGAGCATACAATCATGCAATTGATGGCAGAGGGTTTAATTATGCATTAAAAATGAAAAAAAGGTGAAGGTTAAGAATGAGATCTCTGGTAAATTGGAGGATTTCAGGGCTGAGCAAGGAAGAGACAGGAGTACAAAAAGCAGGACACGTGAGCTTCATTCTGGTGGTCTTGGACCAGGTTGCATAACAGGGAACTCTCCCAGCGAGAGCTTCCAGTGACAACAGTGTGGAGCTGCCACACAGAAGGGGGGTAGGACAAGGGGACTCTCAGGGGAGAAGGAGAAAATAGAGAGGTAGCTTACCTGTCTAGGTGACGTAACTCAGCAGCACGGTGGAGAGACTTGGATCAGAGAGCTCTGAAGGAAAGCAGTGGTTTGGTGTCTGCTGTGGCTACAGGATTTGTCTTATCTATGGTTGGCAGGTGACGGGTGCCGTCTCTCAGGATATGTAAAGTAGGCAGGCTCTAAATGGCTAAAAATATACTTATTTGGACTACATTTAAAGCAATTAGATGTGAGTGAATTTGAGTTTGGTGCTGTCCGGCTTTGTGCTAATAGTCCTAGCCTGCCATGAAGAAGGAATATGGGGACCATTTTAGGCTAGTATACAAAAGCCATCACTGGCCCATTTATATAACAGGATCCTAGGGAGAAAAAACACCTAAGAAGTAGATGGAGACCATAGATCCTGGGGGAGAAGAATGAGGAACAGCCAGTTAGGAAAGAAAAGCCTAAAGTGTAGAATTAGGAAAGTCAAAGGAAAAGAAGATTCCAGGAGGAGAGGATGGTCAAGAGAGTCAAATGCAACAGAAAGAATAAAGTCAAGTCTGAATTGTATCTGCTGACCTTGGCCATTGGTGTCCTGAGCAGAAGCAGTCTCAGGTGGGCCTTATTTGAGGAGCAAATGAGAAGACAATAAATGTACCTTATTCTTGGAAAAGCTAGCCAGGAAAGAGAAGTCAGCTAGAGAAGATGACATGGGTGAAAGAGTTACAATGAGAAAGGGTTGAACAATTTTGTTTTTGTTTTGATTTTATTCTTGAGCCAAAAAAAGTGAATCATTGAATAAACAGGTATTATAGTCATCTTATTATGTAACAGACCTCACAAAACTCAGGGGAATAAAACAACTCAGATATTGTGCTGATGGATTGAGTGGATCAGCACGTCGAGAGAGCACAACAGTGATGGCTTGTCTCTGTCACATGATGTTTGGGGCATCAGCTGGGAAAACTCAGTGGGCTAGGGTCACTCAAAGCCTGGGCGCTGAAACAGCTGGGCAGGGGGATCTATTGCTAAAATGAGGGATATGAAAGTTAGGGAGTGAACGCCCTATGGCTTTTACTCATCTTAGAAGGAAGAATGAGTCCACTGAGACAGAATATGAGGTAGGTGGCTGGGGGAAAGGGGTGATAATTTGACATAACTTCTAACAGGAGAAGAATTGATTGTCACCCAAGCCCAAGAATTTCTGGGTAATGTTCAAGGCTTGAATTTGTAGCTGCAAGTCTGTTTGGTTGCGTTATTTTCAACTAGCTGCTATGCTAGCAGAAAGTGGTAGCTGAGCAATTTCCTAGGTTGAGAATAGTCAGATTATACCACAGTTCATCCTTGGATATTTACCCACTTTCTAGATTTATATGTATCTGGGGAAAGAAAAGCAACAGCTAGAGCTGAAACAAAGGCATAAAGAAAGGATACTTAACCTAAGCAAAGTGTACCTGGGAACCCTTCATACCACCTGTGTGCCCATTTGTGATATTATGTAGCTGCGCATAAGGAATTTTTATCCTATCTTTGGGAAAAATTGCCCTATCTCAGGAGTGTGAAATAGCTGTACATCATGGGACCAAGTCTGATCTACTGATGTTGGCTACCTGAAGCACTGTGTTGTGAAAGGGTCTAATGCCAAGCCTGAGATTTTGAGGGTGGGATGAGGCAAGATGAACAGTCAGAGAGAGTGTCATAGATGATGGAAGGTTCAGTGGTGGCATTCATACTTGCCCTTCTTACCAGCTATTCCTATTCCATCTCCTTGAAAGGAGATATGAGAGAAATAATAAGAATTATAATCAAAAACAGTAATAGTAATAATCACAATGCTCTTTTTATTATACCATGTAATAAATGCATAATGTTATACTTTTATAACCTAACATTACACTTCCTTGAATGTCTAAAGGGTGTCTGACAATATGAGATCTGTGGGAAAATATTTGGATATTTACTAAATAATTTTAAGATCCTAGTCTTCTAGAGTCTTCTTCTGACAGTTTTTTTTAATGCCCTAAATTTGTAGCTTATGTAATCAGGTGAAGACTTTCTTGAAGTGCATTCCCATTTAAAATCAAGAGTAAATCCACAAATAGTATTTGTCTTCTTCTACACAAGGAAGATAATTGAGTTGTTTGTCTATATAATTGTATACTAACGTTTTAAGTAAAATTGTTATTGTTTTCTGCTAGTTAATTCTCTCAAAAAGACAACTGAATAAAGTGATTGTATTGACTAACTGTACGAACCAATTTAGTCAAAACTTTTTTTTTAAAGATTGGCACCTGAACTAACTGTTGCCAATCTTTTCTTTTTTTCTGCTTTTTCTCCCCAAATTCCCCCAGTATATAGTTGTTTTTTTTTTTCAGTTGTGGGTCCTTCTAGTTGTGGCATGTGGGATGCTGCCTCAACATGGCCTGATGAGCAGTGCCATGTCCGCGCCCAGGATCAAACCCTCGAAACCCTGGGCCACCGAAGCTGAGTGCGCGAACTTAACCACTCGGCCACGGGGCCGGCCCTTAGTCAAAACTCTTAACCTACTATATTTCATTGGTTCCAAGATGGAGATTTTTTTTTTTTTTAACATTTTGATACTCCAACTTTGAGATTCATTTACAATTGATTGTATGTCACTGCTTTACTGGAAATATTTTTTTTCTTTCTTGGTGGTTCATAAAATAATGTCACAACTAACGTTCTGCGGCTTTATAGATTCAAAGAAATGCAGTAGCTAAGTCATAGAAAAAAGGAAAAACTGGTGTATAATTAATTCATAGAATAGGAACTGATTTACCAACATGTTTCATAGTAAATTCTACCTCGATGCAATTTCTCCCTTATCAATATTATGTCCATTCAAGTTTTCACATATAGTATTAATGCCTATCAAGATTTTTCTGAATGATAATTTAGGATGCTTTACCTGTATCAAGGTCTAAGAGCATTTCAGGAGCTTTAACCCTTGCAGCAGAAATTCATCAGGAGACCCATAAAGTAATTACAGTGGATAAATTCTAGTAGCAAGTATAGTGACGCATTTTTATCTAGACAGTTATTGAATCATGGAATTTGAAGGGCCAGACTACAATCATGTTCTAATTTTTAGATGATAAGATCTACAGAGATTTAATGAGTAGATTTATCTCCTTGTTTAAATGACAGAACAAGACTGCTGCTGAAGAGAATATGAGAAGAGGTCATTAATTTAATTCTCCTAGTCATGGTTTATAGGTCAGGCTGCTATGAAGTTCTAGGAGGAAATACACAGAATGCAAAAAAGTTCTCTCTCCTCAGCAAAGGTGAGATTTTATCTACTTTGAATCCCAAGTACGAAAGTATGCAACTGACCGCTCAAGAGTGGAAAAAGAAATGATCTGTATTTAACACATATCTTCTCTTTAACGCGTCTTCTGAGGAACTCAGATTACTTTATTCGAAACCTTCCATAAGATTACGTTATAAGAGGATCTTATGTTGTATTTGGTTATTATACTATGCTTATTTTTTCTAGTTCGCACATTGCAAAGAGTCCTTAGTAAATGACATTCCTAGAGAATTATATAATTTTGCTGTTTTTCTTGAACATTTCAAAACTTCCCCTTGTACCATAAAATTTGGCATAGAAAAAAGTCTGTTGAGGCCAGTGATCTTTCGAAGACTGATAACTGATATTAATATCTCCAGAAGGTAGCTTTATAATTTTGCCTTACGGGATCACTTTATAAAAACTAAGTTAATAAGATGACAAAATACAATGGCCACAGTAGTTCAGGCATTGTTGCTGACATGCCTTTGTTAGCATCCTTTGAAAACACAGAAAGGAAAGTGTCTAATGAGTCCAAATTATATTCTCAAGCCCAAAATACTTGCTGATATAGCAAAAATGCTTATGTAAAAATGTACTCTTAGTGAAGAATTAAATTACTTCATTTGCAGTTTTTGCAGCAGGCTAAAAGTAGCCAATTCGATGATCAAGCCCTTAGGGTTAACTTGCTTCTAGGAACAGAATGTGACTTGAGGGTTGGAGTAGCGGAGGGTCAATAGAAACCTAAACGAGTTATTGCTCTTTAAAAGAACTGAAATGCTGAACTATGCCTTGTATTTTCATTGCTGGTAAAGAAAAAAAAAGAAAATATATATGTCATTTTACTCTATTACAGGATTTTTTAATGTATGATCATATATATTCTTATAGTACATTTCTTACATGACCATGATATTTTAGTTCTTGATCATAATCCCTTTCCAACTATATAAAAATATGTCTAATGACAAATATTTTAGAAAGCTTTCCTAAGGAAAAAAATAAATCAGAGATAGTGTACATCCCTATCTATGTACATAAATGAGCTCTGGCTTATACTGAGCTTTAAATAGTGTTTATTCAGCCTAACAACCAGAAAAAAGAAAACATTTCTTAACAGTATAAAGTTCAGGCGATTCCATAGGTCTTGGGATTTTGTTTTGTTTTTAGTTTGAGGACAGAATACAATCACAGTTGTTATGTAATAAAACTTTTATGCATAGCCTAGGTGGTGTCCTATAGCTTTACTAGGAAGACTTTATTTTCTGATGGTTTGATTTGGCAGAAGTTTTGTCCATCTACTTCAGTAAATAATTTGTGTATGCATGTGAATTACACAACCTTGACTTTTCAAAGCAGAGCAGAGCTACGTATGTAAAACATCTGAGATCACTGTTTCAGTAATTAGCCTGAATCATCGGGCACCATGATGGTTTTGCCACCATCAATGTACTCCCTGTACATTCTATTCTCTTCTTCAAAACGTTCAGTACTGTAGTAGATTAAGCACCGAGGAAATGGCATTGACTCTTTTTGACCGCCAGGCAAATGCTCGGTTCGTCGTGCTCCCCTAAAAAAAGCAGCTGGGCGCTGGGAACAAATCTGACTCAAAGCATGTTCTCAGTGGAAAGAAAGGAGGACTAAAAGGCCAGGCTATACTTCTACTTTTTTTAAGATCTTCTCTTTGTTCACTTTTAAAATGAGGGAAAAAATTTCTCGGTACTGGCATGAGAAATATTTGAACGTCACAAAAGAAAATAAAAAACATATTAGTGGCATTGTTGCGGTGAATTTCACGTTTCCTCTTCCCGTAAATAACCCCTTTCAATTCTTGAGTTGGGTTTACTCTCCAGTTTTTCAGCCGGGTACGGCTTCGGCCACAAGATGGCACTGACCTGCAAACAAAGGAAGATACAGTGGCATTGACTTTTTAAAAGCCTTGAAAAATTGCCTAGCCCTCCCGGAGTCAAGGACTGTATGGGGATGAGGCGTACTTTCCTTCTGCACCGTGCGTATATGTCTAACAATGTGTGGATATGTTTCATTGGTTTTCTTTCCAGAATTCCCAGGCAACGCACTCCCGAGGTGTACATCCAAGGTGAGGAGTTTGTGGGGGAGCTTTAGGCGCTACTCGCGAGGCGCCCTCACGTGATCCCGGGATGAGGTGGAGTTAGGCTTTAAGGGGGCGTCTCTTCCTATCTTCATCAATCTCTGGGATTTGAGCAGGAGAAATACTAGCAGATGTTTTCTCCCGTCTCTGCTCCCTTCCATTACTACCCCTCTCGCTTTAATCAACAGGGGCAAAAAAGACAAATCCAACAGAGGGTAAGTTTCAAGTTTACACCTTTGAAGGGACTTTTGAGAAATCTCTTATTGATGAGGTGAAGGATGAGAGAAGAAGAAAAAGCAGACGAGTGCCCGAAATTGACTCCGGGGAACTGAGGTGGGGTGTGGAGTCAGCCTTTCCAAAGGTTTCATTCCCCGAGAGCTCAGGTCGCAGGATGCTCCGACTGATCGGATAACTCCAGGGCTCCTGCCCAAGGGTGTGGGGCCGATGTTGGTAACCGGGAGTTCGCGGCATCCGCAAACGCTTCCCCCGGAGGATTTCTGGACGGGATCCGAGTTCTCTCGTCGGGTTCTCTGGTAAGAAAGCCGGTGGGCTAGGAAGGTGCCCTTAGTTGGTCTTGCCCTCATCTCTCTCATCTTTCGCATTTTTCTGGAGCTGGCTGGAGCCTCTGCTGGGGACGGCTGCGCTGGAGTTTTCGCGGAGGAACTAGCGCTGGCATGGGCTGGGAAGGGTGGGTTTGGAGGATCGTCCGCCTTCGTCCTCCTCGCGCGGCACGTGTCCGGCGGGGAGCGGGCGGAGGCGCTGGCTCGCCCCGGGGGCCGCGGACCCCAGCAGGCGTGGCCCCCGGGACCCTTGTGGCTTCCCCGCGACTGGGCTGGAATCGAGCCCTGCTCCCCCTGTGCAGGGTCCTCCCAGTCTGTCGCTGCGCCCTGGTAGACACCGTCCTATTTCTGAGTTTTAATCATCGAACTCTTTAGCTCCTTTTAGAAGATTGATGATGGAGCCTGGCAAGGTTTGGCTATTAGGGATAGACAGGAGGCGGAGGTGGTTTAAGAGTGTTCCATTGGTCCCCAGGTAGACGGGAGAGAGGCGGATGTTTTAAGGACTGATGTTGGGCTAGGGATAGAGAATTGACTGAGTTTGGGCTCTGCTCGCTGTGCTTGGTTGGTTTGGATGTGTTCTGTTTTGCCAGTCTCTCATCATCTTGGGTAGAGACGTTGCCAAATAGATGGAAGGCGAATGGGGGAGGGGGGCGCGAGGTTAGGAATGGGGAAAATTGGGGACGATTCACCTAGCTACACAATATGAAAAAGGTGGGCGCGTAAGCATGCCTATTTGTTTAACACACCCCATTTCATTCTTTGGTAACTCCTGGAGCACGGGAAAAACCTGAGAGGGAAGAGAGAAGGCGTGTGTTTTAACATTCCACTCTTTTTTCCCCTCATTGGTCTCGAATTTGGCTACGAGAAAGCATAACTTGCTAGGTGGCACACACAGGCGGGGCGGGGGAAGCGCAGACTATGCCTGTCTCTGACCGGACAGAAACGGAGAAACAGGAGCTGTCAATCCCAAGACTCTAGGCTGCTTCCCCGGTGAAGCAAGAGAGAGCAGAAAGCTGTCTGGCCCAGTTCCCCACCCATGACGAAAGACTGAGTGCTGTTCGGTGGGTGGCTACTGCTTTATTAGTCTTTCCTTATTGTTTTAAGGCGGCTGTCTGTTGAACAAGCCCTCCTCGGACAGGAAGGAACAGAGAATTATGTAACTCCTGTAGATAAACTAACAGTAACTTTGGGAGGCTGCGTGTCACAAGGCTGACATTTCTTTTCCAAAACAAGTGAGGTGACCAGCCATTCTGAGTATATGAAAAAATTTATCTGCAGCAGGTTATGACCAGAAAGCTATATTTTCAGTTAGTAACACGCTAACAACAGCAAGCAGTGAAAGCCCAACATGCTAATTGGAAAGAACAAGAAAATTTCCCATGGGAAGGGGGCTTATTTGCCAAGTGGTGATGTATGTAGTGTCTCTAATTTGTCTCTAAATGCGCGACAACTATATTGAGATTTAGCAACGTGTAATTTTTCAGTGTCTGTAGCTGCATACCCTATTTTAGAAATATATATTGGAATTGTAAATATCAAATTATTTTCTCTTGCAGAGATAATGTATGTAAATTCTTCCTCTCTTAGTATTGTTATTTTCTGACAGTTCTTCTTTCTTGAAATTATACTAAAGTAGGCTGAAAATACACATTTTATCCAAGGCAGAACTATTTCATCCAACTGGAAGGGCTACCGAATGTGCACTTAGCAGGAAGCTTGCAAACACTTAAAAAAGATAAAGTTTGCATTTTCTGTGGAGCTAAGTTAACTTCTACTTAGTAGGAAAACTGCTGTTTCTCACAAGGCATGTTTATCAAATATAATTTCAAAGGTATCAGAATAGAGTGTCAGTATATTATCTAACTCATCTGCGTGAAAGCCGTCTCTGTACCCGATACATTATAATGATTTAGTAAATGTTTACATTAATTCACATATGTATTGAATTTTGCCAAAGTCAGTCAGTGGATGTAAAATTTCTGTTTTTCCTCCTTTCCACTGCTAACACCTTGGTCTGTTCTTCCATTACGTCTCACCTGGATTATTTCCCTAGCCTCTTAATGACTCTCCCTACTTCTTCTCTTTCCTGTCTTAATTTGTTAAGAACAGCAGCTAGAGTAATAATATTCAAACAAGTCTGTACCTTCATGCCCTCACCAAAGACTCTCCAGCGGTAAAAGTCAGACTGTCCCGTGGAATAAGGCCCTACACAGTGGGTTCTTCCTCTGTTTACCCCTTCCAGTTAATTTCCTACTAGCCTCTCCCTTATTTATTCCACTTCTCATTGCTGTTTAGCACACCAGATACACTCCAGCCTTAAGCATTTTACATTTGTTCTTTCCGTGTGAGATGTGGTTCCCCAAGATAACCACATGGCTCCCTCACTCCCTCCTTTCAGGTCTTAACTCACATGCCATCTTCTCAGGCCTTCCCCACCACCCAGGAATAAACTGCAACTCCCAGTAATCCCAGTTCCCCCTTCCTGCTTTATTTTTCTCCATAGCACTTATTATCATCTGGCATACTATCTCTTTTACTAGTTTATTTTTTCTTGTCTTTCTCTGCCCCCAAGACAAAACTCAATGAAAAGGTTGCTGCTGTCTCCATTAAAACCACACCTGACACAAAATAAGGGTTCAATAAATATTTATTTAATGAATGACTTTTCCTCCAGAGACGATTCCTTTTTGTTTTTTTACACAAAGTGGAACATTTCTCCCTATGTACCTGACCTAATAAAATGACTATTGCAGTTAGCATCCATTTTGCATGCAAAAGGACTGTGATGGAATTGAAATATTGATGTTAAGGTGAAGTCACACAAGAGCCTACTATTCCAACCGTGCATCTACTATGTCAGTCAACGCATTCTTATTCTAAATCTAATATTTGCGAGGTACTGTGAGGTATACACAGTACCTACCTTGAAGAGGGTATGTTATAACTGAGAGGAGCCAATCAAGGATTCTAGGGACTAAATAGTGCTTTGAAAATGGGTAGAATTTGGAATGGTGATGAGACAAAACACCCAGCAACAGGAATGGCAGTGGCACAGATGGAGATGCTAAAACAGGTCAGGCACACTTGCTGGACTGTGAAGAGACTGGCCTGCCTGGAACAGAGCATTCACAATGGGATTATTAAAGCAGGAAGTGAAAGGCAGAAGGAAGGCACAATGTAGAGGTCTTCAAGTGGCAGGCTGAGGAATGTACTCAATGGTCCATACCTCCTCTGTTACATACGGGGATGCTTATTCAGCTGATGGTACAGGGAGGTGGTGCTGGTAACAGGGAGCCACGAGAAGTTGTAAGTTAAAGAAGATACACTTTCCTATCATGCTAGTTTTCCTTTAAATAATGAAGAAAAACTCACAGTTAACCGAAAAGTAATGTTAAATATCCTGATGGCAACCTGAATGTGAAGTATGATGCAAAATTTTCTTGAATTCAGTGAGAAATTTCCAAAGAATTTTTAAATTATTAACTGCTTCTTCAAGGTTTGTTCTCAGACGCTGAGACACAGGTCATTCTCTCTGCCTTTGGTATTCTTGAGAGAAAAAGTTGATTGCCACATAAGTTAAGGAATCATTAGAGGTCGTTGCATAGAGGAGGGGAGAACCATATTTCATACAATGTTCACCCTTGAAATCTTTCCACTACCCTTCCTATTCTTAATACTTTCATTCTCACTTAATGTTAGCAACCTTTCTTTTTATTCTTATTCAGTGCTATGAAGCCGAGTTGTGGTTTTATAATAAAAAAACACTCCATATTCTAGAAAGCAAAAACACTCAAGGAAAGGTTCATTAGAGGCACCACTTAAAAGGCAAGTGCATTTTTTTCTCATTAAATTTCTTATCTCCTTTTCAATGGAAGAAAATCTGCATGATTTTCCGTATTGTTCTCACACAAGAAAGAAAGCAATGCAATTCTCTTTCGTAACACAGACACAATGGCCTGTTAATTAACACGAGATATCCTGTCTTATAAATTGACTTAGTAATGTAGGGGAAATCAGACATCTTTTAAAAAGGAGCTTTTAATCTCCACAACGCTATTGTCATTTGTCTTGTTGGTAAGAAAAGATTATATCACAAAATGCTGTGAAAAATTAAAATTATGACTCTAATTTAGAGCCCTGCATTTTATCTGTATACAGTCTGGTGGAGAGGGAAGATGTGTACGTGAATAAAACTTTAGAAATCCTTTGGAAGCTTCTGACATGTTAATAAAATCATAGAATCTTAATGTTAGAGGAGAACTTCGGAGTTATCCGGTTGACTCTCCTCCGCGATGCAAGAACTCCGAGAAAGTCCTTCAACGAGTAGTCATCATCTTTTGTGTATGGAGTACTTGCTAATTTTGCTGGCAGTTCATTTCATTTGATTAAACTTTTCTTTCTCATAATGATGTGAAATTTGTTATTTAATATAATAGACTTTCCTTGGTCCTACTTCAAACTTGTGTAGTTTGACATACTATTCTAAGCCCAGCGCCCTAGGCCACGTGCTACCCATTCAAATATGAGAAGACGTCTCTACCATGCCTATTATGTCTTTTCTGGACTAAACATCTTCTGTTCCTTCAATAGTACTTCACATGACAAAGTTTTTTGATGTTTCACTTTATTGATCATGTCCTTTTGAATATACTTGTACTAAATAATGTCTCCCTTAAGGAGCAGTTCAGTGTATGGTGGAACTATTACCACAACTTGACCTTGCAATGAATTCTTTCATTTCTACAGTAAGAATTAGGTAATTTTTTTGTTTTGCTTTGCTTGTTTCATATATTTTTTAAGCTGTGCATTAAGATTTGATTACATCTTTGTATTCTTACAGTGTTTAGAAAATATACTGATAGACTGCTTATACAAGATTTGGGGCGTGAGGTTTACACACACCTTACTACTTTCAGACCACTCTGTTTTGCCAAAACTCATGTGTAAGCAAGTCCAATTAAAAACATTATGACTTTTTTTCAAAATGTTGTACCATTTCTGCTATTTTAAAAAGATGTTTATACAGATTACATTTTATTTATTTCAATGTCTTCACTTTAAATAGTTTTATGAGTCAGAATTCATTTCAACTGCCCTCAATAAAATTAGTAATGCAATTGGTCATTTTCTCTTTACAGATTGTTCAGTTCAAGGGAATGAAGAATTCAGGATAACTTTGATAAATGGATTCCAATGTGGGGAATAAGAATAAGCTGAATATTTGACCTGCTTTGAAGAAACCTACTGTCCACTTGTCTAAAGTAATCTATAACAACCAAACCAATCAAAATGAATTCAACATTATTTTCGCAGGTTGAAAATCATTCAATATACTATAATTTTTCAGACAAGAATTCTCAGTTTTTGGCTTTTGAAAATGATGATTGTCATCTGCCTTTGGCCATGATATTTACATTAGCTCTTGCTTATGGAGCTGTGATCATTCTTGGGGTCTCTGGAAACCTGGCCTTGATCGTAATCATCTTGAAACAAAAGGAGATGAGAAATGTTACCAACATCTTAATTGTGAATCTTTCCTTCTCAGACTTGCTTGTTGCCATCATGTGTCTCCCCTTTACATTTGTCTACACATTAATGGACCATTGGGTTTTTGGTGAGACAATGTGCAAGTTGAATCCTTTTGTGCAATGTGTTTCAATCACTGTATCCATTTTCTCTCTGGTTCTCATTGCTGTGGAACGACATCAGCTAATAATCAACCCACGAGGGTGGAGACCAAATAATCGACATGCTTACATAGGTATTGCTGTCATTTGGGTCCTTGCTGTGGCTTCTTCTCTACCCTTCCTGATCTATCAAGTACTGACTGATGAACCGTTCCAAAATCTAACACTCGATACGTACAAGGACAAATATGTGTGCTTTGATAAATTTCCATCGGACTCTCATAGGTTGTCCTATACCACTCTGCTCTTGGTGCTGCAGTATTTTGGCCCACTCTGTTTTATATTTATTTGCTACTTCAAGGTAAGAAAGCTTTTTTCCCCTTACCACTTCTGTTTTTACCTTTTTCCACAGAATTCCTCATTAAACGAGTGGTTCTATTTGAACTTTTTGTTTTTTCTTCTATAGATATATATACGCTTAAAAAGGAGAAACAACATGATGGACAAGATGAGAGACAGTAAGTACAGGTCCAGTGAAACCAAAAGAATCAACATCATGCTGCTCTCCATCGTGGTGGCATTTGCAGTCTGCTGGCTGCCACTCACCATCTTTAACACTGTGTTCGATTGGAATCATCAGATCATTGCTACCTGCAACCATAATCTGTTATTCCTGCTCTGCCACCTCACAGCAATGATATCCACCTGTGTCAACCCCATATTTTACGGATTCCTGAACAAAAATTTTCAGAGAGACTTGCAATTCTTCTTTAACTTTTGTGATTTCCGGTCTCGGGATGATGACTATGAGACGATAGCCATGTCTACCATGCACACAGATGTTTCCAAGACTTCTTTAAAGCAAGCAAGCCCAGTCGCATTTAAAAAAATCAACAACGATGATAATGACAAAATCTGAAACTGCTGTAGTAGATGGTCACAGATGACATCCATTTGAAAACAAGCACAACCTGGAACATGCTTTCATAACCTGTTCTCCCAAGGAATGGGATTGAAATCATTAAAGAAAGACCAGGATTTTCTTGTTTTGCTTTTTACTGCTTCTGTTGTAGCTGTCATAATTACATTTGGAACAAAATGTATGGGTTTGGAAATCTTCTGGTAATAGTTTTGACCAGACAGCCTTGAAGTGCTTTTTGTAAACTTACGCATATAATATAAAGGCTTTTATATTGTATTTATTGGAATGAAATTTCTTTAAAGTATTACTATTAACTGACTTTAGAAGCCCTACATCTGGTACTCTCATTAGTTTGGGCCATCCTGATTAGATTAGACTGTCAATAGATTGGGCAATCCTGACCTAATGATAGGCATCATTTCAGTCTGTTACAGAGGCGACAGCATGCAAAAGCAACATTCAGGATGTGGAGCTAAAAGAGAGTCTATGTTTTGCATCCCTGCAGTCTGAAGTCATTCAGGTGTGATTCACAATTTTCTTTTAAATTTTAAGACAGGATTTAATTTGCTCCTAATTGATTATCACTTAAGATAAAAATGCATTAAAAAAATACTTCTCAGCTGTGAATAACATGGGGAATTGGGCCACCCACAAGAATTAAGTGGCAAAGCAGCTCCCTAACTTCAAAATTATTTTGGTACCTGACAACCAAAGGATTTCAGAATAATTGGTTTAACAAGTAAATTATTATTGCTGCAAATAGTTGAATTATAGTCCTTTGAATTGATCATCAAGAGATTTTCCATTCTTCACAGACTGTTCAGTGTTTGTCAAGCTTTCTAGCATAATACACACGTAATTCAAAAAGCGTTTCCAGCTTACAGTATATAAAAACACAAAGTGTATTTTCCATACATCAGTGCCTATATAGTAAAACTTATTTTTAACTTTCAGTGTCCATCTTTCAAAGAAGGACAC
Source organism: Equus asinus (assembly GCF_041296235.1). Classification (NCBI taxonomy): domain Eukaryota; kingdom Metazoa; phylum Chordata; class Mammalia; order Perissodactyla; family Equidae; genus Equus; species Equus asinus. Next base: position 49,331,435 of record NC_091792.1, on the reverse strand, counting down.
CAAGGTACAATGTTAAAAGAATGTTCACCCTGGCTAGCAGGGCTAAATACCTGAAAGCTGAGAACACTTCATATAGCCCGTGTTAACGTGTATAAACTGTGTGCCTTGTGGAGTCTTATAAGTAATGCACTACATAGAGCAGTGAGTAGTTGTGTCACGTTGATATACTTAATTTCATGTATCCTGTAATCATGATCGAGCCTCAGAATCATTTGGAAAAAAGATAACTTAAAGAACAAGATGTATCTTCGATGTATTATACAGTCAAAGTATTAAATGTGTTTGATTTTAGAAGAGCAGACATTTTCTTTATTAAAATTGTTTTTGCTTTTTCTAAGGAGTCCCTTTTGTGTCTCTTCAGCTTCATTTCTGGTTTTTTGTGGTCCCATGCCTTCCCTCCCATGATGTTCCCACAGAATCCTATGTCTGCTTGATAATAGAACATTTTCTACAGTGTGGTACAACCATGGATGGCCCAGTCTCCCTCCTGTGATTCTTTAAGCTTCTTGAAGGTGGGGACTGTTTTATGTGACTCTCTGTCCCCAGTGCATTTGCACAGTGCCAGGTACTTAGAAGATTTTCAAAAAATATTTCTAAAACAAATGAATGAATAAATAATGACCAAATTTCCTTTCTTCTCATTTATGATCATATTGACTTCACATCCTGAATCTTTCTTGGACTCCTCCTAAGTTCATCTTTACCAAGGAGGTATTTATTATGCTTTTCCCTTCTAAATTAAGCAAAAATGACACTTTAGATTTTAGAAACTTGCATGATTAGTCTTGTAAGTCAAACAAGTATCAAATTTTTTTACATTGAATATAATATGAATTCAAATTAGATCCTAAGAATGACTTTCTGTTAAGTGAACAAAGAAAAAAATTCTAAAATCAACTTTTAATGTACGTTGGAAATTATCATCATCTTTCCTTACCAAAACCTGAAATTTTTTAAACTACTTGATGTTTTTCTGTTTTGGGGGAATATTGGGAAATTTTGTCTTTCTCTACTTAGGTTCTATGGAAACAAATTGCTACTTGAGAACAGCCTTAATACGTAGGTGCTTTTTGTTAGTGCATTTGCTGAGATGGCCATTTCGGAGCTTCTCATTCAGCTGTGTAGGCTGCTGATTCCTTAACTTTACATAAATAATGAACTGATACCAAATTCTTCTCTTTTATCCAAAGATGTTGATGAACTAATGCTGGTAAAGTCTAGGGTCAACAACAGATCCATTCTAATTCAAGAAGAAACATTTATGTTAAATGCAAACTATGGAACCATTGGGTTTTCTTCAAGCCAAGAACAAAAGCCAATTAATTGGTTTATTGCAGGAGCATAATTATAATGTAGCTTATATAAATTTAGAATCAAATGATAATAGCTAGAGTTTTTAAACACTTGGCGTGTGCCAAATACTATGTCAAGTACTTGAGTACCTGTGAGGATGTGTGACTAATATTATGACTAGTTCATATAAGAGGAAACTGAAGCTCAAGTTGAAAAGTTTGAGCCCCACACTGAGTAACAGGTGCAGCAGGAATCAGACCAAGGTCTGTCAAGAGCTACTAAACTAATCAATGAGCTGAACGTATGACAGAGTTTTAGAAAATAATTTGTTTTTCTCCCTTTACAAGTTAGTTATTAGAGCATAACAATACCATTCATCTTCTTCCTGATTTTAGCTGCAGTTAGGAATGGTGTGAAGTGGGAGATTTGGGGATAAAATGGCCACTGTGATTACGTAATGTATCCATAGTTACCTTCTGACTTAGAGAATTCTACTTAAAAATAGAATTTGATTATTCATATTAGCTTTGTTTCTTTTTTGTTAACTGGATATTCTCATCCCCTTTGCTATTACACAAATTTCCAAGGAAATATAAATCCATATCATACTATAATTTCAAAATTTGACAGCCAAAAAAATGTATATTTTAGAAATGAAAGTATCACTCCACGTGCACAGTAAAACTGGTGGAAAGAGACAAATTTAAGCTTGGGTTTCAGGAATAACGCTGGTCTCATTCTCTCAATGCAATTCAGTGAGTTTTGGGGCACTGCTAGGTCTTTTGTCACAGCCATGATTGCTTTCCTTAACAATCAAGGATTCTGCTAGAAAATGTAGGTTCTCAGTGAACATGGATTCTTTCACAGTCTCCTGATTTTCTTTATCTACTTATCCCTGAGGCCTATCAAACGGCATGTTGGACTTAAGAGTCTGAGCTGGTGAGACTGAGAGCACAGCTTTCTAGGGCAAATTAATAAGATTTCCCAAATTTCTGTTATTTAATGATTTCTCTCTTAATGTGTGTGTGTGTAAGTGTGTTTATAAATGTCACACATTGTATGGGTATGAATCTATATTTTTAAAACTTGTATAATTCTTCAGTGGGTTTATTTTCATTGCTATTTATTTCTTAATTTCTTATAAAGACTATCATCTATATAACAGTTATCACAAACTACCCTAATAAAGTAGAACTATTGCTTTCCTCATTTCACAAAGAAACCGAGGCTTAGAGAGGTTATGGGACCTGTCCAATGTCACACAGCTAGTAAGTGATGTAGCCAGGATTCAAATCCAGGCAATTTGGTTCCTGAGTCTCAAAGTGATGGTGAGTCTTTAACATACAGTGAAAACTTTGCCCACATACCAGACTTTGCCTGAAATCCCCAACCTCTGTCTCTCCTATCTTCCCATTATTGGATCTACTCATGACCTCTATCTGGCCTGCCCCAACCCTAAATGACCTCAGAAAGATAGAAAATAGATATTTTTCAAGGGTGCAGTTGCAGGATTGAGACACAGATCTGTTCCCCCCCAAGGATTATCAGCGCAAATCAGCTTTCCGTCTCTCCAGGTCTCTGTCTCCTCTGCCCTCCCGGTTTATACAATCCCTAGTCTTTCTAGTCTTCCAGTCAGTGCATGGATCATCTTCTAGGATCATTTTCCTAGTTCAGGGCTCAGGTTTGAAACCTGAGTAGTTTCTCTCAAGCTTCCTCTTTGGAGCCTGAAGCATTACCTTATGGTCTCATTCTCTGGCCCACAGGCTGGGGAACTGCCATTGAATAAAGTCTTAGAACAAGGACGGCTTGACTTCTACTTCTTGAATCTTGCCTAGGAGAGAACGCAAAGGGCTATCAATTAAAATTGTTGACTAAAGGTGAACAGGGTTTCGTTGAAGCCAAAAAATATACTGAAGCAAAGTTTATTGATGGAATTACAAAACTACCTCTTCATTTAGCAGCGTTATGTTATGGGCTGTGTTTTTTGACATATTTTAAACAAAAACTGTATTTTATTACAGGAGTACCTTTGTCAAAAACAGCCTTGCCTAAGGTTCTGTTTATTTTCACATCAGGAATGAAAATTGTGAAGGTCATTTGAATTTCTGGCCAATCTTTTCCTTTACTGTTTTATTGAGATATAATTGACATACCATAAAAGTCACTTTTTAAAAGTGTTTTTCAGGGGTTTTTAATATATTCACAGAGTTGTGAAATCCTCATCACTATCTAACTCCAGAGGATTTTCATCACTCCAAAAAGAAACCCTAACTTCCAGTTTCCAGTCTGGGAAGTAAGGAGCTTGGAAGATGTCGCTCAGTCCTAACAAGTAAAAAGCTGAAGAAACTGAAAAACCAATAGCTCCTCTTAGATCCTTCAGAAAAGTAAGGTCACGAGCAAGACTGATACCCCCAAAACTGGAGAGACAGATAGGCAGATACAGAAAATCACAACTTACTAGAGCAGAAACCACTAAGCAGAAACGTCCATGGGAACTCCTTCTGGGGTAGAAACACCTGAACTGGAATTGCTGACTTGATGGAGACTTAGAGTAGGCTAGTCCAAGAGTTAGAGACTCCAAAGGGACCCGTTATAGTGGGGCCCCCCACACTTTTGTGTGTTTTACCTCCAAGAGCTTGGCCAAGTTCTCACAGTGAATATCAGAGAAAAATCCCCTCCTGCGCCCAGCCGGAGGAGGGGAAAAGGAACCATTTTGAAATATACCAGAGCATTCTCTTCTTCATAACAAGTCCTTCCCTTAAGAGAAACGATTTTATCAAAGCATAATCTATTGGGGTTTTATCAAAACTTAATTGACCTTGGAGAATGGAAATACCCAACTCTAGCCACCTCTAGGCCTCCATATGGGAGAAGGGAAATACTCAAATCCAGCCCACTCTAGCCTTCCTATCCTACTACAGCTGGGGGCGGGGGGCGGGGAAAGGCAGGGAGGAGGGAACCAACTGAGAAGCACTTGTGAAATTCACAGTTAAGAGGCTCACTAAAACACTGAGACCTAATCTAAGGACCTAGAATGCATCCTCTTCCTCCCACACTTTACCTTTACATCACTAAAGACCTATTCACACAATTTCTTTTACCCAGTCCCTCACGTCCAGCTAGTAAGAAAAAATTACTAGGCATACTAAAAGGCAAGAAACAGAGTCTGAGGAGACAGAGCAAGTAACAGAATCAGATTCAGATATGGTAGAGATGTTGGAGTTATCAGGCCAGGAATTCAAAATAACTATAATAATATGCTAAGGGTTCTAATGGATAAAGTAGACAGCATGCATTAATAGATGAGCAATGCAAGCAGAGAAATGGGAATTATAAGAAACAATTAAAAAATGCCAGAGGTCAAAAAAATTGTAACAGAAATGAATGGGCTTTGATGGGCTCATTAGTAGACTGGACACCACTGAGGAAAGAATCTCTGAGCTTGAGAATACATCAGCAGAAACATCCAAAATTGAAAAGCAAAGAAATAGACTGAAGAAAACAGAACAGAATATCCAAGAACTGTAGAACGACTATAAAAGGTGTAACTTAGTTGTAATGGGAATAACAGAAGGAGAGTAAAGAAAGAAAGGAACAGAAGAAATATTTGAAGCAATAATGAGGGAGAATTTTCCCAAATTAATGTCAGACTCCAAACCATAGATCCAGGAAGATCAGAGAACACCAAGGAGGACAAATGAAATTAAAGAAAAAAAAACCTCACAAAGAAACCTACACCTAGACATATTATGGTCAAACTTCAAAAAATCAAAGATAAAGTTTGAAAGATGCTAGAGACAAAAATCAGCTTACTTATAGAGGAACAAAGATAAGATTATGTCAGACTTCTCAGAAACCAAGAAGAGAGGGGAGTTAAATATTTAAAGTATTGGGAGAAAAAAACATAGAATTATATACACTGTGAGGTTATCCTTCAAAAGTGGAGGAGAAATAAAAAGACTCTCTCAGACAGACATTGAGGGAATTTATTGCTAGTATACATGCCTTGCAAGAAATATTAAAAGAAGTTCTTCAGACAGAAGAAAAATGATATGTCAGAAACTCAGATCTATGTAAAGAAAAGAGGAACCTCAAAGAAGGAATAAGTCAATATAAAATAAAAGCTTTTATTTTTCATTTTCTTAATTGACCTAACAGATGGCAATTTGTTCAAAATTATAATAGGGATAATAATAACAAAAAATACATAATAAACATACATAATTGAATACATTGTTGCTATTATTAATTTACATATATAAACACATAATTTAACATATATGGATATATATACATATACATATATATGCTTATATATAAGCACAATGAATGGCAGCAATGATACAAGGGATAGGAGGGAGGAATTAAGATTATTTATTTATTTTATTTATTTATTTTTTTTGAGGAAGATTAGCTCTGAGCTAACATCTGCTGCCAGTCCTCCTCTTTTTGCTGAGGAAGACTGGCCCTGAGCTAACATCCGTGCCCATCTTCCTCCACTTTATATGTGGGATGCCTACCACAGCCTGGCTTGCCAAGTGGTGCCATGTCCACACCTGGGATCTGAACTGGTGAACCCAGGGCCTCCGAATGGAAGGTATGCACTTAACCACTGCACCACCAGGCCGGCCCCAAGATTATTTTGTTATTATAATTTTGCAATACCTATGAAGTGACATAGTTTTATTTGAGTGGGGACTTGGATTAGTTGTAAACATACAAATTCTAGGGTAATGACTAAAAAAAGTAAAAAAAAAGGAAGTATAAATGATATGGTAAGAAAAATCAGAAAATGGAATCATATTAAATGCTCAATTAAAACCACAAATGACAGTAAAAGAGTCAAAGACTAAAATAGAAACAAAGAACAAGGGCAACAAATAGAAAAGAGTAAAAAATATGGTGAATATTAATTCAACTGTATCAATGATCACTTTAAATGTCAAAGGCCTAAATACACCAATTAAAACACACAGATATCAGAGTGACTAAAGGAAAAAAGACCCAAATATATGTTGTCTATAAGAAACCAACATTAAATAGAAAGAAAGGGGATGGCAATAAAAACCCAACTCAAAAGTGAGCAAAGGACTAGAATAGACATTTCTCCAAAGAAGATATATAAATTTCTAATAAACACATGAAAAGATACTTAACATTATTAATTATTAGGGAAATGCAAATCAAAAGTACAATAAGGTACCACTTCATAACATTAGGATGGCTACTATAAAAAAAACTAACAAGTGTTGATGAGAATGTGAAGAAATTGGAACACTTATGCACTATTGGTGGGAATGTAAAATAGTACAGCTGGGGTGGAAAACAGTAAGGTGGTTCCTAAAAAATTAAAAATAGAATTATTGTATGATCCACGATTCTACTTGTAGGTATATAACCAAAAGAATTGAAAGCAGGGTCTGAAAGAAATATTTGTACACCCATGTTCACAGCAGCAACATTCACAATAACTAAAATATGGAAGCAACCCAAGCGTCCATTGACAGATGAATAGATATATAAAATGTGGTAGATACATACAATGGAATATTATTCAGCCTTTAAAAAGAGGGAAATTATGACATATGCTGAAACATGGATGAGCCTTGAGGACATTATGCTAAGTGAAATAAGCTAGTCATAAAAATACAAATACTGCATGATTCCACATATATGAGGTACTTAGAGGAGTCCAAATCATAGATACAGAAAGTAGAATGGTGGTTGCCTGGGGCTATGGGAGAGGACAGTTGGGAGTTATTGTTTAACGGGTATAGAGTTTCAGTTTTGCAAGATGAAAAGAATTCTGGAATGGATGGTGGTGATGGTTGCCCAACAATATGAATGTACTTAATGCCACTGAACTGTACATTTATGAATGGTTAAGATAGTAAATTTTATGGTATGTGTATTTCACTACAATAAAAAAACTGGAAAAAATTAAGAGATAGAGAAATGTGTGTACCATATATCATGTTAACACTAATCAAAAGAAAGCAGGGGTAACTATGTTAATTTCAGACAGGGCATACATCAGAGCAAAGAAAGTTATCACGGATAAAGAGAGGCACCACATAATAATAAAGGGTCAATTCTCCAAGAAGACATAATAATCCTTAAAGTGTATGCACCTAACAAAATATATGAGGTAAAAAATTATAGAACTACAAGGAAAAATAAATGAATCCATTATTAAAGTTGGATACTTCAAGAGTCCTCTATCTGGAATGAAGAGATTCAGTAGGCAAAAATCAGTAAGGATATAAATGAACTCAACAGCACCATCAATCAACTGGAAACAATGACTTGTGTTGACTACTTTATCCAACAACAATAGAGTACACATTCTTCTCAAGCTCACATGAAACATTCACCAATAGAGTCCACATTCTGGGCCATAAAACACACCTTAACAAATTTGAAACAACAGAAATCATACAATGTCTGCTCTGAGACACAATAGAATTGAACTATAGGTCAATAACAGAAAGATAGCTAGAAAGTTTCAAAATTCTTGGAGATTAAACAACACAGTTCCAAGGAACAAGAAGTCAAAGAAGACATCTCAAGAGAACTAAAATATATTTTGATCTAAGTGACAATGAAAATACAACCTATCAAAATTTGTGGGATGCAATAAAAGCAATGTTTATAGGGAAATTTACAGCATTGAATGTATATATTAGAAAAGAAGAAAGATCTAAAACCAGTAATCCAAGCTTCCATCCTAAGACTAGAAAAGAAGAGCAAATGAAATCCCAAGTAAGTAGGAGAAAAGAAATAATGAAAATTAGACAGAAATCAATAAAATTGAAAATCAGAAAGAAAATGAATGAAACCAAAAGCTGATTCTTTGAAGAGATCAATAAAATCAATAAGCCTCTAGACAGGCTAACTAGCAAAAAAAGAGAGAGGACACAAATTACTAATGTTAACAGTGAAAGAAGGTTGGGGCCAGCCCCATGGCCTAGTGGTTAAGTTTGGCGTGCTCCACTTTGATGGCCGGGGTTTGCAGGCTCAGATCCCAGGTGTAGATCTACAACACTTTTCACACCACTCTTCAGCCATGCTGTGCTGGCGGCCCAAATATAAAGAAAAGGAAGATTGGCACAAATATTTTGCTCAGGGCTAATCTTCCTCAAGCAAAAAAAAGAGGAAGATTAGCAACAGATGTTAGCTCAGGGCTAATCTTCCTCAGCAAAAAAAAAAAAAGAAAGAAAGAAAGAAAGAAAGAGGTTCAATCACTACAGATCCCATAGACTTTAAAAAGAATAATAAACGAATACTATGCACAGCCCTATCTCACAAATTTGATAACCTAAATGAAATGGACGAATTCCTTGAAACACAAAATCTGCCAAAACTCACGCAACAAGAAATAGACAATATGACTATGTCCACATCTATTAAAGAAATTGAATAAACAATTAATAACCTTCCAAAACAGAAAGCACCATGCCCAGAGGGGTTCACTGGTCAATTCTACCAAACATTTAAGAAAGAAATTACACTAAATCTCTACAATACCTTTCATAAGATAGAAGCAGAGTGAACATTTCCTAATTCGTTCTATGAAACTAGCCTTACTTTCATATAAAAATGAGACAAAGTCATTACAAGAAAAAAAAAACTAAAGATGAATAGCTCTCATGAACATATATGCAGAAGTCCTCAATAAAATATTAGTAAATTGAATCCAACAATATATAAAAAGAATAATACACCAGCACCAAGTGGAATTTATCCCAGGTATGCAAGGCTTGTTCAACATTCAAAAATTAATGTAATCCATCACATCAACAGTTGACAAAAGAAAAATATCATATCAACAGACATAAAAAGGGGCATTTGACAAAATCCAAGGGTCATTCATAATGAAAACTCTCCGCAAACTAGGAATAGAGGGTATTGCCTCAATTTAATAAAGACTATGTACATAAAACCCACAGCTAAAATCATACTTAATGGTGAGAAACTTGAAGTTTTCCCATTAGGTCAGGAACAAGACAAGGATGACCCCTCTCACCACTCCTTTTCAACGTCATAAAGGAAATCCTAGCAAGTGCACTAAGACAAGAAAAGGAAATATAAAGTATACTGGTTGGGAAGGAAGAAACAAAACTGTTTTTTGTTTGTAGACGATATTATCATCTATGTAGAAATATAGAAGAACCAACAAAAAAACTAGTGAATCCAATAAGCAATTATAGTAAGTTTGCAGGATACATGGTAAGCATACAAAAGTCAACTGCTTTCCTATATACCAGCAACAAACAAATGGAATTTGAAGTTAAAAACACTATGCCATTTACATGAGCACCCCCCTAAAATGAAATACTTAAGTATAAATCTAAGAAAATATGTACAATATCTATATGAGGAAAACTACAAAACTTTGATCAAAGAAATCAAAAAAGAGCTAAATAAACAGAGAAATATTCCATGTTCCTCAGTAGGAGGACTCGATACTGTCAAGATGTCAGTTTTTTCCACCTTTGTCTACAGATTCAACATAATCCCAATCAGAATTCCAGCAAGTTATTGTGTGAATATCGACAAACTGATTACCTAAAGTTTATATGGAGACACAAACGACCCATAATAGCTAGCACAATATTAAAGCAGAAGAACAAAAGTGAGAGGACTGACACTACCCTACTTTGAGACTTACTATAAATCTGCAGTAATTAAGACAGTGCAGTATCGGTGAAAAATCAGAGAAATCAAGGGAACAGAATGAGAGTCAAGAAACAGACTCACATAAATATAGTTAGATATCAATCAACTAAGTACAAAGTACCAAAGACAATACAATGAACAAAAGATAGTCATTTCAAAAAATGGTGCTGGAACAACTGGACTTCCACATGCAAAAAGTGTATCTAGATACAGATCTGACATCATTCATAAAAATTAACTCAAAATGGATTAAATACCTAAGTGTAAAACACAAAACTAAAAAAATCCTAGAAGATAACATAGGAGAAAAATCCACAAGACCTTTTATTTGGTGATGACCTTTGAGATACAATACAAAAAGCACAATCCTTGAAAGAAATAATGGAGAAGCTGAACTTCATTAAAAATTAAAAACTTCTTCTCTGTGAAAGATACTGCCAAGAAAATGACAACACAAGCCAAAGACTGGGAGAAAACATTTGCAAAAGACATATCTGATGAAGGACTGTTATCCATAATATACAAAGAACCTTTAAAACTCAACAATAAGAAAATGAACAACCTGATTAAAAATGGGCCAAAGACCTGAATAGTCACCAAAAAACTGTACAAGATGGCAAATAAGCATAACAGTTGAAAAGTTGCCTAACATCAGGGCCAGCCCAGTGGCGCAGCAGTTAAGTGAGCACGTTCCACTTTGGTGGCCCGGGATTCTCTGGTTCAGATCCCAGATGTGAATCTATGCACCGCTTGTCAAACCATGCTGTGGCAGGCATCCCACATATAAAGTAAGGGAAGATGGGCACAGATGTTAGCTCAGGGCCAGTCTACCTCACCAAAAAGAGGAGGATTGGCGGTAGATGTTAGCTCAGGGTTAATCTTCCTAAAAAAAAAAAAAAAAAGATGTCTAACATCATATATCTAGGAAATTGCAAATTAAAACAACAAAGAGATACCAAGCACTATACTCTATTAGAGTGGCCAAAATCCAAAAGACTAACACCACAAAAATGCTGATGATGTAGAACAACAGAAACTCTCTCGTTCATTGCTCTGGGAATGCAAAAGTGCACAGCCACTTTGGAAGACATTTCGGTTGTTTCTTACATAACTAAATATACTCTTATCATGTGATCCAGCCATCACAATCCTTTGTATTTACCCAAAAGAATTGAAAACTTATGTCCACACTAAAATCTGCATATGAATGTTTAGCAGCTTTATTCATAATTGCCAAAACTTGGAAGCAGCCAAAATGTCCTTTGGGAAGGGAATGGATAAATAAACGGTGATACATCCAGACAATGGAATATCATTTATCACTAAAAAGAAATCACCTATCAAGCCCTGAAAAGACATGGAGGAAACAAATGGATATTACTAAGTGAACGAAGCATCTGAGAAAGTTACCTACTGTATAATTCCTGCTAAACGACATTCTAGAAAAGGCAAAACTTTGGAGACAGCAAAGATTAGTGGTTGCCAGGGACTAGGAAGGGGAAACGGATGGATAGGCAGAGCACAGAGGATTTTTACAGCAGTGAAATTACTCTGCATGATACTATACTGATGGATTCATGTCATTATACATTTCTCCAAATCCATAGGTAGTGCAACACCAAGAGTGAACTCTAAGGCAGACTATGGACTTTGGGTGATAATGATGTGTCAGCGTAGACTGACTGTAACAAATGTACCACTCTGGTGTGGGATTTTGATAGTGGGGAAGGCTGTGCATTTGTGGGGCAAGGGGTATACAGATAATCTCTACATCTTTCACTCAGTTTTGCTGTGAACCAAAACTGGTCTAAAAATTAAAATCTTTTTTAAAAAAGAAGAAGAAAAAAACTCCATACCCGCTAGGACCTCTCATTCCTTTATCCTCCTCCTCCCTGGCAACCACTAGTCCATTTTCTGTCTCTAGGAATTTGCCAATTCTGGGCACATCATTAAATGGAATCATAGAATATGTGACCTTTTGTGAGTTGACTCTCACTTAGTATAATGTTTTCAAGGTTCACCCATGTTGTAACATGTATCAATACTATATATTTTTTTTACTGCAAGCAGTATTCCAATAGATGGATATAGCATATTTTTCTTATCCATTCATATGTTGATGGATATTTGGGTTGTCTCCACTTTTTTGGTTATTATGGATAATGCTGCTTGGACATTTGTGCACAAAATTTTTGTGTGGACATATGTTTCGATTTCTCTTGGATATATAGCGAAGAGTGAAATTGCTGGATTATCTGTTCTCTCTATGTTTAGCGTTTGAGGAACTGCCAAACTGTTTTCCAAAGCAGCTGCACATTGCACATTCCTACCAGCAATGTATGAAGTTTCCAGATTCTCCACTCTTGTCTGTCATGTTGATTATGCTCATCCTAGAGTTTGCAAAGTGACATCCACGATTTTGATTTGCACCTCCCTAATGACTAACCTTGTTGAGTACGATTTCATGTGCTTAATGGGGATTTACATATTTTCTTTGAAGAACTGTCTATTTAAGTCTTTTGTCCATTTTTTAAATTGGGTTATTTCTTTTTCTTTTTGAATTGAAAGAGTTCTTTATATATTCTGGATTTCAGTCCCTCATCAGATATATGTTTGTAAATATTTTCTTTCATTCTATGAGTTGCCTTTCTAAATTTAATTTTAAAATATAAGTTCCTAGCAAGAAATAAAAAGTGCTGGAGAAGATGTGGAGAAAGGGGAAGCTTCATACACTGCTGGCGAGAGTGCAAACGGGTGCAACGACTATGGAAAACAGTGTGGAGATTTCTCAAAAAGTTAAAAATAGAAATACCATATGACCCAGCTATTCCACTACTGAGTATTTATCCTAAGAACATGAAATCAACAATTCAAAAAGATACATGCACCCCTATGTTCATCACAGCATTATTCACAATAGCCAATACTTGGAAGGAACCCAAGTGCCCACCAACAAAGGAAGGGATAAAAAAGATGTGGCGTATGTATATGGTGGAATACTACTCAAACACACAAAAAAGACAAAATAGTGCCATTTGCAACAGCATGGATGGACCTTGAGGGAATTATGCTAAGTAAAATAAGTCAGACAGGGAGATTTCACTCATATGTGGGAGATAAACAAACAAATAAATACAGAGAACAGATCGGTGGTTACCACAGGGCAAGGGGGCTGGGGATGGGTGAAAGGGATAAATGAGCACATATGTATGGTGATGGATACAAACTGGACTGTTGGTGACAAACACAATGCAGTCTGTATGGAAACTGAAATATAATAATGCACACCTGAAATTGCACAACGTTGTAAACCAATATGACCTCAATAAAATAATTTTTTTAAAAAGTAAATTCCTAGGAGGATAACTGACATTAGAAGCATTTGAATGACTATCAAACTTTAGTTTCATTTTCACAGTGATTTCTTTTTTGTTTTGTGAGGAAGATCAGCCCTGAGCTAACATCTATTGCCAATCTTTCTCTTTCTTTTTTTCCCCAAAGTCCCAGTACATAGTTGTGTATCTTAGTTGTAAGTCCTTCCAGTTCTTCTATGCGGGATGCCTCCACAGTATGGCTTGATGGGTGTGTAGGTCCACGCCCAGGATCCAAACCAGCGAACCTGGGCGCCCTGAAGCAGAGCATGGGAACTTAATTACCACACCACCGGGCCCACCTCCACAGTGATTTCTAAAGGTACAGAAAACCAGAAGAGAAATGATATCTGAGCACCTACTATGTGCCAGAAATTTGATATATGTTATCTCATTTGGTCTTTATAAAAATATCTGCAAAGTAGCCTCTTTTACCCTCATTTCACAAATAAGGAAACTGAGGCTCAGACAGATTAAAGGGCATTCCAAACTCACTTGAGTCCATAAAGGGCAAAGAAGGCATTTAATTGATGTCTGACTCTAACACTTGTGCCAGTTCCAGTCTATCCGATTACGTCCCTCATTTTCTAAACATTCCTCAACTTGGTCAGAACAAAATTATTCAGATGATTACTGTTTGCCTTAAATGAGAAAATTCTGTGCAATATTTCAACGTCTTCCACTGAGAGCTGCTGCATTAGTGCCCATATGTATTCACTGGATACACACTAAACATCCCCTAGAGACAATGTCACCCACAAATCTTCAGACTTATACTGATGTCAGGCTTTTCATTTGCATTTTATTCTACTAAGGAAGATAGAAGAGAAAGATTTGTTGATTAAAATTGTGTGCTGGGAATATTGCATTAAAATATGTGTTTGACTCATGGTGTTTTGTCAGATGCTTTTATTTCTACATTATTTCATGATATTATAAATGAGTAGATTGATGTCCATAAGAGGTGATAGGATTCACACCTAGATCAATGTGATTGCAAAATCCATGGCTGTTTCTTCTATACGTCTTCACCAGTGAGCAAGTAGATGACACCATACGGTTTACTCATTTTGCCTGTGCTTCATGTAACCCACACTGCTGGTTGAAAAGGGAGTAAAGGCAATAAAGCAAAAGACCGTGCTTAAAAAAAAAACGTGTGACTTGTTTTTCTTGTTTTTTTTTTTAACTAAATTTTACTAGTTTTTCTGGCCCCCACGCTTTTATTTCTTTTTCTTCTTGAGCCTTAGTATTTTACAGCTTTTAAAAAATTAATGAAATGAATGAGCATCCCTTTCAAACATTTTCTCTAGTTCATTCCTTTTGTTTTATTGCTTATTGTCTTTTGGAAGACTACTTTGGAGACTGTTGCATCTATCTTACACACGCATTCCCTCTAGACAATAAGGAATTGACTTTAATAATAATAGCGGCCAAACACAGAGTATTTATGTGTTGGGTGCTTATCATCATCTATCTCCAGTTCTCGCTTCAGGTTTGTATTATTGTTCCCATTAAGGCCCAGAGAGGTTCTGAGACTTAGCCAAGGCCATGAGCTAGTAAGTAGTAAATTCTGATCCAGATCTGTCCAGCCCCAAAGCCCATGAACTCTTTGCTACACACAACACCCTGCCCTTTATAGGCGTTGAGTTTATCCAAAGGCCTAATGGATGGCAGGGGACAACCAGAGAACCACGGCAGAGGCGAGAGTTCCCGTTCACCCTCTGCCATTGCCATTAAGCACTGACTACAAGCATCACCTGTTACAGACACAGTGTTTTGATAATAAGGTGCTAAAATTCTATCAAAATCTTTTATAATGTTAAATTATTTTCTCAGCACCAAAGCATACTTAGATTTTATAGACACTCGGAATGTGCATAAAATCTAATCTTTACTTTCACAGAGTGATTTTAATTGGACAGAAAAGACAGGCAGTGCTTGTTATGTACCAGTCTCTCTGGGCCTCAGCACCCTCATTTGCAAAATGAGGAAATTAGACTAAATAAAACCTAAGATAGATATCAGCTCCAGAATTACATGATTCCATTTAAGTAAGTCTAGGAATGCGCTAATAGAAAGGGGAGATCTGGTCAGGGGCTATTTGTAGATAAAATGTTCTATCTATAATACATCCTCTAAGAGGAAGCACCCTGAAAAAGAAGGAGAGACATGGTACAGTAAAGTCAGAGAGAAGCCTGTGCCACACATAAGGACAGACTGGGGAAAGATGTAGAAGCTGAAGCATGTGGCCAAAGGCAGATGAGTTTGGCTGGAACAGAATATAAGACTGAGGCAGACTGGGGGAGTAGGGGGTATGGAGGAGCCGACCGGGGGGATGCACCAAATTTTCAAAGTGGACAATATTTTTAAAGGTCCTATAAAAGACATTTTGCAGTTGGGATGAGAACAAGACGTTTAGAAATACAGCTGGGGAGAGGAAAGCAAATTGGCCAAACTAACAGACCACATGCAAGATGGACTTCAGATGCGATACAGACTACACTAAGCATAGGATCAGAGAGACCCTGAGATTGTGGGGAGGTTCAAGGAACTAGAGGAAATTAGCAATTAGTAAGTATTCAAAGGAAGACAGTGACCTGTCTTTCCAATAAAAATTTTGAAATTGGAAGACATTCGATTAGAAAGTACTAATGCAAAATGACAGCAAGCAACAATAACAACAGCAATAAAACAACCTCCTTCTGAACGAAGGAAAGGGGCTAAAGACCAAGAAATCCTTTGAATCAAGTGACGTGACTGGTAATAAAAATTATTCACAGAGGCTATACTAAGTTACCGACTGAGCACTGAGTACCTCAGAACGTCATAAATTAGACAGTCTTATTTCACAGATGAGAAAAGTGCAGCTCACAGAGATTACACAGTATCTTCCAAATCACAGTAATTTGCAAAAGTTGAATTTAATCCCGTATCTGGGTGACTCCAAAGCATGTCCACTTAAACACTGGATTATTACAGTTCCCACCAGCAGCCAAGCAGGAGTTTTAAAAAATACGTACATGGCTTGCAGCTTGAGCACAGCAATGCAGCTAGTCTTTTTTTTTTTCCAATCTCAAGATACTATGATTAGCCTATGTTTAATGCTAAATAAGAACCCAAGATAATTTTGAAAAAAAGTGCATTTTTCAAGGAAATATTTTACCATTTAAGTATTTTTTAGGGGAAAATTGTACCTGAATATAATTAAATAATGTCACATCTTGAAACTTTAAAAGTCATATCTTGAAAATAATTATAATTTATAATTAAATAGCCATGATAGTACTCTAAATACCTCAGCATTACTAGAGAGTCTTCAAAAAAGTCACTCAATGGGCTGGCCCCGTGGCCGAGTGGTTAAGTTCGCGCGCTCTGCTGCAGGCGGCCCAGTGTTTCGTTGGTTTGAATCCTGGGCGCGGACATGGCACTGCTCATCAGACCACGCTGAGGCAGCGTCCCACATGCCACAGCTAGAAGGACCCACAACGAAATATACAACTATGTACCGGGGGGCTTTGGGGAGAAAAAGGAGAAAAATAAAATCTTTAAAAAAAAAAAAGTCACTCAAATAAGAATGGAGTAAAAGTAAAGTAAGCTGATAAAGTAGAAACCATATAATAGTATACAGCTAAGCATTCAAATATGTTACTTTTGAGGGAATCACACACTTTGCACTTGGAAAATACTTCAATAGCTCCTGGTTTCCAAGTCATATTAACACTTCTAAATAAATTCTTTTATTTACTTTTTATGCTTCCTATAGTTTGGACATAATATTCCTTTCCCAGCCAGCTTTGTTAAAACACAGTGTTCTCGGCTGGAGAGTGGGTAAGAGAGAAACAGCAGACTCCATAGTTAAGAATTCATATCCACGCTTTGTTTAGCAGAATACGATCATCTCAGTATCAGTTTATCTGTGTAAGAGAAGAATGGGTCTCAGCAAAAGGTAGTATCCATTCAGTTCCATTCAACTAACATTTAATGAGTAACTCAAATGGTGCGAAGTTCTGTGGAAAATGCTGGCAGGAAAACAAGACTGTCCTTACCCTTGACAGACGTTAAGTTCAATGGGAGACATATTCAGAAATGTATTATTTTAACATACAGCAGATGGTGACTGTAACCCTTATTGTATATTCAGGTTTCTGTGAGATACCTGACTCAGACAAGACTGAAGGGAGCTTCTTGAAGACACCTGAAGCAAGCTTTGAAAGTGAGAGCTAGCGTTACAGGCATTAAGGCAGGCTGCTACTTGACAGGAAGAATTACAGAGAAACTCCATCTGGCCGGGTCAGATAGCATACAACAAAATTATTAGAATTCCTTTGCTTTTTTTTCCCTTTGCCTATGTTATACATAATTTATGCATTCAAAACAAAAGTTACTTTTAAACATTTAATAAGAACAAGACGTATTTTATCTGAGAAAGGAGATAATCAAAGATAAGTGTAAACAAAATGTCAGTTGATGTTCACAGTGCTGGAAAAATAATTAACATAGCTAAGAACCAGGCTTCTCTTTAACTTCTTGGTTCCAAATCTCATTGTTTATGGGATGTTTCTTCTTCGAATGCAGCTGTTGGCACATGGGTAGCACCTTTGACAGTCCTGGAGACTCAGAAGTTTGTTAAAGGTATTTAAGCTTACTGAGGAAGGTGTGGTTTTATTGTGGATTTATCTATGGTATAAGTGAGAAATTTGAAGGTGATAGACACATGTGACACCCAAGTGCACTCTCATTTATTTTAAGCAGAAACTCTTTGCTATTCAAGCAATCAGCTTTGGAAACAGAAGCCGTTCTATTAGTCAGGATGAAGAGGCTCTCTTGGGGATGTCTGTGGGTATGCAGCAGGTTATTATTTCTGGCTGTCTTGACTTGCTCCTAACTTTTGTTTGATAAGATTATTACATTCCAATTTGCTGTCCAAGTTACTTTGGCTGCCGAACAATAACCAAGTAAAGTAAGGGGAGCTCAAGTGGGCATAGCCTATAAGTGAGTGGCACTAGGGAGACCCAGCAATATGGTTGACGTGGTATCGGGGCTAAGGGAACACCATTGCCCACTCCTCCCCCTGCTATTTTATATTACCTGACAAAGGACCACATGCACAAGAAGATGGTGCCTCAGAAGGAGCACAAAAAGCTATTTTCAGTGTCGCTTAAAGCCTGATACTAAATCCCTTAAAGTTTGCATCGGACCTTGTACTAAGTAAATCACTACACTTGTTCCTGAGCCCTTCCTTGACCTGATAGCTTTTTAGATGAAAATACTTCATATTTAAATCATGTTTTCCAGTTCACAAATCACTTCTATACAGTTTGCTTTATTTAGATACTTTCAACAACTCTTTGTATTCAACAATTATTAGCTCCACTTTACAGATCAGGAAATGAAGATTAAAAGAGGAAGAGAAATAAGATTTATTGATGCCTACTAGCCTTTAAAAATCCTTTTAGGTAGGTGTCCCCACTTTACAGTTGAGGAAGCATAGTTTAAGTAATATATTCAAGACCATAAAGCTCGTGAGTGGTGGATTTGACACTTGAAGTCAAATTTTTGACTCTTTGGAGTAATTATCACCATCAATGATGATTGAAGTCACATAGTTTTTATCAAAATACACATCCACCCTATATCCCAGACTTCCTTGGGACTAAGCGACCACACATGAATTTGAAAACTTCCACAACTTATTCTGATGGGTTCCCCTGTTTAAGACCCATTGCTTCCCCATTTGCTTCATTATAAATTATCTTCTAAAACTAGATTTAGATCATCAAGAATCAATCAACATGTTTTAAAAACGACTTGATTTAACTTGATTTAAAGTTAAACTTTAACTAAATCCAGTTAAACTTGATTTAACTACATTTAAACATCTTACATAGATTCTGATCATCAATTTGACCACTAATAACTATGAAACTTGACTAAGAGATGTGTATGTTTTACTATCCTGTAATACCCGCAATATAGTTTTACACTGTAATTACTTAAAAAGTCTTAATCGTGTACAAAGTTATAGCAATTAAGACAAAATTGGTGCAGAAATAGATAAATAGACAAATACACCAATAGAACTAAAGAGAGAGTCTACAGAGAACCACGTTTTTATTAAATGAGTATATATTTGAGTATATAAAATGAGCACCATATTAGCCATGACTATTATTACTATTATTGTTGTTGTTAGTACTATTATTGACAGAAGTTATTCTACAGAGCAATGAGTGAGGCATAGTCTTTCAATATAGTCACATGTATGAAAAAATGGTGTCCTCTCCCTCGGAAAAGAAATTGTACTCCCACCTCAGACTATACAAAGAGCAACAGCTCCAGGTATATTATAGACTAGATGTAAAAGACAAAATTATAAAGCTTTTAGAAGATACTTTAGGAGACTATCTTCATAACCTTGAGGTTAGGAAAAGATTTCCTTCTTAAATGAGACACAAGAAAGCATATTTAAGAAATAAATTGGTAAGTTTGACCACATTAAAATGAGAACTCTTGTCGACCAAAAGACATAATTAATAGACTAAAAATATAAGTCACAGAATTGAAAACAAATGTTGGCAAAATATATACCAAAGTACTGGTATCCAGTTAGGAAAACTGGGCAGCCAAGTGCAAAAGAATGAAACTGGACCACTATCTTACACCATACACAAAAATTAATTTAAAACAGATTAAAGATTTGAATATAAAACCTGGAACTATAAAACTCCTAGAAGGAAATGTAGGGGGTAAGCTCCTTGACATTAGCAATGATTTTTTGGATTTGACACCAAAAGCAAAGGCAACAAAAGCAAACAAAACAAAAACAAAAACAAAAAAACAAGTGGGACTACATCAAACTAAAAAGCTTCTTCACAGCAAAGGAAATGATCAATAAAATGAAAAGCCTACCTACTGAATGGGAGAAAATTTGCAAACAACATATCTCATAAGGGGTTAATATCCAAAATATACAAGGAACTTATACAACTCAAAAATCCAAATGGCTCAATTAAAAAATGGGCAGAGGGGGCCAGCCCGGTGGCATAGTTGGTTAAGTTCATGCACTCTGATTCAGCAGCCTGGGGTTCATGGGTTTGATTCTTGGGTGCAGACATACATACCACTCATCAAGCCATGTTGTGACAATACAAAGTAGAGGAAGATTGTCACAGATGTTAGCTCACCAACAATCTTCCTCAAGCAAAAGAGGAAGATAGACAACAGAAATTAGGTCAATCTTCCTCACCAAAAAAATGGGGCGGGGGGGGGGGGGCAAAGGACTTAAATAGACATTTTTCCAAAGAGGAAATTCAAATGGCCAACAGTTAACACACGAAAAGATGCTTGATATCACTAATCCTCAGGGAAATGCAAATCAAAACCACAATGAGATATCACCTCATATCTGTTAGGATGTCTATTGTCAAAAAGACAAAAGTGCAAAGATGTGGAGAAAAGAGAACTCTTGTACGCTGTTGGTGGGACAGTAAATTGGTACAGCCACTATGGAAAACAATATGGAGGTTCTTCAAAAAAATTAAAAATAAAACTGCCATCTGATCCAGCAATCCCACTTCTGAATATATATCCAAAGGAAATGAAATCAGTGTCTTGAAGGGAATAAAATCTGCACCTCCTTGTTCATTACAGCATTATTCGTAATAGCCAAGGTATGGAACAACCCAAGTTCCATCAATGGATGAATGGATAAAAAAATGTGGTATAAATACAAAGGAATGTTATTCATCCTTGAAAAAGAAGGAAATCCTGTTATTTGCACCAACATGGATAAATCTGGAGGGCATTATATTCTAAGTGAAATAAGTCAGACAAAGAAAGACACATTCTTCATGGTACCACTTATATGTGGAATCTAAAAAAAATTGTCAAACTCATATAAACAGAGAATAGAACAGTGCTTCCTGGGGGCTGAGGGTGGTGGGAAATTCAGGAAGAGGTTAGTAAAAGGGTACAAACTTTCAGTTATAAGTTGAATTAAGTCTGAGGATCTAATGTATAACATGGTGACTATAGTTGGTAACACTGTATTGTATAATTGAAATTAGCTAAGAAAGTAGAACTCAAATGTCTGACAAAAAATAATAGAAAGGTAAATATATGAGGTGATGGATATCTTAAATAATTCGATGGGGGTAAGTTCTATCCCAATGTATATGTATATCAAATCACCACACTGTACACTTTTAAACATTTTACAATTTTGTCAATTATACCTCAATAAAGCTGGGAAAAAACCATCTCAAAGTACTAGTATCCAGATTTTATAAAAAATATTGTTAAGAAAAAGAAAGAAAACTAAGTAGAATAATAGGCAAAATATTTGAATTTTACAAATAAGGAAATTCAAGTTTTTGCTAAACATATAATAGGTGTTCAGTGTCGTTGTTAATCAGGAAAAGGCAAATTAAAACTACACTAAAATACCACTAGACACCCATAAGACTGGCCAAAATGGGAATTGTGTGAGTTGCATACACTGTTGGTAGGACTGTAAAGGGGAACAACGGTTTTGGAAAACAATTTGAAATTAGCTAGTAAAATTGTAGAACTGCCTATCTTAACATCCTATAATTTCAATTTCAACCCTAGGATAGTACTCCTGCCCATATGGACTAGGACACATTATATGTAAAAGAATGTCTATATCATCATGGTCCTTAATTGTCTCAAGCTAGAAACAATCTGAATGTCCAAAGACAGTAGAATGGATAAATAATCATAATATATTCATAGATTGGAATATTTTTTAGCAACAAAACAAAACAAATTCTGGCACTATTCCAAATCTTCCACAGACAATATTGAATAAATGAAATTAGACAAAAATAGTACATTTTGACTCTTACAACCTCCCAAAACTGAATCAAGAAGAAATAGAGAATCTGAATAGACCAATCACAAGTAAAGAGATTGAAACAGTAATCAAAAGCTTCCCCAAAAATAAAAGTCCAGGACCAGATGTCTTCTCTGGAGCATTCTACCAAACATTCAAAGAAGATTTAATACCTATCCTTCTCAAACTATTCCAGAAAATTGAGGAAGATGGAGCACTTCCTAACACATTCTACAAGGCTAACATCACCCTGATCCCAAAACCAGACAAGGACAACATGAAGAAGGAAAACTAGAGGCCAATATCACTGATAAACATAGATGCAAAAATCCTCAACAAAATATTGGCAAACCGAATACAGCAATACATTGAAAAGATCATACACCATGATCAAGTGGGATTTTTACCAGGGACACAGGGACGGTTCAACATTCGCAAGTCAATCAAGGTGATACACCACATTACCAACATGAGGAACAAAAACCACCTGATCATCTCAATAGACGCAGAGAAAGCATTCGACAAGATCCAACATCCATTTATGATAAAAACTCTCAATAAAATGGGTATAGAAGGAAAGTACCTCAACATAATAAAAGCCA
Source organism: Equus asinus (assembly GCF_041296235.1). NCBI lineage: Eukaryota > Metazoa > Chordata > Mammalia > Perissodactyla > Equidae > Equus > Equus asinus. The sequence goes on along the minus strand of NC_091792.1, from coordinate 49,308,636 downwards.
CATATGACAAACCCACAGCCAACATCATATTCAATGGGGAAAAACTGAAAGCTATCCCTCTGAGAACAGAAATAAGACAAGCATGCCCACTCTCACCACTCTTATTCTACATAGTACTGGAGATTTTGGCCAGAGCAATTAGGCAGGAGAAAGAAATAAAAGGAATCCAAATAGGCAATGAAGAAGTGAAACTCTCACTGTTTGCAGATGACATGATCTTATATATAGAAAACCCTAAAAATTTCAAAAAAAATCTAGAAGTAATCAACAATTAAAGCAAAGTTTCAGGGTACAAAATCAACTTACATAAATCAGTAGTATTTCTATACTCTAATAATGAACTAACAGAAAGAGAACTCAAGAACACAATCCCACTCACAATTGCAACAGAAAGAATAAAATATATTGGAATGAATTTAACCAAGCACATGAAAGACCTATACAATGAAAACTACAAGACATTCCTGAAAGAAATCAATGACAACTTAAAGAGATGGAAAGACATTCCATACATATGGATTGGAAGAATAAACATAGTTAAAATGTCCATACTACTTAAAGCAATCTATAGATTCAATGCAATCCCAATCAGGATCCCAATGACATTCTTCACAGAAATAGAACAAAGAATCATAAAATTCATGTGGGGCAAGAAAAGACCCCGAATTGCTAAAGCAATCCTGAGAAAAAAGAACAAAGCTGGAGGCATCACAATCCCTGACTTCAAAATATACTACAAAGCTATAGTAATCAAACCAGCATGGTACTGGTACAAAAACAGACACACAGATCAATGGAACCGAATTGAAAGTCCAGAAATAAAACCGCACATCTACGGAAAGCTAATCTTCAACAAAGGAGCTGAGAACATACAATGGAGAAAAGAAAGTCTCTTCAGGGGCTGGCCCAGTGGTGCAGCGGTTAAGTGTGCACGTTCCGCTTAGGTGTCCCAGGGTTCGTCAGTTCGGATCCCGGGTGCGGACATGGCACTGCTTGGCAAGCCATGCTGTGGCAGGCATCCCACATATAAAGTAGAGGAAGATGGGCATGGATGTTAGCTCAGGGCCAGTCTTCCTCAGCAAAAAGAGGAGGATTGGCAGCAGATGTTAGCTCAGGGCTAATCTTCCTAAAAAAAAGAAAGTCTCTTCAACAAATGGTGTTGGGAAAACTGGACAGCCACGTGTAAAAGAATGAAAATAGACCATTCCTTTATGCCATTCACAAAAATAAACTCAAAATGGATCAAAGACTTAAAGGTAACATCTTAAACCATGAGACTTCTAGAAGAAAATACAGGCAGTACACTCTTTGATGTCAGTCTTAAAAGGATCTTTTCGGACATCATGTCTTCTCAGACAAGGGAAACAATGGATAGAATAAACAAATGGTACTTCATCAGACTAAAGAGGTTCTACGAGGCAAGGGGAAACAAGATTGAAAGAAAAACACAATGCATCAACTGAAAAATATATTTGTAAATCATATATCCAACAAAGGGTTAATCTCCATAATATATAAAGAAGTCATACAGCTCAACAACAAAAAATCAAACAACCTGATCAAAAAATGGGCAGGGGATATGAACAGACATGTCTCCAAAGAAGATATATGGATGGCCAATAGGCACATGAAAAGATTCTCATCACCACTGATCATCAGGGAAATGCAAATCAAAACTACACTAAGATACCACATTACACCCGTTAGAATGACAAAAATAACCAAGACAAAAAATAAAAATGTTGGAGAGGTCGTGGAGCAAAAGGAACCCTCATACACTGCTGGTGGGAATGCAAACTGGTGCAGCCACTATGGAAAACAGTATGGAGATTTCTCAAAAAATTAAAAATAGAAATACCATATGACCCAGCCATCCCAGTACTGGGTATCTATCCAAAGAACTTGAAAACAGAAATTCAAAGAGACCCATGCACCCCTATGTTCATTACAGCATTATTCACAATAGCCAAGACGTGGAAGCAACATAAATGCCCATTGACTCATGACTGGATAAAGATGAAATGGTGTATATATATATATGTACACACACAATGGAATACTACTCAACCATAAAAAAGAATAAAATCGTCCCATTCACAACAACATGGATGGACCTTGAGGGTATTATGTTAAGTGAAACGAGCCAGATAAAGACAAACTCTGTATGACTCCACTCATATGTGGGAGATAAACAAACACATGGACAAAGAGAATAGATTAGTGATTACCAGGGGAAAGGGGGGTGGGCACAAAGGGTGAAGTGGTGCACCTATAATAGGACTGATAAATAATAATGTACAACTGAAATTTCACAAGGTCTTAAACTATCATAACCTCAATAAAAAAAGTTAATAAAAAATAGTACATTTTGTGTGATTCCACTTATATGAATGTCAAACAAGCACAAATTTAAACTACATTTTTAGGGACACACACATATTTGGGAAAACTATAGAGAAGATGTCACTATAAAATCTAGGCAATGGCTACCTCCAGCGGGAAAGGAAAGGAGCGGCATCTGAAAGAGACGCACAGTGAGGTGGAGGACTTCTCAGAGAGGGGCATCTTTGATTTCTCATGCCGGATGTTCTCTTGTAATCATTCATTAAGCTCTTCAATTATGCTTTATGGACTTTTCTGTATGAGTGTTATATTTCACAGTTTTGAAAAGGCTTAAAAAAGCTTGCTTAAGCAGAACACCTCACATAAATACCATCAAATTTGAATGCAATAAGTATTTGGGGTTAGGAATTGAAAAAGAAAAAAGCTTGGCTTACTGCTGAAACGCTATACATACGGATAATTGTTAGAACCTATCGAATGGGTTATTTTTTTATTGTCATGTGGCAGGGAGCAGTTGACGATTCTGGAGCTGCTTTTTCAGTTACAATAAAGCATTTCAGACTAAAAACTGTAGAAATCAGAGAATCACAACACAGCTTTGCTGCTGGTGACACTAACAATGAAGCGCCCACAGGCAAGGCATGGTGAGTGCGATTTTAATTAATCAGCATGCTTATTTTAGTATGAATGACACTCCCACCACTTCCTGTGTCCACAGTCTATTCTTCATATTTCTGTGAGCGACAGTCTTCCTTTCCAAGACCCTGCTTTTCTCTTTTTGATTGTCTTTAGTATTTGGGAAAACGTTGTTATTTAGCTGATTCTCACATGAATCTTTTCATGAGAAGAATCTGAGAAAAAGGATGGACCAGTGAATTCTTACTCAAATATAGAAAATAAAACTATGGGAGCATGGCAACAGATTTGGTCATAAAACCAGGAGCACACTATGTCAGGACTAAAGCATATTTACACATTAAATGAGAACATTATGAACAAGCACACGGAAAATGGAGCCATCACAACAATGTAAATGGAAACCAGCCCTTATCTAATTTGACACTTAGAGAATCCTTCACCCTTCACCATCCAGGGAAATAGAAAAGAACTGAATTACAAACAGAGGTCTTCTTTCCAGCATCTCTAGATTTTTCCTTTTTTTCCAAAAGATATACTCCCTTTTTATTCTGATTAATAGGTCACAGTCCTGACAAACCAAATACAAAATGATGACTTTTCTGAAATGAAAGTAGTTTTTAGCTCTTCAACCAAGTGCAACAGCTAACGTCCATTTATCACTTAACATCTGTCAAGTGCCTTACATATATTATTTCCTTTAATCCTCACCAAAATTCATAAAATAAGCAATATTATGCTCCTCATTCGATAGGGGAAGTAACTGAGGCTTAGAGAAACAGTATTTTGCACACAGCAAACCTGTGCTGGCAAAAGAGTCAGACTTCAACCTCAGGAGCATGATTCCAGTGGCCACACTTTAAACCATTCCATCAGAGGAGATGACATGTTTCCTCCATCAACTAAGGGTCCCGAACAACCTCATAGACCTTCCTGATGCTTCTGGAAATGCGTTGAATGCTCTGCTTTAATGATAACCACTAGAATAGTGCCTGGACAGCATCCTTAACAGTCTGAAGAAATTATGGCAGATTTTAGAAGCACATAATTTACTCCCAGAAATCTTATCCCTGGAGAATCCAGCATAGCTGATAAAGGATCAGAAGCATTTCTAGAAGTCTACATCAACGGAAAGACTTTTAACTATAAAGCCATCTAAGAGCTTAATGTTGTCTTAGCTGTGATGTCTGCCTTAACCCCCCAGGCTGTGTTCCCATGTCCCTCCATCCCTGCACTTTTCACATTTTACTGCCATTTGTGTCTGTTCCTCTCCTTTTCACCAGATTTTGAGAACACAATAAAGCAAGCGACTTCAAACTTTTATATTCCCAGGACCTCACACAGGATCTGGAATATAACAGACATGATAAATATTTCTAGAATTCAAAATTAAGCAATAGTGTAACAGTCTCTATTATTTATTAAGCACTACTGTGTGCTAGGCGCTATAGGAGATAGTTTTTGTGTATTCTCTCATTTATTCCTCACTCGAATTTAATGCGGTGAAACACTCGTTAGCCTTATCATTAAGCATATAATTATAGGCTTAGGTTTAAATACAAATCATTTGCTCAGGGTCACATAGGTAATAATGGTGAAGCCAGAATCCACATTCGGGACTAATTCTGGAATCTTCCCTCTCAAACTCTGCACTGCTCTGTTCTCATGTGTTAAAATTGGTAACTTTTATTAGAAAAATTTAGTCTAGTAGGCTCTCTTTTCTGTATGACTTTATTATAATCTTCACAGTTTAGGCTAGTATATATAAATAGTCCTCTTGAAATATCTTTAATTTCCTAAATGGATGATTCCTTAAGAGTTAGACCCTTCAACCTCATTATAACCCTATTCTGTGACTGCATACATGAAGAAATTAGTAATGCTTGTTCTTTCTGAGTGCAAAGACTGAAGTGCTGAGTAGTGAAATCAAGTTCCTGCTGATTGTGTATTAGACTTTAAAATATAATGGTAATGGGGTTACAGAAAACACGAATTATTCTTCTGAGATATAGTCACTGTATTTTAATAGTTCTGATTGTCCTCAAATATAATCCCTGTCTTTTAATGAAACAGAGAATGATGCAAAAGAACACTCTAGTTTGAGGAAAGAAGAAAATGATTCCCATTAACCATTTGGAAGGCTACAAATGTGATATAGACATTGTAGGTCTGGTTCCATCTAAGATCAGCTGTTTTTATCAACGTTGATTTTTTTCTATACAGTAAGCTTCTGTATTTTGTTTTTAATGAGAAATTCAAGGAGCATTACCAGAGCAGTGGGAACAATTTCACACTTCAAGCAAGAGCTTGGGGAAAACATCAAACCATATATTTGAAATAGATATAAAAAAAGAAACCACTTGTTCTGGCATTTTTCTAAAACTTGGTCACAATAATGTGAAATTTTGAGAAACATAAAATAGTTCTCTCTAAAGTGAGAAAATTCAAACTAAGTCCAAAATAAATGCTCACAAGAATTGCCTATCCATTGCAATTCATGGATTCTGAGGTTAAATTATTCCTGCAAATGAAATCAATGAAATTGTGATACTGTCAAATCTTTAGGCCAAGATTTAGCAAGAACAGCTATTGTTTTTTCTTCCATTCTCCTTTTTACTTTCTGCTCAACCCATTACACAAGAAAAATATAGGAAAATTAAGGATAGTACTTAATTAGGAAGGACTGAATTAGGAAGGCAGAATACTAAATGGCTTGTTCGGGAGATGGTGAGTTACCCACGATTGGAGACACTGAAGCAGAGAGTTCACTACCACTGGTCAGGATACAGTAGGACAGTGAGGACTAGGCCTTGATTACAGTCTTTTTCCAAATCTTAAGGTCTATGATTCCAACGTTCATGTACTCATTGTGCTCATGGCTCTAACTTACCTGCTGTGAGGTCATCTTACCCTCTCTTGACTACTTTTGAAGGGCACGATCCGCACTCAAGCTTTCACTCCTGCCTGGCTGGAGATCACACCTCTGGATCCAGGAGCATCTCTGTCCAGAAGGCAGTTTAAAATGAGGCAGAGAGCAAAACGATTTCTGTCCTTGTTTATAGAATTCTGTCCAGAGTTCACCCACCCTGGTTCTCCTTCAGTCCTGATCTGCCTTTGTTGGTTGTGCCGTTGAGTTGATTCCGACTCCTAGCGACCCTGGGTACAGCAGAGTGGAACCCTCTGAGTCTTTTGCGCTATCCTCTCACCTTCCGGTGCTCTATCAGACAATGCTCTGCAGCTATTCACAGGGTTTTCACGGCCAATTCTGCTGGTATTTGAAATACGGGTGGCATAGCTTTCAGCATCCCAGCAACACGCAGCCGCCACAGTATGAGAACTGACAGACTGGTGGTATGGTTCCCTGACCAGAAAACAAACCCAGGTGGAAGTGGTGAGTGTGCCGAATCTTACCCACTACCACCAGGGGCTGAGTCACCTATCTCTCTATTAACACCGCCAGTGAGAGGTGGGTTGGGAGTCAAATCAAGGTCTGGCTCCAAATCTCACGTTCCTATTACACCACACATCATCCATCATCCTAGATTTTTGGCAACTGAGCAGTGGAATTTCTATTTGTTGCTGCTCTGTCTTGGTACAGCTCACAGCCTGGCAAAGACTGCCTAGCCTGGAGTGTGCAAAGGTCAGGGCCGTGGCCGAGCCAGACTGTCATAAGTGAAAAGATTCTCTGGCCCATCATCCAAGCTAACATTGCTGCGTCCAGCCTATCAACTATATCCTTTTAAAGAAATGAAACTGTGTTCCTGATGATAACATCCTACATTAGGAAATGCTGGCTACAGAATTGAATTTAAATGCCCCCACTGAATTGGAGAAATCACAGAATTATTGACTTAAATGTAGACAGCATCTTAGAAGTCCTTGAATTTATAGCTTACGGTTTAGAGGGGGGGAAACGGAGCTCGGCAGTCTAAGCAGTACAATTTAGCTGATGCTGCTGTTGGGCTTAGTCTACCCAACAGCTTTCCCTTGGACTCTAGTCTGCCCTTTTTGCAACACAGTCCTTCCGCACCACGCACGGAGGGAGCCGAGAGTTGGTAACCCCCTCTGTTTATATGAGGTAACTTAGGCACTGCCTTTTCCACCAGAGTCAAAGACCAATGCTAACAATAAAATGAGCTTATAATAGACTTGTCACAAGATTAGGGTGTACAGAGAAAAGTGCTCCAAACAATCCTAAAGCAGATAAGATGGTAGGGCAGCTAGAGGAAAAGAAAATTGTAAATTTAGAGCATATGGAATTTGAAACACCTGACTTCAGGTAGAACCACTCTCAAGGACTAATTCTACCATTTAAAAATATGTTTTAATAGACTACTCAAATACTTCTTTTCTTTTCAGCAAATTTACCTATAAAAATAGTGTAAAATCTGGCTGTTGAACAAATGAGGATATAATTTCGCTAATGCTGAAAATATTTTAAGCGGTACTGAATATGGCAACAAAGGCAAGAAGTAAGCCCATTCTTCAAGAACAGACTTTATCCTGTTAAAATTTCAGCCCAAAGTGAAAATTTCAGCCAACCACATAGGTGGAAAGGCATCTTGGTTTTGAAGAAGTGATGGCATGTTTTCTAAGGTTTAAAACAAACTCTTATGACATTGAACTAGACACACACATTGTTCCAATGTCAAATTTCTAATTTTGATATAGTATAATAGTCATATAAGATGTAACCGTTGGACAAAACTTGGTGAAAGGCAGTTTCCTATGCATTCCAAATAAAAAGTTTTAAAAAGCCACTGACTCTTGAGGAAGTTAATAAAAAATAACGCAAGCTCATTACACATCATTTCATGACCGATTACTATCATGATCACTCGTTATTATGCTAGTGTGCCCTTGGTCTTTCACTTCTACTGTTACAAGCTTAGTTTTTAGCCTAAGTTAAGCACTATCAGGAATCCACGCGAGACTCATTTCTAATATCAGCATCACAAGCCATTCACTAAATGCCAAATATATTTTTCCATTAATCCAGGCCATTATTTGCACCATTTAGGTACCTAAACCTTCACATTGGTTATCTTTTACTTTGCCTGATACTATTCATTCGAGAAGAAAAGTTCACTCATCTCAAGGCACAGCAGAAAGGGCTCCGTATTGGTTATTTAAAGACTGTCAGTGTTGATAGAATCCTTTTCAATGCTCACATTGTACTAAAATTTTGTTCTTGATTGAGCAGGCAAAAAGCCTGATCTAAGAAATTTTTAATTTTATTAAATTTAGCCTAAATGGATCGTGATTCCTATGTCAAATCCATAATGTTCATTTATTTAAGGATATTTTACGTGCTTTTCACGGAATGGGGTTGGAAATGACCGTAAGAGTCGTCTAATCCACACGCCACATTTTATAGATGATGAACCTCAGGCTTAGTAAGATCAAATGACTCGCTAGCTAAGGCCAGCACTTATAACTGAAAGACCCGGCCTGTCTTCACCACTGTAAACCATTTGTTGCCAGGTTTTGTTTGCCTGAGTTCAAAAATCACGTCCATCACCTTATAGCTTTGCGACTTTGGCCAAGTTATTTACTCTCTCTGTGTCTCAGTTTCTGTATCTGTAGCATGGGGATACTGACAGTGCAGTTGTTGAGGTCTTTCCGAGGCAGTTTGATGCTTTCGATTCTAAATATGCTAGATTTTAGCTAAGGTGATTTTATACTAGTAATTCTAGATATTCTTGATTTTTATCAGTATGCCTCTTGTATGTCTTTTCTAAGAACCATTATTTATCATGTGACACATTATTACCTCAAAATTGAATATGTGTACTGCAAGATTCATTGCCATAGCAGACACCACTGTTTCTGTATCTAACATCCACTCTTCTTCATCCAGACTCGGAGGTTTAACGATGACTCTGGCCAAAATTCTGCTTCTCTCTGCTGAAGTTAGGGAGAGTCACAAGTCCTCTCAGAAACAGTCTCCCCCCTGTTTTGGCAGCCGTTCGTAGCTTTTCTTCAGCATTTTGGTCTTCTCCAAGAGCTTCCCATCTCATAATTCTTGCCCAGCCCCGAGGGCATAAGTCCATACCCTCACTCTCCATCAGGACCCACCAGTGCCTGGACGTGGCTCTCACTTTCCACGTACTCAGGCCTCTCCTGTACTCAGGCCCCAACAGCTGCTTCTTTCAGGTTTCCATTAGTAGCTGGACTGGAGCAGGATGGGAAATCAGCAGTCATCTTCAAGCCATAATCTTCCTAGAATCTTCTACTGATTTTTGAAGAAGTCAGAAACTAAATTATTAATTCCTCAAATCCATTTCTCCTCCAGAAGACTGGAATTAATCCTTAATCATCCAGTTGCTTAGAAATCATCCTTGGTTATTCTCTTTCTCTCACCCCCATTTCAAATCCATCCCTAAGGTCCATTAATTTTACCTTCATAAATCATCTCAAAACCATGCACTTTCTCTATTGCTGCCACCATCTCTCTCTACTACTTCACTAGAGCACTGGCCTTCTAACTGGTTTTCCTGATTCTTTGTTTTCCCTGCACCTTCAGTTTGTTCTCCACACAAGAACTCACGAGAGCTTTCATATACAAATTGAATTATGTCTCCCCTCTGCTCCCGACATGTAGTATAAAATACATAGTTTTTGTCATGGACTGTAAAACTCTAAATAATCTGACCTCTGTTTATCTGTACAACCACATCTAATGCAATCTCTCCTCTCACTCACTATGTTTCAGTCATGTAGACACTAATTCAGTCTTGAGAGCATTCCAAGGGGTTTCTTTTTCTCATCTTAAGGTTTTTGCTCACGCTGTTCCTTTGATCTGGAATGCTCTCCCCTAGGCTTTCCTTATTGCAGCTTCCCTCTTATTCTGTAGCTCTCACTTCAGTGTCTTTTACTTGGGAAAGCCTTTCCTTACTACTCTAAGAGGGTTCCCATTCTGTTAATTTTTGACTAAGCTTTCTGTTTGGTGCATTTGTAGAATTTTACATTTTTAAATTATTTATTTCTTTGCTAATTTATTATCTGTGTTTTTGTCCATTTATCTGTATGTCCTATAATAGCAAGGAGCATGTATGTTTCGCTAATGACTTGATATTGGATCCCAAGTGCATAATTGATATCAATAAAATTTTATTAAATAAGTAAATGTGGGTAAAAAAGATATACAACACACATCCCAAACCCAAAGCATTAACTGTCTGAACAGGAGATAAGTCAGGTATATAAATGATTGCAATATAAATAAATAGCTGCCAAATGCCACATGAAAGACGTAAACTGAATTCCATGGGAATATAGAGAGAGCACAGAAAGATGTGAGGGCAACATTAAAGAGTACTTGATGTTTGAACTGAACCTTAAGTTTGATAGGCAGAGTCAGACAGGAAGGCATTAAAAGTCCAAACATTACAAGTAAAAACATGGATATGGAAAAGTTCAATTAGGTATATCCAGGAAATAAAGCAGGTAGGAGAGTATAATTTATATGGAGATAAAATAAACAGTGATCAAATCATAGAGAGATCTGAATAATAGTTGAGGGGTTTACAGTTTGTTCAGTGGTAAGGGAAAGCCATTTAAAATTTTAAGCTGGATAGTGACATATTCAACAGGAAGTGTAAACTCAACAGGAGAGATTGGCAGAGGATAACATAGAGCAGGAGTGTTACAACTGGCTTGAATTAGTCCAAGCTTAATTCACTGTGTGACCCTGTGAATAGGAGTGACACTGGGAATAGAAAATAATGAATGACCAGAAGTTCCAATCTGGCCTTCTTGAAATGGTAGAGTCCATGGAAATATCTCCAGTGATGCAGAAGCCCCTGGCATGTTACATGTAAATATTTTAGTGTAGGTGTATTTTTTAAGAGATAGTTCATAGCTTTTACCAGAAGTCTCAATGGAGTCTCTAATCTCAAAATTTTAAGGAGGCCTCGGATCCAAGATGGCACCGTGAGTAGTCCTCTTTGTCTCTCCCTCTTCGAGTCTACAATTATTTGGACACTTATCGCTTAACAAAGGATATCCAGACAGCATCTCAGGACGTCTGAGATACCCATGCGACTATACATCGGAAGGCGGATGGACTTTCCTCCAGGAGGATGTGGAAATAGGTGAAAACTCTCCGACCCCGACCGAGCAGCCTAGTACCCGCAAGCGGCTTTCTTCCAACGGACGCCCCCAGAAGATCTACACACATCTAGGGCAGGAGCGAGCACACAACAGAGGAGCGACGGTGGAAACAGGTGACCAGAACCCTACCTGAACCCCCCATAATTACTCCTAAACACAGAGGGAAACTTTGGAGTTGCACACCTGGGCCCGCGGGGATAGTCTCTCCCCACCATTGGCGGGGAGTCCCTGCCTGGTGTTCCCGGCACCCGGAGGGTCCCAGAGAGAGTCGCTTAGGGTACGGAGGTCTCCCGGCTGCCACTGCCGGCACGGTGGGGCTAGGGATTGCCGGAGATCTCAGAGAGGACTGGTGCTGGGGGAAGTTTCAAAGGCCGGCTCTGCAACCCGGAGGGGAAGCTCCGGAGTTCCGCCCGGGCAGCAGACAAAACTCTCTGTCTGCCATTAGCAGAGGGGCCACACCCAGCATTCACGGCTCCGGGAGAGTCCCAGAGAGAATCCCAGAGGGCGGGGCGACCCCAGCTGCCGTTGCCCGCCCTGTGGGACTAGGGATTGCCAGAGATCTTGGAGAGGACTGGGGCTGGGGGAAGTTCCATAGGCCCGCTCTGCGCCCCGGAGGGGAAGTTACAGAATTCTGCCCGGGAAGCAGACAAAACTCTCTGTCTGCCATTAGCGGAGGGGCCACGCCCAGCACTCAACTCCAGGAAAGCCCCGGAGAGAATCCCAGAGGGCGGGGCGAACCCCAGCTGCCGTTGCCCGCCCCGTGGGACTAGGGATTGCCGGAGATCTCGGAGAGGACTGGGGCTGGGGGGAGTTCCAGAGACCCAGCTCCGTAGCTTAGGGGGAAACCCTACAGGCTCACAGCAGCCTTAGGGAAAGCCTCTGCACAGCACCAGTAGAAAGCACCCAGCCGGCAGCCACAAGGCTGGAAGACCCCAGGGCAAAAGCAGCATAGCTAGGTGAACTAACCACAGACTGTAGAAGATGCCAATAGCTCTCCTGCGACCCATAGAGGACAAGTGAGATTTTGTGGATGCCAACAGCAACAGAGCGACAAATATAAGTGATCCCACCCCTGGCCGCTGGAAAAGCCCATAACACCGTTGCAGACCCCAAGGAGGGAGCACATCTAGGTGGGCTGCAACAGTAGGCACCAGCAGCCTGAAGCCCCCCTGTGACGGCCCCCATGGCAGAGGAGGGAATCCAAAGGACCACTGTGACTACGAGGAGGGGCCCAGGCCCAGTTAGCAACTGCGGACAGGGTTCCTGGTTGGTGCAGTATAAACAGCTGCTCCCCCACCGCAGCAGCTGAAACAAGTGAAAGGAGCAACTAAACTCTATCTCCATGTGGAGGCACAAATCAACAACATCAAGCAATATGAAAAAATACATTAAATCTCCAGAACAGAAAGAAAGTAACAAATACACAGAAAACAATCCCAAAGAAAATGAGATATATAACCTAAATGATGATGACTTCAAAACAGCCATCATTAAAATACTCAATGAGTTAAGAGAGAATTCTGACAGACAACTCAACGAGTTCAGGAGCTATGTCACAAAAGAGTTTGATACGATAAAGAAGAACCAAACAGAAATATTGGAAATGAAGAACACAATAGAGGAGATTAAGAAAAATCTAGATGCTCTGAACAGTAGGGCTGATAATATGGAGGAAAGAATTAGCAATTTGGAAGATGGCAATATAGAATTGCTGCAGGCAGAGGAGGAGAGAGAAGCAAGACTAAAAAGAAATGAAGAAACTCTCCAAGAATTATCAGACACAATTAGGAGATGCAACGTAAGGATTATAGGTATACCAGAGGGAGAAGAGAAGGAGAAAGGGGCAGAAAGCCTATTCAAAGAAATAATGGCTGAGAACTTCCCAAATCTGGTGAGAGAGATGGATCTTCAGGTGACAGAAGCCAATAGATCTCCAAACTTTATCAATGCAAGAAGACCAACTCCACGGCATATAGTAGTGAAGCTAGCAAAAGTCAACGACAAGGAGAAAATACTAAGGACAGCCAGGCAAAAGAAACTAACCTACAAAGGAACCCCCATCAGGCTATCAGCAGATTTCTCAGCAGATACTTTACAGGCTAGAAGAGAGTGGAATGATATATTCAAAAATCTGAAGGACAAAAATCTGCAGCCGAGAATTCTCTACCCAGCAAAAATATCCTTCAAATACGATGGAGAAATAAAAACTTTCCCAGATAAACAAAAATTAAGGGAGTTCATTGCCACAAAACCTCCTCTTCAGGAAATCCTCAGGAAAAGCCTCAGTCCTGAAAAATCCAAAAAAGGAAAGGGGCTACAAAACCAAGAGCAGAGGAGATAAGTAGAAGGACAACAACAGAGATTAGCAGCTCTTCATCAGAACAGATTAAACCATGGGATGAGAAACAAAGGAAATTGAAGAAAACTGGAAAACAAGACACAAAATGGTAGTGGTAGGCCCCCACATCTCAATAATCACTCTAAATGTAAATGGATTGAACTCCCCAATCAAAAGACACAGAGTGGCAGGATGGATCAAAGAACAAGACCCAACAATATGCTGCTTCCAGGAAACACACCTCAGCCCCAAAGACAAACACAGACTCAGAGTGAAGGGATGGAGAACAATACTCCAAGCTAATAATGAACAAAAGAAAGCAGGTGTCGCTATACTAATATCAGACAAGGTAGACTTCAAAGCAAAACAGATAAAGAAAGACAAAGAGGGACAGTATATAATGATAAAAGGGACTCTCCACCAAGAAGACATAACACTTATAAATATATACGCACCCAACACAGGAGCACCAAAATTTGTAAAGCAACTCTTAATAGAACTAAAAGAAGACATCAACAACAATACAATAATAGTAGGGGACCTCAACACACCATTAACACCAATGGCCAGAACATCCAGACAGAAAATCAACAAGGAAATAATAGAATTAAATGAAAAATTAGACCAGATGGACTTAATAGATATATATAGAACACTTCATCCAAAAACAGCAGGTTACACATTCTTCTCAAGTGCACATGGAACATTCTCAAGGATTGACCATATTTTGGGAACCAAAGCAAACATCAATAAATACAAGAGAGTTGAAATAATATCAAGCATCTTTTCTGATCATAATGCTATTACACTAGAAATCAACTACAAGAAAAAAGCAGAGAAAGGTGCAAAAATGTGGAGACTAAACAACACGCTTCTCAACAAACAATGGATCATTGAAGAAATTAAAGAAGAAATCAAATTTTATCTGGAGACTAATGAAAATGAGAACACGACATACCAAATCATTTGGGATGCAGCAAAAGCAGTCCTAAGAGGGAAATTCATCGCAATACAGGCTCACCTCACTAAACAAGAAAAAGCTCTCATAAGCAACCTCAAACGACACCTAACAGAACTAGAAAAAGAAGAACAAACAAAGCCCAGAGTCAGTAGAAGGAGGGAAATAATAAAAATAAGAGCAGAAATAAACGATATTGAAACAAAAAAGACAATAGAAAGGATCAATGAAACAAAGAGTTGGTTCTTCGAAAGAATTAACAAAATTGACAAACCCCTAGCCAGACTCACCAAGAAAAGAAGAGAGAAATCGCAAATTAATAAAATTAGGAATGACAGAGGAGAAATCACAACAGATACCAATGAAATACAAGAGATCATAAGAGAATACTATGAAAAACTATATGCCAACAAATTGAACAACCTGGAAGAAATGGACAAATTCCTAGACTCCTACAATCTCCCCAAACTGAATCAGGAAGAAATGGAGAATCTGAATAGGCCAATCACAAGTAAGGAAATAGAAACGGTAATGAAAAACCTCCCAAAAAATAAGAGTCCAGGACCAGACGGCTTCTCTGGAGAATTCTACCAAACATTCAAAGAAGACTTAATACCTATTCTCCTCAAACTGTTCCAGAAAATTGAGAAAGATGGAGAACTCCCTAACACATTCTATGAAGCCAACATCACTCTGATCCCCAAACCTGACAAGGACAACACAAAGAAGGAGAACTACAGGCCGATATCACTGATGAACATAGATGCAAAAATCCTCAACAAAATTTTGGCAAACCGAATACAGCAATACATCAAAAAGATTATACACCATGATCAAGTGGGATTTATACCAGGGACACAGGGATGGTTCAACATCCGCAAGTCAATCAACGTGATACACTACATCAACAAAATGAAAAACAAAAACCACATGATCATCTCAATAGATGCAGAGAAAGCATTCAACAAGATCCAACACCCATTTATGATAAAAACCCTCAATAAAATGGGTATAGAAGGAAAGTACCTCAACATAATAAAGGCCATATATGATAGACCCACAGCCAACATCATACTCAATGGACAAAAGCTGAAAACCATCCCTCTGAGGACAGGAACAAGACAAGGGTGCCCACTTTCACCACTCCTATTCAACATAGTACTGGAGGTGCTGGCCAGAGCAATTCGGCAGGAAAAAGAAATAAAAGGAATCCAAATAGGTAACGAAGAAGTAAAACTCTCGTTGTTTGCAGATGACATGATCTTATATATAGAAAACCCCAAAGAATCCATAGAAAAACTATTAGAAATAATCAACAACTACAGCAAAGTAGCAGGGTATAAAATTAACGTGCATAAATCAGTAGCATTTCTATACACTAACAATGAACTAACAGAAAAAGAACTCAAGAACTCAATCCCATTCACAATCGCAACGAAAAGAATAAAATACCTCGGGATAAACTTAACCAAGGAAGTGAAGGATCTATACAATGAAAACTACAAGACTTTCTTGAAAGAAATTGATGATGACATAAAGAGATGGAAAGACATTCCTTGCACATGGATTGGAAGAATAAACATAGTTAAAATGTCCATACTACCTAAAGCAATATACAGATTCAATGCTATCCCAATCAGAATCCCAAGAACATTCTTCACAGAAATTGAACAAACAATCCTAAAATTCATATGGGGCAACAAAAGACCGCAAATTGCTAAAGCAATCCTGAGCAAAAACAAAGCCAGTGGAATCACAATCCCCGATTTCAAAACATACTACAAAGCTACAGTGATCAAAACAGCATGGTACTGGTACAAAAACAGGTCCACAGATCAATGGAACAGAATTGAAAGCCCAGAGATAAAACCACACATCTATGGACAGCTAATCTTCGACAAAGGAGCAGAGGGCCTACAATGGAGAAAAGAAAGTCTCTTCAACAAATGGTGCTGGGAAAACTGGACAGCCACATGCAAAAGATTGAAAATTGACCATTCTTTTTCACCACACACCAAAATAAACTCAAAATGGATCAAAGACCTAAAGATTAGGCCTGAGACAATAAGTCTTTTGGAAGAGAATATAGGCAGTGCACTCTTTGACATCAGTTTCAAAAGAATCTTTTCGGACACTATAAATCCTCAGTTGAGGGAAACAATAAAAAGAATAAACAAATGGGACTTCATCAGACTAAAGAGCTTCTTCAAGGCAAGGGAAAACAGGATTGAAACAAAAAAACAGCTCACTAATTGGGAAAAAATATTTACAAGCCACTTATCTGACAAAGGGTTAATCTCCATAATATACAAAGAACTCACACTGATTAGCAACAAAAAAACAAACAATCCAATCAAAAAATGGGCAGAGGACATGAACAGACATTTCTCAAAAGAAGATATGAATATGGCCAATAGACACATGAAAAGATGTTCATCATTGCTAATCATCAGGGAAATGCAAATCAAAACTACACTAAGATATCACCTTACACCCGTTAGATTGGCAAAAACATCCAAAACCAAGAGTGACAAATGTTGGAGAGGATGTGGAGAAAAAGGAACCCTCATACACTGTTGGTGGGAATGCAAACTGGTACAGCCACTATGGAAAATAGTATGGAGATTTCTCAAAAAGTTAAAAATAGAAATACCCTATGACCCAGCCATCCCATTACTGGGTATCTATCCTAAGAACCTGATATCAGAAATCTCAAGAGTCCGTTGCACCCCTATGTTCATCGCAGCATTATTTACAATAGCCAAGACGTGGAACCAGCCTACATGCCCAGAAACTGATGATTGGATAAAGAAGATGTGGTATATATACACAATGGAATACTACTCAGCCACAAAAAAAGACAAAATTGGCCCATTCACAACAACGTGGATGGACCTCGAGGGTATTATGTTAAGCGAAATAAGCCAGTCAGAGAAAGACGAACTCTATATGACTCCACTCATAGGTGGAAGTTAGTATATTGATAAGGAGATCTGATCGGTGGTTACCAGGGAAAAGGGGGGGTGGGGGGAGGGCACAGAGGGGGAAGTGATGTACCCACAACATGACTAACAAAAATGTACAACTGAAGTCTCACAAGGTTGTAATCTATCATAACATTAATAAAAAAATTAAAAAAAAAAATTTTAAGGAGGCTGGCTTACTTGACCCTAGTTTTCTTTTCTGGGGCTAATTGGGAATACTTATCTGTGGCTTTAGTTTTTCCAGCTTTGTCTGAACCACTTGGTAGAGTAACACACTCACTTCAAATTAGTTACACTTTAAAAAAACCACATTGAACACAGTTCTAATGTATACCATTTATATGTATTCTTTTCCCTTCAGAAGAAAGTATTTTTCTCCTTCTCACTGATCTTAGCTTTTGAATCAAAGGCTAAGCATTCACATTCAGTGGATTAAATATACCCACCTAGCCTTTTAAATTAAACTTCATTTGATGTTACAGAGACTCATAAATTTTGTTCTATACCTCTAACACAAATTGCCTCTTAAAAGGCATCTACAAATACTCCAGCCATACACCCAGATTATTTTCCTAATACCTAGATCAATGAATCCAAATAGCTGGTTTATAAACAAAGAAGCGAACTGCTTCAGATTTCTGTTCTGAAGTTTATTTAACTCCTGTTGATTTTCAGGAATTGTTTATTTTCCACAAAGGGGATTTGAATTAGTAATGGTATCTTTCCATGGTTTTCTGAGGTGTGGGTGTTAGCCACGAAGCCTGTTTTCTCAGTCACTGAGGACGTATTTTAGAGATGTTGGTATCGATCTGTTCTTGAAGTGCGTGCTCTGGTATGCTAGTCAGATGGTCTCTCCTGCACGACTCTTCTCATTTCCCTCAGCTCATGGGAGCTGGGTGCTGACAGGTCTAGCCCTCACTGAAGAAAACCCAACCGTGCACTACCCATAGTGCAAGGAGTCTATAGGCCAAAAGGACACGCCCACATCGAGTCCATGCCCCTCCTTCTATACCACTCTCCAGGTTCTCAGGACCCTAGAATCCCTGCCCAGACTCAAATTCACTTCCTTAGTAGAGAGTGGTAAACATATTATAATTATTCCATAAGCTTCTGTACCTTTGATAGAAAAAGTAGGAAAGTGTCCAGCAGTAAAAATAGTTAGGTTGTGATTTAAGGTCCATAAAACAAAAGCAACCAGTTTTTAAGAGAAACTCGTTTATTGTACTGAGACCAATGAGAAATTTCTCTTACAGTCCTCTTAAAAAGGACATTGCACATCATAAGAAACAATAATTGCAACAACATCCTCACAATAAGCTTAGCAAGGAGCTTCATAAAATGGTTGCTTACAATGTTCGTCAGTGTAGAACATAGCCATAATGCAAACGTTCACGTGAATAAGGGCGCTTCCACAAATGCTGTTAATCTTGTGGTGCAGGCACACATGTCTTTGCTGGTGTGGTGTATGAGGATAAAGATTCCCTAGAGTAACAAATGAAATGCACATGCCTCCAAAATATTCTACCAATACTATTTTTGAGAACGATCTTCCACAGGACTGCTTATTTTAAACGTTCTTAAAATTAAGCCAAATGCACCATGTAAGTACAATTTTATAAAAAGCAGGAGCAAACGTAAGTCTGCAAAAATCCTAAAGAAGTGAAATGAAGGATTTGTTTCTATTTGAGTATTAACCATAAAGGGTTAGATTTGCAAAAATGTTGTTAAGTTTTATTATTTCTAAATGTCTCTAGGTTTTTAAAAACTGTACAGAAGTCTAGCTCACTTTCTGTCTCATTGTTTTCTTAGGACTACCGCAAAAGCCTCCACATCCACTCTCGGACTTCTTCCAGTCATTGTCCAAGCTTCAGGCAGAGTGACCTTTTAAAATGCATATCTAATAGTGTCAACCCCCTGGCCAAAACCGTCCAATGGAATCCCATGACTCTGGGGTAAATTCATGCTCTAAGAAACCAGTCCCTTCCTACGTCACTCCTTTCACTGGCTCCTCCACTCTCGTCTCTCAGACACCATGCCTTGGGTGCTCATTCACCTGATTTCCTCAGTTTCTAATGAAGAATAATTAGATGAATGAACCTCTACCTTGAGCTTTGAAATCTCCGCTTCTTTTACTTGGTTCACTTTGAACCAAGAAAATGGAGATTTTAAGATGGTCTCCCCCACCCCCAGCCTAGAGTAAAATGATTTTCTAATAATTAGGAAGAAGCTTTGAGAGGTACATCAACTTAGAAGACTCAATGAAATGCTTCAGGACCTAAAAGAACAAAACAAAAATCACCAACCGCATTGTCTGTCCTTAGTTAGTGCCTGGGCAAATGAAGAAGCAGGCCCACCAATAAACAAATAATTCTACTGCCAGCTCTCTGATCCAGTGTGAGGTTCTGGAACTCTATGAGAGACCACCAGCGTCCAAAATGTCTGTCCATTCATTGTGAACAGAGCAAGTGGTAATGAATGATAGAGGTCCATAGAATCCAGTGTTTGGCCAGGAAGTCTACTGAATTAAAAGAAAACTTAAGTATCTCCAAAGATACAATTTTCTTTCACTTTAAGTACCAAACATCCAGTTTACAAATCTATAATGGAGTTTCACATAAATGTGCCTTAAGTCACATATCTGCAAATTGAGAATTTCTGTGTTCTTCTGCTAGAACATTGCTATAGATTCTCCTGCGAGGAAATGGGTTTTATCTTTTTTCCTTAATTTTACGTATTTTGAGATAACTGAGATTCACATGCAGCTATAAGAAATGATACAGAGATAGCTTACAAAATTTTTATCCAATTTCCCCTTATTGTAGCATCCATCATAACTGTAGTACAATATCACGACCAGGAAATTGGCATTGCAAGAATCCATCCACCTTATTCAGATTTTAGCAGTTTTACATGCATTCGTTTGTGTGTGTGTGTATGGGTGTTTAGTTCTATACAATTTTATCACGTGTGTAGATTTGAGTGACCACCACTTCTGTCAAGATACAAAACAGTTCTGTCACACAGTGCTTCTTGTGTCTCTTTTAAAACCTCACTCACTTCCTTCTGCTCTCCCTACCCCATCCCTAGCCCCTGACAGCCACTGATCTGTTCTCCATTGCTATAATTTTTTCATTTCAAGAATATTATATAAATGGAAGCCTTTGGGGATTAGTTTTTTTCATTGAGCATAATTTCCTGGAGATTCATCCAGGAAGTTTTGTGTATCATTTGTTCACTACTTTTTGTTACAGAGTAGTATTTTCTAGTATGATGTATCACAGTTTGTTTAACCATTCATCTATTTTAAGATATGAATTGTTTCTCGTTTTAAGTTAATATAATATATCATGAACATTTGTGTGTAGGTTTTCCATGTGAAACTAAATTTCCTTCTCTGGAGTAAATGTCTAAGAGTGCAATTGGTGGGTCTCACGGTAATTCAATGTTTAGT
Organism: Equus asinus; assembly: GCF_041296235.1. Taxonomy (NCBI): domain Eukaryota; kingdom Metazoa; phylum Chordata; class Mammalia; order Perissodactyla; family Equidae; genus Equus; species Equus asinus. The sequence goes on along the minus strand of NC_091792.1, from coordinate 49,287,811 downwards.
TTTATAAAAAATTGCCACACTCTTCTCCAGATTGGCTTTCCGATATTACATTCACACTAGCATTGTGTGAGTGATCCCGTTTCTTTATATCCTCCCCAGCATTTGGTGTTGCCACTATTTTTTATTTTAGTCGTCCTGATATGAGTATAATGATATCCTGGTTTTAATTTGCACTTCCCCAATGATTAATGAAGTTGCACATCTTTTCACATGCTTACTTGCCACCTGGATATCCTCTTCAGCGAAATGTCAGTTCATGCCTTTTGCCTGTTTTTTAACTGCATCATTTGGGGGTTTTTTTACTGTTGATTTTTGAGGGTTCTTTCTGTATTCTAGATACTAGTCTTTTGTCAGATACGTGGTCTGCAAATAATTTTTGCCAGTCTGTAGTTTGTCTTTTCATCCTCCTGAGAAGGTCTTTTGCAAAGTAAAAGTTTTCAATTTTGATGAGGTTCAATACACTGAGTTTTCCTTTTATGGATTATGCTTTTGGTGTCAAGTCTAAGAATTCTTTGCCTAGAATTTGAAGATTTTCTCCTATTTTTCCTGAAAGATTTATATTTATGTTTTACATTTATGTCTATGATCTACTTTGAGTTAGTTTTTGTATAAAGTATGAGGTTCAGTCATATCCTTTTTTCTTTTTTTTGCTTATGAATGTATAGTTTTTCCAGCAATGTTTTTTTAAAAAGACTATCATTCTCCCCTGAAATGCTTTCTCAGAGATAAGTTAGGCACATTTGTGTGGGTTTTTTTATGAGTTCTCTGTTCTGTTTCATTGATTGAGACGTCTATCTGTTCAACAACGCCAAATTGTCTTGATTATTGTAGTTATACAGTTAGTCTTAATATAAGGTAGAGAGATTCCTTCCATTTTATTCTTCTTTTTCAAGATTGGATTAGCTTTGCTAGTTTGTACCACTAAATATATATTTTAGAATAAGCTTGTCTATATTATTATAGATTTTTACTTGCTGAGAATGTTTATTTAAAATTAATGATTAAGCATAAAACATTCCCTTTCTTTTTTTATAGTTATTATTACTAAATAGAAGATAATATTGCAACTAAATATAGCAATCACCCTTATTAAAAACAAAATTTGTGCTATTATTTCTGTAGATCTGCCATTAAGAATAAAGCACTTAGGAATATGTAAAATTTCAGTAGCGTCTCACATACGGTGCCACTTGTCTGTGAAAGATTGGATACAGAAAAGGTTAATCATGGAATCTAGCTCTGGCCATGTGGACATACATCATAGAAAAGCACAGCAAAACTCGGTAGAAAAACATAGTTATCTGAAAGTGCTGTTTTCTATTTCAGTGGCCTTTTGAGAGGAATGGTCTCATCTAAGCTGTCCTGCCTTTCCTTGAACTTAGATAAAGAATCAGCTGTCTGGCCTGTGGCTGAGATGAATACCTTTGGGTTTTCTGTTTTGTCATTGTCTCAGTGCTCTGTCCTCAAACCTGGAAAGCAATTTGACAACCCAAGTATATCTTTTCCAAACAATTTCTTTCCCTGATTGCTTTTAATCTCATGGATGAATAAACTCTGCTTGGAGCCCGTAGTAGATAATTTTGGTGGTTTGCTCTTAGCCTACAGTCACACTTCCCTGAAAGCTGCCATGTTTTCAGTATGCAACCCTGTTCCTCCCACTCCCAACCTCAAACCTGGCCGTAGGTGGATGGACCAGAGATGGCTGTGTGACCTTAGCTCTTCCTAATCTATTGTCTTTCCCAGGAGTTTGGAATCTGAATTGGAACATTTTAGTCATCCTGGGGGCATAGCAACCTGGCAGCCAAATCTGTCACTGTGTGGAAGTCATCTTTAGCCAACACTCCTGGAATCCACTTAGACCAATTTTCTGTGAAGCCAAAGATAACGAATACTGAGTTTGTATTTTGCCAATGGAAAAACACATTAGAACACAGGCTAAATCAAGGGTATGTCTCATAAGTATAAATTTGTTTCTAAAATAGAGGGAAAAAAGAGAAAGGCTTCTTTGAACATGTGAATATGGAAAAGGATAAGTTATTTCTGGCAAAAATAGCCTAAAGATATATTTCCAAACCGAGAAGTGTGGGTGGTTTCCTGGGAGCAAAATGTACTACGTGGTGGGATTTTTCTTTGTTTTTAATCTGTTTTCTCCAAAAGATGTATCTAATTGTTGTGCCTTATATAGGAAGCTGCATTAAATAGATTGAAATATGCTTTTAGTGTCCTCTTCTGTTTTCACCCTTCCACATTCTCCATGTCGTAACTTGTCACTTTTAGCTTTCATATTTGTTTTTAGTAAAGCTTCAATCAGGAATGAATCTACCAAATGCACACTATATATGCATGTAGAAAAGAAAATGGTGAGAGAGGCTACCTTGTTGCATCTTAATATGCATCATATACAACACAGTGCTTATTTCGAAAAACTATAATCTAAGACATAAACAAAGCTTTAAAAAGGAACAGTTGACTATTCAGAGGAAGGCATATAAACATGCAGAAAGTTAAGAGAAAGAATTAGGTCATCTTTATAGTCCAGAAACTGAATCGAGTGCCACGTAGCAGAGCTTGACACTGCTCCTAAATTATCTTCTTGGAGCTCTTCTTTCTTTCCTTTAACTCAAGATATATGGCTTGGGATTTTCGGAGGGGAAGGAGGTAGGGTACTCTTTCTCTGTTTTTGATTTGAAAATGTTGATTTGATGTTCTTTATGTTTTACTCTTCTCATTTTCTAAAATTTCCCTCCCCTCCCTCTGGTCTGCAGATTTCGCCCACACCCTCGCCTCTGCATGGGGAACTGGCTTTCCATGCTAATTTGCTCCGCTTCGGAATGCATCACAAGAACGCCCGAGAAAATACATCACCCTCAGTTTTCTGCAATTAAGTCTTATTAATTGCATTTGTTTGGGTTTCCAGCTCTTATAATCTCTCCCTTTTGTCCTTCACACAGTTGGTTTACTAAGACTAGGATTGCATTTGCATTATTAGGAAAAACTGAAATTATTAACTGGTGGGTTATTGTAAACAATGCCAAACAGTTAAATTTCCCCAAACTGCATATATTTTTTAAAATATTGAATGTGCTTTTATTTTCCTTAATGTAGAAAAGATCTCCATTTCCCTAGAAGAAAAATGTAAGTATTCCCCTTGTATCAAACTTCTTTTGAAAGTAGTGTCAAACACAGCTTCTGCTTAGGTGATGTACCAATTTTGGGTTCACTTAATATAAATATATACAGAAATTTGAGACCATTCTTCACCATTGTGGGTAAATATGTCAGAAGAATAAAAAAAACTACTGCTCATTTAAGATACTAACAGATAATGCTTATGGAACACTTTCTACATGCCCGACTCTCTTTTAAATGCTTGGCCTGTCAGATCTCATTTAATTCTTACAAAAGTCCTGGGTGGTTTGTTATCCTCAAGTTATCATCTTCATTTTGCTCATGAGATTGCTAAAGAACAGAGAGCTTAAGTGAGGTGTTCAAGGTTACACAGCCCAAGACGGGCAGAACTGGGAGTTTAACATACAGTTCATTCCAGAAAGCGTGCCCTTAACTGCAATCCCACAGTGCCTCTTCAGCAATGAGAGGAATGCATAGAATAATTGAAAATATCTCTTTTAAGGAAATATTGTGTTTAAATACAACTCCTAGAGGATTCATTCTCACCATTGCCTTTGCATTTTTGACTTCTAAAATTGACTCTTTTAGGGGCCAGCCTGGTGGCACAGTGGTTAAGTTTGCACATTCCACTTTGGCAGCCTGGGGTTTGCCGGTTTGGATCCCAGGTGCAGATGTGGCACCGCTTGGCAAGCCGTGCTATGGTAGGCATCCCATGTAGAAAGTAGAGGGAAGATGGGCACGGATGTTAGCTCAGGGCCAGTCTTCCTCAGCAAAAAAAAAAAAAAAAAAAAAAAAGGAGGCTTGACAGATGTTAGCTCAGGGCTAATCTTCCTCAAAAAAAAAAAAGTAAAATTGACTCTTATTATGATCCTGGGTATTTGGTTCTTACTCATATTTTAGAAACATGATAGGGTGTTTCATAGTCAACAGAACAGGGAGTAAGGAAATGTTACATTTTGATAATAGATGACTAAATGTAGTGTGTAAGATGATCTACGTGAGATGCAACGAGATCAATTATAATAGATCTCTCTCCATCCCAGACTTCTCTTTAAATCCCCATTTCTAAATGCCTCTTTGTTATCTCCCCATGGATTGCTCACAAGCATTGCAGATCTCCTTCCATGACTGCTCCCACCAGCTTCCATCTTGCACACAAACCCAAATCTGTTTTTTCTTTTAAGTTTCCCTGTCTCAGGTAGTGGAACCACCATTTACGAGACAAAATGATAATTATCTTAATTTTCATGCTCCTTTACTCCAAACATTACCTCTGACATACTTTCTTTCCTCTCTTTCTACGTCAAGGCCAAAGCCTTACTTGAAACTCTGGCATTTCTCGATTAGCCTTCTCTCATAGTGTCTTAGTTATCGTTTGCAGTCTACCTTCCGGACAGCTGCAGATGAACTTCCTAACAGCGAATCCTGTCATCCTACTCATTTGCGTCATTTCTTAGCAACTCCTCATACTTTCAGAATTAAGTTCAAACTCCTGCAACCCTTCCAGGCTTACCTCCCCAAATGTCCATACACGCCTTTCACTTGAATCACACCAAGGCATACTGGGTCTCTCACTAAGCCAAATGAACCACGACTTTGTTACAGTCCCATGGTCCCCATCTCCCACTTAATTTCCTGGCTGACTTCTATTTTTCCCCCTGGACAGATCAACCACTAGCTCCTTTTAGCAGTGTCTCATCCCCCAACCCACATCCCCCGACTAAATTGTTTCCATGTGTTGCTACTTTACTTCTGCACTTCTATTTACTCTGTTTATATACGATGGAATTTAATCATACAGTCTAATTATTGTTGTTGGTTTTTCTGGTGTATCTTCTCAGTGTGAGGCTTTCGAAGAGAGAGACTTTGTGTTCATCATCTCTGTAGCCCACCACCTTAATGATGCCTGACACATTCTAAGCCCTCGATACATGTTTGTTGAATTGAACTGAAATTTTAATACATGCCCTAAAATTGTGATTAAAAATAAACAGAAATATTGTTGGCTTCCCTGGGGAATAAGAACAAAAGCGAAATGATGGAATATTGAAATAACAGAAACAACTTTTAAGGCGTGTTAAGGCATTTAGCACATTAGATCCAGTGGCCTCCATGTTCTTTTTATATATCCCTGCTGATTTATAACACAAGCAATATTCAAAGAGCTTTGATTATGATACCTCAAGACTCTGAACCACCAAGATTCAATTACTGACAGTACACTTTATCTTCTGTCACACACACATATTATGTGCACATATATGTATTTGTAAATGCAGCCTAGATCACATCAGCCTGGAAGTAGAAACAGAATCACAATTATTATTATAAACTCATTTTCCTGTCTTCTCTAAATTGCCCTGCAGAACCTCTAGACTTCTCACAAATTCCCCCCGAATAGTTCTGGGAGACCTCAAGCAGATTCCCAAGTGTGTGCTGGATAAACTAGTGCTTTGGCCCATCTGTGGTACCTGCCATGCTTCTCTTCTCCTGCTCCAGCTTGCCCCGGCTGTGCCTTCTATCTCTGCTGATGCCTTCTGTGTAACGAGGGTCTTTGTGTTGAGCAAGATGGTATCTGTGCCAAGAACACTAATAACCAGCCCTCTCCCCTCCAAAGAGACTGCCGTTAAAGCCAGCCTGGATTACCCAATAGGCAGGGTAAACACCAGCTTAGGGCTCTAACAAAAGATACGCATCAGAAAAACTTTTGTAAATAATTAATTTGCTAATCGAAAACTTCATTGTTTTAGTTTTTATAGCAAAACACAATTATTGAAGTTTTCTTACGTGTTTTTAACAGTTTGGAATTATTATGATTTTTTTTTAATTTCTTTTTTTTTTAAAGATCGGCACCTGAGCTAACAACTGCTGCCAATCTTTTTTTTTTTTTCTGCTTTATCCCCCCAAATCCCCCCAGTACATTGTTGTATATCTTAGTTGCACATCCTTCTAGTTGTGTCATGTGGGACACCACCTCAACGTAGCCTGATAAGCATTGCCATGTCCGCGCCCAGGATCCAAACCTGTGAAACCCTGGGCTGCCGCAGCAGAGCGCGCAGACTTCACCACTCGGCCACAGGGCCGGCCCCCTGGAATTATTACGGTTTTTGAATGTCTGTTTGGGAGAATCATCATGATCTTTTCAGTCTCAAGGCCTCTAGAAACCTTAAGGCAGCCCTCATTGACACTAATGTCCACTCATGCCCAGGCAGCACCTGTAGGTGCCCAGTGTGAAGGGTGCTGATGTTAGTGATGCTGGCCCCATCTCTTACTGAAGCCCAAACATGTGCCTGACATTTCTCAGATCTTGTTTTCTTTCTGTTCTATTTTTATTGCAACTCCTTTGCTGTAGGACTCAGGTGTAAGTTCACGGAGACGGAACTCTGAGAACTGTATTCAGAAACACCCTTCTTTTCAGACTTTGGCCTATGCTCTTGATGGTCTCTTCCTCTTGGGATAAGTTGCTTACGGTGAGGAATCTTGGTGCTTTCTGTAACTGGACCCTGGATAGACCCCCCCACCACCACTCCAGGTAGGTTTAGAGCAAAGGTCACTGGAAATAGGTCCTATATGGGAACCCTGAGTTACTAACAAATTTCTAAATATCTTTGACTGACTATTTTTGAAATGAAAATAATGTGTTTTATTTTCTCAAACTCTAGTTAACAGGACTACCCCTTACCCAAACAAGCTGATTAACTGAAGTGTTCCTGTATCATTTTGATCTCAGAATTCTAAAATAAACATTGGAGGACTTTAAAAAGAACAAGAAACACAAAACCCTTCCAAAAAAACAAACATAACTTCTACTAAAAATGATTAAAGAAGACAATTTAGGGGATACAAACAAACTTTATTCATCTCTTCATGAAGCAGGAGACCATTGCCAAGGGTCCAGAGAACTGCAAAATGGGGCGGAAGGCACGAAACCTTTGTAGGATAAAGAATAAGGAACAAGGAAGAGAAAATCAGAAAATGAATAAGGAAAAGGAGGTAAATATAGAGCCCAGAGTGGCTTGGTGTTTGGGGTTGGGCTGACTGGATGTACTGAATTTCTGGTTAAGCAGAGCATTTACAGGAACATGACAGTTTCTATTTGCTGACACAGCACTCTGGTGGAAGTGGCTCCATCTTGGGCCTAGAAATTTCTTTCAACACATGTCACATGTTTCCTGTGTCTGAATTGTCCCTAGATAGTCAGGGGTTGAGTAGAAGCTGCAGAAGTCAATTAACAAATATATAGTTCCCACCTAACTATTCTACATGTCGTTTTCAGGTGGCCTCATTCAGTTGATTGGACGAGGAGTGCACAAGGATGAGAGGATTTCCTTCTGATCTTTATCTCAGAACATCCCTGGGTTTCACTGAGTCTGTAGGGAAATTTCCAAAAACTAGCGATAAGGATTTTTCTTGTTTAAATGCAAAAGAAGTGGCAATGATAGTAACAATGAGTGCCAAATTTGCTTTGATTCTTTTTCTAGGCCATCTGTTCTTCTCTTTGTGCTCGGTATTGTAGCGTCTGTTGAGATCATTGAACAAGATAACTGAGAATAAGCAAACTACCCTCCACTTCACTGAATCCTAAATTGCTAAAATACGTAGTCATGTTGAAAATAAGTGTAGAAAATTCAAGTGGTTTTGTGATATATGCTATATTAGTTTGGGTAGAAGCTAAGCTGCTGTGACAGACACAAACAAAAAAGATGCAGTGAATTAAAAAAAAAGAGATCCTTTATTTCTCAATCATGTAATAGCCAGAGATAAGTTGCTTAGAGCTGGATCTGAGGCTTTGTGTCCACACATTTTGCTTGGTTCTTGTCTGATGTCTGCCAGACCAAGACGCGCCATAGGCAAATCTGATGGAGAAGACAGAATATCACCCAGCAATCCTAACTTTGTGCTGCATGAAGAAACAGGATGAAAGTTCGAGTTGTCTTTTTGAGGGGAGAGGGAGACTTGTATTAATAGAAAGAAGAGAGTGTGTGGAGTTTGGGGAAGAGGGAAGGACAGGGGGCAGACTGAGGCAGCCTTCTCTCCTTCTGTTTAGTAACGGCATCCCCAACCTTTCCCTGGGCACATGTATCCCCTCACATCTGCAGGCTATACACTATCCCCTCAGGCTCTCTTCCAGTCTCGTGAGGCCATTTGACTAAGTTCAAACCCGTGAGATATGAAAGAATCTGAGGTGTGCCATTTCCAGGTCATCTCTACAGATGCTGACTCTGCGCTTTCTCCTTTCTGTTGCCTAGAAAATGATGACAACTGGAGAAACCTTGGAAACCATAAGTTGAAGACAAACGAGCCACCCCTAGCCCTGCAATGCTCTTTTGGAGTGTTTATTTATGTAGGAACCTTGTGACAGTTTTTAAAACATGACATAAAGAAGTGGAGTATATGTGCACTCCCTTTCAAGGACTTGGGACTTCAAGTATGTGGTAGGAAGTATGGCAAAAATGACCCTATGTAACTTCCAAGGCTTGCCCAGAAGAGGCCATGTGACTTCCACCTGGTTCTCTCAGAATGCTCAGTCCCAGGATGCCTGTTGGAACCCAGCTGCCCTGCTGCGTTAGACCCAAGCCCCATGGAGAGGCTGTGTGTACTGCCAGGTTGATAGCCCCAGCTGAGCACAGCCTTGAAGTCCTCCCAGACCAGGTACAGACATGGCAGCAAAGAAGCTTCCAGACAATCCTGCCTGTCATCATTTGAATCTCCTTCAGACCTTCACATCTTCCAAGGTGGGGCCCCAAACATCTGGGGCCAAAGCAAGCCATCTTTGCTCTGTCCTATCCCAATTCCTAACCCACAGTATCTATGAGTGTAGTGAAGTGCTCTAAGTATTTTGGGGTGTTCTTATTAAAGCAACCTCGCCTGTGCCCAAAATAACACAAATGCCATATTAAAAATTATTTAAGTAATTAATGTGTCAAACCAAAACAAGACTATTCTAAGGACCCAACACAATCTTGAATGTTAATTAGTTATGTCAGATACAACCGTTTTCCTGTACTTAAGTAACCAGTACGTTAGGGAAATTCTGTCAAAAACTGTTAAGATTTCTAGAGAAAAATGGAGACTGCTCTGAAATTTACCCTCCGATATTGTATCATGGGAGTTTGTCTGATGTGTTGCGCTGATGCCATTCATACCTGTATCTTCTTTCCTTTCCTTGATAACGCTGTTCGGAGGTCTCAGGGTGAATTAAGTTTAAGTCTAGTTTATGATGTATACCTACCTAATAAATTTGTGATTGAAAACTTTCCTGTTAATCTTTATCTCGAGCTGGTACATATTTTTACAGTCATTAAATAATTAACCTCTTGCCTCTGAGTTTTCCTTTGATTTTGTGGGTATATATAGACGTTGATAGCACTTGTAGTGACAAGGTCCACAGTAACTATGCATTCCAATTCCGTAACCTCAGAAGTTCCTCTTTAGAGGGAGTGACTTTTTAGAGGGAAGTCCCAGTAAATGGTGGATTGAGGATGAAAAATCCAATGGCCATACTTTCTCATATTTGGAGATCCAGTGAGTAATCGAAACCAGCTTTAATTCTGTTCATTTCGCTCTTGTCTATTCCCTTCTGCTTTATCGGCTCTTTTATACTGATGGTTAAGATGAAATGAAATTCCTGCAGGCCAAATTTAATTTATTTTATTAGTTTATATAAACTATACTATATAAAGACATTTTCTCAAAATAAATATTCTTTTGTTTGCTCTCTTGAAAATGCTCAGACAGCCCAGTGAGCGTCTCTCATGTGTGGAGGAAGCCCTTCAATGCAGAGTGAGGCTCGAGGTGTGGATGCAAATGAAGACTCAGGACACCTGGCTCCTCTTCCTGGATCTGTCACTCTCTGGCAACTCTGACCCAATCTCTGAGGCCCAGGGTCCTCATATGCAAGTGATGAGTTGTACCAAACTCTTTCTAAAGTGCCTACCATTTCTAAGATTTTACAAACATTGATTTAAAGAATAGTGGTTAAGAGTGTGGGGTCTCAAGTCCTTATCTTGGGCTTAAATCCCAATTCTTCCACTTACCATCTGTGTCACCTTGGGTGAAAATGGTGGTCCTGATCTCCTAAGGTTATATGAGGATTAAATGGGGCAATATGTGTATAGTGACTAGGAAAGTGCCTGGCACATGTAGGGCTCAATCAGCATTTAATTCTATTATACATAAAACAACTACCCTTTATTGCATGTTCATTAGATGCTAGAGAGCTCAGAAACCCAAAGCCATAAGACTAGCAAGTTGTAGAACAACATTTCAACCACAGGTATGGCTGACTGCAAATACCTTGTATTTTAAGTATGCATACCATAAAGTGTAGCTTATTGAAAATTCTAGGAAATGGTTGTACATAACATATCTGAATCTTTAGAATCATAGAATTATTTGAAGATAATAAGTTTGAACTCCTGAGTTTGTTATTGCATTCGCATACTTTTTTGGTGTCCCTCTTGGGCAAGCTTTCTATTCTTCATTTTTCTTTGGCAGCAAGAGCCACTTGTTTTGGTTTTAGTTCCATTTCTGTGAAACAGTCTGAATCCCACAGTCCAACACTCCCTTCTAGGATTTTCCCAGGGGCACATACAGGAGAAGTATATGATTTGTGTCCTTTTATTAGCCAAGCAGTTCAGACATGAGTAATTTCCAAGTTAACCTTTTATTTACTAGTGGGGTAATTTCTTTACTGTTCTCTTTTATTCATTTATTTTTATGACCTGGACAAGGGAGATACCCAGAAAGACAAGAGGGTAAGTGACCCTGAGACAGACGAAAGGAAAAGAAAGTAAAGGATCTACTGGGGCAAAACCAGGGCAGCAAAGGTAAGTCAAACCCTCTGGGTTGAATAATGCTCATCGCTACCATTGTTGAGCTCCATCTCCTGGGAGAGGGATCCATGCTCCTCATTACTCAGAACAGCACTTACAAAACCAGCCAGACTGTGGTCAAAGTTCTCAGCCCTGTTCTCCCCTCTAAGAAACTGAGAGAAGTACTAAGAATATCCATTACTTCCAGATATTATTTCAAATATGGTGAAATGATCTGCTGCTCTTATTATTTTCATTTATTTAGGAAATGTTTACTAAAAGCTAACCCTGTACCGAGTACTGAGATTGACACTGTGGTGGGGGCAGGTGGGGGGTACTAAGACAAATGATGTCCAGAGTCTGGTGATGGACTTAGGCATGTAATCATAATAATAGTAATAGTGATAATGGTAACAGAAGGCGGTGATCCCAGGGGTGGAAGGAAAGAGTTGCTTGTGGTGCCCTGATGATAAAAGAGCTCCTGATTTGGGCTGCTGTGAGTGAGGGAACGGGTGACAGAACATTTTCTCAGTGTGGCCCTTCTGAGTCAGTCAATATTACAAAGACCTAACAAGGCCTAGTGGCAGGGGTGATGCTCTAAGTCCCTCTCAGAAGCTCATGGGATGCTAAAGGACTTTTGATTAATAAACATAAAATCAACTTCCAGTTCTGGAATATACACAGGCTGGGAGACAGGACAAGTCTGCTCAGAATGGGAATGAAGAAAGGAGGTACATTAGGCAAAGCCTAATAATTTAAACGTGGCTAATAAGAATTTTGCCTAGAATCATAAAAGTAACATGAACTAGGCTAATGGAACAGGCCTCACTCACAAAGCCAAATATAAGTTATGGCATATAACATATATATGGCTTATATATATATATAACATAATATAATATAAGCTGGGCTGGCCCTTGGTAAAATGGTTGAACCAAGCAAAATCTGACTTTGAAACCCTGCAATAAGCTTCCAGCTCCTTTTCTCCCTCGCCTGGCAGCCAACGTACCCTCCAGACCACTTGTCTCTTTATCACCCTCTTATCCCATTGACAGCTAGTTGCCCAGAAATCCCCCTCCCTCAAATGCAGAAGCTGAAGAGGTATTGTGCCTCACTCCTGCACATTTCTGAGGGGTTTCGGAAGAATGAAAGTCACTGGGGCTTGAAGACATGGATATCTAATGGCGGGGCTTCAGGTTGTGGTGGAGGAGTTATCTGAAGAACACAGGCTTTTCTGCCTGTCAGTGTCCAGCACATGGGTAACGACTTACTCTATCTTCTCCATCAGGTAGCCTGTGTGCCAGCTGCCCTTGAGGGCAGAGCTGTCCAGTTGGAATACCTTCAGCCTTCAATAGTGATTCCTAAGATAAGATCTTTTTTGATCTATTGTGGATGATGACAATCAAATCCTCTCCTTCTTTTTGGTGAAAAGACTGAGACACTAATGACAAGGACAAAATATCCTTACGGAGCCATGTAGCAACAATATCAGTATGTTTTCAAACTGGCCAAATCCCTTAGCTGCAAAACATCTCATCATTGTTATTAACCTTAGACTTGCTCACTCTCTCTCTGAGTCCTTACCCTCTCTTCACTCGGTTTCAGTGTAAACCAAAATAATTGTAGGATGCACTTAAAAGTGGGCCTTTTAAAGATTTCTCTAAAGCAGTGTCTCAGTCCTCTCAAAAGATAGTTTAAATCTTTGGCCAACCACTTTCTATGTTTTTTTCCTCCCCACCGCGGGATATATATTTAAAATAACTTTTGTTTACAAAATTGTATCTTAGCAACAATGACACAGCACAAGAGTGTGTTATCTAAAGCAAACCAATTCTGGCCATAAACCATATAAGCAAGGCTGCTAAATGTGATTGGTTTGGCTCTCCTGTGATACCGCGAGCCTAAGGTGTTACATGAAATTAAAGGCATATTTTTCAGACCTGAGATGGTCCATTATTCATGTTTAACTCAAATGATGGGTAACATTTTTTATTCTAATTATAGAATCATAAAATTTCAGAGCTGATAAGGATACTGGAGGCTGCCTCATCCAGTCTTGTGCTACTCTAATAGGAGAAAATGAAAACTAAGGAAAAGAAGGATAACTCGCTTTCTTCAGAGCACGCATGTGGTTAGTGGCGGGGTTGGTTCGAGAAATCAGGTTTCCCAACATCCAGTCGAGTAATTCCGGTAACTGATGTATGAGAACAGTAGTTGGTCTTTATGTGGATCCATTTAAATTCCTTCTTTTGAAATGGGCTTCTGAAAGCTTTCAACATGTATAAATACAGATTTGAAGAAGCTTTTCTTTTTTTGTGCAAAAAATAAAGAGATGATAATTTCATTTTACATAATTCACAGCCCACTATTATCACCTTGCAGAGATCACTGAAACAGAGAACTTCATGTTAGTAAAAATCAGAGCAACTGTTTGTGATCAATGACGAAATCTATTTGCTTGTGCATGTCCAAATGAAGAGAGACTCATTGAGTTTAGTGAGATGTTGTTACAAGTGCTGCCTCTAGAGTCAGACTCCTTTAGTATGAATCCCAGCTCTACTCTCTAACTACTAACATTACCTTAGGAAAGTCCCCTGACAGCTCTGTGCATCAGTGTCTCCAACTAAAATGTTGGAGATATATTCATATTCATAGCGGTTTTGAGATACTTAAATGAGGTAATGTGTTCAAAATGCTTACAACAGTTCCTGAAAAATAGCACATAAAAATCTGTTAGCTGTTTGAATTTGTAATGGTAAGGAAATTATTAGGAGGAGAATAAGGGTAAGTTTAACCACATCTTTCCTCTTTTGGTTTGAGAATCTATATTCAAATACTAAGCATCCAGCTTTATTATTAAGGGTACACTCAGAGGCTATTGCAAAAATAATGGCAAAGGATTTTCGCTCATTTCCCCAGTGGAGTTTTTTTGTCTTAATTCTTCTGATAAACAATAGATGTATTTGCAAGATTGCTAACCAGGTTGCAATCTGTGGCCTTGAAAGAAAGAGAAAAAATGACCAAAACACCTTTCATAGGATTTAAGAAATTGTGACTTCAACCCCATTAACGTGATGTTCAAATAACTAAATCAGACAGTTAAGAAAGAAATACGGGAAGCTTATTCAATTACAAATAAGTGAAAATAGACACTGAGGTCCTGAGAGGTTAAACCACTTATTCTAAGTAAAAAAACCTAGTCATCAGTTTTGCTACATCAACGTGTTAACAGGAATTTTCAGTGAAAAGTCTGAATTCTCTGCTTTTTATTTAGGCATGAAAGAGGCAGTCTCTTGATATTTTCATATATATTCACAAGGCCTGAAATCAAACATTATTCTGCAGACTACTAGGAAATCTATAAAATGAACCAAACGTTCAGAAAGTGTAAGCAATATTTATAATGGTGTGAAGATGGTCTTTATATGCCTACACATTATTGATAAATCATTAAGAGCTATTGCAGCAAAACTATTGGAGCATTTAAAAAATTATTACAAATAATTAAAGTGAATATCTTTTACAATAAATAAATGAAATAAAGATAATAAAATAAACAAGGAGAAAAGATTACCTTGATTTTTAACTAGAACAAGCTATTATGCACTCTTTTTCTTAAAGTCTACATTGATGTGTAGGAGTAGAAAAGAATGACATAATTTTTTCAAAAACATAAACAAGTGTTAGCTTGCATTTCTTAATACTGCCTCTTCTCTAATTTGGGTCCTATCCTTGAGTTAGTCAGCCTGTAACATTTGCACAGTTTATAGTCATAAAACTTCCATTTGAGTTGCATAAACATTTTTAAAGCATTTTTAGCTTTATTACTTATCTACTTAGACGGAAGGTTCATAATATTACACTCTTCAACAAAAGATGCAAGTGAGAGTCAGATAAATTAGATAACTACTCTAAAGAAACACAGCTAGTCAGTGAGGAAGCGAAACTAGGGGTCTACGTCTCCTTGATTGCAGACCGAGGATTTTACAAAAAATTGTGCCGTCAGATCAAATCAAGTGCACCCAATTTCCTTCTTCTCCCTATGCTAAGTTATCCTGCAGAAGGCTGTGCTTTGGTTAGAATGCCTCAACATCCCCAAATTACTGTAGCTGTTTCCTCAAGGTATGAACAAAAACCACCTTCAAAAATGTAACTAAGTTTTGCTAAAAATGGTTTTCTGGACCTCACCTTACACTGACTGAATCAGAATTTTCAGGAGTGGGACAGTTTGACAAGCTGCCCAGGTGACCCTTACATACACTAGAAAGAACCACTAGCCAGCAGGATAAAGTCCAGTTCCTTAGCTTCAAATAAAAGGCCCTCCATGTATGCACGCCTCCTGCCTACATCTTCAAACTTCCCTTAATTACACTTGCCTCCGTTGAACTTTGTGCTCCAGCAAAATATTTCGACTTAGAGCTCTCTGGCCATACCTATCCTTTCACACCTCTGGGCCTTTGTACTCATTGCCTCAGTCTGGAAAATCTCTTTCCCCACCCATCTCCACCTACTTGATAAACTAACCATTTCTGAAACTGTCAGGCTGTTCCTACTTTTCCCAGCCTTTCTTCGAAACAAAATCAATCACTTCTGCTACTCCTCCTATGAACACGTGTATTGACCTGTTTGTTTTCATCCTGTGTAACCTGGTGCCCCAAGGTCCTACATACAAAGGAAACAATAAACGTTTGATGAATGAGTAACAAGGTGCACAGGGATGTGTTAGCTATAACCATAATACTTCTGAAAATCACTTGAGTTGTAATCACATACAGACCATTCAAGTATGGAGTGCCATCATTTCCAGATGATCCCATTGGCGTCAAAATATAAAACCATAACCTATGATATTCATGGTGAGAGGTAGAATAAAAACATATATCAACACGTGAATCTTTCCTTAGTCAATATCTACGCCAACTGGAATAATATCAGAGGTCTTTCTTTCTTGTTTATATCTTTCGGGGTCAGCACTGCCTCTGAGGGTTAGACACTGTTACTTACAATATGAAAAAGCAGCTTCTATGGTTTCACTAACATTATACACAGATGAGAGGATTTGGAAGTATTGACTTCCCTTAAAGTCTTCATTTTTCTTTCTTTTTTTCGCTCTTATAGACCAGAGAATTGTTTGCTGACCACTATTACTTGAGTTTTCAATTCAGTTCCTCTAGAATCTGATATTGATTTTATAGCTTTATGCTTTTAGGAGACTGTGAAATTCCACTAGACACTCAATGCTTTATTTTGTATATTCCTCATTTAGCCAAGGGCAATTTTACACCTCAAGACTCCTAATTTTGTATTTTGAATGTTATATTATAGAATTACCACATAATGGTCCCCAGAACCATTTATTACAAATGTTTATGTATTAGATACTATAATCAGGTAAATTAGAATGAGAGAAAAGAAAATGACCGTGAAAAATACAGAGCAAAAGTGATAAACAGGATTGAGTCCTGAAAAAATATTTTTGAGTTAGATGAGGATGAAGATGGCCTTGGGTATTACCATAGATAAGTCATTAGTTACTTTTGTAAGAGTCGATTTTTTATAATATGATAGAGTTAAGACAGAATTAAATAAATATCATAATAGAACTGTAACCTAAGTGTTCCAGGAACACTGAGGAGAGAGGAATAAATGCTGACGTGGGAAATTAGGGAAGACTACAAGGAGGAAGAACGATTTGAGTTAAGAATTTGAATAGGAAAATGAAAATATGGAAAAATAGAGAAGAGAGGAAGCAGTCAGTGTTTAGGAATTTTATTTGGGGGACTATATTTTCCCAGTATTGTTCTATTTTGTTAAATACTAGAGATTAGTTTGTAGGATAAGTTGCCTTAGAGCGGCCTGCAATATTTGTAAGGACAATTGACTGCTCTTTTTATAACTAGGCACAGAGTAGCAGAGGTTATGACGAGGCTAAATTGATAAATATCATAAAATGTGAATCTGAAAGTGATCAGGGTAGAAGGTCATGGTTCTAGTCAACAATCCACCTAAATGACACACTGTTCACTTCCCCCACTTTCTTTAAAAACAAACAAAAAGGAAAAGAAACTCAGCTTTGATTTTCTCAGGAAAAAAAAAACCCTGCTATTGACTAGGCAGCAAATAAAAATTAAGTGTATGCAATTTATCCCTTTTGCTACTTTTTTTTTTTCAATGTAGAAATAACCCTACTGATTGAAATTGCCGCCACGTGGGAAGAAGGGTCTCCTGGATGGCCGGTAACTTTTCCTCCTCACAGCACAGGCTCTGAGGCCATCTTTTTTGAGTGTTGTTGCTCTTTGCAGCTGGGTCCCTTCTCCCTGCGTAGTGTGCCTACAGTTTTCCCCACTGTTAAATCAGCATGTTCCAGAATGCTGCATGCTCTGACCGGGTGTTCCATACCAGCCACCAGCTCCTATTGCTTCAGGTTGTTTTTTCGTTCCATTGGTGTAATTAAACTCCATCAATCACCCAAGTATTTCCAGTGTTTGTGAATTCACTTTATTACCTTTAGAAGTGAGAACCTAGAGGGATTCTTGGTAAAAACAAAATTTTAGGAAAAACGTGAAGGAACTTTAGAGAGCATGGTTCTCCGCAGAATCAACTCAAATCATCCTACTCCATTTAAGCAGCTGTGTTTGCAGTTTAATAACACCCTATCCAGTGAAAAGGCGTGGGTGATATTTATAAGCAAAACAATTCAATTAAAATATATAAGGTCTATAATGATACAAATAAAATTTGTTGAGTCAATGCTATTAAACAGTAAATTCAGAGTAAATTTATAAAGGAAGATAACACAGCACACTCAGAACATTCCAGTATTTCTTTTGAGCTGTAACAATGAAGTCATTAGTGGATGTAGTCCTAATACCACCAGAGGGCACTTCTAGGAGCCAAATGTCATCTAACATGTGAGTAGGCACCTAGGCACCATCTTGGCTGAAGTTTTAGGGAAAATTCAGTTTTTAGTAAGTACAACCTTTTCTTTCGAAGGTCCTCCATTAATTCATTTATAATTCTCTGCTTTTCATGATCTGAGATCGAAATAGTCGCTCGCTAGAAAATATCACAGCAACTGATTAACAGATACATAAGAGACTGTGATTTTTCTTTTTGTCAATTGGATTCTCAAGGGATTTATTTTTAATAAGAGGGAATTGAGTTACTTTTGTGCAACATAATTTTCGTATTTGGTTTCATATTGAAAAGATGTACTAAAGGAATAGTTTCAAAAAATTATAATTATGTAAGGTGATGGATGTATTAACTAACCTTATTGTGGTAATCATTTCATAATATATACTGTATCAAATCATCACATTGTACACCTTAAACTTACACAACATCATTATATGCCAAATATATCTCAATAAAGCTGGGGGAGGGGAGAAATGGTTTCAAAAGTAAGTTAAATTTCATCGGACAAAATGTCTCAATCATTCCAAATCTGCAGTTTAAATTCTATTTAGGGATGCATAATTGAAAGAATACAAAGTAAACATAGCATGTTCTAAGTTTTTTTTACAACACTTCAAGTTTTTTTTTTTTTTATTCAGAAGATGGACCATAATGTGAGTGATATGGGATGATTCAAGAGAAAATACAGAAAAGGCAATGAACTACAACCATTTTTTTTTAATTCTCTAAATGATGGAGAGTTATAGACCCTGGAATATTTACCCTAAAGTCAAAATACTGCGAGTTGGAAAGGAAGAAGAGGTGGCTTTAATCGTCCAAATAAAATAAGACAACCATTGTGTACAAGGTGTATGAGATAAACACCACCATCCCTACAGTCCTCCTTAGTGTGGAAACATATATGAAAACATTTGTTTCACAGTGTGCAATACTGCTGGTTAAGTATTAGGTATCTTGGGATAGTGATGATGGTATCAAAGCCATGGGAGTAAGGGAAATCTCAAGAAATATGACTTAGGGGATACTATAGACCCTTTCTTTGTTTCTTTGTTTTTATATTCTGCCTGCCTTCCATCTTTCCTTTCTACTTTCCTTCCTTCCTTTCTTCCTTCGTTCCTTCCTTCCTCCCTTCCTTCCTTTTTCTTTCTTAGTGGGTTTTACCTAGTGCCATGGGTCTTCAGAGCTAAGTTAGCTCTTCAGGCACTCAGGAACAGATCCTGGCTCTAGGAAGGAGCTTTTCCAGTAAAGAAATATGACTGGTTATCAGTTGAACTCTTAAAATTTTAAATCACACTACTACCTAAGAATACATTTGACAAAACTCATTGTTTTCCTCTTGTTTAACCAATCATGTTTAGAAATGGATTTGGAACAGTATTATGACATTTAAATATATATTGTTGTCAAATATTGTTTGTTAAGTGTTATGCAATTTATTAGTAATATAGCTTGATTTTAAAGAAAACCTCCTCTTAAAAAATGTGTTCTTTCTGCTTTTACTTCTCTCGGATTAAATGCCTTGTTAGAGTCTTTGTGACATAACAAAATAAGCATTTCAAATGTTTTTAATCCCTAATAAATAAAACTTTAAAAGTTCCCTTGCTATTTCACTGTTATTCTTGGGCTGGTCCCCTGATTTCCAAATGTAACATTTCATTGCTATTTATTTCTCCTTCCTCCCAAGAACTTTCGAATACTCTTTGTGCCTGTTGGAAAAATGCTCTAAAATACTGTCCAGTTCATGACTAAGGAAAACTTTTTTTTCTTAATTCGTGGCTCCAAAAACCCAGTTTATTTTGTTGACGTTCTGTGACACGTTTTGATATTTAGCAAATTTTCCTTATCTCTTGTCATCAGTACTTTTAGTAATGTTTGACTTTTGCAAGGTGTCTCATTTTTCCCTTCTGCTGACATTTAAAAAATTATTTATTATCAGGCAAGACTTCAGTAAGAGATTATGAAAAATGTCATCTGGCTTTAAATAATTCAGATTACTAAAATCCACTTAAAAATATTGCCTGCCAAAACGTACATCCCCAGGAGGGCAGGGATCTTTGCTTTGTCCATCTGTATAATACGAATGCATGGAATAGAGTTTGGCGAATGAGATGCTCAATAAAAATTGGTTGAATACATCGTATACATTCCTTTTAAAAGTAATATGTTCAAAAGTTGTTCTCGTATTGCTATGGACTGAATCGTGTCCTCCCAAAATTCCTATGTTGAAGCCTTACATCCAGTGTAACTGCATTTGGAGATAGAGTTTTGAATATAACTAAGCCTAAATGAGGATCATAAGAGTGGGATCTTAATCCACAGGTATTGGTGGTCTTATAAGAATAGGAAGAAAGGGCTCTGGCTCTCTCTCCACGAGCATGTACTGAGCAAAGGCCATGTGAGGACATGGCAAGAAGGTGGCCATGTGCAACCGATGGAGAGAGTCTTCACCAAACACTGACCCTGTCAGCACCTTGATCTTGGACTTTCCAGCCTCCAGCGTCATGAGGAAGTTAATTTCGGTTGGTTAAGCTACCCAGTCTATGATATTTTGTTATGGCAACCTGAGCTAAGACACTGAAGAATGAGAAGGGAAGCAATAAACGGAATGGCAATCATGAATATAATGGGGAGGAAGAACCTTCAGAAATTTACATTCTGAATTATTTTATGTTTTTTAATTCTTCAACAGAATCAAATGAATTGTTTAAAGTTAAAATCTAAGGTCTTTATCGTCAGAGGGTTTGGTTTGTCTGTTTGCAACTGTGAGCTTCCAAAGCTTTAATCTGGACCCCACCCCAACATCAGGAGTTTTCTAACGGGTACGAGGTGGCTACAAAGCTGTCACCATTATTAGGGGGCAGCCTTTAAAATGGAAGTTCTTAGATGACAAATTCTATGACATTTATATACGTACACAGTGCCTGGTACAAGATCAGCGTTCAATTACAAGCCTGCAAAATAGAAAAGGATGTGAATTTCAAAATACCCAGTTTAGTGGCTGAAAATGTGAAATGAAAACAACAGTTTCCATAGATTAAAGACATTCTTGACTATCATGCCTAAAATATGTCAACCAATCCAGCAATCCCCATGCCCATATTTTGACTCATTTTTTCCTTAGCTCTTATCACCATCTGTTTTATACTTTGATTTTTTATCTTGTTTATTTCTGCCTCTTGCCACTAGAATATAAATTCAATGAGTTTTTTTGGTTTTTTTCACTCATGTGCCCTCAGTATCTAAAACAGTCTGACATGTAAAGATACTCATCACCTTTTGACTGGCTGCATGGGTGATTGCTGAATTGGACGTTAAAGGGTACATAGTCTTTTATGGTTGTTGGAGGCCTGCTGAGAATGATTAAACCAATTTATTCATTTGGTCAACAAATATTTACTAAGTACATGTTATGCCCCAGACACTGTACTCAGTCAGGATATGCAATGTTGAACCAGATATGGCCCCTGACCTCAATAGGCAGGTTTTCAAAGGACCCTAAAAACAAGAATGACTTCAGTCCTGCGTAATAGCTGTCTCGTCATTGAGATTTGAGGCTGTAAGAGGTAGGCTCGTAACCTGACCACGCCTGAGGCACAGGTGTTTCAACTCATGCAGTTTGTGAGGAAACATTTTACCACCATGCCTCACGAACTGCAAGGCAGGCTAAATGTACCCATACACAGTACAGGTAGCTCTTTCTGGAAGATTAATTAAAATGTAAAAAAAAAGATTTGCTACTTTGAAAACAAAAATTATCAGAAAATAGAGCGACAAGGACTTGAATTTGAACTGGCCCTGGACTGCACATTTAGTTCTGAGATGTTTCCAAAAATATAAATACAGATGTTTTTGGTGACCTAACCAGGTCCTTGGGCTTCTCTTAGAAGGTCCCAGCTCCATGAATCAAATGAAGAAAACATGCATAATGAAAATCAGGGTGGAATAAAATATCTCTGGCCCTGGAGTCAGAAAACTTAAGTTCACATGTATGCTGTATCTATTATTTGCTCTGTGACCTTCACATCTAATTCACGGTTACTGCACCTGTAAAATAGCCATAATGCCTGCCATATCTGCATCATTGGGTTTTTTTGAAAACCAAGTAAGATAATATTTACAAAACACTTGTTAAACTTCAAAAATCTATGTAAAATATAAGGATGTAAATATAGTAGTTTGTGCAATAATGATCCACCTTATGCTCAAGGGAATATAGGAAGCAATTTTCTTTTTTTTTTTCACCTTGTGCAAATTCACAAAATTCCAGAGTTAGACTCCTTATACAAGTAAAACATTTTCTATTTTCCTCTATGCAATTAACACTTCAAATTTACCACTGGGCCTTCTTTTTTTCTATTTTAGGATTGCAGTACATAAAACAAGCTCTCCAAGCTGTGTGACTTTCTTTTTTAAAAACAGTTCATATGAACGGTCCATGCAATTAATCCAATGTGTTTGTGAAAGTAGAGAAATAAACAATGTTGCCAAAGACAATGCTTTTGCAAATCTTTTCCCTTGTTTCAAAAAATCATGCTTTAAATAACCGGTTGGAAAAAACAAAGACTCTTAGCTCATTGTGCTAAGAAATTTCGAGCTGATTTATTTAGTCCTTAGCATCACTATTTTGGATAATTGTGCTTCAAATGTATCTTTCTTTCATGTCTCCACATGGACAGATACATTTGCAAATTTAGACTTGCCTCCAAACACCCAGGTGCAATAATATTTGCAAATACTATTTTTTTTTTATTTACTCTGTTACAATCCTGGTGCTGCAGAGTGTAAGGTGGCAATACATCTGCAGGAAAGGAAAAATTAAAACCATTGTTTTTGAACAAGAATAAGATAATTATTAACATGGAAACTTCAAACTGTCTTCAGAGTTCATGGAATTCTCGATATATTGTTGGTAGAATTTCTTTAGTTTGTTTGATAATCCACACTAATAACAGTTGATGTCACAAAGTGTGGTAGCTCACTGCTGAATTACCTCTTGGGAAGAAGGGAAACCAAGCCTAGAACATCTTATTTGTTGCACTGCAAGGTTGGGGAGGCAATATTTACTTGAAGTTCCTGGTTTACAGCAAAGTGATTTGTTTAGTACAAATCTTATTTTTGAGGAATACGTTCAAGACGTACTTTTAAAAATTGTCCTTTATGTCCCCTGTCATCTTATTCGACTTCTCAGCAGTTTTGACTACATTAGCAACTCCATTTTTCTAATGTTTCTGTGATGCAACACTCTCCTGTCCCACGCCTCCAACTCGCAAGCAAAAGCAAAACCTAAAGACTCTCATTCTGGTTCTTGAGCTCAGTGAATGGCATAATTGTTCATCAGCCACACGAATCAGAAAAGTGTGAACTCTTGGAGACACCTTGTGTCTTTGTATTTATTTGATTTAATTAAGAAGATTTATATAGCATTTATCATGTGCCAGGCACTCCTGGGCACTTTACAAGAGTTAACTCATTTGATAGTCATAACACAGGTCAAAAACCAAGGCATAGAGACATTAAATATAAACTGTTCAAGGGTGCAAAGCTAGTAAATGGCAAAGCTGGAATTTGAACCCATGTCCTCTGGCTCCAGAGTCTATGCACTTAAACATGACACCATGTTGCCTCTCCAAACAGTGACTAAGTTTTGTTACTTCTTCCCCATAAATATTTCTCAAATCCTTTCTCTTTCTCCCCTGCCATCACGCTAATTGAAGCCACCACCATTTTTCACAGGATATTCAGACATCCTCTTTTTCCCTCCAGTCTATTACCCATTACCAGACAGTGTGATTTCCTAAAAACATAAATCTGATCACTTTAGTCCCTGGTGTAGAAACTTTTGGTGGCTTTCCATTAATATAGAAATCAACCTCTTTTACATTGCCTACATTGCAGCTTCCGTCCTCTCCCCTCCCTGTCACTCTCTGTGTTCCGGATACATTAGGCGTCTAATTTCTCAAATGCTCTGTGCTCCTTCCCACTTCACAGCCTTTTCATATACCATTCCCTTAGGCCAGTTTCTTAACCTCAGCATTATCAACATTTTGGACTGGATATTTCGATGTTGTGGAGGGCTTTTCTGTGCATTGGAAAATGTTTAGCAGCATTCCTGGCCTTTCTACTCAAATAGACGACAGTAGCAACCCCTAGTTTTAACAAACAAAAATGTCTCCTGACATTGCCAAATGCCCCCTGGGGGCAAGGAGTGGTGTGAGAGTCACTCCTATTGAGAACCATTGCCTTAGATTTAAATGCTCTGGCCTCCTCTTTTGGTTTATTCTTCTTCACTCTGCAAAACTCAGCAGCCACAGTCACTTCCTCAGAAAAGCCTTCTCTGATTTCAGACCAGATGTTACAGATGGGTTCCCCCAGGAAGCAGACTCCCGGGTTGAAATCACTGTGCAAGCAGTTTATTATAGAGTGCCCTGGGGGATAAACATCTGAGGAGGGAACAGGAGTGGACAGGAGACATTGGCTGCAATGCTAACTCAGCAAAGGCCTCACTTGACCCTACTGAGGCCGAGATGGTCCTATATTGGAGTGAGGGAGCAGGGCCTTCTCACCTCTAACATGACTAGTCATGGGCTGCAGGCTGTGGTGGGAAGGGGCGTGACCTCGGGCTTGGCAACTGTCTTTAGCGGAGGCAATTTGCTGAGAAGGCTGAGAGCTGGGGTGTGTTTCAGCAGCCATTGCTACAACCAAGTCCTCCAGTCCTGAAGAGGGATTTGGGCAGCACACAAAGCACTCACAAGTCTACCCCTTGGACCACTCACATCCAGTTATTAATATAAGTTCTGGCGGGCCCTTTTTCCGGAAGTAAACTCATAAGAGGAAGATCAGCGGGCAAGCCATAGTCCCTGCTGCTGCAGCACGTCTCAGGACCACATCTGCTCTTCGTTGTCTTCCTCCTGTACAATTTATTTGAGATTTTCTCACCCCAAGCTCTCGCCTCTGCTCATCTCAGGGGTGAGTAGCCTGTTGTTGTGACACAGATTCTCATCACTGAGGGGTCTTTGGCCCTCTCAGTCTGTGACTACAGCACTATCCATCAAAATCAAGCAAGAGGGGCTTAAGTGAGTGACCTCAGGGCCGACCTCATCCCTCCCCACCCCCATATGGAGCAGCAGCAAGCTGCCTATGGGTAACGCAGAGGAGGAACATTCCCAGAACTGGCGGAATCGTGCAGATTTGCTATGAATATGTGTTTTCCTATACAGTGAATACGAATTCAGTGAACGTCAGTGAGATTAAGATGATTAAGAACCTTTCAGCTGCAACTAACAGAATACTTAATTAAAAGAGTCTAAAGCAATGAATATACTATACATTATCTTATTAGACAAGGATCCTAGGGGTTAGATGGCTATTGAATTGGTTAACTCAGTGGCTCCCTAATGTCATGAAGAACTGAAGGTTTTTCATATTTCTCTCTGCTTTAATCCTCAGATTTGAACCTTTATGGTTGCAATATGGCTGTCAAAATGCCAAGCATGGTCTTCACAATAGCAACTAAGCAGGAAGGTCAGTTCTCCCCTTCTATCTCTTTCTGTCTTAGCCTTCTAGCCAAGGTTGGGTTACATAACCATGACACAACTGTCAGGGTACTTGGAAAAGTTAGCATGGTCACCGACTAGTTACCCTGAGGAACTCAAGGGAGGCTTTGGATATTTTAGCTGTTTTTCCAAATTGTTCTTTCTCCTTTTGCTATGTTAAGGAGATGCAGTCACCAACCACACTGAACCTGACCAAGCCTCACCACGAGAGCTCTGCTTATGACCTTTGCCCTATTTTTAATGCTAAGATCTCTCTAGGAGGAGCTTAGGCCTTATTACCATAACCTGCAGTGGATGTGGAAGCATGTTTTCCAGCTGAGCCTGCGCAATCAAATACCCACCTCTCCCTCTTGAATATTCATTCCCCATCCAAAATAAAAGACCCTGCTTCCCTTTGTTCGGGGACGCCATGACTTTGGAAATGACTCCTCATGGTCTCCTATTTGCTGCAAATATACCTTACTTAATAAGACAACTGCTTCTGGTGTAGAGTCTGATTTAACTCACCAGGAGGGAACCCACTTTGGTTCAGTAACAGTATCTGGCAATTTTAGCCTCTTTTGTAGGGGGTGAGCTGTGGCATCAGGGAAAGTGGGGGTTGATTCTGAATGGGAAACCAATAGGTGCTACCATAATATGCAGTATACCTGATACATAGTAGGAGTTCAATAAATTTTAGCTTTCAAATTCCCGTTATGTCTGTTTCTTTCTCTCTCAACTGATTTTCTTGTTTCTGTTTTTCTTTTGTCTTTACTTCCTTCCTTCTTCATTAAACCTGTTTATT
The DNA here is from genome assembly GCF_041296235.1 of Equus asinus. NCBI lineage: Eukaryota > Metazoa > Chordata > Mammalia > Perissodactyla > Equidae > Equus > Equus asinus. The sequence continues at coordinate 49,261,613 of NC_091792.1, read as the reverse complement.
TTCTGCCCATAATACATGACAAATAAAAGTGGCAAGTAATAGGATATATTGGAGTATACAAGGAAGCCATTTTGTGTAAACCTAATTCGGCCTGACCTTGTCTTTTCAAAAGGGCCTGACGGTGGCATTGAGCATGCATTGTATATCTGCTTTAGAGATTCCCCATGGCAAGAACAAAGGCCCTTGAGATAAAGGTGCAACTTCTCTTTCCCTCCCAACATTGGCATTTCTTTAAGGATTAACCATCTTTCTTTGGGCTAGGAACTGATTGCTTGCGATGCCTGCCTGTGACCACCCAGCTCAAGACAATAGACTTGCCTCCTGCTACACCCTCCGAGACAGCAGACCACTACCTGCTGTGCCCACAGGGCAATCTTGTGACTATTGTGGGAGGGACATTTCAATCATATGTGAAACACCCTCTTTGAGGGTATATGACCACCCTGTGTACCCCCACTTCTTTGGAGTGCTCTGTTCCTTTGTGGAAAGACTCTCCCGGGTTATAATCCTCAGATTTCAGCTCAGAATAAACTCACCCAAATTTTCATTTATAGATTGGTTATGGATTATTTTCACTGACATACAAAAATAGAACATATTAATTTTTTAATGTAATCAAAGTTTTGGGTTATTTATAGTAAAAAGTAGATGAATTGATTGTTATATATGTCTCTATAGGGAAAAAGAAAACAAAATAAGTTTTGTTAAGTGACTGATTTTTTTCCCTCTTATATCTTTTATATACATGAGATTTCTGTCTTTTGGTATAAGCATAAATATAGTGAATCCCAGGAGAAAACAAAAGAACAGAGGCGGTGATGGGAAGAGGAACTTGGTATTTAAAAGGATGGGCCCCAGTGATCAGAACGAACAGGGAGCAAAGCAATCACAGCTATTCGATTCACAAACTTTGTGATTTTAGGCAAGTTCCTCAAACTTCTATCCCTCAGTTTACTCATCTATAAAATAAGAATAATAAAAGTAGCTACCTCATAGAATCCTTGTGAGCACTAAAAAAGAAAATCCATGTAGTATACTTAGAAAACTCCAAATAAGGAGTTGTTTGTCTCAAAGAACTCAAAGACTAAACGACAGGAAGCATGAAGCACCTGAGTTCAGAATTGGGATCTCCCGATGCAGCCTCAGGGCTTCTAGCTCAAAGTAGCTTTCCACTGATTAAAATCATACCTTTTTACTTGCCTTGTGTGGCTACTTTTCATGGTAGAATTGATCTTTTATCTTTATCCTTTATTCTTGCCTCCCCCCTGCCCGCCAACAGAGAGTGTTTTAAACTCTGAGAAAGAGTTCCAAATCTGTAGGTGTAACTCTCAACTCTTTTATGATGTCTATATTCACATTTCCAGCCTCCTGATAGAAGTCTCCACAGGAACATCCCATGAGCACCTCAGAACACAATTGATTTACAATGTGGATTTAGGCATGTGAATAACTACTGTTAAAAAATAAAATTCAACCAAATAAATTTGAAGATCTAATTGGCTTTCTTAAATGATTCATGAATTGGGCAGCATCCCATCTAGCAAACAGAGGGGAGCTCTGTCAAGCTGCGGAGAAGAAAAAGTTTTTAAAGACAGAGAGGGAGTAGATAAGAGGAAATTATTAGGAAACAATGCATTGCTTCAGGCAAGCTTGCCCTCTTGGGGAAAGAAGAAAAGTTCTATCTATGGATTACCTCCCAGTGCTGACCAGGAAATTCCAGGTTGACTGGTTAAAGGTCACATCCCTGGGAAGGTTGAAACTGTAATTAGGTTAGGTATTAAGTTTTGGTGGAGCTTAACATCAGTGACTCCATTTTGGGTCTGTTGTCTCCTTTTTAACACTAGATATATCTGGAGTTCTCAGTTTCTGCAGTTAAAATAAAAAAGAAAACAGATTAAGGGAGTAAGCGTGGTTTAAGAAAATAACTTACAGGACTTTGTACTAACATTTTTTTTACTCCACATCCAAAACAAAAATTATCACCCCTCCACCTCTCACACATTGCTTTTGTTCCTGTCTTTCCTATCTAAGATTTATAACATTGGTTCTGTGAGAACAGATTCAAAAATCAAACATAATTTTGTCACTGTCATACTTAAAGCATTTTCATTGTTCCTTATTACCTGAAGAAAACAATCCCACCTTAGTCTGACCATCATCTGCTTTTTCAGTATGGCCCCACCATTCCGATTACCACACTTCACATTCTGGCAGTTCATAAACATTATTTTATTACCCCCGAAATTTACTTCCTCCAATACAGACTTGAGAAATTCTACATCTACTTCAAAATCTGGCTCAATTGCCCTTTACGGTGTGAATCATAGATAATTATTTCCTCTTCAGTTTCCTCAAGGTGTCTCCTTCTGAGCTCTTTAGCACATAACATTGGCTAATGTTAGAACAATTCACAAGTTTTATTTCTCCCATTAGATTTGGAAACTCCTTAAGGCATCAGCCATATTTTGTCCACATGACCTAGAATTGACACTATTTAAAAAATTTTTGTTATAGCTTATATGGTAAAAACGTAAATGCTGTGGAATAGAATAGTCTTTAAAATGTTTACACTGTTCAAATTTGCATGCAGTTTTTTTCTCAATAGAGTTTTATTTATTTATTTTTTTAAATTGAAATATAGGGGCTGGCCCCATGGCCGAGTGGTTAAGTTTGTGCCCTGTGCTTCAGCGGCCCAGGGTTTCACCAGTTCGGATCCTGGGCGCGGACACGGCACCGCTCACCAGGCTGTGCTGAGGTGGTGTCCCACATGCCACAACTAGAAGGACCCACAACTAAAAAAAATATACAACTAATACTGGGAGGATTTGGGGAGAAAAAGCAGGAAAAAAAAAGAAGATTGGCAACAGTTGTTAGCTCAGGTGTCAATCTTAAAAAAAAAAATTGAAATATAGTTGACAGACAATAATATATTAGTTTCAGGTGTACAACATAGTGATTTGACATTTATATATATTATGAAATGATCATCATAATAAGTCTAGTAACCATACAAAGTTATTACAATATTATTGACTATATTTCCTATGCTGTACATTACATCTCCATGACATTTTATAACCGGAAGTTTGTATCTCTTGATTCCTTTGACCTGTTTCACTTATGCCCCCGTCCCCTCCCCTCTGGCAACCACCAGTTTGTTCTCTGTATCTATGAGTTTATTTCTGTTTTGTTTTGTTTGTTCATTTGTTTTGTTCTGTTTTTTAGATTCCACATATAAATGAAATCATATGGTACTTGTCTTTGTCTGACTTATTTTACTTAGCAAAATACCCTCTAGGTCCATTCATGTTGTCACAGATGGCAAGATTTCACTCTTTTTTATGGCTGAGAAATATTTCATTGTGTATATATATACCACATCTTCTTTATCCATCTTTTTCCATATCTTGTCTGTTATAAATAATGCTTCAGTGAACATGGGGGTGCATATATCTTTTCAAGTTAGTGTTTTTGTTTTTTTCACATAAACAGCCAGAAGTAGAATTGCTGGATCATATTGTAGTTCTATTTTTTAATTTTTTTGAGGAATCTCCATACTATTTTCCACAGTGGTTGCACGAATTTACATTCCCACCAACACTGCACAAGGGTTAACTTTTCTGTATATCCTAGCCAACACTTGTTATTTCTTGTCTTTTTGATAATATCTATTCTAACAGATGTGAGATGATGCCTCATTGTGGTTTTGATGTACATTTCCCTGATGATTAGTGATGTTGAGCATCTTTTCACATGTCTGTTGGCAACCTCTATGTCTTCTTTGGAAAAATCTCTATACAGATTTTCTGCCCATTTTTCAGTCAGATTGGTTGGTTTTTTGCTATTGAGTTGTGTGAGATTTTATATATCTTAGACACTAACCCCTTATCAGATCTATCATTGGCAACTGTCTTCTCCCATTCAGTAGGTTGCTTTTTGTGTCTTGCTGGTTTCTTTCACTGTGAAAAGTTTCTTATTTTTCATGTAGTCCCATTTGTTTATTTTTGCCTTTGCTGCCTTTGTCCAAGGAGACAGATCCAAATGCATTGCTAAGATCGATGGAAAAGAAGTGACTGCCTATGTTTTCTTCTAGGATTTTTATGATTTCAGTTCTTACAGCCAAGTCTTTAATCCACTTTTAGTTTATTTTGGTATGTGGTGTAATTAAGTGGTCCAGTATCATTCTTTTGCGTGTAGCTGTCCAGTTTCCCCTACACCATTTATTGACGAGACTATCTTTCCTCCATGTATATTCTTGCCTCCTTTGTCATAGATTAATTGACCATATAAGTGTGAGTTTGTTTCCGGGTTCCCTATTCTGTTACATTGATCTATGTGTCTGTTTTTGTGCCAGTACCATACAGTTTGGATTAATATAGCTTTCTCATATAGTTCGAAATCGAGAAGCGTGATACCTTCAGCTTTGTTCTTCTTTCTCAAGATGGCTTTGTCTACTTAGGGTCTTTTATGGTTCTATACAAAGTTTAGGATTCTTTGTTCTACTTCTGTGAAAAATGCCCTTGGTGTTTTGATAGGGGTTGCATTGAATGTGTAGACTGCTTTGGGTAGCATGGACATTTTAACAATATTAATTCTTCCAGACCATGGGCACAGTGTATCTTTCCATTTACTCGTGTCGTCTGCAGTTACCTTCATGAATGTCTTACAGTTTTCAGTGCACAGGTCTTTCACCTCTGTGGTTAAATTTGTTCCTAGATATTTTATTCTTTTTGATGCAATTGTAAACAGGATTGTTTTATTTATTTCTCTGATTGTTCATTATTTGTGTATAGAAACACAACAGGTTTCTGTATATCGATTTTGTATCCTGAATTCATTTATTAGTTCTAATATTTTTTGGTGGAATCTTTAGGGTTTTCTATGTATATATCATGTCATCTGCAAATGGTGACAGCTTTACTTCTTCCTTTCCAATTTGGGTGAATTTTATTTCTTTTTGTTTTCTGACTGCTTTCTCTAGGACTTTCAATATTTTGTTGAATAAAAGTGGTAAGAGCAAGCATCCTTGTCTTGTTCCTGATCTTAAAGGAAATGCTTTCTGTTTTTCACTTTTGAGTGTGATGTTAGCTCAGGGTTTCTCATAAATGACTTTCATTATGTTGAGATATGTTCCCTCTATACCTACTTTGTTGAGAGTTTATAGCATAAATGGATGTTGAATTTTTGTCAGATGCTTTTCTGCATCTATTGAAATGATCATATGATTTTTATCCTTCATTTTGTTAACGTGGTACATCATGTTGATTGATTTGCAGAGGTTGAACCATCCTTGCATCCCTGAGATAAATCCACTTGATCATGGTGTATTATCCTTTTAACGTATTGTTGAATTTGGTTTGCTAATATTTTGTTGAGAATTTTTGCATCTGTGTTCATCAGGGATTTTGGCTTGTAATTTTCTTTTTTTTGTAATGTCTTTGTCTGGTTTGGGTATTAGGGTAATTAATGCTGGCCTCATAGAATGAGTTTGGAAACATTTCTTCCTCTTCAATTTTTTGTAATAGTTTGAGAAGAATAGCTATTAACTCTTGTTAGAATGTTTGGTAGAATTCACCTGTGAAGCCGTCTGGTCCCGAACTTTTTTTGCTGAGAATTTTTGATTGCTGATTTAATTTCCTTACTAGTAGTTGATATGTTCAGATTTTCTAATTCTTCCTGATTCAGTCTTGGAAGATTGTATGTTTCTAGGAATTTATTCATTTCTTCTAGGTTGTCCAATTTGTTGGAGCAAAATTGTAGTAATCTCTTACAATCCTATGTATATCTGTGGTGTAGATTATAGCATATTCTCTTTCATTTCTGATTTTATTTACTTGGGCCCTCTCTCTTTTTTTTCTGATTGAGTCTGGCTAGAGGTTTATCAATTTTGTTTATCTTTTCAAAGAACCAGCTCTTAGTTTCTATTGATCTTTTGTTTTTTGGGTTTTTTGTCTGTATTTCATTTATTTCCACTCTGATCTTTATTATTTTCTTCCTTCTACTAATTTTGTGCTTTGTTTGTCCTTCTTTTCCTAGTTCCTTTAAGTGTAAAGTCAGATGGTTATTTGAGACTTTTCTTTTTTCTTAGTAAGGCCTGTATTGCTACAAACTTCCCTCTTAGAACTGCTTTCGCCACATCCCATAGATTTAGCAACACTGTATTTTCATTTGTTTCAAGGTATTTTTTGATTTCCTCTTTGATTTCTTTTGGAACCATTGGTTCTTTAGCAGCATGTTATTTAGCCTCCATGTATTTGTGTTTTTTTTCCAGTTTTATTCTTGTAAGTGATTTCTACTTTCATGCTGCTGTGGTCAAAAAAGACGCTTGATGGATTTCAATCTTCTTTAATTTATTGAGACTTGTTTTGTGACTACATGTGACTACACTGGAGAATATCCCATGTGCACTTGAAAAGAATGTTTATTCTGCTGTTTGGGGATGGAACATTCTGTGTCTATCTATTAAGTCCATCTAGTCCAATACATCGTACAAGGCCAATGTTTTCTCATTGATATTCTCTCTGCATGATCTATCCATTGATGTAAGTGAGATGTTAAAGGCCCCTACTATTATTGTATTACTGTCAATTTCTCCCTTTATGTCTCTTAATATTGCTTTATATATTTAGGTGCTCCTATGTTGAGTGCACAGATATTTATAAGTCTTGTTGGGTTGGTCCCTTTATCATTATGTAATGCCCTTCTTTGACTCTTGATACACTATTTGTTTAAAGTCTGTTTTGTTTGATGTAAGTATTGCTAGCCCAGCTTTCTTTTGGTTTCCATTTTCATCGAATATCTTTTTCCATCCCTTCATTTTCAGTCTGTGTGTATCTTTAGATCTGAAATGAGTCTCTTGTAGGCAGCATATATAGGGGTCTTCTTTTCTTATTCATTCAGCCACCCTATATCTTTTTTTTTTAAGATTTTATTTTTCCCTTTTTTCCCCAAAGCTCCCTGGTACATAGTTGTATATAAATATTTTTTATTTGTGGATCCTTCTAGTTGTGGCATGTGGGATGCCACCTCAGCATGGCTTGATGAGCAGTGCCACGTCTGCTCCCAGGATCCAAACCGGCGAAGCCCTGGGCCCCCAAAGCAGAGCGTGAGAACTTAACCACTCAGCCATGGGGCCAGCCCCACTCTATATCTTTTTATTGAAGCATTTAGCTCATTTACATTTAAAATAATTATTAATAGATATATACTTATTGCCATTTTGTTAATTGGTTTCCAGTTGTTTTTGTAATTCTTCTCCGTTTCTTTCTTTTTCTGTTGCTCTCTTCCCTTGTAATCTGATGACTTTCTTAGTGTTATGTTTGTATACCTTTCTCTTTACTTTTTGTCTATCTATATAGGTTTTTAGTTTGTGGTTACCATGAGGTCATATATAACAACCTATGTATATTGCAACTATTTTAAGTTGATGATAACTTAAGTTTGAGCATGTTCTAAAAGCACTACATTTTTCACTCCCTCCAATGTTTTGTGTTTTTGATGTCATATTTTACATCTTTTTATTTTGTCTATCCCTTAACTAATTACTGCAGATATAGATAATTTTACTAATTTTGTCTTTTAACCTTCAAACTAGCTATACAGATGGTTCACCTACTACCTTTACTATCAGTTTGCCATTACCAGTGAGATTTTTTTCTTTCATAATTTTCTTATTTCTAGTTATGGCTTTTTCTTTTCCATTTAAAGAAGTTCTTTTAACACTTCTTGTAAGGCCAGTTTAGTGATGATGAACTCTGTTAGCTTTTACTTGTCTGGGAAACTTTTTATCTCTCTTTCAATTCTGAATGATAACCTTGCTGGGTAAGGTATTCTTGGTTGTAAGTTTTTTCCTTTCAGCACTTTGAATATATCATGCCACTCTGTTCTGGCCTGTAAAGTTTCTGCTGAATAGTAAGCTGATAGTCTTGTCAGGGTTCCCTTGTACATAATTATTTACTTTTGTCTTGCTGCTTTTAAGATTCCCTCTTGTTTTCTTTTTTGTTTTGTGAGGAAGATTGGCCCTGAGCTAACATCTGTTGCCAATCTTCCTCTGAGGAAGATTGTTGCTGAGCTAACATCTGTGACAGTTTTCCTATATTTTATGTGGGGTGCTGCCACAGCATGGCTTGACTAGCAGTGCTAGTTCCACACCTGGGATCCGAAACTGTGAACTCCAAGCTGCCAAAGCAGAGTGCTCAAACTTAACCACTATGCCACCAGGATGGCCTCAAGATTCCCTTTTGAATTTTTGACATTTTAATTATGATGTGTCTTGGTATGACTCTCTTTGGGTTCATCTTATTTGAGACTCTCTGTGGTTTCTGGACTTGGATGTCTATTTTCTTTGCCAGATTGAGACTATTTTCAGCTATTATTTCTTCTAATAGGTTTTTTGTCCCATTTTATTTCTCTTCTCCTCTTGGGACCCCTATCCTACAAATGTTAGTATACTGGATACTGTCTCAAAAGTCCCTAAAGCTATCCTCATTTTTTAAAAATTCTTTTTTCTTTTTTCTGTTCTGATTCGGTGATTTCCACTACCCTCTCTGTCTTCTGGATTGCTGATCCACTCTTCTAATCTGCTGTTGATTCCTTCTAGTGCATTTTTCATTTCAGTTATTGTATTCTTTTGCTCTGATTAGGTCTTTTTTAATATCTTCTACCTCTTTGTTGAAGTTCTTATTGTGTTCATCCATTCTTCTCCCATGTTCGATGAGCATCTTTATGACCATTACTTTGAACTCTTTTTCTGGTAGATTGCTTATCTCCATTTCATTTAGTTCTTTTTCTGAGATTTTTGCCTTATTCTTTCGTTTGGAACATATTCCTCTGTCTGCTCATTTTACCTAACTTTCTGTGCTTGTGTTTATGTATTAGGTAGATCAACTACATCTCCTGTCTTGAAGGGGTGGCCTTATGTAAAATTTGGTCTGTGCAGCCTAGTAGCACAATCCCCTGTGGTCACCAGAACTAGGTACTCCAGGTGTGTCTCCTTTGTAGGCTAGACGTGCTCTCCTTGTGTGGCTGGGCCACAATTGCTGTAGGTGCACTGGTGTGTGAGGCTGGCCTCCTGGGGCAGAAGCCACTCTGGAGAGACTCTGGTGCTGGCCAGGGCCATCTGCTGAGTGGGGTAGGGCAGGAGCTGCTTTGGTGGGAGGTCAACCAGGCCAGGTCCACAGGGGAATGCTGGGGAGGGGCAAGCAGTACTAGCAAGTTAGATAGGGAGTGTCAGAAAAGGCACCGGCCAGAGATAGGCCAGCTAGGTAGAAAGAAAGTGAAAAAAACATAGTGCCCTGCCACTGCTTCTGTCCCTGGAAAAAGTTCCAACAGATCCTCTCCCCTCTGATATATGCTCTATAATTAGTCAATGAATCTCCTTCACCTACAACCCAGGCACCTTTCAAACTGCTGCCTCTGCACTGGGACTCAGAGGGAGTGAGTTTGCATGCTCATCCTTTAGGAGCAGGGTCTCAGTCCTACAGCCCTCTAGCTCTCACTGATATAAGTCCCACTGGTCTTCAAAGCCAGGTCTGCTGGGGGCTTGTCTTCCCAGTGCTTATCTTCCCCTGGGCTGGGGAGCCTCAAGTGGGGCTTGGATCCCTTGCTCATCTGAAAGTTCCTCCATGGTTGTGATATCCTCCCATTGTGGGTTACCACACTGGGGGTGTGAGTCCTGACTAGACTGAGTCTCCACTCCTTCTACTCATCTCAGTGTGGTTTTTCTTTATATTCTTAGCTGTGGAAAATCTGTTCTGCTAGCCTTCAGGTTGTTCTCTGTGATAGTTGTTCTCCATATAGTTTTAGTTTCGCTGTCGTGGGAGGAGATGAGCTAAAGGATCTTCCTACTCTACCATCTTGATCCTAAATCCTGCATGCAGTTTTGATCATGAATTTGCTTCAGATGGGTCACTGAGATGTTTTTAAATCCTAAAAAGTTCATTTTAGGTGTTTTCTGTGTCAAAGATTTTATTATTATGTATATATTTTTGTTCAATTAAAATGTAGTCACTTTCAAAATTTACAACAGAGGAAAATAACATTACCTTCACTCATTTAGCAGATAATAAATTTGTAATACATTTTGAGCTCTTTGAATTCAAATCTGTAGAGATGTTAAGTATGGTTATCTCATATTGTCAGCATTTTGGCTGGAAACCTTTCCCTCTAGGCACATATGGGATTTTTATTTTTATGCATAAATTTGCATAACTGCTTTGCTGTCTTTCACAGACTACAGTCTTTAGACATTAACTTGACAAATAGCATGATCAAGTCATAAGTTTCAGTCTGGTTCAGTTTGAAACTTCTTAATGGGGATATTTACATATCTACTCAGCCTTCAATATTCTCCTCTCTCTCTCTGTCTCTCACTCTCTCTCTCTCTCTGTCTGTCTGTCTCTCTCTCTTTCTTTTTCTCCTCCAAAGAGGCACTTAGTCAGTAGTGACTGTAGACTGACATAAACACATTCATTTTCAAAAGTAATTTACATGGTTTTATTTAGTATTCTTAGATAACTCCACGGCAGCATAAAATATTCAAAAACAAGTCTCTTCAGAAAGCGATCACCAATTGTACACAGGAGAGATTATGCACAGGCAAGTGAGTGATTGTGCTGTGGCATTTCATAGCTTATTTATTTTCTTTAATGTTTATGTAGCCTACATGTCCTAGCTTCATCGGCCTACACAGAAAATGTCCTTACATCTACATTAACACTCAAATCCCTAAACTCTCTTCTGCTTGACTGCAAAGTTCCCCATCTTTCCCTCCAGTCGAATGTTCCTGAGTACTGCTTGCTGATTCTTGCCACAGCTCACTCGACTGGACTCTCCTGCCTCAGGCACAGTCAGGTCCGCAGACACCACCAGAAGTGGGACGTCTGCTCCTGATGCCAGTAAAGATGCCACTGGGGGCAGAATAATTTGTGCTCTGGCTCTCTCTTATCACTTGTCAAGTGAAAAAAATCCTATCCTTTGTCTTACACTCAGTTGGGTCCCATGGCAAGTTTGCTTAAGTGCCAGAATGCTGCAGTCAAGGACAATAGCTCTTTCAACTCCCACAAAGTCCTTTTCGTCAAAGAACACACAGATGCCATCAGAACTGCTACCTGCCCCTGAGCTGGCCCCTGAATTACCACTTTACTTCAACTCTGAAGCCATGTTTGAAATGTGGATGGTTGTGTGGGATGCTATTCTCTCTTAACGCGTGTCCAATATCAGAAGCCCCGTCAGGTCCTGTGCTCATTGACTGCTGCCAGGGCCTCTATTAAACTTGGGTTTGTATGAATACCGGTTAGGAGGAAAGCCCAAGTATTGCTCCCACCCAGGACAATCTTCAAAATCTATTTATCAGTGGAGGCAGATAGCCAATGACTCCACCATATAGAAGCATCTGAGTCCCAGATCTAACCCATTAACTTTGGTTTTATCATAAGAAATTTCATAATTATAATTGCTATTACAGGAATGACCACTGAAGTGTAGAAAAGAAAAACATCCTAATGTAAAAAGCTTCTAAAATTGCAGCTGTCAACATAAACTTCCTAAATCAAAGCCAGACTGCCAAGTTTCATATCCTTACTCATTAACTTACCACTTGTATGACCTTGGGTGAATGTGTTAGTTATCTGTTGCCATGTGAAAAATAACCACAAAATTAGCAGCTTAAAACACCACATATTTATTATCTCACAGTTTCTCTGGGTCAGAAATCTGGATATGATTTAACTGGTTCTCTGCTTCAGGGTGTTTTACTAGGCTGAAGCTCAAGGTCTCAACCAGGCCTAGGGTCTCATATAGGCTAGACTGGGGAAGGATGCTCTTCCAAGTTCACACGGTTGTCAGTAGGGTACAATTCTTTACAGGTTATTGGACTGAGGACATCAATTTCTTGATAGTTGTTAGCTGCAGGCCACCCTCAGTTCCTTGCCACATGGACTTCTCCCTATGGCAGCTTGCTTCATCAGAGCCAGTATAAGAAACAACTAATAGAATCTGCTAGGAAGAGGAAAGTTATAATCTTAAGAAACATAATCACAGAAGTGATATCTTATCATCTTTGCCAAAGTCTATTGATAAAAAGCAAGTCACAGGCCCTACGACACTCATAACAAGTGGTAAGGATAACAAGAGATCATCTAAGAGTCTGTCTACCAAAATAAATCACAACTTATTTGCGTATCTTTCTTTTTAAATATATAAAATGGAAGGATGAATGAAGATAACGATAGTACCTACCTCACAGATTTGTGAAGATTAAATCAGCTAATTAGCTAATATATGTTTATAGAAATGTGCCTGTACATATTATAGAACTCAGTAAAAATTATTTTTATTGTTGCTCATGTGTCATAAACTTAAATCAACCCAAATCTTTGGCCATACTCACAGCCTCCTTTCTTTGATTATGCAGGTAACTTCATCAAGTTTGCCACTCTCCTCAAATCTAATTTAGAAAAACCTTACTATCCATCAAGGTCTGCTCAAATAATACCTTTTCTAAGGTTTATTTCTAAGTCCCAATAGTTATAAATCTGTTCTTTTCCACTATGCATCCATACTTAATTTATACAAGTGGCAATTTTCTGTATAACGTTATATTTATAATTGTGCATTTCTCTACCTACAAGATAACAAATTATTTGGTGTTGGGGATTCTATTGTTAATGATGGTGTCTCTACAATGGCTACAAGTTCCATAAAGACTCATTTGTTTGAACCGAAAATTAGACTTTGGTCTAGAATTTTGTTATTGATCAGATAAATCAAAGAGAGTGTTAGAAAGAATCATGGGACTGGGTAAGTTGAATAAGATATAAGGAATTAGCCTGACAATTGCCATAAGAGAAGATAAGATTTATAAAAAGTAGCATCTCATGGTTGATACTTTATTCCAAATTATGATACCTATTTGCTAAATTCCTGTGTCTGCAAAGTTCTTATGAGATATTGAATAACTCAAACTCCTTTACAAACTGGAAGATTTGAACTCTTATTCTTGTTATGTTTCATGAAAAGTTTATAAAGCTTATAACAGGAGTAATTTGGACCAAAACTCAAAACTGTGAAATAGACAAAGTGAGCCATTCCCAGTCACATTTCTGTGTACTTACCCAACTTTCCTCATTACCCCAAGTGTCTAGAGACATCTTGCACCCTCTCTCATCACTATTTCCATATCTCACCACTCCCAAAGTAGACATATCAGAGTGTCTGTGTCTTTGCCTTATTACCTCCAGATTCAGTCCCAGGCAGGAGAATTCAACTGACAAAGCTCAAGTCTGTAGTCTAAGACTTCAGTGCTGGGATGTGAGATTCTGCCTCCCATCTATTCGATTTCCCTTAAATAGAAAAGGGGTTGGATGCCAGTCAGCCAAAAATAACAAATCTTCATTTTATCTTATTAATTTTAAATATGGTATTTCTCTATACTATCACATATTCTTCATTTCCAATGTAATATTGCCCTTGAAATTTAAAGATTAAAAATTTATTCTAGTCTCTTAACTAGGCTTATATAGTGAGAGATTCAAATAGTAATGAAAAAATTTTCCACAAAGAAAAACCTAGGACCAGATGGCTTCCCAGGTAAATTCTACAAAGTATTTAAAGAAAAATTAACACCAACCTTTCACAAGCTCTCCCACCCCCTCAGAAAAAAAAGAAGAAGAAAAAACACTTCACATCACATTCTATGAAGCCAGTATTACCCTGATATCAAAGCTAGAAAACGACGTCACAAAAAAAGAAAGCTATACACAAATATCCCTTATGGATATAGATGTAAAAATACTCAACAAAATATGAACAAACCAAGCCCAGTAGGATATAAAAAGAATTAACACCATGACTGAGTGAGATTTATCCCAGGAATGCAAATTTTGTTAATATACAAAACTCAGTCAATGCAATACACATAATAATAGAATAAAGGACAAAGACCACATGATCACCTCAAGAGATGCAGAGAAAACATTTGACAAAATCCAACAACCTTTCATAACAAACTAGGAATAGAGGGGAATGTCCTCAACCTTATAAAGGGCATCTATGGAAAAACTCAGCTAAAATCGCACTGTATAGTAAAAGACTGAATCCATTCATCCTAAGTTTTAGAACAAGACAAGACGTCTGCTCCCACTTCTTCTATTCAGCATTGTATTGGAGGTCAATTAGCAGATAAATCTCAATCAAAGCTATCCAGATTGGAAAGGAAGAAGCAAAACTATGTCTACTTGCAGATGACATTAACTTTATATAGAAAATCTTATCTACTAAAAAACCATAGAACTAATAAATGAGTTCAGCAAGCTTGTAGAATAAAAGATTAATACATAAAAATCTATTGATTTCTATATACCGGCAATGAACAATACAAAAATGAAATTAAGGAAACAATTCCGTTTATAATAGCAACAAAGAATAAAATACTTAGGAATTAATTTAACAAAAGAAGTGCAAGAATTAAACACTGAAAACTATAAAACATTATTGAAAGAAATTAAAAGAAGATCTACATAAATGAAAAGACGTCCCATGATCACAGAAGAGAAGATTTAATATTGTTAAGATGACAGTACTTCCCAAACTGATCTATAGAGTCAGTGCAATCCCTATCAAAATCACTGGTGCACTTTTCCAGAAATTTAAAAACTGATCCTAAAATATACCTGGACATAAATGTAAGGGTCCAGAAAAAACAAAAAATATTGAAAAGGAAACAAAGTTAGAGGATTCATACTTTCAGATTTCAAAATTTAATACAAAGCAACAGAGTCAAGACAGCGTGACATTGTCATAAGTCTAGACGTATAGATCAATGGAATAGAATTGAGCATCCTGAATTAAAATCTTCAGTTATTTTCAATTATTTTTTTACAAGGCTGCCAAGGTAATTGAATGTGGGAAGAAGAGTCTTTTTAACAAATTGTCCTGGGATAACTGGCTATCCACATGCAAAAGAAAGGAGTTGGACCCTTACCTCAACTACATATAAAAATTAGCTCAAAATGGATCATAGATCTAAATGTAAGAGCTAAAGCTGTGAAACTCTTAGAAGAAAACATTGGAGTAAATTTTTGTGACCTTGGGTTAGACAACAGTTTCTTAGATATAACACCAAAAGCACAAAAGACAAAAGAAAACACAAATAAATTGGAGTTCATCAAGTTCAAAAGCTTTTTAAAAGATACTATCAAGAAAGCAAAAAGACACCCATGGAATTAGAGACAATAACTGCAAATCGTATATCTGATAAAGAACTTGTATCTAGAATACATAAAGAACACAAAACTCAAAAATAAAAAGACATATAACTGAAAACTTATGCCCACACAAACACTTGCACATGGATGTGTATAGCAGCTTTACTCATAACTGCCAAAACTTGGAAGCAACTAAGATGTCCTTCAGTAGGTGAATGGATAAATAAACTGTGATACATTCACACAATGGAATATTATTTAGTGCTAAAAAGAAGTAAGCTATCAAGCCGTGAAAAGATATGAGAGAACCCTAAATACATATTACTAAGTGAAGAAGTCAATCTGAAAATGCTACATACTGTGTGATTCCACCTATACGACGTAGTGGAAAAGGCAAAAACTATGGAGACAGTAAAAAGATCAGTGATCGCTAGCGTGGTGAGGAGGGAGACGTAGGTGGAGCACAAAGGATTTAAGGGCAGTGAAAATACTCTGTATGAAACCATACTGATGGACACATGTCATTACACATTTGTCCAAATCCATAGAATATATAATACCAAGAGTGAACCCTAATGTAAATTATGAACTTTGGGTGATTATGATGTGTCAATGAAGGCTCATCAATTTTAACAAGTGGACCGCTCTGCTGGGGGATGTTGATAATGGGAGAAGTGATGCTTGTGTTGGGGCAAGAGATATATGAGAAATCCCTGTACCTTCCCCTCAATTTTCCTGTAAATTTACAACTGCTCTAAAAAAAATAAATTAAAAAAAAGACAAACCAATTAAAAAATTGGCAAAGGAATTGAAAATGTATTTTTACCAAAAAAGATATACGTATGTCAATAAGCACACAAAAACATGCTCAACATTATTAATAATTAGGAAAATGCAAATCAAACCCAAGATGAAATACCACTCCATACCCCTAGGATGGCTAAAATAAAAAAGACAAACAATAACAAGTGTTGACAAGGATATGGAAAAATGGAACTCTCATACGTTGCTGGTAGAAATGTAAAATAGTGTGCCCACTTTAAAAAATACTTTACAGGTTCCACAAAATGTTAAACATAGAGATACCATAAGATCCAGCAAGACCCACTCCTAGGTATATGCCAAGAGAATGGAAACATATGCCCAGACAAAAACTTATATACAATGTTTATGGCAGCATTATTCATAATGGCCAAATGGTAGAAACAACCAAACATCCATCAACTGATGAATGGATAAACAAAATGTGGTGTATCCATGCATGAGAACATTATTTGTCAATAAAGGAATCATTTGGCAATAAAAAGGAATTAAGTACTCATATGATATATGCTGCAATAAAGCTGTTATTTAAAAAACAATTGAATTGTAGAATGTAGACTAGAGCTAAAGAGGAAGGAAAACTTTTATAACCATGTAAATTTTTTTTTGCCTAACACTGTGCTTTTTAACTTTTAAACTGCCATACATTTACCCATTGCAGATTATTCCAGCCACTTTGTCCATATAATTATGTCTAAGTGATTTTAAAATAAATCAAAGTTTATTCTCTTAATTCTGTTTGACAATCGTACCTGTCAAATTTGTCAAACCATGACCAAAAACTTGTGTAAACAGATTGAAATATATTAACTTTAACAAAAAGTGCAACAAATTCCTATTAATTAATGGAACCACAATTCTGTTCAACTTAGAAGTATACTAACCAAATTGTGTAAGATGTAAAGTAGAATTCAGTCACTCTAAATTTCAAAATAAACCATTTGCTTTTCCAAGACCAAGAGAAAATCAACAGGAGCAAAAACAAAAGAAATGGTTTTACATGCATTTCACATTAGGTTACTTTCTTCCTTTGAAAATAATTTAACTAAAGTTTTCTTTTAAATGTCAAAGAATGAGCTCCTAGATGTTTCTAAACTTGAAAAATAGTCATGGAAAATTTGTTTCACATATCATGAAACTCTGGAAGCCTATCCAATAATGATCCATTGATTTGTTAGCCACCTGGGAACCGTGGGTGGTGTGGGTTGTCCAACTATCTTTTGATTTTGTCCTTGGAAAGAAGCGGTAGGTGCAATGCCAATGTTCCTTTCATATTCTTTTAATGCCAAAGAGATTGTGTTTTGAATCCCTGTCAGTCTCACCCCTTAATGCTGTTGAATTCAGCCCACAGTCGTTAAATAACCCTGAGGCATGTGAAAGTGGAGTTACTGCAATGTTCACAAAACTGTGGCCAGAAAACTAAAAATGTGGATCAGATGGCAGCAAGCTCTGGTTTTCCTTGTTTCTCTTCTAAATTGCACATCACATCTCTATAATCAAGCCAAGAGTGATTACACTCATCCTCTCCTAGGCTTCCGTTAAGAATTCTCTGAATGCATCAGCTTGATGAAATATTTCAGCTGCAAAATTACAATGTAGGTCTCACAATATAGTCTCATTTATTTTTTAAAAAAAAATCTGCCTGGTTAATCGCAAGTCTACATATCTCACATTGATCAATTTAATTAGCTACTTTTTAAATGTCATATAGCCACCCAGAGGGCTTTGAGTTACGAGTTTAGCCTTAAGAAAGCTAAACTAAATGGAATGATAAAATCAACCACCCTATCCAGAATTTTAAAATATGTCTTTGATACCTTTAATTTTTATTTGTGCCATCCTAGAATAAGGTTGAGAGTAATTATATTAAAATATATACATAATTTAATTCTGAGTAAGAACATAGCAGGTTAATAAGGGGAAAATACCTTCTCTTTCTTCCTATTCTAAGTATATTGAAAAATCAAATGTATGTTTATTTTCAAACTTGTTGTAAACTCACTTCTAGAACAAAGCTTAGGAGAGCCTGAGACTTCAAATTAAAAGTAATAGTTCATTTTCTCACTAGTTAAATCAACAATCATTTGTCAAATCGATATCATTCATGGGTAACTTTAAATATTAACTGTATGATCCATTTAACAATATTGATAAAATTCATATTTGAGTGCTTCTATGTGGCAGGCACTACCTAGCACTATTCCTATTTTACAGATAAGGAAACTGAAACACAGAGAGGCTAGGTCCCTTGCCCAAGGCCACACAGCTAGAAATGCAAAAACTAGATTCTAAAAGAGGCAACCTGGCTCTGAAGACCTCATGATTCACCCCTAGGCCATTCACCCCCACCCCCAACTCTCTCTGCTGTTATAGCAATATACAGCACTTTGACTTTATAATTTTCTTTCATTTCTTTATACTTTTAGACTTTTCCTTTCTGTTTTTCTTCTCAACCTTTTGTTGTTGGCTGAAGCATCGCTATTTTCAAGTCACGTTGATATCAGATACATCCCAGAGCCCTGATCCTGGATGGTGCCTTCATTATCCAAGCCTGTCCCTGCATTTGTCACGAGATTCCTGAGGCACCAAAATGGTGAGAGGCAGATGTGTCTACTGACTCATCAGTGATATGACCAGTTTGAGCAACTAGTTCAAAATTCTCATCTGAGTATTTGTTCATTCTGACAGTTTGTAGCCTTGGTGTATAGAGCAATTCATCTGTCAGACAGGAATAGTTTGAGTCAGTGTTCTTTAGTGGTGTCTCCAGAAAACCATCTAATTTCCCAAGGGTTGTGATAGTATTAGTCACACATGTCAGACTAAGTCATGCTTCTTCTCTAAAATAAAAACCAAGAGATACTATAATCCCCAAGGCATACATAGTTCAACGACAAGAAAAGATTTCCAGGGGCTTGGTGGAAACTCAATTATAGCAAAAAGTAGGCAATGTTTTATACTGTGAAACTTGTCCATTTTTAATCAATGGAAGCAAAGTGTCTTTTGCTTCCATGGGAAAAAGTAACACAGGGAGAGCTATTAAATTAACAATTGTAATAATCATGAAAAAAATGGTATTTAATACTGCCATAAATTTACAAATAGTTGACATGTATCTGTTTCCTTTCTCGGTATTAATTCTTTTCTTTTATTGTTGGAAATAGAAATGGATATATTTAAAATATATTATTATTTACCCCATTCTGAGACTATGGAAATAAAACTATTAATATCATACATTTTGTGCAAGTGTGCATGAGGAAGATTGGCCCTGAGCTAATATCTGTTGCCAATCTTCCACTTTTTTGGTTGAGGAAGATTGTCACTGAGCTACCATCTGTGTCAATCTTCCTCTATTTTATGTGGGATGCCACCACAGCATGGCTTGATGGGCGGTGCTATGTCCGCACCCAGGATCCGAACCTGTGAGCCCCAGTCAACCGAAGCGGCACCCGAACTTAACCACTACGCCACAGGGCTGGCCCCTATCATGCATTTTTATGGCAGAAGATAAAGAGCCAGCATATATGTTATCTTAAGCCCACAATAACCCAGAAGAATAGGAAGACTCGGGTTCATCAATGCTCAGGGACTCATACAAAGTCAGTCCGCAAGGAAGTAGCAGAACTAAAGACAGAACATACTTCTCCAGCCTCTTAAATTGGTGCACTTTCTATCACTTTCTATCATTGCACTTCCCTCATCTAAGTGCATGAGGGAAGAGAGTAGTCGTAGGTGATCCATGTAGTCTCCTTGCTCTCAATGCAGTGGTTCGAAAGCTTGAGTGCATGAGAATTACCAAAATGCAGATTCCTGGGTACTTTGTTTAAAAAAGTCAAGATTGTGGGGCCGACCCAGTGGTGCAGTGGTTAAGTGCGCACGTTCCACTTTGTAGGCCCAGGGTTCGCCAGTTTGGATCCCAGGTGCGGACGTGGCACCACTTGGCATGCCACGCTGTGGTAGGCATCCCACATATAAAGTAGAGAAAGACGGGCATGGGTGTTAGCTCAGGGCCAGTCTTCCTCAGCAAAAAGAGGAAGATTGGCAGCAGTTAGCTCAGGGCTAATCTTCCTCAAAAAAAAAAGTCAAGATCAGAGTCAAGGAATCTCCATTTTGATAGGAATATCTATTGATTCCATTGTCAGTTCAAAAAATTGAAACTTCCCCGGTATCCTAATTCTACTTTAATGTTTTGATTTTATGTACGTAAATTATAGAAGTCATCAGATAAGAATATGATGGCCAAACATTGAAGTCTTAGGAGTAAATTCAAGGGGAGCTGCAGAATGAGGGTGAGAGGAGTAATTTAATTGTCAAGACTACATTTTGGATGTAAGTACCTCTCTACAAACTATGTTTTCTCTTCTTACTACACTGTATTTTTCCTTTTTCTTTCTTGACATTCCAAACTGGGCTGGAAATTTGAAAGCAGTTTTCTTCATTTACATTTTCCATCCCTACACAAACCCCAACATTTGGAAGAAATGTCTGTTACATGTTATTTTCGACACTTCTAATCTTTGTCCCTGAAGAAAATTGGCAGTGAAAAAGAATAAGATGAAACTCTTCAAAATCCAATAATCAAATTAAGTTTAACTTCTGTCCTAGAAACAGGCAAGCCATTTGCAGAATTCTTCCCAAGCCATTCGTTGTCTTAATATTTGTTTCAATTTTTCCTCTGTTGGAAGATTTATTTCTAGCTGTAATTAATGATTTAGAAATGTTTCCTAGTTCACCTCTAAAAAAGTGATTGTCTTTGAAATTTAATTCTTAAGTTTATACCCTACTGTGATTACATCAGAAGCAGATTTGGAGTTTTATTAAAATTGTAGTTACTTCTTGATAAATCTAGTACTCTTCAGTTAAATCATAGAACTTGAAATTGAGAATATGACTTTAAACGGTAATTTCTGTGTATACGGAGCATCTTTGTTAATGAGCTGTCAAATCACTTTATTGAAATCTACTATAATTAATTGACTTACTGTTACTCAGAAGTGATCAGGCTGTTTTTAAAACTGACAGACAATAAGCTCTTTAAGATGAGCGACTGTGTCTGCTTCATCTGTGTGATCTCCCCAGCACATTGCATACGTTCAGGTTGTCAACAATTATCTATGTAATTATTTTCTTTTATAAGATTTTTGGATACACACCAGCAATCAGCTTCTGAATCTTCCTCTTACTCATTTTCTCACTTTAAGCAAATTAGTCAATCTCTCGTTTTTTTCATCTGCAAAGTAGGAATAAAAAAAGCACTGCCTTCATAGCGTCAGCTTGAGAATCGAATGAGATGATGTATACACATGATTCCAGAATCATACTAAGTGCTCAACTGAACTTAGCTATTAATAAATGACGGAAAGATAAGGAAATATTCTTTGATGGTCACATGTACATTATAAAGACAAGCAATTGGAAATAACCTAAATATGCATCTAGAGGAGATTTATTGAAGAAAATTATATATGTATATGGAATATTACATATAATGGAACATTATACCATCATGAAAAGAGATAAGTGCTTTATGTACTGATACGGAATTCACTACAAGAAACGCTGTTATGGGGCTGGCCCCACGGCCAAGCGGGTAAGTTTGCACGCTCTGCTTCAGTCGCCCAGGGTTTTGCCAGTTCGGGTTCTGGGTGCAGACCTCGCACCGCTCATCAAGCCATGCTGAAGCGGCGTCCCACATGGCACAACTAGAGGGACCTACAACTAGAATATACAACTATGTACTGGGGGGCTTTGGGGCAAAGAAGAGAAAAAAAAGATTGGCAACAGATGTAGATCAGGGCCAATCTTTAAAAAAAAAAAGAAATGCTGTTATCTAAAAAGCAAAGTATAGTGCAGAGTAGGTATGTATGCCACCATGAGCAAAAAAGAAAGAGAGGAAATCGTATATGTATATATATCTCTCAACATGCTACGGAGATCACGTATGTGAATCAGACACAGACTCTCATCGTAAGGAGCTTATTGTGTGTGTTAAAAACAGCCTGATCATTTCTGAGTAACAGGAAATATATTGTATATGTGTGTGTTTAATTTGTACATATTTGCTTGTATGTGCATAAAATATTTCTGTAAAGACACACAAGAAAACGACCTCGTTTGTTGCCTGTGGGGAGAATTGGGGTCTTGGAGACAAAAGTAGGAGGGTGATTTTTCTTTGTATTCACTCTTGTTGCTTTTGAATTTTGAGTCAAAAGAATATATTACTTATTCAAAACATAAATAAATATAATTAAAATTGTTTGGAATGTCAAACTGGAAAAAGCATTTAAACCAAGACTATAATGAGAAAATAACAATTACTAAAAAATTATTTGAGCCAGCCCCGATTGCCCGATGGTTAGAGTTCGGCATGCTCTGCTTTGGTGGCCTGGGTTTGGTCATTGCCTGCGGCAGCGGCTCATGTGGGAATCTGGTGATACTTACAACTAGAATATACAGCTGGCTACTGGGGCTTTGGGGAGAAAAAAAAAAAAGAGGAAGATTGGCAACAGATGTTAGCTTAGGGCGAATTTTTCCCCACCAAAAAAAAAAAAACCTTTTAAAAGAACATTATTTGTCATCATGCAAAAAGACACTCAATGATTGTGGACAGTGGTCTCTTATGGGAAAATAAAAATTGTTAGCATATTTCTGTGGAAAATATAACAAACAAAACAAAAAATGTCTTCCTTTTATGTTTGTAGGTTTTATTTTCACCTCTTCATCCTCTAGTAGGAATAGCCTTCATATTTTCACGCAATAAACATCTTTGGAAATGCCCATACACTTCATCTTTATCATACTATTCCTTGAATAATTTATATTTAAGTGAACATTAACATTTAACTAGTGAAAGTTGACAAAGACTATTCATGCATAAGAACTATTCCTTCTGTCCAGTGTGATTGAGAATGACATCGATTCTTAAGGTATTTATGAATACAGAATTAGTTATTACAGAGTCCAGGATCAGAGTCCACTCAGAAATCACCACTTCATGTTTTCTCTGACATGTACTGGGCATCTACAAGTGATTATTTAAAGATAATTTCAGGACAATATCACTTAATATTTTTAAAGGGTAAGTCAGATTTTGTTTTTATTTAAGAATAGTAAAAACCAGGAACCACACAGCAAGAATGATTGGCTTAGATGGCCATGACTTTATACTTGAGGCTTGTTAGAGAATTGTAAATGAAATCTTTCTACTAGGTCTAGATGTAAAAATATTCCATTCTTCTTGTGGCCAAGATTGGTCTTATAATAAATGTGAGGACTGATAAGTGAAGTCACTTATCAAAAGCAGATGGAAAAAATAGGTTCAGTATAGTCGATGAAATGTCCTTTAATGATGGGTGTCTGCGTGGGACAGGATACTGCCTTTCATACACACCAAAGACTTTATACTTATTTTTTTTAATGGAGTATATTAAATATCATATATAGAAATGCTTTGTTTGTTCCTAAAAGCTGTATAATCAATTCTGTGTTGATTTAACTCTAAAAACATTGCAGGCTAGGGAAGATTCTTAAACAAGATACAAATATAGCCCAAAGGGCAAGTATTTTTACATTTTCTGTACCAAATTAAGAAACTTCTATGTGAAAAAAGGTACCAAAACTAAAATTAAAATATAAAACCTGTTGATTCATGTGAAGCTCTTGGAAACATGCCTGGTATGTCGTTAAGGGCTCAATAGCTGTTAATATTATCTGGTATTTTTGGGCAATGGAATCAGAAATATAAACTCATAGGAAAGCTAAATTGTTTCTTTCGTCAATATTTAATTGAACTATACATGCAGAAAAGTACACAAATCCTGAGTGGACAGCTTAATGAATTTTCACAAAGTGAGCACACCTGCCCAGATCAAGAAATACAGTGTTATCAGATTCCAGAAGCCCCCTCCTGCCCCCACTCAATTTTTACCCCTCCTTTCTTCCCAGAGGTAGCTCTGTCTTAACATCTAACACCACAGTTCAGTTTTGCATTGTTTTGAACTGTATATAAATGGAATCGTACTGAATGTATTTAAATTAGTTTTGCGTTCTGTGTAAAAATTTACCACAAACTTAGTGGCTTAAAACAACACATTGATCATGTCGCAGTTTCCATGGGTCAGGAGTCCTGCGTCATTTGGCTGGATTCTCTGATCAGGGTCTCATGTGACTGAAATCTGTCTGGATTCATAGGTTCTGAAGCTGACCTACATCAAGATTAAAAGAGAAGCGCTCCAGGAGCCCATTGCGCTTTGCCAGAAAGAAAAGCATCGATTTTAGGTCAAATTACCACAGGGTAGGGCAGTATTTTTTAGACCAGTATCAGAGCAGCCTTTTTATAAGCCATAAAATTTATAATATTTATATAATTGTAGGGAAAATTCTGAAAGACTTTGATCAAAAATGTGTTCCTCTGACACACCCTTCCAGATTTTCTTATTCTTTCATTGTCTTTGCACTATTTACAGCCCTATACATTGTGAGTAACTAATAAAAATGCAAAGATTCTTACCCATAGAAATGCAAATTGGTTGTGTGAGGTGCAATGGAATTGATTATTGCTTGTGGATAGACCCATTGTGCATCTATTGGTAAATTTATTTCAGCATTCCTTATTTGCCTATATAAGTACAGTTCTTTGAAAAATTGTTTTTTTTAAGGAAGATTAGCCCTGAGTTAACTACTGCCAATCCTCTTTTTTGCTGAGGAAGCCTCGCCCTGAGCTATCATCTGTGCCCATCTTCCTCTACTTTCTATGTAGGACGCCTACCCCAGCATGGCATGCCAAGTGGTGCCATGTCTGCACCCGGGATCCGAACCGGCGAACCCCGGGCCGCCAAGAAGCAGAACACACGAACTTAACCGCTGCGCCACCAGGTCGGCCCCCGAAAATTTTTTTATATAGCATTTTATTGATTTAATCATCAGTTAATGAGTTAAAAATAAAATCTTTGATGTGATCATTATACATTTGTATTGGAGTCATAATTTTACCTTTTTAAAAAATCTATTCTTCAACATAATTTAATAATACTTTGATTACATATTATGGATCATATATATGCCTATTTACAGAAGCCAGAACAAATTTACTATTTAAATGGATTCAAGGATTTATGAGTATTCAAACTTTGATTTAAGATACTTTTTTAGTCATTTTAATGATGTATTTTGGGTTTTCCATCAGGAATGGAATTGACCTTTATGCTACTATCCCAATGGAGGGCAGAGTCTGTTTTACAAGGTCCATCCTTAATGCAGTAACGATGTACATTTAATCCTATCACTTGCTTCCCTAAATCTTTTTAGTAATTTCCCATTACTCTTGCCATAAATCCCCACATCCTTAACTGGCCCCACTCTCTCTCTTCTGGAAGTTTTCCACACTCTACAGCGCTTTCCACAAAGATACTGGTATTTTTCAGTCTCTCAAATACAATAGGTATATTCCTGAATTCAGAATCTTTGCGCATGCTGTTGGTTCTGCCTGGAAAGCCTTTCTCTACCACCTACAACTCTCCCTTTTATTCCTTCCTATCTTCCTGCCTTTCCTTCCCTCTCTTTCATTCCCTTCGCTTTGTTCCGTTCCATCCTGCCCACCTCCCCTGCTTTATTCATTCTTATTGAGCCTTTAGATTTCAATTCAAGTTTCATCCCCTCGGGCAAATTTTCCTACTCCCACCCCAGAATAAATCAGGTCTCTTTGTTACAGAGTCTCAGCACCAGCTTTTCTTCGCTCTTAGCACCTAGCCCATTTCACAATTGTGTATTCAATTTTTTGATAATTTAATTAACTTTTAAATTAAGGTCCAGATCTGTTTTGCTTACCTGTGTATTTGCAACTTCTAGTAAAAAACCTAACACGCAGTGTGTACTCAATAAATTACTCAACTACATTGGCATTTTACTATTTTGTTAAGAGGTTAAACGTGAGATTGTCACTATTCAAACATTTTTATATGTTAATAATGATAATTTCTAAAGTTTCAACCAAGTAGCAAAATCTTTCTAGATATAGTTCTCTTAGATAGCATGCAAATGAATCTTGGAAGTGATTTCTCCATGTGAGTATTGTGCAGCACTAAGAACGATCTGGATCCTGGGTTCAAATTCTGTCTGTTACTATAGTGTAGCATGACTTAGGAAAAAGTTAAAAAAAAGTCCCTGTGTCTTTTCTTTCTCAACTTTAAAATGAGAGCAATATAAGTGCTTTCTTTTAAGGTAGTTGTGAGGAGTACATAAATTAATACATTTACAGTAGTCAACATATTTAAACTGTGCTTAGCCCAGAGTAATGTTAGCTATTCTTTTTTTTTTTTTTTTGAGGAAGATTAGCCCTGAGCTAACTGCTGCCAATCCTCCTCTTTTTTCTGAGGAAGACTGGCCCTGAGCTAACATCCGTGCCCATCGTCCTCTACTTTCTCTGTGGGACGCCTGCCACAGGATGGTTTGCCAAGCAGTGCCATGTCCACACCCGGGATCCAAACCTGCGAACCCTGGGCTGCTGAAACCCGGGCTGCCGGGGAGCAGAACATGCACACTTAACCACTGTGCCACTGGGCCGACCCCTAATGTTAGCTATTTTTTAAGGATACTTTTGTGTTTTCACTTCATACGAAATTTATAACATTAAAAAAAGGAGAGAAAAATCCCTGTCATTTAAAAGACAGTAAATATTCGTTATCCTTAAGGTCATTAGTGACAGCCTTAAGTGGCTAGTCAATGCAGATCTTTTCTTTTGGAGGAAACAAATATATGAATATTGCAATACACATTGATAACTGGTTATTTCAGTAGCAATGTTTTTCCATATGACAGGAGAAAAGAAATAAACATTCTGTTGTAATTTATATAACCTGATTGACAAACCATAGACACAAGACATGTCCTGTAGCCATATTGTCCGGCATCTAGATGGCCTTGGGTTGGTTTAGGTTCCTTATGCTATCCTCTAAACACACTTAAATGGTGGAGTCGTGAGGAACCCATGAATAAGCCCAAAACACTGACAATATTTCCCTAAAATGTTTCTCCAGATCACTAATAATGCTAGTTGTGCCAAATAAAGGATCTATAATAAAATAAGTTTTGAAAACACTGTATTCCCTCTTGATGACTCAACAATAAACATTCATACGTTAAAGGCTCTAAGAAGTTCTCTAGCAAAGAAACGTATTTGACTTTATTTAAGCCAATGATTTCCAAATTTGCTCTTACAACTTTTTTTAAACATTGCACCCACAAACACTTTGAGAAACCAGTGTCCATTAAACACACTTGGGAAACCCTGGTTTGGCCTTTTAGGTAGTCCCAAATTATGTATAGTTTAATTAGTTAGAAAGAAAAATCCGCATCATGGTCAGTTAAAGATAATTTATGGGAAGGAATGTAAAGCTGTGATGTATTGTTTGCTAGCTACATAGATACACAAATATGCCCCTTTATGTTTCAATTTATGGTAAATACTTCCAAAGGAAAATCTCAAACTTCAAATTTTAAAAATTACTACAATTACATACAGTTTTATCTAAACTCAATATTCTAGGCTAGGGCTAGCATTTAGGGTGACTGTAGGGGAAATAGTATATTCCAGAACAAGCATATGCAGTTAGGAAAACAGACATATCCACTATGTTAAAAAAAAAAAAAAAAAGCAAATCAAGATAGATAGGGAAACTTCCCTTACATGATTCTTAATTATGGTTCTGAGAAATGATATGCAACCTGAACTCATTGCTGCACACTTTTACAGTTTGGAAGATTTCTCTAAAAATAAAGCTGCAAAGATTACGTGTATTTCACAGTAGGCTATGTTGTCATGGGTTACTCTATAATTATAGCACTTACAGATTTATTAAGAATTTGACATACCTTTCTCTCTATAATCTCTTTATACTGACACGTAATATAAAGTTTTTAATTCTTCAGTAGTAATAGAAGCTGGAAAAGTTAATTTTTTACAAAAAGGTAAACGAGAAGGCCGTTTATAAGAAAACCATTTGCCAGCTGTGAAAAAAGCATTTGTTTCCTGAAGGCAGATATGGTAAGGTCTCATGTGGAGTGCATTAAGTTTGAGATGTCTACTAATGATATGTGGCAAAGGCCACTAATTATCCGCTCTATATCCTTGTTTAAGACATTAATTGTCCATTAAATATTCTTGCTCCCATTCTTTAATGTGAGTTGTTGCTGGTAAATAGCTACCCAGTTAGGGATTTCATTTCCTGGCCCTGTTCATCTAAGTGAGGCCATGTCGTTGGTTCTGACCAAAGGAATGTGAGGTAGAATGCTTACATGTCACTTCCAGGCCAAGGAGCGAGTGTCTTTCTTTCTACAGACTCCCATGTGATCCGTCAGGCGACTCTTTGCCTTGTAAGTTGTGTGTAATCATTTGTGTCACAGACACCCGTGTTGCTTCCCAGTGTTTCTCACCTACAATTGTTTGTTGATCACTGTGTGTGTTAAAAGATAATTTTCAGAAAAAAGGTCAAATCATGACTCTCATATAGATATAAAAATGAAAACTTGTTAAAGATTTTGTTCTATACATTGAATGAGGGAATCGTGCAGATGTTATAACCAGTTCAAACGAAGAGTCAAAAAAAGCACAGATGTATATAAAGTAAAGAAAATGCTGAAATGAATTGCAAATGGAGGCAGAATTGTGTTTAAGGGAGAGGAAGGAGGCCTGGAAAGTCAACTAAGTCTCTTGCAGACAGGACAGGATTCATGTTGGTCAGTTACTACAATTTAAGAATTACACAATAACGCAAAGACAATGAACGGCTAGAATCAGGTAGCCTGGAAGATAACCTATATATAGGTGGCATACAGTTTTCCAGTGACGCACCAGTTGTTTCCTACATGTGGAAGATGAATCAGAAGCCAAAGTGCAGTTTAATGCTCTTATTTAAGCCAAGTAACAATAGCTTACACTGATATGTTTTTTAAAAAATTAACATTAACTTGTCTTTATTTTAAATGTACTGTATTATCTTATTATTAGATGCATTAATAAAGTAACACATCTATTCCAACATTACAAGTTTTTTCGAGTATTTTAATAACAGTATTTCTATCTAGTTTATTTTCTTTTTGATCTTCGGTATTTTCCTTTACATATTTAAATATATCATTCTGAGAAAAAGTCAGTAGGATTCCACAGACTGCCAAAGGAGTCCATGGGGAAGAAAAGGGAAGAATCTTTGTTCTAGGAGAAAATAATTAAAAAGGCATGTTAGTTATGTGGGTTGGTTGTTATTGGCTGTGTTTAGCCTGGTATTAAATGAAAGGGATAAGCTTAGACAGGAATTAGCTAATTTGCAAGCAAAATTGAAAGCGAATAAGAGTTCAGAGATTTAGGACCTTTCAAAGTTGAAAAAAAACTACTGCTGCAGACACTAGTCTTATGACTGAAGAAGCTTGAGCAATGGAGATGCATTAAAGATATAGATTTATGATATGAGTATATTATTTCAGATTGCCTCAAAGTAGTCACGATCATGTTAAAAGAGAGAAGCATTAGATAAGGAAAAAAAATAAAACTGATCTGAGAACTATTTTCTAAAAAAGAAATTTTAATATTGTTATGGTACATGGAACTGGAGCCAAATAGCTCAGAAGCCTACAAAATTTTGCAAACTGTATTGCTAAAGAAACCAGCAGACTACTTTTGACTCATTGAACCTTCAAACAACCAGTGGGCTCCCAAACTTGCATAAACAGGAAGATAGTTGCAAAAGAAGTACACCACCAAGAAGGGCACATATCACCAAATCCACTTCAGGTGAGGCCATCAAGATAATGGACACGACAGAACATCTCAGAAGATAGTTCTGGTCCATGTTGATAGGGGCCATGGAGGACAATGAACAAAAGAGCTCCTCCCGGGAAACAGAATCAGGGTCTAAATAAGTAACTTCTCCCCTTACCTCTTGCCTGGGTAAAGGCACACACAGCACCTGCCTTCAGGTTTTCATCATTACCATGGACTGGTAATCACTATGTCTCCCATGCTTACTGTGATATTGTGATATAACAAGAATTACATATTTTGGTCTTCATCCCCAGAACCTGGCCCAAACTCCTAAAACCCTTTTAATTTCCTGAGTGATGGGGGTGATAGGAACATCTTACACAGAGCTCCTAAATCCTCTGGAAAATCCTGGGTAACAGAATCATGCTTTGTTCTATTGAGGTGACTCTTGGTGAGCTCCTGGATAGGGGCCAGTCACCGGAAAGATGAAGCATGATTAGAAGCTTGGAACTTTCAGCCCCATCCCCTATCCTCCAGGGAGGGGGAGAGCAGCTAGAGATTAAGTTAATAATTGACCATACCTACGTGATGAAGCCTCCATAAAAATCGCTAAAAATGTGGTGAACATATTCATTAGCCAGGAGGCAGAAGTATCCCAACTCCAAGGGGAGAGAAGCTCCTGCTCTAAGGGCCCTTCTAGACCTCACTCTATGTGTCTCTTCATCTGGCTGTTCATCTGTATCCTTTATTATATAATAAACTGATAAATGTTAATAAATGTTCTCTTGAATTCCGTAAGCTATTCCAGCAAATAATTGAAGTAGAGGGGGTCACGGGAACCCCAATTTATAGCCAGTCATCAGAAGTACAGGTAAAACCTAGGACTTGCAATTAGTTTCTAAAGTGCAGGCAGTCTTGTGGTACTGAGCCCTTAACTTGTGGGATCTGATGCTGTCTCCAGATAGATAGTATCAGAACTGAACTGAACTGATCTGTAGGATGCCTAGCTGGTGTTGGAGAATTGGTCAATGCGGGGAAAGAAAATTTGGTGTCCAGAAATGGAGTGATGCATGAATAGAGGAAGAAACAGCATTTTTTTAGTTCGCGAAGAGAAGTTTTCCCAGGTACTTCCCTTTTCAGAATCAGAGATTTTATCACACTTTTTTGGTCTCTGCTCTACCACTGTGTATTGGACATTGTCAGGGTAGAGGATTGAGTAGACAGAAAAGTTTTCTATTATATCATTTGTTGCCAGAGTACAAGGAACCATATCCACCCTGCTAGAGAAAATCATTCATCACCCAGAGCTCCTGAACTCTTAGCTGGATGTGGTAGCTGGACGAAACTTTTGGTTTCATCCCTCAAAGAGGAGATGCTTGTATTTTGTGTAGGAGAATAAGGGTGCTTATTTGGTGGACACAAAAAAGGGCAGAATGTGGCAGAGATGGCTAGCTGTACATCAAAATTCATACTCCCCTTAGTATAGTATAATTGCTGGTGATGAGCAGCTTTTCAGCCAGAGATAATATTTCGCAGCTCGTATTGCATCTGTGAGGGGCCATATGATTAGTTCTCACCAATGGAACAAAGGACAACATGTTGTGTCATCCCAGACAGAGGAGACCAAGATATGCATATGCTTTATCTATTCTCTCTCTCCTATCAACTGAGTACCCTCAGGCCCTAGGTAAGGGTGAAAATATAAGGAAGGAGTCTGGGACCTACCTCACCACCATGGGGAAAGATGCCTTTGGAACCCCTGAAATTGCAATGTTTGTGTGAATGAGAAATAATTTTTTATTATTACATTAAGCTACTGAAATTTGGAAAATTTGTTTAAGCAGCTAGTGTTACCCCAACTAGTATGTTATACAAGTGGAGATTCCAGGTAGGTAGTTAGGTGGTAGTTAGGTATGAGTCAAGAACTCAAAGGAGAGGTCGAGAAAGAGATCTAAATGTAGAAGTTAACGTTATATGTTAATTTTTTTTTAAAGGAAGATTGGCTCTGAGCTAACATCTGTTGGCAATCTTCCTCTTTTTTTTCCCCTCCCCAAAGCCCCAGTACATAGTTGCATATCCTAGCTGTAAGTCATTCTAGTTCTTCTATGTGGGATGCCACCACAGCATGGCTTGATGAGCAGTGTGTAGGTCCATGTTCAGGATCTGAAACAGCAAACTCTGGGCCGCCAAAGTGGAGCACATAAACTTCAGCACTATGCAACAGGGCTGGCCCCTGTTAATATGTTTATAAAAACATGAAGCTAGACATCACTCAAGGAGACGGACATCTAGAGATGAGAACCAGGATCAAGGTTCAGCTTGGAGAACTCCAATACTAGAGGTTAGTTAGAGAAGTCAAAATCTGCAAAGGATCCTGAGACTGCTTGTAAAGTAGAAAACAAGAGAATTACATCCTAGAAGCAGACAATACATTATTTCTTTCTTTTTTGAAAATTTGGGTGACTTTATTCTGAGCTGAAATCTGAGGACCATGGCCCAGGGCCTTTCTTCCCAAAGGAAGAATAATACATTATTTCAAGGAGCATAGAGTGGTCAATGATGCTCAGTACTGCTGAGAGCCCAATCAAGAGAAGACTAATGAATAGTCCATTGAATTTACTAACTTGAAAACTGTTTGACACCTTTACGAAAACAATGTAAGTAAATTTGATGGGAACATAAGCTTGATTTGAGTAGGTTCAAGAATAAATAAGAAGGGGGAAAATCAAAGATAAAGTCAAGGGTGCACACAGACAGAATGGAAAGCAAAGAAGGATGTGGAGTGAAGGGAAGATAAATACTGAGGTAGCACAATGTACTAGAGAGAACAGCCAGGACCCAAATGATAAGAAATTGCTGCAGGAGAAAGAGGGAAAGGAAAGGGAGACAGAATCCAGAGCATCATGGTAGGGTGGACCTTTTTTGGGGAGCGGAAACGCTTATCCCTTTGTGGCAAGAAGGAAGACATAGACAATGTGAATATGGATGCATGTGGCTTTATTGATGTATTAATTATGTCTGGTTTTGAGTATTTTTACAATAAAGTGGGAAGTGAGGCCATCAATAAAGGGAGTGAAGAAAGGGGTATTAGAAATCTGAAGAGAGAAGGTATGAAATAGTTATCTCAGAAAGGATAAAAGTGAAACTTCTAGCCAAACATAATAGGATTTCTGGGCGCTTTTGAGTACCAGTTTGAGGGCTTTGTTCATGATTTTTATAGCATATTCAATCACAAGTTATGTGAGTATATATTTTTTCTTCTGTAATGAGCGAAGGTAGATGGCAGATTTAACAAAGGATGGGCTTTTTTTTTTTTTAGGAAGATTAGCCCTGAGCTAACATCTGCTGCCAATCCTCCTCTTTTTGCTGAGGAACGCTGGCCCTGAGCTAACATTCGTGCCCATCTTCCTCTACTCTATATGTGGGACGCCTGCCACAGCATGGCTTGCCAAGCGGTGTCATGTCTGCACCCGGGATTCAGGCCAGCCAAGCCTGGGCTGCTGAAGCAGAACTGTGCACTTAACTGCTGCACCACTGGGCTGTCCACGGACGGGATTTTTTTCTAGTGTATACAACAGAGGGAGAGCAAAAGATTTTGGGAGTTTTGCATGAAAGTTATCTGATGATCACTGACCACAAGTAAAGAGGAAATTGAAAAAAGGAGGGAGTAGTGATATTGAAAAGGTACACAGGCTGAGATCAAAGAATTGGAGCAGATTGGAACGTTGGAGTAATTGAACTGCTAAGAGTTACCAGACCTAGGTGGACAGGTCGGAGGGTGAGATACTTGAGATAGACATTTCTGTAAGCATGCAGTTACTGGTGGTGATAGGGTCTAGGGTATGGTGGGATGACAGGAATGGCTGGTAAAGATGAGGGCAGGGGAAGAAAACTGAAGATAATGAGATCAAAGAACTGAGAGGTCAATACATTTACCCTGAGAATGATCAGTACGAAAGATAAGGATTTCAAGCCTTCTCTGAATGATGGAGAATGACCCAGAAAATGGGCTTTATGATAGAAATGAAGAAAGTTGATGGGTGGTATATTCAACTGAACAAGATTCAAAGAAGCTATGGTTTTTGAAGAAGGAAGGTAGCAGTAAGAAGAAAGTTCACTCACTGCCATATCCTGACCTTAAGGCACCAGTGAGAATGATGTATGCTTTGCACTTTGAGTTTCGTTCTTCATAAATTTGGAGTTCAAAACTGAACAGGGTGGGATAAAATCTGAATATTGACCAAATAATTTTCCTCCGAAAATTCCTTATAATGTTCCCTGTGGACCTTTCCACAGTCCAGGTTGCTTGAGGATTGCATTTTACCTCATAAAATGGACGCGCTATAGAAACAGAGGACAGGAAAGCAATTCTTGGAGTTTTACAAATCTATGTATGTAAGTTATCTCAAAAGAAAAGACTTTAATTTACAAAAACTGAGCATCTCAGAACAACCACGACAAAAAGATTTGGGAAATTGTATGTTAGTGCAAAAGACTCATTTCTGCCTAAGACTTGGTAAAGATTTTCGTAAGGAGAGACTTTTACTTCTGCCAATAGTCTGTGTTCAGAGCAACGTTCCCAGTACAGCACGTATGAAATGCTGGATATAGTTTTAAGACATTCTTTTTAGAGCAAAAAATTAAGAAAAATCCTCATAGAATAAAAACAATAACAAAGCAAATTCCATTTGAACACAGGAGAGTTAAAGCTGGCAATTGCCCAGAGCTATTTGCTTTCTTTTTTCCTCTTGTCTTCTTTTCTCTCTTCTCTTCTCTTTTCCCCTTCCTTCCTTCCTTCCTTCCCTCCTCTCTCTAGTTCTCTCTCTTTCCTTCCTCCCTCCCTCCCTTCCTCCCTCCCTCCCTCCTCCCTTCCTTCCTTCCTTCTTCCTTCCTTCTTTTCTTCCTTCCTTTCTTTCTTTCTCTTTCCAAGTCTTCCAGTTTCTTTTTTACTTTACCTTCTCTTCAGGTAGTTTTGTCACTTTTCAGCATCAGTAATGTTTTGCCATTCCAGGTCAACCAAAGCCATTAAAACTGTCATTGAGTCTGTTTTATTCTTTCCCAATTTCTGGAAAAGTAATGCCATTTTCAGTATTGTCATAATCTTTTTTTTTCAGTTCTTCTTCTTTCATTTCTTTTAAAGTGCCTCCTATGAATTCCCTTTTCTGAAGATATTAGGCAATGATGAAACTCCCACCAGCAATAATAGCTGCTCCAATATTCTGCCATATTATCCTGTAATTTTGGTTTTGCTACATATATTCAATGGCTTACATGTGTTTGTTTTATTCGTACTCTTTTGGATATGTATCTTGCTCTTATTTATCTTTCATTTGGGTGTTTCTTGTACAGAGGATTTACCTTTTTTGTGATTTATATTTGGCAAGCAGATAGTATGATGCATTATTTTTATGGGAATGCGTTCTTGGAAGCACCTTCACTTTATTTTCTGTGCAATATTTCCAATACAATGGAAACATGCTATTTTTCTCTAATACTAACAATAATAAAATGATGAAAGCATTATTCTTACATCTACATTATGAATTTCTGCTATTCTAATACCTATTATATGAGTCAATTTCAAAATAGTATAATTTCAGACTATAATTGCAAGCATGCTAAAGCCCAAGAACATATTCCCACATTTAATGGAACCTCATTGAAATTGCCTACTGAAATAGATGCTTATTGCATCTGAAGAGCACTACAGAAGTCCCTCTTGTGGGGTGGAGGAAGGGAGGAGTCAAATATCTTATAAAAATTTTTTTCAAGTTCTAAAATATATGGTAGATGATTGCAAGCTAATTTTATAAAGAAAGGACCCAGATGCTTTTCAGATTTCATTTAAAGATTCATAAAAAACAAAGTAAGAAGGTATAGAAGCTCAAGGATGATGCTTTTTGCTGCATGAGCAGAAAGCACAAGAAAAAATGATGGGTGCCTTAAAAGTCTTCTCTTGCTAGGCACTGAGATTGATTAAACTATTCTTCAGCAAATGTTTATTCCTTAACCCCATACCTCCTGAGGAGGAGGCCACCTCCCTGTGCTTTTGATTTTGGCCTTCTCCATGTGACTTGTTTTGATCAATGGAATGTGGAAGGAAGTGAGAGTGTACAAGTTCAAGTCCAGATCTTAAATGTCATTGTCTGTTCACACTTATTCAGTAGGTGATTCTGACCTCTCCCAAAGTAGCCAGTGCTCCTACTACCTGGGCCCCAGAATAAACACCCCCTAGAGTGGAGCCACATCTGAAGCAGAGGCTTAGAAGCTGATCAACATGGTCTGAGTATGAGAATAAATACTATTGTTATATGATAGAGCAACAGTGAGGATATTTTATGTGTAGACAAGACTGGCTAATACAGACATCTGAGGACTACAGGAATTAATCAGAATGCTCAGTGTTTACTCACTGCACCCCTGAGCCTTGGACTCTTTTCCAGCTATAATTTAGGTGCCTCCAGTACTGGGAATGAATAGATGCTAATTTTCTCTCAAGACTTACCGTGTCTCGTTAAAAGCTGCCCACCCACTGTTTCTCCAATCCTGGTCTCAGACCCCTGATTGTTCATTTACATCCTGCCTCTTTTAAAGTATGACTTTATATTTGTTAAGAGTTCTCTATTTCTGAGGATATTTGTATCTTAGTGAAAGAATCCTGCTGAGATAACTTAATGTAAATCATATGTATTTTGAGCAACTGACTGAACTAAATGAGAGAAAGGGAATACAAGGTAAACAGCATAAGTGCTTAACAAAATAGCAAAGTGATAGCCTTAAACCGAAACATATCAGTTATTAATGTAAAGAAAAATGAACGAATTTCTCCATTTAAAAGGCAAAGATTGGGGGCCAGCCCCATGGCTGAGTGGTTAAGTTTGCACGCTCTGCTTTGGTGACCCATGGTTTCACCGGTTCAGATCTTGGGCACGGACATGGCACCACTCGTCAGGCCATGCTGAGGCGGTGTCCCACATGCCACAACTAGAAGGACACACAACTGAAAATAGACAACTATGTACTGGGGGGACTTGGGGAGAAAAAGCAGAAAAAAAAAAAAGATTGGCAACAGTTGTTAGCTCAGGTATCAATCGTTAAAAAAAAAAATGGCAAAGATTATCATGTTGGACAACAACAACAAGGCCAACTATACACTACTTACAAGAGAGTCACATAAAATATGATACTGAAAGGTAAAGAAAAAAAGAATTAAGAAAGATGTCTCATACAAACATTACCTAAAAGAAAGTTTTTGTAGCTATAGTAAAATCAAACTAGTAGAATTTCCGGCAAAAAAACCCCTCAAAATATTAGTACAAATAAGGAGGAATATATATATAAATTCTTATAAAGCTAGAGTAATTGACACAATGTTGTATTTTTGCAACAATACATGTGTAGACAATGGAACAGAATAGAGATTACAGGAAGAAATCCATACATATATGACCACGTGATTTATAATTTAAGTGGGACTCCTGAGAAATAAAATATGATAATAGACACTTTGACCAATCATATATAAAGAAATTTAACTATATGGTAAAACCAAATATTAATTTTCTAGTAACATAAGTAAATAACTTACGAAAGAAAGATAAGTAGTTTGAAGTCTTACTATATGGTTTCTAAACCTAATCAAAAAAATAAAAAATATTTCTCTAAAATGACTCTTGAATTAAAACCATTTTCTGCCCTAATATCCTTAATTATCTTAGCAGGTAGGAGTTACTCAGCTGGGTTTCAGGGAGAAGGTGATGGTTGGAGATCCTGCCAGGTGGTCAATCCAGTATTAGAGGTCTGGTAGCAAGAAGAGGGTCATGAGGCTGAGGTTCAGGGATAAGACATAGGATTCAGGAAGGACCAACATATACAGTTGTGTAGTTTGTGGACAACCCAAAGGTATCTAGCAAGGGAGTCCATAAGGGCTAACTACCAATCCTGTGAGTCTTAAGTTCTAGCTGTTTCTTTCCAGACAAGACACCTTTTTCTAATTCACAGAAATATTGTATAGACTATCAGTAGTTCTGCAATCAGGGCAATTAGTAACAACAAGACATGGCTCCAGTTCTGGTGGACGTATGGGGTAGAGCTTTGGTCTCGATTTTCAGAATAAGGCAAAAGCCAGGTTATTAAATTTAGGATATGAAGTCAGAAGGAAAGAAGCAGCAGGGTTGACCTGGTTTTTAGTCCCTTGGGCTCTGATATCTCCCTTGTTAATTACTTTTGACTGTAGACAGATTTGATCTCAAGTCCCAGGGCAAGGTCAAGACTGCAGATAGGAGTCAAATGGCTCCAATACAGGTATAAATGAATAGGGGGAGTAGGTAATGAAGAAAGTCATTATGTCAGCCTTCTAGTTTGTCTCCACTCCAAAACCACAGACTAATGAACAACAAAACATTTTGCCCCTTGCCTGTTAAAGCAGATAATGACTGATTTCCTAAATCTGGTGTGGCCTACATCAAATCCATCTTCCGAATCAGTGGCATACCACATCAACCTAAAGCACATCACACCTTTGCTGAAAACTTTTTGCTGTTCCCCATTGTGTATAGAATAAATATTAAGGCAGCTTACAAATACATCCATGATATGATGCATGCCTATTTCTTAAACCCTAATTCATTTAGGTCTTCACATCTCAAGTTATACTCTATAACCTCAAACCAATTTTTCCCAGAATTTTCTAAGCAGCCCTATTTTCCTAGAACATCAAACCTTCTTCTCACTTGCTCAGGTAGCACCATCTCTAGCAAATCTTACCTGATGTCCCTTCCTTCTGTGTTCTCATATTACCCATACATATCTTCATCACTGCTTTCATATTTACTCATTCATTCATAAAGTACATCTATAGTGTTCACTGTGTCATAGTCACTACACTCAAAGCTGGAAATAACAAAAGAGAAAGACAACAGACAAAGATAAAATAGGCAAGGTCATTCCCTATGGCTCCTCTTAGTCCAGTGGGAAAAATAGACAATGAAATTACACTCCTGTGTGATGACTGCTACACCAGCACAAGGTTTTATCGTTGTTCAATTTTCTTTTTCTTGCAAGTCCTATGACTGCATTTTACTAACTTCTCTCTCTCTAATACCTAGCATACTGTAAGTAAGCACACTGTAATTGATAAATGCCTGTTGAATGATTTTCTTTTCCAACCACTCCTAAATTTAACTACTCTGCCCAGATTTCAGTGCTTCTATGATATCCTCCCTAAGAAGTCCTCTTGTTTCTGGTCTGACCAGTCTTCTAACTGCCTGCTCACTCACTTTCCATTGATCATGTTTTCTCCTGTGCACAAACCTCCAATGGCTTTCATTCATGTTAGAGTAAAATATAAACGTCTTAGATTGGCTTAAAAAGCTCTTTATTTTCTGGATCATGATGGTCTCATAACCTCATTTCCCTCCACTATCCTCCTTTCCTCTAACCACGCTCAACGTCATCAATTCCTCAAACACGCTAAGCTTAGTCCCACTTCAGGGTCTTTGCTGTTTGCCCTCTGCCTGGAACACTTGAAGGCTGAGGGCTAGAATCATCTGAAGACTTGCTCACTCAAATATGGGACAGGTGATGCTGAAACACTTACACATGGTAAGACCTTTCTTCATGGCTTGGGCTTCCTCCCAAAATAGCAGCTGGGTTCCAAGGACATGGGTCTGAAGAGAGAGATATCCAAGCAGAAACTCTTTGTAGCCTAGCCTCAAAGTCATGTAGTGCCAGTTTTGTTTCTTTCTATTTGTTGCGGTAGTTACAAAGCCATGTCCAATTTGAAGGGGGTGGGAATTAGATGCCACCTCTTCACTGGAGAGTGGCAAGGTTCTGGAAGAGCATGTGGGACTGGAAATATTGCTGTGTTATTTGGAAAAAAATACAATCTGCCACAGAAAGTCTCATTGAAAACATTCTATTTGAACAAAGAATTGACATGACATTTGAAGAACAAAAGAAAGCACTTTCCAGACAGGAAGAGCAACGGAGGCGCTCTTTAGACAGGAGCATGGCTGACACATTCAAGGAAGAGCAAAGGCACCACTGTGATAGAGCACCATGTCTCTGTTCCCTCTGAAGCCCCTGTCACCTCGCTGCCTGAGTTGTTCACAAAACACACCTGCCTTTGTCCTCTCTCCAGGCTTAGGGAAAGCTTTTCCAGCCCCAGCGACTTCCTCCTTCTGGCTACTTGAAGCGATTTATGTCTCAGAGTGGCGGCTAGGAATAACTGTGATTTTACTTCAGAGAGTTAATATTCTACCTGTGCGTGAACACATGCCTCTATTTAAAACTTTAAGTTAAATAAGCTTAAATCAGCTTATGACATGACTTGTATGCACACAAGCAGTGCAATTTAATGTGAAATAGAGATTTTTGTAAGTTTAGTTTCTATATCATGTCTTTTTAAAATGTAGTCAGTAAATTTTAATCAAGCATGTCTGGTATTGTTTTTAAAGTCACAGAGCAAATCCATTGTCATACTTTGAAAATGCACCTAAACAGATTGGTAATTCACTCTTTCTTGCTGAATAAAGTGAATTTGCGCATGGAAAATTTTTGCTGTTTCTCATATCAAGTTCCATTGGTGGAAGCAGGTATTGCTCATTACAATGAAATTGGCCAGATCAAGTTAAAAATCTGTTAATTTAATTTTGTTTAGATACAAATTAGCAAAATTTCTCAATCTTTTGTTCACATGAATCTAATATAATTACTTTTTGGAACTATTAGCATTTTAAATATATTTCAAGTATCATTTTCTGAGTAATACTGTTACTGAGAGTCTAAATGTAATAAATAGGTTTTCTCAGGAAAAACATCTATTAATACAATGCCAAGTGATTTTTATGTTTTGTGCATTCAGAAAGAAAATGGTATGTTTCTGAAAGTAGAATGATCTCATAAATGTAACCATGAATCAGACAAAGCATGTGAGATATCCAAAATTCTACTGTTACTAGGTAACATTTTAAATATCCAGAAGAGTTTAGTAGCCTTGAAAAATATGCACAGGATAATTTAGCCCTGGAAGGGAAACTTTGCATACCTTAAAAGTCAAACAAACGTACAATTCTCGTAAATGTCTGCCTGGAAGAGACTTCAAGACACCTGTGAGTGGAAGGAAAGTCAGGTAAGCTGAGCTGTGAGACCTACCTCTACATGCATTTTACAGTTGGTGACCTAGTGACCACAAATGGAGGCTCAGATGACAATGACACCAAGGTTTCTGAGTGTCTTCAGATCCAGATCTCCTGTCCTGCTCAAATCTGGGATCTTAAGTAACCTCAGATCTCTGGCGGTCCAATTTAAAATGGCTTCAGGCCCCTTTCCAAGTGTATTTTTTCCCATGGTAGGTATAACCTTTTTTCCCCTCAATTTTTTTATTGTGGCAAAATACACAAAACATAAAATTTATTACCTTAACCACTTTTAAGTGCACAGTTCAGTGGTATTAAGATACTGTTGTGCAATGATCACCACCACCCATCTCCAGAGCTCTTTTCATCTTGCAAAACTGAAACTCTATACCCACTAAACAACAGCTCCCCATTTCCCCATCCTCCCAGCCCCTTGCAAACACTATTCCACTTTCTGTCTCTGTGACTTTGGCTGCTCTAAGTACCTCATATAAGTGGAATCATACAGTATTTGTTTTTTTTGTGCCTGGCTTATTTCACTTAGCATAATGTCCTCAGGATCCATCCATGTTGTAAGCATATATCAGAATTTCCTTCATTTTTAAGGCTAAATAACATTCCATGGTATGTATACATGACATTCTGCTTATCCATTCATCCTTCCATGGACACTTAGGTTGCTTCCATGTTTTAGCAATTGTGAATAATTCTACCATGACCATTGGTGTGCACCCATCTCTTCAAGACCCTGCTTTCAATTCTTCTGAAATATACATGCCCATAAGTGAAACTGCTGCATCACATAGTTATTCTGTTTTTAAGTTTTTGAGGAACCGTCATACTGTTTTCCACAGAGTCTGTACAATTTTACATTTGCCGCAGCAGTGCACAAGGGTTCCAATTTCTTCACATGCTCACCAAAATTTTCTGGGATTTTTTTTGATGGTAGCGATCCTAATGGGTGTTCTATCACTTTTTAACATACTGTAAATTGCATGATAAATTTATTTTGTTTATTATTTCCCTCTCCCTTAAGAAGTTAAAGTCGATGAATGCAGTCTTGCTTTCTCCCTGCTTTGCTCACGGTGCTGTCCACCGTGCCTAGAACAGTGCCTGGCACATGGTAGGTGTTAAAGAAATAATTGTTGAATGAATGAACAAATAAATGAGTGAGTGAGTTGAGTTTGATTTTATTTTCTTATAAGTATGCATCTTTTAACCAGAGGAGTATGATGGATTAAGAATTTAGAGATGTAGAAGCAGAATACTAGAATTAACATTTTTGCGTTTAGAAGAAAATTACACATTAAAACCTTATATAATAATAATTTTAATCAGAATTTAGTTTATTAGCATGAAAGTCTTGTTACTTCACTTTATTATGTA
This sequence comes from Equus asinus, assembly GCF_041296235.1. Classification (NCBI taxonomy): domain Eukaryota; kingdom Metazoa; phylum Chordata; class Mammalia; order Perissodactyla; family Equidae; genus Equus; species Equus asinus. The sequence goes on along the minus strand of NC_091792.1, from coordinate 49,219,311 downwards.
AAATTGGATAATTTATTTAGAACGGTGATTTTTAAGTGGAAACATTACTAAGTGTATGCATAGTGTTAGGATATCTGACAGAACTTTATCAGGTTTACCACGTTTAACTATTTAATTTACTAGATGTATAAGAGTTATTTAGGTAATCAGGCAGGATCTATTTGCAGACAACTGAAGTACTTAAGAAGGAAATAAAGTACATTAAATTCATAAATGTAACTTGAAATGTTGAAGGGGTGTAACTGTTGAAGAAGTTCCAAATGTTATTCAAAGATGTCTTAAAATTGATTATTAAAATTTACCAGTCTGACAAGTGAATAATAAGATTATGAGATGAATTGAAGAAAGTATCAAGTTCGGGAACTGGCCCCATGGCCGGGCGGTTAAGTTTGCACACTCAGCTTTGGTGGCCTAGGGTTTCATGGGTTCGAATCCTGGGTATGGACATGGTACCGCTCATCAGGCCATACTGAGGCTGCATCCCACATGCCACAACTAGAAGGACCCACAACTAAAAAACATGCAACTATGTACTGGGGGCATTTGGGGAGAAAAAAAGGAGAAAAAAAAAAGAAAGTATCAAGGTTTTAAAATTGCAAATTTAATAGATTGAGTATACACAAGATAAACTTCTGAAGTTTCTTTTCTGCTCATAAAACTATCTGAGCGGTCAGCCCTGTGGCCAAGTGGTTAAGTTCACACACTCTGCTTCAGTGGCCCAGGGTTTGGCAGGTTTGGATCCTAGGCGTGGACCTAGCATGACTCACCAAGCCATACTGAGGCAGCATCTCACATAGCAGAACCAGAAGGACCTACAACTGGAATATACAGCTATGTACTGGGGGGCTTTGGGGAGAAGAAGAAGAAGAAAAAAATTGGCAACAGATGTTAACTCAGGTGCCAATCTTAATTTAAAAAAAAACTATCTGTGAGGACACCAAAAGAACTCACATCAACAATGCCAAATATAGTACTTTTAATGATGCTTTTCAAGCAAAAGTATGACTTTTTGCATTAAATGCTGTATGTTCAGGGAATACCCAATTGGAGGATTTCTTGTTTGGGATCAAATCACCATCTGTCATAATAAAAAGAGGATTATGTATAATACTATCTATTTATCTGCTCTAGTTCAAACAGATCATAGTATTGTTATTGAAAACAAGAAAACCTGCTTTAGAACAAACCAACTACATTTAAATAAACTGAAACCATCAGCCACTCTATCATCTATCAAACATACACATTCTTCTTTAATCATCCATTATTATTTTTATCACTTTAAAGACAGTTTTGAAGATTAGGTAGAATGTGATAAATAAAAGATTGGCATAGAAATAATACCATGTTGATTAGTGAATAGCTTTACCATGTTGAAGAAAGCTACAGTTATGTCATTAAATGCTTCCCAAATTTCTACTTTTCCTAATTTAGTGATATTTAGTGCATCTTCACATTTTCCATACATAGACTATAGGAAGATAAAAACTGCAGTAGCCTACTATAATTCCAGAGAAAGAATAAATTATTATGAAAATATTATAAACTTGATTTGGCACAGATTTAAGCCATACAAACCTTTGGGAAATATTTTAAGCCCTCAAGGCAAATAATTGCCTAAAGCACAGGCAATCTAATTTTTTTTAAATCTGAGTTCCTGCATTACTTGTGTCGACTGAAATGAAGAGTTCAGGTAAAGGTTAATTAAAGGAGTCTATTTGACAATCAAGATGAGGAATTTGCATCCCAGGAAACAGTCCAACAGAGTATTCTGAGGAACTGCTCCGAGGTGAGTGAGTTTAAGCACGGCTTAAATCTCCTTCACAAAACAGTGCATGTGCAGGGAAGAGGAAAAAAAGCTTACAACTAGATTTCATATATGTCAAAAAGGGATAGAGTACACCTGGTTTTTCTCTAGATTACACATTAAAGGTAACATAAACAAGAATTCCTTGGTTATACACCAAACAAGTTCAGAGATGCTGATGTTATCTATGTGTGGAGGGAGGCAAGGACTAGAGCTGTTCTTTATTCCCTTGATCGCTAAGAAATGCAGCTGTGGATGTAGGAGTGAGGTCCCCTTTATATTTTCCTCCTGCTGATTTTTCCAGCTGGCATCTTCAGTCTTGAGACGAGGGGTTTGCAAGGTCAGTCTGACACAGCTGAAGGTGGCCTGCGTGGCTGCGTCACAGTACAGCATGGATTGTATTGTACTGACTTCAAGCCTGTGCAGTTTGCTTGCTAGATTCACCTGTCAGACCAGGGAGAGGGGTCCCCCAAATCTGTCCACACTTGTATTCTTAATATTGTTCTTTTTAGTATTTTCCTCCAATTAAAAACTTCCCAGAATTTCAGAGGTGATTCCTTTGCCTTACCTGATGTTGGTAAGAACATAGAATATTGTGCTCAGTCTGAGGCTTTTTATTTTCAGGAGAACATTGAAAATCTAGAGAATGCTTTCTGTTTTCATTCATTTGTTCATTCACTCATTCACTCATGCCTTTATCAAATACTTATTGAGCATTTGCGTGGTCCAGGAAGCATAAAAGGCACTATTTAAGGTGGGAGGACATCCTTTTTAGGAATTTGGAATCTATTTAAGGCAACTTTGGAAAGCTTACTCGTTTTCCCCTGGGATGACCTTTAAAATATGTAAAATTATTAAAGCTATAATCAAAGTTTGCATAATCATGAAACTGAACGAACTAGCTGCAGGGTGTCCAAGAGAAAGCTGTCACCTACAGAGCCTGCTTAACCAGAGAATTCCCAGACAACTGTATGGAACTCCACAGGCCAGTTTGCAATTGTCATACGTCATGAAATTTTGTTGCCGTAACCAGAACTGGTGTTTGCAGGGAAAATTACAAAAAGAAACTTTGTACATTTTACACCCACTAGAAATTTTTGGTGAAATTTTAAAGAATATGTTATAAAAACTAGCTTATTTAGATCCCTAGTAATCTGCCAAAAAGGATTTACCATTTCTGGACCAGACCTTATTTGATACTTGAATTATTAGGGGACTAAAATTTCAGATCACTAAGATACAGAGACCAAACAAATGTTTTTACTTTCTACACTCCTATTGAAAAAATGAAAAGTATTTTCAGGAATTCTAATCCTAAGTAAAAACTAGAAGTTCTCGATAAAAATAAAATAAAACAAAATAAAATCTATTTGGAGGCACAGGAAGTCTGCCAAACAGTAAAGATTTATAAGACCAAGATCCCAGAGAGAATGGAAGCTCAGAGAGGTAAATCCAGGTTGCCAATTCCAAAGGTAACTGCTGAGGCTGCAAAGCTAAGCAGAGACTTTGATAGATTCGAGAAGTTCCAGTGACAAAAAGCTGGGTTTTAAGGACTACAAAGAAGGAGGAAGCCTAGTAAATATTACAGGTTTTACCCTGGGACCCTAGAGGGCCCCACCTTAGGAATCAAGGGTGAGCCAGAATTCAGGCTCAAATTAGAATCATTTCAATCCCTGATTAGATTAAGATGACCTGAGATTCCTAGCCCCTCAACCAAAAGTAAATTCTCTAGGGGGAAATATCATCTAGAGATTCAGGTTATGTGTAATTTTCCATATATAATATCTGATATTAAAAGAAAAATCACCAGGCATAACAAAGTGAAAAGAGAATGAATGAATTGGAGTATGGGTCAGAAAAAAATGACTAATGTATGGGAGACAAAAAGAAAATACATAAAAGGGCACAAGAAACATGTGACATGGTAAAATGGTCCATCACATGTGAAATTGGAGACTTAGAAAGAGAGGAGAGAGAGGCAATGGGACAGCAGCAATCTTTGAAGAGATAATGCCTGAGATTTTTTTTTTCCAAAATTGATTCTCATGATGAAGAGCTGAGAAAAATCCCCCTGTGGCTGTGATAGGAAGAAGGAAAGAACTGTCATTGTGAAAAACTCTGAAAGAATTCTCCATAACAAAGACCTACTCCTTAATGGAAAAATCTTTATGGAGCCTTATCCCAAGTGAGGGAAGGGCATTTCACTTCAGCCCCCTCTGGCCTTTCTGTCTCACATAGGAGAAGACATACTTGGGAAGGTAACAGTTCAAGGACACAGGTCCACTAAAAGATTGAATTTTAATCATAAGATTATAGAATGCTTCCCCTCCCCTACACCTCACCATGTACCAATGGTGCTCCAGTACAATAACAGTGGATTATGCTGAAAGAGCTGCAAAACATAGACTCTGCCTAAGGAGGAGTACTTAGGGAAGCCTAAGTCAACAGTGGAGAAAAAAGAGGACACTAGAGGAATTTGAAGCCTCTGGTACTTACAGCTACAGCCAATTCTTAGAAATAGTAGAGAATCCAGCTAGGAGCGCGTCTTTTATATGCAAGCTAACCAATCTAAAACCAGCCTCTTCTATCTGGCCCATACGCCCCAGATGCAATATTCTTCTGCCTTAATCATCCCATGGCCATGTACCAGGCAACTAGGGACTACCCTTACAGCCTAGAACCCATCAAAATTATTCAAAGTAGCCAATCCTGAACTGTTCACCCTGTTCTGCCTTGACTTCCCCAGGGAAACCCCAATAAAGACTGTGGCCTAATCGCTCCTGTCTTCTGTCTGCTGACCACCCATGTGGCCCTGGGTGTCACGCTGTGCCTCCTGTCTCTAGGACCTGTGAGTATAAAAAACTTTGCTGTTTTCTTAGTCTCTCTTTTGTGTCTTCCTGTAGCGAATTTGTCCCACCACCTCATAAAAGAATACAAAACAGGCACACATACCAAAAACAATCTTGGAGACCACTACCCTAGAAGTCTTTGAGGCCTTCTTCAAGCACGATATGAGCCTTTCTTCAATATTCGCTTAGCCTCTGCTTGAACTATTCCAGCATGCTTTTAAACTCACCACCTCTTGAAGAAGCTGACTATATTATTGGAGTAGGCTGCCTGCAACAAGCAAGCAGTCCTGACATTGGCATTTTCCAGGTGAAAAGAGAAGAATGGAAAGAGTTCGTAGGGCCACTACTTTTATCTTTAGGTATGATTCAGCAGCACGGAAAAGTGAGTTAATCACCTGATCCCTGAAAAATATTGAAGTGCTCTTGCCTACCTCGACCAGGGCTCTAGAGGGTTTTTGACTAAAACACTCCAGGGCCAGTTAGGCCAAAGCACCTTTTCCTCACTCTATCATTCAAATATCACCTTTCCCGTGATATATGCAGTAAATAATCCACTGATCAGCATCGTCATTTAATTCAGAGAACTGAACAAGAATCTTTGACATATTTGAATTTGGAATCTAGAGGAAAATGAAGTATTTCCTGTAAGAACTTTCCTTTAATCATTAGTAAATCTCAACAAGGCAGTGTGAAAATAATTTTCTCTGACCCAGCAAACAAACAAACAAACCACAAAAACATCTGTTTCTACTTTCCCAAAGTGGAAATGATGACAGCTACTACACTCTAATTGGCTGGTTCAGGAAACCATTCAACTATGGGTCGACCTCTGTTTAACTTTCACACTGTTTTATTGTAAGGAAGACATTTTCTTGGAGGAATGAAATTGATTCTAGTAACTTCAAGGCTGAATTTTGGGCAACAAATAAAAATATTCTAAATTGGCCTGTGGGGGCTGGCCGAGTGGTTTTCATGCGCTCCACTTCGGTGGCCCAGGGTTTGGCTGGTTCGGATCCTGGGCATGGACGCGGCACCGCTCGTCAGGCCACACCGAGGTGGCGCCCCACATGCCACAACTAGAAGGACTCACAACTAGAAATATACAACTATGTACTGGTGTGATTTGAGGAGAAAAAAAAAAAGACTGAAAAAACAATTGGCCTGTAAACTAAAATTTAGAAAAAGGGAATGTAAACCCTGGCTTTAGAACTGAAAATAAAGAAAAATGAAGTGTAAGAAATTTGTTGAGTGTATTATCTTTACATCCACTCTGGGTTACAGCAGTTCCAAAAAGTTTCTTTTTCCTCTTCTCCTTCTTGTTTTTAAATTTCAGCTTTATTGAGGTATAACTGGTGTATACAATTGACTTGAAGCTTCTTGACACCATCTTCTCTTACACCCCTGTGCCTGCCATTCCTGCCTGACTCAATTCAGATGTTGTCCATGTAGCCCAGATGAGCCAAGTGGATGGCACATTGCTCGCAGCGATGTACCCTTAGGTTAGAGGTTATATGAGGTTAGTAGAGATTCTGAAGCTGTGTTAACCCAGGTGATTCTGAGCTATGTCGGTGGGATGAAGAGACAACATGTAATAGGGTCAAACATGTAAATAGATATATCATAACGAAGGCAAAGTCTGATGAGATGGGACTGGAAAAAAATTACAAAGAGGTTATGAGACGAATAAAGAGTTAAACAAAGATAGTTGTAGAGTAGGATTTGGGTCTAGCAGTTCAACGTGTCTCCGAAACCCCTTTTAACGAGAAGCTCTGAGCCTGCTGCGGAAACTGGCTTGCCAGGAGGGGCACAATCACTCCCTCCTCCCCTCCTGCCCTCTCCACCCTAACCACAGATGTGCCTGGTCTTAAGTGCGCTTGAGGAGGTAAGAGGCCCTAGCCACGCCCTAGCCAGGCACTGACACAGACTGTCAGGACTGGTTTGGCAAAGAGGAATGCGGCAGCTTCCAAAGTTACGCATAATAAAGAGTAAAGAAAAATGAGATTAATAGAAAAAGTGAGCGATTTTAGGCAAGAAGGTGATGAGGCCGATAACACTGGATCTCTGGTAGGAGTCAAGAAACCTAATCTCCCACTTGGCAGTGGTTTGTGTCTTTGAAATACCCGTGGCTCTCAGCAAAGCGTGCTTTTCTGCAAGGCTGTGAGGGACGCTCGGCCTCGACTACAAAATATTACATGCAGTGGGGAGCTCTTTCAGGCATGGATGCGCAGATGGCTGGGAAACTCTGGGGGCTGCGACTATGTAACTGGTGCTTTGAACACGGTGGACTCATGCAGTGTAATCCAAAAAACAGCTTTACTCCTGTCTTTTGTTGTCCCATTAAATCTGCCCAGTAGGAGGAATCCTTCTGTCTCCATGAAAACGCAATCCCTCTGAGTTTTCTGGTCACTCTGTGATAAGAGAAAGCCCTATGATCTTTTAAAGTGACAGCATTACTTTAAGAGATGAAACATTGCAATATAAATGATAGCAATTCATATGATTAAGTTAAAATATTTTATAAATATATTTCAAGTATTTTATAATATTTTCTGCAATAATGTTAATTTATATGCCATCCCAATACAATGCTTGAATGTGATTTGTAAAATTTAGGGCTCATTTCTGAATCTAAGAAATTTATTGACAAATTCAGTTGCTACTGCTTCAGCAGAATGAAGTATCTCAAAACCGAAATGAATGAAAAATCACCTAAGAACTAAAAAAAAAATTAAAAAAAAATACAGTGACAACATAGTCACAACTCTGAAATGCAATATGCCCTAGATAATAATCAAAACTTTAAATCTGATTTCAACATAAAATCTTCTCACTTCCCTCCAGCTTTAGCCTTCTTTGAGCTGGCTACTGAAGGGGGATGTGGTCTTTCTCTTCTCTTTTATCCTGTCCTGCTGTTTCTCCTCCTTTCTCAGGTTTTTATCATTTCAGGTTTCTTGGTCCTTCCTGTGCTGATGGGAAATGGCAGAGAGAAGAGGTAAGGGGGATTAAGGCAGGGGGCGGGAAAATCACAACAGTCCATCAACTTTCTCCTCCAAAACCTTCTTCATAAAATCCTTTGTCCTTCTATTTTTTTCATATTTCTGATGTAGGAGGGTTTAAATGAATTTTGGCTATTTTCTTTGAAATTCTGCATGCAAGGAAGTCTCACACTTCCTTGAATGCAGTACTGTGTGTATTCTGCTGCTTCATTCAAAGGTTCCAATTTAATATCCTGTTGCAACTATGTCACGAAGTGTTGGTGTCTTAGTCAGTTTGCGCTGCTATAACCAAGTACTGTAGATGGGTGATTTACAAACAACAGAAATTTATTTCTCACAGTTCCAGAGTCTTGAAATCCAAGACCAGGGTGCCAGCATGGTTGGATTCTGATGAGAGTCCCCTTCCTTTATGTAGACTACGGATTGTTCATTTTAATCTCACATGGCAGAAAAGCAAGAGAGCTCTCTGGGGTATTTTTTTTTACAAGGGCACTAGTCCCAGCTGTGAGGGTTCTGCCCTCATGATGTAATCACCTCCTACTACCATTACATTGGGGATTAGGTTTCAACATATGAATTTTCAACATATGCATCGAAACTAACATTCAGTCCATAGCAGTTAGGTATATGTGAGTTCTGTCCTCAGGGAAAGAGGTAACCCTGTAATTCCGCCTAGAGGCTTAGTTTTCCTGGAGACATTCTTCAAGGACCAGATTCGTATGGTTCATCTGGTGGTTGTTCTAGTAGCAGTGGCAGTGGGAATGTACATTTGTCCTAAGAGAGCTTGGAAGAGCCCCTGGAAGGCTGATACCAGCTGGTGTGCTTAATCAGGTATGATGTGGTTAGGGGGACTTTAATACACCTGCCATAAAAGCAGGGTTCCAGTGGTTTGAGCAGAGGATGATCTAACGCAATAGATAGATGATCATTTTTAAGGGTCAACAACAATGTATGTGGAGTCCTCAGGGCAGTCTAAGACAAAGTCTATAGTTTCTACTGTCAAGAACCCTCAAGTATTAGAAGATTACATCCAGCATATTTTAATATAACTGAGAGCAGTGTGTTGAATGTAGAAATCACAAAATTTTCAGCCTAAGTTGAACCAGTCCAACATTTCCCTGTCTCCATGCTTTGGTTAAAATTATCTTGACAACACCATCTTCTTTCCCATCATCGCTTGGGTGGCTGACTTATAATTCTATGTTTTCACGTCATATTCAGGAGTTTGCTTTTATCTTAAGACAATGGTGAGTTATTGAAAGGTTTCAAGCTAGAACAATTATATGATGAGATTTGCATTTAAGAAATCTTATTCTGGCAAGAGTGTAGAGGATAGATTAGAGACAAATGAAACTGATCAGTACGCCGACAGTTAAGAGAAAGTGGAGGAAGAGTCAAAAATAAAACTAAGAAAACAAAAATAAAGCAGAAAGGGGAGAAATATAAGAATGGTACAAATGCCCAAAGTGGAGGGAGTGATAAACACTGCTTCTAATCATTATGTGACAAATACTAGAAAATATTATCATTTCCATTTAATAAGGGCATTGTTGGCTTCTAACTGAATTGTACATGTGTCAATTCATGTCTTTTTAAACAAGAAATAAATTAAGATAAATCAATGTCTTAGCTATATAAATTCCTGAATTAAAAAATTGGAAACAAAAAACAAAGGCTGTGAAATGATATTTCTAGAAACTGCCTAAGGTCTTAATTTATTGGATGTTCCTTTTTTTTTTTTTTTTTTTTTGGCCACTAAACCCTTTCTTCAGATGAAATCTTACTTAAAACTCAACATGTGTAAGAGATCTGGAATGCCAGTCTCCCCCTTCCCTAACCCTCACCTTCACTGGCTCCTAATGCACTCTTAAAGGGTCTATGGACCTCTATTCTGGTGACTCATCATTTAAAGTTGATAATTTATATTGGGAATTCTCTGAGCTCTGGGGCCTTTTCTGTTTTGTTTACCACTTTATTCCCAATACCTAACACAGCACCTGACCCGAAGGTGTTGCCTGGTGAATATTTATTAAATGAATGAGTGAACGAATATTCGACAGAGAAAATTAAGTGACTTGGACTAAATAACACAGCATTGATGAGGCTGAGACTTAGTATATAACAAGTGACTGGGTAGATATTGGTAGCATTACCAGGATAGGAGATAAAGGAAGGGAAGTATGGGGAAAAGGATGCTGAGATCCGTTTTGGATTTGAGTCTGAGGTACTTGTGGGGCATCCACATAGAGGTATCAACAGACAATGAGAGTCAGTCTATTCAGCTTAGACTCAATGGTCCAGCACTTAAGCTTCTCTTGGAAAACGCTTTCATTCTTTTTTACTTTCAAAAACTATAATAGTCCTGGGATGTTTCCCGCTCTCATAAGGCCATTAGGGCAGAGTTTCTTAAACTTTAATGTGTAAACAAATCATGTGGGGAATCTTGTTAAAATGCAGATTCTGACCGAGAAAGTAGGGCCCGAGCTTCTGCATTTTTAACAAGTTTCCACGTGATGCCTAAGCTGCTCCTTCACCACTGTGTTTTGAGTAGCAAGGCACCGGAAATCAGTGCAAATGGCACTGAGAGTTGGTTAGCAGCTGTTTTTTTCTTTCTGTAAAATTTTACAATCACTATAATTAGAGACTGGTGAACTTGTAAAATCCTGGGTTTTTTTCCAAATAAATGTCTTCTCATAAACTTTGTTTTTGCATTTTAAAGATCATGTTTAGGTTTTTTATGTTTGCTTTGAAATGTAATATGGCTTTTAATTAATAATTTAATTCAAGACAAACCCTCTCTTGATTTTAATAGTGATCCTATAAACTACTTATTCTTTCAAGAAGTTATTTTAGCTTTTAGCCGTTAAGCAAAAGACTTCAGGCTAGGTTTAGCAGCTGTTAGAAATAATGCAGTAGAGAGGCAGGCTCTGGAAATAGGTAAATTCAAGACATTTTGAGACATCTAAGCGCTTAAAAGTATCAGTTGCAAAATAGTGACCTAGTTAAAGCTAGGCAGAGGTATAGCTATTTTTATCCTGAAACGCAGAGACCATCCTCACCCCAAAGACAAAGAGATTTTTTTAGAAACCAGTAGTATTTGCTAGATATCACTAGGTCCATTTAAATTGAATGAATAACATAGGTTGGATCTGTACCTTCATCTGTAAGCCATTTCTCCTTTACCCTGATTGTTTCGTAAAGTTATATTATTCGTTTTCTCTTTCGCTCTTCCAATCAAAAAACTTTTTGGGATTTGTTGTCATTCTAGATACTGAGACAACTTTAAGTTAGACAAAGATCTTGAGCTCATGAGACTTAATTTTATGGGAAAACAGAAACAATAAAGAAGTAAATACATATGATAATTTCATGTGAAGATATGTACAATCAAGTGTTGCTTAATGATAGGGAGATGTTCTGAGAAATGAGTTGTTAGGTGATTTTGTCACGTGAACATCATAGAGTATACTTACACAAACCTAGATGGTATAGCCTACTACACACCTAGGCTCTGCGGTACTAATCTTATGGGACTACCTTTGTATATGCAGTCTGTCGTTGACTGAAACTTTGTTATGCAGTGCATGACTATACAATTAAGAAAAGAAAACAGGAATGAGCTAGAAAGTGACTGGTATTAGGGGATACTCTTAGATTGGGTGGTCTGGAAAGTTCTATCTAGGGTGTAACATCTGAGTAGAGACACGAGTAAGATGAAAAAATGAACCATATTAATATGAAGAGAAGAGAGAACAGTAAAGTCAAAATGCCATATGTAAAGAATAAGTTTGGTGTGTTGAAGGAAGATCAAGACGACCAGTGAGATGAATGGCACAAGGGAGGGGAAAGCGGTAGGAGACAGAAATTGGAGAGATAAGTAGCAGCCACATCAGGCAGAGCTTTGAAGACCCAAGTAGGAAGTCTGGATTTTATTCTAAGTGTGATTGCAAATATTTAGGGTTTTATGCAGTAAATTACATGATCTTATTTATTCTCCCTTACGACCTTCTCCTACTTTCTCAGATTAACAAAGTCATGGTTCTCTTTAAAGGCCCAGTTCAAATGTCATAGTCACTGTAAAACTTCCCTTAACTTTCCCAGTACTTTCTCTCCTTAGTGTTCCCATTTGCACACTCGTCTTGTGTAGTACATGCTTCTACTATAATACATTTCTCCACTAAAGTACTTATCACTTGTTTCCAACTTATCTTTTTTCTAAACTGTTAGCTCCTTAAGGGCAGCGACTGTGTGTTTATTCACATTCCTGTATGTCCAGTTCACCGAACAGTGCATAGCACACAGTACTAAGTAAGTGATTACTGAATGAACAAATCGCTATTTGAATTGTTCGCAGACCTATGCTTCTGGTCATAACCTCTCTATTGAATTCCACTCTCATATTTTCAAATGCCTATGGCATTTTCAATTGACTGTTAAATTTTTCCTCAAACTTGATAAGAAAATTTCACATATTGAGGTATTTAGGGAAGCCATTCTGATTTATACCTGATTCGGCCTGAACTTTTTGTGAACTAAAGAAGTCTGACTTATGGCCCGTCAAACACACATTATACCTCTGCTTTAACCATTAAAGGATGCATTCCATCATTACCCTACCATCAGGAAGGTGCTCTGTGAACATAAAAATTAATGCCTCTCAGGGCCGGCCCAGTGGCCCAGTGGTTAAGTTCGCACATTATGCTTCTCAGCAGCCCGGGGTGCGCTGGTTCAGATCCCGGGTGCGGACATGGACTTGGCAAGCCATGCTGTGGTAAGTGTCCCACATACAAAGCAGAGGAAGATGGGCACGGACGTTAGCTCAGGGCCCGGCTTCCTCAGCAAAAAGAGGACGTCAGGCAGTAGTTAGCTCAGGGCTAACCTTCCTCAAAAAAAAAAAATTAATGCCTCCCTTCCTGTGATTGTAGATAAGACTCTCTTCCCATGGTGCCAGGGCCATGTCAACCCACTGAGTACATGCTAATCTGTAACAAAAATATTTTCTTGACACCTTGAAAAAAATCATATCCCTGCCATGCTTGACGTATGTTCTTTGTTCTGCAATGGTATGTAAACTGTGCCAAAAACCATGCTTCTCCAGAGTGGTTTCTCCCCTGGTGAAGGCTGCACTCCCAGGCTAGTCCTCAGCTCGGTTTGAATAAAAAACTCTCTTCTGTTCTTACTATAGATTGATTACTGGTTTTTGCATCAACAAACTCAACATTATAAACTCAGTGTCTTGTTCTAACTTTTCCTTTTTTATTGGTAATACCAACTTCTTCCCAGTTTCCTCAGTTAGAAATTTGAGTACGTTGATTCTTCTGATGATGATGTTCGGGATTTCGTCTACTCTATTTTACTGACTCTGGCCCTGGCTCAGACTTTCATCACTTAATTCCTGGAAAAATGCAATTGACTTTTGGCTGGCTGGATGGTCATTCTGACTCAAATTTCTTCTCTTCTCAAATTCATACTGTATATCGCTGCAAGATCAGTGTCACTGAAATATCATCTTATTCATAAGTTCATGCATTGTTCTCCTTAAATACTTTTGCACACAATATGTGTATGACATGTCTTTCTCTTGTACAAAAGCTTAATTAATGTTCACATGAAGTAAATGAGATATTTTAATTTCCATTTTACAGATAAGGAAAATGAGATTTAGGTATGTTAGGCTATCTGCCCAAAGCCACAGTTACACCAACAAAGAAATGGTAGAGCTGAGATTTGAACGTGGGTCTTTTTAGCCAGGAACACTGAGCTCTGCTTAATCATTGCATTAGTGAATAGTATTTAAGTTTAAATTCCTGCTTCTCTTTGGAGGATTTCCATGATACAATCTTCCTTAACTTCCGATTACTGCTGAACTTGCATCTTCTATTCCACATTTCAAATCTCTCTCTAGTTATCTCCCATGGATTGACCTTTTTACTTCAATTAGGTTGTAACCTCCTTAAAACCAGAGATTATGTATTACTCGTCTTAAATTTCTATGAAGGTCTATTACTATGGAGGGCACACAATAAATTCTAAGTCAATAACTGATAAAATATTTAGTACAGTCCTTGGCACATCTGCATGCTTAATAAATGGTAACAATGATTATTTATTACTACTACAGGGGCTGATGCATCAAATTGAAGTTCTAATAGGAAACTAGAAAATTCTGATCTCTACCTCAATCCTAAGAACTTTTTGCTTTCCTTCCTTATGATACAGAGTAATGATTTCTCAGGCTAAGTTACTGCATTTTAGTCCCAGCCACCCTTTCTATGAAGCAGCATCAATTACAAGAGACATCAGCATAACATCAACAAGCAGCAAAATTCTGTCCACCGTTACTGCTCTCTTTGAGAGTGCTTCGGATTAAAAAAAATGGAACAGTAGTAGTGATATTTTTGAGATGAATGGTCAAGGTGCTTGCAGTCTATCGATCAAACTTCATTTAACTTTAAAGAAGTTTGCTAGAAGTGTCTGCTCAGGACTTCCTGGCTCAAGTTTCCGATGTACAGAGCCTCGCACAATCAGGCGTCTACCCTGGCCTACAACCTCTCCTTCAAATCTTCTTTTCCAGTCGAATTGGCCCAGTACCAGCAACAGGAAATTCCAGCCTTCCCGTCGTGCACCGTCAGCTGGAGTTCCGATGACGCAATGAAAAGGGCGGATCTAGGGCCGCCCAGGATCTAGTTCCGAGGCTCTGCGGCTCCGCGCCGCCCCAAGTGAGCGCAGCCGCGTCACGTTACGTCCTCTGCTCTCCCGGAAGTGCCGCTGAGTCAACGGCGGGGGCGTGTCTGCAGACGCTCCGCGTGTAGTTGCTAGAGAAACGCGGGCCGGCTGGCCAGGCGCGGGTACTTTCCCTGCCGAGGTGGTTTGGTCTTTTCCGGAGCGAGCCGCGAGCCTGTGCAGGGGCCCAGGACCGGAGCCTGACTGGGTGTCTGGCGCGACGCCATGGAAGTAGTGGAGGCCGCCGCTGCTCAGCTGGAAACTCTGAAATTCCACGGCACGGGCCTTGGGGCTGGCCAAGGTCAGGAGGTGCCGTCTCCCGGCCCTGTTCCTATCCCAGAGCCAGGGCCGCCACCACCGTCGGATGAGGGGTCCCCGGACACTGGGCAGGCCGCCGAGGCTCAGCCGGCCGGGGAGCAGCCACCTGCGCTCGCGCCGAGCACTGCGGCGGGAGGGAGTCCCGCGCCGCCGTCGCAGCCACAACTGCCACCCGCAGGGAACTGCGTCACCGGCCCGGGCGCTGCAGAGCTGGCGGGGACCCCAGACTCCTTGGAGACCTCGGACTCGGATTCGGACTCGGACAGGTCGGATGCTCGCCGGTCCCGAAGCTGCGGGGAGAGGGCTTGTGTTACGGGCGGGGGGAGCCGGGGTCGGGGAGCCGAGAGGGTGTCCGCGTGAGCTCCGGAGGCGGGGAGGTCGCTGGAGCTCAGGGCGCACGTGTTTACACGTAGCTCGGACCGCCCATTCCTCGCTGTTCACAGCAAATCGCGTTGTGAATGTGAGCTTCACAATCAGATCTCTCTCTTTCCCTCAGTTTGGTAGGCTGAAAAGTCCTACGTGTAGATCGTATCATTTGCAGTTAGAATATGGAAAACCTGAGCATATTGGATTATTTTCGTAACTACTCAGTTTGGCAGGTCCCTTTGTGGTTAGAGTTTGTGTCAGATCTGACTTTTTTCTTCCCCATCAAGTTTAGTGTGTGTTCGTGTTTTTTGAAGCAGATGAATTGAAGATCAGTTAAAGGATTTTGTGTTTCCAAATTGGCTCCTGACAGTTTTGTTAATTCGTAGACTCCTTGTGGGGAGCACGTGTTCATGAAATTAGCAAACCGTTGTTATTTAATAGTATTGTATGTTCTGCATAAATTTTATAAGAGCCCCCCACCCCCACCCCCACCTGCATCCTCATCCTGTGTGTGCCTTATAAATACGAAACCTCTGGTGGGAAGGGACTTCAGCGTGTAGGATGTTACTAAACCACGCTGAACATTGTCTAGAATTATTTGAGTGTGTTGTGTGGGATACTGACCCGGTGAACAAGACAGACAGGACCCTTGCCCTACTTCCTCTGTCTCGTGACAGATGGTGATGGAAGCTAAATTAGGGGTAAAGACTGAGTGAGAAATAAAGGAGTAGAGACAGTATGTGTCAACAACTCTTTCAAGAAATTTTAAGGGGAGAAATCAGGGCATAGCTGGAGGGATTAAACAGAGGTACTATAGAATGTTGGTATGCTGATGGAAATGCTCTGGGGCAGAGGGAGAGATTCATAATGCAGTAATAGCAGGAAGCAGTTCACTTGCAAATTCATGGGTTCCTGAGCCCAAGCGCTGAAATTGGCATTTGCCTATTTTCCTGTGAAATACGAGGAAAGATAATACTTGCCAGAGCTAGTATCTTGATTTCAAATACTTCGTAATCCAGCTAGGAGGACTGTTTTTCAATGAATTATGGTATAGTATGGGACAGACTTTAGTAGGCAGTTTGAAGAAAGTGCTGTGGGAGATAGGGAAGGAAGTATGTAATTCTACTTCTGGTGGGTAGGGGATGGCTTCAGAGGAGATATTTGAGTTGAGCCTATAAAGACAAATGGAATTTCTCTAGACTGAGGACATTCCCGTCAAAGGAAATAACACAAACAATAGCCTGAGATAATGAAAGTGCAAGGGGATTTGGAAAGTTGTATAAACTTCTGTGCTAGATGTAGGCTGTGTGAGAAGTGGTAGGAGATGGGATTGTGAAGGTTACCAGGAAGCTGATTGCAAGGGGCTCTGAGATGTCATGCTAAGGAGCACAGCCTTTATCTTGTACACAGTGTAGATTTATGGGAAAAATTTTTAATGTCTTCTCTGTTTTAATATTTCCTTGATAAAAAGTGGAGAGAGTAGTGTAAACCCATAGAGCCATCACCTTGATTTAACAGTTGTTAACATTTCAGAACTATTAGTTTCACATGTATATGTTATTGAACCATTTTAAAGTCGTTTACAGACATGATACTTTATCCCTAAATATTTCGGCTTGTATTTGCTAAGGGCTTCTCTTACATAATCACAATGCTAGTATCACATGTAACAAAATTAGTAATAATTCCCTCATATTTAATGTCCAGTCTTGGACAGTTTTTAAAATCTTAGGATGGAAGTTCATGAGAGGGTGAAGGTAACAGCAATAGGATGAAGGGGTGATTGTTGTGGGGAGAAACTAGTATTGACATCAGTTATACAATTATTACAGAAAAGCAAATGAGAAGTGAGGATGTGAAGTAGGCTCATAGAAGCCCTGGAAATGGAATGGAGAAGTGGAATAGGAGTAATGTTTACCAATCTGAAAATAGGGTTTTATCATTGACTGAGAATGGAGTAGCTCAAAATGATTCCAAGGTTTCTAGCTGTAGTGACTGGATTGAAGACTAAGTAGTAAAATAAAATAGAAGCTCAAGGAGGGACACAGGTTCAGTAAGGAGAATGCACTTTTTTTTTTCTGTTGTGAGTGTAAGGTATATGTAGGCCATTCATACAGAGGTTGCTAGTATGCAGCCAGAGGTTAGAGCTGGAGCTTAGAGATACCAAGGCTGAAGGTTTAGGAGTTATCTGCACATGGATGGTGATTGAACTCATTGGAATGGGTGAGGTTATCCATGGAAAGAGTACAGAGAAGAGAAAATGAGGACGGAACTCTTAGAAACAGCACATAAAAGGGGCTGAAGAGGGTAGCCAGCAAACAAAATTTAAACTAAGAGGAGAGTTACTGGTGATAAGAATTGCTATAGAAGTCAGGGGCTAACGGAGCAGAGAGTGGAGTGGTCAACAGGTTAGTAACTTTGAGGAGTTTCCAAGTTGCCTGAAGCCTGAGGAGAAACTCTTTCTTGGCAATTAAGTGATCCGTTCCTTGGTGACTAATCAGAGAAGTGCCTTGCCCAGAACTCTCTTCTGTCACTAATTTGTCACATGCTTAATTATATTCAGACAGATCAATGGCATGTGGAACTTGTAATAAGAGGGTTTGGGTTATAGCAGGGGTTTTGAATATGTTATGAATGGACTAAAGAGTGCTTTCCAAATACCATAGTCAACTTCAGAATGCTAGCTTTTGAATCTGCCAGCCACAGTAAGGTACATATTTCCTGGTTGAATAATCTTATTTTAATACCATTGCAATAATGCTTTACTAAGTTTTCAACTTTCTCTTCCCTACAGTGAAACAGATTCAGATAGCTCAAGCTCCTCCTCTTCCTCATCATCTTCCTCCTCATCTTCCTCTTCCTCTCGTATGTCGTTTCCTCCAGTGCTGTCAGATGGAGAAGATGATTTCCAAGTTGAAAAGGAAAATAAGAATTTTCCCCTTAAAACAAAAGATGAGTTACTTCTTAATGTAAGTACTTAAATTTGTTACTAAACTTAATTTGCATGTTCTAAAATATATTATAGTACTAATATTGATCTCATTTGGCCTGTATCTGCTCCATAGATTTGAAGACTATTCTCAACTTCTTATTGGGCATACTTTTGCCATGCCTTGTTTTTCTTAAGTAAAAGAGAGGATTGATCTGAGTCATTTCTAAGGCTGCTTCGAACTCTAATATTTGATAGTTCGTGCTGAGGCATCAACTTTAGCTTGCTGCTTTCCATTTTTTATCTTCCCTAAAGATTTACAACTTATTTTGAGTCCACAAGTCAGAAAATTTTGCTCAGTAGCAATTGAAATCTTTTGTTTAATTGATTGCATGTAGAGAAGTAGAAAGTGAAATTAGATGGGGTGAGCTTTGAGGATTCCTATTTACTTGAAGTTTTTGGAGTGTTTTTATTATTATGGTTGGAGAAAACTTACTGTAGAATGGTATTTATTGGCACTTGATAGGTTTGGTTTGTAAAGTTAACTCTTGGGGTTATTTCCTCTTAAACGATAAGCTGTCTCTGGGAAGATGATGGTAGTCTCGTTGAAACCTCATGATCCAAGAGGAAAGTCTTCTTAGAATTTCAGAATATAGGCCATATTGCCACATGTTTATTCTCCCTGGCCTCACATGTAGTTTAGTTGTTATTAATACTTTTTAAAAATTTAATGATCACTAATTACAATTATTATACAACACTTAAATCAGTGAAATAATTTAATACATGATTTGAAAAAACTTTAAAAGCCTTGACTAATTGGGCACCTTATCACCAATTTCTATCAATAGTATTTCTTTTTCTCTACTCGTAATGAGAAATTTCCTATCTCACTTATGCTTCATGTTTGAAAACGCTTGGATTTGCATGCAACTTCATCATTGATTCATGTTTTCGTGCTACAGACATTGATAGCTCTCGATGGTCTTTTTACACAAAGATTCTTCCAACTTACGATTGTGTTCTGAAAGTATTGAGAGACTTGTTTGGTCTTTTCCCTGCGTTTTGATCACCTTTCTACTTTAATTCTCTCTCAGAGTCTAAAAATCAACAAGTAAAGGATCACAGTACTTTTGTATGTGTATTGTTTCCTTATCTATCTTACTAGATCTGGAATTCTTATCTTGGGAATCCCGTGAAATTTAATGCAAAATCTTAGTCTATTTTTTTAGATATTTTCCTGGATAGAGTGCCCATATTTTCATCAGAAAGTCAAAAAGGGTCCATTTCCACAGAGAAGCCAAGAACCATGTTCTTGAGGACTGAGTTCGTATCTGATCTTTGTGCTCTCTTAGTGCCCTGTAGTGTGCTGTACAGGTAATGGGTTCTCAGTCAACAGTAATAAATGATTGTAGGATGAGTGAGTCAAAAGGCATCTTACATTCATTCATTCTGAAACGATTACAGCACACTTGCTACATGCTAGGTGCAGTAAATGAGACCCCTCCGGTTTCTGCTCTCACAGCGTCTAGTGGAGAGAGACAGTCAATAAAGCATAAAGCAGAGGCAAATAAATTTAATTGCTGGAAGTGCTATTGAATTGTGTGAGTGTGGCTCATATCAGAAAAGTACGTTTTTGCTGGCAAGGTATGTTAGCTTTTAAAACTTGTAATAGCGGGCTGGTCTGTTCCTTTTTGTGTCAGTTCCGAGGGATCTTTGGGAAGGATGGAGGAGGTAATTATAGTTTTTATTTTTCAATTTTGCATTCTTGACTAGCTGTTCACTATACTTTATATTTACACGATTAGGGAGTAAATTTATTAGATGTTCCTAGGGCGTTAGACCACTCTGCTGCTAGAGGTAGGTAAAGTAATGGGTTCCTTGGTTTGCCCTAAATCTTTGAGTTCGGCTCTGAAAGAGTATATTAGGACTCCTTCAGGACTTCAATTCTGAAGTTCCAGAGACGAGAATGACTTGGCCCTGAATACCAACGATGGTATGGCTACAAGGACTCAGTGTCTTTAGGACTCTGCCTCTTTCTTTGTTGCTCAGTAGGTGTTTCTCATGGGACTGCCAGTTTGACCACTGAGACTCTTGTATGAAAACCGTGGGGAGGACTTGTACGGGTTTACCTGGGGCCTGGCACCCAGGCCTAAACAATTTATTGAGACTAGTGGAATGGGTATTCAGATTGCTTGGGCGTGAATCACCTAGTCACTCGGGTTTGTATGAAGAGTCTGCAGGAAAGTGCGTGCTTGAGAGAAAGCACAAGGATGAGTATGAAGGCAGGAGTGTATAAGAGCCAGTGGACAGAAAGGGGGTTGGGTTTAACAACCCCGTACAGACACAAGGGGTGAGTTCTCTGTGACAGGAAAGGGAGGCGTATTTCCATTTCAGAAGGGGATGCTGGTTAGTCAGTAAAAGTTGTTATCCTCTCTAGAGGGGAAGAGAGAGATACTTGGAAGCAGTTATCGTGTACTTGGAAGCAGTTATCATGTGACTTACGTTGGACTCCTGTGGTTCCGACAGAGACTTTCAAATTACCTCAAGAGAAGGGGTATTGACTATAAACATACTTGGATAGGAAGGCCACTGGGAACTAAGGTGGCTATTGAGGATGGCCATGCTGCTGCTTTTCTATGCCTCTTGGACAGTCTCATAGTTCTCTGAGTGTCACTTTATTCTCTGTTTACAGGCTCACTTCCTCTGTTTACCTGTAGATTCATCTAGCTTATACCTGAATTTCTGTGACCCTGGCTGTAAATATAGTATCTTCTATTTTCAGCTTCCCCATGAACAGGCTGGTATAACAGGTGTTATATTTCTTTGCTGACTTTTGGGGCATTCCTATTACTTAGCTTAGATTTGTTTTTTCCGGAAAGTGACAAGCCACTCTTCTGAGAAGCGTCCCCTGTTTGTTAAGACTAGCTCCAGCTGGTCTTGAATGTGTCCTTTTGTTGAGGTCTACTGCAGCGTCGTCTTAGGCAGCAGGGATTGTGTGTGGAGCTGTTTCCTCTGTGAAGTCCATTAATGTAATTTCCACATGAAATTCTGAAGAAAACTAATGAACTATTTTATCCATGTTGTTTTTGCTGGAAGGTATACATAAATAAAATGGACCAAACAATACCACTTTGTGCTGGATGTTTAGAAATCTCTAGAACATAGACATGCCCAATTTAACCTGGTTTTATGTCCCACCTCTTTATAGAGTGTCTTATATTCTAGACCATTTCCTATTGTTACTCAGGCATGCTGAGCTCAATTTTTACCTCCATTTAGTCTGTTTGTCAAGCAGGAATATTGCCCCCCTGGGTCTAGCTTTTTAAATCTTTTCTGTTGTTAAAAAGTTAGATCCTGGAGATCTAACCATTAACTATTGCCAGTCTTTAATTGTAAGTATGTGGGAGCTACAGTGAAGTAACCTCGAGATTGTTCTTTTAGGTTAACCCTTACAGAGTTGGCAACAATTCCTTGGGATGACAAGATACAGTTATGACTTGATTAAAAAAAGGAGTGAGGGGAAGAATAAAAAAGAGGGATTGGTCAGTCCTAGAGGGATTGAAAAGGAGAGTAGTCCTAATTGGTTCTTTCCTTAATGTCACAGTTATGTGATATATGACATTAAATTTGATGAAGTGGAATTATTCTTTTAAACAAATACACCTTTCTTTAATGCTGAGAAGCTTTATATATAACTTACACAGTAAATGTAAAGCAGTGAATATATTTCAACTTTGGAACTACGTTAAACCATGTAGGGTTTCTTCAGTGTTTTAGTGAATTGGAAAATTAGATTCTTTTGAAACATTTTCTCAGCTGTTTATGCCCTGAACTCTTCATGCAAATAAATCAGATATAATTAAAATTTTAAAATCATAAAAACGTTTATGGGATTGTGACATTTCAAAGTCTTAATCAGAAATGAATTTTATAAATTAGTGCCCATTGTTTTCTCTTCTAAAAACCTGTAAGGTTTTATATAACTTTAAAAAATGATGGTTACAGTATTTACGGGGATAGAAAATGGATAATAGTCCGATAGGGATAATAACATGCATTTATGCACATAATATAGCATGACCAAGAAGAAAATGTAATGCTTGTAGGCAATTCTTGGTAAATTTACCTTCATAATTTGGAGACTGCCTATATTATATCATAAAACCGCCGCACTTTGTAGTTAGGTTGAGTATGCTGTATTCTCTCTCTGATTCTAGTGGTGCAGACACATATCATAAAACATCCTAACATGAGGATATGGAAATATCTGGACCACCTCAAAGGGTCAGAAGTTATAGTGGATTATTTTATATCTTTTTGATCTCCCACTATTTATGAGATTGTGTTGCACCTTGGCCTGCACTTAATCATCTTCGACTGAATCTGTTATTTTCAAAGTCTAACTTGGTTTATAAGTTTTGTCCTAAATGTGGGCCTCTTTCAACGTCAGCTTTTTATGACTCTAGATATATTTGGAACCATTACATTGTATCTTAGAATACTGATGGCACTTATTAACATTCTTCTCAAAATGCCTCATATTTAGGAAATGGCTTATGTACTTGAAAGGAGATATTTTTTCATTAATACTCAGTGCTCTTCAAATAGTGCTCAGATTTTTTGAAAAAGTTAAAATTTTGTGCTTCATAGTACAAAGTTATTTCAGTAAAGCTTATATCAAGCATGAATGATTCCTTAAACTTTGAATAAATACTGTTTTATTCAGCAGAGTCTCCATGTATGTCCTGTGTGTGTGTATATATATATATAAGATTATTATTACACAGGAACAGTCTATTTATTAGACTGCTTCATTCCCCAGTAGATTTTAATAAGTGAGTTCTGATTGCTTTAGAGGATAAAGACAAACATCTGTTGAAGAGGATCTAGCTAGAGAGAGAACATTCATACTTATGCTGAAAGCAAAGTAGCACCAGAGAATTATGGATTGAGTGCTGTGTGAAGGGGACTGGGCATAAGAAGCCGTAGGATTGAGTGGCAGGGAGATAACTTGCACTGGTCAAGGAAGGCGTCATGGCTGGAACTTAGATTGAAAGATGGGTAGGAGATATATGGAAAGGTGACAGGTGAGAATGTCAACTTTCCCCAGGAAAGAACCAAATCTGTTGCATGACAGTTGTATTCCTAGTGTTGGTTCCGTAGTACAGGCTCAGGGAATGTTTGTTTATTCATTCACTCACTCGTTTAGCATCCATACAGCTAATGTTGTCAGTTCTAAGATGGACACTTTTTTCACCCTTTAACATTTCTGAGAAGTTGGAACTAATAATTTATGGCATTTTACAATTGTTCGTGGTGCTTTTATCTTCATGATATATAAAATCATTGTCTTAGATTTGATGAAGAATGGATTCCTCAGTTAACATAAAGATAATACTTACATCATATTCATCGTTGCAGGTTTTTTCTTATTGACATGGATTATAATTTTATTTTACTTTTATATTTGTGAGTCACCTTTTGAAGGTATTCGTATGAACTTTGTTTCTGTGACAGTAATTTTAGAGAAAAACAGGATGAGAACATTGTATCAGTTAAAGAAAAAATATAAAGACACTTCAAAGAAGCGTTGACTTTTATTTTTTAGGTGAAAATAGTTAGTGGGCTAGGCTGAATCTAAGTTTAGTGTCGTATACAATAAAGTAGTTAATAAGGGCCATTAATGCTTATTGGTGATAGCTGAAGAAGTAGGTGAGTTCAGTGGAACGTTGTAAAAGTACTTCCCCTGGAGAAGTTGATGAATTAGACTAAGTGTTATATGTGGTCATAGTTGACACACAGTCCGCAGACCTAATTCATTCTTTTTTCCAATATGTTTTGCCAGCTGTAGGGAAAAAAAAGTTTCCAATCATGGCTCTCAGTACTCCAGGGATTGGATCCTACTTTCCAACCATATCTGAACAGTGAAGGCTCAACTAATAGCATCAGGTAATTGGCTGCCATATGCATGTCCTCTGTTCTTGGGTAATATGAGAAAAGTGGTCAGATAATTTCATTCCACTTTCCTCACTTCGTAAAATTCTCCTGGCATCAAAAAGGATTAGTTGCCATTTGGAATGTTTGATTCCTTTTCCACCACGCTCTGTTGCTTTTTTTCTATACTTGTGAGTGAAAACCCAAATCAAGGTTCTTTAGATAATTTTGCCTCAGAAGATCATCAAATTACTGATTGTTTTTTTCTTGCCCAATAATAAGCTTCAAAGAGCTAGGAAAGTCAAGGTCATTGTAAAATAAGAATATCACCTTCTCAGAGGGCTGTTTTTGAACCATTAGCTCCTTCCATTTTTGTGCTGGAAGTCTTAGAGACCCATTTTTGACTGGTGTATCTCCGGTTTAATTTTTAATAGGGTGAACTTTTAATGTTCTGTGCTACTCATCTGATTATTTTGCTTAACGGAGCCACCTTGTAGGTCATGCCAATGTTTGAGCATCAGAATATGATAATATCCTTATAACACAGGGAATGATTGCTCTTTGGTGAATATTTCAGAAGTGCAGTTAGCACCTTGTATTTCTTTAATGCCATAGCTGTGAGTATCTGTTATCCAGAATCATAGTAATTTTGTTTGATTCTAATATGTAATTTCTGTATTAATGCACTGTCCTTTTGATTACATGCGGTTAAAATATTTTTTAAGTTGTATTGTTAGCTATTTGTATGAACTATTCAGAACTTTTGCTTAGTTTCCTCACTATTGATAAATAAGACAATTGATACCCAGAAAGAAGGTGAGTTGCCTGAGGTAGAATAAGTGGGGAGGAGCAGATTTAGAGCTAGTAACAGGTAGGTTCCAGCCTGCTGTATCTTTAGTACTTCTGGAGACGTGCGTAGCAACATCGCAATTTGATCATTTGAGCTTCCTGACTCTGGTTTCTGAATACTGTAGCATATTTTATTGTGGTAAATGATGCTTGTATCATCTAATGTAAGCTTTCTTAAATTGTTTGCTTGGACCATATTGCCTTTCAATAAAGCCCTTGACTTGGAACTGTAGGGTGTGTAGGAAATAAATGGTTGAATTTCTTTAGTATGTTGAATTTTAGTTATTCATTTGCCAAATGCTGTGATGTGTCTGCGGATTTTTATTTCCATGTGGCCTTTTCTTTTGCCGATGGTATGAATGAAATATTTTTCTTCCTTTCCTTGCCTACTCTTTGTTACTAGATATAGAAATTTTGAATAAATATGTCCAGAAAAACTATTTTTACTCTTCTTTTGATTTTGAGTCACTAAACATAATATTAATTTTATTTAAATGGTGATATAGATCTTTATCTCTGGTTGCAGAGACTGTACCTCCAAAACAGGTTTTTAGTTTCTTTTTAATTTTGGGAAATAATAATGATGAAAATATAGATTTATCACAATCTTCATTTCCCAAGTGGAGTATTAAGGTTGGCATTAAGACTTCATAGTAATATGGTGCATGCTGTTATAATTTGATCTTAAAATTATACCTGTATTAATGGCTGACAATAGGTTAGTGCTGTTAATACCTGGGTATATGTTTTGTAACGGAGGGCTCTGTGGCTCTGTGGGAATATAAAGCAGTGCCGTCTGGTAGATCTTCCTGCAGTGATAGAAATGTTCTGTATCCGTGCTGTCTTAATACCGTGGCTATTCAGGACTTGAAATGTGGCTAGTGCAACTAAAGGCTGCATTTAGATTTTGTTTAATTTTAACTAATTAAACTTAAATAACCAAATGTAGTTAGTGCCTAGGACTGGAAAAGCAGAGTAAAAGGAGTCTTTCCTACTCACTCGTTCATCTTTCCTTGCGGGCTATAGGGTAACCCATGCTCCTGCTTTAATCTTCCTAACCTGCAGTAAATAGCCTTCTTGTCTTTTATTTTCAGTACACTTGACTTTTGCTCATTATGTAATGAAGGTCTTTCTATCCCAGGTTTCCCTCATCACCTCTCCTTGCCATTTTTAAGGTTGTCAGTTTGCTTTTACTTCTGATTCTTTATGTCCTATGTGCACTGTCAAAATGGTAGTAACCTTCAGTATGTGTTCTGGCCTTCTTTTCCCCTTATTGGAGTGTGTCTTTCTTGTCTTTTCTGTCACACATACACATCCTTTCCTTACTCATGGGAAAGCAAAGTGATTGATTTTTATTTCCTTCAAGGAGAATATGAGACTGAGCAGATTAATTCATTATCTTTCTTGGGGCAGCTGCTGCGTTATCAGGGAGCCAAGTGTTAATCTAAGAATTCTAATCGTGTTTGCTGCTGCAAACCTGAGGTATCTACACATCAGTCCTGGGCAGCGAAACTTCCTTGGAAGCCTGCCTTTTTTACTTCCTTTTTGAGAAGATTGAGTTGAAGTCCTTTTCATTCCCTGAGGTTTCTTTTGAATTCTAGGAATTATGTTTCCATTATCTGATTTTTGCTCTGCCTGAAAAAGACTGTGACCTCTTCTGAGATTTTTTGTTTAGCTTGGACTGATCAGATAAGTCAGTTCATTTAATAAATGTATACTAAGCCCCTACTGTGTGCTAGTCATTGTTCCAGTGCTGTAGGGATGAGCAAGGCAGACCAGGTCCTAGTTACTGTTGGATTTATTGTCTAGCTAGGGAAATGGACTTTGAAGCAAGTAAGCAAATAGGATTTTAGATAGTAATGTGTTTACAAGAAAGAAGAGCAGCCTGGCAATTTGGTAAAGGGTGACTAGGCTCGATGGTGGTCCAGTACTTTAGAAGTTAGGGAAGAGAAAGTAACATTTGACATCCAGACATCAAGACAACATCTTATATTGTCTGGTCTGGCATGGCAATCGAAGGGACTTTCCCTTTGAACCTCCTAAAGCTCTGCCTCTGTGAACCTGCCAAAAATCTTCATGGAAGGCACATCCCTTGGGTGAGTTCTTGTTGAGGATCTTTGGGAGATGTTTTCCCCCTTTGTTCCTCTTGCTAGCATGCTCATTTAAAAGGAACAAATAAGTCTTTTCTCCTTTGATTCAGTCCCCAAAATGTGTGCCATTTTCAAAGCAAATACACTGCTTGACTTAACTGGGCTTTCAAAGGCAAACTCTGTAACAGGCTCTTAACCTGGCGTTGTACTAGGCTGGTTTCACTACTGATCTCAACCTGGAGTTGTACTAGGCTGGTTTCACTACTGATCTCAACCTGGAGTTGTGCTAGGCTGATTTCACTTATCTCTTTATGAGTTTTTGTACAATATTTAATTCTTTACATACCTTTTATGTTCTGCAGAGTATTTGGAATAGAGATTTCATGCACATCACTTTTATAGGTAGGTCTGTTACTCTCAAGAAGCAATTTAATGCCTTCATTGGCCTCTTTTAGGAATACTCAGAAAACTAACTGTCCGTTCCTGTGTTACAAGGTACTGGGGTTGCAGAACTGGAGTTAGAAATATGGTGGTGATCACAGATAACAGTGTCTCTGTCTGTTTTTTCCCCTAAGTTTGGTTCTTCATGAAATCAGGCATCCTTCCCATTTGTACGCAAAACTTCATTCTGTTAATACATAGGTGGAAAGCAGGGTAGCAATAGGAATTAAGGGAGCCTGCCAGATTCTGTTTTTGACCGCAAGTATAAGACCCGGCCTCACTACAAATAAGTTGGCCTTGTGTACCTTCCCTTGTCTTCCTCATGCTGGATGTCTCGTAGGCATCAGAGAACATCAGGACTTCATCAGACCCTATAGACGGACCTGCTTAACCTATAGTAAAAATTGTGTTGTAATGATCTCGGAAGATGATGGAAAGGCATTTGATAAAGTCCAACAGTCATTTCTGATTTTACAAAACCACACAAATAAGAATAGATGGATACTTTATCAACCTAATTATTAAAAAGAAATTCCAATCAAAATGCATCATTATGCTTAACATTTGAAACATTCCAAATAAAGAGTCAGACATCATGCCCACTATCATCACAATTGCTTGACACTTCATATTCTGGAAATACCAACCAATGTCATTTGAAAAGTAAAAAATATGTTGTACTGATATTGAAAAGGAGGAGGAGGACTTATTTTTTGAAAATATGATAATAGAGTGAATACACAAGAAAATCACTAGACATAAATTTCAGCATGATGTTTTCTGTGTTCAAACAATTCTCTATAAAGAGTCTTTTTGTAATAGCAATAGAAGATATTAAATAACTAGGAATTTATAATAGCAAATAAAATATAAACTAGCTTCAAATAAGCCTGAGGATTATTTGGGACCTATAAGAAGATGACTATAATTAAATAGGATTTTAATCAGTACTAACAACACTAATATGACAAAATAGTTTTAGAGTTTATCTAGTAAAATAAATGTGTGAGAGTAGCTAGAAAAATTCCAAGGGGAAAATATTGATTGAGTGGAGGGGAACTAGCCCTTATTCCCAAATATGAAAACATTACAAAAGGTACAGTTGTTAAAATAGTTTAGTATTCACACTGAAATAGATCCAATAGAACTGAACAGAAATTTCCCCAAATACATAAGTACATTTAGTGTATGTTAAAATTTGTTTTTCAAACCAGCAAGGGAGAAGATGAATTATTCTACAGCCTTTGGGTAACAGCTAGTAATTTGGATAAAGAAAACCAATCTCTCCCTTGCTTTTTATACAAGAAAAAAATCACAAATTGACCACATATGCAAATTTTAAAAATAAAAATAGAGAAGCAACGAAAATAACAGGGAATTTTAAAAATGATCTTGGTATGGGGAAGGTCTTTCTAAATGTGACACACATTTCAAACGCCAAAAGAAAGAAGAGATTGATATAGTTGGACTACATAAAAATTAAAATGGCAAAGTTCCTTAAACAGTGAAAATGCTAAAAAACGTGCTGGGAGGTAAGGAAGTAGATATTTGCTATGTATTAGATAAGGGGAAAATGTTCTTAAAAACTCAAAGTTCTCATATAAATTAATAAAATCATAAACCCTCCAGAAGAAAAATGTGTAAAATATACAAATAATTCATAAACACATTCAGATAGCCAGGAGACTTGAGTGGATGCCCAGTCTTCCTGATTAATGAAGAAATTCAAATTAAAGCAGGATACTGCTTTAGACCTGTTAGATTGGCAAAGATTTAAAATTAGCTTCTCATTGATGGCAAAGATTTAGGAAAATCTCTCATACATTGTTTGTGGAAGTATAATTGATGTAACCTTCTTGAAAGGAAATTTAGCAGTATCTGTCAAAATTAAAAATGGTCACACATTTGGATCTAGCAGTTTCACTTAGAAGAATTTATCACAGGAGTTACACAAATATATATGTAAAAGAATATTTTTGTGTCATTGTGTGTAATGGTAAAAGAGGCAGGTACCATAAGAGTTTTAAATAAAATTAGATATTTATGTTTTGACGTAGAAAGATGTGCAAGATGTGATAGGTGAAAAGGATAACTTGCATTCCAGTATGGATATTTTATTTAAGTAAAACATTTTAAATTTTAGGAATGTAAGGTTTATATCTGCATAGTAAATTTATTTGAAAGAGACTGTTGGCAACAGCTGTCTATGGAGAGGAATTGGGAGGTTGAAAGGAGTAGATTAGGGGAATTTTGCTTTTTATTTTGTATCCCTCTGTACTACTTGAGTTTTAAGAAGACACAAGAAACGGAAAGATATTCCATGCTCATAGATAGGAAGAATTAACGTAGTTAAAATGTCCATACTTCCTAAAGCAGTCTACAGGTTCAGTGGAATCCCTATCAAAGTCCCAAAGACATTTTTCACAGAAATAGAACAAAGAATCCTAAAGTTTATATGGAAGAACAAAAAACCTCAAATAGCTGAAGCAATGCTGAGAAGAAAGAACAAAGCTGGAGGTATCATACTCCCTGATTTCAAAATATACTGCAAAGCTATACTAATCAAAACAGCATGTTACTGGTGCAAAAATGGACACACAGATCAATGGAACAGAATCAAGAGCCCAGAAATAAACCCATACATCTATGGACAGCTAATTTTTGACAAAGGAGCCAAGAACACAATGGAGAAAGGAAAGTGTCCTCAGTAAATTGTTGTGGGAAAACTGGACAGTGACGTGCAAAAAATGAAAGTAGACTCTTATCTTACACTATACACAAAAATTAACTCAAAATGGATTAAAGACTTGAATGTAAGACCTGAAACTATAAAGCTCTTAGAAGGAAACATAGATGGTATGCTCTTTGACATCAGTCTTAGCAGTATCCTTTTGGATGTCATGTCTCCTCAGGCAGGGGAAACAAAAGAAGAAATAAACAAGTGGGACTACAACAAACTAAAAAGCTTCTGTACAGCAAAGAAAACCATCAACAAAATGAAAAGACAGCCTATGAATTGGGAGAAGATATTTTCAAACCATATATCTCAGAAAGGGTTAATATCCAAAATACAAAAAAAAAAAAAAAAACCCTTACAACTCAACAACAAAGAAACAGCCCAATTGGGCAGAAGATCCAAACAGACATCTTTCCCAAGAAGATGTACAGATAGCCAGCAGGCACATGAAAAGATGTTCAACATCACTAATTATTAGAGAAATGCAAATGAAAAGTACAATGAGATATCACCTCACACCCATCAGAATGGCTATAATTAACAAGACAAGAAATAACAAGTGTTGGAGACATGTGGAGAGAAGGGAACCCTCATACACTGCTGGTGGGAATGTAAACTGGTGCAGCCACTATGGAAAACAGTACAGATTTCTTGAAAAGTTAAGAATGGAACTACAGTGTGATCCAGCTATTCCACTTCTGGATGTTTATCCAAAGAACATGAAAACACTAATTTGAAAAGATCCTCCCCCCCCATGTTCATTGCAGCATTATTCACAATAACCAAGACTGGGAAGGAAGCTGTCTGCCCATCAAGGGACGGATGGATAAGGAAGATGTGATACACACACACAGACACACACACAGACACAGAGACACACAGACACACACAGTGGAATACTACTCAGCCGTAAAAAAGATGAAATCTTGCCATTTGCAACAACACTGGATGGATTTGAGGGCATTATGCTAAGCAAAATAAGTCAAAGGGAGAAAGCCAAATACCATATGATTTCACTCATGAGGAAGATAAAAACAACAACAACAAATAAACACACACACAGAATAGATTGGTGGTTACCAAAGAGGAAAGGGGAGGGAAGAGGGCAAAAGGGGTAAAAGGGCGCATGTGTAGGTGATGGATGGCAATTAAACTTGGGGTGGTAAACATGATGTAGTTGGGGCAGCCTGGTGGTGTAGTGCTTAAGTTCACGTGCTCCGCTTTGGCTGCCCAGGGTACAGATCCTGGGCTTGGACCTACACAATGCTCATGAAGCCGTGCTGTAGCTGCATCCCACATAGAAGAAGTAGAAGGACTTACAACTGGGATATACAACCATGTATGGGGCTTTGGGGAAAAGGAAAAAAAAAAGAGGAAGATTGGCAACAGATGTTAGCTCAGGGCCAATCTTCCCCACCAAAAAAAACCAAACACACCCACGATATAGTCTACATCGAAATTGAAATATGATGTACACCTGAAATTTATATAATGTTATAAGGAAGTGTTACCTCAAAAATTAATTAAACTAAAAAAATAAAAACAGGAATATGTGTTGTTTTTAGACTTTAAAGTTAAAAAAACGTCAAAACAGTATCAGAGTTTAGATTTGTGCTGAAACATAATTATATTGCCTGGGCCTTTATTCTTTCTAATAGAACATGCAGAACAGAGAGCCTTTCATTTTGTGGTCAAATAGCATTTGTTTATTTGAGAATAACATTGATTTTGTGTCCCAAGTGTTGATGGCATGTGGTCTGCCCTCCTACCCAGTTCAGAAGTTTTTATCAAAGATCTAACAGCACTTCCTCTTTTGGAGACTTACCTACCCTTTCTTCTATCTGTGCACTCCTGACTTCATTTAACCAGTGGGGTTTATAACAGTCCAAAAGTAATGAAAGCTTTTCCTCTAGATCTTACCTTAATTTGGTTAGGCAAGGGGGCAGATCTGACGGCCACTATACTTCTGTATTAGAAAATGCCATTTGCCACTTAGAAGAGGTGCCACTCCCAGAACCAAAATCAGTGTGAGACCCATATCACAGTTGCCCTCTAAAATGTTATTCAAACCCTCCTGCCTGCAGTCCCCGCCATTGTAGTGCTCCACTCTTACGGTTCACAGGGTGTGGGGTTTCTTTAGCTAAGAACTGCCTAAACAAGGCTGTTCCACATTACGTGTTCTTTACCAGTTTCTTTTAACAACTGAACTCCCTTCTCTATTCTGATACACACTGGACTACTTTCAAACAATAGTCTTGCCAAGAAGAGGCTTTCTGAATTTAATATGATAAAATGACAAGTGGTTGTCCTCTCCCTAAAAGTACTCAGAAAAATTCTGACATATAAAACATCCTCATTTCCTCCAACGCCAGCCAGACTAACCATCCGGAGGTAAGTCTTCTGCCTTGAGCTGGTTGAGGCCCTTAGTGCGGCACTTCCTCAATAATTCTTGATGGGAAAATAGCGTCTCCCAGAAGCAAGTTATACTTTAACTCTGGTTAAATGATTTTGTTAAAAACCTTGTTTACGTCTCTATAGAGAAAAATGATTACCCATGATAATTTATCTGCAGGACACTGTATATTTAGATTTTCTCTTTGCCAATATTTCTCCAAAAAATTATCTTTCTCCTCCCAAACTAACTCCTAATATGCTGTCAGTAGGCTCTTTGCACTTTCAAGCCTTCTTAAGGAAAAACTTCCTTCTCAGAGTTAATAATGATGTTCTGGCAAAGGTCAAGAATAGAAAGCTGTTTATTTAATTTAAAACCTAAGATCAGTTTTATTCTTAGATTTCTCTTCAACTTCAGCTCTACTTCAATATCTAGTTTCTATAGCAACTGAGATACAGTTAGCAGCTGGGTCAGAAAAGAGAAATCTGTAGATGTAAAAAATTTAGTTTTTAAACTTGCGAGGGAAGATACCAGGCAACACCTTCACAGCTTTTCTAGGCTGAAGCCTACATTCTGTTTCCAGGAATTCTGTATTTTTTCTGAAGAGGCCAGACGTTTATATTTATCTCTTTTTTACACAGCCCCAGAAAAGATTGCTGCTTCTCTGTTCCACTATTTAATCAGAGTCAAATAATTACTTCACCCAAATTAAGACAGCTAAGAGAGAACTCTTCTTCTGTGGAGAAATTGCAGTGACCAGTAGAATTATTTCTTTTCAAGTGGAATGTCTCTGGGAATTATTATGTGAATTGTCTCTTTTCTTTACCTTGGATTCCTTAAGAATAGCTTTGTTGTTGTTCTCTTGTTTAAGAGTGATTGCAAAAATCTAGAATGGTACTCTTGTCTGTGTTCTTGGTCTAGCCAGCCTGGAGTGTAGGTTCTAGACCTATTGCATCACTGCCGCGCGGAGATGTTGCAGGTGGGAGAAATGCTGTCAGACACTGGAAAGGATAACATCAAGGAGATGGCATAAGTACTTAATGTTCCATCTTCATAAATGTGTATAGTACTTTAAATGGAAACTGTGTCCCGTTGTCTAGAGTTAAGTTGTTGAAGCTGGAGGAAGGTTAATGCTTTTTTCTATTACAGGAACTACCTTCTGTTGAAGAGCTCACTGTTATTCTGCCTGAAGATATTGAATTAAAGCCTCTTGGGAGGGTTTCAAGTATTATTGAGCAATTGGGTATGTAAGTAATTTTATTTAAAATTATCATGTATATCCAAGCATACACTAATAATCAAATCAAAGACTTTGACTAGTGAATTTTCTGTGAAATATGTAAGTCATTGCGTTCGAATAGATATGTTGTTTTTACTTATACAAGTAATCCATAAATACATTGTCTTTATAAAAATTTAAAGTCTGCTTTTATTGACATATTTCTTCAGCATTTTGTATGGTTTGGTGTATTCATTTTCTATTGCTGTTAAATAACTACAAATTTGGTGGCTTAAAACAACACAAATTTACTATTTACAGTTCTACGGGCCGGAAGTCTGATATGGGTCTCACTGGGCATCAGGGCTGAGTTCTGTCCTGAGGCTCTGGGAGAATCCATTCCTTTGTTCCTTTTAGCTTCTAGAGGCGGCCCGCATTCCTTGGCTCATGGACCTCTTCATCCTCAAAGCCAATAATGTCCCTTCTCTCTGCCCCTTCTTCTGTCGTCATCGCGTCTCTCTCTGACCACAGCCTGGAAAGCTGCTCCGCTGTTAAGGACTCCTTAGGTTGGGCCTACATGCATAATCCAGGATGATCTCCCCATTTCAAGGTCCTTAACCTTCATCACATTTGCAGAATCTTTTTTTTCATGTAAGGTAACATATTCACAGGTTCAGGGATTAAGGTTGTGGTACCTTTTGTTTTTTTTTTCTGCAGGAGGGTGGATTATTCTGCCTACCACCTTTGATTTTATTTTGTAAACATGTAAATTAGAAAGTTCTGTGATTTAATACTGGTATTAACGGCATGAAATCTGAAGCTTATTGGATTATAGAGAACTAGATATTACAGATTTCTTTTAGCCCCAGGATGTGAGGTAGGTCTATGAAAGGCCTTGAAGTTACTGGAGCTGCCATTAACTCTCAGAGTAAGACACACCTGAGACTAGAACTCAGCGTTGACAAATCCATGAGATTTTTGAACTGGACAGAAGACCTGGATTATTCATAGCCCCCTTAGTTTACAGGACTTCAAGGACATGGAAAAATTCAAGTCACTTCCTCTTATGATCAGTTGTATAATGAGTCAGTGGTAGAAATGGGACTTTATCTTTTGACCTTTTTCTAACAGTGCCCATATCAATATTTAAAAAAATTAATACTTATATAATTTTGTACTTCTGCAATTTATTAATCAAAATTCTGATAAAGTGAAACTTCTTTTTACAAAAATCACAATGATTAAAACTCTTTACGTGATTCTCGTCATTACGTTTACTAGTTTTTAAGTTATTTTATGGTCTTTAATAATATGCATAAGTAACCAAACAGGTAATTACTTGATTACATAGTATGAGTTGAGCATTTATTAGACTTGATATATATAGAAAAAATTTAGGTTGCAATGTTTATTCTCAAGGAAAAAAATATAAACTATATGGTACACATGGAATAATACATTTTCAGAATAGGTTTTTGACTAACACATCCTAATACACTAGCAAAATTCTCAAGTTGGTGGGAATAAAGATTGAATGAATTACAGTCAGCACAAGCTACTCTGTTTCGAATGCCTAAAATATCTAACATTATTTGGATCAAATTACAAAAAAGAAAATACAAGTATTAGTATATTATGCAAAAAAAATCTACAAATTCAAATTAGTACCCAAATATGAAAAGAGAGGATTTGGCTTTGTACTCTGCAGTTCTTCTAGAAGTTATGTTGGTTGGTTCTTTTTTTTTAACTTGGAAAATACAAGAGGCTAATTAGATATTATCCATCAGGTAGACGTGGAGAGATTTCATGAAATTAAGGATCTTGTACTAAGTACATACCTTCAGAGTATTCATAGCCTTTGAAAGTTTCTATCAATATATGGTACAAACTCTTAAATTTGTTTGAACCCAACTACCTGAAATTGTGTACCACCTAGAATCATAGTAATAAAAGCATGGGTCTTTTACACGGCGGAAACACAATCAGTAGTTGTGTTGTTACAGGAAGAGTCTTGGAACTAGGGATCTAGGTTCCAGTGGTAACTCGGTCTGAAATTGGCCAGGTGGTAATATTAGTCTTTTGAGTCCTGTTTTCTCATTTTTCTATAAAGTAAGAATATTGGATTAGGTGATCTTTTATTTTCATATAATTTGACTCTTTGGGAAAGGGATTAGAAAGGAGAGATGAGTGACAATGAATTTTGTTAGTGCTCATTATCATTATCAGTCTTTACTCATCATCTTTATTCCAGGTGCAGATCTAACTTAAAAAATGTTGATCCATCATCTCTTACTTATATGTATGTTCAGAACTTAGAAGCACTAACTGTTGAAATTAACTGGGATACAATTGAAATTTTTTGAATGAATTTTAATAATCTGAACTAATATATTTCCTCTCTCAGGTAGATGTGGCATTATCTATGTAATGTGACAAAGTATTCTTGCCGTTTGCCCTAATTTTCTAAGAACCTGTTGTGTGTATTTTTTTCTCTTTGCTGAAGTAGATCAGTTTAACATTTGTGGCACTTACAAGAATTGGAGATTATGCCAGACTAGTGGGATAATGCTTTTGCTTTTTGAGAAGGGAAGTGATAAAAATTACTGTGAGTTCTCTGGTTCTTCATCTGTTCAGAGGAAGATGCTTTTGTGAAGTCTAACTTTTTTGTATATCAGTAAGTAATCAGTGCTTTGTAGGAAAGAATTTCTAGAATGAGAAAGAAGACTAATTTCTTACAAAACAGGAGTTTTGTGATTAAATGTGATTATATTTTTTGGGTAAAAATTGCTCAAGGAAATGTACATGGCTGGAATTGGTTGACTTTTTAATGGGTGATTCAAGTTTTCTATGAGGTTTTGTACTTTAATTTTTTTCTTAGAATTATAGCTTTTGTGTTAAATAAAAATATGTAGAATCTATTTTCTTGGTGCCACTCAGTAATAAGTAGACTTTGTTTATCCAAGAGGAATAGTTACTGAGGTATATTATCTCACCTTAAATTTCATTTAAAATTATGTTGGAATTAAAACCTAAATTCCCATTTAAATTCTGTATCTTCTGATTAAATCTTGAAATAATCTATTTTGTTTCATTTTTCAGTAATAATTGAATCTATGACTAACTTACCTCCAGTTAATGAGGAGACTGTAATTTTTAAAAGTGATCGACAGGCAGCAGGAAAGGTTTGTAAAAAATTCAGATCTTACAAATTATTCTGTGTCTTTGTTGATTGGTTTTCCTGACTTTCCCTATCTGTCCTAAAAAGAGTTTATTAATTTTAGTAGATGAGCAGTCTGTAGCTCTCAACTTTTAGTACGTTATTTATGCTCTTCAGTACTTGGTGTCCGTCTCTATATTGGTTTAATATTGCTTATTACTCTTTCCTGCTTGAGTCATTAAATGCACATGTATAGATTTTTTTCCTGATGTTTGTCAGGTGCTTTGCTAGGCAGTGGGTCTACACAGTGAACAAGGCACAGTTCCCTACCCTTCAGGTACTCAGTTGAGTGCGGGAGACTTTCCACAGTGTAGTAGTTCTTAACCTTTTTTGATTTGTGAGTCCCTTTGAATAGTGGCTCTCAAAACTTTTTAGACTGGCTTCCTCAGGTGGAAGCTGAGAGTGGAATCTTTTTCAAATGGAAAGAAATTTCAGTGATAGCAATAAAGCATTGCTGTGAGCACATTCTGGGGAATTATGAATATGTGTACTTAGTACTCACCCTAAGGTTGGGTCCCTTTTAACATCTAACTAATGGAACTACAGTGCATGTCCATCCTTAATAGGGAAGACCACATATTTTACCCAGCAAATACACAATTCTGAGCAGTCAGCAGAGGATATAAAGCCTTCAAAGAACAAGAATATAAACACCAACCAAGTGTTCCTGTTCTGGTAGTAGGGACAGTGTTTTGTTTTGTGGGTTTTTTTTAAACATTGGCGCCTGAGCTAACAACTGTTGCCAATCTTTTTTTATTTTTTTCTGCTTTTTCTCCCCAAGTCCCCTCAGTACATAGTTGGATATTTTAGTTGTGGGTCCTTCTAGTTGTGGCATGTGGGACGCTGCCTCAGTGTGGCCTGACAAGTGGTGCCATGTCCACGCCGGGGATCCAAACCAGCAAAACCCTGGGCCACCAAAGTGGAGTGCGCAAACTTAACCACCCAGCCACGGGGCTGGCGCCAGGACAGTGTTTTATTCACCTCGTTATTCCCCACTGTACAAAGTACAGCCCTTCGTAAATTATATGTGCTAATAAGTAAATGTGTATTGAGTTGAAAACAAGCAAGAAACCAGCTGCTGTCTTCAAAGAAGCAACGTTATGGGGTTTAGTTTTTCCCAGATAAGCAACAGTAGGCTTCTTTTTTTTGTTCTAGGAGATAGAATTAATTTACATTTAGTCAGAAAAAAGCATATACTTTGGCCTATGTTACTGAGTCACTCACATGAGCTTCCCTTTTCTCTGTCTTTTCCTGCTATTCCATTCTAACATAAATTAGAAGAGATCAGGTTTTTATCAGGGTCCTGCACCTTGCACTACCTACATATACTTTTTTTAGGTTGATAGGCCAATTTACCAAAGAGAAATGAGTCACAAAGCAGTCAGTGGCAGAATTAACTGGAGTTTAGAACTGATATTTTTTGACAATTCTTGAGAAAGTTTGTGAGGGAAGAAAGAGTTTTTAATGCCTGAAGGATGGTGCTGTACCCCTTTCACGTACCTATTCTTAATGCTTTTGTTTCAAGTACGGGTACTGCTGGGACCTTTATAAGGGGTTAGAGGTATATGAGGGGGCTTAACCTTCAAGAAGGTTGAGAGACAAAAAGAATGGAAGGTGAGTGGATGATCAGGCTGTGAGTGGCTCTCCATGCCCAATGGTACACTTCTTTAGGAGAAACCAATAATCTGTGCAGGTGCAAAAGCAAAACATTTCTTGCTGTCCTTAAGAAAGTAGTAGAAGAGGGGAGGGGAAAAGAAGCAAAAGAAGTGTATTTCTTGATTTTCTGACTATGGATTGAAACTTATTATTATGATTTTCATGACAGTTGCCTTTTTCTCTAAGTAGCTAACTTAGACAATTTTAATTTCAAAATACCCAACACTTTGCTAATTTAAAACCTCTAAACTCATTTTTCTTATATCCTGAATACATTTGAAATTTCAGTCCTATGATTGTGACTAATAATGTTAATACTCAGCTCTTCTGTCGTTTGTCTTTGAAAGGATAAAAATGTAACATTTATGCCTCTGACTTTAGCTATATGACATATGTCTAGAGGGAATAATTAAATCTATTTCTAAATTTTACATAGAAAGCTTTGTAAATTCAGGAAGTGACAAGTCTCCTAAAAATATTTAATTATAAATCTAAGCACTTTGAAATGATTCCCCAAAATAATGGCAGGGGTAGGGAGGGCCGAGAGTATCAGTTAAACAACCCAATGGCTAGAAAATGAAATTGAATCGATTTTAGATCATTAGCGTATCTCATCGAGATACTATATTAGTTTTCCCTTCAATGTCAAACCTTTGTACATCGCTTCTTTTCCCTCTGCTCTTCAGTAATAACAATAATAATGAGGCATGGTGATAAATACTTTGTGTATCTTTTTAAAGTCACTGAAACTCTGTAGAAATCCCATTTACTGAAAAATCACAAAATTTTTGAGTTTACAACTCAGTTGGTCTGTCTGATTCCTTTCCCTTCCACCTCCCACCCTCTTCCCCACTGATTTGAGGAGGGCGAGCTCAGATTTGAATTCTACTTTTTGCCCTTTAATCGTAATAGTAATTAGTTCTTCTTGATAAATGATCAATGAAATTCCATTTTTAATGTTTTGTTCTTTAATATAAGGAGATTTTTAAAAAATTGACCAAACTATGCCACCTATTATCCCTGATAAGCTAATTTGTTGGTTATTTGTTTTGCATTTACTTTTGAGTATTTATTAGAGCAAGTTTTGTTTGTATTATTATTGTTTGTTTTACTTTTTAGTAAACCAAAACAATGAAATCAATTTCCCTGTCTGATATCATTGGTTAGGAAGTTTTACTGATCTTTTTTTAAAGAATACTTTATATTAGTCTTGGTTGGTAGTATGTGATGATTTTCTGAAAGTCTCCATATTATATTGATAGAGTGGATTTTTTTCCCTCCCTCAGTAACTTGTGATATAGTAATATGCACAGTGATTGAAACAATCATTTGACCTAACTAATGAATTAGAATACTCTTATTGTCTTCATTTTTATGAATGGAAAGTCAAAATAGTATAAAGCGATTGATAAGAGACAATTCTGGATGGCTGTGGGAGTTCATTGCCCCCTTTCTTCTGTTGGTAGTTTAGCCAAAATCAGGCTCAGCTGGAAAGACAGTAAGGCCTTTGGCTAATGGCGTTTTTTGAAGGCTGTTCACAGAGCACTAGCATGTGGATCTTGGCCCTCCACGTGCACAGCCCTCCAGCATTGTTCCTGGGCCTGGAGATTCCTTGATATGTTTCGTGTTCCCTAGACAAACTAGGCGTTACCTAGTCCCTCTTAGGCTAACCTGTAAGTATATAACATGGTGTGTGTGGAGAGGGGAGGAGAGTATGGCTTATTCTCTCAGAATGCTCTTTATGCATGTGCGGCCACTTGGCCCAGGCAGCCCCCCCACCGCTGGAACTCTTGCAGTGTGGCATATGGAACACCTAAACCCAGCCTATGCTGTGGAATGAGAATTTGGGGCGCTAACATACTCTTACTTTCTTGCTTGTCAGTTTTTTTCCCCACAGACCCTATGCTATATCTGTACTATGTGGTGGTAGTGGTGTGTCTTTGTGACTCCTTTGTGTGACAGGAACCCTTCCAGGTCTTTTAGCAGAAAGATACTACTTTTGAGTAAGTGATGGGGTGAGTATTATAAGCTAGAGCTAAGTAGAAGGACACTTTGAAAACTACCTTTCAAATAACAGGGTGTGTGTAAAACATTAGTTGGATTAAATTTTTATATGAGTATTTCTACAGAATATATACTATTATTTAAGGTATAAAGAAAGCTATTGCCCACCTTAAAGTAAATCTCTTCGACATTACTATCCTGAGTTCTGTTTCTTACACTGTCCTTGTGGACTGTTCCTTTCTTTTTTTTCCTTTATGAGGAAGTTTGGCCCTGAGCTAATATCTGTTGCCAATCTTCCTCTTTTTGCTTGAGGAAGATTGTCCTGAGCTGACATCTGTGCCAGTCTTCCTCTATTTTGTATGTGGGATGCTTCCACAAGCTAGCTTGAGGAGGCGGTGTGTATGTCTGCGCCTGGGATCCAAACCCGTGAACCAGAGTGCCTGAACCTAAACACTAGGCCACTGGGCCGGCCCCGCCTATTCCTTTCTTTTTATCTCTAGTCAGGCAGTATGGGAGTTGCGAAATCCCCATAGTCAGGTGGAAAGACAGCAGGATTCAAAGTTTAAGGGAACTGTGAGAGGAAGTGGGCTGGCCTGAGCCCTACTTTGTCTCAAGTTGCTCTTCACACTTTAGCTCTCAGGTATTAGCCAGTCTAAAATCTATACTCTGAAGCTATCATTGGTTAAAATATTGTTAAATCCTCCTTTTCTGTAATTCTGAATTAGCCAGATTGCTTCTGTGAACTCAGTCAAGTATCCCTGTGACTGTTTGAAGGAGGACTGTAAATCCGGCTCAGTATTGGTGTATGCCGTGTACTGACTTCATAAGGCAGCTTCCTGATACCTGCTGTATGTGCTGTTATTTCACTTAAAACTTTATAATAATTTTATGGTGCTGTGTCTTATAAACACTTCAGATCTTAAGAATTGGCAACTAAGTATGCTATGATTTTATCCAGGAATTTGAAAATCACTTACAGTTTAGTTCAAACCAGTCTCTGCATAAACCCAAAGCTGTTAAGGCATTTTCCTAGTGAAATCATTTCTCCCAGTTAGGAGATGGAAGCTTGCTATCCAGGAAACAAATCCTTGGGAAACAGCTTTTTATACCAGGTCACAAACAATCATTACTGTACCTTGTACTAATGGATTCATAGGAAATTTTTTTTAAAGATATTTTTGTCCCTGTCCAGACTTAAAGTATAGATTTGTCGATATTCATCAAGGGAGTTAAACAAAATGTGAATTGTTTTTAAGATTTTTAAAAAAGTGACAAGTAAGATGATATATTACTTTAGTGTATGTAGTGTAGGCCAGGAAGAGTTGTGCTGCATGTATCCCTTTCTATCCTTTGCACTTCTGGTTGGAAGAGGTCTACTGTTTTTATCTAAATCCTTTCAAATACATTTCTCGCTATTTTTAGAGTAATCTTATCTTCAGAACGTTGGTACCATGATGGGTGAGTTGTTTTATGCCAGATTGAGAATTAATAAAAGCTTGAATGGTATACTGCAGAGCATAAAATGAGAACATTTACTATCAAAAAGCAAGAACTGAGGATGTAATAAAACGAGTACTTTCAATACAGTTGGTTTAAAATGGTCCAAGCTATTTGGAAATTATTTAATAATTTACATCAAGACTTTTAATAATAATCATACTCTTGGTTCCAATAATTCCATCCCTTACAAATCAATTTTCAGGAAATCTTAAGTACAGAAGTTTATGGATAACGATGTTCATCATGGCATTATTTATAATACTGAACAAATTGGAAGCTACCTAAATGTCCTGTAGTATAAGACGAGTTAAATAAATTGTGCTAAATCTATATAGGAGTGTTATATACCCACTGAAATTATACTTATGAATAATATTTGTAACATGCAAAAATTTAGTGCAACTTTAGGTTTTAAAAGGGAGCAGTATGTAAAGCTACAGTATAATCTCAAAAGAAAAAAATCATTAATGGTGAAATCTACACTGACATTGGTCATGGTCCAGTTTCTGTAATATACATAATTTGTTGTCAGAAACATTATTTTTAAAAATTCAGGTATTTGAGAAGAATTTGAAAACAAGAGACTTCCTTTCATCTTTCATAAAACATTTTCAGAAATAAAATAATTTGTCTTGGTGCTAAAAGCAGTTCCTTTATGTAAAAGTTAAAGGCTGTACAGCATCTTTGATTTTTGAGAAATAAGCAACTTCATGTTGAAACCTGCTTTTACTACTTTTCGAATTAGAAAAAGTTGTGGTTTAATTTTTTAAAGATGTTAATCACTATATGGAAATAGAGGGATTGAATACCCATTAAAGCAGAAGTTTGCCTTTTAAGTTTTATGTCTTGAGACACTGACTCAGAGACAGCGTTTTAATTCTCAAAAGTTACCAATTGTAATTCTTTTCTTCATACCTTACCACTTAAATGACCAAAAATAAAACCAAAACTTCATAATTTACATCTGGTATTACTAAAATGATTTGAATTTAGTAAGAACTAACTTGTTACACTTGTTTTAAATTCATAAAAAGGAAATGTGGAATAAGTTAATGCATTTATAATCAAACTATGAAGACTTTGTGATTATGCAAAAATGACAAATAGAAATACAATTTTATTCTGACGCTGACAAAATTACCTTGTTATAGCAATTATCAGTGTTTTGCTTTTTTAAATATTACTGACTTTTCAAGTCATTTGTCATGTTAAAGGAGGCCTTTATGTTTCTTCTATTTTATAGATATTTGAGATATTTGGACCTGTTGCACATCCATTTTATGTGTTACGGTTTAATTCTTCAGAGCACATTGAGAATAAAGGTATTAAAATAAAAGATACTATGTATTTTGCTCCATCAATGAAAGACTTCACTCAATATATATTCACAGAAAAACTTAAACAGTAAGTACTTGATTGACATGTTAGTGTTGTTTGCTTGTCTTATGTTTATATTTTAGGAATAATTCTTAGTGATGGCAGTTTCTTGTAGTTAAATGGTACGTATCTTCCAAAGAGTTCATTTATTTTCCTAGTAACATCTCTGAAAGCTACAATTTATTATGATATTCTACAGATAGAGATCATTTATATCATTTGGCCAAAATGACATGATCAACTAGTAAGAATACATTTGAGCCATAAAAATTTTCTGAATTCTAATCCATTGTTTTTTCCATTATATACTTTTATATACATACTCTTTCAGTATTAGTATTATCATTTAAAAAATTCTTTTCCAACTTAAGTAAAATTTTCTTTGGATTATAGTCATAGGCTTAACTATTTAATAAACTTTGTAATACTCAAGAAGAAAAAGAAAATGAGTAAATTTCAGATTGTGTATAAATTGCAAATTTATAGAAGAGAGAAGTAAAATATGTCTGTGAAAAGTTGTATATCAAACTGTGATAAATAGGGTTGACAACCTACAAACCAGTGCCCTTCATTTTGCCTGTAAATATGCTAAATGATGCCTGTGGCGTGTGGGTAGTAGTATTTCTGCATATTTATGCTCCCACTGGTTAATTGTATATTTTCCATGTGTTAATTGTTACCAGGTGTTAGCTGTAGAGCTACTTATATCAGTCAAACTTATATAATTTAATTTATATAAATCAATGACATATAGTTCAAATAGCATAGCTTTTTCTGTAAAAATAAGTTGAATACTTTGGAAAGATGTAATGAATATGAGGCACTAAAAAAATAATGTCCAATTAAGAGTGGAAGAAAAGACTGTGAAAGATTGGGGAATGCGAGAGGAATCCTGAATCCAAAAAGACTTTTCACTTCGTTTGACAGACAAGTCCTGTCTTTAGTTGGAAACTTGAAATTTAGGTGAAGCATTAAGGATGTGGTTTTTGCAGGAAATACAAAGGAACTTCAGTCAGGAAGTAGCCTTGGTGCTATGTCAAGTGTACTGGTCCCAGTTCTGTGGCATAAGAAGGTCTCTATACCACTTACATGTTAAATCAAGTCTCTGAATTTCATTTATTATTTCAGAGGTGAAAATTTTGTTCCTTGTAATTGATTAAATTCATGTTTAAGGATTCACATAGTTTGATGAAACATTTTGCTTAAGTTGTTCTTCAGACTGCGTAAGGTCCACTGACAAGAAAGGTGAATTAAATAGATGATACAGTCATAAAGAGTCTAGTATGTTTTAAAATCATCACTTAAATAATTAACATTTTATTCTGCTTTGAATAT
Source organism: Equus asinus (assembly GCF_041296235.1). Classification (NCBI taxonomy): domain Eukaryota; kingdom Metazoa; phylum Chordata; class Mammalia; order Perissodactyla; family Equidae; genus Equus; species Equus asinus. The sequence goes on along the minus strand of NC_091792.1, from coordinate 49,174,569 downwards.
TGGGATATCACTGGTGCTATGCCATATATTTAGCTTTTAACAGCATATTTTAGCTTAAAACAGATAAACTTGGGGCTGGCCCCGTGGCATGTGGTTAAGTTCAGTGCTCTCTGCTTCGGTGGACCAGGTTCATGGGTTTGGATCCTGGGCACAGACCTACACTACTTGTCAGCCATGCCATGGTGGCAACCCACATATAAAGCGGAGGAAGATTGGCACAGACATTAGCTCAGGGCTAATCTTCAACAACAGCAGCAGCAAAAAAAACCCCCATGTAAACTGAAAAGTTTTCTGAAGGTGTTTATTAAATGGACTTTAAACAATAGGAGTAGTCTTTGTCTTTATGTGCAAGAATAAGAATTTTGTGCTGGAAAGCAGTAACAATAAACTAAAGAATGGAAAATTAGGCCTACCCTGCAGAAGCCCCACTTGACAAAGCCTCTTCTATTCTAGACTGCATTGTGGTGTCTGTTATGGGAACTCAGTGGAGTACTTTGCCTTTGAGATAGAGAAGTTCAGCTCCTCTCCCGCTTACCCACCTCTAGTAAGGCTATTTTAATCCTAGCCTACCATGAACTTACTCTCTTGTTAAAAGAGCTTTTTGAAATTTGCTTGATCTTTTCTTTAGTAGATTTTGATTTTCTGTGGTAAGTGCATTGCTAATTGGGGAACTTTTCCCATTTATGTCTTTAAACTCCAGGCTGTGGGCACTGCAGGCCATGAGATGGCATATAAGCAAAGAGAAGTACTGTAGCTATGTTAAATGCATAGGTGTAAGATGGTATTTGATGAGTAAAAGCTTTTTTTAAGTGGTGGAAAAATCATTGATAATGCCAATACACAATGTGAAAAGTTCTGAATCAAAATTTTAGAGCAAACTTAGTGATTTTCATATTGTGCCAGCCCATTGACATCTGTAAATGAATTTTTATGGATTAATTACTTTAATGAATGAATTCCTAAGAATCTCATTTATTTTTGAGATCTAGTTTAAAGCAGTGAGGACAACATCTACTCCTAATACTTTATAATATTTTAAAGTAGTTGAATAACAAGATATTGTCAAACTATGAAATAAAAAGATTAAAAAGATGAAGATTAAAAATGAGCTTTCAGAAATTATAATCATCCTTATAATAGATATATATAGTTTTGTTGATCATAGAGTATAAAACTTTGCACTAAAAGTAATTAATGTTTGTGATTATACTGTCCTCTTCCTCCCCAAACTAGGTAGGCTTCATTTTACTGTGTCTGCTTTAAGAGTCACTGCTGAGGGGCTGGCCCCGTGGCCGAGTGGTTAAGTTCGCGCACTCCGCTGCAGGCGGCCCAGTGTTTCATTGGTTCGAATCCTGGGCGCGGACATGGCACTGCTCATCAAACCACGCTGAGGCAGCGTCCCACATGCCACAACTAGAAGGACCCACAATGAAGAATATACAACTATGTACTGGGGGGCTTTGGGGAGAAAAAGGAAAAAAAAAATAAAAATCTTTAAAAAAAAAAAGAATCACTGTTGAGTAAGCCTTTGTTACTCATGGAGTGCCATTGATATTCCTCAGGTAAATCGAGGAAAAAGAATTTCATGTTGTTATCTCTGCCATTAAAACTGTGAAATCTTGGATAGAGAGTGCTTCATGTTCGTTTCTGTGTCCTTAGCACCTGGACCAGTGTCTGACCTATAGTTGGTGTAAAATAAGTATTTATTGAAGTAAGCTTTATGAATGAGCTCAGGTGTCAGGAAAGTGTCAGTCAAAGTTATAGCATCTGGAGATGCTTATGAACTGCAAAACCACTTTCCTCTGCATACCACAGCCTTGGCTTCTTGTTCTCATTCCCCGGTCCTAATATTTATGTATGTCCAAATGTTGTGGTTTTGTAATGAGCTTCTCACATCTTCTGAAACAAGGTAAAGGACATATAAATGGTCGTTTACTTTTTACTCTTACTTTCATGTGTATTGCAAAATTAAGGGTTGAGCTCATGTCTTCTACTTTACTGTTTTCCATACTAGTAAGTTATAAATGCTTACCAGAATCTTAATAAGTACCTTTGATGTTTTTCTTCTTTCTAGGGATAGGGGATCAGATGCGTCATGGAAGAATGATCAGGAGCCACCACCAGAAGTAAGTGTAAATCTTTTTACACAAAATTTTAGAAAGTAAGGCAGGACTTAATCTTATAAATTCATCATTCTTGACCTTAAGGCGTCCTTAGTGCTACTCGGCAGTCACACTGTCTTCTGCAAGCCCATGCACTCTCCTTCTCCCAAATGACTGTTTCCTTTCCCTCAGTGAGAGGTTTTGATTGATCATTTTAGAAAGAAAATATTTTCACTCACACTTTAATAATTATCAGCTTATCATTTTCCTTGTAATTTCCTATTTTTTAAAATCAGTTTTGTTGATACCTAGTAAAGGCAGAATTGTCATTATTTTAAAAGATTTTATTCTTCAGTTTGGTTAAGTTCATGTGGAACATGAAGACATTTATTAATGGTGCTTTTAATAAGCTGCCTTTCTTTTGGAGGTTCAAAATCACTAGAATCTACCCACTTCTCCATTTTTTACAGTGTGATTACCTTCCTAAAAAGAGAGTTCTTGATTTTCCTTCTTGAATCCATGTCCGCAAGACTAGTTTCATGTCCCAAAGTAGCTTGATGCACAGTCTTTCTAGAGATATGGAATAGTCAGGAATAATCTGTATTATTCTTGTTAATACCTAAAAGTTAAATTAAAAATTTGGTTTATTTTTGTTTTAACTTTCTGTGGAAATGTTTAAGCATGTTTTCTTTTTTTGTAAGTTATTGAAATATAAATCACAATGAGTGTATACATTTCTTGAGAATAGAATGAATTTATACAATATAAAAGAAAAAATAGATGTTTTAGATGTTCTTAAGCAATGCTGAAGATTCGTGGTCTGTGTTAATTTCTAATTTTGCTGAGGCATGAATCAGAGAATGCCCACTCAGAGAGTCCCTTAACCAGTGAGTGATCCTAGTTTAGTTCCACATTGCCATGGGATTATGTTTTCTGGTTTATGTCATTGTATTGCGTGTGTTTTCCATTAAGGCCCTTAAGATTCACTTAATGTTCTTGGTTATGTTTAGGGCATCTTATTACTGAAATTATGTGTTTTTAAACTATTTGAGAATTCACAAAGGTCTTGAAACGTATTTCTTGCGAAATGTAAATATTATGGTACATTCCTGTTGTTTCAGACCTAAGCATTGAAGTTGCTAGTTATGGTAAAGTTAATTGCTTAAAATTGGTTTGATTAGGTTAATTATAAAAATTAAATCTCAGCATACCTCATGAGGTTTGTTTTTTTCTAAGTAGATGACTGAATGTCCCTTATTTCCATAATATAGAAAACTCTGAGATTCACAAGTTTATTTTATGATGATGAAATTTTGTAGTATAGAATTACTGCCTGGTACTAATCATAGATTAGAGTTTGGAATTTTGGGGTTTAAACTTTAAAAGAAATCATACTGTGAAAATAGGAAATGTTGAACTTGCATAAAGGAGCTAAAAATTACTTACAGAGAATGCATCTTATTCATCTTCATATCTGTTTCTAACATGAATATGTAATTTGTGGTTGAATAAATGTGTTTGATGAATGCAAATTTAAATTAATTTGTGTACAAGAAAAATGTGAATTTTTCTCTGATTTTGGGAGGTGATAGCAAAATATTGCCAAAGTAGTCTCTCAAAATAAACTGTTGCCAATTAAAATCCTTTAATACCTCCCTCCTGCTCTTAGGATGATGCCCAGTTATTTAAGATAACACAATAAGGTTCTTTATTCTCCGGTTTATCATCTCTGATTTCCCTATATAAGAAGGTTTCACTTTGCCTTACAGAACCATTTTCAATTCTTGAATATGCTGTGCCTCTGCACATATTCCCACTCTTTGAAAATTTTCTTTCCCGTCTTTTTGCTGCTAACTAGTCATTAGAGATTCTCCTTGGGTTACCCGTACCAACAAGTTTTCCTTGCCCTTTTTTCTTTCTTCAGCCCTACACTTCCATAGCACTAAGTTCATTGGTTTGTCTATTTTGTTATTTGAATGAACAATTTCAGAGAACGGAATGTTTTCCATCTAATCCTAATACTTTCTAATGTCTAGCAGATACCAGATTTAACATGAGCTTAAAAACCTTAGCACGCTAAAATCATTAATAAAAGAACATGTGCTTGAAAGTACTAAAATTAATTGATGTTTTTGAATTTGATTATAGATTCTGAGGTGTATGGACTCTTGGTTCATGGAAGATTTGATCTAGCATATATTTCAGCAAGTCCATACTGAAAATCCCATACAAAAACTTTTCATAGACATTTCTTCCTTTTAAATGTGCACACATGCATGCACAGTGAGCCTGCTTTCATATATTTTTTAATAAAACGTAATATCTTTTTCTGATATTAATAGAATAATAAAATGCCTGAGAGCCAGTCCTGGTGGTCTAGTGGTTGCTAGTCCGTGCTCTGACTGCTGCGGCCAGGGTTTGTTTACAGGTCAGGGAAACACACTACCAGTCTATCTGTTGTCATACTGTCTGTTGGTTGTCATCCTGTGGCACTGAAAGCTGTGCCACTGGTATTTCAAATACCAGCAGGGTGATCCATGGTGGACAGGTTTCAGTGGAGCTTCCAGACTAAGACAGACTAGGAGGTAGGACCTGGCCACCCACTTACAAAAAACTTGGCCATGAAAACCCTGTGAATAGTAGTGGAGCCTTGTCTGATATAGCACTGAAAAGTGAGAAAGATCAGGCGGGGTTCCAGTCTGCTGTCTACAGGGTCACTAGGAATCGACTTATGGCACTAACAACGGAAAATTCCTGAATTTTAAGAAATCATAGAAGTCATAATATATAGCTCATAAGTCTTGTTTTTTGGTGGGCTATAACAGGGAATCTCAATTCTTAGTTATGTTTGACTCTCCCTCTTGTAATTTAAAATGATTTCCTCTTGGAAGTTGGGTCATGCATGGATCTGCTTATCAAAACCTTTTCCTGCCGTCCTATCTAAATAGCATCCCCCATGATTTTCTCCCCCCTTACTTTGTCTTAGTATGTATTTACAACTCTTAGTATACCTGACGTTATATTATTAAAAGAATTAGTATCTGTAAAGTGTTTAGAACAGGCCTCGCATATAATGGGTATGTGTACATTTTTGAATGAGTGAAAGGTATAACATTATCTTGTATTTTTATATTAGATCTGATAATTTATGATATTTGCTTATTCCTAACTACTCCTTTCTTTAGCATCATTGACAGTGGCACTATGATGAATCTTGATTTTAAGCTGGAAGTCAGACTTCTAGCTAGGGAATACCCATATCTGAAGTTTGCTAAAGATTGGCATTTTAAAGTTACCTATCTGAAACTTTCTAGGAATTTTAAGAAACAAAAAATCCTTGAGTACTCATCTTGATTACTGACTTCTGTTAATTCAGAGTTATTAGGCATTCATCAAAAACTATTTTTCTATTATGTAGTTAATTTGAATATTACTGGAGAATATTAAGTATTGAAAAGAGTAGTTTTCTTTCAGGGTCGGTATTCAATAATAAGCTTATTCTACTTACCTCCAAGTATATGCTGTTGAATTGGTAAATCCATGTGACATAAGTCTCTCTTTTTTTCCTATAAGGCCTTAGATTTCAGTGATGATGAAAAGGAAAAAGAGGCCAAACAGAGGAAAAAATCTCAGATTCAAGGCCGGAAAAAATTCAAATCTGAATTTAATGAATCAAGTAAGTAAATGCATTATCTTGTAATTTTTTAAAATCATTATTTACATTTATGTAAGTTCATCAGCAATAAAACTGAAGGAAGCATCTGGGTTCTCTTTTTACCTCCTGGCATGCAGCTAGCATTGGAGGCATTACACAGCATGGGATGTGGTGGGAGAGAGTCACAAGGAATATTCAGTGGTAGTTTTTCAAGCTTCAGAATATAAAAATGGCTTCTGGGGTAAAAGGCAAATTAAGCCTTGTTAGAGTCATTTGTGCTTATCATTTGTGCTTTTTCCTTAAGAAACCTGTTTACTTCCATGAATAAATCAAATGATTAGATTTAATCTAATCATTTAATTAGATTAGAATTAAATGATATGATACTTAATACCTAAATCAAGGTATTTTATTTTTTAACATGCATTCCTTTTTATTATATCTTTCCTGTTTTCTTTTTCCTTTTTTAAAACTAAACTTTTTCTAGATACACATGCAATTGTAGGAAATAATACAGAGAGATCCTGTATGCTCATTACCCGGTTTCCTGCAATGGCAACATCTTGCAAAACTATACAGTACAATAGCACAGCCAGGATACTGACATTGATACAATCAAGACACAGAACCTGTCCATCACAGAAAAGATCCCTCATGTTGCCTTTCTATAGTCACTCCCATCCCCTCCCCCCACCTCCTCCTCAACTCCTGGCAACCGCTACTCTGTTCTCCATTTTTGTGATATATTTTGTCGTGTCAAGAATGGTTATATAAATGGAGTCATACAACATGTTATCATCAGCTTTGGCTTTGTCACTGAGCATGATTTTCTAGAGATTCATCCAGATTCTTGTGTGTGTCAAGTTTGTTTCTTTTCGTTCCAGAGTGGTAGTCCATGGTTTGAATGATATCACAGGTTAACTATTTGTGTGTTGAAGGACATCTGGGTTGTTAACAGGTTTGGTTATAGAAATAAAGTTGCTGTATACATTTGTGTACAGGTTTTTGTGTGAACACAGATTTTCATTTCTCTGGGAAAAATGGATTCTATGATAGTTAATATGTTTAATTTCTTAAGAAACGGCCATCATGTTTTTCACTGTGGCTGTGCCACTTTGTGTTCCCATCACCAATGTGTGAGCGACTTAGTTTCTCTGCATTCTCACTAGCATTTGGTGTTTTCACTATTTTTTATTCTAATAGTTGTGTAGTGCTATCTAATTGTGATCTTTTTAGAGATAATTTTTTTTTTAAAGATTGGCACCTGAGCTAACATCTGTTGCCAGTCTTCTTTTTTTTTCCTCCTTCTTCTCCCCAAAGCCCCCCAATACATAGTTGTAGATTGTAGTTGTAGGTCCATCTGGCTGTGCTGTGTGGGATGCCGCCTCAGCATGGACTGATGTGCCCTGCCATGTCCGCGCCCAGGATCCAAACTGCTGAAACCCTGGGCCACTGAAGCAGAGCCCGTGAACTCAACTACTCGGCCACAGAGCCGGCCCCATCTAATTGTGATTTTAACTTGCATTTTCCTAATGGCTAATGATATTGAAAATCTTCCCGTGTGCTCATTTGCTGTCAGTGATATATTTCTTTGTCTTTTGCCCATTTTCTAATTGTATTTCTGTTTTTTTTTACTCTTGAGTTATGAGAGTTTGTACATAATTTCTTCTAGTCTGTCGCTTTATGTTTTCATTCTCCTAAGAGGTCTGTTTGAGAGCAAAAGTTTTTAATTTTGGTGAAGCCCAAATCATCAGTTTTCCTTTTATGGAGTCTGAGAATTTCTTGCCAGACCTATATCCCAAAGATTTTCTCATTTTTTTTCCCTAAAAGTTTTAAAAATTATTTTAGCTCTTCTAATTCCTTTGTCATTCCACATGAGTTTTGGAATAGTCTTCTCTAAAATTCTTGCTGGTTTGTGTTTTTTGTGAGCAAGATTGGCCCTGAGCTAACAAGATTGGCCCTGAGCTAAAGTCTGTTGCCAATCCTCCTCTTTTTGCTTGAGGAAGACTAGCTGAGCTAACATCTGTGCCAGCCTTCCTCTACGTTATATGGGATGCCACCACAGTGTTGCTTGAGGAGTGGTGCTAGGTCCACGCCTGGGATCTGAACCTGCAAACCCTGAGCCACCAAAGCAGAACATGCGAACTTAAGTGGTACTAGGTCCACGCCTGGGATCTGAACCTGCAAACCCTGAGCCACCAAAGCAGAACATGCGAACTTAACCACTGTGCCACCAGGCCGGCCCCATGTCTTGCTGGTGTTTTGATACGAGTTTCATTAAACCTGGATTTTGGTTTGGAGAGAATTGACAACTTAACTATGTCAAGTCTTCCATTCCACAAACACGGTGTGCAGCTCCATTAGCTTAGATCTTTGATTTCTTTCAGCGGCATTTTGTAGTTTTGAGAATACAAGTCTTGTACACTGTTTTGTTAGATGTACACCCAAGTATTTTTTTTTTTGAATTGTTGTAAATGATGTTGCATTTTTAATTCCGGTGTCCATATGTTCATTGCTAGAATGTAGAAATAGAATTAATGTTTGTATGTTTAGCTTGTCTTTTGACCTTGTTGAACTCACTCACTGGTTCTAGGAGTTTTTTCCTTGAGATTTTCTACCTAGCGAATTAATGTCATTTGCAAATAGGGACAGTATTATTTCTTTTTTTTTCTTTCAGTCTATTTTTTTTGTCTTTTCTTACTTTACCAGCTATAACTTCTGGCATTATGTTGAATAGATATGCTTTGTTTCTTATCATAGGAGAAAACATTCAGTCTTTCGTCAAGTATAATGTTAGATATAGGGTTTTTGCAAATGTTTTTTATCAAGTTGAGAAAATTTTCATCTATTTCTGTTTTTCTGAACTTTTAAAAAATATGGATGAGTATTAAATTTTGATGATTACTTTTTCTTCATTGAATAAGATCACATAATTTTTCTTCATTAGCTTGTTAATAAGGTAGATTACATTGTTTTTAGAATATTGACCCAGCTGTTGCATCTCTGGAATAAACCAAGGTGCTCATAGTGTATAATTCTTTATATATGTTGTTGAATTCTGTTGCTCATATTTTGATAAGGATTTCTGCATCTATATTCATGAAGGATATTGGTCTATAGTTTTCTAGTTTTCTTTTTTTCTTTTTACGTGTCTTCACCTGGTTTTGGTGTGAGGGTAATACTAGTTTCATAAAATGAGTTGGTAATTTTTGATATTCTCTTGAAGAGATTGTATAGAATTGGTATTAATTCTTCTTTAAGTATTTGGTAAAAGTCTCCAGTGAAACCATCTCAGCCTGGAGATTTCTTTTTTGGGAGGGTTTTTAATGCAAATTCAGTTTCCTTAATAGGGATATCTATTTCACATTGAGTGGATTATACTAGTATGTGTTTTTCAAGGAATTGGTCCACTTCATGTGATTTGTCAAATTCCTATGTGTAGACTTGTTTGCAGTATTGCTTATTATCCTTTTGTTGTCTTTCCTGGCATTGGTAATTTGCAACTTGTATTGCTTTGTTAGTGTTGCCTAGAGGATTACCAATTTTATTGGTCTTTTTAAGAACCAGGTCTTTGTGTCATTGATTTTCTGTTTTCAGTTTCATTCTTTCTTTTCTTTATCATTTTCTTGCAACTGCTTGCTTTGGGTTTATTTTGATCTACTTTTTCTAGTTCTTGTGGTGAGAGCTTAGATTACTTATTTGAGACTTTACTGCTTAAATTAGTTCCACAGATGTTGATATGTTGTATTTATTTTTATTCAGCTTCATTTTTTTTTTTAATTTCACTTGAGACTTCCTCCTTGACCAATGGATTATTTAGAAGAGTATTATTTCGTTTCCAAGTGCTTGGAGGTTTTTCTGTTTTGATTTCTAGCTTGATTCTATTGTGGGTGGGGAACATACTGTGTATGATATCCATTTTTTTACCTTTTTTTGAAGTTGGTTTTATAGGCCAGGATATGGTTTACCTTGGTGTATGTTCTGTGGGCACTTGAAAATAATGTGTATGTTGCTCTTATGTGGTAGAAAATTCTATAAATGTCAATTAGATTCTGTTGGTTGCTGGTGGTGTTGGGTTCTTCTTTACCCTTGGAGATTTTCTGTTCGGTTATTCTATCAGTTATTGAGAGAGGGAGTGTGGTTGGTGCATGCACATTTAGGATTACTATATCTTGGTAGATAATCCTTTTATGGTTATAAAATGTCTCTCTTTTTCTCTGGTAATTTTCTTTGCTCTGAAACCTACTTTATCTGATATTAATATAACTACTCCTTTCTTTTAATTAAAGTTTGCATATTGTATCTTTTTCCATCCTTTATCTTTCAACCTGATTATATCATTTGAAATGATTTTCTTGTAGACGTATAGTTGAATTATCTTTTTTAACTCCCTCTGCCAATCTCTGTGGTTTTTTGTTGTTACTGAGGAAGATTCGACCTGAGCTAAGAGCCATACCAGTCTTCCTGCACTTTCTATGTGGGTTGCCACCACAACATGGCTGATGAGTGGTGTAGGTCCACACCCAGGATCCGAACCTGGGCCGCTGAAGTGGAGTGCGCTGAACTTAATCGCTATGCCACAGGGCCGACTGCCAGTCTCCGTGTTTTAATTGGTGTATTTAGACCATTTATATTTAATGTGCTTATTAAGATATGTTAGGGCTTAAGTCTGCCCTTTTCTGTTTATTCTCACTGGTTTTCATTTCTCTATTTTCTTTTTTCTCCCTGCCTGTGGTTACTATAACACTTTTTAGAATTCTATTTTGATTTATCTCTAGTGTTTTTGAGTGTATCTTTTTTGTATAATTTTTTCACTGGTTGCTCTAGGTATTAAATTATGTATACTTAACTTATCACAGTCTACTGGTATCATTGTTTTACTAGTTGAGTACAGTGTAGAAACCTGGCCTCTCTTTATGTTCCTTTATTTTCCCTGGCTTGTAATATAAATTGCCTTAAATATTTCATATACATACAATTGAAATCACATTAGCTGTTAAAAGTTTTGTTTCAACCATCAAATACAATTTAGAAAACTCAATCAGAGAAGGAAGTTTTATTGTATTTGCTCATACTTTTGCTTACTGTGTTCTTTCTTCCTTTCTGATATTCCAGGGTTCTCTTACTGTTTCTGTTTTGAGAACTTGCTTTAGCTATTCTATTATGGCAGGTCTGCTGCAGATAAATTCTTAGTTTTCCTTTATCTGAAAATGTATTTGGTTTCCCTTTTTCCTGAGAATATTTTTACTCAGTCAAGAATTCTAGATTAATAGTTTTCTTTGAGCACTTAAAAATGTTGTGCCACTTCCTTCTGGCCTTCATGGATTCTGATGAGACATCTACCATCATTTGAATTATTTTTCTCCTATGGGTAAGATGTCATTTCTCTTTGTGCTTTTGGGTTTTTCCTTTGTCTTTACTTTTCAGAAGTTTGACCACAGTGTGTCTTGGTATGGGTTTATTCTGATTGGAGTTTATTTAGCTTCTTGAATCTGTAGGTTTATGTCTTAGGGCAAATTTGAGAAGTTTTCAGTCATTATTTCTTCAAGTGCATCTTCTGCTTTACGTTTTTTTCCCTTTCTTTCTAGGATTCTGATGGCATAAATGTTAGATCTTTTGTCATAGTCCCACAGGTTCCTGAAGCTCTGTTCGTTTTTTCCCCTCAGTTTATTGTTTTTCTGCTCTTCAGACTGGATATTTTCCATTGTTCTTTTGGTTGCCTCTTCTTTTTCTCTGTTCCCTCCATTCTGCTATTGAGCCCTCCATTGAGTTTTTTATTTCCATTATTGAATTTTCAGTTCTAAAATTTCTGTTTGTTTCTTTGGATCTTCTTTTTTTTTTTTTGCTGAGACTTTATTCCAGTGTGTTTATAATATTTTTGAAGCATTTTTATGGTGACTGCTTTAAAATATTTCTCAGATAATTCTGACATCTTTGTCATCTTGATATTGGCCTTGATTGGTTTTCCTTTTCCATTGAGTTTGAAATCATCTTGGTTCTCGATATGATGAATAATTTTTAATTGAAACTTGGACATATTGGGTATTATGTTATGAGACTCTAGATCTTAGTTAAATCTTCTGTTTTAGCAATTTTGTTTTTTTGTTTTTAAAACTGCTCTGTCAGAGAAAGGAAGAAGGGTGTCACCTTATTACTCTTACTAGCAGATGGGGATAGAAGTCCAGGTTTTCTTTTCAGTCTCTGTTGACACCTAGGCCGGGGTGCCTTGTTACTGCTGGGCAAGGATAGTCCTCCTGTCATGCCTAGTCGGGGTAGGAGTGCCTCATAACAGCTCCCCTGACACCAGTGGGGGCTGACTTCATTAGCGCTGGGCTGTGATGAAAGTCCTGACTCCACTAGGTCTTCTGTGACACCACCCCCGTGCAGGAGATGGAGGAACACTGTGCTCCTGCTGGTGGCGGTGGAAGTTGGGTACCCCATGTGGTCTCCACTATCACTGAAAGGAGGCCTTGTGACTGGCTCCCAGCTCACCCTGCTCTGACACTACCCAGGTCAGGGTGCCAGGGCATCTCATTTAAGCATTTCAAGGGTAGAAGTCGAGGCTCTCCACTCCACCTTTGAGAATGTTGTTGGGGATGGTGTCGTTTTCTCTGTGCTGTTTGGCTGGAGTCAAATGGTTGTTGTCTCAAAGTTTTCTGCCTTGCTAGGCTTTCCCTTTCCTGATTTCTTGGCCTTTTGGATTCATTTAAAATGGATAATTTTAAGCATAAGTTTTTTTAACTTATATAATATAAAGTATACTGGAAGTTAAAGACAAGACATTATTGAAATCTTAAAGTGTTTTTTGATGTGTTAAGATGACTTTTAATTTTGTTCTTGTTTTTTTTCCTCCACTCACAGGTGAAGATTTTGCAGAAGTACGTCAGAACTGGAATGCTCATAGCTCTTCTTCAGAGCATGCAAAAGGATATCGCAACAAAGAATTTACACGAGCATTTTCCCAGGGTAGATATCCTCAACCTTGCCATGGCAGGCCCCCACCTCCACAGTTTTATAATTCAGAACATATGGTCCCTCAGGAGACTCCAGGATTTCCACCTCAGAGACAAGATAATCCTATCATGCCACAGTATCCCTTTCCTCCTCCAGTGTTTGACGTGCATAATTTTTCACTCCATCCTCCACCACCACCACCTCCACCGCCTGCATCTGTAAACATGGGTTGGGCTGCACCGGGCATGGCACCTCATCCATTACTTCCCTTACCATACTCCATACCTCCACCTCCTCCCCCTCCGCCCCTGCCTCCTCCCCCCTCTTCTGGAGATGGTAATTCTTCTCATTTTGGACCTTACTATTAGGTGAATGTATACATTTCCAGAGAAATGTGGACTTTTTATATTATACGGGAAGGATTTTTTTTTTTAAAAAAGGAAAGCGGTTATGGAGCTAGATTTTTAAAACATTGTAAAATACTAAATGACTCATTCAGTTGTAAGTTGATATATATTTGTAACCTTTGTGAAATTGTATCCATATGAAAATCTCACTTTAAATTCGTTTGGGTGAGATCCAATTATGTAATATTTAATTAAAATTTTGAATCCATGCTTTCCCCATCCCTGCCCAATTTAAACACATGTAAATCTAATAATAGATCTGGAGCAACTTTCATCATGGATTAAAATATACCGAACACATTGTCTCTTGGTATGTCTGAAAATAAGATGTTGAAGTCCTGTTGAGAGTCTTTAAAATAAACTATTTTTATAAACTTATACTTTTGAAATTGATTTTGATCATAAATGCAACTTATCAGTAAATTTAAATGTCCTAATTTTTTTTTAAACACAGGTACAGAGAAAGAAAGCCTTACATATTAGACTATAATTAGAGTTAATATTTACTAATTATGCATAAGCAAGCTTTTCATTATCTGTGCAGATTCCCATTATTTGAGCACTATTCAGTAGACTCTACTATTTAATCACTTAAAGGGACACAAGGATTATTCACAATTAAATATGTTATTTGTATACAATAAAATGTATTTAACCCCATATTATGTATGTCTTCCATATCTGTTTCCCAGATTCTCACATGCCTGGCACAGTTTAGGTACTTAAGAAATATTTAGTGAGTATGGAATTTTTAAGTAAATGTCCAGTCAGTATTATTTTACATTGTGAAAGGGAAATGGAAGGAAAATTACAGAATTTTAGAAATAGAAGAGGCCTTAGAAGTAGTCCAGACTGTTCATCATTTACTAAATAAGGAGGAGCCTAACTAAGGGTTCCAAAGGGGTGAAGTAACTTACTTAAGGTCACTCACTCAGTGAGATGGCAAGGAGTTAAACTCAGTTTTCATGATTCTCAGATCAGCAATTTCTGCTAAATTGGTGCTTCCCAATCTTTCGTTCCTTGACCTTCTTAGATAATAATCTTTGTATGCACATTGGGGTAATCTAGAGACCATTCACCAAAAGCCGATGGACTCAGGTTGCACCCTGGCCCCTTTTTACCTCTACGCAGGCTGAGGAGACTTTTTGCAGGGCTCCTGGGTCACAAATTGAGAAGCTCTTGCTCTTGGTATACATTGACTTTATCATGTATTGTACTTTCTTTAGTATTCTTTCTTGAAATGTTTTTGCAACTTCTTTTTAGGAGTTACCTTCATAGATTATGGCAGTATTTTTCTGGTTGATAGAATATTGTCAGTTAAATAAGATTAAATCTAGTAGCACTAAAACAGGACAAAACAAAACTTTTCTATAAGAATGGGAAGAGTAAGCTATTCCCATCCAGTTATGGTGAGTCAGGAAGCCATTAGAATCACTATGGCATTTGAAAATCTGAACCTCTGTTCCTCAAGTACTAGTATCTGACAGGAGATATTTAATATCTGAAGAAGCGTAGAGCTATTGATACCTGCTTTCAATTAAGTTACCAACTTAAACACTTAAGTCCAGTTTGCTTTCCTCCTTATACTTAATTCAGGGTTTTTGCACTTCAGGATGCCTAGAAATGACCTATAATAATAACTTAAGCTTTGGGTGGCTTATTAAAAATGCACATTCATGGACACTAGCCCCAGATTCAAGTTCAGTAGATCTGAGATGAAATCTAGGAAACTATTTTTAACAGGTACCCTTGGGTGATTAATTTGAGGATTTATTCTTAGTCTGTATAGACTTCAGGGTAAATATACTACCGCAACTTCTTGGCCATTCTCTCTGGAACTCCAGGGAGCACTGTTTGGAGTAGTTGACAGGGAGGAAGAGAGAAATAAAACATAGCTGTTTAAACTGTATCCGTGGCATCTCACTTGGTTCTCAGAGCTTTATTTTCTCAATTATAACTATTAGGAGGATCCCATTGTCTCTCTTATTTGAAAGAGAAATAGTACAATTTTCATCATCCCCACCATAATCTTACAGTGCTGCTTTTAAAATTGTGTGGCCCTAGATCATTAAACTGCTAGCTTGTGTAAAGGTAAATACAATGTTCTGCTCATACAGTTTCTCATCTCAAATAGAGAATTCTTTATATTGGCCTTTTCCTATAATGAAGTAGATTGACATACACATGATTGAATGTGGATAATGCCTTTGTATATCTGCGGTTGTAAATGTGGTAAAATTAAAATTATTGCCTAAGCTAATATTTTATTAAGATGAATCACTCTGTCTTTCTCCTCTAACTTTCTTTCACAGAAAAGATAGTGAGATCCTTGGTAACAGGATGCCCTGCCCGCTTATTAGAAATAGGTATTGAAAGAATTGGGTTGAGACTGGAATAAAATGTGCAGTTTTAGAACTTACCAAGAACATCTTTTAAAAGCCATGTAGTTAAGTCATAAAGTTAAATACCAAAATGTATCCCTCTCTTCTGTGTACCTAGATGATTAGTAACTAGACCCTAATTTTCAATACTGATTGGACTCGGGAGATGTAAGTAATAAGCAATGGCAGGGACCCTGTCTGCAGAGGTCTCTTGTTTGGGGCAATCAGGAGTGTAGAAGGCTCTCTCTTTCTCTTCCCCTCTTCCCACCAGCATTCTGACTTGTTACTTTCCGCCCTCCACTCCCACTACTTCTGTGCTACATTTTTTGTTGCTTGCTTAGAGTTGGTGAATACTAAGCACATTAAAAAATTCAGAACTTGATAAATAAGAAATGAATAGAATCTGAGTTCTAGTCTACTATAATTTTAAACTATTTAATAAATAAGTGATATTTTAAATCCCCAGGTGCTGAAAATCTTAGTGTAGTTTTTAAGGACAAGGTTTCTAAAGATTAGTCATAGGATTTGGAGAGAGAGAGAATCGCAGAGAAATGTGTCATATATTCTATTTCAACAATTATATGGGCGTTTGCATTCAATTTTATAAATTTACATCAAAAGTTGTAAGATAATATGATTAATTAATTTCGATGCTTTCTACTAGTTCTTTTACAGTGTGTCCCATCACTGAGTTCTTTTCTGTTGCAGAAGAAGGCAGTCCTTCCTCCCTCCGCATGACACAAGTCAGGGAATTTAAACAGGAAGAGAAGCAATTTCTTGTGTGTCTCCTTCTCACCCTTTTTCATGTTGGCTAAGGTCCGTGAAGGATGCCTGAGAAAATTAAATACTTAGGACACTGTCTTCACACGCTTAGGATATTTAGAATTTTTTGAAATAAACAGTTGGTTACTTCCATTATTAAGTGCTAGGGAAAGTAAATACTCAGTCCTTTTAAAAAAACTAAAACATGGATTAACATTTTGTAGAGTGAATTAATTTGTGTTCGCACAATATTTGTTCATAATCTTCATTCTGACATTGTGTATTTGATACCAACAATAATAAGTTCTGAGGTGTAACTATAAGAAATAAATACTTTTAATAGAATGCAAGCTGGAAAATAAAAATAAAAATTATTTATGAGAATTCATTGTCAGGTGATGTTGCAGCTATACTATTTATGATTTAATACATTTAGGGTAAAAAAAAAAACCCACACAGTTGTGTACTTTTCTGCAGATAAATTGCCATTATTCCAAAAGCCTTTCTCTACTCCTCATTCTGTGACCTAGGCTGACCCTAAATTTATGTAGCAATTATGTTTCAGAAAACCAGGGAAACAATTACTATAGTGGGCCTGAAATTAAAGGAGAAATATCTTCTTAATACCATCAATCAGGCCAGAGTGCTTGTTTTGAGTCAGCAGCGGCAATGAAAATACATCTCATTTTTGACTCTGTGTGCACTCTCTACCTAAATTGTTATCATCATTGGATTAGGCATGTGCAATTACCGAGTGTCCTGGAAACGAGGTACAAATTTGTATATCAAGTGGTAAAATAGCCAATGAAGAAAAATATCAAAATTTTCTCTGCACATTGAACAAAAAATTATATATGCTTTTCTATATATTATGTATACTTATATGTGTATGTATACATATATATTTGAAGGGTAGCACAAAACGCCTGATTGTTAGGCATATTTTAGTTGTTTAGTATCTTTTATTTCTACTCATAAGGTTGATGAAATGGGAATAAATATTAGATTGGCTTATTTTGGAATTAGTTGCCATTACACCATCCCCCAAACAGAACAAACTGACCTTATGTGGTAAAAGCTTTTTATTTATATTGAGGATACGTGGGCTAAATATTGTTTCCAACAAGAGACAGGACCCACGTAATAATAAAATACAACAAATACAAAGGAATACAATCTATTAGCATAGAATCCCTATGAAAATGTGATAGATAATGGTGGTCTGTAATGTTTGAATGGTTGAGATGAACTAAAATTTTCTTAGCAGCAATAGCCACTGCAGTGCAAACCCTGTTATTGCAGCTCTTCACACCTCTGATTGTGTTCTCCCATGACATGCAGGAGTGCTGGGAAACGTGCCCTCTTCCCGTTCCCAGCTGTCTTGCAGATGTCTGCTTCACTGCATATCATGCAGTATTTCATCTCAGGTATGTTTTGGGACTGTCAGGCTCGGTTATGCGAGCAAGCTCTCTTAGCAGCTGATTCATTCAAAGCAAATGATTTTCTTTAACATGTTTGGGTTTTGACCACATAATTGCTAGTGTATTGGCAATAACGTAAGTTCAAATAAATTCTGTTTAGCAAAGTAATGGGCAGAAAAATATTTAAGGGCAGAAAAAAATAACTGTCAGCTTTCACTTTATTAATAGATTCAAATACTGTTAACTTGAACCATACAAATTGCCTACAAAATGGCAGTTTCATATGGTTCAATCTAATATATGGACTATAGAATATATTATTTCCCATATTTATATTTCTTCATAGAACATTTCCTTGTACCATTATTCTCCAGAAGACATGATAGCTGGCAGAAATTCATGGGAGGGCACATTTCTCAGTGACATCTCTGGTCCTACTAAGAAGATAATCTTTTAGAAGATCATGGGCCAGGGAAGAACAATTAAGATATTTTGTATTAGGTTAGGAAACCACTGTTCTTTAAGGTAGACTCTTCACTTGCATTTGTTTTGTTCCCTAGTATTCTAGAACCCACTAACAATCTCTGAGATGTGTAGTAGTTCCCCCTTATCCACAGTTTCAGTTACCTGCAGTCAACCCTGGTCCAAATATATTACATGGAAAATTCCGGAAATAATTCATAAATATTAAATTGCATGCAGTTCTAAGTAGTGTGATGAAATCTTGTGCCATCCCATTCTGTCCTGCCTGAGACGTGAATCATGCCTTTGTCCAGTGTATCCACACTGGATATGCTACCTGCACGCTAGTCACTTAGTCAACTAGGTTATCAAGTCAGCTGTCAAGCTATCACAGTGCTTGTGTTCAAGAAATCCTTATCTTACTTAATCATGGCCCCGAAGCGCAAGAGTAGTGATGCTAGCAATTCGGATATGCCAAGGAGAAGCCGTAAAGTGCTTTCTTTAAATGACAAGGTGAAAGTTCTCAATAAGGAAAAAAAAAATTTGTATGCTGATGTAACTAAGATCTGCAGTAACTTTTATTACAGTATAATGTTATAATTGTTCTATTTTATTATGTTACTGTTACTTTGTTATTGTGCCTAGTTTATAAATCAAGCTTTATCATAAATATGTATGTAGAGGGAAAAAAACATGGTACATATAGGGTTTGGTACCATCCACGGTCTCAGGCGTCCACTGGGGGTCTCAGAATGTGTCCCCTGCAGATAAGGGGGACTACTGTATATTTTTCTAGGAGGTCCATGGCTTTTGTTTTTAAAGTAATATCTGAAGAGAGAGAAAGAGATGAGCTGGAGAGAGTCTCTCTCAAGATTTTCCCCTTTTGGAGCAGGTATAGCAATATAAATGTTTCTCAAATCTGATAATGCTCAAATCCTTTAAACGAATTTATTATGGACTCCCAAGAACATATCCATAGACCACAGTTTGGGAAACATTGAGTTAAGAAACTAAATTTCATTCTATGAAAATATCTTTTCAATTTCTTATAGTATTTTTCTACCTGCAAGTATATAATTGTGAACCTCAATTTAAAGAAACATTGTCCTAAAAAATGTTGGATTTCCAATGGCTATATAGGAGAAACTTCTGAATGATTGTCGCCAGGAGTGGAGGAAATATTTAATGGTCCTAGACATCTAGAAAATGTCTAGCATGGGTGTTTCAGCCCTACGGGGAATTTCTTTATAGTTTAGATTTTAAACTGGAAATCACTCTTACACTAAAAGAAAGGGCCACTCTTCAGCTTAACAAATTTATTGGTCCGTCTCTGTTTACACAGCTCCTTCCAGGCATATTGCGATAACGGGTGAAATCTGAGTCAGTTCACAAAGTGTAAGGACATTCTACAAATACTAAAAATGCCCATACACAAGAACAACAGGAAAGAGAAGCACCCAAATGGAACACAGAAAATGATCCAGAAAAGTTTCTGGAGGCAGAAATGGAGACCAGGTCAGAAGGAGACCATTCTTTTAGGCATAACTGGCTAAGGCATCTCTCCATTTTCTCAGAGTTGAGGACTTGAAAGATTGTATATAACTATCTCTTATAGTTGCATAATTTATTTTTGTTATAGAGAGGCAAAATATATAGATTGCTCTTGTAAAAAAGTAGATTCAATCATGCTAGTTAATATTTTAGTTTTCATAAATTTATAGTCAAAGAATACATCTAGATAACTTTTACACATAGCTCTGAACTGGATGGACGCTTAAAGACTGTTGCCAACGTGGGGAGGCAGCATTATGCCTTAGAAAGGGCTCATTTGAAAAGTTTTATTGTGAATGCAATATGAAATAGAAGAATAAACTTCAGTCCTCAGAGTGCTGTACTTACATTGTCATAGTACTCGTGACATTTTATTGTAACTGATTGAATTGATCTTCCCTATTGGAAGATAATCTCCTAGATGGTCAGCACTACTCCTAGCACACAAAAGATATTTAAGAGACAGCAGTTGATGCCTTGTTTCCGGATACTTCTTGCTTATTCATAAACTGTGGGATTCTCCTTTGTGTTTCTAAAATATAGTGGTTTATATGTGCTGATTCCAGATGAATGCCACAAGCATTGCTGATAATTCTCTTTTTTGTTTTGCTGAGGAAGATTAGTCCTGAGCTAACATCTGTGCCAGTTGTCCTCTATTTTGTATGTAGGTCACTGCCACAGCATGGCTTGATGAGTGGTGTAGGTCCACACCCGGGATCCAAACCCATGAACCTGGGCTGCCCTGAAGCAGAGCACATGAACTTAACCACTATGCCACAGAGCCGGTCCCTGCTGATAATTCTTTTTTCTTAATAACCTGAAAGTATTTCTGATGGTATCAGAAATATTTTGGCACAGATTTCCAGGTGAGTTGTGCCTTGAAAATGGCTCAGAGAGGGGCCAGCCCAGTGGCACAGTGGTTAAGTTTGCGCATTCTTTGGTGGTGCAGGGTTCGCTGGTTCAGATTCTGGGTGCAGACGTGACACTGCTTGGCAAGCCATGCTGTGGCAGGCGTCCCACATATAAGATAGAGGAAGATGGGCAAGGATGTTGGCTCAGAGCCAGTCTTCCTCAGCAAAAAGAGGAGGATTGGCAGCAGATGTTAGCTCAAGGCCAATCTTCCTCAAAAAAAAAAAAGGCTCAAGAGAGATCAATAGAAAATGGATTCACTTTTTTTGGAACTGGTTTTGCAAATACCCTATCAAAGCTAATGTGGAAATTACAGAATTTTGGAACAGCAAAATTAGTGATTTTTTTTCACAACATAAAATTTGCTTAAAAATTCAGACTTTAGATGCTATCAAAATATGGCTATCAAATTTGTTATTAAGAATGATAACTGCAGAGTGTTTTGGGTTGATCTCTATATTGATCATCCAACAAAATTGTGTCCATCCTGCTCTCTCCATAAAAATACCTTACAGAGAGCTAAGCTTATAGGTAGCAGAGAATAGTGGATGATATATGTATATATAATGAGGTTTCCAGGGAATTAAAAATGAAGAGTAAGAAGAGAAGACTTAGTATTCTAGGAGATACTTGCTTTCCCCTCCAGGTTTTCTCCACTTTGTAAAATAGCTTCAGGATAGGGAAGCTGCTTGAGGCTATGCACTAGATTTACCAGTAAATATGAAAAAAATAATAAAAACAGAAATCTGTAAATCTCTTATAGCAACTGGTAGGGAAGTACATGTAATTTACTCTTCATATTTAAACTTAAATGCAAATAAAATTAAGTGGAAGAATGCTATTTCCATTATATGAAATTGGCAAAAAATAGATAAAAAGAAACATGATTATCATACCAAGTGTGACTAAGGCTACAAAAAATTACGCATTGTTCTTATCCCTGATAGTGTCAAATTTTAAGGAGGGTAATTTAGTAAAATGTACAAAGAGTCTTTCACCAGCCCTTGCTCCTAGTGATTCTAGTTTTTGAAATTTATGATGATGATATTATGAAGAAATATGCTTGAACAATATATTCATATAGTTAAAATAACCATAACGCCACTATTAGTAAAACAAAAGGATATTATGAACAACTTTATGCCACCAAATTTAAAAACTTAGATAAAATAGACAAATCTCTAGGAAAATAAATTTATACAAATGGACACAAGAAAAATAAAATATCAGAGTAGGCCTGTAGCTATTAAATAGAATCCATATTTTACAAAAAGGAATCTTCCTACAGAGAATACTCCAGGCCCAGATAGCTTTACTTGTGAACTCTACTAAATATTTTAGGGAGAAAAAAAAAAGTGATTTTACACAAACTTTATCAGAAAATAGAAAAAGAAGAAGCAATGTGACCTAATTTTATGAGGCCAACATAAACTTGATGCCAAAATATGACAAGGACATTACAAAAAAAGAAAATTGCAGGCAGATCTCACTTCTAAATATAGATGCAAAAATGCTACTACTCACATAGCTAATTAGCAACATGAATTCAGCAAACATAAAAGAACGGATATGACAACACTGCCAGTAGGGTTTATTCCAGGAATGCAAGGTTGGTCTAATATGTGAAAATCAATCAATGTTGTGCATCACATAAACAGAATATGTTGAACTTGTCAACTTGGCACTACCACTTCTAAACCTGGGAAGTATATTTTCTAGTATCTCCTCTTCTACGTAGTTCTGGATTAGAGTTGATTAAGAGGGGGCAGTCACGCAAGATTGGACAAGTAGAAGTGAAGGAGAGGTAAATACTCTTGGAAGCTCCTAGTCTCAGACATAGAGGTAGGCCCCAGCTTCTAGCTCTATCTGGCCGCTGGACCTGCTAACCACCAAATGCTTTTATGTAGTTTCCTCAGAGATGGTAGCAGCCATAGACCTCTCCACAGATATCCCTCTTGTGGACCCATTTCTGTGGTTAGACATACCCAACTTGAATTTTCCTGCATACTCTTACCTACCCACCCACTGTCACATTAGTGATTTGCTATTATTTGTCAATTCTCCTCTTCCTGTCTTCCCTTCTCCAGCTCCTTCCACATTTGTATATGTTCTAATTCCTATAGTAAGCTTGTTATTTGCATAATACTTTTAATGGTTCTGTTTTTCTGACTGAACCTTGACTGATAACAGTTTTTGATAATGGAATTAATTAGAGTAGAAGCAATAGAGTTGTAAGGATAGGAATCTGGAGTTGTTTTGCTGACTAAATTTAGAGGTATCATTGATTCTGTTGTCATGGTAAGTAAAACATGAGTAGTCCATGGCATGCAGTAACTAAATAGTTAGCATCCAGAGAAGACAAAGTTTTATGTGATTAAGTACTTGCCGCCATAAAACATTATCATGAGAATAAAGAATAAGGAATTTATTCTTTAATTGGGTTCATTCTTCTAATGGGTTCATTGCTTCTAAGTGTACTGGAGAGTTTGGAGAAAGGAAAAGATGAGCTCAGGACTTTAAATTCCAAACTCTATACCTGGGTGAGGTCCCAGAAAACTTCTATATTGTCCGGAAACAAAAACAAAAACAACTCCCTCCACAGAACTGCAGGGTTAAAATTTCTGAAAACCAAACCAAACCTGTGGTTGGCTGAACTTAAAATGCAACAACACGACTGCATCTCAAAAACATAGTGTAGAGCAAAAACACCAGATACCAAAAATATATATTGATTCCATTTATGAAAAGATGAAAAAAGAAAAGTCAAAACTGGCTAGCCTAACACTTAGTTTTTAGGAATACAAGCTTTGATGGCACAGCTATTAAAAAAAAAAAAAGAAAGAAAAAAAGAAGAAAGGAATTAGCATAAATGTGAGGAGAATAAACACAATTCACAATGAGGAAGGGAGTAAAAGTTGGGAGAGGGCAAGAAGGGGGACCTGCCACAGTGCTGGCCATGCTCTATTTCTTGACCTGGATAGAGTTATACGGGTGATCGCTTTGTGATAATTTATTGAGCTGTACATTTATGTTCTATGCAGTTTCCTATATGTGTCTTACTTTGCAAAATCAAAAAGATTAAAATAAAAAACATGAAATGGCTTCCCAGCTCATTCAGAGTAAAAAGACCATATCCTTAATGGCCTGCAAGTCCTTCAGTAAGCCCCCTGTTAACTGTTTGATTTCTCAGTTCTGCTCCCACTCTCTCATACTGTTCCTGCGTCTACACATACACAGTTGGACATGATTGGAGCAAATCTAACCTCCCTGCTATCTGGTATCACTTGAAATCCATAACTACTAAACCTAAAATGGACCCTTAGAACTGCCTGGAACTGCACTGTATTTCCCTAGTCCATTCACTGGTCACTCACCTAGAGGTCAATTTGACATCTCTCCTCTGCCTTCAAGCCCTCCACCCGCTCTCCCGCCCCCAATTTCACTGTCCTCCCTCACACTCAGGTGCCAATTTTGCTTGCCTCTTCATACTGAGAAAACGGAAATGATTCTATTTGGTGGACACAGAGATGTGTCATCCACATCCCCCTTCAAGCAAAGAGCCACTAACCCCAGCTGCTGGGAGAGCTGTCAGCAGATATCCTCCTGCATTCAGCTCCTTCAGGATCCCCCTCGCCTCACAAGAGTTCGCCCTTCCAGAAGAAGCCCAAATCCAAAGTCTGGTGTGGAAGCGAGTGGCCGTGGCATAAAGGCACTGAGGGATAAATCCAGAGCTGTCTTTGGGGTTGATGAAGACTTTGCCAGGCAAGCGTTGTAGTTTGAATTATTCTTCCCCTAATCTTATTTCCGCCCTCTCCCTCCCACAGGTGTTGATCCCTAATAAATATCCAGCATTCCAAACTTCATCTCAGTTTTGCCTCCATAGAACCCAATCTGTGACACCTCAGAAAGAATCCAGACTTCCATCACCATGTCCATCTACCAACTTGCTTCTGTTCCAGTATCCTAGAACTGACTTCTTTAGATAGTGGAGGTTTGTTTTGTTACTCTATCTTTATTTTTTTTTTTACCTTTTTCTCCCCAAAGCCCCCCGCTACATAGTTGTATATTCTTCATTGTGGGTCCTTCTAGTTGTGGCATGTGGGACGCTGCCTCAGCGTGGTTTGATGAGCAGTGCCATGTCCGCGCCCAGGATTCGAACCAACGAAACACTGGGCCACCTGCAGCGGAGTGCGCGAACTTAACCACTCGGCCACGGGGCCAGCCCCTCTATCTTTATTTTTTAATGGAAAAATGTCACAGTAAAATCTCCTTTAACAAATGCTCTGAATGTCATTCCCATCAGTATCATGAGTTTGTTGGATATTCTTTCTTTAAAAATTACTTTATTGAGGTCATATTGGTTTATAACTGTGTAATTTCAGGTGTACATTATTATTTATCAGTTTCTGTATAGACTGCATTGTACTCACCACCAATAGTCTAGTGTTTATCTGTCACCATACGTGTGTGCCCCTTTACCCCTTTTGCTCACCCCCCTAGATAGTGTTTTTATTTAAAGCCTATCACTTCATTTGTACTCTGTATTTACTTACTTAAAGACATCCATACAATAATTTTTTAAAAATCATTCTTTTGGCCCACTTCACCAGCTACTGACCTATTTTTCTGCTCTCTTTTGAAAAAAAAAAAAGAAAACTTTAAAAATGATCTGTAATTAAGGACTCCAATTCCTCTTCTCTCATTTTCTCTTTAGCTTATTCTAATCAGTCTTTTGCCCTCACTGATCAATGGAAACTGCTCTTGTCAAAGTCATCAATGACCTCTACAATATCAATTACAATGGACTTCATCATTCGTAACTTCTTTTTATGTTTGATAATTTTGTAGCCTTTGAAACTTTTTCCACTTGGCTTCTAGGATATCAAATTCTCTTGTTTATTCTACCTCACTGGTCATGGTCATGCCTTCTCAGATGGATTGCACTGATTGCACATTTCCGGGAGATGCCATTTACCTAGACAGAAATACAAGTGGCATCTCCCGGAGTTACGCAGTGAGGGGGTTCTGCTTCTCAGTCTCCTTTTCTGGTTTGTTCTCTTCCTCTGACTCTTAACGTAGGAGTGCCACAGGGCTTTGTGCTTGGTACATTTCTGTTTTCTAAGAACACTCATCTCTTTTCCAGACTTTGCTCAGACTTAGAAATCCTTAGGCTACCTGACATCTTTACCTAGATGACTAATAAATACCTTAACATGACCAAAACTGAGTTCAAAACTTTCACTCCAAGATCACTCCACTGGAAGTTTCTCCTCTTTTGGTTGATGACAACTCCATTCTTCCAGTTGCTCAAGCCTCAGACACTTGATTCAAAACAAAACAAAATGGAAAACAATAAGGATTGCGTACTTTTACTTTATGCTCAGAGATGAGGAGGGAACAGTGGTGGTTAAAGTGGAGAATTAACCTATTTTCTAATTTTCTAGGGGTGGCTCTCTGAATTTAAATATTTTAAATGGGTTGACAATGACCAAAGAAATATACCTTGTGCGCCCTCCCTTTCTGCTGATACTCATTCTTTCCTCCCTTGACTCTGATACTTATCAACTTGTTTAAGATCAAATCAATCTTTTGGCTTGATATCTAGAAGAACGTATTCAACATTTGTCACTTTGAAAGAAACAACAAAAGATAGGTATGCAATAGCAAGAGTCACATCCAGAAATCTACAAAAAAGGATTTTTTTTTTTGCAAGATCCACTTAGATAATGAATTTTCTAAAGAGTCTTTGAAAAGCAATTTCTGGGATTTAACTTATAATATGTGAAAAGAAAAACAATTTCTAGTTATTGTAGAAAGGAGAAACCAACTCAGATAGCTCTATCAGTTTCTATGTAGGCCTTTAATCCATTTTCTAAATACAAATAAATCCTTAGAGACTGTGGTTCCTAATTCCTAGGACCACAAATATAAATATGTGTATTATGAAATGGCTAGAGATCATCAATCGCGGGCTCAAAAAATATATACTAGAGTTTAATTTGATGGAAACAGAAGAACCAAAAGCAAAACTAGTATTCAGCTTAGAATCTGTAGAAATGCCTTGAAACACATCTGCCTCACTTTTACTTGATCTTAGATTTCCAGAGCAGTGAAAGCATAGGAAGAACCATCTACTATGCAAGTGACTTTTAAAGTTAAGATGGTGGAGTTTGCAAACATTGCCCTGGCTGGTGATGGTAAATTAAGGCGGCCTCCTCAGACATTCTTTCCCATAGAATAGTTTCCATGGAAACCCTGTCTGCAACCCACAGATCTCGTGGACTGTATGTTCTGGCTAAACAAATAATGAAAAGTTGTCTTCTTTCTTATTTAGTGATCTCCATATCTGCCTCCCGAATAGGCAGGTTTCTACCTCACATATTTGCAGTGAAGAAAGACAAAATGAGAGAAAAAGTAAAGATTCCATCTCTGCATTTTCACTATTTTTTTTTTCTTTTGAGGAAGATTATCCCTGAGCTAACTACTGCCAATCCACCTCTTTTTGCTGAGGAAGACTGGCCCTGAGCTAACATCCATGCCCATCTTCCTCAGCTTTATAGGTGGGATGCCTACCACAGCATGGCTTTCGTCAAGCGGTGCCATGTCTGCACCCGGGATCCAAACCTGTGAAACCCGGGCCACCCAGAAGAGGAACGTGAGCACTTAACCACTGCGCCACCAGGCCAGCCCTTCTTCTCTGCATTCTAAAAGCACGGTTCATGATAAGAAATTATATTTTCATTTCACCTCAGATCAGAAGACCATACATGGATCACTGGCCATTCATACCTCACCTGATCCTATTTATAAGCCACTCTCACACTCACTGAGGATGGCAACAACCTCTAAACAAGCCAGAGGGTGAGGCGATCCCAAAAATCATCTTTCTGTGTCAATTGATGTTAGGTTTTAGCTCCCCGTGGAGGAGCTCTCCTTCCTAATAGAGGCTCTCACAGAGCATTTTTCTGACTCTGTGAGGTGGGGTTACATCATTGCCCCTTGTTACCTCCTGTGTTCTTCATGTCCCTAAATGTTACTTTATACATTCACTAACTCATAGAAAAATACTTTCGACAAATATTAGTCTCACAAGAAGAGGATTTTTTTCTCTTCCTAGGCAAATTGAAATGTTTTAGACACTAGAACATAAAGGAGTTTTAATGAATTCAGCTTTTTTTCCTCCTTCCCCCAAATAAATCAATAACAGTTGTAAGCCAACACTCAAGGGAGCTATCAGCTTTGAAATATACATGACAGTGCACTGCAACATAGGGACAGGATCTTGAAAATAGTGTCTATTTCTGATATTTCAATTCTTGTTTATCAAGGGGGAAATATTATTTCTAAGGAGATAAAAGCTGATTCTTGGAAAGTGAAAAATTTTTAGTCTTTTTATGTAGAAAGCACAGATATACGTACATTAATTAGATATAGAGTATATCTGAGGAGGATATTTCATGATAGAGGGACTAGGAAAAAATGTCTAAAAAGGCTTCTTATGGGGGCAGTAATGAAAAAAAAGGTTAAGAAACATTATTGTGTGTTGTGCTTTTAGTTTACTAAAGGTTTTCATCCTCTCCTGGGTTCTGGCTAATGGAACAAACGGTAAAGAACTAATAGCCTTATGGGAATCAATCTTTTAAATAGTTGAACCAATGCAGGACTTCCGAGGTAAAAGTTTATTTGTAGAATGTTTCTAGATCTGAGACTGAAGTGAGGTCACTCTTAGCTGATTTGAAGTCAATTTATTCCTACTAGAAGGTCTCAACTCAAAGAAGAAAGAAAAAATGCTTGTTCTGAAGAGAAAATGGCTTAGGGAGAGCATGGTGTGCTGTACTCACACTGGAGGAGCAGGCAAAGAACATGCTGTACCTGCGAACAGACTGGCCATTAGCAAGTGGAAGCAGAGGGTTCTGCTTTGGGGTCCCAGTGGTCCCTACTACTAGCAAAATGGCTATCAGCTACTTTTCCTAAGACACGTAGGCGTGGAGAAATAACACTGAGGTGTACCTTTCTTTGAAAATATGAGAAAAAGGTGGAGAATTCTCTGTACTGTGTAGTACTAAAAATCAAAATGAATTTTGTCTACTAATTTTGCCTAATTTACTATTGATGACTAGATCTTTATTCGAGAATTACATTTACAACTAAATGTAACTATTCATTTAAAATGGAGCATTTAAAATATCCTTTTCTATATTGTTCTCTAAATTTCTCAGGAAACATAAGATTTACTTTAAGTTGTTTATTCTAAATTAAATTTTAATTAAAATAAATTATTTTATTCCATTTTGAAACTGAAATCATAATGGTTGACTATACTGAGATGAGGAACAAATACTCAGAAGAAACAAAAAAATAAAGGTATGAAAAGGAGAAAAAAATAAATATTTATTATTTATATGTTTCAGTAATTCTTATTAGCCTTAGTTTTCATTACTATTGAAAATGGAAACTCTAGACTAGTGCCACTCAATAGCACTTTCTGCTGTGATGGACATGATCTATCTTGGCACTTTCTAATGTCACAGCCTCTAGCTACATTGGGACGCAGAGCACTTGAGGTGTGGCTAGTGAGACTGAGGAGTTGCATTTACATTTTATTTAATTTTGATTAATTTCAATTTAAGATTACATAGCTGCTTGGGGCTAGTGCCTACCATATTGGTCAATGCAACACCTAGAGTATGAAGATATTTGTAGATTTAACTTTAATTTACACAAACTACTTAGTCTGAAATATTATAAGAACACTGGCAAATCATTGTAAGCTTTCCTCGTTACATAGATTTAGGCTCCCAGGCTGGTACCATGTCTTCTGCTAGGATAACTGTCAATAGCAGCACCCTGGCTCACAGTCCAAATAGAGAGGCTTCCCACAGGCATAGCTAATGAAAATGCATTGATTAATTGTGCCATTTCTTAAATAACAAAATGAAATTCCATAAATGGTTAAGCTTGATATTAAAGAATATTAGTATTGACGTTATATTTAAATGAAACATTCAGTTTAGAACAAAATGGTAGCAAATAAACATTTCAGGATACAATTTGGCAACTTGTTCATTGTAATTTCCCTTATTCTCAATCATTACTTATCCTAAGCTTAATTCTCAGCAGGAACTGAATCAAAGCTTGCATTCAGTGACAAAACCTAGCAGCCAATTATTGAGTACTGAAAAATGTGCATGTTTTCCACATCTACTACAGGATTTAAGATAAATACACACCTGCCACGTACCTGTATTTTATTTATGAAGTGAAATATACTTGCTTAGTCAAAGGCAAGTATGTTTTTAGTTTTATTTTTTCCCAACTTTATTGAGATATAATTGACATAACATTGTGTGAGTTTAAGGTGTCTAACATGTTGATTTGATACATTTGTATATTGCAAAATGATTGCCACCATATCATTAGGTAACATCTCATCCCATCATATAGTTATCATTTCTTTTTTTGTGGTGAGAATAATTAAGATGTACTCTTTCAGCAATATTCAAGTATATAACAGAGTCTGATTAGCTGTAATCACCGTGCCGTACATTAGATCCCCAGACCTTGTTAATCTTATAACTGGAAGTTTGCTCCCTTTGACCAGCATTTCCCCCTTTCCCCCACCCCCTAACCCCTGGTAACTACCACGCTACTGCCTATTTCCTTGAGTTTGGTCTTTTCAGAATCCATATTTAAGTGGTATCAGTTTTTGACTTTCTCCGTCTGACTTTTTTCACTTAGCATAATGCCCTCAAGATTCACCTAAATTGTCTCAAATGGCAGGATTTTCTTCTGTCTCACGGCTGAATAGTATTTCCTTGTATATATATACCACATCTTTTTTATCCATTCATCCATTGATGGACACAGCTTTTCATATCTTGATTGTTGTGATTAGTGCTTCAGTGAACATGCAAGTACAGATATCTCTCCAAGAACCTGATTTCAATTCCTTTGCATATTTGCCCAGAAATGAGATAGCTGGATGGTAGTTCTATTTTTAATTCTTTGAGGAGCCTCCATACTGTTTTCCATAGTGGCTGCACCAGTTTACATTCCCACCAACAGTAAGCGAGTATTCCTTCTTCTCCACACCCTCACCAACACTTATTATGTCTAAAAACAAGTATATTTTAGGGGGGCTGGCTCAGTGGCATAGCGGTTAAGTTTGAATGTTCCACTTCGGTGGCCCAGTGTTTGCCGCTTTGGATCCCGAGTGTGGACATGGCACCGCTGATCAAGCCATGCTGTGGCAGGCGTCCCACATATAAAGTAGAGGAAGAGGGGCATGGATGTTAGCTCAGGGCCAGTCATCTTCAGCAAAGAGAGGAGGATTGGCAGCAGATGTTAGCTCAGGGTTAATCTTCCTCCAAAAAAAAAAAAAAAACCAAAACACAAGTATATTTTATTTTACTTAACTCTTAGAAAGAGTTAAATAGTTATTTTATTTTGTAGGAATGACATTTTCCTTATAATAAAATGAAAATGCCATTGGCATGTTCATTTCCTTAAGAAATTATCATTTCCAACAGAAATTTACAGCAATTATAAAAGACTATCTTCTGAAGTCTAGATATAGTATGAGAGAAAATATGCACATTAATTGGTCAAATATTAAATTGCTAATGTATTTTTTGTTGAGTCATAGACAATAGATTTAAAAGTATAAGTTTCAGCTTGTAATTATTCCCCATGTTTTTCTCCAGTTTTCATTTTGTGATCTAATTATAGGTAACATTTATTAAGCATTTGAAATTATATGCCAGGCACTATAAGTCCTAATTTATTTTTTTAATTAATTAATTAATTTTTAATTGCAGTAATATTGGATTATAACATTATATAGCTTTCGGATGTACATCATAATATATTTTGAATTCTGTGCAGATTACATCATGTTCACCACCCAAAAACTAATTATAGTCCATCCCCTCACATGTGAGCCTAATCACCCCTTTTGCCCGCCCCCTTCTTCCCCCGTGGTAACCACCAATCCATTCTTCGTTGCTATGTGTTTGTTTGTCATTGTTTTTATCTTCCACTTATGAGTGAGATCGTACGTTAAGTCCTAATTTTATAGATGTTGTCTCACTCAATGCTTATAACACTGCTATTATATAAGAGCTATTATTATCGGAATTGGCCATGGAGTAAACTGCCCTTCACGGTGATTAACTAAGCAAGGCTCACACAGACAGCAAATTGCCGAGCTGAGATTTGGATCAGGCCCTGCCTCAGTCTAGAGCCCAGGGCTTGCATCTTAACTCTGCACTGACTGCCTTTTAAGAATTTTCCAATATATAATGGCACATGCTGGGAACAATAAGAACTCTGCAAATTAGTGATTATAAAGGAGGGATCTGCTGATGTCTTGGTGTAACACTGTGAGAGTATAACTTGGTAATATCAAGGAAGAAGAAAGATTTGTGTTGAGCCTAATAATTAAAATTTCAAACACTAGTTTTCTTTTTTTGTTTTTTTTGAGACTTAAAATGTCCCAAAGCATGAAAAGTCAGTGAACAAATTATTGAGTTGTGGCTATAATTAAGTTGGATTTATCTTATGCACAACTAATAGCTTTTCTAGTCATTTGTACTAAATCACCAGGAATTTCACAAGACTTAAGTGATCCTATGGAGATTGGGAAGACCACTCTCCCGGTGTTCTCATGGAACCACTTGCTCTGAGATTATTCAGAAAGTGAAGCTTATCATTTCCATTTTATTGTAAATTGTTTCTTAGTGATCATTCATTATGACTTTGGCTAATAAATTAATGAGCTTAGGGACTGGGATGAGTGTGTCTCCTTAAATATAAATGTCCATTCCAGCCACTTCAATACAATTTTTATTTTCAGAAATAAAAATATCAACCTCTTTGTGTGTCCATGTTTTGTCATATTCAGCAAAACTAGGAACAAAAAGAAATCACATATACAAAATATAATAGAGAACAGTCCCATATTACCTATATTTTTATGGACATTTGTACAATAGCATCTCTTTTTTTTCACTAAGTGGATACATTCACTTTTAGTAAAAACCCATTTTTATGAAATGCTAAGTACGTTAAATATGGCATTAATAGGAACTACAGCCTTAACCACATGTTCATTTATACACTTGTCTAAGGAGCTGTTGAAATCACCCAGTGTACACCCTGCAGTGTTGTGTGCAGAGTAGTTTGACCAAGCAAGTAGAAGATATATTCCCTATCTGCAACAAGCTCGCAATTGAGTAATAAACAAATGTCTAAGGAACAATCTAAGAAAAGTTCCAAGTCAATATGTTACCAACTCAAATTTTGACAATTACAACTTGTGTACCTCCATCAAAACGAAGCAGTGCACTATTAGTGTTTGAATAGTAAAATACTGGGCAAAAACTCAAGTAACTGGAAGATAGAATAGAAGAAAAAAAAGGTTAACTCCCTGGGAGCCGGTGAGTCGTTTAAAATTGTGGGAGATCACTTTTGAGGTTCTGCCCTCTCAGTGTTGAAACAGAAGCGTGGAGCTTGTTTTCTTCCTTCCCCTCGCCCTTCTCTCTGCCTTGTATGCGGAAGGTGAAATCATAGGGGGAAGCGATCAGAAAGGAGAAGCGCTATTTTCTTTTCTCCTTTGGTAGTTGGTCCTCTGATAGATGAAGGGGAAGAATCTGAGTTTGAAGTTACAGCCTGCAGCAGAGAATAAAGCCCGGAGGAGTTTACTGCAGAGGAAATCTCAGAGATCAGTGCTGGTAAAGTCTTGAGAGCTCAGAAGAGAAGCACGGCAGAGAAGGGAAGAGTGTCTCTCTGAACTAGAAAGAGAAGTAGCGGTAAATACTGAGAACCACAAACAAAAGTTTAGTGAGAATTTTTATTCAGGTTTTTAGTTAACTGAAAAGTTTTTTCTATAAGATGGTACACTTGACTGTTGAATGTTTAAGCTGACAACTTAGTAAAGCTTTAGTTTTGAAAAATGGAGAGGGCCTGCTTGTGTCTCACTCAGACCAACTCTTACAGTGACATAATAGGCTTTGTCCTTCTCTTGGGGCTGGGACCAATGTACTTTTGTCAGCTAATCGGTAGCACACCTTATTGCACCAAAAGTTCCTGAAACTATAAATTCTTCTTAAGCAACATGTCTTGGAAACTAGTACTGAATCAGTCAAGAAAGCTAAACTTTAGGACCTCTGTAGTAAGTAGCCTGCTTAGGCTGCCATAACCAAATACCAGACTGGGTGGCTTAAACAACAAACGTCTATTTTCTCACAGTTCTGGAGGCTGGAAGGCCAAGATCAGGGTGCCAGCAAATTCAGTTTCTGGTGAGACCTCTCTTCCTGGCTTGCAGACAGTCGCCATCATGCTCTGTACTCATGTGGTCTCTCCTCTGTGCACACATGGTGAGAGAGAGATCTCTGGTGTCTCTTCCTCTTCTTATAAGGGCACCAATACTGTTGGATTAGGGGCCTATATGACCTCATTTAACCTTAATTACCTCTTTAAAGGTCCTATCTCCAAATACAGTCGTATTGGGGGTTAGGGTTTCAACTTCTGAATTTTGGGGGGGGGGGCACAGTTTTCCATAACATCTTCCATCCACCTGATGACACTGTGCTGCTAAGTTTATTTTGCTGTGGCTGTGTCCAGGTGGATATTGGCAGGGTGTGGGGCTGCCTTCTCCAAGAGCCCTCTCTCCTTGGTCTTATCGCATAGTCTCTCTCTCAGCCTAGAGAACCTAAAATTTGACATACATATGAGCACTTCACTATCCTTCTCTCTCTCTCTCTCTATCCTTTCTCCTCATGATCCCCAGTAAAAGGACTTTCTCTACATCATCTCTTCTGACTTTCTCTCCTCCTCCTCTTTCTGACTCTAGCTAAACTTTAATAATAGATAGCATTTCCTTCTCTACACTATAAAAATGTCTGCGAACTACATTCTTCAAAACTGGTTGTTGATGTGCTAGTGAGAAGAAAAAAGTTAATTTAAAAAATTTTCTCTCAAATCTGTCAGTGAGGCTATTGCTTGCTACGTAATCCTGTTTTGGAATAATAAAGTTAAACCTTCTTAGATAATATCAAATAAATTTATGAGATTTGTATGTGTGACTAAAAAAAAGAGAAATAAGCAATCACAAGAAGAAATAAAGCATTTTGTATGTGTATCAGTAAAGTGGAACTCACAATGCAAGTCATTTCTATTTCACTGTAACAAGAGGAGAAATGTTTTTCATTTCAGTTCTTGTTCTCCCTATAAAGGATAAGTGAGAGTGCTTAGCAGCCTGCATGGATGCAGACAGTAGTTAAACTAAAGAGAGAAAGTTGAGTGAGCTACAGACAAACTCTTAAGCAGAAGTGCTGATTTTCTTCTTATACAATCATCTCTGATTGCCAGGAAGGCTTAGAGATGACTAAGAGAAGAAAGAGGCAAATATTGTTAGGACACTTATCTACCTTCCTAGCAAATTGTTGAAACTCACTGAAAAGCACTGGATCTAGTGCTCAGATGAATTCGGAAGTTGGAAATCATTCCTTTCCTCCTAAGTTCTTACTAGGTATCCAGAAACCACTAATATCCCTGAAATTTTTCTTTGGGCATCAATTTTCACATTTCAGGAGCTCTCTTCCTACAGGAACTTTAGTTATTGGAGTTGCTCCCCCAGGGGATTCTTTAACAGAGAAGATACTCCTTAAGATAAGTTTTCTTATCATTTCTGGTTCCAATTATTGAACAGAAGGGCAAAAAAAAGGACTTATTTTCCTTTATTTGTTCTATAAATATTTATTGAGTGCCCGTGTTCCAGGTGTTGCTTTAAGTTCTGGAAACACACAATAACTAAACCACAAAGCTATGCTTTTAAGGAGCTCATGTGTAGTGGGGATGACAGAGAAAGGAGTAAATGATTTCCGTTTGGTGATACAGGTGCCTGAGTAGACATACTTATGAGGCACAGTGAGATAATAAAGGAGAGAGTAGGGAAAAGTCACCACAGAGGAGGTAAGAGTAGTGCTGTGCTTAAAGGATGAGTAGTTTTCCGGGTACCAAAGAGAGGGAATAACACTCAAAATAGGCTACAGCATGTATTAATACAGAGAGTAATGAAAAAGCATGACTATGAAACTGTAGCTTTATTTTACTTATATTCTGCTTGACTCTAGGCAAAATCACAGCAATTATATCTTTGATAAATCTTTGTCACGTAATCTTTTAAAAATTGGAACCAGTAGCATATTTATACATTTTCATACATTGGTCTTTAAGGGTGAAGTTCATCTTTAAATTCAGAATGAACTTCAGTTTTATCTAAATATTTTATGTTTTCATTTTACTTCTGTAAAAACAAAGATGAAAGCAGTTTCATGACAGTAGGAGAGGTTTATATAGGTACGACTTTATTATGGCACTCATTTTAATCTGCCCAGAAAAAGATGGTTTCAGGGAGATGCATTCTAGTCTGATGTAGTCAAGGTTTGATAGCTGTGGGAGGAAGACGTTTCTGCTCGGTTTTTCCCACTCGCCCTCCAGTACTCATCAAAGGAAGAGGAGCAGCTGCTCTGATATAGAAATCTGAGACTCTCCACGTCTTTCACCAGGGTTGAGATAACTTTAAGTCAAAAATACATGTTAGTCCAGAAATATTCTCCTCTCTGGTCTTTCTATTCTACGTGGCTGGTTAGAGAATTCACTGACAAACTCTCTCCAACTCTTTCACCTAATAGCCTATGTGATGCTCAGGGCCTCCCAAGATACAGATTTGAGTGGGGGCCTGGGACAGTGTAGCCAAAGCCACAGACCCGCTTCCAGAAATCTTTCTTTGTGGTGACTGGTTACTGATTCCACGGGTACTAAAGTGGTGCTATGTTCTCGAGTGGCCTATGTTTCCTTTCACAGAGCTACCTCAAGAAACCCGTGGGAAGAAGGGAGAGGGGGGAATGATTGACAGGTTGTAGGTATTTTTATATTTTTGGATATAATACCACCAAATACCGTTAAAAGTGTAATCCGAGTTCCTAACTTTCTGGCACAGTCTTAGCAGGCTGGAAAGCGAACTAATGCAATTAGCATTTGGGAACCAAAGTTGTGTGTAGAGGGCTCAGAGCAATGCTGAGTCAGCAGGTGTTGGGCTGTGCCTGATGTAACCAAAAGAAGAAATTCATTTTGAGGCTAGGGAAAATATATCTGGTATTTGCTGAGGTTTTGGGAAATAAAAACATATTGTTGTGGGTATGTTACTTCATGTAATCATTTAAGTGCATAATTAACTATTAAAAATTGGACACCCAAACCTGTTAACTCAAAAATTCCCATCTGAGGAATTTATCCTTCAAATGTACTTGCACAAGCAGTTAAATATTTATGTTTGAAGATCTTTATTGCAGCCCTGTTTGCAAAATTGGAAACAACCCAGATGACCATAGTAGAGAACTAGTTAAAAATGGCACAGTACAACAACAACAAAACCAACGACCCAATTAGATAACGGGGAAAAGGTCTGAACAAAGATTTCTCCAAAGAAGGTATATGGATGGCCAAGAAGCATATGAAAAGATGCTCAACATCATTAGCTATCAGGGAAATGCAGATCAAAACTACAATGAGGTATCACCTCACTCTGGTCAGAATGGCTATAATTAACAAGACAGCGAACAAGAGTTGGAGAGGACGTGGAGAGAAGGGAACACTTGTACACTGCTGGTGGGAGTGCAAACTGGTGCAGCCACTATGGAAAGCAGTATGGAGTTTCCTCAGAAAACTAAGAAGAGATCTACCATATGATCCAGCTATCCCACTGCTGGGTATTTATCCAAAGAACTTGAAAACACAAATGCATAAAGATACATGCACCCCTATGTTCACTGCAGCATTATTCACAATAGCCAAGACTTGGAAGAAACCTGGGTGCCCGTCAAGGGATGAATGGATAAAGAAGATGTGGTATATACGCATAATGGAATACCACTCAGCCATAAGACATGACGAAATCTGGCCATTTGTGACAACATGGATGGACCTTGAGGGTATTATGCTAAATGAAATGTCAGAGGGAGAAAGTCAAATACCATATGATCTCACTCATGAGTAGAAGATAAAAACAAGGACAAACACACATTGCAATGGAGATTGGATTGGTGGTTACCATAGGGGAAGGGGGGAGGAGGGAAAGGGCTAATTGGGTTCACATGCGAGGTGATGGACTATAAGGGTGGTGAACATGAGGTAATCTACACAGAATTCAAAATGTATTACGATCTACATCTGAAAGCTATATAATGTTATAATCCAATGTTACTACAATAAGATAAAAAGAAAAAGAAAAACAATTCAATACTGATATTAACACAAAACTTCCCAAAATATTTTTTAAATAAAGATCAAGAGATGCTAAAAAAAGAAACAAAATTGTACAGTAATTTATGGTACATTGCACAATAGGACATCAAACATACATTGAAAAGAATGACATTTATGTGATAATTTTTATTATGCAGAAATTCACTATTAAAGAAAAGACAAGATACAGAATACAATGTATAATATAATTCTATTTATGTAACAACAAAAAGTGTATGTATGCTTGCATATTCACAAAAGTTCCAGGAAAAACACCTCTTCCCAAGCACACGACACTGCTAATAGTAGTTGTACTTGATGAATACATGGAGCACATGCATACGTATTTTTAAAAAATTATGTGCATGCATTACTTTTATGATAAAATTGTTTTAAGTGTTAAGTAATGTAGGACACAAATTATAATAAAAGCATAAGAGAAAACATTATACAGATATGTTTAGCTACTTTTCCTTGAAGCACTGTCTTTATCCCTAA
This sequence comes from Equus asinus, assembly GCF_041296235.1. Taxonomy (NCBI): domain Eukaryota; kingdom Metazoa; phylum Chordata; class Mammalia; order Perissodactyla; family Equidae; genus Equus; species Equus asinus. Next base: position 49,136,160 of record NC_091792.1, on the reverse strand, counting down.
GTGATGTACTTTTCTCCTAAGTACTTGGTCATTCCTGATTCTTCTCTTCCTGCCTCTTGTAAAGATTTGTATTGGGTTGGGGCCGACCAGGTGGTGCAGCAGTTAAGTGCGCACTTTCCGCTTCTCGGGGGCCCAGGGTTCACCGGTTCGGATCCCGGGTGCGGACATGGCACCGCTTGGCATGCCATGCTGTGGTAGGCATGCCACATATAAAGTAGAGGAAGATGGGCACGGATGTAAGCTCAGGGCCAGGTTTCCTCAGCAAAAAGGGGAGGATTGGCAGCAGTTAGCTCAGGGCTAATCTTCCTCAGAAAAAAAAAAAAAGATTTGTATTGGACCTACTCTCCTCTCACCATACAGATTTCCTCCAGAGAAACTTTATCTGCCTCACTCCCTCTGGTTTCACTTACCATCTCTATGCTGATAACTCTCAGATTCGTTTCCCAACACAAACTCTTTTTCCAAGTTCTGGATCAATAAATTTAGCTACCTCTGAAAATCTATATGTCACACTCAACATGCACAAAAAAAAAAAAAGCTATCCTCTTATGCTCAAACAATCCTGTTCTTCTCCAGTATTTTTCTTCTCAGTAAATGTCACCAGTCAAAGGCCACCTGGAGACACTTGTAGTCAAACAAATTTGGATTTATTATTTGCTGCCACAAGAGAACCTGCTCACACAGGGACTATGGGGCATCTCAGTAAGAGTGTGCTAGCAGAGGATGGTAATAGAAGACGGGCTCGTGTTAGGTGCTTTTGGAGAGGCTTCGTGGAAGTTGGGATTGGCTCTATTTAATAGGGGTGATTCTATAATTGAGTATCTTAATGCTTTTTGTCTAAGGGAGGATGAATGGCATAAGGTAAACCCTGTGGTTGGTAGAGAAGCAGTAGTCATTCATGTTTGCTGGAAGAGGATAATGTCTGGTCATTTTTGAGGTTTGCTTTGTCAAATGACAAAACTAAAACAATTTATTAATGAGTTTGATGTCCTTTGTTCAAAGGAAAATCCATGGTTTGGGAGAGTACACTACCTCACAAGCAGTGGAGCACTCTTCTCGAGGGGTTCAGGGCAAGAGTGACTTTTACAGAGCATCAGAAGAAGGAACATGGAAATAGGGCATGATTGGCTAGAAGTGTGGGGATTTCCTTATCAGACTAGCAGGTGTTATTTTCTGGGGTAAGGTAATTGTGGGGGATCAGAACTTGTCACCCCAACATATGTCTCTTTGGCTGGATTATTTTCAAGAACAGAAGATTCTGACAGAAACTTTGACTGCTTAAAACTTCCTAAAAGAATTTAAGATAGAAGGCCTGTTCCAGAAAGGAGCTAATGCCGTAAGATAACTATAGTATAATATAAACTAGATGCAGTAGACAGGAAGGCAGCAGCAAGCCCATTTTTATCAAAGTTCTCTTTCAGGTCTCGTTGTCTATAGATGGCCCAGCAAACATTTGTTTACCAAATATTTGCTTTTCCATCTCCATGTGAATTGCCTTCCTCCTCTTTGAAGTTCCAGATCACTACCCCTAACTCCCTCCTTTGTCCTTAGCTGAAAATGGCATTAAAGTGGTTGCTTCCACTCTTTTGGCAAGTTGCTCAGTTTTTCTGGGTTTCTGTCATGTGCACATGTTTATTAAATTTTGTTCGATTTTCTCCTGTTATTCTGTCTCATGTCAGTTTCATTCTTGGACCAGCGAGGAGGACCTAGAGGACAGAGGAATAGTTCTTCCCCTACATAAGCAAGCTAAAGCTGAGTTGGAGGATTATGATTGGTGTATGTAAAGATTTCTCGACAGGTGTTCCCCATAAGTACAGGCTGATTTAGGTTTATATTTGTGACATGGGCTGTTGCACTGGGGCTGCGTCCATTTTGTGGGTCCTGATATATGCATTAACTTTATTAGCATAGTGTTCTTATTCTATTTGTGCTCAGTTGTGATTACAGAGGGTCTTGTTTTTGTCTTGCACCTTCATGATCGCAGAACGAGCTTGTCTGATGTCGTGCAATTGTTTATGTTCAGCAGGAGAACACCATGGCCAGCTACTTGACAACAGACACAAGGCTGCTAATTCTTTTCTCACATAGATCTAGTTGCCCAAGCCAGAAACCTGGGTGTCATCCTTGAATACTTTATCTTTAGCCAACATATTCAGCCAATTAGCAAGCTCTCTTGATTCTTCCAAATGACTCTAAAACCCATCAACATCTTTTCCCCACAATCATGTCTCACTTTTTCTACTGTGTTAGAATTTTAGCTTGTCTCAGTGCCTCCGTTTTGCTCCCTCCTTGTTGATTTCCTTCAGAATGTCATTTCTTTTTAAACATATTGTTCCTCTAAAACAGTACTTCTCAACCTTGGCTGCCAATTAGGATCCCCTTAGGAAGATTTAAGAATATGACACCACTCTCTTTCTTCAGAGGAAAGAATTGTACTAATGCTTAATTATGAGCATTTTATGTAGGCATATCTTCTAAGTAAGCAGGCCTTATCACCTAACTAAACTTTGAAGGGAGTGATGACTAGCTGGAAGGGGGCGAGTGGAATGGCAGAGAGCTCTGTGAGGGAAAAACAGATGAGATGGAGAGGAAGACTGAGAAATCCTGCAAGCAATGTATGGGGAATGTGATACTGTGAATAACAATAAGAAATATCTATTGGTCTTAAATCCCTGGCACAGAGCTCCCAAACCCTTGGAATTTCCCGGGGGATAAGAGCAATAGGAGCATCTTTTGTCATAATATTTCATCTCTTAGCCTCAGTTCCTGAAATTGTTTCAGAGCCATTGAAGGTGAAATGGGAGTCTTGTTATTCATAACTAAGCCCCTTTCCACCACAACTGAGTTTATGTTAATGAGGTGACTTTTAGAAAGCACCTAATTGTTGGGGGCTGGTTACCAGGGGAACCAATTGTGTGGCTAGAGGATTGAATCTTTTCCCATTCGTCTACCAGCACCTCCCAGAGGGGAGAGGGCCAGAGATTGAGTTCAATCACCAATGCCCAATGATTTAATCAATCATCGCTACATGATGAAGCCTCCATAAAAACCTGAAAGGGCAGGAGAGCTTCTGGGTTGGTGTATACGTGGATGTGCTGGGAGAGAAGCACGCTCAGAGAGAGCATGGAAGCTCCACATCCTTTCCCCATACCTTCCCCTATGCAGTTTTTCCATCTGGCTTTTCCTGAATTATATCCTTTTATAATAAACTGATAATCTAGTGAGTAAAATGTTCCTCTGAGCCCTGTGAGTCACTCTAGAAAATTAATCGAATCCAAGGAGGTGTGTCAATGGAACTTCCAGGTATAGCCAGTAGGTCAGAAGCACAGGTGACAACCTGGGATTGCAGCTTGTGCCTGAAGTGTGTGGGGGCATTCTTGTGGGACTGAGGCCCTCACCCTTGGAATCTGATGCTATCTCTGGATAAATAGTGTCCGAACTGGGTTGAATTGTAGGACACTCAGCTGTAATCTGAGAATTGTTTGTGGTGTGGGGAAAACACCTTCCTCCCCACATTGGAATTGGTGACTAGAGCCTGTTAGGGAGAAAGAAAAGGGAGCTGGACTACAAAGGGACATCAAATTGGCTCATGACTGTGGCCGAATGTTGTGGCTCTGAGAAACCAAGCCAAGAAATTTAACTCTCAGGAAGGGACTTCTTTTGGAAGATGAGAAGAAAAGCCTATCCCCATGGCTCTAGTGAAGCTGTTACCACACAAAGGGCATGATCTGCTCGCCATGAGACAAAAGCCAACTGTAAAGAGGCAAGATGGTGGCAGAGAAAGGGCATTTTATTACAGCTTGCCAACAAGAGGGAAGATGGCCAACTAATGTCCAAAAGAACTTTCTTAAGGGGGCACAGAATCTTGAGAGAGTTATATAGACTAGTGGATTATAGGGGAAGGGGCTAGGAATGTTGACCCTCTGGTGTTACAGACCAGGAGTGGCCACATCAGATAGACTATCTCTCCAGGGGTCATCTCATTCCTAAGGAACTCAAAAGAACAAAGTTATTGTCTTATGGTAGCTGGGAGGTACCTGTGCTAGCAGGGGTCGTAAAATCTGCAGAGCAGTTAGATCTCCTGGAGGGTACATATCCAACTGGGTTGGTTAGTCAGAGGTCATTCAAAGTTACAGTATGGCTTCTTTTCTACAATATGGCTTCCCTCATGTCAACCTTGTGGTGAGCCAGTATCAAAGCTATATCTCCTCTCATCCAGGGAAGATGCACTCCAAAGTTTCATCAGCCAATATCGGCCTTCATGGTAGTTCTCAGTGCCAGCATTTGGCAGAGAAAGCATATCCATTCCTCTTAGTATTCCTCTGTGAAGCAAAATTTGTTGGGTAATGAGGATGATTGTGGTTCAACAACCATGGCTAAGCACCGTCTACTCTTTGACCCTTGTGTTTCTATGTGTGAGGCTGGAAGAAGATGAGATCATTTTATTTATATCCTCTTGATTATCTTTTCCTCAGCTAGTGGCTTAATAATTTTGGGGAGAAAAAAATTTTTCTCTACTCTTCAAAATTTCTTTCAGCTGGTCTAGTAATCAAATTGCATGAGACAGATTAACCTGATAAAAACAAATTTAACTTCATATGTACAGGAACCCCACATAAGTGAGAGGTTCAAAGACAGAAAGGTAAAATGAAGTGTATATACCATCTTGAACTAAGGAATGGGATTGGGGTCTGGGGCTTCAAAGAGGAGGAGAGAGTTTCACAAGACCAGAAGAAGAAGAGCAGATGTTTGATAATTAGATGTTTGCCATGATGGGTCACTCAGATGAAATTTATCTCTGGTAATAATTCTTGCTCTGGGAAAGAGTCCTAATTAAATTCTTCTAGGTAGTTAAGGGAGGGGCAGAAGTTTCTCTTGAGACCTCAGTGTCTGGATTGCCTTTAGCTCACAATAGCCCACATGCCAAATGGCATATCTTAGGGTGGCCTTTTCTGAACCCCTTCATTTCCCTTGGCTGGAACTTCCCTGGAAATTTCACACATAAAAAGCTGAGTTAGTGGCTGTGGAGAATCAGGTTAGTAGCTGAGTGATAAGAGATCTGCAAACAAAGAAAAGAACAAATATTAGAATGAGGCAGAGCAAACAGAAGAGAACAAATTGAAGCACATAATCCCACACCCCATTAAACCAGTCTCCCAAGCCTGGGAATACTTCAGTCCAATGAAGTAGCTGGCTTCATTTATCTGATGGAAAGTGTTAAGCCTCTCTTTTAACAGATGCAAATTAGATACTATTTGTCCTATTTGATTTATATAGAAGCAACCTTTTCACCAATGATTGCACAAGCTCCTCTTTCCTGGGCAGTCAGCGTATCTAGGGAATGACGATTTTGGAGTGTAAGAGAGGCTAAGCTGTTAACATCTGACTGGAGTATTCCCAAGGTTTGCATAGTGGTGCTGAACTCTTGTTCTATTGCCATGGAAAGATTTAGGATTGCCCTTTCCAATTTTTAAGTTTCAAATCTTGGGAATAAGGTCCTCAACACTGAAAAGAACTTGAAGGTATGATACACAAGTGCATTTTCTATGACTTTTCATCCAATATGTGTACTTGGCAGGACTTTATGAACAAAGAAGCCCAGTTTATGATTTTGCTGGTGTTTAAGGTGGAGCATTTGGTGACAGAAGGAGTCAGGTATCCAGGTCCACATCATCCTGACCATTTAGATGGGAACTCTTTATATATTTTGTTGCCACATAAAGTAAGAAGACCAGTGTGGTTTATAGACAAGGTTAGAGTGGAACCTGTAATTCCCAGGGTCTGGAGAAGTCCACGTCCTTTGCCATGGGTATTGTTAGCATTCACACACCTCCATTTTCCATGTGCTCCTGTCAATCTGTAAAAGTAGAACAGATTGCAAAATAACTGATAAAGGAGGTCAGTAGTCTGGTTTTGGAATCTATAAAGCTTGGTTTTGTCACCTGGCCAATTTAGTCTAGATTTTTGGTCCACCCATATATAGTTCATGGTATTGGGCAACCTAATCAGGGGAGTAACCATGATACCCCAAGTCACACAGGGGTGGCTTGTGAACCATCCAACACATTTGGTGATTGGGCAAGTGTTTGGGCCATTAAAGGTAGTGCTGAAGTCACTTACAATTTCCTTGAGAGGTTTGAAGATGCCACCTAGTGGAATCAAACCACAGAATTTGATTGCAATATCGCCCTGGTATATCACCCAGGAAAGCTCTAGTTTCATGCTTGTTTTCAATGCAGAGGAAAAGATTCCCACCTAATGTCTTTACCTGGGCAAGAAATAGTCCTTGAGCTTCCATGGAGAGTTTCCCTGGACCAAATGACTCACCAGAAGGAGAGGCAGAGTGATGTTTTTCTAATTGGGGATACCATATCCTGTCATTCATCCATCTTCCACAGTTAGTCCACCAGGTGTTCACGTTGGCAGTAACAAAGACTAATTCAAGTTCTTTTGCCCTATCTTGAGGTTGACATAACCAAAAATCAGATTGATTAGTTAGCGTGGCCAGGGTTTGGTAAACTGAAATAAAAGGATGTTTGATCTGTGTCACACCTATTGAAAAAATAAGGGTTAAGGAGAGCAAGACACGAACTGGAAGAGAGCCCACAGTGGAGGGGTCCCCTCCTCTTTAGAGAGGAGAAAGTAGGACAGACAGAGACCAGCATTCTTTAGTCAGCCTTCTAATAATTGTGGTAGAGAAAATGTTCATTAAAAGGGAAGGGTCTTTTGTTTTTTTGAATAGAGAGGCTTAAAAGAGAGGAGGGGGCAAGAGATGAAAGCAAAGTTTCCTTTGTATTATTATTACTATTATTATTTTTTGCTGAGGAAGATTTTCCCTAAGCTAATATCTGTGCCAATCTTCGTCTATTTTGTATGTGGGTTGCTGCCACAGCATGGCTGCTGATGAGTGGTGTAGGTCTATGCCCGGGAACTCAACCTGGGCTTCTGAAGTGGAGTGCACTGAACTTAACCGCTAGGCCACAGGGCTGGCCCCCAAAGCAGAGTTTCTTGATCTGTGAAATTGGGAAAAGCTGTCTACTTTGAGATGCTGTCTGCTTCTGGGGCCTGAGAATTGACCATGTAAATCTTTAGTTTGAGGTCACCTGTAGTATGGTTTGTCTCCTAATTGTCTTGAAAGAGATGATATGGCTCTATTTTGGTGTGGCTTGTGTGAATCCAGGAAGATTTTCCTTTTATTCTGATGGCCGTGTAGGTGGTTAACAGTACCTCATAAGGTCTTGTCCATGGAGGTAACAGCGTGTGTTTTCTTCTAAAAACCTTGATGTACGTACACTTGGTCTCCTGGTCAAAAGGGATGACGAAGCTTGTCAGTTGGTGAGGGTAATGGCTCTTTTACCTGTTGGTAATACACTTCAAGTATACTTGTTAGTTCTTGAATATAATCAGTCATGGCATCAATCTGTTCACTTAAGTTCCCATAAGGCTCACTTAATCTAGGAATAGAAGGTTTAGAGATGCCAATAGACATTGGATGACCAAACACTATTTCAAAAAAGGTCAATCCATGTCTCCTATTTGCAGTATTCTGGGTCTTTATAAGGGCCAAAAGTGATGCTTCTGACCATTTAGGTCCAGTTTCTTGACAGATCTTTCCTAAAGTCTTTTTTATATCTAGATTTTTATATTTCACTTGCCCTGATGATTGAGGATGATATGGAGTATGAAATTTTAATACATACCCCAGAGTCTTGGCAAGCAAGTGGTTTATCTCTGCTGTAAAATGAGTTGCTTGGTCTGATTCAATCCATAAAGGAATGCCCAAATGAGGAATAATCTCAGCTATTAATTTCTTTACCACTGTTGTAGCATCGGCTTCTCTAGTTCGATAGCATTTGGTCTATCTGCTAAATGTGTAGACAATATCCAAATAGTGAGAATAGGCTAAAGCTGAGGGTAGGTCTATAAACTTCATTTAGAGGGCTGCAAAGGGCAGTACAGGCCTAGAAGGATTTTCTGAGATGTATTGATTTCTTCCAGAAATTTGATGAGATTTGCAAGTGGTACACTGGGAAATAATTTGGTCAGAAATTTTATGGATGCCAAGGCAGAACCAACTGTCTTTTATTTCCTTAATTATCTCCCATCCGTACATATGTCCCATTGGTGGGAGATAAGTACAAGCCAAAAGGTCAAAAGAAAAGGGACTACAGGAAGTTTGTTTGGCTCAAAGTATAATCCATCTGATCATTGTTTGGTGCCTTTTTATATACATTTGTTTTTTTCAGATTGTGGGCCATTTGCCTGATAGTTAATGGTATCAGTCAGGGATAAAGACAGGTTTAAAAATTGGGTGGAAAAAAGATATGCGGGTCCATTTAGCAGGCTTGTCAGCCCTTTGGTTTCCTAAAGATACAGTATGAGTCTTCTCAGTATGGACTGAACAAGGAACAATGACAATTTTAGAAGGGAGGTGAATCGCTTGTAATAGGGCAGTGATTATATGCCCATTAACAATAGAAGAACCTGCAGAAGTTAAGAATCCTGGGATTTCCAAATTGTGCCAACAGCAAGGCGGACTCCAAAATCATATCCGGTATCTGTGTAAATAGTGGCAGTTTTCCCTTCCACCAGTGTGCAAGCTCTAGTAATAGCTATGAGCTTGAGCTGATTTTACAGTGAGCAAAGACTATGTCTCAATGGTTTCATGTAGGGAAACCAAAGTATAACCAGTTATTATGTTTCCCTAGAAACTTGGTTTACAAGAGCCATCACAAAATAGAAGTAAGTCTGGGTGTCCCAAGGGGTGTCTAGGAGATTCCCTTGTGGCTCTGAGACCATGTCTTTAGTTGCAAAGCTAATGTGTGGAATAGAGTGGGGCTCTCCATCATCAAGGAGGGGTAATAAAGTAGCTAGATTTAAAGTGTTACAGTGATGTAAGGTGATGGAAGAGTTTGTCAACAAAGCATGTTCATAAGTGGTCTTTGCCTTGCAGAGAGGTACTGCATTCTATGAACTTGCAAAATAGCAGACACAGCTTGGGAAAAAGAGAGTTGAATGGGGGAGCCTAATGTAAGAGTCCTGGCTTTGTCAATCAGTGTGGCAGCTGCAGCCGCTATACACAGGAATGGAGGCATACCTTATGTCACAAGGTCTAGTTGGCATGAGAAATGCTATAGGCCATATCTGAGAGAAAAATATTGTTCTAGAATGCCTGCATCAATCCCATTATTTTCATGGCAGTATGGATAAAAAAGTTTGCCAAAATTAGATAAGCTGGGAGCTGGGAATGTGGACAGAGCTAATGCTAAGACTTCAAAGGAGGTTAGTGCCTCTGAAGGCCAGGAAATGGGCTCTGTGATATCTGGGCAGAGGGCATAACAGAGGTTTAGCAAAGGCAGCAAAATTAGGAATCCATTGGTGGTAGTAGCCAACCACCCCTAGAAATTTACATAACTTTTTTTCCATTTTGGGGAGAAGGATGGACAAAATTGACTCAAGGTGTTTTGGGGTGAGCTTTTGAATGCCCTGAGATACCTTATGCCCTAAGTAGCTAACAGTCATTTGTACCCATTGAAGTTTAGATCTAGAGGCTTTGTGGCCTCATTCAGGCAGTGCCTTCAGGAGGGTGAGGGAGTCTGTAAGAGCTCCCTGCTTTGTTTGATTACAGAGTAAAAGGTCATCAACACACTGAATAAGAGTGGAGCCCTCAGTAAAGGCTACAGAATCCAAGTCAGCTTTAAGGATTTGGGAAAATATTGAGGGAAACTCACAATATCCCTGAGGTATGTGAGTCCATGTTAACTGTCTCCCTCTAAACATAAATGCAAAAAGAAATTGAGTCAAGAGGCAATGGGATGAAAAGAAAGCTGAGCTGAGGTCAACTCCAGTAAACCAGGTGGCATCAGAGGTAAGAATAGTAGCTAGATTAGCGACCACGGAGTGGCAAGAAATTGCAGAAGGGTTTATGGCTCTTAAATCTTGTACAGATTGATAGATTTAGTTCCCATCTGAATCAAATTTCCCTTCCTTATTTACTGGCCTGGTTGGAGTGTCACAGGGTGAGGAGGTAAAGACAAGCACACTCTGCAGGACACAGAGTTTATTTCAGTTCAGTTCCTCCCTCTGCATCTTGAGAAAGAGGATATTGGACTCCTGATTGAAAAGGTTGGTTTTTCTTCCAATCAATGCGCACAGGCTCTGACTCAGTAACAATCTAACTTCATTTGCATGTGTAGCCCAGAGACTAATTGGGACATCTTTTAAACACTCATCCTCTTCAGAGGAATATAAATCAAGATGAGCTTCCAATAAGGAAAGTAGGAAATTTGGGGTTCAGTTTGAGGGTAGGGAAATGAAAGCACCTTTCTCATTGTATTTTATAGCGGCATTAAATTTAAGTAGCAAAGTTCTACCCAAAAGGTTTGCTAGTGAGGAGATGGAAACTAGGAAGTCATGATGGCTATCAAGAGCTCTTAAGGATATTGGAGTGAGCTGAGATACGGGCAATGAAAAGTTTTCCCAGAGACTCCAACAGCTGGAATAGAATCACAGGTGACAGGCAGAGATAAATCTTCTGAATGGATGGTGGAGAAAGTTGCATCGATGTGTATTAAGAAATCCAGTTTCTGATTGACAAATAGAAATGGCAAGCAATAGGATAAATTGGAGTATATGAGGAAGCCATTTGGTGTAAACCTAATTTGGCCTGACTTTGTTTTTCCAAAAGGGGCTGAAGTGGGCATTGAGCATGCATTGTATATCTGCTTTAAACATTTACTATGGCAAGAACAAATGCCCTTAAGATAAAGGTGCAACTTCCCCCTACGTTGGCATTTTCTTAAGGCCAAGCATCTTTCCTTAGGCTAGGAACTGATTGCTGTGCTCACCTCTGACCACCCAGCTCACCTGTGACCACCCAACTCAAGACAACAGGCCTTCCCCCCTGCTGTGTCCACCGAGACAGCAGACCTAATATCTGCTGTGTCCATCAATTGCTGTGCCGACACAGCAGTCTCGTGACTATTGTAAAAGGGACATTTCAATCATATGTGAAACATCCTCTTTGGGGGTATATAACCACTCTGTACACCCCACTTCTTTGATGCCCTTTCTTCCTTTGGGAAGAAAGGCCCCGGGCCATGGTCCTCACATATTGGCTTAGAATAAACTCACCCAAATTTTCATTTATAGATTGGTTATGGATTATTTTGGTCGACATGATCCTCTACTTTAAGTTTAATCATAGGTTCTGGGGTATGATTGAAGATTGGTTGGCCCTGTCAATTGAAAGGGAATTGTCCCACAGAAGGAGAAAAATGAACCTTCTGTGGGTAATGGGGTGTAGGGAGGTTGTTTCTTAACTTCCTTTTCTCTTAAGTGCAGTGCAATTTTTCTTCCAAGGTCCTGGCTTCCTGCAATACCTGCAATTGTCTGGGGGAAAATAAGAAGGGCTCTGAGTGGGCTTTAAGGAATTCTCAGTTTTGCTTTTGCCTTTCTAGCAATTCAAGTTGCAGAGCAAAAATTCTTGATTTTAACTCTTTTTTTCTCATGCATTCCTGCAAGCTATTTTCGAAGAATTGAATGATGGCCTCCATTACGACTCTTCATGCTTGGCTGGACCACCTGACCACACTATTTTGAAGTTTGTTTTTTTTTTATATATTGGAGAAAATTTCCCACTAGAGCAGAAATTAAAAGGTTTCTGCATTCTGGGGCTTCTGGGTTTAATGCAGACTGCCTTTGAAAAGTCTGTGTAAAATGGTCAACAAAAGCCTTTGGATGTTCTCCTCTTTCTGGCTGCATAAGTCAACCTTAGACCAATTCACCTTAGGGCTGAAGGCCTCTAATATTGCTCCTACCAAACCTTGAATGTCAGCTTCCAGCTGAGGAACATCCTGGTTATTTGCGGGAGATCCTGGGAGAATTTCTGGTCATCTGTTGCCCCAGTGAGGGGGTTCTTCTCCACAGGGTCATGGCTTGTCTGATAACTATTGTATAATCTTCTATAATCCGAGAACACCCCTTAGCAGCCAATCAAGGTCTCTATGAATAGGATTGTGAATGGTCACTAATCTTTCTAATTCATCTCTGAATTTGGTAGGATCTTCTGAAAGCACAGGAAAAAGAGCTTTATAATTTAAAAGATCTGCTGCTGTTCAGGGGACATGAATTGTTTGCAGTGGGGGCCAGGATGCATCCACAAAGGACATTGCGTAGGAGTGACTGAAGCTGGCAGAGCCTGTTTGCAGAGCCCTGGAAAGTAAGAGGAACTATAACGTACTGCAGTGCTTCTGCTACATTTATTTCCTGGCTTTCAGCATTTGCTTGAGTAACCTGTATACTTCGGGCTTGGAGAGCAGATGGGGGTGCTCTCTGCAACTTTTGTAAAGAGAAGGAAGTTAAAACTGGCAGCTGCTTGTTTCAGCGTTTTTCTAAGGAAAGTCGGAGGAGTTTTAGGATCTAAGGGAATTGATTGAGGAGATGAAGCTGGGTTTTTAGATGAGAGGTTTAGAGCAGAGGTCCAGAGATCCAAAAGATCTTCTGGAGGGTCGAGGACAGGGAGCTAGGGATCAAGGAGTGTAGAGGAGGGAGGGGAAGGGAAGTTTACAATAGATGAGGTTTTTAACTTTTCTTCTAAGTCCAATCTCTGTTCTTTCATCTTATTAAGAGAATCCCTAAGTCTAGCCGTGATGCTCTTTGTGTCCTCTTTTCAATTTCACCTTCCCTTAGTACCACTAAGAGAACTATTTGGGGGGAAATTTCTTTAAAATTTTTTTCAAATACAGAAGTTTTTCCAGTTCAAGGGATACATCTTCCAGCCATTGATGAGTAGGATCTTCTTTAATATATTTATTCCAATAGCAACTCAAGCCAATAAAGCTTTTTGTGGAAAGACCTGGAGGTAACCCACCAGGGTTAGAATAAATCATTACCATAGACACAAGAGGAATTCCAGAAGTAGGTGCAGTTGACATAGCTCCATGATCCAAAAAGTTCACTCGCAAAGATAGTCTAAGAAAGCAAAATGATTCTTGGAACCCCAGTTTATTGAGCTGGCTCAGAAAAAGCCAAGTTCTTAGGACATGGAACTACGCTGCAGACAGACACAAAGAAAAACAATGACCATCTCTAGGAAGAAAAGGATCGATAAAAACCATGAATCCTTATACCAAATAACCGGAGTTGCTAACCAAAGGAACTGGTTTCACAAATATTTTCTCCTGCTAATCTAAATTTAGGAAAGGAAAAAAAAAAAAGCCTTACCACTCTGCTTCCACGGGACTCTGCAGATAGAAAAATGGTCATCTGATGTGGTAAGAATTCTTAACTTTTGCTGGCTCTTGTCAGAGGTCCCAGGATCTTTCTACTGCCACAGTTTTGGGGTGAACAGTGCCCAGCCAGTGAGGTCTCCTGGCTGGCTTGCCAAAATTTTTATGGAAAAAGAAATTTTCCTCTTTCAAAAGGTTTTTCAGCTGGTCTAATGATCAAATAGACATGTGATAGATTAACAGGAGTAAAACAAATTTAATTTTATACACATGGGAATTTCACATACATGAGAGGTTCAAAGACTGTAAGGTAAAATGAGGTATATATGCCATCCTGAGCTAAGGAGTGGAAAAGGGACCTGGGGCTTTAAAAGGGAGGAGGGCATTTCATGGGATGATAAGAAGAAGAACAGATGATTGGTAATTAGATATTTGCCCTGCCATACAGATGGGTCACTCAGTTAAAACTTATCTCTGGCAATAATTTGCACTCTGAGAAAGACTCCGAATTTAAATTCGTCTAGGTAGTTAAGGGAGGGGCAGAAGTTTCTCTTGAGTTCATAGGGTCTAGGTTGCCTTTAGCTCAAAATAATCCACATGCCAAAGTGGCACTTTGGGGAGGCCTTATCAGAAACTCTTCAGGAAAAACTGGTCATATTGTATGGTCTTCTTAGTATATAGATCCCGATAATATTTTGATTTTTTTTTTTTTTGGTGAGGAAGACTGGACCTGAGCTAACAGCTGTTGCCGGTCTTCCTCTATTTTGTCTATGGGATGCTGCCACAGCATGGCTTGATGAGTGGTGTGTAGGTCCATGCCCAGGATCTGAACCCAGGAACCCTGGGCTGCTGAAGTGGAGTGTGCAAACTTAACCACTGTGCCATGGAGCCAACCCCTGATTTGATATTTTTTGAATGACAGCAAAAGGCTAAGCACATAAGTCTGAAGATATTCTAGTAAAGCTCCTCCAAATTATTTTTCCACCACCAGCCCTTGAAATAACACCACCACCACCTTAAATAGAGACCTTTGCTCCCTCATTTTCAACAGATTACCTTATGTTTTTTTATAAGAAGTTGAAGCTGTAGGGAGAGAATGATATCCTTCTCCACTCTTTCCTAAGTTCTCCCTAACTTCATTCATTCTTAACTTTTCCTCTTGGCATTTTATAGAAAAAATGTTATTTTTAGTTTCACAACAATAATCTGTCTGTAAACCTGAGCCCACTCTCTGGAGTAAGTCTCAGTAAACATTTTTTTGTAAAGTGCCAGATAGTTACTATTTTAGGCTTTTTGGTCTCTGAATTCTCATCCTCATCTTTCTTTACAACCCTTGAAAATGAGCCTCAAACAAGCAAGCCTTGGGCTGGATTTGGCCCGCAGCAGTTTCCTGACTCCTGCCCCAGACCTTTGCCATAGCTGTTATTCACTTTTCTTTCACAATTCTTTTCTTCTTCTCCCATTGACTCTTCTCAGCTCACTCCTGCTCCATTCTGGCCCATCACCACATCCTATTAATCCCAACACCTAAATAACTCTCCTGCCTACTCCTTCTGGCCAATTCCCACTACCATCATTTTCATAATCCTTATCTAGCATAGCTTCTTTGACCCAAAATCCAGTGAATCCTGACTCATTCTTCAAGACTTAGTTATGTGGTCACCTCCCCTCCTCCCCCTCTGCCAGACACTTGACCTCTCCTGCTTCTGCACTCTGTAGCTCTGTACCTTACTAGTATCTTTGCTATTATTGCTTATTTATATGGGCCCTATATCTTTTCTTCTTTAGACTATGAGCTCTTGAGCCTTGTTTTATTCATTTTTGTATATGCTATGCAGTGTCTGAATCACAGTAGATATACAGTAAATTTTTTTTTTAAAACGATGGAAGAATACAAAGGAGAACCTTTTCCATCTCTCCGTCTGTGTTACTATTTCTATTATGATGATGAAAGAATGAAGGGTAGGAGAATTTTGACAGAAACTAGTGCCAAATAAGTTAATTGTCTCAAAAAACGTTAAATTTCATTTTAAAGATGACAGCCCATGGTCTCTCTAGGTTTTTTTCTACTCCTAGCTCTGCTTCTAACAGAAAGGACAGGCTATGTGCTTTTCAAATGGAATATGCCATTATCACCTATTATCAAACATGTTGAGAATGAGAAGGAAAAATAAGAGAGAGAAAAATTTTAATTTTGTTAGAGATGAGGAAAATGTATTCCAAAGAATTGAGTCTTATCTTCCAAGGTTTAAGAATATACTTAGAGATCCAGTCATTTGGTTAGTTTTTTAATAAGTACTATTAAGTGCTTATTATATGCTCAGAATTGCCTTGAGAGTTTAGCGCTGATGAAGACTGGGCAAGATTCTTTCTTCTTCTAATATACCTGCTTTTCAGAATTCAAAATACTAGTCTACTTTTTTTGCCTTATAATTTGCTGGAGCCATCAAAGACAAATGAATATACTTAAAGTATGCTTGAAATATCAAAATAACCATAAATGCATTCTATTATCTCTCTTTCATGCTAGCAGTGTCTTCTTTGTGGCATGAGGAGTTTAAAAAGTAGGAACAAAATTTTCTTGTCTTTATGGAAAGAAATGGACAGTAAAAAAGATTTCAGGGTGAAATTTTACTTAGAGGCTTATGCTTTTATCACTGGGAAGTCACCTACATGGAGATTCTCGCTCCTCCTCACCCTCCCAGATCATGAAGAAGAGTTAGTAAAAATAACCCACAACCTGTCTTAAAACAACAACAACAGCAAACACCCCAGTGGAGTATAGAAATGACTTAGAACTGATTGGAATAAAAACAAAATGCATTTCTATATAGTATGTTTTGGCTATTTTGCCTTAATAAATTTGATAATTTCCTTATCTCTCACTTTTTGAACCAGTTTATAAAACCAGGAAACCCAAGATAAGCAGGCCTTAGGACTATACAACATATTCTTACTAAGAAACTACCACAGTCACAGGTGAGGTTCCCTGTGTAGCCGACTGTGAGACAGTGATGGGCTTGCACAAAGTTAGGGAGAGCTCTCAGGATCAGAACAGATGGGGAGAGAAGAAAGCAGGATTGAAGGGCAGGAATCTCCATGAAAGCAGTAGTTAATGCTACAGGGAGCTCGAAAGAAGAGAAGCTTTCCAAGTGATCCTGAGTCTGGGCAGGAGGTCTGGGTCTTTACAGCTGTTCTCTGGACCCATAGACCATTCTGAGGGCTGCCCTGGGAAGGGAATGTAATCTTGGGCAAGGCAATTGCCTTTAGCTTAGGGTAGTAACCTGGAAGGGGGATCCTGTGACCTGATAGTTTAAGAGCCCTCCTAGAAGCTGGGAAAAGAGTGCTGCTGTCTTGAAAGTGGGAGGCATGGGTGGTACAACCCCAAGTGCACCATGTAGGCTGAACGAGGTGATGACTGAAGACAGTGAGTGACCTTGGGTTTGTGTAGATACCACCACAGGCATTGAGGCAGGAAGGGAAGGAATGTAAATATTTGTGTCACCAGGCAATTTTCTGACCAAAATGGTGAGATGCTGTGTTTGTGCTTTGCATAGGTATAGCTGTCACGTGACATCATTTAGTCTCTCCCCAGCTAGCTGAGTTAATTAATTAGTTGTTAGTTAATTAATTAATTAATTCCCCCAAGCTATTCTGTGATGATCTCTGCGAACAGATTTTGGAGAATTCTTGCTGAGAGAGCCTTACAGTTTGAGATTTTTAGAAAGATTTTAAAAGATCTTTATAACTTAGAAAATTTCAGATTGTAAGTAGCTAACCTCTCACTAAAAAGCTTATGGAAAAACCACGTGTTTATTGGATAAAAAGATAGAACTTCAGCTTTGAGATTTTAAATTTACTGAGTCCTTAGGGATAAAGTGGAAAGTCAACTTCTTTAGATTACTAAGTAAGAGGGAATTTATTCTCTAAACATGAAAGTGCTCTGTCTTTTTCCTTTTTCAGTCTTCTGAAAGAAAGGGAGGTTGTAGCCTGTGGGGAATCCTTCAACAGCAAACTGTGAAGTTGGGCAGTCAGATGATTAATGCCTCCACCCACTGCACCCCTGGGTAAGCACTGAAAAAGGCAAAAACAGACTCTTAACTTCAGACTTTTCTGAAGCTCTGGAAACACACCGCATGCACACACACACCCTTATGCATGCACCAGCTTTATGAGTTGCACGTTAACGTCGATGTCATCTATATAGAAGATTAAGGCTCGGATGTGTGGATATCTGTTAACAGCTAATGAAGCAGTAACTTTACCTGAATGCTTTTCTTGGTGTATTTTTCAAGTATAAGCTGTGTTATTATGTAACTGGTAATAATTCTAAGACTGTTATCATATCTGCAGATTCCACCCACACTTAAAGGGGGGGACAATATATGGGCAAAGGTCATTGAAGGTCATCTTAGAATTTTGCCTACTAACATATAGAAAATTTCAAGTGGCAATTACTGATTGCTCTCCAAATTCTTGGTCTTTAAGTTCTAATTCTTTTAATTCCATTTTTTTGTTTTCTTTGAATGAATGCTTACCATTAACTCTACTCATGAACTTTCTGGAGGCAAGTAGAAATCTCAATACACTCTTTTATTTGCTTTACTTTTAACTCTTCTCCAGTGTTGTGAAACCAATCTAGAATTAGAAGAAACTTAGAAAGACAATTAGAATTAAAAAGAAAATGCCAGTAATATGACTAATAGAAGGACCATGGTGACATGCTATTACTCTTAAACTGAAGGTCTGTGTTTTTCCATTGCCTATGCTTCTTGTGTGTGTGGTGAGAAAATGGTCGAATTTCTTTTTTTTCTTTTTCTTTCATGGGATGAATAGGTGGCTCAACGATATTTACCAATGGTCTACTTTTTCCTTACTGACATGCAGTTCCCGATCTATCATTTACTAAATTTCTATACATGCAAGGGTCTGTTTGTAGGCTCTCCCTTCTCTTTTCTCAATACTACACTTTCCTAATTATTGTACTTCTATAAGAAATGTTGATATCTGATAACTCCACTTGTTTTTCCTCTTCTTGAGTATTTTAGCTACTTTTGGCCATTTGCATTTGCATATAACTTTTAGAATCAACTTGTCAATTTCTACAAAAACCTTTTGTAATTGCATTGATTATCTATATTAATCTGAGAGAATAAGAACACTTATAATATTGAATCTTCCTAGCTCTGGGAACAGTATATTTTCATGTAATTTGATTTTCTTTAACATCAGTCAACACTTTTAAAAATAATTTTCTCCATAAAGGTCTCACATATTATTTTAAAAGATTTATTCTGAGTGTCTTATTTTTTTTTATATAAATAGTATGCTTATTAAAAGTATTTTTTCTAATTATTTTTGGCTTGGGCAAAAAAGATCAAATTTTATATACTGATATTTGCATTCTGCAAATTTCTAATTATCTTATTAATTTTTCTAATTTAGTGAGAGATTCCTTTGGATTTGTATATATACAGCAATAAAATTTTCAAACAGTGACAATTTTATTATTTTTCTATGTTTATATTTTGTTATCTCTTTATCTACCATCTATCTACCTATCTGTCATCATTGTACTTTTTAGGACCTTCAATACCTTGTGGAATAGATGTGGTGATGATAGGTATATTAGTCTGCTAGGACTGCCATAACAAGATGTCACAGACTAAGTGGCTCAAACAAGAAAAATTTATTTTATCTCAATTTTGGAGGCTAGAAGTTCAAGATCAAGGTGTTAGCAGGGTTGGTTTCTTCTAAGGTTTCTCTTCTTGACTTTTAGATGGCCATCTTCTTCTGGTATCTTCACCTGATTTTCCTTTTGTGTGCGTCTGTGTCCTAATTTACTCTCCCTAGAAGGACACCAGCCATAGTGCTAAGGCACATCAAATAACCTCATTTTAACTTAATTATCTTTTTAAAGACCTTATCTCCAAATATAGTCACTTTCTGAGGTACTAGGGATTAGGACTTCAACATATAAATTTTGTGGCGACACAGTTCAGCCAATAACAACAGGTATTCTTCTCTGGTTCCTGATTTTAAAACAATTGTGTTAATGTTTTAATTACATATAATATGTCAATTTCGCAGACATTAGCTCAAGGGCATTTGGCTCTGGACCCTCCTTACCCCCACAAAGATGCTGATTCAGCAATAATTCATGAACAAATTTCCTTTGTGAGAAATCAGGAACTAATTGAAAGGCTTCTGCATCACAGGAGAATGCAAACCCAGACTCTTCAAAGCCAGTAGGAAGATTTGGGACATCTTTTGCCAGAGACTCTACACCCAATGCAGTGCCATAAGATCAGGAAGAGAACCCCTAGCTCTCAGCTTCACCTAGGGAGAGAAGGAGTTTATTTGCATGTCCGGTCCCAAACTTTTCTCAGGGGGCTCCTCATAAGGATTGGCTTCTGTCTTGCCAATGTTGGAGCTCTGGTGGGTCCAGCAGAGTCTAGTTACCTAGGAGAGAACAGAGGTGGTGGCTTGGGTTGGTAGATGCTGTTGATTTTCCCCCTTGCTCAGCACAGAATGAGTGGATGAAAAATCCCAGTACTCACCTTCCTTCTGGGGAGAGAAAGAGTTGATCTGTGTGTTCAGTGCCTTAACTTCTCCAAAGCTGCTCAAAGAACTAGGATCTGTTTTGCCAGTCTTGAAGCTCTGATGAAACCAGCACAGCCTAGCCACCAGGGGGAGAATGAAGGCAGAAGCTTGGGCTGGTAGATGCCATAACTCCCCATCCTTTCTGGGCATAGAATGAGCAGACAAAAACTACAGCTGCCTGCTACTCCCTGGAGAGGGAAAGAATTGGTAGAGGCCCCCAGAATCTCTGGCTGGGCTGATTGGTGAGGGTCTTCTCCTGTACAAAGTTAGTTATCGAAGACTGAAATAGATGCCTGCTTTATCTACTGCACAGACACCAAAACAGAGAGTGGAGGAAAATGAAGAATCAGGCAAAGATGTTCCAAACAAAGGTACAAGAAACATCTCCAGAAACCAACTCTAATGAAATGGAGTTACATGATTTACATACCAGAGAATTTAAAAAATAACTCTCACAAAGAGGCTCACAAGATCAACAGAATAATGCATGAACAAAGTGAGAATTGCAACAAAGAGATAAGAAATATTTAAAAAGTATCAAACAGAAATCATGGAGCTGAAGAATATAATAATTGTACTGAAATTTCACTGGAGATATTCTAAAATAACTATTAGAACTAATAAATGAATTCAATAAAATTTCAGGATATAAAATCAACATACAAAAATCAGTTGTGTTTCTATATGCTAACAATGAACTGTCTGAAAAGAAAATTAGGAAAACAGTTCCATTTACAACAGCATCAAAAAGCATAAAATACCTCAGACTAAACTTAACTATGGAGGTGAAAGACCTGTATACAGAAAACTATAAAACATTGATTAAAAAAATTAAACAAGACACAAACAAATGGAAAGATATGTTAATGGATTGGAAGAATTAATATTGTTAAAATGTCTATACTATGCAAAGCAATCTACAGATTCAATGCAGTCCTTATCAAAATCCCAATGGCATTTTTAAACATAAATAGAAAAAAATTCTACAATTCATATGGAACCACAGAAGACCTCAAATAGCCAAATAAATCTTGAGAAAGAAGAACAAAGCTGCAGGCATCACACTTCCTGATTTTAAAATATATTACAAAGCTATAGTAATCAAAACAGGTACTGGCATAAAGACAGACAAATAGACAAATGGAACAGAATAGAGAGACCAGAAATAAATCCACACATTTATGGTCAACTGACTTTCAAAAAGAGTACCAAGACTACACAATAGGGAAAGGATAGTCTCTTCAACAAATGGCGCTCCCCAAACTGGATATCCACACGTGCAAAAGAATGAAATTGCACCCTTATCATACACACAAAAAACCAGCTCGAAATGGATTAAAGACTTAAATGTAAGACTTGAAACTATAAAACTCCCAGAAGAAAACATAAGGGAAAATTTTCATGACATTGGTTTTGGCAATGATTTCATGGATATGACACCAAAACACAGGCAACAAAAACGAATATAAACAAGAGCGACTAGATCAAACTAACGACCTTTTGCACAACAAGGGAACAATCAACAGAGTGAAAAGGCAATCTATGGAATGGGAGAAAATATTTGCAAACCATATATCTGATAAAGGGTTAACCTCTAAAGTACATAAAGAACTCCTACAACTCCATAGTAAAAAATAATCTAGATAAGAATGGGCTAAGGACTTGAATAGACATTTCACTAAAGAAGATGTACAGATGGGTAACAGGAATATGAAAAAACTGCTTAATGTCACTAATCATCAGGGAAATGCAAATAAAAATCACAATGAGATATCATCTCACATCTTTCAGGGTGGCTACTATCCAAAAAATAATAACGAGAGAGAGAGACAACAGTGTTGGTGAGGATATGGAGAAATTGGAACCCTTGCACAATATTAATGGGAATGAAAAATGACACAACTGGTGTGGAAAAAAGTATGGAGGTTCCTTAAAAAATTAAAGTTAGAACTACCATATGGTCCAGCAATCTTGCTTCTGGGTATTTATTCAAAAGAATTGAAATCAGGGTCTCAAAGAAAGATTAGCTCTTCTATGTTCACTGAAGCACTATTCACCCTAGTCAAAATATGCAGACAATCTAAATGTCAATCAAGAGAGGAATGGATAAAGAAAATGTGGTATGTACATACAGTGGAGTACTATTCAGCCTTAAAAAAGAAGGGAATCCTGCCATATGCAACAACATGGATGAACTTTGAGGCCATTATAGATGAAATAAGCCAGTCACAGAAAGACAAACCCATGATTCCACTTAAATGAGATATCTAAAATAGTAAATTTATAGAAGCAAAAAGTGAAATGGTGGTTTGTTGGAGTTGGGGGAGGGGGAAATGGAGAGTTACTAATCAATGGACATAAAGTTTCAGTCAAGCAAGATGAATAAGCTCTAAAGATCTACTGTACAGCATTGTGCCTATATTCAATAATATTATTATACATTAAAAAATTTGTTGAGGGTAGATCTCATGTTAAACGTTCTTAGGACAATAAAATAAAATAATATAAAAGTGGTAATTTCAGTTAGATAGACCTTATCAGTTCAAAAAGAAGTGACATTAATCCTGTATCTCTATTAAAAGTTGTTCTGTATCTCTAATAATTCTTTTTACTTAAATTCTATTTTATTTCAAGCTAATATGGCTATGCTGACTTAATTTTGATTAGGATTGCCAGATATTTATTTTTCTATTCTTTTACTTTCAATATTTTTATGTCTAAGTTTTAGGTGTATCTACGGAAGCAGTTCTCAAACTTGAGTGTGCATCAGAATCACCTGGAGAGCTGATGAAACCACAGATTGTTGGGCTCTTTCCCAGAATTTCTGACTCAGCGGGTCTGGAGCGGAGCCCAAGAATGTGTATTTCTAACAAGTTTCAGGTGATGCTAATGTTGCTGGTCCAGGAACTACACTCTCAGAACCAATGTTCTACTGTAATTATTATAGATTAAACAAAAACAAATCTGGTCTTCCAATCTGTCTTCTTTTAGAAATAAGTTATTTAAATATTTAAATATATGTATAGAAAAGTTTCCAAATCGTATATGTATAGTTTGATAAATTATCGCAAATTGGAAGCACCTGTATATATACACTACATAGGTCCAAACAGACACAGAAAATTCTCAGCACTCTATAAGCTTTGTCATGGCCCCTCCCAATTACTGCCTCTACCCATATCTCTAAAATCACCACTATCCTTAATTCTAAAACTCTGTATTAGTTTTTGAACTTTATTTTAATAGAATTCTGTGCTATGCATTCTTTGATGTCTGCCTTCCTTTACCCGATATTTATGTTGTTGAGCATCATCTTTCATTTTGTCGCATGTAACACTATTGCTTCCATTTTCATTACTGTATTGTATTTCATTGTATAAACATCTGACCACTCATTTATTCCTTTTGCTGCTGATAGACTACTACAAATAATAGTGCTGCAAACATTCTTGTGCATACTTTTTGATGTATATGGGAAAGCATTTCTGTTGGTAATGGGGTGTACATCTTTTCAAATGTAGTAGGTAAGGTCAAAGTTTCCAAAGGGTGTATACTTGTTTACACAACTCTGACCATTGATATATGAAATTCGTACTTTCTCCATATCCTTGCCAAAATTTGCCTATTTATTTAAAAAATTAACTATTCTGGTTGATGTGCAGTGGCATCCCATTGAAATTTGAGGTTTATTTCCTCTGATCACTAATGAGTTTGTTCCCTCTTTTTATGTATTTATTGGCCACTTAGATATCCTCTTTGGATCAGTGGTTGTTCAAGTCTCTTGCCAACATCTCCTCTTCCCCTGATCTTATTATTGGCTTCTTATCATTCCACAATTACTCTATATATGGAGAGATAAGTTTACACTTATTTTCTTTATTTGGCTTCATGTGTTTATTCTTCTGATATTCTATAATTTTTGCAGCCTGGTTTTAGTTCTTCAAATAGTTACCTTTATTACTATTACTTGATATAATAATTTTAGTTCTTATTTTATCATTATTGACTTACTGACTCTCTACTATGAATGATGATAAAATAAGCATGATTTGACATCCTCATACCTCTGTTCCCTCCATTGTCTGATTTTTGTTTTTATTTTATCTGATTTTATATTATTAATGTTATTTCACTTTGTGTTTAATTTTGAACCTTTGAGTATATATCTATTACTAGATTTATCAGCTTTAAACTATATCTTTTGGTCTCAAGGTACAAAAAGATGAAGACAGCAGCATACTTTTCCTTCTTTATGTGTTCTCTGTACTTTGCCATCCCAATCTTCATTACTATTTCTACAGTGCCACATTAAAATTCTTCTCTGTAACCAGAACTTCTCTACCTGCTTTAGCCTATGTCCTATATCTAAATGGATTCAATGCTCTATATCAGCAATTTTTACCATAGTGTCTCTATTCGTTTCTTTTTCAAATTCTTCCTCTAATACATTTTTCAAAAAGAGATCATTGAATCACCTTTCCTAAGTTCTATACGTTGGAAATATTTTTCTGTGGTCTTTAAACTTCTAGGATAGCTTGGCCAGGTAAATTTTTCTTGTGTAATGATTTCCCTTGTGAGGATGCTGTGCGCATTGTTCTGCACAACAATGAATACTGCTCTGAGAAGGGAGAGGCCACTCTGATTTTTAAAAAGGAAATGGTGACTTTTTTCCCCAGATTGTCAAAAGTCCTCTCTTTTCTTGGAAAACCAATGACATTCCTGGTACATGTATTCGAGCTGAAAATTCTGACCCATGTTGTACCCTTTTAATCCATAGTTTCAAGCACATTTTTTTTTTTTATTTTGAGAAAGTTTTCTGGAATTAAAATTTTGTGGACTTTATTTCTGTCATGATGTATTTTATTTTCTCTACTATTTCTTTCTTAAGCTCCGAATGTCATTTTTCATTTCCTTTGGTTGTCTTCTTAATTCTTCACCAAATTTTGTATCTTTCTCGAACTCATGTTTTAGATGAAATATTTTCATCACTGCTTTTGAGTTACTAGAAATGTTTTTACTCAAGATTTTCATTTATTTGAAGGCATCATTTTTCTGTTTATTTTTCACCCTTCATTTTTGTTCCTTTGGTTTTTCATATATGTATATTTTATAAACCTCACATAATTAAAAAAATTATATTTAAATGAGATGATGTCTCTCCTGATCAGCAATTTATTAGAGGATCATTGTTAGAGATCCAGAGCTGTTGACTGTGGTCATGGAAACCTTTCCTGGCTCAGGGTGAAGCCTTCCAGCTGTTTAGCTGAGGGAAATTAGAAGCTTCAAAGCTCCTGATCATTCACACATCTCTGCATCACAGCACATTTGCAGAGATGGCGTTTTCTGTACATTTCCAAATTTAGTTGTTGCTTCTGCCACATTGTGATGTCAGAAAGAAATAGGAAAGCATCTAGGATGGCATCTGTAGACAGTCCATGTATCCCATTCTTGTAGTTCCAAGTAAGGAGTCACTGATTGTGTCCCTCAGAGTGTGCCATGACTTTGGAGAACCCTGTGCCCTGACGGACATTTTAGCTGCTGGAATCCTCTTCATGTGTTCTCTCACCGTGGTCCAGTCTTCCGTGGCTCCAGCAAACATCCTGTATGGATTTTGGCTACAGGTGTATCCTTATGCCATTAAAGATGGGGTTTCTTTTTCTATTTCCCTGTTGTCTTGGGATGCAATTTAAAAAGGGGAAGACGGTAAGTCATCTTTCATGTTTCACCATCCTTTGGTTTAAACTTTTCCAAAAAACCTGTAGAAAATGTTAATGTTTCATCAAACATCTTCACAACATCAAAAGAAAAAACACAGTTCTATAAACAGAAAAAGACAGGCTTACACAGAAGTGGCTCATTCACTTTGTGACTTCAATAGGAAGAAAATTTTGATTTTTCTTTATAAGTTTTATATATGCCAGATGAAGAAGGAAAATAATACAAAGATTTCTATCAGGATAGCAGGCAACTGACACTGGTCCAGGATTTCCCTTAAATTCTACCTGACTTTCTTTGATGGAGTTCTAAATTATTCATAGCAATTTACTTGTTTAAATAAGTTTTTGTGATAAGAAAATATTTCTGGGTTTCTGAGAGTCATGTCTCTTATTGGGCTCTCAGAATGCCAAGGATACATAATACTGAGAGCATCCTTGAATAAAGGATGACTCTGCTGTTCCTTTTTCTCTTCATTTAAAAATGCTGTGCTGAAGGAGGGTAGATAGATATCAAAGGGCCATAGGGTCCTCAGAACTGGCAAGATCCTCGAAAGTTTTGGAAGACTTGACTGCAAAGAGGATTGCACTGTGGTCAGAATCCCAGGGTTGCAGCAAGGCATTGGAGAGGGGTTTGGCTCTGGGAGGGTGATTAAATCACCTTGCCCAATTTCCCATGCACTGGAGCAGAATTGTGGTTCTTGGGTCTTTAGTATGGTGGAGAAATAATATAGAATCCTCTGACTTAAGGGCTTGTGGATCAGACATGAAGATGAATGTCTCAGCAGATGCCTGCTTACACAGAGGACATTGAAATCTGAGTGTACAGGACTCTGATCCCTGGTATTTTGTAAGCTCCTCAGAAATTAGATACAATCCTGAAGAAATGGAGGGAAACTACACGTGGAATGAAATTGTTTCCTACAATTCCAGTAGAATGGAATATCAAGAGAAATTAATTTGAATAATACAATAAAATGAATAATACTTTATTTCTAGCATACCTGGGTTTGTGGACAGATAGCCATTTTTGCTCCAGATATATCCAAAACTTTAACTGGGCAAGTACTTGTAGATAGAATTGCTGGTGGGCGGCAATAATGTCGTCCTTTAACTGATTAATCCATTTACGTTTCAGCTTTTGCTATGCCTGAGAGAAATATTTTGGATCTCTCCTCAAATATATTAATTTGAATATGCAGTTTTAAATAAAAGCAAATAGGAGTTTGGACTCTGAATTCTCCATTGCCATAAAGTTAAAATACTTAACAAAGTATCTTTTAAACTAAGATAGTCCCAATCAGTGGTACGCTGTAGGCAAGGATAATATGGGATTTTAAAGGTGAATTTATTGAGTTAAAGAGTTGAGTCTACACAGTTGACCTGTATTAACCACAAAGGCAGATCTTACTGGAGAGACATAGGGCTTGTATGAACTTATTCCAAAGTTGCTTCATATCTTCACAGCATTCATACTAATGCTGAAGTTTGCATTGAGGAAAATGCCTATAGTTATGGTACAAAAATTAAATTTCCTTTCTGCAGGCACCACAGAGAATCTGCAAATTCCCTACTGATAACCATCTCTCTTTCTTCCTCTAATAAAGAAAAGATGCCTTCTTGCTAGTAAAGGGACTGAGTCAATCTGCATAAGAAAATACAGACAGACAAAGTTTGGTGAAGAGAAGGGAAACAGACTATAATTCAGTGGTTAGATAAAGAGTTTTTAAAGGGAATTTGAGGAAGGACATATTGGAATAGCAGTAGAGAGTGAGGGAAATATGTAGAGGTAAAAGGGTATTTTTATAAATGACAATGTGGAGTCTTTATTTGGATGCCCTTAATACTCTTTATTTTAAACCACATGTTAGCATTCATTGAGTTTATTGAATGCAGCACAACCCTATGACAAAAATCTGTGAATCTAAGACATATAATGATTATAGTAATATGTGCCTGAATTCAATGAGCTATGACATTTTAGGCCAGGGAATTTTGCTATGACATCTCCCAATTGAGTATTACATGAAATTGCCCTCCTGTCTTTAACACTTGGTGGAGTGGCAGCTCCAGCATCGGTGACAGTGGTGTTTCACTACCAAACACAGGGTGATGGTGGTAAAAGCAATCAAGTCCAGCAGATGGGCCACGAATTGTGGGTTCTGGCTTAGAGGGCAGAAACTTTGTTCCTCCATTATCTTGGTAAATGTTAGTGAATGGTTCATGAATATGTGTAAACCCTGGGGAATCCTAGTAAGTATTTGGCAGGAAAATTGGAATTTATGCCAGTAATTTGAAAAGAATTTTCAAAGTTATTGTAAACTGGGTATAAACATAAATGGGACATAACATGTAGATATAAGTTAGTGCTATGATCTATTGGTAGTGTCTTCTATGAAGGCCAAAATTTTTTCAGGTGTATTTCATTCAAGTTATGGCATACACCATGAATATTTAGGATACCTACAGCATGAAATGCTCTGTGTTGTGAGTTTTATGCTAATAAAATGTTGGGAGTTTGCTCCTAAAAATAAGGATTTGAGATTTGGAATAGTTTATCTTGAGTCATTCCTGGTGGTGGTAATTAATTCTATAGCAGGGCTAGGCAAATGACAATCCTAGTTTATGACAATAAAATCATATTTAACTTTCTGTTAACTACAGAAATGGAAATATGGCATTATTTCATCTCATAACCAAAATAATATTAAAAGATGAAGTTAAACTAGAATGAAATAAAGTTTTAGCCCTACTGCATTTCTCTGGAAACCACTGACCTTAGCAAATCCCAAACTTCTCTGGGCAGTCTACTAGAATGTTAACCTATTAATGGTGAGGGACACTTGATGGAGTTAGAAAACAGCTTCCTAGTTACAAATTCTGGGAGTAAGTTGGAATATTGAAGCAAAAAATTGGGGGACTTTCTGGTGCAAGGTCATGATGATCCAAAGCAGATAGCTGCTGTCCTGATTTATCTTTCTGAAACTGAAAGGGCATTCAAATATAGTAATGACAACCTGCCTGAATGTAGTCTGAAGCTTGATTCATGATCATCAATTGGGATATAATTATGTACTGCTTCCTCCAAAAGAAGGCAGATCAAATCAGAATTCCAGATGTATCTCTCTCAACCTTTTGCTCATATATTCAAGTCAAGTATCCCAGAAATCTGTCACCACTTGTAATCACACGGTAACTTGACCAGCAGTGGAGAGGCTTCTTCTTATTTTAACCTTTTCTTACTCCTCCTACACTCCACAGACCTATACTCGTAACATGACAACTACTATTGTTCTCACTATGAAAAGAAGTGCAGGGTGATATTTATCAATATGAACCATGAGGAAGATTATTTAGGGACAAATTGTGCTTAGAATATAATATCCTTCTTCTAAATCTAGGACTTCCAAGTAGAACAGTGACTGAGTGGTTCACAATGCTTTTGAGAGATTACAGACTCCTTGGGGAAGATGATGAAAGCACTAGATCCATCCCCAATCTGGGCCAGAAAAAAACTACTTGTTTTGCATTAAATTTTGGAGAGTTTGTGGATTTCTCTGAAATACAGTTCAATATCCCACATTAAGAAGAATCCAAGGTTTAGGGACTGGTGAGAGGAGATTAGTTCAGGAATGATTGTAAGGGTTATGGAAGAGAGATCTCATTAAGATGGCAGCATAGGCAGACTCTGAACTCATTTCCTCCCATGAACACAATCAGGTTACAACTACTTTTGGAAAAATTACCCTGGAGAGAAAACTGAAAACTGGATAAAAAGGATCAGCCATTCACTGAGGCGGAAGTGGCAGAAATTCCTTCTGGAGAGAAAAAAAAGCCACCTTCATGAGCCATGGAGCTTCACAGCTGGCTGGGTGGGAGCTGCCCTAAGGTACACAGCCGTCTCTGGAGGAGTGGGGACCTGAGCAGGGCCTGTTACTGCTATAAACATCCTTCAGACTCAGCACAATTGAGAGGAGTGTCCTACTATCTGGCTTCACTGGCTATTAACTGCAGCAGGGAATACTCCCAGAAAAGCTACCAGACAAAGGCCAAAAAAACCTGGGTCTTAAAAGGCTCACACATAAATTCACCCATCTCAGAGAGCATCATAAAATCACCAGAAAGAGGGCTGCACAGTCTTTTGGTGGAAAGAGACTCACCTGGTAGGCTCTGGGTGCATCTCAGTGAGAGGTGAGACCTCTCCAGAGACTGAGACATTGTTGGCGGCCATTGTTGTGACCTAATACAGGCATGCTGACATAGATGCTGGCAGATGCCATTGAGGCTCTTTCCTTGACCTGTTAACTCAGGGGTCTGCCACACTCACTGAAGCACAGATTTAATCCAGTTCAGCCAGGGCAGGCAGCCTGCCGTAGGGCCCTAGGGAATGGCCCTCAGGTTACTTTTTGGCTTCATAGACTGGGTACCTTGATCCTGTACAAGCAGGCGAGTGTGTCCACCTCTGTGGAGCAAGCCCTGTGTGAGGACAAGATGAACTGTGGGGGACAGTGGTGGGGAGGTTGGGGCCTCTGCAGTGGGGGGACTAGATAAGCTCCAAGGGTCAGGAAGTGTGCACAGGCCAGGAATGTGTTGATAGCATGTGTATAGAGCTTATCAGAGGCAGAAGACCTGTGCTTTACAAAGAGCCACACAAAGTATAAACCCCACCTACCAAAGTCTGAAACACTTGAGTGCTCCCATGCCTAGGGCAAGCCCCACTCATCTGCAATCTTGAAAGCTCAACAGCCTTGCAGGTCTGAGGCCTACAGCAACTGTAAGCCCCTGAGCCTAGCAACCAGCTACAGTGGGCACCTACCCCATTAACAGGGAAACTGCAACAGGAGTGTGCTATTAGACCTTGTAGCCAAAGGTGCTGGGGCTCCCCAAACCTGATTTACAAACAGCTGATCAGGGAGAGAAAGACTGGACTTCTGGGTACCTGCAGTAAGAGCAACCCTGCCACAAGAGAAGGACACAAGTAACACACACAAGAGTCACTCCTGGAACATTTGGACTGGTGATGAGATGAAAGCACACTGCTGGGCCTCACATTCAAAACTCATAATGAATTGGCATTATAGTACCTAATAACCAGGTTTCAAAAAGTGCATTGAAATTCAGCTCATAATTCTTCCTAAAAAATTTCTTGCATAAGGCCTCTCTTACATAAGGCCACTTCTCCAAGATCAGGAGACATAGCTGACTCACCTAATACATAGACATAAGAACAGAGAAAGAAGCATAATGAGGAGACAAAGGAATGCATTCCAAGTAAGGGGACAGGACAAAACCCCAGAAAAAGAACTAAATGAAACAGAAATAAGCAATCCACCTGACAAAGAGTTCAAACAAAAACTTATAAGGATGTTCACAGATATTGGGAGAAGACTGGATGAACACAGTGAGAACATCAACAAAGAACTAGAAAATATAAAAAAGAACCAATCAGAAATGAATAATACAATACTGGAAATGAAAAATTCGCTAGAGAGACTCAATAGCAGAGTAGATGATACAGAAGAATGGATCAGCAAGCTGGACAAAAGACTAGAGGAAATCACCTAAGCTGAACAGATAAAAGAAAAAAAGAATTAAAAAGAATGAGAACAGTCTAAGAGAACCCTGGGACAATATCAAGCACACTAACATTCATATTACAGGTGTCCCAGAAGGAGAAGAGAGAGACAAAGGGGCAGAAAATCTAGAAATAATAGCTGAAAACTTTCTTAACCTAAGGAAGGAAACAGACATCCAAGTACAGGAAGCAGACAG
This sequence comes from Equus asinus, assembly GCF_041296235.1. Classification (NCBI taxonomy): domain Eukaryota; kingdom Metazoa; phylum Chordata; class Mammalia; order Perissodactyla; family Equidae; genus Equus; species Equus asinus. Next base: position 49,104,842 of record NC_091792.1, on the reverse strand, counting down.
AGCACCAAACAAGATGAGCCCAAAGAGGCCCACACCAAGACACATTATAATTAAAATATCCAAAATTAAAGACAAAGAGAGAATCCTAAAAGCAGCAAGAGAAAGGCAACAAGTGACATACAAAGGAAGGTCCATACGGCTATCGACAGACTTCTCAGATGAAACACACAGGCTAAAAGAGAGTGGCATAACATACTTAAAGTGCTGAAAGGAAAAAACTTAAAGCCAAAAGTACTCTATCCAGCAAGGTTATCATTCAGAATGGAAGGAGAGATAAAGAGCTTCCTGGACAAGCAAAAATTAAAGGAGTTTATCACCAAGAAAACAGTTCTACAAGAAATACTGAAGGGACTTATTTAAGTGGGAAAGAGAAGACCACAAATAGGGATAAGAAAATTACCAAAAAAATATCCAGGCAATAAAATCACTGGTAAAGGCAAAAATATAGTAAAGGTAGCAGATCAACCATCTATGAAGATAATATGAAGGTTAAAAGACAAAAGTACTAAAATGATCTATTTCAATGATAAGAGGCTAATGGATAGACACGCAGAAAACAAGAGATTTGATATGGTTTCAAAAACATAAAATGCAGGAGGAGGGGAGTGAAAAAGTAGTTTTAGAAAGAGGTCAAGCTAAAGAGACTATCAACTCAATATAGATTGCTATATATGTAGAATATTATATAGGAACCTCATGGTAATCACAAACCAGAAACCTATAATAAAAAAACAAATAAGTATGAGGAAAGAAATCAAACATATTACTAAAAAAAAGCCATCAAACCACAAAGGAAGAGAGTAAGAGAGGAAGAAAGGATCAGAGAAGAACTACTAAAACACTCAGAAAAAAAGTAACAAAATGTCAATAAGTACATATTTATCAATAGCTACTTTAAATGTCAATGGACTAAAGGCTCCAATGAAAAGGTATAGTGTGGTCGATTGGATAAAAAAAACCAAGACCCATATATATGCTGCATACAAGAACACACTTCAGACCTAAAAACACTCACAAAATGAAAAGTGAGAGGATGGAAAGAGATGCTCCATGCAAATGGCAAAGAAAAGAAACTTGGGGTAGCAATACTCATATCAGAGAACATAGACTTTAAAACAAAAACTGTAACAAGAGACAAAAAAGGGCACTACATAATGATTAAGGGAACAATCCAACAAGAGGCTACAACACTTGTAAATATCTGTGCACTCAACATAGGAGCACCTAAATATATTAAGCAATTATTAACAGACATAAAAGGAGAAATGGACAGTAACACAATAATAGTAGAGGAGTTTAAAACTCCACTTACACCAATGGATAGATCATCCAAACAGAAGACCAATAAGGAAACAGTGGCCTTAAGTGACACATTAGACCAGATGGACTTAGTAGACATATATAGAACATTCATCCAAAAACAGCAGAATTCTTTTAAAATGCACACTGAACATTCTCCAGGATTGATCACATATTAGACCACAAAGCAATTCTCAATAAATTTAAGAAGATTGAAATAATACCAAGCATCTTTTCTGACCACAAAGGTGTGAAACTAGAAGTCAATTGCAGGAAGAAAAGCCACAAAAATGTGGAGATTAAACAAAATGCTACTGAACAATGATTGGGTCAATGTAGAAATCAAAGGAGAAGTAAAAAATTACCCAGAGACAAATGAAAATGAAAATACTACATGCCAAATCTATGGGCTACAGCAAAAGCAGTTCTAAGAAGGAAGTTTATAGCAATTCAGGCCTATGTCAACAAACAAGAAAAATCCCCAATAAACAACCTAACAGTGCACTTAAAGGAACTGGGAAAAGAAGAACAAACAAAGCCCCAAATCAGGAGAAGGAAGGAAAATAAAAATCAGAGCAGAAATAAATGAAATAGAGGCTAAAATAACAATAAAAAATTAATGAAACCAAGATCTGGTTCTTTGATAAGATAAACAAAATTGACAAACTTTTAACTAGATTCACCAAGGAAAAAAGAAAGAAGGCTCAAATAAATAAAATCAGAAATGAAAGAGCAGAAATTACAACTGACACCTCAGAAACACAAAAGATTATAAGAGAATACTATAGAAAGCTATATGCCAACAAATTGGATAACCTAGAAGAAACGAATAAATTCTGAGAATCATACAACCTTCCAAAATTGGATCAAGAAGAAGTAGAGAATTTGAATAGACAAGTCACCAGTAAGAAGATTGAAACAGTAATCAAATACCTCCCAAAAAATAAAAGTCCAGGACCAGATGGCTTCCCTGGTGAATTCTACCAAACATTCAAAGAAGACTTAATACCTATCCTTCTCAAACTCTTCCAAAAAATTGAAGAGGAGGGGAGGCTTCCTAACTCATTCTATGAAGCCAATATTATCCTGATGCCAAAGCCAGACAAGGACAACAGAAACAAAGAAAATTACAGGCCAATATCACCGATGAACATCAATGCAAAAATCCTCAACAAAATACTAGCAAATCGAATGCAACACTACATAAAAATGATCATACATCATGATCAAATGGGTTTTATTCCAGGGATGCAGGGATGGTTCAACATCTGCAAATCCATCAACGTGATACACCAAATTAACAAAATGAAGAATAAAAATCACATGATCATCTCAATAGATGCAGAGAAAGCATTTGACAAGATACAGCATCCATTTATGATAAAACCTCTAAATAAAATGGGTATAGAAAGAAAATATCTCAACATAATAAATTCCATATATGACAAACCCACAGCTAATATCATTCTCCATGGAGAAAAACTGAAAGCTGTCCCTCTAAGAACAGGGACCAGACAAGGATGCCCACTGTCACCACTCTTATTTTCTTTCTTAAAGATTTTATTTTTTTCCTTTTTCTCCCCAAAGCTCCCTGGTACATTGTTGTATATTCTTTGTTGTGGGTCCTTCTAGTTGTGGCATGTGGGACGCTGCCTCAGCGTGGTTTGATGAGCAGTGCCATGTCCGCGCCCAGGATTCGAAGCAATGAAACACTGGGCCACCTGCAGCGGAGCGCGCGAACTTAACCACTCGGCCACGGGGCCAGCCCCTGTCACCATTCTTATTTAACATAGTATTGGAAGTCCTAGCCAGAGCGATCAGGCAAGAAAAAGAAATAAAAGGGATCCAAATTGGAAAGGAAGAAGTGAAACTGTCACTCTTTAAAGACAACATGATTTCATATATAGAAAACCCTAAAGAATCCACTAAAAATCTTTTAGAAATAATAAAGGAAGACAGGCAAGTCGCAACATACAAAATCAACATACAAAAATCAGTTGTGTTTCTACACACTAACAACGAGGTTGCAGGATGAGAAATTAAGGATACAATCCCATTTACAATGGCAACAACAGGAATAAAATACCTAGGAATAAACTTAAAGAGGTGAAAGATCTGTACACTGAAAGCTATAAGACGTTGAGAGAAATTGAAGAAGACACAAAGAAATAGAAAGATATTCCACGCTCTTGGACTGGAAGAATTAACCTAGTTAAAATGTTTATACTTCCTAAAGAAATCTATAGATTCAATGCAATCCCTGTCAAAGTTCCAACAACATTTTTCACAGAAATAGAACAAAGAATCCTAAAATTTATATGGAACAATAAAATACCCTGAATAGCCAAAGGAATCCTGAGGAAAAAGAACAAAGCTGGTGGTGTCACAATCCCTGATTTCAAAATATACTGCAAAGCTATAGTATCCAAAACAGCATGGTACTAGCACAAAAAGAGACACACAGTTCAATGGAAGAGAACTGAGATCCCAGAAATAAACTCACATATTTATGGACAGCTAATTTTTGACAAGGAGCCAAGGAGGAACAATGGAGAACGGAGAATCTCTTTAATAAATGGTATTGGGAAAACTGGACAGCCACATGCAAAAGAATGAAAGTAGACCATTCCCTTACACCATGGACAAAAATCAACTCAAAATGAATTAAAGACTTGAATGTAAGACCTGAAACCATGAAACTTCTGGAAGAAAACATAGGTAGGACGCTCTTTGATATTGGTTTTAGCAGCATATTTTCAAGTGCTGTGTCTGACCGGGCAAGGGAAACAAAAGAAAAAATCAACAAATGGGACTTCATCAAACTAAAAAACTTCTGCACAGCAAAGGAAACCATCAACAAAACAAAAAGACAACATAACAATTGGGAAAAGATATTTATAAACCATATATCAGATAAGGGGTTAATATCCAAAATATACAAAGCACTCATATGTCTCAACAACAAAAAAATCAACAACTCAATTAAAAAGTGGGCAAAAGATCTGAACAGAGATTTCTCCAAAGAAGTTATATGGATGGCCAACAGGCACATGAAAAGATGTTCAATATCATTAGCTATCAGGGAAACGCAAATCAAAACTACAATGAGGTATCACCTCACTCCAGTCAGAATGGCTATAATTAACAAGACGGGAAACAACAAGTGCTGGAGAGGGTGTGGAGAGAAGGGAAACCTTGTACACTGCTGGTGGGAGTGCAAACTGGTGCGGTCACTATGGAAAGCAGTATGGATTATCCTCAGAAAATTAAGAATAGATCTACCATACGATCCAGCTATTCCACTGCTGGGTATTTATCCAAAGAACTTGAAAACTCAAATGCATAAAGTCACATGCATCCCTATGTTCGTTGCAGCATTGTACACAATAGCCAAGACTTGGAAGCAACCTAGGTGCCCATCAAGGGACAAATGAATAAAGAAGATGTGGTATATATACACAATGGACTACTACTCGGCCATAAGAAATGATGAAATCCGGCCATTTGTGACAACATGGATAGTCCTTGAGGGTATTATGCTAAGTGAAATAAGTCAGAGGGAGAATGTCAAATACCGTATGATCTAACTCATAAGTAGAAGATAAAAACAAGGACAAACAAACCCATAGCAACAGACATTGGATTGGTGGTTACTATAGGGGAAGGGGGGAGAGAGGTTGGCGAAAGGGGTGATTAGGCTCACATGTGTGGTGATGGATTATAATGTCTTTGAGTGGTGAACATGATATAATCTACATAGAACTTGAAATATATTACAATGTACACCTAGAAGTTATATAACATTATAATCCAATGTTACTGCAATAATAAAAATTTTTTTAAAGGGTTGTGGAAAAAAAACCCCTCCAAACAATGTTTCTTACATCAATATGTATTTTGAATGTGTGTATATCACATTTTAACTCTTCAGTGGAACTCTTGTGGAAAGTGAGGCAAATACAATTCAATGTTTGTGTTCTGGTAATCTGTCTCGATAGATTTATAGAATCTGGAAGAATGTGTAATTAAGAGGCTACTGTCACTTTCTCAGATGTCAAATGCCTCAAGCCAGCCTTTGACAAGTGTTAGATGGCAATCACTTCATAGTCGAGATATGATCAAAGAGTGGAGCAGTCAACATATGTGAGGGACAGAAGCCAGCAATAGTATGTTCCTCTCTCTTCTTTTTTCCTTTAACTTTTTTTTTTTTTTAAAGACTGACACCTGAGTTAACATCTATTGCCAATCTTCTTCTTCTTCTTCTTCCTTTTTTTCCCTTCTTCTTCCCACAGCCCCTCAGTACATAGTTGTATATTCGAGTTGTAGGTCCTTCTGGCTGTGCTATGTGGGATGCTGCCTCAGCATGGCTTGATGAGCAGTGCCATGTCCGTGCCCAGGATCTGAACCTGTGAAACCCTGGACGGCTGAAGCAGAGCACACAAACTTAACCACTCAGCCATGGGGCTGGCCCCTAACCTTGATTTCTTTTAGTCATGGAGATAAGTTTATTAAAGACAGAGGATCAATGTTCATTCCACTTCGTTTCCTTTTGCTCTATTAAATACCTGAGTGAGGCTTACACTAACAATGGTATTTCAGAACATTCACGGTGAGATACTTAGAACCTGGACAATAATAAGCCAATAGGAATCTCTACGTTTAATTTGATAATCAACTATATATGTGGTCTCCATTCTGATATCAGGGCACTCCTCTCTTTGTTTCAACTCTTGTCTTTTCCTTTTGATACTTTTAAGATGATTTTCTTACCAACTAATCAATATTCAATATTGAATATTTAAAAATTCAAAAAACAAATGATTTTCTCATAATTTGAGAGCAGGAAAGACACTGTATCTTCTTTCCTATTGAGTTGCTAATGTACACTACCTAGGAAGAACTCAATAAATACTTATGAAATAGTGTTGAATTTGACATATGAAGAAATTGGAAACCAGAGAGATCAAGTGAATTCCTTAAGGTAATTTATCTCCTTAGTATTGGATTAAGGATTATTAATTTATCTATTGACTTAAAAATCATCCTTTTCTGTTAGGGGTGACATTCCAAGGTATTTTCTGTGACCACCCAAAACCTATGGTATAATTGGGATCCTAGGAAGACTTTCCATGAGGAATCTCAAAGCCACTGATTTTGCTGAAGTTCCTCTAGCAATTTGAATGATTATACCAATACGAAAACCCCTAATATTCAAGGGCACACCTTTGACGAGTTTCAGGTGCTGGTCTACTAAGATATGTCATTCTCCATTTTAGTTGTCATCAAAATCCAGGGATTCATCAAACTGGACAACCAGAAGCTGGTGTCATCTTGCCTTTGGGAAAATTAGCACTTTCTCCTCTCTTATTTATCTGTTTATTTTGTCATTTGGTATGCTAAAATAAAATTGCTTCATAGCTCCTACACGGTCACCTTTTCCTTATCAATTTTATGCAATATGCATACCAGGCAAAGATTCTTCATGAATAAACCCAGTGTAACTAAATCATGATACCCTATTTAGCATGAAATACGAGGGCATGAAGAACATAATAACATGTTATTAGTTTGACTATTTTTTTATTATTGTTTTCACCAAAGAAGAAATGCAAGAACTCATTTATTTTTCTATTCTATAAAAATCTCTTATATGTAAAGCTAAATTACTTTTCCACATCATGAAATGTTTTATTACCTAGTGTCATTAGTTAATTAACTATTATTAATAATACTGGGCATTGTGTATATGGTCAATCACATTATACAAATTTGTTGGTTCTGTTTCTTTTTTTGTTTTCCTCTTAAAAATCTTATTGCTGTAAACATTGAGAAAATTTGCTATTAATGAAGCACATATGGAAACAGATGACTCCGCTTATCTTTTTTGTTCAGCTATAAGGAGAAACATCATTTTTTATTGTGAAAATAACATGTAATTCTGTTTATTGAAAGGGCCCTAGTGAATGGCTGTTAGGAAGCTCTGTAGTGGTAGTCACTCCCTGAGCTGTGACTTCATCGGAGAATGCTTTGGTTCCAGAATAGAGCAGATGTTCAGTCTACATTTGTATACTCAAAACACACTGAAAGCATAAAGTCAGGCTAAGAGCACTTGTTGATGAATGGAAGACTCAAGAAGAGATGAAAAGGCTGTAACTACAGGAAGAACTACAGTGCAGCAGTTTCTAGAAACCATTTGGTTGGAATACACTTAAAGGATCCAAATGGTAATAGTGACAATGTCTTGCACAATATCCAGTCCAGGGAAAGTAAAGGACTTCAAAATATGCTATGTGGTTTCAACTGTAATAACAAAAAGCATTATGGAACTATTAAAGTCCTTAGAGTAAAAGAAACTAAAGCATAATTCACTGTGGATTTAATTCCGTGTTGCGTTATGGCATAATTTGCCTTGCCAACAATAAAGCATTTCTAGACAAAATTTTAGGTGAAACTTGCTTATCATTACCTCATAAATCTATTCTTGGCTTCAAGTATGTATAATAAACTAATTTTAAACTGAAGCTACAGCACAATCTCTTACTCCCAGAGGCATAATGTATTCTTTTTGTTTGGTGTATGACTAAAATAACATGAAAAAAATCACTTTGGTTTACATCAGGGTTTCTCTACCTCGGCACTATGATATGTAGACTGGAGAGTTCTTTGTTGTGGGGCTGTCCTGTTCGGAATATTTAGCAGCTCCTCAGTCTCTACTCACTAGATGTCAGTGGCATCTCCTCCACCAAGGAGTGACAACTAAAATGTAGCCAGACATCTCCAAATGTCCTCTGGGGGAAAATCGCCCTCAGTTGAGAACCACTTTTCTAGATTCTGGCCCTCTGATATTTTTCTCTAGGATGATGTGATCTGAAATCCAGTAGCACTAAAAGAATGCTATTGACTGTGGAAATATGGATTTCAACCAACACAATTGCTTCAATCGTTGAAAAATTTAGGAAAAAATAGTTCTTTAAAAAATACTAAAATTTGCAACTCTATTGGCAATCAAGAATGAAAAAAATTCTTCCATGTGAATTACTTAATCTTGAGGCACTTTTGTGCTCAACATGAACAATAGCTGTAATCATAAAATCCATTAGCATACTGCCTGAAGTGCTTGGTGGTCATCTTTTATTCATTGGATAATTACTTACCACTAGGTATGTTTTACTTGAACTGGTAATGTGCCACAAAAGGCTTTCATAGCTATTATACATGTATCATGTTAGTTTTTACCTTATTTTTCACACAGAGAAGCACCTGCATGAATCCAAAGATGTAAGAATGATTTTCCTTTTTCACACAGTAAATACACAACACTGCCTGTTGGTACAAATAGGCCTACTGGGGAGGGTATATAATTTGGCATCATGTTAAGTGCTACAATTTCTAGGACAGGACAAATCCTTTAGGAGACACTAAACTTGGGAAGGCTTCTTTCTCATGAGAAAGTGCCACAGATGTTTGCCTTGTGGCAGGTGCTTTTCCACATTCATTCATTTAGGGTTTATTGATACTAGCAATAGCATCAAAGTACTACTCGCTCCAAACTTATTTATACTCTAGACAGGGAGAAAAGACTTAATTTTGTGAAAAGGTAAATTACAAAGCATGACAATGATATGAAGACTGATGAGAGGTTATATGTAAAGAATTTCTAATGGGGTGCTCTAGGCAGCAAGTGATCAAATCCAGAGGAGGTCACTGCATGCCCTTAAATTGCCATGCAAATTTTGATTTTGATTGTCTTGAAGTATGAATAAGAGAAGGAAGGGCTTTTCCAAAGGGTAGAATGCTAAGAGCAAGCCAGGAGAGAGACAATCCAAATTGGGTGCTTAGGGAATGGGAGGAACAATATATAGGCCATTCTGATTTGAGTGGATGTTTTGTGTATGGAGTAAAGAGGTTAGTTGGAATTACAGTGGAGAAGATTTTAAAGATTGGGTTTTATTTATTCTTTAGGAGGATGAGGAATTCTCTTGGTGAAGGAAGATAACTTAAATGTAACAGTGTTTGAGTAAGATGAATCTGGCACTCGTGCATAGTGAGGACAACGAAATGAGGGAGCCATAGAAGAGATGGCATAAGAGAAAAGCAATGGAAAATGCAAGAGAACTATGAAGGTATTAAATTTAATTAATTGTTTAATGATTTCCCCAAAGTTGTCTTAAGTGAGAAGTAGAAATGGCAGGACTTGGTCTTATAATTGCTTTTCCTGCATTCTTGACTTTGGTGCTGACTGAAGTGGAGGGTGTGATGTACAGCCCAGATTCCCCTTCAAGGCTGAAGGAGTTCCCTCCCAGCTATACGGCATACTGCCAAATGCCAGTCACCGTCAGCTGCCAGTTTTCTCTGGGAATTGCCCTTTGCTGAATAAAACTACTTTGAATAAGGCCCAAAAAGTTCCAGAGGGAGTTTTGTGTGGGCTATAAACACCCTGCCTGCTCACCACAGTTGGCAGTTTTCTGAAGGGTCATCTCAGCTCCAGCACTCCCTACAAAGATGGCTGAGGCCGCCTAGTTGTGAGTGCACTGCTGCCCCAATTCTTCTTCTCCCAAATTCTGCTTCTTCTCCTTTCACCAAAGTTGTTGACTTCAAGAGTACTCCAAGTAAACTTCTTGCCCACTAATCCCTATATCAGAGTCTGCTTACTGGGGAACCTAATCTGTAACAGTTGGTGCCAAGAGTGGTCTGAGAAAGCAGACGCTGTGATGAGATTGGGAAGCCATAACACTCACGGTCTCACTGTCAATGAGGATCCTATCACATTAATAGGTGGGGCGTTTGTGGACCACACATAGCCCTTGACACAAGGTAGCAATGGAATCGTTAAAACTTTCACTAGTGGTAAGTGGGATGATATATTAGTGGAAGGAAATGAATTAGTGGGAACGATGTATCAACACCTTAGAAGTATGGAAGAAAGAGTAAATATAAGGAAAATGATATTGGGTGATATTTACTGGGCAATTGATGCTCTGGAAAGAGAAAATGAAAAGCTGAGGACAGTTAACTGTTGATTAAAAGTTGATTATCGAAGTCAGAAGGCCTCCTAGACAGCATAGAAAGAGCAGCCAGAGGACCAAAAAGGCTGGAAACTAGGCACAGGACTTAATAAAAGTATATCATATTTATACATAAAGTTTAATCCCAAAATTAGTCATAGTCTTTGTTGGGAAAGAATGGGATCCTGAGACATGGGATATAGATATCTGAGTGGTGAATATGAAAATCTTGAATCCCTGCTTCTTTTGACCATTTGAGGCTGAAGACCCAGCCCAATCTTCTCTGTTAAAGGGAACTGCTTCCCCCATCTTTCTTAAAGATGAGGTAGAAGGCAATGCCATTCTATGAATCTTCTCCATCTCTCTTCTTAGCCACCAGGCCAATAACTAAGGTTGAATCACAATGTCAACTGACTGGCAAAATACTGGGCTTGTTTAGAGGGGAAAGAGACTATACTCTAGAGGAGCTGCAAGATCTGTTCATCCTCTATTAGCAGAAACTGGGAGAGGACATTCAGACTGGACTCTGGAGTCTTGGATCAAGGTAGGTGGAACATAAAGTTCCATGAAGAGACATTTATCAATATGGGAACATTTTTCTGGGATACAGGACTTAACAAACTTGGCAAGAGATGATGCTAACATGCTTCCAGAATGGATCTTAGAAGCTTGGAGAAAGTGTTAGCCCATGCCAAATAAAGTAAAAATGTGAGGATGGCCATGGAAGACAATAGAAGGAAAGGTCAAAAAGCTTAGATAAGTGCACATGCCAAAACGGATATATTATATGAGGTGGGAGACCCTCTGGGGAAATATCATAAGTAAATTCTGCTGACCATAGCAAAAGGGATCGAATGATGAAGGGACATTAGAATCATTGAGAAGATCGCTGTAGCTGTCATTTATAAGCCAGAGCTGATGGTAAGAGATGCTATTACTGAAGTAGTTTTGCTGATGGCAAAGGCAATAGCAGCATTCTGAGATAACAGAGGCACGTAGAAGCCAGGCAAGTACAATTATCATAATGAGCAGTGAGATCTCAGTGGTAGCCAGGGAGGCCTGAGCCACAGAAAACTCTGGAGATAATTAATAGTATGTAGTATCTCTGGGGACCAGATAGATTGTCAGCCAACAAGGGTATTTCTCAATCTATTTAATCAGAAAAGTTAATGATGAATGATCAGGTGGTTGAGTGTAGGCATCTCAATAAAGAAATCTTGATTCATTCCTTAATTTTTGTACCTGACTCAGTTTTTGTACCAGAAACTTACTAACTTCCTCTCAGATTCCTGGGAGAAAGGACCCACAATACTACAGCAGATATACAAAGTAATGATTTCTCTCATCTTCCCCAAAACAATGATGATATCTATTTACTCTTGAAGCCATATACTGGAGAGAAGAGAATGCCTTAGCATTTTTAGTATTATTGGTCTAAGGGTCTGAATTGCCACTGATACTCAGAGACCTGAATCATCACTTTTAGCTGTTTCTTATAGTGAAGCCATATGACGTCCAGTTCACTGTGGATCTACCATCATTGGGTCCATGAATTCATCCGGTGGTCATTTCCTCAGTCTCAAAATGTATAATTGAAATGGGCGCTTTTTGTAGTTGGCATAAAGTCCTTACCATTGATTTCTTGGTTGGAAAAATAATAGCTTTTGTATTAAAATATTACATTGAAGTTTTAAAAATTACCACCTCCCTCCCTCCCCACAGACACAGCCAAGTTAGTATGTCAAGAGCAATATCACATTTAGAGGGCAATAGCAGAGATTAGTGCCTTAAAGACCCCAAAGATGCAGGGCTGGTAGTCCCATCATATCTTCAATCAATTCACCTTTCTAGTCCTGAAATAACCAGATGGATCTTGGAAGATGATACTGAACTACTGCAAACAAGTGGTAGCCCCAATTTCACCTCCTATGCCTGATTTGGTTGAAGAGCAGACAGTATTGAATGTGGTGGTGCCCTGTCCAGTTCCCATTTCAGAACTGAAGAGTTTATTCCCCCTGCTTCTAGGAATGATGCCTGCTAAACATCCTCAGTTCTCTGCCCTCTCCTGTCAGCTTGCCACAATAACGTCTCCTTACTCTGGGGCAGCCTGCATCCAACCTGTGGTTGATGTGGAGGTGAGGGCTGGAGAGTGGGTTATAAAAGCTCGAAGTCTTTGTTTCAGTTGAGGAAATATCTGAAGGGCTATCCCAGCTTCCAACTTCGGAATGTCCCTTGTTATGACTGCACCTCAGCAAAACTTCTCCCTCTGCAAATGCTACTTGCTTCCCATCCCAAGAGCTGATCTTGAGAGTACATGGTAAATGGTAATACACTTGTAGAACACTGCTCCAGGTCTCAGAGTCTGCTTCTTGGGAACCCACTTGAGACAAGTACATATTATTTCTCTATCATTCTGTTTGCCTTTTTTGTAATTTGCATAAAATTTCACAACATCCGTTTTGTTTCCCTCCCTTACCCCCATTCTGGCCTTATAATAGACCAAATATCAAATAAAATCGTACTGCTGTCATGTTACAATCCTCCAAAAATAGCTTCAGCATGGTCTCCTAGAAAACTGGTAAAGGAAAGTTCATTTTTACACATTTAACTGTGAAATCAGGTGATGACTTACATAACAGTAGGTCTTGCACGTTTCGAAGCTTGGAAATTGCTTAGAGAGTGACTTTTCACTCATGTTTTATCACAAGTTGTTATTAATGACTGATGGAATAAAAATATAGATCGGTTCCTCACTCTTTTCTTTCTTTTGTAATATTTGTCATGTGAATGCCCCGTGTTGATCCAGCATCATATTCTCCCCCACAAAACAAATCTATCCCCCACAAATTGCTTAAATATGTTATTCTATGATTTTATATGTATCCCTTCTGCTGAATTCCAGAGTGGCTATGTCTGAGAAAAGCCAGGATAATACAAGGTATTGTATTTACTGTGTGTTGTATATGAACTCACTGTAGCTGATTGAATATTCAAAGAAAAAAAGCAAAGTAATGGTGTCTTTCCATTAAAAGTAATAATAAAACAGGGAGAAATGAGTTCTTTTACTGTTTTTGTCTCATATGCTCATAGCTATAAAAATTATATTTTTTCATGGATATTAGCATACTAGGTAAATAAACATATTTTTTTCAGTGCATTACTTTAAAAGCCCGTTTCAAATCAGTATAAAAATGTACAATTATGAAGGACTGTTAAGACACCTGTGCCTTAGTTTTCTATTCTCAATTCGTCTTAGGGCATCTTGCCAGATATCAGTTTGACTTTCTTATTTTAGGCACACTTAGAAACAAGTTGAAGCTAGTGTCCTCATTTCACAAAGTAGGAAGTCAGGACAAAAATATCTATGGCCAACAGAACAAGAAATGTAAAGTTGGATAGATTTTTCAGTTTTTCAGTAGTAACCAGTTAAGAACTGAGTATTGCAATATTCTCAAATTTGGAGGGGAACGGGGAGGGGACACGGGGCACCCTTACAAGTGAAAAAAGCTCATTTATCATATTAGGAAGCCAATGTATAAAGCTGAAAATATATGAACCGAGAGAAGCTCAGAATGTTGGAGATGGCCAACATTAGAAAAATTTAAACAGAAATGGATAAAAATGATTGCATTTGGGGTAAGGGATGGGAGAGGAAAAGTGGGGGAAAGGTGACTCTTTTTGCACTATTTAGTGTTTAAAAATATTTGCTCATACTGCTTTAAGAAACTGAATTCAAGTTTACACGCAAAACTTTCAAAATTATTTTCTATCTGTAGATCAGAAGACAGTTTGGCTGCTTTTCTTGTTAAGAACAATTTGAAGAGATCTGAAAACAACCTATAAATGGTCTGTATGTTTGTGTATTCTTATCTGTTTCTTGTGCCCATAATCTCCATTGTCTTACACTTTACCTATCTTCTCCAGATTTGATGTAAAACTAGAGGGGTTTCTCCCCAATATCTTAGTTTAAATTTAGGTCCAGTTCATGGGTATCAGAGATCTCTTGTTCTAGACCTACTCAGTGATTTAATGTCTATTTAATCTATTTAATGTCTATTTAATGTCTATCTAATGTCAGTCCTCCATAAGGAGATGAGAACTTGGAATTTACAACTCAGAAAAGAAGTGCTGGATTTCAACGGTAGACTTGACAATGGAAAAGATTACACTTTATTCTTCTTGTCGCTTGAAGCTATGTTCCTTTCTAAAACATATTATTTATGTACTCACATTTATTGAATGATTATTATATTCACAGTGATGTACAATGCACCTTTTGGGATACTGAGTAGAATAGAAATAGCTCTTGCTCAAAACAGGTGTGATATCCACCAGGTTAGCTATATACAGCGGCTAAAATAACAAAATTATTGACAACGTCATTAAAATAATTCAGTGATCTGGCCAGGATGGGCTTCCAGGAGGCAGAGCATTCACAGAAAGACACAGTGTGGACATGGCTGAAGAGGATGCTCCTGATGAGGTGAGCGGCATAACCATAGGAAAGGCTTGAAAACAGGACTCATTGTGATGCTTTCCCACAAGACCAACATGGTGCAGCAGATCAGGCAGAAAGTAGAAATAAAGTAGAGTTTACAAGTGCTGGTAGTATAGGTTAAGATTATGTAGGATTTTACACGTTAGAATAAAGAAGATGGATGCCCTGTGGGAAATAGGGAGTTAATAAAAATCTTTAAGCAGAGGAGTCAGATATTAAAATGAAAGCTTTTGGAACCCTGGAAATGGTATAAAAATGGGTGAATTGGAGCTCAGAGGGGAGGTAAGAAGCTGAGATAAGTATGTGAGTTATAGCCAGGTCTTTGCTTTACAAATTTCATAACTACTTTTTCATGTTCCTTGGGTAGTTATTTTGTCTTTATAGATCTTCAAATATTTTCTTGTTTGACATCAAACCAATTTTCTTTTCTTAAAATTTTTTCTTTTATACATAATAATACCATATTGCTATGCTTAAAAACAACATTCTGCATTTCTTGACTCTCTTCTATGCCCATATTCCATTTAAATAAACATATGGGTCCATATTTATCTTCTATGGATTAAACTTTAGTAACTTTTACAACATTTGCAGAGTAATTTTATAGGTAGCAAATATCTCACTATAATATAAATAACATTTTATTAGCAGTAACATATTTGAAAAATCTTCTTACATCTTATATTTTAAAAATATTCTTACTCATGGAAATTTAATTTTTTGCATTGTAAACTAACTTAAAAATTTAAAACTAATACTATTAGAATTTTCTAATATTTTGAGAGAATGTAACCAGCCAACAGTTGGCAGAAGAATATATGGGAAATACTTATTATTGTAATACTTTTCCATTACAGTAAATAACTTTAATGTTTATTTTTGGATACCTATTAAACTAAATAAAACTATCCTTTAATAATTTTGGTTTACATCATCACTAACTAAAGAAAATATTGTAAGTATATGGCTCATATATTTTATTCAGTGTGTAATTTGTTAATTTACCCCAGTCTGGAACATGTGAAAAATCACTGAAGGAAAAGACAGAGAGCTGAAGTCTAATTCCACAGTTTATACTGTGTAGTTTTTAGGTGTCTAATTCAAGACATTACCTTCTGAGCTTTAACTTGTTTCTTTCTTTTTCCCTGTAAGATGAAATGATTGGCTTAAATGGTCTCTAATGTCTGATTTAATTTAAAAAGAGCTTTCAGTGATATATTACATTTCTGTGAAATCATAGATCCCCATTTGTAATACTATTATTTGGTCTTGATTCTGCACTTCTATCGATTTTTCACTAAGCTCATATTCTTTGTACTGACATAGCAATCCGGAAGTGACAAGGAGTGACTTTGGGAATGGCCATAGTCACATCAGCGTGCCTCAGTGTAATATACTACTCATCTCCTATATCCAAGTCAATTTCATTCTTTCTCCCTGTGATCAGATGTTCCCTACCAACATTTCAGAGAAAGAGTTTCTATCATTTACTTTACACTGAAGACAGAATTCCTGTTGGTGAGTTTGCTTTTTCTATTCCTTTTAGACAACAGCAGTGAAATTAGTGTCTGATTTTCAGAAAATAGTGCAAGCTACTTATCTCTCTTTCCTAGGTTTTTGGGTGCAAACTCACATATCAATCAAACTGTCAGACTTTTCTTTTTCTTTGATTTATCCTTCAGTGTTAATTCTATCTGAGTCACATTTTGATATCTAAACTATAGGAAATAGGAACTTAAGCATTTTCTAGTGAAAGTGGCAAAGCTTTTAGCAACCGATCAATCACCTTGGCTTTGTGATTTGTAGACTTGACTTCCCTGATAAGTTCTTAGCTAAATGAAATAAATGCCCTTTTAAAGTTCGTTCAATGCAAGCCCCTAGGATTCTATTTGCATATATCAAAAAGGTAAAATGGGGAAAGCAATTTGCTTTCTCTTTTGCCAGCTCTTAGCTCCAGAAAGTCACCAGTAATGCTACTATTTATGGCTAAAAAGGCCAAGTAAGTGGATACAGGACCTTATTCCAAATAAAATGTCTTTTCTTAGCAACATAAATGACTCCTTTCTGTACAAGGAGAGAAAAGAAGGAATACATAGATCACTATGGGTGTCAGTTCTAAGAGCAAAAACAAAGAGAGGAGTTATGCAATGAATTGTAGAGAATATAAAAATCCTCCTAAAAGGCTCTGAGGGTAAAAACTAAGGAGTTGTATACTGCTCTGGATCAAGTACACCAAAACAGAAGTTAATTTTCCCTTAAGCATATGAGTGTGGTACTAAAAGAATAGAACAGAAGTAAAGTTGATGAGTAAATAATGCAATCACAAAACTCTTCAGAAACAGAGGTAAACAACATGACTGATCACCACCATCTCTTCAACATCTTCTCTTAATGATAACTCAGAGACACATGAACAATGTAAGAAAAGAACACTGCATATCAGTTTGCCTTTTTTTCTAATACAGCTCTTGGCATGTTGCATAATTACTATTTATCTGCCTTTCTTCCTCTGCTTCATGTTTATTCCTTATGCTTGGCACTTAGTAAGCACTAAAAAAAATTTATGAATGAATAACTTAATAAGTGAATGATTAATGAAAATAAATGTGCCACATCGTTGACAAAATTTTATTTTTCTCAATTGTCTGTGCACTCCAGAGAAGACCTGAATTTCTTGCCCAGTGAAAGTATAACTCTATGAAAATTCAACTTAGAGACTGAGTGTAGCAAAACTAGGTTATTGCCTAGGAGGCATTTAACCAATGAAGAACTTTAGTCAGAATGTCCAAAGCATAAATCTGTCAGAAAATTTCCCCTTATGTCTACATATTATTTTCAGGTGACTTGGAGAGAAGCATCTTGTCTGATCTGCCTCTCTGGAATGAAGAGAGAATGGAAGAGCAAAGTTATCCTTCTGGGGACCCTTTGTAGTATGTGGAGCTTGAGGACAATTATATATAGCACCTTATGGCTTGCTAGGTCAGGATCATGGCCAACATTCCAAAAAGCATTCCTGAGTCAAATGAGGCAATATTAAAAAAAGAAGCCAAATGTGAAGTCACAGAGCTTGGGAACTAAGGAGACAGTGTTTGCAAAGACATAGAAGGAAGGCAAATCTAGAGAAATTCCCAAAAAAGATTCTGAAGAGGTTTTTCATGGGTTGGCTTTGGCATCTGAAATTATCCTGGGATTTAGATAAAGGCTCATTGCCGAGTTGGCACTCCTGGGCTTGGCACAGTTTTTTTTTTAAAATTTCACATTTATGTTTATTGTAATTTATTTGCAGGATAAAAAAATGTATATTCTGGAATTAGATATTGCTGATGGTTGCACAGCCATATGAATATACAAAATATTGAATTATACCTTTTTTTTTTTGGCTAAGTTGGCCCTTTTTTTGTGAGGGGGTAGGTTAAGTTAGTTTTTTGTTTTCCCAGGATTATTGAGGTATAATTGACATATAAAAATTATGTATACATTTAAGGTGTGAAACATGATGTTTTGATATATGTATACATTGTAAAACGATTACTATAATCAAGATAATTAACATATCCATCGTCTCACATAGCTATCTTTTTTTGGTGAGAACAATTAAGATCTACTCTCAAGTATACAATTTCTAGTATGCAATAGAGTATTATTAACTATAGTTACCATCCTGTTTCTTAGCTCTCCAGAATTTTTCACCCTGTATAACCGAAACTTTTTATGCTTTATCCAACATTTTCCCATTACCCCCACCCCCGGACCCCTGATAATCACCATTCTCCTCTCTGCTTCTGTGAGTTTGACTTTTTTTAGATTGTAAATTTAAGTGAGATCCTGCAGTATTTGTCTTTCTGTATCTGGCTTTTTCTACTTAACATAATGTCCTCCAAGTTCATCCATGTCATCAGAAATGAGAGGGTTTCCTTTATAAAGGTGAATAATATTCCATTGTGTATATATATATATATATATATATATATGCCACATTTTCTTCATCTATTCTTCCATCAATGCACGCTTAGATTGTTTCCATAGCTTGGCTGTTGTGAATAATGCTGCATTGAATGTAGGGGTACAGATATCCCTTCAAGACAGTGATTTCATTTCCTTCGGATATATACTTAGAGATGGGATGACTGGATCATATGGTAGTTCTATTTTGATTTTTTGAGGAACCTCCATACTATTTCCTATGATGGCTATGCCAGTTTACATTCCCATCAACAGTGTACAATGGTTCTCTTTTTTCTACATCCTTGCCAACTCTTGTTTCTCTGATTAAAGTATTAAAGTGGTAAAAATGCAGATTGCTATGCTCAATTCCAGACCCAATAAATCAAAGTTTTTTGGGAGTTGGACTTAGGTGTGTGTTTTTTTTTTTTCTTTTACAAGTTCTGCACGAGACCCATGTTCTTTAAATTTATAGAATCAATAATTGAAACCATTTATTTCACTGTTATACTCGTAGGATTATCTTTTTAATTTCAGTCTTCAAAGTTAAACATGACGCATAAATCAACACTTTTCAGAATTGAGCAAATAAGCAATAAATTGCCTCAGAGGACCCACAGCTTTGAATTTTAATCTTGTGAATAAACAGATCTGTGGGTTTGACCTTCACAGGCTATAAACTGAGATACATGAAGAATATAATGCTGTCTGTATTTACTTCTCGTTTGAGCTCCCATTCTATTTTATGGCAGCCTCCAGAAAAATAATGCCATTTCAGGTTTAAACGTGTTTAATTCAAGCTGTGTCCTCCAGGCTTTTCTTTGGAAGACCACCCAAATGTTGGGAACAAGGGGTTTAAGTGGTATTCTAGCATCAGGAGAAGTGTCTGGTCTTTGGTCAGTAACTGTCCATTCTGACCGCCCCTGAAATGGACAACACCCTCAGTGTCTCAGACATAGTTACTGCTCACATTCTCAGTTTCTAAGGCACTCTTGTTCCCAGCTGTATCTGGCTGTGTGATCCATGCTAATTTCCACTTCTGGAGCCCCACATGGTAGACATGGAGACACTTTAATGGTCCTACTTGTATTTAATTTCTTGGTAAATTCTGGACGCTCTTCAGAAGCATAGGAAGATCCAGCCGCTTTCCCACTAGGCTGTGTTAAAGTGGTGAGCTCCCCTGGGGCTTCTCAGTACCAGCATTCCAAACAAAAAATTGTGTATGGATCTCCTCCACTTTCGGAAATCCAAGAATCAAATAAGAGCTTCTTTATCTCTCCTATTTTGAAGCTTAAACTCTAAGGTGAGAGGCAGGCCATAGAGCATTCTAGTGTACAGAATTTTTTTTCTCTCCAACTCTTTTTTCTTTTTTCCCTAAGCCATGAGATTTTTGTGCTCTTCGAACATTCAGGAAAAACTCTAATTTATCATTTGTCTCTTATGCCTATTGATCAGGAAAAGATCTTAGCTCTTGCCATTCATAACACACTGGCTTCTGCATAAATCCTTATAATACTGTGTATTTTAACAACCATTACAATCTGGGCATTTTAAATAAACGTTTATTTTCCCAAATTCTATTTTATTTTGTTGGCTATTTTTTTTTAATAAAAAAGGTGCATCCACAATGAAATAGCCACATTTTGTAGGAAAAATGTATAAATTAAATGTTAAAAATAACAAAATAAAACTATAATTTTAAAAGGTATCGTCAGCTGAGGTGTTAGACACACGAGAAAAACCATCTTGGGCTTTCTAGCTCCAGTCTAGATACAAGTTGAATGGAGTTCATGAATATCCCCATCCAACACCATAAGCAGCAGAAAATTGCCTCTGATGGGCTCAGACAACCTATATGATGGTGAGAAATAATAAATTATTGTTGCTTTATACTGCTAAGTTTGAGTTGCCTTGTTATACAACAATAGATGACTGACAAGGTAGTAAAAATATTTTAAAATTTTTCATATGAATTGAGCTCTTAGTAGAATCACATTGAATTAATTAATAATCTTGCAAGCTAAAGACATGTATAGAGAAGAATGAAGTGGTCTTTTTTGGGCACAGAAGAATGTTAAAACCAATGAACTTGAATATTTAGCCACTTCAAAAAGAAAAAATCCATTAAAATATGGAAAGAAAAGTTAATCAGATTGTTCAGTATGATTTTCTGGTGCACTTTTAAGAGGCATATCCAGACTGTCCCATATTGGTCCAATGTAGTGATCTCCAAAACTTTAAAAATAATTTTATTAAACAATACAACTGTGAGGAACAAACTCTAAGGTGACCCCAAAGAGCGCTGCCTCTGGTGTTCACACCCTTATATAATACACTCTCCCTGAGTGTGGGTGAAACGTTTGACTTGCTTCTAACCAACAGGATATCACAAAAATGATGGGGTGTCACATCTGTGATAATATCAGATTGTAGCACCCTTCTTGCTAGAGACTCTTTCTCCCTAGCTGGCTTTCAAGAAGTGCCCACATTGAGTGGCCCATGTGGCAAGGAGATGAGGTTGGCTTCTAGGAATGGAGGGCAGTCTCCAGGCAACAGCCAACCAAAAGCTGGGGACGTTTTTATTGATGATTTTCATTTTTTACCACTATGGCTATATCTTTTCTTCAAGGGAATAAATTCTGCCAGCAACCTGAGAGAACTTAGAAGCTCATTCTTCTCCAGTCAACATTCCAAATGAGAACAAAGTCTGATTGACACTGACCGCAGCCTTGTGGAACCGGAAGCAGAGGACCCCAGATAAGGTATGTCCAAAACCTGGACCCTGTGCGATTAGGGTCCTATTAAGTCACTGAGTTTCTGGTAATTTGTTATACAACTATAGATAACTAATACACTAACATTAAAATTTTTCGGTACGACTTCTCCATATTCATATATATTATAATTTACACACTATATGCATTTTGTTAATTAACTTTATGCATTAAAACACAAAAATTTAAAGATAATTTAAAATATTTTTTATGTTTTCATAAACATACAACACTTTGTTTACAATAAAATCCTTAATAATGATACTTTTTAGTGAGAACATATGATTTAATATTTTTAGAAATCGTAATGTAGAAAAATACAGCCAGTGATGCATCTTTTCCGTTTGTGAATTCCATGGGTGTCTTTGAGATACATTTTTAGCTATGGGAGCCATTAAAACCCAGCATCTAAGTAAACTAAACTTAGAAACTCACTTGCATATTTCTGTATCACAAAATATTAAGCCAATATTAAAAAAATAAGAAAGCATATTCAAGCACATTGCCACCATTAAACATCATATTAACATAATGAATGCCAGTGAAAATAAATGCTTTATGCCATAACTAAAATTTAAAAGCGTATTTAATCACTTTTATTGAAGTCTTCTAAAATGTACATTTTATATAAGATTTATGATGTGTATACTATTGTGGATAGTAAATAATGTATACCATTTATCCATAAGTAAATATCAGGATTACATACTATGATTTTTTTTAACTTGTAGAATATAAATTACATCTTTCAATCTAAGGAAGATAAAAGGAGATACATTAGGAAAAGGGTGTTTTCTTTAGCTTTTTACACAATCTTTTGGACTCTGGTCATCCTTCAGTTTTAAGGCTAGGAATTTGGGACATCCTGCATATAACCCAAGCTATTCTGCTAAGCTGCAGCTCATTGGCACAACAGGGTCTTGGCAGATTAACTTCTGTGGTTACTCCAAAGACATGTGTTATGAGGTTATTCTTGAGTCTTGACATTGCCTAGCACTGCCAACTGCCAGGGAGAGCATGGCAGGAAAATTGCTCTCAGAACTGAATCCTACGATTTACTTAGAAAGTGCTGCTCATGCGCCAAATGCTGCCCATATAATTACATAACACTGACACAGACTCAGCTTTTTTTTTCTTATGTAACTTTATGGGAAGAAAAAAGCTGATAGGAGTTATCTAAATATGTAACATATTATACAGTGCATTTGTATTGTGGAAGATGGATACAAATTCAAAAATGTCTTGTTCACTTAGGGTGTTTATTTATAACAACTAAGCTACTCATGATAGCTCAGCAAAATAAAGACCACTTTAAAAGAACATATTTTAGATTAAGCAGCAACTATATTTTTTAAAAAATCAGTAAATAACATAGAAACTCATACATTAAGATCTTTGGATGTAGGAGCAGCCTTTTCTCTAATATCTTGTTTTCCGTGACTCCTTTCCCATCTGATCCACAATGCTTTTTTAGTTCCTCCAGAATTTCCTTTGCGCTGGTCACAACCCTCAAGGGTAGGATCCCCGATGGATCAATGAGTTACACACTTCACCATGGCCTCCTTGTGTCTGGGAGCTCTTTTCTATTATTTTAGTTTTGCCTTCATTGATTTCCCTTGATTTCATGCTCATTGATGGTTCCTTAAAAGCACATACTGATTTCCATTCTTAATTGTGCGGTAGAGTAGAGTGCATGCTATATGATAAATTCTGACATCCAGGTCAATCCAGTTTGTTGAGAAAGCAACATATTGGTGATAAAAGAATACTTCTAGATATAATATTAACAGTTCTGATTTTATAAGAAAAAAGCACTGGGTTATGCAATTCCCAGTCTGTTTTGTTTTGACTCTCAAAGTATATTTATAATCTATTTCTGTGGTTAAAAATGGATTGCATAATATCATATCCATTGTATCTTTTTTTTATTCGAAGTATGATAAAGAGCTTTCTTTTCCTCATTTTTGCTCTATCATAAATTATATCTTTTTTATATGAATGACTATGCCAAACCAGAAAAAAATGCAATTAAATACTGCACAAAGTAAAGATTATCATAGAATAAATGCCTTTAAATCCATTTGCTTTTTAAGGACAATAAATTTGATCAGTTGAGAAGCATTATATCTTTTGCGCATGGTAGGTATAGAGAAATGATTAATTAATTTGAGTGAAATTTAATAACATAGCTTTATGAAGCACCTGGTCCCATTGTTGACTATATCTAATTATTTGAGGTAGCAACATTATGACCTGGTTACTAAAACTGTGATTCGAGGATGAGACTGTTGAGATGTGGATTTCAGGTATGATGTGAGGCAATTTATTTAACTTCCCTGGACCAGTTCCCTCTTCTCTGTGATGGGTCATTACAGTGGCAAACACAAAGGGCTGTTTTGAGGATTTAGTGAGATAATATATAGAATATCACTGGCATGTAGAAGCATACTATAAATAATAGGCTTGATTATTTTTGATGGTGTCTTAGAAAGCTCTTTCTGATAGCAAGCTGAAAACCATCCACTTGTGTTTTCCAAACTTTGTTCCTTTTTCAGCCTTCTGTAAGAGCCTATATAACGGGATTTCAAGGGTATTCCAAAGAATTCTCTCTCCCCTTCTCCTGCATTCAAATATATCTCCCTTTGGTGCTGCAGTAGTACCATTAGTTTAACAGTTAGTGTTTATTTTTGTAGGATATGATTTGTTATGTACCATCAAGTCATCTCCGACTCCTGGAGACCCTAAAATGAGTGATGTCCACAAGGTTCCTTCCTTAACAGCCCTACTCAAGCTTCTGTAGACTCATGCCTATGGCTTCCTTTATGGAGTCAATTCATCTCATGTTTGGTCTTCCTTTTTTAATGATGCCCTCTATGTTTCCCACCATTATTGTCTTTTCCAAAGAATCCTGCCTTCTCATCCTGTGCCCAAAGTAGGACAGACACCCTTTTATCATTTTTTGCCTACAGTGATAGTTCAGGTTTGATTTGCTCTAGGACCCACTTGTTCACCTTTCTGGCAGCCGAGGGTATCTGTAGAGCTCTCCTTCAGCATCATATTTCAAATGAATCAATTTTTCTCCTGTCAGCCTTCTTCACTGTCCAGCTTTCACACCTGTACATAGTAATTGGGAATATGAGGATGTGGATAATCTCAGCCTTAGTCTCTAATGACACTTCCTTACACTTGATCTTTCTGAATTCTTCCATTTCTGCCCTTCTGAATCTCAGACTTCTCTTGATTTCTTGGCTGCAGTTTCCACTTAAATTAATGACTGAACCAAGGTAAACAAAATCCTTAACAATTTCAATGTCTTCATTGTGTACATTAAAGTCATGTGGTTCTTTTGTGGTCATGATTTTTGTCTCCTTGATGTTCAAATGTAGTCCTGCTCTGGTACTTTCTTCATAAGGCATTGCTGCTTTCTGCCAGTAAGATGGTGTCAACTGCGTATCTTAGATTGTTGATATTTCTTCCAACAATTTCACTCCTTCCTCATCTGAGTCTAGCCCAGTTTTTTTGTGTGATATTTTCTGCATAGAGATTAAACAGAGAAAGAGACAAAATACACCCTTGTCTGATAACTTTGCCTGTAGGAAACCATTCAGTCTGTCCTTATTTCGTCCTGGCAGCAGCTTCTTGTCCACAATACACAGCAGGTTACACAGCAGGACAATCAAGTGCTGAGTCATGCCCATTTCTTCCAGAGCAACCCAGAGCTTTTCTTAGTCCATGCAGTCAAAGGCTTTACTGTCGTCTATAAAACATACACTAACTTTCCTCTGAAAATCTTTGGAGCACTCCAGTAGCCAACAAATAACCACAATTAGATCTCATGTGCCTCTCCCTTTTAAAAATCTGGCTTGGACATCAGGCATTTCTTCCTTTTATAAGGTACAAGCCTTTATTGCAGCACCTTGAGAACCACTTCACTTGCACAGAAAATTAGAGCGATGGTCCCATAGTTACTGCATTCCTTGGTGTCTCCTTTCTTGGGGATTGAGATATATATCGACTGTTTCCAGTCTGTAGGCCGCTATTTTGTTTTCCATGTTTTGTTAGCACATTCTTGTTAGAATTTTGACAGATTCTGTCTCTGTAGCTTGAAATAATTCCATGGATATCCCATCTACCCTGGTGAATTACTTCAAGGCAGCTTTCACTTCACCTTCTAAAATTACAGATTCTTCCTCACAGGAGTCTTCCTCAAAGGGATCTGTCACCCTTCTGTCTCTTCTGTATAGATCTTCGGTATATTGTTTCCACCTACTCTTTATTTTCTCCTGATCAGACAGTGTACTTACCTATTGGTTATTCAGCATTTCTAATCTAAGTTTAAATTTTGCTTTGATTTCTTGAACCGTCTGGAAGAGATGTCTTTTTCTTCCTTTTTCGTTTTCTTTTGTCTCTTTGCATTGGCCATTAAAGTGGTTCTCTTTATCTCTATGTGACAATCGCTGAAAAATTGCATTCAGGATTCCAATCCTACTTTTGTCACTTTTTACTTTTGCTTCTCACCTGTTCTTAACAATTTGTATTGTCTCTTCTGTCATCCATCTTGATTTTTCTTTCTTTTTACTCAGGCAATGTCTTTTTGCATTTTTCCTGAATGATATTTCTGGTTTCAACCCATAGTTCTTCTGGTACTTGGTCAATTAAGTTTAACAATACAAATCTGTTTTTTATGTGAACTTCAAATTTGTCAGGCATGTTGTTTATATCTTGGCGCTATGATTCTTCTAGTACTCTTCTTCAGCTTTACTTGGATATGTGATATTAACAGTTTGTGTTCAGTACCACAATCTGCTCCTGGTCTTGTTTGGCAGCGAGAATACAGCTTCTCCATCTCCTGCTTCCAATCATATAGTCTATTTGATTCCTATATTGGGTGTCTGGTGATGTCCATGTAGACAGTCATCTGTTTGGTTACTTGAAGCAAGTATTTGTGATGGACAGATTGTTGGCTTCCCAGAAATTCATGAGCCAGTCTCCTGTTTTGTTTCTGACCCCTAGTCCAAATTTTCTAACAATGTTTGATTCTACTTTATCTCCTACTTTTGTATTCCATTCACCTGTGATTACCAGCCTTATTTTGGTGTATGATCAATTTCTTCATGGTTACCTCCATAAAAAGTTTCAATTTCACCTTCTTAAGCATCTGTAGTTGGAGCACAGACTTGAATGATGATTATGTTAATGGTTAATAGGTTTCCCCAGAAGTCTGATTGATGCTTTTTGGTCAGATCTTGTATTAGGGCCCCTAACTGCCTGTGCCACATCTTGCCTCAGTATTAGAGCCATTCTGTTTCTTTTAGTTTGTCATTTCTAGAGTGGAGCACATTGTAGTTGTCTAACTGAAAGGATCCCATTCCAATCCATTTTAGTCCGCTAACACCAAGCACTGAGATATTTAAAGATTCCAGTTCTTGCTTTACGAGTTCCAATTTACCTTGGCTCACGCTTCTCCCTTTCCTTGTTCTAATTGTGTGTGTTGTAGAGCGTCGGACTTTCCTTTCATCTTATGCACTTCAACTGCTAGGCATCCTGCTGGCTTTAGTCTAGTTGCGTCATTAGCAACAAAGCTATTCGTACTTGTACTTTGTTCTTTCCCAGAAACTGTTTGAGTACCTTCTGACCTGAGGGTCTCATCTTCCCACGTTACCTCATATTTCATTTTGGACTGTCTCATCATAGGGTTTTCAAGATAAAATAATTTAAAAGAAAGAGAAAAAGCAAAAAAAAGAGGAAAATACACCAGTGATTTACCGATGCCTTCTGCTACATGATGTGTGGGTCCAAACCACACGTACTTGGGTCCTTGAAGTCGCAGTCACCAAACACCTGTGAAATATAGGTGCCCCTGCAGTAATGATATGATATTGTCTCCCATTAAAGGCAAAGGCACCTCGGAGACTTAACGCATTAAGTGATCACAAGTCCCTAATTTCTCAGTGTTAGTTCATCTAATGACTCTCTACCAACAATAGTCCCCACGGCAAAAACAGGAACAGAAAAGGGATATAGCCATAGTTTGGGGCATTAGTCCTTCATTTCACTAGCCCAAGCTCCAGGTTTCTGATCTATTGCACTTTTGATCTTGGCAGCATTTCATATGGGAAGGAATTAGGCTGCACTGTCAGATATTATGTTCCTAATTCTTGTTCAACTCTGACAGTGCTCTCAAATCCAATCATTGTAAGAATGTTTACGCTCAAGCCCTTCTTCTGTTACCATTTTCAGAGCAAAATTGGAGGGATGGGCTGGAGTTTAGAATCGTCAGGCCAAACAATTTGGTTTTACCTTTAGGGGTCTTTGAGATTTTAGTCTGTTTCTCCAGCCCACGCTACCATCTTCTTCCTCATTCCACTAAAATCTTCACCTATGGCTTCCGTCTTCCTCCATCTGTACCCCAGCTGTCTCAAGATATGAAATGTGCTGATGCTCTCTGCTCATCTTTGAAAAACATTACTTTTTTCAGAATTCCATTCTTTAAGTGTTTCCTGTGACCAACAATCCATAGAAAAGTATGATTTTAATTTTATCCAGGTTTCTCTCATTGTTGTCTTTTGACATCCTCACTGGAAGCAGAAGGATTTCTTTCATATGTAGAAAGGAAGCTTTATCAGAGAAGTGGTTTTCTCTCTTTACTTTTAGTCCATTTCATGTTGATGGGAAAGAAATTGTAAATCGGAATTGAAACCTCATTGAAAGAATATTAAGGTTCTTTCTTCCATTTCCTCGTTTAAACTGAGTTGCAAAATTGACTTTGAAATCCATTGCTAATTTCTAAAACATGAAAGGAATCATTAGGAACTTAAAATAGTCTAAAAATGCTGTCATGTTTTCTGATGTAGGCGTGTGAAGTTTTATTGCTGCTTTTAATGAGACAGCAGTTAGTGAATGTGTTCACGTTACGAGTGAGCAAGGCAAAACCTGTGCCTTCTCTTTGAATTTTCTGTAGTAACCCTCATTATGAGTTGGTTACTTAGCAGTACAAATTTTACTGAGACTCTTTCTTCTAACCAAAATTTCTGGGGAGAAAACTCTTGAGTAGATTGGTCCTGACTTTAGGAGAAGTTCATTAACATTTGAATTACCTAAAGTATTCTAATCAGAAACGATCTAGAGGTGGTTTGGTAGCCTTTGAGACACTAATCAGAAGCCTTCACTCCCAAGGCCTTAACTCTAACTGTCTGTAATTAATACCAAGTTTGTTAATTAGCGCAGTAAATGTTTAAAAGGATTTTCACCGTGAAATGAAAAGTACTCAGTATATGTGGAATGGCTAGAAATATTATACAGCCACTCCCATCCTGACATGAACAGGGAATAAGAATCTAGAGAGTCAAGTAGCCTACAGCTTTCTGAATGGCCCAGCAAAATTGCAGATTCTGTGTTGTTTATGGAGGTTTCTGTCACTTGGTTCCATCTAAGTTAGCTGAGTTTTGTCACTAGAATATTCTTGCATCTGCCTGGTTATGTTCATTGTTGGTGGGTTGATAAATAATAATCTTGAGTATTGATACCAAGGAATATTTGTACCAAATGTTTTCTTTTTCTCCTAGTGGGAGGGAAGTGGTAGGGAAAGAAGAAGTAGAGTTTAAAGTGTCATTGTTGGCATGGCAAAAGAATGTGTGGGATAAATGGAAGAAAAGGAAGCATGATCAATTCTAAATGATTGCTGAAGCAGTAATGAAGGACTTGATAGAGATGCTGCTGCCTGAATGAAATTTTAAAGATAATTAAGTCTTCATTGAATGGACAACAATGCAGAGGTTGGCTATGGCAACAGCATAGCAGAGTGAGGGTTTGGAATGTTCTTTTCAAAGAACTGGAAGTAATACAGTATGACTGAAGAGTAAGTTGCCTTCACATGAAGTGCCTTGAGTATCTCACTAAGACGCTTGGCCTTTATTTTCAATCATTGTAGAGTTATGAAAAGATTTTAAGCAGAAGAATAACATGATCCAATTTATGCCTTAGAAAGGTTATTCTGACAAGAGCGGCCGGTGTTGTTGGCAAAGAGAGCAGCTAGAAGATTGTAGCAGAGGCTGGTTAGCTGTTCACCAAATCCATTTTCTCTTTCTCTTGAGCACACAACT
Organism: Equus asinus; assembly: GCF_041296235.1. Taxonomy (NCBI): domain Eukaryota; kingdom Metazoa; phylum Chordata; class Mammalia; order Perissodactyla; family Equidae; genus Equus; species Equus asinus. Next base: position 49,075,222 of record NC_091792.1, on the reverse strand, counting down.
TTATATTGTATATTCCAGTCTCTCTTAAAGGTGAGTAAAGCCATATAATGAGTTCTGGCCAAAGGAAAATGGATAGAAGTGATGTATGCTACTTCTAGGCCTGGCACACAAGACACATCAACATGCAGTCCTATATATTCTCTACCTCTAGGAAGTGGTATATGAAGATGGTAAAGCCATTAGGCAGAAATTATCTGGGTCTCTGGGTCATTATTTGGGGGAGTGCCATCCATGAAATTATCAAAAAATCTATTTTGGATATTAATTTCCGCTGTGTTAAACTACTGAGGTTTAGAGGTTAATCTGTTACAGAAGATTTGTTCCAATGAAATGGAGATTATTACTATGGTTTGGTGAGGGATGACAAGATCCTGAAACAGAGCAGTGGTTGCAGGGATAGAAAGAAATGGATATTATAATAGATGTTTAGGAGATAGAAATAGCAAGGGGTATTGACTAATTTACTGTGAAGTAAATGGAGGAATAGAGAATTACTTTCAGCTTTTCAGCTTGGGCAGCTAGGAAGATGGTAACAGTAAAAATGGTAATGATAATATAGGATTCATAGGCTGACAATAAGGTATTTTGAAAAGATAATTATTATCAATTTGAATCTACTGATTTCAGATGTAATTATTTGAAAGATTATTTAATTTGTTTACAATTTTTCATTTTTTTCTACCCTTTGCCATACCTTAATGTGGGTAGAGTATACTTCCCAGCCCCATTAATTTTGGGCCTGGCCTTATGATTTTCTTGGACTAATTAAGTGAGAGGTAGAAGCTTCAGTTTGTCAGTTCCAAGCAGAGGCATTAAGAGACCTTAAGAGATATGTTTTCACTTCCCATGATTGCTCTTGTCTTCTGCTCTTTACCATGGGAACATCATAACCTCAGATCTATTTCTTCAGCCATCCAAAAATGGTTCATTCCTCAACAAAACTTGGAGCAGAGCCACCACTACTGACCCAGAGATCCTATAAACAAGAAAGGAATGTTTGCACTTGTAAACTACATGAATTATGCAATGTTATCACAGAAAAAAATGGACCTGTATAGATGAGATAGTTGAAGGCATGTAATAGGGAGCTAGGAATAATATTCTGAAGAAAAAAATCCTGGACATATGGACTTTGGAGTTATGATGATTGAAGTCTTTAAGATGGAAAATGTCATCAGGTAAACCATAGAAGAGAAGAAGTCCAAGGATGGAAGGAACCCTAAGAGGAGCAGCAAATAATGTGTAGGCCGAGAAGAGAATGTATAGTGGAGGATGAGAATGAATAGTCAGAAACATAAAAAAAGCAGAACCAAGAAAAGGTAATGTAATGAAAACAAAGGGATGGCTGTGCTTCAAGGAGAGTGTTATGAGCAATATCAAACATCACAGCGAGTTCAGGCAAAAAAACACAGAAAATAACCCTTTGAATACAGCAATTAGAAGACATTATTAAAAGTCACCCTTTATTGTAAGGTTTCCAGTGGACTTAATACAGTCTGCACATTTAATTAATGCTTGTTCAATAAATTCTTGTTGAGTGAGTGCCTTTATTCAACCGTACTTATGCAAATTTTAAAAAAAGGCATCAAACCAAAAACAGTGCTGGCATCTATTCAGCCTTTTGTACAATGAAGCTTCTATATTATATGAATCCAAAATGCTATTGTGTGCCTTAAAAAAATTACTGTTTTAATTGTATAAAACAATGATTTATTAAAATAATACTGTAGAAATTGAACTCAAGTATATTTTAGGAAAATTTGATGCTTGAAGGAAAAAATACATCTTTTGGCTCTTCAATTTAAAAATGTCTCTAAATTGGTAGATTTTACCCACTCAGTCAAATATTTAAGACGACATTTAACAGTGCCAATAAACCCGATTGACAGAGTTAAAAATGATATATATACTCTTAATTTACTGAATTTAAGAACAAACAGAAGCTCATTCAGAACACTAAGGAAGACTCAGAATACTACATATGTAATGTGCCTGATTGATTGCCTGTTTGGAAAGAGAGATTCACAAGGTTTTATGCACTGTATCATAGAAAAAAAATTTTTATTTTCCATTCTCTTTTTTTTTGCTGAGGAAGAGTCTCCCTGAGCTAACAAATGTTGCCAATCTTACTCTTGTTTTGCTTAAGAAAGATTAGCCCTGAGCTAACATCTGTGCCAATCTTCCCCTATTTCACATGCCGGTTGCCATCATAGCATGGCAGACAAGTGGTGTAGGTCTGTGCCAGGATCTGAACCCTTGAATATGGGCTGCTGAAGCAGAGCACACCAAGATCAACTACTACTACATGGGGCCAGCCCCCAAGAAAAGTATTTTCATTAGGAAACATTTAGATGACTGCTAGTTTCCTTAGGGAATTTTCTGGATGATAAACCATTAAACATTTTGTTACAATTTGCCCCCTAAAACCTCCTGCAGTGTGCAATTTGTGCTATGTAGAAAAGCTTTCAGGATGCATGGCAGAAAAAATTATTGGTATTTAATCTACTGAACTGGAACACACAAGAATAGCTTTTATATTCCAGAAAGATATTGTGAACAATATCTCTACAAATATATAATATTGCTATTCTGGTATTGTAAAACACACTAAATATCCTTAAATATAGGCATAACAGTGTTATCTCTTATGGACTCAGTATGAATACAAAAGTTATGAAATGAATTTTGTGTGTGTGTCTGGCTGAGGAAGATTTGCCCTGAGCTAACACCTGTGACAATCTTCCTCTGTTTTGTATGTGGGTTGCTGCCACAGCATGGCCACTGATGAGTGGTGTAGGTCTGCATCCAGGAACTGAACCTGGGCTGCTGAAGTGGAGCACACTGAACTTTACCACTAGGCCATGGGCTGGGCCCAAAATGAACGTAGTTTTTGAGGGCAAATATAAGAGATAAACTGCAAAATCTCCCCATGCATATTTCTGAGGCACCCAGGAGGTTATTTGGGTAGGCTGAAGGTTTCAACCTAAATGATGAGACCCATTTCCCATTCAGAGAAATCAGAGGTCCTTTAGCTGACTCTAATTCATTCAACCCAGGAAAGCTGAAATAGTTCTGAACTGACCTTGACGGAAGACTGTAGACTACTGAGTTTCTCTACTGAAATAATTGCTTTGTGGTACCTTTCAGTGGACATCATGAGTTGGATCCTTTTTTGGACTGATTGATGTTTTTCTTTCCCTTGGTACGATACTGACTGGTCCCCATACATAGTGAATGTTTGCCACTAGTATGCAACTTCTGAGCAAACTGTGCACTTCTGCTCCTATGGGCCTTACCAAGAGTCAACTGCGTTAGCAGTTAAACCTGCTTATGCCAGTTCAATTGCTATTGTAATTACGTAATTTAGATATTACATAATATGGTAAAATATGAATTAGAAGAAAGTTGTGGTATTAAGTTTAATACCTTGGAAAACTTAATAAACGCGTTCAGATTAGGTGTATGCTAGGCACCTCTAAAATAATGGAAGGAAAATCATGAAAAATCCCAAATCCACAGGGATTCTGCATTCAGTTTACTTGTAAGGGTCTTAATGTTCTTGCTCTGCTTTTAGGAACCATAAACTAGAAATCTTAGATAATACACTATGATTACTGTTTACAAAAGAAAGACAGCTTGAGAGTCTGATCACAGATTTTTACTCGAATAAAAGTCTAAGACTGCAAATAAATGTAAATATATAGGTGCTAAGTTAAAAAAATGGGGTTATGGGTATCTCTTTTTCGAGAATATCTGTTTTAAGTAAATTTACTTAATCAATTTACTTCATGTTTCTATCTCATTGGGTAAGAAGGCTATTAGGATGTTGCTCAGAGCTGCTGAAGCCTTGCCAGCCAGCCTGCCAAAACTCTTACCTTCGATTCTTGACAGTAATCGTTTGTGTCTTTGTGACTTGATGTCTCACTTGCACCAACTTCCCTAGTGATAATTTGCGCTATTACTACCACACCTAGGTGTAGCCCCACATCACAGCAGCTAAAACTGATCTTTGCATTGACGATGGTTGTGTCTCCTAAGATAAAGCCGATGGTGCTGGAAGACCCTGTGAGGCTATGGCCTGGCATACAACAGTGCTCCATAAATGTTGGTTGAAATAAATGTCCCTAAACATCCTAGCGGGCAGTGATTCCACTCATAATTTATTTTTCTTTGGAAATATGATTTCCATAGCTTTTTTTTAAGTGTCACATTGTTATATGAATGAGGGTGTTTTTTTCATCCTGTTATAGTTTAAACAAACATTGGCATATTCCAAGCGTTATCTTTACAGGTAAATTTCCTTAATGTTTTATATATTACTTATAAGTAAGTCTTATTATTGATCTTATGATCTTAACCACAAGGCAAGTAGATAAGTACTCCACTCAAGAAGAGCACCAGACTTAAATCAGAAGAACGTGTTTAAGTCACAAGTATATCATCCTACAGGAGCCCGACTTTAGGGAATTCATTTAACCTTTTCTTCTGAGCCTCATTTTCCTCATCTAAAATGTCAGTGCATTTTAACACACTATAGTGACATAGCATTATTGCAGATATTACTCCTTGTTGCTTTGAGTTGGATTACTGCTTTGATTTTTTTTAAAAAACTTTATTGCATCCTCCTGAAGCTAATGCTTAAGTAACTTTATAACACCCTTTTATAGAGGAAATGCATATCTTTACTTTTTAATTCTAATTTAACTTGAATGGGAATCAAGTTCTTGTTCAATTATAGATTAACACAAGGGGCAATTGTCCTATTTCAATTGTGTAGTCCCCATGAGAATACTTCTTCCCTAGAACTATGTTTAATAATGAGACTTTCAGCGTGAACTGGAGTCCCGGATAGAGAATCACGAGACTTGGTTTCTATTTCTGACACTGTAACTAATTTGGTATTCTTTTGGGACAAGGCATTTAACCTCTTTTCAGTTTAGTTTTACCATCTGTAAACTGGTATAAAAATGGCTTCTAGGATAGAATGTCTTCAAAGTTGCTTTTATTAAGGCAGATAAGATTTAAAAAATATGAATAAGAAAATAAGGTGCACTCTATTGTAAGTGAATGGCTAGGTTGTATAAACCTCAGGCAGCATAATTTATGTAAAAATATCTGGTATAGATAGGATCGATATGAATTATTCATTCTCCTTTCTCTTCAAAGGAAACACATAGGATAATTCTTTGCCTTCCTTTTAAGGATATTTTAAAACAATAAAAGGCAAAAAGACAGAGTATTGTTTTCCCTTTTTTGTACTAAGACAACAATTGTACAGACCAAACTCCTTGGGAGGTAGTTTGAGAATCTCGTGCTTGACCACGCACTGCTCCAGCAGAGCTGGGCTCATGGTGTCTAGTCCTTTTTTGTTAAAATTGGCCAGAGTAGAAATTAAGGATAGAGGATGTCTAAGTCAATTTCCTCCCTGAGGTTCCTTCAAACTCTAAAAAATTTAACACGTCCTCACCGTTCTTGCTTCTGATGCTTTTTCCTTGCTTATCCCTAGTGTTCAAGTTACCCCCACGATGAGACCGTCCTGTGGAATGGAAATAAAGTTGACCTCTCTGGAAATCAGCATTGAATAAACCAGATGTGCTGGTACTTTCCATGCATGTTGATCACATTTCAATTTTTACAACTGCTAGTTCAGTTAAAGAAAGGAGACAGTGTTTACAGCTCCCACAACTAAAATTGCTAACTTAAGTCCTAAATAATTCATATTATGTCACTTCCTATTTCTAACTCAGGAAATATTGTTCTTGTCAAGCCTCAGCCTGTTAGAAATAACTCTGTGAGAGTTTCAGAAGTGCATTTCCAGAGTAGGACAGCAGCATAAGGCTTTATTTCTTTCCCCAACCATTTTTGGTTCCCAAACTCTCTGGGAAACTGAAGTAGCCAAGTTTTACGTCAGAGATGAAAAGCTTTCTGAATTAGTTGTGGGTCTCCAGAGGGCACATAAAGGACTTAATATCATTAGTGTGTGTTTATTGTTAGGCAGCCATCTAAAGCTTAGTACTTTATATTTTAAAAGCCAACAAAAAGAATTCTTTTTTTCTGAGAAACTAAAATGCTGACATTAACCACACTGTTTACAAAAAGAAGGAAAGGAGGAAAAAAGGAAATTACTAGGAGAGAGGACAGACAAAGAGTTTGTTGACTGAAATGAAATTTGAGTTTTGATGACATAAAAGAGAAATTATTCCTCTTCAGCTTTCCTCACAATACAGTTCAAGGAAGCCTACTCCAAATGTCCAGCCTTCCTTGTATGGCTTAAGAATATTGACAATTATTTACTCTCTGATTGAATACCTGATGTTTTTATTCAAAAGGTATCAAAATGCATTAGGGTCACCTCTCTATAAGTAGTAGGAACTCTGCTCTAGAGAATTTCTAACAAACCCAGAAAAGACATCCAGAAGATTTTTTCCAAATTTTGTGAAGCAGAATCATAATTTTTTCTTTCCTAAGTTGAATTACAGGTACTTCTATTCAAAGATTATCTACCCAGACTTTCAACTATAGGTGTATGTTCCCCGACAAGTAGGTTAGGGTGGGCCACTAGAAGTCTAGCTATTTACCTGGTTATTTAACTTAAGAGAAACTTACTGGTGATAGTGGAGTATTTCAAGAAAGCTTGACTAGAAAACTGCAGTACTATCTACACACAAATTAACATTGTCTATTATAAAATGGATTGACAATCTTGGGATATGTCTCTTCCCTAGTAAATCTAGAACACTAATTCACACTAAATTCATACACACACACACACACACACACACACACACACACACCACACAGACATTTCTACAATGTGATTCATCTTCTCATCTAAATAAATAGTGACAAATGAGCAAAACAACTAGGATGTGACAGAAGACTTGCTGCTTCTGGCCTGTGCCATAGATAATTAGTTCTTGGAAAAAGAGACTTGGAAAAAAATGAGAAAGGTAAAAAATTAAATACTTTTAAGTAAATGTAGAGTATGTCTGTGCATTCCAAGTCTCAGAAATAATGTGAAAAGATGTGTGTAAGAAGTTCTAATTCTCCCAAAGAACCAGTCAGAACTCCATTTTTAGAGAAAATACGGAACAGAGCACAAGAAAATCTAGCTTGTTTTTACAATTTCAAACTGAAAGTAAAAAATAAGTGGAATAGAATCATATTTTCTTATCTGGAGGCTAAATTGTTATTTAGGTATAAATTAATTGATTTGCTATTTAATTACTTTTTTGTTCACTAGAAGCCTAGTAGTAAGTTCTTCATTGAGTAGGAGTGCGAATAGTGTAATAGTGGTCTAACATAATTTAGTGGAATTTTGTAGGATCCTTGCAGGATAGACAGTTTAAGTCATAACTCTGTGTCTCTTCAAAGATCTATTTATAGTCTTTTTTTAGACAAAAAATGTGACCTTGACAACAAAGTGGGAGGAGGGGATTGTGTTTTGTGTTATTAAACCTCTCTGTGTATCATTTCCCATACTTCTATAATGAGAGTAAGAATACAACCTACCTTATGTGATAGCTTGAGACTTAAGCAAACTAATGATTCTAAAACATCTCAGCTATAATAAGTCCATAGTGAATTTAGGTATTTTAATTAGTGTTGCAATTTAAAGTGTTTATCAATATTCAAGTATTTGAGTGCCTACTTTGTAGCAGACACTGGTATTACAAAACTTAGCTTATGTATTCTCAGTAGTCCAATCTCATGAATTACAATTGATATATAATGTGTAATTCACATGCCAAATAATTCTGCATGGTAGAATTTCAAATGCAGGCAAAACTTTCCGGGAAATTCATGTAGTACTGTAGAAATGAAGTTAATATTTATCTTAGCTAGAGTAAGAGATTTCTTAGCTTGAGAAAAGAATTCTCTTAAGAAACAAACATTACCATGGATAAAGTGTAGTGTATATGTATGCATACAATGGGATATTCTTCAGCCTTAAAAAATAAGGAAATGCTGCTCTTTGTGATAACTTGGATGAATTTGGAGGGCATTATGTTAAGTGAAATAAGCCAGATAGAGAAAGATAAACACTACGTGGTATCACTTATATGTGGAATCTGAAAAAAGTCAAATTCGTAGTAACAGAGAATAGAAAAGTGGTTTCAAATGGCTGGGGGGTGGGGTAGGGGAAATAGGGAGAGGCTGGTAAAAGGGTACAAACTTTCAGCTAAAAGGTGAATAAGCACTGAGGGTCTAATGGATAACATGGTGATTATAGTTGAAATTTATTTGCTAAGGGAGAAGAACTCAGTGTTCTCGCCAAAAAAAAAAGAAAAGAAGGGTAAGTATGTGATGTGATGGATGTGCTAATTATCTTGATGGAGGAATACACAATATACTTCACAACGTACACGTATATCAAATATCACAGTGTACACTTTAAATATCTTACAATTTTGTCAGTTATATCTCAAAAAACTGAAAAAAGAGAAAAAAGCATTACTAGTCAAGAGAAGTTCTATAATTGCTACACATTGTGTCATCTGTCAAAAAAAGGGCTGAATATCATTTGTCAGTAAAGTGATTGTATTTGTTAGACAGGTATCTTCTCTCTCTATCTCTTTTTTTTTTTTTTTCAAGGAAGATTAGCCCGGAGCTAACATCTCCTGCCAGTCCTTCTCTTTTTGATAGGGAAGATTGGCCCTGAGCTAACATCTATGCCCATCTTCCTCTATTTTATATGTGGGACGCCTGCCTCAGCATGGCTTGATAAGTACTGTGTAGGTCCATACCAGGGATCCGAACCGGTGAACCCTGGGCTGCTGAAGTCTCAGAGCGTGCGAACTTAACCACTGCACCACTGGGCCGGCCCCTCTTCTATATTTTTTTGATAGAAGTACAAAACCTTGGATTTTTATCCAAAAATAAAATTAAGATATCAAATAATTGTCTTTATTTACATGGCGTCTCATATTTCCCTTTTTTTATTAGGATCTAAAAAGCAGATGGACAAATTACAAGAAACTTCTAGGGGCTGGCCCCATGGTGGAGTGTTTAAGTTCATGTGCTCCACTTTGGTGGCCCAGGGTTTCGCCAGTTAGGATCCTGGGCACAGACCTAGCATCACTCATCAGGCCATGCTGAGGTGGTGGCCCAAATAGCCAACCAGAAGGACCTACAACTAGAATATACAACTATGAACTGGGGGGCTTTGGGGAGAAGAAGAAGAAGAAAAAAAAAGATTGGTGACAGATGTTAGCTCAGATGCCAATCTTTGAAAAAAATAAATAAACTAGTTCTGCTTAAGAGACCCTGTACCTATTCTTCTTATAGAGATGGAGCCATAGTTTCTATCTTGTTTAGAGCAGGTTTCAAATGAAATACAGTCCAAAATGCATGAGCCGTGGGCAAAAAGTCCGTGTCATCGTGAACACTTGAGTGGTTTATCACAGTAGCTGCATTTAGGTCTCTCATAACCACTGTCAAAGTAAATGAGAAAATTTTTCTTCTGTATTTCCTTCATTCTTTCCTCCTCTCCCATGTTTCCCTTTCTATTCTTATTTTAATTCCTTTTTCATTTTTTCTTCCTTTAATTCTTCCTTCTCCCTACTCTTCCTTTCTGCAGAGGATGGCTATTATTGCTCAAAGACTGACATGCCACGTTCCTGCCCCTGTATACTTGGGAACTGGAATTTATGAACACACTTATTTCCTTATACAGATATCTGGAGAAAAACTAAACATGTCCTGTCCTTTCATAAAGAGGAGGCTTTTTAAGGGAGCCTAACCATGGACTAATTTGATTTTCTCTTTTTGACGTTTGTATTTTATTTGGGACTGCTGCCCTTATTAGCACTGTTCAGGTATACACCACTAGTCTACACTGAGTTAATTTTCTAGCTTAATTCGAGAACTCTGGAATATATTCACAGAAGAGTTTGTAAAAATACCTGGTTTTGCTCCATGGGACTTTGAGTACCATTTGGACCCACCTCTGACAGTGGGGAAACACCGAACAATTCTAATACTGATTTGAGATTTTGCTATTTTCTTGTATATCAGACATCTTAATTGCTAAAATAAATGATACAACTCAGAATGATTATGTAGAGATTGGGTTAAAACTTATGCGGGCCAGAATTATGATCCTTGGAACACAAAGGGTGAGGTGAATTGAGAGCTATGTCAGTTGTACATCAGTTTCCTGTATATCAGATGGAATAATCTTTCCTGGTATGGAAATATAATAAATTACTATTGGATTGCAAGGCAGTATATTTGGCAATTAAATGACCCTGATGTAATAGCGGTAGATATCGGTAAGATAGCGATAGACATTGACCAAATTGCTAACAAATTGAATTAGTCAGTTTTGGTTGGTAAAACAGCAACCATTCAAACCATTCAAGCATTTCAAATGGGAAGAAATTTATTATAAGGAATTGGATACCTATAGAATCTTTGGAAGGACGAGGGAGTGGAGGTCAGGGAAAACTACCACTATCACCCAAGGGATCAAGAAAGTGCAAAATTCACAGGAAGTTAATGCCTATGATCTCACTCCCTGCATAACTGAAGGGGGTAAATGCCCAGAAGGTGATGCAAATTTATGCTTGCCAATATCCACGCCATTGATTGTCATTGTTGAAAGAGAATGACGGTGCCATCTTCTTTTCTGTTTTCCAAATCTGTTGCCAGTGCTTCTTACTGACAGATTGTAAACTGGGACTCTGCTAGCAAGAGATTCTGCCAGCAGAATGTCCCATGATACAGGTGAGAGTTTGAAGACACTGGAGGACATTGCTGCCTTGATATTGGATAACCTTATGAGAATAGTCTACAAGTGATTGGAGTCAAATATGTAAGTCTGGAAGCCTTGGACTTTTCTTATCACTGGTCTGTTTATCACTATCTACTAGAACTGCATGATTTACTGATACAGGTACACCTCAGTTTTCCTTCCTTTATTTTGTGTTGCATGAAGGTGAAATACAAAGATTTATGATACCTTAAAAAAGCTGTATTCATGTTAACAACATATAGGAGTAACTGAGGCTGGCATGAGCCAGCAATATTTATACAATTCTGCAGAAACAGGCTAGGGTATTTTTTAAAATAACATTTTGTTTTAGAACAGTTTTAGATTTATAGAAAAATTGTAAAGATAGTACAGAGAGTTTCTATATAGTACCACCCAGTTTTCTTTTTATTAATATCTTATATATGTATGGTACATTTGTTATAATTTATTAACTAGTGTTGATATGTTATTATTAACTGAAGTCCATAGTTTATTCAGATAGCCTTAGTTTTAAACTAGCATTCTTTTTCTCCAAGATCCCACCCAAGATATATTACATGTAATTGTCAGGTCTGCTTAGGCCCCTCTTGGCTGTGAGAATTTCTCAGACTTTCTTTGTTTTTGTGATCTTGACAGTTTTGATGAGTACTGGTCAGATATTTTGTAGAATGTCCCTCAGTTGGAATATGTGTGATGTTTGTCTTATGATTAGATTGGAGTTGTGGCTTTTTTAGGAGGAAGACCACAGAGGTAAAGTGCCATTTCATCGCATCATATTAAGGGTACATACTATCATGATTTACTTGATAAAGTGTACACAACTAACATGATTTATCACTGTTGATGTTGACTTTGATCACGTGGCTGAGGTAGTGTTTGTCAGGTTTCCCCATTTAAAGTTACTCTTTTTTCTCCTCTTCTATACTACGCTTTTTGGAAAAAAGTCACTATATGCAGTCACGCCTTTTGAGTAGGAAGTTATGTTCCTCCTCCATAAGGATTGAGCATCTCCATAAATTATTGAAAATTCTTTTTCATAGAAAATTTGTCTCTTCTCTAATCATTCAATTATTTATTTATATTATTATTTATTCATGTATATTTATTTTATGCTTTGTGCTACAATCCAATCCAACTTTATTTATTTTGTTTCTCAAATTATTCCAGCTTTGGCTGTTGGGAGCTCGTTCAGTTAGCTCCTGTGTTCCTCTGTCATACTACCATCATCCCGGGATTTTGGGGGTTTTTTGTTTGTTTGTTTTTTTGAGCACTTTCTTACTTTCTGTCACTACAAGGATTTTTCAGGCTCATCCTGTATATTTCATACCCTCTTTCTAAGCTCAGCATTTCTTTGAGGAACCCCGGTTCCTTTGATTGGAGAACGGTATCGGAAACCAAGATCTAGGCGCTAGCTATTCTTGTTGCCACAAGGGTGCCATTGCTTCTAGGACATCAGAGCTAAGAGCAAGGAAATATATCCATGTATACTAACCTATGTGTATACGGATATCTATAAACATTTTCACATGTACTTGTAACTATGTTAAGGGAAACATGAATTCACGCTGATGTTTACTGCTCCAGTCCATTACCACAGAGATCATTCAGCCTCCTCCCCATGCTTATTAGTAAACTCCCACTCCAAAAGTGAAAAACCTAGATCCCACTATCCACCAGCCATCTACTTAATTGTTCTATTCCAGTATAGATGTAATACATGTAGAGAGATATCAGAGTTGCTAACCTATACCTCTGTGAAAAACAACTTTATTGACTTGGGTACAGTGATTATGTGCAGTTACTTTGCCTTTAGTCTTAGACGCTCCACCCATTTCCAAAATGACTTCAGTCAGCACCTTTTTCCCCCACCCACTGGGGGTTCTTTGGACATTTATCCTATGACAATGTTCTTTGCATACGTGAACATAAGACACTGAAAGAATTGTCAGTTGTGGAGCATAGTACAGCAAAATAAACCCTGTTAATTTTATTCTGGATTATTAAAATAATTTATTTAAGTTAAAATAACAAAGGAGTAACACAAAAGTATGGGATACTTCTTAATTTTCTATATCATCAATTGTTATATGATAGTTTTGCATGCTTGCTACCTTATAATATCTCTTTCATAGAGAAAGCAAGCTCTGAGGCCCAAAAATGAGAAAGGAAAGGCTTTGATTATGTCATCCCTGTCAGCTATATAGGAAAAAAGAAGAGAGGAAGGTGCACTCAAAGGAGAATAGCTGTGACCAGCTGTTGTCCATGGTGCTTAATGACGGACAAAACTCTTTTTGCTTGCCCCTGTGGAATAGTTCTTGAATCTCTACTTAGACTCTAAAACACTTTACTATTAAGTGAGATAACTAACTCATACAAAGGCCTGAGAAACCAGGGAGGGAATACCTGATTATCACCTATTGTCACCTTGAGTGGAAGGTAAAAATATATTGCTTAAAAAGCCCTTTTTACTAAAATCTCTCTCAGAGTTCCCAACCTTTTGTATAACTCACAAAGCAAATTTATTAGTCATTTTTTCTGGGAAGAAGGAAAGTGTTCTTTTGATTTTTTGGTCAAAAAACCTACTAAATGCTTCCCCACCTGTTCTGTTAAAAACTGTACTAGATGTTTGGGGGATACCAAGACCAAGAGATCTCAATGTGCGAGTTAAATGAAATTAAAATATAATGATGGAGATGATATACACTGATAATTACAACCATAATTCACTTCACAAATACACAAATAATTAGAGGAGAGTGACTCCAGAAAGTGTATTGAAAGCAGTGTTATGGACATTATGTGGACTGACAGAGCATATCTTGTTGGGTGATTGGGAGTTTCTTGGAGAATGTTAGAGGGGGATGTAACTAAGACAGATGGAGTCATTCCTCTCAGAATATGTGACATAAGAAAAGGTAGAGAAGAGAAAGAAAGCATGGGGTGTTTTGGAAGAGCAGGGAGTTTTGGAATATATGACATCATGAGAAATATTGTGAGATAAGATTGTAAAGATATATGGAGGCTAGAATATGGAGAATCCCGAATTCTAGGCTGAGGATTTTAAATGTGAAGCACCAAGGTTTCCAGCAGGAAGTTAAGTGATGAGAGCTATGTTTCAGAAGAACTAGTCAGATGGAGGAGTATAGATGGACCTAGACATGGGGTGAGGGAAACTGAGGTGAGTGTGTGAGACTGGAATCCTTTGAGATGACCTAGGCAAGGAGCTGAGGGCCTGAACAATGGGGTAACAGCAGAAATGGAAGGAATGAGCTGGAACAAGAAGAGAGAGGACAATGGGACCTTTCAAATGATGGATTGTAAGGGATGAGTGAGGAGGAGAGTCCAAGATAACTTCCTAGTGTCAGTTCTGGGACAAGAAGATTATTAGCAAGGGCAAGGAGGGACTAATTCAACTTGGAGAGTTAACTTTTAGACAGGTTGAATTTGAGGCACTTGTGAAATAATATGAGATTGGAGTGTGAAAAATAGCACAATTAAAACTGGTCATGCTAACATGCTAACTGAGTAGCAGGCAATAGTTCTGTTAATATTACCAAGGGAAGGTTGACTTTTCAAGAATGTTAAATCAGCATTTATAGGAGGTAAATGTAGGAAGTAAAAACAGACTGGATGTGTTTATTGGGGGATTTTTATATATATTTATATATATATATTTTTTTACATATCATTTTTGACAATGTGACTTCACATTTTTTTAGAAAAAGCTTGTATTGAAACTGAACCAGGCTTCTAGTGTGTACCAGAGTGGAAAGTGCCATGGAAAGTAACTGGAATTGAAAGATCAATTAGCAAGTATGATAAGACTTTGTTAGTTATCATACCTAAAATTACACTAAAGCACTGGTTCTCAATGCCTGGTCCTTGGGAACTTGCGATTCAGAGAACTCGTTTTTGGGCTCTACCCTAGACCTGCTGAATCCAAAACTCTGAGGTTGGGGCCCAGAGTTCTGTCTAGGTTATTCTGATGCACACTGAAGTTTGAGAACCACTGCATTAAAGCTGTGGGATCTTGGAGCTGTGGAAGCGTGGCACAAGTAATTGACTGTGCCAAGCAGATGGGGAAACAGAAGCAGCACCCTAAGAACATTAGTATTTGTAATAAACTAATAGTAAGCAGGAAGTAGCCCCCCTCCTTTCCTATCACACAGTATGATTGGGGTAGGGGTTCTAGTTGACTCCTCTGCCAAGCTAACCTGGTGCCTGCTTCCACCTGCCACAGATACTTAGTTAAATCTGAGGTGCTGAGAAAGAAAAGAAAAACCAACTCTCATTATCTTTCTTTATGGCCGTTCACTCTTTATCCTTCCTGTTTGTTGTGGGTTGAATTGTGTCCCCCCACCAATATATGTTGCAGTCCTAACCCCCAGTATCTCAGAATGTGACCTTATTTGGAAATAGGGTCTTTACAAAGGTGATCAAGTTACAATAAGTCATTGGTTGGGTCCTAATCCAATATGACTGGTGTTGTTACAAAAAACCCGGAAATTTGTCCCTAGAGACAAACACACACAGAGGGAAGACAATGTGAAGACATGCGGGGAGAGGATGGCCATGTGATTGGAGTGATGAATCTACAAGCCAAGGAATGCCAAGGATTGCCAGCAAACACCAGAAGCTGAAAAGGCCAGGAAGGATTCTCTCCGAGGGCTTTCAGAAAGAGTCCGGCCCTGCCGACACCTTGATCTTGGACTTCTTGCTTGCAGAACTGTAAGACAATAAATTCCTGTTGTTTTCAGCTACTCAATTTCTGGTCCTTTGTTAGGGTAACCCTGGGAAACTAATGCACTGTTCTAAATTCTTTACTCAAGGCAGTGTAAGCTGACTCTCACCCACTCATATCTGAGGCTATTCGGTATTAGAAGGAAAAGAAAAGATACCCATGAAAACATACAATAAAACTGTTGCTGGGTTGGAGAATGCTCTTTAGAGAGGAGGGAACTTCAAAAAAAGGTCAGTTTCTGATCCTAGAGCTTGATCAAGTATATATATGTAAAAGACTCAACTGCTTAGAATATATGTTTTGTCAGTCTGAATTTTGTATTGTTTCAAAGAAACAATATTCAGACCTTCCCAGGAGAGCACAGTCTGGGATTGTGCTGTCTGTAGGAAGCAGAAGTGTGTTATAAAGTGCACCTCTCATAGCCTAAAAGCTACAGAGGAGTGGAGGCAGGTGCCATCACTGTTCACAGCCAGCCTGTTAGAAAGGAGCTCAAGGAAGGGATGCTAATGCTTTCATATTAGATTCAGTTTTTCTAAATAGAATGGGAGAAAAACACAGGAGAATTGGGGTGAGTCATTGTCACAGTTATTCCCTTGAGTTCAAGTTATAACTGAACAGTACAAAAGGACTCTGAATAGGATCCTGTTTTATCTACTCTAATAGTATAAACCTTTATTAATTAAAGAGATTGTACTTAAATATCATCAACAAGAACATGGCAGCTGTAAGGAGCCAGCCTGGTGGCGTAGTGAAGTTCGGATGCTCCACTTCGGTGGCCTGGGGTTCGTGGATTCCAAGGCGCACACCAAGCGCCACTGGTCAAGCCATGCTGTGGCGGCATCCCACATAAAATAGAGGAAGATTGGCACAGATGTTAGTTCAGGGACAATCTTCCTCAAGCGAAAAGAGGAAGATTGGCAACAGATGTTAGCTCAGGGCCAATCTTCCTCACACAAAAGAACATGACAGCTGGAAATGCCTAAGTCTAAGACACACTCTAATGGTAATTTCTAGGGCTAATTTAGAAAGACAGGCTTCAGCTGGGGACTGCAAGAAAGCTGTGCTGTAGGCTTCAGTAGCCATCAGGGAGAGCTGTCCCTTTAAGCAGGAAGCAAAGCTGTCTCTCAAATGGAGCCAAATCTTTGGAATTGGGAGTGGTGTTTGGGATGGAGGATCTCTACTTAGCCTGCTGTAATATGCAGACAAACTATACTAGCAGAAATAGAGGAGAGAAGAAACTTCCAAGTGTTAACTAAAAAAAATAGAAACTCGTATATTTATAATTCTCCTGATCCCCTTCAGTTCATTAATTGATTAGTTTACTCATTCAACAAATATTTCCAGTGTCTACTGTTTGCTAGCACACAGTAAGTTATGGAAATAGCCGTGGGGAAGGAAAGGTGAGCTTATATTCCAGCAAATCATAAAAAAAATCGGTTTGCCCTTTGTGCCTTTTCTTATCCCTCAAATCTGCCCATGCCTGGGCGAAGGTAGGAAAGCTGAAGAACACTGTGTCCGAGGATTTAAAGGGCTTGATATGTTTTCATTCTTAGGGACACAAATTCATACTGAGGCAATTAGGAGTCACAGTTATAAACAGGGAATTGTGCGCAATAGAAGAGACATTTCTAAATAGTGTCCATCTCTCTCTTTTTTTTCCCCTTGTTATGCTGCTAACTCCACTTTATGGCATTTTATGACTTTTTTATGGCACTAAAACTACAGAAGCTTTTTCAGCACATTACAATGGTCAAATGACAGCCCTCATAGATCATTGAATTTTCAGAGTTGGTTGGAACTTAGAAAGTATTCTGTTTAAGCCTCAAATCATCTCTTTTTAATGGAAACAAAAACTGTTAAATATCTATAAGTCGTTTTGTATCTGATGTCTTAACACTGCGAAAATCAACAGTCACTAAAGGTTGGATAGCTTTTACGTTTCTGGTTGACACATAGTCACATTACTTGAGAAGCTGTTTTGCTCAGATGATATTTCTTTCTTTTTCTTTCTTTTTTAAATCTCAGCTTTGTATGTGGCCAGAAGGTTGCAATATTATGAATCCTTTGCAGACTACCGATGGGACACTCCACGTTCAGAAGGTGAAGCAGCACCAGAGAATCTTGTAGAATCTTCTTCCCAGGAGATGCTGTCACATTATTTGGTAGACTTAGTATGCAAGGAAGTCAGGTCTTGGAAAACCAGTAACCAAACTAAGTGACTCACTGAAGTTTTGGGATTACCTTCTGTTCTGCTGCGCTCATTTTAAATTCAGCTACTTTTTGATTTTAGATGCTTAGAACATCATCTTCTTTCAACAAAGTGAAAATTTGGACGTGAGCAGCATTTTACAAAGGGTTCCGATATTGTTTAAATTGACTTGTATATCAAAATGAATTGGTTGGTTGATGAACTACAGAGCAGGATAGGGGCCTGTGGTCATTCAAGTGTTAGGATCCAGGGTCCTGTTCTTTTTAGAATCCCCTTCCTGTACCCGCAGAGTTTGCAAAATTGCAAAGAGGACGCTGACTCCCAGGTGTCAACGCTCCTTGTCTACACACCCACACACACACAAACACCCACACACACGCAAACACCCACACACACGCAAAACTTGTGCTTAGGGAAGCATCACAGTTTCCCATTCTCAAGTGCCTTGGGGTTTGCCCAGTGTAGACTGATAAGACCTAATAATCATTGCTTTGTGAGATATGAGAGGATGAGCAGAATTCCAATAAAGACTGAGCACAAATTTCTTACCAATTAAGCAGGAAAGGGAGTCAGATCTCATTAAAATTGACTTAGAGAAATTAAAGAGATGTGATGTTTCCTATTATTTCTGAGCACTGAGGCGGTTGTCAGTTCATAGCTAATATGTATTAATTACAGTAAAATGATAGAACTAATGAAAAATATCTAGATAGGAAATGTTTTGGTAGGATTAATGACTTTTCTTGTTATTTCACTTGAAGTAGATGATTAAAGAGATTACTTATATTTTTCCTTTGAAATTAATCTTGAAATCACAGTTACAAAAACCAAAATTTATTTTAAAAAGTTTATATAATGAACAGTTTTCTACTGTTTATTATTCATATTCAGATGCTGACATTTTATTTAAAAACAGACTACCTATTAAAGGACTAGTAAAAGCATTAAGTAGAATTCCATATTCTGTTTTAATATTAACAATTATATTTACTTTTCAGTAACTCAGTGTCACTTGCTTTTACAAAGAGAAAAGACATCAAGTTGGAAAAGAATGAGAATAAAAGTGAAAGGAAATGAGAACTAGTGAAAATGAAAAAGAAAAAGATGCAAAACTACAAATTAATTATGCTATGGTAAATTTAGGTAATTTTTTAAAACCAATCAGTTTTAGTTTCTCAAATGACAGTCTTGAAGCCTATTCTTATATTGACCCAAATTAAATTAAGTAGGAAATCTTTAGTGGTCTGTAGCATTTAGTATATATTTGGTGTTCTCAACCCATCCCTTTTTCACTCTCCTGCATGTGTGTGTGTACGTGTGTAATAGCAGAGAATGCTTCAATGTCAATGTTCATTCTCATACCTGTGTTAAGCTCTGCCCATTCCCCAGGTATCCTTCTTGCCTCAGCCCTCTAATAAAGGCAATAGACTATCACTGGTAGGCTTGGCTGCCTACCAATATTGAATACCAATTCTGAATTCAGATGAGAAGAGAATCTCTTATTCAGCCTTCTGAAACTCACAGTCAAATTACGTTGGTTGCTAGTTTTATCATGATTGTCAGATAATTGTTAGAGTGTGTTTATTTCATTGCCTACATCTTGTCCCCAGCTCTGCCTCTCTTCCTTAATTACCTTTTGCTCATCCTTGATTTAGTAGCCCTCCAAGTACATTTGGAGATACCCTTCTGAGTATGGTGTCTGTGCAACAGCACAGGTCACATGTCCATGAGGCCAACCCTGGTAGCATTCTCAAGTTAAGCCACCTCCACCTGCTTCTCTTCCAGTCCTTTACTTCGCAAAATGGCAAACTTATCTATTCAGTGATTTAAGCTAAAAATTTTTGTGTCATTCCTGAATACTTTCTTTTCCTCACACTTAGGGTGCCCATAAATCTAGTTTGCCTGGGAAGTACCAGTTTATGTTTGTTTCCCCAGCATAAATATTAGAGTCTTCATTCATTTTCAATGTGTTCTGGCTTGGGTAAAAAAAAAACCATATGTTTACCCAGTTCCAATTCCATGGAATATTCCTTACGCTACAAGAAAAGTCCTATTGGCACTACCTTCAAAATATATCCGGCATCCATTCACTTCTCCCCATTTCCAATACACCATCATAGTTCACATTATTATTCTCCCCTACTTGGATCATAGCAACAGCCTTCAAGCAGGTCTTCCTGCTTTTATAATTGTTCCATTAGAGTCTATTCTCCCCACAAGAGCAAGCTTATGTCACTCCCTTGCTACAACATTCTAATAACTTCCCATCTGAGAATAACTCTGACCATCCTATCATGCCCAAAAGACCGTAAGTGATCCTGCCTCTGTTCATCTTTCCGTGTTATGTACTAACCCTCTTCCTATTTTTTTCCCAGCTGTAGTAGACTTCTTGCTGTCTTGCAAGCACATTGAACTCAACTTCCATCTTTGCAATTTTTTTCTTCTCTGCCTAGAGCTCTTTTCCCATGATCTGTGCATGAGTACAGACCTGACTTCATTCAAACGTTTCTCCTAAGGTCAACTCACCTGACAGACCTGCCTGCCCATTTTTTTCAGCAGCTGCCCTGATTCAGTGCAGGAAACAGAAATAATGGTAGATATTTCAAGCAGAAAGGAATTTAATCTAAAAATTAGGAGCTTACAAAATCATTAGAAGGAAAGGAAATCAAGGGATCACCACTGGACCCCGGCTTTGGGTCCCACCACTGCAGAGTTCAGTAAATGGCTGATTCCACTGTTACTTCCGTGGCTGCTGCCAGGGTCACTTTCACACTAGGAGGTGAGTATTAGACAGTAGACTCTAATGCCTAACTGCACGTGTTCACATTTGCTGAAGTCTGCCAGTTGGTTGCCGCCAGTGTAGGGAATTACCTCTACCTCCCTACATCTAATGTAAGGGCACCTCCCTGGCAGAACCTAAACCACACCAGTGAGCTAACTGAAAGGAGTCTTAGAAACATATTCTTTATTCTTAAATCCTTGTTTAACTAGAGGACATAGAAGCGATGAGACTGGATGTAGTGCCAAGAGACTGCATTTAGCACATGCTCCCCTGGGTCCTGTCACATTTTCATCTTGACTTTGTTTTGTTTTTCTCCAAATCACTTATCACTACCTAGAATATTTATTTGTTTGCTTGTTATTTTCTATCTTTTCTAATAAAATCTAAAGTCCAAGACAAGGACTAAAAAGATGCCTGTTAGCTCAGAGTACAGCACTTGAGAAATATGTGCTGAATGTATGATTGAATAAAGGAATCAGTCAACATATATCTGCCTTGGATGGATAGTCATATTCAAAATGTGAAAATAAATAGCATGTTCCATATTTCATAGGAAGTATTATCAGAGGATGATTCCATTGGATATGAAAAGGGGAAGCTATTAAAAGTTAAATTAGTAAATTGAGGAGAAACTCAATTTTAGGTCAGCGAGATTTTATAGGAAATGAAAACAATAAATTAATTGTATTTTTCCAATTATAACTGGAAATTATGTTTACTTCTCTTAGAGAAGAAAAACAAACAGATATCTGATACTTGGAAGAAGCAATAACTTTCCATTATTTTCCCTCTTCTCACTACTCTCCATGGGAGATTGATCAGATTGATGAGATTGTGAAAACTCTGTATGTGGCTTCATCTTTCTTTTTTCACTCGCAAGACCTGACTGCTGGCAGGCCAAATGCTGGAAGCCAACTGGGCCATGCTCTGCCCTTGTGGGGAGTAACTTGCAATTGTCTAGTTGTCCTGACTATGACTGGGGAGTCAAGTTAATTCATGTGCAAAGAAATAGAAAATTATTTTGACCTCATGGGTGAAAACTATGATCTTCAATAATAAAACAGATTATTTTTTATACTTAGTGTTCTCCTGTGTCCATTCCAGTAGTTCTCAAGCTTAGATACACACTGGAATCACCTCAGAGCTTTCAAATATACTGATGCCTGGATCACCTCCAGGGATCCTGATTTAATTGTTCTGTCGTGCAGGCTTGAGAATTGAGAGCTGTAAAAGCTCCCAGATGATTTTAGTAATCAGCCAAGGTTGCATGCCTTTGCTTTATGGAAAGGAGTGTTAATTAGTATCTTCAAAACCCAACAGAACTGACTGAAATTCATACTAGTTTATTGCTTATCTCATGTTATGGGTTGAGTTATTTCCCCCAAAAAGACAAGTTGAAGTCCTAACTCCCGGTGCCTATGAATGTGACCATATTTGGAACTAGAGTTTTTGGAGATGTAATTAAGATGAAGCAATTATGGTGAGCAATTTTCAACATGACTGGTGTCTATAAGAAGAGAAGAGACACAGAGCGAAGACTGCCATAGGAGGCAGAAACAGATACTGGAGGTAGCTGTCACAAGCCAAGGAATGCCTGGGGTTACAGGAAACTGAAAAAGGCAACGAAGGATTGCCCCCTGGAGACTTCGGAGGGAGCATTCAGGGTGGACTTCTAGCTCTGGGAGAGGACAAATATTTATTGTTTTAAGCTACCCAGTTTGTGGTACTTTATTATGGCACCAGCAAGAAACTAATGCTATTTGAAAGTGATTTTTCAAAATGCATTTCAAAAACTAACATATGATTAGAGATCTCAGAATTTTAATCACAGCCTTGAAACAAGTTGTTGGATGTTGCTAAGCTCTTCATCAGCTAGAACCCTCTTGTTATTCTAGATTCTGCCATAGTTATTCTTCAGAGACTGCAGTTACAGAAACTCCGGGGCTCTCACTTAAAGAATTAATCATACTGCATCCCTCACAAGAAGAAAGGGCTCTTAAAAAAAAGACTCCATTAGTAATCCATTTAGTTGTTAGTGCTGCCGAGTAGGTTCCAACACCTAGCGACACGATGTACAGCAGAACAGAACCCTGCTCCGTCTGTATGCATCATCCTCTCGCCTTCTGGCTCTGTATCAGACAATGCTCCACTGCTATTTATAGGGCTTTCATGCCAGTTTTTTGGGAGGTGGGTGACCAAGTCTTTATTCCTAGTAATCCATACCCAAATATATACTATTGGCTTTTCTCAGTTCTATCAAAACTTTACAATTCCTAGTAATAGGGAGCCCTATAAATCTGGATAGCTATTTTGTATTGACAAAATGCCCAAATATCACTTTTGGAAAAAAAAATCTGCCCCTCCTACAGTTCATGCTATTTTGGTATTTGTTTCATGTGTGCCCTCTCCCTCTTTACCATGCGATTGGACCAAAGTGTTCATCTGATCCAATGACAACTTGCTCATGGATTAGCCTATGAGATGACTACATTGTATGATGAGACATAGAAGATGATCTGAATGTGTCAAATTATCTCTTGGGATAATTTGAAGTAAAGAAATCCAAGGAAATGGATCAATTAGAAACAGGGACAGAAGCTCACCATTTTCTCTGAAACGTGTGGTCTGTGTACAGCCCACATTCTGAGGAAACATACTATGAGTAAGCATTGGAAGATGGCGCACGGAAAGACATGGAATAAACACATTGCTTGAAGCAGCGTTTCCAGGATTCTAGAGGAGTGATACTATGTAGGGGAAGAGAGGTGGGAGAGAGAGAGAGAAAGAGATCAAATCATAAAAATACCTCTGTTTCTGAAGTTGGTCTTCATGATTCTAGTTCTAGTCTATATATATCTTTTGATAGACTCTTTTCGCATAGTATAAGTCTTCATTTTAAACCAAAGATCCAAATTAGAACAATAGTCTATGTGTGGCAAGTCATTTACCTTAAATGAGATCTATACTCAAGTTGATGTATGTGCAATGTCAAACTTAGGTTTTTTAGAAGGTAATTCACTAAGTTTGGCAAACCTTGGAGAGTTTCTATTTCCAAGTTATACGGCAATAGTCTCATGCCTAAATCAAAAGTGGAAATGCTGGGCCATGAATGGGATTTAGCCCACAGTGATATCTGATTGGTCTATTCTATATTTTAAATTGGAAATTTGCACATAAAAATCTGGATTTCTGCCTTCCCTTGAACATTAGGCCTGAGAACAATACACTATCAACGTTCCCATGAGACAACAATTTCCTGAATCAGTATAGAGGCTCCATGCTTGGAATGGTGCTTGTATTTCCCACTTTGCTGCACTTCACCTTGCTATAGCATGTCTGAGCAACAGACATGCAATTGGCTTTGCATTATTTATTTTATAGTATGGAAGGGTGTTTGTGTGTGTGCATCAGGGGGGTATAAATGTCCCTGAAACAAAAGGAAGATGGGATTTTTTGCTGTTAGAGTTAAGACTATTTTTATATATAGTAATGCATTACTTAACGGTGAGGATATTTTCTGAGAAATGTGTTGTTAGGCGATTTCGTCGTTGTGCGAACATCAAAGAGTGTACTTAAACAAAACTAGATGGTATAGCTTACTACACACCTGGACTATATGATACTAATCTTATGGGACCACTGTCATATGCACCATCATGCAGTCTGTTGTTGACTGAAGTGTCATTATATGGTGACTCACTGTACTTATTATAAAGACAGAGAACACTTTACTTTTAATTTACTTTACTCTTTAATTAGGTTTAAAAATATAATTTAAGAAACAATTATATTACTTGCCTGTCCCAAAAATGTGCTTGATATTGCAAGTCCAGGCCTAAATGAGAGGCCAATCTTTGTGCTCCAAAATAAAATATCACAAGGAGATTAATAA
Organism: Equus asinus; assembly: GCF_041296235.1. Taxonomy (NCBI): domain Eukaryota; kingdom Metazoa; phylum Chordata; class Mammalia; order Perissodactyla; family Equidae; genus Equus; species Equus asinus. The sequence continues at coordinate 49,050,842 of NC_091792.1, read as the reverse complement.
AAAGGTACTAGAATACTTGCTTTCCTGGAATTTTCTAGGGCATTTATCCCAGAAACTATATTTCTTTAGGTACGAAAGTGAATATTTATTTAAAATGAGAAATCACAATATATTACAAAATTATAAATGTTGACAAACACCACAAACATCAAAAAACTTAAAAAATAGCCTAACATTAAATTTGTGATACTCCCCTATAAGGTCTTTTTCATATATTGTTAGGTGCATACTATTGAGTCATCTGTTGATATGACGACTTTGTAATACTTTCCATAAAAAGCATAGAAAGACAATTTTCTCCTTTAGCATACTTGATAAAAATTTGTTTTATTATTTATACTTTTATTATCATTGATAGAGTTTTTAAGATTGATATAATTGACATATAACATTGTCCAACTTTAAGATGTACAACATTTATATATTGTATATATATTTATATATTTCAATTTGATTACCACTGTAGCATTGGCTAACATTATTGTGTCACATAATTATCATTTCTTTTTTTTGTGGTGAAAACCATTAAGATCTAGTCTCTTGGCAACTTTGAAGTTTATCCTACTGTATTGTTGACTATAGTCACTATGCTGTGCATTAGATCTCCAGAACTTACTTATGTACTAATTGCAATTTAGTACTCTTAAACATCTTCTCAGTTCCTCTACTCTTGTGCCCCTGGTAACCACCATTCTATCTTTGTTTTTATGAATTTGGCTCTTTTAGATTTCACATATAAGTGATATCATACAGTGTTTGTCTTTCTCTGTCTGACTTATCTCATCAGCATAATGCCCTCATGGTCCATCCATGTTGTCATAAATGGCAAGATTTCCTTCTTTCTCACAGCTGAATATTCCATTGTATGTATATATCTTTAGGTACACTGGACACACCACTTCTTCTTTATCCATTTATTTTCTGATGGACACCAAGGTTGTTTCTATGTCTTGGGCTGTTATTAATAATGCTGCAATTAACATGGGGGGTACAGATATCTCTTCAAGATAGTGATTTCATTTCCTTTGAATATATACCCAGAAGTGGGATTGTTGGCTCATATGGTAGTTCTACTTTTAATTTCTTGAAGCCCTTCCATATTGTTTATTATAGTGACTGAACCAATTTACATTCCTACCTGCAGTACACGAGGGTTCCCTTTTCTCCTCATCCTCACCAACACTTGTTATAGCTTGGCTTCTTGATGATAGCCATCTTAACAGGTGTAAGATGATATTTCGCTGTGGTTTTGATTTGTATTTCCTTGATAATTAGTGATGTTGAGCATCTTTTCATGTATCTGTTGGTCATTTGTATGTCCTTTGTGGAAAAATGTCTATTCAGTTCCTCTGCCCATTTAAAAAAAACTTTTTGATATTGAGTTGTATGAGTTATTTATATATTTTGGATATTAATCCCTTATCAGATATATGATTTGTAAACATATTCTCCTGTACCATAGGGCTTCCAGCAATATGTTGAATAGGAATGGTGAGAATGGACACCCTTGCCTTGTTCTTGATCTTTGAGGAAAATTTTTCAACCCTTCACTTGTTGATAGTCATTGAGCATGATGTTAGCTGTGGGCTTGTCATATATGGCCTTTATTATGTTGAGATACATCCCTTCTATGCCCAATTTGTTGAGCATTTTTTATCGTGAACTGATATATTTTGTCAAATGCTTTTTCGGCATCTATTGAGATGATCATATGATTTTTATCTTTCATTTCGTTAATGTGGTGTATCACATTTATTGATTTGCATATGTTAAACCATACTTGTATCCTAGGGATAAATATCCCTTGATCCTGGTGTATGATTTTTTTTTTTTAAAGATTGGCACCTGAGCTAACAACTGTTGCCAATCTTTTTTTTTCTGCTTTTTCTCCCCAGATCCCTCAAGTATATAGTTGTATGTTTTTTAGTTGTGGGTCCTTCTAGTTGTGGCATGTGGGACGCTGCCTCAACATGGCCTGATGAGCATTGCCATGTCTGCGCCTAGGATCGGAACCAGCGAAACCCTGAACCACCGAGGTGGAGCCCGCGAACTTAACCACTTGGCTACGGGGCTGGCCCCAATCCTGGTGTATGATCTTTTAATGTGCTGTTGAATTCAATCTGCCAATATTTTGTTGAGAATTTTTGCATCTACATTCATCACGGATATTGGCCTGTCATTTTCTTTTCTGGTAGTGTCCTTATCTGACTTTGTGTTAGGGTAATGTTGGCCTTAAATTGAGCATTAAAATGAGTTGGAGAGACTTCCCTCTTCAATTTTTTGGAAGAGTTTGAAGATTAGTGTTAATTCTTCTTTAAATGTTTGGTAGGATTCACCAGTGAAACTATCTGGTCCTGGACTTTTCTTCATTGGGAGGATTTTTTTACTGATTCAATCTCTTTACTTGTTATTGATCTGTTCAAATTTTCTATTTCTTCGTGGTTCAGTCTTGGTAGGTTGCACATTTCTGGGAATTTATCTCTTGTCTGTGCAGCAATGTCTTCCAGGGACTCCAGGACCACAGCCAAGGGGGTCTGGAGCTATTTCACAGGCCACTGCAAGGTCCATAGCTGGGGCTGAGTTCTGTCTGCCTATTACCAGATGTGTGGGCAGGCAAGGCTCCTCCCAGGTCCCTTGGAGTATGGTGCTACATCCCACAGCTCCCATAAAGGCACTTGTGTCTATAGATAAATGCCAAAATTTTGTCGTTGGAGGGGACAGAAATGAGAGATGTCTCACGCCTCTGTGATGCTGATGTCACCTCCTGGAGCTATATCAAAATCATCTATTCTTTAAAGGTTAAAGCTTGACTGCTGACCCACCTGGTTCTTGTGACCACCTCAATAGATCGTTTATGATACTAGATGGATTCTATCTTCCCAATTCTTTTCTAGGGTAAATTCTTATCATTTTAGTTTATTAGAAAATCAAACATTTCCTCTAGGTTTTAACATTTTTGGCATATAGTTGCATTCCTAAACTTGTATTATTTCAGTCTGTCTCAATTTTTTTTTTGTAATAAGCTTATACTATTGATGCCTTTTTTTCTGTTGTCTTAGTTACATATTTATTTTACTGTTTAACTAAATTCAGCTTAATAGGCATTCATAATTATATACCTCCTTGATTTTGGTAACTTTTTTTTCTAATTTGTTAGATATGATAATAAGATAAATGCTTATTCTTTCTCTCTCCTGTCTTCATTATAGAAGACACTGTACCTTAGAAGGTTTTAGCAGGTACAGCTTGCTCTGTTTCTCAACAGCTCCATTTGCTTTTCCATTCTTCTCTCTATATTTTGTGAACTACCTTTTGACTTCTTTTCTAGTCTAAGGATTATTTTAGAATCACAGTTTTTTAAGTTCTTGGTAGTTAAAACAGTAATTTTTAAGTCATTTATTTCTAATCCATCTAGATCATGATCTGAGAATATGTCTGGACATATGTTTATATTTTTGTTTTGTCAAGAGTTCTTCATTGTCAGGTACATAATAAGATTGTGTACATAGTGAATAAACAAATGGACAAAATGTGTCTTATCTATGTTTATTCAATCAAGTTAATTGATTTAATCATTCTATTTGCCTTTGTCTATCCTTAGTTTCTCACAATAAGCCAGAAAAAGTCTCCCCATGTTGTGTTTTCATCAGACTTTCTCTGTATTTTTAATCATTTTGCATTATGTATTTAGTTGACAAGTTTTAGTGTATGTAGGTTTATGACTATTGAAACTTTGTACATTGTGCCTTTTGTGGCTACAAAATTCTCCCTCTTTTTTCTTTCAGTATATTTTTTAGCTTAAATTGTACCCTATCTTATATTAATGCTGACACACCCTGGTTCCTTTCTTTGCATTCATGTGTCTGATTCTTTTGGCCCATCTGTTTGTTTCCAGCCTCTCTCTAACACTCTGTGTTTAGAGTTTTTTGAAAACAGCATGTTGCTGAGCTTTATTTTTAGTAGTCCTTTTAAACAACATATTGTTGTTCAGTCTCAACGTGCTTACCACAATGATTGATATACTTGTTTTTCTTCCAACTTACTTGTGCTTAGTTTTAATTTTACACTTTGTTTTCTTTTTCCCTTTTCTTTTTCTCCCCAAAAGTGACCAAGTTTCTATTTATTTCATTTTCTTTTCATATTAATTTGGAAATTTAATTGTATGATTCAACTCCATAAATGATTACAATTCCTTTTCCTATTACTGTAATCCAAAACATATTTAAGGCCCAGGCTTGTGGCTGAGTGGTTCAAATTCTGTGTGCTCTGCTTTGGCGGTCTGGGTTTTTGGGTTCAGATCCTGAGCATGGACCTGCTCCACTCATCAGCCATGCTGTGGAGGCATCCTGAATACAAAGTAGAGGAAGATTGGCACAGATGTCAGCTCAGGGCAAATCTTTCTCAAGCAAAAAAAGAAAAACAAAAAGAGGAAGATTGGCAGTGGATGTTAGCTTAGGCCTAATCTTCCGCACACACACAAATATACATATATATACACTATTATTTGGCAGTTAAATAATGTGCTTTTCATTCACCAAGATGCACCATTGGACCTCCCACAAGACACTCTACTAAGCGTTACTTAGCCCTCTTGGTTAGATTATTAGAATTCCCTTTAGAGAATGTCTCTCCTGTTTTAGAAGGATTTATTTGCACTTATCAACATTCCCCAAACATCTTTATCCACTTATACTTTATTTCGTAAATATTTGCTACCTGAAATATGATATGTCCTTAAATATATTTCCTTTGCCCTCCCAGGTAAATGTTCTCAGGTAGGCATGCATCTCTTGATCCTAATCTTATCTCGGAAACTGGCAGATGCTGTTTAGCTACCTTCTAGTGTCCGCTGTGGGAGATAAGAAAATCTGAATTTTTATCCTTTATAGGTAACTTTATTTTTTGGTCTGGAAGGTGGCAATTCTTTCTATATCTTAGTGTTCAGGCATTTACCCACTATATGGAAATATGTCTTTTCCTAGCAATTCAGGCTGGAATTGGGTGAGAACTTTCTATCTGTTTTCTTTCTTCATCTCAAGAAAAAAAAATTGTTCAATTATGTTTTTCTCCTCCATCTCTTCCTTTTTATCTTTCTGGAAATTTTATTATTCCCGTTATGCTGACATCCTCATCACTTACCTTCCCCATCCTTATTTCTGTCTATATTTTTGCTCAATGCTTTGAAGGAAGACTTGAATTTAACCTTCTGAACCACTTATTCAGATCTCGAGAGTGACCGTAACCTTCAAATTGTCTACTAAATTCTTTAGATGGAAAATTATGCTTTATTTTAAATTTCTACAGTGTCTCTTGTGCTGAATCTCCTGAAGTGCTCTTACTATTTTCACTCAAATTATTATCTGTCTTTCTAGTAACTCTAGTTTCCTTGGCACGTATTTTATTTCTTTTGTTTGATAAGCTCTCTGCAGCTTCTGGGCTGCCTTATACAGGCTACTCTATTTTTCTGTTGGCTCATTGGGGTCAAGTGTGATGTTGGAAGACCCTAAGTGACATCAGTCACACAAACAGTGGAATATGGTGTAGTCTCTTCCCCTTGGCCTGACAATGTAGAAGGATGGAAGCAACTTGCTTCCATCCTTGTCTTCATAGCTCAGGAGTAGGATGGACTCATTTGATTTATTTGGTTCCTTATTTTCCTTTTGACAATATATATATATATATATATATATATATATATATATATCAGCCACACTCATGCCTTAAGGATCCATGGATTTCAGCAGGCCAAACTTTCCCCAGGATTCATCACTTTCTGCTTTCTACTGTCTTACCCAGTGGCTCCTGGTCCTGGTCTGAGAAGGTAGCCAAGGCCAGGGGTAAAAAAGTTCCCCTCACTTGTCCCTGTCACCCTTCTCACAAAATCCACACCTGCACCCCCACCCTGCTTTCCAGAGTTACCAGCATCTAGCCCAATAGAAGCATGCAGGTTAGATCTGAGACTGAGAGAAAGGAGTCCTACTCATGTCACTGTGTTCTCAGAATTCTCCCCACAATCAGTCATAATCTGAAGCACTATAGTGAGCATATGTCATCAGCTAACTTACAATTCATTCATTTATATTTGAAACTCAGGGATAAATAGAGGAAAAAGCATTCTTCTTCCTTGGCCCAGAAGGAATAAAAACAGTACCTAAATTTCAGACAGCAATTAAAATGTTTCAGACATTGTTCTAAGTGCTTTGCTCATCTCTGATGTACCCTTCATAAAAACCCTGTGAAGTATGCTCCATCATGATGTCCAACATTACAGATGAGGAAATGGAGGCTAAGTTACAAGCCCAACATTGGTAAATCACAATTGGATTCAAACACTGGATATCTAGCTCTAGAACCCACACTCAGCCACTACTCCATACTGCTGTTAATGAGTGTGTCCTGTCCAGAGGGAAGGGAACAATTGCTTGTAAGCTTCTTTGCTAAACTGAATTCTGATTGAAGGAAAAAACAAAGATGCAGTAAGATTTAATATTCCTTGTAAACTTTGATGGCAGAACTAGCCCTTGGCAGCATTGAGAAACCTTAGGAAATGTTTCTATTCTATTTTCCCATTTTCCTGAGATCCAACTTCCTTCATCATTCTGGGACATGGATGACAAAAATCCACCCATTTTGGGCCTCTAGGCCAGGAGTTGGTAAACTATGACCCACCAGCCACTGTGGCCCACAGATTGTTTTTGTAAGTAAAGTTTTACTGGAACACGGCCACCCCCATTCACTTAGGTGTTGTCTGTGGCTGTTTTGCACTATAGTGTCAGAAATGAGTGGTAGCAATAGAGACCTGCAAAGGCTGAAATATTCACTATCTGATTCTTTACAGAAAAAGTTTGTGAATCTTGTTCTAGGTTAACATACTCTTCCCAGGAATTATTCTGGGACTTTCGTTTCCCTGCTATTACAACTCTCTTAATATGAGTCCCATTCCCTTGGGCTTTTGTTGTCTGCCTTCCAATGAATCTAACAACTTATGCTAAGATATGGAAGACTGATGCTGGTTTTTAACGTGTTTCTCTCAGGTGGTATTTGTTCTCAAATAGAAGACTTCTAAAGAGAAATGTTGTAGACCAAAGAAATCAATAGCTTATTTTGTAATTTCAGAGTTCACAGCAAATTAGAAAAGATCTTTCTAGCACCCTTCTAATTGTATTACCTACTCCACTCCTGATTCTATTTGCCATGCATGTACTTTGTTTGCTTGGACCCTTAAGTGGGTTGTTATCTTTCCTATTGGCTCATTGGCTTAAGTCTGGTTGTCGGAGGTCTGTAAGCGGCAGCAGTCACACGAAGGATGGAAAATGGGGAGGGCTTTGTGTTTATGACCAGCAGCATAAAAGCCACTGGATTGCCATTCTGTTCATTCCAGGAGAAAGAGTTCATAGAATAGTTTTATTTACACATATATATGGGCCTGGAGAATAAATATTTCTTGGCAGAAAGGAGAAGAAAAAGCTCTTGCAGTAATGACAGCTGGTCTATAATTGTAAATATTTATATAGATTTTGAGGTTTACAAAGCACTTTCCAATGCTCATTTCTACGTCTTTGTGGGTGCCTTTGTATTTATATTCCCACTTCACAAATGAAGTAGGCTCAGATTAAACAGCTCATAAGTTACAGAGATAGAATAATTCTATGATTTTAGCTACTTATATCATGCTTTTACAAGTGTTCATACTGTTTTTCTTGCAAAAGACGTAGAGAACCCTGATGGAGAAGAGTTAAAGGACTTTGCAGGGCCAGGGCCGGGGCAGGGGAAAGCAATTTCCTCCCTGCAGAAAAAGGCAATTTTCTTCACTGCAAGGAGGGGATAATTAAGAGAACTCTCCAGAAGTTTGTCCTTCGTGTATCTGTTCATTCATTTGACAAATATTTATTGAGGGCCCATTATGGGTGAGGCATTGTTCTAGGAACTGGAGACACAGCAGGGAACAAAAGATGCCTGTCCTCATGGGGTGGATATTTGGGGGAGATGGGCAATAAAAGAAAGTAAACAAAATTTGTAGTATATTAATCAGCGATAAGTACCAAGAAGAAAAAAGGAGAGAAAGGAGATACAAAAGAGAAAGGAGATACAAAATGTCAGGGTATCTGGTTGAAATTTTAGAAAAAGTGTTCGGGAAAGGCCTCATTGAGAAGGCAACTGAGAAGTTATCTAATATCCTGGGGATGTCATTTTGACTAACTTGTCTACCACTATATTTCATTTTTTCATTTTCTTTTAGGAGGTATCTACTACTCATTCTATTCTTACTAAAAGTAAGAATATTGAGTATTTCTAACTAATTGTGTCTACTAATTAGTTAACCCAGTGATTTTCCAACACATTATAATAGCAAGTGACAAACTTGGTAAAGCTTAACACTCTATATCACATTAGTTCAACAATGTCCCAGGTAGGCAAAATGGTTTTTATGACTTTGTATTTAAAGAGCTTGTATGTGAAAAATCATTGCTTTCAATACTGTCAGAATATTAACGTGGATAAAATGAATCACTATATTGTTTTGTACAATGGTCTTTATAATGCTAGAAATACAGAAATACTAGAAATATAAAAGCTAAGTTTATTGCTTTCTGCTATTCTAGAAAATGAGACAGAAGACTGTTAACACTCTGTTTCTCTTCCTACAATCAGTGGGCACTCATATTTACCTTCCGGGACATCAGACAGTCTATAGCTGAGAAACAGTTGCTGTCCTCCTATGAGGCTATTGAAGCAATAGAGGGAGCTATTGTTGACATTTAAGGGGACTCACTAAATAATGACAGCCCCATTCTCCTAGCGCCTCAACTTGAAACCAAAGTGCATTGGAGTCAAAAACTATCAGCTTCATTACAGAGAAAGGTATTTGGAGGATATGTCTTTGATTTACTGGCAAGTGGTTTTGCTAACGTTGCCCCCTACAACTAGTTAAAATTATCCCCTCAAACTATAGGACTATCTGCCTTGCTGAGTTTACCACATGGCTGAGAGCAAATGGAGAACAACCTCTCTGGAGACAATTAGACCCCTTAGAGAGGGGCTAGATTCAGAATCACCGAATAGACTGCAGTGTAAATGATTCCTTCATGGACTTGTGAAAACACAAGTCCTGGTCTGAGTCAAACATTCCCTTATCTTCCTCTGGGGAAGTGTGTTTTGAGGGGAGGAACACCAGGGAAAGAGGCTGGACTGTTACCCTCCTGGAGTTCCCTCCATATGGAAACATGGGTACGTCAGAGTACTACCTTAGAAACATGGGTACGTCAGAGTTCTACATTAGAAACATGGGTACGTCAGAGTTCTACAGTAGAAACATGGGTACGTTGGAGTACTACAGAAACACGGGTACATTAGAAATCTCCCTAAAGATTTCATTTGGTCTAGCAATACTTTCTCACATTGCTATTAGTGGGTAGAAAAAAAAAGACATTACTTATTCCTGAAATTAACTTGATCTTAGTTTCAGCATCATTCACTCAATTCAAAAAGAAGGAAGACTTGCAAAGCTACCTAAAAAGAATGTATATATTAAAATTAACCAGCAAGTGTTAACTGAGTGCCAAAAATGTGCCCAGCACTGTAGAGTACTAGCTTCTAACGATATCCACAGAATCAGACACAGCTTTTACTTTCAAGAAATTTATAATTCAGCAGTTTAGACAATAACGATAAACATAAAATAATAGTAAGTAATACAGCACAGAATATTAGTTGTTACTGAGAATGACAAACTGAATGTACCATTGGGATAGAGGGCAGCATGGCATATTGTAAAAAGTCCTGGCCTGGGAGGCAAGAGACCTGGATTCCTGTTTTAATAAGATCTAACTGAGAAATTCTAAGCGAGTCTAACTTGATCTCTTTATCTTTCAATTTCCTGTAATTTCAATATTTTCCTGTAGGTTTCAATTCAATAATTTCCTGTAGGTTTCAATATTCTGTAAAATGAAGGGTTGAAGTAGAACCTAGTCTAAATTAAAAATTCAATTTTTCCATATAATAGCGACCAAAATAACCTCTGAATTTTTAAAGTTACAATGAATTAAATCCCACATCTTTTGTTTTCCATATTGGCATCTGCCAGAGAACAATGAAAAGAAAGTGTAAATTAGTAGAAAGATAATAAAGAAATATGCAAATAAAGAAGACTAATCAAAGAAGCTAAGGAGGAAATCTAATCATAAATTTTTCAAAGGCCCAAACAACAATTGTTAAGAGGATGGTGAAGAGAAGTCCTGTGCTTGGTGTTTCCACCCTTCAGCTTATGAAGAGCAACATATGGATGGCTCTGCAGAACGGTGCACAGGGAGGCTAATTTCATATAACCCAGGCTGGGAGGTAGAATCTAGTACATGTATTTTTTTGGTCCCAGCCTGGAATGCGGCTGCTTCCAACAGATTGAAATGTCATCCTTACCACGTGCGCCTTAACAAGAAATGACAGAAAGAACAGAAGGAGACTTTTTGTTTTCATTTGCTCCATTTCCTCTAGCACTGCTATATATTTTCCAGAATGAGAATTTGATTTTTTTCTACTGCTAAAGAAAAATAAGGTAGTTTCTTGAAAAAATTTTAAATGGTTATGTTTGGGTAGACCTGAGAATCATTCAGAAAGGGCTGCTGTCCTTGGACTTGCTAATACAGGCTAAGGGACTTTCAATACCCTTACCGATTTGGGGAGGAATCTCCTATTGGTTTTACACACCAACCGGCCAGCGTCCCTGAGATGGGCTTCAAACTGGGGAAAGTGTGCATGAAAAGGTGGGCATTTGAAAGAAAGAGCAGGCAGAAGTTCTTTCGCTAAACAAACCCAATGTCTTCCTTATGTTTTTTTGTAAATGTACCTCAAGATATTTTTGCAATTGGAGAGAAATAATCAACCGGCCAACCGTGATTCAGCATTTCTCAGCACATGAGAGGAGTCAATTTCCCAAAGCTTCCTTTATGCTTTCAGAGACTAGCTGCGGGGCAGTTTGCTGTCCACGGATTTCATCTTATGTGAAAGAAAAACTTCAGTTTCAATTTTTTGTTGATATTCATGTCTTAAATGGGAGATCACAAATGGCAGATCTTTTGTTTAGGGAAACATTTTAATGACCCGTTTAGTATGAAAGACAAAGAAGTTGAGACAACTAACTTCCTCTGCTTAATTGTTTAATAAAATTACAGAAACTTTGAGTTTTAAGCTCTTTGCTGGATAATGTGAGCAGGAGGAAAAGAGGCCACAATGAAAAGAAGATGTGATGGGGAGAAAGTTCTGGTTAGGGAGTATAAAAATACAAGAATTAAAAAATAGGCAAAGAAACAGAGGCTTAGAAGAAGGGCAGCTGGCGGGAAGTTCTCTAATGTGGCAATGGCCTAATGCTATTAAAGACCCTGACAAATTTAAAATTGTTTTCTTGTATGTGCTCTGTTAGTGTCCCCTCACTCTGCCAAAGCCTTGAGTAAAAGTTGGTTACACCAAAAAGGGTTCTAATGGAGGTTTAGGAGAGGGAGCAAGGGATGAAATCCATCGATAGAGTGAAAGGACAGCAAGAAAAGATAGAAGCTTCAGGGGCTGAGACGGCAAGCAAGGGTCACACCATTTGGTAATAACTAGAATTTAAATCTGGACATAAATGTGACAAAGATAACTAAAGCACCTCCTTCCAAGAACTTCTGAAATAATTGGGACAGTGGTATACTTCCCAGAACACATGGGCTGAAGAAGGATTAAACCGCTTTCTAAAAAAAGAAGGACCCCAGGAAGTTGGAGAGCTTGAGGTCACTGGGGTAACACTTTCCCTTTAGTGCCTCTAGATTCTGTAGAATCTCTCAGGCTCTGGTGCTCAGGTCCCATATTTGACATAGAGTATTTGCTAAGCTTAGATAAGCAAATACAATGCAAATTATCATCAGGAGAATATACTTAGGTAAATACAATATATTCAAAGTGACATCTTTACTTTGGGTAATGATTTTGCTCTTCTGAAGTTACATAAATCTTATATCCAATGAGTCATCAAAGATTATTACTAATAGCTTACAAATTGGGTTTTGAATTTTACAGCTTGAAATAACTGTTTGTTGTTCCTGTGCGTATGCAGGCGGGCGTACATGCATGTGTACTAGCGTGAGTACATACACTTAGCAAGAAGGAAGTTAAAGGAGCCTTAGGAAATACAGATTCTTCTCTCCCTCACCTAATGGATGAAATGTCAACTTGAAGCCAAGGATTTTTAACATGGCTAAATGAACCTCTGTTTTGCTTATGCATTATTCATGATAGATTCTGAGATTTCCGTGCTTGGCGCTGTTGTCAGAAGAAAATGAAAGACATAGATCAAAATGGGCACTAACTTTTTTTGTATTTTTATAGCTGATTCTTACTCAGTTTTTAAAAAATTGTATTACTGAGCTATGTCTCTAACATGAGCTTTCTTAAAAAAAAAATCCTTTGGGGACACTATTCACTTTATGGATGTATTTGACGACTACATTCACAAATCGTGGTTTATACTTCTCACTGCTGAGCCATCTCAAATGGCTTTGTTTTCAGAAATGCGATATAAACAATACAAGATCTATCGGGCTGGGTTTATTTTAACGCATTCTTACCTAATAACACATTTAAGTTGTATCAGCATTGTAGTATGCTTAGATGTAATACTCTAGTTTTACCACTGAATATCTGGCACTTAGCACAGTATCAGTCATGTGATACAATTAATAAAAAAAAATAAATGTTTGTTTATTGAATGAATCCACCCAATCCATTTTCCATTTTTGCCTAAGCTATTTGGTGTTAAGTTTCTGTATTTTTCAAATGCAGGAGTCCTGAATATTGCAGATGTTAAATACTTAGAAGCGGAATATTTAAATGCTCATAAAATTCAGAAAATGTAGAATTGACTGAGCTAAGAGGAGGGCATAGACAATGAGTTTTATCACTGCAGTCTGCTAAACCGGCAGTCCTTGCTATTTGCTAGTAAAGCTGTTGTTTAGACTGCTTGGAGCTTTCTAGTAGGCATGCTAGGAGAATGTTGGGTTATTGGAATATGTTGGCTGCTCTTGCCCCCTGAAGTGCTTCAAGAAAGACAAACTGTAGTCCAAACTCAATAAGGCCGTCTTAAAGGGGACTGGGGAACACAAAGCAAATGTCTAGGTTTAATTAAGGGAATCTTGTTTTAGTCTGTACCTAGCAATCTGAGACAACATAGCTTCAGATAACCATTTGTCTCTTCTCATTTCATACTCTCTTCCAAGGCAATTTTATCCGTACATTTGGCCTCGGCTAACAGATTTGTTGTTAGTGCCATTAAGTCAATTCCGACTCCTAGAGATCTTGTGTACAGCAAAGGGGAGCCCTGCCCAGTCTGTTTGAGCCATCTTTTCACCTTCTGCTACTCTATCAGACAATGCTCGGCTGATATTCGTAGGGGTTTTTTTTCTTTCTTTAGGAAGATTAGCCCTGACCTAACATCTACCACCAATCCTCCTCTTTTTGCTGAGGAAGATTGGCCCTGAGCTAACATCTATGCCCATCTTCCTCTATTTTGTATGTGGGATGCCACCATAGGATGGTCCAACAAGTGGTATGTAGGTTCGCGCCTGGGATCCGAACCAGCAAACCCTGAGCTGATGAAGCAGAGTGTGTGAACTTAACCACTATGCCATGGGGCTGGCCCCTATTCATGAAGTTTTAATGGCCAATGTTTTCGGAAGTGAGTGGCCAGGTCCTTCTTCCTGGTCTTTCTGGGTCTGGAAGCTGTACAGAAACCTGCCCTGGTATTTGACATAGTGGTGACCCTGCTGGTATTTGAAATAGCGGTGGCAAAGCTTTCAGCATCACAGTAACACGCAGCTGCCACAATATGACAACCAACAGACCAGTGGTGTGGTAAACAAACCCAGGCCATGAAAGTGAGAGCACTGAATCTTAATCACTAGACCACCAGAGTTGGCTCAATTAATAGCTATATGCTAATAAACTCATAGTTTTAGACCTGATTTACTCTTTGAGCTCCAGATCTATATAAGTGATAGGCTGTTACTGTTTCTTTTTACTTGAACTTCCAAAGGTACTGACAACTGAACATGCCTAAAGTTGAACTCATGATTCTTACTTCTTACTTGGCTCTCAGCTATTCCTATCTCCAACCTATTCCTATCTCAGCAAATTGTACCACTTTTCATTCAGTTGTGACACAAAACAAGATTGAATCCTTGCTTTCTTCCTCTTCTTCACTCTCTAAATTAGTTTTCTTTTGTGGCCATAACACATTACCAAACATTATTTTATTACCTCACAACTCTATAGGTCACAAGTCTCACATGGTGTGACTGGATTCTCTGCTCACAGTGTCACTGAGTTAAAAGCCGGATATCGGTCAGGCCTATGGTTCTCATCTGCTTCTCAGGGTCCTGTTCCAAGCACACATTTGTTGGCAGAATTTCTTTTTCATACCTTCCACATAATCCTCTCCTTCTACAGGCCAGCAACGGTACACATCAAGTCCTTCTTTTTTTTTTTCTTAAAGATTGGCACCTGAGCTAACAACTGTTGCCAATCTCTTTTTTTCTGCTTTATCTTCCCAACGCCCCCGTACATAGTTGTATATCTTAGTTGCAGGTCCTTCTAGTTGTGGGATGTGGGATGCCATGGCAACGTGGCCTGCCGAGTGGTGCCATGTCCATGCCCAGGATCCAAACCCTGGGCCGCCGCAGTGGAGCACACAAACTTAACCACTCATCCAAGGAGCCAGCCCCTCAAGTCCTTCTTATGCATTGCATCTCTATGACTTCATTTTCTACCCCACACTTCCATTTTGTCTTCCTGTTCTGCTTTTCAGAAACCATGTGATTACATTGGGTACCCTTGGACAATCCTGAATAATCTTCCTATTTTAAGGTCAGCTGGTTAGCAATCTTAATCACATCTATAAAATCCCTTTTGCCATGTAAAGTAACATAAGCACCTGAGTAACACCAATGGGCTGAGATCATGGGGAGCAAAATTTTGCGTCCCATAGATTTTGGAACACTGTGCTTCCCTTTTCATTTGTCTCAAGGTATTTTTTCATTTCCTCTTTGATTTCTTCATTGAGCCATTGGTTGTTTAGTAACATGTTGTTTAGTCTCCATTTATTTGTGTTTTCTCCAATTTTCTTCATGTAAATGATTTCTGGTTTCATATGTTGTGTCAGAAAAGATGCTTGATATGATTTCAACCTTCTTAAATTATTGAGACTTGTTTTGTGTCCTAATGTGATCTATCCTCAAGAATGTTCCATATGCACTTGAAAAGAATGTGAATTCTGCAGTTTTCAGATGGAATGTTGTGTATATATCTATTAAACCCATAAGGTCTAGTGTGTCATTTAAGGCCAATGTCTCATTGTTCATTTTCTGTCTGGATGATCTATCCTTTCATGTGAGTGAAATATTAAAGTCCTCTGCTATTATTGTGTTACCGTCAATTTCTCCCTTTATGTCTGTTAATATTTACTTTATATATTTAGATGTTCTTATGTTGAGTACATAAATATTTATAAATGTTATATCCTCTTGTTGGATTGTACTGAAACTTTCATCACTATATAATGCCCTTCTTGGTCTTTTGTTATGGTCTTTGTTTTAAAGACTATTTTGTGTGATATTAGTATTGCTACTCCAGCTTTCTTTTCATTTCCATTTGCATAGAATATCTCTTTCTATCCCTTTGCTTGGGATCTGAAATGAGTCTCTTGCAGGCAGCATATAGATGGATCTTTTGTTTTTTATCCATTCAGCCACTCTTTGTTTTTTTTGCGTGTGTGAGGAAGATTTACCCTGAGCTAACATCTGTGCCAGTCTTCCTCTACT